>NC_064637.1:13940000-18740000 GCF_023864275.1 Schistocerca cancellata
AATGGGAATAGCTGCTTAATGAAACTGATTCTAAATTGTACCTTTCATAGCTATTAAGTAAAGGTAAAAAGTACTTCCATTTAGCAGGCAGGGCATACACGGGCACAAGCAAAAGGTCACAAAAGTGTTAGATCTCACAACAAAATGCAACTGCATCTGAGGGAGGGAGGATAAGAGCTCAATGTCTCACAGATAAAAGATTGTCAGAGAGCGAACAGCGTACGTTTTGAAAATAGACGAGAAGGACAGGTAAGCACTTGTCTCGAGTGTTTTATGAAAACTACAAAAAATATAAACCTGGACGGGTGGACGAAGCTGGTACGACCATCCTAACCCGTGATAGTCCATCTCGCCACTGCACTTCCATCCTCCCTGTCTCAGAACTGAAGGGTCAGCAAGAGAAAGTTCCAACTCTCAATTTAGTGAAGGCTAGTCTATTCACACTGTCTGTTGTACTCCTGAATGAGCAACATGCTACCAACAAGTAATTCCATAGACATCACTAGAGAAAGCGGACTGCTGCAAAAATTGCTTTCCCTTGCTGTACATAAATTCTCATCTTTAAACTTGCCGAAACATATTACACACAATTACACAAAATACATTCTCGTGAGTTCAGCACTTTCTTCTGCCGACCCCTTCTACTTCTAAACTAAAGAACAGGGGGTCTGTCTCGGGTGTCTCTTAATCCACAGTTTTGTGAGCAGTTAGAACACAAGATACTTTGGGTGTAAGTCTGCTGCAAATGTCCCTTCAATACAATTCCATTCCTTTTGGGAACAGTTCAGTACTGACCAGTTCTGACATAAAGCAGCAATTCCTGCCTCACAGTGAAGCGATCTCGGCCAAGAGCCGGTACGTACGCCAGTGCTCCCGCTTTTCACCGTCGTCTTTTGTCCACAATTCTGACACGAGTCTCTGTAGACTGAGGTGTTGGTTACTGCCGGTGAACTCAAAGAGCATTATTTAGTATGAGACAAATTAGAACAGTAATGTCTGCCAGGTGCATTTTTATTGGCATCCACAATATGTGAGAATTTTCACCCTCATCATCTTATGTCTGTAGATGGTTTCTGCACAGCTTCAAAATAAATGCAAAGCAGATGACTGGCTGAAGTGAGCAAAAATACACATGAAAACCACTGCGCCTTGCAGAAGATCACAATGAAAATCCTCAAAATACGCCACAGATGTTAATGAAAATGTGACTGGCGCAGATAAATGTTTTATAAGTAATCTGTCTTATACAGGGTGTTACAAAAAGGTACGGCCAAACTTTCAGGAAACATTCCTCACACACAAAGAAAGAAAATATGTTATGTCGACATGTGTCCGGAAACGCTTACTTTCCATGTAAGAGCTCATTTTATTACTTCTCTTCAAATCACATTAATCGTGGAATGGAAACACACAGCAACAGAACGTACCAGCGTGACTTCAAACAATTTGTTACAGGAAATGTTCAAAATGTCCTCCGTTAGCGAGGATACACGCATCCACCCTCCGTCGCACGGAATCCCTGATGCAGCCCTGGAGAATGGCGTATTGTATTACAGCCGTCCACAATACGAGCACGAAGAGTCTCTACATTTGGTACCGGGGTTGCGTAGACAAGAGCTTTCAAATGCCCCCATAAATGAAAGTCAAGAGGTTTGAGGTCAGGAGAGCGTGGAGGCCACGGAATTGGTCCGCCTCTACCAATCCATCGGTCACCCAATCTGTTGAGAAGCGTACGAACACTTCGACTGAAATGTGCAGGAGCTCCATTGTGTATGAACCACATGTTGTGTCATACTTGTAAAGGCACATGTTCTAGCAGCACAGGTAGAGTATCCCGCATGAAATCGTGATAACGTGCTCCATTGAGCGTAGGTGGAAAAACGTAGGGCCCAATCGAGACATCACCAACAATGCCTGCCCAAACGTTCACAGAAAATCTGTCTTGATGACGTGATTGCACAATTGCGTGCGGATTCTCGTCTGCCCACACACGTCGACTGTCAAAATTTACAATTTGATCACGTCGGAATGATGCCTCATCCGTAAAGAGAACATTTGCACTGAAATGAGGATTGACACATTGTCGGATGAACCATTCGCAGAAGCGTACCCGTGGAGGTCAATCAGCTGCTGATAGTGCCTGCACACGTTGTACATGGTACGGAAACAACTGGTTCTCCCGTAGCACTCTCCATACAGTGACGTGGTCAACGTTACCTTGTACAGCAGCAACTTCTCTGACGCTGACATTAGGGTTATCGTCAACTGCACGAAGAATTGCCTCGTCCATTGCAGGTGTCGTCGTCGTTCTAGGTCTTCCCCAGTCGCGAGTCATAGGCTGGAATGTTCCCTGCTCCCTAAGACGCCGATCAATTGCTTCGAATGTCTTCCTGTCGGGACACCTTCGTTCTGGAAATCTGTCTCGATACAAACGTACCACGCCACGGCTATTGCCCCGTGCTAATCCGTACATCAAATGGGCATCTGCCAACTCTGCATTTGTAAACATTGCACTGACTGCAAAACCACGTTCGTGATGAACACTAACCTGTTGATGCTACTTACTGATGTGTTTGATGCTAGTACTGTAGAGCAATGAGTCGCATGTCAACACAAGCACCGAAGTCAACATTACCTTCCTTCAATTGGGCCAACTGGCGGTGAATCGAGGAAGTGCAGTAGATACTGACGAAACTAAAATGAGCTCTAACATGGAAATTAAGTGTTTCCGGACACATGTCCACACATCTTTTCTTTATTTGTGTGTGAGGAATGTTTCCTGAAAGTTTGGCCGTACCTTTTTGTAACACCCTGTACTGTAAACAGCTGCCAATTTCCATAAAACAGTGATAGTGGGCAAAATAATGTACAGTGTGTGATGGTACACCTGTGAGTTTTATATTGCTCTGCTGTTCATATCAGACAGAGGCAAAGCAACAGCAACTGCGCCATATGATATCTGTGGACACCCTTAACACTAGCCAACACTCTCTTGATAGCTGACCAGCATCCACTTCATTTCAATTCACCTACATATGTCTCAAGGTATTTATTTACTTTATTATGTGAAGTGATAACGTCTGAAAGTGAGGGGGAAGAGTGGGGGGGGGGGGGGGGTGTTTGAGGCCATTTCCTGGAGAGAAGAACACACTGTACCTGGATAATATCGTAAATTTTTCAGCCGTAAGGGGTAGGATGTATAAATTATGTTCAAAAGAATAGTGTCAGGAGAATACAAAATATACACTCGTAACAAACACGACAGTTTAACAGAGAATCACCTTTCCCTCCTCCGTCGTCATCTGAGTCAATAGAATCGTCATCACTTTCTTCACAGTGATCTTCTATTCGAAAATCACTGTCATCGGAGCTCTCGCCGAGATCAAAATCCAACAGTGATTGCTGAGTTGTGTCGACAGGTTTCACACGCCGCTTATTCGGATCTCGTTCAACTGTAACACGAGTAAAGCATTACTGAAAAACATATATTTAATCTTAGGTGCAAGAGAACGAAAGGAAATAAAGAGCTTCTCTACAACAAAATTTGATAACCATATCTCAACCACATACATGTTGTCTATACATAAGAAATGATCTGAATTTTGTTTTAATATTTCCATTATCTGCCAGCACCTTTGATTTAAAAGGGTGGACACACAATTTTACAGTTGCACACGTTTCTCCTTTTTGTGGAGGAGTAAGGTTAAACTGTGGCCAACGGAGGCTATTTTAGTTGCTAGTGTTAAGTTTACGAATGCTACAATTATTTTAAAACTGTGTCTGATTCTTCACAATACACTTAATTGTGAAGCTGCTGTTAGTATGCTTAATTCTGTTGAACAACGATCTATAAGACATTCTAGGACGGACACGTGATATTACTTGTCGGGCATTTTTCTGTACAGTGAATACATTCTCTATAAGCGAGTAATCACCAAAGTAAAATATTCCACACAATATCAATGAATGGAATGATGCACAGTAAGCCATTCTAATATTTTCATAATGAAAATCAGTAATGAAATGTTCAGTAGATATCGCTGAACTCGAGCATTTGAGAATATCTGTAATACTCGATTTCCAATTCGACTTCTGATCAAAATGCACACCCTGGAACGTTGAACCGTTTTACATATTTCCTTTCCCCCATGCTGTATTGTTATTGATTATGTGAAATTTGCCTTGTACACAATTGATTGAATCACTAAAAGTAGTCATTTGACTTACAGTTGTCGAAAGTAGTTACAGTGTTTGCAACTTGGTCTTTTTGTCATTTTCAAGCATATTGAAAACAAACATCATCACTGTATAAAACACACTGGTAGCAAAAATAAAGTAACTGAAAACATAAGTAATGTTACAACCCATTCTACAACATAAAGCCACAAAACGCTGTAACGTATCAGATACGATGGGAGCATAAATATACCCATGTTTCCACAAGCCGTGTGGCAAGCATACGAACAGCATTGCACTTGCATAAAAATAAAATAACTGATCCACATTACACGCAAATGAATTGCTCATATAGCCAGATCACAACTGTGCTACAACGACAAGTGCATAACCGTGCAGACAGCATGAGGTCAGGATCACAAGACATGTATCCACTGTGGATTGTAGTATGTATAGTAATGTTAAAAAAGGACCAACAGTAGTAATGTCACAAATGCAGATTAAAAGTACGTAACACCTACATATATCTTATCGCAACTGGCTCTTTCAATGGTAAGTTTCAATCATGCACGATGTGTCCATATTATGCACATGATGTACTAATATGGGGACCTGGAAGAGCAGTTGAACAGAATGGACAGTGCCATGAAAGGAGGATATCAGATGAACATCAACAAAAGCAAAATGAGGATAATGGAATGTAGTCGAATTAAATCGGGTGATGCTGAGGGAATTAGATTACGAAATGAGATGCTTAAAGTAGTAGATGAGTTTTGCTGTTTGGGGAGTTGAAGATGCTTGCACAGCATAGAGTAGCATGGAAGGCTGCATCAAACCAGTCTCTGGACTGAAGACCACAACAACAACAACAACAACAACAACAACAACAACAACAACACCAACAACATACTAATATGGATAAGCCTTGAAAGATTTTAAAAGAGGTATTATTCAGCTACATGTAAAGCATGCCCACTAATACATGGCCGAAGTACAAGGGATATAAAATGCACACTGGCTATGGCAAGGAAAGTATTTCTGAAGAAGAGAAATTTGTTAACATTGAGTATATATTTACATGTCAGAAAGTCATTTCTGAAAGTATTTGTATGGAGTGCAGCCATGTATGGAAATGAAACATGGACGAAGACTAGTTTAGACAAGAAGAGAATAGAAGCTTTTGAAATGTCATGCTACAGAAGAATGTTGAAGATTAGATGGGTAGATCACATAACTAATGAGGAGGTATTGAATAGGATTGGAGAAAAGAGAAGTTTGTGGCACAACTTGACTAGATGAAGGGATCGGTTGGTAGGACATGTTCTGAGGCATCAAGAGCTCACCAATTTAGTATTGGAGGGCAGTGTGGAGGATAAAAACCGTAGAGGGAGACCAAGAGATGAATACGCTAAGCAGATTCAGAAGGATGTAGGTTGTAGTAGTTATTCGGAGATGACTAAGCTTGCACAGCATAGAGCAGCATGGAAGGCTGCATCAAACCAGTCTCTGGACTGAAGACCGCAACAACAACAACAACAACAGCGACAACAACAACGTACTAATGTGGATAAGCCTTGAAAGATTTTAAAAGAGGTATTACTCAGCTACATGTAAAGCATGGCCAAGAATACATGCCAAGACCTTCCTGCACTCAAAATTTCACACACATCTGGAATCAGCATGAACACCCTATAAGATTTTCTGGAAACAATACAAGAATCTCCTACCCCCGGCCTCCAAATGCACTGTAAATTTTGATCTCTTCTATGAGCCTTCGCTTCTCACTTTTATGAAGAATGTCTAAGGAATTTTAAATGTCATTCAATTAAGGACTGGTCATCCAAAGAGTGTTCCCACACGAAAATCTACAGCTGTCACTGGTGTTCACGTGTTCCATAAATCTAATGGCAAAACTTGCACCTGTATGTGCAATATAAAAATGTTTGCATTCTCAGCAATTAATTTTATAAACACCAGAATATGAATGTTGTTTTCCTTTCTAGTTCAGAGAACAAAACAATAATACTTTCAAATATTTTGTTTATTGCCTCTTCTATCATTGCAGCCCTGTCAGGCTTGATCATTAGTGCAACACAGGAAGTCATTTATATGTGGCAAGGACAGCAGTCAAATCTCTTATAATAATTACTGTTTCTGTTACTATGCAGTATGGGGCACGGTTATGGAGAAATTCACTAGGTACAAACTGCATTTTTAAATGGCAGTAAAAAGTAGTCAGATGTATTCACGGATTGGGTACTAGAGGATCCTCAAGAAACACTTCATTCAACTCAGTATAATAACACTCCCAAGTCTTTGTATGAATAACTGCTTAAAATGCGCCAAAGAAACTATACAAAAATTTACTCCGAGAATGAAGGCACATATGCACATAAATAGAAACATCTGCATGCCAGACATACCATATTTAAGGCTGTCACTGACACATAACAGCCACAAACACTGAAGATGCATAATAAACTGCTGCAATCAGCAAATATAGTCACTTAAAGAAAATTTAAGGCATTATTAAAGATATCGTTTAAAAATGTGAACATTATTCAGTGGAAGAATGCCATCAAAGTAACCTGAAGGACATGTACAGTGAGGGGAAAATCTAATTGCTAATAAATAAAGAATAATTGTAATACACTTTTTCATTCATGTAAAATGCAGATATATCATATTCATACTGCGGAACTGGAACAATGTATCTGTACTTCAGTAATTAGTATGCAGATATATAATGGAAGAAATGTATTTATTTACATATGATTGTGCAGATATGTAATGAGATATACCAGAATGTAAATCAGGTAATGCGAATCATCCATTTGTAAATTTGTTAAAAACTGTATGTATTTAACTAAAAAGTACATGTACAATATAACTCCAAATGCATGGTAAACATGCTGAAAGGCTAATAAATAAACACCTAAAATTCAAACAGTGCACATACAAATGATGCCATTAGCCGAGTATTAATTTCAGCACAGTTAATATCTTTTGCAAAAGGAATTCATTGATTCGCACAATTTGCCTGGGCACCAGCTCTGATTCAGTGTTCAAATCTTGCTTAATATACTGTAACATAGCTACAGTAAGACAGATGTTCAAATGGCTATAAAATGGCTGCTTGTTCGAGGTAAACCAAAAACTTTTTATCCCACGTTCCTAGCTCAAATGGGAGCCAAGCCCCGAGACCCCTCAATACTGCAATTCTGAGTGTGACCTCCTCAAACATACTCATTACAGCCCTTCTGGGCTGTAATGATAGGTGTGGTCTACTGTGTGTATTTACTGATCTACAGTGAAAGCAGTAGATGAATGTGCTACGAATGTGGAAGAAGCCACAGGTAATTACAAGCTTTACAACAATTACAAACAAACAAGAATAACTACACATCTATATTAATAAAATTGCTTTTTTAAATAAAAATTGAACACACTTGTGCTCATATACGATTCCTTTCTTGAAGAGCAAACAACATGGGCCTGTAAGCTGTGAACATTCAGTATTCAGCTCATCATAGTTGCACAGGCTGTAGCAGCATTTAAATTTTGCCCATATTTCATGAGTGCTTTCAAGCACTGAATATGTTTCTAAATTGTTGGCTAGTAAATCAAATATGTGATTATGAAATACTGGACCTGACCTGTGACTTTTTTGTGACAATCTTTAGACACACAACCCAGTGTGTGATCCTACACGGGGAGATACCGTATCTTCGTACATAACAGAAATGCCAGATGCAATGCACAGCGAAAATGAAATCCTGTGTTAATTACTAACTGCAGGCAGGGGCAGCCTTCAGTGACCTACAGGTAGGATTGATATATTTATATTATTTGAGCTCGAGGGCTGCCATGTCAGTGACATGATAATACTGATCCGCATGAAAAAAGGCAAAACAGTAGTGTCCAAAATGTTAAAGTTTATGGGGTGATGAACTGATACGAATGGTACCCTGGAGCTATTGTTAAATCGGCACATTTCACGAGCGGTCTGTAATTTTTTTGCCACTGTTGCCTACTGCGAGTATCGAGAACAGCGCAAGATGGGTCGAGCGTCGACACTCGCCACCTGCAGTTCCGAGGCGCCACTGCCCTGCCTCGGCAGTCATTTTACAGCGGGTTCCAATAAACAAAAATCACTCTGAAAACTGTTGTTTTCAACATTTGCAAAGTGTTTGCTATAACTTGATTTCTGTGTACACAATGATCTATTTGTCAGTGTCATCGTCGTCGTCACTTCCGAGACTTCATTTTCTGTGTAGTACATGTTCATGGCTTGGAAGCAGTAACAGCGTATCTGACATTCTTTCGACACAATTCTTCCGTGTACCTCCACATTCATCTATTCAACGGTTTACTAGTTCGACTTTTAACGCTTTCATAAATCTACAGTTTTTTATTTTATGTAATTTTGTACATACTGTAAGCTGTTCATGTGATACCAAATTAACTAATTAACTGACTTTTTAAAAACGTTTTCAGTAATGCAAACCAATCATTGTGATAACTGTAAAACATATGTCATAGAATAATACACTGAAGAGTCAAGTCAAAGAAAGGGGCCCCCTCCACCCAAGGACGCACAAGTGCTGCAACACAGTGTGGCATGGATTCGACTAATGTCTGAAGTAGTGCTCGAGGTGGAGATCTCTTCTGAACAGCACATCTGCTCAATAGTGTTCATGTCTGGCGAGTTTGGTGGCCAGCAGAAGTGTTTAAATTCAGAAGAGTGATCCTGGAGCCACTATGTGGCAATTCTGGACGTGTGGGGTGTCACACTGTCCTGCTGGAATTGCCCAAGTCCACTGGAATGCACAATGGACACAAATGGATGCAGATGATCAGACAGGATGCTTACGTACATATCATCTCTCACGAGTCGTATCCAGATATATCAGAGGTCCCATACGACTCCAACTGCACACGCACCATTAATGTGAATGGAACGTATTTTAACATATTGACTATAGTACTGAATGCGCAAGGGCTTGTTAACTTCCTTCTGGCATCTGTACATTTGCAGATAATAAATAGGCACAAATCACATGCTGTTCGTACTGCACAAAATGGCCGAAGCTGCTGAAACGTGACAGCAGAGCTCAGTAAAGCTTTTGCCGACTGTAGAGCCAGTAAGAAAGCAGTAATAACGTAGCGAGCCGAGCGTCGGCAGAAATAACTGAAAATGCGCCCCGGGTGGAGTAGAATGTGAGCACCTCACTCTTTCCAACAAATTTATTCTGCGGGCCGGATAAGGACAGGTGAGCACACAACATGTCCGACAACTGAGAGGGGACAATAAGAAATGAATACCGAGAGAGAAGCGATCCGATTAAAAAGGCGTAAGGTGAAGAGGCAATTTTTCTCCTCTGATGCTCACCCTGTATATTGAAGCAGCAATAAATGAAATGTGTATTACACGAAGAGCGAAAGGCTATCGATAAATCGATTTGTCAACGATACTGCTTCCCCTCCGCCAAAGCGAGGAAGAGCTTCTACAGGATGTGTTTAATGGAATGAACAGCACACGGAGCACAGAATATAGACAGATCTAATATAGACAGTCAGTTACCAAACTATCAACATTTTTCCAAAGGGCGAGAAATCTGCCACAAACTTGGGCTCAACTATAAAGGGTGTTTGAGAAAGAGAGACCTCGTATCACGACACGGTCATCAATTCTGCAGGACGAGCACAACGCAAACGTCGAGATATTCAGCTACAGGCAACAACGTCAATGGGACGTTATATTTGCAGTAAGGCTCATTCAGTTCCCACGACAGATAGGGCGGGGTGAGTGCCACGACAAGAGGAAGAATTCAGCTGCTGGAGTCATAAACTGGGCTCCTGTGTGAAGAATTACTTCATTTACGTCACATACGGCTCTCACGGCACAATACCAATGTGTCACATGACAGTTGTGCGAATGGATTTTAGCACTGAGCACTCTACATCTTTACGCACGTGACAGGATTCACACAGAGCGGGACTACAAATTAACACAAGAACCACATTTATAGAGATGCCAGTTCTACAAAATCATGGATGTAAGGCACCAGGTATGCTTTACCACTGATGTGTTGGCAGGAATTGTGGATAACAGACTCTTACAGCCCCACACTTTACATCTACACCTGTACTCTGCAAACCACAGAAAAAGTCCACGGCAGAGGTTATGCCCCACTGCACCAGTTATCAGGGTTTCTTCCCGTTCCATTCGTGTATGGCGTGTGGGTAGAATGACTGTTTGTATGCCTAGGTGCATGCTGTAATTGTTCTAATTTTGTCCTCACAATCCCTACGTGATCAATACATAGGGGGTTGTAGTACATACCTGGAGTCATCCTTTAAGGTCGGTTCTTGAAACTTTGTTAGCAGACTTCCTTGGGATAGTATACACCTATCTTCCAGAGTCTGCCAGTTCAGTTTCTTCAGCGTCTCGGTAACTCTCCCACAGGTCAGAAAAACCTATGACCATTTGTGGTGCCCTTCTCTGTATACATTCAATATCCACTGTCGGTCTTATTTGGTACGGGTCTCAAACACTTGACCAATATTTTAGAATGGGTCATATGAGTGATTTGTTAGCAACCACCTTTGCAGACTGGCTGCACTTCCCCAGTATTCTACTTATAAGCTGAAGTCTACAACCTGTTTTACCCACAACTGAGCCTAAATGCTCATTCCATCTCATATCCCTACACACTGCTACACCCAAGTATTTGTACGAGTTGGTCAATTCCAATAGTGACTCACTGATATTGTAGTCATAGTATTCTACATTTTTTTTTTTTTGTTTTATGAAGTGCAATATTTTACATTTCTGAACAGTATATGTGATCGCTCTAACGCTCTAAGCTTGTTGATACCAGTGCCTACCAATTTTAATTGTATATTACAGCACTGAGGATGGTCACTAATTGACCGAAAATCGATTTTGCAGGTAATAAAACAAAAAGATTCGACCAATGCTGATGATTCTCCTTCCAATTCTATCCATTATTTGGTCGTGGTGCACAAAACACTCCATGGAGTAGCCAATCAACAACTGAAGTTACTTCTACATCTGGCAATGACTCTCCCTAAGAGATAACATACTACAAATAAGTCGTTAATCCAGTCACAAATTTTACTTGATTAGTTCCGAGTCAAATGCTTTTCGGAAATCAAGAAATACTGCCTCTACCTGACTGCCTTGATCCAAAGCTTTCAGCATGTTGTGAGAGAAAAGTTTTGTTTCGTTTTGTTTTGGTGTAGGGTGCAAAAGCAAGAGCAGCCATACGCACCCATGTCAAAACTGTAGACCACGAAGACAAGAGGAATTAAAATTGTCTACACATCAATCACAATCGACAGAAGAGAAGTCAGCTAAAAAGAGGGACACAGAGAAAGTTCTATAAAATGCGCCGTAGAAAAATGAAGGCCCAGAACTAAAAATTAAATGGCCTTAAATCGTCAACAGCCTGTGCACCATTAGTTAAAATGGCTGAATACTCAGATGGCATACATAAACGACAATGTAATACGTTAAAATAAGGGCATTATGTCACAGATTGTCAAATGTCGAGCACAAGGTGCACAAACTGGTGGGGAAGCACCAATCGAGAAATGGCGATGGCTACAATCTAGTTAAAATGATTTCCTTGCAGCGAGACATCACGTAGTAGGGGAGAGAGTGTGGCAGATATGATGCGCGAATTGGGATGAAAGTCATTACAGCAAAGACATTTTTCGTCGCGGCGAGATCTATTTACGAAATTTCAGTCACCAACTTTCTCTTCCGAATGCGAAAATATTTTGTTGAGCCCAACCTACATAGGTAGGAATGATCATCAAAATAAAATAAGAGAAATCAGAGCTCGAACAGAAAGGTTTAGGTGTTCGTTTTTCCCGCGCGCTGTTCGGGAGTGGAATGGTAGAGAGATAGTATGATTGTGGTTCGATGAACCCTCTGCCAAGCACTTAAATGTGAATTGCAGAGTAGTCATGTAGATGCAGATGTAGGAGGTCGTCTGCACTGGGAGAGGCTTAATAACCCGGAGCTTCTTCAAATGAAGGGAGAACCGGTGGTGATGCCAAAGTGACACCACCTGCTGACAGCGGCAACACAGAGATCGTCGGAGGGAATGCGAGAACTAGCGGGCCGAGATATAAGGATTGCAGCCTCGGCAGCAGCATCGGTGGCACCATTTCCTGTCAGACCGACGTGACCAGGAACCCACGTGAACATCACAGTGGCTCCATCGAGAGTGAGCAAATAACAACTTTCCTGGACCCGTCGCACCAAGGGATGGACGGTGTACAGCACACAGAGGCTTTGGAAGTTACTGAGAGAGCCTTAGCAGATGACGCAATTGAAAAGCCTGCGTAATTGGACGTACCGCGTGGCCCGATACGGGTCGAAGAGCTCTGCTTTAAATATTGAGCTATGTTCTGGAAGCCAGTACTCTGCTTAAAATATTGAGCTGTGTTCTGGAAGCCAGTACTGAAAAATGTCGGTGCCAATGACAAAGCCACAGCCGACACCACACTCAGTCCGAGAGCCGTCAGTGTATACAAAGGTAGTACCACAAAGTTTGTGAAACTGAAGGTAACAGAGCGAGGCTGGAGCAGTCTCCTTAGGAAGTGAACAAATACCGAGGCGAACACAGGCTGCCGCACAAAGCCAAGATGGTGAAGGGTTCACACCCGTCGGGAAAGTGAAGTTGTGCTGCAGGAGCAAGAGCTGAAAGCGAACTCCAGGAGGTAAGAGAGAAGAGGGACAGGACCCATACTGGCAATCGAAGGAGTCATCAAAGAAGGAGGCATAAGACGAGTGGCCAAGCGTGGCAAATAAACGGCACGCTGAGGAGAAAGTCAGAGCAGTAGTTCAGCAGGTTCTGGTCTCAACCGGGCTACAGTAAAAGGTGGCAATGGCCAAAAAGATGCCACAATGGTCGACTATTGAGATGGTGTAAGAGGGACGGGTGTGCTGATGCATAAATCAAACACCCACAGTCTGGGTTTGACCGGACAAGGACCAGTACAAACAGAGGAGGGTCTTTCAACCTGCTCCCCAGGAAGTACCACTGAGGAAACGTAGGACAATGACGGACCGTGTACAGCAGGCCGCCAGGTAAGACACGTCAGAGGACCGAGAACGTTTCCTACCGAGCAAGAGTCCTAGAAATTTCGTAATGTCAATGGACGGAGAGCAACAGGCCCGAGGTGGAAAGACAGTTGAAGAAACCAACTGCACCATCAGAAATTCACACAAACGGTTTTTTCGGTGGAAAAACGAAAGTCACTGTCGACGCTCCACGAGACAGTCGAGACACGGCTGAAGATGCCGCTCAATGAGACAGGTCCGTGGAGACCTGCAGTAGATGGCAAAATCGTCAACAAAAAGAGACACAGCTGCCCGGCGACAGACAGGCCATTGTAGGGTTAGTGGCGACAGCAAAGAGGATGACGCTCAGGATGGAACGGGAGGCACACTGTTTTCCTGGATAAATGCAGAACCCAAATGTACCTCGAAAACTGGGTCTTTTAAAAATTCCTGAAGGAAACGTGGCCACGGAAGCCCCACAAGTACAGAGGATGGAGGATACCAGTCCTCCAGCAGGTGTTGTAGGATTTCTCCAAATCGAAAAACACGACCGCAGTCTGGGATTTCCACGGAAAACCATTTGTGACACGGGTGGACAAAATGACGAGACGGTCATAAACAGAACGGCGCCATCGAAATCCACACTACGCAGTTGTTGGTAAATTGTGAGACTCGAGTTACCGTACCACCCGGGCACGAATCGTACGTTCCGTCACCTTGCAAACATGGCTGGTGAGAGAAATGTGGCAGTAAATAGAAGGAAGGTGTTTGTCCTTACCGGGCTTAGGTACGGATATGACAGAGGCTTCACACCAGCACCTGGGTAAAGTGCCCTCTGCCAAGATGTGGTTGTACGTATGAAGGAGAACATGCTTGCCCACAAGAGAAAGGTGCTGCATCCAAATGTGACCACCATCTGTCCCTGGAGTGGAGGATCGGGATACAGTGAGAGCACAATCTAGCTCCACCACAGCAAAGGCGGCATTGTAGCACTCGCAATTATAAGCGAAGGATACTGCCCGAGCCTCTCCGCTCGTTTCCTACACGGTGGGAGGCACGGTAATAGTGGTAGGAGCTCGAAATCTCCGCAAACTGTCGGCCCGAGGTGTGGAAGATTGCAATAGGGTCCACGATGACATCATCTGCTACTGTCAGGCCGGAAATAGGGGAACGGATCTCGATCCCAGAGAGTCGTCGGAGGTTGGCCCGTATGACGGAAGAGGGAGTGGAACTGTTAAAAGAAATAGTGAATGAAATCCGGCTAGCTTTTCTGCTATCCCGAAGAACACGATGACACTGTGCACGTATCTGTTTATAATGTACGCAGTTCGCCATCACAGGATGACAGTTAAGAACACGGAGATAATGTTTCCGCACACGAATTGTGTCACGGCACGCCTCAGTCCACCGAGTGACCGGCACATGGCGCAGTAAAGAGGAAGTGTGTGGCAGTAAGGGTAACGTTCGTAAGGTATTCTACCCGGTCGTCACAACTGCGTAAATGTGCGTCAAATGTCGCCGGTAAGGAGCAAAGCCTCCAGTCGGCCTCAGTAAGCTGCCATTTGGGTGGGCACAGAGGTGGGGTAGGAGCCGGCAAACAGATAGCACACGGGAAACGGTCACTCGAGTACGTGTCAGAGAGGACGGACCACTCGAGACTACTGGCAAGCCGGGCAGTGCAGAAGTATAGGTCCAAATGGGAATAGCTACGCTCGAGTCTGAAAAGAATGTGGGTGCTCCCGTGTTAAGGCAGACGAGAAGTCGATCGAGAGGGTCAGCCGAGAGACTTCCTCTCGGACAGATTACGGGAGAATCCCAAAGGGGACAGTGCACATTAAAGTCACTGAGCAGCAGAAAGGTGTGAGGTACCTGTTCGACGAGCCGGAGGAAGTCTGCCCCGGTGAAATCAAATGACGGAGGGATGTAAACGGTAAAAAGGGAAAAGGTCACGGGAGGAAGAAAAGGTGAACCGTAACTGACCGAAGGCGGGTAGTCGAGGAAACGGGTCAACTGTGACCGTCATCCCGTACGAGCGGCACGACTCCCCCACGAGGTGGAACGCCTTCCTCGGGCAGAAGGTCAAAACGGACTGGGAAGAAATGCAAGGGCTCAAAGCAGTCGTGAGGATGCAATTTTGCTTCCCAAAGGCAGAGAACGAGTGGACGGCGCGATTCTGAGAGCAGGCATAAATCCTCTCTGTCGGACCCAAGACGGAAAACGTTCCACCGGAGCAGAGTCGTGATGAGGAAAAAGCGAAGGGGCGTCACCTCGGCAGCTACCGAGTGCCAGTCTCCGAAGACTCGCCGCTATGGGGCACAGAGGCGGGAGGGTCCCGCTCCGTGAGGTAATACAGAAGCGACTGCACCCTCTTCCCGTCGGCCCGCGGAGTCCGGGGCAGAAAAACGGTCGGCAGTGCGCACCGGGTCTTACTGTCACAAAGTCTAACTTCAAATGGTGGATACTTTCAAGGAAAACTTTTGGCCTCTTTCTGACAACCATTTGCAGTATAGTATCAAAATTAGTAGCACCGTTCACTTCAACACACACACACACACACACACACACACACACACACACACACACACACACACACACACCTGTCAGGCAATGAATGTAGTTTAACTCATGTATAAATAACGAACAAACCTCGCATATGAGGAATAATGTCTTTACATCAGGAAAACAGTCCAAGATAAACTAAAATTGCACGTTATTATTATAAAAATCCTGTATCGAAGTTACAAAACATTTAAAGAACTTTTGAAGATAGTAGTTAGTCCTGTAATGATATTACAGTAACATAAAGTAACTCAAATTTGCCAGCTAGTGCACACAAGCAATTTTTAATAAAGATAGGAGGGGGAGACGGATGGTTGCAGTGTCGAGATTGTGTAATTGCAAGTGTGTGCTCCAAG
This sequence comes from Schistocerca cancellata, assembly GCF_023864275.1. Taxonomy (NCBI): domain Eukaryota; kingdom Metazoa; phylum Arthropoda; class Insecta; order Orthoptera; family Acrididae; genus Schistocerca; species Schistocerca cancellata. The sequence goes on from NC_064637.1 coordinate 13,956,192, forward strand.
CCCTAATAAAATAACATAGCAAAACGAAAGTTCAAAAGCTGAACTATGATGCCGCAGCAACAATATCAATGTACATCGCCTCCCTGATGATACTTGTTAATGACAACATGAACTTGTTTGGAAACGAAAACTGTGTCCAGTCACTAAGTGTAAAACAAATAAATAATCTGTATACGTGTCTGTCATCTTGACATAGTGAATGTTACTTTGCAGAACACAAGATTTCAAAAACAAAGTGGTTATTTTCATGACCCAGTTGGAAGCTTTGCCTTTAACAATTCCTATTCTTCAAAAGAATATCTAATGTCCTATTAAGACTTTAATTATCTTTTCATGTGTTACTTGATAATTCAATCAGCTGTTTTATTGAGAGTATTTCAAACACACTGTCGATTTCAAAACGTTTGCCCATTCATATTGGGTTTACACAAGAACTGGCATATTTTATGTATGCAACAGTGGTACCAATTTCACTGGGCAACAATGAAAATGTTTCGGGCTTAAAAATAGTAAATTTACATGTATTTCCATATGCTGAATTCAAAAATCACCATAAAAATGACAGATTAGCTCTTGTTTTCAAGATAAAGAGACATTTCATTTTTTAGAGTGAAGGTTTTAAATTTGGGGGAATTTTTTTTGGGAGTTCACACACCTGTCAAATAACAAAACACAAATGCTCTTCAGCTGTTTGTAAGTCATAAACATAGATACTGTTGCTGTGACTGTGAATTACACGTAGTTTCTACTCAAATTAATGCAAAATTTCTGGTTCACGAGTGCGTTTTTAGTGTAAAATTTGTAAAAATGCCACAGAAATGTGTAAATATGGTGAATAACTTTTGTTATATTTGTGGTGAAATAACATTTTCCTCACAGAAACGCAATCTGACACCTCTTGTAAAGACTGCCTATCAGTATTATTTCGGTATGAAAGTAGGGGACCAGGATATATCTTGGGCTCCACATATATGTTGCAACGCATGTTCAGTTACACTGCGAGAATGGCTGAAAAAGAAGAAACAATCTATCGCTTTCACTGTGCCTATGATTTGGCGGGAGCCTACAAACCATACAGTGACTGCTATTTCTGCCTGACTCCACCAATAAAGGCAGGATTGTCTATGAAGAAAAGAAGAACAGTTCAGTACCCGAATCTTCCATCTGCTATTCGACCCCTTCCACATTCGGATAGTTTACCAGTTCCTACTCCACCTGAAAATTGTGTGTTTGAAGTAGAAATTGAAGACAGTGTGGAACAAGAAGAACCAAACAAGCCTTCCACATCCCATGACACTGACTTTGAGGGAAAAGATGATAAGCCGTACAGACTGAGTCAAGCGGAATTGAGTGATCTCATTAGAGACCTTGGCCTGTCAAAGGAGAAGGCAGAAATTCTTGGGTCTCGACTACAGAAATGGAATCTTCTCCAAAGTGATGTGAGAATCTCACAGTACAAAAAACATCACATGGAACTGCTTCTCTTTTTTGAGAAGAAAAATAATCTTGTTGTTTGCTGCAACATTAATGACTTCATGAAATCTTTGAATTTGAACCACGATCCAACTGAATGGAGGCTATTCATAGACTCCTCCAAGCTTAGTTTGAAAGCTGAGTTACTTCACAACGGGAACCTTCTTTCATCTCTTTCTGTTGGTCATGCTGTTCACATGAAGGAGACATATACAAATATGACAGCTCTCTTGGATTCAATTAAATATCATGAACACAAATGGAAAATCTGTGGTGATCTATAAGTCATTGCCATACTCTTAGGAATGCAACTGGGTTACACAAAGCACTGCTGTTTCTTATGTATGTGGGACAGTAGAGACAGGAAATTGCATTATATTAACGAAGACTGGCCTGCAAGAAATCCTCACCCTAGCGAGAAAAATGTTGCCAAGCCTCTTGTGGACCCAAAAGACGTTCTTCTTCCACCCCTGCATATCAAGCTGGGTTAGATGAAAAACTGCGTCAAAGCTATGAACCGAGAAGGACGGGCCTTTAAGTATATAAGAGAGAAATTTTCGAAATTAAGTGATGCAAAAGTTAAGGAAGGCATTTTTGTTGGACCACAAATAAGAGAACTTCTAAGGGATCCTGCATTTGACCAAGTTTTGGAGGGGAAAGAAATAGAAGCTTGGGAAGCCTTCAAGGGTGTTGTTCATGGATTTTTAGACAACAAAAGAGATGACAACTTCAAGCATTTGGTGACAGTACTCCTGCAAAAATACCATAACCTTGGATGCAACGTGTCCCTTACAATCCATTTCCTCCACTCCCACCTAGAATTTTTCCCTCCTAGTTGTGGAGCTGTTAGTCATGAACATGGTGAGAGATTCCATCAGGACATTTCTGTTATGGAACAAAGATATCAGGGCCATTGGAATGAAGTAATGCTTGCGGATTACTGTTGGCCTTTGTGTAGGGATTCTGCAGAACTCCATTACAAGAGGCAAGCTAAAAGACGGCGAAGTCAGTAGGCCACCACATGATTCTCTTCAGACAGGACCATCTGCGAAGTATTTTTCCAGTAATTTAGAACTCTTAGCATGCAATTACCAGTTAAAAAAATCAAATGCACTTTCATTGCTGTTAGCACGTATGTAATTAAATTGTATCCTTTTCTCTCAATCCGTTAATATATAATACTTCCACCTTGTGTATATCACAGAAACTAGAGCGAATAAAAATTTTTCATTGTCATATTTGTTTTTCTCAACCCAAAATTAGTAGGAGTTGCCTCATGAAGTGCTCGAAACATTCAAAAATTATTTTTTTGTTGCCCAGTGTTTTCAACATGCTTACATTTTGCACCAATATGCACTTCAATGTATCAGTTGAGTTGGACTGTCACTAGCACACCTCAAAATGAAACTGCATTATTTCAAAATTGATCATATGAATTAAATACCATTAATTAAACTTATGAAATTATTATCCAATAATAGTATATTAACTCTAATTACTGTGTTGTCAGCTTATTGCCAGTCTAACTGATTGTGGTTTTTCACACCTTTTTCTACATAATTCCGGGTAATATTGGTGCAGTTCCTGATAGCACACCATTAGTGTCCTTTTCCCTACTTCCTGCCCATTATTAAAATAGATGGCTTGATATTATTGAAGATTTTTGCGAAACTATTGTACATTAGAGTAGTAACAAATCATGATATACATAATCTCCTGTCCGACTTGCAGTTTGTATTCTGGAAAGGAGCATCAACAGAATATGTAAATTAACTTTCTTGAACCTGAAGGCCTAAACATTTACCCCAGCAGGTACCTTTGCATTAGCTGGAAGATTGCGGAATTATGGGAAAGGAGGATACTGATTCAGAAAGTAATAAAAAAAAAAGGTAGTCCTGCAATGTCCACGAACAGGGAGCAGATTTGATTGTGACTTGGATCCTATCAAGTAGAGGTGTGCCACAGTTTTGCTGTCTGACACTATTGTTTTTCTTGATGTATACGTAAATCGTCCATTGATAATGGCAGATAATTCGACAATTTTTTCTTTGCAAAGACAAGTGTCATTATGAAATGCATGGAATGTAGTGTAAATGATTTAGCTAATAGGCTACCGGGTAATATTAGCAATCAGACTGACACATAAGTGCAGCAAAATGCACACCACTGAATCCTTGAAGAAACAAACATTTACAGTCACCCGGTGAAAAACTTATCAGCTAAACTGAGCATTTAAAACTCTTAGATATGATAGATGATAATCTCTCTTGTAAGTACAACATGCAGGACATGATGCTTATCTGCTTTGCGCATTTCCAGTCCACTATGCCTTACCCTCTCACATTTTGGGAACACACTGTGCAGTAATGGAGAATATTCTTAGCCCAGAATAGGGCAGTCAAAATGCTGGGTGGCTTACATTCGTGAACTTGGTGCAGGGTGCCATTCTCCCATTTTGAAAATCTAGCTCGGCTGCCTCTGTACATATAACGCTTGTAACATACAGGTTCAGGAAAGGCAAACCTACGTTTCTAGCATTTGTAGACTCAGAGAAAGCTTTTGACAATGTTGACTGGAATACTCTCCTTCAAATTCTGAAGGTGGCAGGGGTAAAATACAGGGAGCGAAAGACTATTTACAATTTGTACAGAAACCAGACGGCAGTTATAAGAGTCGAGGGGCATGAAAGAGAAGCAGTGGTTGGGAAGGGAGTGACAGGGTTGTAGCCTCTCCCCGATGTTATTCAAACTGTACAGGGTTATTACAAATGATTGAAGCGATTTCACAGCTCTACAATAACTTTATTATTTGGGATATTTTCACAATGCTTTGCACACACTTACAAAAACTCAAAAAGTTTTTTTAGGCATTCACAAATGTTCGATATGTGCCCCTTTAGTGATTCAGCAGACATCAAGCCGATAATCAAGTTCCTCTCACAATCGGCGCAGCATGTCCCCATCAATGAGTTCGAAAGCATTGTTGATGCGAGCTCGCAGTTCTGGCACGTTTCTTGGTAGAGGAGGTTTAAACACTGAATCTTTCACATCACTATGCGTGAAACTTGCCCACACGCGTTCAACCGTTTCTTCGCTCACTGCAGGCCGACCCGTTGATTTCCCCTTACAGAAGCATCCAGAAGCTTTAAACTGCGCATACCATCGCCGAATGGAGTTAGCAATTGGTGGATCTTTGTTGAACATCGTCCTGAAGTGTCGCTGCACTGTTATGACTGACTGATGTGAGTGCATTTCAAGCACGACATACGCTTTCTCGGCTCATGTCGCCATTTTGTCTCACTGCGCTCTCGAGCGCTCTGGCGGCAGAAACCTGAAGTGCGGCTTCAGTCGAACAAAACTTTATGAGTTTTTCTACCTATCTGTAGCGTGTCGTGACCATATGTCAATGAATGGAGCTACAGTGAATTTATGAAATCCCTTCAATCATTTGTAATAGCCCTGTATATTGAGCAAGCAGTAAAGGAACCAAAAGAAAAATTCGGAGTAGGTATTAAAATCCACAGAGAAGAAATAAAAACCTGGAGGTTCGCCGATGACAATGTGATTCTGTCAGAGACAGCAAAGGACTTGGAAGAGCAGTTGAACGGAATGGACAGTGAATAAAAGATGAATATCAACAAAAGCAAAACGAGGATAATGGAATGTAGTCGAATTAAGTTGGGTGATGCTGAGGGAATTAGATTAGGAAATGAGACGCTTAAAGTAGTAAAGAAGTTTCGCTATTTGGGGGAGCAAAATAACTGATGATGGTCAAAATAGAGAGGACATAAAATGTAGACTGGCAATGGCAAGGAAAGCATTTCTGAAGAAGAGAAATTTGTTAACATTGAGTATAGATTTAAGTGTCAGGAAGTCATTTCTGAAAGTGTTTGTATGGAGTGTAGCCATGTATGGAAGTGAAATGTGGACGATAAATAGTTTGGACAAGAAGAGAATAGAAGCTTTCAAAATGTGGTGCTACAGAAGAATGCTGAAGATTAGATGGGAAGATCACATAACTAATGAGGAGGTATTGAATAGAATTGGGGAGAAGAGGAGTTTGTGGCACAACTTGACAAGAAAAAGGGACCGGTTAATAGGACATGTTCTGAGGCATCAAGGGATCACAAATTTAGCATTGGAGGGCAGCGTGGAGGGTAAAAATCATAGAGGGAGACCAAGAGATGAATACACTAAGCAGATTCAGAAGGATGTAGGTTGCAGTAGGTACTGGGAGATGAAGAAGCTTGCACAGGATAGAGTAGCATGGAGAGCTGCATCAAACCAGTCTCAGGACTGAAGACAACAACAACAACAAACGTACATAACAAAAAACTCTGATTCATTTAAAAGGAACTGCCACACTCAGTTGGTGAAGACTAGAAGGAAAATGGTTTGCAAGTGGATAACACTCCTTTAAAACCATAATACAGGAAGGTGCCCACTAATTGGCAAGTCTCATTTTTGAAAGATTTCCAGCAGAACTAAAAGCTTTTAGGGATAAATTCAAGATTATCAAATATAAGTGGCACAATACTCCAGTTCCTTACAGGAATTTCTTACAAAAGTTTAGAGCACTGTACAGCAGCAATTTCTAATGTAACATTTTTCTTTAATTTATTTTTCAGCTTTCTTTAAATCATTCCATGACCAGGTTGCTTCACCTCACACTGTCCCACAGAATCTGTCAAGTTAAATATTCAGATAAGCAAAGAACGAGCAACCCTCCTGCCGCTACGAGGTGCTGTGGCACGTGAACCAGATTTTGGAAGAGAGCATCACAAAGTATTCACTAAGAACCCTATGAGATACCACTGTACCTTACATACCAACAATGCCAGTCTCGTAAGATCAGATATGTAGGTTACACACTGTGGCAAATCCAAAAAAACTATCTCCCTGATCAGACCACATGCTGCAGACCTGTCACTGTGTTATCCTCTGCCAATGGCAGACTGGATGTGTCAACAACCAAACCTCAGAACCGCTTCTTCTCATTGCAGTACATAACTCTTCAGCTCGCTCCGCTCGAGACCTATCCCCGGCCGTACAGGTCCAGTGTTCAGCATTCGAGTACACAGGCCGCTCAGCTGCAGATGCGAACACGCACAAACATGCACTTTCTGCGAGTCGTCAATCTTCCGAGTGCTTCGATGCAGCCCACCACGAATTCCTCTCACGTGCCGAGCTCTCCATCTCCGAGTAGTACTCGCAACATACATCCTCAATTACATGCCAGACGTATTGCAAATTCTGTCTTCCACTACAGTTTTTGCCCTGTACAGCTCCCTCTAGCACTACGGAGGTTATCCCGTGACGTCCTAACGGATGTCCTTCATCCCATCCTCCCTTCTTCTCGGCGTTTTCCATATATTCCTTTCCTTGCTAATTCTCTGGAGAACCTCCTCGTTCCACCTAATTTTCAGCATTCCTCTGTAGCACCACAACTCGAATGCTTCAATTTCTTCTGTTCCGGTTTTCCCGCAGTCTGTGTTTCACTATTATGCAATGCTGCGCTCCAAACATAAATAATCAGAAATGTCTTCATCAGATTAAGGCCTATGCTTGATACTAGTGGACTTTTTGCCAGTGCTACTCATTAGACTGTTCATTTCATTCAGTATCATGTAAGTCGTCTTCACTCCCACTCGGAATATCGATGTCATCAGCGATTCTCATCACCGATATTCACCTGGAATTTTAATTTTAGTTTTGAACCTTTCTTTTAATTTCTGTCACAGCTTCTCTGATGTACAGTTTTAACAGTAGGGGGCAAAGGACTACACCCTGCCTTTACACCATTCTTAACACGAGCACTTCTTTCTTTCTTTTTCATGTCCATCCTCATACCAGGTGGTTTGCGGGACTACGGCCGTTCACTATTGTGAGGAAATGGAACACCTACGGCAGTCCTACACAATACGTGACAACATAAAGACAGCTGTAGGTGTTTTGTTTTCTTCCAACCTTATTGTTTCCTCTTGTTTCTTGTACATTACCCATCTTTCCCCACAGATTACCCCAATTTTCCCCAAAACTTCCAGCATCCTGCACCATTCCACACTGTCGAACGCTCCTTCCAGGTCGACAGATCCTACAATTGTGTCTTAGATTTTTTTCTTTACTCTTTCTTCCATTATTAACCACAAAATCAGAATTGCCTCTCTGGTGACTTTACATTTCCTAAAGCCAAACTGATCGTCATGTAATTTATGCTCAATTTTCTTTTCCATTCTCTTTATATTATTCTAGTAACCAACTTGGATCCACAAGCTGTTAAGCTGATTGTGCAATAATTCTTGCACTTGTTGGCTCTTGCAATTTTTGGAATTCTGTGGACAATGTTTCTCTTTAAAGTCAGATGTTACACCACCAAACTTATACAGTCTATATGCGAATGTGAATAGTCATTTTGTTGCGACTTCCCCCAATGATTTTAGATATTCTGACGGAATTTTATCTATCGTTTCTGCCTTATTCGATCTCAAGTCTTCCAAAGCTCTTTTAAATTCTGATTATAATACTGGATAACGTCTCTCTTCTATATCAACTAATGTTATTTCTTCTATCACATCATCAGACAAGTCTTCCCCCTCATAGAGATGTTCAATGTACTCTTTTCAACTATCCATTCTCTCTTCTGCATTTAATAGTGGAATTCCCATTGCACTATTAATGTTACTACCATTGCTTTTGATTTCACTGAGGGTTCTTTTGACTTTTCTATATGCTGAGTCAGTCGTCCTAACAATCTTTTTTTTTTTCCTTCTTCAATTTCTTCACATTTTTCATGTAGCCATTTTGCCTCAACTTCCCTGTGCTTCCTATTTATTTCACTCCTAAGTGACTTGTATTTGTTTATTCCTGAATTTTCCTGAACATTTCTGCCTTTCCTTCATTCGTCGATAAACTGAAGTGTTTCTCGTTACATGTAGTTTCTTAGCAGTTATCTTCATCATACCTGTTTCTCTTTCCAACTTTTGTAATAGCAATTTTTAGAGATGTCCATTCCTCTTCAACTGTACTGCCTCTGAGCTATTCCTTATTGCTGTATCTATAGCCTTAGAGAATTTCAAGTGTATCTCATAATTCCTTACTACTTCCATATCCCATTTCTTTGTGTACTGATTTTTCCTCTCTAGTCTCTTAAACTTCAGCCTATTCTTCACTACTAAATTGTGATCTGAGTTTATGTCTGCTCTTGGGTATGCCTTACAAAACAATATCTGATTTTGGACTCTCTGCCTGACCATAATGTAATTCAACTGAAATCTTTCCGTATCTCCCCCTCTTGTGATTCCTGAACAAAGTATTCACTACTACTAACTGATATTTACTGCAGAGCTCGATTACTCTTTCTCCTCTCTCATTCCTCGCACCAAGCCCACATTCTCCCATAGCCCTTTCTTCTACTAAATCCCCTACAACTGCATTCCAGTCCCCCATGACTATTAAATATTCATCTCCATTTATGTACCGAATTATGTGTTCAATATCCTCATATACTTTCTCTGCCTCTTCGTCTTCAGTTTGCAACATCGGCAAGTGTATCTGAGCTATCGTCCACAGTGTTTGTTCATTGTCGATTCAGATGAGAATGATTCTATCATTGAACTGTTCACAATATCTCTCCACGACAAATCCTAACGTGGTTATACCATTTTCTGCTGCTGCTGATCTTACCCTATATTCATATGATCAGAAATCCTTGTCTCCTTTCCATTTCACTTCACTGACTCCAACTATATCTCGACTGAGCTTTAATCTTTCCCTTTTCACATTTTCTAGCTTCCCTACCACGTTCTAACTCCTGATAGTCCACACCCTGACTCTTGATTATTCAATCTTTTTCCCATGGTCACCTCCACCTTGGTAGTCCCTTCGCAGAGACCCCAATGGGGGAATAGTCCAGAATATTTTGCCAAGGGAGAGATTATCATGATGCATTTTTCAATTACAAGCAACATGTCCTGTGTACATATTATGTCTTTAATGCAGTGGTTTACATTGCCTTCTGCATCCTCATGGTGTTGATCATTGCTGATTCCTCGACCTTTAGTGGCAGTTTCCCACCGCAAGGGCAAGAGAGTGCCCCGCACCTCTGTCCACTCCTCCACCATCTTTGACAAGGCCAGTGGCCGAATAAGGGTGACGTCTTGTGTCGAAAGTCTTCAGCCATCATTGCTGATGATTTTTATTCAAAATTTAAGCAGTGGTAGGGTTTGAACCTGGGACCAATGACATTTCGATTACTAATCATAGACGCTAGTACTCCTACACCACGGGAATGAGTATTTACTCAGTAAATGAAGTGTTTGAGGCACAGCTCTACGTGACCCTGAATGCAGTGGCGTGAGGTGACTGAAGCGGAAGGTTCTGCAATCCTAGTACAACCTTTTTATGCTACAGGGGCTAGTGATAGTGTCTGCTGGATACTAGGGCAACCAGAAACTCATGAGAATGAGACCTACAGGCAGATAATGGAGACCCATACACAAATAAGGATTCTGCTATTCCACTAGGCCTACATGCTATTATTTCACGTCTTAGTGGATGCTGTCATGTTATCAGTTCTCATGTGAATGAGTTACTGGAGACGCAAAACAACAAGCTATGCCATGCAAAGACTCACTGTCATTCGAACAGCTCCGATAGAAATAACTTGCACAGACGAGATTCGGGGGAAATATTCAGTGTGAGCTGCCAGCTTTGACCAGTGACAAATAATAGATGCTGTCACATTACCTTTTGGTGTATATATGCAGAGTTTTGTTGTTAGTTGATGAAGCTGATGTATATGAAGTGAAAAAAAAAGAAGAAGAAAAACTGGTTGTGGTGACAGATTGATCTGTATCTTCGCCTGAGATATAGATTCAGGTTGCAAGGTGACAATTTGGGTGTCAGTTGGTGAATCCAACAAATGTGAACTAAAAGCACGTGTTTATGGTGTCAAACTGACCTGTAACTTACACCACTTGAAAAAATTGCCACCGATGTCACATTATAATCACCATGTTGTATACGACATTTTTCACACGTTTACTATGTTAGTGGTCAAACTCACAGACTGTGTGGAATATTTCTCTTTATTCCACATACGAGATTAAGGACAGAGTACAGTCCTATAATACATAGCCAACACTTTGGGCCATGTCTCTTTCAGTACGCCCTGCCATAATTGCATTCTAAGTTCAGAAAAGAATGCAATAATTTGTCTACATAGTATTGTGCTCAACATTCAGGAAATGAGCTGAGCGTGCCAAAGGTTTCAAGTTTTGCAGTTTACCTACATTCTTGTGCACCTTAAAGGAATAGCAGCCATGAGAAAACCCACAGAAAACTGTAAAAGAGTTGAATGGGAAGAAGTGAGAAATTAATAAAAAAAAATTTTAAAAAGCCCACAACTGCTTGTAACAGTAACATTCAATATCTAAACTGGCATCACAGTGTAAGCAAAGATTACTAACATCAGTCGACCAACAGATTTCAGGCTGTTGCTTCGGGGTGTATTTACTATGTTTTTTTTCCATTTATTCATCCAGGGATAATCACACAATGTTATAAGATTTGTCAAGATAACACAAAGAAAATAAATAGCCCAAAATATACATAAATACACAATATATAAGTATGCTTTCTACAACAGATGATCAGTCACAGCCTTGAAGGCACAACACTGTGATCTGCCTGCAATGATTTAGGACAAACCAAAGCAAATCTAAATCAGCATGGGTTGACAGAAGAAATTCCATCCTCCTGAATATGGGGTCAGTGTCTTAACAACTGCACTGCATCATTTTCTTGGTCTCTACTGCACAATGTTCTTTCATTAGATGTTATGGCATTGCAAATCATTTAGTGAAATAATCTAGCACTGTTAAGGAATGAATAGGATGTAATCTGCTCTGTCGAACATAATAGCTACTGTAAACTCGCTATCATTTCTCTATCATGTTTTTTACAAGAACCATCCCATTTTGTTTTCTCTTCACGGGTCTTTCATATTTATGAATCCCTGCTTAAAAAATTTTTACCGGTCAATGTGCCAAAAGGTCACTTCTTCAGCTTGCACAGTTATTACGTGTTTTTTTAGTAAGTAAAAAACAGTTCTCAGTCAAATTCTGTACGTTAGGGATGGATAAAATATATTTACTGCTAACCCAGTATCAACAAAACACCTGTTCAAATTTTGGTGTGGCTAACACAAAAAGTAAATTATGAAGTCGAGCTGATGGTCTCTAGAGAAACGAACCGAATTCTTTTAAACACAACTAAAAGAAAAAGAACAAACATAAACAACGAGAGGGGGGAGAGGAAACGCTACCCGGCTTGTGTGGATATTACTGTAAGCACTTTTACGTTGCCGTTAATTTATATCACGGGACGAACGGCCTTCGTCTCATTTTCTGATAAATACAAACACGGAACGTTTTTTCACTTTTACTTATAACTTTGTTTACGGTCACTGGGTTTACAACAAAAATATTTAGCCGTGACGCCTACATTGACGAAGCGTGGTCAGTAGCTGTAAACGATACAATTCTTCGTAACACGGATGTCTGACGCAAAATTAAATAGCATAAATAAGGAACTCCTCCTGTAATACTTACAGCCACTCATTGTTCACGGTAAAACTGTTCCTTCACAACACCAAGACGCGACATCCAAAAGACATTCGTTTTAAACACAGTGTTTGTTTGCAATTCGCCATAAGCCACATTCAGCGATACTGCGTGTTCACATTGCGGAATGTCGATTAAATTGTCTGAATAATGTGTTTGTAATAATCTTGCTTTAAAACAAAAATTATAGTGCAGTAACTGTAATATTGGATTTATGTCTCAAACTAATTTTTAATACTATTAGATTACTCTATCAAGAAGCTATTGTCATTGGCAGCGATCTTACGCAACGTTGGTGGCGACGAAAATAATCGTTTGTCATCAGCTGATCGCTTGCAAGTGATTCAAATTTCTACGCAAGATGACGCATATTTTTGTAAACAGTTTTTAGAATCTAATTAGTAATGGAAACCGTATCTGTTGTGTTGCTTTGATGACATGTTGATCTTAGTGGGGAATCTTAACAGTCTACGAAGCGTATATATGTTATTGACAGTTGTACTCCTGTACTTAGAACAAATGTGAGATGTGCGATATACAGAAATTGGTGAATTTATTGCGCGAGAATGTTGATGCTATCAGCAGTGGACATAGTTTATTGGTTCTCACAGTTCCAGTGCTACAAAAATTGAATGAGTCGTTTGTTCTTATAAACGAACAGGCACCAAATTCCAAGGATGCTGCGGTCCAGGTAGGAATGATGACAGCTAATAGATAACTTTAAAAAACTGTGAAAATGAGCATTGTGCCTAAGAGAGGTATTGGTAGAATAACATAACCAAGTGTATATGCAGATGAGGTAAATATTTCATGAGATTCACGCCAAAAATGTTAGCAGTCATCACTTTGTTCGTATAATACTGTTCAACAATCGACAGTATATTATGTAGATGAAAAATTTAATGCTCCTAAAGAGAATTTTAACCAGCAATGTCGCTTGTTTACTATGATGGAAATGTGCCGTAAAACCAAAGTTAATAATTTCGAAAAGTGGTAAATTCAGTCAAAGAATTTTAATCGGACAACCCACTTATAATAAAGAAAACAGTATTCTTATCGTATGAAAGAAAATTATTTGCAAGTGATAGCCTAATACCTACCTTGTTTGTGTTGGCTGATTTGTTTGTATGTTATAATTTCGTATTTGGCACATATATGTACGGGGTAGTTGTTTTTTAGTGCACTTGACTGTCAGTATAGGCGCAAGACTAGAATATAGTTCACACATTTCTTAATAACGACACTTCAAATTTAGCAAGTCGGTGAATGATTAAATTATTTGGCAGCACAGAACACTCTAACAATGGCAAATCCGGGACGCAATAACAACAATATGAATCAGAAGATAGTTACACATAGCTAAAAGTGACAAGATTAGGGAATGGCGAGACGAAAGAGATGAGCATTTCAATGCGAGTGTAGCGTTCTCCATAAGCTAAATCAGAAAGAATATTAAACAGCCATGTATCACTAGAGGGATTCAAGCATCTTGTGACGGGAAAAGGGAAATGTTGTTGTTGTTGTTGTGGTGGTCTTCAGTCCTGAGACTGGTTTGATGCAGCTCTCCATGCTACTCTATCCTGTGCAAGCTTCTTCATCTCCCAGTACCTACTGCAACCTACATCCTTCTGAATCTGCTTAGTGTATTCATCTCTTGGTCTCCCCCTACGATTTTTACCCTCCACGCTGCCCTCCAATACTAAATTGGTGATCCCTTGATGCCTCAGAACATGTCCTATTAACCGATCCCTTCTTCTGGTCAAGTTGTGCCACAAACTTCTCTTCTCCCCAATCCTATTCAATACTTTCTCATTAGTTATGTGATCTACCCATCTAATCTTCAGCATTCTTCTGTAGCACCACATTTCGAAAGCTTCTATTCTCTTCTTGTCCAAACTATTTAGCGTCCATGTTTCACTTCCATACAAGGCTACACTCCATACAAATACTTTCAGAAATGACTTCCTGACACTTAAATCTATACTTGATGTTAACAAATTTCTCTTCTTCAGAAACGCTTTCCTTGCCATTGCCAGTCTACATTTTATATCCTCTCTACTTCGACCATCATCAGTTATTTTACTTTACTACTTTAAGTGTCTCATTTCCTAATCTAATACCCTCAACATCACCCGACTTAATTCGACTACATTCCATTATCCTCGTTTTGCTTTTGTTGATGTTCATCTTATATCCTCCCTTCAAGACACCATCCATTCCATTCAACTGCTCTTCCAAGTCCTTTGCTGTCTCTGACAGAATTACAATGTCATCGGCGAACCTCAAAATTTTTATTTCTTCTCCATGGACTTTAATACCTACTCCGAATTTTTCTTTTGTTTCCTTTACTGCTTGCTCAATATACAGATTGAATAACATCGGGGAGAGGCTACAACCCTGTCTTACTCCCTTCCCAACCACTGCTTCCCTTTCATGTCCCTCGACTCTTATAACTGCCATCTGGTTTCTGTACAAATTGTAAATAGCCTTTCGCTCCCTATATTTTACCCCTGCCACCTTTAGAATTTGAAAGAGAGTATTCCAGTCAACATTGTCAAAAGCTTTCTCTAAGTCTACAAATGCTAGAAACGTAGGTTTGCCTTTCCTTAATCTTTCTTCTAAGATAAGTCCTAAGGTCAGTATTGCCTCACGTGTTCCAGTATTTCTACGGAATCCAAACTGATCTTCCCCAAGGTCAGCTTCTACTAGTTTTTCCATTCGTCTGTAAAGAATTCGTGTTGGTATTTTGCAGCTGTGGCTTATTAAACTGATTGTTCGGTAGTTTTCACATCTGTCAACACCTGCTTTCTTTGGGATTGGAATTATTATATTCTTCTTGAAGTCTGAGGATATTTCGCCTGTTTCATACATCTTGCTCACCAGATGGTAGAGTTTTGTCAGGACTGGCTCTCCCAAGGCTGTCAGTAGTTCTGATGGAATGTTGTCTACTCCGGGGGCCTTGTTTCGACTCAGGTCTTTCAGTGCTCTGTCAAACTCTTCACGCAGCACCGTATCTCCCATTTCATCTTCATCTACATCCTCTTCCATTTCCATAATATTGTCCTCAAGTACATCGCCCTTGTATAGACCCTCTTTATACCCCTTCCACCTTTCTGCTTTCCCTTCTTTGCTTAGAACTGGGTTTCCATCTGAGCTTTTGATGTTCATACAAGTGGTTCTCTTATCTCCAAAGGTCTCTTTAATTTTCCTGTAGGCAGTATCGATCTTACCCCTAGTGAGATAAGCCTCTACATCCTTACATTTGTCCTCTAGCCGTCCCTGCTTAGCCATTTTGCACTTCCTGTCAATCTCATTTTTGAGACGTTTGTATTCCTTTTTGCCTGCTTCATTTACTGCATTTTTATATTTTCTCCTTTCATCAATTAAATTCAATATTTCTTCTGTTACCCAAGGATTTCTACCAGCCCTCGTCTTTTTACCTACTTGATCCTCTGCTGCCTTCACTACTTCATCCCTCAAAGCTACCCATTCTTCTTCTACTGTATTTCTTTCCCCCATTCCTGTCAATTGTTCCCTTATGCTCTTTCTGAAACTCTGTACAACCTCTGGTTCTTTCAGTTTATCCAGGTCCCATCTCCTTAAATTCGCACCTTTTTGCAGTTTCTTCAGTTTTAATCTACAGTTCATAACCAATAGATTGTGTTCAGAGTCCACATCTGCCCCTGGAAATGTCTTACAATTCAAAACCTGGTTCCTAAATCTCTGTCTTACCATTATATAATCTATCTGATACCTTTTAGTATCTCCAGGGTTCTTCCATGTATACAACCTTCTATCATGATTCTTAAACCAAGTGTTAGCTATGATTAAGTTGTGCTCTGTGCAAAATTCTACCAGGCGGCTTCCTCTTTCATTTCTTAGCCCCAATCCATATTCACCTACTACGTTTCCTTCTTTCCCTTTTCCTACACTCGAATTCCAGTCACCCATCACTATTAAATTTTCATCTCCCTTCACTATCTGAATAATTTCTTTTATTTCATCATACATTTCTTCAATTTCTTCGTCATCTGCAGAGCTAGTTGGCATATAAACTTGTACTACCATAGTAGGTGTGGGCTTCGTATCTATCTTGGCCACAATAATGCGTTCACTATGCTGTTTGTAGTAGCTTACCTGCATTCCTATTTTCCTGTTCATTATTAAACCTACTCCTGCATTACCCCTATTTGATTTTGTGTTTATAACCCTGTATTCCTGCCACCGAACTTCACTAATTCCCACTATATCTAACTTTAACCTATCCATTTCCCTTTTTAAATTTTCTAACCTACCTGCCCGATTAAGGGATCTGACATTCCACGCTCCGATCCGTAGAACGCCAGTTTTCTCTCTCCTGATAATGACATCCTCTTGAGTAGTCCCTGCCCGGAGATCCGAATGGGGGACTATTTTACCTCCGGAATATTTTACCCAAGAGGACGCCATCATCATTTAACCATACAGTAAAGCTGCATGCCCTCGGGAAGAACTACGGCCGTAGTTTCCCCTTGCTTTCAGCCGTTCGCAGTACCAGCACAGCAAGGCCGTTTTGGTTATTGTTACAAGGCCAGATCAGTCAGTCATCCAGACTGTTGCCCTTGCAACTACTGAAAAGGCTGCTGCCCCTCTTCAGGAACCACACGTTTGTCTGGCCTCTCAGCAGATACCCCTCCGTTGTGGTTGTACCTACGGTACGGCTATCTGTATCGCTGAGGCACGCAAGCCTCCCCACCAACGGCAAGGTCCATGGTTCATGGGGGGGAAGGGAAATGTATCTGTTGGAAATAACAAGTAGGGACCCTGCAGTAGTTGCACACTACAAAAACTACTCAAAATTACGAAGAAAAGTTATCAAAAAATCAGGGAACATGAACATAATGTCAGAAATCAATATTTCCGACAACAGAATTGAACTGAATGGAAGGGCTACAAGTAACAAATACATTTAATAATTAATTTTTAAGTATAGTAAAAAATATATGGTCAAACAGTTCAAGAGAAAAATAACAGCAATATATTAGGAAAGCAACTCTCATAAAACTCAATTATGTAAATGTATCAGTGACTTCTCCTTCTGAAATCAAGAAAATGATGTAGTCTCTCAAAAACAAAAGCTGGTCTGGTTTTGGTGGTGTTTCCAATAGGGTACTAAAGATTTGATCCCATGCAATAAGCACTGCCTTATTTGAAATATATGTAATGTGTCACTAGCTGAAGGCATTTTTCCAGAGAGATTGAAATACACCATTGTCAAATCTCTCTTAAAGGAAGGTGATAGTGGAGGTGTCAATAACTACTGATCTGTTTTGCTGCTGTCATCATTTTCCAAAATTTTTGGGAATGTTTTGATTTCTAGGACAGTATCTCACCAGATCAACTGTAATATCCTCAGCAAATAACAGTTTTTCCTTTTAGAAGGGTCACTCTTGTGAGAATGCCATTTACCTGTTCACTCACTAAGTTTTACAAGCGTTAAATAACAAAGTGGTGCTGGTTGGTATATCCTGCGACCTGCCTGAGGCATTTGACAGTGTAAATCACAATATTGTCCTAGATAAACCGAAGTCTTATTGGACTGATGGTATAGGCAACAGTGTATAATGTCATATCTACCTAAAAGCTGCACTTAATAATTGAACCAATGTAGTTTGCGGACATTATTCTTACTGGGGAGGAATCATGTATGGGGTTCTCCAAGGCTCAGTCTTAAGTCCACTATTGTTCCTTAAATATGTTAACAATTTTCCATCTAATATACAACAAGCCCAATTAGTTCTTTTTGTTGAGAACACTACTACTGTAATCAGTACAAACACACGTACAGCAACAGAGCAAATAGTAAACAATGTTCTTAAAGACATCATTGACTGGTTTTTTGCAAATGGTCTCACCCATAATTGTAAATAGGCACAACATATTCATTTCTGTACTTTTAGGGGTACTACACCAATAATAACTGTAACACATAGTGATAAAATAATTAATAGGCGGTAAGCTCAAAATTCTTAGGTGTTGATACATATAAAAATTGGAAAAAGCACATTTTAGAACTCTTGAAACAACTTAGTCAATCATATTTGCACTCGGAATCATTGCAGAGCTTGGGAAGAGACAAATAAGGATGTTTACATATTTTGCATTCATTCATCTTTAATAAAGAAATACCTCAAAAATGTGCTGTAAGAATATGTGGTGCTCACCTATGATCATCTTATAGACATCTGTTTAAGGAGTTGGTCATTCTGATAACTGCTTCACAGTACATTTATTCCCTCATGAAGTTTGTTGCAAGTAATCATCTACAAATCAAAAGGAACAATGATGTACATAATTACAATATCAGAAGGAAAAATGGCATTCATTACTCCAAAAGTTGTCTTTAGCACGAAAAAGGGGTGCACAATGCTGCAACTAAAATGTTTGATAATTTATCTAGAAATATAAAATGTCTGACAGATGTCCAGTAAAACTTGAAAACAAACTGAAAAAAAGTTTGCTCTTGACAACTTTTTCTTTTCCATAGAATTATTATTATTATTATTATTTCGTGTAAAAGATGGTGGGTAGGACTCCAATTTTTATTTTTTTTAAATGTTCAGCATGTAACCATATTTACAAATTAATTTGCAATGTGAATGTAAAATGATTGTCGATCTAACTGTCACGGAATGTGAGGTTAGGTACTGGTTTTTATAATTTTTTTCCTCATATTGTGTGTCTCGCAGTACGATAGTATTTCGGCTCAGTGGTACAGTGCTGACTACGAATCCAAATATCTCAGGTTCGATTGCCGGCGAATCCCAGGACTGCTATCCGGCACTTTTCACTTCTTTCACCTCTGGCAATGTTCGTAGACGTGGAAAATGCCGAGTTGCACGGTGTCACACTGCAGGCCCCTATAGCTGGCTGGGTTGATTCAGTTGTAAACAATATTCGCATTCATGAGTGCTTTCTTCCTTTTCTTGGGATATTGTTTTGTGTTCCATTGTTATAGTCTGGTTATTATTTGACAAAGTCAACGAATGAAGGAAAATCAGCTGTGGTGACTGATCTACTGCATAGCCTGACAATCGTTTCAAAAACTTTGTGGAGTGTTTTCAGAATGTCCCAGTTTCTGAGGTGGTGGTTAGACAGGAATGTACAGAATATTCTATTTTATATTACTGCATTCTGCACAATGTATGAGGGTGGTCTGGTAAGTCTGGTAAATTACTGTGAAAGAATTGAACACTTTTATTGCACTTTCACAGTCAGTAAGCCCGAGTATTCAAAGATCATATAAAGAATTTCACCAGTGTATTGTGTACACTTCATTGTTGGCAGCTGTCTAAATTGTGAGTATGTTGACTGCTATCGAAAATGGAGTTTCGCGCTGTTATTAAACATTTCCATTTGAAGGGTTAGACTGCAGCACACGTGAAAACAGAGTTAGTGAAGTTTCCACGGACTCTGCACTGTCTGTGAAAGCAGTTTACTTTTGGATTAACGAATTTAAATGTTGTCGGACAAGCACCGAAGACGAAGCACGCTACAGCCGTCCGGTGAAGGTGACTACAGAGGAAACCACTGAAAAAATCTACAATACAGTAATGCCAGAAAGATCGCCGGATAAAAATTCGGGAGATTGCCGAGACTGTAGGCATCTCGACTGAGCGGGTGCACTATATACCGTACAGAAAACTGGCTACGAAGAAGCTGTGTGCGAGGTGGGTGCTGCGACTGCTCGGTCTGCCGGAAGCACGTCCACCACAATATTGTGACAGAATGTGTGGCAGTGTTTAATGGCGGTTCGCAAAACTTTTTGTGCCGTTTTGTGACCTCTGATGAAACCTGGATCCACCATGACACACCGGAGTCAAAACTCCAGTTAAAACAGTGAACAGAGTTACGGTATATTGATAATTTTGACTTATGGACCGTCTGATAGCAACTGAATAAAACACAATTAATACGTAAGCATGCCATGCAGGAATTTTGAAACAAGATATAAAAACATATCAGATGTTGGAAGTATGAAACAAACCATTCCACATTTGCAGAGCATTTGAAACACTATAACCATCATCCAACAAACATGGAACAAGAAATGGAAACAATGAGAATAAGCAACCATGACAAACATCTTATACAAATGCAAGAAAACTTCCACATCCAGAAAGCCATAGCAGAAAACAAGCATGTGATAAATGTACAAACACAAATCAGCACAGGCTCCCTACTACACTTAATAAAGGAAATGATAACATAAAACAAAAAAACACTTCCCCACACCATCTGGACACACACACACACACACACACACACACACACACACACACACACACACACACAAATTAATATCTCACCAAAAAACACACAAACGCATACACGAACAGACCACAGATATTTCAATAATTACACTCATAAGTTTGGCAATAACATTCCATCTTTGACAAAAACATTTGACATTCAGCAACAGAAACCAAAACATTGCACTAAAACAAGCGTTCAGTTCATAGTGCTGTGGAATGTGGGAAAAAAACCGCAAATTGGCGTTCATAAGAAGAACACCACCAAAAATGCAACAGGAGCGTAATATGTCAGAAATTGTCCACGCAACATGTAAGTAGAGTTAAAAACATTACTACCAAATAGGAAATACCAACCACCAGAACTGTTTATAACCTAAGGCACAGAGACAAAAATATAAATGAAATATCTAACATGTGTACATATTCCAGGCCACTGATGATGCCTTGCAGAAAATAATGGCAAAACGCGTATGGCACTAAAATTGTGTTTTATTCAGTTGCTGTCAGACGGCCCAGAAGTAAAAATTATCAATATACCATAATATTACACGCAACGGAGGAAGACAGGACTACAAAAGTTGAAGATGTCAGTAAACAGAGGCTGGCGAAAGTGCAACAAAGACTGCAGAGACCGTCTTGTCAGCCGGTAAGGTGGCGGACAATGTTTTTTGGGTTTCTCGAGAAATAATCCTCGTAGATTATTTGGAAAAGGGCAGAACCGTAACTGGACCCTGAGGTACCGTCCAGAGATTGCGATGCCACACCAAATACGGTAACACGTATAGAAGTGCAGACGTTAGCAAGGTCTCCCTGCAATCTACAATGAGCTGTGGGAGATGATCCCGAAGATCGAGCCTCCACCCTCAGAAGAACGGCACCCCCGCACCAGAGGTCAGTGCCGAGACGAGTGCGGACACTCGCTGCCCGAGTTTGTGAGTTCATCGAAGGAGGTGGTGTACGGCTGACAAGTTGTTGGCGTTTCAGATGATCTCGTAGTGTTGTTAAAGTTGAACATTGTACCTCAGCAGAGCTTTCAATTGCTTCCTCATCCACAGTATCCACAGTGACTTCTTCCTGCTCCCTAACTTGAAACTTTTGCTTGCAGGGAAGAATCTTCCACGAAATCGGGAAGTGATAGTTGGAATCAACAAGTATTTTGCATAGTCTGACAGAACCTAGTTTTCCAGTGGGATGACAAAGGTTTAGGGCTGCTGGACCAAGTGTATATCCTATGGAGGAGATTGTGTTGTATACTAAACAAACATTTTGTCTTCAAAAAATGGAAAATCCAGGATGGAATGTGCAGTGTTACATGGCTTTATGCTTAATTACAAACTTACTATTTTATCAGTTGATTTGTTTTCACTGTGTAACGCCCGCTGCTTACGTCCTTCTTCGTTGCTGAGCGATGTATAACTTTTCCTTCTGACGCCGCAACTCTTCCTTTCCTT
The DNA here is from genome assembly GCF_023864275.1 of Schistocerca cancellata. NCBI lineage: Eukaryota > Metazoa > Arthropoda > Insecta > Orthoptera > Acrididae > Schistocerca > Schistocerca cancellata. The sequence continues at coordinate 13,978,031 of NC_064637.1, forward strand.
TATCTTTACTACTTTTTATCTATATAAATGATGAACTATTGGTTTTGCCGTTTAACAACTTTTTAATAACTGGGGAGGTATTACAGGCATCTGGTCCCACCTATTGTGTCACCCGCCTATACGTTTTACACGAACCTTTAAAGACTCGATTGATCTGTTTACAAAGAGAAAGCAGAATATCTCTTCCTCTGACGTCGTCCGACAACGATTGTCCGACAACGACCTAGGAAGCTCGACGCCCTCGCGGCCCGGGCTCTTCCGTGGCTCGCAGTAGTTTGCAGCATTCGTTTTATTCCTCGCCCACTTGCCGCTACGTCGAACTTTCGTGGTGATCGTCGGGTGACGTCTTCCACGTTATCTGCAACGTAAATAAACTTTCTTCCCACAGTATTTCTGAAAACCCAAAAACATACTTAAAGAACATAATAATAATAACTGTTCTTACAATTACTCGTATAAGTCTTGGTCGATTTAATGAGGGATGGGACAGGCCTAAGCCTTGTGACACCACAGATGTAACAATATTATGAGAAGGAAAGTTGCTACTCACCGTATAGTGGAGATGCTGAGTCGCAGATAGGCACAACAAAAAGACTCTCACAATTATAGCTTTCAGCCATTAAGGTCTTTGTCAACAATACACACACACACTCACACAAACACACGACTGCAGTCCCAGGCAACTGAAACCACACTGCGAGCAGCAGCACCAGTGCACGATGGGAGTGGCAACTGGGGGGTGGGGGGGGGGGGGGAGTATGGAGGGGGTGGTGGACAGTGAAGTGCTGTAGGTGAGACAGCAGGCAGGGGAATGGTCGTGAGGAGGTCGGGTGAGCGCTGAAAAGAGAGAAATAAAAAGACTGGGTGTGGTGGTGCAATGGAGGCTGTGTAGTGCCAGAATAGGAACAGAGGAGGGGCCGGGTGGGTGAGGACAGTGACTGACGAAGGTCAAGGGCGGGAGGGTTACGGGAATGTGGGATGTATTGCAGGGAAAGTTCCCACCTGTGCAATTTAGAAAAGCCGGTGTCGTTTTTATTTCCCATTTGCCACGTGCGAGAGTGCGTTCCGAGTGAGTCCGTACTTCTGGAAAGTTGACACGGAGGCCTCTTGCAGGTGCCAGCAGACGCCATCGTGGAGCAGAGGCTTCTGGATGACCTCACCTTCCTGCTGCGGCTCGTGCGGAGGACTCCGGGCCTGCGTCTCGTCAGCAGCGGCGCCTGCCACCCGGGGGAGGAGCCGCGATCGCCGGCCGTCAGCGTCGAGCACTTCCACTCCCTGCGTCACCTCGTCTTGCACAAGGTTCGTGAAAAAGCCGTGGCGCACAGCCCGGTGTGCCCCAGACCCCCTACATCTGCATCTATACTCCGCAAGCCACCTGATGGTGTGTGGTGGAGGGCACTTTAGTGCCACTGTCATTACCTCCCTTTCCTGTTCCAGTCGCGTATGGTTCGCGGGAAGAACGACTGCCGGAAAGCCTCCGTGCGCGCTCGTATCTCTCTAATTTTACACTCGTGATGTCCTCGGGAGGTATAAGTAGGAGGAAGCAATATATTCGATACCTCATCCAGAAACGCACCCTCTCGAAACCTGGCGAGCAAGCTACACCGCGATGCAGAGCGCCTCTCTTGCAGAGTCTGCCACTTGAGTTTGTTAAACATCTCCGTAACGCTATCACGGTTACCAAATAACCCTGTGACGAAACGCGCCGCTCTTCTTTGGATCTTCTCTATCTCCTCCGTCAACCCGATCTGGTGCGGATCCCACACTGATGAGCAATACTCAAGTATAGGTCGCACGAGTGTTTTGTAAGCCACCTCCTTTGTTGATGGACTACATTTTCTAAGGACTCTCCCAATGGATCTCAACCTGGTACCCGCCTTACCAACAATTAATTTTATATGATCATTCCACTTCAAATCGTTCCACACCCATACTCCCAGATATTTTACAGAAGTTACTGCTAGCAGTGTTTGTTCCACTATCATATAATCATACAATAAAGATCCTTCTTTCTATGTATTCGCAATACATTACATTTGTCTATGTTAAGGGCCTGTTGCCACTTCCTGCACCGAGTGCCTATCTGCTGCAGATCTTCCTGCATTTCGCTGCAATTTTCTAATGCTGCAACTTCTCTGTATACTACAGCATCATCCGCGAAAAGCCGCATGGAACTTCCGACACTATCAACTAGGTCATTTATATACAGGGTGTTACAAAAAGGTACGGCCAAACTTTCAGGAAACATTCCTCACACACCAAGAAGGAAAATATGTTATGTGGACATGTGTCCGGAAACGCTTACTTTCCATGTTAAAGCTCATTTTATTACTTCTCTTCTAATCACATAATCACATTAATCATGGAATGGAAACAAATGGCAACAGAATGTACCAGCGTGACTTCAAACACTTTGTTACAGGAAATGTTCAAAATGTCCTCCGTTAGCGAGGATACACGCATCCACCCTCTGTCGCATGGAATCCCTGATGAGCTGATGCAGCCCTGGAGAATGGCGTATTGTATCACAGCCGTCCACAATAAGAGCACGAAAAGTCTCTACATTTGGTTCCGGGGTTGCGTAGACAAGAGCTTTCAAATGTCCCCATAAATGAAAGTCAAGATGGTTGAGGTCAGGAGAGCGTGGAGGCCTTGGAACTGGTCCACCTCTACCAATCCGTCGGTCACCAAATCTGTTGTTGAGAAGCGTACGAACACTTCGACTGAAATGTGCAGGAGCTCCATCGTGCATGAACCACATGTTGTGTCGTACTTGTAAAGGCACATGTTCTAGCAGCACAGGTAAGAGTATCCCGTATGAAATCATGGCGGTGAATCGAGGAAGTACAGTACATACTGACGAAACTAAAATGAGCTCTAACATGGAAATTAAGCATTTCTGGACACATGTCCACATAACATCTTTTCTTTATTTGTGTGTGAGGAATGTTTCCTGAAAGTTTAGCCGTACCTTTTTGTAACACCCTGTATATTGTGAAAAGCAAAGGTCCCGTAACACTCCGCTGTGGCACGCCAGAGGTTACTTTAATGTCTGTAGACGTCTCTCCATTGAGAACCACGCGTGTCGAATTACGAGGAAGGAGAACAGTCGGCAGGTGCTTACTTTTGGAGCGAGAGATTTTGAGTACTACCGTCATGAGCACTTAAAATTAAAACATATATTTCTAGCTTTCGGTAATTCGAAGTTCTCTTCAAGGGGAAGGAAGCTGCATCTGGCAGGGGAGGTTGGGAAGCACGAGCAGAGGCCGACAGGGGGCTGTACCCCTGTCCCCTCCTCTCCTCTCACTCAGTTGCAAAAGCCAGAAACAGTTTTTTTTTTTTTTTTTTTTTTTTTTTTTTTTTTTTTTTTTTCTTTCCTGCTTCAAAATGTCTCTTAAGGCGGTAATCGAAATTTGATCTCTTTGTAAACTAACACTGTTCTGTATCGAATTTTCCTTTCGATATGAAATGCGTAATTGCACTTTCTGGAAGTTACTGAAACAGCTTGTACAGAGTTTCGGGGTTAACGTGCACTTTTGGTGTCAGTGGCTCTTCCACTGAAGACTTGAATGTTGACAAAGTGTTAAGTAAGACAACGTATTCTCCGTGTCTGAGACAGTGAATGATTTTTATTGAAGAGAAAACTTTCCTACACAGAGTTTTCTAAAATGTTACATTTACAAATTGTGAAAATATGAATTAATCATTTTTTAATAAATTGAATTAACTGTAGGTTCTTGGTGAAATATTGTGAATTAACTAAACAAACACTGATTTTTTGTCTTGTTGCACAAATTTTATTACAGCTATTGCACAACTTAAGTTTCACATTATAAGTACATTAGTAATTCCATATATGATAAAGCAGAGATAAACATGATGATCAGGCAAAGATAAACAATCTCAATATCTTATTGTATCAATCCTTGGCTTAATGTAAAATTACTTTAATGACCATTTTTTGACAAATTAAATATGGAATTATACAATTCAGCAATTACACTAAGATGACTAAATATACCTCATAATAGAAATTTTTTTAATCTACTCGTGGACTGAGGACCAAAGTTTTACTTCTATCTAGGGGCTGTGGTATCATCTACATGTATGTTGATGATCTGCTTTGGATGTGCAACACAAATTTGTAGAAAAATGAATCAGTGGAACAATAATATAAAGGACACCATGGAGTTAGGTGAACCTAGCATAAATTTCCTGAACATTAGCTTAAAGTTAGAAGGCAGCAATCACAAATTTAAAATTTATCAAACAGCCTCTTTTACTGACACATTCATCCCGGTATCTCCGCAACACCCTACAGCCACATGCAGCATTCTGTCACATGATCCACCATCTCCTTTCTATCCCCATGTCTCGAGACGACTTCGGCCGTGAACTTAATACGATAAAAACAGTAGCCACAAATAATGAATTTGACCCGGACATCAGACAGAACTCGAAGTAAAGAGATGAAGAAGCAAACCAGGTTTCTATCGTGTCCAATGAACAACACAGACAAACTGGAAAAGAAATGGCGCAGGTTACTTTTTATAGGGAAAAGGTCAAACTGGATAAGTAACATTTTGTAGATATAAGGTTTCTGTGTGCTTTTCTACACCCCTCAGACAATAGGTAGTTGCTTGTTCAATGCAAAAGACAAGCAGCCGGTTACCACAAAAAGTGGGGTTTCTTACGTTCGTATGCCGGGAGTGTCAAACTTGCTACTCTGGAAGACTGGGAGGTCAATCTGCACCAGTGTTAAAGAACATCATAGAAACTGGAGATTTAAGAGGCCTAGTTCAGCCTTTGTGGAACACTGTCTTATGAAAAACTACAAATACACTGATGTTCAGAAAAAAACAGAACACCTCGAATGACTAGAGATAGGACATTTATATTCACAGGACATGTACATTAGTATGTTGTGCAGAAATCTGAACCATGCTAGCCCAAAGGTTAGAGGTCAATGTCAATATCGTGGCGCAACATTACCTATCAGTAAATTGTGCCCGCAGCTCTCGTCGTCACTATAAACTGACAGTAATGGACCTTTGTGGTTTTTGCAGACATGCAGGATGCCTTGCAGATATATGCACGGATTTTAGTGTCAGATCAGTGAGTTTGTAAGAGACCGCATTATTGGCACGAGAGAATACGATGCATCCGTCCGGGAAATTACTGCTCGTGTGGGACGAAGTGTGTCGGCAGTGGGATGGGTGTTTGCGGGACGGTTTACGGAAGGCCGAAGAACACGACAATCTGGGTCGGGTCGCACCGCTGAGACTGCACCCCGAGAAGATGGACACTTCGTCCGGGTGGCAGGACAGAACACACTGTATATTATCAGAGGTGACAGCCCGCCCTGTTTATTACGGCACGGGTTATGTGCACCTCGTCCTCTTCTCTGCCAACCTTTGACGAATGTGCCTAAACGTGCTGGATGGCAATGGTGTGTGGAATGATGTTATTGGGGACAAGAATGGCCTCACATTGTGCTTTCGGACAAATCCGGGTCCTGTCGGTTTGAAAATGATAGCTGCATTTTGTTTCGCCACAAACAGGGAGAGGGGCATCACAGTTACTGCATTTGCACAAGACGTACAGCACCGACTCGGCACCGTATGGTGTGGGGTGCTGTTGGTTATAACCACAAATCACAGTTGGTTGTCCGGGGTACTGTGACCAGTCTAACCTACATTAATGACATCCTGGGACCTGTAACCGTACCCTTACTGCACGACACTGCAGTAAGACAATGCACGACCACATGGTGCTGCCCAAATGTGCACCTCCTCGGTGTCACAGGATGTTCGCCCTTTGCTCTGGTCCACCAGATCACTAGACTTGTCACCGGTTGAAAACGTGTGGAATACGGTGAGATGACGGGTGCCGAGCTGTGAGCCAATACGAACCGCCACAGATGAACTTTGGAACCAGGTGAATGCAGCACAAATGGCTGTACCACAGGACACCATTGGCACATTATAAGCGTCAGTGCCGTCACGCACGGAACGAGTTATCGGGGCCCTTGGCAGATCCTGTGCCTGCTAGGCAACGGGACGTGTGCTGAACCGAGGTGACTGAAATGCCAATCATTTCTGCAAAACATACAATGTACAAGTCGTGTGAATAGGAACATCCTGTCTCTAGTCGTTCGAGGTGTTCTGTTCTTCCTGAACATGAGCGCATGTAACAGATGTAGAAGTCTTAAACACAGAGGAAAAGGTATCAAAATTCATCCAGTTAGAAATTCCAGAAATTGAAAAAACAGATGTGTATATCCCCATACTTAAAAACAAAGATGATGTGACTTACCAAATGAAAGTGCTGGCAGGTCGACAGACACACAAACGAACACAAACGAACACAAACATACACACAAAATTCAAGCTTTCGCAACAAACTGTTGCCTCATCAGGAAAGAGGGAAGGAGAGGGAAAGACGAAAGGATGTGGGTTTTAAGGGAGAGGGTAAGGAGTCATTCCAGTCCCGGGAGCGGAAAGACTTACCTTAGGGGGAAAAAAGGACGGGTATACACTCGCGCACACACACATATCCATCCACACATATACAAACACAAGCAGACATTGTCTGCTTGTGTTTGTATGTGTGTGGATGGATATGTGTGTGAGTGCGAGTGTATACCCGTCCTTTTTTCCCCCTAAGGTAAGTCTTTCCGCTCCCGGGACTGGAATGACTCCTTACCCTCTCCCTTAAAACCCACATCCTTTCGTCTTTCCCTCTCCTTCCCTCTTTCCTGATGAGGCAACAGTTTGTTGCGAAAGCTTGAATTTTGTATGTATGTTTGTGTTCATTTGTGTGTCTGTCGACCTGCCAGCACTTTCATTTGGTAAGTCACATCATCTTTGTTTTTAGGTATATCCCCATACTTATTGTTAAGTTAGCAAACCCAATTCAATTATTCACCTCCTTCAGATGGAATCACAACTCATAGATAGAAGTAAAACTTTGGGTCTCCATCCATGAATACATAAAAAAGTTCTAGTGTATTGCATAGCTTTATTCCTAGTTATGTTTAGCCATGTTGACATGTTTATCTTTGCCTAATCATCATGTTTATCTTTTCTTTATCATCTTTAGAATCAGTAACGTACTTGAAAATAGGCTTATAACCCGAAACCTAGGTTGTGCAGTAACCGTAATAAGATTTGAGAAACAAGATAAAAAAATCAGTGTTTGTTTAGTTAATCAATTTTGTTGTTAAATTAACAGGTATTCTAACAGGAAAGTACTATGGGTTTCAAGGTAAATGATAACAGCCAAACAGTTGCAGGATGAAGATTTATTGAAATCCTTGACCACGGTTTTGGTATATCTAAATATACCTTCATCAGAAGCAAAAATACACGCGAACAGGAAGACACCTTCCTTAGCAAAAAACTTAGTACCATAACTGAGATAGAAGAAAAAAACAAACACTTATAGCTTTAAGTAACCACGAAAATTACCGAAGTATTACAAGCACAAAAACTTAGTCACTTACTAAAAACACATCCTGCAGTGGAGATATGTAAAACAATCGTGCCAAAGGGGGTGTGAAAGCATGGGTATGTATCCCTGGGTCTTAATGTGCGCAAGTGTCTCACGCATACCACATGTGCCCTCTCTCAGTGTAACTGTCTGCCCTAGTGCTTCCACACCCTCTGCACGCTAGTTCACAGGCTAAGTACTGATAATACGCTGTGTTCGCATCGACCATCTCTTCATAATTATGCTGTACAGATGGAAGCGATATTTTAACTACTGTCGACACCTTTGGCACAATTGTTTTATTTATCTCCACTGCAGGATGTGATTTTAGTAAGTGACTTAGTTTTTTGCTTGTTTTATGCTTGTAATAGTTTGGTAATTTTCATGGTGACTTAAAGCTATAAGTGTTTGTTTTTTTTTCTTCTATGTCAGTTGAGGTGCTAAGTTTTTTGCTAATGAAGGCGTCTTTCTATTCAGATGCATTTTTGCTTCTGATGAAGGTGTATTTAGATATACCGAAACTGTGGTCAAGGATTTGAATAAACCTTTATCCTGCAACTGTTTGGCTGTTATCATTTACCTTGAAGCTTTTCAACAGTTGCTGCTTCACCCATGTTTAAAATTTTGTACAACGGATTTACATGTTAGATGCCTTTAAAATTGTGTTAAAGTATAATTTACATTTTGAATGATTGACTATGACAGTGTTATCTGGTTTCCGGAAACTTGTATCAAAGTTCGATTTATTTTATATGAAAACACCATTATGTGAATGTATTTCTGTCTTCCCGGATTTGAAGCTGTTATATTGACCGAATAGAAACATTTTCAGTTCGTGCAGAACTGCAAATTTGCATAAGAAATGAAATGTACATCCACATCTGCATCTGCGTCCATACTCCACGAGCCACCGTACGGTGCACGGCAGTGGTTACCTGGTACGACTGCTAGTCATTTCCTGTCCCTTTCTGCTCACAAGTAGAGTGAGCGAAAAATGACTGTAATTTCTCTTAACTTACCACTGGTGGATGCACAGTCCCTGGTCTCTTCTGAATGTGGGGATCACTACAGCGCGGAGAGATACGAGCTCGCAGTGTTTCCTTCCCGTGTTATGCTGTGGGAGAAATGTAGCGCTGAGAGACGAGGGGGGAAATACTCCCCACACTATTTACTTTGCACTAGGACTGACAGGGAATCCTTTTTGACTACAGAGCTATTATTCTTTGTTGCCATCTTGAGGACAGGGTTGGGACAGTAGCAGCACTCTCTAAAATTAGAACTGCTTTAGTTCTGTTTAAAAGGGCATCCCACACTCAGTCGTGAGTGCTGCCTGCTGTGGCGAGCTAAGTGATGTTTCTGTAACCGCCTCCTTCCACAACAGTCTCAGTGTTGTATGGGTGTCATCTTCCACTGCAACCTCCTTTCACAGACTGATGACAAGTTACGCGCTAATTTGGAGCGGTGGTTTGCATTTTGTCCTTCACACCCATCGGGGACCAGAGAACAGTAGAGTTGATACTTGGTCCTTCATCTCAGCCTATGAAGCTGGCACGTCGGCTGAAGACGTCAGCTTCAAATGTACGAGATTTCGGCACATTTCTTCATGCTGTAATGGCAGCCTCGTATGTAGGGATTGTCTATGTACGTTCCACTAGAACTATCTTTGTCTCTCGCCCTCCCCCACCCCTTTCCTGTGTGTCAACGGTGGGGAACACCATTCGCCCTGAATGAGATTTTCACTCTGCAGCGGAGTGTGTGCTGATATGAAACTTTCCTGGCAGATTAAAACGGTGTGGCGGACCGAGACTCGAACTCGGGACCTTTGCTTTTCGCAGGCAAGTGCTCTGCCAACTGAGCTATCTGAGCACGACTCACGCCCCGTCCTCACAGCTTTACTTCCGCCAGTACCTCGTCTCCTACCTTCCAAACTTGACAGAAGCTCTCCTGCGAACCTTGCAGAACTAGCACTCCTGAAAGAAAGGATATTGCAGAGACATGGCTTAGGCACAGCCTGGGGGATGTTTCCAGAATGAGATTTTCACTCTCCAGCGGAGTGTGTGCTGATATGAAACTTTGCTGGCAGATTAAAACGGTGTGACGGACCGAGACTCGAACTCGGGACCTTTGCCTTTTGCGGGCAAGTGCTCTGCCAACTGAGCTACCCAAGCACGACTCACGGCCCGTCCTCACAGCTTTACTTCCGCCAGTACCTCGCCTCCTACCTTCCAAACTTTGAAGACGCTCTCCTGCGAACCTTGCAGAACTAGCACTCCTGAAAGAAAGGATATTGCAGAGACATGGCTTAGCCACAGCCTGGGGGATATTTCCAGAATGAGATTTTCACTCTGCAGCGGAATGTGCGCTGATATGAAACTTTCCTGGCAGATTAAAACTGTGTGCCGGACTGAGATTCGAACTCGGTCCCGAGTTCGAGTCTCGGTCCGGCACACAGTTTTAATCTGCCAGGAAAGTTTCACCATTCACCCTGTTCACCGGGCTACACTGTCTTCCAAAGAGAAAAGAAAATCCGGGACTCTTGATCGAATCACTTATTGGGAGGCCGAGAAGAAATACGATCTCCAAAGTACGACAGAGATGCTTTGCCATTGGCGAGGTCACCCTCTATAGTGACGGCACTCTTGCACTTCGTGCCTTCTACGTCAGGCCTCCGGGGCTGCTCGACTACACCTGCTGTGCTTGTGGTCGGGACCCCTCTTCCTAGTGTTTCCCCACGCACTTTCGGGAATGTCGACGCCCTGCCCGTCGGCGGTGTCTATTTTCGATTCACAGCCGGAGGAGCGACACCCTCCTCCGTCCATCAGGACATTCCCCTCTTGGGATTCTGCTGAGATGTAACTGGATACTGGACAGTGGTCGAAGGAGCCACAGGTTGTCAGTTGTCGAGCTTTGCATTCCTCTCGTGTCCCTGAAACTGGGGCAGACGAGCTCTCGCGGACATCGAAATCGTCCGACTACAATACTTACTTCTGTGAATTTCTCCACTCTTTGACATTGCCCCGTATTCCCATTCGCCAGCTTCCACGATCGTGGCAGTCTTCTGCTTTCAACTCTCTCTTCCTCGTCATTCCAATTACTTCTGCTCTGCACATTAATCTCGGCTGTCCACACTTCCTCCTTCCTGGTGGTGACTGTTCCGGGATCACTTTTGGCCGTAGCCCTCACTCCATTCGCCGTTCCTGGCCATATTGTTTAAGAGCTCTATTCTCAGCTCTACATCTACATCTATATTTATACTCCGCAAGCCACCCAACGGTGTGTGGCGGAGGGCACTTTACGTGCCACTGTCATTACCTCCCTTTCCTGTTCCAGTCGCGTATGGTTCGCGGGAAGAACGACTGTCTGAAAGCCTCTGTGCGCGCTCTAATCTCTCTAATTTTACATTTGTGATCTCCTCGGGAGGTATAAGTAGGGGGAAGCAATATATTCGATACCTCATCCAGAAACGCACCCTCTCGAAACCTGGCGAGCAAGCTACACCGCGATGCAGAGCGCCTCTCTTGCAGAGTCTGCCACTTGAGTTTGTTAAACATCTCCGTAACGCTATCACGGTTACCAAATAACCCTGTGACGAAACGCGCCGCTCTTCTTTGGATCTTCTCTATCTCCTCCGTCAACCCGATCTGGTGCGGATCCCACACTGATGAGCAATACTCAAGTATAGGTCGCACGAGTGTTTTGTAAGCCACCTCCTTTGTTGATGGACTACATTTTCTAAGGACTCTCCCAATGGATCTCAACCTGGTACCCGCCTTACCAACAATTAATTTTATATGATCATTCCACTTCAAATCGTTCCGCGCGCATACTCCCAGATATTTTACAGAAGTAACTGCTACCAGTGTTTGTTCCGCTATCATATAATCATACAATAAAGGATCCTTCTTTCTATGTATTCGCAATACATTACATTTGTCTATGTTAAGGGTCAGTTGCCACTCCCTGCACCAAGTGCCTATCCGCTGCAGATCTTCCTGCATTTCGCTACAATTTTCTAATGCTGCAACTTCTCTGTATACTACAGCATCATCCGCGAAAAGCCGCATGGAACTTCCGACACTATCTACTAGGTCATTTATATATATTGTGAAAAGCAATGGTCCCATAACACTCCCCTGTGGCACGCCAGAGGTTACTTTAACGTCTGTAGACGTCTCTCCGTTGATAACAACATGCTGTGTTCTGTTTGCTAAAAACTCTTCAATCCAGCCACACAGCTGGTCTGATATTATCAGGCGACAGTGCGGAACTGTATCGAACGCCTTCCGGAAGTCAAGAAAAATAGCATCTACCTGGGAGCCTGTATCTAATATTTTCTGGGTCTCATGAACTAATAGAGCGAGTTGGGTCTCACACGATCACTGTTTCCGGAATCCATGTTGATTCCTACATAGTAGATTCTGAGTTTCCAAAAATGACATGATACTCGAGCAAAAACATGTTCTAAAATTCTACAACAGATCGACGTCAGAGATATAGGTCTATAGTTTTGCGCATCTGCTCGACGACCCTTCTTGAAGACTGGGACTACCTGTGCTCTTTTCCAATCATTTGGAACCTTCCGTTCCTCTAGAGACTTGCGGTACACGGCTGTTAGAAGGGGGGCAAGTTCTTTCGCGTACTCTGTGTAGAATCGAATTGGTATCCCGTCATGTCCAGTGGACTTTCCTCTGTTGAGTGATTCCAGTTGCTTTTCTATTCCTTGGACACTTATTTCGATGTCAGCCATTTTTTCGTTTGTGCGAGGATTTAGAGAAGGAACTGCAGTGCGGTCTTCCTCTGTGAAACAGCTTTGGAAAAAGGTGTTTAGTATTTCAGCTTTACGCTTGTCATCCTCTGTTTCAATGCCATCATCATCCCGGAGTGTCTGGACACGCTGTTTCGAGCCACTTACTGATTTAACATATGACCAGAACTTCCTAGGATTTTCTGTCAAGTCGGTACCTAGTATTTTACTTTCGAATTCACTAAACGCTTCACGCATAGCCCTCCTTACGCTAACTTTGACATCGTTAAGCTTCTGTTTGTCTGAGAGCTCCTTGCAAGACTAGTTGTTCTGTATCCATTATCTCCTTAATTTCTGCATTTCTCCTCCATTCTGTTCTGAGTATCCTGGCATCTATCCATCTCTACTTCCCGTACTATTCTTCTCTGCCACTCCCCCGAGGCCTGCCCTTCTGTACCGTATGTTGGTATACTTTCCAATACTACACTCCTGGAAATGGAAAAAAGAACACATTGACACCGGTGTGTCAGACCCACCATACTTGCTCCGGACACTGCGAGAGGGCTGTACAAGCAATGATCACACGCACGGCACAGCGGACACACCAGGAACCGCGGTGTTGGCCGTCGAATGGCGATAGGTGCGCAGCATTTGTGCACCGCCGCCGTCAGTGTCAGCCAGTTTGCCGTGGCATACGGAGCTCCATCGCAGTCATTAACACTGGTAGCATGCCGCAACAGCGTGGACGTGAACCGTATGTGCAGTTGACGGACTTTGAGCGAGGGCGTATAGTGGGCATGCGGGAGGCCGGGTGGACGTACTGCCGAATTGCTCAACACGTGGGGCGTGAGGTCTCCACAGTACATCGATGTTGTCGCCAGTGGTCGGCGGAAGGTGCACGTGCCCGTTGACCTGGGACCGGACCGCAGCGACGCACGGATGCACGCCAAGACCGTAGGATCCTACGCAGTGCCGTAGGGGACCACACCGCCACTTCCCAGCAAATTAGGGACACTGTTGCTCCTGGGGTATCGGCGAGGACCATTCGCAACCGTCTCCATGAAGCTGGGCTACGGTCCCGCACACCGTTAGGCCGTCTTCCGCTCACGCCCCAACATCGTGCAGCCCGCCTCCAGTGGTGTCGCGACAGGCGTGAATGGAGGGACGAATGGAGACGTGTCGTCTTCAGCGATGAGAGTCGCTTCTGCCTTGGTGCCAATGATGGTCGTATGCGTGTTTGGCGCCGTGCAGGTGAGCGCCACAATCAGGACTGCATACGACCGAGGCACACAGGGCCAACACCCGGCATCATGGTGTGGGGAGCGATCTCCTACACTGGCCGTACACCACTGGTGACCGTCGAGGGGACACTGAATAGTGCACGGAACATCCAAACCGTCATCGAACCCATCGTTCTACCATTCCTAGACCGGCAAGGGAACTTGCTGTTCCAACAGGACAATGCACGTCCGCATGTATCCCGTGCCACCCAACGTGCTCTAGAAGGTGTAAGTCAACTACCCTGGCCAGCAAGATCTCCGGATCTGTCCCCCATTGAGCATGTTTGGGACTGGATGAAGCGTCGTCTCACGCGGTCTGCACGTCCAGCACGAACGCTGGTCCAACTGAGGCGCCAGGTGGAAATAGCATGGCAAGCCATTCCACAGGACTACATCCAGCATCTCTATGATCATCTCCATGGGAGAATAGCAGCCTGCATTGCTGCGAAAGGTGGATATACACTGTACTAGTGCCGACATGGTGCATGCTCTGTTGCCTGTGTCTATGTGCCTGTGGTTCTGTCAGTGTGATCATGTGATGTATCTGACCCCAGGAATGTGTCAATAAAGTTTCCCCTTCCTGGGACAATGAATTCACGGTGTTCTTATTTCAATTTCCAGGAGTGTATTTTCAGAATCCCCTTCTTTGTTTCTTTTGATACTGCCCAGCTCTACAGAACTCCATATACCGGGTTGAAGAAAAATATCCGCTACCAGTTACAATAAAAGGTTGTTTATTTGTCACACGACAGGTTTCGGGCTTGCGCCCATCTTCAGGTGTTTATACATTCGTTTACATGTTTGTACTATTGGAGATCAAAAAAGATGATGCACCATTATTACAGTTATGCTGTGATGATAGTTTTGCCACTTAGTTGTACACTTATGGTCATTTTCACGTCCATATATCAGGTATAGCTCCATATTACACTGTTATGATGTGCACTACACTATGTTTACATATAAACATGTGGGCTGTGGTCAAAGAACTTCTCCTCCCACTACTAGTTTTGATCTCCAACAGTACAAACATGTAAACGAATGTGTAAACACCTGAAGATGGGCGCAAGCCCGAAACCGGTCATGTGACGAATAAACAACCTTTTATTGTGACTGGTAGCGGATATTTTTCTTCAACCCCATAAAGGAACAGTCACGGAGTTCGACAGCATCCACTATGGATAAAATTCACTCCATTTACCGTTTTAATTGCTCCTCTTGCCTGCTGGATCCTGCATTCCACATCTGCTTCACAGCTTCCCGAGAAACGGATAATCGATCCTAAGTATTTAAACTGCTTTACTGCCTTAATAGTTCCTTGTGGCAGCATTATATCACTTCCCTCTCCTCCCACTACTAGATATCCTGTTTTGCTCATTTTTATTCTACGCCCGCCGTGTTCAAATGCTTCCATTAAATTCTGTATCATATAGTTAACATACTCTCTACTTCATCCTATCCGTACCTGATCATTGACAAATAATAATTAGTAGGTAATAGGTGCCGGAAAGGAAATCCCATACTTTCGCACGACTGATTCCACCGTTCCAGTATATACTGCATATATATTTTAAACAGGGTTGCTGAATGCTGCAGCCTTGTGTAAGTCCTTTCAATGTTTGGACTGTCTCACTCAACTTTCTCCCTACTTTAACTTCTGCGTATGATTTGTGGTAAATTTTTTGAATTAGAGATATCTGTTGTGCTTTTACATCTACATACTCCATTGTTTTCTATAGTCCATTAACGGGTGCAGAGTCGTACATTTTTTCTAAATCTAAAAAATTTGGTGTACTTCCTGACCCTTAGAACATAATTTCTCACTTATGTGTCTAAGGCTAAAAATACGATACATACAAGAGTGTCCAATGGGAAAATATGCCTGTTCCTCTAACATCTTTCCCTCAATCTCGTCCTCCAACCTGTTTTTCAGTACAGCACTAAAAACTCTGCTGATAGAAGCCCTAATATTAATTCTCCTATAATTATTTGGGTACTTCTTGTTTCCTTTTTTGTAGATAGCAGATACGTATGATACACACCACTCTCTTGGTATTTTGTCTCCCTCCTTAATCTGATTGAACAATGTACATATAAAAACTCAACATTTGAGGTGGCCCATATTTCCACAGTTCGATAACAACTACTCCTCATCCACTTACCTTTCCATTTCTTGCCTTTCTTAGCACCTCTGTTACCTCTACCTCTAGTATATATTAGGGTCCTGTGTAAAATTTCTAAGCAAGTCTACAGCTTCCAGTCAGTCCTTTTTTGACCAATGTGGTGTGGCATTTGAAGATTGCAAAACAAAAGTGCAAGTGTTAAATTTCATGTTCAAGAAACTATTTACACAGGAGAACTGTACAAATGTACTGTTACTCGACCATCAGACAGACTCCCATATGGACGACATAGTAATAAGTGTCGCTGGCATAGAGAAACGACTGAAAGATTTTAAAGCAAATAAATTGCCAGGTCAAGATACAATCCCAGTTCGGTTTTACAAAGAGTACTCTACAGCAAGCCCCTTATGTAGCACGAATTTATCGTGAATCTCTTGCCCGGCAAAAAGTCCCAAGTGACTGGAAAAAAGAGCAGGTGGCTCCCATGTATAAGAAAGTAAAAGAAAGGACCCACAAAATTACAGAAGTCACACTCTGCAGCTGACGCATACAGAGCGAGAGCGGAAGTTCGTTCGGAAGTTCTCTGAACTTGAGGACTTGTTCCATAAGTTGTGGCTGTGAGCTTCCTCGGAATATCGTTCTCGCTGCGACTTTCGGCCCAGTGTTAGGGTAGTGTCTCTCAAAGGTTGGTGTACAGTCGGGAGTACGGCCGTTTATCGAGTGTCGGGCAATGTCTGAGTCGATTACCTTGCCAACTGATGTTCAGTTTGCACCGGGCTCCTCTATTCAATAGCTGACGTGCAGACACCTGAGTCTCGTGGGGATTTGGCCTCAGGTAATTGACTTCGAAGTAAAGGCCAAGTGTATCCTCCTCTTCGAACCTCTTCCCTCGGGCAGCAACTGCTGTTTCATCAGCGTAGACGGATGTCCTGGAGTGTTCTGTAATGTTCTTATTGTTAGCGTAAATATTAAATTTATTGAAAAAAAAAAAAATGGTTCGAGCACAACCTATACATTTAGTATTCATAGATATAGAAAAAGTCTATGATAGTGTGCCTTTATCCAGTTTATGGAAAGCTTTAATATCAGTAGGAATAAATCCAAGAATAATTAAAGCAATTCAAAATTTATATAAAAATTCTATTTCAAAAATAAAAATTGGTAAATATCTATCACATGGATTCCTAGTCACAAAAGGATTACGTCAAGGATGTAGCATCTCACCTACATTGTATAAAATATATACAGAAGTAACTTTACAGAATTGGAAGAAAAAATGTCACGCTGTGGGAATACCAATAAATGATAGAACAATATACTCGTTACAATTTGCAGATGACCAACTGATTATAGCCCAAGACTATGAGGACATAGAGTATATGACCAGAAAATTGATTCAAGAATATAAAAAAATAAGGTCTAAATGTAAACATGAATAAAACAAAGTACATGGTAATTGGTGGAGTGAATGGAGACTTAATATTAGAAGAAGGGATGGGAACAATAACAGCTACTGAGGAATATAAATATTTAGGTGTGAAAATTACAAATGATGGGAAACAGGACAAAGAAATTAGATCAAGAATAAATTCTGGAAAGACGACAATCTCTTTATTGAATGGAATTCTCTGGGACAAACACATAACAACTGATAACAAAATAAGGATTTTTAAAACAATAGTTAGGAGCATTATTACATATGGTTCAGAAGTGTGGACAACAAAATGGCAACTGAAATCAAAATTATTAGCCACAGAAATGGATTTCTGGAGACGTTCAGCAAGAATATCAAGACGAGAAAGAATAAGAAATGAAGTAATCAGAGACAAGATGAAATGTAAAAATTCAATTATTGATTTCATCGAGCACAAACAACTTAAATGGTATGGACACATCAGACGAATGGAACAGGAAAGTCTACCAAAATGCATAATCGACTGGGTACCAATTGGAAGAAGAAAAAGGGGACGACCACCTGATACATGGAAACAGGGAGTTCAGTCAGCAATGAGGAAGAACAACATTCCTGAAGATTTATGGACAAATAGAGAAGAGTGGAGAACAATAATTAGTGACTTACTGTAATCTAGAATAGGCGCTGGAAAAATGTACTCACATTGTAAATCCAGAATAATAATAATAAATATTAAAGAGCACAGCGTCAAACACATGGCCTGTGTGCAGCATCTGGAGAAATGCTCGGAATCTTCTGTACTGTGGGAGAGTGGTTGTTAGGGACATTAGCTGCTAATTGCCGGTAAATTTTCTCCAGCAACTTTCTGTGCCAAAGGTGTCACAGGCAGCTATTAAGTCTACAAAAGTGACTCCAGTTGTCGTACGCACAGTCGAGACCGTCCTCGATGTGTAGATTGAGATTCGATATCCACTACAGCACGATCTTCCCGTTCCGAAACGAGCTTGCCAAAGAGTGCACTTTTGTTTGTTTGTGTTATTAATTTGGTCGAGAATAAAATGTTCTAAGATCTCGAGACAGTGGCACGACAGCGACATCGGTAAAAACTTTTCGGGTCGTTCGGCTCCGTACCGGGCCGAAGCAGTGCGACCACTCGAGCGTTCCTCCGGTGCCTGGAAATATAAAGCTCAGTTGCGCAATCACTCGACAGCTCGAGCTGTCATTACAGTGTTGACAAGAAAAATGTGTCTATCCGTCATGCACTGAAGTCATCGGTGCCAGGAGATTTTATTCAATTTCAAAGTGAAGATGGCAGATTTCAGTTCATACTCTGATGAAAACCACTCGCAATAGTGTCCGACTTACCCGATTTGGTGATGCGCCTCCGGTTATCTCAATCTCTGAAATCACTCATCTCACTTGTGTTGTTAGACAGTAGAGCAGCAGCATTTACTTTACAATTTCTTCAGGTTTATTAAAACACAATAACGGATATTATGATGATCTACATCGTCTACATCTACATCCCTACTCTGCAAGCCACCTGACGGTGTGTGGCGGAGGGTACCTTGAGTACCTCTATCAGTTCTCCCTTCTATTCCAGTCTCGTATTGTTCGTGGAAAGAAAGATTGTTGGTATGCCGCTGTGTGGGCTCTAATCTCTCTGATTTAATCCTCACGGTCTCTTCGCGAGATATACGTAGGAGGGAGCAATACAACTGCTTGACTCCTCGGTGAAGGTGTGTTCTCAAAACTTCAACAAAAGCCTGTATCGAGCTACTGAGTGTATCTCTTGCAGAGTCTTCCACTGGCGCTGCTCTCCGTTGCATTTTCTCTCTCTCTTCTGTCAACCCTATCTGGTACGGATCCCACACTGCTGAGCAGTATTCAAGCAGTGGTCGAACAAGCGTTCTGTAACCTACTTCCTTTGTTTTCGGATTGCATTTCCTTAGGATTTTTCCAATGAATCTCAGTCTGGCATCTGCATTACTGATGATTAATTTTATTTGGTCATTCCACTTTAAATCACTCCTACTGCCTAATCCCAGATAATTTATGGAATTAACTGCTTCCAGTTGCTGACCTGCTATTTTGTAGCTAAATGATAAAGGGTCTTTCTTTCTGTGTATTCGCAGCACGTTACACTTGTCTACATTGAGATTCAATTGCCATTCCCTACACCATGGGTCAATTCGTTGCAAATCCTCCTGCATTCCAGTACAATTCTCCATTGTTACAACTTCTCGATACACTACAGCATCAGCCGCAAAAAGTCTCAGTGAACTTCCAATGTTTTTCACAAGTTCATTTATATATATTGTGAATAGCAACGGTCCTACGACATTCCCCTGCGGCACACCTGAAATCACTCTTACTTCGGAAGACTTCTCTCCATTGAGAATGACATGCTGTGTCCTGTTATCTAGGAACTCTTAATCCAATCACACAATTGGTCTGATAGTCCATATGCTCTTACTTTGTTCATTAAACGACTGTGGGGAACTGTATCGAACGCCTTGCGGAAGTCGAGAAACACGGCATCTACCTAGGAACCCGTGTCTATGGTCCTCTGAGTCTCGTGGACGAATAGCGTGAGCTGGGTTTCACACGATCGTCTTTTTCTAAACCCGTGCTGATTCCTACAGAGTATATTTCTAGTCTCCACAAAAGTCATTATATTCGAACATAATACGTGTTCCAAAATGCTACAACTGATCGACGTTAGAGATATATGTCTATAGTTCTGCACATCTGTTCGATGTCCCATCTTGAAAACTGGGATGACCTGTGCCGGTTTCCAATTTTTTGGAACACTACGCTCTTCTAGAGACCTACAGTACACCGCTGCATGATCCGCTTATTAACAGTCAGGACTCGTAATGTTTAAACCAGATCAGTAAGCTACAGTACTCAACAATCTCGGATGTCATCAGTGGCAGATTAAATCAGAGATACGCTCGTATGGTGCGTACACAAACTTCTCTCCCACAGAATGAGTCGTAAATAAACAATATTAACATAGTGTTTGAGACCTGTGGACTGGTTGTAATATTCACTTTAATTTGTTATGGACTACATGTTGTTCACTCAGTGGAAGGAATCTAGTGAGTGACTCACTCGAAGCTCACAAAGATATTTCGATATAATTGATGGAGACCTTTGCTAGGGTCTCGCTGAATGAAGCATTGTCTTGCATGCCTATTTATAGCCGAGCGTAACGATAAAACTCAGAATTGGTTATTATGCTTTTAATATCAACCTGAAAGAAAGCAAAATTAGTGGACACGAAATTCATGTGAGGAACCTACGTCTGCGTACACACCCCGAAAGCCACTGTATAGTGTTCAGCAGAAGGTACCTCATAGTCATTTCCTTTTTTCCTGTTGCACTTGCAAGTGGATTGAGGGGAAAATGACTGTCTGTATGCCTGCGTACAAGTCCTAATATCTCTCATATTATGTGTGTGGTCCTTACAGAAAATGAATGTCATCGGTAGTAGAATTGTTCTGCAGTCGGCTTAAGATGTCGGTTTTCTAAATTTTCTCAGTAGTCTACAATAATAGATCATCTTACAGATCTTATAATTATATTTTTCCCTGAGACATTTAAGTCTCTTATTTATCTACAATAATGATTGAAACATAAGAAGAGACTTAAATGTCTCGAGGATAAATATAATTATAAGATCACCTATGGTACAGGACTTTACCATTATGTCCAATGATGGGGCGCTAGTCTGATGCTGGAGTGCCTTGGCAGTAGTGACAATGTAAAGGAAAATAAGTGGAAGATATGAATTGAAGTTTGTGTTGGGGAGGGCACTCAACTTGGGTACTTTGTGCAGCATTGTTAACCATAGTGTAATGGTAAGTATATCTGCCTGGCAAGCAAGAAGACCCGGTGCGGCGGATTTTTTTTTTTGTGTGTGCGTGCGATGCACCAATTGCAACGGATTATACGTTGCTGCTGCAGTGCAATTTCTTTTGTAATTTTTGTTCACCTACCTCTTTACAGCGGTAGATCTTCGCACGTAAACTCCTGACTGCAGCTACTTACGAGATCACAGAAAAGCAGTGTTGAGGAAACTGTAACATCATAGCTACACGCTGGAGGCCGCTATAAGTAAAATTTGCTGAAAATTGTCTATGTACTTTAAAGAAATGATTCGGAAAGGGTATGTCACTCGTATTTTAAACCTTCAATAGATCTTTATTGCCGTTAAGCAAGATCATCAGCCCACATTTACGAAAATTACTAAAGTTTCTGTTCACAGTTATCACCATACCTAAAACAGCCAGTACTTTTACCTTCCCAAATTCCGAAAGCAATTACTTGTAACACAGTCAATGATCGGCCAATTACTTCTGCACACGATATTCAGTGGTTGTCTTTAGTTAAAGTTAATGCTGGTCATAAAATACTCTGTAAGAATACCGTATTTACTCGAATCTAAGCCGCATCTGAAAAATGAGACTTGAAATCGAGGGGAAAAAAAAAAATTTCCCAAATCTAAGCTGCACCTGAAATTTGTGTTGGGGAGGGCACTCAACTTGGGTACTTTGTGCAGCATTGTTAACCATAGTGTAATGGTAAGTATATCTGCCTGGCAAGCAAGACTCGAAATTCAAGGGGAGAGAAAAGTTTTAGGTCCCACATCCAAATCGAAACAAACTTGGTCCATTGTAATAGGAGACACAATTTAGGTCGAATGAATTACAATACAGCCACAGTAGTTTGGTTTGAGTCGTAAGCTTAGCAGTTAAGCTTTACCAGGTAGCCGTTGCTATGCGTCGGGCGCTCCGTCTGTATTTATACGGGTACCCTTCCTTTTTCACGTGCTTCATCTGGTTTTAATTGATTGCTTATTTTTCTTTGATGTGATAAGTGCCGTTCTCTTCGTTATAGGTGTTTACATCACTCTAAGCTGAAAATGCGTTATTGTACTGTGTCATATAATGTTTGTCGCATTCTGATAATGAGTGTTTACGGCCTGTCGCCGCTCGCGGCATGGCTTGCTTTTGTGCACGCTACTGCCGCTTACAATTTTTAAAAAAGAGGGAGAGAAAGAGAGAGAGAGAGAGAGAGAGAGGGGGGGGGGGGGGGGGGGGGAATCGTCTCATTAGTGAAACAATGGCAAGAGACTGCTATTTGTTGTTACTGGCAAGAGACTGCTATTTGTTGTTACTGGCAAGAGACTGCTATTTGTTGTTACTTACACTGCTGCTTTTTTCTAATGATCAACAAGAAGCAAATAATAGACTGTGTATGATAGAAGATGTTGTGAACGAGAATTTAGCGAAAATTTTTCTCCGTTTGAAAATCTTTGCAGACGCCTCTTTAGTACATTACATTCTGCACAGAAATTAGAGTCATCTTAGATTTAAAAATCTAGTCATTTGCCGTGCTTCATTCCTGACTGTATCACTATTAGGCATAAGAACAATATGCATATAAACATGACACGATATGTATATTCTTCCATGTTTGCTGTTGTCTCACTCTAGTTTCGTAGTTTATTAGGCAGACAGGATTTAAATGAGATAGCAGCAAACACGAAAGAATACATGGCAAAATATTTATATTCGTATTATTCTGATGGTGAAGAGAATACTGCATGTGATTCACAATTCATAAAAGTTCCTATTAGCAGCCATCTCTTCTCACAGGTAGGAAAAAATTCAGAACTCAGAGTGGCCATATTGAGAAAAATCCCAAACAGTCTTGCCATTCGGATTTTTGTAGTACATTGCAATGCTGCTACATTTGAAGATGAACAATACGGAATTTGTATTTACTTCGTTGGATAATGTATGAAAATGCAGTGGTCGAAACTCGAGACGGAGAAAAAAGCTCGTCTTCCACCTTTTTTTTAATTTATTTACTGACACAGAAGTTTTGGCGGCAGTATTTATCTTTGTGCCTGCAAAGCATGCCTGCGTAGCGCTACATATATTCGACGACAGAAGTTAGTTGTGGCGGCACCTACCAACATTTTTCAGAACTTCTGATTCCTTTGCACTCGATTCTAAGCCGCAGGCGGTTTTATGGATTACAAAAACCAGAAAAAAGTGCGGCTTAGATTCGAGTAAATACGGTATACTCAGTACCGCCATGCTATATAATTCAAAGTTCACTCACGATTTTCATCGGAACGAATTACCACAACACTCTAAAGTTTTCATAACGCGGAAGTCATCCCAAGACTTCACCTTACACATGATGCGAAAAGTCGCATCCAGCATAACCGCCTCCAACCAAGGCTAGCTCGCAACTCTCCTCTCACTGCTGCTGCTCTCATCTGTTACTTTCCCCTCTTTGGGGAAGTGTGAGGGGGAGTCTGTAGCCTTTCGGCTTTTACTCCCCTGTGAACGTGTGTGTGTGATTTTTCTATAGTTTTTTGGTGTCTGTGATTTGTGATGATTGTTGTGAGTGTGTCTGGTACTTGCCTGAGGTAGGCGAGAAGTTTGGTGTTATATGGGAAGGAACAGGATGATGGATTGGGTGTTGGGATTTTCTCTTCGACTTAGTCGTCGAAGATCATCATAGGGCTCTTGTGCTTATCGCGGGGCATGTCATACCGACGTAGGGCGTGGATGAGTGCGATTCTGGATCTGGAAGAACCCTCATAGAAGGCCCTCGCCAGATCCTGGAAACGCTCTCTCAGGAGTGGGATTTCGGCTGCGGCGTGCAAGTCGTCTGTAGGGAATCCAAGAGGTAGGTGCAGTGCCCTTCTGAGGGCGCGGTTCTGCAGCCTCTGGAGTTTGTCCAGGTGCTGCTTTGCCGCGTATCCCCAGACAGGGCACACATACTCCATTACTGGCCGGATCAGGGCCTGGTACACATTTACTGCTACTGGGCAGGGAAGGGATAGGCTATAGGATGGACATTCTGGCGCAGGCCTTCCTGTGGACCTCGTCTATGTGGGGTTTCCACGTAAGACGAGAGTCCAAGGTTAGGCCAAGGTACTTGGCGGTTCTGCGCCAGGGGAGTTGGGTTCCATTTAGGTGAAGGTGGAGGGGGGGATGTTGAGGAGGTTCGCGCCTTCCGAGCCTGCGGGTAATCAGCATTGCCTGCGTCTTCTCAGAGTTGATGGTGATGCGCTAGCGACAGGCCCAAGTTTCTGTGTCATCTAAAACCTTCTGTAGCCTACGGATGACCATGTCCTTGTTCGCGTTTCTCGTGTAGAAGGCTGTATTGTCAGCGTACTGTGTGGTGTGCACCAGGGGGGCCGCTGGGGTGTCCGCAGTGTACAAACTGTACAATACGGGTCCCAGGACCGATCCCTGTGGCACCCCAGCACGAATACGCCTTCTGGTGGAGGTGGCAGTTTCTACTTTGACGGAGAAAGTCCTATTTGTGAGATAGCTCTTGATCAGCTGAACTATGCTCCCGGGAAACCCTTGTGTGTACAACTTGTAGAGTAGCCCTCTATGCCATACTGAATCAAAGGCTTTGGCTACGTCTAGTAGCACTATCCCGCAGTAGCCTCTGTGGTTGAAGCCCTCTGTGGCTGCTTCAACCATTCTCATGACCTGTTGTGGGGCAGAGTGGTTCTGTCGGAAGCCAAATTGGAAATCCGGCAGAATTTGCTCTCTGATAATATGATCCTGTACGGGTCTTAGCAGGAGGCGCTCATAGATCTTGCTGAGAGTTGGCAAGAGGCTAATCAGCCTGTAGTGCTGCGGGAATAGAGGGTCTTTCCCTGGTTTGTGTATCGCGACCACTTCCGCATGTTTCCAGCAAGCTGGGAACTCACAGGAACGAGTAATCTCGTTGAGGACATTCGTGAGGTGTGTGATTGCTGTGGGTGGGAGATTTTTGACTAACTGGTTAGTGACACTGTCGTGCCCTGGTGCCTTTTTTGTAGGGAGGGACCTGATTACTCTTGCCACGTCCTCGGGGGCAAAAAGTATAGGTTCGTCCTCTGGCTCCTCCTCGGCATTGAGGAAGACAGTCAGTTGACGACTGACTACCTCTTCATGCTCTTCATCCTGGGGTTCTGCCGCTTGGAACTGCTTCTCGAAGGAGTCGGCAAGGGCGTTGGCCTTTCCAGCATGGCTGTAGACCAGTCCCCGCTCGCCATGCAGTGGCGGCATCCTAGCGCGTCGTTTTGTAAACCTCCTCTCACTCTCCCACACTCAAAACTATATCTCCTGGCTGTCTTATACATAAGCATACATACTTGGACATCCGACATTCACTAGTAGGGGAACCACTAGTGGATTCGTTCCCACGTTACACAGTTGGAACACTTGCCAGTTCCTGTAGAGAATTACATGAATGATTTTTAATAATGCCGAATGTCCCACATACTCTCACGCACGCATTCTCATTCACACGCACCCTAACACACAATACACATATTTACTTAGAATTCTTGAAATTAGTATTATAGAAAAGTCACAGAGGTTTTCTGAAACTAAAAACTTTCAAAATTTATATATGAACACTGAAAGTGTTATCAGATCATCATACATAGTCACTGAAGGTGAACTATTACATCACTGTATTTATTTAAATTCTGGACTGTCGGAAAATTACCTTTTTTTATGGAATTTTACTAGCTTCCGAAATACAACTATTTTTGATCTCAGACTTTGACATATTGTTTGTTTTCACAACAGAAGGAAGTACATCAAATATGACATTCCTCAGGGTATATTTTTAGTTTCGTGTAATGTAAGTGGCCTGCCAGCGCTACTCCACTGCTTTCACACGCGCAGCCGCAACAGGTGGTCGTAACGTCAGTCTGCAGGACACAACTCGTCCGTTACTGACCGTATAATACTCTACCGGCTTACATTGCAGCCCACATACATTCTGAAGTAAAGCTTTTAATAGACAAATGGGCGATCGCGCACTAGTCGCGACGCCACACGGGGTTCAAGTACTGGCCGCAGCACAAATTTTAATTCATTTCTTCTGCTTCAATCGTTATCATAGATAAAGAAGAGACTTAAATGTCTCAGGGGTAAATATAATTATAAAATTATTCAATGAAGTTCCTCAAAAAGAATGTTACCTTCCCTCCAGGGTCTCCCATATGAGATCTGGAAACATTTCCATAATATTTACACGACGATCGAACCTACAGTAGCAGCCCATCCTTGAATTGCTTCACTGTCTTCCTTTAATCCGACCTGGTGCAGATCTCAAACACTTGAACAGTACTTAAGAGTTGGTCACATTACTGTTATGTATGCATTCTCCTTTATAGATGAGCTACACTTCCATAAAATTATCCCAATAAACCAAAGTCGACCATTCACCTTCCTGACTGCTATCCTTATATGCTAATTCCATTTTGTATTGCTTTGCAACGCTCCACCAAGAAATTTAGTCGACGTGACTGTGTCGAGTAGCGCACTTGTCTTGTTGCATTTGAACGTTACAGGGTTGATTTTCCTACTCATCCACATTCACTTAACATTTTTCTACATTTACAGCTAGCTGCCATTCATCTGGAAATTGTTTCTGGGTCATCTCACATCCTCCTGCAGTCATTCAATGATGATACTTTCCATACACTTCAGCATCATCAGTAAACTGCTCACCCTGTCTACCACATCACTTATGCCTATAGAGAAGCAACGGGAAACTACAGCAATAATTTTTCCCGAGGACATGCAGCTGTACTGTATGTTTAAATGACGACAGTGTCCTCTTGGCTAAAATATTTCGAAGGTCACAGTCTCCCATTTGGATCTCCGGGTGGGGACTATTCAGGAGGACGCCATTATCAGGAGAAAGAAAACTGGTGTTCTACGGATCAGAGCATGGAATGTTAGACTCCTTAGTTGGGCAAGTAGGTTAGAAAATTTAAAAAGGAAAATGTGTAGGTCGAAGTTAGATGTACTGTAAATTAGTGAAGTTCAGTGGCAGGGGGAACAAGACTTCTGATCAGGAGAATACAGCTTTGTAAGTACAAAATCAAATAGGTTAATGCAGGAGTATATTTAATAGTGAATAAGAATGTAACAACACGGGTGAGCTATTACGAATGGTGAATGTATTATCGTGACTGAGATAGGCTCGAATCCCTTACCTATAGCACAAGCTTATATGCCAACTAGCTTCACAGATGATGAAGAGATTGAAGAAATGTATGGTGAGATAAAAGAAATTATTGATACTTAAGGGAGATGAAAATTTGATTGTGATGGGGGACTGGAATTTCTTAGTGGGATAAGGAAGAGGAGGAAAATTAGTAGATGTATGTGTACTGGGGGAAGGGAATGAGTGACGAAGCCGCCTGGTAGAATTTTGCACACAACATAATTTAATCTTCGCTAACACTCGGTTTAAGAATCTCGAAAGACGGTTCTATACGTGGAAGAGATGTGGAGAACCAGAAGGTTTCAGATTGCATGTATAATGGTAAGACAGAGATTTCGGAGCCAAATTTTAAATTGTAATACATTTCCAGGAGCAGATGTGGACTCTGACCACAACTTGTTGGTTATGAGCTTTAGATTAAAACTGTGGAGATTGCAAAAAGGTTGGGAGTTAAGAAGATGGTTCAGGTATAAGTTGAAAGGACCAGAGGTTGTAGAGAGTTTCAGAGACAGCATTAGTTAGCGACTGACTAGAACAGGGGAGAGGGAAACAGTGGTTAAATAGTGGATGCAGTGGAGGATCAAACAGGTAAAAAGACAAAGCCTTGGGTAACACAGAAGATATTGAATTTTTATTGATGAAAGCAGAAAATATAAAAAAATACAGAAAATGAAGCAGGCAAAAGGGAGTATAGATGTCAAAAAAAAAAAAAAAAAAAAAGGAAATTGACAGAAACTGTAAAATGGCTATACGTAAGGCCAAATGTAAGTATTTACCAGGTGTACCAGTATGAAATGAGTGTTAAGATACAAATGTGTCGATAGGGAACATTTGTTGTGAACGAGCCTTAATTTTATTTGTTTGGTTGGTATGACATCTGTCAAAGATATTTAGTATACATAAAGTCATGGAACAAACAACATCGTATGCTTTCATCATGTTAACAATGTCGAATTTTGTAGCAGAAAGCCGGCCGGTGTGGCCAAGCGGTTAAAGGCGCTACAGTCTGGAACCGCGTGACCGCTACGGTCGCAGGTTCGAATCCTGCCTCGGGCATGGATGTGTGTGATGTCCTTAGGTTAGTTAGGTTTAAGTAGTTCTAAGTTCTAGGGGACTGATGACCTTAGAAGTTAAGTCCCATAGTGCTCAGAGCCATTTGCACCATTTTTTGTACCAGAAAGGGATGATTTGTGGAAAGCATTAATTTTTTGTTTTCATTTGAAAAAAAGTGCTGCATAGTCTCATCGAATGCTTGTCGAGGCATATGGTGATTGTGCTCTATCAGAAGCAACATGCAAAAGATGGTTTCAACGGTTCAGAAATAATAATTTTTATGTAAAAAAATGAAGAACGTGGAAGACTGCCAAAAAAGTTCGAAGACGCCGAATTGCAAGCAATATTGGATGAAGATGATACTTTGAGTCAGAACAAATGGAAGCAATGCTAAATATTGCACAACAAACAATTTCTGACCGTTTGAAAGCTATGGGAAAGATCCAAAAGTGTGGAGAATGGGTGCCAAATGAATTGAATGAAAGACAGATGGAAAACCGAAAAACCATTTGTCAAATTTTGCTTCAAAGACATGAAAGAAAATCAATTCTGCATCGAATGGTTACTGGCGATGAAAAATGGATGTATTTTAAGAATCCTAAACGGGAAAAATCATGGGTTAATCTGGGACATAGATCAACATCGGCTGCAAAACCAGATCAATTCGGCGAGAAGACAATGCTCTGTGTTTCGTGGGATCAGAAGGTGTGCTGTATCACGAGCTTCTAAAACCCGGTGAAACTGTGAATACTAATTACTACAGACAACAAATGATCAATTTGAACTATGCATTGATTGAAAAAAACAAGAATGGGCCAGAAAACGTGTCAAATTAATTTTTTTACACGACAATGCACCTGCACACAAAGCAGAACTGGTTCAGGATACAATCAAAACACTTGGCTGGGAGCTGCTACCCCACCCGCCGTATTCACCAGACTTGGCCCCTTCCGACTACCATTTGTTTTCATCAATGGGACACGCATTGGCCGAGGAACACTTCGATTCCTACGAGGAAGTCGAAAATTGGGTCTCTGATTAGTTTGCTTCAAAAGACGAACATTTATATTGGCGTGGTGTCCACAAATTGCCAGAAAGGTGGTCAAAATGTGTAGAAAGCAATGGGCAGTACTTTTAATAAAATGTTTTTACTTTTCAATTCAAAGTTAGTGTTTCAGTTAAAAAAAAAAAAAAAAAACCTCATTTCATACCGGTACACCTAGTAGAAGAATATTTCAGTCTGAGAAAAATAGATACCCCTTCACAGGGACATAAAAGATACTTTTGGATGAAAGAGAAGGTGCTGTGTGAATATCAGGGGCTCAGGTAGCAAACTAGTACTAAGCAAATAATCTAAGGCTGAAACGCGGAAGGAGTACGAGTATATTGGTCGTCTGCGCAAGGGAGATGAACTTGAAGACAATATTATAGAAATGGAAGCTGACATTGATGAAGATGAGACATGTGATATGATACTGTGAGGAGTATTTGACTGAGCACTGAAAGACCTAAGTCAAAACGAGGCCCCTGGAGTAGAACCACTGTTAGCCCCGGGGAAGCCAGCTGTGACAAAACTCTCCCATCAGGTGTACAAGATGTATGAGACAGGCTAAACACCTTTAATAATTCCAATTCCAAAGAAAGCAGTTGCAGCCAGGTGGAACACTACTGAACTATCAGTTTAATAAGCCATGGCTGCAAAACACTAATATGAATTCTGTACAGGAGAATCAAGAGCTTGTGGAAGCTGAGCTCGGGGAAGATCAATTTGGATTTCGGAGAAATGTAGGAAAGTGCAAGACTATACCAACCCTGTGACTTAGAAGATAGGTTAAGGAAATGCAAACCTATGTTTATAGTGTTTGTAGAAAGCTTTTAACAATGTCGACTGGAATATTCTCATTGAAATTCTGAGGGTAGCAGAGATAAAATACAGGGACAGAAAAGCTATTTACAAATTGTACAGAAACCAGGTGGCAGTTATGAGACTCGAGGGGCACGAAAGGGAAGTAGTGGTTAAGAAGGGAGTGAGACAGGGTTGTAGTAGCCTATTCCCGATGTTTTTCAATCTGTACATTGAACGTGCAGCAAAGAAAACCGAAGAACACTTTGAAGTAGGAATTGAAGTTCAGGGAGAAGAAATAAAAACTTCAGGGTTTGCTGATGCCACTGTATTTCTGTCAGAGACAGCAAAAAAATTGGAGTGGTACTTGAATGCAATGGACTGTGTCTTGGAAGGGGATATAAGATAAACATCAGCAGAAGCAAGGCAAGTATAATGGAATGTAGTCGAATTAAATCAGATGATGCTAAGGGAATTAGGTAAGGAAACGACACACTTAAAGTAGGAGATAAGATTTTGATGTTTGGACAGCAAAATAACAGAAGATGGCCAAGGTAGAGAGGATATAAAATGTTGACTGGAAATGGCAAGAAAATGTTTCTGAAGAAGAGAAATTTGTTAACATCAAATAGAGATTTAAGTGTTTGGAAGTATGTACTGAAGGTGTTTGTGTAGAGTGTATCCATGTATGAAAATAAAGTGTGGATGATAAACAGTTTAGACAAGCAGAGAATATAAGCTTTAGAAATGTGATGCTACATAAGAATGCTGAAGATTAGATGCGTAGATCACATAACTAATGGAGAGGTACTGAATAAAATTGGGGAGAAGAGGAATTTGTGGCACAACCTGACTAAAAGAAGGGTTCAGTTGTTAGGGCACGTTCTGAGGCATCAAGGGATCACCAATTTAATATTGGAGGGAAGTGTGGAGGATAAAAATTGTAGAGGGAGACCAAGAGATGAAGACGCTAAGCAGATTCAGAAGGATGTAGTTGCAGTAGTCTTTTGGAGATGAAGAGGCTTGCACAGGATAGAGTAGCATGGAGAGCTGCATCAAACCAGTCTTTGGACTGCAGAACACAGCAACAACAGAGAGTAAGAATGGGTCTTATCACACTACCCTGATGATACCCTTGTCTCCGATGAACACTCACCACTGAGAAAAATGTACCGAGTTTCTGTTACTTAAGAATTCTTCGAGCCACTTACATATCTGGGAACATGTTCTGTTTGCTCGTACCTCTGTTAGCAGTTTGCAGTGGGCCACTGTGTCAAATACTTTTAGGAAAGCTAGGAATGTGGAATCTGTCTGATGCGGTTCATCCGCAATTTGCAGGATATCGTGTGAGGAAAGTGCGAGCCGAGTTTTGCTCGATTGATGCTTTCTAAAAATATGCTGATTTGTGTACAGAGGCTTCTTTGTCTCGTGGAAGTTTATTGTCTTTGAACTGAAATATGTTCAAGAATTCTACAGCAAACTGATATAAGGATATCAGTCTCTAATTTTGTGGATCTGTTTGTTTACCCTGCTTGTGTGCAGCAGTCACCTGTGCTTGTTCCCCGTTGCTTGGGACTTTACACTGAGTGAGAGATTCGTGATAAACACAAGATAAGTAAGGGGGCAGTGTTGTACTCTTTGTAAAATGAATTGGGACTCCATCTGAATCTAGCGACATATTTGTTTTCAACTCTTTCTGTTGCTTCTCCACACGTAGGATGCCTGTTACTGTGTCCTTCGTATGGTAATTTGTTTGACGGTCAGATCCTCCTATATAAACTGTTCCTGAAACGCAAAATTTAAAACTTTTGGTTTTCTTTTGCTGTCTTCTACTGCCACACTGGACTGGTCAACAAGTGGCTAGATGCAGTGGGGTAAGTCTGTTTAACTGTGGGTTGGATAACGGGAAGATTGACAAAATTATAGGATCTGTGTTGTGAAAACAGTTCTGTGGTGATTCCCATAGGCAGAAAAAAATTGCTAAAAATTGGAAATTTGGAGATTGAATAATTAGTAAACTAGTAAGTTTTCCTTGTGAAAGTGGGCACTTTTGTAATCAGAAAAATAATGGCTGCAAAATTGTGGGACTGAACTGTGGAAAAAAAAATCACCAATTGAGAATGAAACATCCTGAAACATGAGAACTTTTGTTGGAAGTAATTTCAGAAGTAGTATGTTTTTGCAAACATAAAATGTTTTTCAGAAAAGAGGAGATTTGAGTGTTTAAAATTAACTATACTAACTGAGCCAGAAACATCATTTAGCTCACTGCAAATTTTATCTCCTCATGTTTTTGAAGAGTAATAAAATGCGAATTTTTCTGTATGAAGTTTATTTCCAAGTAAATTAACTACAGTATTATTGGTTAAGAATGGAAGGAATGGAAGATTTTTCCACAGGAATAATGCAAGGAATGATACAAGTAACATAAATAAAACAAACCAGACTGAGAAAGATAAATTTTCATCTTTTAATATTGACAGCCTACGAGACGAACGTATCAGAACACACTTTGCGGCTAGGGTGGAAAGGAAACTGGTTGAAGCATTTGAAGGAAGCACAGAGGAAATACATGACTATATAAAAACTAATGTGAAAATCATAGCAACAGAGGTGTTGGGTAAAAAAGATAGCAACCACAACCGTGCAGCAGAGTGGTGGTCAGAGGAAATAGAGGCCCTCATTAGATAAAAACGAAATGCGTTCCTTCAGTGGTTGAATGATAAATCGGAAGAAACGCGATCAATATACAGGGAAAAAAAGAATGAAGTGATGAAAAAAATAAGGATGGCAAAGAATGAAGCATGGGAAGATCATGTGGCAAGGGGAATAGCAAATTAGGATTTGCGAGAGCAAAAGGGCTTCGACAGGATACAAAAAGCAAAAACAATCTCCAACTGATAACACAAAAGGAATGGGAAGAGTATTTCCAAAAATAATTAAATGAGGACAGAGAAGAATATCTAGAAGAAGGAACAGTGGAAGAAAAAGGACACGAAGATGATGAGATCCAGATTTTAGAAAGTGAAGTACTTCAGGCGTCGAGAACAGGAAAGAATGGTAAATCACTGGGACCAGGCAATATCAATTTGTCTGAAATATGGTGGTGACAAAATTGTGAAACTGATAACACAGCTCTTCAACAAAATGATATGTGGAGATTCAATACCCGACGAGATGTAGCTAGGTTACATTAATACCATATTTAAGAAAGGGGATTGCAAAATTTGCTCAAACTATTGAGGAATTTGTGTTACAAACACATTAATGAGAATTTTTGCAAAAGTAATTAAAAAACAAACTGGAAAAAAATTTTAGAACCAAAGAAGAACAATGTGGATTCACGGCTGGGAGATCAAGTGTAGACCACATTTTCACATTATGACAGATTTTGGAGAAACATAGGGAAAAATCAAAAAATATAGGATTAATTTTCGTAGATCTAGAAAAATGTATGATACTGTCCCAAGAAAATTACTTTGGAGAGCACTACATATGGCAAACATAAAACCTTCCTTGACTAAAATAATACAACAGATGTATAAAGATAACGTTTGCCAAGTGAAAGTTGGTAATAAACTTTCACAGAAATTCAGAACAAGCAAAGGCCTTTTACAGGGCTGCCCCATGTCACCATCATTATTTAAAACTTATATAGATAATAGCCTTAGAACATGGTCTTGTAAATGTAATAGTATGGGATTCTTCTTCTTCTTGCGTTACGGCCTCTGTTGGACCACGGGTAGCTCCTTCATGGACCGCATTTTCCTCTTCTTCTCCCAGAACCTCTTCATTCTTTCTCTTCTTCTCTTCCAGTCTTCTTCCGAGATCTTCAGTTTCCGTTTCTCCTGGCAGCTCCACTGGTGACATTCTAATCTTCTCCTGTACTCTTCTCTGTCATTGATCTCCGGCATATTTGTCGGTGTATATTTGTTCCTCCAATTTTCCTTTCCTTCGACCTCGATCCCCAATTCCGACCGGTCCTTCCGAAGTTCAACAATCCACTTGGTATGTATGGGATTAGGAATAAGAGATGGAGTTTACCTACATAATTTATTGTTTGCTGATGATCAAGTAGTCGTAGCACAAGATGGGGAGGATGCTAACTATATGTGAATCAATTAGCAGTAGCATACAAAACTTAGGGTTTGAAGATTAATTACCAGAAAACAGAATACTTGACTAATGATTCAGATGAGCTATACATTGAAGGAAAGAAAATCAAAAGGATAAACACTTTGTGTTATTTGGGATCCATTTTAAAAATCAACGGAAAATCAGAGTCAGAAATCAATAAAAGAATTAGTAGCGGGCGGAAGGTCATTGGAAAGCTTAACTCAGTCTTATGGAGCAAGAATGTAATGAGCAGAACTAAAAATTTTAATATAAAAATCCATATTAGTTAGTGTGGTTCTGTATGGAACGGAGACCTGGACAATTAACCTGAAGCACATTAAAAAATTACAAGCTCTAGAGATGGACTTCTGGAGAAGATCGGCAAGAATCTCTAGGAAAGAAAAGATAAGGAACACCAAAATAATAAGGAGAATAGAAATAAAAGAAAGAATATATGTTGTAATGGATAGGAAGAAATTACAGTGGTACGGGCATGTACGACGAATGGAGAAAGCCAGAATACCAAAATTGAAACTGGAATGGGAACCGAAGGGGAGAAGAAGAACAGGACGACCTATGACCACCTGGCTCCAAAATGTAAGGCAAACAATGAGGAGAATGGGCGCAGAGGAAGAGGACACACAAGATCGAAACACCTGGAGGAATATTTTGAAAATGTAGTTTAAGAACATTTATTTTTTGTATTGTAATTTCCGAGTAAATTATCATGTTGGAGATAAGCCTCTGTAATGAGGAAAAGCTCAAAATAATAAATTATTGTTTAAGTTGTGAGAAACCGATTTTAAATAATTAATTTTGATAAAATGAGGCCTGTATATGAGATTAACTATTTTGGGTAATTTCCTCGTATGTATTTGGTTCAAAAGAAGATTAGTTAAAAAAAAAAGAAAAGAAAAAAGAAAAAACAAACAAGAACAAGTGCCCGCTTCCACCTCACTCCATTACAACTGGTCGAAATACCAACTGTACAGTCTCCAATACAGAAGAATTTAATGTGACACGAATCTGACCCTGAAAATCCAGTGAAGCTACATGGGAGTGTAAGAAACTAAACTTCCGTGTGTAGCAAAGTATTCAATGGCTCAGGGGCTTCATTGGCTCTCATTTTACATAAAAAAAAAACGAGGCACAATACTTGGAAAAGCACACAACATTCAACAAGAGTAACATACAGTGCTAGTGAACATAGTACTGTTTAATTGTACGTGTTAAAGTGACTCGAGACAGAACAGTAATGGTGAGTCTTTTGACTTCCCCAATTGCACCAAAGGAGCTCACGTACTCAGAAGAAGGACATGCGTAAGCTGACACAAAGGTGAACTTGGAGAAATACAAGCAACTTATTGCACATACTGAAATTGCAGAAAAGAGTTATTAGAAACACGTGTGCTGTGCATCCGAGGATGTCACGTTGCCCGTTATTTAAAAATCTTAAATTATTAATAGTAACCGTAACCTCCGTGTGTATCTACGATATTTTCATTTTTCTCGTAGCAATTTAGAATTGTACAAGGAGAACTGCCTCGATCACACTTCTAATATGAGAAATAAAGAAAATTTTGTGCTCCCTGCTCATTGTTTGAATTTATGTGCTCAGACTCCCAATATATGGGAATGAAAATTTATAAAAAAAACTAAAAGCCGAGAACATTTCGAGTACGAAATTAGATTCACTGAAAAGAAAGCTGCACGATACTCTGCTTCAACAGTGCCACTACTCGGTTGAAGATTTGTTGAACAGTGAATTGAGTATCTGAGCAGGATGTACTTTATCTTGTGATGTGAATATGTAAAGGTATGTTTTCACAAAAAGTTGTGTTAATGTTTAAATACAACTCACCCGTATTAACAGTAGTTTGATATCAGTGAAATTGTATAACCAAATTTTGAAACGTGTCTCGTGTATTCTGATCAAACGATTAGTGTATCTGTTCTATGAGACAAAGAAATCACACTTCACAATATTCGTGAAGAATGTAGTCTTTGAAATCTCAATTTAGGGTGTCTGTGCACCACCGGGAGCAGATACCGAGACGACTCCCATCTCTGAGGACCTCGGTATCGGTGGTATATTAAAATCTCTCGTCCTCTTTCCACCCTTGCGCAGTGGAATTTATTGAACACGAAGTGGGTCGAACGAACGACACATTTGGGAATGCGAGGTAATTGGAAATGGAGTACGTTACTGCTGTGGGCAGACAGTGGGTGGCAGCAGAAGTAGGATCAGCTGTACGGCCCAGTGGACGGGCAGCCTACTCCGTCTGTGAGAGTGCCGCCCCCACCGGAGTTGCTTTCGGTGCCGACAAACATTTTTTGGAAATGGTAATTGGAATGCAGTGATGGGCTTCAAACAAATCAAAATCTTGGCATATTTTACGTATTTCCGCTCACTAATGTAGTATGGCATATTTTCACAGTATAACGCATCACTCGTTAGAGAGAAAGTATTCGTCATGCAAAAGTGAATACTGTACTGAGAATAATGTGGCGTGCTCCCCCCACAATTGTCGTGTAGACACCTCTCGAGGAATTAGGAACTTTAACTGTTCCTTCACAAGCATATATTCCTCGGTGAATGTTTTTGTAAGTAAACCGCCACATTTTCAGAAAAACTGCCATGTCATCAGCTGCAACACTACAAGAAAACTTTATTACTCATTACTAAAACTGCCAAGTGGCTCAGGAGAAAGCCACAATAGTTTTTAATATTTTGCCCAAATAATGCAAAATGTGTGAAAGATAGCATAGTGAACAAATAAAATGTGTATTTAGCGCATAAATTGACCCATTCCACATAATTTTGACAAAATTGCTCTGCCAAACATGTAACTAAACTCACTTGTAATTGACTGACATCTGACACACAGAGAAATGAACAGCTCAGAGATATGACTGGCTTTTGTATGTCACTCTTTTTCTAGTGTAAGTACACCCTCTCATCCAGAAAGACATTCACATGTGGCGACGACAACAGTAGTGAGAGACCGGCAGCTTCAAAGTGAGGATTGTCTAATTGCTGCATCTTGTGTCAGTCAGCTACAGGTGTCTGTGTTTTGCTGTTCCTCGGTTTTGTTTACCACTCGTCCCCTCCATTTTGGTCAATTGGTACGATGTGGCACGCATTTTTCTCTCTCTCTCTCACACACACACACACACACACACACACACACACACAAAAACTACTGTGTGATTTCTCACTGCTTCTGCCCTGGAATCCTTCTAAATTTAACACTTTTCTTCTCTTTTTCCTACTTTTCCTGTCTTTATGTTGTGTATTTCTACATCTTTTTTGAATTCTCAGATCCAGATTGTTGTTAATATCCTCTCCCAAACAGAGGCAATGCCCTGTTTTGTCAGCCTGTTCTCAGTGATCCATTATAAATGTCCAGAAAATAACAGTCTTCTTTTGCTTATTGTTTTGGCTATTTTTTCTGTATTTCTATATTGCTTACCTCTATTTTTTGATCTAAAATTTTCCCCATACTTCTTCTCTCTAACATTTCCGGGTTGTCCTCTATTTCTGTGCTAGGCATTCATTTGCATACAGGCATTCTGGCTTAACTGCCAAGTTGCAAAAATTATTTTTGTATTTATCGATAAGAGGTTTAGACATTTTAATCTCCTTGATGTTTTCTATTTAACCAATATCTGCGAGTAAAAAAGAATAGGTGCATTTTTATGTTAGTGACAAATTTGGTTTCTTCTGCTCAGATTCTTATACTTCCTTTACTGCCTACCTGTTCAAAGAGACTGGCTTACATTTCTACATCTGCTAGACTTTCAAATAGTACACCTAACTCATCTGCAAATGCTAAAGACTGTGCTTCAGTACGTATTTTAAGAGTAGTAGAGGTAAGCTGCCACCTTATCCCACACTTCTGTTAATTTTAAAGGGATTAGAAATCTCTCCCACAAACCTTTCTCTAATTAACGGCACTCTGCACCAATTGCCACTATTACAGTGAACACGTTTAGTGGTTCAGTGGTATTTGTGCCGGAGATTATAACAGACATAAATACTTCGTAATAGATGTAGTGCCAACTGCGTACAGTCAGATTTTTTCTAACATTTTGACACGTGCCGAAACACAATTTTTGGCGAGCTCCACTCGCTGTATACATCACATATTTTTTAAGGTTTCACACATTCCGAAGCCAAATTTTTGTAATACTCCACTCGATAGTGGCCACACGGACAAAATTGCAGTATATATACTAAGATGGTATCTGTTCTTTTGTACATGTCTGAAAGAACAGATACCATCGATGACACTGCAGCTCGTTAGAATGAAATTACAATGAAATGAACACCCTTAGCTGCTTACAGGCATTGACATATGTCAACGGGGACAGATGGAAATGTGTGCCTCGACCGGGACAGGTCCGAAAGAACAGATACCATCTTAGTAAATTTATAGGTAAGGCTCACCGGCCACTTGACCACCTTCTTCTTCTGTGCGAATGCACAAACAGTGCCCGCACTCTTACGGGAATCGGCAACGCGCCGCGAGTAATGAGTAGAATGGGCGGGGGCACTACGAATGTAGTGCGGGACAATACATCGAGAATGTGGGTTTCGCGGGAGGCGTGCCAGAGATAAATCCCTGCAGTCGCACTATCCTCTGTGTCTCAGATGGGTAGAGCATCTGCCGTGTAAGCAGGAGTCCCCGGGTTCGAGTCCCGGTCGGGGCACACATTTTCATCTGTCCCAGTTGACATATGTCAATGCTGGTAAGCAGCTAAGGGTGTTCATTTCATTGTAAAAATTGCTGTAGTGGTACGGTGGGAGGCGGCGACAGTACTGCAGGGGGAGCTGACGCGGCGGCCCGTGCCGCAGGTGCGGCTGTGCGACGTGCGCGGCCTGTCAACACTGGCGCCCCGGCTGACCTCCCTGTGCTGCGACGGCGACCCGCAGCAGCTGCTCGCCGCTGCCGGGACCTGGCCGGAGCTGCGGACGGCGACGTTCTGCCGTGCCGGAGTGTCCGCCGTCCCTGTGCCACTGGCCGCGGCCGCCCCGGAGCTCGCAGTTCTCGACCTCGGCCACAACCGACTGTGCGACACTGTGGGTGCAGATTTCTCCGCCTTCCGATCGCTGAGCCGCCTCGGCCTGGCGTACAACGCGTTCGAAGCCGTCCCGTCCGGACTGCCGCCCGGTGTCACCGCCCTCGGCCTGGCATGCAACTACGTCGATACTATTGATGGTAGGTCGCTTCGTCCCAGTGGAGGTAATATATAATATGCCCGAGATACCGGGCCATATCTTATGGGGTGCGGCATTCGAATACGGACAAATTTGAATTTGAATTTCCCGTATGACCGAGGAACCGTGTATACGACCCGAGACAACCGGGAGATCCGGAAAGAACCTGAGAATTTTTTCATCCGGGAGAGAACTGGGAAAAAACCGGTAATTGTTTACAATTTCTGGAATTTTTCGTTATTTTAGTTTTGATTTAAATTTTTGTGATTTTGGGTGGTAACATCCAATACTCTAACAAAGGATATTATTGTACCCCGTGCAGTGTTATGTGGCTTTATGCTTAATTACAGACTTACTATTTTATCAGCTGATTTGTTTTCCCCACCAACGCCCGTTGTTTATGTCCTCCTTTGTTGCTGAGCGATGTATCACTTTTCGTTCTGACGCCGAATCTCTTCCTTTCCTATATCTTTACTACTTTTTATCTATATAAATGATGAACTATTGGTTTTGCCGTTTAACATCTTTTTAATAACTGTGGAGGTATTACAGGCATCTGGTCCCACCTAATGTGTCACCCGCCTATACGTTTTACACGAACCTTTCAAGACTCGATCGATCTGTTTACAAAGAGAAAGCAGAATATCTCTTCCTTTGACGTCGTCCGACAACAACCTAGGAGCTCGACACCCTCGTGGCCCGGGCTCTTCCGTGGCTCGTGGTACTTTGCAGCATTCGTTTTATTCCTTGCCCACTTGCCGTTACGTCGAACTTTCGTGGTGATCGTTGCGCAACGTTTTCCACGTTATCTGCAACATAAATAAACTTTCTTCCCACAGTATTTATGAAAACCCAAAAACAAACTTAAAGAACATAATAATAATAACTGTTCTTACAATTATTCGTATAAGTCTTGGTTGATTTAATGAGGGGTGGAACAGGCCTAAGCCTTGTAACACCACACCCGCTACTGCAGAATAACACTGGAGCAACGAAACTTCAGCAACAAAACACAGTGTTCATACAAGCGTCTGCCAACAGCAAAATGTGTCATAGGCTTTTGGAAGACTATGCAATGCTTCATAACAACAGATTGCATCCGATAAAAGTGACGTAACAACTGTTTAAATTAGATTCCTTTGAGCAGTTGCCGGCGTGGTCTTGTGCACGCGTAGTTAAGTCGCGTATGAGTAGTACCTTCTCCTGCTTCTGGTTACAGAAGTGTGGCTTGGCGCCGCTACCTAATATTGCCCCGGTTCGGAAACATAGTAAATCTGGGCCTGATGCACAGAGCAGTCTGAGTTGTGGTGGGGAGGTGGGTCGTCTCCATGTGACCTGTGTTTACGTTCAGTGATTTGGTTGTTTCCTCTTCGTTTATTGCTCTCACGTTAAATGATAAAATGGATTTTTGTGACCGGGAGATATCAAATGAATTAAAATACATTCGCATTATTACGGATGGCTGAAATATGTCATTAGTTTCAGATTTAATTTCCACCTTTCTGACAGTCAAGCATTAATCACCTTGCAGAACGATGAAGTTATCTTTGTCGGTTTGCTAAAAAGATTTGGCTTTTATTAATCTTTTCTGCTGAGGCAGTCAGTTTGTTTGAAACGAACTGTTTAATTTCACACTGTTGGCTGGTTTCAACTGTTCGCTGATTTCAAGTGCACGTATGACATTATGCCATAATAAAGAACCAAGCATGTGATAATACAATACTGGTACTCCAAGAAAATGTACATCCGAATCTGGACATACAAATGTGCACTTTAAGCCGAATTATGCATTTTAGTATGGTTCACGAAATTCCGATGCTCTTGAAGTGTCCTTTGATGTCTTGTTTCTTTTATGACATAATGCAAGATCTTTTAATGTTTTACACGTACGGACATATGGCCTTCCTGCGTCATCGTGCGGTGACGACTGTTATCTGGTGCTCTCTTGCAACTATTGAAACAAACTTATTTCTAACATGTAGCGGGAAAATTCCGAACGGTGGATTGAAAAAGTGTTACATACATTAAAAGCAAATTTCCTTTTATGGAAGATGAATTATGTGCGAGAATGTACGATTAATTTCTTAAATAACAAAGCGTTTCATTCTCATTTAAAAATCAACTCTTGGAGGACGGCCATTTAGAAGAATTTTGAGCTCAGAAGATCACACATTTACATCGTTATTAAAAATTTTACTGGCACATTTGTGTGATGTATCTTAAAGTGTATCACACGCAGAAAAGATCAACATCATATGTGGAAGCTTAGCTTCTCTTCCAGCTTATTAATCTTGGAGACCAATATTATATGTGAATGCTATGTATATTAATTTAAACCATTAACTTTTCTTATTTGTGTTTTCGTGCTACTTAAAGAGTGATCTTGTTATTGGCTGACTACCTCACGTGTCCTATGCCGTCATCAGCTGGCGAGATCACGTGACATGAGTTATGAGCGGCTTACAAAAGCGCATTGCAATCTCGATTTCAATGCTTCAAAAAGTAACATGCGGTATTTGGTGGAATTCAAATTTATACCTTCGTAATACGAAAATATGCAGCATACATATTGCTGCACATCAGAGGTGTTTCAAAACGTGTTGCCGTGACTTCTACAGCTGTGCCTCGGCTTCCACTGGACTGGCTCTGCTTTCTTTCTCCACTCTTTGCTCACTTCTTTTGACTCGGGGATGTAACAGCACATCACAGGTGATAAAGTGAGTCAGAAACGTGTCTTCCCCCCTCCTGAAATTTAGCCGAGAGATGCTCGTGCACTTTCAGACCGTTCAGTTTTTCACCAGTTGTCGTAAGATCAGACACGTGCATTTCCTAAACTGTACCTGATAATGGCAAAAGCTTAGCCATAACTCGTCCCTACCTCATCCAATCCTCAGCGACTGTAAGAAAGGTTGTCATTCCATTCTCGAGAAGTTGTCGAATGCGACAAACTGTGTCGCCTGCGGTGCCGTCACGGGATTGACAGTCGTGGCCTCCGTTCTCGACGTGCTACGGACCCTACGTGAATCGATCGTGCAAAATGAACTCTCGAGATCTTGAAAGTCTCTTTACCTCGAATCATTCGGGGTATCTCCCACATATTTCACCCTGTTTTTCCCCTCCCCATGTGATAAACTAGGCAGTCGTATGCCACACGGCATAGACACAAACCTCTCACCATCACCCGTCGCTGACACGAATGGGAACCATCACGTTAGCGCAGAACATGCGGGGCCCAGAAATTTGTTCCTATTCGAGTTGACCACGCACGATTTCTGGTACTGAGAATGGAAAATAACTGGACTGGGCACATTCCTGTGTGACGTACCCCACTTCATAGCACCCTACAGCATTACAATCCCATTCTGAAGAATTTTACTTGTCAATTAGTCCATCCTCGGATAGCTATCTTCCACAAGAGCATAAACCACTTTAATGTTTGTGATTTTTAACGCAGTGGAAATCTTGCGTGTCCACTTTACAAAGTCTCGGACGTAAGTGAACATTAACAAATGACACGTTACTGTAAGATACGTAAACTCTTTCATATACACAAATAAACAAAAAAGTTTTGCATCACCTCGGTTCCGGGAGTTCTGGAACTTGTACAGAAAATTGGAATAGAGATCAACATAAACATCATTTCTGCCCTTTTTATTGTTTATGAAAACCACACATTCTACGTTGTACCACCATACAGCGAGACCTACAGAGGTGATGGCCCAGATTGCTGTACACACTGGTACCTCTAATACCCAGTAGCATGTCCTCTTGCATTGATGCATGCCTGTATTCTTCATGGCATACTGTCCACAAGTTCATCAACATGCCGTTGGGTCCAGATTGTCCCAATCCTCAATGGCAATTTGGCATACATCCCGCAGAGTGGTTGGTGGGTCGCATCATCCATAAATAGCCCTTTTCAATCTATGCCAGGCATGTCCGGTAGGGTTTATGTCTGGAGAACATGCTGACCACTAGTTGAGTGATGTCGTTATCCTGAAAGAAGTCATTCACAAGTTGTGCACGATGGGGGCGTGAATTGTTGTCTATGAACACGAATGCCTCGCCAATATGCTGCCGATACGGTTGCACTATCGGTCAGAGGATGGCATTCACATATCGTTCAGTTGTTACGGCACCTTCCATGACCACCAGCAGCATATGTCGGCCCCATATAATGCCACCCCAAAAGAGCAGGGAACCTCCACCTTGCTGCACTAGTTGGGCGGTGTGTCTAAGGCATTCTGCCTGACCAGGTTGCCTCCAAACTCATCTCTGACGATTATGTGGTTCAAGGTATACGCAACACTCATCGGTGAAGAGAACGTGATGCCAATCCTGAGCGGTCCATGTGGTGTGTTGTTGGGCCCCTCTGTACTGCGTTGCATAGTGTAGTGGTTGCAAAGATGGACCTCACCATGGACGTCATTGCGCACAGTTTCAGTTGTAACGCGACGTCCTGTGGCTGCACGAAAAGCATTATTCAATATGGTGGCATTGCTCTCAGGGTTCCTCCGAGCCATAATCCGTAGGTAGCGGTCATCCATAGGTAGCGGCATCGACAGTTCCTGTCCCTCTGTATCTCCTCCATATCCAAACAATGTCACTTTGGTTCACACCGATACACCTGGACACTTCCCTTGTGGAGAGCCCTTCCTGGCATAAAGTAACAATGCAGACGCGATTGAATCACGGTACTGAGTGCCTAGGCATGGTTGAACTACAGGCATTACAAGCCGTGTACCTCCTTCCTGGTGGAATGACTGGAACTGATCGCCTGTTGGACCCCTTTTTTTAACATGCCCTGCTCATGCATGGCTGTTTACATCTTTGGGCAGATTTGGTGACATCTCTGAACAGGCAAAGGGACTGTGTATGTGATACAATATCCACAGTTAACGTCTGTCTTCAGGAGTTCTGGGAACTGGGGTGATGCAAAACTTTTTTTGATGTGTGTAGAACACAACCAGAGGTTGGCAAAATTAAACAGCAGTATCCTGGAATCGTGGGCTGTCGTTTAAGTTGTGGCATCATCCAGCTCTGCACATTCTAGCGCCTAATAAAGGTTCTGCTATCGGCTCGCCACGACGCCTGCACTCTCAATGTGATGCAGAAAAAGAAAAACATTTAAGCATTACTCACTTTGCAGCCGTGCTTTGCAACAGAAGTGAAAGAAGGGCCCTGTGTGTGCTGGCGCTTTTTAGGATTCTGCACCTCA
Organism: Schistocerca cancellata; assembly: GCF_023864275.1. Classification (NCBI taxonomy): domain Eukaryota; kingdom Metazoa; phylum Arthropoda; class Insecta; order Orthoptera; family Acrididae; genus Schistocerca; species Schistocerca cancellata. The sequence goes on from NC_064637.1 coordinate 14,022,590, forward strand.
GTCAGTAAAAAGGGAACCTTTATAGGATCACTTTGTCAGTAAATTGCTTTTTCCTAGTCAAGAAGTCAAATATAAATGATACAAATCAATAGAAGCAAAGCAAGTTAATACACAAAGTGAAATCAGTTATTCTGTGTATCCCAGCCCAGTAAATTCAATATAAGTTTGTATCTGTGAAGGTAAAATTGTGGCACTTAATCCTGCCACTGATGTAGACTTCCAAAAATACCTTTGTCACTGAGGTTTAAAAGACTGACAGTGATATCTGTCGGTGTTTTGGTTTACTGCACTGTCACTGAAGCAAACATCTGAACCACTGAGCTGAGCAGACTCCTAAAACTTTAACCCTCGAGCAGGCGCACATGTAGTTTTTTGCTAATGGCAACACTGCCTTTCCACTGATATTACTGGCACACTAGCTATTCCTCTATGATCATCTCAGCTACTGACTGTTGTTAGTTTCATTCTATTGTTTTCTGTGTGCCTGCAGTTCTGTGAACCTGTTGGCAGAACGCTACTGGTGTGCGAAGTACCCCACACGCTTTGTCCTGCAAGTAGATGCATATTTGGTATGTATGTGCAAATATGCATAAATATTTGGAAAAAACTAATTACTTTGGTACTTATATAGGGAAATGATGCCAGAAGAAATAGCCACAATTCTGCGGAAGTTGTCAGATTTGTCAAATCGATCAGATTGTGTCATGGCAGTAATTCTGAGCAACACATACTGTCTGTTACTGAAGGTGACGTTAGTGATTCAAGTGAAAATGCAAAAGTTGAGTTTTTTATTGGCAGTGATAGAGGTGCAAAGGAGACAATGTGAACTGAAATACTCACTGTATCGGGATGTTTATATCTGATTGGTATAAAGAAAGGACATCACACTAACACACGCAAGCTATGGAACTCGGACAGATCAGGAATGCAAGTTCTAAGAGCATGTATAAGTTACAAGAGATTTTTGTTTTTTCTCTGATGTATGCGATTTGATGACTAGGACCGACACTATCTCAAAGGAAGGCCTCGGCGCTTGTTGGTGACGTCATGTCGGCTAGGCACGGCGAACGCCAGGTCTGTTGCAGGCAGACTCATAATGGTGGTGTCTCCCTCTCTGACACAGGAGAATGTGAAACTACTATCGGTAGTTGACCAACACACACTGTTCCAAGAGATTTCTGCAATCAATTAATTGTGCAATTCATTACACTTCTTAACAAATAGTGTACTCCTAAACTTAAATTTCCACCTGTTTTAAGGATTGACATACAAAAACAACTTCATAGTCCAGCAGCAACAGAATTCGTGCTTCTTTACCTTATTTGTAAATCTGCGGAAGTTACGTCTGTACTGGGTTGCTTTTACAAGAAACTGTGAACATATTGGTGCTCCTCTTTAGGTATCTCGGTTGACTATGGGTGAAGAGCACTGAATTTTAATGAAATATCTTGCAATTGTACACGTTGGGGGAGGGGGTAGGGGACAGAAGAAGAGGCAAAAGAGAGATACTTGTTTTATAAAATAATTTTTTTGTTTTATCAAATAATTTTTTTTATCTTATTAAGTTTCTCCTTTCAGTTGCAAGAGGGGAATATTTATCTTTTCTAATGTGCATGTTTAAAAAAGTTTAAGCTCAGCAGTATTTTTGATGTATGAAGCTCTTTTGTTTCCTGTTTAGAATTCCTTTCGTTGAAAACGACTGTAATCTAATGACTGGCAACAGTTGGACATTTACACATGTAAATTAGTTCACATTTCCAGTGACGATGTCAAACGAAAATAAATAAATAAATAAAATAAACGAGTTAATTGTAAGGGGGTTGGGGTAAGTTTCGATAACAAAATGGATCAAGTAAATATAGTTACTTGAATGTAAAATTTCCGAAGCTTGCAATGGGGCAAAGCATCTCATATTGACCTACGTTTGTTTCGACAGGATTCAGTAATACAGAACTATGATCTTCATTTGTAGCTTCACGATAGTAAGAAAATCTTACATCTAAATAAAACTGCAGATCCAAAACAGTACCAATCATTTTGTCCAAAAATAAGGGATTTACAGTGATAAGCACGCCCGGGCGTTTCTGCCTGCAACAGACCTGGCGTTCGCCGTGCCTACCTGATGTGATGTCACCAACAAGCGCCGAGGCCTTCCTTTGAGTCGGTGTTGCTAGGACACATGAGCTGAAAGAAGAAAAACAGATAAACTAGCTGCCTTTCGTCCTTCCGTGGAGTCATTTATTCTCAACTGCAGAAATTCGTACAACCTCGGGCCCTCTGTCAATGTTGATGAGAAATTGGAGGCTTTCCATGGGTACTGCAGTTTCATAGAGCATATTCCCAATAAGACCACAAAATATGGAATCGAGATCTTCGGTATGTCTGACTCAAAAACATTTTTTTACAAGTAACTTAGAAGTATACTGTGGAAAACAAGAGGATGGCCCACATCGGACCCCAAACAAGTCAAGGGATATAGCGATGCACCTGATTTGTGACTCCAGAGGTAACAATAGGAATACACATTTAATAACTGATACACCTTGCTGACATCTCTCCTAAAGAAGCAGCTCGTTTTTATTGGCACACTGAAGGAGGACAGAAGAGAAATATCTGTTGAATTTCAGGCAAGCAAAAATTGAAAAGTCGGGTCTTCAATTTTTGGGTTTCAGAAAGGTGTCACTCTCACATCGTATGTACCGAAGAAAAACAAATCAGTGATATTGCTGTCAATGATGCATGAGCTACCAAAACTTGATGATAAAACAAACAAGTCTGAAATAATAATGGACTACAATATGTCAGGAGTGTAAGTTGACACTGTGGACCAATTATATAATGCGTACAATCTCTCGCACACGATGAGACGATACCCAATGTGTGTCTTTTACTCTCTCATGAATGTAGCAGAAATCAATGCACAGATTTTGTATTCCTGAAATCGAAAAAACCTGCATCGTGAAAGAATAAATTTTGTGAAGGATTGAGCAATGGCATCAATGAAGTCCCATCTGACTGAAAGATCCAGGATAATGTATCTGCCTAGTGACATTTCAGCATTCTCGATTAAATATTGAGAACCCTCTGAAAAGAAACATGTATGTCCATCTACTTTTTAAGAATCAGCAAATGAGAAATGTGGGAGGTGTGTAATGAAACCGAGCAGAAGTCGTATCGACAACTGTTGTATGTGATAGATGCAAAAAGTTTGTTTCTAAGAAACGTGACAGACGCTTACACTTGCAACATCTATGACTATTAAGTCCTTTTATGAACTGTGACTTATGTTCGTGAGGCTAAATTGTAGGGGACGTGTACAAGAATAAAAAATAAAGTAAGTATACATCAAGTGAAACACTTCATATTAATTCTACAGGAAGTATTTCAATTTTACCCTAAAAATGTTCACATAATCAATTTGGTTCATAAAAAATGTAGAATTAACATACTTAGTAACAGTATTCACAAAATATACATAATTTTCCGAAAGTTTGAGACTGTGTTATGTAAACTATATACCAGGGTACAAATACCCTGTGCGGCCGTACGACTACTCGAAAAGTGGTGCACTTGCTCGAAGGTTAAAATACGATTTCTTTTTTCCACGATCCAATTTTGATGTAATAAAGCCTGTATGTTGCCCCTATCTACACTCCTCAAGTTACCTGAGGGAAACTGTGAAAATAGGCCTAAGTGTTTTGGAGATTAGTACGCTCAAACAGACAAAAAGATATAGACGGCAGTCATACAGTTGTATTGTTAGTATAAATATGATACTGTGTTTTGCAAATAAAAACATATGAATTTGAGTAAAATCTTTTTTAACGTATATTACTGTAACGTCATCTCTTATTGTAGTGAAGTTACGGTTAGGTGGGAAGTACAGCAGTGTGTGAAAGTTTCATTGTCTTGTCACACTACGGTCCCTGTCAGGTTTAACTTCACAGTCGGCAACCTGACACACCCGAGAGACTAGAGTGACACAGGTGGCTCTGGTGCAATGACCAGTGTCCGCGTAATTCTGCACGGTATCTCTATGTAAGGATGTAGAGGCTTATCTCACTAGGGGTAAGATAGATACTGCCTACAGGAAAATTAAAGAGACCTTTGGAGAAAAGAGAACCACTTGTATGAATATCAAGAGCTCAGATGGAAACCCAGTTCTCAGCAAAGAAGGGAAAGCAGAAAGGTGGAAGGAGTTTATAGAGGGTCTATACAGGGGCGATGTACTTGAGGAAAATATTATGGAAATGGAAGATGATGTAGATGAAGATGAAATGGGAGATACGATACTGCGTGGAGAGTTTGACAGAGCACTGAAAGACCTGAGTCGAAACAAGGCCCCGGGAGTAGACAACATTCCATTAGAACTACTGACGGCCTTGGGAGGCCAGTCCTGACAAAACTCTACCATCTGGTGAGCAAGATGTATGAGACAGGCGAAATACCCTCAGACTTCAAGAAGAAAATAATAATTCCAATCCCAAAGAAAGCAGGTGTTGACAGATGTGAAAATTACCGAACTATCAGTTTAATAAGTCACAGCTGCAAAATACTAATGTGAATTCTTTACAGACGAATGGAAAAGCTGATAGAAGCTGACCTCAGGGAAGATCAGTTTGGATTCCGTAGAAATACTGGAACACGTGAGGCAATACTGACCTTACGACTTATCTTAGAAAAAAGATTAAGGAAAGGCAAACCTATGTTTCTAGCATTTGTAGACTTAGAGAAAGCTCTTGACGATGTTCACTGGAATACTCTCTTTCAGATTCTGAAGGTGGCAGGGGTAAAATACAGGGAGCGAGAGAATATTTACAATTTGTACAGAAACCAGATGGCAGTTATAAGAGTCGAGGGACATGAAAGGGAAGCAGTGGTTGGGAAGGGAGTGAGACAGGGCTGTAGCCTCTCCCCGATGTTATTCAATCTGTATACTGAGCAAGCAGTAAAGGAAACAAAAGAAAAATTTAGAGTAGGTATTAAAATTCATGGAGAAGTAATAAAAACTTTGAGGTTCGCCGATGACATTGTAATTCTGTCAGAGACACCAAAGGACCTGGAAGAGCAGCTGAACGGAATGGACAGTGTCTTGAAAGGAGGATATAAGATGAACATCAACAAAAGCAAAACGAGGATAATGGAATGTAGTCGAATTTAGTCGGGTGATGCTGAGGGAATTAGATTAGGAAATGAGACACTTAAAGTAGTAAAGGAGTTTTGCTATTTGGGGAGCAAAATAACTGATGATGGTTGAAGTAGAGAAGATATAAAATGTAGGCTGGCAATGGCAAGGAAAGTGTTTCTGAAGAAGAGAAATTTGTTAACATCGAGTATAGATTTAAGTGTCAGGAAGTCGTTTCTGAAAGTAGGGTAGTCATGTATGGAAGTGAAACATGGACGATAACTAGTTTAGACAAGAAGAGAATAGAAGCTTTCGAAATGTGGTGCTACAGAAGAATGCTGAAGATTAGATGGGTAGATTACATAACTAATGAGGAGGTATTGAATAGAATTGGGGAGAAGAGGAGTTTGTGGCACAACTTGACCAGAAGAAGGGATCGGTTGGTAGGACATGTTCTGAGGCATCAAGGGATCACAAATTTAGTATGGAGGGCAGCCTGGAGGGTAAAAATCGTAGAGGGAGACCAAGAGATGAATATACTAAGCAGATTCAGAAGGATGTAGGTTGCAGTAGGTACTGGGAGATGAAGCAGCTTGCACAGGATAAAGTAGCATGGAGAGCTGCATCAAACCAGTCTCAGGACTGAAGACCACAACAACAACAACAACATCTCGATTCTCGGTCGAGCGCGTCTTTACTTTTCAGTTATTTAAAAATTGGTGTGACCTGTGTCTCGCTTCTTCTCAGTAGGTAGATGTGTCACGAACACCTCCAAACACCAGCTCTGTATTATGTTTGAGTGTACGCCTTTGCGTTTTGTTACTCGGTCTGGATTCTCTGTCGGGTCACACGCACTATCCCGGACAGACTCTGTCGAGAGGTTTACGATTTTGTACGTGGCGATAGCTCGAATTGTGGCGATCGGGAATTACGTGTGGAGCTCTCTCCTCCTTTTACCACTCGGACGCCGGTTAGTGAAACTTTTTGCATTGCCGAGATTCCGACCTACTTCAGAGACGGGCACCGCAGCCCTTGTTACAGGATTCGCTATCACTGTGGTTTTTGGTAAGAAAAGCAGTTCGATTCGGCTCCCCACATCCGGCTTCCCTGAGCGAGCCTCTCTGTCTGCGAGTGTGTTCTGTAACTTACACCCATTTGAACCTCATTACTGTCTTAGTGTGTTTGTATCTTGGTCTCCCTCTACAGTTTTTACCCCCTCCCTCCAGACTTCCCTCCAGTGCTAAACTGATGCTTTCTTCACACCTCAGAATTTTTGTATCAACCGGCCCCTGCTTTTAGTGAAGTTATGCCTCAAATTTCTCTTGTTCCCAGTTCTCATTTTTCCACATTTCAAAAGATTGACCGAGGTGACACAGTGGTTAGCATACTGGACTCACATTCGGAAGGGTGATGGTTCAAACCCACATCTGGCCATCCCGATTTAGGCTTCTGTGATTTCCCTAAATCGCTTCAGGCAGTTGCCGGGACGGTTCCTCTGAAAGGGCACGGCTAATTTCCTTCCCCGTGCTCCCTTAATCCGACCTTGTGCTCCGTTTCTGATGACCTCGGTGCCGACAGGATGTTAGAAACTAATCTCTCCTCCTCACGTTTGAAAAGCTTCTATTCTCTTTGTGTCTGAACTGCTTGTCATTCACATTTCATTACCTCACAGTACAAATACATCCAGCAAAGACTTCCTAACACTTAAATGTAATTTGACATTAACAAATGGATCTTCTCCAGAAAAACTTTTTTTACTATTCCCAGTCTACGTTTTAGCATAGGGGACTGAAAATTTAAAGATCAGTAACTAAATATATGTAACTCCATAGGATAGGTGCAATAATCCGGATAACTGGTCAGCAGCAGATTTTAACTGTCAGCATGTAAAGACTTTTGAATACCTAGTGGCTAATATTGATAATAATAACCCAAATTTTAAGTGCTGATAGGTGTTATCTCACATTTAAAAAGCTAATCACAGCTAGGACGATAAAGCAAAAGCTCAAAATGATTATATATAAGTTTACAATTAGGCCGGTGGTTACGTACGGATGTTAAGTGTGGTTGCTAACCGGCACTAATGAACCGTAACTTGAGCATTTGAACAAAGAATGCAAAGCGATCTGAAATTACGGTGGTACCTGGAGACCGAGTACTGATTAAGAGTTGAGTCATCTCAGACGAGAAGCTGATGTTGTGAGGCAAATTAAAAGTAAAAGAATGGCCTGGCTGGGGATGTCCTGAGGATGGAGGACAGAAGAACTACAAAGAAGGTCTTCCAGTAGATATTCAAAGCAATAATATTCGAAGGAAGACCTCATAAGCAACAGCTGGACAGTGTGGAAGAAAACGTCACAGCCTTAGGAATCAGAGGATGGAGTAGGGAAGTAAACGAGAGAGCAGAATAGAAGGAAATTGTTAAGAAGGCAAAGGCCCACACAGGGTTGTGAAGCCACAAGAAGAAGAAAGAAGAAGAGCCTAGACTTTATATCCTCCGTACGTAAGTGATTTTCAGTTATTTTACTGCGCAAATAGCAAACCCTGTCTATTCCTTGTAGAGTCTCATTTCATAATCTGATTTCTCTGACGCTGCCAGATTTATTCTACTGCATTCCATTACTCTCATCTTGTGTTTCTCAACATTCTAGTTATATCCCCTTTTGAGACATTCTCCATTCCATCTGTCTGCTCTCTCGAGTTCTTTACTGACTCTGGCACAATTACGATGTCATCGGCAAACCTCAAAGTTTTTATTTCTTCTGTCTGAACTGTAATTCCTTCTGCTGCATTTTATTACATTTCCTTTTTCGAACTACACTAAAATATATAAAAACACACACACACACACACACACACACACACACACACACACACACACACACACACACACACACACACACACACACACCTGTGCCTGTACACAGTGGTTTAATTTGACTACATTCCATTATCCTCGTTTTGCTTTTGTTGATGTTCATCTTATGTCCTCCTTTCAAGACATTGTACATTCTATTCAGCTGCTTTTGCAGGTCCTTTGCTGTCTGTGACAGAATTACAATGTCATCGGCAAACCTCAAAGCTTTTATTTCTTCTCCATGATTTTAATTCCTACTCCAAATTTTTCTCTTGTTTCCTTTACTGCTTGCTCAATATACAGATCGAATAACATCGATGATAGGCTACAACCCTGTCTCACTCCCTTCTCAACCAGTGCTTTCCTTTTATGCCCTTCAACTCTTATAACTACCGTGTAGATTCTGTACGAATTGTAAATAGCCTTTCGCTCCCCGACACGATTGTTGTCACTCTCTGGTAGTTGATTATCTACCTTGTCTCTCCCACGGTTATTTTGTTTCTCAGTATCCTCGCAACTTTTTGTGCACCTTTTAGGCAGTCTTATTTCCTGTTACACTTTTGAAATATATTTTAGTTGTACACTAATCCTTTGTATATTGATCTGAACTTTGAATGAAGAGCTGAAGTGTAATCAGTCACATTGCTACACAGAAATTTGTGTCCGTAATCAGACATAAGCAACTTCATAAGGATATCAGACTGTGTACTTAGAACATTCATGTTTTAACAGTGCACTGAAGATCAGTAACAGAGCACCAAAATCACAAACGAGCCACATTCTGTGTTATAAATTGTGCTCGTTTTTGTTTTCCTAGTAACGGATCCCAAATTTTGTCCTCCACTACCGACGCACCTCGTCTGTGATTGTACTGTAACGGAGAACTTAAATAATGAAAAGCACCAATGCTTGTTAGTGAATATCTCCATTTTTGCACATTTGTGATTTTGGCGTATGTAGTAATCTAGAAGTGAATAAGTGAGGACACTTTGCAGCAGTGGCCGTTCCCGGCCGTCAGCGTGCAGTCTGTCCTCGACTCTTTCCACACCTCGACGACTCCCTTTTGCGACACGCTCGTCGGGAGACGGAGTGTAAACAGACAGACTGTTTCCCGCTGCAGGTGTGTCGCGGCTGGCGTCCCTGGTGGAGCTGGACCTGTCGGGCAACTGCCTGGCGGCGCACGGCTGCCTGGCGCCGCTGTCTCGGCTGCCCACACTGCGCCGGCTCGACCTGCGCGGCAACCCGCTGGCCTTCCACCCACGCCACCGCGTCCTTGCTGCCGCCGAGCTGCACTCCGCCGCCCTCACCTGCGAGGTGTGTGTCAAAATAGAGTCGACACTCGGATAAAATGGTCGAGGTGCTCCGTTCGGCACGGTGTGACCTCCAGAACTCCTCCGGTCGAGATTATCAGCATATTTTATATACCAGATGATCAAAAAGTCAGTATAAATTTGAAAACTGAATAAATCACGGAACAATGTAGATAGAGAGGTACAAATTGACACACATGCTGGGAATGACATGGGGTTTTATTAGAACCAAAGAAATACAAAAGTTCAAAAATTTTCCGACAGATGACGCTTCATCTGATCAGAATAGCAATAATTAGCATAACAAAGTAAGAGAAAGCAAAGATGATGTTCTTTACAGGAAATGCTCAATATGTCCACCATCATTCCTCAACAATAGCTGTAGTCGAGGAATAATGTTGTGAACAGCACTGTAAAGCATGTCCGGAGTTATGGTGAGGCATTGGCGTCGGATTTTGTCTTTCAGCATCCCTAGAGGTGTCGGTCAATCACGATACACTTGCGACTTCAGGTAACCCCAAAGCCAATAATCGCACGGACTGAGGTCTGCGGACCTGGGAGGCCAAGCGTGGCGAAAGTGGCGGCTGAGCACACGATCATCACCTAACGACGCACGCAAGAGATCTTTCACGCGTCTAGCAATATGCGGTGGAGCGCCATCCTGCATAAACATCGTACGTTCCGGCAGGTGTTTATCAGCCAAGCTGGGGATGATGCGATTCTATAGCATATCAGCTTACCTCTCACCCGTCACGGTAGCAGTTACTGACGTTTTGCTGTCCAGCGTCATCCGTCGGACATTTTGTGAACTCTCTCTCTCTCTCTCTCTCTCTCTCTCTCTCTCTATCTCTCTCTCTCCTTTTTTTCCTAATAAAACCCCATGTCATTCCAAGCATGTGTGCCAATTTATACCTCTCTATCTACATTATTCCATGGTTTATTAAGTTTTCAAATTTAGACTGACTTTTTGATCACCCTGTATTTTCACTGCCTACTCTTTTACTGAATTATGTTGTCATAATGTGCACATAAATTACTTAAAGTGTCGGTAGAGATATTGTGTAAAGGAGATAAACACACAGTTTCCAAAACACTTTCTAATGATCTTTGAATTCAAACACTCACTTCCCAAACATCCATACCTTAATGGTTTTTGCTTCTGATAATAAAAAATTATTTTCGACCAAACTGTGAGATAGGCACAATAATAATATTTGTGTTGAGAGAAATAATATTTGTGTTGACTTCATCTTCTCATCTGTGGTTCGCAGCAGAGTGATGTGCTACGGTGGTAGGATGTTCACCGAGCTCCCATCTAACATAGAACAAGAAATTGGGACTCTCTACCAACTCAAAAGAAAATTAAAACCTTATGCCACGAGCCACTATTTCTACAAATTATGTGAATATCTAGATTTGGGGATTGAAAAGTACTGTTAGGTACACGGCAAGTAGCGGTGTTCATTATAAAGCTGAGTTACAAGTAGTGATGTGCTGTAAATAGGATTCAGTATTTATATGTGCGAACGTAAGTTTATTTGAAGAATGCCGTTCTAATCGAGTAAATGTTAAGCAACAAATAGAAGGTGAACATCAGCTACATTGTAAAACTGAGGTGCTAGAAGTTTTCTTCTTTTTTTTCGAGAGTAATAGTTTTCGTACTAATTAACTCGATTAAGTTTAAGTGTTGCCAATACGAATAGCATGAAGCAGTACACTGACAGTTTGTTGTTCGAACAGTATAGGGATCAACTTTCTGTGATATCTGTGTCCTTTATTAATGTATACCTTGACTTGTTCCACATCCCTAAAAGTGTTACTTCTTGATGGGATCCGCAGAACACAATGGAGGGATGAAAAAATGAATGAATTATTTTTGTTTTCAACTTTTTTTAAATTTATAAAGTAGACATCTCCTGCCTTCTAATGAATGTTTTTTGTTTTTTTTTTTTTTCACGTGAGTTAAATTACCAATGTTAATACTGCAACTGTACTTTGAAATCTTTGGTCAACCTCTACTGTCATGTAAAATAGTAACAGAATTCTTTTGCTGTTCAGAATCCATTCCACTCTTGCAACACAGCTGCACATCACCTGTGTGTGCATTAATTTCCTCTTGTTTTGTTACTGAACCAAAGCACGTGACCTTCACACACTCTTCAGTACCCCTGCATATGTTCACTTCTTTCCTCTCTTTAGCTGCCCTTTATCTTCCATGCCATTTTGTAATTGTTTCGTCTTGGAAAAGTCACACCTCTTAGTTTTGTTTCTATATTTTGTTCCATCTTCAATTTCTAGTTTATTTCTGTGGACTACTTTTAGTTCTCGATTCACTTTCCTCACCCTTCCCTTTTCCCTTTCAATTTTTCTAACTACCACACAATTTTTCTTGTCAGTCCATTTGAATTCATTCTTTGAATATAATATTATTATATACCTGTTAGTTTTTAAATTAAATTTTTCTAATATACATTACTAAAACACAATCCTGAAACCCAATACCAGTTGCATTGTAGAGGCAACAAAACTTCAATTTTCTGTATGTAACCTAATTAATTATTGACTGAATTTAAATATTTAGACTGCTGTCACAATCCACTCATTAAGAGATATAAACTTAAGTTGAAAGCTCAACACAATAAGGCAAGTAATACAGTTACAAATGCACGTTTGCCCTCAGGCAGTGTAACTCACAAGTATTTGAGAATGAAAGCACTTAGCAACTTCCGACAAACTGTACACATTATTTCAAACATTTTTTGAAGATTTTTCTCTCTGACACCCCCCCCCCCCCCCCCCCCCCACACACACACACACACACACACACACACACACACACACAAAATGATGAAATGAAAACAGTTTATTGTTTGCTAAATTTTCACTATTTGTGCAGTAAAACTCCTGCATTGTGCATGATCTTTCAATTTGTTGCTTGTTAACTATGAAATGTATTCACAACATATTTTCCATAGGGTAGTTACATGTATCACCTAAGTCATCTGTGAAATTATATCGTTGTACACCGCATAATGCGAGAGATATAGCATCGTAAACACTGAACTGCATGAAAAACTGGGCACAGGGCGAATGTCTGCTGTTATGTTTCAGTTGAGTACATAGTGTATGTCTGTCATGAAACATTTGCTCTCACAACTACGGTAATTAGTGTCCAACTGGGCTGGGAGTCGTGAATGAAACAAGAAATTGCCTAGAAGAATTTGGCACTGAGCACAATTTAAACATTGCTAGTACTCAGTTTAATGATTGTGAAAGAAGGCTTTATAGGTGGATGAGACCTGGAAACAACAGAATGTTAATAATGGATTATGTAGTGGTAAGAAGGAGCTTTCAAAACCAGACATTGAAGTGCAAATACTTCCAGAGGAAGTTGTGGGGTCTGACTGTAATTTATCGATTATTAACTGTGATTAAAATGGAAGAAATTGCAGAAACCTGGAAATAAAAGAAATGGTGCATGGGTAAGTTGAAAGAACTGGAGGTTACTGGGTGTTTTAGAGGGAACATTAGCCAACATTGAGTGAGGCAGAGGAAAGGAATAAAATGAAGATGAGTGGGTAGCTTTGAAAGATGAAATAGTGAAGGCAGCAGAGCATCAGTTAGGCAAAAAAAGGTCCAGTAGATATCCTTGGATAACACATGAAATATTGAACCTTATGTCATCTGAAAACAGCAATAAATGGAGGAGGAAAAAAGAAATCCAGATGTCCAAAAAATGAGATTCATAGACAGTGCAAAAGATTCTTCATTTGGGAAATTTAAAGAGAGACCTTTGGAGAAGAGTCAAATAGCTGTATTGGTATCAAGAGCTCAGTTGGCAACCCAGTTCTAAGCAAAGAAGGGAAAACTGCAAGTGGAAGGATCTGTATAAAGGAAACAAACTTGAGGACAGTATTATAGAAAGGAGAAATGAAGTAGGTGAAGACAAGATAAGAGATATGATACTGCAAGAAGATTTAGATAGAGCTCTGAAAGATCTAAATCAAAGCAAGGGTCCTGTAGTAGACGAAATCCTTCAGAACTACTGAGATCCTTGGGAGATCCAGCTGTGACAAAATTATTCCACCTGGAATGTGTGACGCTTCAGACATGCAAAATACCATCAAACTTCAACAAGAATTTCATAATTGCTATTGCAAAGGAGGCAGACACTTACAAATTTGAATATTGCTGAACAGTCATTTATAATCAGTCACAATTGCAAAATACCACTTCAAGTTATTGACAGAAGAATGGAAATATTGGTGGAAGCTGACCTCGGGGTAGATTGTTGTTATTGTTGTTGTTGTTGTTGTTGTTGGTGGTGGTGGTGGTGGTGGTGGTGGTGGTTGTTTTTTGGGGGAAGAGACCAAACTGCGAGGTCATCGGTCTCATCGGTTTTTAGGGAAGGACGGGGAAGGAAGTCGGCCGTGCCCTTTCAAAGGAAGCATCCCGGCATTTGCCTGGAGCGATTTAGGGAAATCACGGAAAACCTAAATCAGGGATGGCTGGCGGGGTAGATTAGTTCACAATACTGAACCTACAACTGAGCTCAGAAGACAGGTTAAATAATTACAAACATATGATTCTAGTATATTTGTAGATTTAGATAAAGCTCTTGACAATGTTGATTGAAATACGCTCTGTGTAATCCTGTAGATAGTAGGGATAAAATGCTAGGAGTGAAAATTCATGAGAAGGGAGTGAGACAGTGTCGTAACCTCTAGTCTGTACATTGAGCGAGCTAATTCTGTTACAGGCTGCAAAGGGTTCGGAAGAGCAGTCATACAGAACAGATAGTGAGTTGAAGAGAAGCTGCGAGACAAACATTGATAAAAGTAAAATGAGGGTAATGGAAAGGAACAGAATTGAGATAAGTGATGCTGATAGAATTAGATGAGGAAATTGGATACTAAAAATAGTTGACGAGTTTTTCTATTTGGGCACTAAAATAACCGTTGATAATGGAAGTAGAGAAGATATAAAATACAAACTGGCAATAGTGAGAAAAGCATTTGCGAAAAATGAGACCTTGCTAATAAGAAATATAAATTTAAATATTTGGAAATATTTTCTGAAGGTATATGACCTGAGTGTAGCTTTATATAAGTGAAATATGGACAATAAGCATGTCAGAAAGGAAGAGAATAAAGTTTCTGAATTAGAGAGCTACAGAAGAATGCTGGAAATCATATAGATAGATGAAATAACTAAGAGATTCTGAATCAAAATGGGGAAAAGATAAATTTACGGGACAACTCGATTAAAAGAAGAAATCGGTCGATAGGACACATCACGAGTCGTCAAGGAATCATCAGTTTGGTAAAGGAGGGATGTTTTGGGCGTCAAAATTGTTGAGGGAGACTGAGACACAAATTCGGTGAGCAGATTTGAACTAATGTAGGTTACGGTAGTTATTTGGAGACGGAGGGGGTTGCATGGGGCAGAATAGCTCGTCAAGGAATCATCAGTTTGGTAAAGGAGGGATGTTTTGGGCGTCAAAATTGTTGAGGGAGACTGAGACACAAATTCGGTGAGCAGATTTGAACTAATGTAGGTTACGGTAGTTATTTGGAGACGGAGGGGGTTGCATGGGGCAGAATAGCTCACAGAGCTGCATCGGAGAGGTATTTGGTGTGAAGACTGGGAGAATGGTGACAACTTAAAAGTAGAATAAGCTGGGGTTTAGAAAAGCACCCGAGTGTCGATAACACGTACGATTCGGATACGCACTGTCACCGTCGTCTCCCGTCGCCGAGGCCGGACTGTCAAGCAGTAATATTGGCCGTGGTGCGTAGTGCAGGGTGTATATGACCCGGGATAACCGGGAGATCCGGTAAAAATCCGGGAATTTTTTCATCTGGGAGAAAGCCGGCATCTACAGAATTTCGGGAATGTTTCATTGTTTTAGTTTTCAGTTAAATTTTTGTCATTTTGACTGGTAAAAACCAATACTCCAACAAAGGATGTTACTGTATCCCGCGTCTGCAGGATAATACTGCAGCAAAAAACATTAACAAGAGGAAGAAAAAACGAAAATAAAACTTAAGTCGCAAAGGAAATCCGCCATATATAACAACAAAACATAGTGCTCATACAAGCGTCTGTCAACAGCAAAGTGTGTCAAAGGCTTTAGAAAGACTATGCAGTGATTAATATCGACAAATCGCCTCCAATGAGCGTGACGTGACACCTGTTGACATTATATTCGTTGTAGCAGTTGCGGGCGGGCTCTTGTGCATGCGCAGTTGAGTCGCGTATGGGTAGTTCCTTCCCCCACTTCTGGCTATGGATGTGTGGCTGGGCGCCACTATCTAGTATTGCCCGGTCCAGAAATATCGTAGATCTGGGGCTGATGCACAGAGCAGTCTGGGTTGCGGTGGGGAGGTGGGTAGTCTCCACGTGACCTGTGTTTGTGATTTTGCTGTTTCCTCTTCATTTATTACTCTCACATCAAATGAAAACAAAGTGGATTTCTGTGGCCGGGAGCTATCAAATGAATTAAAATCGTTCGCATAATTACGAAAGGCTAAAATATGTTGTTATTTTCAGGTTTTATTTCTACCTTTCTGACAGTCAAGTATTAATCGCCTTACAGAACAATGAAGTTATCTTTGTCAGTTTGCTAAAGAGACTTGGCTTTTATTAATCTTTTCTGCTGAGGCAGTCAATTTATGTGAAACGAAGTGTTTAATTTCACACTGTTGGCTAGTTTCAACTGTTCGCTGCATTTCAAGTGCACGTTTTCCATCTTCTAGCTCGCGTGGCATTATGCCATAATAAAGAACCAAATATGAGATAATACAGTACTGGTACTCAGGAAAATTAACATCTGAATCTGGACATACGAATGTGCGCTTTAAGCTGAATTATGCATTTTAGTATGGTTCATGAAATTCCGAAGACCTTGAAGTGTCTTCTCATGTCTTGTTTCTTTTGTGACATAATGCAAGATCTTTTAATGTTTTACACATATGAACATACGCGCTTCCTGTGTCATCGTAGCTGCGCATGAGCGGTGGCGCCTGTTATCTGGCGCTCTCTGGCAACTGCTGAAATGAACCAATTTCTAACAGGTCACGGGAATATATTGCGAATAGTGGTTTGAAAAGTGTTACTTTCAAAGTAAATTTCCTTTTATGCAAGATGAACTATGTGCGAGAATGTACGATCAATTTCTTAAATCACAGAGTGTTTGACTCTCATTTAAAAATCAACTCTTTGAGGATGACCATCAAGAAGAATTTCAAGCCCAGAAGATCAGACATTTACATCGTTATTAAAAATTTTACTGGCACGTTTGTGTGATATATCTTGAGGTGTAACACGCGCAAAAAAGATCAAAATTATATGCGGAAGCTTAGCTTCTCTTGCAGCTTATTAATCTTCGAGACTACGATTATATATGAAACCTCTGTTTTTCTTGTAGCAACACTATGTATATTAATTTAAACCATCAACTTTTCTTATTTGTGTGTTCGCGCTACTTATGAGTGATCTTGATATTGGCTGACTACATCACATGAGGTGTTTAGTGGAATTCGAATTTATATCTGCATAACATGAAAAATGCATGTTGCTGCTGCACATCAAAGATCTTTCCAAAACGTGTCCCCCCCTCCCCGAATCTTCGTTTCCTAAAGTTCCGGGAAATTCTACGTCAGCGTATAAAACCATAAACATTCAAATATTCAAATGACTGATAAGTTTTACGGTGCCGAGGAAAAGTATACTCTCACATAACACGGGGAAAAATGTATTTTCACCCGGGAGAAAGTGTATTTTCAACCGAGAAATCCGGGAAAAATCCGGGAATTTCTTTTCCTTTTCCATGTATACACCCTGGTAGTGGGCATACGGCGGAGGTGTGGGGTGGGGAAGGGGAGGAAAAGCAGCATGGGGATGGGGGAGGTGCTATAGCACACATGCGTAAGTGAGGAGGGACAGGGTAGGGGAGCTTGGGTCGCACCGGGTGGGGGGGGGGGGGGTGAAAGGGAAAGGAGGGCAAAGCACTGTGCAAGTGAGCTAGGAAAGGCAAAAGGTATGTGGGGACGGGGGAGATCAAGGTGTGTAGATGAGGTTGGGGGGGGGGGGGGTCTGGCTTGCAGGGGAGCTCCCACCTGTGCAGTTCAGAGAAACTGCTGTCGGTAGGAAGAATCCGGGTGGCACAGGCTGTGGAGTAGTTGCCGAAGGTGTACATGGAATATAGAAGTGCATCGTTATTGTCACATGACATGTTATGTACAGTCATTTGATTCAAACATTGGTCATGAATCTAGTTGTTGTCTACAAAGGTAACAGTGGGTGCTGAAAAGTTCATGCTTTTGCCTAGAAAGAATAAAGCTGAAGGTTTGAAATTACTCATTTATTCAATTTCTTCTCTCCCGAGACTGAGACACTCGGCACATCACCGTTGCAGCACTTCTAGTCTGCCCGAATAAAAGTTGTGCAATCTGTTCGAGGGGACTAGGTCTGGCGGGTAGGGAGGACGGTCGTCTAGTCGGAAGTCTGGGGTCATCAATTTGGCAGCCGTGATGACGGGTGTGTGTGCAGTTGCGTCGTCGTGCGAGAAAAGAATTCCGTCGGACAACTTTCATCGGCGTTCGTTCTCAGTTGCTTCCTTTGACAGGTCTGGCTTATTAGCATAATGTTGTCTGGTTATAGTTGATCCTCGAGATAAATGTTCACTGACAGAATGCAGTCTTTTTCCCAGAAAACAGACATCATCACTTTTTTGGCCAGTTTCTGGTTGGGGAATTTCTTTCACTGTCCAGACCCGTCGTGGCTCCACTGTTTCGATTGTTCCTCGGTTTTGGGGTCACAGATATGAAGCAGAGTTCCCACCTCAGTCATTAACCTCACCAAAAAGGGCTGTGGACTTTTGAAATGGCTTTCGGTATCTCAAAACATTCCTTTCGCTGGTTGCAGATCGAACATTTTGGCACCCTTTTCACTGAAAGCTTGCGCGTGTCACCAATTGTGGTGGTAATCGAACTGTTACACTCTGGCTCTCCCCCACAAGAGATGTCCAGCATCACAGCTATCTTTTTGGTGGATAGTCGTCTGTCCTGAAGAATTGACTCTCGGTCATCATCGGAATACACAGTCAGGGTGTATACGACCCGGGACAACCGGGAGATCTGGGAAAAACACGGGATTTTTTTCATCCGGGGGAAAACTGGGAAAAACCCGGGAATTTTTTAGAATTCCGGGAATTTTTCATTGTTTTAGTTTTCAGTTAAATTTTTGTAGCTTTGACTGGTAAGAACCAATACTCTAACAAAGAATATTACTGCCTCTCACTACTGCAGATTAATACTGCAGCAATAAAAAACGAACGAGAGAAAAAAAGAAAATAAAACTTTAAGTTGCAAAGGAAATGCACCATATACAACAACAAAACACATTGCTCATACAAGCGTTTGCCAACAGCAAAACGCGTCAAAGGCTTAACAAAGACTATTCGTGGCAATAAATTGCCTCCGATGAGCGTGACGTCACAATTGTTTACATTAGATTCGTTTGAGGGTTGCGAGCGAGATTATGAGCATGTACACTTGAGTCGCGTTTCAGTAGTACCCTCTCCCGCTACTGGCTACGGGAGTGTGGCAGTTAGCAGTATAAGCAACAGCAGCAGGCAGCCAGATGCTATCTGGAAAAACTTTACTGGTGCGCCTAGGCTGCCAGATTCACGTATGCGCAACAGGCCCGGAACTAGGGGGCGGGGGCAAACAGGGATATCTGCCCTGGGCGACAGTTTCAGTGGGGGGGAGAGGAGAGGGGAGCCAAATTCATATTATTGAGGAAATGGACCTTGTTTCACAAAGCGCCTAGCATCCAGCGCTCGTTGGTATATCGATTACTCGTATGATTTTGACGCATCCCTGTTGGTTTTTGAACAAATTCTAAGTTGATTTCTGAAATAATCGCAAGTTGATTTTTGAATGCGTGCATAGTGTACGTGATGTCTCTGCCAGGGGAATCCCCTTCGCATCTAGAAATAAACTATCCTGCAGACCAAAGGGGACGGGTCTATACGAGCTGAGCGGAATAAAGCCGAACGGGTGAATGCCACTCGCCGTTTATGTGGTTCATTGGGTTTGAAAATGATCAGCGTTGTTATAACTACTAGCGAATTCCATAGATTCAGACTACCGGAGTGGAAATAAACGAATAAAAGGAATAACAGGCAACAAATATTGCGTATTTTCTCCTCCGTGTACCCAAGAAAATGAAATTTTGACATAAAATTTTTGGCCAGACCGCCACACTACTAAGGGCCACTTATTCAGTCCCCGGCTAGCAGCCGCTACAGTTCTATTCTGGGAGTAGTGCGGAAAACGCGTTGTACGAACACGTAATAACGCCTAACCGGAGAATAAATGCGGGTTAACTAAACCGGTGATTGTGGCAGGGAGGTGAAGTTAACCAGAGAATAAGTTTTGACACTGGCAGGAATAGTTACAGAATTAGTGATGACAGGATCGTTTGTTAGAACAAGGAAGGAGAAGAAGCGGGGACTCACACAAATTACGGAAGAATATGACGATTCCAAATTTACATAAAAATTTCGTACTACTACTTTTCGATCTAATGCTTCAGAAGCTAGAGAGTATGAATGAAATGTGAAACTATTTCCTAACATAAAACGCTTTGCTTGTAGTTGGTCTAATAGGCATTTGATATTGGTACTTCGTGAATTATATTCCGTCTGGTCTTGGGTTCCATTTGTATTAACAGCTTTTTTAGTATTAGACAACATCATTTCGTTTTTTGAAGTGGCAAAGCGTTTGATGAACTTTGATGAGATAATAGATCCTTTCACAAAAAGGAAAGGACACCATGTAAAGCTGCAGCAAAGTTAGAGACAAATTAAGGACTGAAGAAATGTATACCGTCTTGCTTGCCACTTCTCTTTACTCGTTTTATATATCCTATATTTAATTTTATGTCACACAAAACAGCAAGTTATTAACTAACAGGCTGTAAAGACTGCAAATTTTCTGAAGAGTACGTGTTCTGCCAGTTACAAATAATCCCATCCAGTATTAATTGCGAGATTTTTTTAAAGAGGGGCAAGATGTCAAACCGGCCGACTGGGAGCAGGAGAGGCACCACAGGACATTTTAATTTCCACTGTCTTGAATATAGTTTGATGGCACCCATTACAAAATATTACATGTTTGAATTCCACAGACTGAAATTCAGAGACGTGCGACAGAAGAATGCTGTGTGAAGAGGCGTGACACTGCACTTTGGTACGCTTAAGACCAAATAACATGTCTTACTTTCCCTGGAGCATATATGTTCCATGTTATCAGACTCTTCAGAAAGATGTGCGCTACAAAATGAACGTATTTTATAAAAGTCGTTTTTTTAAAATATGCAGTGTGCATGTTGCTGCACATCAGACATCTTTACAAAACGTGTTTTTTCCCCCGAGTTTCGTTTTCTAAAGTGCCTGGAAATTCTACGTCGGTGTATAAAACCACAACCACTGAAAGGATTGATAAGTTTTACAGTTCAGAGAAAAATTGTACTGCTACTTAACACGGAAAAAGTGTGCTTTCATCCAGGAGAAATTCTATTTTTAACCGGGAAATGCGGGAAAAATCTGAAAATTTTTATTTCGTGTCCACGTATACACCCTGACAGTCTCTGTTGTGGTTTGAGGGCGACTACTGCAGGGGCAGTAATTGAAATGACGTATCACAGTACCAAACTTCTGTGGACTACTTGTGAAACTCGTCCACGCACAGTCAACCATTTCTCGTTTTGTCGCAAGCCGACTCATCAGTTTCCCCCTGCAGAGGCACCCGGAAGCTCCAAAGTGCGTGTGCTGTCGCCGAATGGAGTTGGCAGTTGGTGGATCTCTGTCAGACTTCATTTTGATGAGTCTTTGCACTGTTACAGCAGACTAATGTAAATGCATTTCAGTCACATCGTATGATTTCTTGGCACTTGTAGCCATCTTGCTTAACTGCTTACTGCTGCACTCTCATGTCAGAAATCTGAAGGTTTTGAATTTTCGTATATGAGACTTGAGTTTTGGAACAGTATGTCAATTAATGTAGCTACAGTGAATTTATGAAAGTGCTTCAGTCGTTTATAATAACCGTGTATTTTTCATTTTTTGTTTCTGTAGTATATAAATATGGACATATATAAAAGGACTGGTGAGTAATCTTTTTTAACTCAAAGATATTTACATTCTGCCAGAAATTTCTTACAACAGAAATTAATATCTGCTACTTGTGTAACTCATTTGTAAATCTTCCACAGTGTAATAACATTTGCTTTAAAAATATTTTTCAAAGTTGGCTTCTATGGTTTCTAGCTTGCAGACCTCGATCTCGGACCATATTTTATTGTAAAGCTTCAGAGCCTTGTAATACGGGGTATTTTCAAATAAGCTAAGTCTGTGTTACGGTAATATCTAGTCCGATCTATGCTTCAAACCGTAAATGTGTGTAAAGGAATTTCCTTGAAAAAGATGCATGTTTTTTAGCACAAGATGGAAAAAAAATCACAACAGCAAAAAGTAGTTAATGTAGAGTAACATATGTAAGTGATTAACATTGCAAGATCACAGGTTAATGTAAGTACGAGAAAGCCATTGCAAATGTGAGAAGCTGGTACATTAATAACCGGTGTAGCAACCAGAATGTCGAATGCGAGCATCCAAATGTGCACGCATTGTGTCGTGCAGGTGACGGATGTCAGTTTGTGGGACGGAGTTCCACGCGTCTTGCACTCAGTCGGTCAATACGGGGACAGTTAATGCCGGGTAACGGTGATGCCAGAATTGTCATCCGACGATGTCACGTATGTGCTCGATCGGAGACAGATCCGGTGAGTGAACAGGCTGACACGACACGTCGACACTCTGTACGGCACGTCAGGTTACGAAAGCGGTACATGGGTGAATGTCCGGAATGCTGTTCACAAACGGTAGCACGTCAGGTCGAATCGACAGAGTGACGTACAAATTTGCAGTCAGGGTATGTGGGATAAGTACGAGAGGTTGCCTGCTGTCGTACAAAATCACAACCCAGACCGTAACTACAGTTGTACGTCCAGTGTATCTAGCAGCCAGATAGGTCGGTTTCAGACCCCTCAAATGGCCTACTCCTAACAGACACACAGCCATCGCTGGCATCGACACCACTGGTGTCACAGACGCCGGCGGTTTGGGGTCAGTGGAATACGTGCTACAGGGCCCGACTCTTAGCTGTCGTCTAAGTAACAAATTTTTAACAGTTCATCGTGTGACAGTGGTGCCAACTGCTGCTCAAAGTGCTGCCGCAGGTCAGTACGACACACCGGAGCTGTACACCTAACACGATAGCCTTCCCCCATGGTAGAATCGCATGACATTCTTTAGCCCGATCTTCTCGCGACTGTAGGTTCTCGCGACCACCGCTGCCAGCTTCTGGTAGCGCTATTATGTCACCTCGGTGAGGTGTCGATAATGGCACCTTTATCGCCTTGGAGGTGTTCTCGACTGACATCGACTCACCACGTCCCATCTCGAAAGTACCTAACGGTCATTACTGCCACTGCGGGTATTTGATGCAGATCTGATTTGCATCTTCGTAGTGGTGCTGCTAGCACCCTCTTATGCGACTGATGTGAAATTTTAATCGTCGTCATCTTTCAGATGTAGAAGTATGCATACTACCTTTCATTAATGTTGCACAACTTCTTCTCGGTGTTGCGATTTCTCCGTTTTTTATTTATTTTTTTTAATTTTTTTTAAATATTAATATTTTTCATCAGTGTACATAAATTATACGATGTCTGTTCTTTAGGACATGTCCGAAAGAAGAGACGCTGTGCATAAGCTGCAGCTGTGGTACATATTATGTAAATTGAAGGTAGAGGAAGGTGAAAAAAAAGGAAAGGGAAAGAACTTATAATATCGAGAGCATCGGAACTTTATGCGGACTCGGCAGTGACTAATGAAAATGTGTGCCGAACCGTAAGAACAGACGTCGCACATTCATATAATCGATTTACCGCGACGGGCGACGAATCTTCGACCCTCGGTGCAGGTGCACGATTATGTTCGACTTCTGGTGGGAATCTAAAATTTGTGAGCTCAGAGGACTGCAGGGAGGTGGCGCAAGGTGGGAGCGGGAGTCAGCCGTGTAGCGATCCGAGATAGGCCGCACATTTGCGATAGACACTGTGTCCGGATAGCACGGTCCGCCACTCGTGGTCTCGCGGTAGCGTTCTCGCTTCCTGAGCACGGGGTCCCGGGTTCGATTCCCGGCGGGGTCAGGGATTTTCACCTGCCTCGAGATGACTGGGTGTTTGTGTTGTCCTCCTCATTTCATCATCATCCAGGAAAGTGGCAAAATTGGACTGAGCAAAGATTGAGTAATTGTACGAGCGCTGATAACCACGCAGTTCAGCGCACCACAAACCAAACATCATCATCATCATCATCGGATAGCACGGTGGTTAATGCGACTGCCTCGTAAGCGGGTGTCCCGGTCCGGCACGCATTTTCATCCGTCACCGTCAATTCGGCACAGAGTCCCGATGGGGCTAATATCGTAAGTTCCTTATCTTTCCTTTCCTTTCCGCACTCTCCACTTTCAATATATGTAAAAATTGTTTATAAAAATAGAAGAAATCATCATTAACTCGAACAGAGGTTGGCACGATTGTCTATTGTTTGTTCTCGTGATAGCTCTGATAATTTTTTTCTGTAGCTTAAAAAAATTGAGGAAGTTTGCTTTTTCAGCACACCTGAAAAAATTTGTTTTGTCTCACAACTGGTATAAAATACGTGCGATAAACAATTTTCTTAACAGATAAGTAAGTTACTTTATGTAGAAAGCACATTGCATAACCACTGTTTAACCACTTAACTAAGCAATCCACATGAACAGTCTGTTACAAGTTTTTGTTTATAGTAACCCCGGAAATGTAACACTGTCCACACTGATCAGTTCCCTGTCCACACAATTTAACTGTGACACATATTTGGCAGTTTGTTTGGTTCTGAAATGTACAATTTGTGTTTTTGTAAGCATTATTGTTTATCAAATTTTTTTAGATCCTGAAGAGTTCGTTTTGTATTCTGTGTCAGTTGTTCGGAGTTTTTACAGCAATGTGCTGCTGAAGAGTCGTGTGCATACACAATTGCTTCTGATGTTATCTTACATGACGCGTGGTTCCTGTAATATAGGAACTGTAACGAGCTGCAGTGTTACGTTGCTTTATGCTTAATTACAGACTTACTATTTTATCAGTTGATTTGTTTTCACCACGTAATGCCCGCTGCTTACGTCCTCCTTCGTTGCTGAGCGCTGTATCACTTTTTGTTCTGACGCCACAACTGTTCCTTTCCTATATCTTTACTACTTTTTATCTATATAAATGATGAACTATTGGTTTAGCCGTTTAACAACTTTTTAATAACTATGGAAGTATTACAGGCATCGGGCCCCACCTAATGTGTCACCCGCCTATACGTTTTACACGAACCTTTCGAGACTCGATCGATCTGTTTACAAAGAGAAAGCAGAATATCTCTTCCTCTGAAATTGTCCAACAACGGCGTGGGAAGCTCGATGCCCTCGTGGCCCGGGCTCTTCCACGGCTCGCGGTAGTTTGCAGCATCTGTTTTATTCCTCGCTCACTTGCCGCTACGTCGACATCCGCGGTGATCATTGGGCAACGTCTTCCACGTTATCTGCAACGTAAATAAACTTTCTTCCCACAGTATTTCTGAAAACCTAAAAAACAAGCTTAAAGACCATAATAATAATAACTGTTCTTACAATTATTCGCATAGGTCTCGGTCGATTTAATGAGGGGTGGGACAGGCCTAAGCCTTGTGACACCACAGAGCCTAGTGAGGACCCCTGTTATATGCCTGCTTATATTTCTTTTAATTTGGAACAGGCCTTCTGACCATTTTGTTTTATAAGTACCCGCTGTTTTCTACTTTTCGGATAGGATGGGAACCAGCTTACAGGTTTTTCGTGGAAACCGTAACTACATATTTTAATGTTTACTGCAGATGACGTATGATAATTAATGAGCACAACCAGTAGTGAAAAAGTGAGGCATTGTTAAACAGGACCTGAATTGATGATCTACACTCTTCTGAAATTATAAACGAGTGCAACAGCACGAGTACGTGAAACGGGAATAAAATTATTACATTCGAGTTACGTGTCCTCGCACGAGATCGACACTCGGTGCCAATTTCTAAACGGGGCACGTCACGTTTTGCAGTTTGTGCTGGACGGGCAGCGCCTGTCGCAGTCGGAGCGCGCGGCGGGTCTGTCGGGGAGGCGGGAGGGGCGGAGTGGCGGCCGGACGAGTTCGGCGAGTGCCGAGCGGGAGCCGCCGTCTCCCGTGCCGACAGAGAGGCCGCCGCCCCCGCCACCGCCCGAGGACTCCCTGTCCACCGCCAGCTCCACCGCCTCGGACAAGACCCTCGTCGCCGACGGCACGACGCCAGGTTAGTGTCGGGGCGATACGGGGACCGGCGAGCTGTCGTTCTCGTCCGTACCGGAGAACTCCGTCGCATATTTGGGAACCGCGCCGGAAGACGCTACCTCCCAATCTGCATCGTACGCCGGCTTGTGTCGGTAACACTCGTGACGGGGACGAGAACAGTCGCTTCTCGTTCTCAAAATGTTGCTTTCGCTTCCAGTTGTCTACTACAACTGTTTGGCTAGCAACATCTATTTGTTTTTCTCGTTAACCGTTAACAAAAATTGCCTCAAATGATGTAAGTAAGAAGAAACAATGTTGTCACACATTCGTTATATTTGTATTAGCTGAAGACTGTCAGATTACATTAAGTACTGTTCTGTTAATTTTAATGTCAATTATGATAACATAACAGGATGAAATATTTTGAAAACAAGTAATAATGAAAATGGTGGAGTTGTTTAATTTGAAAGTTAAACTCTCAAAAAATTGTTTAACATTTGTTCCAGCAGAAAAGTAATATGTCTATTTTCTATACAAATAATATAATGCAGTATAATAAGCAAAAGAACTAACGGTTTCCTGCAACAAATAGTTTTACCTTACAATTTCTCGAGAAAGATTGTATAGGAAAGAAACCGTATTAATCCGTAAACTACTTTTGCAACACTGTTCCTATGAAATAGTGATCAAAAATTAGAAAGTTTTTAATTGAAAACAGTCTAAGGTCACACCTAAGGTATTGCTCACAGTACAGTCACCATCAGACCATTAAAACTCCACGATGACGGCTGTAGAGAGTGGCGAGGAGCAGCGCACTGTGTGACAGCGGTACACACTGCTCACTGACAGTTGTCCCTACGTAGCAGGTTGCTTCTCACCACCCTCTGGAGCCGTCGTCATGGAGTTTTAACGGTCTGATGGTGATCGTACCACAATTCAAACTGGTTACCCGATTATTAAATTTTAACAACTTACATCATTCCTAGACTGTCTTTATTTCAAAACTTTTAATATTGAAAATCAACCAGTTCCTAATGTCCTGAAAAATTTGTCTCGTCTTCCGGCGGGCCTCGATCCTGCATTTGACCGACATCTGCTTTCACATCGATTCCACCCGTCAGGATGCACCAGACGGTCTGCCTCTTACGGCTGCTGACATTACCACGGCTACCCGCCAAGACCCTATCTTGCGGCAGGTTCTCTGTTACGTGGTCCACGGGTGCCCGCCTGTCTTAACTCGTCGGATGCGGACCGATTTCGACCCGTGGCGCCACCTCTCCCACGGGCTCTCCGTGGTCGACGATGTCCTCCTGTCGGCCACAGATTCGGATACCCGTCGGGTGGTCATTCCTCTGGATTTGCGGTATCATGTGCTCAGTTTGTTACACCACAGGCACTGGGGTATGTCCCGCACGAAAGTTTTGGCTCGCCGGCACGTGTATTGGCCCGGCATCGGTGGCGATATCGATCGTCCGGTCCACAGGTGCGCCAGTGCGCGCGTCAACAGGCCGGCCGCCCTCAGTAGTTCGCACCCTGCCTGTGCCTCGCCGTCCCCGGGATTGCAACCATCTCAATTTCGCGGCCCCGTTTTTGAGGTCCACGTGGTTGCTTATCGTTGATGCCTACTCCGAATACCCACATTTCATCTGCACGACGTCCACCACCACGGGGGCTACACTCACGGCCCCGGCCCGGGTTCTCGCCATAGAGGGCCTGCCTCACACATTGGTCTCCGATAATGGCCCCCAATTCGTGGCATCCTCCTTCCACGACTTCTGTCGAGCCAACGGTATCAAACATAGCCCCCGTTTCCACCCTTCCTCCAATGGCACGGCGGAGAGGCTGGTCTGCACATTTAAGCAACATTTGGTGAAGGCGGGCGAAACATCTCCGACCACGTGGGCCCTCACCCTGTTTTTGAGCACCTATTGCACCACGCCCCTCGACAGACGTAGTCCGGAGGAGCTCCTCCGTGGGCAACAGCCTCGGACCCTGCTCCATTTGCTGTGCCGTTCCCCTCCCGCCCCCACCCCCAGCCCTCTCAGCGTTATGCACTCGGCGCGGCCGTGTTGGCCCACTTGTACGGGTGCCAGCCGGGGTGGATGCCCGCCACGGTCGTCACGGCCTGTGGGCGGTACGTGACTTCGGTGCAGACTTCGAAAGGGTTGGAGCACCGCCATCGTAACCAGCTCCACCCGCGTGCCCCCGTGGGACCCATACGCCGCCGCCACCACCTCCTCCTCTGCTGCCTCCTACGTGTACGGACATGGTTGGTTCTCGAGTCACCGACACTGCCCCCGGTTGCCGTCTCCCCGCGGGCTTGCCACGGCACTCCCTGCCCGCAGGTGGTTCGGCAGCTCCCTCCGCCGCCCCGGTCTCTGGATCGTCCGCCATGGACACCTCGGACGACCCTTCCTCCCCGCCAATGGCAGTTGACGAGCCCGAGTCTTCTCCCACCTGTTGCGTGGGCATCGTCCGGGGCGTTTCCATCCCTATGCACAAGTTTCAGGGGGAAGGCATCTGGTACCGAGCGCTGCGGGTTATGAATTTGCGCCAGGCGGTACAGACCTCGAATACCATTAGAGTTCTCTACAGCCGTCACGCCGTACTGCGCACATTCCTGGCTTGTGTATAACGTGAGGAGCACGTGGTCCCAGCAGCCAGTAGCGGCGTGCTTTATTCCATATATAAGTGCCTGCATCTCGCTCAGCTATGCAGTCTGAACTTCGTGGAGTCTATCGAACTCTCGACAACAGACAGCATATTTACAGTACTTTGTTTTTGTTACTGAGTGGACGTTGTGGATTCATTTGGTTGTCTCTGTCACCCCGCTGCTTCTTGCGTGTTGTTGTCGTAAGGTCTCGCTCGGTCTTCCGTCATTGTTCGTGTCCGTCCGTTCCGTTTGTTTGTTCGCAGGCCACTGTCTGTTTAGTCGCACCTCGCTTCATTCTCGACCCCTCCGCACCTGTTCCGGCCACGGTTATAACAGGTTGTATATGTGGAAGAGGCCTGGAGACACTGAAAGTTTTCAGATAGATTATATAATGGTAAGACAGAGATTTAAGAACCACGTATTAAATTATGAGACATTTCCAGGGGCAGATGTGGACACTGATCACAAATTTTTGGTTATGAACTGTACACTAAAACTTAAGAAACTGCAAAAAGGTGGGAATTTAAGAAGATGGGACCTGGTTAAACTGACAAAACCAGAGGTTGTAGAGAGTTTCAGGGAGAGCACAAGGGAACGATTGACAAGAATGGGGGAAAGAAATACAGTAGTAGAAGAATGAGTGGCTTTGAGAGATGAAATAGTGAAGGCAGCAGAGGATCAAGTAGGTAAAAAGATGAGGGTTCGTAGAAATCCTTGGGTAACAGAAGAGGTACTGAATTTAATTGGTGAAAGAAGAAAATATAAAAATGCAGTAAATGAAGCAGGCAAAAAGGAATACAAATATCTCAAAAATGAGATCGACAGGAAGTGCAAAATGGCTAAGAAGGGATGGCTAGAGGACAAATGTAAGGATGTAGAGGCACATATCACCAGGACTGAGATAGGAAAGGTAGAGAAACCTTTGGAGAAAAGAGAACCACCTGTATGAATATCAAGAGCTCAGATGGAAAACCATTTATAAGCAAAGAAGGTGGGAGGAATGTATAGAGGGTCTATACAAGGGCGATGTACTTAGGGGCAATATTATGGAAATGGAAGAGGGCGTAGATGAAGATGAAATGGGAGATACGATATTGCGTGAAGAGCTTGACAGAGCACTGAAAGACCTGAGTCGAAACAAGGCCCCGGAAGTAGACAACATTCCATTAGAACTACTGACGGCCTTGGGAGAGCCAGTACTGACAAAACTGTACCATCTGGTGAGCAAGATGTATGAGACAGGCGAAATACCCTCAGACTTCAAGAAGAATATAATAATTCCAATCCCAAAGAAAGCCGGTGTTGACAGGTGTGAAAATTACTGAACTATGAGTTTAATAAGTCACAGTTGCAAAATACTAACTCGAATTCTTTACAAATGAACGTAAAAACTGATAGAAGCTGGCCTTAGGGAAGATCAGTTTGGATTCCGTACAAATGTTGGAACACGCGAGGCAATACTGACCCTACGACTTATTTTAGAAGATAGGATAAGGAAAGGCAAATCCATGGTTCTAACATTTGTAGACTTTGACAAAGCTTTTGACAATGTTGACTGGAATACTCTCTTTCAAATTCTGAAGGTGGTAGTTGTAAAATACAGGGAGCGTAAGGCCATTTACAATTTTTACAGAAACCAGATGGCAGTTATAAAAGTCAAAGGGTATCAAAGGGAAGCAGTGGTTGGGAAGGCAGTGAGACAGGTTTGTAGCCTATCCCTGATGTTATTCAGTCTGTATATGGAGCAAGCAGTAAAGGAAACAAGAGAAAAATTTGGAGTAGTAATTAAAATCCATGGAGAAGAAATAAAAGATTTGAGTTTTGCTGATGACCTTGTAATTATGTCAGAGAAAGGAAAGGAGATGGAAGAGCAGTTGAACGGGATGACAGTGTCTTGAAAGGAGGATTTAAGAGGAACATCAGCAAAAGCAAAACGAGGATAATGGAATGTGGTCGAATTAGATAAGGTGATGCCAAGGGAATTAGATTAGGAAATGAGGCACTTAGCATAATAAATGAGTTTTGCTATTTGGGGAGAAAAGTAACTGATAATGGTGGAAGTAGAGAGGATATAAAATGAAAACATTTCTGAAGAACAGGCATTTGTTAAAATCAAGTATAGATTTGAGTGTCAGGAAGTTCATTCTGAAAGTATTTGTATGGAGTGTAGTCATGTATGGAAGTGAAACGTGGACGATACACAGTGTAGACGAGAAGGGAATAGAAGCTTTTGAAATTTGATGCTACAGAAGAATGCTGAACATTAGATGGGTAGATCACGTTACTAATGAGGAGTTATTGAATAGAATTGGGAAGGAACGGAATTTGTTGCACAACTTGACTAGAAGAATGGATCAGTTGGTAGTGTAGTGGTTAATAAAAAAGAAAAAGAGAAGAGAAGAAAAGAAAAGATTGAAAATGTGGGAAGAAATGGTGAATAAAAAGGGGGTTTTAAAATCATTAATGACCATGAAAAAGGGAAAGAATGAAATGCAAATCGGACTTCGTATTATAGAAAAGTTATTGGACTTCGTGATTTGGAAAAGCTATTGTTGGGGTAGTAACATTGAGTATAGATTTAAGTGTCAGGAAGTTGTTTCTGAAAGTATTTGTATGGAGTGTAGCCATGTATGGAAGTGAAACGTGGATGATAAATAGTTTAGACAAGAAGAGAATAGAAGCTTTTGAAATGTGGTGCTACAGAAGAATGCTGAAGATTAGATGGGTAGATCACATAACTAATGAGGAGGTATTGAATAGAATTGGGGAGGAGAGGAGTTTGTGGCACAACTTGACAAGAAGAAGGGACCGGTTGGTAGGACATGTTCTGAGGCATCAGAGGATCTCAAATTTAGCATTGGAGGGCAGCGTGGAGGGTAAAAATCGTAGAGGGAGACCAAGAGATGAATACACTAAGCAGATTCAGAAGGATGTAGGTTGCAGTAAGTATTGGGAGATGAAGAAGCTTGCACAGGATAGAGTAGCATGGAGAGTTGCATCAAACCAGTCTCAGGAGTGAAGACAACAACAACAACAACAACAACATTGTTGGGGTGGTCCTTGTGGTGTTTCTGAGCAAAAGTCAAACCAATTTCCACTACAAAAATTATTTGAAAGAAACAGAGAATAACAAAATGTGATTAACAGGGGGGAATGGCGTAGATAAGAGTTCATCCTTTACCATGTTAACATGTCTTCTTTCGTGCGGCGTCCAGGTTCATTTCTGCATGAAAAGTCGTAGCTGCTCCGAAATTTTGCTATAAATTTCATTGCCCAGGAATTACAAATGTATACAAATCAAACCCATCTTGATATTGAATGCAATGTATTTTACGTTGCTGCTTCCATACTCCGAATTTCATACAAACTTCCACAATACGTCTGCACATCAATAAGTTTTTTCATCTTCAAGACTAGCTAATAAGTAAGCGGATAGAAAACAAAAAGAGTTACATTTGTACCATCATTTTCTTATATTTTTTCTCTGCTGTTGAGTGCTCATACAGCTGCGACGGTATAATTTATATCTGAGGGAACGAGTGTAGCGCGACAAAATTCAAAGTCCCGCTGCAGTAGGATACGTTCTGAGGCATAAAGGGGTCATGAATTTGGTATTGGAGGTATGCGTGGAGGGTAAAAATTGTAGAGGGAGACCAAGAGATGAATACACTAATCATATTCAGTGGGATGTAGGTTGCAGTAGGTACTGGGAGATGAAGAAGCTTGCACAGGATAGAGTAGCATGGAGAGCTGCATCAAACCAGTCTCAGGACTGAAGACCACCACAACAACAACAACAACAACAACATAGCATTTTATGAGAGGTATATTAAAGCACGTACATAGGTACAGTATTCATCCTGACACACATTTTAAGTGATATAAGAATTGTTTCATTCAGCTGTCATATCAACACCATTCAGGTTCTTAAAGAAAGTGTTTTTATCGTGATGCTACACATGTTTTTGACAGGTCACGAATTTGCTGAACATCTTTAGGCATCCTGAACTTCATTTCAACCACTATCAGGTTCTTAAAGAAAGTGTTTTTATCATTGTGCCAACATGTCTTTGAGAGGTCATGAATGTAACTGATGAGGTAATGAAAATGTCATGAATTTTATCCTCTTAAAATCTGTAGGCACACTGAACTGGCATTGCTAATGATACCCGAAGAACTCCTAATTGTTATCAATGGTTTATACATACTGTGTGGGCTATTTCGAGGGTCAGGAAAACCTTTAAATGGGCATCTCTCTTGTATCGGCTGTAAATAAGTAGTTGCCACTATTAACCATACATTGTCATTTTACCTAATGAGCTACATCACCCGATGTTATATACTATGTTTGTACTTGTGTGTGTTGTGACAGGCAGGAGACAGTCGACGGCAGGCGGCGGCGATGGCAGCAAGACTGCACCTGTGAGGAAGTCACGTCACGTGCGGAAGGCCGTCATATCGGACCTGGAGGCTGCAGACCCCACAGATGACGGCTCCCTGACAGGCAGCGTCACGTCGATCCGCAGCTCACCACCCGGTCAGTTTGAGAGACGAGCATACCAGGGAACAGAATGTCAGAGGCAGCCTCGTGTAGTGGTTAATAAAAAAGAAAAAGAGAAGAAAAGAAAAGGTTAAAAATGTGGGAAGAAATCGTGAAGAAAAAGGGTTTTTTAAAATCGTTAATGACAATGAAGAAGGGAAAGAATGAAATGCAAGTCGGACTTCGTATTACAGAAAAGTTATCGGACTTTGTGATTCGGAGAAGCTATTGTTGGGGTGGTCCTTTTGGCGTTTCTGAGTAAAAGTCAAACCAATTTCCACTACAAAAATTATTTGAAAGAGAACAGAGAATAACAAAATGTGATTAACCGGGGGGAAATGGCGCAGATAAAGAGTTCATTCTTTACCATGTTAACATGTCTTCTCTCGTGTGGGGTCCAGGTGGTGTTCTCCAAAAATTTCCTGTTTCATTTCTGCGTGAAAAGTTGTAGCTGCTCCAAAATTTTGCAATCGTCCAGGAATCACTAATTTATACAAATCAAAACCATCTCGGTATTGAATGCAATTTATTTTACATTGCTACTTCCATCCTCCTAATTTCATACCAACTTCTGCAGTACGTCTGCACATCAATGAGTTTTTTTCGTCTTAATCTGACCACGACTAGCTAATAAGTCAGTTAAGCTTCCGCTCTCAAAGACAAAGCGGGGTAGGAAAACAAAAAATGTTACTATTTTAGTACCTTCATTTTCTTATATATTTTCTCTGCCGTCGAGCGCTCGTACAGCTGCGACGGTATAATTTATATCTGAGGGAACGAGTGTAGCGTGGCGAAATTCAAAATCCCGCTACACTCGCGAGCACTGAATTGGCTCTCGTTTCGAGACCGTAAACTGACGAGAACACTATTCCCCTCTTATCTGAGCAGTTTGTGATGTGTTGTAGATTGCCAACGTTCTAAAACAGTGCTGCAGTTTGCATATTAAAATGTTATACACTGCCAGAAAAAAAATTGAAACACCAAGAAGGAGCTGTATGACATAAGCAACAGTCGGTAGGCGTGTTTCTACATCCGAAGGACGATGCCTATTTCAATTTGGCTATAGTAGTGACACTACGAGGATGCAAATTGGTTTGTTTTAAATTTATGCCGTAACAGTCGTGAGCGTTAGTTACCTTTGAGATCGGACGTGGTGAGATAATGGTAGTCGAGAATACCTTTAAGGTGACAAAGATGCCATTTTCAGCTTCTCACCGAGTTTGATTGAGGCCGTGTAATACAGCTACAAAAAAATGGATTGCCTTCTGCAATATTGCA
Organism: Schistocerca cancellata; assembly: GCF_023864275.1. Taxonomy (NCBI): domain Eukaryota; kingdom Metazoa; phylum Arthropoda; class Insecta; order Orthoptera; family Acrididae; genus Schistocerca; species Schistocerca cancellata. The sequence continues at coordinate 14,056,814 of NC_064637.1, forward strand.
GAAAGACTACGCAAGAATGTAGCCACTGTGCAGGATTTCTGGCAGCGGTGGTAACGAGAATGTACGGTCGCGAGAAGCCCGGGCTCCAGACGCCCACGTGGAACAACCGAGAGGGAAGACGGTCGTGTTCGGCGTATCGCTCTGGCGCACCGTACTGCCTCTACGGCAGCAATTTGAGCAGCAGCTGACTCCACGGTGACGACGTACTGTTACAAATTGCTTACTTCGAGGATACGTCCGAGCCGGAAACCCTCTAGCGTGCTTTCCACCGACCTGAAACTGCCGTCATTTGCCAGTTGTCGAGCGAGAGCTTGTCGGAGGGCAGGGCGGAGACCCGTTTTGTTTTCTATTGAAAGCCGGTTCTGCCTCGGTGGCCGCGTGTCGGTTAGGAGGCGGCCGGTCGAGGGCCTGTGGCCGACATGTCTGAGTGTCAGACGTCGGACCCGACCTGGAGTTACGATCTGGCTGTGGCAGCAGGAGCACTCTCCGACTCCGAATTTGTGTGTCAGTCTGGTGATTTGACCAAGTGTTCTGCTGTTCGTTAACGGCATTCCGGGAGGTGTTTTCCGACAGATTAACGCTCGCCCACGCGCTGCAGTTGTAACCAGACGCGCTCTACGGAGCGTCGACACGTCGCCTCGGTCCGCTCGATCTCCAGATTTGTTTCCTGTGGAATACGTACGGAACGTCACCTCGTGACGACTCCGGCATCGTCCACAAACGGCATTAACTGTACCCGTGTCGAGCAACCGAGTGTGACGGGCACGGGCTCCGACCCACAGACTGACATCTGGCACCTGTGCGACACGGCGTACGCACGTTTGCACGCTTGTATTCGTCGACATTTTGGTGATTACGCAGGTTCTTAATGTACCGGCATCTCACATTTTGCAGTGACTTATCTCGTACTTACATTAACCTATTGTAGTGGTTAATAAAAAAGGAAAAGAGAAGAAAAGAAAAGAAATGGTTGAAAATGTGGGAAGAAATTGTGAATAAAAAGGGGGTTTTAAAAACGTTAATGACCGTGAAAAAGGGAAAGGATGAAATGCAAATCGGACTTCGTATTACAGAAAAGTTATCGGACTTCGTGATTCGGAGAAGCTATTGTTGGGGTGGTCCTTGTGGCATTTCTGAACAAAAGTCAAACCGATCTCCACTACAAAAATCATTTGACAGAGAACAGAGAATAACAAAATGTGATTAACAGGGGGAAAGGGCGTAGATAGGAGTTCGTCCTTTACCGTGTTAACATGTCGTCTTTTGTGCGGTGTCCAGGTCTACAAAAATCTTCTACTTCATTTCTGCGTGAAAAGTCGTAGCTGCTCCGAAATCTTGCAATAAGTCTGATGGAATGACACCAGTCTCATATTCTACACACCAACGTAAATAGACGTTTTGCTGCCACTTCCCCCCGAACGATTTTAGAAATTTCAATATAATGTTATCTATCCCTTCTGCCAGACCACCTTCTTAACTGAGTGGCAACATATTTGCCTACCATGCAGCGTGCCCGGGTTTGATTCCCGGCTGAGTTGCAGATTTTTCTCTGCTCGTGGAAGAGGTATCGTGTTATCCTCATCATCAGCAAGTCAACCGACGTGGCATCACCTAAAATAGACTTGCAACCCGGTGGTCAAACTTCCCCGATGGAGCCTCCCGGCGATCAGAGCCACACGATCATTTCATTTCATTTTATTCCTTTGATCTTAAGTCTTCCAAAGCTGTATTAAATTCTGATTCTTATACTGGATCCCCTAAATCTCTTCTGTCAACTCCTGTTTCTTTTTCTATCAGGTCATCAGGTAAGTCGTCCTCCTCATAGAGGTATTCAGTGTACTCTTTCCATCTTTCCACTCTCTCCTCTGCATTTAACAGGGGATTTCCCACAGAATTCTTAATGTTACTAACCTCACTTTTAATTTCACCGTCATTTTGACTTTCCTATATGCTGAATCCGTCCTGACAATCATTTCTTTTTTAATGTCTTCGCATTTTTCTTGCACCCACTTTGCCCTAGCTTCCCTGCACTTACTATTTATTGCATTCTTAAGTGACTTGTATTTCTATATTCCTGAATTTTCCTGAATATTTTTGTACTTCCTTCTTTCATTGATCAACTGAAGTATTTCACGTGTTATCAGTGACATAAGTATATCATTTGTTATCCGTGCCATCATACAAAATGCTATTGTGTCTGGAAGATACATTACTTAGTACAAAAAATAACTGCAAGGATGTCTTGCTTGTATTGTGAGGAAAATAAAATGCCATAATTTCGGAGATGGACTGAGGAAAGTCATCAGCTTATTCTGTTTATATTTCCAGTAGAAACAATGTGAAAGTTAATAACTGTAATTTATTGTTTACTTTGCACACTAGGATATCACATGTATTATAAGCTCTCATTACTGACAATTAGAACTTAACACAAGGTGACATTTTTACTTTTGTTGTTATAATTTTATTTGTTCTCTACTACTTTCAGCCTTCTAGGCCATTCTCAAGTGATTTTGTGGTTTGGTACAAAATAGAATATATTATATCATTTCCAGAAGACTGGAACTAGATCTGAACAAATAAAATTAATACAGCGGAAGTGGAAAATACCACCTTCTTTAAATAAAATCTTCGCTGTGGTACCCACTTCGAAGAAAATGAGAATTTAACGTTTCTGTCTGTAGCACTGTTATAGCTGCTCAGGTTTTAAATTGAGTTGGTGGTACTTCCTTTACTTGAGCTTAGAGGAGAGTGGCATGTGGTGCCATCTCTTTGTGAATTGTGTAAAGCCTATTCCCTGTCTTACTATATTTTAACTCTCTGCGTGACTCTCTTCTGAGGTGGGCTGTTGGAGTCGACATTTGTGTTAAGGAATGTGCGAAACCACTTGTTGTTGTTGTGGTCTTCAGTCCTGAGACTGGTTTGATGCAGCTCTCCATGCTGCTCTATTCTGTGCATGATTCTTCATTTCCCAGTACCTACTGCAACCTACATCCTTCTGAATCTGCTTAGTGTATTTATCTCTTGGTCTCCCTTTACGATTTTTACCCTCCACGCTGCCCTCCAATGCTAAATTTGTGATCCCTTGATGCCTCAAAACATGTCCTACCAACCGATCCCTTCTTCTAGTCAAGTTGTGCCACAAACTTCTCTTCTTCCCAATCATATTCAATACCTCCTCATTAGTTACGTGATCTACCCACCTTATCTTCAGCATTCTTCTGTAGCACCACATTTCGAAAGCTTCTATTCTCCTCTTGCCCAAACTAGTTATCGTCCATGTTTCACTTCCATACATGACTACACTCCATACAAATACTTTCAGAAACGACTTCCTGACACTTAAATCTATACTCGACGTTAACAAATTTCTCTTCTTCAGAAACTATTTCCTTGCCATTGCCAGTCTACATTTTATATCCTCTCTACTTCGACCATCATCAGTTATTTTACTCCCTAAATAGCAAAACTCCTTTACTACTTTAAGTGTCTCATTTCCTAATCTAATTCCCTCAGCATCACCCGATTTAATTTGACTACATTCCATTATCCTCGTTTTGCTTTTGTTGATGTTCATCTTATATCCTCCTTTCAAGACACTGTCCATTCCGTTCAACTGCTCTTCCAAGTCCTTTGCTGTCTCTGACAGAATTACAATGTCATCGGCGAACCTAAAAGTTTTTACTTCTTCTCCATGAATTTTAATACCTACGCCGAATTTTTCTTTTGTTTCCTTTACTGCTTGCTCAATATACAGATTGAATAACATCGGGGAGAGGCTACAACCCTGTCTCACTCCTTTCCCAACCACTGCTTCCCTTTCATGCCCCTCGACTCTCATAACTGCCATCTGGTTTCTGTACAAATTGTAAATAGCCTTTTGCTCCCTGTATTTTACCCCTGCCACCTTCAGAATTTGACAGAGAGTATTCCAGTGAACATTGTCAAGAGCTTTATCTAAGTCTACAAATGCTAGAAACATAGGTTTGCCTTTTCTTAATCTTTCTTCTAAGATAAGTCGTAAGGTTAGTATTGCCTCACGTGTTCCAACATTTCTACGGAATCCAAACTGATCTTCCCCAAGGTCCGCTTCTACCAGTTTTTCCATTCGTCTGTAAAGAATTCACATTAGTATTTTGCAGCTGTGACTTAATAAACTGATAGTTCTGTAATTTTCACATCTGTCAACACCTGCTTTCTTTCAGATTGGAATTATTATATTCTTCTTGAAGTCTGAGGATATTTCGCCTGTCTCATACGTCTTGCTCACCAGATTGTAGAGTTTTGTCATGACTGGCTCTCCCAAGGCCATCAGCAGTTCTAATGGAATGTTGTCTACTACCGGGGCCTTGTTTCGACTCAGGTCTTTCAGTGCTCTGTCAAACTCTTCACACAGTATCTTATCTCCCATTTCATCTTCATCTACATCTTCTTCCATTTCCATAATATTGTCCTCAAGCACATCGCCCTTGTATAAACCCTCTATGTACTCCTTCCACCTTCTGCCTTCCCTTCTTTCCTTAGAACTGGGTTTCCATCTGAGCTCTTGATATTCATACAAGTGGTTCTCTTCTCTCCAAAGGTCTCTTTAATTTTCCTGTAGGCACTATCTATCTTACCCCCTAGTGAGACAAGCCTCTACATTCTTACATTTGTCCTCTAGCCATCCCTGCTTAGCCATTTTGCACTTCCTGTCGATCTCATTTTTGAGACGTTTGTATTCCTTTTTGCCTGCTTCATTTACTGCATTTTTATATTTTCTCCTTTCATCAATTAAATTCAGTATTTCTTCTGTTACCCAAGGATTTCTATTAGCCCTCGTCTTTTTACCTACTTGATCGTGTGCTACCTTCACTACTTCATCCCTCGGAGCTACCCATTCTTCTTCTACTGTATTTCTTTCCCCCATTCCTGTCAATTGTTCCCTTATGCTCTCCCTGAAACTCTCTGCAACCTCTGGTTCTTTCAGTTTATCCAGGTCCCATCTCCTTAAATTCCCACCTTTTTGCAGTTTCTTCAGTTTCAATCTGCAGTTCATAACCAATAGATTGTGGTCAGAATCCACATCTGCCCCTGGAAATGTCCTACAATTTAAAACCTGGTTCCTAAATCTCTGTCTTACCATTATATAATCTATCTGAAACCACTTAAAAACTGCATTCGGACCAGGCCAATGGCCATTCACCTGGCATCAGGATTAGGTGTCCGTCCGGCTCGCTTCCCCACCTCTTGGGCCGACAGTGGGTTTTAAGGGAGAGGGTAAGGAGTCATTCCAATCCCGGGAGCGGAATGACTTACCTTAGGGGGAAAAAGGGACAGGTACACACTCGTGCGCGCGCGCGCGCCTGCGCGCACACACACACACACACACACACACACACACACACACACACACACACACACACACACACAAGCAGACATATGTAAAGGCAAAGAGTTTGGGCAGAGATGTCAGTCGAGGCGGAAGTACATAGGCAAAGATGTTGTTGAGTGACAAGTGACATACGAGGGGCAGCAACTTGAAATTAGCGGAGGTTGAGGCCAGGTGGGTAACGGGAAGAGAGGATATACTGAAGGGCAAGTTCCCATCTCCGGAGTTCTGACAGGTTGGTGTTAGTGGGAAGTATCCAGATAACCCGGACGGTCTAACACTGTGCCAAGATGTGCTGGCCGTGCACTGAGGCATGTTTAGCCACAGGGTGATCCTCATTACCAACAAACACTGTCTGCCTGTGTCCATTCATGCGAATGGACAGTTTGTTGCTGGTCATTCCCACATAGAAAGCTTCACAGTGTAGGCAGGTCAGTTGGTAAATCACGTGGGTGCTTTCACACGTGGCTCTGCCTTTGATCGTGTACACCTCCCGGGTTACAGGACTGGAGTATGTGGTGGTGGGAGGGTGCACGGGGCAGGTTTTACACCGGGGGTGTGTACAAGGGTAGGAGACGCAGGGTAGGGAATGTGGTTTGGGGATTTCATAGGGATGAACCGAGCGGTTACGAAGGTTAGGTGGACGGCAGAAAGACACTCTTGGTGGAGTGGGGAGGATTTCGTGAAGGATGGATCTCATTTCAGGGCAGGACTTGAGGAAGTCGTATCCCTGCTGGAGAGCCACATTCAGAATCTGATCCAGTCCCGGAAAGTATCCTGTCACAAGTGGGGCACTTTTGGGGTTCTTCTGTGGGAGGTTCTGGGTTTGAGGGGATGAGGAAGTGGCTCTGGTTTGTACCAGGTCGGGAGGGTAGTTGCGGGATGCGAAAGCTGTTTTCAGGTTGTCGGTGTAATGGTTCAGGGATTCGGGATTGGAGCAGATTCATTTGCCACGAAGACCTAAGCTGTAGGGAAGGGACCGTTTGATATGGAATGGGTGGCAGCTGTCATAATGGAGGTACTGTTGCTTGTTGGTGGGTTTGATGTGGACAGATGTGTGAAGCTGGCCATTAGACAGATGGAGGTCAACGTTGAGGAAAGTGGCACGGGATTTGGAGTAGGACCAGGTGAATCTGATGGAATCAAAGGAGTTGAGGTTGGAGAGGAAATTATGGAGTTCTTCTTCACTGTGAGTCCAGATCATGAAGATGTCATCAATAAATCTGTACCAAACTTTGGGTTGGCAGGCCTGGGTAACCAAGAAGGCTTCCTCTAAGCGACCCATGAATAGGTTGGCATACAAGGGGGCCATCCTGGTACCCATGGCTGTTCCCTTTAATTGTTGGTATGTCTGGCCTTCGAAAGTGAAGTTGTGAGTCAGGATAAAGCTGGCTAAGGTAGTGAGGAAAGAGGTTTTAGGTAGGGTGGCAGGTGATCGGCGTGAAAGGAAGTGCTCCATCGCAGCGAGGCCCTGGACGTGCGGGATATTTGTGTATAGGGAAGTGGCATCAATGGTTACAAAGATGGTTTCTGTGGGTCTGTATATGTGCGGATGGATGTGTGTGTGTGTGTGTGTGTGTGTGTGTGTGTGTGTGTGTGTGTGTGTGTACCTGTCCCTTTGTGTGTATACCTGTCCCTTTTTCCCCCCTAAGGTAAGTCTTTCCGTTCCCGGGATTGGAATGACTCCTTACTCTCTCCTTTAATACCCACATCCTTTCGTCTTTCCCTCTCCTTCCCTCTTTCCTGATGAAGCAACCGTTGGTTGCGAAAGCTTGAAATTTGTGTTTGTGTTTGTTATTGTCTCTATCGACATATTAACGCTTTTGTTTGGTAAGTTACAGCATCTTTGTTTTTAATAATATGACGCGGTGGAGGTGTCAGATCAGTTCTGCCGGTTTGCAGAACCTCCGTAACGCAATTTGTCATTTCTCACAGATTTGAACGCAGAGCACCTGGAGACGAAGCGCAGGGTGGAGAGCCTGCGGCAGATGTTCGGCCACGACAACTGGCTGCACAGCCAGGGTGGGACGTTCCTGCAGGACGTGCTCGGCCTGCCGCCCACCGCCGCCACTGCATCCGCCCTGCTCGGTGGGACCGCACCCGGACCCGAACTCGAACCCGTGGCCGCCCCGGTCAGTCCTGCGGTTGTCGACTCTGCTGTTGCGGAGGTAATTAGCTGACCAGAAACTTTACAAATTGTGTGGCTTGCACGGCTCTTCTAACCTATCTCTTGTTTTCAATTAATGGAGACCGCTCACTGAAAATCAGAAGCTTTGACTTGTTTTGACAGGCACACAAGAAATAATGTGCGCGCACCCACACACACACAGACACACACACACACACACACACACACACACGCACACACACACTCCCCTACATGATGCAGCTGTATTTCAGCAGGTGAACTGGTTAAGGTGAGTAATGTTTAATGGGGTGGGTAAAAGGGGAGGCAGAAAGAGGAATTAGGGGTGGGTGGCCAGCGGCTCAGAGGGAGGCAGTCGGTTTGCCGGCTATAAATGTCTGTGGGGGGGGGGGGGGGGGTGAGGTATGACAGGTGTGCAGGCTAGGCATGTAATGCACGATTGTAGGGGTCAGTGGGGAGTGCCACATGGTCAAGGTGACATGGGGGTGTGGATTGGCACTGGATGACTGGGCAAAGGAAGGAAAACTGTTTGGTGGAGGGTGTGGGGACAGTGGTTTACCAGAAACTAGGCCAGTACACTTATGGGAGGAAAGAATGCAGCCATTGATGTTAAACGTGTTATGCGCAGCTGAATGTTGTGCCACTAGGTGGTCAACTTTCTCGGCAACAGTTTCGTTCTAGTGGACAGCTGGTTCGTAGTTGTACTGATGTAAAAAGCTGTGCAGTATTTGCAGCAGAGGTGGTGTATGACGTGGCTTCTTCCGCAAGTGGCCCAGCCCTGACGGGGGAGGGTAAGCCTGAGACAGGACCGGAGTAGGAACTGCCGGGTGAGGTTCGGGCAAGTCTCGCACCTGGGTCTCCCGCAGGGTTACGGTGCCCGTCGTAAGGGGTCAGTGATGGGAGTGGCACGGGGACAGACTAGGATATCGTGTAAGATGGGTGGGCAGTGGAACACCACTTTTGGCGGGGTGGGCAGGACGGTGTGGAAGGGATGGTGGCTGTCGAAATGCAGTTACTGTTGGCGGTTAATGGGTTTAATGTGGACAGAAGTGTGGACGGAGAATGGAGGTCGGCATCCGGTAAGGTGACACGCCGGGCGTAGGAGGACCGGGTGAAGCGGCCAGAAGAGAAGGTGTCGAGGTTCTGGAGGAACGCAAATAGGGTGTCTCGCCCTCGAGTCCAGATCGTGAAGATGTCGTCGATAAACTTGAACCGAACTCTGGATTAGGAGTTGTGGTAACCTAGGAAGTTTTCCTCTAGGTTCTGTCCCTTCCTGAGAACACTAACCTCTCAGCAGAAGAAAGGACAGCTAGACATATGGTGAAAATGTATTCTGACCTAATCGTCCTCCCTGCAAACAAATGTTCCACCACTGGTGTAATGAGTTTTAATGGCTACCTGATAGAAGGCCTCTACCAGCTGCGTGCTCCACCTACGACCTCTGCCAGAGTGACCTCATCACAGATGTCCAATGTAACCTCCAGTCACAACTGAAATCCGTGAGCTCTGGCCAGAACCTCTACCTGAAGTCTATCTCCCTCACCCTAACAACACCCCACACACCCACCTCCTACATGCTCCCCAAAATCTACAAACCCAACATCGTAGATGCCCCGTTGTAGCTGGTTATAGTGCTCCCAGTGAAAAATTGCTCCTGGAGGTGTTGATCACAATACCTTCAACCAATTGCCTGAAGCCTACCCTCTCACGTCAAAGATACTAACCGCTTCCTCCACCAACTCTCCGCCACCCTCCACCCATTTACGTGATGCAACCCTTCTCGTCACTGTTGACGTTACTTTCCTGTTTACCAACCTACTGACTATAACCTGACTCTCGACTATTTTTCCTTTGAAGGGAAGGTATTCAAACAAATTTCTGGCACAAGCAGGAGCACCTGAATATCACTCTCCTATCCCAACCTGTTTATGGGCCATCTAGAGGGAACATTCTCCCAAAACTCTCAACTCCTAGTCTGGTTCAGGTTCATTGATCAAACAACGGAAAATCCAGGATGGAATGTAAAAATACCAGAGAAGGAAAGTTGCTACTCACCATATAGCGGAGATGCTGAGTCGCGATAGTGTGGTTTCAGCTCTTTGAGACTGCAGATGTGTGTGCAAGTTGCATTTGTGTGTGTGTGTGTGTGTGTGTGTGTGTGTGTGTGTGTGTGTGTGGGCGCGCGCGCGCATGTGTGTATGTGTGTCTACTGCTGACAAAGGCCTTAATGGCCGAAAGCTATAATTGTGTGAATCTTTTTGTTGCGCCTATCGCGACTCCGCATCTGCGCTATATGGTTAGTAGCAACTTTCCTTCTCTGGTATTGTCAGGTTCATTGACGATATATTCGTGACGTGGACTCAGGACCGAGATCCCCTTTCTGCATTCCTTCACAATCTCAAAACCTCTCACATCTGCTTCACGTGGTACACTTAAGCCCAACGCGCCACCTTCCTGGACGTTGACTTCCTCCTCTCTGATGGCTTCGTCCGCACCTCTGCTCACTGTAAACCCACTAACCAGCAACAGTACCTGCATTTTCACAACTGTCATCCCTTCCTTAAAAAAAAAAAAAAACTTTCCTATGCAGCTGTGGATGATTTATCTGCAGTGATGAGAACTTTCTTGCCGGATATGTTGAAGGCCCCCTGAAGGCCTTCACAGACAGGCAATACCCACCAAACCTATCCACAAACAGATTTCCCTTGATGTACCCATATACACTCTGAATCCACCCACCACAGCCAAGATTCAAGTACAAATGAGTGCCCCCCTCATCACCCAGTACCACACTGGACTAGAACAACTGAGCCACACCCTTCACCACGGCTTCAATTCTTTCTCTTTGAGGCCCGAGAGACCCTACCCAACCGTCCCGAAGTGGCGTTCTGTCGCCCACCCGACCCGTACGGCCCTGGGCCGCTCCCACTTCTGAGGTGCGAGCTCTTCCCAATACGCCCACCCATCAGCTACTATCCTTGTCCCGTCTCGGGTTTATCCTACCCCACGAGAGGCCGGGCCACCTGTGAGAGCTGCCATGTCGTATACCAGCTCTGCTGCAAACATTACACAGCCTTTTACATGAATACCACTGCCGAACAGTTGTCCACTAGGACGAACGGCCACTACCAAACTGTTGTAGAGAACAGAGTCGACTACCCGGTGGCATGGTATGCGACTGAACGAAACACGCTCAATTTCGATGGCTGCGTCACGGTTTGGGCTATTTTGATCCTTCCCTCCACCACCTGCTTCTCTGAACTACGTAGATGGTAGTTAAACAAATACTAAAAAAGAGATATAGGGGCTGTCCAGTACTTACCTCAGTTCAGTACAGCCAATAGATACACAAAACAGAACAGAAAATTTACATTCCTAGCTTTCGGAACTTTGTTCCTTCGTCAGGGAGGAGAGAGGGGAAAAAGGGAAGAATGGAAAGTGGATTTAGTTACTCACAACCCAGGTTATGGAGCAACAGGAAAAGGTAAACAGGGAGGGTAGTAAGGATGGAGGCATGGTTGTCAGAGGGAAGCCAAAAATGTTCTACTGTAAGTACTGTGCCAGCTTCAAACCAAAGAGGATGCATACAGAAGTAAAGAGGTATGTAGTATAAAGATAAACACAACTATGTAGGAAGAAAAGATGTGTGAATGGCTAAAGAGGAGAGGGAGAAAGGAAAAGACTGAAGAGTAAATGGGATTGAGGTCGGTTAACGTAGGTTCAGTCCAGGAGGATGGCAGGATGAAAGGATGTGTTGGAGTGAAGTTCCCATCTCCGCCCCATGCATCCCCCCACAACCACCTACTCCAGCCCCGCTACTGGTAAAACATACACAATTCGAGGCAGGGCCACGTGTGAAACAACACATGTCATTTATCAGCTGACATGCCTGCACTGCACAGCCTTTTGCATCAGTATGACGCCAACTAAACTGGCTGAGCGCACGAACGGGCAGAGACGAACTGTCCGCCTAGGAGATGTCCAGTACCCAGTAGCAGAGCATGCCCTCCAGCATATTTCTAGGGACCTAGGAACCTGCTACACCGTACGTGCCATTTGGCTTCTCTCACCCAACACCAGTCCCTCGGAACTGCAGAGATGGGAACTTGCACTCCAACACATCTTTTCATCCCGCCATCCCCCTGGACCGAACCTTACAACACATCCTCTGCTCCCCATAATTGTCCCGGCACCGATGTGCGGTAACTCACTGTCCTCGCACCCTCCGCCCGACAGTTTCCCTTTCCTCCTTTCTGTCAGCTCCTGCCAATTGACGTCCGCCTGTCACTTTCAATGTGTGCCACTTTCCACTGGCCACTACAGTTGTGTGTCACGTGCCTAGCCTGCATATCTATCACCTGACTCTCCCGCATTCCCATATGGGAAACTGGCCTCCCTCTGGGCCGCCGCCCACCCCACTCCCGATCCCTATTCCTGCCACCCACGTCCTGCCTCTGCCTCCTTAAATCTGACCCACCCAACACTACCCCCATGACACTGAAACCGTGTCCCAAACTACAGCACTGGAACTATTAGTCCGGCCGGCACCGAGTAGGGTCGTAGGTGTGTGAATGTGTGTGTTTTCTTTTGTGTGTGCCTATCAGCAATTCAATGCCTCTGCTTTTTGGTGGGTGGTCGTCTTTAATCCAAAAGGATTTACGCTCTACAAGAACTTCCGTACAACATCTCTCTCTTGTTTTATTGTTTCAAAATCTTACACATTTTAGTATTATATTTTTAAATGGCAAATCCCAAAAGTGTCTTCTGTTTTATTATGTCTGCACAATATTTTCTTTTGCCTTGAGAATGAGTTTGGCCATTACTACTTGTTCTTGTTTTTGTTCTTGTTCTTGGCACAGTTTTTCCCCCCTTAAGGGATAATTCCAGGGTTCATTGTACATCTGTGTACAGACTTAATGATATATCGCAGCTTTTTGTTTCATTTTTCCGTAGTATATTTATAATTTTGTATGCAAATCACATCTAAATGACAGGCTATCCGTATTACACAAAAATTTTATATTGAAGATGTGGTGTGCGTACTGTAAGACCTTCAGTACACACACCATCTAATTATTTGACTTGTCGCTCTGACGAAGTAGGCGAGTGTCAACAATATGTCTCGTGGTCTTATTGTAGCGTGTTTATCTTCTGCCATTAGGTCAGACGATAGAATGCCACTTGCACGCTTAGAGTAGCAGATTGACGGTGACCAACTTTAAACCAAACTTGATTAATTTTCACACACATTTATTAAAATAATGACAAGCATAAAAATTCTTAACTCGGTTCTGGATGCTATTTACAATTGACAATCTGAAGTTCCTTTGGTATTGGTACGTTAATCTTATTCTCACATATATCTCCGATACTTGACAAAAGTGTCTATACATTTATCTTCATGGCTATGTACGGGAATATAGTAATCTTATTAGGCGCAGACTGAAACTTGACTATAGACTGGTACAGACAAATGTAGAACTTGTACAGACTGGTAGAGACTAATGCAGACTTGTATCAGAGGTCTGTACACTCGTTATAATACCTCGCCCGTTCAGGTATCACTGCGCGAGTGTGGTCCGCGAGGAGAAAAGGTTCTACGTTAGCAGCAATCTCATTGGCTGCGTTACATATTAATATGCGGATCGGTGGAAGCAGAATTTCATCCGTCTCTATGGCAGCGCCATCTCGTAGTGCGGAGACGGACGAGCACTGTGCCTGCGCTGTTCTGCTTAGCGGGGCGCACTCTAGTGGGAAAGTTGTGTACGCACTGACTACGTGGAACTGTATACACAACAGAAGATTTATAATACAATCGTTTTTGACAGTGACTTGTCACAAGCCGCATTCACTTTTGTTGTGGCTGTGCTGTCTTGTAATGTTTTGTGGTAGCCGGCAGGATGAAGAGAGGGTGGTACGTTAGGTGGGTGGCCATTTTCCGCTCACAGCAACACAAAATGCACACTTGGTTAAAATACACTTTATTACAGGAACCAATTGAGTATTTAACTTCAGTAATGTCCAATCCGAAGTACTGTAGTTAACAGCAATCAAATACGTGTACTAATTCGTGAATCTTGTCTGTGGCCATATCACAACTATGACAAATGTTCCCTCACAGCTAGCTTCAGTGACAGGAGACGACCGTCACTGCGGAAGACCAGAACACAGTGTGACGAGAGGGCAATGTGAACCGAGTCCCGACACAACGTACTGTGTTGGCGCGTAGCCTGGGGGCACGTCTCGGTCTTCTCTTGTCGTAGGCGTGCCTAGTTCGGTACCTGCTATACGATCCGTGTGCCGGTGAAGGGTTACGCCAGCACATTCCACACCCCCACACCCCCTCCCGGAAAAATTCCACGCCGATGTCTTGTGCTGGAGATGTGAATGACAATGTGGGAGAGGCAGGAAGCTGGACGTAGAGATGAGCCGGGAGGCGTAGCTGTGGAGGACAGAGTACTCCCGGCCGTACCCTGCCTTCTGGCTTGTGAGAGCAGAGGATCGTCCTCCCAAAAACACTGCCCGGGATACACGTTGTAACGAAGCAGGGTTGCCCACTGCTATCCTGTTTTGGTTTTACACTCCTTCAGTAACTTAGTTAAGCAATGAACTTTAATTTTTTTTTCATTTTCACTACTCAGATTCCGACTACAGATTCTGTACAGCCTCATAGTACAGAATTCAGAAATGTTGTTGTTGTTGTTGTTGTTGTCTTCAGTCCTGAGACTGGTTTGATGCAGCTCTATCCTGTGCAAGCTTCATCATCTCCCAGTACTTGCTGCAACCTACATCCTTCTGAATCTGCTTAGTGTATTCATCTCTTGGTCTCCCTCTACGATTTTTACCCTCCACGCTGCCCTCCAATGCTAAATTGGTGATCCCTTGATGCCTCAAAACATGTCCTACCAACCGGTCCCTTCTTCTTGTCAAGTTGTGCCACAAACTCCTCTTCTCCCCAATTCTATTCAATACCTCCTCATTAGTTATGTGATCTACCCATCTAATCTTCAGCATTCTTCTGTAGCACCACATTTCGAAAGCTTCTATTCTCTTCTTGTCCAAACTATTTATCGTCCATGTTTCACTTCCACACGTGGCTACACTCTATACAAATACTTTCAGAAACAACTTCCTGACACTTACATCTATACTCGATGTTAACAAATTTCTCTTCTTCAGAAACGATTTCCTTGCCATTGCCAGTCTACATTTTATATCCTCTCTACTTCGACCATCATCAGTTATTGTGCTCCCCAAATAGCAAAACTCCTTTACTACATTAAGTGTCTCATTTCCTAATCTAATTCCCTCAGCATCACCTGGCTTAATTCGACTACATTCCATTATCCTCGTTTTGCTTTTGTTGATGTTCATCTTATATCCTCCCTTCAAGACACTGTCCATTCCGTTCAACTGCTCTTCCAAGTCCTTTGCTGTGCCTGACAGAATTACAATGTCATCGGCAAACCTCAATGTTTTTATTTCTTCTCCATGGACTTTAATACCTACTCCAGATTTTTCTTTTGTTTCCTTTACTGCTTGCTCAATATACAGATTGAATAACATCGGGGACAGGCTACAACCGTGTCTCATTCCCTTCCCAACCGCTGCTTCCCTTTCGTGCCCCTCGACTCTTATAACTGCCATCTGGTTTCTGTACAAATTGTAAATAGCCTTTCGCTCCCTGTATTTTACCCCTGCCACCTTCAGAATTTGAAAGAGAGTATTCCAGTCAACATTGTCAAAAGCTTTCTCTAAGTCTA
This sequence comes from Schistocerca cancellata, assembly GCF_023864275.1. NCBI lineage: Eukaryota > Metazoa > Arthropoda > Insecta > Orthoptera > Acrididae > Schistocerca > Schistocerca cancellata. The sequence goes on from NC_064637.1 coordinate 14,072,094, forward strand.
CAAATGCTAGGAACGTAGGTTTGCCTTTCCTTAATCTATTTTCTAAGACAAGTCTTAGGGTCAGTATTGCCTCACGTGTTCCAACATTTCTGCGGAATCCAAACTGATCTTCGCCGAGGTCTGCTTCTACCAGTTTTTCCATTCGTCTGTAAAGAATTCGTGTTAGTATTTTGCAGTTGTGACTTACTGAACAGACAGTTCGTTAATTTTCACATCTGCTTTCTTTGGGATTGGAATTATTATATTCTTCTTTGAAGTCTGAGGGTATTTCGCCTGTATCATACATCTTGCTCACCAGATGGTAGAGTTTTGTCAGGACTGGCTCTCCCAAGGCCGTCAGTAGTTCTAATGGAATGTTGTCTGCTCCCGGGGCCTTGTTTCGACTCAGGTCTTTCAGTGCTCTGTCAAACTCTTCACGCAGTATCGTATCTCCCATTTCATCTTCATCTACATCCTCTTCCATTTCCATAATTTTGTCCTCAAGTACATCGCCCTTGTATAGGTCCTCTATATTCTCCTTCCACCTTTCTACTTTCCCTTCTATGCTTAGAACTGGGTTTCCATCCGAGCTCTTGATATTCATACAAGTGGCTTTCTTTTCTCCAAAGGTCTCTTTAATTTTCCTGTAGGCAGTATCTATCTTACCCCTAGTGAGATAAGCCTCTACATCCTTACATTTGTCCTCTAGCCATCCCTGCTTAGCCATTTTGCACTTCTTGTCGATCTCATTTTTGAGACGTTTGTATTCCGTTTTGCCTGCTTCATTTACTGCGTTTTTATATTTCCTCCTTTCATCAATTACATTCAATATTTCTTCTGTTACCCAAGGATTTCTGTAGCCCTCATCTTTTTACCTATTTGATCCTCTTCTGCCTTCACTACTTCATCCCTCAGAGCTACCCATTTGTCTTCTACTGTATTTCTTTCCCCCATTCCTGTCAATTGTTCCCTTATGCTGTCCCTGAAACTCTGTACAACCTCTGGTTTAGTCAGTTTATCCAGGTCCCATCTCCTTAAGTTCCCACCTTTTTGCAGTTTCTTCAGTTTTAATCTACAGTTCATAACCAATAGATTGTGGTCAGAATCCACATCGGCCCCTGGAAAAGTCTTATAATTTAAAACCTGGTTCCTAAATCTCTGTCTTACCATTATACACTCCTGGAAATGGAAAAAAGAACACATTGACACCGGTGTGTCAGACCCACCATACTTGCTCCGGACACTGCGAGAGAGCTGTACAAGCAATGATCACACGCACGGCACAGCGGATACACCAGGAACCGCGGTGTTGGCCGTCGAATGGCGCTAGCTGCGCAGCATTTGTGCACTGCCGCCGTCAGTGTCAGCCAGTTTGCCGTGGCATACGGAGCTCCATCGCAGTCTTTAACACTGGTAGCATGCCGCGACAGCGTGGACGTGAGCCGTATGTGCAGTTGACGGACTTTGAGCGAGGGCGTATAGTGGGCATGCGGGAGGCCGGGTGGACGTACCGCCGAATTGCTCAACACGTGGGGCGTGAGGTCTCCACAGTACATCGATGTTGTCGCCAGTGGTCGGCGGAAGGTGCACATGCCCGTCGACCTGGGACCGGACCGCAGCGACGCACGGATGCACGCCAAGACCGTAGGATCCTACGCAGTGCCGTAGGGGACCGCACCGCCACTTCCCAGCAAATTAGGGACACTGTTACTCCTGGTTTATCGGCGAGGACCATTCGCAACCGTCTCCATGAAGCTGGGCTACAGTCCCGCACACCGTTAGGCCGTCTTCCGCTCACGCCCCAACATCGTGCAGCCCGCCTCCAGTGGTGTCGCGACAGGCGTGAATGGAGGGACGAATGGAGACGTGTCGTCTTCAGCGATGAGAGTCGCTTCTGCCTTGGTGCCAATGATGGTCGTATGCGTGTTTGGCGCCGTGCAGGTGAGCGCCACAATCAGGACTGCATACGACCGAGGCACACAGGGCCAACACCCGGCGTCATGGTGTGGGGAGCAATCTCCTACACTGGCCGTACGCCACTGGTGATCGTCGAGGGGACACTGAATAGTGCACGGTACATCCAAACCGTCATCGAACCCATCGTTCTACCATCCCTAGACCGGCAAGGGAACTTGCTGTTCCAACAGGACAATGCACGTCCGCATGTATCCCGTGCCACCCAACGTGCTCTAGAAGGTGTAAGTCAACTACCCTGGCCAGCAAGATCTCCGGATCTGTCCCCCATTGAGCATGTTTGGGACTGGATGAAGCGTCGTCTCAAGCGGTCTGCACGTCCAGCACGAACGCTGGTCCAACTGAGGCGCCAGGTGGAAATGGCATGGCAAGCCGTTCCACAGGACTACATCCAGGACTACATCTCTACGATCGTCTCCATGGGAGAATAGCAGCCTGCGTTGCTGCGAAAGGTGGATATACACTGTACTAGTGCCAACATTGTGCATGCTCTGTTGCCTGTGTCTATGTGCCTGTGGTTCTGTCAGTGTGATCATGTGATGTATCTGACCCCAGGAATGTGTCAATAAAGTTTCCCCTTCCTGGGACAATGAATTCACGGTGTTCTTATTTCAATTTCCAGGAGTGTATAATCTATCTGAAACCTTCCAGTATCTCCAGAATTCTTCCATGTATACAGCCTCCTTTTATGATTCTTGAACCAAGTGTTAGCTATGATTAAGTTATGCTCTGTTCAGAAATATTTTAAATAAAATTCCCCTAGTAAAATCTATTATTTCAGTAAATTCTAATGTCTATTCTGAAAGTAATAAGCTAATTAGTTTTATTGGAAATGCATCCTATTGAAAGTTATGACAATGACTTGTATTGTGCAATACATATTAAGTGAAATTCGAGTGAGCTTATAGATTGACTTCAGCTATAAGACTGCATCCAAAAGAAAGCCTAAATTTTACTGATTCCAGCAAAGTGTTTAAATTAACCTAAAGTCTGTTAGTTAAATGGATATTAAGACTTAAAATCTGTAGCCTGTATGACTTTCAGTGCCAATTGTGACCAAACTACTAAATACAAGGGCAGTTCAATAAGTAATGCAACACATTTTTTTTCTCGGCCAATTTTGGTTGAAAAAACCGGAAATTTCTTGTGGAATATTTTCAAACATTCCCGCTTTGTCTCGTATAGTTTCATTGACTTCCGACAGGTGGCAGCGCTGTACGGAGCTGTTAAAATGGCGTCTGTAATGGATGTGCGTTGCAAACAACGGGCAGTGATCGAGTTTCTTTTGGCGGAAAACCAGGGCATCTCAGATATTCATAGGCGCTTGCAGAATGTCTACGGTGATCTGGCAGTGGACAAAAGCACGGTGAGTCGTTGGGCAAAGCGTGTGTCATCATCGCCGCAAGGTCGAGCAAGACTGTCTAATCTCCCGCGTGCGGGCCGGCCGTGCACAGCTGTGACTCCTGCAATGGCGGAGCGTGCGAACACACTCGTTCGAAATGATCGACGGATCACCATCAAACAACTCAGTGCTCAACTTGACATCTCTGTTGGTAGTGCTGTCACAATTGTTCACCAGTTGGGATATTCAAAGGTTTGTTCCCGCTGGGTCCCTCGTTGTCTAACCGAACACCATAAAGAGCAAAGGAGAACCATCTGTGCGGAATTGCTTGCTCGTCATTGGCTGAGGGTGACAATTTCTTGTCAAAGATTGTTACAGGCGATGAAACATGGGTTCATCACTTCGAACCTGAAACAAAACGGCAATCAATGGAGTGGCGCCACACCCACTCCCCTACCAAGAAAAAGTTGAAAGCCATACCCTCAGCCGGTAAAGTCATGGTTACAGTCTTCTGGGACGCTGAAGGGGTTATTCTGTTCGATGTCCTTCCCCATGGTCAAACGATCAACTCTGAAGTGTATTGTGCTACTCTTCAGAAACGACTTCAGCGTGTTCGTAGGCACAAAAATCTGAACGAACTTCTCCTTCTTCATGACAACGCAAGACCTCACACAAGTCTTCGTACCCGAGTGGAGCTCACAAAACTTGAGTGGACTGTTCTTCCTCATGCACCCTACAGCCCCGATCTCGCACCGTCGGATTTCCATATGTTTAGCCCAATGAAGGACGCAATCCGTGGGAGGCACTACGTGGATGATGAAGAAGTTATTGATGCAGTACGACGTTGGCTCCGACATCGACCAGTGGAATGGTACCGTGCAGGCATACAGGCCCTCATTTCAAGGTGGCGTAAGGCCGTAGCATTGAATGGAGATTGCGTTGAAAAATAGTGTTGTGTAGCTAAAAGATTGGGGAATAACCTGGTGTATTTCAATGCTGAATAAAACAACCCCTGTTTCAGAAAAAAAATGTGTTGCATTACTTATTGAACTGCCCTCGTAATTCCGAGATCTGTTTCGATACTTTTGCTATATTTATTTTTCTACGTAAAATGACTCCAGTCTCAACTTTGTAAGAGCATTAATGAAGAATTAAGTAAATTTGAATATGTAAAAATTATTGTTCAAGAGGGCTGCCATCATTATAAGTCGGGAATTCCCACTGCGGATGCATAAGTTAGTTCCGTGTATTTAAATTGATAAAGCTCACTCGTGTTATTTAAGTAATAAAACCCAATAGTTAACTTCAAAACCAATTAGAAAGGATCATTTTAACCCTGGGAAATTATAAACTATAATATATTAACAGAAATAGTCAAATATTGAAGCACTCGTCTATATAAGGTCCGAGCTGGTGCAGTTCTCAGTTAGTTCTCGGTCAGATTCTCACAGAGCAAAAGTGCAGCAAGTCGGTTTATTTTTCCGGTCGGTACCAAGAAAGTGTCATTGTGAACATTGTTAAAGACTGGAAGTTTTTGACCTACCTAATGTGACGATTAAGTGTATGAGGCCTGGTCACATAAATATTGTGTGTGTGAGTGATAACAAATAAATCGCACTGTGGTTGTCATAAATGTTCGACAGTGAATACGGTCTTGACTTTTGATTTTGGAAAACTTAATCTAGGATCCTGGCTTCTTAATATCAGTGCGATTTAGGTGACACGGACGCAGCTACCAGGAAGACAATATGGAATAAGCAAAGGGAGGTAGGTTGGGAACACTGTGCACTATCTACTGGGTGAGGAAATGTTTCAATACATCCGTTTGTGACGTGAACTTTAAGTGGCACTAATACGAGGATACACCCCGGCGCGTTACAACGTCCAGCCCCGGTGTCGTCTCCTAGGACCGTAACGGTGGTGGCGAGTCCGGGTCCGTCGGGTCGCAGAGTGGTGACGGCAGAGACGAGGACTCGACGTCCGCCGGCTCGCCCCGGGGTGCCGTGGCGGCACCTGTGGGCTTCTGCGAAGGCTACGATGTCCCGTGAGGCCTCGAATCTGAAGGGAAAAAAGCGGCAGAATCGCGGGGCAGACGAGAAATATGAATTTGATTCTGGTGATGGTGCTGCAAACCGTCAGGTCCTGCAATTAGATAAATATACGTGCCAATGCTTTCTGGATCTTGCCTCGCTGACAGTGCCGATGTCGGCGAAAACCCTATTAAGCACTCGGTGCAAAGCAATACTCGTGGACCGTTGGCGGCGCCATACTACGGTGAGTGAAGCTGTGTCCGACGGCAGCGGCTGTGCGGAAGTTCCACCCCGTGATTGTCGGTCGCGTGTGTTGGAGCGACGGGATTCGGAGTCGAGTGATGTTAACCGAAGTCCGTTGTCTGTAACAATGATTTCAGGCAAAAAATTGAGGACAACACTCGAATGGTAGAGTCGTAGGCACTACAAATGGGAAGTTGCTAAAAGAGTTTACCACCGTGAGCCAGCGAGTGTTCCAAAATGGACCTGCAAAGTCGACGTGCACTCGTTGCTGTGGGGATCGAGTGTTGGGTCGATCTGAGAATGTCTCTACGAGAGCAGACTCGGAATGTATACTAAACGTTTCATTAAATTAATTTCCAGGTCAGTTGCGAAGATTTAAATTTCTATTATTTTTTAATTATCGTAATTAATAGCAGAAGGTTTTCGACAACACGAATCTAATGTTTTTGCGGGTGTCAGCTGTCAGTTGAAATGTAGCCTCGTACGTAGAGGATGAGTGATGCTGTGCTTATCCATTACGGATAAAAAATCATGTTTGGCATTAACATGGATACCACGGAATCAATAATAATGAATGATACATAGTTATTGTATCTGCAGTGAGATGCGCAGCTGTCTGTATGACTAGGACCTTTATATTTAAATAAATAACAAATCTTCAGATGAACTGTTGACTTATTTCTGTTGTTATGTTAACATGATCTGGGGTATTATCAAGAGCAGATTCTGTTTATTTTAGCTAAAGGTATATGTATAAGAGTTATAGTGATTGTAACGAACTGAGGCTGTGTGTACGCCTGTACATTTTATATTTCAAATATGAACAAAAATTCTTTAACTGTTGACTTATTTTTATTCTTACATTAGACTGATCTGGGATATTGGTAAAGGCAGCTTCTGTTTGTTCCACCTAGTTCAGTATTACCAGCCACTTTCCCTTTATTTCCAAAATATGTTTAATAGTTTTAAATATCGCTCATCGGCTGGATTTGAGTGGATTAATACGGCACGTACGTGTCGTGGTACAACTTCGGAGTAACTCGTGGTACTTCGTGGAAGAGAAAACAGACACTATTTCAGTATACAGCTCACAGTTTTTTGGAGATTTAAACCTTCGAAACACATTATGGAAATAAACAAACAGTTACCGGTAATGGTAAAATTGTTCTCTCGTTCAATATTGGTAACAGTCGCAATAAATTCTGAGCAAAAACTTTGCACGTAAATGTAAATTTACGCAATGTCATCGGTGTTACCGTTAATATTTTTAACACTACAAACCGTGTGTTGAGTGGTGACTTTCACTCTTCCCATTACTTGTATTCCACTTTTTCTTTTTTTTTTTCTCAGTATTGTCAAATTTTCTTTTTCAGGTAGACAGCGTGGAAGTGCTTAAGGAAGGAAACAGCGACACATTGGATGACTCGTGTGTACACACTCTCTCATCAGAAGAAGGGAACGGACAGCGAGAAGAGGAAGAAATAATTCCACCGGCAGATGACGGTAATAAGAGAAAGACACTGCGTAGCTCCTCGGGCCTTTTAAAAAGTCACTGTGCGGTAGTTGTTATAGCCCAGACTACTCTAGGTGTCTGGGAACACCGGCAGCAGGCAAAAGTTACGTCTCGCATTCCCGAACCTCCACTCTCGTAAATCGGCGGCACTGTGAGCGGCAATAGCATCTGAGTACATTAATCGATTTTAAGACACTCGTTTAACACCGGCTAGCAACTGACGCTGTTCCGCGCACACCGGTCGGACTCCGCCACTTCGTCTGGGCTCGGTCATCTAGCTTCTGCGTGTGAACGCTTCATCTGTTTCATCTACATCTACATCAGCACTCTGCAAGCAACCTTAAAGTGTGTCACGGAGGGTACTTCCGGTGCCACTGTCTGACGCCCCCTCCCCCATCGTGTTGGCGATTGTTATGCGAGAAGAACGATTCTCGGTAATCCGTGCATTTGCCCTAATTCCTCAGATATTCTCTTTATGGCAATTTCTCAGAACATATGTGGGAGAAAGTAATGTGTTGCCCGACCCTTCTCAGCATGTACCCTCTGAAAATTTTGGTAGAAATCTTCTCTGTGAAACAGAACGCGTCCACCGTTGTGTTTGTCACTGGAGTTTGTCGAGCACCTGTCTAATGCTCTTGTGCCGACGAAATGTGCAATCTTTGGAAGAGCTGTATCTCTTCTGTTAATCCGACCTGCTAAGGATCTCACACTGATGAGAAACATTCGAGTATCGATCTTTCGTCGACGAATTACACTGCCTCGAGAGTCTTCCGACGGACCTAACTCTGGAATCTGACTTTCCTGCTGTTCGTTTTATATGGCCATTCCACTTAAGATGATTCCAAATGGTTACTCCTCAATATTTTGCTGTAGTTATGGTTTCCAGCAGTGTGTCAAATGGTTCAAATGGCTCTGAGCACTATGGGACTCAACTGCTGAGGTCATCAGTCCCCTAGAACTTAGAACTACATAAACCTAACTAACCTGAGGACATCACACACATCCATGGCCAAGGCAGAATTTGAACCTGCGACCGTAGCGGTTGCGCGGTTCTAGACTGTGATGCCTAGAACTGCTCGGCCACTCTGTGTGTGTCATCAGTAGTGTAACCGGTGGGAAAATTCTCCTATCGGAGTACAAAAAAGGCAAGTACGCTCCTCTTTATTAAAAGATTCTGACTGAAAAGTGGCATACCGCCGGGCTGCCCCATTCTACAGGGTGCAGCGCGGGAACTTCCTTATTTGAAATGCGATGCACACAGAAGCTGTTACTCGTAGTTGCATGGATTTCCGTGAAATCGAAAGTGTCAGACTTAACTTTTTTTGAAAAAAAGGTTAGTGTAGTAGCAATTGTGCAGTGGGCGAGAGAGCAGCGCTCGTTCGCCATTGAGGCCTACTTTTCGAACGGACGTTCGGTCGTCAGAACTCGGCGTGCATTCGGGAAACAGTTACATATTGCCCCTGCAGGTCGTGTTCCTGATGGGAAATCAATTCTTATGTTAGTAGACACCTTTATGGGTACTGAAAGTGTGCAGAAAAAGAAACCGGGACTTTCGAGAACCAGCAGAACGCCTGAAAACATAGAGAGGGTAAGGATGTCGATTTTGATTTCCCCCGAGCGATCTGCAAGCTGCCCTTGCAATTTCTGAATGCACAGTGAGACAAATTATTCGTTAAGAGTTGAAATATCATCTGTATAAACTGTCAGTGGTGCACACACTTCATCCACATGATTTTGATTCACGAAAAAATGCGTCTAAAACCTCGATCGACGAGCTGTCTTGTGACGCCTCAGTGCCCTTCAGCACCGAGGCACATTTTCATTTGTCTGGCTGCGTGAATAAACAAAGCAGTATTGGAGTGGCACGAACCTCTGAGAACTTCGTGAGCTGCCCCTGCATACAGAATGTGTGACTGTTTGGTGTGCACTATCTAAATTTGGCATTATTGACCCACGGTTTTTCGAAGAGAACAATAAAGCAGTGTCAGGTAATTCTGAGCATTACGATAAGATGATTGAACAGTTTTTCCTTCTCGAAATTGAAGAAATGGATGTGGGTGATGTCTGGTTCCTACAAGATGGCACCACAGCTCACACGGCACGAACATCGATGACCGTGTTGCGCGAACACTTCCCTGATCTGTGCGATTGCAGGCTTTCTAGGCATATTTCAGATGTGAAATCTTCACGTGTTATCAGCCGAATGGCATCGTCTTCTAGTCACAACGTTTCAACGGATTGCGTATCCGTCATCTTCAGGCGAAGTGACTTTGCCTGGCAACTTCGCCTGAAGGTGACGCATACGCAATCCGTTGAAACCTCGCGACTAGAAGACTGTAATATACCTAATACAGGGTGCGTCAAAAAAATATATACACTCTTTGAAGCGTCATAGAAAAATTTATTTCCCGTTCTACAATGTTAAATTTTTGGAAATGGAAAGCTTAAAGACCAATTGGAAAAATAAATGTACTTTGCAAATGTGATTAACGTTCAAACTGGTGGCCTTCAGCATCAATACATTTCTGAGTACGAGTCACCACTGATTCCGTACATCGTACCGAAGTGTCCAATGAGATTTCTGCGTACACCGCCTGAATCTCATTCCAAAGTGTGTCCAGGTTATGTGGTTTACGTTTGTACACATCATCTTTTATTATGCCCCATAAGAAGAGATCCAGCGGCGTGAGGTCTGGAGAGCGTGCAGGAAACTCGATTGGTCCCCTGCGTCCTATCCACTGGCCTGGCACATTGTGATGCAGGTATGCTCGTACGTCCCTATGATAGTGTGGCGGGGCGCCATGTTGTTGGAAATAAAACTCATCATTACCGTATAATGTACGAATGGCGGTGAATATGGAGTCAGCAAGCATTGTTAGGTACGTTTCTTCAGTAACAGTACCTTAAAAGTGGAAAGGCCCAATGAGTCCCCTTGCAGGCAAACCACACTACACATTTACACCAGGCAAATTCACAGCCTTTTCAACTGTAATGTGAGGATTATCTTCAGCCCAGTACACACAATTGTGCCTATTGACAGTTCCATTGAGTTTGAATTGGGCTTTATCCGACCAAATTATGCTACCCATAAATCCCAGTTCATATCTCAACATCTCCTGAACCCATTCACAAAATTCTAACCTTCGATCTGGATCGTCGTCACTTAGCTGTTGCACCAGCCTCGGAATGTTCACAGGAAACTTGCCTTTCTTCAGAATGCGTTGCACACTACTAGCACTTACATTACTCTCACGTGCCGCTAGCCTTGAAGATTTTTGAGGCGAACGCTGAAACAGTTCCGAGACCGCAGTTGTGGAATCATCACTTGTAGCTGTACGAGGCTGCCCTGATCGACCTTTATGCACATCACACACTGTTCCATGAATTTCGAATTTGTCTCGTAGACGTGTAATTGTTAACCTTGAATGTGGTTCAGTACCATACTCACTTCTCCACTGTCTTCGAACTGCAGCTACATTCTCAAATTTCCAGTACCACTTAATTATCTGCTTCCGTGCTTCAAACCTCAAACACACGTCTGCCATGTTGCAGTTACTACCTTGCCACTGCTGCCACCTGTTGAAGAAATATAACATTACTTTCTCACAGATATTTAACCTTGTAGAACAGGAAATAAATTGTCTACGACAGTTGAAAGTGTGTATACATTTTTTTGACGCACCCTGTATACAAAGACTTAATGAAAAACTTCGATTCCCTGACATCATGTAGTACAATACCTCACTTTAAAATGATTGGTATTGTGGTGATTCTTGTCTCGTAGACGTGTAATTGTTAACCTTGAAGGTGGTTCTGTACCATACTCACTTCTCCACTGTCTTCGAACCACAGCTACATTCTCAAACTTCCAGTACCACTTAATTATCTGCTTCCGTGCTTCAAAGCTCAAACGCACATATGCCATGTTGCAGTTACTACCTTGCCACTGCTGCCACCTGTTGAAGAAATATAACATTACTTTCTCACAGATATTTAACCTTGTAGAACAGGAAATAAATTGTCTACGACAGTTGAAAGTGTGTATACATTTTTTTGATGCACCCTGTATACAAAGACTTAATGAAAAACTTCGATTCCCTGATATCATGTAGTACAATACCTCACTTTAAAATGATTGGTATCATGGTGATTCTTGATTTTCATAAAAATGACACTAAATTGGAGACTAATTAGCAGACACTATTACAAAATAAAACAAACGACAATGTATTTTAAGAAACTGTGGCATTCATTGTAGTAATGGGAAAGACTTGAATTAGTGAAAATAGTAGGAATATGGTATTAATCACCAACTGTAATTATTCAAATAATTGGACTTTTACGAATGTAGTTTACACATTCTAGAAGTTATTCTGTCGCTCGCAAATGAAGGCACATATTGTAAAACGTAAATTTAGGATGAAAGCTGTAAAGAACATTCTGTCTTAATGACTTTATAAATTAAACTTGTATTGTTGTAACCAGATGTACACCTAATTATAAAATTCTAGGCATCTGTTACAAATTCTGTCAATCGAAACCTGTTTCATTTTACCCTCTTAGCTTCAGTTATTGTTAAGAATGTGAGTCATTGTGTAATTAGCATGTGTTAAATAATTTTGTGAAGTTCATTATTGTACTCATATTTAGATCGAATTTTCACATTTAAAAACATTTTTACATTATAAATTTCACATATTATTCAATTCTGTAATTTTAGATGTATTATTCTGTGTAATTAGAACATCTTAGCGTTGGAACTTGTTTTGAGGATTACCTTACCGACGAGCAGATAATAATTAAGTAGAAGTGTTAAAAGACGACGCCACTCGGCTGATAACCCGTGAAGATTTCATAACTTCCCCAATCGTCTCATCTCTTTGACGGGTGATCTGCAGTGGCCAGCACACTTGCCAGATTTGGCACCGTGCGACTTTTTCTTACGGGGATATCTCAAATCCTCGGTGCATACCAATCGTCCGCAGACCCTGGCTGTGCTACAGAACAATATTCATGCTGCCGACATCGACAGAAGCACGTCGGGAAAAGTGGACCGGAACTTTCGATTTTGACCCTCAGAATGCATTGAGCAGAATGGAGGCCACAGTCGAAATATCATTTTCAAAACTTGATGGAACAAAACTTTAGATGTTGCTCTTTCTAAAGAAAAAAGAATTAAATTGACGTCTCTAATACTTTCTGTTCGTGGATATTTTTTTTTTTTTTTAAAATTAGGAAGATCCTGCACTGCGAGCCGTTTGTTCCTCGGCACCTTAAAAATTTAATGTGCAGCTCACCTCTCACTCCCACTTGCTCCCACCCGCTAGTCCGTCACTGTAAGCCACCAGTACCTGTCCACTCCCACTCACCCACTCATTCAGCCCATCTCATTGCCATTATCGCTTTGTCCCTTGTGTTTCAACTACTGTCTTCTCTCCCTGTTACTGTCTCCCTCTTGCTCTCTCACTGTCTCATTCATTCCTTCCAATACTGCTCTCTCTGTCACTGTCTCTCTCTTCCTCAATGTCACTCTCGCAGACTCTGTCTCTCGTTATCACTGGCTCTTACTCACTTCGACTTTCTCCTTCTCCGGATTCCTTTCCCACTGGCACTGTTTCCTTCACTCATTTTCTAGCACTGTTCTCTCACCATCTACTGTATTCCACTTCCACTCTGTCTCTCCCTCCCTTTGTCTCACACTACCATTTTCTCCTCCACTCCTTCTATACCACGACAGCTGTCTACTATCTTCCTGCATATATTACTTCTTCTCTTTCTCTCTCTCGGCATAAAAAAGCGCGTGTATAAAAACGTGCTGAGGAAGGTAGAATGAGGCAGCTGGTACCCCACTTTATAGTGAGAGTCTTTGATTTGAATAAAGAGGAGCAGATTTGTCTTTTTTCTGCTGTGATAGGAGCATTTTTTTGCTGTTTCCATTCTTTTTCCTGAGACTGCAGGGCATGTCAACTCGTATGAAAAGAACTCAATGGGTCAGTAAAATTTTGATAAGAACTAAATTTACACCTCAGACTAGACATTACGTGTACAAAAATTTCAGTACTACATTGTGGTGCTCACGTACTCCTTCCAATGACACCGGAGACACTCGACACCCTCCACGCTGTGTCACTTTATAAACTACGTTTTCGCCTCGTGCTGCATTTTACGTGTATAAGTAGGGTAACTTTGAACCTGTGTATCTTGGAAATGGATGAAGATATCTAGAAAATTTTCGATATTGTTCAAGACTGGAACCTTAGGAATGTATTGTTAAAATTACAGCCATTTGTTAAGCATAGTTGTCTTACATCTGAGGCTGGGGTTTGGTAACATCCTTCTGAATCTCTCTCGGTCTCCCTCTACGATTTTTACCCTCCACGCTGCCTTCCAATACTAAATTGGTGATCCCTCGTTGCCTCAGAACGTGTCCTACCGACCGATCCCTTCTCTAGTCAAGTTGTGGCCACAAACCTCTTCTCCCCAATTCTATTCAATACCCAGTTCCTTCTGTGTATCATTACTTCTTTCTTTTGACCTGGAGCGAATACCCTGCCACTGACCTCATTTTCAGTAAACAGTGAGACAGAACATCCAGCAGGTACCGACCTCGAATAGAAAGACTATTACTGCGACAGAACTGTGTGACACTGTCGTAGCTTTTGTAACTGTTAGGAGGAGACGGGGTGCAGAGGGGGAAGTTTACTGGGTGGAGGACAAGTGAGTGAGGCCCCAGGGTGAGGGGAGCCTTCGCGGGTGCTTCTAATATTGTTATGCTCCGTCTGCTTTGTTGTCCGTTTCTTGCCGCTGTACGTCAATACGGGAGGCTGCCGTCAGTTTGTGGAATTTCGAAGTGACTTCTATGTTTTTTCCATCTTAATGTACTATCGTACTACATGTACTTTGAAATTTGCTCGTCTATTGATCCTGTCCATTCTCTCACAGTAAGATAAATTATACCGTAAGTCTTTGAAACTGCATATGTGTTCTATCTATTTTAATTATTTTAGTTTTCGAATGTCGTTTCCTTGGAACGCCAACCACCTCCAGTTCTTGCTACTGATATGATCAGCTTAAAATCTTCCCTTATATTTTCCATGTTATCTACACTACGTGATCAAAAGTATCCAGATACCCCCCAAAACATACATTTTCCATATTAGGTGTATTGTGCTGCTACCTACTGACAGGTACTCCATATCGGTGACCTGAGTAGTCATTAGACATCGCGAGACGGCAGAATGGGGTGCAACGCGAAACTCGCGGACTTCGAATGTGTTCAGATGATTAGGTGTCACTTGTGTCGTATGCCCGTACATGAGATTTCCGCACTTCTAAACGTCCCTAGGTCCAGTGTTCCCGATGTGATACTGAAGTGGAAACGTGAAGGGACACGTACAGCTCAAAAGCGTACAGGCCGACCTCGTCTGTTGACTGACAGAGATTGCCGACAGTTGAAGAGGGTGCTAATATGTAATAGACAGACATCTAACCAGTCTGTCACACTAGAATTCCAAACTGCATCAGGGTCCACTGGAAGTACTGTGACAGTTAATCAGGATGTGAGAAAACTTGGATTTCACGGTCGAGCTACTGCACATAAGCCACACGTCGCGCCGGTAAATGCCAAAGAACGCCTCACTCGTTGTAAGGAGGGTGAACATTAGACGATTGAACAGTGGAAAAATGTTGTGTGGAGTGACGAATCACGGTACACAATGTGGTGATACGACGGCAGGGTGTGGGTTTGGCGAATGCCCGGTGAACATCATCTGCAAGTGTGTTTAGTGCCGACAGTAACATTCGGAGGCAGTAGTGTTATGGCGTGATCGTATTTTTCGTGGAGGGGGCTTGGATCCCTTGTTGTTTTGTGGGGCAGTATCACAGCACAGGTCTGCATTGACATTTTAAGCACCTTATTGATCCCCCCTGTTGAAGAGCAATTCAATGATGGCGACTGCATCTTTCAGCACGATTGAGCACCTGTTCATAATGCACGGCCCGTGGCAGAATGGTTCCGTGACAATAACATCCCTGTAATGGACTGGCCTGCACAGAGTCCAGACCTGAATCCTATAGAACACCTTCGGCATGTTTTGGAACACCGACTTTGTGCCAGGCTTCACAGACTGACATCAATACCTGTCCTGAGTGCAGCACTCTGTGAAGAATGGGCTGCCATTTCCCAAGAAACCTTCCAGCACCTGATTCAAAGTATGCCTTCGAAAGTTAAAGCTGTCATCGAGGCTAAGGGTTGGCCGACACCATATTGAATTCCAGCATTACCGACGGAGGGCGCCACGAACTTGTAAGTCATTTTCCGCCAGGTGTCCGGATACTTTTGATCACGTAGTGCAGGCTGTTCTAACAGAGCTCCAGGGAGCCGGAGCGCACACTGTGGCAGCTTGGAGCCCGCGTGGAGGGGGAAAGCGAACTCACTGCCCCCTGGCCACATGCAGCCGCCACTGACGCAATAATGCGTGTTCAATGCAGCTATGACTAGCCGCGGGAGCCCTGTACCTCTAATTGAGGATACCTTTCTATTCATTGAGAGGGATGGTCATCCGCAGTGTCATATATGTCATAAAATATTTAATTCTGCGAAGAACTACAATATACGATAACATTATACACCTCTTCACGCAGTGCACTACGATCAGGTACAAGGCGTTGCACGCAGAGAACTGGTAGCCAGGCTTAAGAACGACATACCAGGAGACGTAAGTTTAAAAACGGTTTCGTAATACGGAGGGTATCAACACATGCAACATAGTACGTGTTCTGTAATGCGTTTATAATTTTCAGGTGAATAAGAGTGGAGAAAACACTACTGAATCTGCAATTCTAGCAAGCTACAGGGTCGCTCACATCATTGCGACGAGTGGCAAGCCGTTTTCGGTGGGACCACTCGTAAAATCATGCACGGTAGCAGTTGCAGACTGTTTGTTTCCAAGGGAGGTGCAGGCAATTGAAGGGGTTTGCCTGTCTAAGCAAATAATGTCTCGTCGAATCCTGAACATGCCAGCGGATTTAGAGACACAGCTCAGGAAAAAGGTGGAGAGCTTTGTTGCATTTTCGCTAGCGCTTGACGAAACCACTGACATATCAGTCTGTGCTGAGCTTGCAGTCTTTGTGCGTGGTGTCAACATGGAGCTGCAAGTAACTGAAGAACTCTTGGATGTGGTACCACTCGATTACACCGCAACAGGACTTGACCTTTTTGAAGCTGTTTGTGAATCAGTGGACAATATGAATTTGCCGTGGGATAAACTACATTCTGTAGCGACAGACGGTGCACCACAAATGATCGGGCATCACCAAGGTTTTGCTTCTCGTTTGAAAAATAAACTCAGGGACGAATTCGGGAAAGACATTTTGACTCTTCATTTTTTTATTCACCAAGAGGCACTGTGTGCTGAAACAGTAGAGCTAGGTGGCGTAATGAAAGATGTAGTGGAGTGTGTGAATTTTGTGCGGCATCACGGTACAAATCATCGCCAATTCAAAGGATTCCTGAAAGTTATGGAAGCGGAGTATGGGGATATACCTTATCACAGTACAGTTCGTTGGCTGAGTCGGGGAAAAGTTATTGATGTTTTCTTTGCCATTCGTGAGGAAATATCCATTTTTCTCAAAATGAAAGGGGAAGAAGTGCGTTGTCTGAAAGATATAAAACGGATATAAGACCTGGCAATCCTGGCTGATATAACTATACATCTGAATAATTTAAATCTGTCATTGCAGGGAAAAGGGCAGCTAATCGTTGACATGCACGACTAGATCAAAGTGTTCATGGAAAAGTCATGTTTACTTGAGAGGCAGATGAGTAATGAACATTTAACGTTCTTCAGTCATCTTGCTTCTTTAAAACTACCTGAAGGTACTACTTTCGGCGATTACCAAGCAAACTTAAAGCAGCTCATCATGTCGTTTGAAACACGATTCTGAGACCTCACTAGTTTGGAAATGGAACTTAAGCTGTTCAGCACTCCTTTTTCAGTTTCCCCTGATGACTTGTCATCATCACTTCACTTGGAGATTATTGATTTGCAAAATTCAACTTTGTTGAAAGAGAGGTACTACAACACGTTGGATTTGTCATGATGGTATCGTTCATTACAGCAAAACACATTTCCCAAGCTTCACAACAATGCCGCTCAGATCACGTGCATGTTTGGATTTACACATTGTTGTGAGCAGCTTTTCTCAGCAATGAAAAGAATAAAAAGTAAGGAACGATCATTTCTTCAGGATGCAACAATGATGGCCATCCTCCGCATTAACACTGCGAACACTTTGACGCCTGACATTTCCGATCTTGTATGAAAAGAAAATGTCAAGCTACAGGGGCCCAATAAATTTAGTACGCAATTTCTTGTAAAACAGTTGTTTCTTATTTATTTCCTGAACATCGTATTTCCCAGTGTAGCATGTCACCACGTCTTAGCAGCTAAGAGTATGAGGTTGTCGAACTTGGAAGACGCAGCTGGCACATCAAAACACATGCCTTGCCACCTGCCTCAGCCAGCTACGCCACGTGCCGGCCCACTCGAATGGTCACAGCGAGCGACACGGCTACCTGGAGCAGGGAGCGCTCTGCGGCTCACGACGGAGCCGTCGACCTGGAACAGCCTGACATAGTGTATTTATGCATACGTATTGGAATGTAAATGCTGATATTCGCTGCTGGAGAATACTTAAGCAAGGTTCCAATTCTGCAATTGTGATCGGTCAGTCGTATGTTCATAATTACCTGTACCTTTAAATCTTCTCTTTCTGGACTCGTGTCGCTCCTCGAAGTGGTGGTCGTGCAGTGCAGTACGACTTGTAGATATATCGAACTTCACCACCTGCGGGAAAGCACTGTGATAGTGGAAAATTCTGTTTTTTCAACCCAGTAGCTACGAAATCACGTAAACACTTCTTTTCAAAATCCTTCTGTATTTAACGGTTCCCATAACACTTTCAACATATCAGTCAAACTTTCACATTTAAGCTCTCAATAACCAAACTCGTCGGCAGAGAGATTGTCGATATTGCAGAGTCGAGAAGTAAGAAAGTAATTAATTATGTAATTCCGTACAGTCTTCTTTTGTTTTTCTTTTCGGAACAACAGCCACTGTTGCCCCGACCTCTTCTGCTTTGAGGTCCACGGCACCCCCGAGTTAAACATTGGCTCCTTCCCCTCCAGTAAACCACTCGCACTCAGTCGCGCCCTGTGGCTGTCTGGTGTGTACGTTAAAAGTAACCACTGTACAGCCACACAAATTTTGTGTTTCGTATCTGCCCATAAAAATAAAAATTTGCGCCCCGAATGCAGTCTTTCCTCTACTGCTACTTCTGTAAATTGAAGTTTCTACACGACCATTTTTCGTTGGCACCATAGGAGGGATAAGGGAAATTTTGAAACCTCGAATAGTAACATGTACCACTGCGATATTAAAGTCCACTACCAGGGCTTTTATGTATACGTTTGGCTAATCTCGTGACGCACCAGGCTGGTGCCACAGTTGGGGTCGGCAAGAGCACCTGCAAACTGTGTTACCACTACACTGGACAAGTCGTGCAGCTATAGAGATACTTAGTGCTACCCCTGTAAAGCTGGGGCTGGTTGCTAGTTACTGCAGGTCATTTAATGAGTAGCTATAAAAATAACCTGGTCATAGGCAGATAGAAGGGTGTACAAAATCAGTGTGGACTTTACAGTATTTACCCACTGGTGTGTGAGCGTGTGTGTGTGTGTATGTGTGTGTGTGAGAGAGAGAGAGAGAGAGAAATTTATTTTTATGTTTGACCAGTGATGTGACGTGTGTAGCAGTTGATTGTCTGCTTTGGTTTCAGAGGAGGAAGCAGACGAGAGTGAGCAGCAGCTGTATGCAGTGCGCCGGCTGCTCTCGGTGGGGAAGAAGCAGCAGCAGACCCAGCAGCAGGAACTCTTCCTGGCCGTCACAGACAGGTAGGAAATGTCCGCACGGGCACTCCGGCGCTCGCCGACACGTGTCCGCATCTCCTGTCGAGTCGTCACCGTACGCGTCCTCCGCCCGGTCGGGCTCGTCTCGTGTAAAGAGTAGCTAATTTACAGACTCGGTGCTGCAGAGAACTCACTAGATTAGATACGCAGTACGTTTTGGGGATGCGCGACGAGGACACTGTGAAAAATATCGATTTTGTGACGAAACTGGATGTAGAATTTCAGTGTTCTAATTTTCCTTCCACAGATCCGTAGCGAAATTGCGTCCGAGGTCCTGCAAAATTATAGTTAATTGAAATACAAATAAGAATTATGTATTCAAAATGTTCAGAAGTTGCTTTACCAATTGTAGCGGGACTTTGAATTTCGCTGCGCTACACTCGTTCCCTCAGATATAAATTATACCGTCGCAGCTGTACGAGCGCTCGACAGCAGAGAAAATATATAAGAAAATGAAGGTACAAAAATTGTAACTCTTATTGTTTTCTACCTGCTCTTGTCTCTTGAGAGCGGAAGCTTAACTTACTTATTAGCTAGTCTCGGTCGGATTAAGACGAAAAAACTTGCTGTGCAGATGTATTGTGGAAGTTTGTATGAAATTAGGAGGATGGAAGCAGCAACGTAAAATACATTGCATTCAATATCGAGATGGTTTTAATTTGTATACATTAGTAATTCCTGGACAATGAAATTTATTGCAAGATTTCGGAGCAGCTACGACTTTTCACTGAAGATAAAGTGGGTAGATCACGTAACTAATGAGGAGGTACTGAATAGGATTGAGGAGAAGAGAAGTTTGTGGCACAACTTGACTAGAAGAAGGGATCGGTTGGTAGGACATGTTTTGAGGCATCAAGGGATCACAAATTTAGCATTGGAGGGCAGTGTGGAGGGTAAAAATCGTAGAGGGAGACCAAGAGATGAATACACTAAGCAGATTCAGAAGGATGTAGGTTGCAGTAGATACTGGGAGATGAAGAAGCTTGCACAGGATAGAGTAGCATGGAGAGCTGCATCAAACCAGTCTCGGGACTGAAGACCACAACAACAACAACGACGACTTTTCACGCAGAAGTGAGCAGGACATTTTTGGAGAACAAGACCTGGACACCACATGAAAGAAGACATGTTAACATGGTAAAGAATGAACTCTTATCTACGCCATTCCCCCCTGTTAATCACATTTTGTTATTCTCTGTTCTCTTTCAAATAATTTTTGTAGTGGAAATTGGTTTGACTTTTGCTCAGAAACGCCACTAGGACCACCCCAACAATAGCTTTTCCGAATCACAAAGTCCGATAACTTTTCTGTAATACGAAGTCCGATTTGCATTTCATTCTGTCCCTTTTTTCACGGTCATTAACGATTTTAAAACCCCCTTTTTATTCACCATTTCTTCCCACATTTTCAGCCTTTTCTTTTCTTTTCTTTTCTTTTCTTCTCTTTTTCTTTTTTATTAACCACTACATTACAACCGCATTTGAGTTTACTCAAACGAGGCGGCACTTCCTCGTCAGTAGGTAAAGTCGCATCCACCAACCCGGCACTACGCTATCGACTGCCAGGGTCGCGGTATTCGACACGAGGTTTTTTCTCGGCCTTACTCGAGGATAGTGTTCGCATTCCACCTCTGCTGTAGGACCTCAAAGACTCGAGACACCGTGTCGCCACGATGCTGTCACTCGTGGTGTGCCAGGTCGGGTACAGTCGTGTGACAAAGTGTGGACACACAAAACGTACAATATAAACTTTCGAAAAAAAGCTTTGAGAATTTTCACAAACTGTATCATTTGTTACATTCTTAACGGTCGTTTATATAAATTGATTTTTTCTAATATTTTGTGAACTTTATTACCCTCTATATGGTGTTCTGAAGTGAATTTGCCTTTTGATATATTATATACGAGCGAGATTTCTACGGATGCCGCTGCCTATTACATCCCAATCTCCATCGTTCATTTTCATTCCAGTCTCCTTCATTAAGACCTCTCATCGCCGTTGCTTCATTGACGTCGTCTTTCCAGCATCTCGCAGGTCTACCACACTTTCTTCTTTCATGTGGAGTCCACTGCCATACCCGTTTTGGCCCTCTTGTGTCTGGCATACGCTGTAAGTGACCATACCGGAGTAGGCGCTTCCTTTTTATGTAGTCTAGGATTGTGCTTTCGACATTCATAACCTCTCTGATCCTATCATTTCTAACATGGTGAAGTCTGGAGTATCCACAACTCCGTCTCCAGAAATCCGTCTTCGAGTTGTTGATACAATACTAAACTTTTTCATATATTCCCTTTCTTGGAGCTCTACATTGCAGCTTCTCCTCTGACTTCTGTCAGGAGCCTGCCTATCTGTACCTCCAGTTGACACCTGAACGTTGTCAAAGCTCTGTTTTCCACTGGCAAATACGATGACAAGAACGGCTCTCTCGATCCCTCTCTCTTTAAAGCCTCACATATAGTGGGGAATAGCAGGTCTGACAGTTCTGCAGATTTGGAAAGCTAGATTTTGAATCTCTGACTTCTGGAATTGTAGATGCCTCCTAGTCGAGAACCGAAGAAATGTTCGAAAAAATAGAAGGAAAGGAGAAGGAATGTTAGCGGGCTACAACTGTCGAAGGAAATGTCGGTCTCAAACTACTACCGGAAAACTGTAAGATGTCGATAAAAGGTTGCAGGCGAGTTCCCAGAGTGGCCCACTCGTCCGTCTGTCCACAGGCAGCTGAAGGAGCGCGACACGGCGACCGGCCGGCTGCTCTGCCGCTGGCAGACGGAGGCCCTGCAGAGCTGCGAACTGCTGTCTGCGGAGCCGGCCCGCATCCGCGTCACGTTCGACACCGTCAAGCCGGACCGCCGCGAGAGGACTTACTTCGTGGAAGACGCCAAAGATGCTCAGGTAAATTGGTACTACTACTACTACTACTACTACTACTACTACTACGTGATCAGGCCCAGTGGACCGCACACATCTACAAGTTTCCTCCTCCACTGTATTCTGTCCATTGCTGTTATCCGCCATCCGTCCACATCTATTGACACTCGGTTTAAATCTTCACGGAGTCCATCCCTCCGACGCTTCTCGGGTCTCCCTGGGGGTCTCTTTCCTGCAGGTGTGAAATCCGGGAGCTTCCGAGGCCGTCTGCGATCCTCCATCCGGGCCACGTGGCCGGCCCACTGCATTCTTTTGGCTTTGACAGTTCCTGCTATGTTGAGCTGCCGGTATAGTTCCTCGAGCTCTCGATTGTATCTGATCCTCCGTTCCCCTGTATCTGCATCCGGAACCGGACCGAAGATCTTTCGAAGCACTTTTCTCTCAAAAACGAGGAGCTTACAGAAGTCCTGTTTCCGGATATGCCACGTCTCACAGCCGCTGGATCAGGATTTTGTACAGTCGAATCTTGAACTGTCTGGATAGAGATTTGGACCGAAGCAGTTATGCTAGGCTGTGGTAAGATCGATTTCCCGCTTGTATTCTGGCATTGATCTCTGCTTCACATGGCGAGTTCTCAGTTAAAAGTGCCCCTAAGTATTTGAATTCTTGCACTCTCTTGTAGGACTGGTCCCCAACCTGCAGTGATTTTAGATGATCAGCAGTCTGACTTTGACCACGCGTCATAACGAGGTACTCTGTCTTGGCTTCGTTTATGTTTAGCCCAAATTTGCTGGCAGCCTCCTTTAGTGCTTTGGTCATTTGCTCCAACTCCTCTTCTGACCTAGAGAGTAAACAGATGTCGTCTGCATAGGCTAAGTATTCCAGTCTCTTTCCTTCGATTTCAATCCCTTTGTTCTCTCGGAATATCTCGCGTACGATCTTCTCGAGGGCAAAGTTGAACAGGATAGGGGACACCCCACCTCCTTGCCTGAGTCCTGTCATAATTTCAAACTCCTCAGTTACATGATTTCCCATCTTCACCTTTGCACGTGTTTCGTTCAGACAGATCTTTATCAGATTGGTGAGTTTCTCTGCCATGCCAAACTCCCTTAAACAGTTGAGCATGCTCTTGCGATGTATGCAATCGTAGGCCTCCTTTAAATCAATGAATAAAATATGCAAATCTTTACCATATTCACCCAGTTTCTCAGTGAGCTGCCAGAGACTGAAGATGTAATCTACTGTTGACCGTCCTGGCCGGAAACCTCCCTGGTGCTCCCCAATCACCGATTCTGCCACTGGCTGAATTCTATGTATGAGGCAATTGGACAGGATCTTATAGCAGACGTTAAGCAGTGCAATTCCTCGATAGTTGTCACATTTCAGTTTGTAGCCCTTCTTATGTACTGGACCAATCAGAGCTGTTTTCCATTCTCCTGGTAGTTCTTCTTTGCTCCATATTGCCTGTATCAGTCGGTGTATTTTTTCTGCAAGTTTCACTCCTCCTGCCAGGATCGTTTCAGCCTGTATTCCATCTTCACCTGGACTCTTATTCTGTTTAAGGTGCCTGATTCTGGTTTTTTATCTCATCCAGGGTAGGTGGGGGATAGTCTGCATCGGCTGTAATTGGGTACTGGAAATCAAACTGCAGTTTGGGTTCATCACAATTTAGCAGCTGTCGTAAGTACTCTTTCCATCTCCAGCTCTCAGGTAAATTGGTGGTCGATAAAAAAATCTGTATTTTATTTGCGTCATTTTAAGCTTTGCCGGCACCACTGATGAGCATTACGTAGGTTTGTGAGCTATCATAGTTCCTAAGTTGCGGTAGAAAATGTACAAATGTTGCTGTGAATAAATGGCAGCTTAACATGTAAATTGTAATATAATCTTCACAGGTATCTCGCCACACAAAATTGCGGTGCGAGTGCGACATTTTGGAAAGGATACTTTCTCGTGGAAGCTAGATTAAGGAAAGCCAAACCTACATTTCTAGCATTTGTAGACTTGGAGAAGGCTTTTGACAATGTTGACTGGAATACTCTCTTTCATATTCTGAAGGTGGCAGGGTAAAATACAGGGAGCGAAAGGCTATTTACAATTTGTACAGAAACCAGATGGCAGTTATAAGAGTCGAGGGGCATGAAAGGGAAGCAGCGGTTGGGAAGGGAGTGAGACAGGGTTGTAGCCTCTCCCAGATTCTATTCAATCTGTCTATTGAGCAAGCAGTAAAGGAAACAAAAGAAAAAATCGGAGTAGGTATTAAAATCCACGGAGAAGAAATAAGAACTTTGAGGTTCGCCGATGACATTGTAATTCTGTCAGAGACAACAAAGGACTTGGAAGAGCAGTTGAACGGAATGGATAGTGTCTTGAAGGGAGGGTATAAAATGAACATCAACAAAAGCAAAACAAGGATAATGGAATGTAGTCGAATTAAATCAGGTGGTACTGAGGGAATTAGATTAGGAAATGAGACACTTAAAGTAGTAAAGGAGTTTTGCTATTTGGGGAGCAAAGTAGAGAGGATATAAAATGTAGACTGGCAATGGCAAGGAAAGCGTTTCTGAAGAAGAGAAATTTGTTAACATTGAGTG
The DNA here is from genome assembly GCF_023864275.1 of Schistocerca cancellata. NCBI lineage: Eukaryota > Metazoa > Arthropoda > Insecta > Orthoptera > Acrididae > Schistocerca > Schistocerca cancellata. Next base: position 14,096,606 of record NC_064637.1, read on the forward strand.
TAGATTTAAGTGTCAGGAAGTTGTTTCTGAAAGTATTTGTATGGAGTGTAGCCATGTATGGAAGTGAAACATTGACGGTAACTAGTTTGGACAAGAAGAGAATAGAAGCTTTCGTAATGTGGTGCTACAGAAGAATGCTGAAGATTAGATGGGTAGATCACATAACTAATGAGGAGGCATTGAATAGAATTGGGGAGGAGAGAAGTTTGTGGCACAACTTGGCTTGAAGAAGGGATCGGTTGGTAGGACATGTTCTGAGACATCGAGAGATCACCAATTTAGTATTGGAGGGCAGCGTGGAGGGTAAAAATCGTAGGGGGAGACCAAGAGATGAATATACTAAGCAGATTCAGAAGGATGTAGGTTGCAGTAGGTACTGGGAGATGAAGAAGCTTGCACAGGATAGAGTAGCATGGAGAGCTGCATCAAACCAGTCTCAGGACTGAAGACCACAACAACACCACTTTCTCTTTCCATCTCGTGTTAAAGTGTCAGTGTATCGCAGTCAGTCTCCTCGTATAAGTATTGCTGGCGAGCTCTCGAATCTCGTGACGCCACTCGGTGACAGTTCGACAGTGGCTCGGCTGCCGGCAGCTCACTTCTGCCATCCGTCGCTGCAGACTGCCACCTGTCCCGTCTTATTGCTTGAGAGGCCGGTGCCCGAGCCGAACTGAGAACAGTATTGACGAGATTTGTCGACACTCGTATCTCGGATGTCTGCTTAATGGTGCTGTACTGGAAACTGTTAGCTGAGCTGATGACGGACAGCTTTTTGATTACGGAGGCAGTCCAGATACTAGTGTTGCCAAATCTCGTTAATTGACATATGCTGTCGACGAAGGTCGGCAATCGGTGTCTGGAGCGATAAAACGGGTGAAGCGGCGGTCTGCAGTGGTGGACGACAGGTGTGAGTCGCCAGCTACATATACGGGCAGTCCGGCTGCTGTCGAGCGGCCGTCACGAGATTTAAAAGCCGGCTGCCTGTGTTTGTTAAAGGAGACAGACTGCGATACACCGGTACTTTGCCAGATGGTGGAAACAGAAAGCCAGCATTCCAAAAAATGCTCACACTGCGACTTTGTCCTGCGAGAAACCTGGTAAGATTTCATAGCGTCAAGAAATGTGTACAGGTAAATTGTTAACATGTGTAACAGTATTTGTTAATATCTGTAATAAGAGTCGAATCTGAAGTGTCCAATTAGGAACGTGTACAGTGTGCCACAGTATAGGTTATATGCAATGAAATGTATAAATGTGACCTATCAATTGCAAGAAATGTATTTCCAACATTTTGTTGCGAAAGAGCCAGCAAATGCTAAAATTTGTCTGGAAATCAGGGAAATATCAGGGAATTCAACTTGGAGAAAATTGTGGCAACCCGGTTAATCCTTCACCTTGCAGAGACCTATATTTTGTAATTCCAAGGAAATAAAAATGGCTTACATGTACTGGAAGTAAAGACCAATTGGCATCCGCGACATTGCATTCACCTGTAGGTGAATCTATTGTATACTGTGTGTATTTTCACTCCGTGTGTGTATACTGTTTTCAGTGACTGATAGTGAGATATGAGTGAACAGTGTGGCATTACATTATTTAGTAAGTTGTTTGTAAAAAAAAAAAGTATTGTATGCAAGAAGTAAATCTAATGATTGTCTCTAACTAGACATCTGTAAATATATTCGTATATGAATTAGCTTATTTTAGATTTATCTAAACTTGTAAATATATCTAAAAACAAAGATGAAGTAACTTACCAAACAAAAGCATTGGTACGTTGATAGAAACACAAACACACACACACAAAATTCAAGCTTTCGCAACCCACTGTTGCTTCATCAGGAAAGACAGAAGGAGAGGGAAAGACGAAATATGTGGGTTTTAAGGGAGAGGGTAAGGAGTCGTTCCAATCCCGGGAGCGGAAAGACTTACCTTAGGGGGAAAAAAGGACAGCTCCTACCCTTGTAACCGCCCCTGGTGTTTCCCTCTATTGTATTCATAAACTTGTAAATATTGATATGAATGTCTGCTCGTGTCTGTGTATATGCAGATGGATATGTGTGTGTGTACCTGTCCTTTTTTCCCCCTAAGGGTAAGTCTTTCCGCTTCCGGGATTGGAATGACTCCTTACCCTCTCCCTTAAAACCCACATCCTTTCGTCTTTCCCTCTCCTTCCCTCTTTCCTGATGAAGCAACCGTTTGTTGCGAAAGCTTGAATTTTGTGTGTATGTTTGTGTTTGTTTGTGTGACTATTGACCTGCCAGCACTTTCGTTTGGTGAGTCACATTATCTTTCTTTTTAGATAAAAACTTGTAAATACTTTGACATGTCGTATATTCTTGTAAAAAGAGATCTATGGATGAATAAAGCTACTACTACTAAATTCTGATGTGCAGCATAATTTTCTAGGGCAGCCCAGCTAGGGTAAAAAAATGTTTATTCTACAGAAGTGTGCGATATTCTGGGGCAAAAATCTGTGACAGGTTGCCGGTGAGGGTGAGTTAGGAAATTGAAGATTCCCAGATATATAAACAAGAAGTAAAAGGATAACTCATTAGTCATGTCTTCTACAATATATCTGCTTACTTGGACTTTGGAATATAAATTCTGTCTAACTCTAATATTTCCGTCAGATAGAATGTGACTTTGCCACCATGTAGACAGTTAACACGGCTTTGTTTTAAGAATTTGATGATAACAGAATCTGAATAGAACACAGTAGGAACAGTGTCTTCCCTCCTTCAAAATGCCAATTATTTCCTAACGTACGTATGTAAAATAATCGAAAAGTCATTTGCACAGTTACCAGTTTGAGTGTGTTGTAGCTCTAGTCGGTACGCTTTACAGCAGCGGCTGTCCCCGCCGTCGGTGTACAGCTCTACTCGTTCTGTGTCCCCGGAAGCTCTCCTGTGAGACCAGACTGACAGAATGTGACGTGTGAATGAATGAACAGGGTTTTTATGACCCGGGACATCCGGGAAAAACCCGGGAATATTTTATGCCGGGAGAAAATCGGGAAAAACCTGGGATTTTTTTAGAATTCTGTGAACTTTTCCTTGTTTTATTTACCACGTTACATCTTTGTGATTTTGACTGGTTAGAACCAATACTCTAATGAAGGATATTACTGTATCCTGCTTCTGCAGAATAATGCTGCAGCAAAAAAACATGAACGAGAGGAAGAAACAAAAATAAAACTTAAGTCGCAAAGGAAATGCACCGTATACAACAACAAAACGTGGTGCTCATATAAGCATCTGCCAACCAAAGTGTCTCAAAGGCTGTATGAAGAATATGCAGTGCTTCCTAACAACATATTTCCTCTGATGAGCGTGACATGACAGCTGTTTACATTTGATGCATTTGAGCAGTTGCGGGTGGGCTCTAGTGCATGCGCAGTTGAGTCGCCTATGAGTAGTACCTTCTCCCGCTTCTGGCTATAGATGTGTGGCAGGGCGCCACTATCTAAATTGCTCCGGTTTGGAAATATCGTAGATCCGGGGCTGATGCACAGAGCAGTCTGAGTTGTAGTGGGGAGGTGGGTCGTCTCCACGTGACCTGTGTTTACGTTTGGTGATTTTGCTGTTTCCTCTTCATTTATTGCTCTCACATTAAATGAAAACAAAATGGATTTCTGTGGCCGGGAGCTACCAAATGAATTAAAATACGTTCGCATAATTATGGAAGGCTAAAATATGTTGTTAGTTCAGGTTTTCTTTCCACCTTTCTGACAGTCGAGCATTAATCGCCTTGCAGAACAATGAAGTTATTTTTGTATGTTTGCTAAAGAGAATTGGCCTTTATTAATATTTTGCGCTGAGACAGTCAATTTATTTGAAAGGAAGTGTTTAATTTTGCACTGTTGGCTAGTTTCAACTGTTCGCTGCATTTCAAGTGCACGTTTTCCGTCTTCTAGCTCGTATGGCATATGCCATAATAAAGAACCAAACATGAGATAATACAGTACTGGTACTCAAGAAAATTTACATCCAAATCTGGACATACGATTGTGCACTTTAAGACAAATTATGCATTTTAGTATAGTTCACGAAATTCTGATGCTCCTGAAGTATCCTCTGATGTCTTGTTTCTTTTATGACATAAAGCAAAATCTTTTAATATTTTACACGTACGAACATGCGGGCTTCCTGCGTCATCGTAGCTGCACAGGCGCAGTGACGCCTGTTATCTAGCGCTCTCTGGCAACTGCTGAAATGAACCAATTTCTAACAGGTAGCGGTAAAATATTGCGAATGGTGGTTTGAAAAGTGTTACTTTCAAAGTAAATTTCTTTTTATGCAAGATGAACTATGTGCGAGAATGTTCGATGAATTTCTTATATCACAGAGCGTTTCACTCTCATTTAAAAGTCAACTCTTTGAGGACGACCATCTAGAAGAATTTTTAGCCCAGAAGATCAGACATTTACGTCATTATTAACAATTTGACTGCCGGATTTGTGTGATATATCTTAAAGTGTAACACGCGCAAAATGATCAGCATTATATGTGGAAACTTAGCTTCTCTTCCAGCTTATTAATCTTCGAGACCAATATTAATTGTGAAAGCTTTGTTTTTCTTCTATCAAAACTATGTATATTAAATTAAACGATTAACTTTTCTTTTTGTGTGTTCGCACTGCTTAACAGTGATGTTGCTATCGGTTGACTACACTACGTGTCCTGTGCTGTCATCAGCTGGCGAGATCACGTGACACGAGCTATGACTGCCTTACAAAAGCGTGTCGCAATCTCGATTTCATTGCTTCGGAAAGTAACGTGCAGTGTCTGGTGGAATTCAAATTTATTCCTCTGTAAAATTAAGAAATGCATCATACATGTTGCTGCACATCAAAGATCTTTCCAAAACGTGTTTTTTTCCCCCCTCGGGTTTCGTTTTCTAAAGTGTCGGCAAATTCTACATCTGTGTAGAAAACATAAACATTCTAAGCATTGATAAGTTTTACAGTGTCAAGGAAAAGTATACTGTCATTTAACACGGAAAAAGTGTATTTTCACCCGAGAGGAAGTGTATTTTCAACCGGGAAATCCGGGATTTCTTTTTCCTTGTCCACGTATACACCCTGATGAAGGGGAAAAGAGGCAATATCGGTGTCCCTTCTAAGCCAGGCGGAGAAATATCACCTCGCTCTTGTGTGCTGTTACGGCTCATCCGCTCGGTATTTGCTTATTTTGTTTTCAGCACCTGCTACAAACCCTGAGGGCCATCCTGGACGAGAGGCCACTGCAGGCGAACAACCTGAGCGTCTTCCGCTGCATGAAGTGCTCGTCGCAGTTCTCCGATGAAGTAGAGTCTCCCCTGGTTCCCGGTGAGTTCCCGCTCCGCACCGGACGTTAGTTTCCTCTCTTTGAGTTGTTAAAATGTGCTCCAGGTACTCACATTCTTCCAGGTTCTGTGATGCAGTCGTCTTTTCACCTCTGAGTTGTTAAATGTGATTTACGTCTTACAGGATTGGATTGCATCTCGTTGTTGCAAAAGACAGATACTTCTTACATTAGTTCTGTTGTCCGAGCAGGTAACTGCACGTTCTGTACTGTGACTGATGCATTCTGATTTTATTGGCGTACCAGATGTCGTACGACAGTGTTGCAAATGAAAATGGGGCTCGAGAATTTGTGTCTATTAGGTTCGTCGATGACATTGTAATTCTGTCGGAGACAGCAAAGGACTTGGAAGAGCAGTTGAACGGAATGGACAGTGTCATGAAAGGAGGGTATAAGATGAACATCAACAAAAGCAAAACGAGGATAATGGAATATAGTTGAATTAGATCGGGTGATGCTGAGGGAATTAGATTAGGAAATGAGACACGTAAAGTAGTAAAGGAGTTTTGCTATTTGGGGAGCAAAATAACTGACGAAGGTCGAAGTAGAGAGGATATAAAATGTAGACTGGCAATGGCAAGGAAAGCGTTTCTGAAGAAGAGAAATTTGTTAACATCGAGTATAGATTTACGTGTCAGGAAGTCATTTCTGAAAGTATTTGTATGGAGTGTAGCCATGTATGGAAGTGAAATGTGGACGGTAAATAGTTTGGACAAGAAGAGAATAGAAGCTTTTGAAATGTGGTGCTACAGAAGAATGCTGAAGATTAGATGGGTAGATCATATAACTAATCAGCAGGTCTTGAATAGGATTAGGGAGAAGAGAAGTTTGTGGCACAACTCGACAAAAGAAGGGACCGGTTGGTAAGACATGTTCTGAGGCATCTCTGTAATGCCAGTAACAAATCCAGCACCCAGCTCTGAATTGCTACGACATCTTCTTTTAATCGGATGCAGTGCAGATCCCAAACACTCGAGCAGTACTTGAGAGTAGGTCACACTAGCATTGTATAAGAAGCCTCCACGTACGGACTGCGCTTTCCCAAAATTCTTCCAATAAGCGGAAGTCGACCATTCACCTTCTCTACCACAATCCTCACGTGCTCGTTCAATTTTACATCACTTTGTAATGTTACACCCAGACATTCGACGGATGTGACTGTGTCAAGCATAACGCTACCGGTACTGTATTCGATTGTAACGGGTTTGTTTTTCTTACTCATATATGTTAACTTACGTTTTTTACATTTAGAGTTAGCTGCCATTCATCTCTCGTCCTCCTAGAGTCACTCGACGGCGACACCTTCCGGTACTCCACAGCACCGACACGGAACGACCACACATTGCTGGCCACCCTGTCCACCGGATTATTAATGTGAATAGAAAATAATAGTGGACCTGTCACACTTCCCTAGATCACTCCTGTCGATCATCACGTACCGCGTTCTGTTACTTAAGAAGCCTTCGAGCCACTCCCATATCTGGGAATTTATTCCGTATGCTCATACTTTTTTAACAGTCTGCAATGGGGCACTGCATGAAATGTTTTTCGGAAATCTAATAATATGGAATCTGTCTAGTACCCTTCATCCTTAGTTCCCAATATATCACGTGAGAAAAGGGTAAGTAATTCTTTCTAAAACTGTGCCGATTTGTATGTTTATTCGGTCTCGGGGAAATTTACTCTATTTGAACTGAGAAAATTTCCACAAATTAAGCAGTAAACCAATGTTTAGGATGTCACTCTGTAATTTTGTGAGTCTGTTTCACACTTCTTATACACGGGAGTCACCTGTGCTTTCTTTCCGATCGGTTGAGAGCGGTGAGAGATTTGCGATAAATGCGAGCAAAGTAAGTGACCGAATTGGGATTCCATTTGGCAGCTTTTTGCTTTCAACTCCTTCAGTTGTTTCTCTACACCAGGGTTGCTTATTACTGTATCATTCTTACAGAAGTCTGTGCGACAGTACGTTTGAAAAATCCTCTTACACGAATGATTTCTTAAACGTGAAATTTAAAACTGAATCTTTCCTTTTGGTGTCTTCTACTGGCACACCAGTCAACAATGCCTTAGTTGCACTTAGTGATTTTACACGGGATCAGAATTTTCTCGGGTTCTCAGTCAAATCTTTTGCTAAGGTATGCTGCTGATAATTTTTGTAGGCTCGGTGCATATATCTTTTTACAGATGCACAAATCTCTACTAACCTTCGCCTGTTGTCACTTGTCGCTTTCACTCTCAATCTGTGTGTGTGACAGCCTTTGTTTCCTCAGCATTTTCCGAATTTACAATCTGCTTAACCTTTGCCCATATTTCCTTTTTGTCCATTGTATTGGAACTAAATTATGTCAGTTACTGTCTAAGCGAGATGCTAACAACTGCCTATCGGCACTTTGTAGTAGAAAGACTCTCCTGTTCTCTTTGACTGATTTATGTGATGACATTACGATCACTAGTCCCCGTTTGTATACTGAAGCTGTTGATAAGGTCAGGCCCCTTTGTAGCTACAAAGTCTAAAATATTTCCGTTACATTTGGGCTGCCAATCTAGCTGCTCGAGACTGTTTTCAGAAGACGTGTTCAAAAGTACTTTGCAAACCTGCCCATCTGTAGCACTCTGGAATGAATATGTAGGTGTGCCAGTCTATACTCAGTAGGTTAAAGTCCCTTCAAATTAGTGTTGCACGATCTGGGTGTTTATGCCCTACTGGCTGTACATTTTCTTTGAACGATTCTATAAGTGCCACTGTAGAATTTGGTGGCTGGTAAAAACGTCCACAACAATTAACATCAATTTCGCCTAGACCTCTTTTACTTGCTTATTGCCTAGCCTAAAAACGTGCTCTCCTCGAGTACTGCACCACCCAAGTAGCTGTTCCCTTTGTGAAGTGCACCCCTGACATATTGAGAAGAGTCCTACAGATCCCCACACGATAACGCCGCTCCGCAAACCTGCATCTGACACCGTCGCAGAGCTGACAGAGTCTCTGATCGAGACCCTTCACTCGGCTCCGAACCGGAGGACCCCGGTCGGCCCCGGGAACGGTGCTGCGACGAGTGAGCTCTGCTCACACCCTGCACGCGAGGCCGGCAGTCTTCGCCACCTCTGGCAGCTGCCCGTAAGGCCCGGGGACGGCCTCGGAATCCACGTGTCAGGTGTCCCGGTGCCGACGTGAGCCACGACTCGCAGACGACTGCACCCCGTATGCTCGATAGCTGCACGAGAGACCCGTTCCCCTTAATTGGATGAAGCCTCCTGGCAGATATACTGAATGTATATCTTTTTCATTGGCCCCGAGTACTACCTCCCTGAGGGGTTACGTAACACGCCTAACGTTCCCGATAACTAGCAAACCCCTCCCCCTGTGTGCTCGCTCGGACCCTGCTGAAAGAACGGCCACCCGTTCACTACAGAGCGAATAGGCGAGGTCACCACTTTGAGTGATGCGAATGTGTTAACATCTGTGACTCACCCTGCTGTGAGGACAGATCCACCACGAGTACACTAGATGGCGTTTCGGCAGCAGAGCCCGTGGGCAAAAAGAGTGGCAACTGACGTGCCCCGCGTGACGTGCCAGATTCTCCGCCACCGCTTCACTGCGAAGTAGCAGCCCGGAGGTGATCGACTTCAGCCGAAAGTGCATTCAGCTGTTTGTGAACTGCAGCCAGCTCCTTTTGTGTGTCTGCACACGGCACACGCAAATCCTACCCGAGCTGGCGAGACTGACTGAAGAAGTAAATTATTAGAGCAGACAGAAACCTAGATGTGCAACTTGCTACCATTCTCACGTGTCACTGATTGGCACTGATGCCTCAAAAAGTTGTTTAGGTGGCTGCTCGGAAGAAATGAAAAGTTGCCTGCAGGCTTCCTGAATTTACACATACAATTAAAAAACGTGAGATTAAACCTCTTAAATAGAAAAACACACATGGAATTTAAGAAATATACTACTAGGAAAACACAGAAAAAGCAAAACATGGAACTTAAAAAATGACAATCCAACATGCAGTAATGCAATGTAATGAAAATAATACATTGCTACTCGCCATATAGAGGACATATTGAGTCACTGACAAGTCCATCAGAAAGACTGCTAAACATGTAAGCTTTTGGCTTAAAGGTGTTCTTCTAAACCGAGCGAGGTGGCGCAGTGGTTAGCACAATGGACTCGCATTCGGGAGGACGACGGTTCAATCCGGCCATCCTGATTTAGGTTTTCCGTGATTTCCCTAAATCGTTTCAGGCAAATGCTGGGATGGTTCCTTTGAAAGGGCACGGCCGATTTCCTTCGCAATCCTTCCCTAACCCGAGCTTGCGCTCCGTCTCTAATGACCTCGTTGTCAACGGGACGTTAAACACTAACCACCACCACCACCGTTCTTCTAAAGTAGACGACACACAAACATTCACACACACACACACACACACACACACACACACACACACACACACACACATATAAGCATCTGACTACCAAAGCTGGACTGCGAGCGACTGTGTGCGACGAGAGAAGCAGTCTGGGTGGTGGGGGTAAAGATGATGGTGGGGTGGGGAGGGAGGATAGCAGAGTAGGGGTCAGGGACAGAAAAATGCCACTTGTGGGAGCGTGCAGGGATGAGGTGAGGAGTGGATATGGCAGCTAGGTGCAGGCGAGAGGTTAGACGGGGGTGGAAAAGACTATGGGTGCGTGGGTAGAAAAGAAGGCAGTGTAGTGCTGGACTGGTAACAGGAAAGAAAGGATAGATGGATGAAGGACAGTGACTAACGAAGGTTAAGAAAGGGTTATGGGTATGTAGGATATACCACATTTACTCGAATCTAAGCCGCACTTATTTCCTATTTTTGAAATCCAAAAAACCACCTGCGGCTTAGAATCAAGTGCAAAGTAAGCGGAAGTTCTGAAAAATGTTGGTAGGTGCCGCCACAACTTCTGTCGTCATATATATGTAGCGCTACACAGGCATGCTTTGCAGGCACAAAGATAAAATAAAAACCTATGCGTCAGTAAATAAATTAAAAGAAAATGTAGAAGAATGTAAACATTATGCCGTGTATTCTTTTGTCTTTGCTGCTATCTCATTAAATGCTGTCTGCCTAATAAACTACGAAACTAGAGTGAGACAACAGCAAATGCGAAAGAATATTCGTATCATGTCATGTTTATATTCGTATTATTCTTATGCTGAATAGAGATACAGTCAGAAATGAAGCACGGCAACTGACTAGATTTTTGAAATCTAAGATGACTCTAATTTCTGTGCAGAATGTAATGTACTAAAGAGGCGTCTGCAAAGATTTTCAAATGGAGAAAAATTTTCGCTAAACTCTCGTTCAGAACATCTTCTATCATACGCAGTCTATTATTTGGTTTTTGTTGATCATTATCAAAGAAAGCAGCAGTGTAAGTAACAACAAATAGCAGTCTCCTGTCGTTGATTCGCTTATGAGACAATTCCTCTCTCTTTTTTTTTTTTTATTCTAAGCCGTGGTAGCACGCATAAAAAGCAAGCCATGCCGCGAGCGGCGACAGTTCGTAAATGCTCATTATCAGAATACGACAAACAATGCATGACACAGTACAATAATTAATTTTCAGTTTAGAGTGACGTAAACACCTATAACAAAGAGAACGGCACTTATCAGATCAAACCAAAATAAGCAATTAATTCAAACCAGACTAAGCACGTGAAAAAGGAAGGGTACTCGTATAAATACGGACGGAGTGCCTGACGCATAGCAATGGCTACCTGGTAAAGCTTAACTGCTAAGCTTACGACTTCTTCATTCATTCGACCTCAATTATGTCTCATGTTACAATGGACCAACTTTGTTTCAATTTGGAGGGGTGGTCTAAAACTTTTCTCTCCCCTTGAATTTCGAGTCTCAAATTTCACGTGCGGCTTCTATTCGGAAAAATTTTTTTCCCTTGATTTCGAGTCTCATTTTTCAGGTGCGTCCGCCGCTCGTGGTCTCGCGGTAGCGTTCTCGCTTCCCGAGCACGGGGTCCCGGGTTCGATTCCCGGCGGGGTCAGGGATTTTCACCTGCCTCGAGATGACTGGGTGTTTGTGTTGTCCTCATCATTTCATCATCATCCAGGAAAGTGGCGAAATTGGACTGAGCAAAGGTTGGGAAATTGTACGGGCGCTGATAACCACGCAGTTGAGCGCCCCACAAACTAAACATCATCATCATCATTTTTCAGGTGCGGCTCAGATTCGAGTGTGGCTTAGATTCGAGTAAATACGGTAGGTGCAGGCGAGAGGTTAGAGGGGAGTGGAAAAGACTGTGGGTGCGTGGGTAGCAAAGAAGGCAGTGTTGTGCTGGACTGGCAACAGGGAAGAAGGGATAGGTGGATGAAGGACAGTGACTAACGAAGGTTAAGGTGAGAATGGTTATGGGTACAAAGGATATATTGCAGGGAGAAGTGGTGTCGGAAAGAAGGATCCACATGGCACGGGCTCTGAAGCAGTCGTACAAACAAACAACGACGTGTCGGGCAGCACGCTCAGCAACTTGACGGTCCGTCCGTCCCTTGGCCACAGTTTGTCAGTGGCCATTCGTGTGAACGTAATGGTCGTCGGTTGAAGTCTTCGAGCCACTCGGATATCTGTGAACTTATTCTGTATCCTCGTACCTTCATTAACAGCCTACAATGGTGCACAGTGTCAAATGCTTTCCGCAAATCTAGAGATATGGAATGTGCCCATTGCCCTTCATCCATAGCTCACAGTATATTATGTGAGAAAAAGGCAAGGAGTTTTTCACGAGTGATGCTTTCTAAAACTTAACCTTCTCAGTCTCAAAGCTTATTATATTCAAACTGAAAATATGTTCACCAATTCTGCAGCAAACAAAAGTTAGGGATATTGGTCTGTAATTCTGTGAGGTCGACAGGAAGTGCAAAATGGCTAAGTAGGGATGGCTAGAAGACAAATGTAATGATGTAGAGGCTTATCTCACTAGGGTAAGATAGATACTGCGTACAGGAAAATTAAAGAGACCTTTGGAGAAAAGAGAACCACTTGTATGAATATCAAGAGCTCAGATGAAAACCCAGTTCTAAGCAAAGAAGGGAAAGCAGGAAGGTCGAAGGAGTATATAGAGAGCCTATACAGGGGCAATGTTCTTGAGGACAGTATTATGGAAATGGAAGAGGGTGTAGATGAAGATGAAATGGGAGATGCGATACTTTGCGAAGAGTTTGACAGAGCACTGAAAGACGTGAGTCGAAACAATGCCCTGGGAGTAGACAACATCCCATTAGAACTACTGACAGCCTTGGGAGAGCCAGTCCTGACAAAACTCTTCCATCTGGTGACCAAGGTATACGAGACAGGCAAAATTCCCTCAGACTTCAAGAAGAATATAATAATTCCAATCCCAAAGAAAGCAGGTGTTGACAGATGTGAAAATTAGCCAACTATCAGTTTAATAAGTTAATGTCAGGAAGTCGTTTCTGAAAGTATTTGTATGGAGTGTAGCCACGTATGGAAGTGAAACATGGACGATAAATAGTTTGGACAAGAAGAGAATAGAATCTTTTGAAATGTGGTGCTACAGAAGAATGTTAAAGATTAAGTGGGTAGATCACATAACTAATGAGGAGGTATTGAATAGAATAGGGGAGAAGAGGAGTTTGTGGCACAACTTGACCAGAAGAAGGGACCGGTTGGTAGGACATGTTCTGAGGCATCAAGGGATCACTAATTTAGTACTGGAGGGCAGCGTGGAGGGTAAAAATCGTAGAGGGAGACCAAGAGATGAATACACTAAGCAGATTCAGAAGGATGTAGGCTGCAGTAGCTACTGGGAGATGAAGAAGCTTGCACAGGATAGAGTAGCATGGAGAGCTGCATCAAACCAGTCTCAGGACTGAAGACCACAACAACAACAACAACAACAACAACAATTCTGTGAGTCCATTCTTTTACCCCTTTTATATACTGCAATCACCTGCACTTTTTTTTAGTCACTCGAGCTTTTTGCTGGGCGAGAGATCCACAATAAGTGCAAGCTAGGTAAGGGGCCAATCCTATAGAGTACTTTTTGTAAAACCGAATTGGGATTCCAATCGAACCTGGTGATTTATTTGCTTTCAAATCTTTCAGTTGTTTCTCTACCCCAGGGATGCTTATTGCTGTGTCATCCATACAGGAGTTGGTCCAGTGGTCAAATGACAGTACATTCGTACAATTCTACTGTGTGAATTAGTTCCTGAATGAGAAATTTAAAACTTCAGCTTTCGTTTTGTTATCTTCAACTGGCACACCACAGCAGTCAACAAAGAGACCGAATTGAAGCCTTAGACGTGCTTAGCGATACGTACGACTAGAATTTTGTTGGGTTTTCTGCCAGATCTTTTGCTACGGTATGACGGTGGTAGTTGTACGCTTCACGCATAGGTATTTTCACAGACACACTAGGCTCTACTAATCCTTGCGTGTCGTCATTAGTCCATTCCATTTCAGGTGCGACAGCCTCCGATTCCTCGGCATCCTCCAAATTTCGGTATTAATCCGTAATGTGTCTTTTCCATCCCTGATACACTTACTTTTTGCTTTTGACACCGTTCCTCACAAGCGACTTCTAATCGAGCTGCAGGCCTATGGGGTATCATCTCAGTTGTGCGACTGGATTCGTGATTTCCTGTCAGGAAGGTCGCAGTTCATAGTAATAGACGGCAAAATATCGAGTAAAATTGAAGTTATATCAGGTGTTGCCCAGGGAAGCGTCCTGGGACCTCTGCTGTTCCTGATCTATATAAATGACCTGGGTGACAATCTGAGCAGTTCTCTTAGGTTGTTCGCAGACGATGCTGTAATTTACCGTCTAGTAAGGTCATCCGAAGACCAGTATCAGTTGCAAAGCGATTTAGAAAAGATTGCTGTATGGTGTGGCAGGTGGCAGTTGATGCTAAATAACGAAAAGTGTGAGGTGATCCACACGAGCCCCAAAAGAAATCCGTTGGAATTCGATCGTTTTGTATTATCACGTTTACAGGAGAGAGAGTGTGGCAGATATGATACACGAATTAGGATGGAAGTCATTAAAGCAAAGACGCTTTTCATCGCGGCAAGATCTATTTAGGAAATTTCAGTCACTAACTGTCTCTTCCGAATGCGAAAATATTTTGTTGAGCCCAACCTTCATAGGTAGGAATGATCATCAAAATAAAATAAGAGAAATCAGAGCTCGAACAGAAAGGTTTAGGTGTTCCTTTTTCCCGCACGCGGTTCGGGAGTGGAATGGTAGAGAGATGGTATGATTGTGGTTCAATGAACCCTCTGCCAAGCACTTAAATGTGAATTGCAGAGTAATCATGTAGACGTAGATGTATATGTAGAACATCCCAACTGCACCCTACCCCCTCCCCACCTTGTCCTGTGTGCTCCCGCAAACAGCACTTGACAGTCCCCCTCCCCGCGCCCTGCTATCCCTCCTTTCCCCACCCCAGCCTCTTCCTTATTCCTGCCACCAGACTGCTTCACCCATTGTACCCAGTTGCTCGCTGTCCGGCCTCGGCAACCAGAGACAGTGGTCGTGTGTGTACGTGTGAGTTGTAGTTGCGTGAATGGGCCTACTTTAGAAGAAGTCCTTTAGGCCAAAAGTTTATATATTTAGCAGTCTTTCTGTTGTGCGTGTTGCTGACTCGACGTTTCCTGTATATGGTCAATGGCAGTCCATCCTTTTTATAATATTGCCAAATATGGAACTTTGCACTCTGGAGATATGTGTGGCATACGAAGTTAGATTGACATCCAACCGTGTCTTTTAGTGCTTCACTTTTTTCGCAGGTAGTTTTAATTTATATGCATGGAAGTCTACCTGAGCTTACCATTAATACAGCAGGCATATTACTGTGGTGTGACACGGGAAGATGTTATTTGTTTGAATGTGAACACTTCAGGGGAAGTTACTGTGTAATTTCGTAAATGACTACTGTTGCTGTGGTGCACAATAAGCAGGTCTTATCTTATTCAGTTAACACCAAAAAATGACTTCCTGTGTAAGCAGTAGTAATAGTAAATGGTGAAGAGTTGTCTGACATAAAGTAGATGCTAGTAATAATAGTAACAGTAATAATACAGGATTATTCTAAACTATGGACGCAGTTTAAAAAATTCATATGTATTTGAGTACAAATCCAAAATAAACAAGCTTTATACCAATGAAAAGAGGAAGTTTCAGAGTTTTTGGCGGGTGGCAGTGTGCGGGCAGTGACGGTTTCAGAAGCGGCCGGTAGAGTTCGTGCGGCAATAGGGCCATCTTTCGGTTTCGCTGTCAGTTGTGAGTGAGATGGCAACTGTGGAGGACGAGGTTTTCTGTGTTCTCGAGTTTTTGAAGAGTGAGTCGCAAATTGCAGTGCAGTGGGCATTTTGTACCAAATTCAGTATTTGACCACCAACTCTCAAAAGTATTAGCCGTAGGTTTAAGCAATGTAAACAGATTGTGAGTGTGTGCAAAGGAAAAAGCACAGGCTGACCACGCAAGTCAGAGGACGGTGTCCGACGGATTCGAGAAAGATTTGTGTGCAGTCCCAGTACGTTTACCGATAGAGCCAGTCGAGAACTCGGAATGCCCCGACTGACTGTACGGGAAGTTGTGAGATGGCGTTTGCTCTAGGAGCCCTACCGATTACAACTTGTGCAGGCTCTCAACCCCGATGACGAAGAGAAGCGTCTCGCACTTTGTGGTTGTGTGCTAGCAAATGATGCATTTCTACAGTGTGTAACTTATAGCGATGAAGCGACGTTCCACCTCAGTTGAAAAGCTGACAGACACAGTGTTCACATACGGAGTTTGGAAAATCCGTTGCAACACGAAGGAGACTCACCGAATATCGACGTGTTCTGTACCACGAAGGTTTACGGACCACTTTTCTTTGCAGAAAGAATTGTAACAGGAATCACGTACCTGGAAATGTCGGAACAGTGCTGTTCCCTCAACTTATGGAAGATTCCCAGGACTCCATTTTCCAACAGAACGGAGCTCCGCCCCCATCGGCACCGTGACGTACGAGGCTTTTCGAAGGACTCCCTTCCTCAGCACCGGATCAGTCTCAGGAGACTCGAGGACCTGGCTCTGCACTTGTGGATCTCCCGATCTCACACCCTGCAACTATTTCTTACGGGGTTATGTGAAGGAAGCCGTTTACGTCCCGCCTCTACCGACCACTCCGAACAATCTGCGGAACCGGATCACCGCTGCGGTCCACTCCGTAACGGCAGATACGCTTTCGCTCGTGTGGGACGTGGTAGGCTACTGCGTCGACGTTTGCTGTGCAGCCAGTGGTGGCCACATTGAACTTTTACAACATTTATCACATTTATAATTCTTATATAATTATTAAATAATTATTAAAAACTAATTAATTACAAATTATTAAATTTATTAAATTGGTATCAAACATTATGAAAAAAACTTTGAAACTTTCTATTTTCATTGGTATAAAGCTTGCTCATTTTGGATTTGTACTTGAATAAATAAGAAGTTTTGAAAATGTGTCCATCATTTAGAATAACCCTGTATACTGCTGGAATCCCTCTCCTGTGTGTAAAGGGACTTACACTGCAGTTCTACGAAACTGTGTCATCGGAACAGTTCAAAAAGCATTTTGCAACTGTACCAGATCCCCGGCTGGACGGGACCCTCCGGTGCCCGAACTGCGGCAGCGCCGTCGTGGTACAGGCCGAGGAGGAACCGCAGCCCGACCCGCAGCCACAGCCGCGGCCGACCGGAGCTGCGCCGCCGTCCCGCAGGCGGGCCGACGTCCGCGCCGCCGTACCGGCCCCGGAGGACCCTCCCCTCGCCGACTCTCCCTCGCAGTCCAGCATAGGTGAGGCTGCCGCCGAGTAGTCGGTCTGAACTCGCGGGTCGACGGCGAGACGCGGGACTGTAAAACTTTTCGGATTGCACCACAGTAACGGTGTACGGTGTCTCTCTTACTATGCCATGAAATAATTGGGTTGTCCTATTTAGCAGTAGGACTTGTGTACAAAGGGAATTGGCATTTTCTGCTTTGAGTGGGGTTATTGATGGGTTTGACTGGAAAGCTGTAACGGTATCCCAAACTTGTTTTAGTTGACTTTATTATGTGTCTTCACATCACATCTAGTAAGCAGCCAGAGTGCTAGTACAAACAATTTTTCTACGTCCCTCAAAATGAAAAATTACACACAGCTACGAGTATCAGAATTTTTTAATGACTGTGCCCGGACTGCACCTACACTCGTGTTCGGAAAAAATGGGACACCTCGAATGACTAGAGATTAGACGTTCGTATTCACAGGACGTGTACATTTATGCGTTCTGCAGAAATGATTAGCATGTGAATCACTCGCTTCAGCATGTGTCCCGTTGCCCGGCGAGCACAGGGTGCACCACGGGCACCCGTAACTTGTTCTTATAAGGCACGAATGGTGTGCTGTGGTATAGCAATCTGTGCTGCATTCACCCGGTTCCGAAGTTCAACTGTGGTGTTCGGCATCGGCTCACGGCGCTGCACCCGTCATTTGACCGTATCGCACACCTTTCGAGCGGCGACAAGTCTGGCGATCTGGCGGGCCGGGGCAAAAGGCCGGCATCCCGTGACACCGAGAAGGCACGCGTTTGTGCGACAACTTGTGGTCGCCTATTGTCTCGCTGAAAAATGGCGCCTGGGGTGTCGTGCGGAAAGGGTACGGCTACAGGTCGCAGCGTGTCATTCGTGTACACACTGGTCACAGTGCACTGGACGTGCATCGACTGCAATTTTTGGTTGTACCCAATAGCGCCCGACATGTACGGCCCGGAATTGGTGCCGTACGTCTTACGCGAATGCGGTCACTGTGGTGCCGCTCCCCCTGTCTGTGGCGCACCAAAATGCGGCCGACATTTTCAAACAGACAGAACACGAATTTGTCCGAAAACACTATCCGATGCCGTCCCTGTCACCAGTGACGTCGTTCCGTACACCGTTGCCGTCTGGCATTTTTCTGCACATTCGTCAGAGCTAGGGGAAGGGAACGACACCCACGTAACCCGTGCCGTAATAGACGACGGACTGTCGCCCCCGGTATACTACGGTGTGTTACACTGTTCTGCTGTTGCACCAGAGCCGAGGAGGTCGTAATCTATCCTGCCGTTTGCACGAGGTGTCGATCTTCTCAGTGGGTGGTCCGGGTGGTGTGACCTGACCCATCTCGTCGTGTTCTGCGGTCTTACGTGAACCGTTCTGCACACACCCGTTGCACTGCCGCAACACTTTGTTCCACACGAGCAGCAGTTTCCCGTGTGGATGCGTCACATTCTCTCATGCCAATAATACGCCCCCTTTCAAACTCACCGATTTGACGGTACAGTTCACGTATATGTCTGCGAGGCTTCCTGCGTATCTGCTCGAGTTACCCTGATCTGTTACTTTCACTTTATAGTGACAACGAGGGCTGCAGGTAAATTTTACCGGAAGCTGGTAGTGCGCCACGACACTGGTGTCGACCTTGAACACGCGGGCTGACGTGATTCGAATGCTAATCAATTCTGCAGAACGTATTAATGCACTCGTCTTGTGAATATGAACATCCTATTTCTACTTATTCGACGTGTTTGGTCATTTGTGGACACGAGTCTGTTTTTATCGAACTTGTTGTAATAGTTTGTTCTCACAAAACTATACGTGCACGAAGCTGAACATATGTACAGAGAAAAGTTTCACCAGTTTGGGGCACTGGATGGGAGGCAAAAAGTCACCTTTGTTTCTTGTCTTATGTGTGTGAGCAAAATGGTTCCCGTGAAACAATTTCCATTTGATATGCAAAAAGATGATAATTTCATAAATGTATAAGGATGGCAGAGAATATTTAAAGTTTTCTGCATTATGGGTGACAAGTTTGTGTGCAATATACAGTGCATGTATTTCGAATGACTTTTTTCTATATCTTTAGTGTTCACATTACATTAGTCGAGTTACCCCAAAAAACTATACCGTGCCTAATAATCGTTGCAAAGTAGCTTGTATACGTTACTTTCAGTGTGCCCATGATAGTTGTACTTAATTTTGTTCTTTTTTTTTTCTTTCTTTCTTTCTTTTTTCCTTGCTTAACACAACACGTTTCAAGAATTTATTCTCAGTTTCAACTACATTTTCATACATAAATATTTTTGTGATGTTTGCATGTGTGATTTTCCACCTCCCTTGGCTGTAGTTCTCTTTTTGAGGTTATACTGTAGTTGGAAAATGGGACAGATGAATCTTGGTATGTTGACACTAATGTTGGAGATAGTATTTTTATGTGTCTTTTTACAAGTATCCATTACACAGAATATCACACACACACACACACACACACACACACACACACACACGCAGTCACAACTTCCACTGTCTGTTTTTGTAATCACAACATGCAAGAGTGATATAACAGTGTTATTTCACAAAGAGTTTGTATATAATCGGAGATGTTAAAATTAGTATCACATTGTATATGTAAAGTTGTCAATTATAAAACTTATTTTATTTTACCATGTTTCAGTGTTGAATTATCAATTATGTTTGTATTTCATTGTGGATGTTGATTAGAGTCTATGGGGTAATATACATATTTATGGTAAACTACTGCAGTTGACATATGCACGCGAAACATTTCAAAAAAATTAAGTGATTCGCTTGCTAATTTGTTGTTGAGAATTTTTTCTATTTCGCTTTTATATTGTACAAAAATTCCCAGTTCCTGCTTTAAATCCACTATATGTGACTTTTGCAAGCAATGGAGAATTGTAAAATCTCATTGTGTTTTTTAATGGGTGTCTAGTGCTTTGTATGCGTGTAACTATTGCTGATTTTGTAAATTTGTTATGTGTGTAACTGTTAATGTGATCATTGTATATCATTTGAAAGTTTGACCACTTTGTCCTAAATCGAGCAAGTCTTACATGAGAATTTGCTTATTCCTGAGTCTGAGAAAGGTGTGGTCTAATTCCTGTTATAGTTTGTTGTTTGTGGAGAAAGATATGTTCACTAAATGTGACGTAAGAGGATTTCGTACATTTTTGGAAAATGTTAAAAGTATGGTGGCCATACATCTGATTGTGTTAATTGTTCCTCATAAAGAACCTGGAATTTATTTCTTATTTGTTTCTGAATTTCATCTATCACTGAACTGGGGAAGTCATTAGCCACAGCAGTTTGCTTAACGATGTCTGACTTTTCTCCCTGATCTCTTTGTTCATTGGGATTTTGTTCACTCCGTGTCCCGTCATTTTGCAGGCAGTTTTCTTGTGTGCGTCTAGGTGATGTGATGTGCAGTGATTGTGTAGTTGGAAGTTGTCTCTTTTCTGTATATCTTGAACTTGTGCTTGCTCTTTTGGTTTTGTGAACAAATCTAGAAAATTAATGCTGGTGTCCCCCCCCCCCTCCCCCCCGCTGTGAAATTTATTTTCTGCTTTAGGTGGTATATGAAAATGTCTGCTATTGTGCCAGATGTGGATTAGCTCATGGTTAGCCCATGTCATTGTTGTTGATAAACATTACCATTAAGCAGAGTAATTGTAGTTGAGGATTAGGTCAAGTAACTGTAAGTTAAATAATTTCAGCTTGTGAACACTAGTAAGTTGTTCTTTATTACTAAAATGGCTTTTTAGAAGGATATTAGAATATAGGTTTGTTATGTCTAAAACTAATAGCAATGGAGGTACTATCGAAGACAGTGCTGCCAAAGCCGAAATACTAAACACAGCCTTCCGAAATGCCTTCACAAAAGAATACGAAGTAAATATTCCAAAATTTGAATCGAGAATAGCTGCCAACATGAGTAATGTAGAAGTACATATCCTCGGGGTAGTGAAGCAACTTAAATCACTAAATAAAAGCAAGCCTTCTGCTCCAGACCGTATACCAATTAGGTTCCTTTCAGAATATGCTGATGCTATAGCTCCATACTTAACAATCATATACAACGGTTCGCTTTACGAAAGATCCCTACCCAAAGACTGGAAAGTTGCACAGGTCACACCAATATTCAATGAAGGAAGTAGGAGTAATCCACTAAATTACAGGCACGTATCATTAACATCGATACACAGCAATATTTTGGAAAATATAGTGTATTTGGAACATATATTGTATTACCTCAAAGAAGAGAACAGTCTATTGACACACAGTCAACACCACTACAACTGGCAACCGTGACAGGACAGTTTTTTAGGTGTCGTTTCAACTGTTACACGTGTAACAAATTTACAAACTCAGCAATAGCTACACACATAAAAAGCACTGGACACCCACTCAAAAACACAGAAGAAAATCTTAAGATTCTCCATCACTTCCAAAAATCACATACAGTGGATTTAATTGACAAACTGGAAATGTTTGTACATCACATAAGGCAAAGAGAACAGATTCTCAACTACAAACTAGATAGTGAATAATTTAATATTTTGTATTGCAGATCTAGAATCTCACCGATATTCTCCAATGCCGAATTTAGTTTGTTAGGTGACACCTAATAAACTGTCCTGTCATGGTTGACAGTTGTAGTGGTTAATAAAAAAGAAGAAGAGAAGAAAAGAAAAGGTTGAAAATGTGGGAAGAAATGGTGAGTAAAAAGGGGGTTTTAAAATCATTAATGACTGTGAATAAGGGAAAGAATGAAATGCAAATCGGACTTCGTATTACAGAAAAGCGATTGGACTTTGTGATTCGGAAAAGCTGTTGTTGGGGTGGTCCTTGTGGCGTTTCTGAGCAAAAGTCAAACCAATTTCCACTACAAAAATTATTTGAAATGCATGAAAAAGTCGTAGCTGCTCCAAAATCTTGCAGTAAGTTTCCTCGTCCAGAAATTACTAACGTCTACGAATGAATACCATCTTGATATTGAATGCAATGTATTTTACGGCTGCTTCCGTCCTCCAAATTTCATACAAGCTTCCACAATACTGTATGTCTGCACATCAATAAGTTTTTACATCTTAATCAGACCAAGACTAACGAATAAGTTTTTACATCTGAATCGTACCGATACTAGCGAATAAGTGAAGTTAAGCTTTCGCTCTCAAGAGACAAGAGCAGGTAAGAAACAAAATCTTTGTACCTTCATTTTCTTATAAATATTTTCTCTGCCGTCGAGCGCTCATACAGCTGCGACGGTATAGTTTATATCTGAGGGAACAAGTGTAGCATGCCGAAGTCAAAGTCTCACTACAGCACGGTTAAAAAACATTGGATGTAGCCCACCACTTTGTCTAATTCCAGTCTGAATTTCAAACTAGCCTCATATTTTTCATACAAATTTGACTTAAGATTTTATGACAGTGAAAATAATCGATTACTGAGTCTTTCCTTCTCACCCGCTTCGGTAAGTCTCCCCTGACGTGGGGTTCTGGGTGACTTTTCTGATCGGTACCTCTTTCCCTAACCCTTTCCAGTCCTTTTCCTTCAGCCCTCTTCCTTCCCCTTTAACTCTTCTACCAGGAGAAGGAGCCTATTTGTGTGTGTGTTCTCCTGCCGCTGCTCAGTGAGTAGATTTTTTATTACTTAATATTTTGTATTTGTCGGTGTTTCTTGTGAAAGCTACTGTCTTTGAAGACGTTCTTTGAGAGTTCCGAGTGCAGTCAGTCAGTTAGTCTCCAAAAGTAGGAGACCTTATAAAAAAAATACAAAAATATAAACCAGTACCCTTTAGTTCTTTTAACCTTTCTTCCAGATAACTGCTTTCTTTTTCTCAGACTCCAAGATTTTAAGCCACTCAGGGCAATGCTCCGAAATGTAGTATTTTATGATGTACTTTCCAATTCTGGCCTCACCTCACTTTTCAGCAATTTGGCATTTGTAACAAATGTGCTCTTTCGGTGACATCTTCACTGTAACTGCCTGGGTGCTAAGGGAATCTTTCTGGAGTAAGATTTGTGTAAAAGAGAAAGTCGATTGTCTTCTTGATCTGTGTGGCAGCTGTGCTCCTGGCAGTTATGTTTCAGTAAATACTGCTAAATGGATGTTTATTACAAAGATTATTAATGGTCAAAGAAATTTTAATTTCGAATTATATAGTTGCGCAAGAATTGTAAGTGTCAGAGGTCCTCAGACTGGAGTATCCAATCCATATGTATTAAATTATTTAAATGTCAATGAGTGTTATGACTCCCTTAATTGAATTTTTTTTTCCTGCTCAGATGGTCTGACCAGGGCCAGGTGCCAATTTTAGTACCTTAGTCATTGTCTCTTCTTTCCTCCCAGTAGTCTTTCATCTGTTACGTTTGTTTTTCTCTTCCTGTCTTCTGACCTCTTCAGGCCAGATTTTTTCACCCTTCTCCCTCCAAATGCTTCCGTACTCAATACTTTTTTCCTAAACGCATGCCAGTCAGTCGTTTCTTTTATTTTTGGAATTCTTTTGAAAGAAATATTAGTGTACGTAACAGCTGCTGTTGCAAAGGGCAGAGCCGATGCCATCGCACTGACATAATTCCACGCGTATACTTATCAGGTTTCGCAGCTTGCTGTAATTCTGTTACAGATATGTTACGGTTGTCGAGTGAGTGAGAAAATTTGGATGCTCGAGCAGAAGAAATTGTTTAATAAGTCACCTCACACTTTTTGTTCTGTAGAATAATTTTACTTCCTGTCATTATGATTTTAAAATTTTTAATCTATCAAAGAATTAAAGTATGTATGAAAAATAGATCTTGAAACTCGGTCTCTCTCTCTCTCTCTCTCTCCCTCCCTCTCCCTCACTCCCTCTCCCTCTCCCTCTCTCTCTTTTTTAGTACACATACTCTGGAAGACACATCAATTACTTGTATGCCAATAATGCTTTAAATAACAGCATAAATGACTGTTTATCTGGGCCCGACATTTTGGTAAGCAGACGGTCTCCAAGTGTTAGTGGAATAGAATTGTGAGCATCATATTTGTCAAATTTCTAAAATGCTAATAATTTTATGTCACTATTCTACTATTTCCATTACTTTAAAAACAATGCTCAACCATGTGCCACAATCATAAACAGTGATTTTATTTTCAGTTCTGTACTGCTTCATCTGATAGACTGGGTAGTCTGACATTGGGCTCTGTAGCATCTGCCACACTGGACTCGCACTCTAGAGGACGGCGGTTCAAACCCGTCTCTGGCCGTGCCGATTTAGGTTTTCCACGATTTCCCTAAATCGCTTCGGGTGAATGCCGGTGTTCCTACCCGACCCGTGGGACCGACGGCCTTGCCGTGTGGTCCCCTCCCTCGAATCGACCAGCAGCACCAAGTGTCGGGCCAGGCCCGAAGGGTAACACGTTTATGCAAGAATATATTGTGAAGCTGTTGCAATTAGACTTAATATTTCACTGTCGGTCACATTTGGATCTACTCGAACAGATTACCAGTATCAGCTTTACTGGTTTCAGTTTTATAAATCTCAAAAAAGAGTTATAAATCTGTGACTGCGTGTTGTACATGTCGTCGACTCAATGAGGGTCGTAAATACTTCAGTGCTTCGATACTGGTGGACTGAATCGTCTGATGCCTACACCTCAGATTGTACTCCCTCACGAAATTCTGTTTCATTTTCAATCTTTCCCCTTCTTATTCAGTAAGTCAGCTTACACAGACGATGACACGCGGTGTCTCTCGTGACCGGGCGCCACCGTCAGGAGACGGTTCGGTAGGAGTGGGTACGAATCCTGTTTAGGTGGAGAGTCTCCGGTATCGGTTTCGGGCCGAATCTCACCGGTGGGGTCGGTGGCAGAAAAGTGTTTCGGGTGTAGGTACCGGGGAAAGGAGACGAGGTCTCCGACGTGCTCGGTCCGACAGAAATTAGGAGTGGGGCAAAAGGTGAGGCCTCCGGCGAAGACCAATACTTCTGTGGGGCCGGGCTTTCGGAGGAGAGGCTCGTGAGTGTGACGTACCCCTGCACTAGACATGCCCCGTGCACCCTCCCGGTACTGACTACTCCAGTCCTGTCACAGCCGTCAAAGTGTACCGTAGGTCTCTAGAAGAGCGTAGCATTCCAAAGGATTGGAAAAGGGCACAGGTCATCCCCGTTTTCAAGAAGGGACGTCGAACAGATGTGCAGAACTATAGACCTATATCTCTAATGTCGATCAGTTGTAGAATTTTGGAACACGTATTATGTTCGAGTATAATGACTTTTCTGGAGACAAGAAATCTACTCTGTAGGAATCAGCACGCGTTTGAAAAAGATGGTCGTGTGAAACCCAGCTCGCGCTATTAGTCCACGAGACTCAGAGGGCCATAGACACGGGTTCACAGGTAGATGCCGTGTTTCTTGACTTCCGCAAGGCTTTCGATACAGTTCCCCACAGTCGCTTAATGAACAAAGTAAGAGCATATGGACTATCAGACCAATTGTGTGATTGGATTGAGGAGTTCCTAGATAACAGAACGCAGCATGTCATTCTCAATGGAGAGAAGTCATCTGAAGTAAGAGTGATTTCAGGTATGCCACAGGGGAGTGTCGTAGGACCGTTGGTATTCACAGTATACATAAACGACCTTGTGAATAACATCGGAAGTTCACTGAGGCTTTTTGCGGATGATGCTGTGGTATATTGAGAGGTTGTAACAATGGAAAATTGTACTGAGATGCAGAAGCATCTGCAGCGAATTGACGCATGGTGCAGCGAATCGCAATTGAATCTCAATGTAGACAAGTGTAATGTGCTGCGAATACATAAAAAGAAAGATCCCTTATCATTTACCTACAATATAGCAGGTCAGCAACTGGAAGCAGTTAATTCCATAAATTATCTGGGAGTATGCATTAGGAGTGATTTAAAATGGAATGATCATATAAAGTTGATCGTCGGTAAAGCAGATGCCAGACTGAGATTCATTGGAAGAATCCTAAGGAAATGCAATCCGAAAACATAAGTAGTAGGTTACAGTACGCTTGTTCGCCCACTGCTTGAATACTGCTCAGCAGTGTGGGATCCATACCAGGTAGGGTTGATAGAAGAGATAGAGAAGATCCAACGGAGAGCAGTGCACTTTGTTAGAGGATCATTTAGTAATCGAGAAAGTGTTACGGAGACGATAGATAAACTCCAGTGGAAGACTCTGCAGGAGAGACGCTCAGTAGCTCGGTACAGGCTTTCGTTGATGTTTCGAGAACATACCTTCACCGAGGAGTCAAGAAGTATATTGCTCCCTCCTACGTATATCTTGCAAAGAGACCGTGAGGATAAACTCAGAGAGATTAGAGCCCAAACAGAGGCATACCAACAATCCTTCTTTCCACAAACAATACGAGACTGGAATAGAAGGGAGAACCAATAGAGGTACTCAAGGTACCGTCCGTCACACACCATCAGGTGGCTTGTGGAGTATGGATATAGATGTAGATGTAGAAAGTCGGGGCCACCTGTTAAAGCGGCCGTACGATCTACCATCTCGGGCACATTTGTCACTTGCGAATCTCCACGTCTGCAGTCACTGGAGAGCTGTCAGTGGCCGACACCGAACTGTGGCCGAAAGATGGCCAGACTGCCCGATTGTCACGTGACACTGCGTGCGGGTCTCAGACGACTACTTGACAGCCGATGCAGCTTCTCCGAATTGCACAGGCGGGAGCTCTCCATGCGACGTAGTCCCCTCGCCTCAGCCAGTCCCCGTCCCCCACTCCAGACTTCTTCTCCGCCCTCGCACACGCCTCGAATCCCATCGGCTCACCTGCATATCGGGACCACTACGTCCGGAGATGACGGTGGCCGTTTGTGTCAACCTACG
The DNA here is from genome assembly GCF_023864275.1 of Schistocerca cancellata. Classification (NCBI taxonomy): domain Eukaryota; kingdom Metazoa; phylum Arthropoda; class Insecta; order Orthoptera; family Acrididae; genus Schistocerca; species Schistocerca cancellata. The sequence goes on from NC_064637.1 coordinate 14,123,659, forward strand.
TAGAAATGTGACTGTCCTGCTCGATGCCTCCTCTGCTTGACAAGTACTGTATTTACTCGAATCTAAGCCGCACTCGAATCTAAGTCACACTCGAATCTAAGTCGCACCTGAAAAATGAGACTTGAAATCAAGGAAAAAAAAATTTCCAGAATCTAAGCTGCTCTTGAAATTTGAGACTCGAAATTCAAGGGAAGGGAAAAGTTTTAGACCGCACCTCCAAATCGAAACAAAGTTGGTCCATTGTAATATGAGACACAATTTAGGTCAAATGAATGACAATACAGCTACAGTAGTTTGGTTCGAGTCGTAAGCTTAGCAGTTAAGCTTTACCAGGTAGCCATTGCTATGCGTCATGCACTCCGTCCGTATTTATACGGCTACCCTTCCTTTTTCACTTGCTTCGTCTGGTTTGAAGTGATTGCTTATTTTTCTTTGATCTGATAAGTGCCGTGCTCTTTGGTATAGGTTTTTACATCAGTCCAAGTTGCAAATGCATTATTGTACTGTGTCGTGCGTTGTTTGTCGCATTCTGATAATGAGTGTTTACGGCCTGTCGCCGCTCACGGCATGGCTTTCTTTTGTACGCGCTACTGCCGCTTACAATTAAAAGAAAAAGAGAGGAATCATCTTATTAGCGAAACAATGGGAAGAGACTGCTATTTGTTGTTACTTACACTGCTGCTTTCTTTGATATTGATAAACAAGAACCAAATAATAGACTACATATGTTAGAAGATGTTCTAAACAAGAGTTTATCGAAAAATTTTCTCCGTTTGAAAATCTTTGCAGACGCCTCTTTAGTACATTACATTCTGCACATAAATTAGAGCCATCTTACATTTAAAAATCTAGTCAACTGCCGTGCTTCATTTCTGACTGTATCACTATTAGGCATAAGAATAACACGAATATAAACGTTTTTAGATTAGATTAGATTAGATTTACTTTCATTCCAATTGATCCGTAGTGAGGAGGTCCTCCAGGATGTGGAACATGTCAGAAAAACAACAATACATGACAATTATTTACAACTAAAACAAATAAGCTAATGTACCATTCCACAGGTCCCAAGTGGAATGATCGTCATTTTTTAATGAACATTAAGAGTTATTTTACAAATACTAATGCACTGAATTTAAAATAAAAAAGGTTTTTTGTTTATTTATAAGGTAATAAACTTGTAATACAACTACTGTAATATTTATTTACAATGAACACATTACTGCACTGAAATGGTGCAGAAGTTAGATTATACTTACACACACACACACACACACACACACACATACATACACACATATTGGCTGCTGGCAAGTTATTGAAAATGTGTGTTCCTGAATAATGCACACCTTTTTGTACAAGACTAAGTGACTTTAAATCCTTGTGAAGATTATTCTTATTTCTAGTATTGATTCCATGAATTGAGCTGTTGGTTTGAAAAAGTGATATATTTTTAATGACAAATTTCATTAAGGAATAAATATATTGGGAAGCTGTAGTTGGCATCCCTAGTTCCCTAAACAGGCTTCTGCAGGATGTTCTTGAGTTCACACCACATATAATTCTTACTGCAGGTTTTTGTGCCCGGAAAACTTTAGCTTGGCTTGATGAATTACCCCAAAAAATAATCCCATATGACATTATGGAATGAAAGTAAGCATAGTATGCCAGCTTTTTCATTTTTATATCCCCTATGTCTGACAAAATTCGCATTGCAAACAGAGATTTGTTAAGACGCTTCAGCAGTTCTGTGGTGTGCTCCTCCCAGTTGAATTTATTATCAAGCTGTAATCCCAAGAATTTAACACTGTCCACTTCTTCTATCTTCTTGTCATCGTATGTTATACATATACTCTTGGGACACCCCTTACAAGTTCTGAACTGCATGTAGTGTGTTTTTTCAAAGTTTAGTGACAAAGAATTGGCTAGGAACCAGTGATTAATGTCCACAAATATTTTATTGGCTGATCTTTCTAAGACTACACTTGATTTGCTATTTATTGCAATGTTTGTATCATCGGCAAACAAAACAAATTTGGCATCTGGTAATGTTACTGATGAAAGGTCATTGATATACACAAGAAAGAGTAAGGGCCCCAAAATGGAACCTTGTGGGACCCCACATTTAATTAGTTCCCAGTTGAATGATGCCTGATAGCTTGATACATGTCTCTTTCCTAATAACACCCTTTGTTTCCTGCCAGAGATATAAGATTTGAACCATTTTGCAGCATTTCCTGTTACACTATAATATTCTAGTTTACTTAAAAGGATATTGTGATTTACACAGTCAAATGCCTTTGACAGATCACAAAATATACCAGTTGCCTGCAATTTTTTGTCTAATAAATTAAGCACATTTTCACTGTAAGTGAAGATAGCCTTCTCAATATCAGGACCTTTTAGAAATCCAAACTGTGACTTTGACAGTATGTTATTAGAGATAAGATGGTTATAAAGACGACTGTACATTACTTTTTCAAAAATTTTTCAGAATGCTGGTAACAGTGAAATTGGACGGAAATTTGATGCTATTTCTTTATCTCCCTTCTTAAACAGTGGCTTAACTTCAGCATATTTAAGCCATTCAGGAAATATTCCACTGATAAACGACTGGTTACACAGATAGCTTAATATGTTACTTAGCTCAGAATCACATTCTTTAATTAACTTTGTTGATATTTCATCATACCCACTAGATGTTTTTGATTTTAAAGATTTTATGATGGACATTATTTCTGTTGGGCTAGTGAGGGTCAAATTCATATTATGGAAGTTACTTGAAATGTCTGGTCTAAGGTAATCCATAGCAGCATCTACCGAACCTGACAACCCCATCTTTTCAGTAACAGTTATAAAATGTTTGTTAAAAAGTTCTGCAACACTATACACATCTGTCACCAATGTATCATTTACTCTTAATGCTATTTGTTCCTCTTCATGTCTGGTTCTACCGGTCTCCTCCTTCACTATATCCCATATTGTCTTTATTTTGTTATCTGATATGACTATCTTTTCCTTGTAATATATTTGCTTTGACATCCGTATTACAGTCTTTAATATTTTGCAGTATTTCTTATAATGTGCTATAGCATCAACATTGGAAATGTTTCGGATTGACAGATACAGTTTTCTTTTTGTTTTACAAGATACCCCTATTCCTCGAGTAATCCATGGCTTCTTTGTAGACCTTGCTCTAACCTTGGTAAGTTTTGGGGGAAAGCAGTGTTCAAATAAGGTAAGCACTTTATTAGCAAAAATGTTATATTTTTCATTCATGCCATGAGCACTGTAAACATCAGTCCAGTGAATGTCTCTGAGGAGTGTCCTAAAATAATCAATTTTTGGCTTACTGATTACCCTCTTGAGCTCAGATTTAACAGATTTTATATCCTGTTCAGTATTAACATTTAACAGAAGGAACTGCATGTCATGGTCTGAACACGATATGTATATTCTTCTGCGTTTGCTGTTGTCTCACTCTTAGTTTCGTAGTTTATTAGGCAGACAGGATTTAAATGAGATAGCAGCAAACACAAAAGAATACATGGCAAATGTTTACATTCGTATTATTCTTATGGTGAAGAGAATACTGCATGTGATTTACAATTCATAAAAGTTCCTATTAGCAACCATCCCTTCTCACAGGTAGGAAAGAATTCAGAGAACGTAGAGTTGGCCATATTGACAAACATCCCAAACAGTCTTGCCAGTCGGATTGTCATAGTACATTGAAATGCTGCTACATTCGAAGATGAACAATACGGAATTTGTATTTACTTCGTCGGATAATGTATGAAAATGCAGTGGTCGAAACTCGGGGCGGAGAAAAAAAAGCCCGTCTTCCATCCTTTTTTTAAAATTTATTTACGGAGGTTTTTGCGCCAGTATTTATCTTTGTGCCTGCAAAGTATGCCTGTGTAGTGCTACATATATTTGATGGCAGACGTTAGTTGTGGCGGCACCTACCAACATTTTTCAGAACTTCCACTTACTTTGCACTCGACTCTAAGCAGCAGGCGGTTTTTTGGATTACAAAAACCGGAAAAAAAGTGCGGCTTAGATTGGAGTAAATACGGGTGATCTATCGTAATACACACAGTCACTGTTTTTCTGTCCCCATTTTCCAGTGTCCGATAGATAAGTTTTACGCCAACCTTTAGTACTGAGCGCTTACCACTCGACCCTCGCAGGTTCGGCGGCCTCGCTGGACGCGCTGGGGGAGCCGTCTGCGAGTGCGACGCCTTCGGGCCCCGGCAGCGGGGGCCCGCGGCGCTGCGAGAGCGACATCGAGATCATCAGCAACCCCAGCCAGAGCAGCATCGAAGTCCTGGACGGCAGCGGAGCCAGGTGGGGCCGCGACCTTTTTATCGGAATTGGTGATGGTGCTTTTTGTGGCGTACATAAATTGGCACCGTATTTCTAGGAGACTCGATGAAACGTCACTTATCTGAGACTATTTTTTGGTAAAAGTGTTACCTGTCTTAACAGTCTTTTTGAGTTCTTTTCTCGTAAATACGCGGTGTTAGTTGACAGTTCTGTTGGAGTGTTAATTGAGCACAGGATTAATTACTTTCACTTGAAGAACCGAAACATCCTAATTACTTACTTACTGATCATTTAGTGATAATATATTTGGCAGTACCTGTGAAAATATTTTTCTTAAAAATGTCATATTACTGCCTTAAGCTCCTGCTAAAATAGTTTATTTATACAATCAGTTTCAGTGGTTTGATCATCATCAGGTTCATAAGTGTTTGGTATTAGGCGAAATATAAAATAATTAGCATCAGAGGATAAAACCGTGAATAATACACTGTCATCTTATCATAGTTAAAATTACATCACGGATTTATTTTATATTACCATATGATGAAGTGTGGTCTACAGTCCAAAGACTCGTCTGATGCAGCACTCGATGATGCTCTACTTTTTCCGAGCCTCTTCATCCCCAAATAACTACTGCAACCTACCTCCTTCTGAATCTGCTCACTGTATTCATCTCTTAGCTTCTCTCTACAATCCCTCCCCCCCCTCTACACACACACACACACACACACACACACACACACACACACACACAAAAAAAAAAAAAATCCCTTGATGTCTCAAAGTGTGTCCTGTCAGCTGACCCCGTCTGTTGGTCATGTTCTGCCACAGGTTTCATGTCTCCCAATTCTGTTGAATACCTCCTCATTAGTACAGGGTTATGTGGCCAAGGACAACAGTGAAATGTGGTAAAAACTTGGTACTTTGTCATTGTTTTGGTTTTCAGTTAAATTTTTGTAATTTTGACTTGTAAGAACTGATACTCTAACAAAAAATGTTGCTGTATCCTGCTACTGGAGAATAATAATGTAGGCAATAAAACATAAACGAGAAAAAAAGAAACAAAATACAACTTCAGTTGCAAAGGAAATGCGCCATTTACAACAACAACAAAACACCGTGCACACACGAGCATCTCCAAACGGCAAAAATATGCCAAAGGCCTTAGTGCGAAGACTACGTAATACTTTGTAACAATAAACTGCTTGCTATGAGTGTTATGTCACAGCCGTTCACATTAGGTTGCCGGCGGGCTCGTGCACACGTGCAGTTGACTCGCGTACGAGCATTACCTTCTCCCACTTCCGGCTATTTGAAGTGTGGCTGTTAGCCGTGTCGGCATTAGCAGCGAGCAGCCAGATGCTGACGAGAAAAATTTTTCTCGTGTGCCCTAGCTGCCAGATCTGCACGTGCGCAGACTTGTCTGAGTTTGAGTGGGGAGGGTGTTAGTCTCCATGTGACCAGTGTTTATGTTAAGTGATTTCGCTGTTCCTTCTTTGTATACAGCTCCCATGTCAAATGAAAACAAAACGGATTTCTGTCACCTACATTGTTGGTTTACACAACTCTTCCCTGCCTTATGCACTTCTTTCAAGAGGCTTATTTTTTCTGAAATTATTTCCAAAGTCAGTGAAGGTATTTTAAATCTGTATTGTGACCCCAAGGAAATTTGTATTTTTGTCACCGAATGTGTTTCATTTTATTGAAATAAAATAACATCAGTGGTCTTAATGAAACACCTATAGCATCTAGCTTGCTTTCCCCATCTAAAAGCTGTTCATTACAAAATATGTTGATGTTAGTACTTAAGATTTTTGCTCACATTAAGAAACGCCGTCTGCTTGCAAGTTTTCTTTAAATATTTCCTTGTTTTCACTATTGTTTCTTGTACCGTAGTTGCAAATACAGATTGTCAACTTACATCTTTACTTACCCTTGAGATCTCAAAAGTTATCAGGTAAAAATACTGAAACTTCTCTATAAATCAGGGAATTGCGCTTGATACTGAATAAGTTTTACAGTTCCAAGGGAAAATCAGCGAAAAACCTACTGTAACTCATCACAAGAATAGTGTAGTTTCACATAGGAAAAAGTATATTTCTTAACTTGGATAACCGGGAATTTTTTTTTCCTTGTCCACGCATACACCCAGTAGTAATGTGATCTTCCCACCCAATCTTCAGCATTCTTCTGTATCACCACATTTCAAAAACTTCTACTCTCTTCTTCTCTCTGGACTGTTTATCATCCAGGTTTCACTTCCATACATGGCCTCACTATAAATAAGTTCCTTCAGAAAAGAAGTCCTAACACTTAAGTCTATATTTGAGGTCAGCAAATATCACTTCTTCAGAAATATTTTTCTTGTCATTGCCAGTCTACATTTTATATCCTCTCTACTCTGATCATCATCACTTATTTTGCTCCCCAAATAGCAAAACTCCTTTACTACTTTAAGTGTCTCATTTCCTAATCTAATTCTCTCAGCATCACCTGATGTAATTCAACTGCATCCCATTATCCTTGTCTTGCTTATAACCACTGCTTCCCTTTCATGCCCGTCGACTTGTATAACTACTGTCTGGTTTCTGTATGAGTTGTAAATATCCATTCACTCACTGTATCTTACCCCTGTTGCATTCAGAATTTCAAAGAGTGCGTTCCAGTCTACATCATCAAAAGCTTTCTGTAAGTCTACAAACTCTATGAACGTAGGTTTGCCTTTCCTTAACCTATCTTCCAAGAAAAGTCATAGAGTCAGTAAGTATTGCCTCATCTGTTCCCACATTTCTTTGTATTGCCTCGTCTGTTCCCACATTTCTCTGGAATCCAAATTGATATTCCCTGAGGTCAGCTTCTACCAGTTTTTCCAATCTTCTGCAAAGAATTCGTGGTAGTATTTTGCAACCGTGGCTTATTAAACTGATAGTTCAGTAACATTCACACCAGTCAGCACCTGCTTTCTTTGAAATTTGAATTAATACACTATTCTTAATATCAGACAGTATTCTGTGTATCTCATACATTTCATGGAAGAGTTTTGCCACGGCTGGCTCTTCCAAGTTTATCGGTACTTCTGACAGAATGTCATCTGTTCCTGGGGCCTTGTTTCAGCTTAGGTCTTTCAGTGCTCTGTCAAACTCTTCTCGCAGTATCACATCTCCCATGTCATCTTCATCCTCTTCCAGTTCTGTAATGCTGCCTTCAAGTTCATCTCCCTCGTACAGACCCCGGTCTTGTTCCAACTTTTAGCTTTCCCTTATTTGCTTAGAGTTCTTGACATTCATACAGCTGCTTCTGTTTTCTTCAGAAGTCTCTTTAATTTTCATATATGAGGAATCTATTTTTCCCCTATTTAAATATGCTTCTAAATCCTGTTCTAGGTTAGCTATTTTGCACTTCCTGTCAGTCTCATTTTTTTAGACGTTTGTATTCAATTTTGCCTGCTTCATTTGCCTACATTTTTATATTTGCTCCTTTTATTGATTAAATTTGATATCGCCTGAGCTACCCAAAAATTTATAGTAAGCCTTGTCTTTTTACCTATTTGATCCTCAGCTGCATTCATTATTTATCTCTTAAAGCTGCCCATTAGTCTCCTACTGTTTCTCTTTCCCCTGTTCTCATCAACCATCGGCTAATGCTCTCTCTGAAACTCTCGGCAGCCTGTGGTTCTTTCATCTTATCCAGGTCCCATCTCCTTAATTCCTTATCTTTTGCAATTTCTTCAATATTAATCTGCAGATCATAACCAATAAATTGTGCTCAGAGTCCATAACTGCACCAGGATATGTCTTACAATTTAAAATCTGTTTCTGAAATTTCTGCCTTACTATTATGTAATCAGTCTGAATCCTCCCGGTGTCTCCATGTCTCTTCCGCGTATACAACCTTCTTCGTGTAGCAATTGTTTGCGATGATTAAATTATGCCCTGTGCGTCAAGCAGCTTTTTTTTTTCATTCCTTTCCGCCAGTCCATATTCACCTACTACAGAGTGTGTTCCATAGGTAATGCGACCAGTTTTTTTCTTACGCAATGGTACACCACAGCGTGTTGTAACCGCTTGGGCTAAGTGGAGGGGGTGTTAGCTTCAAAACGCTCTTTGTCTCATTTGGCTGCGAGCTGCCGGAGAGTCAGGACGTGCGTTTCCGTCAACCCCGTTTTGAGTTTATGTAACACGGCACAATGAATCATTCTCTAGAGTAACAGTACGCTATCAAATTTTGCGTTAAACTTAGGAAGTCTGCCACCGAAACGTTTCCATTACTTCAGCATGCCTTTGGGACTGATTGCTTGTCCAAATCACAAATTTTCCGATGGCACAAGTCATTCATGGAAGGGCAAGAGGAGATGACCGATGAACCTCGCAGTGGACGGCCATCGACCGCAGGAGTCGACGAAAATGTGACGTGTGTGCGCGATTGTTTGAACTCTGACAGATGGATGAGCCTTCAGTTGATAGCAAAAACTCTAAACATGTCAAAAACCACCGTTTTCTGCATTGTGACCGAAGATTTGAATGTGAGAAAGGTGTGTACCAAACTCATCCCAAAAGTGTTGACTGACAAACACAAGCACATGCGAGTGCTTCGGTGCCGAGAAATGTTGGAAATGTGTGAAAATTATCCTCATTTTTTAAACTCAGTTATCACTGGTGATGGGTCGTGGATTTTTCAGTACGACCCTGAAACAAAAAGACAGAGTTCAGAGTGGCACACCCCATCGTTGCCCCGTTCCAAGAAGGCACGCATGATCAAGTCCAGGATCAAAACCATGCTCATTGTCTTCTTTGACGTCGGAGGCATTGTCCACCACGAATTCGTACCTACCGGGACTACAGTGAACTCAGCATTCTACTTGGAAGTGCTCAAAAGACTGAAAAGGAGGGTCTCGCGCTGCCAAAGCGACATCAAGGGCACGTGGAAAGTTCACTACGACAATGCGCCGAGTCACAGCGCCTTCATTCTCAATGACTTTCTGGCCAGGACTAAGACCCCATTGGTTCCCCAGCCTCCGTACAGTCCTGAACTGGCGCCCGCTGACGTTTTTTTGTTTCCTCAGTTAAAAGAAGTAATGAAAGGAAAGCATTGGTACACAATTGAAAACATCCAGGCGCATGTTACATCAGCTCTAAAGGACATTTCGGAAAAGGCATTCCAGGGTGCCTTCCAGGCATGGAAACACCACCTCCAGAAGTGTATCGAAGCAAGAGGGGGTTATTTTGATTTTTTTTTATTATTTGTACGAATATATTCAATAAATGATTTTTTATGAATTAGGTCGCATTACTTATGGAATGCACCTTGTATTTTTCCTTCTCTTCCTTTTCCTACTCTCAAATTCCAGTCTCATATTCAGTGAAATTCTTCTGGCTTTGAGGCCGCATGTCAGCTATAAAATTCTGCTATTTATAGTTGACAATGTGGCCTCAATCCCAGAAGAATTTTACTGACTGTGAAAACGGCCACAGAAGCCTACATTTACATCCAGTCTCAAATCACTATCAAATTTTTACCTCTCTTAACTGTCTGAATAATTTCTTTTACCTTATCATTCATTTCTTCAATCTCTTCATCATTTACGGAGCTAGTTGGCGTATAAACTTGTGATACTGTGGTGGTTGTGGGCAAGGTGTCTATCACAGCTAGGACAATGCGTTCACCACACTGCTTGTAGTAACTTACCCACATTTCCTATTTTCTTATTCATTATTCAAAAACCCCTGCATTACCCATATTTGATCTCACATTTATAATGCCGTAGTCATCTGACCAGAAATACTGTTCCTCCTGCCACCAAGCTTTACTAATTCTCACTATATCTAACTTTAACCTATCTGTTCCCCTTTTTAAATTTTCTAACCTACATTCACCATTAAGGGATCTGACATTGCATGCTACGATCCATAGAATGCCAGTTTTGTTTTTCCTGATGACAACAGCCTCCTGTGTAGTTTCGACCTGGAGATCTGAATGTGGGACTATTTTACCTCCAGAATATTTTACCCAAGAGGACGCCATCATCATTTAAACGTACAGTAAAGCTGCATGCCCTACGGAAAAATTACGGCTGTAGTTTTCCCTTTCTCTCAACCATTCACAGTTCCGTAGTGCAAGGCTGTTTTGGTTAGTGTTACAAGGCCAGATCAGTCAATCATCCAGACTGTTGCCCCTGCAACTACTGAAAAGGCTGCTGCCCCTCCTCAGGAACCACACGTTTGTCTGACCTCTCAACAGATACCCCTCCGTTGTGGTTGCACCTCCGGTACGCCTGTCTGTATAACTGCGGCACGTAAGCCACCCCACCAATTTAATAGGGTATTAATCACAGTTTTACCACCTAACGATAACAATTTTATGTTTCCTCTTACATGATGCTGTGAATACATTTGTGAAACTGGTAATTGTCAGAAGTCTGAAACTGGTTGTATAAATAAAATATTTTAACAGCAGCTCAGGGTGGTAATGTGACATTTTTCAAATACATAAGAGCAATGGCGAACTACCTCCATAAAGTAATAACACTGTTATTTGACATATTTAATATTGTGACTTCTGTGACATTCCCACAATTTCAGATTCAGGGATGTGAACTATTGAAAGTCGTCAAAATTAATTTTTTAATTTTACACAGATTGATGTTTATTGTCTGTAAGATACACAGATAAATACTTCTCCAGCTGTATATTATCATCTGTATACAACTGAATGATGGCAGTATTTGTTATGCCTCACTTTACTGAGGCACCATCAAATGGTTTTTGTGTGTGTGTGTGTGTGTGTGTGTGTGTGTGTGTGTGTGTGTGTGTGTGTGTGTTTCTATAGTGCTATAGCTGTACATGTGCTCTTGCTGTACTGCTGATGAAACACATAGTGATACATACCACTCCAGGGCAGTGAGGTCATTCGGCTTGTTACATCATCTTACCACAGAACGATACCACGACAAAAAAATAATTTGTACACTCAGAAATAAACAACATAAAAGAATACGTCTGGTATAAACGTTCACGTACTGTGCGTCAGTTTTATTTTTGTCATGCAAGTGGGTGGGTGAGGCATGACTCCTGCACGGGGGTGCAGTTGTAGTGGATTCTCCAGAGGCAGGGACCACCCAAAGAATTCTGCAGGTCACCACTCACCTCGTAAAACCCCACACGTCCCGAGAGAGTAGACAGCCGGAATAATGGAACGTCGCCAACGAACTTCTGCAGAAGAGTACAGTTGTGTAACCTGAGATATTAATACACCAGATCAGTTTGAGTTATCGACATTTTGGATTGTAGGAAAATAAATTGAATGCTAATTTATATTGGTGTGTAGAGCTCATTCGTGAAATGTTGTTGTAGAAGAAGTATTAGATTATGAGTGCATTTCAAAAAATTTAAATTTGGGCAATAATTATCTCAAATGTTAAAAACTAAATTTTTGATGTCCATGCTTAAAACGTCAGATAGGCAACTTGTAACTGGAAGGCTGCAATGTTAGTAATATAGATATTAGGTTCGCGTGTAAGTTCATAGCGTGTTTGTTTTGCATGTCGATTGCCATTTTTTATTTGTAGTTCACTGTTGCGATTTGAATCTACATTTTGTCATTTGGTGATAGTGAGTGGAGCTGTGTACCCTAGAAAATGAAGTGCCAAGTGGAAATATTGGAGCATTTCCGACATATTCTTCTGTTTGGCATCGACACAGTGGGGATAGCAGTTGAGGTAGCCAGAAACATTTGCACCATTTTCATGGATAATGTCATTGGACAGAGTGCGGCAAGAAAATGGTTTTCTCATTTGGTGGAGGATTATTTTGACATTAGTGACCCTCCACGTTCGAGAAGACCATCGGGGTTTGATGAAGATAGTTTGAACGCATTAATCCACAATGATCCATGCTAGTGTACTTGACAACTGGCAAGTGTGATGAACCGTGAACATTCCACCATTGTGTGATATTCTCATACACTGGGAAAGGTTCAAAAATCGGGTGTACGGGTAACAGATATTACGAAGGTAAGTCAATTATTATCCACAAAGTAGTTATAAAATTTTATTGTAATGAAATAGAAAACATCATTTTTCGACATAGTCTCCTTGTGTTTCAATGCACTTGGTGCAAGCTTCCTGATGCCCTCATAAAAGAAGGTTCTCGGTTGAGCTGCAAGCCAGGAATGCACCACTTCTTTCACTACTTTGTCTGAGGCAAATCGACGGCCCCTTAGTGCCTGTTTGAGTGGACCAAACAAGTGATAGTGAGAAGGGGCAAGACCGAGACTATATGGAGGATGATCCAGTGCTTCAAATTTGACTTTCTGGAGTGTTTCAGCAGTGTGGGCAGCAGTATGCGGACAGGCACTGTTACGCAACAACACAACACAACACCTTTTGACAGCAATCTTCGGCATTTGCTTCGAATTGCAGGTTTTAGCCTGGCAGTAAGCATCTCACTGTAACATACACTGTTTATTGTTGTGCCCCTTTCTCCATAATGTTCCACTACTGGACCTTGTGCATCCGAAGAAACTGTAAGCGTCAGTTTTTCTGTGGACGGTCGGGTCTCGAACTTTTTATTGCACGGCGAATTTGGATGTTTCCATTCTGTACTCTGCCATTTACTCTCCAGCTCCTAATGATGGATCCACATTTTGTCACCAGTAATGGTCCTTTCTAAGAAGTTGTCCCCTTCGTTACCGTAGAGATCGAAATGTTTTTTGCAGATGTCCGAAAACGTTTGTTTATGCAACTGTGTTAGTTGTTTTGGGACCCGTCTTGCACAAAATTTATGAAACCCAAGTCTGTTGTGGATGATTTTGTAGGCAGAACAGTGACTAATTTACAGAGGATGTGCCACTTCATCAATAGTTAATCATCTGTCTAAGAGAATCATTTCACGTGAACGCTCAGTGGTTTCTTCATTTGTGGCGGTAAACGGTCGTCCAGCTCCTTCATTGTGCGTGACACTTGTGTGACCATTTCGGAATTTTTCAATTCATTCGTAGAAACTCCATTGCGGCAAAACACTGTCCCCGTGCTGTACCAAAAGTCTCCAACGGATTTCAGCCACTGATACGCCATCCGACCACAAAAAACGGATCACTGAATGTCGCCCTTCTTTGGTGCAAACAGGCAGTGGAGCAGCCACGATTGACAGCACGGCAGCGATAACGAAACTAATCTAACAGCTTGAAAATTGCAAAGATGTAACAACAAATAAACAAAGTGTGTATCATCAACCTAAAATGACAGTACTATCAAAATAAACAAAAATATAACTAAATTGTGAATAATAATTGAATCTCAATGTAGACAAATGTAATGTGCTGCGAATACATAGCAGGTCAGCAACTGGAAGCAGTTAATTCCATAACCTATCTGGGAGTACGCATTAGGATTTATTTACAATGGAATGATCATATAAAGTTGATCGTCGGTAAAGCAGGTGCCAGACTGAGATTCACTGGAAGGATCCTAAGGAAATGCAATCCGAAAACAAAGGAAGTAGGTTACAGTACACTTGTTTGCCCACTGCTTGAATACTGCTCAGCAGTGTGGGATCCGTACCAGATAGGGTCGATAGAAGAGACAGAGAAGATCCAACGGAGAGCAGCACGCTTCGTTACAGGATCATTTAGTAATCGCGAAAGCATTACGGAGATGATAGATAAACTCCAGTGGAAGACTCTTCAGGAGAGACGCTCAGTAGCTCAGTACGGGCTTTTGTCGAAGTTTCGAGAACATACCTTCACAGAAGAGTTGAGCAGTATATTGCTCCCTCCTACGTATATCTCGCAAAGAGACCGTGAGGGTAAAATCAGAGAGATTAGAGCCCACACAGAAGCATACCGACAATCCTTCTTTCCACGAACAATACGAGACTGGAATAGAAGGGAGAACCGATAGAGGTAGTCAAGGTACCCTCCACCACACACCGTCAGGTGGCTTGCGGAGTATGGATGTAGATGTAGATGTAGATACGCCAAAATCACAAAAATCAGTGGGTGGCCATGTGTACATCTCTGCTTGCTCATAATCAATTGGCTCGTGAACAGCACCGATCATTCCTATGTCTTCATGCTAACATAAGGAAAAGAGGGGTACGGTTGAGCCCAAACAAAGCAACAGCTCCCCATATAAAGACCTGCGTGCATCCACAAATGTACCAGAAATTGCTTCCCCAAGGTGTAACGATTGTTTTGACAATTATTGTCAACAACTGACCCACCTCGGAGAGATAATCCGGGAACAACAAATACGAAGACTGTGGGAAGTGATGCTACTCCTCGATAATGCTCGGCCCCGTTCTGCTAGACTGACAAAAAACGCTGTACGGGAGTTGAGTTGAGAAGTCATTCCGCGCCACCTTATTCACCTGATCTCGCACCCTCAGCTTTTCAAATTTTCCGTTCTGTATCAAACAACTTTCCAGGAACTTTTTTTTATGGACGAAAAAGGGCTCCGAAGACTGTCCGACGAGTTCTTTGGCTCGAAACCACAATTTCTACACTAGCAAAATTGAAAAGTAACCCCAGCATTTACAGACTGTTGTAAATAGTGAAGGAGAATATATCAACATTACGAAAACGAAAGTTGCTACTCGCCTTATAGCGGAGGTGCCCAGTCGTAGATAGGCACGACGAGAAGACTATCGCAAATAGAGCTTTTGGCCACTAATGCCTTCGTCGACAATAGACAGACGCGCACACGCAAACCCGACTCGCACACGACTGCAGCCTCGGGCAACTGAAACCCACACTGTGAGCGGCAGCACCGGTGCTCGATGGGAGTGGCAACTGGGTGGGGGAAAGGAGGAGGCTGGGGCGGAAAGGGGGAAGGATAGTATGGTTGGGGTGGTCAACAGTGAAGTGCTGCAGGTTAGATGGGTGGAAGTAGCAGAAAAGGAGAGAAGTAAAAAGACTGGGTGTGATGGTGGAATGATGGCTGTGTAGTGCTGGATGGGAACAGAAAAGGGGCTGGACGGGTAAGGGACTAACGAAGGTGGTGGCCGGGAGGGTTACGGGAACGTAGGATGTATTGCAGGGAAAGTTCCCACCTGCGCAATTCAGAAAAGCTCGTGTCCGTGGGAAGGATCCGTATGGCACAGGCTGTGAAGCGGTCATTGAAATGATGGGTATCATGTTTAGCAGCGTGTTCAGCTAAAGGATGGTCCACTCGTTTTTCGGCCACAGTTTGTCAGTGGCAGTTCGTGCGGACAGACAGCTTGTCGGTTGTCGTGCCTACGTAGAATGCAGTGCAGTGGTTGCAGCTTAGCTTGTAGATCACATGACTGGTTTAACAGGTAGCCCTGCCTTTGATGGGGTAGGTGATGTTAGTGACTGCCATCAGGACTTGCATCTAGGTGTATTACAGGGGTATCAGCCATGAGGTAAGGGGTTGGGAGCAGAGGTTGTGTAAGGATGGACAAGTATATTGTATTGTATTGTATTGTATATTTATTGGTCCTGTGAATGATACATCGTACAGGGGCACATAGTGATATAGGACAAATGAAATAATTGCAATAAAGTATAACAGGAAACTGTTGTATGGTTTCCATTATATAGCGGTATAAACCTAACAAACGGGAATAACATTTCACAAATACACAAATAAATTTTACACATACACATTTCTTACTTTTGGCCTTCATTATCAGATACACACATATATGGAATGTTGTTGTTGTTGTGGTCTTCAGTCCTGAGACTGGTTTGATGCAGCTCCCCATGCTACTCTATCCTGTGCAAGCTTCTTCATCTCCCAGTACCTACTGCAACCTACATCCTTCTGAATCTGCTTAATGTATTCATCTCTTGGTCTCCCTATACGATTTTTACCCTCCACGCTGTCCTCCAATGCTAAATTTGTGATCCCTTGATGGCTCAGAACATGTCCTACCAACCGGTCCCTGCTTCTTCTCAAGTTGTGCCACAAACTCCTCTTCTCCCCAATTCTATTCAATACATCCTCATTAGTTATGTGATCTACCCATCTAATCTTCAGCATTCTTCCGTAGCACCACTTTTCTAAAGCTTCTATTCTCTTCTTGTCCAAACTATTTATCGTCCATGTTTCACTTCCGTACATAGTTACACTTCATACAAATACTTTCAGAAACAATTTCCTGACACTTAAATCTATACTCGATGTTAACAAATTTCTCTTCTTCAGAAACGCTTTCCTTGCCATTGCCAGTCTACATTTTATATCTTCTCTACTTCAACCATCATCAGTTATTTTGCTCCCCAAATAGTAAAACTCCTTTACTACTTTAAGTGTGTTATTTCCTAATCTAATTCCCTCAGCATCACCCGAATTAATTCGACTACATTCCATTATCCTCGTTTTGCTTTTGTTGATGTTCATCTTATATCCTCCTTTCAAGACACTGTCCATTCTGTTCAACTGCTCATCCAAGTCCTTTGCTGTCTCCGACAGAATTACAATGTCATCGGCGAACCTCAAACTTTTTATTTCTTCTGCGTGGATTTTAATACCTACTCTAAATTTTTCTTTTGTTTCCTTTACTGCTTGATCAATATACAATAGGCCACGTATAATACACAGATAAATCTACATGTACACATTTCTTATTTTGGCCTTAATTGTAACAAGAATAACTTCTATCTAGAACTAGAGAATGTAGTAGACAAACTCCCAAGACACTCAATTCAGTTGATAATGGGAGACTTCAATGCCCAAGTGGGAAGAGAAGTGCAGTATCGTCCAACGATAGGGCCTGATAGTATCCATGAAACAAGCAACGAGAATGGTATCAAATTAATTAACCTTGCCGATACAAGGAGAATGATCGTTAGAAGCACATACTTCCCCCGCAAAGCAGTGCATAAAGTAACCTGGATATCCCCAGATGGAAGTACGATGAACCAGATCGATCACGTTCTTGTTGACCGAAGACATCATTGTAGTGTCGAGCATGTAAGATCCTTTCGCGGGGCAGATATGAATTCAGACCATTTCTTAGTGGTAGTCAAACTACGTCTGAAACTTTCAACCATGTGGAGAAGAAATTCTGAAATGATGGTCCGCTTCGACAAGAATAAGTTGAAAGATGTAGAAGTGAGACAGCGCTATCAAGAAAAAATTGCAGAACGTCTCACAATAACAGAGAACCCTACCAGTGTGGAGAACGCATGGATGCTGCTGAGGAATGCAGTGTTAGAAAGTGCAAATGAAGAACTAGTTTGCGATGCAAAACGAAGAAGTAAACCTTGGTTCGATGAACAATGTCGAGAATCTGTTGAGATTAGATCAGCGAAGAGGATAAAATGGCTACAGCAACTCTCGGAAGAAGCAAGGGTAGCTTACTACGAAGCGAGGCGTAACACGGACCAACTCATGAGAAAGAAGAAACGGGACCACCACAAAAGTCTGTTGATTGCAGTCGAAGAAGCAAAGTCGTCACGCTCGTTTTTCCAGGCCTCAAGATTCGCCAGAGGCGCATACAGACAACGTACATTGGTCCTAACGAATGAGACGGGTGAAGTTGTACCGCCAGAAGAGCAAGCAACCCTATTTAAAAAACATTTTGAAAACCTATTGAATCCCGACAACCCACCAGTAGGGACAACACAGACGGATGCCCGTTTTGACAGAGTTGAAGTCCCTGAACCATCTGAGGAAGAAATCAGTGTTGCCCTAAAAGCACTCAAGAACAACAAGGCTCCAGGAGGTAGTGGTATCACAGCTGAGATGCTTCGCTTGGGAGGGGAAACACTGGTGGGTGCTTTGAAACGATTAATTTCTACCATCTGGGAAGCAGAAGTTATTCCTGAGGAATGGAAGGGAGCAATCATATGTCCCATATTCAAGAAGGGAGATGCTACTCATGTATCCAACTACCGAGGGATTTCGTTACTTGAAATTGGCTACAAAGTTTTTACAACACTGCTACTAAACCGCATGAAACCACTGGCTGAAGGAATTGTAGGGACCTACCAATGTGGGTTCGTTGCTGGACGATCGACAATTGATCACATATTTACTCTGAGGCAGTTGATAGAAAAATTCTACGAATTCAATAAGGATCTACACCTCATCTTCATCGATTTTCGACAAGCTTATGACAGCATTGACCGCGCCACGTTATGGGAAACGTTAGAGGAACTTGGCATCCCATCAAAATACATCCGCTTAATTGCTGCTTGCTACTCTCAGTCTACGGCCCAAGTGCGGTTTGGTAATCAACTATCACCATCATTCAGTATACAAAATGGATTGAGACAAGGAGATCCATTGGCGCCAATATTATTCAATTTGGCCCTGGAAAAAGTAAGCCGTGACACTTGTCGAACCAGAGAGATGGAGATGGTGGGAGCAGACACAATCTTGGCATTTGCTGATGATGTTGTGATCCTTGGCGACACTCTAGAGCAAGTACGCAGGGATACTTCCCGATTCCTCCACAATGCAGAGAAAATTGGGCTGGTGGTGAACGAGGAAAAAACTAAATATCTTGTTGTATCACGCCGCCGAGATCTCCCTCCTTCCATTGATGTCGACAGGCATACCTTCGAACGAGTTGAAGAGTTCAAGTACCTGGGCTCCATACTAACAAATAGAAGTGAAGTAACGAAAGAAGTACAGCAACGTATAACAAATGCTAATCGCATGTTCTTTAGCCTGAACAATCTTTTCAGATCTCGGCTGATATCGCAGAAGAACAAGATCCACCTATACACGACACTGGTGAGACCAGTACTTTTATACGGCTGTGAAACTTGGGCAACATCAGCAACAGCAGAAGAAGCAATATGTGCATTTGAAAGGAAGGTACTTCGGAAGATATATGGACCCATCTACAATGCCATGGAAGGTAAATGGGAACGAAGAAAAAAAGAAGATTTATACCAGCGGTATGGAAAGCCACACATTGGACGAATATTGGCACAGAAGAGACTCCAATGGTTTGGCCACATCCTACGGGCAGACGGATCCCTTCCAAACAGAGTCCTCCACTCTCAACCCACAGGAAAACGCCCTAGAGGACGCCCAAGAACTCGATGGAAGGATAGGATAACAACGATCCTGAAAGAAGTGGAACCAGCAGCCGTGGAGGAGGACGCCAACGACCGGATGAGATGGACTGCCATCTGCAACAGCTCCCTCCTCTCGTGTAATTGACAGACACTGCGTGTGTGTTTTTTTTTTTTGTTTGTTTTTTTGTTTCTGTAATGTATCCCTCTTGCCTTTTAAACCTTTGATTGAATGCCCTGTTTATTTTTTCGTTTCTTCTTTAAGCTGTAATGTACATATGTAACTTTTACTACTGTATAGAGTACTTTTGTAAGTCTTTTTGTCTTTACTTTTCCTTTTGTTCTTCTTGCTGTAGGCCTTAAAGGCCCGATAAGGCAATAAATGATGAATTGTATAAACTATTTAAATTTTTCGCATGTTTAAATTGTAGATAGAAATTCATCAACACTGTAGTAGCATTTCTGTAGCAAGTAGTCACTCATTGCAGTTTTGAATTAATGCACACCAGTTATTGCCTTAATTTTTTTAGGTAGTTTACTATTAAGTTTTTTCCCTGCTTGCAAGGGTCCTTTTTGTTTTAGTGTTGTATGTAAAAACTGCATATGTAAATCTTGATTATTCGTTGTGTTGTATAAATGGATATTTCGGTTTTTTGGAGCAATCTTGCAATTTTCATTTACGATTTTCCTTATAAACATTATTGTTTCTAGGATATATAGGCATGGTTATGGAAGAATATGAAACTTTTTAAATGAGGGTTTGCATGAAATCGAGGTGCAGTGCCTTCCGTGGCTCTTATAATTCTTTTTTGTGCAGTAAAACAGCTTTTGCTGGCTGGTGAATTTCCCCAGCAAATTAAACCGTATCTTAGTAGTGATTGTGCTGGGGCATAGTACACATTTTTTATGACTTGTATTGATGTGCATCTAGCAAGAATTTTTATACTATAACAAATGGTATTTAGTTTACTACATAGGTGTTGTGTGTGTTTCTGCCATCTTGTATTTAAACTCCCAGAAATTTGATGGTATTTACAATTTCAAGACTTTTGCCTAACATGGTTGCAGTTAAAGGCTGTTTATTCTCCACTGTGTGTAGACGGATAGTGTTTATTTTATATGTGTTTATTGTTAAATTATTATACATGTGAAGTGCTCTTTTTTATTTCATTTTGGAGCTCTTCTGGGGTCTTTTCTTTGATAAGTATATTTGTATCATCAGCATATTTAATGTACTTATAGTTAGGGCTGGATGATTTCAGGTCATTTACAAACAACAAGAACAAGATTGGTCCCAGTACGGAACCCTGTGGCATACTGTATTTAACACACTGTTTTTCTGATTGATAGGAAATTAATTTTTTTCCTCCTTTGTACAAGATTTCAGCTATTTGGTGTCTGTTTTGTGGATATGACTTTACTCACTCATAAGCTGGGCCTGTGACACCATTTTCTAGCTTTCTAAGCAATAGACCATGGTTAATGATGTCAAATGCTTTTGAAAGATTGCTGCTATGTGTTCTTTTTTATCTAATGCGTTTAAAGCTTCACTTACGAAATCGATAATAGCTGTCTCGGTGCATTTACATTTTCGGAAACCATGCTGCGTAGCTGAGAAAAGTTTATTTTTTCTAATGAAATCTATGCATCGTTTATAAAAGATTTTTTTCGGTTATTTTAGAAAAAACAAATGGTAGAGAGACTAGCCTATAATTTGTTGTATCTGTTTTGTCACCCTTTTTGTACAGTGGCTTCACTTAAGCTATTTTTAACCTTTCTGGGAAGATTCCCTGAGAAAGTGAACTATTGCATATGTCTACGATGGGCCTAACTACTAAGGGTCAACATTTTGTAATGGAATGGTCTGGTATGTCATCAGTACCAGTGGAAAATTTTGATTTTAGCTCCTGTATTGTTTTTAGCATTTCCTGTTCGTATGTTGGGTATAGGATGAGAGACTTGTTACTATGGATAGTTTTAATCTGATTTGCAGTGGCAGCATATTGAAAGTTTTGCTTCACCAGAATCTCAGCTGCCTCAGAGAAATATGAGTTAAAATTATTTGCTATCTGCTGGGAATCAGATATTACGGAAGAGTTTACTTGCAGTTTGATATTATGGTATTCTCTCTGTTTTACTCCTGTTTCTTGCCTTACAATGTCTCATGTTGCTTTCATTTTATTTGGTGTATTTGCTATGAAGGAACTATTTGCCATTTTTTTATGACTTTAGTTAAAATATTTTTGTGATTCTTAAAATAGGACTCAAATTCTGGGGATGTGGTGTGCTGTCTAGATTTTCATGAAGTAATCTCTTTTTCTTCGCAGATATTTGTATCCCTGTTGTGACTCATTTTATTTTCAGATCCTTTTTTGTGACTGTCTTTTTATGGAGTGGAAAGTAAAGTTCAAAATAATAGCTAAAACTATTTAGGAGTTTGTTGAACTTATCATTTGTACTTTTACATTCGTAGATGTCTTCCCAAGTTTCTTTACTCAGGTAGTTAAGAAAATGTTGTCTATTCTGCTCATTATACTTCCTAGATGTTGTTGTTAGACAGTCAGTTGAACCAAACTGTTTTCCTAATCTCATACTAATTTTTTGGGCTGTGTAGTCCCCAAAGCCTGTATTGTGGGTTTGTGTTGAATATTGCAAGGGCACATTTGTAAATATTTGATCAGAATTGTGGCTGAGGTTTTTGTGATGTGTGTTGGTGTTTCTGTAGTAGCCTTTAAATTGAAAGTTGCTAACAGGTTCAGTAAAGGAGTTTTTTTGTTTGGGCTCACTTGCAAAGTCAATGTTGAAATCCCCACATATAATTAGTTTCCTATTTTTCTGTGTAAGGTAGTTTCAAGGTTCTTTAACATGATGTTAATATCACCACTTGGTGCCCTGTATAGACAAATTATAGCAATTTTTTCATCTGTGATTTCAATTCAATTTACCTCAATATCTTTCTCTATGGATAATTTTTCTACATAAGGCATACAGATAAAATTTATGCTATTTTTAACATAAATGCAACTACCCCCATGTTTATAGAATTTCCGACAAAAATAACTAACCGATACAAAATTTGGACTACATACCATTTGAAGTTTCTCTTTGTCAAGCCAATGTTCAGTAAAACATAATACAGAAGAATTTTTCATGTCTTTTCTAACAAAATATGAAATTAATTTACTTTGTTGGATAGCGATTGTACATTTTGATGAAATACCGTCAGGTTTGGAGTTAAACACGAGTTCTGGAACTTAACTGTCCATAGTACTTATATTTATATTGAAAATTCTGCCTTGAAGACATTTTTCATTTTCAGTTTTCGTGTTTGAATTTTCACCCCCTTCACACAGTATCAGTTTCCCTTGTTCTTAATGATTTTACAGATGTCTGTATTCATTTTACTGAAATTCATTGAGCCTAGTCTGTTTAAATGCATGCCATCTTTTCCCAAGCATTTGTCGCTTAAAAATTTGTTGCGGTCAACGAATATTGTGCTGAGTTTGTCTCACTGTTCCCTTATAGCACTGTTTATGTTGTTTATATAAGAACTGCTTACTGACCTTCTGTGCAGAATTCCATGTATAACCAGTCTTGAGTTTGTGTACAATGCTTTGGCTGAACAAATGATGTTTCTCGTCTCATGCTGACTGCTGCTTCATATTGAATTCGTCCCAGAATGAATAAGAACACCTTTGTAATTGGTCTTTGGATTGTTTACATTTTTAGCTGTTAACTGTTTTGCACTTAAGAAATTTTTTAAATGTTTGTTGAGTTGATGAGGTTGGATATATTGTGTAGATTCGGTGGATGGCGGAATACCACTGTGGGAGGGGTGGGAAGGATAGTGGGCAGCACATTTCTCATTTCAGGGCATGACGAGAGGTAGTTGAAACCCTGGTGGAGAATGTAATTCAGTTGCTCCAGAGAATATATTATTGATGACTAAAGTTTGTGTTATGTATTCATCAGATTTACGTAAAAAAGTTGAGAACTTATGCACCAACATAATAATAGTATAGTTGACCACATACTTTCCAAATTCATCTTCCAGTCTACATCACCCAAGTCATAATTACTACTTTAAATTAAAGAAACCAAATGATGTCTTCTACACGACATTTTAGGAGTGAACTCTCCTTACGAGTTGTAAGTTGACATTTGACGACTTTTCCCGTCCTTAAAACGTGCGACAACTCAAACTAATCTGGCATGTTAATACTTAAGATTACAAGATTGTATTCCTTTTCAGAAGTTTCTTTACAACATTTCATTATTCTGACACATACTAGTCTCGGCATTATCTTTGAAAATGACTGAAGCTGAAGAAATGAATTAAAATTTGTGCCACAGATGGAATTTTGGAACACGTATTATGTTCAAGTATAATGACTTTTCTGGAGACTAGAAATCTACTCTGTAGGAATCAGCACGGGTTTCAAAAAAGACAATCGTGTGAAGCCCAGCTCGTGGTATTCGTCCCCGAGACTCAGAGGGCCATAGACACGGGTTCCCAGGTAGATGCCGTGTTTCTTGACTTCCGCAAAGCGTTCGATACAGTTCCCCACAGTCGTTTAATGAACAAAGTAAGAGCATATGGTCTATCAGACCAATTGTGTGATTGGATTGAAGAGTTCCTAGATAACAGAACGCAGCATGTCATTCTCAATGGAGAGAAGTCTTCCGAAGTAAGAGTGATTTCAGGTGTGCCACAGGGGAGCGTCGAAGGACCGTTGCTATTCACAATATACATAAATGACCTTGTGGATGACATCGGAAGTTCACTGATGCTCTTTGTGGATGATTCTGTGGTGTATCGAGAGGTTGTAACAATGGAAAATTGTACTGAAATGCAGCAGGATCTGCAGCGAATTGACGCACGGTGCAGGGAATGGCAATTGAATCTCAATGTAGACAAGTGTAATGTGCTGCGAATACATACAAAGATAGATCCCTTATCATTTAGCTACAAACTAGTGGGTCAGCAACTGGAAGCAGTTAATTTCATAAATTATCTGGGAGTAGGCATTAGGAGTGATTTAGAATGGAATGACGGTATAAAATTAATCGTCGGTAAAGCAGTTGCCAGACTGAGATTCATTGGAAGAATCCTAAGGAAATGCAATCCAAAAACAAAGGAAGTAGGTTACAGTACGCTTGTTCGCCCACTGCTTGAATACTGCTCAGCAGTGTGGGATCCATACCAGATAGGGTCGATAGAAGAGACAGAGAAGATCCAATGGAGAGCAGCGTGCTTCGTTACAGGATCATTTAGTAATCGCGAAAGCATTACGGAGATGATAGATAAACTCCAGTGGAAGACTCTTCAGGAGAGACGCTCAGTAGCTCGGTACGGGCTTTTGTTGAAGTTTCGAGAACATACCTTCACAGAAGAGTCGAGCAGTATATTGCTCCCTCCTACGTATATCTCACGAAGAGACCGTGAGGATAAAATCAGAGAGATTAGAGCCCACACACAGGCATACCGACAATCCTTCTTTCCACGAACAATACGAGACTGGAATAGAAGGGAGAACCGACAGAGGTACTCAAGTTACCGTCCACCACACACCGTCAGGTGGCTTGTGGAGTACGGATGTAGATTTAGATGTAGATGTAGAATGTGCGTCCAGGTCTCCTGCTTGCTAGGCACAAATTTTAATTCATTTCTTCAGCTTCTACCATTATTTCACTATCCCCATTATCAACTTTTTTAGGACATCCGCACATCTCCGGGAGAAGACTGAGACCCGCAGAGTACTCACCAACGTAACCGAGCAGGCGCTTCCTTCCCTTCGGGCAGTTGCCGCGACTGATGCCGCGACACACAGTGTTTGGAAATTTATGCTAGATGTATATTGTTGTTTTCTGACTGCAAAAATAATTTTTGCCACGCTCTAACAATCCTACCACAACAAAGGTCAAATGATTGTGGTGTTGCTCATGCTGCTAAATACTGCATTTTCGGGCATTATGTGGCAGGTGTCATCAGAGCACAGTTAATAAAGTCATTTCATGTAATAATGAATAAACTAGGCACTCATCTTTTCGTGTTTCCCACGCTGGTCTCGTTATAAAATCGTGGCTCAGTCGTCGAAAATGTAGGTGGTGATGATTCCAAGCTCGGATGCAAAGAGGCCTAGGTTTTATTCCGCTATATTCAAAAGTTTTATAGATGTGTTTCACAAACCATTCTTGAAGATTAAACATTTTAAAGTTAGCACAATGGTGATGTAAAAAAATAATCAGCACTCCGAATTTAAGTTAGACTTCTTTTTTATTACTTTTGCTGCAATATCACGTAACACACAAAACATCACTTTACAATACAAAACATACTTGAAAATACCTTCCTCACTGTTAAAGTTCACATTTTATAAACTGGCTACAATATGCGTCTTTGCAACATGACATCCAACACTTAACCTTCTCAAGGTCCGACTCTCTAACAAGTAACAACTAACAACCGCTAACGCGCCAAAAAATCAGAGTTACAAGTACGACAAAGATCATAGTGACAAAAGAAAGAATACACATAAGAGTAATATCATTGCAACATAAACGTATCGATGTATCTAAGTACGTCTACATTAATGAAATCAAATCTGAATGTTGTCTCAGAAATATGTTAACTACTTTACAGAAACACAGTAGAATATTGCTGGTATAGAGAGGTTGAGTTGAGGTGCCGTGATGGTTACGTAATTCAAGTACCATTACAACGGGTACTGTCAGTCGGTAAGAAGATCGGCAGCATTAAGTAGTTGGGAACTGTGACGCTGCCGGACGGGCTGTAACGTGGCAACTGTGTGCACTCGCAGGACTCCCGGCAGGAAGCGGTCCTCGGAGGAGCGGCAGGTGGCGGCCCACGGGCTCCCGGCGGTGGCGGGCCCGCAGGTGGCGGCGCCTCCGCTGCTGCCGACCCTCCCGCCGCCGATGACGGAGAGCAGCAGCTCCGGTAGGGGCCGGTCCCACTCTCTGGTAGCAGTTGCGTTAACGTGAAGCAGTTTCTCCTGTAATGACTGGATGCATCTGTGTCATGTTATATTGGAATGTTTTGAGTTCTAACACTTATATACTATTTTTAATATTGTGGAATGTTAAAAGTATTTGAATGTAACTTTAATGTCAGTAACAATTTCTGTTTTGCATAGTTTGTTTCCTTGCATGCACAATTTAAACAAAATTACACTAAGAGTTTAATGTCTCTAACACACACTTAAACAGTATACAAACGACACAACCAGTTGCAGCCTCAGCACACTAGCTCCCGCACTCACGTGCGTCCGATTGTCATTCCCACGACTTACAGTGAGGGAATGTGAGTGTTTATTTAAATTGCATTGGCACGACAATCTCTGTATTAATTTAACAAAATTTCCAGAATTGTAAATGACGTACCTTCATTTTATTTAACGTAAAATGTGTGGTATACTTGGAAGTAATGTGAGAGACAATGTAATAGAAATTTGAATTACAGTAACCTATTAAATTTCGGGAACGCGGCCGTGCAAGTACTACTTCGTCCACTGCTATTTTGGGTGTGTACTGTCTGGCCGTCCTCGGAGTGGGTCGAGAGACTGGCAGTGAGGCGCCGAACACGGCCTTATATAGTCTACCGCGGTGTTACTGCACGTACGGGTCACAGATGCTAGTCAGCAGCAGAGGAGTACACTTACACGTGCGCCACCTGAGAGCATTCGGACATTCAATTTGCCTATCGGTGTACGTTTGGTGAACCTCGGTGACTTCTCTACAATTAATTACACATCTGGAAAGCATTTTTAGAGCGAACGGATATTCCTAGCACCGAACTCACAGAGCATTCGATGTGAATTCCAGGAGACGAGGACGTGATCTGGAAGAAGAAAATGATACCTTCAGATCGAGAGCATTTTTGCCTTTTGTGGGTTCTGTTTCTGTGCAGAAAAGCCGTACCGTTGACAGATGCCATGTCGAGGTGATCTTCCGGCCTCCTACAGAGCCTACAGCCTTACTGAGTACTGTGAAGGGAAATGTGTATCAGATTCCTTGCGGAAACTGTTATACGTCACCTACAGGTCAGACTGTGCACCATTCACGAGAGGTGTGTGGAACACCAAAGATACACACGCGTAGTACAACCGGACCAATCAGCTTTGGCTGAATATTGTATACGTACGGGTCATTCGGTGAACTACAGTGACATGAAGCTTTTTGCACCCTACCCTTCCATTTGGGGTTCTACATTCGAGGAAGCCGTACAGATTCAATTAACCGATAACTTAATAAATTGAGATAACAGTTTTGATTTGGATAAGGAATCGAACTCTCATTGTAATTAAATTCCAGAGAAGTCATTTAATTAAATTGCAGAGAAGTCATTTAATTAAATTGCAGGGAAGTCATTGTCTTATCGCCACCGAACGAATGTCGATAAATGAATAGTGTGTCTGTACATTTTCACCACAGGTGTTGTAACAATACGAGTCAAGATAGATGTAACGGAACTTGAATAGCATATTTGCCTCTATTGGTTATGGTAGAGAGAGTGATCTTTCGGTCCTGTCTGTATATTTATATATAATATTGCACGAATAAAGGCTGGGCGAGTGTAAAGCTATCGTTAAAAACGCACGCCATGTGATTTGTTATGTCATAATAATAATAACATGCTTTTGAATACAATTAAAATATAACAGTGATACCTGTTTAGTGTTATTGGAAATAATATGTAGTAAATTAATGAGTAAGGTAGCCGATCCTATAAGAAGAGGTAAAATTTGGCATACTGAGGTGTTTTGCTTTATATCGACGAAGCCGATGATACGGCGTCATTTTTTTCGTTTACTCTTAGAAATAAACAAGTAAAGAAGTGCTGATTGTGTGTAGTGAAAAAATATAGGGGCGAGTTTAAACAACTAAGGCATACAATCAGAGTAACAAAAGGACATTTAGTTACATGAAATCGCGGATAGCAAAGTGTGATCATTAAATTGAGTACATCTACAGGGCAGTCAATTCCGGGATAAATCTATACGCATTTCACGAGGGACACGGTATTGAGACTTTTTTTTTTTTAAATATCGCAGAGAGCAGGCTCCAGTTTATGAAAAGGAGAAACACTGTATCATTATCATTGACTGTTGGTGTCAAGCAACCAAAACTGTTCATCAAAGGGTTTTGATCGAACTTGGGAGTTAGGGTTCAGAGACTCACATATACTCCGCATCAGAGTGTGAATGAGTGGTGAATGTGAAATAAAACTGTGAACAAAGTTACATTAAGTAAAACAGAAGAAACAAGACAGTTTGGTCGTATCTGTTATTATTCCATAAAATGTAACATTTCTTACCGTTGTACGAAGCCTTTATAGATGATCGTTATGACAATTTGCTTCGAAGGGATCACGTTACGAGTTATGTTTTGGGGACCTGGTCAAGAGTGGGTAGTTCGTAGATCCTAACTACTGCAGATATTCTGGAATCAGGTGCTACCGTGACCGTTGTGTGTTGTCAGTGACTTAAGGTTACCATATCTCATGCAGTAAGATCGACGCGCCTTTCCACTCGGTATAACGGTGCCTCACGGCAACAACGACAACGCCGACGACAAAGAAAGATACGGTAGACTGTCACATGTGTATGTGGTGTACCTATTCACTGCCGACTGGCAGGTGTGACCCGCACACGCAATAATACCGCAGTAGACTGTACGAGGCCTCTCTCGGCAGCTCATCGTCAGTTTCGTGACTCATTCTGAGGACGGCTGGACAGTGGGGGGCCAAAATATCAGTGGAGGTAGTAGTATTTGTGTGGCTGTGTGCCCAAAATTTAATGGACGCAATTAGGACAGAGTGCTATTGACCCCACGTATTGTGTAGCAGAAGGCACATTTGAAAGTGCACTGTTAAATATTATTCAAGTATCAAAGTCCTTCACCAGGTGAAGAACACACACACACACACACACACACACACACACACACACACACACACACACATAAGTCAAGCTATCATTAGTCATTTTGGGCTGATGATCTCGTATGAGGTAAAATAAAATGCACGATGCTTTAATTAGTGTAGTGATGCTAATCAGTTGTAAATGTGAAACCTCGTGCTCGCCTGCTGAGAGACACGGCAGAGTTCTGCAGATTCGCTGACTGACAGCGTGTGCACGGCTTACGAGGGCCGCGCCCCCGCCTCTGCGCCCGCCCCCGCTGCCGCTGCCGCCCTCACTGCGTCTCTACAGACCGGGCCCGGTCCTCATGTGGCGGAGCCCGCGGCCAGCCCTCCAGGTGCTGCACTGCCCCGCTGTGGGGCTGCTTCTTCTCACTTCACCTAACATACAGTCTCCCCCCCCCCCCCCCCCCCTCTCTCTCTCTCTCTCTCTCTGCCTCTCTCCCCTTCTGTGCCCTCTTCAATTTTTTTGTGCTTGTAGGGTTTGAAGGTCATTGCCCAACTGTCAATTCTCTTAAGTGATGTGATGCAGTTCTCAAATAATTGTCTTTGAAGGTTAGAACAGTTCTCTGCGCTGTGACTGTAGGCTTTCCCGGCGTAAACTGTCGACGAAGGTTTCTCAGGTCTCCAGCCGGGTGACAGCGTCGATACCTCGCGACGACCCGTCTTCTGGTGAAGGCTTCGCCAGAAGATGGGTAGTATGACACTTCCCCGAAACGTTGTGAGATATCGACACTGTCACCCGGCTGGAGACCCGAGAAACCTTCGTCGACAGTTCTCTGCCCTGTTAATGTACTGTCAGTATCTGAGTGTTTAGCATAGCAGTGTCGTGATCTAAAGCCTGCGGTTCAGTTCTTTAATTTTCCCAAATTCTGTATTTATCAACAAATAGTAATGTTAGCTCAAACATTGTCATAATGTATAACTGTGTGCCGGACTCGGGACCTTTGCCTTTCACGGGCAAGTGCTGTACCAACTGAGCTACCGAAGCACGACTCGCGCCACGTCCTCACAGCTTTACTTCTGCCAGTATCTCGTCTCCTACCTTCCAAACTTTACAGAAGCTCTCCTGCGAATTTTTAATTACTAGTTGCAGGAAATTGCCAGTATTGGCAGTAAATTAAAATTTGGTGCTCAAATTCGAAATGTCAAAAAGTATTTCCCCAGAAATTGAACACTATGAATGATGTATGTATATGCAATTAGCTGTTTCCGTCAGATTTTTTGTTACAAGGGGCAAGCAAAGCATTTCCATTTGAGGGCACGAACGCAACGTAGCACGAAGCCGGTGCCAGTATGAAACCCCCGACGTGGGCGAGGGATTAGTGGGACGTTCGTGTCTTTTCGCTGTAAGTACAGTAAGTACGAGACTTCAGTGCTGCAGACTCAGCTACCGACAGCTGCCTTAATATGTTATGAGCATTTTACACTTAATAGTGCTCTTAAACCTTCTAACCAGGAAAGACGATTTTTTTCGAGGTTTTTTTTTTTTTTTCCGTATACCCTCTAAAAGCTGAAGCATGAGCACTTTCCTTCAGATTCATATAAGTATAAATAAAATTGGAGAGGGCAGAGCAATTCTCCTTGAGAGTGTCAATTTCCATCTCTTTATTGAGATGCTAAAATAATGTTGTGACTTATGAAGATTTCTTATAAACTGTTGCAGTTTTCGTGAGGTTACGTTTTCATAATGACTGAACAAACGTGTGAACTTACTCCCTGTACAAATGGGAAAATTGAATATTTTCATATTATGGCATGTATGTCATTTAGCTGTAAATGTTGCATTTGTTGTTAGAAAAAACTTAGACACTTTTGAAGAAGAGAGAAGCGCTTGTATGGATATTAAGAGTTCACATGGAAAGGCAGTAGATCAAGAGAAGACTTTGACAATATTGGGTGGAATGCATTCTTTGAAATTCTAGGTGTTGCAAGAATAAAATACAGGGAGTGAAAGGTTACACAGAATTTGTATAGAAACCACACGGCAGTTACAAGGATGTGTAGAGCGAGCAGTGGTCAAGAAGGGAGTCAGATGGTGAGGAGGGGGGGGGGGGGGGGGGGGGGGCGTAGCTGATACCCTATCTTATTCGGTCTGCACTTTGACAGCATCTTTGAAGGAAACCGAGGATAAATTTCCTTAAAAAAAAAAAACTGTCATTTGGCTAATGACATTATAATTTTGTCAGAGGTGGTAAAGGACTCAAACAGAATGGATAGAGTATTGAAAAGAGTTTTAAAATGGCTGTCAACAAAACTGAATGTACATCTAAATGTCGGGAAGTCTTTTCGGTAGGTATTTATCTGGAGCTTAACATCGCGCCAAAGTGGCCCGAACCGGAAGAGAATAGAAGCATTTTGAAATGTTCTGCTACAAACGAATGCTGAAGATTAGAAGAGTGGATTGCATGACTAATGAGTGGGTACGAATCAAATTGGGTGAAAAAAACTTTGTGGCACAAATTGACTAAAAGAGAGGATCATTCACTAATTATGGAGGCAAGTGTGGAAGGTAAAAGTTGTAGAAAGAGACTGAGAAGTATGTTTGTTGCAGAGGTGAGGAGGTTGCACAGGATAGAGTAGCACCAAACTTGTTTTTGGACAACAACAAAGACAGTATGTGCCAAAACAGATCAGTATTACTAATGCCATATACCTTCTAAACCTAATTGTCATAACAACGGTATAAGGGGATCTGAGATACATGGAATTGTCAATGAGATTGAATCTAGAAACATTTTTTCTACTGTTCCAGAATGGTACGTTTGGCTCATTTTCATTTGCCAGGCGAAATATTGTGAGACACTCTTACGTGGACAAAATCGGTCAATCCTCAGTTGACGGTGGAACAGTAGGAGTGTGCGTCAGTATGTAGGCCTAGGTGGCAAAAATTAACATTTTTTGGGTCATCGAAATAGTTTTAGGTCGTCCGGATCTCTCAGTGCACGACTGCTTTCTGCGTGATATCACAGGGCACAGATTTTACGCCTGTGTACCTGGGAGGATATTACACAAAGTAAGAAGGCAAATTACCACAGTCACCGACAGCACCACATCGTAATCGCTTGAGAGTGCTTGCCGACAGTCGGATGTCTGCATTCAGGCTAACATTTATTTTGATTGATTTATTTTGTTTAGGTGGTGCCGAACAACTTATAGGAATGTCAAGAGGTGCACTGTTAGATACACAGCTGTACTACTCTTTTCGTTAAAGACAATCAATTTCGGTCTTACATCTCCGGCCTCTGTGGCCGAGCGGTTCTAGGTGCTTCAGTCCGGAACTGCGCTGCTGCTACGGTCGCAGGTTCGAATCCTGCCTCGGGCTAGGATGTGTGTGATGTCCTTAGGTTAGTTAGGTTCAAGTAGTTCTAAGTTCTAGGGGACTGATGACCCCAGATGCTAAGACCCATAGTACTTAGAGCTATTTGGTCTAACATCAGACCTCCATTGGAGCTGTTGGACCGAAAGGAGAAAACCGGATAACGAGTTTGTACAATTCTAATACAAAATCACCACGTGGATATATGTGACGTGTAGACCATTATTCATTATTACAGTTGCTATTGCTTATTCTAAGTCTCTTGTTGTAATAATGAAAAATGATATACATATAATATGTATACACATAATGGTTATGTCTTAGAATTGTATATACTTGTTATCAGGTTTTCTCCTTTTGGTGCAGCAGACTCAAAGATGGTCCAATGTTGGACTGAAATTGATTACTTTCAATAAAAATAGTAGTATAGCTATGATTTTGACAGTGCAATTGTTAACCATTTATTTATGTATTTGCTGTTTAACAATCAGTTTTCAGATGCCATAGCTTTAATTCACACATACATCGCAATATGAGGTTATTATTATTATTATTATTATTCGTTACAGTCAACTTTGGACTACGCTAAGCATCAGTCATTTCTTGTGCTTTTTCTTGCGTTCTTCCCAGTACTTCTTCATTTTTTCTGAGTGGGCTTCTTTACGTTCTTGCGACCAGGTTGTTCCCGTCTTCTTTGATTGCGTTCGGTCTTTGAATCCCTGTATTTTGTTGATGGCATTCCTATATTCCATTCTGTTGTAAACTGTCTCTGGTATAATGTTCATTTCTGCAATGTCTTCTTTTACTTCTTTCAGCCAGTTAATTTGTGTCTTTCTGCTTTCCATGTATTCCAGGATTTTCTTTGCCGTTCTTTCTGGTGCCATTCTTTTGACATGCCCATAGAAACTCAGTCTTCTCTTTTTAAAGGATGTTGTCAGTTTTTCAATTTTCTCGTATAACTCTTTATTGGATCGCAATTTATATTCTTGTCCATCCTTTTTAGGTCCTAAGATCTTTCTCAGTATTTTTCTCTCTTTTATTTCCAATTTCTCCAACAGACGTTTTCTGTTCAGTGGGATGCATTCAATCGCATACAAACTTTCTGGTTTTATTACCGCATTGTAGTGCCTGAGCTTGGCATTGATGGAGATCGACTTTTTATTGTATACATTTCGGCATAGCTGGTATGCCGTTTCCATCTTTATTGCTCTTTCCTGTAGTGAAACATTTGGTAACCCTGTCGGTGTAATCCATTCCCCTAGATACTTAAATTTATGAACTCTCTTAATTATTCCATATTTAGTTTGCAATGTCTGTGTTGGGTCTGTTTTGTCCTGTATCATCAGTTCTGTCTTTTCATACGATATTTGTAGACCTGTCTTCTCAGCGATCTCATGCAGCATTTCTATCTGAATCTTTGCTGTTTCGATGTCATCTGCCAATATTGCCATGTCATCAGCAAATGCCAGACATTCAATTTTTGTTTTATTTCTTCCTAACGTTATCCCATTTTTCACTCCAGCTTCTGCCATCTTCTTTCTCCATTCCCTGACCACTTTTTCAAGGACAATGTTAAACAACAGTGGGGAGAGCCCATCCCCTTGTCTAACACCTGTTCCAATTACAAACGGTTGTGACAATCTACCCAAAAACTTCACTTGCGATTTTGTTCCCGTAAGGGTTTCCTGGATTAGACTTCTGCTTTTATCATCAATCCCAAATTCTTCTAATGTGTTAATCAGGGTTGGTCTATCAATAGAATCATATGCTTTTTTGAAGTCTATGAATGTAATTACTAGATTTTTCGATGTGCGTGCGCGAAGTTGTATTATGGAGAGTAGACTGAATATCTGTTCACTGCATGATCTTCCTTTTCTAAACCCAGCCTGATATTCACCCAGATCTTTCTCTACCTGATTTTCAATCCTGTTTTGTAGTGCCTTGGATAGGATCTTATAGGCCACTGATAACAATGAGATACCTCTGTAGTTATTTGCATTTGTCTTGGCACCCTTCTTATGTAATGGATGAATCAATGATGTCTTCCATTCCTCCAGAATCTTCTCTGTATTCCAAATCTCTTCAAACAGTGCCTCGAAATTATTTATTAAGTTTTCTCCTGCGTATTTCAGTAGTTCCGCGACTAACGAATCTTTACCAGATGCTTTATTGTTTTTTTACCAGTACAAGATAAATGCCTATTTTGATATAAAATGTGAATATCATACATTATCAGCATTCTGTTACAAGGACAGGCTTACGTCCACATTCGCCAACAGTTTACGAGGAGACATTATAATTTGATATCTTCTGTTAAATAACATTGTGTACTTACATTCAGCATTGGTGAAAATCTAGGCTTGTGGAACTGTCTGTAGCAATTTTTGTCTGTGTAAATTTAATACAAGAAGCACGCTTCAGTCTCTACAATCCAAACAGTGCTTGCGGGAGTCACACGACAGCATATTTGTCACCTTAAGTCGAAGGGCTACTAGAAAGTCAGAAATGTGTTGACGGTTTATTGAATAACTACAGTTAACACAAAATGTCACTTCTGAGAGACAGCTGTTTTTTAGCACAGGGCATCACCAGATCTCACCAGCTGTCTCTGTCTTCGACAAACCATAGTTCGCACATGGGCTTTCATTATTGCCAAAGAATTTATTCTTTCCAGTGCACAGTGTATGTCTTCTGCATGTGTGACACCCATTAGATTCTGAAATTAGTAACTGCTATATCAGGTAATATTGTGACGTACTCGTGTTTGACATTAGGTACGTGATATTTCTAAAGCACTGACTGTCTCTCACCATCGGCACATCTCAACCCTATTTCGTGTAGCGAGACGTGGCATCGATTTTCGGCAATCGGCTGCGCTATGGTCTTAGTGGGTATAATGTACTGAACCCTCGACATTTTTTTTTTTTTTTTTTTTTATCGAGGGCACGAAATTGGGCAAATGTGCTAACCATGCAACTTGTGCTTAATGTGTCCGGTTGTTCCCAAAAACAGAAAGTTAATCAGTGTTAGCACAAGGACACTGAATTGTGCCGCAAAAAGAGGTCGCCACTTGTGGCAGGTGGTGCTGTTTGCAGCAGTTCAGTGAGTGGTGAATGTAGGATGTGGTAGTATGATGCTCCAGTTAGGAGCAGCTATCCTGTGAGGCGATCACCAACTGTTACGGATGCTCTCAGGTGGTGTGGTCTAATGGCATATCCACAGTTCTCACAATTAAAACAAAGTGAGCCTTACCTGTGAGTGTCTATGGTGTACTATCTCAGTTGTGTGACTGGATTCGTCATTTCTTGCCAGAAATGCTGCAGTTCGTAGTAACTGATGGAATGTCGTCGAGTGAAACAGAAGGCATATCTGACATTCCTCGAGGAAATGTTGCGGGCACTCTGCTGTTCTCAATCTATATGAAAGGTTTATGCGACAGTTCTGAGCAACCCTCGTAGATCATTTGCAGCCAGTGCTCTTGTTTACTGTCTAATAAGATTTCCAGAAGATTGAAACAAATTACAAAATCGTTTAGACCAGACATCTGCATGGTGCAAAAAGTGACAGTTGACCCAAAAAGATAAAAAGTCAAGTCATCTACACGACTACTAAAACAATCCGTTTCTGTTACCCAATAAATCACACAAATTGGAAAGTTGATGGTTCAGCTAAACACGTGGGGTTAACAGTTACAAACATCTTAATTTGAAACTGACATATAGAAACTCGGGAGGTGAAAGCCAACACTATGTTCATATGTCCTCTTTTGGAGGACTACTGTGCAGTGCAGGATCCTTACCGTACGGGACTGACATAGGACATCGAAAAGCTTCAGAGAAGTGCAGCTCGATTTGTTTTATCGGGAAATATGGGAGACAGTGTCACGGATATGATAAGTGAGTTAGAGGCTCGGTAATTAAAACAAAGGCAATCTCTTTGCAATGAGGGATTGGCTCACTATCTATTACGAATGCAAAAATATTTTAGCGACACACGGCTACTTAGGGAGGAACGACTGTCGTAATAAAATAAGAGAAATCGGAACTCGCACTGAACGGCTGAGGTGTTTGAAAGTGGGAACGTAGAGAAGTAGTGTGAAAGTGGTTCTGTGAACTGTCTGATGAGCACTTAAGGCCAGTACTACACTATCATATTTTTTTGACAAAGAAATATAATCAAATTTTCATCAAATTTGTTTGACAAAGATGTTTGACGTAGCCCTAAAAATGGGTATTACACTGTCGTCATATTTCTTATTTGTTGCATCGTATTTGTATTTGGGAAAAAAGGAAACATTCTCAGATGAAGCTATAGGTATTACGTCGAGATAGTGAAAGCATTCAACAAAATTACTTACGAATGGATGAAAGCGTATTTCAGTATTACCTCAGGAAAGTGGTTTCTCATATTACAAAACAGAATACTCTCTTGAGAAATGCTATATGCACAGAAGATAGGCAACCTGTGACACTGTGATTTCTTGATACAGGAGAAAGCTACTCTAGTTTACAACACAGCACTCGAACATCACTTTGCACATTACTTGCTTACTTACTCACTGGTCATACCGGACTCGAGAGTCCATTACCGCAGCAACATATTTTTGCTCTCTGTCCCTGTCTTGGGCTATTTCCTTCCATTCGCCTTCAATACCTAGGCTTCTCAAATCAGTCTTCACATTGTCCTCCCATCTATGCCTTGGTCTCCCCACAGGACGTTTTCCTTCTAGGTGCCCTACCAGTACTCTGCGCGCTGCCCTGCCCTCATCCATTCGAGATACGTGACCCGCCCATCGCAGCCTATGTTATTTAATAATACTGATTACGTCAGGGCTTGAATAGAGTTCGTGAATCTCTTCATTATGCAGTTTTCGCCACTCTCTGCTAAATTCACCCCTTTTTGCTCCGAAAATTTTCCTCAAAATTTTATTTTCAAATACTCGAAACGGCTTTTCGTTTTGCACAGTGAGAGACCAAGTCTCACACCCATACAGCATAACTGGTAGAATAATAGTTTTGTATATTCTAACCTTTAAAGTCCTAGACAATATCTGTGATGAAAGTAATCTATTCAGTGAGAAATAGCACGCATTTCCCGCCTGTAATCTCTTCTTCAGTTCGGATTCAATCTCATTTCTCGAAGTGATGTCCACGCCTAGATACTTAAATGCGTTCACTTTTTCAAACTGCATGTCTCCAACTCTTAACATTTCCTGATCTACTGCTGTTGGCATTCTAGTAGTAACCAGGTATTTACTTTTGTCTTCACTTATCCTTAGACCTACATCTTCACTAGCCTCGATTAACGCATTCGCATTTGCTGTTACAGATTCTTTCCTATTGTTAATGATGTTCAGCACATTATCCAAAATAAATCCATAAACATGCGAAGTGATTTATAAGGCACTGAATGGTGAATATGTGAAGGTAAATAAATGTTAAGTACACTATATGGGCAATGAGAACTATTAATTTCATTAATGGAATTAGTGTTCCAACAACTGCAAAATTAATAAAAACTACAAAACAAAAGAACTGCTTTTTTAACTTTTGCCATCCAGAGTTCAAAAATACCGTATTTACTCGAATATAAGCCGCACTTTTTTTCCGGTTTTTGTAATCCAAAAAACTGCCTGCGGCTTAGAATCGAGTGCAAAGCAAGCGGAAGTTCTGAAAAATGTTGGTAGGTGCCGCCACAACTAACTTCTGCCGTCGAATAAATGTAGCGCTACACAGACATGCTTTGTAGGCACAAAAATAAATACTGGCGCCAAAACCTCTGTGTCAGTAAATAAATTTAAAAAAAAAAAAAAAAAAAAGGTAGAAGACGGGTTTTTTTTTCTCCGCCCCGAGTTTAGACCACTGCATTTTCATACATTATCCAACGAAGTAAATACAAATTCCATATTGTTCATCTCCGAATGTAGTAGAATTTCAATGTACTACGAAAATAAGACTGGGATGTTTTTCAATATGGCCAACTCTACGTTCTGAATTTTTTCCTAACTGTGAGAAGAGATGGTTGCTAATAGTAACCTGATGAAATGTGAATCACAAGCAGTATTCTCTTCACCATTCACCGTAAGAATAATACGAATATAAACATTTTGCCATGTGTTCTTCCGTGTTTGTTGCTATCTCATTTAAATCCTGTCTGCCTAATAAACTACGAAACTAGAGTGAGACAACAGCAAACACGGAAGAATACACTTATCGTGTCATGTTGATATTCGTATTATTCTTATGCCTAATAGTGATACAGTCAGAAATGAAGCACGGCAACTGACTAGATTTTTAAATCTAAGATGACTCTAATTTCTGTGCAGAATTTGATGTACTAAAGAAGCGGCCGCAAAGATTTTCAAACGGAGAAAAATTTTCGCCTAACTCTCGTTCAGAACATGTTCTATCATACGCAGCCTATTATTTGGTTCTTGTTGATCATTCTCAAAGAAAGCAGCAGTGTAAGTAACAACTTGACATTGCTTCGCTAATGAGACGATTCGCCTCTTTTTAGCTGTAAGCGGTGCTAGCGCGCACATAAGCAAGCCACGCCGCGAGTGGCGACAGGCCGTAAACACGCACTATCAGAATGCAACAAACGATGCATGACACAGTACAGTGATGCATTGTCAACTTAGAGTGACGTAAACACCTATAACAGAGAAAACGGCACTTATCAGATCAAAGCAAAATAAGCAATCGATTCAAACCAGACGAAGCACGTGAAAAAGGAAGGGTACCCGTATAAATACGGACGGAGTGCCTGACGCATAGCAATGGCTACCTGGTAAAGCTTAACTGCTAAGCTTACGACTCGAACCGAACTACTGTAGCTGTATCGTCATTCGTTCGACCTAAATTGTGTCTCATATTACAATGGACCAACTTTGTTTCGATTTGGAGGTGCGGCCTAAAACTTTTCTCTCCCATTGAATTTCGAGTCTCAAATTTCAGGTGCGGCTTAGATTTGGGAAAATTTTTTTTCTCGCTTTCGAGTCTCATTTTTCAGGTGCGGCTTAGATTCGAGTGCGGCTTAGATTCGAGTAAATACGGTAGACAATGTAGAATGGAAAGCTGAGAAAGAATTTTTTATTTTAGAGTGTGATCACATCCTCTATTCCAGCTTGCTGAAAAGCTGCCAGGATGTTTCCATATGTAGAGGTGGATGGCTGTAGCTGTGATTGTGGACGTGAAGTCACCTGCAGCATATTCCACCTGCCCGTCAACACACAATTAATAGCATGCACTGTGCCCCCCACATAAATCAAAGCAAGTTTATTGATAAAAAAAAAAAAAAATGAAAGAAACAGAGTCAAAGGAACACACCAACTTTGAAGCCATATTTAGAAACACACTAGAGATATCAAATAGCTATAGCGACGCCAGTGCTCCAAGTGGTTACATTTCACATTGCAGTGAACAG
This sequence comes from Schistocerca cancellata, assembly GCF_023864275.1. Lineage (NCBI taxonomy): Eukaryota > Metazoa > Arthropoda > Insecta > Orthoptera > Acrididae > Schistocerca > Schistocerca cancellata. Next base: position 14,163,657 of record NC_064637.1, read on the forward strand.
AAGACAAATGACTTTTACTATCAATATTACGGCAAGGCCCTAGATTTGACTGTTTTTATTTAACGACAGACGAGATCTGACAAGGTTCCCCGTTACACCGTCAAATTTCTTTGCCATAAATATTTGACATTTCAACTTCGACAAAGAAGTATGATGGTGTAATACTGGCCTAAGAGTGCACTGTGGAGTAGTCGTGTAGATGTGCATACAGACATCACTATGTAGGTGGGAAGCGGCAGCATTAGAGAATTGCTCAAATTCCGTACTGTGCGTAAAATAAGGGGGGGTTCTGAGAGTGAGAGCAGTGTGCGTACAGATGCCGGCTCTGTGCCGTGCCCGGGACTGCCACACAGCCTGCACATCTCTACAGGCCAAAGATGCATAACTGAACCTCTCCGTCATAACCTTACCGATCTGCGGTGGCCTCGTCTCGCGTCTTCAATGCTCAGAACGGAGAGTTTCACTTCTCGTAGGTGTCGACAGAGTGCAGCACGGGTGCCGAGGTGTGGGTAACCCTGACTCTCCTAGATACGGACCGCATTTCTTTTGCTCCTCCTTCGTAAGATGTACCGTGTGTTTGGTCACAAAGTGTCTTTAGTCCGTGCCGCATCCAGAACTGCACGTGCAAACTTTTTAGGCACACTTGAGGCTTTGGGCTTCACAGGACAACAAACTACAGGTTGTCAGTGGGACATTTTGTGTTTGTACATTGTAAATGGTGCTTTAAAAAATATGTACTATTTGATAAAACATCCTCCGTGTGATCTATTGTTCCCCACAATTTGCCAATGACGTGCTAAAACTTTCTGTTTTTTGAGATGAGGAGATCACATTAAAGCTGGCATAAGATGCCTCCACACACACACAAAATTTTAAACGTGACTCCAACTTCAGCAACTGTGTGACGGTAAACTTGAAGAGATTGAAAAAATGAGCCAAACACTTGCAGCTGCCTGGCTGATTTTTGTCAACTTCTCCAATATTATTATTATAATTTATACTTTATACGTATTATATCTTACACCGCTGTCTTGAAGTTACATAAAAGACAGGCAGTAAGTATAAATGTGTAGCTCAGGCTGCAGTCAAAAGACACTTTCAGCCATCGTGGCGTGTACACATAAATGACGCTCTAAAAAACAGCATTTTGCTAATCACTCCCACTGCCTTGTGTATTGTGATTTTTGTTAGTGTTATTGCATGAAATATTATTTCTACTTTTATTTTTGTATTATTTTGACACAATTGTGTGAGCATTTGAAATATTTGTGTGACTGTATCGAAAAAATATAAAAATAAAATGTCAGCAAATAACTTTATCTCTAAGATCATATGTCATTAGTTTTCTACAGTAGGGAGTGCATTATTAACAAGAGCGAAGAAACACATGTGTCATTTTAACTGTTGCACATTTGTGTTTTACATAGCTCGATGCACGGAAGTGCACGTTTGTCTTGCAACTTTAATTATGTGAGCATGTTCTGTTTGGAAAGACGAGCGCATAATGAGGCGAGTGGAGAGGGAGTGTGGTAGCAACAAAACAAGTGAACAAAACAATTGGTGCACAAACAGGCGTAATCTTTCTGTCTGTCTAGAGATCTAAACATTATGTGTTTATTGTTGTGTTTGTGTACACGAGTAAACCCCCAATTCTTTAAAGAATAGAACACCCGTGTCCAACAAAACTTCAGATGTCTGATTACTTTACAAGTGAGTTAATGTGTTAACTATTTGACATTAAGTATGTAAGTGAGAAAAAGTTTACAAACAGTTTGAAATTATCCTTACAGTTTGTCGGAAGCCGCTAAGTACTCTCTTTGTGAAACACTGAATGAATATAGATAGCTAAGTAATCGCTTTGTGAAACACTGAATGAATATAGTCTCCTTAATATTTTATGCAGAAGCCAGTTTTTCACGCATTTCAACCCTTATGACACCATATCTCCTGAACCGTGTGTCATACAATGATATAATTTTGCAGGTAGATTCAGTGATATACGTAAAAAACTGTCCTTCCCTGTGCACCATTATCCCCACTTGCCATGCATAGCTGGAGCTCATGGTGTCTCTCTCTCTCTCTCTCTCTCTCTCTCTCTCTCTCTCCCCCCCTCCCCCTCCCTGCCACCTCATATCTGTCATCCCCTCCCCCTCTTCCATCCACCAATCACTCCCCCCTACTCCTACCCCTTTTCCCTCAATCTCACTCTCACGTGTTGCCCATCTACCTTTTGAACTCCACGTTACTCTTTAGCAACCAGTTCAGTCAAGTGCTGAACTGACTTTACTCAACAAGAGCAAATTTGGCCATCTTCCTTTTGCTTAGGAACTATTGTTAGTTTTGCTGACTTGAGCAGAGAATGAGAAAGAATGTGCAAATAGCAGCATAGTGAAGCGAGGCATCTTTCTTAGCTTTATAAAGTCTTTTATTTGGTTGACTTCAAAATACAGTTGCTGATAAAAAGTTAGGCACGTAGAAGGAGAGGAGGAAGCAAAATGAAAATTCTCGAATTGAGATCTCGCGTGCTTTTATTTTGGCCGTTATAAAATCGAGTTCAGTGAACGATAAAATTGACAGTACGAGGATACCGCTTTCTTTGCATTCCAGTCGTGTGTGCAGTGCAGGAGTAATAAGTGAGTGACTGAAGAGTACCTCTAGAAGAAGAGTACCTCTAGATTAAGTACTGGTTCATCAAATTTTGCAAATAGATTTGAGTGGTACAATTCTCTGTTGTATTCCTCACTGCTGCATTCCAGAGTTTGTAGTTGCAGTTTTTCAACATTTTGGTGACACTCTCCCATTAGTCGAACAATTATATGAGTATCTCGGCACTCTTCATCGTATTTGTGCGATATCTCGTGTTAGTCCTGTGTGGCGTGGGTCCCACACACTTGAGCAGTGTTTTATGATAGTTTGTAACCGGTCTCCTTTGTATAGTGGTTGCACTTCCCTGGTACTCTACCGATGAACCAAAGTCTGCTATCTGCTCTACCCACAGTTGAGCCGATGTGATCGTTCCCATTTCGTATCCCTACAAAATGTTACACCCGGGTTTTTGTACGAGCTCGATGATACCGACTGTGACTCGTTCGCATTGTAGTTGTAGGACACTACTGCTTGTAATTTTACAGAGTGCACAGTTTTACATTTCTGTGCATTAAAAGGAAGTTGCAGATCTTTGTATTCTTTTAAATTTTATCAAGTTCTTTCTGAATATTTGTCGAGTCTTTTCCTTCCCCCAGATATTACAGAGTAATAACGTACCTACCCAATTTCCTCAGTCTTAGGTATTTGGATTGTCGTGTGACGATGACGCGAGTCGGGTTTCACGTGACAGAAATATGTGCAGGTCAGCGCAGGGGAGGTATTTTTGTTCGAGATCTGTCACGATGTTGGAGCTCAGAACACGTTCTAAGACTCTACATGTGACACATGTTGATGGGATTGGATGGTAGTTTTGTGGGTCATTTCTGTACCTCTCTTTGTAGACAGGTATGACCTCTGCTTTTTATCTATCACTGAGCACATTTTTATGTTCAAGGGATCTACAGTATAGTACAGTGAAACGGGAGTTAAATTGGCCGGAAATTGTGTACAGAATCTGACACCAAATTTTGGCAATTAAAACTGAGGTGAGCTGGCGTACAGTCCTCGTAACTGGCTCTCAGTATGATGTAAATCGGCACCGTTCTGGAGCCAATATCTGAGCTGCTTCCACACGAACTCTGTCAGGCAGAGGTTACCGTATATTTCCAGCTGAGGTATTACCTCGTAACCACATGTGGAATGTCAGGTCAGTTTGTACTCTATTCAAAGATGATAACAGTGTACTGTCTCACTAGAGATAATATATGGCAACTTCTAGCCTGTGATGTGCCACTGTGTCAAAGTTTCCGGTTACGTATTGAAGGCATCCTGAAGGCTCCCTACACAGTAACTCTGAGGATAAAACTCTCGTGTCCCTCCAAAACTTTGGCAGAATGTATCCTTTCCCCTCGGTATCGTGACAGTTCCAGTTAGTGGTCGTCCACATCTACAGATATATACGAGGGCTGTTCAAAAAGTATCCAACTTTTATTTATGAAATCAATATTTATTCACGTAAAATTGCTTGACACTAGTCACCTCCAAAGTAGTCACCATTGACTTCTACACACCTTTCCCAATGCTTCTGGCACTGCCGGAAGTGTCTCCGGAAAGCCCATTTTGGTGCGGTTCACTGCTGTTCCGTGAAATTCTGCACGGTGTCTTCTGTGTTCCAAAATTTGTTCCTTTTCAGAGTCTCATTTGGTTTAGGGCAAAGCCAGAAGTCAGTCGGTGGTAGATCAGGGAATGAGGAGGCCGACAAACCACAAACATGTCGTGTTTGGCCAGGAAACTCTGAATTAGTTGATAACAGTGAATGGTACATTACTGTGGTGAGGATGCCCACTGCCCACAAGTTCAGCTGTTTGCATCTCACTACTTCACGAGGGCTACGCAGAACTTCTCTGTAGCACTCGTTACTGACATTAATGCCGTCCAGGGTGTACTACTGACGGACCACGCCGTCAGAGGGACTGTTACGTCGCCGGGGACCTGCCCCGTTTTCCTGGGTCTCGGGCATAATGCGTGCTTTCACTGCAATGACTGGAATTTAGTTTCTGGATCGTACTTGTAAACTGGGGTCTCTTCACCAGTAATCACCATTTTAGAAAAATTGAGATTACTCTTCACAGTATCCCTCATGTCCTGTGCGATCTCTGAAAGAAGTTGCTCGTGCTCATTTGTTATCGTCTTTGGCATAAATTTTGCTGAGATCTTTGTGAGGTTCAAATGTTGTGTAAAATGGAACGTATGGACCCGGTGCTAATTTTAATCTCATGTGCAAGTTCTCTGTAATTGATACATGTTGCATCACCAGAGTCTGTACAAGACCAATAAAAACCTGATTTGTGGCTGTCGAGAGCCTACCTGAACGTGCTTCACCCTTTGCTGACGAGTGACCACTTTTGAAGCAGTTGTACCACTCCTTTATCTGTGGTATTTATTGCTCTGTCCCCAAACACTTGTCGAACTTTGTGGGTAGTTTCAACTTGAGAATTGCCGAGCTTAAAATAAAATCTGATGCAGTAATGTTATTCACTTTTACTGTCATATTGTGGAGACCAGAAAATCCTACTACTACCGTGTGCACGTGTTTACTTATCGACAGCTAGTCGGCGGCTGACCGTTTCCACAGTCCCGTAAAAAAATTACACGTGCGCATTACGTGTACCTACGGACGTAGAGAGCACACGTGTTCCGATACCGTCGTACGTACTCCACAAGTCCCAATACTGTACACAGCAGAGGATACCTTGTGTGACTTCCATTCCACTCGTAAATGGAACTGTGAAAAACTGTCTGTCTGTATGATTTGTACGAGTCCACATTTTCCTTATCCTGTTTGAGGCTCTTACGTGACGTGTATGTTGGTAGCACTGGAGTAGTTCTGCTGTCTGTCACAAATGTTGGTCCAGGAAAAATTCTGGTACGTGTTTCACAAAAAGAATATCTTGTTTCCTCCAGTGATTCACGTGTCAGTTCACAGAGCATTTGTGTAACACACACATGTCAATTGAACCTACCGGTTACAAATCTGGCAATACGTCCCCGCATTGCTTCGACGTCTTCCTGTAATCTGACTCTACGGGGATCTCAAACGCTCTCCCGGGACTGTAGATTTGGTCTTGCATTCTGTACGCGATCTGCCTTATAGGTGAGCTACAGTTTCCTTAAAATCTCCCTGTTAAGCAAAGCAACCATTCATTATCCCAACAAGTGATGTTAAGTGCTCATTCCATTTCGTGTTGTACTTTCGCATTATGCCTAGACGTTTAATGGATACGAATTCAGTGTCTAGCAGCACACCACCATTACTGTATTGAAATATTATGCTTTGTTTTTCCTACTCATCCACATTAACATACATTTTTGTCCATTTAGATCGAGCCACCTCGCATTACGCTAACTAGAAATTTTATTTGTTGTTGTTGTTGTTGTTGTTGTGGTCTTCAGTCCTGAGACTAGTTTGATGCAGCTCTCCATGCTTCTCTATCCTGTGCAAGCTTCTTCATCTCCCAGTACCTACTGCAACCTACATCCTCCTGAATCTGCTTGTGTATTCATCTCTTGGTCTCCCTCTGCGATTTTTACCCTCCACGCTGCCCTCCAATGCTAAATTTGTGATCCCTTGTTGCCTCAGAACATGCCCTACCAACCAGTCCCTTCTTCTTGTCATGTTGTACCACAAACTCCTCTTCTCCCCAATTCTATTCAATACCTCCTCATTAGTTGTGATCTACCCATCTAATCTTCAGCATTCTTCTGTAGCACCATATTTTGAAAGCTTCTATTCTCTTCTTGTCCAAACTCTTTATCATCCATATACAAATACTTTCAGAAACAACTTCCTGACACTTAAATCTATACTCGATGTTAACAAATTTCTCTTCTTCAGAAATGCTTTCCTTGCCATTGCCAGTCTACATTTTATATCCTCTCTACTTCAACCACCATCAGTTATTTTGCTCCCCAAATAGCAAAACTCGTTTACTACTTTAAGTGTGTCATTTCCTAATCTAATTCCCTCAGAATCACCCGACTTAATTCGACTACATTCCATTATCCTCGTTTTGCTTTTGTTGATGTTCATCTTATACCCTCCTTTCAAGACACTGTCCATTCCGTTCAACTGCTCTTGCAAGTCCTTTGCTGTCTCTGATAGAATTACAATGTCATCGGCAAGCCTCAAAGTTTTTATTTCTTCTCCATGGATTTTAATACCTACTCCAAACTTTTCTTTTGTTTCCTTTATTGCTTGCTCAATATACAGATTGAATAACATCGGGGATAGGCTACAACCCTGTCTCACTCCCTTCCCAACCGCTGTTTCCCTTTCATGTCCCTCGACTCTTATAACTGCCATCTGCTTTCTGTGCAAATTGTAAATAGCCTTTTGCTCCCTGTATTTTACCCCTGCCACCTTTAGAATTTGAAAGAGAGTATTCCAGTCAACATTGTCAAAAGCTTTCTCTATGTCTACAAATGCTAGAAACGTAGGTTTGCCTTTCCTTAATCTTTCTTCTAAGATAAGTCGTAAGGTCGGTATTGCCTCACATGTTCCAATATTTCTACGGAATCTAAACTGATCTTCCCCAAGGTCGGCTTCTACTAGTTTTCCCATTCGTCTGTAAAGAATTCGCGTTAGTATTTTGCAGCTGTGGCTTTTTAAACTGATTGTTCAGTAATTTTCACATCTGTCAACACCTGCTTTCTTTGGGATTGGAATTATTATATTCTTCTTGAAGTCTGAGGGTATTTCTCCTGCGTCATACATCTTGCTCACCAGATGGTAGAGTTTTGTCAGGACTGGCTCTCCTAAGGCCATCAGTAGTTCTAATGGAATGTTGTCTACTCCCGGGGCCTTGTTTCGACTCAGGTCTTTCAGTGGTCTGTCAAACTCTTCATGCAGTATTGTATCTCCCATTTCGTCTTCATCTACATTCTCTTCCATTTCCATAATATTGTCCTCAAGTACGTCGCCCTTGTATAGACCCTCTATATACTCCTTCCACCTTTCTGCTTTCCCTTATTTGCTTAGAACTGGGTTTCCATCCGAGCTCTTGATATTCATACAAGTGGTTCCCCTTTCTCCAAAGGTCTCTTTAATTTTCCTGTATTATTTATGTCATCTCATATCCAGCTACAGTCACTCGGCACACCATAGTGTCGTCGGGAGAGAGCCAGAGATTCCTGCTCACCCTATCTGCCAGGTCATTTATGTATATAGTGGACGAGAGCAGTCCAGTCATACTTGGCTGAGGCAGTCCTGATAATGTACATATCTTTTATGAACATTTGCCACTCATAACAGTCTACTGTGTTCTGTTATTTTAAAAAATATTCCACCCAGTTGCATATGTTAAAAGATATTCAGTACGCTCGTGGATCTTTCTTCGTAGTTTACAGTATGACATTATGTTAAACAATTCCTGAGGTAGTGCAGAACAGAGAGCAGATTCACTGTCAGAAGTGACGACACGATACTCCTCGTCAGCAGTCCACACGTCCCAGGTGCGACGCCACTCTGGAAGAGGCGGGTATCCGTGTTGTGTCGACAGCAGTTCGCTCACCGGATTGCGATTTGGAAACCTGGCCTCTGGCTGGGTCGTCAGAAGCAGTAGGCCTCCCCCAGGCAGCTACGACACGCCAAGTACAGCACAGACTCTACCGAATAAAATGTCGAGGGTACGTTCGATTTCCCTCACGTTTCCCTTCGATCTGACACTGGGCCACTGCCACACCCGAATGCCCCACACTCCCGGATACCCACGCGTCCACTGGCTGTCCGCAGAGACACCTCTCGAAACTCTGTCCGTCGCCAGTACTCGTCTCGTGCGCACGCGTAGCGAGCGTGTGTGTCCCGCAGTGCTAGTGCGATGTGTACACAGTATGTACCCTGTCAGATCTCGTATAATGTGGTTTTGCTCTGATGAAACGGAATCACTCCCGTTGTCATTCTACCACTCAAAGAAGACTGTGACCGACCATTTACACTCTCGGTGATGGGAATTACGTGTAACTCTACAGACTTTCGTGGCCACGTGATGCCCTCCTTCAGTTTCTTGTCACACCACCCGAGTTTCGACTTCTCTCTGGGATCTCCTTCAGGATCTTCTGATGTTCTCAGTTAGCTGAATGCCATCGAAAACCGGTGGTGCATTCACTTATAAAAGAGAGCTTTCCGTGCTCGTCTTAAGGAATTGAGACTATCGGGTGACATTTTTCTGGCTGCTATTGGTAGGAACTCAGAATTAAAACTGAAGAAACTGCAAAAAGGTAGGAATTCAAAGAGATGGGACCTGGAAAAACTGAAAGGACCAGAGGTTGTAGAGGGTTTCAGAGGGAGCAGCAGGAAACGATTGACGAAAACAGGGGAAAGAAATACAGTGGAAGAAGAATGGGTAGTTTTAAGAAATGAAATAGTGAAGGCAGCAGAGGATCGAGTAGGTAAAAAGACGAGGGCTAGTAGAAGTCCTTGGGTAACACAAAAGATATTGAATTTAATTGATGAAAGGAGAAAATATAAAAATGCAATAAATGAAGCAGGCAAAAGGAAATACAAACATCTGAAAAATGAGATCGACAGGAAATGCAAAATGGCTGAGTAGGAAGGGGTAGAAGACAAAATTAAGGATGTAGAAGCATGTATGACTAGGGGTGACGTACAGACTGCCTGCAGGAAAATGAAAGATGGAAGACCAGTCCTAAGCAAAGAAGGGAAATTAGAAACGTGGAAGGAGTGTGTAGAGGGTCTGTACAAGGAAGATATACTTGAGGGCAATATTATGGAAAGGGAAGAGGATGTAGAGGAAGATGAAAGGGGCTATATGATATTGCGTGAAGAATTTGACTAAGTACTGAAAGTCAAAACAGCTCCCCAGAAGTAGATAACACTCTGTTAGAACTACTGATAGTCTTGGGAGAGCCAGCCATGATAAAATTCGTCCATTTGGTGAGCAAGATGTATGAGTCAAGTGAAATACCCTCAGACTTTAAGAAGAATGTAATAATCCCAGTTCCAAAGAAAACAGGTGCAGACAGGTGTGAAAATTACTGAACTATCAGTTTAATAAGTCATTAACACAAATCCTTTACAGAAGAATGGAAAAACTGGTAGAGGGCAACCTCAGGGATGATCAGTTTGGATTCCAAAGAAATGTAGGAACACGCCAGGCAGTACTGACCGTACGACTTCTCGTAGGAGACAGGTTAAGGAAAGACGAATTAAGTTTATAGCATTTGTAGACTTAGAGAAAGCTTTTGACAATGTTGACTGGAATACTCTCTTTCAAATTCTGAAGGTGGCAGGGGTAAAATACAAGGAGCGAAAGGCTATCTACAATTTGTACAGAAACCAGATGGCAGTTATAAGAACTGAGGTGCACAAAAGGGAAGCAGTGGTTGAGAAGGGAGTGAGACAGGGTTGTAGCTTATCCCTAATGTTATTCAGTCTGTATATTGAGCAAGTAGTAAAGGAAACAAAAGAAAAAATTTGGAGTAAGAGTTAAACTCCAGGGATAAGAAATAAAAACTTTGAGGTTTGCCAGTGACATTGTAATTCTGTCAGGCAGCAAAGGACTTGCAAGAGCATGATGGTTGAAGTAGGGAGGATATAACATGTCAATTGGCAATGGCAAGAAAAGCATTTCTGAAGAAGAGAAATTTGTTACATCGAGTATAGATTTAAGTTTCAGGAAGTCCTTTCTGAAAGTATTTGTTTGGAGTAGTGTAGCCATATACGGAAGTGAATCATGGATGATAAATGGTTTAGACAGGAAGGGAATAGAAGGTTTTGAAATGTGGTGCTACAGGAGAATGCTGAAGATTAGATGGGTAGACTACATGACTAGTGAGGAGGTACTGAACAGATTTGGGGTGAAGAGAAATTTGTGATACAACCTGACTAAAGTAAGGGTTCAGTTGGGAGGACTCATTCTGAGACATCAAAGGATCACCAATTTAGCACTGCAGAAAAGAGTAAGGGGGTAAAAATCATAAAGGGAGACCAAGAGATGACTACAGTAAGCAGATTCAGAGAGGTGGTTGGAGTAGTTACTCAGAAATGAAGAGGCTTGCACAGGACAGAATAGCATGAAGAGCTGCATCAAACCATCTTTGGACTGAAGTCCACAACAACAGCAACACCAGTAGGACATCATCATTGTATAGACTGCAGAACAGGCATGGTGAGAGGAGAGGGATGTTTACCAAAATATTATTGTCGTGCCACAGAGGCGGCTTCCCCGTCGTTTGTATTCTTCACAAACTTTGACTGCATATTTATTCCTCGATGATGTGAAGCTGGGCACCTATAGCTGTCATCTCTATTTAAATGACATACATTCTTAGAAATCTCAGCTGCTTCTTGAACTTCCCTGCTATAAATTCCTCAGTTAGTGTGAATATATTATTGAAATTGTATCTCAGTAAGAGTTCTGTATGCCAGATCTGTCATTCGCCCTCTTTACAACAGTGGTTCGGAAAGTAGCCACTGTTGGGTTGTAAACAAACAACTTGGATAGAAAAAAATGTTGTTAGATAATCCTTAAAACTACGGCATTTTGCAATATTTCAACAGTCGCCATTTAAATTTAAGCATTTGCTATAGTGTTTCACTAATTTACAAATTCCTTCTTCATAAATTTCTGCCGCCTTAATGTGGAGCCAGTCTTTCTCTCCATTTCAAAGTTTGCCGACTTCATCAAAGTTCTGCAATGCAATCCACTTCTTCATATGAGCTAAGAGAGGGAAATGAACTTGACATCAAGTACGGACTGTGTGTGTGTGTGTGTGTGTGTGTGTGTGTGTGTGTGTGTGTGTGTGTGTGTGTGTGTGTGGAGGGGGATCAGAAATGTCCCTTTTAATTGCTTTAAATTCTCTAGAGTTTTTCAGGCACAGTGAGGATGGATGTTGCATGCAAAAACACAAACCAGATGTCAGCATATTTCCACATTCGTTTGAAATGGCTTGCTTAAGTTTCTTCACACTTCAGAGATGACAAATCTTTGATATTCACGAGCTGTTTGATCGGTTTTGCTAACAAGATTGTTACCCACAACAGAAAGCTTACAATTCCTCTCTTTATCATGAATGTTTTCTATTAGTTTTAACAAATTGGACCCATTGCCACACGACACCTTGACTAATAATTTTTAGAATCTATACAGTTGATAAGAGTCATCTTCTGTCGAAATGTTTTTGCAGGGAAATGAATTTTATTACTGCACACATTTTGTGGGATTGTTTATTACAGCACGCACGTTTTAAGGCCGTAAAGAGAGAATGTGCGAAAGAACGAGGTACATACTTTCACAGCTCAATGCTTACTTAATATGAGAATGTGCAGGTGTAAGAGCAGCAGTGCTGCGTGCACAAATACCGACGCTGCACTAGAACGTCGGTTACTTTTCAAAACCCGCACGGTAATACATTCTCAATACGGAGAACTACGGCCGAGATGTCACTTCGACAACATACGTGTGCTAGCTGAAGAATGCGACAGCAGTAGGAGGAATCTCCGAGGAGAAGTGCTCGAGATTTCTAACGAGAAATTTGATTTCTATCGAGATAATAGCTGTAGAGCATTTCTGAAGAAGAGAAATTTGTATCGATTTAAATGTCAGGAAGTCGTTTCTGAAAGTATTTGTATGGAGTGTAGCCATATATGAAAGTGAAACGTGGACGATAAATAGCTTAGACAAGAACAATAGCTGTAGGCTTTTAGCTCCGTGGCTATGTGCCATTGAGGAAGTAAATGTACAGCCACAGTGTGCGAGGAATGCAAATGACTCTTCAGCCCATGTCAGTAAACGTATTTCTCCTCTCTCATTCTGCCTGTCCATTGTAGTTTAGGCAATGAAGGGAAATTAGGGGAACAAATTAGTGTAGTTGCATATTTTCATAGAGTGGTAGAGGGTAGTGTCACAACAACAGGTCTGACAGTAGGGATGGGTATGGGAGGGGGAGGGGCATGTAAAGGTCAGTTTTTTAGGTTTTTCTTGAATACCTCGAAAACTGTTACTTCTAGTGAAAATTATTTCCAATACAAAATTAAGCTACATTAAATTTCACACAAAAAAGGCTCTCTTTATTTTTCCACTAGAACTAATAGTTTCTGTGTTACAAAGGACGGAAAAATCTCAGATTGCTAAAAATAGTGTTTTAATGTTATGAAATTGATGTATATTCTTTAAGGAAGTTGATTAAGAACAAATATGAAATGGGTGTACCACATCTAAGAGCAGTAGAACTGTATTAAGGGATAATTTGTATTCTGAGGTTGTAACAGAGTGACAAGATAATTGTGGTTGTACACTTCTGGGCTTCACACATCTCCGGAATGAAGAGCTAGCATGCTATTCCTAGATCTCTCTACCACTTGCAGTGTTACGTGGCTTTATGCTTAATTACAGACTCACTATTTTATCAGTTGATTTGTTTTCACCACATAATGCCCGCTGTTTACGTCCTTCTTCGTTGCTGAGCGATGTATCACTTTTCGTTCTGACGCCGCAACTCTATATAAATGATAAACTATTGGTTTTGCCGTTTAACAACTTTTTAATAACTGTGGAAGTATTACAGGCATCGGGTCCCACCTAATGTGTCACCCGCCTATACGTTTTACACGAACCTTTCAAGACTCGATCAATCTATTTACACAGAGAAAGCAGAATACCACTTCCTTTGACGTTGTCCGACGACGACCTAGGAAGCTCGACGCCCTCGCGGCCCGGGCTCTTCCGTGGCTCGAGGTAGTTTGCAGCATTCGTTTTATTCCTCGCCCACTTGCCGCTACGTCGAACTTTTGTGGTGTTCGTCGGGCGACGTCTTCCACATTATCTGCAACATAAATAAACTTTCTTCCCACAGTATTTCTGAAAACCCCAAAAACAAACTTAAAGAACATAATAATAATAACTGCTCTTACAATTATTCGTATAAGTCTTGGTCGATTTAATGAGGGGTGGGACAGGCCTAAGCCTTGTGACAACACACTCTACATCACGGAGAGCAACTTACGAGCTATTTCACGACGTTATACTGACCCTTCCAAAACTTGCCTTACGAATTACCTGCAACGAAGTACACAGACACTCCTAGTGGGGGAGGTGTTTATTTCCCACAATATGTGTCATATACAAATATGAGTTGCTTGTAGTACAAATTAAAGAATGACGTAAGAACAGAATGCACGTAAATCTCTGCACGCTGTTCTACACCGACATAGGGGACATCGATTCTGAGCGAGCTCGTACAGCCGTCAAAGTGGTTCTTCTGGGAAAGGCAACTTCCTACAACACGAGTGCAGCTCACTTGCAAGGTTACAGACAGATTTTACCTCCCGAGCATTTCCTGTCGAGCTATCTCGAGTGATTAAACTAAATAACTTCACACCCTTCTTACATAGTGGAGCTATTTTCAGTTTACAGAACGAGTACTTTCCTCCGATCTCACGGCTCTGTCGTCGGCAGGTGCGCAACGACGAGCGGCGCCTCGGCCGGACGCGACGTCCCGGCCCGGCGTCCCGCTTTCGGACAAGCCACAGTACTCGTACGTGGACTTCGGCTGGGCAGACCACCGCATCAAGCTGCACCTTTACGTCAGTGTCTTCCAGCAGCGGGACGAGGAGCTCACCACACTCGTCAAGGTGCGTCTCTGTGTCCGAGTCTGTAAAGGGTGCCGTCCTGTACCGCCGGGCCGGTCGTAGCCGGTGCCGAACTGGAGACGGAGGAGTAGGGCGGGTGCGCTCACTCGCGACAGTAACGGTAACGTCACAGAGCTGGTCATTTCATTAAGGAGTTAATATACTGAGAGGCAGTAGTTAGTATACCCAGTTCTTTGAAGAGGTTTCTACAGGACGTCCGTTAATTTACTCCAAAAATAATACGTATTACACGCTTTTGGACTCTGAAAACTTTTGTTTGACTTGAAGAGTTACCCCAAAATATTATACCATATGACATTATGGAGTGAAAGTAGGCAAAGTATGCAAGCTTTTTCATTTTTATGTCGTGTATGTCTGCTAACACTTGAATTGCAAATACAGATTTGTTAAGGCGTTTCTGCAGTTCTGTGGTGTGCTCCTCCCAACTGAATTTATTATCAAGTTGTAATCCCAGGAATTTAAGACTGTTAACCTCTTCTATCTGCTCAGAGCCGGCCAATTACAAAATCTGACTAGCGACCCAGCTCGGCTCCAGATGGGAAGTGTCGAGTATCTACGACCAGAGGAATTGTACGGCACAGTCTATTACATTTGCGGGCTATTGCGTAGAGTTACGAATAAATTTCAGATAACAACATTAAGTAACTCGGTATCGTCACTTTCACGTAACTATGCCGTGTAAGCAGCAAATGGCAGGAAATGTATCCAGAGACACAAATGTTGTGTGTTACGTATTGAATTGGCATTTGGAGTGACATCTTGTAGCGACGACAGGAGCACATTGTGATATAAGTGCTACGTTTTCACAGATCTGAATTGAGAGAGAGAGAGAGAGAGAGAGAGAGAGAGAGAGAGAGAGAGAGACTGTGTGTGTGTGTGTGTGTGTGTGTGTGTGTGTGTGTGTGTGTGTCGGAGAGTGGCTGAGGTGGCACGGTGAAAGAACAGATAAGAAAAACTCATGCAATGTACATTCTTAGCTGGTGTCACAGCACTCCCCTTGTCAATCTTAGTACACACTGTGATGCCATATCAAGACTCACTGCTGCAATTGTTTGTCGTGGACTCTTTATGGTAGACTTCTTCACCATACCACGCAAAGAATTGTGTCTGTAGGATAAAAAATGAAACACCACATTTCTTTTCACATCTTTCTTTTGCTACACAAGTTTCCTCAAACAATAGCAGGAAACTGTTGAATTGAGAGGCGAATGGCAGAGTGAGAGAGAGTGACTGTGCTGGGATTTGATCCCGCAGCCTCTCGATCTCCGGCGACACGCTCTGCTACTGGACAAACACATCGCATGTGACTGTGGCCCCACTTCCTCAATTCTCAAGAAACTGCAGCTGTTGTGAGTTACGGTGGCTGTTTGCTAGCTGGCAATAGGGTCCTTTTCACAACTTCGCTTTAATTCTTCATAATTCAGAGAGTTTCTATGAAATATTTATGAATTACATTCAGAAATCTTCCTTGTGGATCACTAATATTGTTTTATATTTATATCGGTAATATTCTTTTATAGTGCATAGTGAAAGTGTTAAAGAGAAATCCAAAGGTAGCTCTGTATTAAGTGAGAGCAAATGAAATTAGCCACAAGCAAGCAGAGTCAACTCCGGGGTGTAAGAGGTGATACGCGAGAGCTACGTTTAGATGTACAAACTGATTCGACTGAGACTTTCCACATGTTTTTGAGTGACATCTCGTTTTGTGCTCGTTCTGGATCAGAATCTTACATTGTAGGAGTGGATACCTCTGAGCCACTCAGATACTCTTCTCTTTCAGAGTCAACCCTAGTTTGCTTGTCACACTGTACTTCACGTACTTGATATTCCCTTCACGTTTCAGGGTCACGTGCTGTGCAAGAACTTGACGCAACCGAAACCTGCACTGGTGGTCCTGTCGACGCACAAGGTCTACCTCCTCTACATTACGAGACAGGAGAGGTAAGTTTGTGTTGCTTCTCAGTCTGTTATCGTCGGCTGTCCTAAATGTCGACATTCGTGACAAAGTTGTAACGCTTTCACAATACTGCCTGTGGTTTTGGAAGTCACGGCATTAAGTGTATCGTACGAGAACACCTAGAAATGGAACACGAGTGAAGACACTGCAATGCTAGACAAAGATAATGAATGTACTGTTTCTGAAATGAATGTTTTTGATATGGCATTAATAATTTTTGGCTACAGTGGTAACTGCAGGCACAGACAGTCTGTGAATAAAATGTCGAACTCCGTCGGATTGAGACTCGTGACAGGTGATTGCCACATTCCAGTCTTCTGGGCATTCTTAAAAGTGGTGGCCATTTTCCTCAGTACTGTCGATACTCTACCCTCCTCCTGACTCAGTTAATGCAGCCCAGCTGCCGCAAAGTCTTTGGCAAAGTGCAGCTGACTCGGGAGAGTAATCTGTAATTGTGCTAATAAGGTAGTCGAGGTATTTAGGAACTGACTTCGTATTCCTCATTTCTGTACACACAGGTCACACCTAACTACTGGTTTTGACTCTTTCTTCAGAAAAATTATATCCAAAAAATTTCTCACCTGTGAGACATTTTAGTGGCATTCGCAGTATTTCACACAGAAACAATCCTTACAGGCTCACAAGTAGGAAAAAAAAATTTAGTATACGAAATGTGAAATAAAGCAAATTGCTTGCAATCATCCCCACAGGGTTTTACATTAATGACATTACACGATGTAAAGTATTTTCACATCACTGATAACCACACAATGTGTGCTCGGTCACCTGTAGCAGGTTCTTTTCGTGCATTCGTCGGTGGGCACATTATAGTGCACTGCTGTCGGTACTCGTAGCCCGACGCGAAAGCTGGTACACGTTCAAATGCTGCTTTGATGTTTCAGTTCCTACTAAAGCTCAGGCTGCTGTAAAATTCTGAGCGGTTTTAGTGTTTGTAATTTTGCTCTTACATACAATACACAGCATCTCTATCCTCGCATTACTTGACATTTCTAGTGATATGGGGACTTCTAAGATACTTCGACTGAATGCAACTCGAATATATAATAATTTGCACAACATAAAATGTGTCCGATACTTGATACGTTCGGTACAGTGTGTTTTTCGTACAGGCGGCCAAAAGTAACTTACTCAGTTGACGAGTCGATTTAGTGCAAAAAGCAGTCAGACATTGTACAAATCTTTGTATCTGTTGCTTTCGATATCTCTGATAGTACGTTCTCAACTTTTTGTAACTATAAAGGTTTGGCTCATTCCAACGTACATAAATTTGTAGAAAGGAAGAAACTTTGGAACATAACTTTCAGTAACAGTCGTAATCAGACTTCAAGAAAAATATAATAATTCCAATCCCAAAGAAAGCAGGTGTTGACAGATGTGAAAATTACCGAACAATCAGTTTAATAAGTCACAGCTGCAAAATACTAACACGAATTCTTTACAGACGAATGGAAAAACTGGTAGAGGCCGACCTCGGGGAAGATCAATTTGGATTCCGTAGAAATGTTGGAACACGTGAGGCAATACTGACCCTACGACTTATCTTAGAAGCTAGATTAAGGAAAGGCAAACCTACGTTTCTAGCATTTGTAGACTTAGAGAAAGCTTTTGACAATGTTGACTGGAGTACTCTCTTTCAAATTCTAAAGGTGGCAGGGGTAAAATACAGGGAGCAAAAGGCTATTTACAATTTGTACATAAACCAGATGGCAGTTATAAGAGTCGAGGGGCACGAAAAGGAAGCAGTGGTGGGGAAAGGAGTGAGACAGGGTTGTAGCCTCTCCCCGATGTTATTCAATCTCTCTATTGAGCAAGCAGTGAAGGAAACAAAAGAAAAGTTTGGAGTAGGTAATTCTGTCAGAGACAGCAAAGGACTTGCAAGAGCAGTTGAACGGAATGGACAGTGTCTTGAAAGGAGGGTATAAGATGAACATCAACAAAAGCAAAACGAGGATAATGGAATGTAGTCGAATTAAGTCGGGTGATTCTGAGGGAATTAGATTAGGAAATGACACACTTAAAGTAGTAAACGAGTTTTGCTATTTAGGGAGCAAAATAACTGATGGTGGTTGAAGTAGAGAGGATATAAAATGTAGACTGGCAATGGCAAGGAAAGCGTTTCTGAAGAAGAGAAATTTGTTAACATCGAGTATAGATTTAAGTGTCAGGAAGTCGTTTCTGAACGTATTTGTATGGAGTGTAGCCATGTACGGAAGTGAAACATGGACGATAAATAGTTTGGACAAGAAGAGAATAGAAGCTTTCGAAATGTGGTGCTACAGAAGAATGCTGAAGATTAGATGGGTAGATCACATTACTAATGAGGAGGTATTGAGTAGAATTGGGGAGAAGAGGAGTTTGTGGCAGAACTTGACAAGAAGGAGGGACTGGTTGGTAGGGCATGTTCTGAGGCAACAAGGGATCACAAATTTAGCATTGGAGGGCAGCGTGGAGGGTAAAAATCGCAGAGGGAGACCAAGAGATGGATACACTAAGCAGATTCAGAAGGATGTAGGTTGCAGTAGGTACTGGGAGATGAAGAAGCTCGCACAGGATAGAGTAGCGTGGAGAGCTGCATCAAACCAGTCTCAGGACTGAAGACCACAACAACAACAACAACAACAACAACAACAGTCGTAATCTGAACTGCTTATTGATATCATCCTAACGAGCTGGACATTCGAGACTATTGGTGAAGCATTAATATCTGTTTTAATAACTTCACTGAAAATAAAATTTTCTTATCAAAGATTGGAATTAGAGGTATATTTTCTTCTGATACACACTGTGGGGCATCCCACTCTAGATTGCTATTCGCAGGGCAGTCGCATTCAGTGGTGGCAGCCCAGAAAGCGTGAGGTGCGCTTGCTTGTGTGACCGTGTGATGTTTTCTGTGCCGAAGAAGGCTTTGCCCAATAGCTGCACTTGTATCAGTCTTTTCGTTGTGCCTGTCAGCAACTCAAAGGGTCATCTTTATGGTGAGTAGCAATCAATCCTATTCCTTTATAAAGTCAGATCTGCTTTTCGTAAGATACCTTATAGTCAGCAAAAGGACATTTAGTACATGAAAGCCATTTCCTGTGAAGATTAACTCTTTCTCATGCCAGTGCTATATACTCACACAGTTGTTAGTAAAGATTCAAATATTACCAATAGACCAGACCCAGATCATACTTCATAATTTCAGTAATATGTCTAATATGTTCATCATCATCTATTTACCTAAATTCCCTACAGTCATTTCTTAGACTCTTATACAGCGTGCCATCAGAACAGAAGTATATAGCATTACAAAACACAGTACCAGATAGTCCATAACATTCCATTTCCATAATAATATCATCATCATAGCTGTGGAATCCTTACATATATCACAGCATAAACCTCAACCGTCACAGAATCGTTATACTTCACAATATCGTAAATCTTCATCGTTGTGACTCGTAAAACTTCATCTCAGTGTAAATACCGTCAATAGAAAAACTGGTCTGAATTATGATTCTCATATTCTATCCACAATAGTGCAACATGCGTTTCAAACCAAGAAAAATAAATTTTGCACCATAACTGATCTTTCATGTATTTTATGTATCCATTTACTTTGGATCAGTTTGAAAATGCCACTCTGTTATACCTTTTTCCCACAGTGACACTACAGTAATGATTGAACTGACACAACGTACAAAATTCTTATATTTTCAATGTCCTTAAACTTTTTTTCATTTTTTAAGACACTAGATGTTTCGGCATTGCTCCAGCTGACTATAGTAACATTTTCTCAGTCTGAATTTCATTTTCGTAAAAATTTAAAGGTATTTTTCAAAATGCGCATAAGTTCCCCAACATTACCGTAATTTCAAATCTGTTTATCTCTAATTAATTCCAAATGCCAATAATACAAATTACAGACCATAGTTGAAGTGAGCCATATCAATAAAAATTACTATTTCTAATTTAGGCTCACAGACACAGCGTAAGATAAATACTCAGTGAAAAAGTAAACAAATATCAATGTTTTACATATAAGAGGTTTCCTATTACAAACAGTAAATAAATCTTTCTTTCTGTTTTCATATCCCCCAAAGCATTTTAATTAAGATTTTTAATAGTTTTGAGGTTGTTAGACCACTGCATAACTTCATGGATTCTTATGCCAGAACAGTACAAGACATACGTATAATTAAATGTGCAGCTGAACCTGAATTATGTGTATAACAAGAGGAAGAGAAAAGATTACACGTAACTTAGAAGTCAGATATCAATACAGTAATACATTATCATATTTTCAAACAATGGAAAATCCAGGATGAAATGTACAATATTATGAGAAGAAAAGCTGCTACTTACCATATAGCGGAGATGCTGAGTCACCTATCTGCAATTCAGCATCTCTGCTATATGGTGAGTAGCAACACATCATATTTTCACGTTTCACAAGGGGAGGGCGGGCACATACAATGGGTCTACATGTGTGAACTTTACAAATGATGAATACAGAGTGCAATATTAAAAGAAAAATCATTTTGAACTTGAACCTGCATAAAGAAGTCTGATGCTTCACTTGTTTCACTTTTTGTGCCTTAAGTGGATAAACCTCATTTTTCAAACTTATTAATGAATTCAGAGCTTTTTCAGTATAACGTTTCACACTGGTGTAATTCCTGCACACATCGATTGCATTTAACACTTCACTCACTTTAGGTGTTTCGTGATGCAAGTCGTCATCTCCATCTCTGTCACTGTCACTTGCAGCTGGTCAACCACGTTGTAACACCACACACCCTCCAGTAGAGGTTGCTCATTACCAGGCATGACTTCAGCATCACCACTGTCATCATCATCAGCAGGATCTTCCAGTGAGGCACCAGTTTTTCAGAAACAGTTGTTGATTGCAGAGTATGACACCAACTCCCAGGCAGCCTAAATAAATCCTGTGGCTTGTAGTGAGTTAATGGAGAGATTTTCATATACCGCATTAGTCAGTGCTATCAAATGTTGAACCAGAGAATTTTGAAATTTGCAGTAATGCCCAAATCAAGTGGCTGTAAGACACTGTACAGTTTGGAGGGAAAAATTCCACTTTAACATTTTCCAAAACTACTTGGGGAGGAAGAGTTGTACGTTGAGCCATAAGATGTAGGATCCAAGTTTTTTCTTTTTCATTCTAATGTCCCATTTTTTTGAAACACTGTTCTATTGAAATCTTAGTCATCTAAGAATTTTTATAGGATTTGTATTCTGTAGGATTCGTCTTTACACCTTTGGAACACCTCGGCTTCTTAAATTTTCCTATCCTAACTGGGGGAGTTTGTCAGATGCATCTGCATTCGTGGCAAGAAAAACTGTCACGTGAATTCCACTCATCTTCCCTCCATGGCACGAGTCTCTCTTTTCAACTTACGTTCGTCGCAGACTGGGAGTGGCACCGCAGTGCCCGCATTTGCACGAGACGTGCAGCACGAACTGGAGGCCCTACAGTGTGGGGTGCTGTCGGGTACGAGCCCAGTCGGTGCACGGCCAGGGTACGGTGACCGGTTCGACCTACGCGAATGGCATCCCGCGACTCGTAGCCACGACCGTCCCGCACGACACTCGGACACCTTTTCTCAGCGAGACAGTGTGCGGCCACCTGTCGCGTGAACACGTGCCTTCTCAGTGTCCCAGGATGCCGGCCTTTTGCCCCGGCCTGCCAGACCACCAGAGTCGGTTCCGATCTAAACTGTGTTGGGCACGGCGGAACGACAGGTGCGGTGCTGGGGCCAATCGCTGGGGATGAACTTTGGGACCGGGTGAACGCAGCACGGATAGCTGTACCACGGGACACCATTCGCGGCTTATACGCGTCAGTGCCGTCACGTGTGGAACGAGTTATCGGGGCCCGCGGCAGACACCGTGCCTACTAGCGACAGGACACGTGCCGAACCGACGTAGCTGAAATGCAAATCATTGTCCCGTGAATACAGATGCCTTATTGTAACAATATGAGTCAAGGTAGATGTAACGGAACTTCAATAGCATATTTGCCTCTATTGGTTATGGTAGAGAGATCGATCTTTTGGTCCTGTCTGTATATTTATATATAACATTGCACGAATAAAGGCTGGGCGAGTGTAAAGCTATTGTTAAAAACGCACGCCGCGCGATTTGTTATGTCATAATAATAATAACATGCTTTTGAATACAATTAAAATATAATGGCGATACCTGTTTAGTGTTATTGGAAATAATATGTAGTAAATTAATGAGTGAGGTAGCCGATCCTATAAGATGAGGTAAAATTGGGCATATTGAGGTGTTTTGCTTTATATCGACGAAGCCGATGATACGGCGTCATTTTTTCCGTTTACTCTTAGAAATAAACATGTAAAGAAGTACTAATTGCGTGTAGTGAAAAAATATAGGGGCGAGTTTTAAATAACTACGGTATACAATCAGAGTAACAAAAGGACATTTAGTTACATGAAATCACGGATAGCGAAGTGTGGTCATTAAATTGAGAACACCTACAGGGCAGTCAATTGCGGGATAAATCTATACTCATCGCACGATGGATGCGGTATTGAGACCGTGATGGTTTTTTTTTCTTTCTTTCTTTCTTTCTTTCTTTATTTATTTATTTATTTTTTTTTTTAATTAATTATATTGCGAAGAGCGGGCTCCAATGTATGAAAAGGAGAAAAACTTTAACTTTTACGCGAACTCTTAATAATTGCCCAACAAACATTTGTGGAGGCGGTGGCTAAACTAGAAGAGTCAGTTACAAAATACTGTATCATTATCATTGACTGTTGGTGTCGAGCAACTAAAACTGTTCATCAAAGGTTTTCAATGGAACTTGAGAGTTAGTGTTCAGGTTCTCTCATATACTCCACATCAGAGTGTGAATGAATGGTGAATGCGAAATAACACTGTGAACAAAGTTACATTAAGTAAAATAGAAGAAACATGACAGTTTGGTTGTATCTGTTATTATTCCATAAACTGTAATATTTCTTACCGTTGTACGATCCCTTTATAGATGATCGTTATGACAATTTGCTTCGAAGGTATCTCGTTACGAGTTAAGTTTTGGGGACCTTGTAGTGTTTCCTTTCCTCGGGGTTCTGCCATGAAAATAGAAAATAGAAAATCTGATTGGGTTTTGAATTTTGATTGAATAAGTTACGGATAAGGTGGACTTTGTATTACTGATTGATATAGTGCTGTAATTTGACCGTGAATGGCAGACCCGGTCGGCAACACTACAAAAAGCGACTGTAAGGAGATAGCATCAGAAATAAGTTGAAATTTACCTTATAATTCTGTTAGAAATGTAGTATTTATTATAATATAGTCTTCGTGGCTGTGTCTGGAATACTTCTTAATTTTCTTGTTGGATGTCCTTTTCCTCATTGTTTGCTGGTCCTCTTGTTCTCCGTCTGATGAAAATTTCTTCAAGTTGTCACTGTCAGGATTAATTTATAAATTTGGCGATAACCATTTTGAATCACTACTGAAATAACTTCGTTTCGTTATATAGTTTTAATTTCCACTTAAAAGCATATTTAACACAGCACTGAAAAATACACGTCTTGAACATATGAAGACAAGAGAGTAATCCATTATTGTACATTAATTGTATTGTACCTTATTGTGTGATAATGCACAGTATCACTTTCCTCAGCAGAGAATAAAAGTGTAACATTGATCAGTTTCACTGAAAACTGTGAGTTAAAGTGTTTCTCTTTCTCTCTGACACAGTTGTAGTGGTCTGCGCTACATTGCAGCTCTCGGTTTGTGTCGGCAGTGACGAGCCGCGGCGGTGGCTGGTGCCGGCAGACGCGTGGCCGCTGCGACAGCTGCGGGAGGTGCGGGCGCTGCCCTGGGGGCAGGGCGTGTCGCTGCTGCTCTCCCCGACCGGCTCGACGCCGGCTGCGGCGGCGGCTCTGCTGCTCCTCCTGTACGACGCGGACCACACCTCGGCCCTCCTCGCCCACTTGGCAGGTACCCACGACTGCGATCTGCACCGAGGCGCGCGGAGTGGGGTGGGCTGGCGGTTCTCTGCGACTGCAGCGCGCCGTGCCGTCTGCGGCAGGCGGAGGGTTCGCGACCGTATTCGGTCGAGTCGAGAGCCGAGCCGTGTCGGAGCTCCGGGAGCTCGGTAGTCTCGACTGTGCCCTTCCGGACGCGTTCGGGTGCGGCAAGCCGTGTTATGGGTGTTACAGGATCGATTTGGACGTGATTGAGCTTTTTTATGAGGAGCGATACTCCTAGTAGGATTCTGTCACTATAAAACTGTATGCTAACTAAACCATTACATTTTCGTCATAAATGTGCCTAAATACAGGGTTATTACTTAGAAATGATTGAAGCGGTTTCACAGCTGTACAATAACTTTATTATTTGAGATATTTTCACAATGCTTTGCACACACATACAAAAACTCAAAAAGTTTTTTTAGGCATTAACAAATGTTCGATATGTGCCCCTTTAGTGATTTGGCAGACATCAAGCCGATAATCAAGTTCCTCCCACACTCTGCGCAGCATGTCCCCATCAATGAGTTCGAAAGCATCGTTGATGCGAGCTCGCAGTTCTGGCACGTTTCTTGGTAGACGAGGTTTAAACACTGAATCTTTCACATAACCCCACAGAAAGAAATCGCATGGGGTTGAGTCGGGAGAGCGTGGAGGCCATGACATGAATTGCAGATCATGATCTCCACCACGACCGATCCATCGGTTTTCCAATCTCCTGTTTAAGAAATGCCGAACATCATGATGGAAGTGCGGTGGAGCACCATCCTGTTGACCGTCGGTTGTGGTACGTTTAGCTCCCTGCTTGCTTTCTTCGTCGACTTCCGCGAGCTACGCGTGAAACTTGCCCGCACGCGTTCAACCGTTTCTTCGCTCACTGCAGGCCCACCCGTTTATTTCCCCTTACAGAGGCATCCAGAAGCTTTAAACTGCGCATACCATCGCCGAATGGAGTTAGCAGGTGGTGGATCTTTGTTGAACTTCGTCCTGAAGTGTCGTTGCACTGTTATGACTGACTGATGTGAGTGCATTTCAAGCACGACATACGCTTTCTCGGCTCCTGTCGCCATTTTGTCTCACTGCGCTCTCGAGCACTCTGGCAGCAGAAACCTGAAGTGCAGCTTCAGCCGAACAAAACTTTATGAGTTTTTCTACGTATCTGTAGTGTGTCGTGACCATATGTCAATGAATGGAGCTACAGTGAATTTATGAAATCGCTTCAATCATTTGTAATAGCCCTGTACTTAACTCGAGACCCTGAAGAAGTAACATTTAACCAATTTGGAACTGAAAATCCTGTTTGATTCTGAGGTCACTGTAAAAGCAGGGTGTATATGACCCGGGACAACCGGGAGGCCCGGGAATTTTTTCATCCGGGAGAAAACCGGGAAAAACCCGGGAATTGTTTAGAATTCTGGGAATTTTTCAATGTTTTCTGGGAATTGTTTAGAATTACAGGAATTTTTCATTGTTTTGGTTTTCAGTTAAATTTTTGTGATTTTGATTGGTAAGAACCAATACTCTAACAAAGGATATCACTGTATCCTGCTACTGCAGAATAATCCTGCAGCAACAAAACATGAACAGGAGGAAACAAAAGAAAGAAATTAAAACTTAAGTTGTGAAGGAAATGCGCCATACACAACAACAAAGCAGTGCTCATACAAGCGTCTGCCAACAGCAAAGTGTGTCAAAGGCTTTAGGAAGACTATGCAATGCTTCGTAACAACAAATTGCATCTGATGAGCGTGGCGTGACAGCTGTTTAAATTAGATTCGTTTGAGCAGTTGTGATTGGGCTCTTGAGCATGCACAGTTGAGTCGCGCATGAGTAATACGTTCTCCCGCTTCTGGCTACAGATGTGTGGCTGGGCGCCACTATCTAATATTGCCCCGGTTCGAAAATTAGTAAACATGGATCTGATGCACAGAGCAGTCTGAGTTGAGGTGGGTCGTCTCCGTGTGACCTGTGTTTGCGTTTAGTGATTTTGTTGTTTCCTCTTCATTTATTGCTCTCACATTAAATGATAACAAAACGGATTTTTGTGGCGGAAGCTATCAAATGAATTAAAATACGTTCGCGTAATTACGGAACGCTAAAATATGTTATTAGTTTTAGATTTTATTTCCACCTTTCTGACAGTCAAACATTAATCGCCTTACAGAACAATGAAGTTATTTTGGCCGGTTTGCTAAAGAGATTCGACTTTTATTAATCTTTTCTGTTGAGGCAGTCAATTTATTTGAAACGAAGTGTTTATTTTCACACTATTGCTTAGTTTTAACTGTTCACTGCATTTCAAGTGCACATATGGCATTATGCCATAATAAAGAACCAAACATGAGATAATACAGTACTGGTACTCCAAGAAAATTTGCTGAATGTGCATTTTAAGCCAAATTATGCGTTTTAGTATGGTTCACGAAATTCCAACGCTCTTGAAGTATCCTCTGATGTCTTGTTTCTTTTATGACATAATGTAAGATCCTTTACTGTTGTACACATACGAACATGGGCTTCCTGTGTCATCGTAGCTGCGCAAGCGTGGTGAAGCTTGTTATCTGGTGCTCTCTTGGAATTGCTGAAACGAACCTATTTCTAACAGGTCACGGGAAAATATTCCAAATGGTGGTTTGAAAAGCGTTACATTCAAAGGAGATTTCCTTTTACGTAAGATGAGCTATGTGTGAGAATGTACGATGAATTTCTTAAAGCGTTTGACTGTCATTTAAAAATCAACTCTATGAGGACGACCATTTAGAAGAATTTCGAGCCCAGAAGATCAGACATTTACGCCGTTGTTAAAAATTTTATTGGCACATTTGTGTGATGTATCTTAGAGTGTAACAAGAAAAAAAAGCTCCACGTTATATGTGGAAGCTTAGCTTCTCTTCCAGCTTATTATTCTTTGAGACCAATATTATACGTGAATGCTATGTATATTAATTTAAACCATTAACTTTTCTTATTTGTGTGTTCGCACTTCATAAGAGTGATCCTGCTATTGGCCGACTACATCACATGTCCTATGCTGTCATCAGCTGGCGAGATCACGTGACATGAGCTATGACTGGCTTACAAAAGCGCATTGCAATCTCAATTTCAATGCTTCAGAAATTCACATGCAGTGTTTGGTCGAATTTTAATTTATACCTTTGTAATACGAAAATATGCAGCGTAGTTACATTTTCTAAAGTGCCAGGAAATTCTACTCCTGTATATAAAACCATTAACGTTCAAAGGATTGATGAGTTTTACAGTGCCAAATAAGAGAATACTGTCACTTAACACGGAAAAAGTGTATTTTCACCCGGGAGAAAGTGTATTTTTAACTGAGAAATCAGGAAAAAATCCGGGAATTTTTTTTTCCTTGTCCACGTATACACCTGAAAAGTTACTTCAGTAACTGGTAAGGAGAAAAACAGTCAATAAAAATCCTACAAATGCCTTTGTAAAGCAAGCCAAATGAATCGGAATATCCTCATGTGACCAGTTCGAGAAAGTAAATGTGAGTTCCTGTCATTGTATGACTGCCGGAATTAAATTCTCACTTTATTTAGACCTTGAGTAATAACTTAATTCCAGAAACCTAATGGCTTACACCGTAGCTTGCACACATTTTACATAATGTCACCGAACACACGCATGGCCCAGCACTTCCCCCGGAAGATACGTGAAGATACATTTGACAACAAACTGAAGCAAAACGAGCAAACTCTGCAGATAGTGGTGGGGAAGTGTTACTGCTAATATGCAAAGATAGCTACTTTAATTTAGTTTCTATAAAACCACATTTATGGAAAAATACTGTAATATAATGCAACTACTCTGCCCTAAAGTATTTTCATATTAAGCTCAAGCACTTCCAATTTCATGGGATAGGGACAGAATGAATCTTCCACTGTCCTCGTGACTTATTTTTTTTACTGTCACAAGTTCAGGGTTCTCCAGAGCACCGCATGTCTCCACAAATGGGCGCACCTCTGTGCACCAAACTTTACTGCTAATTTAGTACATTAATAAAATTTGCAAACTGGAACATTATAAAAAAGTAATATGTCCTTAGCTGATGTAGAGAATGAGATACAGTCCAGAGATCTCGCCGCACGAGTGGAGGTGCAAATATAAAATTTTCTAGTTCACTTCAGTTCTGAAAATGAACCACACAGTCTCTGCTGCCATCTTACTTGTAACCTTTTAACAACTGCTTTTTAAATTTTGATCTTACAAATAAATTCATTATATTTAATTTATATTTATTTATTTATATTTCATTATATTTAAGCTGCAGATTATATGTAACAATTGGCACCTAATTCTTTTAAAGTCTGAAATGTTACCTATGTTCTGTGTCCACTAATTTGTAGTTAGATTAAGAGTGAGAGACGAAAAGTACAAGAATAGTAGTACGATCAACTGATATCCCTTTTGCTTTGCCACGCTTATTTTGTCGTCAACTTTATCTCCTCGGATTGAAATCTCTAGGCTCGAAACGTAAGTCCGGACGACCTGTCGAATCCACAGCTTCTTCGTAAGTCATTGTATATTAACTAAATAATACAGCGGGACACACTTCTTTTAATACATTTCTGTTGATAAATATTAACGTTCATTACATTAATTGAGCAGTCTTCCAATTTCATGGGATAGGGACAGAATGAATCTTCCACTGTCCTCGTGACTTATTTTTTTTACTGTCACAAGTTCAGGGTTCTCCAGAGCACCGCATGTCTCCACAAATGGGCGCACCTCTGTGCACCAACCGTGGACCCAACAAATGACAAATGGTAGTAAACAGCTGTCATAGCCAGTCTGTCTTGTCAAAACGCAATGTTCGGCCTCACAATTTCCTGCACATATAAACGAATTTTTGTACAATATGCGTATTCTTACTTATTAGTCACTTAACAAAATTTCCACGTGCAGATGATGATGGTCATTCATCACTAAGAGATACGGGGCATAACTTATCACATTTATGAAAACATGCGTTACACTTCACATTCCCCACCTTAGGCAAATGACGTCATCATCTTCAGAAAAAATAGCTTAACTAAGTAAACAACATTGACACAAATGGCATCTTTCACCACATCTACTTTCTTTAACCCCAACTTATCTCTAATACATTTTCTTTTCTGTTAACTTCAAAAGTAAAATGGAAGCCACCAAGGCATAGCATAAATGACATAAACTTAGTTACATAACATTTTACACTCAAGGTTGAATACCATCATTAATACAAATAATATCCCAACATTCTGGACAAATTCACTTGTTCTGAGTCTTTTATCTACTTTTATAATTCATTGAGCTCAGATTTTGATATAATAGTCTTCTTAAAAATAATCCGGCTATCAACTGATTTGCCTTTTCGGCAAACTTAAATTTTTTCTCTGTCTCATTTTAAGTCGATAGTACTTTCGAGGTTTACTCGTTTACTTTCTCTACTCACTCCAGGGGCTTCATATATGTACCAGGTGCATTCAAAAAGAAACCGAACTTTTGAAATGGCGTGTCAACCGGCAGAGATAGTGTGATGAGCGCACCTGGTGGCAGGTTTACAGAACAAACTGCCATTTTTCTGATGTCGCTCGGACAATTAGCAAGCACACCGCAGCCATCGAAGTAAGTACGTGTACAACATGCGCGTTGGATTAGTGCAGTGGAAGCGCTTGGAGAACAACGTGTGTGTGTGTGTGTGTGTGTGAAATTCAGCTACGAACTTAGGAAAACTTTCACAGAGACATTTTGAGTAGGTAGCCAAGCATACGGGGATGACTGTATGACTCACACGCAGTGCTACATGTCGTTTAAACATTTCCGTCAGAGCAGAATGTCGGTCTGTGACGACTCCACATCTGGACATCCTTCCACATCGACAGTGGATAGTGTTCGCGCTGTGAGTCGCGGAAATCGTCGTTTAACTGTTCGGAAAGTTGCTGGTAGGGTGGACACCAGCATAAGACCGTGCCATCAAATATTGAGTGTACAAAATTTGTACTGCATTTGTCAGCCGGAGATCGGAAGCAGGACCGTGTTGAAATGTGCGAGGAACTGCTTGCCCCTGTTAATGACAGTAAAAACTTTAAGAATGTCGTAACAGGCGACAAGACTCGGGTGTACGGCTACGGTGCTGAAACGAAGATGCAGTCATCGCAGTGGGTAGGCAGAGGATCAGCTCGTCCATAAAAAGCTCGCACTAGTCGGTCAAAATCGAGGTTATGTCGGTTGTGTTTTTTGACTGCAAAAGCATTATCCGTCAAGAATTTGTGCCACACGGTCAGATGGTAAATGAGAAAATCTACCAGGGAACTGTAGTGTGCACGAGGGATGCGATATACAGGAAGAGGTCCGAATTGTACGAAAACGAGAGGTGGATGTTGCGTCGTGACAGTGCACCAGTTCACGTGTCCCTCCTTACCTGCAGCTTCTTAGCAAATCACCACATTCCCATTGTGACCCACCCGACTTATTCTCCGGACCTAGCCTCACCAGACTTTTTCCCGTTTCCCAAACTAAAAAACATGTGGAAAGGACGTCACTTCCAAACTGTAGAGATCTCCTCTACAGGACAATGTGAGGAACTCATGTGTTGTCCCACAAAACACATGCCAGGAGGCGTTCCAAAGCTGAAGAAGCAATGAGAACTGTTGCCAGTAGAGGGGACCATTTTGAAGGTGACAGTACTTAAAACGTTGCACAATAAGCAGTAAAGCCGATACAGCAAAAGTTCAGTTTCTTTCTGAACAAACCTTGTACGTATTATTATTTTTGCATTATAACTCTAAATTACGAAGGTTATACTGATCTGTTTTATTGATCCTCTATTCCAGGTTACACTAACTGACTTTAA
Organism: Schistocerca cancellata; assembly: GCF_023864275.1. Lineage (NCBI taxonomy): Eukaryota > Metazoa > Arthropoda > Insecta > Orthoptera > Acrididae > Schistocerca > Schistocerca cancellata. The sequence goes on from NC_064637.1 coordinate 14,194,757, forward strand.
AACTTTTAAACCATCCCAACCGTATCATTTAATTAATCAGTGCTTCATAGCATTAATATCCCTTTGTTAAATTATTCATTATCATCAAAAAGAAAAAAAAAGGTACTCCTTCAAATTTACTGTAGTACTCTTTATCACCAAATTCCCCATAGAGTCTAAAGATGACAGCACCATCTATTTTGCCAGTCTGGTTTCTTTTCTTTACTGCTATTAACTTAAGTGTAGAGGTTAATAAAAAAGAAAAAGCAAAGAAAAGAAAAGAAAAGGTTGACAATGTGGGAAGAAATGGTGAATAAAAAGGGGTTTAAAATCGTTAATGACCATGAAAAAGGGAAAGAATGAAATGCAAATCGAATTTAGTATTATAGAGAAGCTATCGAACTTCATGATTCGGAAAAGCTATTGTTGGGGTGGTCCATAGGGCGTTTATGAGCAAAAGTCAAAAACTACAAAAATTATTTAAAAGAGAACAGAGAATAACAAAATGTGATTAACAGGGGGGAAATGGCATAGATAAGAGTTCATTCATTACCAAGTTAATGTGTCTTGTCGTAGCTGCTCCAAAATCTTGCAGTAAATTTCATTGTCCAGGGATTACTAATGTCTACGAATTAAAGCCATCTCGATATTGAATGCAATGTATTTTACCGCTGCTTCCATCCTCCAAATTTCATACAAGCTTCCACAATACAATATGTCTGCACATCAATAAGTTTTTACGTCTTAATCACACCGAGAGTAACGAATACGTTTTTACGTCTGAATCATACCGAGACTAGCGAATAAGTGAAGTTAAGCTTTCGTTCTCAAGAGACACTAGCGGGTAGAAAACAAAAAGAGTTACAATTTTTGTACCTTCATTTTCTTATAAATATTTTCTCTGTCGTCGAGCGCTCATACAGCTGCGACAGTATAATTTATATCTTAGGGAACGAGTGTAGCGCAGCGAAGTTCAAAGTCCCGCTACGCAAGGCATTACAGTTCAATTGTAACCATCAGCCTTTCGTCGCTTCTTGTGCTGTATTTGTTATTTACTCTTATGACTAATAGTAGTTCACAAAACTCAGACCACTGCATCTTTACTGTGTATTTGGTACACACAATTGAACCACAATACTCAGGCTTGTCCCTTTTCCTGGCAACTTTTGAGCGAGTCTCACCAAAATACAACAGTATTCCGAGTGTAAAAACCGCCCAGTACACCACCTTCCACCAAAGACTACCTTTTAGACAAGTATCAGTAGTAGAGAAGGAAAGTTCTGTTCACCTTATAGCAAAGATGCTGAGTCGCGATAGGCATGACAGAAATTTTCACACAAGTTTAGACAAGTATATAATTTTTTACAATGATAGAGCCCCCGGAAATACTTCTCTCCATTTCCCCTTTGGTGAGGGTTACCTAAGCACTGACCTTTGATAAAATTTTTCTCCTTCCTTTTCTAAAAAACAAAAAAGTCCTCTATGTTAGCTCTTGTACAATTAATACTCACATTTATTTGGTTCATATGCCTCATACTTATTTGTACTATGTACCAATGCTCTGGCTGTTAGCACACTGGTACTTTTCGTGTCTGCAGGATTTTCCTCTTTCCTCCTCTCTGTCATACTTGTGGTCTGAGCTTGCACAATAGGTATTATGTTCATATTCTTATTGGTTTTTAGTTGTCATTATCTTAGCTATATTTCTGAACTCAATGTTATACTGTAATTGCAATAAAAATGTTTGATGCTGCACTCAGATTGTACCTGCATACGTTGTTCCGTAGCTGTGCTCGTGGTTGGCTCTGTAGTTATATTTAGGCAACCTGGTCTGCCACTGATGTGTTAATCATTGTTTTCACTCCTTCACTTTCTTTCTTTGGTAGTTTGGCTGTCTGTAATACTTCGTCTAGCCGTAGCATATTTTCTGTTCACTACCAACTTAAAGCTTATCTATTGGTATTTCACAGTGTAGTAGCTACCGTGCAGTATGATTTCTCACTTCAATCTACCAGTCCAGTATGATAGTTTTTAAGCATTTTCTTCTTTCTTTCATTATTTATTTATAAAAGTACTTTGGTAGTTCTGTCACTGTTCCTAGTGAGGAACAGTTCATCTCAGTATGAATTAACATCTCCACCACCTGGGCTCAGGGAATAAATGCACCTTAAGAAATATGTTGCATGGACATCCCCTTCAGGTTTGTACTTTGGATAAATTAATGCTATTTCCTGCATTTGGTTCTTCAATATGTTGTGCTGGAAGACAGTTACTTTCACAGAACTTCCTCTTAGCTGGTTCATCCTCCATTTTCACTACTCATGCCACAGTGTGCAGAACTCCCCTTCTGTGGATTGCGATGTGTTAACCAGCTAATGAACCTTCAGTAACTCGTCAATCCAAAGTTGTCAAATTCAAATCTCTGAAATCAGTTGCCAGTACCTCTGTTTCTTTGACATTTTCTAAAATATTTGCTCACGATCGTCCATCTACGATTATTTTGTTTGTATATTTCACAAAATCTTTAATTCATTTTACATCATTATCTATTTCTTGGAACTGCTCCTTAACTTTGTTCCAAACCAAATCACGCTGTTGTATTACATCTATATCTAACTCCCTAGTTGAAGGTGCTATGATGTTTTGCAGGCTAGAAATTAGTTCTGTTTTTGGGCTAGAAGTTAGTTCTTTTAGTGGGTTAGAAGTCAGGTCTGTTCTTGGACTGGAACTTTGTTCTGATTTTAGACTATAAATTAGTTCTGTTCTTAGCATAGCTTAGGAATTATCTATCGTATGTGTAATTTCAGTGTTTAAAGCATCAGTAGCCTTGAACACTCCCTCCATCTTAAATGTTAAAATTGGCATACAGTGTTGTCAGCTCTAAATTGTATTGAATTTTTAGTCAGCACTACGTAACTTAGAGCGTGCTATAAACTCGACAAAAGAAACTTCGATCAATAAAATCACTTTCAATCTGTTCTGACACAGCTCACCGAAGCTTAACTGCAGTTCTCGTCACATCGAGTTCTCGGCAAGAAGCCGTTTCAGTGGGTGAGGTTAACTGTGACGTTGTAGCTAGGTGGTCGCCAGTTGTGGTCAGTGCTGGAATTAGATGCACAACTCTATCCAACATCCCAGGTGGATTTATTTCTGGATTGTTTAAAATAAATGTTGTCGAAAAATGTGTTACTCCTGTTTCTCGACTAACATATCCTTCTGCTCTCGAGGTTCGACGGTGGACAGTGCACGTAGTTAATTTATGCGCTGCATCTCAATACAAGTTGTTGATCCCATTGTCAGGAACAACCCATTTGTTTATTCTCAGTTATCTGGACAAAAAAGCGGAGGTGCTGAGTCACGATAGGCACAACACAAAGATTCACAGCCGGCGGTGTGGCCGTGCAGTTAAAGGCGCTTCAGTCTGGAACTGCGTGACCGCTACGGTTGCAGGTTCGAATCCTGCCTCGGGCATGGATGTGTGTGATGTCCTTAGGTTAGTTAGATTTAATTAGTTCTAAGTTCTAGGCGACTGATGACCTCAGAAGTTAAGTCGCATAGTGCTCAGAGCCATTTGAACCATTTGAACAAAGATTCACACAATTCAAGCTTTTGGCCATTAAGGCCTTTGTCAGCAGTAGACACACACACACACACATGCGCACACACAGACACACACACACACACACACACACACACACACACACACACACACACACACTCATGCAAGCACAACTTGCACACACACCTGAAACCACACTGCGAACAGCAGCAGCAGTGCATAATGGGAGTGACAACTGGGTGTGGGTAAGGAGGAGGAGGAAGAGGGTGGGTGGGTGGGTGGGGGGGGGGGGGATAGTGTGTTGGGAGTGGCAGACAGTGAAGTGTTGCAGTTTAGATGGAGGGCAGGAGAGAAAGTGGGGAGGGGGGAGGCAGTAAGTAGCAGAAAGGAGAGAAATAAAAAGAAATTAAAAGACTGGGTGTGGCTGTGTAATGCTGGAATGGGAACAGGGAGGGGACTGGATGGGTGAGGATAGTGACTAACGAAGGTTGAGGCCAGGAGGGCTACGGGAACATAGGATGTATTGCAGGGAAAGTCCCCACCTGCGCAATTCAGAAAAGCTGGTGTTGGTGGGATGGACCCATATGGCACAGGCTGTGAAGCAGTCATTGAGATGAGGGATATCATGTTTGGCAGTGTGTTCATCAATATGGGGTCCACTCGTTTCTTGGCCACAGTTTGTTGGTGGCCACTCATGCGGACAGACAGCTTAGCTTGTAAATCACATGACTGGTTTCACAGGTAACACTGCCTTTGATGGTATAGGTGATGTTAGTGACCGGACTGGAGTAGGTGGTGGTAGGAGGATGTATGGGACAGGTCTTGCATCTAGGTCAATTACAGGGGCAGGAACCATGAGGTAAGGGATTGGGAGCAGGGGGTGGACAATTATATTGTGTAGGTTCAGTGTACAGCGGAATACCACGGTAGGAGGGGTGGTAAGGGTAGTGGGTAGGACATTTCTCATTTCACGGCACGACGAGAGGTAATCGAAACCCTGGCAGAGAATGTATTTCAGTTGCTCCAGTCCCGGATGGTACTGAGTTATGAGGGAAATGCTCCTCTGTGGTCAGACTGTGGGAAGGTGGGGGGTGGTGGGAGACTGGGAAGATAAGGCACGGGGGATTTGTTTTTGGGAGGATAATTACGGTCAGTGAAGGCTTCAGTGAGACCCTCAGTATATTTAGAGAGGGACTGCTCGTCACTGCCGATGTGACGACCACAGGTGGCTGGGCTGCACGGAAGGGGCTTCTCGGTATGGAACGGGTGGTAGCTGTCGAAGTGGAGGTGTTGCTGGTGGTTAGTAGGTTTGATATGGGCAGAGGTACTAATGTAGCCATCTCTGAGGTGGAGGTCAACATTTAGGAAGGTGGTTTGAGGGTTGAGTAGGACCAGGTGAAGCAAATGGGGGAAAAGTTGTTGAGCTTCTGGAGGAATATGAATATGGTGTCCTCACCTTTAATCCAGATAGCAAAGATGTCATAAATGAATCTGAACCAGGTGAGGGGTTTAGGATTCTGGGTTTTTAGGAAGGATTCCTCTAGATGGCCCACGAATAGGTTAGCATAGGAGGTGCTATGTGGGCCCATAGCCATACCGTGGATTTGTTTGTAGGTAAACCCTTCAAAGGAGAAGTAGTTGTGGGTGAGGATATAGTTGGTCATGGAGACTAGGAAGGAGGTTGTTAGTTTGGAATCCATAGGGCATCTGGAAAGGTAGTGTTAGATAGCAGTAAGACCGTGGGCATTAGGAATGTTAGTGTACAGGGAGGTGGCATCAACAGTGACGAGCAGGGCACCGTGTGGTAAAGGGACAGGAACTGTGGAGAGCCGATTGAGGAAATGGTTGGTATCTTTTATATAGGAGGACAGGTTCCAGGTAATAGGTTGAAGATTGATTGATTTTTTGTATTTTCCACGAGTATTGACCAAATTTGAAATGTTGCCATAATCTACTCACTAAGAGATAATAATCGTAGTTATTACAGTTACAAACTGTGTGTTGTATTGACGCTTCCTAACTGATAGCACACAAATACAGAGCTTCATTCACCCAGTGTTTGATATCGAAGGCACTTAGTGACTTCTGACAAACTTTACACGTAATTTCAAACCTTTTGAAAACTTTTTCTTGCTGACGCCCGTCACGAAATTATGGGAACGTTTTATGGCTTACTATATTTCTGCTGTTTCTACAGTAAAATGGCAGCATCGGGCATGATATTTTAATTTATTACCTCTTTATCTTTACTAATAGTTCTAGTCACAATACACTTTGCATACAATAGCTACCTATTGTTGTTATTGTCTTTGTTGTTGTTGTTGTTCTTGTGCTTGTGGTCTTCTGCTCGGAGACTGTTTTGAGGCAGATCTCCACACTACTCTTTCCTGTGCAAGCTTTTTCATCTCCAAATAACTGCTGAAACCTGCTTCCTGCATTAATCTCTCGATCTTCCTCTGACATTTTGACCCCCCCCCTCCTCCCCCCTCCCACTTTCCTCCAGTACTAAATTGGTGATCCCTTTACGATGTCTGAGAATGTGGCCTATTAGACAGTCACTTCGATTTCTCAATTTGTGTCAAAATTTCTTTTCTCCCCAATTCTATTTATCATATCCTTATTATTTGTGTGAACACATTTCATTAGCATCTATTGTTTACATGTGTGAACTGCTTATTGTCCACATATCACTTCTGTACTGACAAATGCATTCACTAAAAACTTCTTAATACTTAAAATTTATATTCGATGTTAAGAAATTTTTCTTCTTCAGGAATTCTTTTCTTACCATTGCCATTCTACACTTTATATCTTCCTTAATTTGACTGTCATACATTATTTTACTGCCCGTGTACTAAATCTTCTCTGTAGTGTTTCGGTTCCTGGCCTAATTCCCTCTGCACTACCTGATTTAATTCAGGTACATTCCATTACTCATGTTTTACTTTTGTTTATGTTTTCTCATACCCTCCTTTCAAGACTGACGATTCTGTACAGCTGATCTTCCGAATCCTTTGCTGTCTCTGACAGAATTACAATGTCATCAGCAAACCTCAAAGTTTTATTACTTCTCCCTAAAGTTTAATTCGTACTCCAGTTTTCTTTGGTTTCCTTTACAGCTTGTTCAACTTACAGATCGGATAACATCAGGGATATGCTACAATCCTGTCTCACTTCCTTTTCGAACACTGCTTCCCTTTCACAGCCTTCAACCCTTATAACTGCCATCTGTTTTCTTTACAAGTTGTAAATAGCCTTTCACTACTTACTTTTTTACCCCTGCTTCCTTCAGAAATTTAAAGAGTGTAATCCAGTCAACATTTCAGAAGCTTTCTCTAAATCTACTGTGGACATAAGTTTGCCTGTCCTTAACCTATCTTCTAACAGAAGTTATAGGCTTAGTATTCCCTCGTATGTACCTACATTTCTCCAGAATTCAAAGTGATTTTCCCCAAGGTTGGCTTCTAACTGTTCTTCCAGTTTTTTGTTAATAATTTGTGTCAGTATTGGGCAACCGTGACTTATTGAACCTACAGTTTTCAGTCTCTTCGATATCTGTGGAGCTATTTGGCATATAAATTTGCACTACTGTGGTTGGTGTTAGCTTCCTATCTCGGCTGCAATACTTCATTGACTGTGCTGCTCATAGTAGCTTTCCCGCATTGTCGTTTTATTCTCTATTCCAGGCTGTTCCCCTCGCCACTACCAAAAAGGCTGCTGCCGCTCTTTGGGAACCGCACGTCTGTGTGGCCTCTCCACAGATACCCCTCCACTGCAGTCGTACCTACAGTACAGCTATCTGTACCGTCAAGGCACGCGAGCTACTCCGACTCGGCAATGTCTGTGGGTGACGGGGCAGTATTTCCCTGCGCGATTTAATGTACCTCAAAAATTATATTGTCGTCTGACACGCTGTTCAGGAGATACGGTGTCTTACACATTGAGGTGTGTGAAATCCTGCTTTTGCTTAAAACTGATTGTGAATTGCTCAGTTCATATTCGTCCAGAGTTCGGTAGTGAGATCACTTAGTGACTCCCAAAAAACTTCGAGCATAATTTCAAACCTTTCCTAAAATTTTTTTTGCTTGGATGCTTAAAGGCAAATATTTAATACTTTAAATCATTTATGAAGTAATTAGACATTTAAAGTTGTTTTAATGTACGGAAGGTCAATTCTTTAAAGAATTAGTTTACCAGTTGCCTCGGAGAATGTCACGATTCCCAGACCGGGTCACTGCTTTCGGCAGTCGTGGCACAGTGTTCGGTCTCTGACATTCGTAGCAGGTCGTGCGACCAGACGTGTGTGTCCTGTGGAACAGAACGGATCGGAAGTCACCCTCTACCGGTCGGGGACATTCCGGGTCGGTACTGCCGAACAGGTACGAGTCCGGCCCGTCGGTACGGCACGGGCATCGCGGGCACCAGTGGAGGCGGACCTGTCCACTTTAGAGCTCTGGAGCTCCATGCGAGACGGGGTTTGCGGAGCCGTCGCAGCAGGAGTGAGTCCGGTCCGTCTCCCCCCGGCTCCCTCGGCCGGCGAGCTGTTCGGCTGCAGTGTTTCGCCGACTGTTGTAGTTCGTTTCTGACATCACTCACGTGCACGTACCGTATTGGCACGTGAACGGAACGTCACCGTTTCAAAATTACTGCCCACCTCCCCTCGACCAGAAACCCGACAGTTGTCACTTACTTTACTTCTGGCAACAGTGAGCAGGATACGCGTAGACGGCTTATCGAGTCGTACGTGTGCCCGGTTCACCTGTGCGCGTCGAGAGTGGGGGCACTGTGGGTGCCACGTCTAGGTGACGAGTGGAGTGCTGTGAGTCCACTGTGTACACTCGAACGTAAATACCGAATCTTTAAATATTCTAAAAACTTTAACTAGGCCACTGAGTTTATTGGCAAAACATTGTAGTAAGTATTGTATGTATTACCGTGTTCCAGTGATGAAATGGATATTGTTACATAAGTGATAACATTGATACATATCTTCTGTACTGAAGAAATGTGTCAGAGGTCCTCAGTCATATGCAGTGACCGAGTTGGGATTTGTGTATTTCTGCAATTTTTTCATTCCAGGTACGATATACAAAGTTCGCAATTTTCTGTAATAATTGTTTTCAGTTAACGTGTAAATTTTAATCCGATCTTCTTTGTTATAATGCAGTACAAAATATAGCATGTTACCAGGTTACGAGGAAAACTATCAAATCCACGTTTGCTGATACGCCTTTGAGACTGTTGACTTACATTTTACTTTTTTACAAATTACGATATAGTTAGATTCTTACAGTTCGATTGATTTCCTGACTTCTTATAACGAATTACATGACATTTCATAGTTAAATCAAAAGTCTTGATCATGACTTTTCCCCCCACAAATTACACATTCTTTCATTCTGATCTCTCAATTCTTTTGAATCAGCATTTTCCTTATTTATGAAGAGTTTTAACATTTACCCACAAGAATTAGAATGAACAAGACTTTAACAAAACATGTCTTTTTATGAAAATTAAATGGATTAAGTAACCGTACACTGTGATGTGAATGCTTGTTATTGGTTTTCGTTATTAGTTTATGAATTTAATGAGTAAAGAGTATAAATAAAAGGAAAAATTACAGAGAAAAATTGAAAATAACAATGCATAACTAAAAATCAAAATAAGGATTAAAGGATTAACTACAAATATTTAACGTTTGTGTATTCTAACAATAATAAAAGGAAAACTGCTACTCTCCATATAGCGGAGATGCTGAGTCGCTGATAGGCACAACAAAAAGGCTGTCAAAAATAAAGCTTTTGGCCATTAAGGCCTTTGTCAACAATAAAGTGTGCACACATAAGCACACGCACACACGCGCGTGCGCGCGCCAACACAACTCACACACATGACTGCAGTCTCAGGCGACTGAAACCACACTGTGACACGTGTGTATTCTGTGCATTATTTATCATTTGTATTCTATTCACCAATACTGAATGCTGTTGGAGTTATGTTACAACACACACGAGAAGGAAGCCTCATAGTGAGTGCAGCATATTGTTATCGCTGACCTCAAATAGCTAGCTGTGGGTGAAAACTGGATATGCTTTGGATTTTAATCAGGCCTGGAAGCAGCTCAAGTGGTTTTCATTGCTCTGGACTAGTATATCTATTATAGACACAGGTTCAGTGGTGGAAAACTGGCCATTACAAATGGGTTGCCTTTCATTGTAATGGAACAGAAGTAATAAAATATTTATTAAATTTGTTTAAAGTGCTACACTTTCACCGTGGTAATATTTTTGTCAAGTCGGTGTACTGACTGTCACAGGGCTCAGTCTCGGGGACGGGTGCTGCGTGGAGGGGGAGCCACTGCAACAGCACACGGATGCAGTGAGGCGTCTCGCAGCCACTCCGGACCGACCGGACGATGACGTCCGTGTGGCGGCATTCTTCGTGGCAGCCAGTGTCATCACCGACTCTGGTGAGTACTGTGGCTTTACACCATCTTTTTCGATATTTATAAATTTCAGTTTAAATTTTTTTTAAATTCATATTTATTTATTTATTTATTTATTTTTTTTAATGTGTCACTAACATTTTGCAGTTTATTCCCCTCGAGTTGACCTCCGGGTGACCAATTATCCGATGTTGGCTTAGTTCAACCTTTTTTCTCTCTCTTGACAGAACGAGAAATATCTACTCGGAAAGCTAGTGTTAATAATGTAGAAAAATACACAGGGTAATTATAAAGTCCACAAAACACTTCAAAAAATCGGTGTAGGTAGATGACCGAGAAGAATGGAACAAACGGTATGGTATATAAACGTCACACTTGTCCACTGTTCGCCACACGGTGCACATCTAATCGGTAGTCCAGTTCTGCCTGTGCACGACCCGGCATATCGGGAGTGATGTTAGGGACAGTTACCTGGGCACAGTGTCACTAGTTGTCGTCATCCTGCGGTAGATATGATACGATATTGCAGTGACCGTGTTATTCCAAATTATGATGCAAAGTTTCTTCAGAGATGCATGCGTGCATGTCACTGCACTACAATCCAATTGCACACAGGCACTGCCGTATGGTATTCATCTGCCAACACCGGGCAAACGACTTTCAAGTAAAATGTCTCCCCTGTATAGGAATATACATAATGGATGTACGAGTGCAGGTTGTAGACACGCGGTTGACGACGTACGGAAGTTTGGGTCTGGCTGTGAGTCGTGTTCGGGTAGCCAAATGGTAAAGTGACAACGAGCAGAAAATCTGCATTTGAGTCCCTGTCCTGTACAAATGTTCATTGTTGTCATTCCATTATACAGCTGAAAGTTATCCATATTTGCAACTGCGAAACCATGTAATATATCCTACGGTAGAGTTGGAACGCAGTCACTGTATCCGAACATATCCCACAAGGAGAAATTGTGAGGCCTCGAGTCCGTCAACCGCAGCAGTCATTCTAGAAGCGACAGGTCGGCAACGGCTACGCAGTCTGTCTGACGGTGTTCGTGCTATCTCACACACGGCTGTACAAACGTCGGAGAGCAATCCCCTGTTTGAAAATGAAATCTCTGCTGTCAGTGTTCAAGTTGTTGTACAAGCCATTATGCATTCTCCACCCTGTTCACCTCAGTTTTCACCAAAAAAGACCAATGGTACCCTCGTCAGTATTTCTACAAACTAGCTAGCCGAGTACCACATTCAAAAAAAATGTTCGAGAGTTTGTCGCAGTGCAGTGTTTGAGAAACTGCACAGACTGTCGACGAGCACGTCCAATTTAGAACGAATGCACAATTTGTGATTACGGTTCTGCATTGGATTCACAATATTTCAGAACAAATGTAATTTTGTGCCGGGTCGGGACTCAACTTCGAGTCTCCCACTCTTCGTGAACGGTCTGTAGTGGTTAATTAAAAAGAAAAAGAGAAGAAAAGAAAAGAAAAGGTTGAAAATTTGGGAAGAAATGGTGAATAAAAAGGGGGTTTTAAAATCGTAAATGACCGTGAAAAAGGGAAAGAATGAAATGCAAATCGGACTTCGTATTACAGAAAAGTTATCAGACTTCGTGATTCGGAAAAGCTACTGTTGGGGTGGTCCTTGTGGCGTTTCTGAGCAAAAATCAAACCAATTTCCACTACAAAAATTATTTGAAAAAAGACAGAGAATAACGAATGTGACTAACGGGGGGAAATGGCGTAGATAAGAGTTCATTCTTTACTATGTTAACATGTCTTCTTTCGTGCGCTGCCCAGGTCTTCACAAATCTCCTACTTCATTTCTGCATGAAAAGTCTGCTCCGAAATCTTGGAATAAGTTTCATTGCCCAGGAATTTCTAATGTATACAAAACCGTCTTGATATTAAATACAATTTATTTTACTTTGCTTCCCTCCTCCAAATGTCATAACAACTTCCACAATAGGTCTACACATTAAAATCAGGTCAAGACTAGCTAATAAGCTTTTTACATCTGCATTAAGCTTTGGCTCTCAAGAGACAAAAAAGAAATGGATAGAAAAAAAAAGAGTTACAATTTTAGTATTTTCTCCGCCGTCGAGCGCTCATACCACTGCGACAGTGTAATTTATATCTGAGGGAACGAGTGTAGTGCGGTGAAATTCAAAGTCCCGCTACAGGTCGCCTCGACCACTTCAGCTGTCCGAGCCTTCAGATAGCCTAAGTGGTCGAGGCGGCCCCCGGCGACGAGTTGAAAATCAGGGTTCGAGTCTCGGTCCGGCGTAAATTTTCATTCGTTCCGAAACATTCTACATCTGATGCGAAACCGTAATGGCAATTTGCGAATTCATTCTTTTGAGTTCATCTCAGAGTACCGTAGCATTTGTTATGTTACATTTACCCCGTTTACTGTGTTGTTGTTGTTGTTGTTGTTGTTGTTAAGTTTTTAGAATGTTTCACAGACTTTATAATTAACCCGTATATCGTAAGACTATCACCGTCACCGCATCATACATTCGTGCCGTACACAGGGACCGTCAGCCTGGGCTCGGGGACACTGGCGATTGGCGAGTCGGCGCTGTCACTGTCGACCGATTCGCTGCTCTGGTTGCTGCCGTCCTCCGGGAAGCCGCCCGAGCTCTGGGCGGCACAGAGCATCAGCAACCTGGTGGAAGTGGTGAGTGCGGCAGTACGTCAGCTGTCTCTCTCTGGGCTGTGCTCCCTTCCGCTTCCCCAACGCCACTCCTGCATGCCCCCCTGTCCGTTACCTTCAGTGCCGTGTTTACTTCACCCTTATCCTTGCTCGAATGATTCTTATTATCTGTGCATTGAAATTCTGTATGTTTCAGGATATTTTTACAATGTATAGCTAATAAGATTCAGGCCCTGTTAAAAATGTTGTCCAATGCGTATTAATTACGTTCTGGGTGGAATTGGATGTCTTGTGGTTTCTTTTTCATTTATTTTTGAACAATAACCACATTTTCAGACTTCAGTATGAATTAATATACATTGCTATTCACTTCTTATACAGGGTGTTACAAAAAGGTACGGCCAAACTTTCAGGAAACATTCCTCACACACAAATAAAGAAAAGATGTTATGTGGACATGTGTCCGGAAACACTTAATTTCCATGTTAGAGCTCAATTTAGTTTCGTCAGTATGTTCTTCCACCTATGTTCATGGAGCACGTTATCATGATTTCATACGGGATACTCTACCTGTGCTGCTAGAACATGTGCCTTTACAAGTACGACACAACATGTGGTTCGTGCACGATGGAGCTCCTGCACATTTCAGTCGAAGTGTTCGTATGCTTCTCGACAACAGATTCGGTGACCGATGGATTGGTAGAGGCGGACCAATTCCGTGGCCTCCACACTCTCCTGACCTCAACCCTCTTGATTTTCATTTGTGGAGGCATTTAAAGGTCTTGTCTACGCAACCCCGGTACCAAATGTAGAGACTCTTTGCGCTCGTATTGTGGACGGCTGTGATACAATACACCGTTCTCCAGGGCTGCATCAGCGCATCAGGGATTCCATGCGACGGAGGGTGGATGCGTGTACCCTCGCTAATGGAGGACATTTTGAACATTTCCTGTAACAAAGTGTTTGAAGTCACGCTGGTACGTTCTGTTGGTGTGTGTTTCCATTCCGTGATTAATGTGATTTGCAGAGAAGTAATAAAATGAGCTCTAACATGGAAAGTAAGCGTTTCTGGACACATGTCCACATACCATATTTTCTTTTTTTGTGTGTGAGGAATGTTTCCTGAAAGTCTTTTTGTAACACCCTGTATAGGCAATGTGTAGTAGCAGACATGCACATTTAACCTGCAAGCGGGAGTGCCGTTTTTCGTAACACGAGTGGGCGCGCATTGCACTTTGTGCACGTGTATAGAATAGATGTCTTTATGTTTCCGAGCTAAATGTGTATGCTCAAAATCACAGTTTAGTCTTAGTTTATTTAAACGTCAAGAAAATAAACTTACATAATACAAGCTAAACCACTGTTTTATTAAACAATAATGAAATAAATTTTCACCATAACAATCTGTTGCCAAAGATAGGTGTTACAGAGACAGTAATGACTCACTCGAAGCATTAAGCAGTGCAGTTGCAGCAGATCCCCGCCAGCCGCTTATTCGACCACTAATTATCACGTAGACAACTGCCTCAGTGTACAATTATGTTGCTAGTTCCTAATCGGGGTCATTTTTTTGTGCGGATTGTAAATTTTTTCTCGCCTGCATTAATATATTTTATATTACTGCTCCTCACTTGTATGTACGAGAACATAATTTATCACTGTTTCACCTGAAGCAATGGTGAAGGAATAGGTACGAGTTTGCAGTTGTGAAACAACAATGTAACAGTGCAAAATCGTTTTATTTTTGTCCGGCGCACTTTACACACTGACGTGCTTGCTCGAGGATTAAACGCCTGTTCGGGGATAGAAGTCTGTTATTAAATGTGACTGTCTGCAGTTCGACACGTCGTCTATGTGGCGAGTAGCAATCTATCCCAATATTTGTACTGCAATCTGTTCTCTGTACGAGTTGTAAATAACCATTTGCTCCCTGCACATTATTCATGCTATGTTCAAAATTTTGAAAAGTGTGTTTTAGTCGACACTGTCGAGAGCTTTCTCTGACTCTACAAATGTTATAAACGTAGCTTCGCCTTTCTTCAAACTATCGTCTAAGATAAGACATACCGTTGTTTCTTCAGAACACGCATTTGTCTTCCCAGATGTTGGCAGCTACCAGTTTTTCCATTCTTCTGCAAATAATGTGTGTCATTATTTTTCAGCTGTGACTTATTAAACTGCGAGTTTGGCAACTGGTCAGTTGTTGTTAATGTCACTATAATGGTGTTGCAAGCTAATAAATTGACACAAAAAAACTTTTGAAAGTCATTACGATTTGTCTCTAACAGATATAATGTCAGTAGCTACGACCCGAATATGACGAATGTGGATTAATTGAAACATTACACAGTTACACTACATTAGTGCTCGAAAGTATTTCATAGAAAGTATTAGTTGCAATCACATAAAGATAAGTGTGTAATAGAAAAACTGTCAGTGGATAACTGAAAAGTATGTTACCATAATCCATTTAATACAGAACTACATTTAGTTTAAACAGTGTTACATCAAACAGAAATAACAGTTCTTCTGGCTCAGAAGTAATTTGTAGGTCTAAGTGTGGCTAGAATAAAAGAAGACTATTTTGAAATCTAAGGAAATGCTCAGTATTTGGTTGCATACCCACGAGCATCTGTTTGGCTTTCGTAATAGAGCAACTGTGAGGTTCACCCCCCCCCCCCCCCCCCCCCCCCAGTCATCCAATAAGGCTCCAGCAAATTGATACTCATTCGAGTAGTTTCTATGACGCACACATCGATCCGATGCATCCCAAAGGTATTCTGTTGAATTTAGATCCGAGCTCTGGCTGGACCACTTGAAAAGTTTGTTTTTAAGGTTCTGTGCCATAGTCGGTAAAAACAGAACCTTTATAGGATCACTTTGTTGTCTGTCTGTCTGTCTGTCTCCTAGTCAGTCTGTCTGTCCATCCTGCTTTTAAAAACAGTTGAAATTTATGTCCTACACTAAGATCTACGGTCCCTCGGCAATGTAAGATGTCTATTTACATAATATATTTCAATACTCACAAACTCACTCCTCGAAACCTATAGGATACTTGTAGGGTACTTCCCATTGAGCATCACGATATTTGGCAAGAAGCATCCAGAGAAGCAAAGAAGTAACCCTGTGAATCTGAAACAAACAACAAAATCTGTTCGTGCACGTGCAGCTAAATGCGTTGAAATCGGTGTAGACATTTTTGAACGTTTATTGTGACACTGTATGTACACTGTACAACTTCCTTAATACTGAGCTTTGTATTTTGCGGTTTAACACGAATTCACGCGTGTTACGCTATTGACAAAACCAGATTATATGACACGTTCGTACTGTTTCAGTTAACGTTATTACCGTCATTTTTCCAAAATTAAGTTCTCTACAACTTCTGTTGAAAACTTTGTGCAGTTATCTGGAATTTAAAAAACCATTTGGGCCAAGTAATTAGTAAATTAAAAATTTTATGAAATTACTTCTTTGCTTCTCTGGAAGTCCTGAGAAACTAGTGCATATACACGTCTGGGACAGGTTTTATTACATTCACCAGACCAATAACAACAAAATACTTAGAAGTCGTGCTTTATGTTAACCTCTGCTTTTCTTGTGTTGCGACCTGATATTTGTGAGTGTTTCGTATCGAGCAACTTAACCTCTTGCCCGTGTTTACATTCCGCGCTGACCAGTTGCAGCTGTAGCGGCGCATCGAAAGCTAAGTATTAATTAATTGTTTGTGTATAGTGGTTTATTTAGGAACTTTAGTAGTCTTTAACCGGTGTTCTTGGTGTTTTCTGGTGAAATAATTTCAGAAGAACCTTTTGGGAACTGTTTTCAGCTTCGTTACTGTGTCATTAGACGTTTGATTCTCTTTCTGTATTAGTCTTTTGTTATATTCACATTTGTTGATTATTAATACTGTTAATAATAGTAGTTACTTCCCTTGTAGAGTAAGTTTGTGATTATTGTAGTCCGGTTTGTAACATCTTCTTATTGTAGTAGCGGAACTCAGAAAAAGTAAAATTTTACCACGAGTGAGAAGTGTGGGCTTTGCCGTAGGTTCGTGAGTAGTGGATTGCGGTGTGAGACTTGTTCGAAGTATTTTCACTTGGGGGAATGCAGTGGGGAAGCCAGTGGGCATTCTGGTGAGATCCTCTCCTGGAACTGCAGGTTATGTAGCAAGAGTAAGTTGATAGAGGAGCAGGAGCGTAAGATCTGTGCCCTTCAGGTGCAGTTGAAAAACGCACAGGAGGAGCTAGATAGGATGAGGAGGGAGAAGGGGGTTGGGGAATGGGAGCTGGCTGTTGGCAAGAGATCTGCTAGGAGAAGATGATTTTCAGATAGTTTTACCATTGGTGTTTACAATAGATATGACCAACTGTCGGAGTCTAGTGGAGAGGAATCTCTAGTAGCTGTAGATGTAGGAAGCATGCAGCAGACCTCAGTAGTTACTGTGCCTAGAACAGTTGCAAAGTCAAAGAGGAAGAAGAAGTTTCTGCTGTTAGGTAGTTCTCATGGCAGAGGTGTAGGCCAGCAGTTGCAGGAAGTGCTGGGGAGTGAGTACCAGGTCACCAGCATTGTGAAGCCTAATGCAGGGTTGGCTCAGGTGACTGTTAACATAGGGGGGTTATGTACGGATATTACTAAAGAGGATCAGGTAGTGTTTGTGGGTGGGGCTGGTAACAGTAATGATAGGGATGGGGAGTATGACATAGATGGTGACCTGGAAAAGATAGCCACTCAGACTGGCAACACGAATGTGCATTTCGTGGAACTGTTTCAGCGTCACGATCGGCCACATCTTAATACAGCCGTCAGGCGTAATAACGTGAGACTTGGGGGTGCGCTAATGACAGAAGGCACGAGTCACATTTCAGTGGTGTCGGTGGAGTCTATCAGTAGGACAGGTTTCACTAGACACAGCCTGCACCTCAACAGGTATGGGAAGGGGAGGTTGGCAAAGCTTATAGGTGACAGCATAGGTGGGGGTGGTGGAATCACTCATGGGAAAATTCCGGTAGTTGTGGGTGTTAGAGCTGTACCTTTTTTAGATTGAAGTCAGCTGACAGGTATTTCTGCTTAAGGGAAGTCTCTCTAACAAAGAAACCACTTTCGACAAAGCTTAGGTATCCGATTAATGAGGGAATTAGTACATTTCATCAAAACATACAAGGCATTAGAGATAAAGTTAGTGAACTACTTATAGATGTTGACTCTGAAATTATTGGTATATCTGAACACTTCTTAAATATGGAGATAATTCAGAGGCTTCCTTTACCAGGATACAGGTTGGCTGGCAGCTTTTCGAGGAGCTCTTTGCGGTGTGGGGGAGTAGCCGTGTATGTGAAAAACGGCATCCCATTTGAGCCAATTGATGTTTCAAAGAACTGCCCTGAAAAGGTGTTTGAATGTTGTGCAGGTGTGGTTAAATTTAACGGAGCTAAACTTCTTACTGTTGTTATTTATAGATCCCCAGACTCCGATTTCACAACGTTTTTGCTAAAGCTAGAGGAGGTTCTTGGTTCACTTTATAGGAAATACAAAAAGTTAGTTATATGTGGTGACTTCAATATTAATTGCATAAGTGATTGTGCAAGGAAGCGGGTGCTGGTAGACCTCTTTAATTCATATAATCTTATGCAAACCGTATTCTTTCCAACGAGAGTGCAAGGGAACAGTAGAACAACCGTAGACAACATTTTTGTTCATTCCTCATTACTAGAAGGGCATTCTGTTAGCAAAAAGGTGAATGGCCTTTCAGATCATGATGCACAAATTTTAACTCTAAAAGATTTTTGTGCTGCAACACGTGTTAAATATAGTCATCAACTGTTCAGGAAAGCTGATCCAGTTGCTGTAGAGACCTTTGTAAACCTTATAAAGGAACAAGAGTGGCAAGATGTTTATAGCGCTGATACAGTAGACGATAAATATAATGCTTTTCTCAAGACATTTCTTGTGCTCTTTGAAAGTTGTTTTCCGTTAGAACGTTTAAAACAGGGTACTAGCACAAACAGGCAGCCTGGGTGGCTGACTAGAGGGATAAGAATATCTTGTAGAACAAAGTGGCAATTATATCAAAACGTTAGAAACAGTCAAAATCTAAATGCAGCAGCCCATTACAAGCAGTATTGTAAGGTGCTTAAAAATGTTATTAGGAAGGCAAAAGTATGTGGTATGCAGATAAAATAGCTAAGTCTCAGGATAAAATTAAAACCATATGGTCAGTCGTAAAGGAAGTGGCTGGTCAGCAGAGACAGGTCGAGGATATAGAATCAGTGCGTAGTGGGAATATTCGTGTTACTGATAAGTCGCATATATGTACAGTATTTAATAATCACTTTCTGAATATAGCAGGTGAACTAAATAGAAACCTAGTCCCAATAGGGAATCATATAGCGCTCTTAGAAAAAAGTGTTCCGAGACTGTTACCTGAAATGCTCCTATATGATACTGACAAGAGGGAGATTGAGTTAATAATTAGATCACTAAAGACCAAGAACTCTCATGGATATGACGGGGTATCTAGCAGAATACTGAAGTATTGTTCTATGTACGTTAGCCCAGTTCTCAGCCATATCTGTAACTTTTCCTTTAGGAGTGGTCGGTATCCTGACCGATTAAAGTACTCGGTAGTGAAGCCACTTTATAAAAAGGGAGACATTGATAATGTTGACAATTTTAGACCTATTTCTATGCCATCGGTGTTTGCTAAAGTTATCGAGAAGGTTGTATATGCAAGGTTACTGGAGCATTTAAATTCACATAATTTGTTGTCAAATGTTCAGTTTGGTTTTAGAAATGGTTTAACAACTGAAAATGCTATATTCCCTTTTCTCTGTGAGGTTTTGGACGGATTAAATAGAAGGTTCCGAACGCTAGGTGTTTTCTTTGATTTAACGAAGGCTTTTGGCTGTGTTGACCACAAAATATTACTGCAGAAGTTGGACCATTATGGAGTAAGGGGAGTAGCTTACAATTGGCTCGCCTCTTCCTTTAAGAACAGAAAGCAAAGGGTAATTCTCCGCAATATTGAGAGTGGTAGTGATGTTCAGTATCAATGGGGCACTGTTAAGTGGGGTGTTCCCCAAGGGTCGGTGCTGGGGCCACTGCTGTTTCTTATTTATATAAATGATATGCCTTCTAGTATTACAGGTGATTCAAAAATATTTCTGTTTGCTGATAACACCAGCTTGATAGTGAAGGATCTTGTGTGTAATATTGAAACAGTAACTAATAATGTAGTTCATGAAATAAGTTTGTGGCTTGTGGAAAATAATTTGATGCTAAATCACAGTAAGACTCAGTTTTTACAGTTTCTAACTCACAATTCAACAAGAACCGATATTTTGATCAGACAGAATAGGCATATTATAAGTGAGACGGAACATTTCAAGTTCCTAGGCGTTCGGATAGATAGTAAGCTGTTGTGGAAAGCCCATGTCCAGGATCTTGTTCAGAAGCTAAATGCTGCTTTATTTACCATTAGAACAGTATCTGAAATAAGTGACACTTCAACACGAAAAGTAGTTTACTTCGCATATTTTCATACGCTTATGTTGTATGGTATTATTTTTTGGGGTAATTCTTCGGATTCAAAAAGGGTATTTTTGGCTCAAAAACGGGATGTTCAAGCTATATGTGGTGTAAGTTCAAGAACCTCTTGTCGACCCCTATTCAAAAGTCTGGGAATTCTGACATTGCCCTCACAGTATATATTTTCTTTAATGTCGTTTGTTGTTAGCAATATTAGCCTATTCCTAAGAGTTAGCAGCTTTCACTCAGTTAATACTAGGCAGAAATCAAATCTGCATGTAGAATGCACTTCCTTGACTCTTGTGCAGAAAGGAGTGCAGTATTCTGCTGCATCCATTTTCAATAAGCTACCACAAGAACTCAAAAATCTTAGCAGTAGCCCAAACTCAAAAGAGTCTAAACTGAAGAGTTTCCTCACGGCTCACTCCTTCTATTCTGTCGAGGAGCTCCTGGAAGAGCTAAAAAATTAAGCAAATTCCAGTGTTACATTGTTGATTTTCTTCATTTAAACTTATGACTTGTCACCTGAATATGTTTTTTTATATTTCATTTTATCTGTTTCTATATTGTGTTATAATTTCATGTATTGACTCGTTCTATGACCATGGAGACGTCTCCTTAATATGGTCCCACGGAACAATAAATAAATATGTTAACCTCATACAGTTTTGTGATGGCTTTGTATTAACAAAGTTGCTAAATTTTGGGCAAACTCTTTTATTAACCGTAACTTTGTAACCAAACATTTGCAGACCTATGTTTATATGAACTTTTTTTCTTTAGTTTTACTTGTAGAATAATGTATTAAAATATTTGCGTATCTTCATGAATTGCTCTGTATATATAAAATAAAGTTTCTATAGAACCCTTGGAGTGTGAGTTCTACTCACACTTACATGGATTTTTTATCTACAAAGAATTTCTTTAAATGGCTCGAGGTATGTTTTGAACATTAATCGTGCTGAAATATCCAATTACGTGACATATTCTTTCTCCCATCCAGAACCGCATTCATTCCGAAAATGTAACTGTACAGGAAACAATCCATTTCACCTTCTGTTTCAATGAGAGGATCGACCCCCCATGTAGAAAAACTTCCCCCACTCCGTGATGCCACCGCCACCGTGCTTCGCGGTCAGTACCTGCTACCTGCTGTTGTGCCTTTGGTTTTTGGTAGACGTATATATTGCACACCATCAGAAGAAAATACGTTAAATTTATTTTACTCACTGCGCAACATGTTAGACTGATCTGTAGCATTCCAAGTTTGATGTTTCTTTGCACACTCTGTTCTCACCTTCCTGTTTTTTGAATTTATGAATGGTTTATGTGGCGGTTGTGTACAATCTACTAGGTGATGTTTTGCAGTAGAGACACATAGGTTAATTAAGGGTGCTGCTCCGTATCATGCCTAATTTGTCGAACCAATTTTCCTCGGTCAGGTACTGACTGCTTGCAAATCACTCTGGCTTCTCACCTTGCCTTGTTTGAGGACAGACCGGCCTCTGCTTGTTGGCTACTGTTCTTCCTGTTTTGCCACCAACTACACACATTTATTAGCCATCATGATATGCCAAACTATCTAGCAGCACTAGACTGTGACTCATTTCATCGAAACATGTAAAACAGCTCGTCTCACACAAACGGGGTATTCTTTTCGTTTTGCCAGGAATCTAGTTGTTTCTACAAATAAAAAACCACTGTGTGAATGTCTACCGTATTTACTCGAATCTATGCTGCACCTGAAAAATGAGACTCGAAATCAAGGGAAAAAAAATTTTACCGAATCTAAGCCACACATGAAATTTGAGACTTGAAATTCAAGGGAGGAGAAAAGTTTTAGGGCGCACCTCCAAATCGAAACAAAGTTGGTTCATCATAATATGAGACAATTTAGGTCGAATGAATGACGATACAGCTACAGTAGTTTGGTTTGAGTCGTAAGCTTAGCAGTTAAGCTTTACCAGGTAGCCACTGGTAGGCGTCTGGCGCTCCGTTCGTATTTACATGGGTACCCTACCTTTTTTACGTGCTTTTTCTTTGAGCTGATAAGTGCCGTTCTCTTTGTTATGTGTGTTTACGTCACTCTAAGCTGAAAATGCATTACTGTATTGTGTCATGCATTGTTTGTCGCATTCTGATAATGAGTGTTTACGGCCTGTCGCCGCTCGCGGCATGGCTTGTTTTTGTGCACACTACTGCTGCTTATAATTTATGTAAAAGAAAGAGGAATTGTCTGATTAACAAAACAATGGCATGAAAATCTTTGCAGACCCCACTTTAGTACATTACATTCTGCACAGAAATTAGTCATCTTAGATTTAAAAATCTAGTCAATTGCCGTGCTTCATTTCTGACTGTATCACTATTAGGCATAAGAATGATACGATATAAATATGACCTGATATGTATATTCTTCCGCATTTGCTGTTGTCTCACTCTAGTTTCGTAGTTTATTAGGCCGACAGGATTTAAATGAGATAGCAGGAAACATGAAAGAAAACATGGCAAAATGTTTAAATTTGTATTATTCTTGTGGTGAAGAGAATACTGCATGTGATTCACAATTCATTAAAGTTCCTATTAGCAACCATCTCTTCTGACAGGTAAGAAAAAATTCAGAATGTAGAGTTGGCCATATTGACAAACATCCCAAACAGTCTTGCCAGTCGGATTTTCGTAGTACATTGAAATGCTGCTAACATTCAAAGATGAACAATACAGAATTTGTATTTACATCGTTGGATAATGTATGAAAATGCAGTGGTCGAAACTCGGGGTGGAGAAAAAAGGCTCGTAGTTTCTTTCTTTCTTTTTTTTTTCTTTCTTTTTTTTTTTTATTTATTTTTTTTTTTTTTTTTCTGATGTCAAGGTTTTGGCCCCAGTATTTATCTTTGTGCCTGCAAAGCATGCCTGTGTAGCGCTACATATATTCGACGGCAGAAGTTCGTTGTGGCGGCACCTACCAACATTTTTCAGAACTTCCGCTTACTTTGCACTCGCTGAATGCAAACAGTACTGACAACATAACACTGCAACTACAGAATACTTTCGAGCACTGCTGTACCTGACGGAAAACCTGAGAGTCTCGGCAAAGTGTAGCATACCAGAAAAGCCTCAAAACTGCATGACGGTTACACTATTTGTATATCTGGGTGTGTTTATTAACTGGCAGCTACATCTGTTCGAAATCTGTGCTGTCTGTTACACCAGGAAGTGGACGGGGAGACAGTTACGCCGGTCTTCCTGGACGAGTCGTCCGGCACCGCGCGAGAGATCCGCTGGGTGCTCCGGATGGGCAGCGCGGCCGTCGTGTCGGCCCTCCTGGACGCGGTGCGGCCGCCGTGGGAGCAGCTGTTCTCACTGCCCCTGCAGGTGTCTCTGTCTGGGCAGTCCAGATAACACAGCTGACGATGTCCACAGGACTGCTCACGTGTCTGTGTGTGTAAGCAATGAGCAATACTCTCTAATCTTCCATGTGCTGCCTGCCAGTCTCTCTCAGATCTTCCATGTATCATTTTGTTAAATGTGTAGTACGTGCAGAGAATGTGTGTGTGTGTTTTTGAGAGAGTTTTTTTAAGACAAAGTAGTGAGATAATCACAGAACAGGTGCAGCTTTTGTTTGGAAGTTCTGTGTCAACTTTTAACAGGTCCAAGTCCAATGTTGTTATATCTTCTATACCCTTAATATATATCATTACGGTTGGAATGTGTCGTTCTGCATCCAGTGTGCAAGCAAAAAGGGGACTTGTGGGCTCCGGGAACCGCTGTGCGCTACCTGTGCCGCGGATGAAAGCAACGGGACAGTAGAATAAAAGACTGCCTGCTGAAAACCTCTTCTCCTTTAGTGAACAGCTGTTCTGCTGCAGTAGGTAGCTTTGGTTGCCATATTTTAATTGCATCTAGTTTCACAGAGAGCCTTTCTCATCAGTACACACACCCCTGTCCTGGTTCCCTCTTATTATGTCTAGGAGAATTTAAGATCCCCCCCCCCCCCCCCTCTCTCTCTCTCTCTCTCTCTCTCTCCTGTCCCATTGTGTTGCACCTATCCAGATGACTTAACCCTTGTCCACGTCATGCGTCTGAATATAAACGTCACTTTCCAAAACTTTCCTTTTAACCGAGTAAACCCATAAACTTAAACATTTTAGGTAGTGCTGCACTGCAGATGCTTACATCGTGTCATTAAATGTTTCATAGATGTAACGAGGCTCAGCATCCTGTAAAGTTCATCCATTTGCATAACACTTGTGAAATTTCTAGAAAGAACAAGTTCCTGCATCCAGTGATCTACTTTACTGCTTCTTTCATTGCTTATAGATGACGTTTTATTTATTACAACAAACTTTTGACCTCTCTTTGCTCTCAAGTGCTGTTTTTCTGTGCCTTATTCTCCGTGTCTCTCGGGGTCAACTCCCTTCGCAGTCTTGTTACACCGCTCCGATCGTATTTGCATTGTTTTGGGGTGCAGTCTCGTCATTACCAGGTTGTTCTATTTCTTGTCATTACCAGGTCGTTCTATTCTGTAGGTATCTGGGAACTCTCTTCTTTTTTAACAGGTGCCGTCTTTTCGTACTACGCGACACACCGTTCCAGTGTAGGCAGTCCTGTCGAAGCTTTCCCACCGTTGACGTAAAAGTTTTCCGAGTACGGAACCACGTCACAGTGTGAGAAACTATATTGGAGAACCCGACATTTCGGCCACGGTTACAGTGGCCTCCTCCTAGGACTACGGTCGAGAAGACGGCCACTGTAACCGTGGCCGAAATGTCGGGTTCTCCAATATAGTTTCTCACACTGTGACGTGGTTCCGTACTCGGAAAACTTTTTTGTCACAACTGACACTGGCTGCAGAAGCCTATGCAATTATAATTTTTGCAATGTTTGTTGCCTTCAGTGAACTTCGTACTTGCTCTTTTATACTATATCTCCGTACTGTCCTAGCACCCTTACCTGTAGCCCGTAGCTTCTGTTCGTCCGATTTGTGCACGGCCCGACAATGTGAACTGCATCTCAGAGATGGTATCGTCAATCATTTTTACGTATTTCCCTCGACTCGGATCGGCATTTTTGCGTTGAAGACCACTCCTTTTAATGACCTCCATTTTGAATGCCTGGTGTTTATACCATTTTTGATGTCTCTATCTGTGGAAGCTGTGGGTGTTATTACCGACCCGAGGTACCCGAAGTTACCTGTCGCTGTTACGAGGGCACTGTGTAGATGTAGCTCCAGTTGAGACTCGGTGAAAGTTCTCGAGAAGTTGCAGTACGTGTACTCCATTTTGGCTGCACTCACTCGTAAGTCCTCTACGTTACAGACCCGCCCACCGAGCATTAATATTTTCTCGAATTTCTGGTGGAGATTTTGCTATTAGAACTGTGTGAGCATACAAAAGTGTCCTTGGAGTCAGTTTCTGTAGAAGTTCTGTAACACAGTTCCTGACCGGATTGAACATTTTTAAGCAGGTCCGTGGTGGATCGTGACTTTTACCTGGAGTTTTTCACTGACAAATGTAGAGCTTACAACTATTACCATTATTTTCTACCGTGTCCTTGAGAATATTGACCAAGTATTCTGAGAGAAATGTTTTCTGTATTTATTTAATACAATTCCATACTACAAATTCTTCTTCTCATTCAGGTTTCATATTTGTTTAACAGAATTTTGGCTTCTCGGTCAGTGGCATCTTTTCTACAGTTACCTGTGGCTCCCGTGGTTTTAATCACACTGCAATCTGCTGTCCGTAGCTGTAGCATTTTTCACACCAGATAGCACATGTCTACCTACCCTTTGTGTTCACATGCTAAAGCAAAATGTGCACCACTAAAATTCATTAAAGTAATTTTAAATAGTTTATTGTGCTAATCCCTATCCTCACACAACTTAATCCTCTTCTTTCAAGATGCAATGAGATTGTGTGCTAAAACTCATCTTCTTTTTCTACTTTTAGGTACATGAGACTATCTTGACAGCATGCATGGACAATATGCTCTCCAGCACTTCTTTGGTTTCTGTTCCACAAATTTAGCAGTCTGATCTTCATTCAGTCTTCTGACTGGTTTGATGTGTTGCTCACTACAAATTCCTCTCCTGTGCCAACCTCTTCATATCAGAGTACCACTGGCAACCTGCGTCCCCACTTATTTACTGGATGTATTCCAGTCTCTGTCTTCCTCTACAGTTTTTACTCTCTACAGTTCCCTCTAGTACAACAGAAGTTATTCCCTGGTGTCTTAACAGATGTTCTATCATTCTGTTTCTTCTTCGCAGTGTTTTCCGTGTATTCGTTTCCTCGCTAATTCTGAGGAGAACCTCCTTATTTTTACCTTACATTGCACCTAAGTTTCAACTTTCTTCTGCAACAGCACATCTCAGATACTTCTGTTCTCTTCTGTTCCAGTTTTCCCACAGCCCATGTCTCACTGCCATACAATTCTCAGAAATTTCTCCCTCAAATTAAGCCTATAGTTCAAAAAATGAGTGCAGCTGGAAGTGTGAGCCAGCTTTACTTGTCTTAACTGCTACTGATTTTTGTTGTGGACGGGTCGGACCTTTCCCGCAGCCTCTGTGTGTGGAACGTGAGGAAGGAAGTGGCCAGGTTCGACCACTTCAGAATTACACGACATAGTTAAAAGATCAATGGCGACCTGCAATGCAACCACTACCGAGTAAAGGAAATATAAAACTACCCAATAATAATAATAATAATACTCAATTTTTCTTCACCTCGACAAAGGTCGGTTTCTGGGTTCACTGCTGAAAAATCTGTTTCTCTATAACAATTACTGCATTCACTCTTTCCTTAGAGTATGACAAGTTTGGAGATTTATAATTTCATTTCCTGAGTACTATGTAAGTTTACACAAGCACATATTAAGAACAATCTGTCGAACATAAATTGTCACTGCAATTACTCACACACATTTACAGTGGCCAAAGGAATGCAGCAAATGTTCGATAGCAAATCGACTACCGAGACACCTCTACTGGAAATGTAGGATATCGTCCCACAGTAAATTTGTGGCGGTGGAAGTTCTGTAAATTTATTGACTATCTATGTTATACAGGTGTTGGGTAAACATATTTTTGTACAAAACTGTAAATTCCATTTCTCGTTCTGCGGGAGCACTCGAAAACAAAATTACGAATCGAATTGGTGTAGCGGTAAGACGACAGACTCGCACTTGACAGAGTGACAGTTCAAATCACTGTCAGGTCATCCAAAGATATGTTTCTACAGTTCCTGTAAATCATTTAATGCGTATGCCAGGACAGTAACACAGAAAATGATTTGGCCGACATTCTCTCCGTGTCGGATCCTAATTTTTTTCGTTTGAAAAGGATTCTATATGTTTCTAAACTGGATACGATTTAAAAAAATATAGCTCCTGTGTGGCGGACGTCTTGCCTGAGAACAAGGTATTAAAATGCGACAATTTCTTAGGATTTCTGTTTCTGACAGTACCGTAAGTAGAAATGTTGCCGAATCTCTCCCGAGCTCTCAGGTGCGCACTGCATTGGAGCCCACAGTCCGAAACCTCTAATTAGTCCAGGAATGAAATGAATCTCACTACGACTGTCACTGTGCAGCTAGTTCTTCCTTTTGCTCGGAGTGCCATTTTGTGATAGTCTTATAAACATATCAATGTGGAGTGCAATTTTGTTGGTATCTTTAATACACTTTGTTCTTCCAAAGACTATAACAATATATTTTTTGCCGTCTTAATAATGAAATGTGGTACAGTTTTTGAGAATCAAAACTATAATATAAGATTTCTTTTTCCATTTTTTTAAAAGTTTATTGTTATTTCAAGTTTTATATATATTTATGTATATGCTGCTACATTGAAGTCACATTTTGTTGTTGTTAAGCATGAAGGATATTATTAAACTGAACTGACATAAAATGTGTCTAGATTGCCTTTTTTTCATATGATTTCCTTTCTCACTCCTGTAAGAATTAAATCCTGTTCGCTTATAAATGTTGTAAAATGCACCGACTACTACAGCCGGGGTATTGTATCGCCTAGCGAAACTGTAGAGTGATGGTGGAAGATGATTTATCTGATTATTATACGGTATAGTGACCCAGTGGAAGACGAGAGGGCAGGACGAGATCATAATCGAAAATGAAAATTTTTCTTCGGTCAATTTTTTTCCGAAGAGTGAAAATGTGACAAATTTCCACTAAAACAGAGATCCTGGCAATTTGATAAGTTAGGTAAATCTTTTTGATTGAACAGGAAGTTTTTATAATGGTATCCACGCTAGTAAACATAAGTCTCGTAATGGATGTCACATGCAATGATTGTGACGTGCACTAGTTTTGTGCCTCATTACTCGTTTTCAATTAGTGTATCACACTCGACCGTGGCCATGCGAGCTCCACGTAGGCATTAAAGACTATTTATTTCCAGATAAATTAGTTTAAATGTGTTACCTGGCTGGTCAGTTGAAATCACCACACAGAGACATGTGGAAGATAGCCAATTCTGTAGGTTTCATCTCAGCTGGGAAAATACACTTATCCGCCAAGGAAAGAAATGGACACGGAAAAGCAGTGCTCTCGCTGGCTCGTACAATTGCCGATGTGACCAGAAATGATCCAGAACTAAATTTCAATTAATGTAAGAGGCAATCTAAAATATTCCATTCGAGGCTGTTGCTGCAACACAGTGGGACTCCGTTGTGGTTATACGAGCATTGACTCGCAGGTAAGGGATTAGTGCGGCATTGTGTCTTTCCCGACACACATTCGGTAAATGTGGAAACGTGAACTGTGGTTTCATTATTACCAAATGCGTCCAAACAGGACTGACGTGCTGTTATTCTTTTCTCGGCTGCCAAAGGACACACACCGGATGACATCTGTTGTAGAATGGAGAATGCGTGTGAAATTAAGGCAAAACTTCTGGGAAAAGTGTGATGACAGGTGCTGCTGCTTCACACTAATGTAAATCCCTGTATCGGGAATGTCGTCCCGCAGAAGTTATGCTGACTCGAGTGGGAGACACTCGAGCACTCACCTTATAGTCCCGATCTCTCCCTGTGCCATTGTCACATCTTCTGTCCCTTAAAAAGACCTCAAAGTGTTGACTGTTCCTGTCCGACGAGGGTGTGCAGCAGCTGTGGACTTCTTCACACAGCAGGACACGGTGTTACACCAAAAGGCTGCCTCCGACCTACTGCATCGGTGGGACCATTGCCTCGATGCTCGCAGTGATTTTGCCCCATTGCCGTACCCGTTCTGGACTGTACGGCTTTTGAACGGAATCTTTTTGATCACCCTCGTAATTTTGCTATGCTTGACCTCCACGGTCGTGCCCACAAATGAGATACAGACGTGTCCTCACACTTCAGATGCCGAGCAGAAATCACACTGACGTGCAAACACTGATCGGACTGCGCAGAGCGAGGGAAGGAGCCTATGTTCCGAGATTGAAAGATGATTGTCATTTTTTTTTTTTAATTGCAGTGTTGGATTCTGATAGTGTGCTAGAAGGAAAGTAGTACTGAAACTGGACCGAATAATATTTATTTCACTGGGTGATGCCAACACGTTGGCAGTCGTAGTGGCTAAAATCCGTCGAGTAGGATGAAACTGGTTCCGATGTAATTTCTCGAATTTCTTCCTGAGAAACAAGAAAGAAAATATACTGATTTTGGCAAGATCTACTTTTCTGGTAGTTAGGGAAAATTGGAAACTTGCTTGGCCCAGTCCACACCTGGAGGATAAATCATGTTCTCAAGATTACTTAATAATGTCCAATGAAGAAAGTCACACTGCACCAGGTGTTAGTCTACGCCAGAGGTGCTCTTCATTGCTGGGCTCAAGATCTTCTACATGCAATTTAGTCTGTTTAGACAGAAATCTACTAAATCATGAAGGCTTAAGCACAAAACAACACTGCAGCCAAAATTAATCATTTTAATTACACAAAATACATAAAAGGTAATTTTCTCTACATCAAAAGTTGTTTAACTTAATTTTCAATATATTAACAATGTCAAAAAATTGAAATATACACCATCAAAATGCTGAAAAAAGTTTATTCAAATACTTGACTTACGTATCATTGGCGAGTTTATTACGATCTAGTGAATAATTTCTCATAGCTGACCTTACACAATCTTTACGTTGGGGAGAATTCCACTAATAGCAGGTAAAGTTGTTGTTTATTGAAGCATAACTAATTTTGTGGCCAAATCAGATGCAACAAAGTTAAAAGGTCATTGGCATACCCATCACTCCAAGTCCAATTTTGCTATTCAGTAAATACTGTTAATACTATGGCAAACGAAAAGTAACAAAGACATACTCCATTCATTTCAGACAGCGATTTGTCCCAAATGATGGAGCAGTTTGTCCTAAATGAATGGAGCACGTGTTTGTTACCTTTTATCTACCATAGTTTTGACAATATTTACTGGCCAGTAAATTTTGACTAGGAGCGATGTGTACGCCAGAGACATTTTAACACTGTTGCACCTGACGATGCTGCTTTAGGCCACGAAACTGAATGTATTTCAATAAACAACAATTTTACCATCTGTTACTGGAATTCTTCCTAATATTATGCCTTTTGACAGATGTGGATACCCAGAATAGTTTGCTTACACAGTCTGGAAGATGAGTACCAGCCAATTTATTTTTACAGTTAAGATTTCACCAAGCTCATTATTGACAACACTACCTCACATAGATACGTTCATCCAAAAGATGATAAAACATATGATGGCACGTGTAGTGCCCCCAGAATTTTCAAAAGTCTGGAGACACTTGGGTTCCAGCCGTTTCGAACACGTGTTATTTTAAAGCAGGGCGTAAGGATGAGCACGGGATACTGCACCCATTCATTGTTTGTGCAGGGGAAACTGGAAGGGAGAAACAGATACGGCCCGGAAGCTCCGTGGCCGACTGCATAGAGTAATGTTGCTTTGTATTGTTGAAAAACAAATGGAGAGACTCGAGATAGTGACTGTTTTAGTAGACGTTGAACTGCTGTTGAGAGTACGTGGACTGGACGTGGATAGTCAGCCACGATAAAAGCTTATGTATTAATTGTGTTCAGAAATGTGTAATTAATTGATCTTGGGTGCCCGGTAATGTGTGGGCTTACGTCATAAAGTTTAGTTGTTTTTTTGTACAAAGTGGAAATAAATATGTTCTGGTACATTGAATGATATTCCACAAGTAGCGTATTTTTAAATAAGAAGAGAAAGAGAGAGCGAGAGAGTGAAAATTTCCCCTTCCTAGCAGTGAAATCTTCGGAGAAGTGTCCGGTGCTAGCAGAGGACATCGGCGCTGCAAAAAGCAGAACCAGCATTCTTCAACAAGTAAGTCCATGAAAACGCTTAAGCTGTATAGAGGGAGCTTAACATTACACTGGGCCACTGCACACCTTTACAGTGTTAGGGTAGGTTTTCACATATACTAAATTCCAAAAGTTATCTTCATTGTATTCTGACTTTAAGGAAATGCTATTTTGAAACTGAATTATTTCCTCTTTTAGTTCAACCCCACTACAAGAGAAAAGAGCACCCATTTTGAAACTTCCTGGCAGATTAAAACTGTGTGTCAGACCGAGACTCGAACTCGGGACCTTTGCCTTTTGCGGGTAAGTGCTCTACCATCTGAGCTACTGTAATGGTACTTTGACTACCGCGCCTCCGCCAATACAAAGATATAATTCACGATCGCGCACGCAGAAGAGCGGTGCGCCAGCGACCGATTTTTATAAATAATTTTGTTCTTTTTTTTTTTTACTTTTGCGTAGGTGTTTGTTTTTTAACAACTAATTGATTACTCTCTCTCTCTCTCTCTCTCTCTCTCTCTCTCTCTCTCTCTCTTATCTTCATAGAAAAGACGTATATTTTTCGGCGCTGTGTTGAATGTGCTTTTGGGTGGAAATTAAAATTATATTACAAAGCGAGGTTGTTTCAATAGTGATTCGAGGTGGTTATCGCCAAATTTGTAAATTGATCACGGCAGTGACAACTTGAAGAAATTTTCAACAGACGGAGAAAAGTGAAAGACAGGTCGTCCTATAAGAGAAATTACGAGGACAGCCATGAAGACTATATTGTAATTAGTACTGCGTTTCTAACAAGATTATAAGGTAAATTTCAATTAGTTTCTGATGCTATTTCCGTACAGTCGCTTTTTGTAGTGTTGCCGACCCAGTCTGCCATGCATGGTCAAATTACAGCATGATCTCAATCAGTAATATGAAGTCCGCCTTATCCATAACTTATTCCACCAAAATTCAAAACCCAATCAGATTTTCTATTTTACATTTTCACGGCAGAACCCCGAGGAAAGGAAACACTACAATTGGCGTCCTGGTGACAGGACTTACAATCTCCGGATTTGATACAAGTGCATTTATTATAAATTTTGGACATTTTATCTAATTTTAATCACTTAATAGCATCAGAATATGAATTTGGACTAATTCTCATTCATTTCAATTGTAATCTTACGTGCATGAAATTTACAACAATATTGTTTGCCCTGTTATTAATTCGTGTTAATTTTCATTTTCATGCTGAGGAAATTAATTTGTTAAAAAAAAGGAAAAGGATAATGTTCCATAAAATAATTTGCAAGGACGCGAGAGAAAAATTTTGGATTGAAAACTGTACATCTGACGCTACATTTGCAACATAAGACTCAAGAACAAAAAAAAGAAATTGGTGAGTACAGAAATTTACATTTTTTCCAGTTTCAAGCAGCCATCTGTACTTCCTTTATTCTGATCCATTTATTTCGAAATATTTTTCCAAATTGTAGTTAAAATTGATTTACTATTATTGCAAATGATAAGTGAAGAGCATATTCAGTAATTTATTTGTGACAGGGAAATTTCAGTACCAGTTTAATAATTCAATTTCTAATTAAAAATCGTACAGAAATATCCATTTCCACAAGAGAAATTTCAGCTTTCAACATATCACATTTAAAATTTTTTTTTGCCGTTGGAAAATTTTATTTGCAATTAATTACGAAAATCACAAGATGGACGCTAGACGCGTAGAAATTGTTTCCGCAGACGAGCTTAGTGAAAGTGACAACATTGCAAAACATGTCCAACAGTCAAATGAATATTGAACTTATTTGTGAGGATGTTCAAGACATAATTTTACCGGATCGATTAAGACAACAACCCCTATATTTAAACAGATATACAGGCGAATGGAGAGAGAGTACTACACGACAAAACGCGACATTGACAACGTCAACTTCAGTACCAGACATCAGACACGAAAAAATGACAAAACTAAGACACGGGACTCTGACATGCTCAACCAGATTCTGAAGTTACTTGGTGACCAAAACAGAAAATTTGACGCTTTAGACGAGAAAAATGACAATTTAAAATGTGACATTGGAAAATTTGACACTAAATTCGATGAACAGACACAGGACATAAAACAAAATTTTGAAAAACAATCGAGACAAATTGCCGACTTGACAGAAACCACCAGTAGTCTTGGAAGGAAATTTACTGACTTATCAGACAAGGTTACGAGACAAGAAAAGGTATTTGTGGAATTCAGTGACAAGACAAAAACTGACTTACAACGATGTAACGAGAAATTGTTAACAGTAGTTATTGAACAACAGAAAACCAGTACCCAAGTTGACGAATTACGACAGTCACACAATTCCGTAAAAACAAACCAAGAACACTTAGACCTGACGATTACCGACCTTTCAGACAGATTAAATGATGTATAAGATTGGAGCAGAAATCCTTACAGGAAAAGTTAGAAAAACTTGAAGACAGAGCAGATGTAGCATCTTTAAAGAATGACACAACTCTAGCAGAGAAACTTGTACATGAATGCAAATTATGTGATGATTATTTAGATGAGAAGTTTGAGACAATGACACAGATCATTTTAGATAAGACAAAGGAACAAGTAAAGGGAGATAATATTCAGAAAGAAGTACGTAGACTTAAAGAAAATGTAATACCAATTGTTTGTCAGTGATACCAAAACCCATAACAGGCAACCAAAACACAAATGAGAATCTGAATAATGCTAGGACCAGCACACAGCCGAAAATAGAATTACCAATGAGATACAAATCCCAATTAACCATTTTCAATGCTACCACAAGATCAAAATTACTATCAGACATCACCACATACTATGCACAGTTTGACACAAAATGCAGGACCCATAATACCATCGGGAGTAGCTGATGAAACATTAGTACGACATGGATACTTTCAGATATTTTCATGTGATGAGAAAGACAAAGTGCATCCGATTGTTTTCACCCACTCTTTTGACGCTATTTTCCTGAGACATTGGTTAGAAGCAGATAAAATTCGATATGTTACAAATTTGTTAGGTGGAAGAGCAGCTAAGTGGGGAGCAGCAATGAAAAGACAATGTTTAACATTTGAACAGTTTGAGCAAGCATTTCTTGAGGAATTCTGGTCGATCACAGAACAGCAAAGTTTAAAACAAGAAGTATATAATCCAGAAATTTACAACCCGAAGAAAGAGACTTTACGTCGATACTTTGAACGCTACCTAGACAAAACATTATATTGGACAAAACCAGCCGATTTATCAGATGTAATTAGAACACTTAAAAGCCACTTACCATTTCCTTATCGTGATAAATTAATAGGAGTGTCCGAGGACAACATAAAGAATTTTTTCAGTTATGTTGATGAGATAGATGTTGTTTACAGAGATGAGATCAGGAATTTCAAACAATTGTATCCGATCCTTCCAAGCAATTCGCGTACACACAACAGAAATGACAGAGGCTATTGGAATCCGCCTCCGACACCACAACAAAACAATTCGCACTACACTGGGACAAATCCATTCAATATTAGGAGAAACAACTCGCAGCATTGGCAAGGAAACAGTAATTATTACTATAATGGTTATCCAAACAGTAATTACAATCAGAACAATAACAGTTATATTCAAAATAACAACAACAGAAGAAGGAACCGAAATCGTAGAGATCAAAGAAGAGAGGATAATAGGTACCATCCAGGATATTTTCAGAGAAACAACATACAACAACATCCAAACATGTATTGCAGGAATAACAGTAATGACAATACCAGTTACAGTCATGGGCGAAATAATGTATGGGGAAATCACAATGGACCACCGCCACGACACATGCAATACAGCAACCCTCAATTCCTACCTAACGGAACTCCCAATGCGACGCGGGGTAATGTCAACAACCAAACAGCTGATACTTGGGGGACGCGCGACAGAAATGTAAATATTATTGAGTTGGGCAATGAACCCAACCCGCAGCAACAACCGAATTTGCCGGAAAACGAACGACGACCGAGCTAAGCACTCGAGTTACGGTCAGTAGGGAGCAGAGCGCAACGGAACCGACGATTTGTTTTCTCCGATATGATGACAGTAAGAAAATAGAAAAAGAATTATATCAGGATGTAGATTTTAATAGTACCAGTAAAACAAAGAAGATTATTCAGGCTATAACACAAGATATGATTGGTAGTTATGTAGTGGACGTAATGTTAGATACAGGAGCAGCAGCAAGTGTCATTTCAATGTCCTTATATAATGAACTCAAACAAATAATGAACATAGAAACATTGCCAGTACAGAATTGTCACATTATAAGTGCCACCGGTAACAAATCAAAGAACGTGAAATTTCAAGCTCTAATTAACTTCACATTTTCAAATATACCACTCAATTACAGTTTTCTGGTAGTAGACAAATTAGTTATTCATTGCATATTAGGAATTGACTTTTTGAATGAATATCAAGCACTCATACACTTAGGAAAAGGGAAATGTCATTTAACCGTAAACCAACAACTGACAATAGAGTTAACACAGGGTAAAAACTTAAACAGTAAACAAGGTAAGTTTGAACAGTTACATTTTGTGTATCCACCAGCAATAAACATATGTGATTTAACTTTTAATGAAGCTGTATCTCAGGGAATTAAAACTAATGACTTAAATGAGAAATGCACAGAATCTGAATATCTGACGAAGGAAAAACAACTTGAATTACTTGAAGTTTTGCAGCAATTTGCTGAGGTATTTGTGGAGAAACCTGGAATTATTAGAGGCTATACTTATGAGATGGATGTTAAACCACACAAAACATACTGTAGAACATATTACAATATTCCTTGGTCAAAGAAACCCACAGTTTTGAAAGAGATTGAAAGAATGCAAGCTTGGGGTATCATTGAAAGGTCACATTCACCATATTGCAGTCCAATCCTAGCAGTTAATAAAGAGGATGGTAGTGTAAGGTTAGTGCTGGACACACGAGAAATTAACAACGTTATAATCCCAATCAACACACGACCTATAAATTTGGAAGAACAACTTTTAAAATTTCATAATGTACAGTATTTAACCAATATCGACCTCCGCTCATCGTTTTGGCAGGTGAACCTCCATAAAAACAGCCATAAATACACTGCATTTCTATGTGAGGGACATGGTTATCAATTTTGTGTTCTACCCTTTGGTCTACGAGTGAGTGCTGGAGTATTTATTGAAGCCTTAGATGCTGTTCTTGAACCACAATTGTTATCGCAAATCACAGTTTATGTTGATGACATTGTCATTGCCACCACTACTTGGTAAGAACATGTTCATCTTTTGAAGCAACTTCTGACTAAATTTTCTGACGCAGGTGTCACTATCAATTTATCAAAAACAAAATAAGGGAGGAGAGAAATCAAATTCCTTGGTCACATCATATCAACTGAAGGCATTTATCCAGATTCAAGAAAAATTGATGCAATTAAGAATTTTCCATCCCCACAGAATTGTAAACAACTCAAAGCCTTTCTTGGCCTATCTCCGTTCTTCAGGAAATTTGTACCCTACCACATTCTTAATAGTCCACATCTTCGATCTTTACTCAAAAGAAATAATACTTGGCAATGGACAGAGTTCTGTCAGACAGATTTTGAAGCGATTAAGAATGCTTTAGTAAATGCACCGTTGTTATGTCATCCTGACATGACATCAAACTTTTGCCTAGTAACAGATGCAAGTTCCTATGGGCTCGGAGCATTTTTATTCCAAATTCTAACAAACAGTCATCAAACCTTTCAGTTTTGCTAGCCGCATGTTCGCTGAATGTGAAAAGTCATATTCAGTGACCGAGCGCGAAACACTTTCCATAGTATGGGCATTTTGCAAGTTTCGGTACTTTCTATGGGGAAAACTTACTAAGCTTTATACTGATCATCACGCTCTTTCTTTCCTGCTATCATGCAAGTTATTACATTCACGTCTTGCACGCTGGTGTGCATCACTACAAGAATATGATTTTGACATTATATAGGCTACATAAAAGGAGAATACAACATTATAGCCGATGCTCTATCTCGTTTGACACTAGGCCTACAAGAATTTTGGGATGTGACAGAACAAACATCAGACTTCAAAATTTTACTCGTGTATACATTTGCACCTTACTACAAAAACATGTGCAGGAAGTTAGCCATATTACAGGACAATGATCCCAGGTGGATCCAGATAAAGAATAAATTACGTGCAGGAACAGACCCACATCTTGAAAAATATTACACATTACGCAAAGAAGTATTATTTCACCGACGAAACCCTGAATCACAGCATTGGTGTGTTTGCTTACCTAAAGCTCATGTTGATGATTTTATTTTATTTACACACAGAACTTGGGGACACTATGGTGTAACCAAATGTACAGATAATATTATACAATATTGCTATTTTCCAAATTTAAGGCGAAGAGTATTGAGTAATATGAGGAAATGCATCATATGTCAGAAAGCCAAATATTCTAATCGCACAAGCATGAATGAATTGCACCCAATCATACCTAAGAGGCCATTACAGCTAATTTCTTTAGATATTGCAAGGACCCTATCCACAAGCACGTGGAGGAATGAAATACATCCTTGCTGTGTTAGATGTTTTCACAAAGTATTTAAAATTATATGGTTTACGTTGTTTCTACCACTGCTATTACCAGACGTCTATTAACAGATTATTTTGTGAGAATAGGAAAACCTGAAGTTATGATCACGGATAATGCAGCATATTTTACCAGTTTAAAATGGAAAACTTTTATTGAAGAACAGAATGTTAAACATATTTTTATTTCAAGATTTCACGCGGCAAGAAACCCGGCAGAAAGAACATTTCGAGAATTTGGGCAGTTTATGAGAACACACACACACAGCAGAGAAGCACACAAAATGGGTAGAATACCTAACACCATTTGAACAAATAGTGAACAATTTAACTCACATTTCTACTGGATACACACCAACCGAATTAATTATGGATAAAACAGAAAGAAATGAATGGGCAGACCCTCTACCTAAATTTACAGCAACCATAAATCCTGTTAGTTTAGAAGCTTACACAACATTATGTGACAAAGCTAAGGAAATAAAGCAGAAATATGACAGAGGTGTCAGGAAAGCACAAACATTTCAAGTTGATGAGCTAGTTTTACTAAGAACACATCCTAACCCCACAAAACTGAAACATTTAAACAGGAAATGGCAGGTCTTATACTCTGGACCATACCGAATTGCAAATATTCCACACCCTGGCTGTTATTCATTAGAATATCCATTGATACATAAACCCAGAGGTCTACATCCACACAGACATTTGAAAAAATACACAGTAAAATGTTAGCTAATGAGAAGAAGATAATTAATATGATATACAGTTATGATGAGCCTACATTGAAGTTATACAGATACTTACAATCTAAAGAATGCAGGTAAGTCTAGAAAGCAATGTGAACCATCCAATAGCTAATTAGATATTTATATCTAAAAAGAAAGATGATGAGACTTACCAAACAAAAGCGCTGGCAGGTCGATAGACACACAAACAAACACAAACATACACACAAAATTCTAGCTTTCGCAACCAACGGTTGCCTCGTCAGGAAAGAGGGAAGGAGAGGGAAAGACAAAAGGATTTGGGTTTTAAGGGAGAGGGTAAGGAGTCATTCCAATCCCGGAGGCGGAAAGACTTACCTTAGGGGGAAAAAAGGACAGGTATACACTCGCACACACACATATATCCATCCGCATATACACAGACACAAGCAGACATTTGTAAAGGCAAAGAGTTTGGGCAGAGATGTCAGCTGGGGCGGAAGTACAGAGGCAAAGATGAAAGACAGGTGAGGTATGAGCGGCGGCAAATTGAAATTAGAAATTAGCGGAGATTGAGGCCTGGCGGATAGCGAGAAGAGAGGATATGCTGAAGGGCAAGTTCCCATCTCCGCAGTTCTGACAGGTTGGTGTTAGTGGGAAGTATCCAGATAACCCGGACGGTGTAACACTGTGCCAAGATGTGCTGGCCGTGCACCAAGGCATGTTTAGCCACAGGGTGATCCTCATTACCAACAAACACTGTCTGCCTGTGTCCATTCATGCGAATGGACAGTTTGTTGCTGGTCATTCCCACATAGAAGGCTTCACAGTGTAGGCAGGTCAGTTGGTAAATCACGTGGGTGCTTTCACACGTGGCTCTGCCTTTGATCGTGTACACTTTCCGGGTTACAGGACTGGAAGAGGTGGTGGTGGGAGGGTGCATGGGACAGGTTTTACACCGGGGGCGGTTACAGGGGTAGGAGCCAGAGGGTAGGGAAGGTGGTTTGGGGATTTCATAGGGATGAACTAAGAGGTTACGAAGGTTAGGTGGACGGCGGAAAGACACTCTTGGTGGAGTGGGGAGGATTTCATGAAGGATGGATCTCATTTCAGGGCAGGATTTGAGGAAGTCGTATCCCTGCTGGAGAGCCACATTCAGAATCTGATCCAGTCCCAGAAAGTATCCTGTCACAAGTGGGGCACTTTTGGGGTTCTTCTGTGGAAGGTTCCGGATTTGAGGAGATGAGGAAGTGGCTCTGGTTATTTGCTTCTGTACCAGGTCGGGAGGGTAGTTACGGGATGCAAAAGCTGTTTTCAGGTTGTTGGTGTAATGGTTCAAGGATTCCGGACTGGAGCAGATTCGTTTGCCACGAAGACCTAGGCTGTAGGGAAGGGACCGTTTGATGTGGAATGGGTGGCAGCTGTCGTAATGGAGGTACTGTTGCTTGTTGGTGGGTTTGATGTGGACGGACGTGTGAAGCTGGCCATTGGACAGGTGGAGGTCAACGTCAAGGAAAGTGGCATGGGATTTAGAGTAGGACCAGGTGAACCTGATGGAACCATAGGAGTTGAGGTTGGAGAGGAAATTCTGGAGTTCTTCTTCACTGTGAGTCCAGATCATGAAAATGTCATCAATAAATCTGTACCAAACTTTGGGTTCGCAGGCCTGGGTAACCAAGAAGGCTTCCTCTAAGCGACCCATGAATAGGTTGGCGTACGAGGGGGCCATCCTGGTACCCATGGCTGTTCCCTTTAATTGTTGGTATGTCTGGCTTTCAAAAGTGAAGAAGTTGTGGGTCAGGATGAAGCTGGCTAAGGTAATGAGGAAAGAGGTTTTAGGTAGGGCGGCAGGTGATCGGCGTGAAAGGAAGTGCTCCATCGCAGCGAGGCCCTGGACGTGCGGGATATTTGTGTATAAGGAAGTGGCATCAATGGTTACAAGGATGGTTTCTGGGGGTAACGGACTGGGTAAGGATTCCAGGCGTTCGAGAAAGTGGTTGGTGTCTTTGATGAAGGATGGGAGACTGCATGTAATGGGTTGAAGGTGTTGATCTACGTAGGCAGAGATGCGTTCTGTGGGGGCTTGGTAACCAGCTACAATGGGACGGCCGGCATGATTGGGTTTGTGAATTTTGGGAAGAAGGTAGAAGGTAGGGGTGCGGGGTGTTGGTGGGGTCAGGAGGTTGATGGAGTCAGGTGAAAGGTTTTGTAGGGGGCCTAAGGTTCTGAGGATTCCTTGAAGCTCCGCCTGGACATCAGGAATGGGATTACCTTGGCAAACTTTGTAAGTAGTGTTGTCTGAAAGCTGACACAGTCCCTCAGCCACATACTCCCGACGATCAAGTACCACAGTCGTGGAACCCTTGTCCGCCGGAAGAATGACGATGGATTGGTCAGCCTTCAGATCACGGATAGCCTGGGCTTCAGCAGTGGTGATGTTGGGAGTAGGATTAAGGTTTTTTAAGAAGGATTGAGAGGCAAGGCTGGAAGTCAGAAATTCCTGGAAGGTTAGGAGAGAGTGATTTTGAGGAAGAGGAGGTGTGTCCCGCTGTGACGGAGGACGGAACTGTTCCAGGCATGGTTCAATTTGGATAGTGTCTTGGGGAGTTGGATCATTAGGAGTAGGATTAGGATCATTTTTCTTCGTGGCAAAGTGATATTTCCAGCAGAGAGTACGGGTGTAGGACAGTAAATCTTTGACGAGGGCTGTTTGGTTAAATCTGGGAGTGGGGCTGAAGGTGAGGCCTTTGGATAGGACAGAAGTTTCGTATTGGGAGAGAGGTTTGGAGGAAAGGTTAACTACTGAATTGGAGTGTTGTGGTTCCAGATTGTGTTGATTGGAATTTTGAGGTTTTGGAGGGAGTGGAGCTGGAAGTGGGAGATTGAGTAGATGGGAGAGACTGGGTTTGTGTGCAATGAGAGGAGGTTGAGGTTTGCTGGAAAGGTTGTGAAGGGTGAGTGAGTTGCCTTTCCGGAGATGGGAAACCAGGAGATTGGATAGTTTTTTAAGGTGGAGGGTGGCATGCTGTTCTAATTTGCGGTTGGCCTGTAGGAGAATGCTCTGAACAACCGGTGTGGATGTGGGAGAGGAAAGATTGAGGACTTTTATTAAGGATAGGAGTTGATGGGTGTGTTGATTAGCTGAGTGGATGTGTAGGCGAAGGATTAGGTGGGTGAGGGCAATGGATTGTTCGGTTTGGAACTGGTATAGGGACTGATGGAAAGAAGGGTTGCAGCCAGAGATGGGAACTTTAAGTGTGAGGCCTTTGGGGGTGATGCCAAATGTCAGACAAGCCTGAGAAAATAAAATATGGGAGTGTAATCTGGCTAGGGCGAAGGCATGTTTGCGGAGGGAATGTAAATAAAATAATGTAAATAAAACTTAATGGGGTCGTTGTGGAGGTGTTGTGAGGGTGACATGGTACTAGAAGGTGGAAAGTGGAACACGAGGCTGAAATGAAAATGAAAATAAATATATGGGGAGAGATAAAGCTAAAACTAGAAAGCAAATGGAGATCTGGTGTGAAAAAAGGCGAAAAAGGGTTGGTTAGAGCTGGGCTATGTTGATCCTGTGGTGAACTTGTGTAGGTAGATAATGATGTGCATAAAGGTTAGGTGGTTGTGTTGCCGCCAAAACACGTTAAA
This sequence comes from Schistocerca cancellata, assembly GCF_023864275.1. Classification (NCBI taxonomy): domain Eukaryota; kingdom Metazoa; phylum Arthropoda; class Insecta; order Orthoptera; family Acrididae; genus Schistocerca; species Schistocerca cancellata. The sequence goes on from NC_064637.1 coordinate 14,237,229, forward strand.
GGGTGGAGAAATACGGGAAAATTTCGAAAAAACTACTGGGGATAAGACAGATACTGCCTACAGGAAAATTAAAGAGACCTTTGGAGATAAGAGAACCACTTGTATGAACATCAAGAGCTCAGATGGAAACCCAGTTCTAAGCAAAGAAGGGAAAGCAGAAAGGTGGAAGGAGTATATAGAGGGTCTATACAAGGGCGATGTACTTGAGGACAATATTATGGAAATGGAAGAGGATGTAGATGAAGATGAAATGGGAGATACGATACTGTGTGAAGAGTTAGACAGAGCACTGAAAGACCTGAGTCAAAACAAGGACCCCAGAGTAGACAACATTCCACTGGAACTACTGATGGCCTTGGGAGAGCCAGTCCTGACAAAACTCTACCATCTGGTGAGCAAGAAGTATGAAACAGGCGAAATACCCTCAGACTTCAAGAAGAATATAATAATTCCAATCCCAAAGAAAGCAGGTGTTTACAGATGTGAAAATTACCGAACAATCAGTTTAATAAGCCACAGCTGCAAAATACTAACACGAATTCTTTACAGACAAATGGAAAAACTAGTAGAAGCCGACCTCGGGGAAGATCAGTTTGGATTCCGTAGAAATACTGGGACACGTGAGGCAATACTGAACTTACGACTTATCTTAGAAGAAAGATTAAGGAAAGGCAAACCTACGTTTCTAGCATTTGAGACTTAGAGAAAGCTTTTGACAACGTTGACTGGAATACTCTCTTTCAAATTCTAAAGGTGGCAGGGGTAAAATACAGGGAGTGAAAGGTTATTTATAACTTGTACAGAAACCAGGTGGCAGTTATAACAGTCGAGGGACATGAAAGGGAATTAGTTGTTGGGAAGGGAGTAAGACAGGGTTGTAGCCTCTCCCCGATGTTATTCAATCTGTATATTGAGCAGTAAAATCCATGTAGGAGAAATAAAAACTTTGAGGTTCGCCGATGACATTGTAATTCTGTCAGAGACATCAAAGGACTTGGAAGAGCAGTTGAATGGAATGGATAGCTTCATGAAAGGAGGATATAAGATGAACATCAACAAAAGCAAAACAAGGATAATGGAATGTAGTCGAATTAAGTCGGGTCATGCTGAGGGAATTAGATTAGGAAATGAGACACTTAAAGTAGTAAAGGAGTTTTGCTATTTGGGCAGCAAAATAACTGATGAAGGTCGAAGTAGAGAGGATATAAAATGTAGACTGGCAATGGCAAGGAAAGCGTTTCTGAAGAGAGAAATTTGTTAACATCGAGTATAGATTAAGTGTCAGGAAGTCATTTCTGAAAGTATTTGTATGGAGTGTAGCCATGTATGGAAGTGAAACATGGACGATAAGTAGTTTGGACAAGAAGACAATAGAAGCTTTCTAAATGTGGTGCTACAGAAGAATGCTGAAGATTAGATGGGTAGATCACATAACTAATGAGGAGGTATTGAATAGGATTGGGGAGAAGAGAAATTTGTGGCACAAATTGATTATAAGAAGGGATCGGTTGGTAGGACATGTTCTGAGGCATCAAGGGATCACCAATTTAGTATTGGAGGGCAGCGTGGAGGGTAAAAATCGTAGAGGGAGACCAAGAAATGAATATACTAAGCAGATTCAGAAGGATGTAGGTTGCAGTAGGTACTGGGAGATGAAGAAGCTTGCACAGGATAGAGTAGCATGGAGAGCTGCATCAAACCAGTCTCAGGACTGAAGACCACAACAACAATAGAAACATTAATTGTTCGAATTAATTCCATTGTAAACACGAATCACGTGAACTGAATTCAAACGCTGTGCTAAGCAACGATAATACGCCGCACTTCAAAGACATTAATGTTACGACTCCTAAAGAAGATACCATGGCCGGTATTATACTATCAAATTTCTTTGTCCATTATCTTTGTCAAAGAAATTTGATGGTGTAATAGGGAACTTTCTCAAATGTCGTCCAACATTTGATCAAATCTAGGGCCTCGCTGTAGATTTGGTCAAAGAAGTCGCTTGTCTTCTGTTCACTGTAATGTGACATATTACCATATGGAGCGCTAGCATCGCTGCATTCTGTTTTTATAAACATTGCAGGTAAATACAATTGGTGTGTGCCAACAAGTACAAAATTAATAGAGATGTATGATGCTGATGAGGCGCTTTACAACGTGAGGCACTCTGAATACAAAAATAGATTACGAAGGTTGGAGATCTGACCTGACCTAACCTAACCTAACCTAACCCTCTCTTGTAGCAAGGAATCGGAGTGTTACAGTGAGCCTGTCTTCTGCAGATGTAGCAGTTCTTAAGTGAATATTGTGCTTTGTGATATGAGGATACACTTCATTGAGCACAGAAACGTATGCTCATCCATTCTTAAGTAATTGATGTACGACTTGACGTCCTCCACTATAAGCTCACGTATCAAGTTTTGTTGAATGCTTTTATCGTGTCGTCGTAAAACCCACGGCTTCACTCAGGTTTGTTTCCTTTTTTTTTTCCCCCGCTTCTCTTCCGCATATGCACACAGTGCAATTGTGGTACATGCAACTGCTGCGGTTAATAACAAGTTGTTGTTGTCAGCCATCTTGAACTTTGACGAAAAATTGGATGACAGTTTAATACCCGCTTTAGCGCTACGTCAAAGATCTTCGTCAAATTTATTTGACGGAATACTTGATCACATCTTTGACAAAGAAATTTGATAGTGTAATACCGGCCTAAGAATTGAGGGAGACGCATGACGTCACAGCTGCGAAGCTATGTGAAGCCGAGGGTAGCCATCTCAATCCGACCAAAACATTGCTGCTGTAAGGTTGTGTGCATAGTCTTGTCGCTCGCTTTTGGAAGGATTTTGCGCTATTATGGTGACTTGTGTGGTGTTCGGATGTACGAATCGTTCTGATTGTGATGCGAAATCGAAGGGAATAACATTTCATGTGTAAGTTGTCTTGTTAAGTGTGATTTTACAACTACATTGTGAATGAACGTGTGCTACGTCGGTACTTGTTCTATAGCGTGTTTTTCTCCTGTACGATTTTAGATTTCCTAAAAATGAAAGTCGGAAAGCTCTGTGGGAGAATGCCGTGAGGAAGAAGAATTGGCATGCATCTAAATGGAGCACTATATGTTCTCAGCATTTCTGAGAAGAGAACATAGACCGAACTTCCCTTTCAACAGTAAGGCTCCGAGAAAATGCTGTACCATCAGTTTTCCCTACACACCCAAAACATTTGCAAAAGACGTGTTAATTCAAAGAATTAAATTCTTAGTTTTCGAGTTCACGTTTCAGTATAATACGTATGTATCGTCGATAATCGAAGTGTTGAGTAACTCACTTTGTCTTCATCACGTACCAAATTAAAAGCTAACACTACATTAACTGGCGTAAAGTATAGGCCTAAACAGGACACTGTGTAGATTTGCCATTCTATGTACCGAATTTCAGTAAATATTGGTGGTAATGAACAGTGTTTCCCAGTAGTGTAACGCAACTGAAATGTTCCAGTACGTATTACAAACAAGATGTATTTATGGGGCTTTGGAGGGAGGGTATAGCTAACTTAGTTTTCAGTTTCTATTATTTAGTTTGTGATACACGTTTATTACTGAATTAACAAAATTGTATCGTTTACATTGAAGACTAGCTATTCATAATATTACATTAAAAACTATTTTTAATCAGAAGAAACGCGGAATTTCGCCTTTACGAGATTTTATTTTAAACAAAAACTTTGAAACAACCAATCTGATAACGTTACATGTGTATATGGTGCAGTTAGCGACTGTAATACACGCAGCGCTATAGCACACTGGCAATGTTTTGGTCAGAGTGTCATGGCAGCGAGCCACGCCCCCATGGCTTCAAAACATAGTATGGCTGGGATACGTAGCGCCATCTCCCCTTATTCTTACCTCCATGGAAGATACACACCAAAAAGACTGTATACAAAGACTGATATGCAAAGAGCATTGTGCTCAGAAATATTTTTTGTAATATGTAAATTTCTTATTTTCTCATATATATGTATGTATGTAAATTTTCTATACTGCCACGCTCGCTTGCGGAGCGCGTCAGTAGAGGAGGCATTGTAATGGTACTTTGACTACCGTGCCTCCGCCAATACAAAGATATAATTCACGATCGCGCATGCAGAATAGCGCTGCGCCAGCGACCGATTTTTATAAATAATTTTGTTCTTTTTTTTTACTTTTGCGTAGGTGTTTGTTTTTTAACAACTAATTGATTACTCTCTCTCTCTTATCTTCACATGAAAGACGTGTATTTTTCAGCACTGTGTTGAATGTGCTTTTGGGTGGAAATTAAAATTATATTACAAAGCGAGGTTGTTTCAATAGTGATTCGAGGTGGTTATCGCCAAATTTGTAAATTGATCATGACAGTGACAACTTGAAGAAGTTTTCAACAGACGGAGAAAAGTGAAATACGGGCCGTCCTACAAGAGAAATTAGGAGGACAGCCATGAAGACTATATTGTAATTAGTACTGCGTTTTTAACATGATTATAAGGTAAATTTCAATTAGTTTCTGATGCTATTTCCGTACAGTCGTTTTATGTAGTGTTGCCGACCCGGTCTGCCATGCACGGTCAAATTACAGCACGATCTCAATCAGTAATACGAAGTCCGCCTTATCTGTAACTTATTCCACCAAAATTCAAAACCCAATCAGATTTTCTGTTTTATATTTTCACGGCAGACCCCCGAGGAAAGGAAACAATACACTACCCAAGCAAGACTCACGCCCCGTCCTCACAGCTTTACTTCTGCCAGTACCTCGTCTCCTACCTTCATTCTGGAAGCACCCATTTTACTTGAAATATCTTCAACGTCCACTTTTTGGAAAGGTTGAGGCATGAAAGTTACAACAGGTTTCATTGCCTTGCAATCTAAAAATCGGTATTCAAACTCTGTCTTTAATGTTGTGCAGTTAGCCACATACTTATTTGCAGCTTCTGGATCCAATGGTGTTCAGTGATACAAGAGTTCAGACTGTATTAGAGTAAAGTGTTTTGCATTTAATTTCTGTAACTGTACTATCCAGAAGTCAGGTTTACATTAAATTCTTTACAGAAGACGTAACAGTTATGACTGTTTAGTTTTTTCCTTAGAGTTCCTCGTTTAACTTATTCAGTGTTTAACTGTCATATCAGATACAAATGCCAGATCCAGCAATAACCTCAAATCATACAGTTGTGAGTAATGTTACTCTGTTTCATCCACAAAAGATTTTATCACTAGCAGAAATTCTCTAAATCTGTTTAGAACCACGCTCAACTCAGACACCAAACTTTGGTATGCAGTAGCAGGTCTCCATAAGACTCTCTAACTTTGTCCTGTGTTGTGCTTGTGAGCGAACTGAATACACAATTCTTTTGACAATACTCGTTGCATGTTTCATTTTCAGAATACACTCTGAGGAACAACATAAAAGCACCATGAAGGAGTTGCACAAATTGGTCACAAGTTGATATTCATACTGGTATCAATGGAAAATGCAAAAATGTATACATTGGTGACCAGTGAATGAATGTGGGACACTGCAGTGCAGTTTCACCTCCAGCTAGCAAGGGGCGTGTCGATACCATGCTACAAAATCCTTGCGAATTTCATTCTGTGTAGCCAGTCAGACAGTACATACACTGTGTGATCAAAAGTATCCAGACATCCGCAATAACATATGTTTTTCATATTAGGTGTACTGTACTCCCAGATACTCCATATCAGCAACCTCAATAAAAATTAGACATCATGAGAGAGCAGAATGGGACACTCCGCAGAACTCATGGACTTCGAACGTGGTCGGGTGACAGGGTGTAACTTGTCTCATACGTCTGTACGCTAGATATCCACACTCCTAAACATCCCTCAGTCCATCGTTTCTGACGTAATAGTGAAGTGGAAACATGAAGGGACACGTACAGCACAAAAAGCCGACCTCGTCTGCTGACTGAGACCGCCAACAGTTGAAGAGGGTCTAATGTGTAATAGGTGACATCTATCCAGACCATCACACAGGAATTCCAAACCGCATCAGGATCCTCTGCAAGTACTACGACAGTTAGGCAGAAGGTGAGAAAACTTGGATTTCACGGTCGAGCGGCTGCTCATCACGCCAGTAATGCATCGCTCGGTATAAGGAGCGTGAACACTGGACGATTGAACAGTGAAGAAATGTTGTGTGGAGTGTCAAATCACGGTACACATTGTGGCAATCTGATGGCAGGGTGTGGGTATGGCGAATGCCCGTTGAACGTCATCTGCCAGCGTGTGTTGCGCCAACAGTAAAAGTCGGAGGCGGTGGTGTTATGGTATGGTCATGTTTTTCGTGGAGGGGACTTGCACCCCTTGTCGTTTTGCGTGGCACTATCACAGCACAGGCCTTCATTGATGTTTTAAGCACCTTCTTGCTTCCAACTGTTGAAGAGCAATTCGGGGATGGCGATTGCATCTTTCAATGTGTTCGAGCACATGTTCATAATGCAGTCTGTGGTGGAGTGGATACACAGAACAATAACGTCCCTGTAATGGACTGGCCTGCACAGAGTCCTGAGCTGAATCCTATAGAACACCTTTGGGATGTTTTGGAAGGCCGACTTCGTGCCACGCCTCACCGACTGACATCAATACCTCTCCTCAGTGCAGCACTCTTTTAGGGGGTTTCCCTCAGCCGTAAGGTAAATACCGGAGTTGTGTATTTCCCCCAGCACAAAAAGTGCAAAATGAGAATAACATTAAAAAAGAAAAAGAACAAAAAAAATTCAAACAAAAACCAAAACCAAAGAAAGACCCTATCCCCTATGTAGCAAAATAAACGGTACCACCACAGCAAAACGTAAGAATATGCTAAGGCTCCAAAGCGTCAATAAGCTCTCCATGAGCCCGCCCCACCTTTCCGGTGGAGGAATGAAGTTATAAAAAATAAAAAATAAATTTAAAAAAAAGCTCTGTGAAGAATGGGCTGCCATTCCCCAGGAAACTTTCCAGCACCTAATTGCCTGCCAGAGTGGAAGCAGTCATCAAGGCTAAGGGTGGGCCAACATCATACTGAATCCCAGCATTACTGATGAAGGGCACCACGAACTTGTAAGTCACTTTCAGCCAAGTGTCCAAATACTTTGATCACATAGTGTATTCTCCGCAGACAGGCACTTGAACAATATACGAAGATGTCAGCATTTGAGAGAGGAGGTGTAGTTGGGCTCAAAGAAGCCAGTTGGAGTATTAGTTAATCGCTCAACATTTTAATTGGCGCAATGCCTCTGTTTGACGATGGCAGGAATGGGTGAACTGTAGCCAAACACAGCATCAACTACAAGTTGTGAGCCGGCAGCTACACTTCACTTGGCAACGTGACATAATTACCAATGCCTTAAGGATAAAACAAGGTTTGAAAGAGGATTCTTACTTTAGTATATATATATATATATATATATATATATATATATATATATATATAATTGTAAAGAACTATCAGTCAAAAAATTCGGAATGCATGATAATAAAAGAAGTGTTATTTTGGAAAGCACCGTCAGATCATTCAAGATGGAGATAGGCATTCCATGTAGTGTAGAAACAGATCTGATATGGTTGGTTGATTGGTTGGTTGGTTTTAAAGAGGGGGAAATGGACCAAACAACGAAGTCATTGGTCACTTGTTCCTAATAAAACAATGTCACAAGTGTGAGGATAAATCAGACGAGACATATAACACAACACAGAAAGAAAGGAAACACCACAAGAACGAAGAAAAGGCAATGAACCCTAAAAGGAACAAAAGGACAAGAAAACAACAGAGAGATGGAAGTAACAGTTAGAAGAGAGTAAAACAAGTAAGCAAATTACAGTGGCTGGCCAACCACGAAAATAAAAAGGAAAAGCCAGCTATCCTGCAACACATTAAAACTGCCACCCAAAAACCACTAGGGTGGGGACACAGAGGGGCAAAGGACATGTGCTAAAACTCAGATCGAATGATGAAACCCACTGTCACAGATGAAACATAAAACGAAATCAGCCAATGAGGCGTTGTCTGCTAAAATCAATGATAAAGAGTCCGGCAACCAAAGATGAAGTCGCAGGGCAGCCAAAGAAGGACAGAGCAGAAGAAGGAGGAGGAGGAGGAGATTAGTGTTTAACGTCCCGTCGACAACGAGGTCATTAGAGACGGAGCGCAAGCTCGGATGAGGGAAGGATGGGGAAGGAAATCGGCCGTGCCCTTTCAATGGAACCATCCCGGCATTTGCCTGAAGCGATTTAGGGAAATCACGGAAAACCTAAATCAGGATGGCCGGAGACGGGATTGAACCGTCGTCCTCCCGAATGCGAGTCCAGTGTGCTAACCACTGCGCCACCTCGCTCGGTAGAGCAGAAGAATATGGGCCACTGTCAGCCGGGCACCACACCGACACTCAGGCGGGTCTTCACGGTGTGGGAGGTAGCCGTAAGTCACCCAGATATGGCCAATGCAGAGCCGGCAGAGAACCACGGAGTCCCTGCGAGAAGCCCTCTTCGAGGTCCCCTTAATGGCTCGCAGTTTGTTGTGCATACTGAGATTTTGCCATTCTGTCTCCCAAAGCTGAAAACCTTGCAGCATAATAACGAATGCAGGTCAGTTGCGGGGATGCCCATCTCCAGAAGTGGTTTCTGTGTAGCCTGTTTGTCCAGCCTGTCAGCAAGCTCATGTCCTGGGATTTTGGGGTGACCAGGTGTCCAGATAAACACCACTGAATAACTGGACCTTTCCAGGGCATAGATGGACTCCTGGATGGACACTACCAAAGGATGACGAGGGTAGCACTGGTCGATAGTTTTCAGGCTGCTCAAGGATTCAGTACATAGAAGGAAAGACTCCCCAGGGCATGAACGGAGATACTGAAGTGCTCGATACATGGCCACCAGCTCTGCAGTGAATACACTGCATCCATTACGTAAGGAATGCTGTTCAATATGGCAGCCGTGAACATAGGCAAAGCCAACACGACCGTCACCTGTCGAGCCGTCGGTGTACACCACTTCAGAGCACCGGAACACATCTTGATTGGCTAGCAACAGACAAATATCTTATTGTCGGCTGCCCCTTGAATGGCTAGCAGTCGACATAGTTCTTCTAGTCAGCTGCCTCTTGAATGGCTAGCAGTCGATACACTTCTTCTTGTTGGTTGCCTCTTGTATGGCTAGCAACCAACCTCGCCCTCTTCTTGTCCAGAAGACTATGAATGTTTGAATGAACAGGTGAGCCTCCTCTGCCCACGGTGTCCTCTCTCCAGTGAGCAGGGGTCGTTAGACAGCGGCTCCAAACTCGGACACGCTCGAGAAGCAGCGAGCAGCAGCTAATTCTCTTCTCGAAGGTTGTCAGCGCCCCCCCCCCCCCAACCCCCCCCCAGGAGTTTCACCTCCATCACTGGCAGGGTTAGCGCGACGTGAAGGCACCAGCGGTCTTCTGATGGCTGCTACTGGTCTTCCGTTCTCAACAAGTTGACATGGAACAAAAATCTCATTAATATACCCGATCACATTCATTACACAAGAGTCATAATATTTTCGGGTGGTCCATTTGTATGGGATTCAGTCACAAGTTTGTTAAAGGGTATCTTATTTCTTAGTCTTTGGCTTGAGTTCATATGTATATAAGTTTGTCTGAGGATATAACTTTGACTCGCCAATTTGGCTTGAGTTCATATGTACATAAGTTAGTCTGAGGGTATAACTTTGACTCGCCAACCATCGAGTTCCAGTTCAAGGGGATGACGTCTATCAGCGACTTGTATTTACAGTTCGCCTATCTCAGTACATTACATGAATTAACACATAACACTTTTCACTCACATGTGTGCGTCAGCACTATTTAATTCTTTTCCTCTGTGATTGTAACAACTCAGTTTAGTTAGTTTTCCATAATGAAACCCACCTAATTTTATGACTCTTCAGTGGCCAATCGTAACATGGAAATCATTGTACCATTAAATACTCACAAGAAAGGTTACATACAATCTCCATTTACTAGTATGTACATAAGTCATAAATAAGGTAAATACATATGAGTGTCTCTTCCTTACCTATGGAACTGTGTTTGAGTTCATAAAGCAAGTGATTGGTCAAATAGCTTTATGAGATTATTGCACACTATGAAACTTGTGCAAAAAATAGAAACATCTAATAATAAACCCATATCTCATGCACTTGATAATTCTTTCTTGATTTAACTGAACATTATAATCATTTTAACTATAACAATACTTACAACAATATATATATATATATATATATATATATACTGTGTAAATAAGTTTCAATCCAATAAACACGAAACATTTTTTGTGCTATTTCTATCATCATTGGAAGCAAACAGACATGTGAAAGTAGAATTACTAACTAATATAAACGTCTTTTCTGAGATAATTTATAAAATTATCAAATTCAAGTTATATCTATGACCAAAAGCGTTTTATGTCTTGATGGCTGAACATTCCTTTGGTCACACCTTTTTTATTCGACAGAATACAACTCCCAGGATGAGGTATTCTTGTTATCGTGCGAGGATCCTCGTATTTTAGTTACCACTTTTCATTCAGTCGTTTTACTGCCGATGACTTTGGATGAGATCTTAGAATAATGTTATCCCCTACTCAGTATTTAACAGCTTTGGTCAGGTGCTTATCACAATATACCTAATCAAAAACAAGCATGGTGCTGGATAGCAACACGTACTAGATCATGAATTCTTGTTTTATCTATTGGTATGGTTTCACCAAACTTAGGTAAATCTTCATTCCATTAGTTAGACAGACAACACTCAAACATCATAAGGAAGAGTGTGATAAATGACTATACACATCTTCAAATTTCTGCAAATACTCAATCCAACGATAGTGTTGTTGAGAAATATACGTCCTCATAAACCGATTTAACTCACGAAACAATCGTTCAACAGGACTACTCTTTGGGTTAAACCTGGCAATCTGGATGTGGCCAATGCGTTCTCCGCGTAGACACTCCTTCCAAGCCCTACACGAAAAATAGGAGGCATTGTCCGTTAGTAAGGCTTTCGGCTTTCCAATTTGGACAACGTACTTTTCTTTCAAGATTCTCACCATGGGTTTCACTCTCAGAGATCTTAGATGGTATACCTTCACTAACTTAGCAAATAGATCATAAAATGCTAGCACGTATTTGAAGTTTCCTTTGGAAATTGGTAAAGGACCCATTACATCACATGACACTAGGTCAAGAACATTATGTACTACTATGGGTCGAAGCTCGGTTTTAGTAGAATAATTGATTGGCTTCGCTTTCTGGCAAATCATACAAGTTCTCAATACTTTCTGCGCAATACGTTTCAGGTTAAGATAATAGGCATAAGCTGCTATTAACCTAACACATTTACCAGCACCAGCATGACCCCATGATAAATGTGTGTGCCAAAGAAACTTTATCACACAACTATAAGGAATATAAAATTTCCATTGACGAAATAAATCCCTATTTTTATAAAATAAAACATTATTACGAAGGCAAAATTTGTCATTTTTATGACTCTCCCTATCATCATAAAGTGATCGTCTTATTAATTTCCATTTAGAATCTTGTTCTTGTAAATCAACAATATTCTTACACATGAATTTTACATCTTTTTCATATAAAGTAGGTTTAATCAACATAACACGAAAGTTATCGGTTTTATTCACGACTGTAACCGTTCCTGCAACGCCACGCGGTAGTCTAGACAGGGCGTCTGTTATTACATTGTCTGTGCCACGTATGTGCCTTATCTCTAATAAATATTCCTGCAATAGCAAAGCCCATCGAGTTAATTGTGCGTGCAATAACCTACAATTAAAAAAATTACTGCTTGGTAGTCTCAATATGCAACGATAGGTGTACCACATATAAAATACCTAAATTTTTTCAATGACCACACTAAGGCTAAAACTTCCAGCTCTGTAGTAGTACACATTCTTTCACAACTGGTGAGCATGCGACTTGCGAAGCTTATAATTGTAATGGTATTAATGTCTTCAGGAATATCCATTTGAAATAATGTTGCCCCCAGACCTGTGTCGGAAGCGTCAGTGGCTATATAAAATTCGTTATCCATCTAAGGATGATGCAGTATTTGGGCATTTAATAATGTATGTCATATTTTTTTGAATGCTTCGCAACACTCAGGTGTCCAATGCCACGAAGTATTTTGCCATAACAAATTTAACAAACAGTCCTGGTTCAGAACCTGATCTGGCAGAAATTTTCTAAAAAAAGATACTAATCCAAGAAATGATTTTAATTGCTTACGATTACCAGGGTATGGGCACTCACTTATTGCTTTTAATTTCTTAGAATTTGGTGTAATGCCCAAAGGAGAGATAATATGGCCAAGAAATTTGACTCTCTCTTTCCCAAACTCTGATTTGGAAAGGTTCACCGTTGCTCCATAACTTTGAAACCTACAAAACACTCATCGCAACAACTCCACGTGACACTCCCACTTATCCATAGCCACTAGGAGATCATCAACATACAATGTCACTTCATTCACCAAGTCTGGGCTCAACACAGTATCAAGTGCGGAAATAAAAACTCCACCACTGATATTCAAGCAAAGGGCATAACTTTAAAGTGATAACTCTTACCCATAAATATAAAAGCTGTATACTTTCTAGATTCTTCATCTAAGGGGACCTGCCAATAGGAACTACAGAGGTCTACTGAGGATAGATACTTTACACCATAGAAACGCTGTAACTATTCATCTAGATTTTCTGGCCTGGTTTGGACAGGTGTTAAGATTTTATCAATATTCATGGCGTCAAGTACCAATCTTACGTCTCCATTAGGTTTCATTGCTGCTAAGAGTGGACTACTGTATTCCGAGTTGGATGGTTCAATGATACCCCATTCCTACATCTGTTGAATTTCTAACCTAACAGCTTCACGTTTTGACCAGGGTATAGAATATGTTGTCTTACAATAGGTGTCATGAGGTCTCACACACATCCTATATTTAAATCCTTTAATCACACCAGGTGACTATCAAGAACTGGAGCATAATCATGTAACAGCTCTGATAGTTCCTGTCGCTGTACGCTAGACAAACTTTCCGATTCATTTATTTTATCTCGTATTACCTGTCCAAGATCTGAATTGGGATCAGCTACTGACATGTTCTCAGTGTCATACGATATTACATTACTATAATTACATACTACTGATAGATTCAGACAATATTTATCAGGAATCCTCATTTCTTTCAATAGAGAAGTTCAACAATTCCGTTGACTGTGTGCAAAATACGTACTCCCTTTTTTATGTCGATGACTGCCCAGTTGTCGGCCAAATAATCCCACCCCCAAATGCATGGTATGGATAAATTCTTAATAATCAGGTAGGTGCTTTTTAGTCTTTCCTCCTGAGTACATAGTTCCGCCATCACTTGAGCTTTAACGGGTTTAACAGAAGCGCCAAAAGCACCAGAAACAGCACATCCTATAACTGGAAAAGTAGGTACTTTCTTTACTCTATTAATACAACTGAATAAATCGAATGACATCACATTTGTCGTAGTCCCCATGTCTAACAGCACATTTACAGGTATTTCATTTATTTTACCAACTATCACAGCTTGGACATGCTCCTTCGGTTCCAAACGTTGCGTCATTGCCTCACTCGTCAATTCATATCTGATATCTACACCTGCATTGTATCTTAACAAACCTATACAATGATTGTTGTGACCTCCATTGCTCGTACTAGCCACTCCCGGAAGTCTAGGACTGGCTGGCCCTAGTTTGTTGGATTCATAGATTCTCCCTGCGGTTCTTCAACGATCTCTACAACATGCACATCATGGTTTTGGGAATTATACCTAGGATTTTTGACCTCTGCCGCACCATTTCCTAAGGGAATGGCCGCAGAAGCGTTATAACACGTAGAATTTGGTGCATTATCTAAGTTAATTTGGTTAACCCCAGGAGAATGTGTTGGCACCCATTGGAATGACTGATTCTAATTTCTATTTCTATCTGGTTCTTGATTTATATACGGTCTATTCCCATTAAATTTTCTTTTCCGGTACTGTAAATTAGCTTCATTAAAACATGGACTGTTCTCTTCCAGTGAAACTGGTCTCTGATTATACATATTCGTATTGTTTTGGTTACTACAATTCAGATTATTGAAATTTTAATGTTAAACTTAGGTCTACATTGTAGATCTCTATTATCAGTTTTCCACCGATTATTGTTATTACATTGAGAATGATTACCATTATCGTAATTATTACCATTGCCATTCTTATAGTGTATTTCTCTGTTATTTAAGTGACGGAAATCCTCCTATATTATGTCAATTGAGTCTATTGTAGATAGAAATTGTTCAAAGTCATCATCCGGAGCATGCACTAACATCTCACAGATATTAATTGGAAGTCTGGTCTTCAAAATACGAATAACCTCGCGATGTGATATGGGCTCCGTCCAATACCGAGTTTTATTCATATATTTTTCAAAGTATGAACATAGTGTTCCTCTTTTTGGATTGTAAAACTCAGGATTGTATACTTCTTTACGCAAACGTTCTTGTTTACTAGTGCACCAATACTTAGCTAAAAACAGTTTTTCAAACTCATGACAGATTTGACAAGTTTCACTAATCTCGCTAGCCCAGAGTGATGCTTCTCCTACCATTTTAGAGACTATGAACTGAATCTTATCATATTCCGTCCGCACCTTGGGGAATATTCTCTTAACACTATTGATAAAGATCTTAGGATGAACATTATTCTTTTCAGACGAGAATGACGAGAATTGTCCGCTTTTAAAGATACTATTTTCGATTTTAATCGAAGACAATGCCGTTCGTTGAGTGAACGATTCTGATTCTGGTAAAGATCGTTCCTCACTATCGATTCCCGCTGCTTTAGATTCGTAACGTAATCTTTTTTTATGGCCAAGCGTTACTGTTTTGACATTTACTGGCTAATTCCCGAACGCTTTGGCTCCCCCCTTTACACTTTCATTCAGAACAGCCCCAAAACGAGCGGTACTCTCCATTTCTATTGGAATTTCATTGAGTACTCTACTTTTAATAAGACGAAACTCCTCTTTAAGCTGTTCTAAATCTTCAACATTTGTGACATTTAAATTAGAATTACCGATAGAAGTCAATCTACGTTCTACCGTATCATCTACCCGTTTTTTAATCTCTTCAGATTGGTCGTCAATCCAGTCGGACATCTCCTTCTCCCACTGATTAGACTTTTTAACTAAGAACTCTCCAAGTAACTACTGCAACCTACATCCTTATCAATCTGCTTAGTGTATTCATCTCTTGGTCTCCTTCTATGATTTTTATCCTCCACGCTACCCTCCAATACTAAATTGGTAATCCCTTGATGCCTCAGAACATGTCCTACCAACCGGTCCCTTCTTCTAGTCAAATTGTCCCACAAATTCCTCTTCTCCCCAATTCTGTTCAGTACCACCTCATTAGTTGTGAGATCTACCAATCTAATCTTCAGCACTCTTCTGTAGCACCACATTTATAAATCATGTATTATCTTCTTGTCTAAACTATTTATTATCCATATTTCACTTCCATACATGGCTACACTACACACAAGTACTTTCAGAAAAGATTTCCTGACATTTAAATCTGTACTCGAAGTTAACTAATTTCTCTTCTTCAAAAACACTTTCCTTGTCATTGCCAGTCTGCATTTTATATTCTCTCTACTTCAATCAACATCAGTTATTTTGCTCCCCAAATAGCAAAACTCCTTTACTACTTTAAGTGTCTCCTTTCCTAATCTAATTACCTGATTCAGTGCAAGTTCCATTATCCTCGTTTAGCTTTTGTTGGTGTTCATCTTATATCCTCCTCTTTTGCTGTCTCTGACAGAATTACAATGTCATCGGCAAACCTCAAAGTTTTTATTTCTTCTCCAAGGATTTTAATTCCTTTTGTTTCCTTTAATGCTTGCTCAATATACAGATTGAATAACATTGGGGATAGGCTACAACCATGTCCCACTCCCTTCCCAACCCCTGCTTTCTTTTCGTGCCCCTCGACTCTTATAACTGCCATCTGGTTTCTGTACAAATTGTAAATAGCCTTTCGCTCCCTGTATTTAACCCCTGCCACCTTCAGAATTTGAAATAGAGTATTCCAGTCAACAATGTCAAAAGCTTTCTCTAAGTCTACACATGCTATAAACATAGGTTTGTCTTTCCTCTTTCCTTATCTATCTTCTAAGATATCTAGGGTCAGTATTGCCTCACGTGTTCCAACATTTGTACGGAATCCAAACTGATCTTCCCTGAGGTCGGCTTCCACCAGTTTTTCCATTTGTCTGTAAGGAATTCGTGTCAGTATGTTGCAGCCGTGACTTATTAAACTGATACGTTGGTAATTTTCACACCTGTCAGCGCCTGCTTTCTTTGGAATTGGAATTATTATATTCTTCTCGGAACATACGGTCAGGCATATTCCAAATTTTCGAGATCATCATTGCCAGAAAATTAGTACTATAAGTGTTTCAACAACTGGCATTGCCATTTTTCCTGTAGCAAATTGTACGCCCTACCTATATTTGAGACATAAGCAGCCAGTCCTCCAGATGTACCATTTTGTGAAATCCCTGTGGAATGGCTCGACACTGTACATAAACAATAAGAACTAGAATTACTTATCGTATTACTTGTTATCAGTTTACAGTACTTAGAGATTAAACCTAGGTTTTAGGGAATGGAGTGGTGATGAGCGGTAAACTCACTCTCAGAATTCTTACACAATAATTGCTAAATGCAGATCTTTTGTAAATATGGTCTATGTATATGAAGTTTTTCTAGGGTAATACCAACACAAGGAGACTACATTGAAAAATAAAACAAAAGTTTCATGGTGAATTTCTTTAAAAATTGAGGATAGTTACACAGTAACCCTGTTTCTGGCTGCACCAATAAAGTCTTGAAGCTATTTCTTGACACAGACAATAAAAGAACCTAGTCCAACTCACACTGTGTGTCACAACTGTAATCTAGACTGTATGAAGAGTGCCACTAATGCAATAGTGGGAGCACAGCTGTAGCGAGGAGTGCAAACGTCGCAGTACTACGGCACCTAGAATGTCGTTCTGCAAACTCCACACTGCGGAGTAATAATGTGTGACGTCCGAACTCTGCCGATCCGAGGCGTGCTAGTACTGATAAGAAATGCACAGACGGGGAAAACAATATGTACTCGAACACCGAAGTGTGGGCAAGATTGCTGACACCTGTTTAAATGAGAGCCAGTGGCCGCCTGACCTGCTACAATTTTAAATATCCCTGTTAAATACAGCTAGTCTGTGTGCACCACGTTTCCCAGTGGAATGACAGTTTTGCTCGTTACAGGTTAGCACTCCTGCTGAACTTTGGTACGTCCCTTGCCACCAGTCTGACAACTTCGACTGCGCGACTGCAGCCTGCCAGCTGTGGGTGGATTTTGTCGCTCCACGTAGCTGCGACCGATAGGAGGTGCAGAGCTATTGTGCCTTCCTCCGGAGAAGGGCCGAGCCGGCCGACTGCTCTCCGGTCACACCGAGTTCGTAGAGTTCGTCACGGCGTGTCGACGGGCCCCCACACTGGCCCATTGAATGGCAGGAGTGCGACCCGCAGCAAAAGTACGAGAGCCGTTCAGATGCCGCGTCCACTAATCCTCGCCGAATGCCGGAAGAGTAGTCTGGCCCGTTTCCTGAGCAATGGGGAAGACAATATTTGTTGTAGGAAAAGAGTTTATAAAATGTTATTTCAGAAACCACTGTTTCTCTGGCAACTTTGGGCATAAGACTGAAAGATTCACCAGACCTGGGATCTCAGCCTCAGACACATTGTACGAGGGTGATTTGAAAAGGTCTCGGAATCACCACGAGAGGTCAGCACTAGTACAATGAGTTGTTCACGTGATATTCATTGAACTTTTGCCTGTAAACATGTCAGTGCTCTCGGAGTAGAGCTGTGGTGATGACGTGACACTATTGTTGTTCCCGCATAGTGATTTGCGATGATGGAAAAAAATTGATCTTAGAGCAGTGATTGAGTACTTCGTAAAGAAAGGTATGAAAGCAAAGGACATTCGTGCCGATTTCCAGAATACACTGGGGTGACTCTGCTCCTTTGTATCCGACTGTTGCTAAGTGAACAAATGAATTTAAATTTGGTCAAGAGAGTTCAGACGATCGGCCACAGTGGTAGGTCGAGATGTGTCGCTAATCCAAAAATCGTTGCTGAAGTGCACAAAATGGTCACGGAGGAACGCCGATTAAAAGTGCACGAATTGCTCACATGTGCCAGATGCCATCTGAAAGGGTATACCACATTTTAACTGAAGAAGTAGAAGTGAAAAAATTATCTGCAAGACGGGCACCACGATCTCGACGCCGGATTGAAAACGTGTGCCGTCGCCGTGGTAAAATTACACAGAGTGAGGTACGAATTGTTGCCACACCCGCCTTACCTGATACGGCTCTGTCAGACTTCCATCTCTTCCCAAAACTGAAAATTTTTCTCAGCGGATGACAGAATGCCGTGCAAAGGGGCCCGGGTTCCATTCCCGGCCGGTTTGGAGATTTTCTCCACTCGGGGCCTGTGTCGTGTCGTCTCTATCGTCATCGTCTTATCCCCACTGACGCGCAAGACGCCGAAGTGGCGTCAACTAAAAAGAATCACACTGGGCGACCGGTCTACCCGATGGGAGGCCCTAGCCAGACGACATTTCATTTCTTTCACCGTAAATGTGTTGTGATGTGAGTGTAAGAACTCTGAGATCCTTAAGAGGGCTTCTGGAAAATGTGTGGTTACACAATATTCTTACTGCCCCCAGAAGATAATTCCATAAGACAACAGGTCGTGAAAACATACAGAACAAGCTGAAACACTCATCTTTGGCTCAGTGCAGTGAGATAGAGATGTTTCTAAAAGGATAACAGTTTGAACTGAGTTTCTCAATTAGTTTATCCACATGTTGGCTCCATTTTGACTTGTTATCCAGCTGGGCCACAAGGAATTTAATGCACTGACCTTCTTTCGGAGTGTGACTATCAGTGTCTAGTTTTGGTGTTAAAAAGTGATGGGTACACATGTGACAGCGTGCGCTACGTCACTGCACATAAAAATAGGGTTCTTGTGGGGCTCGTGCCTCAGGTTCTATTGGTGAGAGGAAGGTAGTGTCTGGCCCTTGGGCTGGGGATCATTTGTGTACCCAACAGGGTCAAAGCACGAATGTTACATATTCCCTCCTGCTTAAGCTAATGGACCAAATCCTTTGGTTCTTTGTACAGTTGATGGGACTCACAGTGAGCCTTAAGGGGCATCATTTGTGCAGTTCCTTTGAAAACTCCAAGAAAATGGTCTTCACAATTTTTTTTACCAGAACTGAGACACTGATTCAAAGTTTGATATGCACTGGAATGGCTCAATTTACATTCCTAAGTTCCCAGCCTCCAATAACCTCAAAAATTTTCTTATATCTTTATCTGTTTTCGCAACACGGCAGTTGAAAATTACCCTAACTTTACAGATAAAATACACGCATAAAATCTGGTGTGAGGTAAAATATAAATAAATAACCGTATCAAATTACTGAACTTCTGACAGTATACTCTGTAAGTATCTGTTTAGAAATGCTATCTTCTCATTTTCAAAAATCTTTATTAGTTCGTGGGAGGTTCCTTAGAAATCGCCAAAGTAGTTTTTTTACGAATTTTTTGATATCAAAACTAAGCTGTGGTTTCCGAGACCACTGTGCACAGCAAATGGCTGAAATTTTTATGATATATTCCAAAGACCCCAATTTCAAACAACCTTGAGAATTTTCTTGATATCTTTATCCATCTCTGAGATACAGAAGTTCAAATTTACTCTACTTGTACACATAAAATACTCCTGTAAAATCCAGTGCGAGGCAAAACATAGTTTATAAACGACCTCTGCTCTTTATCTTGTACAGGGTTATTACAAATGATTGAAGCGATTTCACAGCTCTACAATATCTTTATTATTTGAGATATTTTGAAAATGCTTTGCACACACATACAAAAGCTCAAAAAGTTTTTTTAGGCATTCACAAATGTTCGATATGTGCCCCTGTAGTGATTCGGCAGACATCAAGCCTATAATCAAGTTCCTCCCACACTCGGCGCAGCATGTCCCCATCAATGAGTTCGAAAGCATCGTTGATGCGAGCTCGCAGTTCTGGCACGTTTCTTGGTAGAGGAGGTTTAAACACTGAATCTTTCACATAACCCCGCATAAAGAAATCGCATGGGGTTAAGTAGGGAGAGCGTGGAGGCCATGACTTGAATTGCTGATCATGATCTCCACCACGACCGATCCATCGGTTTTCCAATCTCCTGTTTAAGAAATGCCGAACCTCATGATGGAAGTGCGGTGGAGCACCATCCTGTTGAAGGATGAAGTCGGCGCTGTCGGTCTCCAGTTGTGGCATGAGCCAATTTTCCGCGGGCTAAGCGTGAAACTTGCCCGCACGCGTTCAACCGTTTCTTCGCTCACTGCAGGCCGACCCGTTGATTTCCCCTTACAGAGGCATCCAGAAGCTTTAAACTGCGCATACCATCGCCAAATGGAGTTAGCAGTTGGTGGATCTTTGTTGAACTTCGTCCTGAAGTGTTGTTGCACTGTTATGACTGACTGATGTGAGTGCATTTCAAGCACGACATACGCTTTCTCGGCTCCTGTCGCCATTTTGTCTCACTGCGCTCTCGAGCGCTCTCACGGCAGAAACCTGAAGTGCGGCTTCAGCCGAACAAAACTTTGAGTTTTTCTACGTATCTGTAGTGTGTCGTGACCATATGTCAATAAATGGAGCTACAGTGAATTTATGAAATCGCTTCAATCATTTGTAATAGCCCTGTATATAAATGATATGCCCACTGCAATAAATGGAAAAATGATTATGTATGCTAATGACACAACTTTTCTAATAGGTAGTGACTCAGTGAAGCATTTGGTAAAATGAATTGAGGAGAATATGCAAATGGCACAATCGTATTTTTGAGAAAAAAAATTATCGATTAACAGGAAGTAAACAATGTGCATAAAATTTGAAACTAACAACACAGAGGACGTTGTCCTTAACATTGGGGATTCAGACTTAGAGAAAGTGGACAGTAACAGGTTTCTGGGAATAGAAGTGGACAAATTTCTGACATGGGGAAAACAACACTGTGACATGTTCAAAAACAAATACAAGTATATTCTTAATGAAAAACATGGGCTATATGGTGAACACAGAAACCTTGCTAAAAACGTACTATGGACTATCTTCTCAAACATAAATGTGCTGTATACTAATATGGGGAGGGCAGTTGATGTACGCATTCAGAGTTTTAAAACTTCAAAAGAAAACAATCAGCTGTGTAGCAAAACTAATGCCACAAGAATCCTACAGAAACAAATGCAAAGAATTTAAAATATTAACTTCACCAAGATTGTACATATATGAGACAATACTTCTTTAAATGATAAATTGTACAGCATTTCTAAACAGAGATTTTCATGACCAAAAAAATTACAATATATACAGCAAAAGGTTGAAAATGACATAAACGGTACTTGAAGCTGAAGAAAGCTTGTTTTATAACAGACTGCCACTTAGCATAAAGGAACTGAGCACCTTAAAAAGAAAATTGAAGTAACATCTCATCTCTGGATATTGGTATAATGTGAAGCAGTCCTTGCAGTCAAATCAACAGGACAGGTGTAAATATGAAGTTGGAAATGGAGCAAAACACTTCCTTTTTCATGCAGAAAGAAATTTACTGAAAGAAGAAAAAGGAAAAACAGAGTGCAGTGCTGAAAATACAAAAGAGAACACATACATTAAGTGTATTTGGTGTAAGTTTTCAATATGTATAAATGTCTTTTCTGCAGTATGGATAAACATAGATGATTTAAAAAAAATAGTTTTCAGTTTATATAAATGTATTTTAGTGTTTCCAACAATATGGTAAAAATGTGTAGCTCTGTTTACTTTCCTTATGTATCCAATACTGTTGTGTAAATTAATGCAGGCTATTAGCATGTATAATCATAGTGTATTATTATTGATCATCTGTAAAGATTATGTAAGAAACTAGTATTATGTATCTGTGAAATATTTTTGAAGAAAGTTGTTTATTCTATATAAAACTGGCAACATGACGTGTCTAATATCATTGTGAAATATGATCCATGGTAATAATAAAAAGCCAGCAATAACTTTAGTGTAGCATGAAGAGATATGCTGAAAAGTTTCTCCTTTATCACCAGGGGGTTCTGGGAACCCCATGTTGTAGTACTGAAGCACTGCAAAACTTTTGTGCTCATAAAATATAGCCTGAGGTGTAAAATTAGTTTTGTGTTATTTCAATTTCACATAAGTAAACTATCAAAATTTTACTGACCCATAAAGTTCTTTTGATATGAGGGGCAAGCCATAATGTGGCACAGAAAAGAAGGGAGTCAATGAAAAAATGCTCCTACTGGAGAAAACAAAAGGTGGGTATGGTCCTGTTTAAATGACTGACTCATTCTATCTTCCTCAGCACCTGTACAAATTTTCCCAATAATTCTGACATGTGAATATACCAGACCTTTTTATGATGAGGGAGAAGGAGACAATGGCAGTAGGAAAGAGACAGAAAAGTAATGAATACCTGGCGATAGTAGACAGTGGTTGTGGTACAGAAAGAGCGAAGGAGACAACGGCAGTGTGAGAGAGAGAGAGAGAGAGAGAGAGAGAGAGAGAGAGGGACACGGGGGCAGTGGAATGAATAAGAGCCATACAAATGGAAACCCAGTCACTAGTGTAAAGTAACGGTAACGATTTTATTAACTCGAAAATGTAGTTATACACAGTACACATGCTCAAGAATAGTCGCCAACACAGTTGGCACATTTATCCCATTGCAGCACTAGCCAGTCGACTCCATCCTTGAAGCTAGTAGGCTGCTGTCGGATCCAGGCCTGGACTGAGTCACACTTTCTCGTCCGATGCAAATCGATGTCTGCGAATAGCTTGCTTTAGAGATCCAAACACAGGAAAGACACACGGTGAAAGGTCGGGACTGTACGGTGGATGTTGCAGCGTTTCCGAAACTGCTGCTATGTCGTCTTCACTGCATTGGCCATGTGTGGGCAGGCATTATTGTGCAGGAGGATAAAGCCATCGGACAACATGCCTCGGGTTTTGACTCGATAATGCTGGGTGTCGACGGTGGTTCCTCGTTCCAGGAATTCGACAAGCAGTGGGCCCTCGTGGTCAAAAAAAGACATCGTGACCTTACCAGAACTGGTGTGCTCGGCCTTCGATTTCTTCGGAGGTGGTGAAGTCACACGTTTCCAATGCTCGCTCTGACGCTAGCTTTCCAGTTGAAAATGGCGAAATCGTGTTTCATCACCTGTGACAGTATGCGACAGGAAGCCGTATTCCTCCTCACGATAACGTTGCAGATCGCCCAAAGACAGCGCCATTCGAGTATTGCACCGTTCTGTGGTCAGTCAGTCGGTTCCCCACTGCACACAGATTTTTAGAAAGTTCGAGTGTCGGTGTGGGCGGTGCCTACGCTAATACCCGGCAACCGACAGATCTCGTCCACCAGGATTCTGCAGTTGTCCGAGATTAAAGCATTCACTTCCACAACCGTTTCCGGTGTGATGACAGACGAGACTGCCCAGGACGAGCACCGTCTTCCAGTGACGTGCACTCGTCAAGTAATTGTTTGCGCTATTCTGCAAAACTCTAACGACTCAGACTGTACTCACTGTACACAGCCTCCGACTCCCGACGCTGCCAAAAATTGAATCACTCCTCCTCGTTCTCGCTTGCGCCTACACGTTCAGTACTGGACGATAATTTGTGTGACCACCTCCTCTTCGGCACGAAACCACACTGGCACTACGCAAAATCAGACGGTGCGCATGCGTCAGTCTCTCTACCGACAGATGGTGCCACCTTATGTGTAAGGCGAGGGTAGACGCACTGACCAGCTTTCATTTGAATGAACCTCACAAATGACTGTGGCAGAACATTGCTAGGTAAAGAGTGAATGAGACAGTGCCAGTGGGAGAGGAATAAAGAAAGGAGAAAGTGGAAATGGCTGAGAGCAGGCGATAAAGAGAGAGGGGGTCTGACGATGACAATGAGGAAGTGAGAGACAGTGGCAGTAGAAATGAATGAATAAGATAGTACCAGTGAGAGAGAGCAAGAGGGACACTGTGACAGCAGTAGGACTGTGCTTGAGAGACAGGAGACAATGACAGTTAGAGAGACACAAAGAGAATTGGGCTGAACGAGTGAGTGAGAATAGGCAAGTGGGAGTGGGTGGGTGTGACTTACAGCAATGAAGTAGTGGGTGTGAATGAGTTACAGTGAGGACAGCTTGTGGGAATGAGAGGTGAGTTGCATGTTAAAATGAGTTCGAATATGTTCACGTGGCAAAATTTTTGGGAAATGTTTTAAAGGTTCTGAGACAACTGGTAGACAACTTTTCATAAGCAGTATATTCTCCCTTTTTGTGCTCCAGTATGAGCATTTTCCACTGGTTATTGTTTGATTGAAATTGCATAATGTTAGCCTTTGTGAGGTTAAAACACAAACTTTTAGCTGTGAACCACCTGTGGGCCTGTCCAGCTACCATCTGATCTGTGTCTGCAAGGATTCAGTCCGGACCCTTGATCAGTATGCTCTCGTCACCGGTAAACATTACAGCTTTCAAAATCTTCGACGGATCGTTTGTCCGGGTCAGAAATGAGAGAGGCCCCTGTACCGATACTCTTAGGACTCACACATTACCGTTCCAAGGTTATTTCCGACCCTGAGAAACAGTCTGCTAATGAGACCCTCTTTTTTTTTTATTACGAAAGTAAAACTCCGTATACACGATAGTGATGCCATGAATGCTGTAACACTTTTGTTTGCTAAGCAAATTTTTACGATCTGCAGAACTGGAGACTTTACCGAGATCGTAGAATATACGGACAGGATATTTTTCCTTTTTTTGCCCTGCTAACTTTTCAGTTGTGAGATTCTGTACAGTGAATGGTCTGCCGCACAATTTGCCGATAGCCCAAATGACTGTGGAGCACTCTGTCTTGGTTGCAAAATAATAATTCTCAGATTTGGAGAGGGCTCACTCTTTCGGCACCTGCCTGGATTTGCACTGGCACTATTACCACCAGCATCAATGTCTAGTTGTTTTGGCATTCTCATCAAAAAGTGCTACGACTGGTGAAGATGTCAGCTCCTCTGTAAGGTTTCAAAAAGAGGCTTTTGCTTCACACTCCAAAAATATTTGACGTCTCTGTTCAACAAATCACTTAACAGTTGTGAAGCACATTCTCAAAATGCCTCTCACATTGAGAATGTGCCGAAGATATAGTTAAATCCATTGTCTCTCTTACTTTTTCTGGGCCAGATCAGACTGTTTCTGTCGACCGGTTGCCCCGAGATTGTTATTTCTCAGGTGACGGATAGGCAGTTTCTCAGTTTAGGTCAAAGACATGTCACAGACGCACTGCAGCACAGTTTATGGGTGGCTCAGACGACCGTCAATTGCCTTCGAGAAAATGACGGTGCACCCGAGAGGTAAAAATTTTTAATATTAACATTTCAGATATCAAAGCACATCAAATATATGTTTGGAGGGGGCTGGAGCGTTACAGATGAAACGACAAATCTTTGAGCTCACATAGGCCACAAGGTATTATGAAAGCAATCTTTTCCAGTCAGCCTCACCGACAGTGACCTGCCGGTTGCCAATCTGTATATACATGCTTCAGTTCCTTCGGAGATGTCGTCAGTTCTCGACAATCGATATACGTCAGTTTGTGCAATTTTGCTCAGCTACTGGTAATCAGTAGAGAAATATAGTGAGCCACTTTTCTACGTCTACATACGTACTCTGCTAACTGCTGTGAAGTGCGTGGTTGAGGGTTCTTAGCACGGTACTTCATGTTACGGTTCCAGTTACAATTACAATTAATTTTTGTGGCCCCTACGGGGACGATACGTAGGTGGCTGAAGAATAGCTCGAGATTTTTCACACAGTACTGCTTCTTAAAATTTTGTAAGTAGGCTTTTGTAAGGTAAGTGGCATCTGTCTTCGAGATTACCGTCTGCCAATTACAGATTTTCAACACTTCTGTGGGTCAAATGAACTAGTCACCATTTGTGTTACACTTCCTCGTATATGCTGAATATCTCCTTCTAGTCCTGTTTGGCACGAGTCCCACACAATTAACTTTCCGAGATGGGACATGCAAATGATTTGCGCCTCTCATGCAGGCTGTCAGCATTTTCCTGTGTGCTGCCAATGAACTGCTGTCTGCCACCCGTCTCGGTTCTATTTGATAATTCCATTTTATACCCCTGCAAACCGTTACAGATAGGTATTTGTACGAACTTAATGATTCTAGTTGTGACTCATTGGCACTGTAATCACATGATAGTATCTTCTGTATTTTTAAAGTACACTAGTTTACATTTATGAACATTTAAAGAAAATTTGGAATCTTAGCATACTATGAGATTTTATCAAGATCTTACTGCAGCTTTGTCCAGATAATGGCTCCCACAGCATCTCCATCCAAATCAAACCTACCGACCAGTTTCAACAGCTGCCATCAACTCTACATTGAGAAATCCCTTTCGTACAGTCTAGCCACTCACAGTCGTCACATCTGTAGTTACAAAAAGTCTCTCCCCGAATACGACGAGGATCTCGTAGAGCCATTCGCGGACCAAAATTATCCTCCACATCTCGTCTCCCCAGTGACGCGTCATCCCCACACACTCAGTGTCCGGCCACGAAGGAGCACCACCCTCGTGATTCAGTACCACCCGGGTCGTGAGCCACCAAATCACAACCCCTGCCACGGTTTCGACTATCTCTTGTTGTGCCCCGAAATGAGAAAGTTCCTGCACACTCCTCCCACGTCGGTATTCCGACGCCCTCCCGCAATACCCACACCTGTATTCCGACGGTGCCCTCGACCTGCTGCCCGGTGGCTCGTATCCTCACAATAGACTTAAAACTACTGCCTACTCCATTCCGGTCAGGCACAGGCTCCCAACGCTGCACCTAACAGCCCCTTGCCTCCCACACCGTCCCCACCAACTTCTACAGATAAACACCTTCCCTCACACTCACCGTGCTATCGATCCCTACTCGTGCCCCTTCTGAACCCCGACTCGAGACGAATACGTCTCAGTTGAGCCCGAGTGTGTGTAGTGTGAGCTTCAGGGTTTTTCCCCAGTTGATTTTCTGCTCCTCTCTCAGTTCTGAATTCCTTCCTGTGGTGTGCGTACTGTAAGACCTTCGGTACACACACCATAGATTATTTGACTTGTCGCTCTAACTAAGTAGGTGAGTGTCAGCAATATGTCTCGTGGTCTTATCGCGGCGTGTTTATCTTCTGCCGTTAGGTCAGAGGATAGAAATGCCAATTGCACGCTTAGAGTAGCAGATTGACGGTGACCAACTTTAAACAGAACTTGATTAATTTTCACACACGTTTATTAAAATAATAATAAGCATAAAAATTACTAAACTTGGTTCTGGATGCTATTTACAATTGGCAATCTAAAGTTCCTTTGGTATTGGTACGTTAATCTTATTCTCACATATATCTCTGATACATGCCAAAAGTGTCTATACATTTACCTTCATGGCTATGTACTGGAATATGATAATCTTATTAGGCGCACACTGAAACTTGACTATAGACTGGTACAGACTAATGCAGACTGGTACAGACTATGGCAGACTGACTAATCGGAGGTCTGTACACTCGTTACAATACCTCGCGCGTTCAGGTATCACTGCGTGAGTGTAATCCGCAAGAAGAAAAGGTTCTACGTTAGCAGCAATCTCATTGGCTGCGTTACATATTAATACGCAGATCGGCGGAAGCAGAATTTGGTCCGTCTTTATGGCAGCGCCATCTCGTAGTGCGGAGACAGATGAGTGCTGTGCCTGCGCTGTTGGGCTTAGCGGGGCGCGCTCTAGTGGGAAAGTTGTGTATGCGCTGACTACGTGGAACTGTGTACACAACAGTTCCACTTCCTCTTAGTCCATCTTTACTTCTCTGACTGAGCTATCATCTATGGACTACAGATTACTTTATGTGCAGTCTCTGACCTACTATTTGGCATTGCTCCTCCTTACAAAGGCAGCGGGGAGGGGATCTCTCAGTCTGTGGCCTGAGCAGCTGCCAAGCAGGTATTATTTCAGTTTGAGTTTGAATTTAATTTTATCATCAACTAAATTCTTTGTCAATGGATAGGTGGTCAAAGATCTTTACGACTGAACACGTCACTTCTTTCTGTGCTTCACTAAGGCTCAATGTTGGATAGTGCAACCCCATTCTCCTTCTGGTATTATATTTGTGAATGTTATTAGTTTCCAAATTGTGACCAGTTCTCGAAAGCAAATTTCGTAAGGGAGTAAGTGTACACTGAGACTGCTGTCGATAGGCCCAACTGTTCAGAGAGGCTCTAGATGGGACCCCACACATTATCCTTACTCCACACTTCCGCACAACAAATACCTATTTCTGCATGAAGACAGTAACTGTTCTCGAAAGAATAGATTACTGTTGTTGACCGTGCAGCTTTTCCCTGGAATAAATGATGACTAACTGAAACCCTCAGCTGCCGACAGGTGTTGTTGATATACCTCGATGTGGACAGCTGAAAACGTGTGCCCCGACCGGGACTCGAACCCGGGGTCTCCTGCTTACATGGCAGACGCTCTATCCATCTGAGCCACTGAGGACACAGGTGAATAGCGCGACTGCAGGGACTTATCCCTTGCACGCTTCCCGTGAGACTCACATTCCCAACTGTCCACAATCACCAGAGCGTGCACGAGTAGTGAGTTCATGGGCAAATGTCTATAAGGTACATTACATATGTAGAATTGTGGACAGGTGGGAATGTGAGTCTCACGGGAAGCGTGCAAGGGATAAGTCCCTGCAGTCGCGCTATTCACCTGTGTCCTCGGTGGCTGATGGATAGAGCGTCTGCCATGTAAGCAGGAGATCCCGGGTTCAAGTCCCGGTCGGGGCACACGTTTTCAGCTGTCCACATCGAGGTATATCAACAACACCTGTCGGCAGCTGAGGGTTTCAGTTAGTCATCATTTAATACCTATTTCATCAATGAGTTATCCCAGAATATGACGTCATAAGACATTAATGAATGTAAATAGTAAAAAAACTTTTTTACATTTTCATCTCCAAATTAAGGCATCCTTAATAACACAAAAGTTGCAGAGCTAAGATATTTAAGACACGGCTCCCACTTCAGGTTCTTATTGATGAGAACAACTGAGCACTTAGAATGTTCTGTTCCATTTACTGCATTATTTGTAATGGTTTTGTCAGGCCTTGTGTAGTAGTGAATGGCATTTTATCCAAATTCAGTGGCAGCCCATTTGCAGCAGACCACTTATTAATATTCAAGAAAATATTATTTTCAAGTGCTGAAGTTACACTATTATACTCCACTATATTTGCATCATCAGCAGAGAAAGCTATTTCTGATTCTTGGATATACACTCCTGGAAATTGAAATAAGAACACCGTGAATTCATTGTCCCAGGAAGGGGAAACTTTATTGACACATTCCTGGGGTCAGATACATCACATGATCACACTGACAGAACCACAGGCACATAGACACAGGCAACAGAGCATGCACAATGTCGGCACTAGTACAGTGTATATCCACCTTTCGCAGCAATGCAGGCTGCTATTCTCCCATGGAGACGATCGTAGAGATGCTGGATGTAGTCCTGTGGAACGGCTTGCCATGCCATTTCCACCTGGTGCCTCAGTTGGACCAGCGTTCGTGCTGGACGTGCAGACCGCGTGAGACGACGCTTCATCCAGTCCCAAACATGCTCAATGGGGGACAGATCCGGAGATCTTGCTGGCCAGGGTAGTTGACTTACACCTTCTAGAGCACGTTGGGTGGCGCGGGATACATGCGGACGTGCATTGTCCTGTTGGAACAGCAAGTTCCCTTGCCGGTCTAGGAATGGTAGAACGATGGGTTCGATGACGGTTTGGATGTACCGTGCACTATTCAGTGTCCCCTCGACGATCACCAGTGGTGTACGGCCAGTGTAGGAGATCGCTCCCCACACCATGATGCCGGGTGTTGGCCCTGTGTGCCTCGGTCGTATGCAGTCCTGATTGTGGCGCTCACCTGCACGGCGCCAAACACGCATACGACCATCATTGGCACCAAGGCAGAAGCGACTCTCATCGCTGAAGACGACACGTCTCCATTCGTCCCTCCATTCACGCCTGTCGCGACACCACTGGAGGCGGGCTGCACGATGTTGGGGCGTGAGCGGAAGACGGCCTAACGGTGTGCGGGACCGTAGCCCAGCTTCATGGAGACGGTTGCGAATGGTCCTCGCCGATACCCCAGGAGCAACAGTGTCCCTAATTTGCTGGGAAGTGGCGGTGCGGTCCCCTACGGCACTGCGTAGGATCCTACGGTCTTGGCGTGCATCCGTGCGTCGCTGCCGTCCGGTCCCAGGTCGACGGGCACATGCACCTTCCGCCGACCACTGGCGACAACATCGATGTACTGTGGAGACCTCACGCCCCACGTGTTGAGCAATTCGGCGGTACGTCCACCCGGACTCCCGCATGCCCACTGTATGCCCTCGCTCAAAGTCCGTCAACTGCACATACGGTTCACGTCCATGCTGTTGCGGCATGCTACCAGTGTTAAAGACTGCGATGGAGCTCCGTATGCCACGGCAAACTGGCTGACACTGACGGCGGCGGTGCACAAATGCTGCGCAGCTAGCGCCATTCGACGGCCAACACCGCGGTTCCTGGTGTGTCCGCTGTGCCGTGCGTGTGATCATTGCTTGTACAGCCCTCTCGCAGTATCCGGAGCAAGTATGGTGGGTCTGACACACCGGTGTCAATGTGTTCTTTTTTCCATTTCCAGGAGTGTATGATGGAACATCACTTATACACAACATGAACAAGAGTGGATCCAATATCAATCCCTCTAAGAAACAAAAATACAAGTCCATTCAACCATTATGTGATCGTCTACCTAGTGTTCCTTCACTGCCATGTCTGGTAAAATAACCAACGTTGTGCCCACGTGTGCTAGTAAAGTCCAGCTCTGGTCTTACAGCTCCTGCAATTTACAATATTTCTCTAGAGTGCCGCAGATGTTACATTATTCAGGTTATACGCGCAGTATCACACTGCCACTAAGAATATTAACAATGCATTAAATAGTCATCGTCATCGAACCCATCGTTCTACCATTCCTAGACTGGCAAGGGAACTTGCTGTTCCAACAGGACAATGCACGTCCGCATGTATTCAGTTACTATGAAACGATTATAACTGGGGACAAACAAAGCAGAAACAAATATAACACTACTGTGTTAGATGAGATGGGCAGCTTCTTGCTGTGAAACTGGAGGAAGTTGTGGAAAGCCTGAATTATTATTTAAGTCCAATGCACAATGAAAATCTTTATAAAAAAGTGTCATCACAAGCAGATATAAAATTTCAGGCCAACAGAAAACTAAAATTGAAATGTGGAAGTAAAGGAAAAATTTGTGGCTGTAAAAGCACGCAGAAGATCAATAATTTTAGACATAATGTTGCCAATCTACAGAAATTGCTATATACCGACTGTAAAATACTATACATGAAGGTGGTATCTGTTCTTATTGACATGTCCGAAAGAACAGATACTGTCGGTGACCGTGCAGCCTGTTAGAATGAAATTACAATTAAATCAATACAATGAAATGAATACCCTTAGCTGCATACAGGCGCTGACATACGTCAACAGGGACAGTTGAAAACGTGTGCCCCAATCGAGACTTGAACCTGGGATCTCCTGCTTACATGGCAGATGCTCTATCCATTTGAGCCACCGAGGACACAGAGGATAGTGCGACTGCAGGAACTTATCTCTGGCACGCCTCCCGTGAGACCCACATTCCCAACTTATTGTCCCGCACTATATTCGTAGTGCCCCTGCCCATTACACTCATTACTCGCAGCTTTACCGATTCCCGTAAGAGTTGCACGGTCACCGACGGTGTCTGTTCTTCCAGGTACGTCCGAAAGAACAGATACCACCTTCACATATATAGTTAAGGCTCACCAGTCATTTGACCATCTTCTGTGCGGATTCACACACATTGCCTGAACTCTTGCGGGAATCGGTAAAGTCATGAGTAATGAGTGTAATGGGCAGGGGTGCTACGAATCTAGTGCGGGACAATAAGTTGGGAATGTGGGTCTCATAGGAGGCGTGCCAGAGGAGTTGCACTATCCTCTGTCCTTGGTGGCTCAGATGGATAGAGTGTGTGCCATGTAAGCAGGAGATCCTGGGTTCGAGTTCCGATCGGGGCACACATTTTCAACTGTCTTCGTTGACGTATATCAATGCCTGTATGCAGCTAAGGGTGTTCACTTCATTGTATTGATTTAATTGTAATTTCATTCTAACGAGCTGCACGATCACAGACATATCTGAAAGAACAGATACCATCTTTATATATATATAGTTGAGGCCCAACGGTCATTTGACCATCTTCTGTGCGGATTCACACACATTGCCTGAACTCTTACGGGAATCAGAAAAGCCACGAGTAATGAGTGTAATGAGCAGGGGCACTACAAATATAGTGAGGGACAATAAATTGAGAATGTGGGTCTCATGGGAGGCGTGCCAGAGATAAGTCCCTGCAGTCTCACTATCCTCTGTGTCCTCGGTGGCTCAGATGGATAGAGTGCCTGCTATGTAAGAAGGAGATCCGGGGTTAGAATGCCATAGGGGCACACATTTTCAACTGTCCCCAGTGACATATATCAATGCCTGTATGCAGCTAAGGGTATTCATTTCATTGTATTGATTTAATTGTGATTCATTCTAATGAGCTGCATGGTCACCGATGGTATCTGATCTTTCGGACATGTCTGAAAGAACAGATACCCTCTTCATATATATAGTTAAGGCTCACCGGCCATTTGACCATCTTCAGTGAAGGTGCACACACATTGCCCGAACTCACAGGAATTGTTAAAGCTGCGAGTAATGAGTGTAATGGGCAAGGGCACTACGAATATAGTGCGGGACAATAAGTTGGGAATGTGGGTCTCACGGGAGGCGTGCCAGAGATAAGTTCCTGCAGTCGCACTATCCTCTGCGTTCTCGGTGGCTCAGATGGAGAGAGCATCTGATTTAATTGTAATTTCATGTAAAATAATAGTCCCAATCATGTTTTTTTACTGTTATGAGTGCATTCATTCAACAGATTTATCATGTGATGGTTACAGATACACAGGTGTCATAATGCACAAAATAACAGCATAATACTAGCAGAATATAACTAAAAGTGAAGAGGCAAACTTAATATGTCCTGATGTCGTACCGAATAGTATCAGGGAAGAGCTGAGCAGAGGTCCGAAGCTGAGCCACAGCATCTTTGCCTCCTGGTGAACATACATAAGATGTATCCAAGATTAGATAATGAAGGAGGTGGTACCGGATCAAATTGGCAAAGAAAAAGAAATTTATGGCACATGTCGAGTAAGGACGGGATGGTTGATGGGACAGATCCTGACACACTAAGGAATTGTGTTTGCAAATGGATGGAAGTGCACTGAGCAAAAATTGTACAGGAAGACTGAAACAAATACAGAAAGCAGTTTCAAATGGATTTTGATTGCAGTAGACACAGAGACTTTAAACATCTACACTGGTGTGGAGAGCTGTGTCAAACCCATGTTTGGGGCTGATAATCATAACAAAATACATTACAAGTATAAGAGTAACAAACATCCAGATATGTTTTACAATTTTTTAAGTTAAAAAGCAAATTAAAAATAATTGTCAATGAAGTATTACCAGTACTGATAGCTTCGCTCAACATGTGACAGAAACTGTTCAATGTTATCTCTATGCCCACATTGCCACTGTCTCAAATGTAAGAAATATTAAGCTATTTTTTCACTTTTTATTGTATTGTGCTGTTATGTCCTATAACCCCTTTTTACCTTAAACAGTTGTCTTGGCAATGGTCTACTGATTGAAAGATTTCACAACAGTAAATAAATGCAAGTGAGACTGTTTTGTACAAACCTTGCTGAACATGTTACAGAAACCATGACAAAATGGATGGAAAACAAGTTGCTCAGAAAGGTCTTAAGTACTCAGTGGAATATAAAGTAACCACTCTCTGAGCATATGGCAGATATACATAAGAAGCTGCAGCCAGAACTTGATGCCATTAAAATTTAAGCTATACTTACTTAGAGTTGATCCAAAGGAATTTTGTCAAGGTGGAGTTAGGTAAAGGACAGACTGAAGTTATGGGAAGAATGGTTATTTGGTACATGTGACCAAGGTTTACACAACAGTAATTTGATTTCAAACTGGAATAAAAGTAGAAGATACAGAAAAGGGCGGGATCTAGACACTTAAAAGTAAAGTATTACAAACCACATTAAAATGAACACAAGACTGTCCATTTTAGGTGGCAGTCAGCCCCTTAACATATGCAAAAGAGGTATCCTTGAAAATCACCAACCAGCCGCAAATGGAATTTAAGGGCTTGTTGTACAAATTAAAGTGATTGACTGTCCATATCAACATACACAACCAATACTGTAATAGTTCATAATAATAATAATAATAATAATAATAATAACAACAACTTCAGTCATTACACAGAAATTAATGGCACATACAACACAGAACAAAATTATAAATGAAGAAGAAAAAGGCTGCTGCAAAGGAGCATGAGGATGTAAAGAGCAACTGATAATAGATGCAGAGGTGACATATCAAGCTAAAACTGAGGTCGCTACACTACGCATACATTGATTACCAAAAAGTTTTTGATAGTGTACCCCACCCATGGTTACTACAGATATTGGAAATATACAAAGCAGATCCTAAATTGATACAGTTCCTAAACACAGTTATGAAAAATTGGAAAACCACACTTAATATCCAAACAAATTCAAGTAATATCACATCACAGCTAATACAGATTAAGCGTGGAATATACCAAGGAGACTCATTAAGTCCTTTCTGGTTCTGCCTTGCTCTGAACCCACAATCCAACATGCTAAATAATACAAATTATGGATATAATATTACTGGAATATACCAAGACAAAATCACACATTTGCTATACATGGATGATCTAAAACTATTGGCAGCAACAAATCAACAACTCAACCAATTACTAAAAATAACAGAAGTATCCAGCAATTATATAACAATGGCTTTTGGAACAGACAAATGTAAGAAAAATAGCATAGTCAAGGGAAAACACACTAAACAAGAAGATTACATATTGGATAACCAAAGCGACTGCATAGAAGCGATAGAAAAAACAGCTGCCTATAAACATCTAGGATACAGACAAAAAGTAGGAATAGATAATACAAATATTAAAGAAGAACTAAAAGAAAAATGTAGACAAAGACTAACGAAAATACTGAAAACAGAATTGACAGCAAGAAACAAGACAAAAGCTATAAATACTTATGCTATACCAATATTGACCTACTCATTTGGAGTAGTGGAATGGAGTGACACAGACCTAGAAGCACTTAATACACTTACACGATCACAATGCCACAAATATAGAATACACCACATACATTCAGAAACAGAAAGATTCACATTACGCAGAAAGGAAGGAGGAAGGGGATTTATCGACATAAAAAACCTACATTATGGACAGGTAGACAATTTAAGAAAATTCTTTCTAGAACGAGCAGAAACTAGCAAAATACACAAAGCAATCACTCATATAAATGCACCATTGCAATTTCATAACCACTTCTACAACCCTTTAGATCACATAACATCAACAGATACGAAGAATGTAAATTGGAAAAAGAAAACACTACATGGCAAGCACCCGTATCATCTAACACAGCCACACATTGATCAAGACGCATCCAACACATGGCTAAGAGAAGGCAATACATATAGTGAGACGGAAGGATTCATGATTGCAATACAGGATCAAACAATAAATACCAGATATTACAGCAAGCACATTATTAAAAATCCCAATACCACAACAGAAAATGCAGACTTTGCAAACAACAAATAGAAACAGTAGATCACATCAAAAGCGGATGTACAATACTAGCAAATAGAGAATACCCCAGCAGACATGACAATGTAGCAAAAATAATACATCAACAACTTGCCATACAACATAACCTAATAAAACAACATGTTCCCACATACAAGTATGCACCACAAAATGTACTGGAGAATGATGAATACAAATTATACTGGAACAGAACCATTATAACAAATAAAACAACACCACATAACAAACCTGACATCATACTCACCAATAAAAAAGAAGAAATTAACACAACTAATCGAAATATCCATACCCAATACAACAAATATACAGAAGAAAACAGGAGAAAAAATTGAAAAATACATCCAACTGGCTGAGGAAGGCAAGGACATGTGGCATCAGGATAAAGTTGACATTATACCAATTATACTATCAACTACAGGAGTCATACCACACAATATCCACCAGTACATCAACGCAATACAGCTACAGACAAATGTATATATACAACTACAGAAATCTGTAATTATTGATACACGTTCAATTACCCAAAAGTTCCTAAATGCAATGTAACATATACCATACAGTTAAAAGGAAGTCACGCTTGATCAAGGTCCTCGTCACCTTCCATTTTTAACCAGACATAACGTCTGAGAAAGGAAAGAAATAATAATAATAATAATAATAAGCATTCTGAAAGCACTTAAATAAACATTAATAGTTCAGAACAGTGGCATTGCTGATAACAACACTTTTCCAATACCGCTCGTACGTCGGCTAATTGTCACTACTGTGAGGCCAATGGGACAATAGTTGTAAGAGTAAGATTCAAGTGCAGGGACAACGCTGTTATTTACACATTGGCGGCACACTGAAGAGGGTGAGGACTAGAAGGTGGTGTATCAACAGATGTTTATAGGAACAAAAAAGAGAACCCATGCAAATTTCTGAGCAGTAAGCTGAGATACTTGTGATAAATCAACAAACGAATACAACAGTGGAAGGTGCAATACACTCAGTGTAGCATGTCATATCCCCAAAATTTACTAGATATTCGGCACAGCAATAAAAATGTCTGTGGGCAATATAAAGGAAAAAAATCACTAATTTAACTATAAAGTAACTTTAGCGAACTTTATTGTCTTGACACATTCGTTGACTTCAACTCAGTTTCTGACTAGCCTTGACCTCAAGCTACAGACACATTTATTCAGGAGTATGCAAACAATAGTGGTGCTATACTGTGTCACATTTCACAACAGATTATGTCCAACAGTGCAAACTGATGTGAAAATAGGCAAAAAAATCAGTAAATAAAATGAAGGGTGTCAGGTGACATAAATATGCATTTTCTAGCAGCTGCACAGGAAGATTTAAATATCTTTTAGCACCTGCAAAGCAACTGTGTACCATACAATGAATAACAGATTAATCTGTGACTAATGTATTCTAAAAAAAAAAAAAAAAAAAAAAAAAAAAAAAAAAAAGAGGTGGCAGTGGCAGTTCTATGGCTACTTTCATGAGACAATGGAACCACCAATAATCTGCCAAGAATATCCAATGGTTTCAGTTTCAGCACTCCTTGCCTGTCATCCTTTACCAAGAACTATTCTTCTACCAATTCCGTGCAATGAATGCATTCCCAATTTATCCACGACACAGGAAAAGCACCAGGCTGTCACTGCTAGATGAAGACATTTTAGAACACAGAGCGACATGAAAATTGTGTTATTAGTACCACAAACTTGGAAGCACAATCCAAATTACTGATTAGATTGTAATATGAAAAGTTAACTTACTGAACACATTCTCTGCTTTTTAATCTCTCACTGGTCACTTAGGATCAGTTATCAACACACCACCTTGTGTTACATCTATTTAGCACCGCTAATGTTGCTGCACATAAGTAACAAAATACGGTACATCTTAGAACTGGCATTCATAACATATACTCATTAATTCTCCTTCAATTATCCTCTTTTACTTGTACAAATTATTTTACAATGTAACTAACATTTAACTACTGTGACTGTCGCAAATGAACATCTGGTAACCATTTTAAGACAATTTGATACAGGAGTAAACAAAGTTCACTGAGCCATTATAAAGTTTTTCAAAGTTAATGCACTAAATTGGCAGCTATGTACAAATTTTGCATTAACAGCTGCCAATTAAGTGTGTTAACTTTGAAAAACTTCTTAATGGTTCAGTGAACTTTGTTTAATCCCTTATCAATTTGTTTTAAAATAATTACTGGATGCTCATTGGTGACAGACAGTAGTTACATGTTAATTATATTGTAAAATAATTTATATGAATAGGAATAAAATAAATGAAGGAAAATTAATGAACAAATATTACGAATGCCAGTGCTAAGATGTATGGTATTTGGGATGAGCAGCAAGATTAGCAATTTTTGAGAGAGAGGGAGACTGAGGGAGGGAGAGAGAGAACATTTGAGGAGAATGGAGCAAAACACTAACTGGGTAACTTATCGAATTTATTTGGCGTAATTAGAACAGTAAGTTCTAAAATAAATTTGTCATCAATTAACACAGTGCAATATGCTACACATCACGGATTACTTTTCTTTGTCAATTACAGTCCTTCGGATCACTTTCCTTTAGCACAAATAAGTACACACAGTCACGGTTAAGCTCCCATCGGCTCGACAGTCTCTGCGACTTCCATTTCTGTGTCAGATTCCTCAACCTGAACGAAGGCTTCTTCCTTGGCCCTCTCCTTGAGGCCTGCCGCAGGAGACCGGATGAGCGAGAGGTCCCTGTGTACCTCCTTGATGTCGCGCTGGGTCTCCAGCTCACGGCCCTTCCGCAGCCGCTGCATGATATGGTGGGCTTCTCGCTTCTGCCTGATCTCGTCTACACGCTTCATAGCTTCCACTGGAAAAGAAAACAACACAGTTAAATGTAGTAGCTACAATTATGTGAATGTCATTATCAAAATCTTGTTTTGACTACTACAGATATTGCACAACTGCCATGCCATTTGGGTATTGCATAACAGCCATTTAAGGAACTGTCCTGTGTCCATCACCCATGCACAAGGCAATAATGAAAAAAGACATTAAATGTTAAGTATAACAGTAATAAATTCATTTTGGGACAAAAAGAAATGTGGCATAGGGTGAAATTAATATCAATAGGCAGGGGCATTCAGCTAACTTGAACCCTTCCCCACCACATACACAGACAAATCAATTTCGTGTTAGTTCAAAGAAAGGCACAGTGTGTGGTGAATGTTGACTAGCAGCAAGAGTACCTGGGGACATTTTTCATAAAATCTCAAAAACTCTTGTCATTCACCAGCTCAGCTCCTATCCTAGATACACTCTTGGCCATGTAATGCAGGTACCATAGTGAAAATAACAGGCGGAAGAGAGAGAGAGAGAGAGAGAGAGAGAGAGAGAGAGAGAGAGAGAGTGTGTGTGTGTGTGTGTGTGTGTGTGTGTGTGTGTGTTTGGAATCTCCGTGACAATATATCTGCTTACTCATACATTTCCAACAGATCACTGTAAGGATCTCTTATCATCAGACACCTAAGAGTACACTCATGCTCTCAGATGGCTCTCTCTGAGGCGACTGTTGCCAGTAACCCAACTGATAGAAATCAAATGCCATCACCTGGTATGGCTTCTGGTTGGAGCCAAAACTAGCAAACAGTTTTCCAGACAAACTGAAGAGAATTTTTGTGGCACAGCACACTGTTCATAGTCATGGTGTCACCAATTTGTGTCTGGAATGTGTCCAGCCATAGTACAGAAAGATGTAAAGAAATAAAGCAAAACTATTTTCGTGGGCTGTTATTAGAAGTTATATTTTGTAAGCTGCGTATGAAAGAAAGAACACTATACAACAGGGACCAACCAAATCAGGGAGTGTAGTTAGTATACTGATGAGTAATATTGTTATATGCTCATATCCCATTTCCTTAACGTTGACAGACTACATACTGTTTGGTCTTCCTGATTTAGATTTTGCCAAATAATTTCTGGAATGGTTCCTTCAGCGAGGCTGCAGCTGAGCACGACTCTCGTAAAGAAAGCATCTCTACATATTCTATGCGTGTTCATATTTCTGCTATTTATTTTCATGGCGTTACTGATATAAGATTACTGTATGATAGCCTATTTGTATATAATATGTGCCAACGTACTTCCACAATTTGATTCAATTAACTTTTCTCAGAGTTTACCAGCCAACAATGACAACAACGTGAAAATTTAAAAAGGCCCACTGCAGTATATCGGCATTGACATACTTTGATGTACATACTGCAACAAATTTCCTTGTTACCTTACAATTTGACTAACACTAATAAGCTTTTTTTTGTTAATAGAGCATTTACCAGTTTTTGACCACATCTCCCTGTCATACTTCAGTGGTATGTTCCTTCGTTTCTCAAATTCAAAAGCTGGATCTACAGCAAGTTCTTTTCCTGCTGTTTTTCGGAAAGCTTTGGTCCACCTTACTTTACGTGGATTCTTCTTCTTCTTGAAAGCCGCATGACATTTCGATCGGCAGAATTTGAAGATCTATAAATCACACAAATATGAGACACTAGCGTTAAGAACAAGTTTCGCTTCAGTTTACAGAAACAAATGTTCGTTGTTATCCAACACGGGAAAAACTCACCTTACAATCATTTCTTACGAACTGTATTCCATGTCCCGGATAGATACGGGAAGAACAAAAATAACACGTTTCTATACGCATGGTTTACAATAACATTACACCACTTCACGCCGAGCACCGTGAAAGACAGTAGAAGATCGAATTCGGCACTTGTTTGTTGTCAGCGGAAGGGCAGGAGTGAAAACTTGTTGCTTGTAATATATCTAAAATATCTTAACTATACAAACCGAAAAAATACTTTTCCCGACAAGTAATTATTTTCAGAGTATTGAAATATTAAAACATGTGTTTTAAACTTCTTAGCAAAATAGCTGTCTTTTCAGATTCTTGGCGATTTTCTGCGAACTACTACAAGTTTTTCAGGGAACGAGTGTTCAATCTTTGCAAAGGTGGGTTGTTTGAAATACGTGGTCGTGTTATAATGGTTTATCATGAAAGTGTAGGACCAAAATTACGGTGCAAGCGCCGTTGAATAGATATGTTTCCATTTGGCAGTGTGGTAAATATTGCAGTTGTGTACAATTTACCATCAACGGAGTTTGTCGTAAGCAAAGTAGTTAAACACCAACTTACGTTATAAATTACGTTTAGAGAGAGATTCTTTCAAACTTCAGTGGAATTACGTTTTCCATTGTTATTTGTTTTTTTTTCCTCTGTTTAACCATAACAGGGTCCTAAATACCACATTAACAAGGTTAGGTTAAAAAGCTATTTTTATTGTTAAAGAATGTTCTATTGCTCATATATTTCAACGCATTGCCTTGATAAACTGCATGTAGGTGTGTTACACTGTTAAATACTTGTAAGTAACTCTTTAGAGTACAAAGTAAAAGATGATTTTTCTAAATGAAGGTGTATTTGAAACCTGCACAGTTGAATTAGAAAAACAGAATGTTGTCATTATATCTATATACACAATTCCAGGTGTAACAGTAACAAAATGATATTTACCAAAGGTAATGGGTCTTTTACAGAAAGTCAGTAATGACAAAAAGAAAAAAGGTTTTAATAACCGCTGATTTCAATATAAATTTATCAAATTAAACCAGTGACTCAGTGCAGTTTATGGACCTGATCAAAAAATTTGGGTTTATGGCAAACTTAACGGATTTCATAAGAAAAAATGACAATACCGAAACCTGTATCGATAATATTCTATCAAATTATACATTTGATGATGAAAGGAAGCTATGTGTAGATTTAGGGTTTTCAGACCATTCTGCTTTGTTTATTGAAATGACGAATGCAAATGAACGAAGTACTATAAAAAACTTAAATCTAAAGACATTTTACTGGTGAAAACTTAAGATATGTCTGCTCTGAATTAGAAGAGGTGGAGTGGCAATTGAAGATGAGATTCCAGTCTCTACATTTTAACATATTTCTTTGAAATTTTTTTTTTTACATTTATTTAATGAAATATTTCCATTTAGAGTATGCCAGACAAAAGTGTCTAATAAGCTTAATTGGAATAAAAATATCCAATGAAAAAAAAAAGACAGTTGCACAATGAACTGAAATACAACAAAAACCCTGTTATCATTAACTATGTTAGATAGTATAAAAGGGTAGTGAAAGCAGCAAAAGAAATGGTTAATAATAAATACATTTTGGCTCATGGAAACAAATCAAAGGCCGTATGGTCCATCGTAAAATCAGAACTGGAGATTAGAACCATTAAGGAGTATATTTATTGGGAATCGAGCTTAAGAGCTGAAAGAGCCGTAAGGCTTCTGCAAGATGTAGAATTGTGTTTTACTTTATATTTTTGTTACTCACTTCTGCTGAATAAATACTATTTACTTCAAGTGCACTGCCACAGAAGATGCTTCTGAAACACAGCAGCGAGTGACAATAAAAATCTAAGTAACCATCTGTAGGTATGTGAGTCCACAGGTTCTTGTGACCATTATCATTGAAGCTAGAATCTTCTAGGTTGTTGGACCACTTGATGTTCTCCAGTTTCTTATTCCACAATCGACGTTTTAACCCCTCTACTGGGATCTTCTTCAGGATCTTTTGGTGTCCCTGGTTAGCTGATCACTGAAAGACCAATGTCATGTTCACTTACAAAATGGAGTTTTTCCTGTGCTTGCCTTTATGAAATGGGGGTGATTGGGTGAAATTTTTCTGGCCTTCGTCGTCGGATAGAAAATTATTCAGGCAGAGAAAGAGGGGACGGTTTACCAAAACATTATTGCTGTGCTGTAAAGGTGGCTTTCCCGGTTGTGGTTTGTATTCATAACGCGCTATCACTGGACAGTTCTCATTGATGGTGGGGAGTCAGAATACTGGAAGCCGATAGGTATTGTCACTATTGAAAGTATATTTGTTTTTAGAAATCTCAATCACTTCTTGGACTGTCCTTGTATAAGGTTACACACCTTGGCTAGCACTTGTAAATTACTGGAACCAAATCTTGAGCACAGTTCTTCTGATGTTCAACTACCACTTTTTTTTTTTTTTAGTAAGATACGTGTTGCATTTGTGCTGTTTCATACATTTTTACTGCCCTTCCCGTTTTGTCTATTTACAGAGAGATGTGACTTCATAGACTACCACAGCTCGAAGGTGATCAGGTCCAAATATTTTGTCAGAAAAATTCTTCTTTTTCATCTCCTCTCTCCCTCTCTCTCTGTTTATTTCATGTGGCTCTTATACAATGTTCCTGAAGAGTTGTGTTTATGTAGTCAGTAACACTAGAAACGAATGGTAGCATCACAGAGTTAAAAAGCTGTTCCTTGGCCTTTTTATTAGTGCAATTAATACTATTTCATTTTATAGCTGTATCCATG
The DNA here is from genome assembly GCF_023864275.1 of Schistocerca cancellata. Lineage (NCBI taxonomy): Eukaryota > Metazoa > Arthropoda > Insecta > Orthoptera > Acrididae > Schistocerca > Schistocerca cancellata. Next base: position 14,280,840 of record NC_064637.1, read on the forward strand.
GGCAAATCAATATAGCCATTGGCCTTCAGTGTCCCCTTTAAGAAATTCGGCTGTGCTTCCAAGCTGTTGTTATCACTGATACAGATTGTATGCAAAGACGTTGAGCTGTGTTTGCTTCCAGGCTGCGTGGTAGTGCAAAGTTGCATGTAAGTATCTGTTTGTGTCTGTAGACTTTCTATACATTCTGTGTCTTAGAGTACTGTCAGTTCTTCTGTAGACTAACACATCTAGGAACAGGAAACTGACGTCACTGTGCCTCCAAGATGAGGTCAATTTTGGGATGAATTTCATCTAATAACTTGTGGAATCTATGAAGCTTTTCTTTATGCTGTGGCATCTCACCTTGGAGATTGTGAGTCATGTTCCCATTTTTGAATCTTTAGATTGGGATTCATACATTTATATTTCTTACAAACCGTTGGTTCCTCGGTAAAGCAGCCACAAAGTAAAATGTCAGGAACATCACAAACAAATTCAATACTCAATTGATGAAAATAGCTGTGTTGCATGTATACCACCAGAAATTGTCTCTGTTAACCAAGAGTGGCTTTTAATGGTGTGTATCAGAGTCCACAGCCAGCGGCCAGTGGTTAGAATCGCTACCTCTAAATCGCGCGGTCCCAGGTTCGATTCCTGGCCAGGTCGGATATTTTCTTCACTCTTGACTGGGTGTTTGTGGTGTCCTAGTCACTTCATGTCTTCATCACCACAAAGACGCACGAGTCACCGCATTGAAATCAAACAGAAAGAGTTGCACCAGACAGCCGAGCAACCCCATATGTAGTCTGTAGTGTCTCAAGAATTTTGGTGTAAATTCTAGAAACACTTGGCCTTCAACCGTCTCGAACACCCGATATTTTAGGTACAAGTGCGGTAGAGTGAGGTCACTTCTACCGATCCGCCTGTTTCTGGGTGCAAATCAGAAGTTCGTTATTAGAAGACTGTAAGAGGGCTAGTCACTGACGACATCAATGTTTGCCACCAGTGCCACAGAAGACGTGAGGTGAACGCAACGAATAATTATGTCGTATTCTTTGATGTCTTAATGTCTGTGGTGATTGTAAAAGAGAGTATTGAACAGTGGAATATAGAGTGCTATGCACATTCATGTATTGGACTCACTTGGGAATAGAGACTTAAATTATTTCATGTCTTGGCTGTGAACAAAACAAGACACATGTATGCTATTTGAATATATGTAAATGAGTCTAACATGTAAGGAATAAGTTAGCTTGCAGAAGTTATTATCTGTGAAAGTTAAAAATATAAAGTGATGGAACTGAAAAGTATTATACGAGTACCAAAATTATTTCAAGGATACAGAAGTAATTTATTAAATTCTCTTAACCAGTTATTGTCTTCAGAGAAGAAACTTGTGGGGGACTGATGTAGCTGATCAGAGGAAGAGGATCGGCTACACACAACGTGCAAGTTAACTGAATTGAGAGATGTATGTGCCTTGCAACCCGATACCACACTGTCTCTTGTTCTCCGAAAAACGTTAGAAGTCTCCTGGTCAGTGATGACGTGCGGTCATTACGGAGCATATCACAAGATTTTTGATTCGTTCCAAACCAAAAGTGATGTTTCTGATTCACCAAGGACGTAAATAAAGCCAAGAACCACACACACAAAAAAAGGCACAGAGCTTTGTACCAAAGATCCTGGAATATCACTCCAGAAATTCTCTATTGGTTGGACTACCAGCCTTACCATCTTAAAGCAATACAAACTGTTAAAAGAAAAGAAAAAAAATTCCTTCACGTCTATATTTATGTGCTGCTCCATGACTCTGCTGTCAATATCTTTATTCTTGGCTTGTGTGTAACTTCTGTGTTTTTCTTACAGAAAATGTGTTGTTTTTCGTATCCAGGGTGTAATTACAAAGCTAATAAAATGTTTTCTTGCCTTTAAATAATATTTTTCATCAGGTTATGGGCCCAGCACGTTTGAAAAATATTATTTAAAGATTTACGCTGATGCAGATTTCGCAGGTGATAACCGGACAAGGCGCTCAACAACTGGAATTCTTGCAAAGTACTCAGGTGGTGCAGTGTCATGGACAAGTCAGTTGCAGAAAGTAGTGGCCACATCCACAACCGAGGCGGAAATAATTGCAGCTAGTGAAGGAGCAAAAGAGTTAGTTTGGTTACGTCGTCTGCTATCAGAATTAGTGGAAATGTCGGGGCAGCCTCCAGTTCTTTACATTGACAATGCTAGTGCATTGAAGTTGGCAAAAAATCCAGAATATCATCGACGTTCTAAACATATAGAGGTCCGACATTTCTATGTTCGTGAAAGATATCTGAATGGTGAGATTTTCTTGGAACACATTGATGGACACAACCAGTTGGCAGATATTTTGACGAAACCTCTTGAACGAGTTCGATTTAATTTTCTATTTTCAGAAATTGGCATGCAAGAGACAAAGCAATAATTTCATGATTTTTTTTCTTTTCTTTTGGAGGAAGTGTTAAAAGAAAAGAAAAAAAATTCCTTCACGTCTATGTTTATGTGCTGCTCCATGACTCTGCTGTCAATATCTTTATTCTTGGCTTGTGTGTAACTTCTGTGTTTTTCTTACAGTAAATGTGTTGTTTTTCGTATCCAGGGTGTAATTACAAAGCTAATAAAATGTTTTCTTGCCTTTAAATAATATTTTTCATCACAAACTTTTTCGGAGGCTACTAAGATGAAGGTTGTTGCCTTTAACTTTTTATTTCCAAGGTTAACTACGGAAATGGCTGTCCATGTTACAGGCATAACAAAGTTTGTCAGTTATTTTTGCCATGGGAAAGGGGGTGGGGGGTGGGGCATACTACAGCTGTGTATTTGCTAAGACAGTTTAATGGTTTTCACCTTGGATGTTCCACAGTCCTTTTGTGGGTACGTATGTGGTGCACACGGGACCCCGAGCTATTGCAGTCTTCTTTCCTTTCCAGGCTGCATTACCATCCCTGTTCCTCTCCCTCCCTATCCTTGCTCCTTTGTCCCTGTCCCCTCTTTTCCCTCTTAGTGGACTTCTTTATGTCGGACCTGGCTATCCTGGCTTTGTTTTGGTCTGTGCTATTGTTTAGTTTGCTGTTTCCATCTCCTTTTTGGCGTTTTTGGTCCTCTTGGGGTTGTTGTTGTTGTTGTTGTTGTTGTGGTCTTCAGTCCTGAGACTGGTTTGATGCAGCTCTCCATGCTACTCTATCCTGTGCAAGCTTCTTCATCTCCAAGTAACTACTGCAACCTACATCCTTCTGAAACTGCTTAGTGTATTCATCTCTTGGTCTCCCTCTAAGATTTTTACCCTCCACGCTGCCCTCCAATACTAAATTGGTGATCCCTTGATGCCTCAGAACATGTCCTACCAACCAATCCCTTCTTCTAGTCAAGTTGTGCCATAATTTTTCTCTTCTTCCCAATCCTATTCAATACCTCCTCATTAGTTATGAGATCTACCCATCTAATCTTCAGCATTCTTCTGTAGCACCACATTTCAAAAGCTTCTATTCTCTTCTTGTCCAAACTATTTATCGTCCATGTTTCACTTCCATACATGGCTACACTCCATACAAATATTTTCAGAAACGTCTTCCAGACACTTAAATCTATACTCAATGTTAACAAATTTTTCTTCTTCAGAAACACTTTCCTTGCCATTGCTAGTCTACATTTTATATCCTCTCTGCTCAGTTATTTTGCTCCCCAAATAGCAAAACTCCTTTACGACATTCAGTGTCTCATTTTCTAATTTAATTCCCTCAGCATCACCCGACTTAATTCGACTACATTCCATTATCCTCATTTTGCTTTTGTTGATGTTCATCTTATACTCTCCTTTCAAGACACTGTCCATTCTGTTCAACTGCTCTTCCAAGTCCTTTGCTGTCTCTGACAGAATTACAATGTCATTGGTGAATCTCAAAGTTTTTATTTCTTCTCCATGGATTTTAATACCTACTCCGAACTTTTCTTTTGTTTCCTCTACTGCTTGCTCAATATACAGATTGAATAGCATCGGGGAGAGGCTACAACCCTGTCTCCTTCCCATCGCAACCACTGCTTCCCTTTCATGCCCCTCGACTCTTATAACTGCCATCTGGTTTCTGTACAAATTGTAAATAGCCTTTCGCTCCCTGTATTTTACCCCTGCCACCTTCAGAATTTGAAAGAGAGTATTCCAGTCAACATTGTCAAAAGCTGTCTCGAAGTCTACAAATGCTAGGAATGTAGGTTTGCCTTTCCTTAATCTATTTTCTAAGATAAGTCGTAGGGTCAGTATAGCCTCACGTGTCCCAACATTTCTACAGAATCCAAACTGATCTTCCTCGAGGTCGGCTTCTACCAGTTTTTCCATTCGTCTGTAAAGAATTCGCGTTAGTGTTTTGCAGCTGTGACTTATTAAACAGATAATTCGGTAATTTTCACATGTGTCAACACCTGCTTTCTTTGGGATTGGAATTATTATATTCTTCTCGAAGTCTGAGGGAATTTCGCCTGTCTCATACATCTTGCTCACCAGATGGTAGGGTTTTGTCAGGACTGGCTCTCCCAAGGCTATCAGTAGTTCCAATAGAATGTTGTCTACTCCCGGGGCCTTGTTTCACTTAAGTCTTTCGGTGCTCTGTCAAACTCTTCATGCGGTATCATATCTCCCATTTCATCTTCATCTACCTCCATTTCTTCCATTTCCATAACATTGTCCTCGAGAACATTGCCCCTGTATAGACCCTCTATATACTCCTTCCACCTTTTTGCTTTCCCTTCTTTGCTTAGAACTGGGTTTCCATCTGAGCTCTGGACATTCATGCAAGTGGTTCTCTTTTCTCCATAATTTTCCTGTAGGCAGTATCTATCTTACCCCTCGTGAGATAAGTCTCTACATCCTTACATTTGTCCTCTAGCCATCCCTGCTTAGCCATTTTGCACTTCCTGTCGATCTCATTTTTGAGACATTTGTATTCCTTTTTGCCTGGTTCATTTACTGCATTTTTGTGTTTTCTCCTTTCATCAATTAAATTCAGTATCTCTTCTGTTACCATAGGATTTCTACTAGCCCTCGTCTTTGTACCTACTTGATCCTCTGCTGTCTTCACTATTTCATCCCTCAAATCTACCCATTTTTCTTCTACTGTATTTCTTTCCCCCATTCCTGTCAATTGTTCCCTTATGCACTCCCTGAAACTCTGTAAAACCTCTGGTTCTTTCAGTATATCCAGGTTTTTTATGGTAGCTGTCATAATTGGTAACAGTAATGTCTGAGAGTGCACAGGTCTGGGACGAGGGACGTGTCTGCACGCAGCCTCCACTCGTCGGGGTGCCCGGCCAACTGCTGCCGCCCGTGCCCGCCCACGCGCAGCCCCTGCCGGTGGTGTCGCTGCCGCTGCTGGCGCAGCAGTACCGGCTGGCAGCGCAGCCGCCCCTGCAGCTGGTGCAGCCGCCACTCGCCCGGCAGCTGGTGATCCACCCGCAGCTACCGCGGGCCCCGCCGCCGCCGCCGCCACCACCACTGCTGCTCCGCTCGCCTCTCCGGCTCACTGTGGTAATCCTACTCTCTGCAGAAGTGTGCGAAAAAGACTAGAGAAAAGGAATTGGTAAATTCGTTGTTGTTGCATTGACCGAGAACTTTGTAAAGCCATTTTTCAATCGGTATAAAAATGGTATTTAGTTTTGTGAGTCCCTGATGTCGGAGTACCGAGATTGAGAGCTACATTCTATCAAAAATTACTCGGATAGGATTGACGCCTCAGCAGAAGATTGTGGGGGTTGCGTGTGGTCGTGTAGAGTTGCTGTACCTGCACGGAACGTGTGTAATTTTGATTTTATATGTGGCAGAAGGAAGAACAGCACTATAAAGTACACTAGCTTAGTGTTAATGCAATTATATTCCAAACAGTTAAAGGGATTTTGTTAGCAAGTTAAATACTAAAGTTGCTGATAAGAGCTTCTGTATTAATAGTTAATTCTGCTGAATCTGTCTGTGCACCTTTTCGGTATGCACAATAGGAAAAAACTCTAATGACATTACTCTTCACTCCCACAAATACTTGAAGTGGAAGTCACTGTGATTATTTAATGACACAATCAGTTCCTCTCCTGAATTTTCTGAAATAACTTAATTGTGCCAGTCTTCCCACGATGCGCTACATATGATGAACCTTTTCACTGCTACACCTGTGCTGTCTGTCTTCCGTGCTGAGGCAGCTTTCGTTGTGCTGAGGGACAGTGTTCCAGCCTTTATGAAATACTTACTATCCAATTTCTCTAATATTAGTAGTGCACTGTTTTTGCTTGATGTGGGTCTTAACTTGTCTGTGGACTGAATATGTATCAATTTTGCACATTGAGCTATCAAACTATCTTGATTCCTTAAAGTCCACGTGTGCATGCCTGGCACAACTTTCGTCACCTGTATTATTTATTGCATAATCCAGAGCTGACCCTGCTATTCAGTTCCAATCCCCCCCTGTGATTGGGTCTTTTTCACCGAAGAGGTAAGTAATATGCTGAAAGAGAGCTCAATTCTTTATCTAGTTACAAAAGCATCTTAAACACCTCTTTCCATGTAAAACTTATATTCTCTCTTCAATTAACGATACAACTTGGTTATATTACATCATCCATACTTGTGGTCCTCAACTCAAACACTTGCCTCCACCTCAAGTGCTGCTTCCATACCAGATTGAAGAAGAAGAAGAAGAATATATCAGAGATACAGTTCTGCATTGTGAATTAAAGTCTTGCTTTTCAGGACACTTTCCACTCACGTCTGCACAGAATTTCGCTCGCCCACTACAGCAGGTGGAGACATGCACTGAATGTGTACTTCCACTGGACAGGGAGCTCTTCACAGACAGAAAGCCTAGCAGCTGTCTCCTACTCCCGATCAATCTCCCTTGACTTAAACCTCTCTCGTATCTTCACTCGATTTTGAACTGAATTTCTTTTTGTTTTCCATCATATTGCACAACATCAAAAAAGTAAAACATTGCATCCAGTTGTAAAGAATCTGCAGAGGTAAAAATGCATTGTGTAAACTTTATGTATGGTTGATATTAGCTCGTACATTACAGTGAATGAAATGTAGATAAGATACAGAAATTTTGTTTGAAATTGAGAGCAGAAGGATATCTCGTTTCGTATCTGAAGGACTGTGTCACGTAACACGCCCATTCGTGTCCTTGCACATTGCGATTCATGTGGTCATAAAAAGCGACATATCAGAACGAGTTTTTTTGCAAATTGTAGCTCAAAATAAGGCACATGTTGTAAGATAAATTCTTGAAACTTTTTTATTCACGTGGATACAGAAGTTGCTCAGCAGCTCGGGACACATTAAGTTGTCTGTAGCATTGTAGGAAAACCCGAGTGGCGTGCGTATACACGTCCACAACCGCACAGGAATAGCATAGCGTGGCCTGTACATGTGCTCGCAGCAGTGAAAGGATTCTCTTTCTGTCTTCAAAGGTAACTGATCTAACAGCTTGGTCATAGATTTTTTGTTGGTGGCAAACCGACCCTTAAATTGGACTCGTATCCACGCTGATTGAAATGGCAGTGATAGGCTGAAGCCCCGTGACTGTATGTCCGCATGTTTTTCCCAGTTCCTCAATTTGGTATCAGGGAAACAGTGGTTTATGGAGAGAGATTAGTTCCGTAAGCACCATCTTTTTAAGATAATCATTAGGATGTTACGAAGCAGAAGCCAGTCAGCCTATTGCTTTCCCTAGCCATAGCAGGATTTTGTCAACGTCTACAGTATAGTCGCTTCAGGCCTTGTTGCCAAGGCTTACTTTTTGATGTTACCTTTCCCTCTCTCTGATTTTTACCAAGCTACCTGTCTCAAATGATGCTGCAGAGATCAAATTAGCTGAGTTCCTTAAAGTTTAGTCTCTTTCGTCCTCCCTATAAATTTGTTTGTTCATTTCCTTGCAGTTATTCACAGCAAGTGTTCTTGTTTGCCTTCAGACCTGCAGCAGTTCTGATGAACGACTTGTCAGTAGGGAGAACTGTGTACCACTCAGCTATTAAATTTTCCTCTTTCAAAGGAAGCACATAATGCACAAACATTCCCCCGACAGATCTCGTACGGCAATCCCTCGGTACAGAGAACGACGTTGAGCTTTCCTACTAAATAATGTTCGACAAACTTGCTTCTGTCATTGTTGGATATCACACACATCACAATAAACGATAATAATAGATAAAATATTAACCCCACAACTGTAAGAGATGAAAAACAAAATCCCAGTGTGCAGCAAATGATCCCTTGTATCCAGGAAGGCACCGTATATAGCATTCTGAACGGCATAAAAGGTGCTTTCTTCCTCTAATACGGGATGTCGACACACTCACTGTGGAGGGTACAGACAGACTGTTGTCTGAAATGCTTTTGAACAGAGAGATCCGTATGGAACATATGCTTTTGTGTGTCGGAAACTTGGACATAGGAGAATGAAAACAAAGGAACAACAGACTCAAACAAATGAGTACTGACAGCGGTGGGATGAAATGAGAAGCGTGTTCAAAGAAGCAACATTGTGAGCTACGTACTCTGTCACTTATGCCTACAGTCCATTCACCGAAATGAGAGACAGACTGGAAACGCATCAAATCATGTGACCAGAGCACTGCAGTCGAGGGGTAAACAATACGGGAAGCGCTCGGTCAGTGTGGCCGCATATGTTGCGAGTAAAAGTTGTTAGCTTGTGAGCATAGGATCTGATTGTAAAGTTTATCATGCTTGGAAGACCTTTTGATTATTAATGTATCAGTGGTTGTGATCGCATTAATCGATCACTGTTTCTCTGCTCACCCAATAGTTACTCTTTTTTTCTCCCATTAGTATCACATACGCCTAAACTCGTTATGTCATCCTCCACAGATAACAGCAATCGATGTCGACATGTCAGTTTTGAGTTCACCCAAATAGTGATAAAAAAAGAAGTCATTAAGTTCTGCAGAGAAACACATGGTTCTTAATGTTTATAAAACAGAGCTGTTGTATCCAGAGCAATGAATGACTGATATTGTTTTAAAAACAGCTGCACATGCAGGTTTTGGTTATTCTTCGCTGTATCATTTGATAAATGAGTACAAGGCCACACACTCTGAAGTTTCCTAAAAAAGAACAATCATGGCAGAAGCTTTCAGTAAGTGTACGGCAGAAGCTTTCAGTAAGTGTTTTTCACGTCTCCTCATTTATTCCACAACGAATTGCTAACAATTTTATTTACATTTTGGTGTGGAAGCAATGGCATGCTAATAGACAGGGATGACATCGTTTTATGGAGGTGGCATTATCTGCGAACCATTAAATTGTTGAGAGATGAAGGAAGACCCATTTACTATTTGGACGAGACATGGTTGAATGCAGGACATACCTGAAGTAACATCTGGGTGGATAATGCCATTAAATCCTCTAAACAAGAGTTTCTGTCCAGTTTACCCACTGGACGCAATGAGCCAATCGTCATCTTGACAGTCCACATCTACCAAACGTAAACGGAATGAAGCTCCTGATGCCAAGACTCTCCCAGCTGCATCACAGTTCCTTGTAGTTTCATGTACTGAAGATGGTCATCCATTTCATATTCAGAAAGGTGTTAATGCAATTGCCAGCTCTGTAAAATCCTGCTCTCATTTACGCAGTGGCTCTGTGCTTTAGGAGACTACTTCTGATTCTCAAGCACAACTACTGCTGGCCACTTCGTTTCTCCGCGGCTGTCTTGTTCCTGTCGAGGCCCGTAGAACTCTGAATTCTTCCTGTGATGTTGTTTACACTAGGCTGCTCGATGGTATGACTGAAGCAGAATTCCAAACGTACCTTACTGATCAGGGTGTCATTGCAGTCCATTGGGTGATGAAAAAAGTAGATGCATCCTTAGTGCCCACACTCACTCTTTTTCTCATATTTGATAGAGTAATGCTTCCATTGAAGATCAAAGCAGGCTATGAAGTTATCACAGCCTGATTGTACACTCTGAACCTGATGCACTGCTACCAGGTCATCGTTTCGACCACACTCGAATGTCCTGTCAACACCTGGCCAAACTTCTGGTAGGAATGCTCACAAGGGCACTTTCCGCCTTCTTCTCCCTACTGTATCGACTGCAATGGTGACCGTGCTGCCTCTTCTCGAGATTGTTCCACCTATCTCGGTGAGTGGGCTGTCGGGGAGATCTGGGTAAAGGAAAAAGTTCCTTACCCGGTCACTTGCAAGTCGTCGACTAGTCGCAAACCCATCATTCTTTCATCTGGCACTTACAGTGCTGTGTTTGCTACATTTCGCTTCACGAAGGACACGGCAATGCAGACGTGTAACCTTAAATTCAGTACTGTGGTTGTGAAATTGCCCAGTGTCGTGGTAGCATCGCCATCTCCTCGTCCAGCTGTGCAGCAGACTGTTAAACTTTCGCCTCACAGGACAAAGTCACCTGTAATACAACTGGAAAGGTCGGACAGAATGCTCGTGCGACGACTTCCTCCATCCCTCCGGCCAACAAACATCTGAGACTACTTCTGCCTATCGGAAAGGCTCCAAGAAATCGAACAAAGATAAATTGTCTTCTCCTTCGCCGACACAGAGGTACCTTTAAATGGTATCGCCACGTGACACCGTTACCGGCTGACCTCCGTGTGTACATTACGCACTGCGGACATGTTTTTCTGTCCTGGATTACACAGATGAAGAGAGGGAGAATGCCGACACTTCTGTAGATCTCGTGGAACAGGTTTCTCCCGCCTCTGCACCCAGTAGCAGTGAGTCCTCGAAGGCTGGCACTTGGCAGCCACCGAAGTGACACCCCTTCATTTTTTCCCTCTTTCCCCTTTCTTCGTTACGACACTCTTTCAATGGAACGTTCGTGGCCTTCGATAAGACAGAGAGGATTTACGGCTGCTCTTAGAATCACACTGTCCGCTTGTTCTCTGCCTCCAGGAAACAGTACAGACTCCTCACGACCGCTTTGCCCCCTAGGGGGGCTCACCACTCTGCCTTTGCAGCACTTTTTCCTCCCTATCCTCTTGCTATTCTTTTTCCCCTTCCCTCGGGGAACACGTGTGGGGTATTATTGGGATCAATCTGCATTCTGTCGCGACCTGTGAACAGTCTCGACTTTCTTTTTGGCTCCCTTTTCCTTCAACTGTTTCCCTTCTCCTCTCGTTCCTCCGCTTAGGCGTTTGAGGATCCTCTTTCTTTCTTCTTCCTCCCTGTGCGCTCCCGAAGGCCGGCTCACGCGTCTGACGTGTAAAAGGTGACCGGGTAACGCGTAATTCCCTGCCCCGGGTTGACAGGTAGGGTTTGCACGTATCCCCTGGTACGGGCCGGGCCCAGGAGGGGGGTGATTGCCTGAGCTGTCACCTTCCCAGATTGCCCGTCGGTCCAACTGTCAGGTGCCGGGGAGGTACGACCAGAGGTGTGAACAATCACGTCGGGCAGGTGCGCCCCCACGTGAAGGGGGCCCCCAGTTGGCAGGAGCACAGCGTCGGAGACATTGGTAGTCGTGGGGGATTTCCTCGCGACGTGTCACTTGTCCTCTCCGTCGACGTCGACAAAATGTAAATGTAATGGGACTACCGTACGAAGACCCTTCCCGCTGCACCGCGGTTCCTCGCGGTATCACGTACTGAAGACAGTCAGTCCTTCGCCACCGTCAATCCGTTTATTATTCGGAAAGGTGTCGATGCCATTGCTGGCCCAGTGAAATCCTGCTCTCGTTTACAGAATGGCGCTTCGCTTTTGGAGACGGCTTCCGATTCTCGAGCACGATAGCTACTTGCTGCATCGCTTCTCCACGGCTAACCTGTTCGTGTCGAGGCTCGTAGAACTTCGAATTCTTCCCTCGGTGGTGTAGTTTACACCGGGCCGCTTGACGGTCTGACCGAGGCTGAAATACAATCTTACATCTCGGATCAGAGTGTCATTGCCGTCCGTCGTGTAATGAAAATGGTCGATTCCTCCTCGGTGCCCACCCACACTCTTTTCCTCACTTTTGATAGGGTGGCGCTGCTGTCAGAGATTAAAGCGGGTTATGAAATCGTCACAGTCTGGCTGTACATTCCGAATCCATTGTGCTGCTACCAGTGTCGTCGGTTCAATCACACTGGAATGTCTTGTCGACACCCGGCTCGATGTGTAATCTGTGGCAGGGATGCACACGAGGGCGAATGTCTGCCGCCTCCTCCCCGCCGTATTAACTGCAGTGGCAGCTATGCTGCCTCCTCCCGGGATTGTCCCGTGTATCTAGATGAGCGGGTTGTTCGAGAGATTTGGGTAAAGGAAAAAGTACCTTACCCGGTAGCTCACAAGTTAACTTGACTCCTTCTGCTGCCACGTGGTGAGTAGATTTTTTTCTTTTTATGTATCCAATTATCTTACAGTGTCATGTTCTATATTTGTCCAGGACTGATCGTGTGATGCACCCATTCTCACCCACAGTCCTTTAACACTGACATCCCGAGTATGTCCACCTCGGCAATAGTGTATTTAATTCCGTGCAATATAAATGACGTTTTTATGAAGGTTGCAGCTGTGTCTATTTTAAGAATTTATTCTCATTCTGAAGTGTTGTGTAAGTTTACATAACTTTTGGATACGATGTATTGTGTGGTTTATTTCTGCCCCTGTTTCCGTGCAGTCATCTCTGATATTCTAGAGTTACTCTGCACATTTCCTGTGCAGAAATCTGTCATTGACAGTGTTTGCTTACACTAGAGGAGTTTGAGCTTTTGCACCGGCCTGAGACCTCCACATCCAAAACTGATACACAGTGGTGCGTTTGATCCAGTGTGTTAGTCAGTTTTCTAGGAGAGGGTTACTGTGTCCACAAGCCTTCACTCTCACCCTCCCGTGTCAAATGCTGTTTACTTTCCCAGGAGAATGACTTTGAGAGGACAAATCCATGTGTGGCACCAGTGTTTCTGTGATCAGTATGTGGGTCCTAAACCAATTTCAGTGCATCACTTCTGCTTTCAGCATATCTCAGTATGTCATGCACGTGTGTTTCTGCGTGACATTACTACGAGTGTGTGTTACATTTATTTTAGTGTAGTGTCATTTTAAAATACTGACTGAAACATTTAAAAACTAAAGTATTTATATTGAGTCTATAGTCATTTGTACGAAATAGTAATTCGTAATTGCATTACATAATACGTCGTTAATACCCGTTTTCCCATCTTAGGTGAATCCGCCAGTTAAAGCTAACGTTCTAGGAGCCCCGTGTGTCACGAAGTTGCCAAACGCCGTAAAAGCTCCGGCGACTCCGCCAGCTGTGAAGGTGCCACCCGCAGTAAAGGAGTCGGACGGCACTTCGGAGGCGAATGGGAGTGCAGCGGTTACCCTCGACTCTACTTGTCAGAAGTCGGAGGACAGGTGTGTGCCGCAGGCTTACAGCTGTTTGCTTTCCTTTTTCTAGTAGCTGCTCCCCCCCCCCCCCCCCCCTCCCCCTGTATTGTCAGTCAGTTATAGTAGTGTTTCTGGAGATTCTGATGTTCTATTTGAACTTAAAACCAGGTGTAGAGACACATCCTGTGTCTGTAGTGTTGCTGTTGTGAAAAATCACACACACAAATTAAGCTGAATATTTGCTCACCAATTACAGCTAAATACCTTTCTAATTAAGAATCACTGAAGAAGTTACTCAGAGTTACATTTGGAATTTGGAACCTTTTCGGGTGCTCAGAATATTCTTTAATTGCATTGTCATTATACGCTACAGACTAAAATGTAGTGTAGCATAAAAATAAATTGCACTTAGCAATTCCTAACATATATATTACCTAATTTTATACAACACAATTGCACAAGCATTTGATGATGTCGTAATCAGTATCTACTGATAACCGTTAAGTCTTTAGACTGAAGGCACGTGCTGTGAGGGTTGACATAATGTTCCCAATGTATTGTCAACAGTATGGCATTGAGAATTGCTCATGTAATTGTGTCGTATAAAATACAAAAAATATAATCAATTGAGTACTTAATCTCTGTGGACAGTGAGTAATAGTTCGCTAAAACACACAATTGAGCTGACATTACTGTAGACCCAGCTCTTGTGAAAATAACTCGGCCGTGTGGCTGGCTGCAGCTGCACTCCAATTTGGAGGAGGACAAGATGGGAAGCAGCTGTATTGGCTTTCAGATAGTGTCACTAAGGTTATTGGCGTTGGGAAGAAGAAAAAAAATCATAGTGCCAATGAAACGTGTGAGCAGCAGCAGCAGCAGAAGAAGAAGAAGAAGAAGAAGAAGAAGAAGAAGAAGAAGAAGAAGAAGAAGAAGAAGAAGAAGATGATGATGATAAACCCACACAGTAAATATACCATTTACAATATGGATAAATGTGTTATTAGCCAGAAATTGCTGTGATATTGTGAATAATATTAAAAAATGCCAATTTTGCAAAATTTCATAGCTAGCAAGGAAACTTGGAGAAAAAATTGTTCTGCCTATATGATTCAGTCCTGAAGGTGCCGGAATGAAGACATTGTCATGTGTGTGAATGAGTCAATAGTTTAAAAATGAGCATAGTACAATAAACATTTACGTAAGAAAGTAAGTCTCTATATTAAAGCTGCCAGCGATTAATTCAGAGGAAATGTGGATTCGTACACATTTCGCTCTCAGTAAATGCTTTTGAAGTGTTGGTCCCTGAGGAGCACTTTTGAACCAAAATGCGTTCAGCAGGTAACGGCCTGTAGTGATGTCTGTATTGGATTTGACAACATGGATCCACTTGTAATAATACTGGAGTGTATGACGTTACTATCTCCCCCTCTGCTGCCATCCTCAGCAGCTCTCCAGTTTGCTTTGCCAGTTAATAGTTATTTTTTGGAAAATTTAACTTTTCCAGCATTGCCAGTTGCTCTGGCCACTAACAGACGGAATGAGAATGCACTTTTTGCGTTAGAGCCACAAAAAGACTTCATGGAACATGATAAGTTTGTAAAGTATAAGAAAAATAGGGCAAAAAATTTTAGATACTGTTGTGCAGTGTGTTATCCATATAACCTTCTCTCAATTGATTTTGACATGCGACAGCTGCTGCCCCGAGGAAGGGTGTGATTTAGTGTTTGCAGCCAAAGTGTAAATTCTATTTTTGTGTCGGATATTTTAACGACTTCTGGTTACGTTCTCTGGATGCTGCAAATAGTGTTTACTGCTTCAGAGTCTCCTTTGTCTTTTGATGTGCATTTCTTTCTCAAACGGTCAGTACTGACTTTAAGTTAGAATTTTTGAAGAAAGATAACCTTTATTGAGTGTTATAAGTAGAGCTCAGTTTCTGAAGTAGGAGAGGTTCCGGAAAGGTAATTAACGTGCAGTTATAGTGACTTAAAATTTTATTGTAACAATACCAAAGAAGGAAAGTTGCTACTCACCATATAGCGGAGATGCTGATTCGCGATCGGCACAACAAAAAGATTCACACAGTTATAGCTTTCGGCCATTAAGGCCTTTGTCAGCAGTACACACACACACACACACACACACACACACACACGCAAACGCAAACGCAAACGCAAACGCAACTCGTACGCACGTCTTCAGTCTCAGAGCTGAAACAACACTGTGAGCAGCAGCACCAGTGCATGATCGGAGTGGCGACTGGGTGGGGGTAAGGAGGAGGGGGCTGGGACGGGAAGGGGGAGGGGTTGTATGGTGGGAGTGGTGGACAGTGAAGTGTTGCAGTTTACATGGAGGGCAGGAGTAAAGGTGCAGGGGAGGGGGGGTAAGTAGCAGAAAAAAGAGAAATAAAAAGAAATTAAATACTGGGAGTGGCAGTGAAATGGCGGCTGTGTAGTGCTGGAATGGGAACAGGGAGGGGGCTGGATGGGTGAGGAAAGTGACTAACGAAGGCATGTAGGCGTGACAACCAACAAGCTGTCTGTCCGCATGAACGGCCAGCGACAAACTGTGGCCAAAAAACAAGTTGGCCACCCTGTCGCTGAACACACTTCCAAACATAGTACCCTTCATCCCAGTGACTGCTTCACAGCCTGTGCCATATGGATCCTTCCCATCAACACCAGCTTTTCTGAATTGCACAGGGGGGAAATTTCCCTGCAATACATCCTACCTTCCTGTGACCCTCCTGGTCTCAGCCTTTGTTAGTCACTGTCCTCACCCATCCAGCCCCCTCCCTGTCTCCATTCCAGCACTACACATCCGTCATTTCACCGCCACAGCCAGTCTTTTAATTTCTCTCCTTTCCACTACTTACCCCCTCCCCCTCTGCCCCTTCTCTCCTGCCCTCCGTCTAAACTGCAACACTTCAGTCTACCACTCCCACCACACTATCCCTCCCCCTTCCCCTCCCCACCCCAGCCTCCTCCTTACCCCCACCCAGTCGCCTCTCCCATTATGCACTGGTGCTGCTGCTCGCAGTGTGGTTTCAGCTCTCCGAGACTGCAGACCTGTGTGCAAGTTGCATTTGTGTGTGTGTGTGTGTGTGTGTCTACTGCTGACAAAGGCCGTAATGGCCGAAAGCTATAATTGTGTGAATCTTTTTGTTGTGCCTATTGTGACTCAGCATCTCTGCTATATGGTGAGTAGAAACTTTCCTTCTCTGGTATTGTTACATTCCATCCTGGATTTTCCATTGTTTGAAATTTCATTGAACATTTAAGACCCAGACCACAGAATATCATTTGACTATTTCCTCGAAGATCTCTCCATGATGATTTAATGCAACAACCTTCAATTTTAAAAGATTAACCAACCAAAATTCTGGAAATGAAATCTGTAATCTTTAAATAGTGTGGTATTCTTAAAATTCATTGATACTGTTTTAAATAGATTTAGTTTTTCGACATTTCCCGTAAGTTTTCAAAACACAAATGTGAAAATGCAGTGATACGAACCACTGAGAACCATACGGGCCTACAGCACACAGTCATCGACTTTGAGATTGTAGCACATCTGTTGATGTTACAGTGAATCAGCTTTGTCTGCGCTGTACATCTACACTGGTATGTATGAACTTTTGCGAAAAGCTCTCCGACTAATTTCTCTGACGTTCCCTTCCGTGGTGGTCCAAAGCACAAATATTCATTGTTGTAGGAGTGCTTGCTCCCTACACTGATGCCCACTTCTTCATAAAAGCTGGAAGGTCTTGAAGGAATTTTGTGGTTTCAGCACTCGAGTCAGTTAAATGGATGCTGAGGATTTCAGAACCTTTAAGAGTGTTACAGACCTTATTACCAAACCGAAAGTTGATAAATGTTAACAATGTACATTCCAGAAACTTTACCACGATGAAGTTTTGTTTAAAAGTAACATATTCTTCATCGGAGTTGGATAACACCATTTTCTTCAGGTCACATCGAGGGAGACCACAATTTGTCATTTCCCCATAGTTTGTAGATGCCTTGCAAAATCTAGTGCTTAGATATGTAGGTGGAAGGTAAACATTAAACTAGAAACACAAAGGCTTTAAAAACTACTAGATCAAATTTGAAACATGTAGACTTAACTGAACTAGTAGATTTCATGCCTGAAGTGAATAGGCAGTTTTATCTGAACGTCAGGCCAGAGAATCTTCTCTCCACCGGTTCCACATGCGCACTGTCGAAGCAGCCTGCTCTGTACGAGTTGCAGTGTCACGGAACGATAGACCTGCCTGCCAGAGACCACTCATACTGTCCCGTTCGAGTGCTCTCACGTACCACCCACTACAAAACATGTTGTGTCAATTAAGTTCAGAAAATTCCTGTACGAAATTTTCTCACAATTTTCCAAAAACGACACGAGATACACAAACACCATCGACAGGCCAACATTTTTCGAGCATTCGAAGAAATAGACTCAGTGCCTACACTGAGGCAAGTGCTACTTTACATGAGAAGGACCTGCACGGAAACGTGCTCCAGATGGCTTCGACTCAATAACAGAACAGAAAAAGTTTGCCCCTACTTGACCTTAAAATTTGAATCCGAGACTCATGATAAACACAAAAGGATACCCAAGTTTAATTATTATTACTTAGGGTGGCCTTAACAGCAAGACTTTAATGTGCAATGGAGCTGTAATTACAGTTCCAGCAATGTAGCTGTCAAAAGCAGAACAACCCAGATATGACCCCCCAAGGGGTTCAATTCTTTGCCGAGTTCCTTCTCGGCTACCACAGGGGCCCTAACTTTGTGGCACTATTCCCTTCCGTGTTGCACGTCTATCCTCCTGCTATCCTTTTTCCCCTCTCTCGGGGAACACGTCTGGGATGTTTTTCGAAATGTATTCTGCATTTTCGGTAGTAGAAATCAGAATTCTCTCCACTGTTTTTCATTCCTAATTCCCTGCCCCCACCTTCTCCTATCTTTCGTCCTGTTTGGCTATTGAGGTTCCTCCTCTTCATGTTCCTCCCCGTCTGCTCCCGGAGGCCAGCCCACGCTTCTGACACATGACTGGGTAACGCCTAATACCCGGTGCCGGGTTAACGTGTAGGGTTCGCACGTACCTCCTGGTACGGGCCAGGCTCGGGGAGGGATGATTGCCTGAGCTGCTACGTTCCCAAATTGCCGGTCCCTCTGTCAGGTGTTCGGGAGGCTCGAACAATCACCTAAGGCAGGTGAGCCCCTCTCTGCGGAAGAGGGTCCTCCAGTTGAAAGGAGCGTGCCGTTGGAGACACTGGCAGTTGTGGCGGATTTTCTCGGTGTGAGCCTATCTTTTCCGCAGAAACAGATCCACATTAGATAACTTATTCACCCTAAGACAAGTAACTGAGAAGGTGTGGGAATTCTGTGTAGATGTCCACATACTATTCGTAGATTTTTAAAAAGGCCTATGATAGCATACACCGGCAGTCACTCCTAAATATAATGAAGGCATTTAAAATAACGTCAAAATTAATCAGATTAGTTAAAACGTGTATCAATGAAACTTTGTCGCATAAAGACACCGGTAGGAGAAACTGAAGATTTTAAGGTGTACACTGGACTGAGACAAGGGGATGCCATTACACCTATTTTATTTAACCTTGTCCTAGAGAAGATTGATGGAGAATTTTCTAAAACCAGTCCACAAGGGATCCAGCTACAAGATTTGAACATTACAAGACTTGCCTATGCAGATGATGTAGCACTAATAAGTAGTTCCAAAAGAGAATTAATCAGAATGATGCAAAATTACTACAAAATTGCTGAGAAAACAGGATTACATGTTAATGAAGAAAAGACAGAATACCTTCCCATAAGTAAGAAAACCAGAAAAGATGCACCTCTGACGGTAGATGGATTCAATTTCAAAACTGTTGACCACTTCAAGTACCTAGGAAGTACTTTTAGTAATAACAACAGAACAGATATAGAAATAGATGCCCGTTTATCAACAGCAAACAAGACACTTTATAGTTTCATCAAAATTCTAAGAAAAAGAGCACTTAGCAGTAACTTAAAAATCCGCTTATATACCTGTGATGTTACATGGATGTGAAACATTAATATTTAGAAAGAAATATGAAGAAAAACTGTTAATATTTGAAAGAAAAGTACTCAGGAAAATGTTTGGACATGTATACGACAAAAATAACATGGAATGGAGAATAAGAAGAAATGAAGAATTAAGAGGGCTGTACAAACACCGTAACATTGTCGAAGTGCTCAAGAGGAGAAGGTTGAATTGGGCAGGCCATATAGCAAGAATGACAGAGAATAGACTACCTAGAATGGCATTCAGCAGAACAATAGAAGGAACAAAAAGAAGAGGGAGACCCAAAATCAGATGGCGGTATAACATTCGGGAGGACACAATTAGGATGAACAGCCCATTGGACAGGCAGAAGTGGAAGAGGCTCACAGAGCAGGTGTATGGTCGATAAGGCCCTTGCCACATGTAAAGTAAAGTAAAAAAAAAAAAAAAATAAGAGCCAATAGTCACCTTTGCAGACCACGTCTACCAAACGCAAATGGAATGAAGCTGCTGATGCGAAGACCCAACCAGCTGTGCCACGGTTCCTTGTGGTTTCACATACTGGAGAAGGCCAGCTGTTTGCAGTGGTAAATCCGTTTCTTATTCAGAAAGGTGTTGACGCAGTTGTAGCCCTGTGAAATCCTGCTCTCATTTATGCAATGCCACTTTTTTTTGGAGACTACTTCTGATTCTCAGGCACAACAACTGCTTGCTGCTTCATTTCTGTGTCGCTATCCCGTTGGTGTTGAGCCCGTAGAACTCTGAATTCTTCCTGTGGCGTTATCTGCACCGGGCTGCTCGATGGTCCGACTGAGGCAGAAATCCGAACTTACTTTTCTGATCACAGTGTCATTGCAGTCCATTGAGTGATGTAAAAAGTAGATGCATCCTTAGTGCCCACACACACACTTTTTCTCACATTTGAAAGAGTGGTGCCTCCGTCCTCAAAATCAAAGCGGGCTGTGAAGTTGTCACAAACAGACCGTTCATTCCGAACCTGATCATTTCGTCCTCACTCGAATGTCCTGTCGACGCCCGGCCAAATGTGTCACCTGTGGTGGGGATGCGCACGAGGGCGATTGCTCGCCTCCTTCTCCCCACTGTATCGACTGCAGTGGTGACTGTGCTGCCTCCTCTCGACATTTTCCCACGTATCTCGGTGAGGGGGCTGTCTGGGAGATTCGGGTAAAGGAAAAAGTGCCTTATGCTGTCATTCGCAAGTTATTGGCTAGTCGAAAGCCCTGCATTTTACCACCTGGCACTTACTGTACCGTTCTTGTTTCATCTCACTCCACAAAGGACATGGCCACGCAGACCTGCAACCTCAAATTTAGCACCGCGGTTGTAAAATCGCCCAGTGTCGTGGTAGCATCCCTGTCTCCTTCTCCTCCAACTGTGCAACAAACCACCAAAGTTTTGCCTCGCGCAACCAAATCATCTGCTACACAACCAGCAGGTCGGACAGGACGGAAAGAATATTCCAGCAAAGACTTAACGTCCATCCAGCTGACAAACATCTGAATCTTCATCTGCCAACCAGAAAGACTCCAAGAAATCAGAGTCAAACGATCTCCTTCGCCGACTCGCGTGTCCTCTTCGATGGTGTCAGTTCATGGTACCCTCACGTAGCTGACCTCCGTGTTGCCGTTGTGCACCACCAACTGTTTATCTGCCCTGGAATCCACAGATCGACTGAGGGAGAATGCTGACGCATCTGTAGATCTCGTGGAGCAGGATCCACCTGTGCGCCTTGTAGCAGAATGTCTTCGAAGGCTGGAACTCGGCAGCCGCTGATGTGACACCCCTCTGTACCCTCGCCCTGCCTTCCCCTTTCCCCATCGTGACTCTTCTCCGGTGGAATATTCGTGGCCTTAGATCCAGCAAGGAGGAATTGCAGTGGCTACTTGTTCTCTGTCTCCAGGAAACAAAATTACATCCTGACAACTGCTTTTTCCTCTCACATTTCTTTCTTGTCCGCTTTGACATTTAGCCCCCCCCCCCCCCCCCCCCCTGCCCTGAGGACAGCATTCCATCTCATGGGGAGTCATGCTGCTCGTCTGTTATGACATTCGTAGCCAAACCGTCTCACTGAACACCTGGCTGCAAGCTGTTGCAGTCTACACTTTCCTTCCTCACTTCACCTTTCTCTTTGCAACACCTACATCCCTCTGTCATTCGCTGTCACCAGGACAGACTTCCTCCAGCTTATTTGGCAACTCCCTACCTGTTTTTGCTGCTCATTGACTTTTAACACACACCTTCCTCTCCGGGTCTCTCCCAGAACCTGTCAGAGAGGTGCCTGCTTGGCTGACCTTTTCAATAAACTTGACTTCCTCTGTTGTTAACACTGGAATATCAGTGCTCCTTTCAGACTCCTCACTCACTCACATTCCCATTGGAACATCTCCTTCTGCACTATCCAGCTTGCCCATCATCACAAATGGTCCGTTTTCTCTGACATGTACTCGAATGACCATTTCCCGTGTGCTATCCATTTGCTGACTCCTACCCCACATACGGCAAACCCAAATGGCAACAGCCGACTGGTGGCTGTACTCCTCCCTGGCGGCCTTCGACGAACAACATTTCCTCAATTGTGGTGACCGAGTAGAATACCTTACAAATGTTACCCTTACCGCTGCAGAACATTCCATTCCTCACACGTCATCTTTATGGCACCGTGTCCCAGTGCCACGGTGGACTGAGGTGTGCCACGAGTGAATTCATTGCGGAGACGTGCTCTCTGCGTTTTTAACCGTAATCCTATGATGGCCAACTGCATTCATTGTAAACAGCTACAAGCACAGTGTTGTTGCATTCTTTGGGATAGCTGCATTCTTTGGGATAGCAAAAAAAGCTAACTGGATTTAATTTACTATTTCTTTTAACAATTCCACTCCCTTTTCTGTCATGTGGACCAACCTTCGACGGCTGTCTGGGATAGAGGTCCATTTCCCCATTTCCGACGTGACAGTAACAGACGATGTCACAGTGGACCCTCTTGCTATCTCCAACACCTCGGGTCGCTATTTTGCGGAGATTTCTAGCTTGACCCACTATCGCCCTGTCTTCCTCATTCGAAAATGAGTTGAGGAGGCTCAGGTGATACCCTTGTCCTCTTAGAATTGTGAGTGCTACAATGCCACTTTTACTATCGTGCTCTCACCTTCATCCCGGTCCTCTGCCCATGGTGGGCAGTATGTTGTTCACATTCAGTTGTTGCAGCACCTTTCTCTTGTGGGCATTTTCTCCTTCATACATACATTCGCATTTGGGCAGGGGGCACATTTCCCAGGCGCTGGCCCAAAGCCTGTATCTAAGCCCGGTAAGGACAAACACCTTCCTTCTAACTACTGCCCGATTTCTCTCACCAGCTGTGTTTGCAAAGTGATTGTGTATGCGATTCGTGCCGGGCTGGTACGGTGACTCGAGTCTCGCAATTTATTAATCACTGCACAGTGTGAATTTCGAGCGCGCCACTCTGCAGTTGACTATCTCGTCATTTTGTCCGCCTGTGTCCCAAATTGTTTTCTGTGGAAAAACCAGATTGTGGCTGTGTTTTTTTGAACTGGAAAAAGCCTGCGGCAGTTGTTCGAGGATTTGTTTCCTCCATACTCTCGACAGGTGGGGCTTCTGTGGCTGCCTGCCCTGTTTCCTTCCGGAATTTTTAAGAGACAGTTTTCAAGATACGTGTGGGTTCTATCTCGTCAGACACCTTTATCCAGGAAAATGTTGTTCCTTAGGGTTCCGTCCCGAACGTCGTCTTCTTTGCTATCACCGTTAACCGTATTACGGCCTGTCTCCCGTCGGGCATCTCCGACTCCCTCTCGTCGTCGATTTTGTGATCTGTTTCAGTTCTCCACAGACTTATCTCCTCGAGCGGCACCTTCGGTCTTCACTCGATCGTCTTTATTTGTGGAGCATTGACAATGGCTTTCATTTTTGTACTGACAAAACCGTTTGTATGAATTTCTGACGGCACGGTGGGTTTGTTCCACCATTTTTACATACTGAGCCTGTTGCTCTTCTGTTCACTGGAAGTATGAAATTCCAGGGGCTCGTACACTTGATAGGAAACACTCTTGGTGATCCCACGTGTCCTACCTAGCTGCCCCCTCGTACACGGTCCCCCAATGTCCAGCTTGTCCTCAGTGGTGCTTCCTGCGGAGCCAATCGGACCACACTCCTTCGTTTGTACCGGTCCCTTATCGTTCAAAACTAGACTGTGGGTGTTTTGTTTATGAATCTATCTGCTTCTGTCCACCTTACGCTGTCTAAATACAGTCCACCATCGTGGAGTCAGTTTGGCCACTGGCGCCTTTTATGTTAGGCCAGATGAGAGTGTGTATGCAGAAGCTGCCGAACTACTTCTGTCGTACCGACGTGATGTTCTCCTCGGCAGATATGCGTGCCGTTTGTCCACCGTGCCTGGCCACTCGTCATATGCCTCCTTGTTAGACGACTCCTTTGACTGTCAGTATACGTGCGTCCCTCGTCTGTTACCTCCTGGAGTTCACTTTTGGCTATTGCTCCAGCAGCTTAACTTCACACTTCCTGCCACTTTCTTGGTGAGTGTGAACCCTTCACCACCTTGGCTTTGTGCAGTGGCCTGTGTTCACCTTTGACTTTATTCTCTTCCTAAGGACACTACTTCAAAGTTGCTTTATCGCACGGAACTTGACAATAGTACCTTCGAGTACAGTCCTGGCTCTGACCGATTGTGGTGGCGAGTGCGTCTTCATCATTAGCACCGACAATTTTCGGTATTGGCTTCCAGAACCCTGCTCTGTATTTACATGGGAGCTCTCCGCCCTGTATCGGGCAACACAATACATTCGGCAACACGGGCTTTTCAATTGTGGCATTTGCTTCGACTCTCCGTGTCCTTCAGATTCTCTGTGTGCTGTACACAGTCTATCCCTCAGTGCAACGGGTCGAAGAAAGCATCCACTTGCTCACTCTCGACAGAACCACTGCGACGTTTATACGGGTTCCCGGTCACGTCGGTCTGACGGGAAACGAGGCTGCTGACGCTGCTGCCATGGCCGGTGTCATCCTACCTCTGTCCGCTAGTTCTTCCATTCCTTCCGACGATTTCTGTGTTGCTATCTGGCAGCAGGTTGTGACACTTTGGCATCACTGTTGGTCTTCTCATCAGGGGAACGAGCTCTGGGGAATGAAACCTCTCACAGCGTCTCACTCCGGAGACCATTTTAGCTAGATTGCGTATTGGGCACTGTCATTTTAGCAACCGTCATTTGGTAAGTGGTGATCCCCCACCTCTTTGTGTTCATTGTCATCAGCCTTGTCACAGTTCGCCAGTTCCTGACAAAATGTCCTTTTTTAATACACGTTTGTGCTAATTTATGTTTGCCGTCTTAGTTACTGGCCATTTTAGTGAACGATGCGTGGGCTGTTGATCACATTTTACTTTTTATCTGTCGTAGCAATGTGGCAGAGGACATTTAATCTTTAGTTTAGGACCTCCATTTCCATTGTCTCTGTGGCGTATTTTTGGACATTTCTCCAAGAGGAAGTCCCTGTTTTAGGTGTCTTTTGTTCCGTCGATTCGGCTTAATGTGCGGTCACTTTTAACTCCTTTTTCGACTGTTCTGGCATGCGTGTGTATGACCTTAGTTGTTTTTGTACCCTAAAACAAAACAAAACAAAAATCCAGTTTTGAACAAACACTATTTGCCACTTACTGATGTCAACTTATTTAGCAGTGTCCAAACTTGCAAATAGCTGACAGAAATGGCTGTACAATTACTAGGGAGTCTACTGTGTATGAGGCTGCTTCTTGCCACCCGATCGCACTGATCCATCCACCACAATTACAGTAGATTTCCGTGCGTCCGTAGCCTTCGGCAAAATCGAACACGGCCACGTTCCCGTCAGAGGAACGGCAACCACTTCTCCCGAGGCACCACATCGGGGTCGGTCCATTAACTTGCTTCCGGATGTGGAGCCACCGAGACGGCTTTCTGCCTTCGGCAGGGATCCGGAATCGGTTGCCTCCTACCGGCTGACAAACCGCGCTCTCCCCAGTTAGCCACAGATGATGTCGCTCTCCTTCCCCCTCTCTGCAGTAGTGACGACATTTCCTTATACTCGCTCTCATCCACTGAGCCGACTGCCACTTACACACCTAACTCTGTGACTGCTGGCTACCACAGCTGGCTTCCTCGTCTGCACCACCTGAGAGCCCACACGCGTACTGCTCGACTGCGTGACACTCGCTCAGTGTCTGTCATAAGTTTTCCAGCATCCCGATTCTGATAGGTTCCAGAATTACTACATCTGAGCAAGTTGGGGTCTGCCGCCCGATATTGATCTTGACGTGTTCTGTTTAGACATTATATTCAAAGTTGTCAGGAGTTGCTGCAGTTGAGAAGTTGCTGTATTTTAAGTAAGTTTGAGAAAATGAGGGAAAAGTGTGTCAGTTAAAAGAAACAGTGTTGAGAAAAATAAAATTTATTTTAGTAGGAAAAGCGTGTATGA
Organism: Schistocerca cancellata; assembly: GCF_023864275.1. Lineage (NCBI taxonomy): Eukaryota > Metazoa > Arthropoda > Insecta > Orthoptera > Acrididae > Schistocerca > Schistocerca cancellata. The sequence goes on from NC_064637.1 coordinate 14,306,731, forward strand.
GACTGACTTTTGAACCACATCTTGTTTGTGTGGAACTTTTGAAATATTATTTTATAAACTACATAATTCATCAAAGCAGTTGTGCTGCCCACAGTGTCGTTTTATATATACGTGTTGCTTTACAGCAGTATCGTTTAGGTCCATAATATTTGCTGCCTTCATTTAGCATTTAGCTGTGGCTGACATTTCACAATTAGATGCAGTGATGCACGTGATGTCATCTAGAGAGTTTGACCGTGCTGACAGTCTGTGAATTCTATTTTACAGGTGCGAAGCTGTCGTGAGACGAGAGACGAGTTTTAAAAGAGAGACGAATGGCACTGTGCCAGCAGAAATAAAACGACAGGTCAAAAAGAGCGAGAAACCCTGTGCGGAAAGGGAGGCGGTCTCACCGGGAAACGTGTCTGACACACCGTCCAGTGACGTGGGAAATACAAAGGTGCGTTTGCAGTTCCTGTTTAGTTTTCTTTGTGACTTTCTTGGTATAGTTTACACCTACCTTCAAGAGTTTTCCAGTTCAGTTTCTTCAGTACCTCTGCGACTCTTTCCCACACAGCAAACCGACCTGTGACCGTTCGTGCTTCCCTTCCCTGTTTACGTTCGATACCTCTCGTTACTTCTATTTGGTACGGGTCCCACAAACTTGAGCACTGTTCTAGAACTAGTCACACGAGTGGTTTGTTAGCAATCTTCTTTGTAGACCGATTGCACTTCCCCAGTATTCTACCGATAAACCGAAATCTACCACCCTACCACCTGCTTTACCCACCACTGGGCCTACACGATCATTCCATTTCGTGTTCCTACAATGTGTTACACACGGTATTTGTACAAGTTGTCCAATTCCGACTGTGACTTATTGATATAGGATACTATGTTTTTTCATTTTGTGAAGTAAACAATTTTACATTTTTTGAATATTTAAAAGCAAGTTGCCAGTATTTGCACTGCTTTGGAAGCTTCTCAAGATCTGACTGAATATTTATGCAGCTTTTTTAAGACAGATTCATTATAGATACCTGCATCATCTGCAAAAAGTTTGAGGTTACCATTAATATTTGCTGGAAGGTCATTGATATGCAACATGAAAGCTTGGGTCCCAACACACTTCCGTGGGGCACACCTGAAGTTACTTCTACTTCTGATGATGACTTTCCACAGAGGATAACATGTAGTGTCCTCCCTACCAAAAAGCCCTCAAATTTCATCAAGGCTATTTACAATTTGTATAGAAACCAGATGGCAGTTATAAGAGTCAAGGGACATGAAAGGGAAGCAGTGGTTGGGAAGCAAGTGAGACAGGGTTGTAGCCTCTCCCCGATGTTATTCAATCTGTATATTCAGCAAGCAGTAAAGGAAACAAAAGAAAAATTCGGAGTAGGTATTAAAATCCATGGAGAAGAAATCAAAACCTTGAGGTTCACCGATGACATTGTAATTCTGTCAGAGACAGCAAAGGACTTGGAAGAGCAGTTGAACGGAATGGACAGGGTCTTGAAGGGAGGATATAAGATGAACATCAACAAAAGCAAAACGGGCATAATGGAATGTAGTCGAATTTAGTCGGGTGATGCTGAGGGAATTAGATTAGGAAATGACACACTTAAAGTAGTAAAGGAGTTTGCTATTTGGGGAACAAAATAAGTGATGATGGTCGAAGTAGAGAAGATGTAAAATGTAGACTGGCAATGGCAAGGAAAGCGTTTCTGAAGAAGGGAAATTTGTTAACATCGAGTATAGATTTAAGTGTAAGGAAGTCGTTTCTGAAAGTGTGGCCATGTATGGAAGTGAAACATGGACGATAAATAGTTTGGACAAGAAGAGAATAGATGATTTTGAAATGTGGTGCTACAGAAGAATGTTGAAGATTAGGTGGGTAGATCACGTAACTAATGAGGAGGTATTGAATAGGACTGGGGAGAAGAGGAGTTTGTGGCACAACTTGACCAGAAGAAGGGATCGGTTGGTAGGACATGTTCTGAGGCTTCAAGGGATCACCAATTTAGTATTGGAGGGCAGCGTGGAGGGTAAAAATCGTAGAGGGAGACCAAGAGATGAATACACTAAGCAGATTCAGAAGGATGTAGGCTGCAGTAGGTGCTGGGAGATGAAGAAGCTTGCACAGGATAGAGTAGCATGGAGAGCTGCATCAAACCAGTCTCACGACTGAAGACCACAACAACAACAACAGCAACAACAACCCATATGGTCACTTCTGATGATAAGTGTGGGTGTCATACTGTATCAGATGTTTTTCGGAAATGTAAAAGTACTGTATCCACCTGACTGTCTCGATCCGATGCCTCGAGAAAAGTGCGAGTCGGGTTTTACGTGATCGATGTTTGTGGAATCTGTGCCGATTGGCAGTGAGGAGGTCATTCTGTTCGAGATATCGCATTATGTTTGAATTCTGTGTTCTAAGATTCTACTAAAAATCAATGTCAAGAATATTGGATGGTAGTTTTGTTGATCAGTTCTACTAGTCTTCTTGTCGACAGATGTGACCTGTGCTTTTTTCTAAGAATTGGGCACGTCAACGTCAGATTATAGTTAGGAGAGGGGGTAACTCGCTTACAAATTCAGTGTAGAATCTGACGGAAATTCCACTGGGCACTGAAGCTTTGTTCAATTTTAACAGTTTTAGTTGTTTCTCAACACCACAGACACGAATTCTTATTTCACTCATCTTTTCAGTGGTACAGGGATTAAATTGGGGCATTTCTCCTGAGCTTCCCTTTGTAAAGGAACATTTGAAAACAGATTAAGAATTCAGCTTTTGCTTTTCTACTCTCAATTTCAGTTCCTGTCTCATTTACTAGGCACTGCACACCAACTTTGGTGCCATTAACAGTCTTTCTTTGGGTTTTGTGAAAGATCACTTAACAGTATTCTGCTGCGGTAGTCATTGAAGGTACCACGCATTACTCTCTTGACTGTGAAATGCATTTCGTTCAGCGTATTTCTAACTATAGCCCTACACCTTGTTTTACACTGTTTCTTAGTAGAAGTTTCTTTATAGTGGCAGTAGTACACCAAGGAGGGACACTCCCATTATGAACTGTTCTACTGGGTACATATCTATCCAGTGCATGGCAAACTATTCTTCTACATTTGAACCACAGTTCTTCTACACGCTCCCGCCCTTTGCTGAAAGTTTCAAGTTTCTGATTGAGGTGTGACACTACTGATTTTTTATCTAGTTTACTGATCGTGTTTGTTTTAGTTGTCCTTTGCACTTTGGTAATCGTTGCTGCCACAGCCGCCTCACAGCCACAGTCGTACCAGTGTCGATGTGGACATCCGCAGAGAGCTCAGAGCTATTTGTTGCAATTGGATGCAATGTGTTTCAATTATGAGTGCGGTTCCTATCTATCTGTTCTAGGTAATTTTCCGAGAAGGCATTTAGTAATGTTTCATAAGATGCCTTATCGTGCCCACCACTAACAAAACTGTAATTTTCCCAGTTAATTGTTGGTAGTTTTCAGTTACATCGGGAGACAGTTTGGGTGGTGATACAAGGATCCAATTATCATTTTATACCCACCCCCTGATACTGAGTCTCACACGCGGCTTCAATTTATATCTTGATTGATTTGGCTTTCTTGTCTATTGCAAAAAATAGGCCACCTCCATTTCCCATTTGCTATTCTTTCAATATACACTTAAATTTCCTCCCAAAATATCACTACTATCAGTTTCAGGTTTCCACCAGTTTTCTGTACTTAGTGATATGTGAGCTTCACTGCTTTTCACGAGCTTTTCACACTCTGGCGCTTCGTGGCAAATGCTTCGGCAGTTTACCATTAGGATTTATTTTAATACTCTCACCTGTGGGAGGCATTAGTTTCAATCTTACACTGATACTTCGGGGTTACCTACAGCTTTCGTTATCTAGATTGGACAGGGGAGTCACCTAATCTTGGGGGGGGAGGGGGGCGCGACTTGGTGTGCATCCCACACATAGCTACCTGAGTAGCAGCATACCTGACCCTGTTAGGGGGAGCTTACAGTTTTCAGTGTCTTGTTTAATTCATTTGATGTCATCCCTTTTTATCTCTTACTACATTTCATATAATTAATTATCATCTTTCTTACTTTTATGCCTTCCTTAACACACATGCTCATTCCACCACATCAGTATTTTTCTCTTCTAAAATTGGTTATTGTGTCAGAACTTGAAGTACTAGCTTCCCCCTTCAAACCCATTTGTGCTCACTTATGCATATTACTGAATTACCTGCGAGGCCACCATTCGGCAAGACTAATAATTTATCAGTTTTATTCCGTAAACTTTGTACAGTTTGAAAAAGGATGTTTAATAGCCAAATGTTAATTTGATGTGCCGCATAATATCATATTTCTTCGACTTTGCTCATTTGTGCTGAATCCTTGTGTTGGGATTTTGTTGGCATTCACCTTTTGAATCCTGTATGTAGATTTCATATGCTAGGCAACTTCACTTCCTTCTTTCTTTTTTATTGTTGGTATTGGGCCAAATCCTGTTGGAACCATTTGTTTCTTTTTATAGCTGCTCTCGTACATTATTTTATCAACTGTTCGTTTGTATTTGATTAAAAGTACTGTTGTACCAGACTGATTCTGATGTAGTCCATGCATCATGAAATTACCTTTTTCATAGCTGTTGACATGAACTTTGAACAGGAGTGCTTTAATTTTTGAATATTTCACTAAAACTCATTATTATCACAAGAGCAATTGGCGAAGTCAAATCTCATCGATAGATACACAGGTATCGCATATGTAGTAGACAGCAACTGTGATGTGTGTACTTTTTTGATAAATGCTCTGGCCTCATAATAGTAAAGTTGATTTCATCCCACTACGAGAGCAACTTCGTCCCTTTTTGCAGAATTAACACATTCTTTCTATATATTTCTGATAACATTTGTGAACTTGTTACTAGGCTTATTAACATTTGAAAAAACTCGTTCTCGTTGGCAGAGCTCGATGCATATTTTATTAATGTTGTGGGGCACGATGCGTATTTTGTTAATGTTGTGGGGCTGACTGTCTACAAATATTTTCGCTTTGGTTTTGTGTTGTATTTGTTTTTGCATAGCTGCTGAACTGTTGTTTGTAAATTGCATATTTGTACTTGTGAGACAATGCAGCACACAAGTGCTGTCTGGTACATTTTCAGCCACAAACTTTTTAATTGTTAATTTTCGGCTTTGTGTAAGGGGCTGTTGTTTGTTGTTGGTGGTGGTGGTGGTGGTGGTGGTGTTTACATACTTGCTGTATATTAATGAAACACTGATTTTTGTCCACTTTTGAAATATTACTGCTTCTCAGAATTATACATTTGTTTACTAGAGCAGAGCATTCAAATTGTAATATTTCAATATAACTTTATAAAACAAAACTCAGACTCCGCCCGAACAGCTCTCGAAGGCCAGATAGTACCGACAAACCGCTGTGTCACCCTCGGCCTGTAAGCGTCGCTGGAGGGACGTGTGATCAGCCCACCACTCTTCTCAGTTTTTGTGACCTAACAGTATAACTTTACAACACTTAAATCTTGTCTCTTACAAGGTTAAATTATATTCTTTCACACATGTCCGTTACACGAGCTGGACATGATGACACGTGGTCCGCACTTATCAGTTTTATATTTATTTTGTGGCAGTTCCCAGAAAACCACCACTTAAGACATTTTTACTTGGTAATTTCCCTGATGTTTTTGTTTCATAACTTGCAATTTTTTATTGGACCAGTTTAAGTGTGTGAGGGAAAGTCAGAAAGTAAAGGGACTTTTGAGAGACTGAAACGTGCATTATTTTTTTACATAACCTCCCTGCACTTAGACACACCTCCCCCCCCAACATTTCACAGTTTTTTTGATTCCGTCAGAAAAAAGTTTTTGGTTGCAACAATAACCAATTTTGCACCGCATCTTTCAACGCTCTAAACATACTGAAATCGTTCGGAGCAAGACCTGTGCTGTATGGCGGGTGTTCCAGCAGTTCGAATCCCAACTCGTTTGTCATTTCGACCGTATGTTTGGCGGACTGGTGCCGAGCGTTATCTTGCTGTACGATGACACCTCTTTGAAGTTTTCTGCGACGTTAGGCTCCGATTTGAGGTTTCGGTTTAGTTTGTAACACATCACAATAGTTCTCACTGTTCACAGTTTTGCCTCTTTGTGTGAAATATATGATTACCACAGCTTCCGTGTCTCAGAATAGTGTTAGTGTAATCTTGACAGCTGATGCTTGATGTTTAAATCTCTTAACTTCTGGTGCCCACAGCCTTACCTTCTGCTACATTAAAGTGATCTCACGCTGGAAAAATCCGTCTAACTCGCAGTGATAACGGGCTAAATGTTTGCAAGCTGTGTCCATTCTTTGCACCTTATACTGCGCTGACAGTTTTTTCGATACCTACCTTGCAAACAATTCCCAAAAATTTAGCCTGTCGTGTAAGATGCAATACTCTGAACCGTGACTGATATTTAAAGTATTGGCGATTTCGTCCACTGCGATTCATCCTCCAATGACTACCATTTACATGTGTTCACTTGTCAGTGACTGGTTGTTTCTGCAGCTGTGAAAAAAATCAGGCATGCGCACTATGTTTGCCTGCATACATAGAGAGCACACACGTCTTGATAGCATTGTTGGTTTTGACAATAAGAAAATAAGGTTGGATACTTTTTGAACAGTCATCCTACCATGAGTAAAGTCAACAACTTCCGTAATGAATTATTTTTGGACTAGGAAGTGAGCTACATTGTAAATATATTTCATCACAGGCCACTAATGACAATTTATTTCAATAAAACAAAATGTGTTTGTTGAGAAAATGTGCATTTCCTGTAGTTACAGAGACAGGTTTAAAATATCTTTAATCTGAGACATAAACCGTCCTTATTGTATTTGTGCTGTACGCATAATGGTGTACGAAATGATTGGCCGACGAGATCGAGTCTCCTGTTCTGCGATTGGCTGAAAGTAGCAAATTGGGCAGCCACCACTTCGATTTCATTGCTTTCAAAGCTGACATATGCCATACTTAAGGTTTGTGTGTTTATACTTGCATATTGTGAAAGTATACACTTTAAATGATACACCACATTAAAGATCTCTCCAAATTAGTACACTTTCTTTGCCTTAAGCTGCTAGAAAGTGATACTTTTGTGTATAAAACCTATACCTATCTGATTACATAATTTAAAAATGATGACCTCACAGTATTGGTTTAATCTGTGAATGTGAAACTACCTGTACTGTTTCAGTGACGAATTTGGGAGAAACATAGTTGATAATCTTTCCGTGCAATGCATCCTACGTTCCTGTGACCCTCCTGCCTCGACCTTCATTAGTTGCTGTCCTCACCCATCCAGCCCCTTCCCTGCTCCCATTTCACCACTACACCCAGTCTTTTTTAATTTTATTTATTTATTTGTTTTTCTCTATTTCTCTCTCTATCTCTCCTTTTCCGCCACTGCCTGCCTCCCCCACCCCCAATCCGTTCCCTGCCCACTGCCAAACCTCAGCACTTCACTGTCCGCCATCCCCACCATACTATCCCTCCCCCTACCCCTCCCTTTCCCATCATGCATTGGTGTGCTGCTCGCAGTGTGGTTTGTGTGTGTGTTGTTAACAGAGGCCATTGGCCGAAAGCTTTAAGTGTGAAAATGTTTTTTTTTTTTTTTTTTTTTGTGTCTATCTGCAACTCAGTGTCTCCACTATATGGTGAGTAGCAACTTTTCTTCTCGTAATATTGTTACATTCCATCTCGGATTGTCCATTATCTGATGATCAGTTGAATGTGGTATTTCTAAAGTCTTTGCTAACATTCCCTGTGAGATTTTGTCTTCTCTCTCTCTCTCTCTCTCTCTCTCTCTCTCTCTCTCTCTCTCTCTGACTACTCTTTTTGTCTTCTTAATGTTTCCATTTGTATGTTTTGTGCTGCAGGTGAGAAAGATGGAGCACGTGATGATTCTGGATGAAGACAGGAACTTCTGTGCGGAGCTCCCCTTGGAGAAGGACAACACGCTGGCCCTGAAGCTGCTACAGAGGCACTTTCCCGGGGTGTGTGGGCTGACGTACCGCTCTTCGGACTGTCCTCACCGGCAGTGGATCGTCCTCGAGAGTGGGAAGCTGCGAGCGCCGAAAGGGGGCTGGGAACACGACGTCTACTACTGTGTGTTTTCCAAGCAGAGTGGTGGAAAGTGGCTGCACACCTTTTGTCACTGTTCGTTTTCTAAACCGAGTAAGAACAAGCTAACAAAATCTCCGATAAAGTCCTCTTCTAATAAGAACAACCAGGTCAAAACTCGTCCACACGAGGTGTCTAGCAAGAAATTGCAGAGTGAGGAACCTGACGTCTACATAGTAGAAGAAGACGAGGAATGTGAGAGGCAGAGGTGCTCGGAGATCGTCGTGTGTAGTTTGCCGCAGTGGGTCACGGACGAGCGACTGCGGGAACACTTCGACAGGTTCGGCAAGGTACTCACGTGTGTCGTACAGAAGGACTTGGTCGGTGGCCGCTACGGACTGGTCAAGTTCCGGGACGTTTCTTCACAGGAGAAGGCTCTGGCCGAAGTGTTCCACAGGTTCGGGGACACGTGGTGTTCCGTACGTTTGCGCAGCTGACGGTGAACCGGTTGCTACCTGTACGTGTTGTACTGTGTGAACTGTACAGTGTGGACATTTGTTAATCAGGTTTTCTGATGTAGAAGTGATGAAAATGTTGCCTTACAGTGGTGCATATAGAACTAGTAATGTCTCATTTTTCTATTAAAATGTTTAGATACAATGTACTGATGGAAAAATCTGGTGGAATCAGCAAGTTTAAAAGACCTGCTAACTTTGATTTTCAGTTATCTGGATGCTTAGAGTTTCCATTTGTTGGCATAATCTTCCAGCAAAAGACTACACAAACTTGGAGGCTTTCCTCCTAAGCAAAAGGAACTGTTGCAGGGTCATGTTGCCATGAGGGTCAGTGATGGTCTGCAGTTTGTCTTCATAATAAAGCTGTTTTGCTAATAAAATTTAAATCTCTGAAAAAGATCACACTGCAGTCCTTTTTAAAAGAGTGCTTATCATATTTGGAAAAGATTTTGGACAGATTAATGAAACTCTGGCAAATATTCTATAAAAATTCAGCCAACACGATTCAGATAGCAAAAATTGTGTTTAAATTGCCGCGTAGACCTGTATAACAAATTAGCTTCCGTTACAACTTCATCTGACAATCTGTTGCTAAAATTTTCCCTCGCTTCTAACTGCAGTTTCAGCTTTCGTACAACTTCTTCTTGTTAAAGATCAAAGGTTTAAAACTTTGTCAAATTCAGAGTTAAGCTCAAATCTTAATAACCAGTTGGAATAGCGTCTGCTAGTGGCTATGAAGTTGATGAGTTACAGCAGTTTGTTACATAGGAGTGCACGGACTGCTCACACTGTAATTAGCTACTGTCAGGTTCGAAAGATGAACAAAATTCTCACTTGTACTTAATACCAGAAATGTCGGGTAACATTTGTGTGTCTGGGAGACTGGCTAAAATTGCTATAAAGTTGAAAAATGCATCCTAGCAGCAATAGCAGGGAAAAAGAAGGGCAAAGTTCTCTCTGATGAAATAAAGAATCCAGTACTTAAATGTGTTTGGGACGGTCAGGTAAGCATGAAGGACTGAATTTTTGTCAGAATTAATGGAATAGAAGTTAAGAAACAAAAACAGCTGTTGTTCAGCAGAAATGAGTGTTTCTAAACTTTGTGAACTAGGGCCAAAATGGTTTGTCACTGTTAGGTCCTCAGGTGTCCACTACACATGTATTTTCACAAGTCGCTAAAATGTCAAGTTGAAGCTCATTAGTGGCACCAACACTGTTGAGATGGGTTTGTGTGTTGATGATGATGATGATGATGATGATGATGATGATGAAGTATCCAGTTCCAAGACTGGTTTTGACACAGCTCTCCATGCTACTTCATCCTCTGCAAGTCTTGTCTTTGCATAATTAATACAACCTACAACCTTTTGAACCTTATGACTGCTGTAGTCAACTCTTGGTCTTCCTCTTCAGTTTTTACTCACTCCATTAACAACTGGACGGATGTCCCATACCAGCCATACCTTCTTTGAGTAAGTTCCTCTTCTCCCCATTTCAGTTCATTAGTTATTAGAGCTACCCATCTAATTTTCAACACTATTCTGTAGCACCCTATTTCAAAGGCTTCTGTTCTCGTCTGATCTGTTTGTCGTTGATGTATCACTTCTGTAAATGGCTACAACCCAGACTCTCTAAAAAGACTTCTTGAATAAATAAAACAATGGAAAATCCAGGATGGAATGTAACAATATTAGCGAAGGAAAGTTGCCACTCACCATATAGCGGCGATGTGCTGAGTCGCAGATAGGCACAACAAAAAGATTCTCACAATTATAGCTTTCGGCCATTAATGCTTTTGTCAACAACACACACACACACACACACACACACACACACACACACACACACAAACACACAAAAGCTGCAGTCTCAGGCAACTTAGGCTCTCTCTCTCTCTCTCTCTCTCTCTCTCTCTCTCTCTCTCTCTCTGTGTGTGTGTGTGTGTGTGTGTGTGTGTGTGTGTGTGTGTGGTGTTGACAAAAGCCTTAATGGCCGAAAGCTATAATTGTGAGAATCTTTTTGTTGCGCCTATCTGCGACTCAGCACATTGCCGCTATATTGTGAGTGGCAACTTTCCGTCTAAATATTGTTACATTCTTGAATAAATAATTATATTTGATGTCTTTGTCTTTCAGAAACGTTTCTCTTGCTATTGCCAGCTTGCATTTTGTATCTAACCTACTTCTGCCATCATCAGTTGTTTTACTTTCGTTGCTGCTAGTATTATAACTAATTTTCAATACTTTAGTCATATCGTTCACAGGGTGTACACGTGGACAAGGAAAAAAAAATTCCCGGATTTCCCGGTTAAAAACACTTTCTCCCGGGTGAAAACATACTTTTTCCCTGTTAACTGACAGTATATTTTCTCTCGGAACTGTATAACTTAACAGTCCTTTGAGTGGTTATGGTTTTCTACACGGGCGTAGAATTTTCTGGCACTTTAGAAAATTAAACACGGTTTGAAAAGATCTTATGCTATGTACGCTGCATTTTTTTCGTATTACGAAAGTATACATTTGAATTCCACCAAACACAGCATGTTGTTTTCTGAAGCATTGAAAAAGATTGCGATGCGCTTTTGTAATCCAGTCATAGCTCATGTCACGTGATCTCGCCAGCCTATGACAGCGTGTATTCAGAGCTTAGGTCACATGACATAGTCAGCCAATAGCAACATCACTCTTAAGTAGCGCAAACACTCAAACAGAAAAAGTTAATGGTTTAAATTAATAAACTTAGTATTGCTACAGGAAAAGCAAAGCTTTCACATATAATATTGGTCTATAAGATTAATACGCTGCAAGAGAAACTAAGCTTTCACATATAATGTTGGTCTTTTATGCGCGTTTTACAATTTAAAATAGAACACATAAATGTGCCAGTAAAACTTTTAATAACGACATAAATGTCTGATCTTCTGGCCTCGAAATTCATCTAAATGGCTAGTCATCAAAGAGTTTATTTTTAAATGAGAGTTAAACACTCTGTGATTTAGGAAATTCATCGTACATTCTCGCACATAGTTCAACTCGCGTAAAAGGAAATTTACTTTGATGGTAATGCTTTTCAAACCACCATTCGTAATATTTTCCTGCGACCTGTTAGAAATAGGTTCGTTTCTGCAGTTGCCAGAGAGCGCGAGATGACAGGCGTAACCGCGCTTGCACAGCTACGATGTCATTGGGAGCCCGTATGTTCGTATGTGTAAAACATTAGATCTTACATTATGTCGTAAAAGAAACACGACATCAGAGGATACTCAAAGAGCATTGGAATTTCCTGACACATACTAAAATGGGCACATTCGTATGTCCAGATTCCTAGTGAAGTAGGCCATGACCTGATATTAAGCTTTTACAATGTGGTTTTCGGGATGTAAATTTTCTTTGAGCACCAGTACTGTATTAGCTCATGTTTCGTTCTTTATTATGGCGTAATACCATACATGCTAGAAGTTGAAAACGTGCACTTGAAATGCGGCGAACAGAGTGTGGAATTAAACACTTCGTTTTAAATATGTTCTCTGCCTCACCGGAAAAGATTAATGAGAGAAAATTTCTTTAGCAAACCGACAAAAATAACTACGTTGTTCTGCAAGGCAATTAATTCTTGACTGTCAGAAAGGTGGAAACAAAATAAAATCTGCAATTAACAACACATTTTAGCCTTCCGTAATTATGTGAATGTATTTTAATTCACTTGATAGCTCCCAGGCACAGAAATATGTTTTGTTTTCATTCGACGTGAGAGCAGTAAACAAAAAGGAAACTGCAAAATCACTAAATGTAAACACGGGTCACATGGAGACTCCCCACTTGCCCACTATAACTCAAACTGCTCTGCGCGTCGGCCCCTGATCTACGATATTTCCGAACCGGGGCAATAACCCACCACTCCCTCAAGCGTTTGAGACAGGACGAGAAAATTTTTAAAAAATCGAATTTTCAAAAATATGTTCATTTTGTAGCACACATCTTTCTGAATACCGTAGTCTGATGAACCAAAGATATGTGTTTGAGGAAATGTAAGACGTTATTTGGTGGTAAGTGTGCCAAAGTGCAGTGCCACACCTCTTCACCTATTGCACCTCACTGCATTTCGCTCTGTGGAACTGAAACATGTATATTTTGTAATGGATCCCATCAAACCATATTCTGGACAGGGGAAATTAAAATGTCATGTGGTGCTTCTTCTGCTTACAGTCGGCCGGTTTGACATCCTGTCCCTCTTTTTATACAAAAAGAGAACTCCAGAAAATTTGCACTCTTTATTCCGTATCAGCAAACAAATTGCTGCTTTGTGTGACATAAAATTGAATATAGGATACATAAACCCAGTAAAGACAAGAGACAAGAAAAACAATACACATTTCTTCAATCCTTAGCTCCTAGAATTTTGTTCCCCCCAATCTTGCTACAGCTTTACATGGCGTGCTTTCCTTTCTGTAAAAGAATCTATTACCTCATCAAAGTTCGTCAAACTTTTTGCTACATGAAACATTGAAATGTCGTTGTCTAAAACAGAAAAAGCTGTTAATACAAACAGAACCCAAGACTGGTGTGGTTTCCTGATCTGATTACATCTGTTTTGTCACTGTCTGCTACATAAAACAAAATAGGCCTTTGTAATACTGTAACAATAAACGAGACTGTTTTGGCACAAACGGTCTTTTTTGTAACGCCAGAATATAATTCACAAAGTACCAGTATCAATTGCCTATTAGACCTACTACAAGCAAAAAGCTTTACGTTAGGAAATATTTTCACACTTCATTCATATGCTCCAATTTCTCAAGTATGAGCTCGAAAAGTAGTAGTACGAAATTTTTATACAAACTTGGAATCGTCATATTGTTCCATAATTTGTATGATTCCCCATTTCTTCTCCTTCCTCGTTTTAACAAAGTCTTGTTATCACAAATTCTGTAACTATTCCTGCCAATGTCAAAGCTTATTCGCAGGTTAACTTCACTAACTCTGCCAGAATCACCGGTTTAGTTATCCCGCGATTATTCTCCGGTTAGGCATTTTTCGTGCTTCTTCCAGAACAGAACTTAACACGGTTGCTACCCAGAGACTGTACAACTGGCCCTTACTAGTATAGCGATCTGGCCAAAACTTTTCTGTCAAAATTTCATTTTCTTGGATACACCGAGAAGGTAATACGTAATTAATCTTAAATGTCAGTCGTTTATTTCCATTCTGGTAGTCTGAATCTATAGATTTTGCTAGTAATTATAAGAACGCTTATCATTCGCAAACCCAATCAACTACACAATCAGACAGCGGCTGGCATTCATCCGTTCGGCCTTACTCCACTCGGCTCATATAGCCCCTTTTGTCTGTAGGAAAGTTTATTTGTAGACGCAACGAAGATTCCCCTGACAGACACATTGTGTGCACTGTGCACGCTTTCACAAATCAACTTACGATTTATTTCTTTGTTTATTGTTCCGTGGGACCAAATTAAGAAGTCTCCATGGTCATGGAACGAATCAATACATGAAATTATAACACAATAGTAGAAACAGATAAAATGAAATATAAGAAACAAATTCAGGTGACAATTTGTAATTTTAAATAAAGAAAATCAACAATGTAACATTGGAATTTGCTTAATTTTTCAGCTCTTTCAGGAGCTCCTCGACCGAATAGGAGTGAGCCATGAGGAAACTCTTCAGTCTAGACTTAAAAGTGTTTGGGCTACTGCTAAGATTTTTGAGTTCTTGTGGTAGCTTATTGAAAATGGATACAGCAGAATACTGCATTCCTTTCTGTACAAGAGTCAAGGAAGTGCATTCCACATGCAGATTTGATTTCTGCCTAGTATTAACTGAGTGAAAGCTGCTAACTCTTGGGAATAAGCTAATATTGCTAACAACAAATGACATTAAAGAAAATATATACTGTGAGGGCAATGTCAGAACTCCCAGACTATTGAATAGGGGTCGACAAGAGGTTCTCGAACTTACAACACATGTAGCTTGAACAGCCCGTTTGTGAGCCAAAAATACCCTTTTTGAATCAGAAGAATTTCCCCAAAAAATAATAGCATATGACATAAGCGTATGAAAATATGTGAAGTAGACTATTTTTTGTCTTGAACTGTCACTTATTTCAGATACTGTTCTAATGGTTAATAAAGCAGCATTTAGTTTCTGAACAAGATCCTGAACATGGACTTTCCACAACAGCTTACTACATATCCGAACACCTAGGAACTTGAAATGTTCCGTCTCACTTATAATATGCCCATTCTGTCTGATCCAAATATCATTTCTTGCTGAATTGTGAGTTAGAAACTGTAAAAACTGAGTCTTATTGTGATTTAGCATCAAATTATTTTCCACAAGCCACGAACTTATTTCATGAACTACATTATTTGATACTATTTCAATATTACACACGAGATCCTTCACTACCAAGCTGGTGTCATCAGCAAACAGAAATATTTTTGAATCACCTGTAATACTAGAAGGCATATCATTTATATAAATAAGAAACAGCAGTGGCCCCAGCACCGACCCTTGGGGAACGCCCCACTTAACAGTACCCCATTGGGACTGAACATCACTACCACTCTCAATATTGTGGAGAATTACCTTCTGCTTTCTGTTCTTAAAGTAAGAGGCGAACCAATTGTAAGCTACCCCCCTTACTATATAATGGTCCAACTTCTGCAGTAAAATTTTGTGGTCAACACAGTCAAAAGCCTTCGTTAAATCAAAGGAAACACCTATCGTTCGCAACCTTTTATTTAATGTGTCCAAAACCTCACAGAGAAAAGAGAATATAGCATTTTCAGTTGTTAAACCATTTCTAAAACTAAACTGTACATTTGACAGCAAATTATGTGAATTTAAATGATCCAGTAACCTTGTATATACAACCCTCTCGATAACTTTAGCAAACACCGATGGCATAGAAATAGGTCTATAATTGTCAACATTATCCCTGTCTCCCTTTTTATAAAGTGACTTAACCACCGAGTATTTTTATCGGTCGGGAAACTGACCACTCCTAAAGGAAAAGTTACAGATATGGCTAAGTACTGGGCTAACATACATAGAACAATACTTCAGTATTCTGATTAACATAGAATGTTATAATGTGTTCAAAACCCGACAGGGATGCGTTTCAAAGTGATATGAATAATTGATGGACCAACGTGCGCTGGATGCGAGTCGCTTTGTGAAACAAGGTTTCTTGCCTCAAGAATATGAACTCCCCCCGCCTTAGATCTGGGCCTGCTGCTATTGCATGAATCTGGCAGCTTGGGCGCTCCAGTAAAATTTGTCCTGGTGGCATCTGGCTGCTGGCTGCGGCTGCTTACACAGCCAACAGCCACATTTCTGTAGCGAGAAGTGGGATAAGGTACTACTCAATTGCACATGTGCATGATCCCGCTCGTAACTGTTAAAACGAATCTAATGTAATTTATTGTTATGAAGCATTGCATAGTCTTCCTAAAGCCTTTGACACATTTTCCTGTTGGCAGACGCTTTTATGAGGACTGTGTTTTGTTGCTGTATATGGCGCATTTCCTCTGCAATTTAAGTTTTATTTTCGTTTTTTTCTCTCATTTGTGTTATTGCTGCAGTATTATTCTGCAGTAGCGGTATACAGTAATATCTTTTGTTAGATTATCGGTTCTTACCAGTCAAAATTACAAAAATTTAACTGAAAACAAAAACAACGAAAAATTCCTGGAATTCACAAAAAATTTCGGGTGTTTCCGGTTTTCTCCCGGATGAAAAAAATCCCGGATCTCCCGGGTCGTATACACCCTGTGTTCAGCTGATTTTGCAGGCCCTTTTGCCATCTTTACGAAAATTATGTCATCATAGGGTATACCTCAAAGTTTTTGTTTAACTCCCTTTTCAAATTTTTCCTCGGTTTGCTTTACTATGAGGATTGTCCAGAAAGTAATTCACCACATTTTTTTTTTCTTTACCAATTCATAATGAGGATTACACACAAAAGAATGATGTTTTATCTACATACCTTATTTTTCCACGTAATCTCCACCCCGTTCTATGGTCTTTCTCCAACACGAAACAAGAGCGTGTATGCCCTGTCGGTACCAATCCTTGCCCTGATGGCGCAGCCAATGTTTCACTGTGTGAATCGCCTCCTCATCATCCTCAAAATATCTTCCACAAATGCGTCTGTCCTCGTGAATGACAACGTCAGCTCGCTGCAACGTGTCTGGTGTGACAGCCTGGGATGGTCTCCCCGACCGCTGCAAATCGTGAATCTCCGCCGAACCGCCTTCTGATGATCTCACCCTCCGTGCCCAGTGGCTAGCTGTACTTTTGTTGACAGCAGATGCTCCAAAGACTTTGCACCAGCGTTTGTGAATATTCCCCACAATTTCTTTCTCTGCAGTGAGAAACTGCGTTGCTGGTAATGTACGTCACCTACAGACGCCGTTTTGGAACTGTCCTGCAGCTACGCTATCTGTCGGAAGTAATGGAAACTTAGCGTGCTCACTCAGGAGACTTCAAATAATACATACGTAACGTTTCACACTGGTAGCATTTCTTTCGGCTGTGAAAAACAAAAAAGATGCAGTGAATTATTTTGTGGGCAACCCTCGTACTTGCTCAGTGTACAGATTGAATAGTGTAAGGGGGGAGCCTACAACCCTCTCTCACTCCATTCTTAAATATTGCTTCCCTTTTGTGTTATTTATGACCACTTAAAGAAAATGTATTAATTGTTGTTGACTTTCATAAATAACATACCCTTTGAAGAGATACTGATGTGAAACTTCCTGTCACATTAAAACTGTATGCGAGACTGGGACACAAACGTGTGACCTTTTCCTTTTGTGGGCAAGTGGTCTGCCGACTGACCTATCTCGGCACAAGTATCGACCTGCACCCACAGTTATACTTCTGCCAGTACGTCTCCTACCTCTCAAACATCACTATCCTGTCAGTGCCGAGGCTCGTCGAATGCTGCATTCTTCCCGCGGTGTTATTTACACGAGGCTGCTCGACGGCCTAACCGAGGAAGAAATCCAAACGTACCTCTCTGATCATGGAGACATTGCAGTCTGTCGGGTGATGAAAAAAGTAGATGTCTCCTTAGCATCCACATGTACCCTTTTTCTCACTTTTGATACAGTGATTCTGCCATCTAAGATTAAAGCAGGTTATGAAATTATCACAGACTGTATATTCTGAACCTGATGCACTGCTACCAGTGTCACTGCTACAACCTCGCTCCCTGTAGACACCCAGCAAACTGTGTAACCTGTGGTAAGGACGCCCGTGATGGCGATTGTCCACCCCCTTCTCCCTGCTGCAATGGCGACCGTGTCTCTTGAGGAGGAGGCTGTTCAGGAAATCCAGGTGAAGGAAAATGTGCCTTATCCGGTTGTTCACAAGCTGTTGGCTGGCTAGTTGGAAACCCTGCATTGTACCATCTGGCACCTACAGTACCGTTCCTAGAGCTCTCTCCACGAAGGACACGATCAGACGTGTGACCAGAATACTCCCATGGAGACATCCTACTTCCCTCCAGCCAACCGACATCTGAGTCTTCCTTGCCAACTGGAAAGGCTACAAATAGTCAAACAAAGGCAAACAGTCTTCTCCTTCACCGACTCGGAGATCCTCCTCGACAGTGTCTAGATGTGATACCCTCGCCTGTTCGACCTCCGTGCCGCCGCTGCACGCGACGAACCATTTTTCGTCCCTGGACTCTACAGGCCGACAGAAGGAGACTTCTGATGCTTCTGTAGAGCTCGTGGAACAGGATCCTCCTGCCTCTGTGCCCCTAGCAGCGAGTGGGTGAAGGCTAGCACTTGGGAGCTGCCGAGGTGACACTCCTCCATTTTTTCCTTGTCGTGACTCTCCTCAAATAGAACTTTCGTGGTCTTCAGTCCAATAAAGAGGATTTACGGCTGCTCTAGAATATCAGCGTCCACTTTTTCTCTGCCTTCAGGAAACAAAATTTCGTCCTCACAACCACTTTGAGATCTCGCATTTCTTCCCAGTTCGTTTCGACGTTCCCTCGAGGACAGCATTCCGATTTGTGGGGGAGTTGTGCTGCTCATACAGGATAACATTCGTAGTCAACCCATCTCCCTGACTACCTGCCTTCAAGCTGTTGCAGTTCTCCATTTCCTTCCTCACTTGACTTTTCCCTCTGTACTGTTTACACCCCTCAGTCATTCGATGTCATCAGGGCAGACTTCCTCCACCTTATCAAACAGCTACCTCACCCCTTTCTGCTGCTCAGTGACTTAAATGCGCACCATCCCCTTTGGGGTTCTTCTGAATCTGTCCGAGACATGCCCTCTTGGCTGACCTTCTCAATGAACTTAACCTCTTCTGCCTTAACATAGGAGCACTCACATTCCTTTCAGACTCCACATACACCTATTCCCATTTGGACCTTTCCTTCTGCACTGTCCAGCTTGCCCATCGTCTCGAGTGGTCCCTTCTTTCCGATACGTTCTCGAGCGACCATTTTCTGTGTGCTATTCGTTTGCTGACTTCCGCCCCACCTATGTGCAAACCCATATGGCAGCTTACTAAGGCCGACTGGAGGCTTTACTCCTCCCTGGCAACCTTCAATGAACAAGATTTGCTCAGTTTTGATGACCAGGTATAATATCTAACAAATGTTATCCTTACCACTGCAGAACATTCCATTCCTCGCACTTCCTCTTTAGCACACTGTGTGTCAGTCCCTTGGTGGACTGAAGCACTGTGCGACAATTCGAGCACAGATACGTACTCTCCACGTTTTCAACTGTCATTCGACGATAGCAAACTGCACTCATTATAAAAAGTTGCATGCTCAGTGTTGTCGCATTCTTTAGGATAGCAACAAACTTAGCTGGATTTCAATCACTAGTTCTTTTAACAGTTCCATTCCCTATTCCATCATGTGGGCTGACCTCCAATGGCTCTTTGGGGCTATCATCTTCCCCAGTTTCAAGCCTGACAGTGGCAGACAATGTCATTGTGGACTCTATTGCAGGGTGTATACGTGGACAACGAAAAAAAATTCCCAGATTTTTCCTGGAATTCCCGAGTGAAAACACGCTTTTTCCGTGTTACGTGACAGTATATTTTCGCTTATCAATCCTTTGAATGGTTATGGTTTTAAACATGAGCGTAGATTTTCCCAGCACTTTAGAAAACGAAACTCAGGGAAAAAGACACGTTTTGGAAATATCTTTGATGCACAGCAACCTGTACACTGTGTATTTTCGTAAATGTACATTGGAATTCCACCAAACACCACATGTTACTTTTCTAATCAATGAAATCGAGATTGCGATCCGCTTTTGTTAGTCGGTCATAGCTCATGTCACGTGATCTCGCCAGCTGATGACATCGGATATTCAGAGGCCAGAGTGTACGACACGTGATGTAGTCAGCCAACAGCAACATCACTGTTAAGTAGCACGAACACACAAACAGGGAAAGTTAATAGTTTAAATTAATATACATAGTGTTGCTACAAGAAAGCAAAGCATTCACATATGATATTGGTCTCAAGCTGCAAGAGACGCTAAGGTTCCGCATATAATGTTGATCTTTTTTGCGTGTGTTACACTTTAAGATATATCACACAAATCTGGCAGTAAAATTTTTAGTAATGACATAAATGTCTGATCTTCAGGGCTCGAAATTCTTCTAAATGGCTCGCCACCAAAGAGTTGATTTTTAAACGAGAGTCAAATGCTCTGAGATACATGGTACATTCTTGCACATAGTTCAACTTGCGTAAAAGGATATTTACTTCGAAAGTAACGCTTTTCAAACCACTATTCGCAATGTTTTCCCACGAGCTGTTAGAAATAGGTTTGAAGCGGGGACGTGTGGTATCACCGCTTACGGTCGTTAACGTGCGGTGAACCGGCTTTATTGCCGTGCCCACGCACTGTGTTCAAGAGAGAGGCTCGGTGACGGAATGACTACAGCAGTTTTGTCGTGAGACATTTATTCTTTGAAGACTTACACTACGTTACAAATTCAATGCATCCTTAACGTTCATCCGTACAGGCGTGTTGCCCTGGTGGTATGGCTTGATCACAGATTCCAGAGCGTGTACACTCCAGTGATCAGCTGTGGCGCGACTGCGTGGACTGAGCGAGATAAAGGCCGTGTCGCTGGATGTCCAGCTCCCGGCGCAAGCGGAAGCGCCACGATGTCCGTGGAAGGGAGGAAGGCACTGTCAGACGGAAGGGTGCACCCTTCTTGCAGCGGTGTACCGTAGGTCTCTAAAAGAGCGTAGCATTCCAAAGGATTGGAAAAGGGCACAGGTCATCCCCGTTTTCAAGAAGGGACATCAAACAGATGTGCAGAACTATGGACCTATATCTCTGACGTCGATCGGTTGTAGAATTTTGGAACACGTATTATGTTCGAGTATAATGACTTTTCTGGAGACTAGAAATCTACTCTGTAGGAATCAGCACGGGTTTCGAAAAAGACGGTCGTGTGAAACCCAGCTCGTGCTATTCGTCCACGAGACTCAGAGGGCCATAGACACACACGGGTTCACAGGTAAATGCCGTGTTTCTTGACTTCCGCAAGGCGTTCGATACAGTTCCCCACAGTCGTTTAATTAACAAAGTAAGAACATATGGACTATCAGACCAATTGTGTGATTGGATTGAAGAGTTCCTAGATAACAGAACGCAGCATGTCATTCTCAAGGGAGAGAAATCTTCCGAAGTACGAGTGATTTCAGGTGTGCCGCAGGGGAGTGTCGTAGGACCGTTGCTATTCACAATATACATAAATGACCTTGTGGATGACATCGGAAGTTCACTGAGGCTTTTTGTGGATGATGCTGTGGTATATCGAGAGGTTGTAACAATGGAAAATGCAGGAGGATCTGCAGCGAATTGACACATGGTGCAGGGAATGGCGATTGAATCTCAATGTAGACAAGTGTAATGTGCTGTGAATACACAGAAAGATAGATCCCTTATCATTTAGCTACAAAATAGCAGGTCAGCAACTGGAAGCAGTTAATTTCATAAACTATCTGGGAGTACGCATTAGGAGTGATTTAAAATGGAATGATCATATAAAGTTGATTGTTGGTAAAGCAGATGCCAGACTGAGATTCATTGGAAGAATCCTAAGGAAGTGCAATCCGAAAACAAAGGAAGTAGGTTACAGTATGCTTGTTCACCCACTGCTTAAATACTGCTCAGCAGTGTGGGATCCGTACCAGATAGGGTTGATAGAAGAGATAGAGAAAATCCAACGGAGAGCAGCGCGCTTCGTTACAGGATCATTTAGTAATCGCGAAAGCGTTACGGAGATGATAGATAAACTCCAGTGGAAGACTCTGCAGGAGAGACGCTCAGTAGCTCGGTACGGGCTTTCGTTGAAGTTTCGAGAACATACCTTCACTGAAGAGTCGAGCAGTATATTGCTCCCTCCTACGTATATCTCGCGAAGAGACCATGAGGATAAAATCAGAGAGATTAGAGCCCACACAGAAGCATACCGACAATCCTTCTTTCCACGAACAATACGAGACTGGAATAGAAGGGAGAACCAATAGAGGTACTCAAGGTACCCTCCGCCACACACCGTCAGGTGGCTTCCGGAGTATGGATGTAAATGTAGATGTAGACTGCGTTTCAGACTACGCGTACGCATTTGCGGGGGAGTCGTGTTGACTCGACGCACGTGGTCCACGACGGCGAAGTCAGTGGAGCGGAGACGTGTGTCGCGTTTTGTTGACCGGCTCGCACTGTCCACTTGCTTTGTTCTGTGCATCCAGTGTGCGACGCACCGTTGCCAAAATTCAGCGTAGCGGTATACCTGCACTCGCGAATGCCGGGTGTCGCTTACTTGTGTCGGCTGTGCCGTAGTTTAGCCCTTCGTGTGTTTGAATGGTGCGGCCGCCACAACGTTACTGTGGCCCACACACACTAACATTGACAGTTTATAACAAAAATTGCGTCACTATTCAACAGTAAAGGAATCATGCCGCTATATTCAAGGGTGGGTAACACGCCTACAGTCAACGTATGGCAGTCCTGTAGCTTCTTTCGATGCACCTCTGCCAGTTAACTGTAACGCTCACGCCCTTACATTCACGATTTGAGACAAAGATTGCGTCGCTATTCATTATTAAATGACCCATGCCGATATCATCAAGGGCGAGTAAGGCATCTTAGTAAACGTATGAATCACTACCTGGGAGTACTATAGCTATTTTCCGATGCACCGCTGCAAGTTTACTGTAACCCTCACACAATTACATTTACTGTTTAACACAGAAATTGCGTCGCTATTCAACAGTAAAGTAGGCATGTGGACATCATCACTGGCGAGTGACGGGCATCCAGTCGACGTTAGGAACACTAACTAGCAGTCCTGTAGCTTCTTTCCGATGCACTACTTCCAGATTACTGTAAAACTCCCACCCTTACATTGACGATTCAACACAGAAATTGCGACACTATTCAATGGTAAAGGACCCATGAAGACATCTGGAAGGACAAGTAACGCACAGACAGTCAACGTATGGAACACTTCCTGAGAGTGCTGTAGGTTCTTTCCGACGCACCACTACCAGTTTACTTTAACCCTCACACCCTTACATTGGCTATTTAACTCAGAAAAAGCGTCGCTATTAAGTAGTAAAGTACCCATGCCGACATCTTCAATTTCGAGTAACCCATCTCCAGTCAACGTATGGAACACTACCTGTCAATTCTGTAGCTTCTTTTAAATGCTCCACTACATGTTTACTGTAACCCTAACACACTTAAATTGACGATTGAACACAGAAACTGCGTCGCTATTTAAAAGTAAAGCACCCATGCCGATATCGCCAAGGGCCAGTAATGTGCCTACAGTCAATGTATGGAACAATACCTGGCAGCACTGTAGCATCGTTCCGATCCACCACTGCCAGTTTACTGTAACCGTCTCACCATTAAACTGACTATTAAACACGGAAATTGCACCGCCATTCAATAGTAAAGGACCAATTCCGACATCTCCAAGGGTGAGTAACTCACCTACAGGCAACGTATGGAACACTACCTGACAGTCATGTATATTCCTTCCGATGTAGCACTGGTAGATTACTGTAACTCTGAAACCCTTAAGGGGAATACGTATGGCGGAACTGGTCAAAAAGTGGCATTTTTGGATTATGATCTCTCATTAATATTTGATCTCTCCTGAATAATTTGATGCATTATTTGTCGAAAAATTCGAATTGGAAGTGTAGTTTTTATCATTTCAAATTTATTAGTGCGTGTGTAAAATTATCCGGTCGTTGTGCGCTGACTTGCCTAAGTGTGTCTATCTGTTGAACTATTCAATCTAGAAGGCTGTGGTTTTCAGCTATTTATTCCTTGAAATCATGTTAATGTTCGTGTTAAGAGGTTGGATGCACTGTGTAAAGAGAAATGGCGGTATAGCACATGCATTTTGTTTATTTACTTTGTGGTTGTTGTGTTTCATAAGTTTTGAACTGAAAACATAGTGGTTTGTTGTGTTATTATACGCTCCTATACCTCTTTTCAACATGACGAAAAGAAAGGGTTGTTTTACGATGCGACGTTTCCATGGAAATCAGCATATCACAAAATCTGAATCCAGTGTTGATCCTGAAATAGATTTTTTACAGAACTGTGATAAGGACACGCCTACTAGTGCTTCAAAGAGGAAACTTGGAGACCATGAGAATTTATTTATTGGCAAAGATCAAAATAGTTTAGATTATGTTCTTTTAGATTTGAGTGTGTTAGGACAAGTTTTGCAAGATGCTGTGTCATGTAAGGTCTGTGGCGGCAAATTAGCATCTCTGAGGACTCATCTGCAAGGACTCGACTGGCTAACAAACTTGATATTCAGAGCGAAGTTTGCAGGCTCTAGACATCATTTTGGACTTCTGAAAAGAGCAAGAATGACTTGTTTGAGAGCAGTGTTAGATTCCTGTATGGAATGAGGTGCATTGGGAAAGGATTGACTGCAGCTGAAGTATGATGTGCAATGCTGAACTTGGCAAACCCACCAACCAGATCAAGTAAGTACACAGAAGTAATTGGTGAATGTGTCAAATCTGTTGCTGATGCTTCTATGAAAGCTGCTGCTAAAGAAGCAGTAGAATTAAATAACTCAACAGACTTATCTGTGGCAGTTGATGGCACATGGCAGAAGAGAGGTCACACATTAAAAAATGCAGTTGCAACTGTCACTAGTGTTGACACAGGTAAAGTTTTAGACATTGAAGTGCTAACTAAATACTGTCATCAGTGTAAATCTGTTGATGAAACAAGTGAAAGCCACAAAACAAATTGTGCCAAGAATTATGAGGGAAATTGGGGAGGGGGGGTATGGAGGCTACTGCAGTTGTTTCTATGTTCAGACGTTCACAACAGGAGAGAGGTGTGTGTTATACTGAGTACTTGGGGGATGGTGACTCAAAAGCTTACAAATCAGTAGTGGAAAGCCAACCTTACGGTAATAAGCAGATTGTTAAGATTGAATGTGTGGACCACATTTCAAAATGGACGGGAACACGTCTCCGAAAATTGAAGCAGACAAAAGGAAAAGAGAAGTTATCAGATGGAAAGACTCTAAATGGTAAAGGAAGACTTACAGACAAAAACGTTGATGAACTCCAGCATTATTATGGAATGACAATAAGAAACAATACACATGACCTACAAGGGATGAAACGAGCAGTGTGGGCTACATTCTTCCACAAATCTTCCACTGATGATACACCTATACATGGTCTTTGTCCACCTGGTGCTGATTCATGGTGCAAGTATCGCAAAGCTCAGGCAGCGGGTAGCGAGGAACAACTTAGGCACAAAAATAGCATACCATCTGCAGTGATGGAAGCTATATATAGTGAATTAGCTCATCTTGATCGTCTTTCCAAATGTCTCCATGGTCGAACACAAAAACTGAATGAGTCTTTCAATAATGTAATTTGGACCCACATACCAAAAAATGTCTTTGTAGGAAGGAAAACTCTACGCTTGGGTGTTTGTGATGCTGTGATAATGTTTAATGATGATATAAAGGGAAGAACTGGGGTACTAGAGGAACTTGGTATCACTCCAGGTGCCAACACACTGCAAGCCTTTCAGCAAATGGATCGAGTTAGGATCATGAAAGCCCATCGTGCAGCAGAGGGAATGACTAAAGCAGCAAGAGGCAGGAAAAGAAGGAAGCTTCTAGGTTTGCAGGATAGTCAAGAACAGGATCAAGATAATGCTGATTATGTTCCTGGCTGTTTCTAGAAGCTGGCATGCTTGCATGTGTAAGTTAATATCAAATAAAATGTTTGAACTTGATTTGCTGCTTAGTATACTGCAGCTACTGAACCTCCCAAAACATCTCTACTTCTAACAGTTTTTTACTTACGAAAGAAAAAGTGGGCTTTTAAAAGAAAATATTGAACAACATTTAAAAAAAATCATAACTAGCTAATTATTTCTCTGTACATTTTGATTCTGGTTCAGTAATCAGAAAAGGAGTGATATTATACATCCCATCTGAGATAAGGGGTCATCAATATTGCAGATTTAACACTGTGGGTATAGGACGTACGTACTCCCCTTAAATTTACGATCGAACTCATAAAATCCGTCGCTATTCAATAACACAGGACCCATGCTGACATCTCCAACTTCAAGTAAGGCCCCTACAGTCAGGGTATGGAACGCTCCCTGGAAGCCCTGTACCTTATTTCCGATGAACCACTGACCGTTTACTGTAGCCCTCCCTCCCTTACATTGACGATTAAACACAGAAAATGCGTTGCTATTCAGTGGGAAAGTGCCTATACCGATATCTGCAAGGGTGTGTAACGCGCCTACATCAATGTGTGTAACACTATGAAGGACCCATGCTGTCATCTCTAAGGGCGAGTAACGCGCCTACCGTCAACGAATGGAACGCTACCTGGGCATCCTGTAGCTTCTTTCCGATGGACCAATGTCAGATTACTGTAACCCTCACACCCTTACATTGACGATTAGACACAGAAGGTGTAACATTATGTGATTGTCTTATCATTTTAAATCATTCACTAATCGAGCAGTCGCTCGGCAACAGCTACAGTTAGCAAATAATGTTGCGAGAATGTAAAAGGTGAACGACCTGTGACGTAACTTGTTTATTGTCGAAGCGCCGTCAGAGATGAGTGAGTTATTGACTTTGAAAACCGCGGCGCGAAAAACAGACAGAAGAAGAACACTTTTACACATTTTTTTTTTTTTTTTTTTTTTTTTTTTTTGAGGTACGAGATATTCTCGATGAACAGTCACTCATTCTTCTCTTGTCTCTTGTGACGGACGCGCATGTCTTGCCGCCGTATTATTATCGTTAAAATTAATATTGTTTTTGTGAAAAGTGAATGTGTAATACTAAAAGTGCCTAGCAGTAGATTTATTGTGCGACGTGTATGTGAAAACGTCGAAGGAATTGTTTTCATTAAGAGAAGTGCCAGTCAAAACGGCATCCATGTTAAATCCGTCATTGCAGTGTAAGTTTGTCTATTAATTGCCATAAATTCAGAGTAAAATGGAACTGGTGTATGGACTATTTATTTAATATAGAATCTATGCCTCACTCCTTCATGAAATTATTTAATTTTCTATATGTTTCTGCCAAATAGAGAGTTCACAGTCACGAATTCTTTCGTCGAGTTCGGACGGAAGTTGCATGCGGCGAAATATTTTCTCCGCGCCATATTCTACTGGTAAATGCATGATAAACTACGGTCCCTTAGGAAATTCATGTTGAGCTATCCAAAATAATTATATTTTGAATAGGCGTTTACTCTCCTCTGCACTGCAACTTCCGACTGATCAGACGATCCAACAAGAAACAGCCGCACACAGACGGCGTTCGCAAATATGTTTCCACCGCTGATTATAGCTATATGTTACAGCACAAAAGTAACACATTACGTAAACATATCGTTATAATTGGCGCCCGAACAGGGACCCGAATTAAAAAAAAAAAAAAAAAAAAAAATTTATGTAAGATAGGCATTGTGGAAATATTCATAAATAATTGTAGCTAATCTTGTGCTCTTTATTTGTTACATGACATCAAACGCCATCCAATAAAATTTCCATTGAGCGAAAGAAACGAGATATTCAGAGAAAATTACGGAAGAGAGATTTTATTTTGGAACCAAATTTGGGCGAAAATCTAGTTGCAACGCCCAAGGCAGTCATCAGTAACGTAAGTTAAAATTTCGTTAGCCGTAGCCAAGCTTCCTTAATTTCAGCCGACATTAATCAATTTGTGGCGATCTTTAGTAGTTGCAGTAAAATTTGCTTTGAATTCAGTAGATTGCATTTAGTAGATTAGTAATTTCTTCAAGTATTGTTTAAATTCCATTGTTGTGTATTGCATATCATTTGTTTTTAAATGTCCGCTGCCTGTTCACGGAGCTGACCAGCCTTAGTTTTCATTTATTTTGAACAGTGTGCAGCCATACTTTCTTTACGGTCCAGAATAGTCTCTTGTTCTCGTGACGTGCATCTCCCGACATTCCGATCTTGTGACGTAGCAGTGACAACCAACTCGCAACCGATAAATTATATCTCTGTCGACAGCTGACGGCCGTAGCTCAAACGAACTTCATTGACTTACTGTTTGTAAATAAGTGAGCTATGGCAGACGATAAAATGTCATCACTAGATTCAAATGAACGGAATGAAACGAGTGAAGTGTCGCGTCGCTTACGGTCCCGCACAGTAATTAGTAGGGCTGAGACACCAATTGAAACAATTGTAGAAAGTGAAGTGGGAAATCTTACGGACTTTAGTGCCTCACACCATAATGTTACTGGTACTGAACTAGACAATGCCAGCATAGTTTCTGCCACTAGTAGTCGTAGCCATATACCGGTTGCAAGGGAGGCAGGTGAAAGCAATTCAGGGGTAGTGACAGACGATGTATTCAAACAGCTACTGAGTCAAATAAGTCAAATGATGCAGGACGGAAATCGCCAATTGAAAGAGGAAAATCGCCAAATGGTGAATTCCATTAAAAATGATTTGAAAGACGAAAATAGACAAATGTTAGCCTCACTTGAAGATAAACTTTCTACAGTAATTGAAGATAAACTTTCTACAGTAAGCGAAGAAATAAAAACTGTTAGAGAAAACGTAGCCAAAGAAGTAGCAAAGCAAGTTAAGGATGCTGTTTCTCAAATGCGAAGTGGAATAATTTTCGAACTGAATGACACTTTAGCTACCATGCAAAGCGAGACAGCTGACATCCGAAACGCAACCAAGAATCTTGACTCCACGGTAACCACGGTTAATCACAGATTAGACAGAGTAACTACGCAGGTAGAAAAACTAACTGAGGGAATGTCAAATTTGACTCTGGAAACGGAAACGAAAGTAAAGGTGAGGCTAGATAGTCATGAGAGAGAATTTAGAGAAAAGTATGAGAACTGGATTGCTGGAAAGAACAAATTTGTCGAAGATAAAATTAACAAAGACCTAGTAGAGACTGTGAAAGCAACCACTCTTGGTATCTTGTCAGCTCCTGGAAGCTCCGGAGATACCGTAATGTCTGAACTCGGTAGCATTAGGCGTACCCTTCAGCAAGAATTACCAAATTGGAAGCAAGAGGTAACGGAACAGCTAAATAACCTGAAGGCACAAGTGAGTAGTAGTTCCCGAATACAGAGACCGAATTATCCTAACTCTTTAGCCTCAGAGGAAGAAGATGAATTATTTCGGCAATTCCGAATACCTGTTGTATCTAATGAACACACTTCACCACCACATATTCCAGTTAGTCACCGAAATCAAGAATCTGACTCAGTAGTAAAAATGATGAAGGAAGAAAGCATGATAAAGCATCGAGTTTTTCAAACCTTTAACCCAGAAAAACGAAATTTCCACCCAATTGTCTTTCTTCGTGGATTCTCTGGCATTTTTCCAAATTCGTGGACTGATAGACAGCGTATCCAATTTGTTACCGGATATATAGGTGGCGAATCGGCAATATGGGGAACAGAAATGGTTGATAAGGGTCGAACATATGAGGAGTTTGAGCACTGTTTCCTCAGCAAATTTTGGAGCGAAGTTGTTCAGAAGCGCCTTCGTAAAGAAGTCTATAATGCAGAACAATTTGACCCCAGGAATAGTAGCCTGAGAAAGTACTTCGAAAAATATCTTGGCAAAATTAGGTATTGGGATAACCCCATCAATAGTAAAGATGTAATTATGATTCTCAAGTCTAAATTACCCATTTCGATTCGTGAAAAGCTGATAGCCATACCAGATGATGATCCAGATACCTTTCTGTCGATATTAGATTCCCTAGACCTGATCTATGAGGACATGAGAGCTAACAAACCGCGGAATACTCCGCACAATTCTTGGCCACAACATTACGACAGTAACGGCTATGAAAAGCCAGGGAACGGTTCAAAAAGTAGTAACGATTGGCAAAACGGAAATAAAGGCAGTGGGTATCCGCACAAAAGGAATAGACATAATCAACACAACCGATTCAATCCCGTGTATAACACGACTGGTAATCAGTACGGCAATCAATCGTGCAAGCAGAAGTTTGGAAACGGTTTCAGTCAAAAAGGTTGGCAACAGCAGAGCGGATCGCAATGGAATGCACCGTACTCGCGCAGCCAACACTCAAATTACGGGCAGAAACAAACAGCTGATAACGCCCACTCATACCAATACAACTCCGCGCCTAGTAAAAATCAAGCGCAGGGAATGTACAGAAACACACAGTTTAACGGCAACCCATAGTGTGAAGGTGGATTTCACAGTAACAATTCCGGAAATCATAATAGTAATAAAAATCATCAGACCCCGCGAAGGCATTACAATCCCCCTGTATTTTTCGCAAACGCGGAAGACAGTAACACGTATTGGACACCAGAACAAACGCAGCAACATTTTGACACGAGGTTTGTGCATAACAGTAATTTTGTTCCTCAGTGTTCTCATAATGTCAGATTGGTCGAACTCTCTAATGATGAAGGCCAATCAAAACCACACAAACAGGAAAACTAAGTTCAGCATCTGAAAGCTCCCTAAGTGATGCTGTGAGACAGAATGGGGGCTACCACTTCGACGGAGAGACTAACCATGACGTACTTGTACTGAGATACAATGACGGGATTGACATAAGACAAGAATTATTACAAGAGAAAGAGACGACTGACGGTGATGAACCGATAGATGACCAAGTGCAAGCTCTGACAAAACTTCCTATAGCCGGAATTTTGACGACTGTAATCCTAGATACAGGTGCAAATATTAATGCTATGTCCTTATATTTCTATAAGCAAATTAGTACATTAATTAAAATTCCAACATTACCCGTCCAAGGATGTTCAAGGTCAATTCAATTCCTAAGTGTAACAACACAAGTGCTAGTTTAGACGCCAGAATAAGACAAGCTCTAACAACGTTGACCACCCAAGCCAATTTACGCAAGAAGGCGTATGACAAACATATCAATAAGGTGTTAGCTTATAAAGTAGGCGAAAAGGTCTTGCTAAAAACACACTTTAAACCATCGTTGCTCTTACACAAAAATCGAAAATGGCAAAGTCTTTTTGAGGGACCTTACGAGATCCTTCGTATACCGCATATAGGTTGTTATCTGATTTCTGATCCCGCAAATGGAAAAATAAAAGGATTATACCATCACTCTGATCTTAAAAAATATCATGCTACAGAATAAGTCAAAAGGAAAGCTTTATAATGACAAGAGAAGGTTAGCCGCTAGTGACTAAGTGACAACTGATTTGACTTCGTTAAAAAAAAAAAAAATGCTTAGAATATATATTACACGACAGTGAGTCTATCTTGCTATACAGCAGACAATTTAAAATATGTTATCTTGAGCCATAATTTAAGTACAGACAAGCTGATAAAAAAAAATCTTGTTTAACAAAGAAAGTGATCAACTCCAAGAACTCTAGTTTTAAGATTTAGTTTTAAGGAGATAATATTTAAGAGAGAGAAATGAAATATAAAGCGCAGGATGTGCCTAACAAGCCGGCTTCTGCGATATGAAATGCTAAAGAAGTGAAAATAAAACATATTATGTAAGAATTTTTTTTTAACTTCAAGGAGCAATGATCCAGAAACGAAATTTATTTTCGTCAAGGACAAGGGTCGCTTGACAATTATTGGTTTCTGATCCCACTAAAAAGGAAAACAAGTAACTAGTTTCTAAGACAGCTATGTCTAGATTAAGTTCCAATGTACATAGAAATCTGGAACAGGTTCATCTCTGCATTAAAATAACGTAATGTTTACGAAGCATGTGAGTTACTTGTAAGTACCAACATGACCACGAAAGTGCTATCCTCCAGCTAGATAAACAAAGTAGCATTAATTGTAATTGCAATACGCAGGACAGATACATTCAAAGCCATAAGTGAAATAAATACCAAGCATAAGGGTGTAAGTGGCAAGGACAAAGCAATTATGACTTAAGGTCATATATAGAGGCCAATGCAGTGTAGTGCAAGCAGGCGTCAAGGCGAGAATAAAATGACAATGAAACCGCCGGCAAAACAAAGTAGCTAGTTTGTAATTGGAGCGTGTACGCAGACGTACGGCGCAAAGGAAAATTAATTTCTGAGTCATAAGGAACAAGGAGTTGTTTGCTAGATTTCTTCTTCTATGAACTATTATATCTATGTCTTTCTTCTGAATTTGTGTAAATATCCTAAACCGCCTAAACCCGTCCCGTAGACTTGACGTCACAGATTGAGAAATGCGGTTGACGTGGAAGGCTGGTTTGGCATACGATTTTCAAAAGGAAGCGCGTGAACGAAATCGGGAAAAGCTAGTTTTGAAATGTCTTTATTTTCCTTTTAAAGTCAATCCGAGACGCAAACCGAGATCGCGATAAGGAATTTGAAATTTTCTTGAATGGTGTTCTGTTCTCATGTGAGAGGGCAATCAAATGTGACTGATTGATCCTCACATCTAGTAAAAAGAGAATTTTTGTTGAAATGACAGTGATAACTTTAATGAATCTAATAAATAGAAATAACGATTGAAATGAATTGAAATAATAATAATTGCTAACAGATCGGAGAAACTAATGTATTGTGACTGTGAACTAAAAGCATAATTAGTCTTAGAGAAAGATGAGGAACAATGTAAAGCGAAATGTTAAGGTAGTTACCAACAAAGTAACAGAAATTGAAATGGACATGATAATCAAAGCTCTGAATTAACAAGCTTCAAAGTGAGACAAACTATTTGATTATAAACTGTAAAAAAAAAATTGTGTACATAGTAGTGTATAAGTGAAGGCTTAAAATGGTGTGGATGTCTGCCATAGACACGAAGCAATGCATCGTTGTTATAACTAAGTGATAATTTCATTCACGATGAAGATAAAAAGTGTTAAACGTGCAGATAGGCCGACGGGCAATGATAGTCCGGTTGTGTAACCGAAGGCGGTGATGTGATTACGTGCAGTGCATCGGAAACCAAGTGTGTTAGCTGCTTTGCAAAGTGCGAGCGCTAGCCTACCTTAAAATCTTCAAAATCGGCTGGAAAATGTGGAGACAGGGATGGTTTCAATGGAGCCTCTGTCCCTGATAATTCTCGTCCCTCCTCACCAGCTCAGCAAACCACAAAATACCACAACACCATCGACGCAACGTGTTCACTGAACCGTGCGCGGAAAAGCTGAAGTACCGCGTGGAGGCTAGTGAGCGCCTCGAGTTGCGATTCAGCTCTAACAATCAGCCTGTGTCAACGTACATCGACGCAACAAACGCGTTAAATTTAAAGTGATGTACTAGCACAGCACTCCCGCTGCAGTTCGACGAAACGGACTTTCCATGAAAGCCGCTCCCAAAATAAAAGACTCTTATATGAGTTCACAACATATCACATACAATGCTAATGTTATATCCCGTGGATGAAATGTGAACAGCCAAACCACACGCGAATAGTGACAAAGTCAAATTCCTATGAATCCCAAGCCCTAAAATAGATTTAAGCTTAGTTTTTAGACTAATGGGTATTTATATTTCTTTTGTTACATGTAACGTGTGTACGTAACGTGCGAGTGAGACTCGCCCGCCAGAGCTGATGAAAAGTTTTCTACTCGGAGACCGCAAAGTAGCGATCCAACTTCTCAAGGCATAAGCTTCACCTGGAGAAGAATCAAATTTTAACTTACCTGTCAATACACAAACAGTGAAAGCGTAAAAATCATGACAACTAGTGAGCAATGGAAAATGGACACGTGTGAGAAATTCCATGTGTGAGAATTATATGTGTATAAAAATGGACACGTGTGAGAAATTCCATGTGTGAGAATTATGTGCGTATAAAAAGATGAATCCTATGTGTTTTCTTTCAGGAGCAAAGAGCCTATGAGCTCTGGACAATAACTTGAGGCCACAAGGATGGTCGGTATGAACTCTGTAAAAAAAAAAAAAAAAGACTGTAATGAATATAATGTATAATGTCCATTGTAAACTTCGTAGATTTACTGTCTTAGTTTTTTTAATTTTTTGTGTATCTTTACCTTAAGAACTGTCTTTGTCTATGAATGAGAGATCACCATATTTGTGTAATCCTAATAATCAAATGACAGGAATACTGTGTTTGATCAAAGTAAATCTGTAAAGTACTCAATCCCATAATGTTAACGGCGACATGTGAATCTTGGTAATCTCCTTGATTTCCAAGATTCCCATGGAAGGCAATGTAACATTATGTGATTGTCTTATCATTTTAAATCATTCACTAATCGAGCAGTCGCTCGGCAACAGCTACAGTTAGCAAATAATGTTGCGAGAATGTAAAAGGTGAACGACCTGTGACGTAACTTGTTTATTGTCGAAGCGCCGTCAGAGATGAGTGAGTTATTGACTTTGAAAACCGCGGCGCGAAAAACAGACAGAAGAAGAACACTTTTACACATTTTTTTTTTTTTTTTTTTTTTTTTTTGAGGTACGAGATATTCTCGATGAACAGTCACTCATTCTTCTCTTGTCTCTTGTGTCGGACGCGCATGTCTTGCCGCCGTATTATTATCGTTAAAAATAATATTGTTTTTGTGAAAAGTGAATGTGTAATACTAAAAGTGCCTAGCAGTAGATTTATTGTGCGACGTGTATGTGAAAACGTCGAAGGAATTGTTTTCATTAAGAGAAGTGCCAGTCAAAACGGCATCCATGTTAAATCCGTCATTGCAGTGTAAGTTTGTCTATTAATTGCCATAAATTCAGAGTAAAATGGAACTGGTGTATGGACTATTTATTTAATATAGAATCTATGTCTCACTCCTTCATGAAATTATTTAATTTTCTATATGTTTCTGCCAAATAGAGAGTTCACAGTCACGAATGCTTTCGTCGAGTTCGGACGGAAGTTGCATGCGGCGAAATATTTTCTCCGCGCCATATTCTACTGGTAAATGCATGATAAACTACGGTCCCTTAGGAAATTCATGTTGAACTATCCAAAATAATTATATTTTGAATAGGCGTTTACTCTCCTCTGCACTGCAACTTCCGACTGATCAGACGATCCAACAAGAAACAGCCGCACACAGTCGGCGTTCGCAAATATGTTTCCACCGCTGATTATAGCTATATGTTACAGCACAAAAGTAACATATTGTTATAATTAGCGACTACGAACGGGGACATTTATAACTGTATGTTTATGTATACACATTACGTAAACATATCGTTATAAAGGGCAAGTAACCCGCAGACAGTCAACGTGTGGAACCCTACCTGGAAGTTCTGTAGCTTCCTTCCGATGCACCACAGAAAGTTTACTGTAACCCTCACACACTTACATTTACGACTGAACACTGTAATTACGAAGCTATTCAATTATAAAGGACAAATGCAGACATCTCCAAGGTCAAGTAACACACAATCAATCAGACAGTCAACGTATGGAATTATACCTGGGAGTCCTGTAGCTTCCTTCCAATGCACGACAGACAGTTTACTGTAACCCCTCACACACTTTCATTGACGATTTAACACAGACTTAGCGTCGCTATTCTACAGTAAAGAACCCAAGCAGACATCTCCAAGGGCAAGTAACCCGCAGACAGCCAACGTGTGGAACCCTACCTGGAAGTTCTGTAGCTTCCTTCCGATGCACCACAGACAGTTTACTGTAACCTTCACACCTTTGAAATGACGATTTAAAACGGAAATTGCGACGCTATTCAATGGTAAACGACCCATGCAGACATCACGAAGGGCCAGTAACGTCCAGACAGTCAACGTATGGAACACTTCCTAGGTGACCTGTAGCTTCTATTCGATGCACCACTGCCAGATTACTGTAACCCTTACACCCTTACATTGCTGGTTTAACACAGAAATTGCGTCGCTATTCAATAGTAAAGGACCCATGCCGACATCTCCGTGGGCGAGTAACGCGCCTCCGATCCATCACTGCAGATTTACTATAACCCTCACACCCTTACATTGATGATTTAACACAGAAATTGCGTTGCTATTCAATAGTAAAACACCCATGCTGACTTTTCGAAGACCCAGAAACGCCACTACAGTTAACAAATGGCACACTACCTGGGAGTCATGTAGCTCCATTCGGGTGCACCACTGCCAATTTACTGTAACCCTCACACCCTCAAATTGACGATTTAACATTGAAATAGCAACGCTATTCAGTGGTAAAGGACCCATGCTGATATTTCCAAGTGCAAGTAGCGCAAAGTCAGTCAACATATGGAACAATACCTGGGAGTCCTGTAGCTTCCTTCCAATGCACCACAGACAGTTTACTATAACCCTCACACCCTTGCAATGACGATGTAACATGGAAATTGCGACGCTATTTAATGGGAAACGACCCACGCAGACATCACCAAGGGCTAGTAACGTCCAGACGGTCAACGTATGGAACACTACCTAGATGACCTGTAGCTTCTTTCCGATGCATCACTGCCAGATTACTGTAACCCTCACACCCTTACATTGCTGGTTTAACACGGAAATTACGTCGCTGTTCAATAGCGAAGGACTCATGTCGACTTCTCCAAGACCAAGATACGCCACTACAGTCAATGTATGGTGCACTACCTGGGAGTCCTGTAGCTGCTCTCTGATGCACCACTCCCAGTTTACTGTAACCCTCACACTTTTACATTGACGAATTAACACAGAAACCACGACGCTATTCATTGGTAAAGGACAAATACAGACATCTTCAAGGGCAACTAATGCGCAGACAGTCAACGTATGGAAAACTACCTGGAAGTCCAGCAGCTTTTTTCCGACGCGCAACTACAAGCTTACGGTAACCCTCATACCCTTACGTTGGCTATTTAACACAGAAATTCCGTCCCTATTCAATAGTAGTGAACCCATGGTGACATCTCCAAGGGTGAGTATCACGGCTTCAGCCAACGTATGGATTGCCATCTGGGATTATTGAAGCTTGTTTCTGATCCATCACTGCAGATTTACTATAACCCTGGCACCCTTATGTTGATGATTTAACACAGAAATTGCGTCGCAATTCCATAGTAAAGGATCCATGCCAACATCTTCAAGGGTGCGTAACGTGCCTACATTCAACGTATGGAACACTACCTGGGAGTTCTATAACTTCTTTCAGATGGACCACTGCCAGTTTACTGTAACCCTCTCACCCTTCAACCGATGATAAAGCACAGAAATTGCGTCGCTGTTCAATACTAAAGGACCCACGCTGTCATTTCTAACGGCGAGTAACGCGCGGACAGTCAACGTATGGAACAATACCTGGCAGTCTTGTACCTTCTCTCGAATGCACCACTGCCAGTTTACTGTAACCCTCACATCCTTACTTTGATGATTTAACAGAGAAATTGCGTCGCTATTTAGTAGTAAACGACACATACCGACTTCTCCAAGAGCCAGAAACGCCACTACAGTCAAAATATGGAACACTGTGTGGGAGTCCTGTGGCTCCATTCCGATGCTCCACTGTCAGTTTACTGTTCACTCACACACTTACTTTAACTATATGACGCAGAAATTTGTACGCTATTCAATGGTATGGATCCATGCAGAAATCTCCAAGGAAAACTAACGCACAGACAGTGAATGTATGGAATACTACCAGGGAGTGCTGTAGGTTCTTTCCGATGCACCACTGCCAGTTTAGTGTAAGCCTCACACCCTTCCACTGACGATTTAACA
The DNA here is from genome assembly GCF_023864275.1 of Schistocerca cancellata. NCBI lineage: Eukaryota > Metazoa > Arthropoda > Insecta > Orthoptera > Acrididae > Schistocerca > Schistocerca cancellata. The sequence continues at coordinate 14,344,562 of NC_064637.1, forward strand.
CAGAAATTGTATCGCTATTCAATAGTAAATGTCCCATGCCGACAGCTCCATAGGCGAGTAACGTGCCTACAGTCAGCGTACGGCACACAACCTGGCAGTCATGTAGCTTCTTTTCAATGAACCACTGCCAGTTTACTGTAACTCTCACACCTTTACATTGACGATTTAACACAGAAACTTCGTCTCTAATAATAGTAAATGACCTATGCTATCATATCCCTGAGCCAGAAACGCCACTACAGTTAACGTATTGCACACAACCTGGGAGTCCTGTAGCTTCCTTCCAATGCACCAGCTAGATTACTGTAAATCTGAAACCGTTCAATTGTCCATTAAACTCAGAAACCGCCTCGCAATTCAATAGTAAAGGACCCCTGCCGACATTTCCAAGGGTGAGTATCGCACCTCCAATAACGTATGGCACACTACCTGGCAGACATGTAGCTTCATTCCGATGCACCACTGCCAGTTTACTGTAACCCTCACACCCTTACATTGAAGATTAACTTCGAATTTGCGTTGCTATTCAATAGTAAAGGACCTATGCTGACATCTCCAAGCGTGAGTAACGTGTCTTCAACAAATGTATGGAATGCTACCTTGGAGTATTGTAGTTTGTTCCGATCCAACGACTGCAGGTTTACTGTAACCCTCACACCCTTCATGGATGATTTAACACAGAAATTTCGTCGCTATTCAATAGTAAAGGACCCACGATGACTTCTTCAAGAGCCAGAAACGCCACTACAGTCAACGTATTCCACACAAACTGGGAGACCTGTAGCTGGTTTCTGGTGCACCACTGCCAGTTTACTGTAACCCTCACACCCTTACATTGACGACTTAACACTGGAATTGCGACGCTATTCAATGGTAAAGGACAAATGCAGACATCTTCAAGGGCAACTAATGCGTAGACAGTCAACGTATGGAACACTACCTGGGAGTCCTGTAGCTCCCTTCCTATGCACCTGTGCCAGTATATGGTTATATTCACACCCTTACATTGAAGATTTAACACTGAAATTGCGACGCTATTCTATAGTAAAGAACCCATGCTGACATCTCCAAAGGTGAGTAATGCGGCTTTAATCAACGTATGGAATGCTACCTGGGAGTATTGTAATTTGTTTCTGATCCACCACTGCTGGTTTACTATAACACTCACACCCTTACAGTGATGATTTAACACAGAAACAGCGTCGCTGTTCAATAGTAAAGGACCTATGCCGACTTCACCAAGGGCGAGTTACGCCCCTACAGTCATCGTATAGAACACTACCTGAGCGTCTTGTAACTTCCATAAGATGCACCACTAGCAGCTTACTGTAACCGTCACAGCCATAAGAAAAATGGTTCAAATAGCTCTGAGCACTATAGGACTTAAATTCTGAGGTCATCAGTTCCCTACAATTTAGAACTAACCTAAGGACATCACACACGTCCATGCACGAGACAGGATTCGAACCTGCGTCTGTAGCACCTAGAACCGCTCGGCCACTCCGGCTGACTCACAGCCATACACTGACGACTCAACACAGAAATATCGACGCTATTCAATAGTAAAGGACCCATGCTGACATCTCGAAGGGCGAGTAACGAGCCTACAGTCAACGTATAGAACTCTACCTGGGAGGCTTCTAGCTTAGCTAGGTTCTGCCAAGACACATTTGCCACCATGCCACCTCCAGACACCTGCTTCCACACAGTCCCAGGTCCTGGCAATAGACACTGACATCAGCTACACTGCACCTCATCGCTCCTTCTGCCTTCCTGGACCAGGTACTGGGTATAGAGGCTCACATCAGCCGCCAGGTAACCCCCTCCCGCCCACTCCCATCCTGGCCCAAGTCCTCACAATAGGCACTCACATCTGCCACCACGCCACCTCCTCACACCTGCTTCCACGCAGGCCCAGGCCCAGGCCCGGGCAATAGACACCCACAACAGCAACCATTACACCTCCGCTTGCTTGATGCTACCCTGACCCCGAGTTCTTGCAATAGACACTCACATCAGCCACCATGCCACCTCTACACAACTTGCTGCCACCCTGCCCAGGTCCTCACAAAAGACGCTCACATCGACCACCGCGCCATCTCTTCCACGCAGGCCCAGTTCCTCTCAGTAGACACTCACATCAGCCAAGCTACACCTCTTTGCTCCTGCTGCCACCCTGGACAAGGTCCTGACAATAGCTCTCACATCGGACACCAGGCCACCTCCTCTTGCCTGCTGCAACCTTGGCCAAGGACCTGGCTATAGACACATACATTGGCAACCACGCAACCTCCACACACCTCCTGCCACCCTGTACCAGGTCCAGGTGATAAACACTCTCATCGGTCACCGCGCCACGTCCTGCCGCTTGCTGCCGCCCTGGCCCAGGACCGGCTGATAGACACACACTTCGGCAACCAGGCAACCTCCTCGCGCCTGCTGCCACCCTGGCCGAGATCCTGTAATAAACACTCACATCAGCCACCGCTCCACCTCATCGCCCCTGCCAGGTTGGCAGCTGGCACGACGAAGTGGAGCAGTGGCTGATGTGAGCGTCTACAGCCAGGATTTGGGCAAGGGTGGCAGCAGGAATGAGGAGGTAGAGTGGAGACCGATGTGAGCGAATATCACCTAGTCCTGGGCCAGGGTGGCAGCACGCATGAAGAGATGGCAAAGTGGCCGGGTGAGCATTTAATGCCAGAAACTGGGCCAGGGTGGCAGCAGGCGGGAGGAAGTGACGCGGAACCAAATGAGAGTGTTTATCGCCTGGACCTGGTATAGATTGGAGGGAGGCCCAGGACCTGGAAATAGACGCACACATCTGCCACCAACCCATCTAATCATGAATGACGCCACCCTGTTCCAGGTAATGGCAAGAGACGTTCGCATCGCACACAGTGCCTCCTCCTCACACATGCTGTCACCCTAGCTGAGGTCTTTGCAGTAGATACTTAAACCCGCCACCACTCCACGTCCTCTCACCTGCTGCAGCCCTGGCTCAAGTCCTAGCAATACACGATCATATCAACCTCTGTGCCACCTCATCGCACATTCTGCCACCTTGGCCCGAGTTCTGGAAATAGACGCTCACGTCAGCCTATGCACCACATCTTCACAACTGCTGTCTCCCTTGCCCAGGCCCTGACAATAGACGCTTACATCATCCACAACGCCACCTCTTGGCGTCTGAAAACACAGTGGCTCAGGTCCCGGCAATAGAGGCTCACATCCGCCTCCACTTCACCTCCTCGCGCCTGCTGCTTCCCTGGTCCAGATATCACTCATATCAGCCACTGCACCACCTCCTCAGGTCTGTTGTCACCCTGGCCCAACACCTAGTTATAAATGCTCACATTGGCAACCACGCTACCTCCACATGCCTGCTGCTACCCTGGCTTCGAGTCCTGGCAATAGATGTTCACAATGGCCATTGCTACAACTACCCACACCTACTGCCCCTGTGGCCAAGTCCTGGTTATGGTAGCTCACATATGACCTCGTCACCTCCCCACACCTGCTGCCACCCTGGCCCAGGTCCTGGCAACAACCACTTTCATCCGCCATCGCACCTCCTCCTCACACCTGCTGCAATCCTTGTCCAGGACCTCGATATAGATGCTCACATCGGCAATCTCCCAACCTCCTTGCGCCTGCTGCTACCCTGCCCCGTGTCTTGGCATTAGACGCTGACACTGGCCACCGCTCCACCTCCCCACACCTGCTTCCACCCAGGCCCATTTGCTGGCAATAAACACTAACATCAGCCACCGTGCCCCCTCCTCCAGACTGAGGCCACCACGGGCAAGGACCTGACGATAGACACGCACATCGGCAACCACGCGACATCTTCGCTCCTGCAGCCACCCTGGCCCAGGTCCTGGCATAAGACACTCACATGAGCAACCGCTACATCTCGTTCTGCCTGCGGCCATTCTGGCCCCGAGTCCTGGCTATAGATGCTCACATCGAACACCGTACCACCTCCGCACAACTTGAAACATACGCTTTGAAAAATTAATGAAATACTGTGCTGATATACCTCTACACGATTTGATTTTCAACGAGCTGAGCAAAACAGAACATACTCAGACATTACTCTCTTTACTTATAATGATGGACACTAAACTGACACACAATATTCTTAGCACAACACAATCTGACTTTCAAAAATCCCTACACAGGGATGGCCCTGACTAACAATAACCTATACCTTCCATTAATCACTTACCTCACAAAAATCTTTGTTACTTGAACTTCTGCAATACAACGAGAACCACTATTGCCAGCTAAATAAAAGGTCTAGCTAATGAAGGCACTAACTACTGATAGATGTAGTCAGCAATTGAAAGATTTTGATAGAGAACAAGCAATGTATTTACCTTAATAATGTTCAAAAGTCATAATATATATGTCACTTCATGATATCCCGTATTACAAATTTACTCTTTCTGGCGGACACACATCCAGATCGTCCACTCTTAAAATTCTGCCATCTCTCTACTATTCCTGGTGGCTCACCTCCAACTGTGCAAAGCTACGCACTGTTCACATTCTGCTACCCAACACTACAATAGCAAATATTCCAACAATGCAAACCAGCCACAGGCTGCACACAGCACAGTCAGCAATTTTCATACAGAGCACTACATTGCGTTACCACCATAAAAACCTAAACAGCCTACTTACTTAGCACCCACACACCCCACAAAAAATTTTACAAATTGTTTTGGGGAATGGCCAAAAATTATTTGATAAAATTTTTCATAATTACCATAACAAAGATAACAAATGCACACACTTATTGATGCAATGTTCGTCAAAATAAAAAATTGCTCTCATAGGGACAGTCCTGATCATTCAACACAATAGTAATTACAATTATTTTTTCTCAAAGTCTGAGCAGTAAAAGAAAATGCACACGGATGTAGTGGATTTCCATGCAGTCTTGAAGAAGTAGTGTTGTCCTTCCAATGAAAAGACAGAGCTGAGTCTTGACATTATAACACTCCCTGTCTGCTACTGTTATACCATAACCACAAAACTGGAGGCAATTTGCAAAACAGAATTATTTTGTTGGATTAATAATTATGGTATAAAGCAACAGATCTGTGTTACCCTCTGAGAGGAATTTTGTTATGTTGACCGTGTTGTTCCTAACGGAAGTGGCTTATCGGAAAATGAAAGTCAGAATTACGTTAATATTTGAACGGTAACAAACGAAATTTTGTTTATCTGCACTGTTTAATTGATAAAGAAAACGGTCGCCAGCCTAACTAGGCAAGAGAATGATTAACATTCTCGTTCAAGAAAATAGGTATAAGTATCTATAACGGACAAAACACAACCTAGACTTGGCCACACGCGAGTGCAATGAACGCCGACACACATATGTTTTAAGGTTGAAGCTAACAACTGGAGCAGCACAGAAACTATTTGCAAAATTATAACACATACAGAAAAACACTATCACTTTCAGGGTTTACACAAACTGAGTGGTCTTTATACTGTTAATATGCACACAAGAGAGATAAACACTTAGTGATCATGAACATATAATTTCCTACTATGCAGTTTTCTACTTTTACTACCGTGAAACATAAAATTAACATTAATGTAAGATACTGACCCACTTTCTGATATTAACAACATACAGTAGTGTGATTATTTACTAAGCACTGTCTTGAGAAATTTTAATTTGAAGTTGGCAATAACACTTTAATAAGCAGTTTTACTAGGAAAATTATTTCAGCAAGCATCATTAACTTTAACTTTCTCTTTACTATGTTCAAAGGGCATCAATTAGAAAACTGGGTTTCAATGTACTTTCAGTAAGGACACTCAGTAATCACTTCACTTCAAATGGAGAGGACCCTGAGAGGTGTTATGATGAGGAGTAAAATCAAGGTAGGTACATAAATTCAGATATGAATTACCTTATATTTCAGCACATTAGCACATCCATTAAGCTGATCCTTCACTGTATATCATTATAGTATTCCGATGTAATGATTGCGCAATGTGGTGGCAACTGCATGTTGTTAGGTGGAATTGCAGGTAGAATTGCCGGACTCTATCATATCTTCATGGCGGTGATTAATACAAATTCCAGAATAGTTCCAGCTATTTATCCACCCATCCGAGGCATTGGAAAGTAGCAGAAAAAGCCTCCCTCGGATCATCACAATATGCATTGGTTACTTGGCAGTCCCCGACTGGTAGATCGTCTCCGACTGCTGGCTCGTCCCCGACTGACTATCAGTTCCACCTTTTCCACCTAGGCCAACCACAATTTGCGCGCGCTACACAGTTCCATTCCCGAGGGGAACCACTACACCTTTTACATACAAATTAACTAAGAACCCTAAGTGAAGGTCAGCAGTTTGCATAACAGCAAACAAATACATTAAATAAAACAGAACATTTTCACATATTGACATCTCTACAAAAAATTATTCACACAAAACTACAATCATATACAGTAAGTTTTGTTCCCTCCATATGGGACAAAGAATATAAACTGCAGATATACTACTTTGCATAGAATCAAATCACAACATCAAAGGTTTGACAAAGAAAAGAGTACACAATTTTATATTATCGATTCAAACACATTTACAGACGATCAACAATGTAACATTAAATAAAGCAAAAAAACAAAATAAATCCATACAGCATAAGAGCTGTGGTGTTACAACATGTAGACAGGTAATGGGCCACAACAGAGCAAACACACAACAGAGTTATTTGAATTTTTGAAGAATATTGGCAGGTAGGTCATCACAGAGAAGACCCACTGTAGTCCTGGTAGAGAGTATGGTATTGGTGGGCAATCAAAGGTGCAGACCCACTGCAGTCCTTGTAGAGACGGCCAGCAGCCATGTGTTGTGCCTGTCAGGTGCACAATCACCATGTACTGGCAATAGACGTTCACATCAGCCATTGCTCAACCTCCACGTGTCTTTTTTACCATGAACCAGGTCCTGGCAATAGGCTCTCTTATTGGCCACTCCTCCACCTCCCCACACTTGCTACCACCCTGGCCCAGGTCCTGGGAATTGACACTCACATTTGTCACCATACAACCAACAAACAAAGGCTGCCTCCCTGGCCCAGCTCATGGCAATAGAAACTCACATTGGCCACCTCCTTGCTCCTGGTGCCACCCTGGCCTAGGTCCTGGCAATAGAACGCTCAAATCTGCCACAATGCCACCTCCCCGCACCTGCTTCCATGCAGGTCCAGGTCCTGGTAATAGACACTCACATCAGCCACCGCTACAACTCCTCGTGCCTGCTGCTATGAAGGCCCTGAGTCCTGGAAGTAGACGCTCACATCAGCCACTGTGACACCTCCACACAACTGTTACCACCCTGCCCAGATCCTCGCAATAGACGTTCACATCTGCCACTGCTCCACCTGCTCGTTCCATCTGCCACCCTAACCCATGACCTGGCAATAGATGCTCACCATGGCAGCCACACACCTCATCATGTCTGCTGCAAACCTGGCCCACGACAGGGCAATAGACGCTCACATTGGCAACCAACCTGCTGCCACCCTGGCCCAGGTCATAGCAAAAAACACTCACTTTGGCCACCGCTCCATCTCCTCGCGTCTTCTGCTACCCTGGCCCAGGTCCTGCCAATAGGTGCTCACATCGGCCATTGTGCCACCTTCTCACACCTGCTGCCACCCTGGCCAAGAGCCTCAATACAGACACACACATTGGCAACCACGACACCTCCTCACATCAGCTGCCACCCTGGCGCAGGTCCTGTTCACTACGGCCACTGTACCACCTCTTCACACCTGATGCCACCCTGGATCAGAACCTCGCGATAGACGCCTACAACAGCAAACATGCAACGTCCACGTGCCAGCTGCCACGCCGGCCCAGGTCCTGGCAATAAACAATCGTATTGGTCACCACTCCATCTCATTGCCCCTGCTGCCACACTGGCCCAGATCCTGACAGTAGATGCTCACATCAGCCACCGTGTCACCTTTCACTCCTGCTGCCCTCCTGGCCCAGGACCTAGCAATAGACACTCACTACATCCAACGTTCCACCTCCTTGCACCTTCTGCTACACTGGCCAAGGTCCTGGCAATACACGCTCACATCGGTCGACACTATACATCCCGACACCTGCTGCTGCCCTGGCCCGGGTCCTCGGAATAGGTGCTAACATCGGCTACCGTGCCACCTCCCCATACTGGCTGTCACCCAGGCCGAGGTCATGGCAATAGAAATTCACATTGGCTCCCGTGCCACATCTTTGCTCCTGCTGCCACACTCGTCAAGGACATGGCGATAGACACACACATCGGCAACCACATAACTTCCTCGCATCTCCTGCCACCCTGGCCCAGGTCCTGGCAACAGACACTCACATGGGCCACTGTGCCACCTATACACAACTGCTGCCACCCTGCCCAGGTCCTTACAACAGATGCTCACATCGGTCACTGCACCAATTCTTGGAGCTAGCTTTGGCCCTGGCCCAAGTCCTGGGAACAGCCACTCACATCAGCCAACACTCCAGCAGCTCATGTCTTTTGCTATGCTCGACCAGGTCCTCACAATAGACGCTCACATTGATTGGTGTTCCAATCTACGATCACACCACCTCCTCACAGCTGCTGCCATCCTGGTTAACTCCGCGCACTAGACGCTCACATCAGCCACCGCCCCATCTCGTTTTGCATGCTGCCATCCCGGCCCTGAGTCCTGGCAATAGATGCTCACATCAGCCACTGTGCCACCTCCACACAACTTGAAACATACCCTTTGAAAAATTAATGAATTACTGTGCTGATAAAGCTCGACATTAGTTGGTTTTCAAAAAGCTGAGCAAAACTGAACGTACTCAGCCATTACTCTATTTACTTATTCTGATCAACACTAGACTGGCACCCAACAGTTTTAGTACAACACAATCTGACTTTCAAAAATCCCTACAAAAAAATAGCCCTGACTAACAATAACATATTCCTATAATGAATCACTTACCCCACAAAAATCTTCGTTACTCGAACTAATGCAATACGGGGAATGCCACTACTGCCTGATAAATAATAGGTTCTAACTACTGAAGGCACTAACTACTGGTAGGCATAGTCAGCAAAAGAATGATTTTCATAGAGAACAATCAATGTATTTATCTTAATAATGTTCAAAAGTCATAATATATATGTCACTTCATGATATCCAGTATTACTAATTTACTCTTTCTGATGGACACCCGTCCAGATCGTCCGGTCTCAAAACTCCGCCATCTCTCTCCCCACATCCACCACTCCTGGTGGCTCACCTCCAATTCACACACATTGTTCACATTCTGCTGCCCAGCACTACAATAGCAAATATTCCAACAATACAAACCAGCTACAGGCTGCACGCAGCACAGTCAGTGATTTTCATACTGAGTGCTACGTGTTTTACCATCATACAAACCTAAACAACCTACTTACATAGCCCCCATGCTCCCCACAAAAAATTTTAAAAACTTTTGGGCCGTGGCCAATAATGATTTGATAAAATTATTCATAATTACAATAACAAAGGTATCAAATGCACACACTTATTGATGCAATGTTGGTCAAAAGCAAAAATTATTCTCATAAAGACAGTCCAGATCATTCATCACTTCTGTTGCACGTGACACAATGACAATCGCACTACCGCACGGAAAATGGCGTGATGGAACTGCATCTGGCTCGAGCACTCTTTTTCGGAGCAAATTGGGCAATTCAGACGGTAAATCCCTTGCGTATTCTGCTTCTGCGAAATGGCGTGAGCATATTCGAGCTTGCGCAACATTTACACTGTGCTCCCTACAACATTTCGACAGCCATAGGTTTTGTAATGTTTCATTATGCGGGAAACTGTGATACATTATGTCAGCTCACTTTGTGTTCTGGTTGTAGGGAAAACAGCCCGTAAAAGCACAGCCTGGCATTGTAAAAATTAATTTTCACACTCACTTGTACGTTCAGCACTATTTCACAGGCCAAAACCATAAACCATACAGCTGGGGAACGCAATGTCGATCCCGCTGTCCACTGTTCGCTAACTATTTAAGTTCCGAGTCAAATGTCCCTGCAACAATAGCATAAACAGTAACACTTCCATTCAAGTTTCCACAGTTGACTGTGTACTTCTGAGGGAAGAACTCAATCAAAGCACTCTACCAAATACAGCAAAAACTATTACACACACAACGCGAACTAATGTACTGATAGGGGCGTCTGCTTCCACTCTGACGTCACGCTCACAACAGAAAACGCTTTACTTTTTGCGCATTGCTTACAACGTCCCCTGGTCTCGTAACTCAGAACTGCATCTGTTTAGTAGACCGTCTTCACAATGTCGCCACAAGCTCAGGCTTGTGCAGAATACACTGTCCCACAACGTACGTTATAAATAAATTATGTCAAGAAAAGGCCATACTGTGTACGTAATGTATCTGTTATTACACTGAAATGACTGCTGAGTAACCCAGGTCTAATAATAAAATAAAATATTATATCGAGTAACTGAAAACGTGAATGGATAAAAGAAACTCTTTGGAGTGCGAGGTTTCTATGGCAACAGCAGCGGATGGTAAGAAATAGATAGTGTAGTGTAGCAGCGAGCGGAAGAGGATGCAACAAAATTTTGCGCAGTAATTTCTTGTGGTTCGGAAACCTCTAGACGTTCCAAGTGACATATAGTGATGCGACATGAGGGAATGAAAAGAAGAATTCTGTTTTCAGCATCTTGTTGTCAATCATATTATTGAATTCAGATCTTCATCAACTGGGCATTGTGTCAATAATATAGGAGGTTATTGGTCAGCCATAAAATCTATTGTAGGGAGGGGGAAATGACGCATTTTGACACTACAGAGTCATTTAGATGAATGTTCATGGAGGCGTAGTTTACCCGATACATATTGCCCTTTTCAGTGTTTCCTTAAACGTTTTGGGCAAATATATCCACAAAAATTTGGTAGTTAATTTCCGGTAGGGATTGGGGGTGGGGGAGGGGTAAATGATAATTAACAAAAAAGGGTAGGTTTGGTCAGGATGGTTAAAATAATGATTTGCATTTTTGGGGTTGATCAATCATTATTCGTTTTCTTATATTAGGTAATTTTCTTCTGTGGATATTTTTTACTATTTTAGGTCATACCTATCGTTGGTGTGAACTTCTGGGTTTATATGTTTGTATATATGTGTTTGTATGTTTTTTGTGATGTGTTTCTTGTGTATGTGATTTTTCTTAACATCTTTCAAGCCGAGCTTTGGTTATTTGCAGAGGAGTTTGCGTATGGTAAGTTTAGTTTATTTTCATGTTGTACTGAAGTTGTCTATTTTGATGTATTTCTTTGACGTATTATGTTGTGCTGCATTATGTATGGGCTTGTCAGCTGCAGTACGGAATACAAATTTTAGAGCAGTTGGTCTTTTTCCCTTTCCTAGTCCTAGGATCGCTACGATTTTTTCGAGTCTGTGTTAACACTACTGAAGGCGAAAAGACCGATATACGTAAAATTTATATCCCGTACATCAGTTGACGAACATAGGTCAACTGAAGTACAGGATACTGGTGCTATCTAGACGAAAAAAGAGACATATGTAACATTGGTGTCATTTACCGATATAGGCCAACTGAAGAACAGGATACAAATGTTATGTATGTCGGTATTTTTCGCCTTCGCTAGCACTAGTATCCTATTCTTCAGTCGACCTGTATGGGTCAACTGAAGTATGAGATGCAAATAATATATAGATCTTTTCGCCTTCGCTAGTAATATTGTCTACGTATGAGAATGCTAGCTAATAGTAGCGGAGGCAAAAGAAGCAACACCTGTAAAATTTGTATCCAGTACTTCAATTGACCTATGTAGGTCTGCTGAAGAATAAGTTAAGATGCTAATGAACTAATAAATCGATGTAAGTTCAATTTGTTTCCCATACAACAGTTAACCTATGCGGATCGACTGATGTTTCGGATACATCGTCTGTGTTAACTGAGGTAGTCCATGCGAACGTTACTTCTATCCCCTTTTTTTCATTATTTTTTACAGAAGTATTAAGACTGAAACAAGCGCTATACTTAACATAATTGGAATTATTAATGAACATGATATGCCTACCATCTGCTTTTCCCTTTCCTGCATTCCATCTACGAACACTCGTCCCTGCCGTTAAATCTGTGTAATTAATCATCTCTGGCAAATTCTGATGTCTTTGGTCAAAGCCGACAAGGCTGTTGTGTGTGACGCCATGACAGCATGGAATTTAGTTTGTGAAGGTCGGGACACACACGTCCGGGCCGTGTCAGGGCCGAGCGTCGGATGAGCGACGGCCGTGCTCCGGTCCGTTCCTGCAGGGGCCACACATGGCCGGGGCACGTCCGTGTCTTTGTTGTTCCTTGTACTGTGACTCGGACGCGGTGATCTGTGTTTCTGTTTGTGACAGCTGTAAAACATGTTCACTAATTTTCGTAATAGTGAATTAGGACTTACAGCACTTGCTTTAGAAGAAGAGGAAAAAGAACCAAGGCAAAAAAGAAGAAGAAAATTATGGATCCACAGTGCCTGGAAAACAAGACCAATACAGGGAGAGTTTCGAACATTATTTTCTCATCTCATAGATGATGAGACTAAGTTTTATGAATATTATAGGATGACACAGTACAGCTTATGTGAACTTTTAAAGAAACTAGAACCAAGACTGAGAAAATAGGACACTTTCTGGAGAGTATCAGTTTCACCCAAAGAACGACTGGCCGTTTTTTTAAGGTAGGTTAAAGAAAAGTACACAGAACACAAATAAATATGAAGTTTTAAGGACAGCATTTTTATTTTATTACTTTAGTAATTGAAAGATAAATACATAAGTTAGTAAATAATACAGTTAAATTTCTACTACCCTAAGAAAAACAAATGAGGACTATTCAGTGAATTAGTTTCTGAAGCTGATGAGGATGAAGGGGAACTTGGAGGATGATTGCTTTGGTTATTTATATACGAATTGTGGGAATCCCTTTGCAGATCCAAAAGCTGCTGTGTAGGTTCTGTTGCTCGTTTTCCACAGGTGAAGGATATGTTGTTGAAACAGATTTTGCTGAGGAATTGGAGGATGATGGAGTGAATTGATGGACTGATACGTCATTCATGAGTTGCTTCACCTCAAAGTCTTGTACAATTGAAAAAATCCTCTTTTAGCTTGATGACAAACTCTGTCTTTGTACTCGATATTCCTCTAGTTTTCACTTCCCTGATCGTAAAGAACAGGAAACTTATGAACTTCTTCTATTAGTCGTTCCACATCCACGTTTTGTACACAGAACAGTCTTGCGCAGTTGCACAGCTCACAAGACAGTTCTACCGTCAGGCCGTGTCCGTCACGTGAAAATTTAAACACGGCGAATCCCGCCCGGCCCGGCCCCGACCCGTGGACATTTCCCGTGCACGGCCCGGTCAAGTGGGGCCCGCTACATTTGTTTTAATGACGTATTTCGTTGTCCGGGTGACGGCCGATACTCGGACTTGTCTCGGCACGGCCACGGTCCGGGCATGTGTGTCCGGACCTTGTACGTGTTCTGTGTCTAGATGTCGTTTTGTTGCGATCCGTGGTGCCCCGTGGTGGTGTGTTCGTGGTTTGCGTGTTATGTGGTGTATTGGGTTCATTTTGGTGTTACTGTTGGTCCTGCAAAATACTGGTTTTGACTGTCCTTCGACAGAAATTGGTTTGTGAGTTAACAATTGAGTTTTTGCTGTCTTAAGTTATTGTAGTGCCGTTTGTTGTCTGTCCTGTGTTAATTTGTGGCTGATTTTGTTAGGTATAGATATGATGGATAAAATTTTACAGCGCTCGTTTGCGTGCAGAAATGGGGGACAATGCGTTGTCCTGGTCCACAGAAGCGCCCGATCTCACGCGTCGTCTTTGACCCGTGACGTAAGGGTGTGTGGTGTGTGACGTCATAAGGGTGCGGAGTTTGGTTTGTGAGTGTGGCGTGTTTGTAGATGTCGTCATGTTGTGGTTTGTTCTGCCCTCTGGTGGTATGTTCAGGGTTTTCGTTTGTTTGGTGTATTGGGCTCAGTTTGCTGTTGCTCAGTGTCGAGTGTTGTTTGCGTATTTTTGAAGCGGAATTCGTTTCACTGAGGTAACTGTTTTGTGGTTTTGTGTGAAGGTTAATGTAGTGATGATCGCTGTACATTGGGTGGTATTGTTATTAACTTTAATCGGTTGTGGTTTTTTGTTCAGGAATGGATATGAAAGATAAATAGTTCTAGTTTGAGGGCTATGATGGGGGACACAGCTTTAGAGCTGATTAAGTTCCTACAGCTTTTTGGCCTAATTGCCGAGGTGGTGAAGTGCGGTGTGTGCCGTGATGCAGTGAAGTTGGTTCAAGTTCCGGCCTCTTGGACCAAGGATGGTTATATGTGGCGCTGTCGGAAAGACGACATATGGCGTTCCATATGGCGTTCCATACGGCGCGGTACCTGGTTCGAGAAGTCTAGGTTGAGCATGCGCGAGATAATACTTGTTACTTATTATTTTTGTTATAGATCCCCACAGAGTTTTTGTGCGCATGAGACTGGTGTGAGTGAGAGGAGCATCCTGGATTGGTATTCGTTTTGTCGTGAAGTGTGTTCAGAATTTATTAAGTACAGGGGTAAGTTGGGGGGGGGGGGGGGCAGGGCATGGGGTTGTTGTGGAGGTGGACGAGTCACAGTTTGGGAAAAGGAAGTATGGGAGGGGGAAGTCTGTGGTTGGTCTTTGGGTGTAGGGGGGCTGTTGATCCGGGGGTGGGGGTTTTGAATGTGTTTTTAGGGTTGTGGAATGGAGGTCCAAGGCCGAATTAGTGGGGTTAATTGGGGAATATATAGAGCAGGGGTCCACAATAGTTTCTGATGCTTTTTCTTTGTATAGGGGGTTGGGTGAGGGGGGATTTAATCATTTAGTAGTGAACCATAGTTTAAGAATTATGAGACAGGGGCTTGTACTAATACAATAGGGGGCATGTGGCGGGGGGGGGGGGAGGGGGGGCGTTAAGTCAGTTCTTGGGAGGGTGAAGAGGCGCTCTTCCAACCTTCAGTCTCATTTAGATGAGTACTGTTGGCGGAAGAGTGTCCCAGAGGGCTATTGTGTTGTTCGGGTTTTCTTAAGGGCTGTGGGTAAAATGTATAGGCCGAAAGTGGTTAGTTAGGGTGGTCTGGGTGGGTGGGTGGGTAGGTAGGTAGGTAGGTAGGTGGGTGGGTGGGGTGGGTGGTTTATTTTGCTGTAGAGTATTTAAGGTGGGGGGAGGGAGTGTGTTTGTTTTTTGTTTTAGTTGTGGAGGATCTATTTTATTGAAGTTTTTGTTGAGTTGTAGTGTGTGGTTGAGATTTTTTTATGTTGCATTTGGTTTTTGTTTGTGGTTTTTTTTATTTTGGGCTCAAGAGGGGAGGTTGGGTTGGTTGGGGAGGGGGTTGAGGTGTGGGTGGGTTGGGTCTTTCTTTTCGTTTACTATTTTTTCTTTGGTTTGTGTGTGTGTGTGTGTGTGTGTGTGTGTGTGTTTGTGTGTGTGTGTGTGTGTGTGTGTGTGTGTGTTTGTTTGTGTGTTTGTGTGTTTGTGTGTGTGTGTGAGAGAGAGATAGAGAGAGAGAGAGAGAGAGAGAGAGAGAGAGAGAGATTGTGGTGGCCAATCTAGTTTGTGGGGCTGGAACTTCCTTGTGGTAAGTTTTCATTTTTTTTGTTTTCGGTGTATGTGTTGTGTATTGGGGTCTAGGGAAGTGTTTCATTGAAATTTGTGGCTGTGAAGGTTGGTATTGGGAGACGTTTTTGAGTTACATAGGTAAAGGGAAGTGGTCGATCCTAACTTATGGGATTGGGAGTTGTTGTTGAGCTATATAGTTGGAGGGAAGTGTTTGATCTCAATGTTTGGTGGAGTATGTTGGTTTTTGTAGTGGGAGATGGGATCGGGAGCTGCTATTGAGCTATATACGTCAAGGGAAGTGTTCGATCCCAATTTATTGGATCGGGAGTTGCTGTAGATCTATATAGGTCAAGGTAAGTGTCCGATTCCAGATAATATTGTTTTGTGGTATTTGGTGAGTTTTGTGATGTCGATTTTTCTCGTTGTTTTGCGTGGTTTTGTATGGGGGTGGGTACCTAAATTTGTTTATATTTAGTTTGTCCCCACCCAAAAACTCCCAATTTCCCGCGCTTGCCCTGTTAGTGTCATTAGGCTTTTTGTGAAACGTGTGTGTGTTTTTCGATGTATTTTCGTCTTTATAATATGTATGTAACGACTTTATATTCGCCATATTGGAATTGTCGTTTATGGTCGCTTCCGCCTTATTTGTGACGTCATTGGTCAAAGCAGACTGGTGGGGGAAATACGGGAGCGTCCGATCCCAGCCGTCGGCTTTGACCCATGACGTCACAAATATGGCGGAAACGACCATAAACGACAATTCCAATATGGCGGATATAAAATCGTTGCATACGTTTCATAAAGACGAAAATACATGGAAAAACAAACACACACACGTTTCACAAAAAGCCTAATGACTCTAACGGGACAAGCGTGGGAAATTGGGGGTTTTTGGGCGGGGAGAAACTAAATATAAACAAATTTAGCCACCCAGCCCCATACAAATCCACGCAAGACGACGAAAAAAATCGACATCATAAAACTCACAAAATACCACAAAACACATTATTATCTGGAATCGGACACTTCCCTTGACCTATATAGATCTACAGTAGCTCCCGATCCCATCTCCCATTACAAAAACCAACATACTCCACCAAACATTGAGATCGAACACTTCCCTCCAACTATATAGCTCAACAGCAGTTCCCAATCCCATAAATTAGGATCGACCACTACCCTTGACCTATGTAACTCAAAAACATCTCCCAATACGAATACCAATACCAAACTTCACAGCCACAAATTTCAATGAAACACTTCCCTATACCCCAATACACAACACATACGCCAAAAACAAAAAAATGAGAACCTACCACAAGAAAGTTTCAGCCCCACAAACTAGATTGGCCACCACAATCTCTCTCTCTCTCTCTCTCTCTCACACACACACACACACACACACACACACACACGCAAACCAACGAAAAAATACTGAACCAAAAGAAATACCCAACCCACGACCGAGCGAGGTGGCGCAGTGGTTAGCATACTGGACTCGCATTCGGGAGGACGACGGTTCAATCCCGTCTCCGGCCATCCTGATTTAGGTTTTCCGTGATTTCCCTAAATCATTTCAGGCAAATGCCGGGATGGTTCCTTTGAAAGGGCACGGCCGATATCATTCCCAATCCTTCCCTGACCCGAGCTTGTGCTCCATCTCTAATGACCTCATTGTCGACGGGACGTTAAACACTAACCACCACCACCACCCAACCCACCCACACCTCAACCCCCTCCCCCCCCAACCCCAAAAGAAAAAACCCACAAAAATCAAATGCAACATAAAAAACATCTCAATCACACACTTCAACTCAACAAAAACTTCAACAAAATAGATCCTCCACAACTAAAACAAAAAGCAAACACACTCCCCCTCTCCCCCCCCCCCCCCACTTAACAAACACTATACACCAAAACAAACCACCCACCCCACCCTGAACCACAGCCACCCACCCACCTACCCAGCCCACCCTAAGTAACCACTTTCGGCCTATACATTTTACCCACAGCCCTTAAGAAAACTCGAACAATACAATAGCCCTCTGGGACACTCTTCTGCCAACAGTACTCATCTAAATGAGACTGAAGGTTGGAAGAGTGCCTCTTCACCCTCCCAAGAACTGACTTAACCGCCCCACACATCCCCTCTATTGTATTAGTACAAGCCCCTGTCTCATAATTCTTAAACTCTAAACTATGGGTCACTACTAAATGATTAAATCCCCTCTCACCCAACCCCCTGTAAGAAGAAAAAGCATCAGAAACTATTGTGAACCCTAGCTCTATATATTCCTCAATTAACCCCACTAATTCAGCCTTCGACCTCCCTTCCACAACCCTAAAAACACATTCGGAACCCCCACCCCCCAGAACAACAGCCCCCCACACCCAAAGACCATCCACAGACTTCCCCCTCCCATACTTCCTTTTCCCAAACTGTGACTCGTCCACCTCCAGAACCACCCCATGCCCCCCCAACTTACCCCTGTACTTAATAAATTCCAAACACACTTCACGACAAAAGGAATACCAATCTAAAACAGTCCTCTCACTCACACCAGTCTCATGCGCGCAAAAACTCTGTGGGGATCTATAACAAAAATAATATGTAACAAGCACAATCTCACGCATGCCCAACCTAGACTTCTCGAACCAGGTACCGCGCCGTATGGAACGCCATATGTCATCTTTGCGACAGCGCCATATGTAACCGTCCCTGGTCCGAGAGGCCGGAACTTTAACCAATTTCATTGGTTCACGGCACACACCGCACTCCACGACCTCGGCAATCAAGCCAAATAGCTGTAGGAATTTAATCAGCTCTAAAGCTGTGTCCCCCATCATAGCCCTCAAACTAGAACTATTTATCTTTCATATCCATTCCTGAACAAAAAACCACAACCGATTAAAGTTAATAACAATACCACCCAATGTACAGCGATCATCACTACATTAACCATCACACAAAACTGTTAACTCACTGATACAAATTCTGCTTCAAAAATACGCACGCAGCACTCACCACTGAGCAACAGCAAACTGAGCCCAACACACCAAACAAACAAAAACCATGAACATACCACCAGAGGGCACAACAAACAACACGACGACATCTACAAACACGCCACACTCACAAACCAAACTCCGCGCCGTAATGACGTCACACACAACAACACCCTTATGTCACGGGTCAAAGCCAACGCGTGATATCGGACGTTTCTGTCGACCCCTGGTGGGATCGGACTCTTCCATATTTCCCGTTGTCTCATAAAATTTTTGCAACTGTATGGGCTGCCGGCAGAAGTGGTTAGGTGCGGCGTGTATTGGCAGGAAATGGGGTTGGCAAAAATTTTGGCGTCTCGGACCAGGGACGGCTACATGTGGGAATGCTGTAGGGACAACCTATGGCGCTTCATAAGGCGTGGTACCTTGTTCGCGAGGTCTTGGTTGGAATGCAAGATGTTGTGTTGATGATGTATTATTTTTGTTATATATCCTCTGTTTTTGTGCGCATGAGACAGGTGTGTGAGAGAGGATGGTTCTTGACTGGTTTTCATTTTGTAGGGAAGTGTGTTCCGAGTATATTAAGTACAGGGGTAAGTTGGGTGGGCCTGGGGTGGTGATGGAGGTTGACAAGTCGCAGTTTGAAAAGAGGAAATATGGGAGGGGTAAGTCTCTGGTTGGCTTATGGGTGGGGGGGGTGGGCTTTTGTGTCTGGGGGTGGTTTTTTGGAATGTGTTTTTAGGGATTTGGAGGGACGCACGAAAAGGGAATTGGTGGGATTGAGGTGTGTATAGAGGAGGGCAGCACAATAGTTTCCAATGCTTTTTCATCTTACAGGGGGTTGGCGAGAGGGGGGTACCGTCATTTAGTAGTTAACCATAGATTGGAATTCAAAAATTATAAGACTGGGCTTGATGTTGTGGGGGGTGGTTAAGACAGTTATTGGGAGGGGGAAGAGGCACTCTTCTAACCTTCAGTCTCATTTAGATGAGTACTATTGGCGGAAGAGTGTCCCTGGGGACTGTTGCATTTTTCGTTTTTTTTTTTTTTTTAAGTGCAATTAGTAAAATGTATAGCCCGAAGGTGGTGCTGTTGTGGGGGTGGGTGGCTGTGGCTTGGGGGGGCGTAGCTGTTAGTAATTTTTGTGGGTTTGTGGACATAGGTGGGTGGGGGTGGTAGTTGTTTTGTGATTATGTTGTGGAGGATCTATTTTGTTGCAGTTGTTGAGTTGTAGTGTGGGATTTCCCACCCTTCATCCATTAATTTGATAATATTTTTGGAGGAAGATGTGTGTGTTGGTTTTTTGATCTATTTTCGTGTTTTTTGTCGTGTTTACGTAATGACGTCTTAGGCGCCATATTCAAGTCATCGTAAATGGTTGTTTCCGCCATATTGGTGACATCATGGGTCAAAGCAGACAGGTGGAATCGGACGCTTCTGTATTCCCACCCATACCTATTGCCACACACTGGAATTGGACACCTCCCTTGACGTATGTAGGTCAACAGCAATAGCAAAACACCGATACCACCAACCAAACAACACGTAAGTACCCCACCAAGCATCATACCACACAAAAACCCAAAACAATGACTACTTACCACAAAAAGTTCAATTTCTCTCTCTCTCTCTCTCTCTCTCTCTCTCTCTCTCTCTCTCTCACACACACACACACACACACACACACACACTGCAACAAAAAACACACAACCAAAAGAATGTTCCAACCCACCCAAAACCTACCACCCCCTCCACCCTCTCCCCAAAATCAAAGACCCATCAACAAATAAAAACAAAAATAAACAGATCTGAATCGCACATTACAAGTCAACAACTGCAACAAAATAGATCCTCCACAACATAATCACAAAACCACCACCACAACCCACCCACCCACCCACCGACCGACCTCCACAAATATTACCAACTGCTTCACCCCCCATTCCCCCAACTAAGCCACAGCCACCAGTCACCCATCTTCAGCCTATACATATTACTAACTGCACTTTAAAAAAAACAAAAAAAAAACGAGAAATGCAGTAGTCCCCAGGGACGCTCTGCCAGCAATAATAAAGACTGAAGGTTAGAAGAGTACCTGTTCTCCCTCCCAATAACTGACTTAACCGCCCCCAAAAACATCAAGCCCAGTCTTATAATTTTCGAATTCTAAACTGTGGTTAACTACTAAATGTTACCCCCTCTCACCCAACCCCTGTAAACATGAAAAAGCATCAGAAACTATTGCGCTGCCCTCCTCTATACCCACCTCAATTAATCCCACCAATTCCCTTTCCGTGCGCCCCTCCAAAACCCTAAAACACACTCAGAAAAACCACCTCCAGATACAACAGCCCCCCACACCCATAAGCTAACCAGAGACTTACCCCTCCCATACTTTCTCTTTTCAAACTGTGGCTCATCAACCTCCACCACCACCCCAGGCCCACCCAACTTACCCCTGTACTTAATATACTCAGAACACACTTCCCTACAAAACGAAAACTAGTCAAGAACCATCCTATCTCTCACACCTGTCTCATGCGCACAAAAACAGAGGATATATAACAAAAATAATACGTCATCAGCACAACCTCTTGCACGCCCAACCTAGACCTCGCAAACAAGGTACCATGCCTTATGGAGAACCGTAGGTTGTACCTATGGCACTGCCACATGTAGCCATCGCTGGTCAGAGACGCCGGATCTTTTGCCAACTGCATTTCCTGCTAACACACGCCACACTTAACCACTTCAGCCAGCAGCCGGAATAGTTGTAGAAATTTTATGATGGACAATGTATTGTCCCCCATTTCCACACACAAACGAGCACTATTAAATTTATCCACCATATCCATACCTAACAAAAGCAGCCGAAAATTACATTAAATACATTAACATGTGACATACAGCAAACAGCACTACAATAACTTAAACACAACAAAAACTTAATTGTTAACTCACTGAAAACAATTTCTGTCGAAGCACAGTCAAAACCAATATCTTAACAGATCGAGCAACAACACCAAAATGAACCCAATACACCATGTAACAAGCAAACCATAAACACAACACCAGAGAGCACCACCGACCGCAACAAAACATCTATAAACACAACACATTCATAAACTAAATTCTGCACTGTCGTGATGTCACGAACCACAACAGCCTTACGTCACGGGTCAAAGCAGACGGGTGGGATCGGACACCTCCGTTGACCTGATACTGATTATTGGTGATGCAGTACTTCCACTGCCATGGGAGACATGCATGAAGTGTTAGAAAGTAGTTGGCCAAATAATTCCTTACTTCATAAACAGCAGAATGAGGATGCAGTATAATGTCTCTCTCTGCTGTATTCTCATTTCAACACTTCCAAAATATTTCTGGCATAATCCATATCCCTTCAAGCAGGGGCAGTTACCTTCATAGTCTTAGATGTTATTGAATTTAGCGTATGTTAAAATTCAGGAGTAAGTAACAAACACTTACTTTTTTGTTTTCTCCCAAAAAAAAGAGGCCTCCAAAGATGACACCGCGAATACAATTTTGTAGATGCGAATTTTGGAAAAAATTTTTAAAATTGTGTATCTCTGTAACAGTTCTAGATACATTAAGGTTGTTTTTTTTTATTTGAAAGATAATTGCTTTATGAATAAAATGGTATCCCCCATCTGCTAATATCTATCAAAGTTCTTTTACTGTCGTCTTTTGACTTTTTTTAATAATTTACAAAAATTTTTTTATCAATTTCCAATCCATAATAGTTAGATTTGTTTTCTGTTGATTAGTACCATGCATTACTATATTCTTTGTGAAGGACAACTTCCACTTCTAAGTTTGATGAGTTTTATTTTTAAAAAATCATATTTTTCTTTTAGCTTTCAAGGGTAATGTATGTCTTCACTGAAGTTTTCTTACTAATTTATTTGTTACAATGTTTATTTCGGTTGTCATTGTTGCAGTTATGTCTTAAACTTTGTTGTAGTTTGTCAGTTTCTTGTTGTGGTTGTTCATTGCAGATTGTTGTATTGTAGTTGTTCAGTGCTAATTTGTTTACTGAGGAGACTTCTAAGAAATCTAAGACACATCCAGTGAGTTCTTGTTTTTGTGAGAAATTTGCCAGTTGACCCAGTTGCAGTGTGTTTTTGTGAAAAGTACTGTTTGAAATGTCTTCTGACTGGGGCCACAGGAGAGTGAAGTCTACTGACTATTTGCATATCCATAAAAGAGTGATATAGAAGACGAACAAAAAACACTTTTTTCCGGCTGGGAATAAGTGCTCTCATTTGAAGACTCTGTTTCAAAGTGAAGATGTTTCCATTGACAACTTTTTGTTCTAAATGTTTTGACAACAACAATGATAGTATCTGAACAAGGTGAAGCCTCTCATGGTACAGATTTTGCATCAATAGAGGAAGAATTAAATACCCTGAATCAGTCAACTACAGAGGTTGGTGTTAGTCCTGTTAATAAACCGTAATCAGTGAAGTTGTCGTAAGCTCTACGCGTCATGAAAGCACAGAGAAATTAATACAGGTCTGGCTGAATACATTACAGCAAAACTGCCCACTCTTCAAAGTAGAAATTTCATCTTCAGAAAAAAAAATGAACCAAAACACCCATGCACCTCTTGCCAGGAATTTGTCACGAATATCAATTCAGCTGTTGAATATTGTGCATCCTTCAGTGAAAAGGTGCAAGTTTTAACTTGCCATAGTGCCAACAAAAAAAGACACTATAACATTACAGTAAAAGTTGAAGGTCAGAAAGTTGTAAAAGTTGCGAGGTACATGACTCGCAGTATTAAAGAAACTTTTGCAATTTATGAGAGCAACTATACAACTTCACATATTGGAAGATCAAAATTTTATGCCCTACAACCTAGGAAAGTGGGTAGTTCCACAACCGCCTAGAGATGTCTGTTTATGCATGTACTGTGTGAATTTTGAACTATGTCTGGTAACTTTGAAGAACTTATTGGAGAACCTGAGAGATAACCCCTTGGCCCTGAAAAGGGAGGACTGTCTTTACAGATACTTGGCCTGGAAGATGTAGCAGATAACTCTGCAGAAATTACATATGCAACATGGGAGGAAAATAAACTAATTAAGAAAACTGTGGTTGCCTTTGACAGTTTCATTGATGAACTTGGTAAATGTTCAGTGAAAGCAGTAACACACCATTGTCTGAAGAAATCGCAACACCACCACATTGCAGAAGTGAAAAGGGTGTGTACAGGCAGAACAACTATGTTTAGTGGTTCACCATGATCTTGCTGAGAACTGGTCTGCAATTTTCCCACAAGAAGTACAAGGGTATCACTGCAGTAATGAGCAGGTTTCAATTTTTACAGGAGTGACATATTTTCAAAACAAGACCACAAGTGCTGCAGTTATAAGAATAAGAATTTTTGTTAGCCGTTCAGTATTTTCTTATAAAATGGGCTTCATCAATAAGTTCAATTACAGTATAAAGATGGTTATATTCTCATAACAATGTATATATAAATAATATGAATGTTAATGTAGTACAATAGCACACATTTGGAATTTTATATATTGTTAATTTTACAATAAAAAGGAAAACATTATACAGATTTATATTAAGGGGAGCCTGAGGTGGTCAAATCCAAAAAATTAAGATTTTTTTTTTTTTTTTTTTTTTTTTTTTTTTTTTTTTTTTTTTTTTTTTTTGCTACCAAAAATTAATTGGAACATTCCTCTTTAATGTAAACTTTGAATTATTGTTCTACTCGCCCTAGAAGTGGAGTTATTACCATTTTCCCCCACGCCTGCAGAGGAAATGGGCGGCCGCTGGGATTTTCTCGGCCTGTTACGCATACAGCGCCTTATGTTACGCATACAGCGAGTGTGCAAGTGTTGGCTACATTGTTTTCTGTGACAATTGAAGTGCTAAGAGCGCGGAACATCGTCTCTTTGCTGTTTACCGTTTCGGCTTTGAAGGCTCAAACAAACTTTGGGTTCAAGTAAGCTCAGTGATGGAAAGACAAGGCAGGTGTAATGATGAGGTGATTGAATGTCTACAGAGATACTATGGGTATGCTATAAGGCAAAATACTAGTAATGTTAGGGACATGTGAAAAGCAGTGTGGGCATTGTTCCTTCATACTGCCTCTTCCAATGGATACCCTCAACACAGCCTGTGCCCAAAAGATTCCTGGTGCAAATATAATGCAAAAAAGGATTATGATCGCAAACATGGTTTGCCAGCAGCTGTGATAAATGCAATAAAACCAATTTTTCATGACTTAGCACAGCCAGAATTGTTACACAAATGTCTACACGGAAAGACGCAGAATCCTAATGAGAGCGTAAACAATTTTATTTGGAAAGTGATTCCTAAAAGGGTGTATGTAAGCATAAAAACACTGCACTTTGGCATTTATGATGCAATAGCAACCTACAACCAAGAGAACAGTGTGAAGTGTGAAGTTCTGAAGGCATTAGGATTTACAGCTGGGGTGAACACGGTATGAGCACTAAGAAATATTGACAGAGAAAGGATAAGAGAAGCAGAAAGAAGAGAAAGGCATATGAAGTATAATGGAACAACAGGCCAGAAAAGAAGACAGAAGAGGATGAAGAAGAAGACCCTGATAATCCATCCTATAGTGCAGGAGTGTATTGAGAAACTTTGATAGGCATTTCCCGTAAATTAGAATTTTTCGAATATAAGGAACATTTTATCAAAATCCACTTAAGCTAGAGAGATGAAATTTTTATACAGCACTCCTAGTGGTCAAACTTACATTGTAACACAGCCATTTGGCAATATGTTCAGTAGTTTCATTTCAGTTTAATTATAAAGCAATTATTTGTAAAAAAAATTTGGGTCATTAATAAAAAAAAATAATTGGAAGGAAACTAGAAAAGATACTCCAAAATCCCTCTGTCACAACTGCAATACTAAACCACTCTATATGTAAAAAAAAAATTCAAATTTTTCTATTTGGTAGTTTATTCATAAATGTTCCTCAAACTTAGTGATTTTAACATGGGCAGCATAGGCACCTCCGGCTCCCCTTAAGCAGGGAGTATTCATGTTGATGACACTCATTATCATATACGTGTTGATAGCACTATGTCATTACCCTAAGCTATTGATACAAATTTAGGTCCTACTGCAGGCAGAGGTACCTTTCTCTATGTTAAAACAGCAAATCTGCCACATTACAATCTTTAAATTCATCAACTGAGTATAATTCTTTACCTTTGAGCCATTGACCCAATGTTGTCTTAAATTTACTTTTAGATACTGTTTGTACAATTTTAGGGAGCATATTAAACAGTTCGTGGCCTGCATATTTATAACTGTTATGTATCTTAGCCTATGGTATGGCAGATCAATTGTGTGGTTTCGTCTTGTATTGTGGGTGTGGACAGATGACCTAAGGGGATATTGAGCTATGTTTTCTTTTACGTGTAGTAAGCAATAATAGATGTACAAACAAGGAACTGTCATGATGTTAAGTTTTTTGAAATGTTCCATGCATGTATCCCTAGGAGATAAACCCACTATACATTGAAGAGCTTTTTTTTTTCCATCTGAAAATTGATATTGAATTGGGAGAATTTCCCCAGAGCAGAATACCATATGAAAGATGGGGGTGACACGGGACATGACTCAGCACATGTTTCGCTAGCAGTGTGCAAAGTTCTTCAACTACAAACAGGGGCCCAGAAGATCATTATTATTTCTGACGGTGCTCCTAGTCGTTTTAAAAATCGTTACCAGCTGTTTGAATTGAGTAAGTCACTTGTACCAACTGACTCGGTGCACACTGTTATGGTCACGGGAAGGGGCCTCGTGATGGTATAGCAGGCCTGCCGAAGCACCATGCTACAAAACAATCTTTCCAGACCAAATACAGCTGTGATTCAGAATGCTGCGGATTTTACGAGGGTTGTGAAATCTTGCACATCCACAGCCCTCATTCTTTTTGTCCAAAGATGAAACTGAAGAATTCTGTGAGTAGAAAAAAGAATGGTCCAAACAAACTACTCCTGTGAAAGGAATTCAGAAGACACATTTTTGGACACAAAGTGATGGGCAAACTCATATTGCCCGCACTTTAAAGGGCAAAATAGAAGAAATTTCGTTCGTTCGGCCAACACTTCAGAAACAGCAGGATAATATTGAGATTCACTATCTCACAAGGGGGGATGTTTGTGGCTGTGACTGGAGGATTGCAGAGATTATAGACACCGGTTATGGGTTAAACGAAAGTATAGTGAACTTTATGCTACCACATGGACCAGCTGCTGGATATAGGTTTCCAGCTGAAGGACAGCAACAACGCCATTATTGCTCACTTCCTGCTCACAATGTTTTGAAGATTGCAGGTGCTCCAGTTCCTATTGGTTCAACAGGTAGGCATCACTCTATATCAAAGGAAGATACCGAAGCAGTGCAGAAAACTTTGTTAGTTCATTGACTGGCTAATTTCAGTACAAAACAGAGTGCACGGAAGTTGTATAAATTGAAATCTTTAAGTCTTTAGACATTTCACATACATTTTGGAACCATTTAAAATGCTTGAAACATGAGTCTCGTACTCATCTTTCAAAGAAAAATTATGCTAAATAAGGTTAGGTTTTGATTTTTTAATAGCCTGTTATGTGATAATATGGTAATAAAACAGGTTTTATGTATGTCAAAAATTTCAGTTTTTTATAAAACCTGTTCAACCTAAAAGTGGAAGCTCTTCATTTCATGGAATGTAGAACTATATGGTATTAATCAAAAGAAAAAAAAAAATTATGAATTGGCATTTTTGGAAGAAAAAAAATTCCCATAAATCATAAAGTTCAGAATGCTATAGTAAAAGAACTTTGACAGATAGGTCCAAATGAAGGATTTCTTTGTAATCATAAAGCAATTATCTTTCAAATAAAAAAACCTAACAAAATATATAGCACTGTTCAAGAGATACAGTATTTTAAAATTATTCCAAAATTCACATCTTAAAAATGGTATGCTTAGTGTCATCTTTAGAGGGCTGTATCTCAAAGCAGAAATTTTTTTGGAGAAAATAAAAAATATGTGTTCCTTACTTAGTCCTTCATTTTAACATATGCTAAAATCAATAACATCTGAGACAATTAAGGCAACATTTTTTCCTAGCCTGCCTGAATTGATGTAGACTATGCCTTCTGATACTTCCACGTACGATGTACGTAACTATTATGTGCCCTCTGGCAAAGTGCATAGACAGCAATGCAGGTGTGCATCCTGTTGCCAGGTCCTTGCAAGAGATTGTACAGGTACCATAGGGGTGTGTGTGTGTGTGTGTGTGTGTGTGTGTGTGTGTGTGTGTGTGTGTGTGTGTGTGCGTGCGTGCGTGCATTTGTATTTGAAAATCTGTGTACTGCCATATTTTATGTTGCTCATCAGTTATGTTTTTTATTTATAATTTTTTTCTTTACAGCAAACAAGCTCAAGAAGTGGTGAAAACTGCTATCCATATTTATACATCATCTGGAGCCCGTGCCAGGTGTTTCCTGCAGAAATGAGAAAGCGTATTACTTCTCAAAGGCAATTAAGTTCACACTTCTGCTTATCAAAACAGCGACTATACCTGATGGAAATTTGTAGGAGGAAGAGGAAATTACGCGTACTGTATAAGCAGTGTGTGAATTTTCTCTCAACAGTTATGTGGGCAGAGGAGAAAGCTGAACGGCTTGTGGGGACCAGCCTGATACATCCCTTGCTGTGGTTGCATATAGCCCCCACTTATTATGCTGATAGTGGGACACCACACCTGTCATGTATGGATGTAAGTAACCTGATAAGATATCTAGATCAACTTTCCCTCACTGTGGCAGCTGGTTTGGTATTTTCATTCTTTACTGCCACCTCTGCTATCGCATGCTATCTTACTTGTCTACACCTTGAGACATATCTTATACCGTCTTCATTCAAACGCCCTCAGAAAACGTAGATGCATCTTGAAGTGCATCCAACAGTTCATTTAATTTCCTTTCCTTTTTTAATAAGATTACTGAGTGCCATACTCAGTGTTTGTATATGAAAACCCTCCATACCTCATCAGGGGAGAAAAAACACAGGTCGATACGAACACTTTGCTATCCACATGCTGTACACTTCTATACATTTGTGAGTTGGGATTATTCGGGCTCGAGTAATAATGTTACAGAAATCTAGACCTTTTCTGTAGTTCATGAATTTGTTGAACAAAAGTCAGTTGACTCTTATTTTCTGTACCCTTGTAGACTTCCACTCTAGCAACTAAATCTCTTAAATCACATTCCTGAGAGGGAACAAGTGTCAGGAACTGCTAGAATGCAGTTGGTAAGTATTTCACTGTTGATCTGTTTTTTCTATGGTTGATGAATGTCATTATTATGCTCAGTTTTTGTTTCTGTGGTGGGCACTGACAAATTTGCTTGCATCAGAAATTGCAGAAAATTTTCATTCTAATGTATCATGTGATTGTGTCTGTAATCCAAACACTTTAATAGAAGGAATCAGCACTGCATCTGTGATTCATCAATATCTATAACACCTTAAGTAATATTCAGGGTCATCATGTTTGTAATATATTATGTCAGAATGAATGGATGTTATAATCTGAATCCAAGAGTTTAGTTAATTAATTTTGCAAAGAGAAAAGGCTCTTTAGAAATTTCATACCTTGGAATATTTGATGGAGACAAGTTTTTATCACTTAGTGAATCATAATGTCCAGTTGGAGTCCATATCATGTTCATTATCAGAGTTTAGGATGGGATGGACTATGGTCTGGCAATGTGAGTGAAAAGATAAAGGTTGATTTTTGTCTTTATTGGAAAAAGGTGACTACAATGCAAGTGCATATACATTATCTAGTATAAGGTGATTCTCTGTGAACCCAGTGATATCATAGAGACATTGTGACTACAATCACAGTAAAGTGTCCCCTGTGAGCCGAATTTTATTGTAGATAGAATGTAATGTAAATACCATAATTGCAATATTCTCTGTAACCTTAACTCTCTAAGGATTGGGGGTTTAATGTGTCTAACCATTCCTGAAGTTATTCTAGAGGTGTTCTGTTAAGTTGGCTCTGTCACTCCAGCTGTTTTTATGTCCCATGGGTCCAAAAGCATTCTGCATGCCCTGATCTCCTCCATATTATGCCCTAAGGTCTCATTAACTGGCCCTTCAACAAAATTGAACAAGGGGTCACCTACCAGCCTACAAGTATGATGTGTAACTACCATAATATACAGGTTTCTGTAAGAGCATGCAAAAATGTAATAGGAAGGGAACCTGGGATCTGAGAAGCCAACTTCAGGAGATAATAAGAATGAAATCACATTACTGTGTTCTTCTTTATTTACAGTTTTTTGTCATCAGTCTACTGACTGGTTTGATGCGGACCGCCACGAATTCCTTTCCTGTGCTAACCTCTTCATCTCAGAGTAGAACTTGCAACCTACATCCTCAATTATTTGCTTGACGTATTCCAATCTCTGTCTTCCTCTACAGTTTTTGCCCTCTACAGCTCCCTCTAGTACCATGGAAGTCATTCCCTCATGTCTTAGCAGATGTCCTATCATCATGTCCCTTCTCCTTATCAGTGTTTTCCACATACTCCTTTCCTCTCCGATTCTGCGTAGAACCTCCTCATTCCTTACCTTATCAGTCCACCTAATTTTCAACATTCGTCTATAGCACCACATCTCAAATGCTTCGATTCTCTTCTGTTCCGGTTTTCCCACAGTCCATGTTTCACTACCATACAATGCTGTACTCCAGACGTACATCCTCAGAAATTTCTTCCTCAAATTAAGGCCGGTATTTGATATTAATAGACTTCTCTTGGCCAGAAATGCCTTTTTTGCCATAGCGAGTCTGCTTTTGATGTCCTCCTTGCTTCGTCCGTCATTGGTTATTTTACTGCCTAGGTAGCAGAATTCCTTAACTTCATTGACTTCGTGACCATCAATCCTGATGTTAAGTTTCTCGCTGTTCTCATTTCTACTACTTCTCATTACCTTCGTCTTTCTCCAATTTACTCTCAAACCATACTGTGTACTCATTAGACTGTTCATTCCGTTCAGCAGATCATTTAATTCTTCTTCACTTTCACTCAGGATAGCAATGTCATCAGCGAATCGTATCATTGATATCCTTTCGCCTTGTATTTTAATTCCACTTCTGAACCTTTCTTTTATTTCCATCATTGCTTCCTCAATGTACAGATTGAAGAGTAGGGGCAAAAGGCTACAGCCTTGTCTTACACCCTTCTTAATACGAGCACTTCGTTCTTGATCGTCCACTCTTATTATTCCCTCTCGGTTGTTGTACATATTGTATATGAACCGTCTCTCCCTATAGCTTACCCCTACTTTTTTCAAAATCTGGAACAGCTTGCACCATTTTATATTGTTGAACGCTTTTTCGAGGTCGACAAATCCTATGAAAGTGTCTTGATTTTTCTTTAGCCTTGCTTCCATTATTAGCCGTAACGTCAGAATTGCCTCTCTCGTCCCTTTACTTTTCCTAAAGCCAAACTGATCGTCACCTAGCGCATTCTCAATTTTCTTTTCCATTCTTCTGTATATTATTCTTGTAAGCAGCTTCGATGCATGAGCTGTTAAGCTGATTGTGCGATAATTCTCGCACTTGTCAGCTCTTGCCGTCTTCGGAATTGTGTGGATGATGCTTTTCCGAAAGTCAGATGGTATGTCGCCAGACTCATATATTCTACACACCAACGTGAATAGTCATTTTGTAGCCACTTCCCCAATGATTTTAGAAATTCTGATGGAATGTTATCTATCCCTTCTGCCTTATTTGACCGTAAGTCCTCCAAAGCTCTTTTAAATTCCGATTCGAATACTGGATCCCCTATCTCTTCTAAATCGACTCATGTTTCTTCTTCTATCACATCAGACAAATCTTCACTATCATAGAGGCTTTCAATGTATTCTTTCCACCTATCTGCTCTCTCCTCTGCATTTAACAGTGGAATTCCCGTTGCACTCTTAATGTTACCACCGTTGCTTTTAATGTCACTAAAGGTTGTTTTGACTTTCCTGTATGCTGAGTCTGTCCTTCCAACAATCATATCTTTTTTGATGTCTTCACATTTTTCCTGCAGCCATTTCATGTTAGCTTCCCTGCACTTCCTATTTATTTCATTCCTCAGCGACTTGTATTTCTGTATTCCTGATTTTCCCGGAACATGTTTGTACTTCCTCCTTTCATCAATCAACTGAAGTATTTCTTCTGTTACCCATGGTTTCTTCGCAGCTACCTTCTTTGTACCTATGTTTTCCTTCCCAACTTCTGTGATGGCCCTTTTTAGAGATGTCCATTCCTCTTCAACTGTACTGCCTACTGCGCTATTCCTTATTGCTGTATCTATAGCGTTAGAGAACTTCAAACATATCTCTTCATTCCTTAGTACTTCCGTATCCCACTTCTTTGTGTATTGATTCTTCCTGACTAATGTCTTGAACTTCAACCTACTCTTCATCACTACTATATTGTGATCTGAGTCTATATCTGCTCCTGGGTACGCCTTACAATCCAGTATCTGATTTCGGAATCTCTGTCTGACCATGATGTAATCTAATTGAAATCTTCCCGTATCTCCCGGCCTTTTCCAAGTATACCTCCTCCTCTTGTGATTCTTGAACAGGGTATTCGCTATTACTAGCTGAAACTTGTTACGGAACTCAATTAGTCTTTTTCCTCTTTCATTCCTAGTCTCAAGCCCATATTCTCCAGTAACCTTTTCTTCTACTCCTTCCCCTTCAACTGCATTCCAGTCGCCCATGACTATTAGATTTTCGTCCCCCTTTACATACTGCATTACCCTTTCAATATCCTCATACACTTTCTCTATCTGTTCATCTTCAGCTTGC
This sequence comes from Schistocerca cancellata, assembly GCF_023864275.1. Lineage (NCBI taxonomy): Eukaryota > Metazoa > Arthropoda > Insecta > Orthoptera > Acrididae > Schistocerca > Schistocerca cancellata. The sequence continues at coordinate 14,377,159 of NC_064637.1, forward strand.
GACATCGGCATGTATACCTGAACTATCGTTGTCGGTGTTGGTTTGCTGTCAATTCTGATTAGAGCAACCCGGTCACTGAACTGTTCACAGTAACACACCCTCTGCCCTACCTTCCTATTCATAACGAATCCTACACCTGTTATACCATTTTCTGCTGCTTTTGATATTACCTGATACTCATCTGACCAGAAATCCATGTCTTCCTTCCATTTCACTGACCCCTACTATATCTAGATTGAGCCTTTGCATTTCCCTTTTCAGATTTTCTAGTTTCCCTACCACGTTCAAGCTTCTGACATTCCACGCCCCGACTCGTAGAACGTTATCCTTTCATTGATTATTCAATCTTTTTCTCATGGTAACCTCCACCTTGGCAGTCCCGTCCTGGAGATCTGAATGGGGAACTATTCCGGAATCTTTTGCCAATGGAGAGATCATGACGACACTTCTTCAATTACAGGCCACATGTCCTGTGGATACACATTACGTGTCTTTAATGCAGTGGTTTCCATTGCCTTCTGCATCCTCATGTCGTTGATCATTGCTGATTCTTCCGCCTTTAGGGGCAATTTCCCACCCCTAGGACAAGAGTGCCCTGAACCTCTATCCGCTCCTCCGCCCTCTTTGACAAGGCCATTGGCAGAATGAGGCTGACTTCTTATGCCGGAAGTCTTCGGCCGCCAATGCTGATTATTTATCAAAATTTAGGCAGTGGCGGGGATCGAACCCGGGACCGAAGGCGTTTTTGATTATGAATCAAAGACGCTACCCCTAGACCACAGGTACAGGATTTATTTACATTAATTACAGTTAACTGCAAATGCCATCATTGACACAATGATCATACCATTTATATTGTATCTTACAAAATGTGCTGAAAATGACAGCCATCAGCCTCAATGTGAGCATGACATCTGATACACCCTGACAATCATCCTTGGCCATGCGGGATTAGCCGAGCGGTCTAAGGCACTACAGTCATGGATTGTGCGTCTAGTCCTGGCAGAGGTTAGAGTCCTCCCTCGGGCAGGGGTGTGTGTGTTTGTCCTTAGGATAATTTAGTTAAGTAGTGTGTAAGCTTAGGGACTGATGACCTTAGCAGTTAAGCTCCGTAAGATATATATATATATATATATATATATATATATATATATATATATATATATATATATATATATATATACCTAAAAACAAAGATGATGTGACTTACCAAATGAAAGTGCTGGCAGGTCGACAGACACACAAACGAACACAAACATACACACAAAATTCAAGCTTTCGCAACAAACTGTTGCCTCATCAGGAAAGAGGGAAGGAGAGGGAAAGACGAAAGGATGTGGGTTTTAAGGGAGAGGGTAAGGAGTCATTCCAGTCCCGGGAGCGGAAAGACTTACCTTAGGGGGAAAAAAGGACGGGTATACACTTGCACACACACACATATCCATCCACACATATACAGACACTGTTTTGTGTCTGTATATGTGTGGATGGATATGTGTGTGTGTGCAAGTGTATACCCGTCCTTTTTTCCCCCTAAGGTAAGTCTTTCCGCTCCCGGGACTGGAATGACTCCTTACCCTCTCCCTTAAAACCCACATCCTTTCATCTTTCCCTCTCCTTCCCTCTTTCCTGATGAGGCAACAGTTTGTTGCGAAAGCTTGAATTTTGTGCGTATGTTTGTGTTCGTTTGTGTGTCTGTCGACCTGCCAGCACTTTCATTTGGTAAGTCACATCATCTTTGTTTTTAGGTATATTTTTCCTTCGTGGAATGTTTCCTTCTATTATAACTATATATATATATATATATATAAAAAAATCGGGTCCGTGGTGTTCCGAATCACATCACAGGCAGCTACAATTCTGGCAACTAATTCCATCTCTGTAGCATCTGGGGTCACATACACAAATTGCTCTAGATATCCCCATAGGAAATTAAGGGGATTCAGATACCATGACCTCGCAGGGTATGGAATGGGACGTCCCCTTCCCATCCAGCGACCAGGAAATACAACATTGAGTAGTTGCAGACATCCACACTAAACTGAGGCAGTGCACCAACATGCTGTATCCACTTCCTCTTATGAACAGCCAAGGATATGTTCTCAAACAACTCAGCTAGAACTCTTTCCACAAACCTCATGCACAGGTGGCCAATCAGACAGCTAGGTAGAAGGTATGGCTCATCCTCCTTGTTTCCTTGCGGGAAATAAAGAATGCACACGTAAATAAACAGCACAATACATGTAAACTTGTAACATGTTAGTTGTAAATAAGCTGGAAAATGGTAATGCTAGACAAAGTGAGAGACAAGTTAACTCCCATATCTCCTTAAGCTGGCTTCAATGACCTCAAGTTCCCTACCTCAAATTGTTTAGTGGAGCATCCTCCATGTCTTGTTAAATTTTTGTACACCCTTATGGAAACATCCTGTATGAGTGCAGTGTCAAGACATTCAGCCTGAGGCATCAGGTTAGGAACCCAAGTCTGCCAGGTAATGTATCTTGTTTTAATTACCACATTAGCATAAGAACTGGGCAGTGGTCTGCAGGTCATATTACCCAATTCCACACAGCTTCACACTTCCACAAAGTAACTGACAGCAAGATAGGCTCCTTCCTCGTGTGCTGACTAATAGCATCCAAGTATGTTGTCAGTTTGTGAGTGTAATGAGGCAAACCTCTTGTTGCTCGCAGAGTGTCCTAGCTAGAGAGGTGAATACTTCTGCATCTTCATAGAACAGATTAAAGAATGAACTTGAACAAAGACACAATGGTCTTTACTCTGTCCATTCCAGCTGCTTATTGTTTGCATGTGGATTAGGTCATATTCAAGTGTTCATCTGCAGTGTTCATGAAATTTAATTGCTTGTATTGCATTGTCTATTAGTCCATCTGTCTGTGCATCGTTGTCTTCAGAGGTAACCCAAAAAATTGCCCTCGCTGAAACTGAATAGGCATAGAGTAACATTTGTGAGAGAATTAATAGTGCCAGTCCACCCCTGGAATAGGTCTTCATATCTCTCTGAAACATCATAGCAACCCATCATTGCTGTTTCTGTAATGTCCCTCCATCTAATGCTGATCTTAACCTGCTAAGAGCTTTTGTTGTTCACTAGTCATTGTGCAGGGTGAGATCAGAGCTGTCTGCTTGCGGAATGGCTTATAAGTAAAACATACCCTCTGGCATCAGGTCTTGTCAGGTGCTTTACACTGCTTAATATGTGCTCCATGCTATGGATGCAGACAACCCCCAGTAATATGATAGTGGTATACCACATCAGTGAGTATCCTAGTGCCGACAGCTCCAGGCCAAGTTTTCCTTACTGTGACACGTGGCTTAGTATTTTCATTCTTTTCTGTCACATCAGATTGTTAGTTGTCTACACTTTCATACTTCATATCTTACAATCACCCTGAGAAACCCTAGATGCATTTTGATGAGCATACAGCAGTTTGTTAGGACTGCATTTTTCCTTTCTTTAAACAAGATTCCTGAGTGCCTTACTAGGGTATATTAGCCTCCAGTTTAGTCACATCCCCTGTATCTATGTGCCATTCACGTAAGTTTTGAGAAAACTCTATTTATTTATTTATTTATCCTTTGAAAAAGTACATTGTATGGATCAAGATATATTTTCATTTCATGAACCGGCAGGTACATAGTATTTACTGTCTACTGTTTAACAAAAATGTAGTTTATTACAAAATTATTCTAGGGCTATTTCATATTAAATTAGGTTTTGTACAATTTTTTTGTGGTACAATAATGGTATTGCAATTGTTTTGAACTGTAGTGCACACAAATTCATTTACACTGTCATAAGTTTTCTATTAGAAAAATTTTGAGACATTTTTTGAAAATATTTTTATTGTTTATTTCTCTCAAGAATGGAGTTTTTCAAGGGCTTTTGGTCAAGCGTATGATGGCTTTTTTTGTATTTCATGGTGTGTGTAGGCTAATGGAAGAGGTTTCGTTTCCTTGTGTCATGGTTGTGTTGATTGATTGATTGCTTGATTGATTGATTTTTATTGTTGTAGAGACCTCAGAGATCATCTGAGGCATTACAAAAGTCAACAATTACACAGTATAAATGTTACACAAATAATTACAAAAATAAGAAAAATATTACACAATATAAATATTACACAAATAATTATGGTACCTTCACACAAATACAAAACAGAGAAACTTCTGGTACAAATTTATATTGCATAGTAAATTTAGCCAATTACAGACTTACTCATATATAGAAGCATACAAAAACTGATCACAAAGTGTAATCATACCATATTCTTTGCCTCCCTTAAAAATTCATCAGTTTCATAAATGCTGAGCTCAAGAAGAAATTTGTTTACTTTTTTTGTGAATTGTTGAATTGGAAGATCCCTGATATGTTGGGGTATGGCATTAAAAAATTTTATGGACTTGTATAAGAAGCACTTTTGTGTTCCTGCTTGTTTCTTGTGTTATAATTGTTGCATGGCATACTGTTGATAACTCGGATAGTTTTCCTTAATATGCATTACACACTGTAGTATAAATATTGACGGCAGGGTCATAATCTGTAATTTTTTAAATCTTGGCCTACAGTGATCTCTGGGTGCCAAGCTACATATCAGTCTTATTGAAACTTCCTGGCAGATTAAAACTGTGTGCCGGACCGAGTCTCGAACTCGGGACCTTTGCCTTTCGCGGGCAAGTGCTCGACAAACTGAGCTACCCAAGAACGACTCACATCCTGTTCTCACAGCTTTACTTCTGCCAGTACCTCGTCTCCTACCTTCCAAACTTAACATAAGCTCTCCTGCTTCTGTTAAGTTTGGAAGGTAGGAGACGAGGTACCGGCAGAAGTAAAGCTGTGAGGACGGGGTGTGAGTCGTGCTTGGGTAGCTCAGTTGGTAGAGCGATTGCCCGCGAAAGGCAAAGGTCCCGAGTTCGAGTCTCGGTCCGGCACACAGTTTTAATCTGCCAGGAAGTTTCATATCAGCGCACACTCCGCTGCAGAGTGAAAATCTCATTCTGGTATCAGTCTTATTGCCTTCTTTTGTAGTTTGAAGACATTAGCTGCCTTGCTTTGTTGTCCCCACGGTATTGTACCATAGGAAATGTGACTGTGTATTAAAGCAAAATAAACCACATTAAGTACTGGCATGTTTAGATAAAGACACAGCTTCCTTAGAGCAAATATTCCTTTGCTAATGCTGCTTCCCACTTTTTCTATATGGCTACCCCAGGATAATTTTGAATCAATTGAGATTCCAAGGAAATTAACAGCATTTGAGCTCTGCTCAAGTTCAGTGTTGTTATTCCACGATACATACAGGTCTTGTATTTTTTTTTGACACATAGGGAATTAGCTTTACGCCAACTTTCAACTTTGACAGTGCACTGGTCTGCTCCATATTTCACCTTCTGTGCTGTTTCTGCAGTTATACAGACCGCAAGATCATCTACAAATAAGTTGTGTGTTGTTATCTCTAGTATCAGGAGAATATTTGAATTTTGTCCAACAGAGGAGTTCATATAGGTAGATAATGGGTAATGTTAGTATTTTGAGAGCTTTAAATGCTGGTTTACATGAAACTTTCCATTTAAGGTTGGCTATCATTCTTATGGCTCTTTTTTTTTGTAATTTAAATATTTTATTGTATGTTTGTTTTTGAGGTATCTCCCCACAAAGTTATGCCGTAACTTAATGTCATATGAATTAATGCATAGTATATTGTTTTCATAATGCCTGTATGTTTTAGGTAGCTGAGTTTGTGCAGCACATATAGGTTTTTCACTGAGTTTGCCCCTTATATATTCTATATGCTTATCCCAGTTTACATTTGCACCGATACTTATCCCAAGGAATTTTGTATATTTGGTGTTTTCTGGTATGCACTCATCTATGCATCCATTGCTATCTTTAATGTGAAAGTTTCAAAGTCTGAAGTTTACATAAAGTGTTTTGGTAATATAACTCTTCAGGCTTTCCCGGCGAGATCTTGACATGTGGAATAATCGGGTCTACTGCCAGATGTTTGTGTCGCTCTGGCCATGTAACTCATTGCCTTCTTCAGGTGCTACCTGAGACTGCCGTATTGGAGGATCTTGTCCAGTATTTATGCCCAGAGGGCTCTGGGCACTCTGTTTGCCGTCAGCACCCTCCTGGTGCTGCTTGTAAGGTGTTGTCTCTCTCTTGGTGATCCCTAGGACGTCCGCGCCCAACTTGGTTGCCATTCTGTTCGCAGTCCCCGCCCGCCTGGTGCTGCTCCTGAGGTTTCGACCTTTCCTTGATGCTCCCATGGACATCCACGCCTGGCTCGTCCAGCATCTGTGGTCGTGGCAACTGTCTGGGGCCGGATCCGCGTTTGGCATTTGGTTTGTGGTCTGCGCCTGCTTGGCGATGCTCCTGAAGTGTAGGCACTTCCCTGGTGCTCTGACGGACATCCGCACTCACCTCGTCCAACATCTGCCGTTGCGGCAGCTGTCTGAGGCCCGTCTCGCGTCGGGTGCTCCGTTCGCGGTCTGCGCCCACCTGGTGCTGCTTGTAAGGTGTTGTCTCTTCCCTGGTGCTCAGACGGTCATCCGTGCCCAGCGCGTCCATCATCTGCGGTTGTGGCGGCTGTCAGAGACCCATCCGATGTCAGAAGTCGCGTTCGCAGTGCGAGCCCGCCTTTCACTACTCCTGTGGTGTTACTACTTCTTGAGGAGTTTCTTGGTTCCTTTTGTTGGGCCCTGATAAGCTCCAGTCAGACTCCACGCCAAGCTGAGCTGGTAACTGCTGTCTCGGTTTATTAGGTTGTCTGTCACCTTGATCTCGATGACCTCCTTTGACACTGTCCCAAAATCTTGGCATCTGTGTCACAATTTTGGTGTTGTTGTAGTCCATTGAGTGACTGAGCTCCAGACAGTGCTCCGCTGTGGCAGATTTGGTTGCCTGTCTGATTCTGGTGTGCCTCTGGTGTTCTTTGCACCTGACATCCACCGTCCTGGTTGTCTGGCCAATGTATGACTTCCCACACTGTCACAGGGTGTTGTAAATGCCTGGTTTACATAGCCACAGGTCGTCCTTTACACTCACTAGCATTGTCCCAATTTTGGAGGGTGGACAGAAGATACTCTGTATATCATATTTTGAAAGAACTCTGCTGATCTTTGCAGAAATAGGTCCAGCTTATGGCAGGTATCCCACCTTCTTCTCCTCCTCTGGCTCCTCTTCTGTATGTTGTGGTTGGCTGGTATTTTGGTAATATTGTTGTGCAGGTTTAATTCAGTAAATCTTTGGATGACATTATTTACTTCTACATTGGCTTTTATTTCTAGCTTTTCTGTGTCTTTACCCATGAACAGTAGAGTTGTCATCTGTGTAGTTAACTATACTGCCATACCTAATCATATTTGAGATGTGATTTGTGTGCAGAATGAAGACTATTGGGCCAAAAATAGAGCCTTGTGGCACAGAGAAGTGTAAAATTCTTGCTTTAGATCTTATTTTTTCACCAGTAGGTTTTGTAATTTCAGTATATTGGCTCCTGTTTGTCAGGTATGAGAGAATCCAGTCTCCTGCATTTCCTCTTATGCCATATACTCCTAATATTTCTACTAAAGTTTTGTGGTCTACACAGTCAAATGTCTTTGTTAGATCCATAAATACTCCTACACATTTATTTTTAGAGTCCAAGTTTGTTCTGACATTTTCGATGAGGTCTATTACAGCACCTATGGTGCATTTATCTTTCTGGGAGCCAAATGATTCTTGTTGATTATTTCATATTTCATCAAAAAAGCAACGAGTCTTTGTGCATAAGCATGTTCAAATATTTTTATATTTTTGATAGGTCTGGTAAGAGCTATAGGTCTATAATTTTCTGGATTGTATTCATTCCCCTTTTTATGTGTAGGTTTATCAGTGCTGTATTTAAGCACCATGGAAAAGTTCCTTCCAGGAATGATGAATTGATTAGTCGTGTAAGAGGTTTCTTGAGTTCATGCATACAATGTTTAATTTCTGTACTTGATATTACGTCAATTCCACATGACTTTGTTTTAGGTTTTTATTATCTTTAATGTTTCTGTCACTGGGAAAAGTGCCATTGTTTTTCCCTGGGGATTAATAAATGTTTTCCAGGTGTTATGTTTTTTATTATTTTTTTCTTTTAGTTTCTGGCCTACTGTGGCAAAATACTCATTGAAGAGATTTATGATTTTATTCTGTTCAGTTATAGTTTTTTTGCTGATCATGAACTGTATTTTGCTGTGTTCCTGTGAATTGGAGGGTTTGTGATTTGTATTTATAATAGGCCAGCAGGCCGTGCTTTTATTAGCAGCAGTATTTATGTACTTTTTGCTTCTAGTCGTTTGGCTGTTTGAGTACTTCAGCATACATTCTTTTATATTTTCCGTAGTACCGCTACTCTTTAAAGTTTTCATCAATGCTAGTTTTATATATTCTGTGCATCATTTTTATCTTGTTCCTAGAGACCAAATTGCCTTTTGCTATCGAATTTTTGTTTTTATTTCTGGTTTTGGCTTTAGTTTTTATTACTGGGCATGTAATACTGAGTTGGTAGGAAATTGTGTCAATAAAATGAGTCACTTTATGGTCCACTGATGGAGATCCAATCCTTCTTTTTCAAGTTTTATCCTAAGGGCTGTTAAGTTTTGTTCATTTAAGCTTCTTTTTCCCATATTTTTTGTGTATTGTATTGTATTGTATTGTGTTTTTTGTTGGTCCTGTTGTCTACATAGTAGCTTATGCATAAGACATTGGACAAGTCAAGTTATAAATATACAGGCCAAAAGTCATTTCAAGGCATACATATTTAAGTTTACAATAATACACTTTACACTTAAGTATTTATATAACACATTTCATAAATTTAAATATTCTTCAATGGAGTAAAAGCAGTGATGCTGTGAATATGACTTTAGAGATTTTCCAAATGTATTGACCTCAGTGATAGCTTTTATGTTTCCAGGAAGTTTGTTATAAAGCTTAACTCCCATGTGAAAAGTACTTTTTTGGCACAGTGCTGTGCTGATTTGAATCATATGTAAGTTTCTGTTTTGTCTGGTAAAGTGCTCATGTATATCACAGTTTTTTTGCAATCTCCGGTCCTTGCCTATTACATTCAATTTAAAGAACAAAAGGGTTTCCATAATGTATACACATGGTAATGGAGGAATACCAGATTGCTTAAACAGGGGTTTACAAGAGTCTCTAGGCTTGCACCCAAACAAGATTCTAATGGCCCTTTTTTGTAGTTTAAAATTGCTATTAGCTGTTTTAGAGTTTCCCCAGAAGGTGACCCCATATCTAAGACGAGAATGAAAGTACGCATGATATGCATTCAATACTGTTTTCTCACTACAGCATGATTTTAATGAACAAAGAAGGTAACATGTTTTGCTCAGTTCTGCATTGAGATATTCAATATGCTTATTCCATCTGATGTTACTCTGCAGCCAAAGTCCTAAGAATTTGGTTTCAGTATTGTTACCAACTGGTTCGTCATTGATAGAGACTGATGGGATAAACATGTCCTTGTTAGGAACATTGTGGAATTTTAGAGCAATGGTTTTCTTACTGTTTATTACAAGCTGATTACTCTGTGCCCAGCTACTAAGTTGTTTCGTGACCGTGTTTACTGTCTGCTGTAACTGTTCGTCATCGTCTCCTTTTAGTAGAATCGTGGTGTCACCAGCAAATATGATTGTTTTGTGTGCATCAACATTTAAGCTTAGATCATTTATGTAGAGAAGAAACAGAAGGGGTCCCAATACTGATCCTTGGGGTACACCACATTTAATTTGTTTATAGTCAGATAAGTGATTAGATACAGTTTTTAGTTCATTATTTGTGTGCTTGATGCACACTGCCTGCATACGATTAGTCAGGAAGGAACTGATCCACTTGTTGGACAGACCTCAAATACCATATCTTTCTAGCTTTGATAGCAGAACTTTATGGTCCACCATGTCAAAAGCTTTTGACAAGTCAAGAAAGACACCTATTGTTTCCTGTTTTTTGTCCATCAGGTTTAGGATGGAATTGATGCACTCATAGACAGCAGTTGTCGTTGGCCTCCTATTTCTGAATCCATGTTGTTCATTACATAGGATGCTGTTTTTATTTATAAATTTCATAAGTTTCTCATACATAACTTTTTCCAGTACTTTAGAGATGCACGAGGAAATTGTGATGGGTCTGTAGTTATTTACATAGTCTTTACCCCCTTTTTTATATACAGGAATAACTTTTGATGTTTTCAACACATCGGGGAAAGTGCCTGCCTGAAGTGAACAGTTGCATAAGTGTGTGAGTACTTCAATTAGGTTTGATGCGCTCTTCTTTAACATTGTTGCAGGTATACCATCAATACCTGCTGATTTGGAATTTTTTAGTCCTTTTATTGCTTTAGCTACTTCATCTTGTGAAACAGAACTGATGTACACAAACTGCCTATTGGCTTCTGTCTCGGGTTCTTTGGCCGACGTTCATCTAATGATTTTTCTGACGTTTCGCCAGCACGAGTGGCTGGCATTGTCAAAGCTTCACCCTCCATTGCCGGTGGTGAACTGGAGGCGAGCTCGCGGCCGCAGACTATATGTACCTGGCGCGCCAATGTCCGAGGGCTTCTCCGCGGTCATTTCCGGTGCGGTTCTCCTCTTGCTACCTGCGACGGTCGTTCGCTGCAGTACGGGAAGCCAGGATCCGTTTACCTTAAGGCTTTCCTCTTTCTTATTGAAACTGTTCGCATGTTTTTGGGTTTCTACAGCTTCTCTGAGCAAGCGCGTGTGATAATGCTTCTCTACAGCCAGAACTTCCGTGTCGGCGAATTTTATTACGTGATTGGTCTCATTCAGTGCGTGCTCTGCCACGGCCGATTTCTCCACCTGCCCCAACCTGCAATGTCGCTTATGCTCTTTGATCCTGGTGTTAAATGATCGTCCAGTCATTCTGACATAAACTTTTCCACATGTGCACGGTATACGGTATATTCCCGACATTGCAAGTGGGTCTCTTTTCTCCTTTGCCGATCTAAGACACTCTTTGATTTTCCTTGTCGGTTTGAAAATCGTCTTTACGCCGTGTTTGCGCAATATACGGCCGATTCTGTCCGTAACTCTGGGAATGTATGGCAGAAAGGCCATACCCGACATTTCTTTTTCTGGTTTCTTACTTTGCCGAGTGTTTGGCTCTGTTACACTTCTAATGTAATTTGTGGAGTACCCATTGCTCCTCAGAACAGTTTCCAGGTGTTGCATTTCTCGTTTGAGGTGTTGAGGCTCACATATTCGTCCTGCTCTCATTATGAGCGTACTAATCATGCCTCTTTTCTGGCTCGGGTGGTGGTTTGACAATTTGTGCAGGTATCGGTCCGTGTGTGTCGGTTTTCGATACACGCTGTGTCCCAGGTTTTCGCCTTCCCTTGTGACCAGCACATCTAGAAATGGCAGTTTCTTGTCCTTTTCTACTTCCATTGTAAATGTTATGTTGGCATGGAGGCTGTTCAAGTGTCTCAGGAATTCACTGAGCTGTTCTTCACCATGGCTCCACACCACGAAAGTATCATCGACATACCTGTACCACACCTTAGGTTTGCAAGTCGCCGAGTCCAGTGCCTGTGCTTTGAATTGTTCCATGAAGAAGTTGGCCACCACTGAACTGAGAGGACTACCCATGGCGACGCCTTCCAGCTGTTTGTAGAAATCGCCATTCCACGTGAAATAGCTCGTGGTGAGACATGCATGGAAGAGCTTTTTGATGTCTTGCGGGAACATGGAACCGATGTGCTCCAGAGCGTCACTGAGTGGCACTTTCGTAAATAACGAAACATCAAAACTGACCGGGATGTCGTTTGGCGCAAATTTCAGTTTCTTCAGCTTCTCAATGAAATGTCCTGAGTCCTTAATGTATGTGTCGGTCTTCCCCACCTGTGGCTGGAGCAGAGAGGCCAAGTGTTTCGCCAGTTTACACGTTGGTGAGCCAGGAGCGCTAACGATCGGTCTCAGTGGAACATTGTTCTTATGGATCTTGGGTAATCCATACAGCCGAGGTGGTAGGGCTTCTGTGTTGCGCAGGTTTCTCTGTATGTCTGCCGGCAGAGAAGACGGCTTGATTAATCGATTCGTATTCCGAGTGATACGCTGCGTCGGATCTGCACTTAGTTTTCGGTATGTTGTTGGATCTAATAAGTCTCGGATCTTTTGCTCATAATCTTCGGTCTTCATTACGACGGTCACATTCCCCTTATCGGCAGGCAGTAAAGCCTTAACAATTTTGTAGAACTGATGTACATTGATCCTCTACATGCACTTATTTTATATTCATTTGCCTGGGAGCACTTAAAGTTTGATTGTAACATATTATCAGCAACACCTGTGAAAAAGTTGTTAAATGTGTTGGCTACTTCTAAGGGGTTTGTTACTTTTTTATTTTTATGTGATAGTGTTATATTTTTGCAAGGTTGTCTGTATTCTCCACATTCTTTTTTTATAACACTCCACATAGCCTTTGATTTATTAGCTGAATTATAAATGATTTAATCATTATGCATTATTTTTGCTGCTTTTATTACTTTTCTTAATATTTTGGAGTATTTTTTATAGTACATGCATACTACAGGTGAGGAATTTTTTGAGTTACACATTTCATGAAGTAGTCTTTTCTTCTGGCATGAAACCCTTATTCCCATTGTGATCCAGCTGTTTGTTCTAGAATTCCCCTGTCTGGTTAATGTTTTCAGTGGGAATGCAAGTTCAAAGAAATGGGTTAATGTATCAATGAAAGTGTTGAATTTTTCATTTATATCATTCATTTTGTACACTCCTAGCCATTTTTCTTTCTGTAATAAGTTGTTGAAGTGGTTTACATTATGCTGATTATAACTTCAATATGCTGTTCTGAAAGACATGTTGTCAATAATACTGCCTTGTTCTTTTATGCTTAATATTTGAGCAAGATGATCACTAAAACCTGCATTGAAAATTTTTAGTGAGGTGTTGTGTAAACTCTTCTTGACTAGAAACTGATAAAGAGCTGTTTGGCAAGTTTCTGATACTCGGGTAGCTGCTTTTACTTCAGCCTTTAAATTGTAGGACGTTGCAAGATTCAAAATGGTCTCCCTGTTTCCACTATTTGCGAGGAAGTCAATATTGAAGTCACCACAGATTATCAATTCACAATCCATTTTATTTACTTTTTTTTAGCAATGACTCCATTTTATTTAAGAAAAGTTCAAAATTCCCGGATGGTGATCGGTAAACTGTAGCAATAACCAGGTTGAACTGAGTAATTTTTTGTGTCTTTTCGTTTGTGGTGATACGACTTAGACATATTTGTATTGCGTCATGGACTGACAGGGTCATTTCTATAACTTCATTTTTGTACTGAAAGTCCCTTAAATTTGTGAAAAAAAAAAAATGGTTCAAATGGCTCTGAGCACTATGCGACTCAACTTCTGAGGTCATTAGTCACCTAGAACTTAGAACTAATTAAAGCTAACTAACCTAAGGACATCACACACATCCATGCCCGAGGCAGGATTCGAACCTGCGACCGTAGCGGTCACGCGGTTCCAGACTGAAGCGCCTTTAACCGCACGGCCACACCGGCTGGCTTAAATTTGTGAAGATGTGATCTATTTGAGTACAGGAGTTTGCAGTTATATGTATTGGAGTAGTTATTGCATTGTATAAGCCATATCTTTTCATTGTATTTAGAAGCTCCCTACTGTCATTTGTGTCTTGCAATGTGTTTATGTTCAGGTCACCTAGTAGTACAAGTGCACAGTTCTAGCTTAGGATGATGTGTAAGAGCTCTCCTATGTTTTCAATGAACGTTTCTATGCACCCATTTGACAGTCTGTAGATGTTTGAGATGTACAGTGAGGAACTACTTGGAACTATTTTTCGGCCTGTTACTTCGACTACATTTTCAATGTTATATTTTTAAGGCTGTTTATATCGTTTCTGCTTACATTGTTATGGGTTAGTATAGCAGCTCCACCTCCCTTACTATACCTCCTATGAACTAGTTGTTACATTGTAATTTGCAACAGTAAGATTTAGAATTTCATGCTCATTTAGACCATGTTATATCAGAGCTAGAATGCCAGGAGTTTCTTCATTTAGCATTATTTCTAATTGGGTTACCTTATTTCTTAAGTATTTTATATTCTGGTGCATTCTTTTTATCACTGAATATCCTGATTCTATGTTTGTTTTTGTCCTATATTCTTTATCACTGTTTTGTGGATATCAGATTTCTTGATTTTTCACCCCCCACTATACAATGTTAGTTTCCCTTGTTTCTAATGATTTTACAAACACCTGCATACATTCTGCTGAGTGTTACTGAACCTAATCTATTTAAATGTGTGCCATCCTTTCCCAGACAATTTTCACACAGGAATTTGTTTGGGTCTATGAAGATAGCATCAAGACAGTCACACTCTTGTTTGATGGCACAGTTTATTTTGGATATGTATTTGTCACTCACTGACCTCCTTTTTACGATTCTGCTAAGTATGAGTTTGGATCCTTCATAAAAACTTCTTGCTGCATGAATCATGTTTCTTGTTTCATTCACTAATTCATCTTCGCTGCTGCTTTTAAGTGAGTTTGTTCCAACATGTATAAAAACACCTTTGTAATTTCATTTGTGTTTTGTGTCCTGTTCTGTAGCCACTTGTTTTGCAATATTTTTGAAATATTTGCCGAGTTGTTGCACTCTTATCCCAGGTTGCATGCTGATTTTGCAGTTGGGGACAGCCATATTTTTCAAAAGCGAATCTCCTATTACTAGAAACTCACAATCTTGTACAGCTGTGGGCTTGTTTCTTCTTTTGGTGTATGTCACCGTCTTTCACATATATTTATATGCTGATGTTTGACCTGTTGACTTTTTCGTGTCTTCATTGGAGGCACTGGGTATATTATATTTTTGTTTTTGAAGTTTGAGCCTGCATATGGAGCACGGGATATGTTATTGTTTTTAGAGTTTGTAATTTTGCATTCTTCTGTTTGTTTTTGGTGGTTTTCATTCTCATGGCACTGCCTTTCTTGTATTAGTGTATCATTTTCTTTCCTTGCCTCGAATAGTTCAGTTTTTACAGTGTCAATGTCATCTTGTAGCCTCTTTATAGTTTTGTTTTCTGAGGCTTTTGATTCTATTTGATGGATTTCACACACGCAGAGCTGCTTTTCATGTATTAACCTATTATTTTCTTTCTTTATGTTTATATTTTCTGTCTTTGGCATCTCAATATCCTCTTGTAGCAATTTTATACCTTCCATAGCTCATCAGCAGGGAAATCACTTTGACTCTTAGATGCTGCACCCTTCGGTACATGTGTGGGTTGGGATTATTCTGGCTTCAGCTACAATGCTAAAGAAGCTGAGAGATTTTCTGTGGTTCACGAATTTCGTGAAGGTACCGCATTTGACATTTATTCGCTGTATTGTAGACTTCTGCCCTTCTATCTAGACCTGTTAGATTATACTCTGGAGAGGGAAGACATGTCACAAACTGCTAGAATAGAGCTCTCACAGTATTTCACAGTTCTATTAGTCTTTTTTCTATAGTTGATATGTCACTAATATGCTCAGTTGTTGTTTCTCTGGAGAGCACTGGCAAATTCACTTGCTGCAGAAATTGAAGCAAATTTTCATTCTAGTGTGTCATTTGAGTGTCTTTATAATGCAAAAACTTCAGTAGAAGGAATCTACATGGCATCTATGATTCACCAATGTCTCTAACACTTTATGTAATATTTAAGTCATCAGATTTCTAAAATATTATGTAGGGATGGATATCATACACAGAACCTAAGAGTTTTGTGAAATAATCTTTGCAAAGGCAAATGGCTCATTGGAAAATTCAGCCATTGGATTATTGGTGGACCCAAGTTTTTATCACCCAGTGGGGCATAATGTCCACTAGGAGGTGATAACATGCGTTATCATAGTTGGGGTGCGATGGACCATTGCCAGCCAGTGAGGGTGAACAGGTAAAAAGGAGCCAAGGTATATATTTGGCCATGCCTATCAACCTCTGACTGGATATAAGGTTATACAAGAGGATTTGGCAGGGAGACAAAATTACTTCAAAAAGAGGTTTCCAGAATACAAATTTTTCAATGGTTTTCATTTTTATTTTTAGAGGAAAATGTGTCTACAACACAAAGTGCAAATACATCATCTATTACAAGGTGATTATCATCTGTGATCCCAACATTACCATAGATAGTTTGTATTGTAGCTATGATAATTGAGAAGTGTGGTCCATGAACTCAACTTAATTGTATATAGAATGCAATGTAAATGTCATAATCACAGTGTTGTCTGTAACCCTAACTCTCTGAAGATGGGGAATTTATCATGTCTAACTATTCCTGCCTTTATTCTAGACATAGTCTGATATATTGAGTCTGTCACTCCTGTCATCTTGATATCATATGGGTTCGAAATCATTCTGTACAATCTTACCTTTCCCATGTTCTGACCTAAGGTCTCATTAACTGGGCCTTAGACAAAATTGCATGTGGGGTTATCTACGCCTACAGATAGCAAGTGTAACTGCTGTAATACATAAGTACAGTGTGGAGACAGTAAGGCTTCTTTGCATCAGATACTTAATCAAAGGTCAGGAACACAAGCCTGCCAAGTGATCCAGGTGGAAATATTGCATTAATTAGCAGATGAGTGTCAGAACTGGGCAGAGATTTACATATGATTCTACCCAGTTCCATACATGTTTAAAAAGAAAGATGATGAGACTTACCCAACAAAAGCGCTGGCAGGTCGATAGACACACAAATAAACACAAACATACACACAAAACTCAAGCTTTCGCAACAAACTGTTGCCTCATCAGGAAAGAGGGAAGGAGAGGGAAAGACGAAAGGATGTGGGTTTTAAGGGAGAGGGTAAGGAGTCATTCCAGTCCCGGGAGCGGAAAGACTTACCTTAGGGGGAAAAAAGGACGGGTATACACTCGCACACACACACATATCCATCCATACACACAAGACACAATGTCTGCTTGTGTCTTGTGTGTATGGATGGATATGTGTGTGTGTGCGAGTGTATACCCGTCCTTTTTTCCCCCTAAGGTAAGTCTTTCCGCTCCCGGGACTGGAATGACTCCTTACCCTCTCCCTTAAAACCCACATCCTTTCGTCTTTCCCTCTCCTTCCCTCTTTCCTGATGAGGCAACAGTTTGTTGCGAAAGCTTGAGTTTTGTGTGTATGTTTGTGTTTATTTGTGTGTCTATCGACCTGCCAGCGCTTTTGTTGGGTAAGTCTCATCATCTTTCTTTTTAAATATATTTTTCCCACGTGGAATGTTTCCCTCTATTATATTCAGTTCCATACATGTTCACACTGCCACAAAGTAACTGACAACAAGGCAACCTCCTACCTCACATATTGACTAGTAGCATCCAAATAGGTTTCTCAGTTTTTGAGTGTAATGAAACAAATCTCCTTGTAAGCTCACAGTATGCCGTGGCAAACACCTAGAGTGGAGAAAACTCCTGCATCTTTGCAGAACATATTAACAAATATGAATTTGCATGTAGATGAAACAGTCTTTATTTTGTCCAGTTCTGCTGCTCAATGTTTGCATGTGGATCAGATAATATCAAAGTATTCATATGCACCCACGTGTGCTGTTTCTCTCACACAGCCTTCATGAAATTTAATTACTTGTACTTCAATGTCTATTAGTCCGGCAGTATGCTCCACGTCACCACTGAGGTAGCCTGAACCCTTAGACTCCCTGACACTGATTAGGTATAGAGAAACATTCATGAGAGTCCAGCACTGGAATAGACCTTTATTTCTCTCTGCAACAGCTCAGCAAACCCTCTCTGGTAATGTTTCTGTAACACCCCTCCATTTAATGCTAAGAACTTCAAGATAAATCATTGCTACTAATTAGAACATATGCTCTAGTCTCATATCTTGTCAGGTGCTTTACATTGCTAAATATGTGCTAATGCTGTGGTTGCATACAGCCCCAAGGTAATGTGAATATAGCGAGGTACAACTCCTGTCGTGTATGGATGCAAGCGTCCTAGTGACATCATCTCCGGACCGAGTTTCCCTTACTTTGGACGGCTTGGTGTTTTCGTTCTTGGCTGCCACCTCACCTATCCTAACCTAGGTTACTTGTCTACAGCTTTAGGCACCATATCTTACAGTCTCTCTGTGAAAACACTCTCAGAAATCCTAGTTATATTTTGAAGTAAAGAGCAGTTCATTGGAACTACATCTTACCTTTTCTGAATTAAGATTCCTGAGTGCCTTTCTAGGGTATATTAGCTTCCAATTTGGTCATACCACCTGTATCCGTGTACCATTCATGTAGGTTTTCAGTTTTTATAACCATGCCTTCCCTAGCTCATCATCAGGGGACACCTTGACTCTCGGATATTATACTCTTCTGTACATATGTGGGTCGGGATTATTCTGGCTCCAGCTACAATGTTACAGAAGTCTAGAGCTTTTCTGTAACTCACAAATTTGTTGTAGATACTGCGGTTGACTCTCATTTGCTGTACTCTTGTAGACATCTGCCCTTGCAGCTAGATCTCTTAAATCACATTCTGGAGAGGAAGACTTGTGAGGAACTGCTAGCATAGACCTCACACAGTATCTCACAGTAGTATCAATTTGTTTCTACAGTTGATGAATGTCAGTATTATGCTCAGTTTCCATTTTTTTCGTGAGTACTGGCAAATTCACTTGCAGCAGAAATTGCGGTGACTTTTCATTCTATTGTGTGACGTGATTGTTTTGTTGCGGGGTTTCGTTTGTAATACAAAAACTTTAATAGAAGGTGCTTGAACTGCATCATTCATCAATGCATTATACAGAGTGAGTCACAAGCTATTGCCACTGAGAATAACTCCAAAATTATGATAGTTGCTGAAAAGTTTGTAGGACAAATGTTGATGGGACAATGGGCGCCATAATATGGTGTTGGATTTTTTTTTTGTTGCTAGGTGGGGCACGTCAGATATGAAGATCAACTTTTTTTTTAATGGGATGCTATAGTTTAGTACTTATTTTCTGATAGCGGCTGTTGAGATGAATCCAATGATGTGTAACAATAAGGTCTTTGTAGGTCAACAAAGATCAAAAAGGTGGCACGAAAATCCATTTACAGAAGGTGTTCGAATTGATGACTACTGGTATCAGTGCAGTGCTGCAATCTTCTTATCATGGTTTGAGTAGTATTCCTTATCACTTCAGCACTTATCAAAGAATGTGCTCTGACAATTCCCTCTCGTATATCTTGCAAATAGTAAATATTCGCTGATTACGACATATCCAGCTAATGTGCCACTGATGCGTAAACACCATTTGACGGTTTCGCAATACGACACTAATAGGAATGGTAAGACTAGTATCTTTGAATCAAGCGAATGTCCCCTCAGGGGCTCAGCATTCGTTTGCCGAGTACGGGCTTGGCGACTCCGGGGTTCCTGAGCTGGGGACTGGTAAGTGCCACCAGTCCTCTGTCATCGTAACCTCTGGTCATACTTCAGCGACCACGGTGTGGCGCAGTGGTGGAATGTCGTGCGTTTTGGAGAACGGGGGTCTCAGCTTCACCGCCTGGACCACGAGGAAGGTACACACCTCTATTAAAAAAAAAACCTCACCCTCAAGGTGTGCTATGTGCTGAGGAGGTGAATGGCTGTTGTGGTAAAACAATCTTTAGCTGGCAATCTCTGGGGCACCTTCAGCCCCCCAGTTGTATCAGGCTTGCTCGGACATGCAGGGCCTTGCCTGGGTCGACAGTTGTTTCCCTAGCATCTCGTGGGGTCCTTATGGATCTGCCTCGTGAATCTTTTACTACTGACAGGACAGGCGTGCCATCAGGCAGCACCTGCACCCACTCCTCAAAGAGAGCTCAGTTGTTGAGTCGTCCTGAAAAGAAGCCTCAGAGTAATAGTAACAGTGCTATAATACTGTGGCGGCAGCACCGTCCAACACACGAAGGGCTGAACTACGGCACTGCCGACACAAGTAGGGGCAGCTGTACCGTTACGCCGAATTTTGGCAACGGTGCGTGGCACACCGGACCGCACGGGGACAAAGGCAGGCGGACGGTGCGAGCTAGTCGACGCGACGCGACACGCGTCTCTCAGTTCTCCTGCCACGGACCACGTGTGTCGAGTCGGCGTGACTCTGCCGTAAATGCGTACCCGCGGTCGTAAACGCAGTCGCCGTTCCGCAGTGTGCACCGTACTGTTAAAGTGTCTTTCGCTCCTTCGCGGACATTACGGCGCCTCCGGTCGCACCAGGAACAGAACATTTGGTGACGCAGCCTATCGTCTCGCTCGGTCCACGCGGTCGCGCCACGGCTCGTCACCGGAGTGTACACCCTCCGGGATCGGTGATCGAGCCGTGCCGCCAGTGCGACACACCTGTACGGACGGACATTAGCGACGAATGGTATTTGTCATTTATTGTAACGCTAGGAAGAATAAATGTGTCCTGTCCCGAAACTGCTTTAGTCGTTTTTTGTCACCGAGCCTCACCCTCGAGCATTGTGCGTGGGCGCGGCGATAAAGCCAGTTCGCTGCACGTGAGTGACTGTAAGTGGAGATACCACACATTCCCGCTTCAATACTTTCATTGTAATCCAGTGAAATGGGGTAAGCTTTGAGAAGATATCCTCTTTCTACATTCGCAAGGTATTGCTGGGTATCTGAAAAGTGTCAAAACGACTTCAGAATGGAACGCATTTAGTTGAAACTGCTAATTCCAACCAAATATCTAAGCTTCTGGGATGTAAGGCCTTAGGTGACTACCCAGTCGAGGCTGAATTGCATAACACTCTTAAATATAGTAAGGGTGTGGTTACCTGCTTCGATATAATGGAGGTGGACCCCACACAGTTAATGTGAAGAGTGGAAGAATGTGGGCATCACGGAGGGGCAGAATTATGAGGAGAGTCAATGGCAAATTGGAAAAATCGGCTTAACCCTATGGCTCTCCACTGTCACTTCCTCTATATTGTTGACATGTACTGGGGCCACGAAGTGGTTTACACCGATGGCTCGATGGCTGACGGTCGTGTAGGCTTTGCGTATGTTCGTGGAGGACATATTGAACAGCACTCCTTGCCAGATGGCTGCAGTGTTTTCATCGCAGAGCCGGTGGCCGTATCTCGTACTCTCGAGTACATCCGCTCGTGCCCTGGAGAGTCATTTCTCCTGTGTACTGACTCCTTGAGCAGGCCACAAGCTATTGACCAGTACTACCCTCGCCATCCTTCGGTAGCGTCCATTCGGGAGTCCGTCCGTGCTCTGGAATGGTCCCGTTGTTCAGTGGTGTTTGTGTGGACCCCGGTACACCTAAGAATCCCAGGTAACAAACTTGCTGACAGGCTGGGCAAACAGGCTATGCAGAAACTGCTTCTGGAGATGGTCATCTCCGAAACTGACCTGCGTTGTCTTACGCCGCAGGGTTTTTTGGCTTTGGGAGACGGAATGGCATAACAATACACAACAAACTGCATGTCATTAAAGAGACTACGAATGTGTGGAAGTCTTCCCTGGGGGCTTCTTGCAGAGATTCAGTTGCCCTTTGCCGACTGCATTGGGCGTACGTGGCTCACACAGGGTTACCTCCTCTGTTGCGAGGACCCACCTCGGTGCCGCTGTGGCTCACAAATGACAGTCGTCCACCTCTTGCTGGACTGCCCACTTTTAGCCCCTCTGCGGCAGACTTTTAACTTACTCAGAACCCTATTTTTGGTGTTGGGCGACAATGCCTCAACAGCAGCTTTAGTTTTACGCTTTATTTGCGAGGGTGGGCTTTATCATTTGATCTATGATCTAAGTTGTAATGCATATCCTTTGTCCCTGTGTGTCCTCCAGCCTAGTGCTTTTAGGGTGGAGGTTTTAATGTGTTGCAGAGTGGCTGGCTTCTCCTTTTTATTCTCATAGTCAGTCAGCCATGGTAATCTGCTTTCTGGTTTTGATCTCTTCCACATGTTTCTTGTGTGTCTCTGTGGTTTTCTTGTCCGTTTTTGTCCATTTTAGTGTTTGTTGCCCTTCTGTCATTCTTGTGGTTTTCTCCTTTCTTCCAGCTGTGTTTTGTATGTCTCGCTTATTTTAATTCCTCGGGGGCTAAATATATTTTCAGATGGCAAAAAGCCATCAAATGTATACTAGGATTAGAACTCAGAGATTTCTGCAGAAACCACTTTAACTATCTCAGTGTAATGACAGTACCTAGCTAAAGAAAATCTGGACAAATTCAACACGAGACGTGATGTACTTACACACAATACAAGAAATAGTCGCATGTTGGATTTTCCTTTCTCGAGGCTAACTGTTGTCCATAATAAATATAAACATTTGGGCATAAATTTTTTTAATAAGTTACCATACTCAGCTCGTACAGCCCCATTTAATAAATTCAAGAGTGTATTCCAAAATTGGTTGAAATGCAGTTGAATTCCTAGGAAATACTCATTATAATATAAGCTTTTAATAAGTGATAAAGAAATGTTTTCAATTCTTAAATAAGCAAAATAATTCTGTGTATGTAAGTGTTTATTGTGCTTAACTGTACTCCATTGTAAACTCTGACAAAGCCAATTGTATGAAAAATACTGAAAGGCGAATAAAAATTATTCTATTCTACTCCCACCCTTGGGTATTTGAATCAGAATGAGGGACCGATGACAGAGTAGTTTGTTTTCCCCCGTTTTAAACCAGCCAACCAATCATTTTGTTGGCTCTGTTTAGCAATGTTTCTTTCTCACTCAAGTTGTGCAAAATTATTTCTCCAAGGTATTTCAATGGTAGGACTATGTTAATTGCTTGATTATTTATGAAGATTTTATCCATACAAAGAAGTTTCATGGGCTTGACTTCAGTTTTCTCAAAGGATATTTGTAATCCTATTTTTGAAGCAATTTTCTAGAGACATGTGATCTGAGCACAAACTTCTTGCATCTCAAGGGCTGTCCTCATTATTATTGATTCTCAGAGTATTTGAACAAGTTATGTTGCATGTATTGATCACCATGATCTAATTTCATCGACATGTTGTTTGTGGCATGTGAATAGCTGGCCATACAAGTGGATGTCCACGATGGGCCAAAACTGCAGGCTGTTTCTGTGGGTATCTGTAATGGATCGGGCTGGCTGATCTAAAGCCATTTGTTTCCCACTAACATTCAGGCAGGCCCTGCGTGATGGATCTAGTCTCACCGATCTGCCCGCAGGCCAGGTCTGTTTGTGTGGTAATGCATCGAATTTTCACGGTTTATTCGTGGACCCAGGACAGCGATGCTCCTCAGCAGGTCATGAGTGATGGATTTCAGGAATTGCGACGGTCTCACTGTAAGTACATTGTGCGGAGTGGTGTTTTATAGACTTGGCATTTCAAAACTAGTTTAGATGTTAGAGAGTATGGACAGTAAGAAGAAGAAGAAAACTGTCAGTTGCTGGAGTTTGTAAACTATGTACTCATATTTCTTGAAAGAAAATCACAAAATACCTGTAAAATAAGAGATACAACATAGTGGTTAATAACCGACAATAATGAACATAGTAGAACCAACATTTTATTGACGGTCACCTACAGTGTCGATTTACACAATTCTTCCCCACCTTATACACATCTTTCAAGAGGCCTACTTTTTTGTGAGGTTGTGTCTGAAATCAGTGAAGGTATTTTAAATCTGTCTTGCAATTCCAACGAAATGTGTATTTTTGTTTTATTCAAATAAAATATCAGTGGTCTTAATGAAACACACATACCATTTGGCTTGCTTTCTCGATCTAAAAACAATTAATTACAAAAGATGTTTGTGTTAGTACTTAAGGTTTTTGCTCTGCTTGCAATTTTTGTTTTAGATATTTCCTCGTTTGCACTATTTTCTTGTACTGTAGCTGCAAAGGGAGATTTTCAACTTACATCTTAATTTCCCCTTGATATCTCAAAATTTGTCAGGGATAAGTTCTAAAACTTGTCTGGAAATTCAGGGATTTCACTTGGGAAAACTTGTGGCGACCCTGATAACAGATATCAAAACAGAGGAGTTACATATTTAGAATACGTAAACGTTTTATTGCCTTTCATTCTAGTCGCACAATATTATATAAAATCTCAAAGTGATAATGCCCCATTATACAGATACAGTATGCTGCTCAGTACTCTGCCTTCACTACTTCCTCACATCATTTTCAAATGACTCACTTCTTATGTCTGTACCATCCGTTGGTGTGTGCTGATCTTCTGTCTCTACTAAGCCCCCACTCCCAGAACACTCCTATGTTTTCAACTTCACGTGATTACTAACTTATTTTAGTTATATACACTACGTGCTGCCGGCCGTTGTGGCCGAGTGGTTCTAGGCGCTTCAGTCTGGAACTGTGTGTGCGCTACGGTCGCAGGTTCGAATCCTGCCTCGGGCATGGATGGGTGTGATGTCCTTAGGTTGGTTAGGTTTAAGTAGTTCAAAGTTCTAGGGGACTGATGATCTCAGATGTTAAGTCCCATAGTGCTCAGCGCCGTTTGAGCCACTACTTGCTGCAAAAGTGTGTACCCTACTCTTGTATGCTGGATGTTAGCACGCTACTTGATACACGCATGGGATGGCTACCTCTTTCTTCCACCACTGAATTAGACATTGCTAACAGTCGATAACAATTCACCCAACTGTTAATAAACATGCTCCTATGTCAGTTCTTTGACTTGAGGTTTATTTGTTTCTATTTCCCTTAGGTGTATCTTTTACACATAATACTTGCATAATGAACCAACATTTATTAGAAAAATATTTTTTGTTTTATTGAAGCCATGAGCACAAAACAAAAGGAATTGCACCAAAAGCCCCCAATTGTCATGCTTTTTCCTATTGAAATTTAGATTCTACATAAATAATTTGGAGGGCATTTGCTATTTTCAACATAGTTTGCAGTTGCCATTTTCTACTCTGATCATTCAATTTGACTGCAAGAGAGATTTTGTATTGTTAATGTTTCAGTTACTAATGTGACCCCCGCTCTCTCATATTTGTTAAGTTTAACTGTAAGTAGTAATTCTGGTGAAACACTTGTAGCATTCCTCATATACTTGATTATGGAACTCAATTACATTTAACACATTGTCTGTAGAATACTATCTCATTAATAATCTACAAATACTATGGACAATGGCTACATCACATTTGCTTCTCTGTGTACATATTATCTGCAAGCTCAACCTAAAAAGAAAAAAATTAAACTTATCTCATAAAAGTGCTTTGAGACTTCAACCATTCACTTAAGATGCTGAAGTGATTTCAACTGACACAATTTTTATACTCGACATTTGTTGGATATACCTTGCTTGTTCAAATGTCCATATTCAAAGTAAGGTGCTCATTCTCTCTGCATATTAACTTGCCATAGGATAGTTAAAGTATCCATAATTTATAGGAAACCAGACAAATAAAGGAAAAGAAACTGTTACAAAGAAAACTGAATACAGAAGAAACATAACAATTAACTCAGTTTGACAGTTGTCAATTTGCCTGGTGTGAAAGGAGAGCAGACCCACTTACCATCATCCTTAGGAAATGCATTTCTGTGCTGTATCTACATTGCAAACTCTCTTTCTCCTTCCATTGCACAGATCTACCAGAAGCACTACTTTGGAGTGGTATACCAACCATTTTATACGAACCTTCATATCGGTGAAAGAATTTACTAGTTTCTTGCTTTACACTTGAAGTTGAGTTGTATGCTCTTCCTAAGTCCTTTAGTTTAAAATCTAGTGCTACTGCTTTGTTATTACATTCTTGACATCTTGTGTCATGGTTGGTTTCTTATTATTCTTCAGCATTCTGTTTTACATTGCACATGTCTGGTCTTTTTCCTTCTAGCCAAGTGAAAAACTTTAGTAAGGATTCAACAATGAATTCCTTATCTATGACTTCTATTGGAGACAATCCTGTCAATAAGTGCAGTAATTCAATTAAAATGGCTAAATTCTGGTATCAGCTGAGCCCAAGTGGTATTTTTGCTGGAACAATACGTACAGCATTACCTTCCAATCTCTTTATTACTTGTGCTGAGGGGTTCAACTTTTGATGGTACTTAAAAATAGTAATGTTTTATGCTTTCCCACACTAAAAATTACGTATAAATAAGCAAAAGATTTGGTTTCTCCACATCCTCAAAATATTCTTTTAAAAATTGATGACAAAGTGAGTATTAGCTTTATTTATAGGATACAGCCTCAAATATTTTGTCCAGCACACGTATAACATAAAAATATGTGTAACATGACCCCTATTTTTTGTGACAAAGGTCGGTAGAAATCTGCAGCTGTTGAATCATACAATGCCTTATGTATCACCTGATGCTACTTGTACGTAACATGATAGTTGTCCTCTTTAACCTTTTAGCAGTAGTCACACACCAGGATCATCAAGAATCTTGGAAAATTTCCAAACTCACTGGCATTCTTTAAGCAACAGGGTCATATCTCGATACTCGACTGAATTGCAGATCTGCACACATACAGTGAGATGTTTCTCTAATCTTGTGGGGATATGGACAGGTTCACAGGTTATAATTTGGTCTGAAATTATTAACTTGAAACAGTAAATTTATCCCCCTATGTACCTGCCTCTTCTTTCCAGTGACTTTGTTTCTGATGCAGTTGGTCCTATGCTGAAAATCTGACAGAAGCACTCTAAGTTATAACTTCTGTGAAATGATAGGATGAACTTCATCTATTATTTGCATGTATTCATCCAACATTAACAGCTTGGCAACGCCTTATACAAAATGTGTTTATCACGTGGTAGTTGACATTGCATGTTACGAACATCAGATTTGACAGATCATAGCATACTGACCCAAACTTCTTCTTTATGTCTCAATGATGTAACTGCTGATTGCCAGGAACATCCTTATTTCATGGAGGATAGTGTAACGCCAAGGTAGGAGTCATTTGCAAGAGGCAACAAAGAGCATCCACCAAATGAGCAAGTGCTACAAAACGTGAACTGTTGTCATCATCATCTCTTGTTGCAACCCTTGTTCACAGTACGAGCAGCCCTTAGCGGTTCGCCATCTCACTTACAACTATTCATGACGTCGCCTTTCCGGCTTAGATCTTTTTTAATGTGTGACTTGTAAGTACTGCATCTTTTTCCAGTCAGTACAAAGTTTAATTTTATTAATGTTTTATATACCTAATATGTTCTAGAACAGTTAGTCTAATTCTGAAGATGACGCTCATAGTAGCGTCGAAACCTGGTCAATTTTGACTTAATATTCGTGACCGAGGGCTTGTTTGTTCTAATATAATTCTGACTCGGTCCTTGAACCTTAGCTGCTATGTTCAAAGTTTTATAATAGAAAATGTTTTTGCAACTGAAGATCATCATTCGTCGTTACTATTGACATGGTGCATCAAATCACTTGAGCGGCACAGGCTGCCCTATTACTCTTAGGCAGAGAGCAAAGTGTGTCAGGGACTGGAGACCATGGGTGCCACTAGGAAGGGAAAATACTGTAAAGTTTTTTCCAATGTGAGTCTAATAGACTGCATATTTCAGGTACTGTTATGGTGATCAAAACAGTGTCCCAGACAGTGCAACCACTACTTTAATAGAGTTATCATGCTACTATCTATCGATGATAAAAATTATGAACAAAAGTTTTTATAAGGAGCAGTCGAGTAAAAACCGAAAACACATGCAGTGGGCCGATGAAATGGTTCCGTTCAAAATTAATCACCACACACATTAAGACATTTATCCCACTGGGAGACAAGACAACCAATTCCTGCTTCGTAGACTGCAGTCAGCCACTGAAGGCCCACAACCACACCCACACCCATCCCTGCACTTCCTGTCCAACCAAAACAGACATCCACACGTGTCATTCTTTAGGTCGCCAAAGATGTGAAACTCACACAGTGAAAGATCGAAGCTGTTCAGAGGATGCTGCAGTGTCTCCCTACCAAATCACTGAAGCACAGGCCTCATCCAAATGGTAGTTTGGGGGAGTGGGAGTTATTGTGCAGATTATTCCATCTGACAGCATTCCTGGGCATTTTGACTTTATGGCACTTTGCAGTTTCTGCAAAATGTCTTTGTAGCACTACTCTTCAACAATTTGATTGGTAAACTCGGCAGCATCCTCCGTACAGCCCTGATCTTTCACCGTGCGATTTTCACATCTTTGGCGACTTGAAGAAAGACGTGGACATCAGTTTCAATTGGGCGAGGAAATGCGAAAGTGACTGCGGTTGTGGATCTGTCAGTGGCCGACTGTGTTATACAAAACATGTATTGATCATCTCGTCTCCCAGTGGGATGAATGTGTTAATGTGTGTGGTGGTTACCTTTGAATGGAACCATTCCGTGGTCCTGTTGTGATGCATATTCAGTTTTCATTTCGCTGCTCTCTGCTCTTCATATGTATACCGCAAAGGATCTGTTAAAATCTTTTCTATGGTGCAACTAGTTTCCAAGTATTTGTCAGTGTTTTTCAGACTTCAGAGTCTAATATGGTGCTTACTACATAAAAAAAGCCACTTTTGGCATTGGTTGTTCCAAAGTTATAAGTGAAACAAATTTCCTGACTTTCTGTAAGGCCACAGTGTGCCTTATCTGCTGCCATCAGAGAGAGTGGAGAAGCAGTTAGTTGCTCCTCTTTGTGCTGAAGATGTGTTTTTTGGATAATGTGAATTCAACCAAATAACCCAGTTGATTAAATTTCTTGAGATGGAAAATCAGAGTAAGCTTCTTGAAGTTAAAGTGCACGACATGTTACTAATAGTTATCTTTTTCTCTTTGAAGAACTTTATAGCAGTTTCAGAACCTTCCACATCTGTTTTTTTCCCCCTCTCGATGTTCATCTCAATCTTAGGCATACTGAAATATCTTCTAGCCATCTGAAATGAAGCAGTGATGTATTCAAAACATTGGAGGTGTGAATTAAACAACACCTTCAGTCACAACTTTTTCATGTTTTATTAACTACACAATGCATTTTGGACCCTGTGGGTCCATGGTCTGGTGTAGTTTGTCTTGATACATGTTTTATTTCTTCTCCTGAATTAGGTGAAATGCATGTTTCACATCATCCAAGGAAAGCATTTTTAATGTTTTAGTACTGGCAAACATTCTTTTCTCTGTCATTCTAGTACAAGTCACTTCATTCAGGATGCACATTTGCACACATGTTTATAAACACTTCAGATGTTTTTGTACATGTACAATTCATCAGTTCAGTAGGAGATCATATGCATTAAGAAACCACCAATTTCAAGCTCCCAAATTGCAAATTGGATGCAAAAATGCAACACAGTCACATATCATCTGTAAGCAAGTCCTAAATGCAGTATATAGAGACCACCAAACTTCAAGCTAGAAAGAGTTCCATCCAGCGGTGATATGAATATATGATATGATATAGTTTGACCCAACAAACATTTTGGATCACCACCAGTTATGG
Organism: Schistocerca cancellata; assembly: GCF_023864275.1. NCBI lineage: Eukaryota > Metazoa > Arthropoda > Insecta > Orthoptera > Acrididae > Schistocerca > Schistocerca cancellata. The sequence continues at coordinate 14,406,641 of NC_064637.1, forward strand.
GAGTTGAGAAATTATACTCGGTTGAACTTGTACACTAAAAAGGGCTTCTAAAATTTGCTATTATGTACCTCTGGACTACAGTTAGTCCTTTCTGTACATTTGCCTTTACTTACCTGTATCTGTTTGTCATTTCAATCGTGACCTGCAACTGAACATAAGGGTTTGGCTAAAGAAATAGAAACTGGCTCATTTTCATGATTTTTGTTATGAGATAACATACTTTTTTGTGTTTACCCTGTTCCTAGTAGTGTGGGTGTTTGTTCTAGTAATAGCTCAATAATAGTGTGAGGTTAACATCTGTGTTTTACACTTGCATTAACTGGGTCATAAATCTCAAGTTATAAACCAGTATGTGTGCTCTTTTGTGTGATGACTCTAAACACATGAAGAAGCATTAAAAGCAGACCAGCAAGCTAACAAAGTCTCATTTCTGCATCATCACCATATCTAGTTCCGTAGCCTGACATCAGTCATTTTCTACAACCTCCAACCACAGAGACCTGAAAACTCTCAGCGCGACCCCGTCACCATCTGATTGCTGCATGTAGCTGCTCGCTTGCTGAGACGGATGACCTCAAATCCTGCATCGGCTCTGATCTGAGCGTAAGTGTGTTGCAATCCACATCGGGCTGTGAAAGCATTCCTTGAGGCCATTAATCTATGGGTGGTAGGCAGCTGTCATCCAGTGGGTGATATTGCAGTATGAAATTACCTCAGGTAATACCTTCTTGACCAGAAAACGTTTCTGTAATCAGAGATTATCACACAGGGTGCTCGTGCTTCAGAGTGACATCATCTACAAGGAACTCTGCAATTTCCATGCCTTTGGCAGTTGACATGTCTTTGATGACAGCACAGTGGGTGAGGTAGCCAGAGCAGACTATTAACCATTGATGCCAATTTTTCAACTTTTGGAACCTCCCCAAGAGATTGATTCCAACTCAGTGAAATGGTTCTGCTGCAGATGGGATCGGTACTAGATAACCCAGGTTTTTTAATTTTATCATACGGCTAGGCCCCCCCATTGGGCAGACCATTTGCCGGGTGCCGGTCTCTCAATTTGACGCCAGTTTGGCGACCTGCACTCGATGAGGATGATAGGATGATGACAGCACAACGCCCAGTCCCTGGGTGGAGAAAATTCCCCGCCCCAGCCGGGAATCTAACCCGGGCCCACAGGATTGACACTCCGTCACGCTGACCGTTCGGTTACTGAGGATGGACAACCCGTGGGTAATTGCAGCACGTGGCCTGATGTTGGCATTGTGTAGGGTGCCTCAATAGTTTCTTATCAGGTATGTAGAGACCTGGTCAGTGGTACTTGAGTGTGATTCTGTCTGTATTCTTTTCAGATGCCAGGTGCCAGATGTTGGAACATAATGGAAATACTTCTGGATAGCTGGCCAGAGATGGACTGGGATGACGAGCAATCATTTCTGTCCAGTTGGATCATAGTTCCTCTTACACAATGCTCTATTTGTTAACCTGTATGCTTGTATGGTCAGTTCTTCTTTCTTCAAGGCGTTTCACAAGAAATTTGGAGAGTTTCTGCAGATCTTGTGTAAGGTATTGTCTACTGTGTCTCACATCACTTTGAGTGTAAACAAATGTGGCATCATGCCTGATGTCTGTAGGATCTCGGTCTGTCTCTCTCTGATCTGCAGTGGATATATTCCAGCTGGCAACTCCTCCCTTGCAGCATCCTCTCTCTAATGATATACTCTCTGTAAAGCCAGAGCAGTGGATCACATACCAGTATCTCCCATCAATGCAAACATTTTGTACAAGGTCTATGAGCTCATTAAAGCTACAGAAGGAAAATATATTTATCATCATCTCATTTGGAAGATGGTCAATATTGGTTCTGTGTGATCAGCTGCAATCTTTCTTGGCCTTCTTCCTGTTAAAGTGAACCTTTTGAGATTGTTCGTGTCTGTCCTCTGCCATTCCTGTTGTGCCGCACGGCTGTCCTATGCACATACCTTTAGGGGTGAGTTGTGGCTGTTTGTGACAATTACTGATCCAAAGTTATCTTGTCTACCTACAACATTTATGATCATCAGTGGCATGTAGATTCCTTATGTGAGGTTTTTAATTTAACTGAACATCTCAATTGACAACTGAAACTATACTCCATCATAAAAACAAACCTCATGTAAACATTACACTATATATTCTTCTGCATTTTTCTGGAATCTCATTAGATTTCATTTCACGTGGAGCAGAAGCTGAACTGCATTGAGTACAGTCAAGTATGATACTAAGAATACATTTCATGCTGTACATTATGCTTACGTCGACTCAGTGATGATGATACAGGATGAGAGCTTTACCATCACATTTAACTTGGATAGCAATGGCCAGGCAAGTGATCCAACTAAACTGCAGTGATGTGAACAGTTGCAGTAAAGACGTGAAAAGCAACAAGCAGAGAACAATAGAGCTTTGAATGTCATTTAATTTTTAAACAGAAGGAGATAATATAAGGCAAAACTCGGGCAATACACGTCTTAGGTGACCAGACAGAAAACACATGTTCTCGATCTTAGTTAACATCGTATTGTAATTAAAAACAAGAGTGATGAAAATTCCTGTCTTTAACAAGGGTAATTTTTCTGTATGGGCTATGTATGCCATAAAGGTGCACTGCCAACTTCCTTTGTAGTTAAATATTGAAGCCATTGAAGGTCAATCGTCCAGTAATATCTGAGCTGCTTCCTTATCAGACTCCAAGTAATACAGTACTTTTCAGCACTGCTAAATTGATAACAATGCAATCGGCAACAGAATCCCAAGCCACAAAAAAGACGTCATTTCCTCCTCCTCTTTTATGACGTGCTGTTCTGCAGTTCACCATTGTTTGGCTGTGACATGTCAGGAAGCTTCACACATTAGTTCCAGTATGTTCAGCAGTGTAACTGTCTTATTTCTCATGACAGACCCCTTAACTTGGCTCCATATCAGTGCTACTGGGTTCAAATTGCAGTGTTAGACAACTGTAGAATTGGAACATTTGTACGGTGTGCTCGATGGCATGAAAATTGTTTTCAATGTTTCAACAAATCTTACCACTGTAGAACATGAGAGACCACATCAGTCCTACAAAACATTTTGCATATTCAAATAAAGAGTATTTGATTTTTCATTTTTCTAGAAAAGAATTAATTGCATAATGTCTTCTTTAAAATCTTTTATAAAATATCGATAATTAAGAATGTATATTTGCAAATGAAAATGAGAATTTTGCGTGTGAAATGTAACTAGATGATGTGCATTTTTATTGAAAAATGATGGTTAGGTATGAGTTAATTAACATACATTTGATGAATTTTATATTTAAATGATTTAGGTATTCAAATGGAACAAAAAATTATAGATCACAATGAGTTCCAAACTGCCACCCGCCAGCATACACGATTATCATTCTACGATGCTATCGCTCACACCGTGTGTATTATCGGAATGCCCTTCCTTTTATTTATTACATAATGTTTCTCAAAAAATGTCAAAGCTGATTTTTGTCTGTAATCTCATGAAAAACATTAACAGTTTGTTTCTCACCATTAAAGGTGAACTGTGTGCATGTTTCACTATGAAACAGGAAGCAGCATCATCTATTTTCACAGTATATATGAACAGATAGAGAATCAGAGGTTTCACTATGAAACAGGAAGCAGCATCATCTATTTTCACAGTATATATGAACAGATAGAGAATCAGAGCACAAGTAGCATTTGCAGGGACTGTGATTTACAGTGACATAGTAATAAGATACTTAACCCATTAGCACCGGAATTAATTTTTTCTTGATATTTTTTCAAAAAAATTGTGTTGTTATGTCTGTAAAAGGTATAAATTACACAACAGAGTTGTTTCGACGAAAGTCATTACCACCATTAGTGAGATATTTGATGTTGCCGTATGGCAACGCTAGGCGCTTTCACTGCCTAAATTTATGTGGATTACAACTTCAACTAAAATAAGTAGGTTATTGAAATTTCTTATTACATATACAAGTTTTGTGCAAATTTATTATTCAGTCTTCATCATAAAACTGATACTTTATAACACAGTAAAATTAATAATAAAAAAAAATCAAACCTTGAACTCAGCATTATTTTGCATGCAATGGAATATAACAGTCAATCCCACATTACACTTTGAACACATTGTTCTCACAATAGATTTACAGTCCTTGTGTGCACACCTTTTCTTCTTCTTTCCTTCTGTGTGCTGGACGAGGTGGTCAGTCTTATCAAACTTAATTGAATCTGATATGTGGCTGTTGGAACATGCCCTTGATGCAGATGGTCTCCTGGCTCCTTTTGGTAAAGCTTGGTGTCTTTGCAAGTACACTGTTGCTTTTTCTCTCTTGAAATCAAGCTGAGAAATAGTTTAGTTTCTTGCTTTATTATACAAAATCCAACTGTTTTGTATGGCGACATCTAACATCCATGTAAAGAGACACCAGTACCATTTCTTGCTTCTTATTGCAGTGCAATAGCATGTTAGATTCTGATCCATCTGTTCAGTACCTCCCATATATGTGTTATATTTGGCTACCAGTTTTGGTCTGGGAATCATTATATTTCACTTTTTTAGTTGCGAGAATCTCTTGACTTGGCCAACTTCTTGTGCACCACATGAACAAGAGATCATTGTGACAACTGAGTTGTCCAGCCACCGCACATACAATAATCCATCATTCTTCTCTATTGCTGGGGGTTCAACAAACACATCACCTTCAATATTGTCATTATAAAGAATCTCCAGTGCCTCAGCAAGCGATAAACCTCTTCTAAAACAGAAAAGAGAAAATTTGTCCTTTTACTGAGTACAAGCGCCTAGCGTTGCCATATAGCAACACCGACATTCAAATGGCCTAAATGAACGTAATTTATTTCACAGCAAGCAGTAACCTCCAAAGAATATATATTTAGTATTTAAAGCACAACCATTCTAAAAAACCAAATTATATATCGTAAGTTAGTGTGCAAAACATACTTACTCGAACTTATACTCCATTTTTCTTCGTCATTCAGCAAACGACGAATTCCAACACTGCTTACGTCACACAATGTAAATGTATTGTTAAAACTGTTGCATTTTAGTGATCTTTACAGTCTTGCGGAATGGAATCCAGTGCTGCCAACACTCTCGCTTCGTTGATGTCGTGGAATCAACGATTTTAAAAAAGTGTTACAAACGTTGCCATATGACAACGCACGGCGCTAATGGGTTAATACCTAAGTTGGGCCTACTTCCAAGAGTGGAACACCACCTGTGTAAGAGAGCTATGGTTGTGTTTGTATACATCAGGTTTATTGTTATGATGAACGAAGTATAGTCTTGTTGATCATGGAGTAATAACAATGTCCTCAGTGGCAAATGACCTCCCAGAGCAGACATTGTGTGTGTGATTCTTCAGCTACTCCTAGTGTACTTCACATCGAAATAGTTTGTGGGTGAGCTGACAGATTTTAACATTTTAATGTTCTGATAATAAGTTGCCGTCTCTTTAATCTAAGAATAGATGATCAATGCAGCTAGCCGCTATCTCTGTGTAATGTCTCGTCTGTATAGACATGTATCTGTTGTCTTTAAGATCCCTTCACCTTCACACATAAGTCTACACAGTAAAGTAGACCATCCCAGTTCTTGGCTGATCCGGAAAATTAGACTAATGGAGGATTATTAGTATTATCTCTATTTTCATTTGCTCTCTCTCTTTCTCTCCTTTATCTATGTATAGTTTTTAATATAAGATTTCATTACGTGATATAGTGATAAAAAGAATCAGCCAAATAGAATCTTTGGTGGAGTCCTTCGTCTTGGTAATCAGCGGCTGGCTTGCTTTAAGAGATCTTTACATTTATTATTACTGTTAAACACTGCAGTCAGTCGGGAGAATCAATCGTTTGGACAATTTGTTCCTTTTACGAAAGATTACGAATTCCAGATGTGTACAAAGCCTTTTTGGATGATTTAACACAGACTCAGTGATTGCAGGCTCTCTTTGGCACAGCTGAAACTTCCCCACTAATTACAGGGCCAACATGATCAACAAATGATTCAGAAAAAACTCATTCGTTCATTCACTCCAGCACAAAAAAGTCACAAACCTTATTTATGGAGGAAATCATGTATTAAATCCATCTCCATTACATGTCCAGATCTCCGGTGATTCCACGCCTTAATTATTTTCCTTTTACAATCTCTTTCTCTTCAAAACAAACCGCTAGCGGCACAAATGTTAATTGACTCGCTTTAGCAAGAAGAAAAGCAGAATATGTATCTCTCAGAAACACGTCAATCCCTCAACAGATACTCCAGAAGCTGTCCTAGTTACCACTCCCCAACCATGGAGAATGCATATATGCATCTCTGTTATTTCAAAGAATAAATGCACTAGAAAATACTTTGGCGTCGACGAGCTGTTGCCACATATATTACGGGAAAATCAGATCAGATAACTTTTCCAAAGTGAATGAATGTGAATGGTTTGATTGAAAATGAGTAATTGGTGCATGGCAGAGGGTATTTGCTGTGGGGACATTACAAGATGTCAGTGTCAAATGGGCACAATATTTTGGCAAACAACAACATTGCCATCATCAGGTGTGCCAATTGAATGGCACACGAGCACACATCATGATGACAACACGGTCGTTTGCTGAAATATTGTCCCGTTGAACACTGACATCTGGCAGTTTACCTGTGAACTATTTTGCTATGTGCACTTGTTGCAATAGCTTTCTCAGTCTGGAGCAAATATTTTCTACAATGTCTATGAACTCATTAAAGCTACAGAACGAAAATATATCGTCATCTCATTTGGAAGATGATCAGTATTTGCCCTGTGCACATGATTATCTTCTGTTAAGATGGCAAATTTGAAGTTCTTTGTCATTCTTGCAACACACGTTCCTGTCAGCAGCATGTCTTTTCCATTTGTGACTCTTGACAAAATTGCTTTCATGTCACAGAATTTAGTCTTCTGTAGCTGATCATGTATTTGTTTGACAGTACAGGAAAGGAAGCTCTGAGTTGACAAATGGCCGGACAGGCTGGCCTTCGATGATGATGTCAGTGAGTACGCCTGACATCTTGGTGACTAGAATGAGATTTTCACTCTGCAGCAGTGTGTGCACTACTATGAAACTTCCTGGCAGATTAAAACTGTGTGCCAGACCGAGACTCAAACTCGGTTCCAAGTCTCGGTCCAGCACACAGTTTTAATCTGCCAGAAAGTGGTGAATGTCATCCACGGGGGATTTGAATCTGTGGTGGCCTAACCTGCATGTGTGGCTTTGTCTTTATCTTTTTTTTAAAAAAAAAAGTTGGTGGGTGGGAGAGAGGCTGGTACTTATGTATGGTGACATGACATAAAACAGCTAAGGCATGTCAGGGACCTCATCCAGGATATGACGATGGGCTTCGTCCTACAGGTCAACTGTAACTGTTTGCACTTGATCGACGTGAATAGAACTGTTGCAATGGTTGATTTCTGGCAACATAGTAGTCGTTCACTCACCTTCTTTCTCTGCAGCAGTGTCTGTGTCTGGGGCATCCACACTGGAAACACTCCAGCATGTTGTCCTTTGTCCTTGAAATGTCTGTTCTACTCCTGTTCATTATATAAGGTATAGTAGTAGCTTGTAGCTGTGTTGGTAGGATGCCTGGTTGTCATTGTATGGCTGCGGAAATAGTCCCAGTTAAGAAACCATTCTTACTGGCATGTTTGCCTGGTGGCAGATATTGATGCTAAAGATTGACCCACCTGTTCTACAACATTCTCTATTACCACTGGACGTACTGGGTCAACATTCGTGGCTGCTGTCTCTTGCTTACTAGGTCTGAGAGCTCTAGTTGCCAGAAAAAGCTGTTTCTCTTACTACCTTATGTATGAGAGAAGTGAGATCACAACGGTCTTCCACAACTGTCCCAGAGATTACATTCCACAGTCAGTCACACTTCTTTTGTTCATTTCTTTACTGTTGTATTTCTTGGATGGATTCTTCAATTGTTGTGACATCATTTTCCACGAGAGGCTGGATGTTTCTTCTGTAGCTACTTTCATCAAGTATGATACTTTGCCAATTTATGTTGTATTTGGAGAAATAATGTGGCATAGGACCAAAACATTGTCTGTAGGTTGGTGTTGTTTCCCCGTGACACCGTCCTGTTTTTCAGCTGGTGTTCCACTAAGCAGATTTGCTGCTGGTTGTCTTTTGAGGGTGATGCACAAGTGTATTGCAAACAGCACATGCATTCTAAACAAACTACTGTAGTGGTTCTCCTTCAACTTTTTCTCAGTAGCATGTTCAGTCCTTTCTTAGAAGAAGGCAGCTAACTCTGAGAATGATTTAATTGTGGTGACTTTTTCATTGCTACTGTAGATCAGAAAAAAATACCTCGTATACCTATAATTTCTTTTTATACCTGTCACTATTATTAATGTTGTTGTCATAATTATTAATATTACCACTATTAGTGTCAACAGCTGCAGTAGTCAAAGTATTGGCACCATTAACTTTATCAGTTCATACTCAGTATTATTTATGCACATTGCCACTTCATTTGGATCATTTTAATACTGTTTTTCATATTAAAGGAAACGGTGATGTAAAAGAATTAATTTGTGTGTGAAATTGTGGTGTGATGTAAGAGAGGACTTGATGGACATAATCAGAGCAGGTTAAATAAATAACAGAGTAAAGATATATGTGCTATTGTTAATCTGTTGTGGTAAAAGTGTTCTTCCATTTTCTCGTGGAGCTAGCTAACAAGTTTAATTCCTTTTCTTGATAACTTCTTCCAAGGAATCCAGAAAAACAAAAATACCAATTATTGTTTTTCTAGACAAAAAACCAACACTTACACGGTGGCATACAGAGCTATTCTCTCAACATTTTTGTCCTTCACAGCAGGTGCAACAGTGGCAAGTCTCTGAAAGACAATGGAAAAAACACTAGTCTGCTGCAGCATTTGCTTAATTCACATGAAAAATAATAATAATAGTAATAATAATAATAGTAATAAACTTGAATGAAAAACTGGAAAACCACACTTAATATCCAAACAAACTCTAATAATATCACATCACAACCAATACAGATTAAGCGTGGAATATACCAAGGAGACTCATTAAGTCCTTTCTGGTTCTGTCTTGCTCTGAACCCACTATCCAACATGCTAAATAATACAAATTACGGATATAATATTACTGGAACATACCCACACAAAATCACACATTTGCTATACATGGATGATCTAAAACTACTGGCAGCAACCAATCAACAACTCAACCAATTACTAAAGATAACAGAAGTATTCAGTAATGATATAAAATGGCTTTTGGAACAGACAAATGTGAGAAAAATAGCATAGTCAAGGGAAAACACACTAAACAAGAAGATTACATATTGAATAACCACAGTGACTCCATAGAAGCGATGGAAAAAACAGATGCCTATAAATATCTAGGATACAGACAAAAAATAGGAATAGATAATACAAATATTAAAGAAGAACTAAAAGAAAAATGTAGACAAAGACTAACAAAAATACTGAAAACAGAATTGACAGCAAGAAACAAGACAAAAGCTATAAATACTTATGCCATACCAATATTGACCTACTCATTTGGAGTAATGAAATGGAGTAACACAGACCTAGAAGTAATCAATACACTTACACGTTCACAATGCCACAAATATAGAATACATCACATACATTCAGCAACAGAAAGATTCACATTAATCAGAAAGGAAGGAGGAAGGGAATTCATCGACATAAAAAACCTACATTATGGACAGGTAGACAATTTAAGAAAATTCTTTCTAGAACGAGCAGAAACTAGCAAAATACACAAAGCAATCACTCATATAAATACATCGGCTACACCACTGCAATTTCATAACCACTTCTACAACCCTTTAGATCACATAACATCAACAGATACGAAGAAAGTAAATTGGAAAAAGAAAACACTACATGGCAAGCACCCGTATCATCTAACACAGCCACACATCGATCAAGACGCATCCAACACATGGCTAAGAAAAGGCAATATATACAGTGAGATGGAAGGATTCATGATTGCAATACAGGATCAAACAATAAACACCAGATATTACAGCAAGCATATTATTAAAGATCCCAACACCACAACAGATAAATGCAGACTTTGCAAACAAGAAATAGAAACAGTAGATCACATCACAAGTGGATGTACAATACTAGCAAATACAGAATACCCCAGAAGACATGACAATGAAGCAAAAATAATACATCAACAACTTGCCTTACAACATAAACTTATAAAACAACACGTTCCCACATACAAGTATACACCACAACATGTACTGGAGAATGATGAATACAAATTATACTGGAACAGAACCATTATAACAGATAAAACACCACATAACAAACCTGACATCATACTCACCAATAAAAAGAATAAATTAACACAACTAATCGAAATATCCATACCCAATACAACATTTATGTACAGAAGAAAACAGGAGAAAAAATTGAAAAATACATCGAATTGTTGGGGAAGTCAAGACAGGTGGAATCGTACCAATTATACTATCAACTACAGGAGTCATACCACACAATATCCACCAGTACATCAATGCAATACAGATACATCCAAACGTATATATACAACTACAGAAATCTGTAATTATTGATACATGTTCAATTTCCTGAAAGTTCCTAAATGCAATGTAACATATACCGTACAGTTAAAAGGAAGTCACGCTTGATCAAGGTCCGCAATAATAATAATAATAATAATAATAATAAATGAAATCTTTGTGAAAGAGAAAATCAAATAATAATCCATTAAAACAAAGTGCAGCCATATTAGAGATTACCAGTGATTGTGCCAGTTATAGAAGTACAAATATTAGTGCCAACAATTTTGTGAGGTTTGATTCCATGGGGTAGCACTTGAGTCCAGCGGCTCTGTTTATTCACTAGTAAAGGGTACAGCAATCAGTTGGAGATAATATTTATGGCATGTCCAGATTTTGGTCACAGTCCTTCACCACTGAAGATCACCACACAGTGAATGAAATTTGGATATGTAATAAACATTATCTGCGAGCTCTTTACTACTTGCAACAATTTTGTGAAACCACACCACTGTGGCACACAACCATTTCCCAATACAGCCTCAGACATGTGATTTACGTGTAATGTTTGTTTTACAATGCAAATATTTTAGAGGGTGATTCAAATGGAAATAAAATGTTTCAGTTGTTTTTTCCAGACAAACTACGAAAGATAGAAACACATTGCCCATGTCACTGCATAGAGAAAAGTTCAAATGTTTGCCACAGCTGTGGTGGTGTTTATTTGTAGCAACAAGGTGCCTATATAATAAGAGAAATAATTTTGTGTGTCAGAATTTGTATGAAGTCAACCCTTAAAGTGCAGTGTGCATTCCATTGCTGATTCTGCAACAAATTGTCGCTGCCCAAGCATGCTTACGACTGGCATACAAAATTCTTGGAAGCTGATTACATATGCAAAGGGAACAGCACTGGTGAACCCTACACATCTGATGAAAACGTTGAGTGTATCTGTGATGCATTCACACAGAGCCCTTGGAAGTCCACAAGATGGGCAGGCCAGAAACTTGAGCTTCCTCAAACAACGGTGTGGCCTGTTCTGAAATGAAGCCTGCATATGAGGCTTTAAAAGCTGCAGTTACTGTAGCAATCACATCCTGTGAACCATTATAGAAAGTACAAATTCTCCAGTATAGGACAGAGGACACTTTTTTTCGAATGACTCATCTTTCCAGACAATCAATGTTTCATCTGTCAGGTGAAGTAAACTGGCACATCATAAATCTTGACGCTGTTGAACATGAGAGATTTACCAAATGTGTTTCGTCATTTCCAAATATCGCGCACAGACACGCGCACACACACACAATTTTTTTTTCCTCCATGAAGAGTCCAATGATTTCATTTCTGTACATGATGGCACCTCATCTCATTTTCACCTTGAAGTGTGATGTCACCTTAACAACACTATCCCATAATGTTGGATTGCAAGAGGTGGACAACAAGATATTGTTGATTCCTTTTGTCCTCCCAGGTCACCAGACTCCATAAATTGCATTTTTTCTGCAAGGCTGCATAAGACAATCTTTCTCCCACCTATGTTATCTACTCTTAAAGAGCTGAGAAACTGAACTGTTGAAGCTTTTGGTTCAATAAAGAGGGGCCTGTTGGTTTGTGTGGAATGAAATAGACTGGGGTTTCAAAGTTTTATGAGGAATGCATTCTGCTCATGTTGAGCGTGTAGTGTAGTGTCTATGTGAATGTAAAACTTTGCACAGTTTGTTTCTATCTTTCATTATTTGTCTGTTATAAACAATTGAATTCTTTTATTTCTTTCAATCAACCTGTATCTCTCACATTTCTCAAAATAGGAAAGATATCAACAATCTTGCATTACACAAAAAATGTGTGTGATGTTTTGCTTGAGTGTTTAGACTTAACTGGCGTCATATACAAGTTAGTTCCAGTATAAATTTATGTAAGAACAGTTGTAGCACATTCAGGAAAAATTAAAATACTTGTTACTAAGCCACAGTAAGTGTCTGTGGTTAGTGTGTTTTGCTTATGTCCAGTTCCTTCGGTGGTAATCGTTAGGCTGTTGAGTACTGCTGGCATTTTTTCTGTTGCAATAAGGAGTTCCTTTCCAGGGTTTTGATTGTGAGGTTCCATGTTTGATTCATTTCTGTGAAAAGCCCAAGAAACATTTGCAGGAACTGTTAGCTAATTACAGCTTCCCGTTTACAATGTATTGGGGTGAAGTAGTGTCTAAATGTATATTCTAGTTATTTTAGAAGTTCCATTTTCTTGCATATGTTGGGTATGGGTATTATTATTAAGTTATCTTTCACGTGTGAAACAGTGAGTCCAAACAGTCTTGTGTTTGTCTTTTTGTCAAAAACCACCAGTTATGAACTCTGTATTATTTAAAGAAATTGTAACTGCTCAAATAATGTCAACTGAAATGCTTAAATGAAATTTCTGTATATTATTGATTTAATGTATACTGAAAATAACATGTCATGATTTAAGTTCTGTGCATAGTAGACATCATTACTGAGGCAACTTCAGATTTACTTAAATTTGAGTCTAAAAATATCCATGTGTTGACAGTATTTTAAATTAAAGTTTCTGTCAGTCTGGCAAAGATAAAAGCTTGGGAAACTGTCACAACTAATCTTGTATATTCTAGATTTTCAAAGTCCCAGGCTGGTGGATATGGCTTTGTGTATTATGTTATGTTGCAAATTGTTGATATTTATTTTTAAAGTTGAAATTGTCATGGCAGTAATGCACAGAAAATATAGTTAGGAAAAGGATTCTTGCTAGTCACCATATTGTCATTATTCCATGCTCGATTTTCCATTGTTTGAAAACATCAGTTGTTTATTCATCCATAGATCATTTACGAAAAGGTATCAGGCATGGAACTTTCTGGCAGATTAAAACTGTGTGCCAGACCGAGATTCAAACTCGGGACCTTTGCCTTTCGCGAGCAAGTGCTCTACCAACTGAGCTACCCAAGCACGACTCACGCCCCATCCTCACAGCTTTAGTTCTGACGGTACCTCATCTCCTATCTTCCAAGCTTTACAGAAGCTCTCCTGCGAACCTTGCAGAACTAAGTTTGGAAAGTAGGAGACGAGATACTATCAGAACTAAAGCTGTGAGAACGGAGCGTGAGTCATGCTTGGGTAGCTCAGTTAGTTGGGCACTTGCCCGCGAAAGGCAAAGGTCCCGAGTTCGAATCTTGGTCTGGCACACAGTTTTAATCTGCCAGGAAGTTTCATATCAGTGCACACTCCGCTGTAGAGTGAAAATCTTATTCCAGGTATCAGGCATGTTGTCTTAAATGAAGGAGGTAACAATTTGAGAAAAATTAAGTAACGGTTGCATACAGTAATGTTCTCATGTAGGTCTAGTTCATCATCATTTATTGTTAATTTTGATATGTTTTGTATAGTGTTTTTACACATATTTGAAAACAAGTTTACAATTAATTTTAAAAAATACTTTAACTCTATTAATTTGCTACACTAACTGATCTCTGCCTACATTCGCACGCTTTTGGCTGGCTTTGAGTCGTCGAGAATTTCACCATTCTATTGAATTCTTTGTGTTGTCCTGTTGGTCAGCCTGAAAAATCAAACCTGTCAGAACCTCACCACAATGAAGGAGATGTTGAACTCAAGAAAATGGAAATAAGATAGAATTATCCATCACGGATACTGGCCTTAGAATTTTACTTTAAGATTCTTTAAACTATGACAATTTGCTGTAAAATGACAATTTTTTATTGTTAAGTGACATTAATTTTTTATCATTGTTTACTCTGTCACCTATGTATACCTGTCCATTTTTTTGTATAAATAGCATTTAAGAGGTATGTTTTACTGTATTTTTAAATACTTATATTTTAGATGTTTCTTTAATTTTCTGGATAATTTATTGTACAATTTTATCCCTTGCTATTTATGATATAATTACTGGTGTTCTATGTACGCTGTTGAAAATTGAGAATGGGATAATAAATAACTGCCAAAACTATGTGATTGATGATGGTATTATTTAGAAAAAGAGCTAATAAAGATTAATACACTGGTGCCCAAACAATAGGGGAACCTGAACGTCTTGCAGGAGGTGATATGAAGTCTATGAAGTCTACATGACATGCAGGTTTATTTAGAATTTCCACTGTTCAATAAGATAATGATTTAGAGCTGTCTTGTGTTGGTCTTTTTGTCAAAGACCACCTGTTATGAACTCTGTACAATTTAAAAAAAATTTAACTGCTCAAATAGTGTCAACTGAAATGCTTAAATGAAATTTCTGTATATTATTGATATAATGTATACTGAAAATAACATGTCATGATTTAAGTTCTGTGCATAGTAGACATCATTATCAAAAATCTACAGTTATATTGCTTGTAAAAATTACAGCTACTTGAAAGTAGCTTTTGTTGTAAACTTTTTATTTTATATGGAAAGTTTTGGTAACATATTGTTTTTGTTATGTGATAACCTGTTTATACATTTTATTATATAAATGTTTATTGTTTGCCAACAAATTTAGGAAGGGTCAACGGAATTCCCAGTACACAGTGTTTAAAATTGTTATGAACTTTGCATTTAATTTTGGATAAATTTTTGAGATACCACATAGCACAAAAACTATTTTTAAAGAAATACTTCCCTTTCTCACTGTACGCTGACTTTTTTCAGTTGGATATGTTTTATTGGCACATTTAAATGTGAACGTACCCTAGTGGTACTTGATGCTGTAATGCTGTAACTGTTACCTTCATCTTGTCTTGTTATATTAGTATGTATGATATGGGACAAATCAAATTGAAACAATAAAAATTTTTGTAAAAGGGAAGAGTTCTGAATACCTATGTTAACAATAGCAGCAGCACTAAATGAACTTATAATTTATAACCGGTACATTACAACCAAATGATATTATATAGCCATGGGGCATTTTTGGGGTTATCTTGGTGATGGTAGGCTCAAGGTTGATGATGTAACCTCCTTCTTGACTTTAGAGCTCCTTATTAAGCTATGCTCAGTTTGTGTGCTTCAGTTTTTTAATAATATTTCTGCAGTGTTTAAAATGTGTGTTTTTCTACTTGTTTCCAACATGATACAATCTGCTAGTGATCATATTGTTTCTACATATGTGTAAGTGTAAGGATGCTGAAGATGTGTGTCTAGCAATTTCTGTGTGAAAATTTACTTTTTCACTGCATTAGTATCAAATGGGTGTAATTTATGTTGCTCCATTGCAGCTAATTTTTTGAAACACAACCATTAAGTACTGTACAGTTAATGTTCTTGTAATTTTGCTTGCAAACATGAAGACTAGTTTATGGGGAGCAAAACAAATGTATTGGACAAAGAAGCTAAGCACTATTGTCAGCAAGTAGTCACATCAGTCAATGTGAGCAGTTATATGCTCCATCTTGAATGCCTATAATGTGCCTTAACTACTGGTGCTAATGAAAGTATGTATTCTATGGGTAAGTGTATGTCTATGAGAAAGTGTATGTGGCTGTAACACTGAAGCAGTTAACAGAAGTGGCAGCGAGAACTGTGTGTATCAAAACTAGAGTGCGCCGATGAAAGACGTATCGGTGAGCCTCACACATCAGACAGCTGGTGTGACAGTCAGGGCCTGGAATACACCATACAGGAGGTGTGCTGCCACACTTCCATGAGAAGTCATCACCAAAAGATGCAGTGGGCTGGTGGAAAACACTTGATGCTGTCATCACTACATGAATATTTTGCAGTACCACTGAACCAGCTTTGCATTGCTGGCCAATGACAGTGGGAAGAAAATGGACGAATGTGTTAGCCCTAAGTATCACTTCACAACTTAAAGGGCCATCAAAGATCTGTGCTGATCATCCTGTGGACACCAAAAGTAATTTGTTTCCCATGATGATGCTGGGTGTGACAACGGGTTTGGTGCAACAATGCAAACAGTCTTCTGTGGGTGAGCATCGCTACCCTTGTGTTTATCAGATTTTCTTCTCTTTTTGTGTGCAGCCACCAGCAGGACACTACTGTTCCTAGATGTACTGAACATTCCAGATTTGTTAGATTCCTGCACTGAATCTTTTCATCTTGATGCCATTGGCCCACTGTCATCAGGGGGCAGTGGGTGCTTGACATTCCTTACTGAAAGGAAGTTGGTGCCTGGTGGATGCATACCTGACCACAGCCCTGAGGTCAGTAGCTGCTGTTCTTCAGTTTTGCTTTGACATCAGATTTATAGAGAAAAACATCATGAGTTAAATCTTGAGATTTAGGAACAGATGGACATAAACCTGAATGTGCGTTAATACCTTTCTCCTGTGGCAGATGTTTTGGCTGTTCTGTGGACTATGACTGACACTCTGCTCATAAACTAATGGTGGTAGAGTCATAACCTGGTGACATATCTCAGCACTTCCGGAATAATAAAGTGCGCAGCCATTGCTTACTGGAGGGAGAATCATTTTTCTGCACTCTTGATTCGCTAGATCTGCAGTACTGTGTGACTGTGGAGCAAGCATTGCTATTACACTGGACAATAAAATGAAGGACCCTTTAGTACACGGAGTGACATTTCCATGACAGCTAAACTACTTTTCTGTATGCACCAGCAGCTGTGTAGGCACAACAGTTCAGTTCTCTATTTATGCGTTCCGTATTCCTATGTATTTTTTTAATGTTCTCATTGTTGTGCTTATAAAAATCAGTAATTTTTTATTACTTAATCAGTTTTCTGTTTCAAATGTTTGGAGAGAGAAAAATTGTGTTTTATGTAATGCCCTCAACATTTTTTGTACCTGTTTTTAAACTTCTTTGGTTAATCGCTCTGTCCATTTATTTTACCTCTAATTTCTTAGGACCTCTGTAATACTGTGTCGTAATGGAACATGAAATTGCAATATGTGAGCAATGATTGAGTACCATGACGTTAATCATAGCAAAACATCAACAACAATAATAATAATAGTCTAATGAATGGGTAGTACATTGGGAACTATTTCTTAATTACATCAAACAAGTTACTTGTTAATTAATGTACTGCTGTCCGTGTCTTTCTTACCGTTTGACCAATTTCAAATGAACAAGATAATTGTATTAAACAGTTAAGTTTTGCCGCACAAATTTGTTACTGCAGCAGTATTTCTATATTTCCACAACTAAATAAAATAAAATTACATGATCTAATTGTCTGACAAAATTGTATATTCGTTTGGATGTACACCAGCATATCATTTCTTTAATATCGTTTTCGAATATTTGTTATGAATCAGTTTTTGTGTCAGCTTTGCACTCACTGTTGTCGTAACTTGTGTGTAATTTGGTCTCGAAAAGAGGACCGGTAAAGAATTAACATGTTGTTTGTATTTAATATATTGTTTAAATGTTAGTATAGCCCGGGCATCAATAATCTTGTATTTCCAGTCCAGTTTCTCACTACTTCAAATTTGTACTCTGTCTTGGATTGCAGTATTTGGTTTGTGTTTGTAATACATGTGTGTTGATATGCACATCTATATCCCTGTTACTCATTACTAGTGATCTCTTACAAAACATTGAGTGTATATACTTATTGTATATATTATTTTTACATGTGTATTTTCTATTTCTGAAACATAGGCATCCTTGTGGGTGTTCACAATGTTATCCAGTGATGGCAGGATTAGCTATACCATCATTCAGAATGAAATAAAGTAATGTTTGATGTATTTATTCGTGTACCTGTGAGTGAAAAATGTGTAAAATGTCCGACTATAGCCACAAAGATCACTTTTCATATCTTGCAATTTTTATTAATGTGATAAGATAATCTGGAAATAAAACTCAATGTGCAAACCAAACCCTTGTAGTATTTTTGTCCATAAAATTTGGATTAATGTTTGATATATACTACAGCAGTCACAAAAGTAAGGTATTTTTGATACACAATCAATCATTTATTTTCTATAATAATTATTTCAGTTTCAAAGTTTAACAATGATTTATTTCCCTTTATAACATCCATTTTGGTTGATGCGTTTTTGTAGATGCTGTAGCAGTATTACAGTGCCCATCATACCAGCTTGCCACAGTGTCCTTCAGGAAGTGTTGAACATCACCTTTCACCTTGTTACCAGAGCAGAAGTGCCATCCAGACAAATGTTCCTTCAACTTAGGACACGGGTGCTAGGCACTTGACGCAAAGACTGAACTGTAAGGTGGGCTAGAGTTGACATTCCAGCCGAAGGTGTTTTTTTTTTCCCCCAGTTTCACTTTTAAGGGGTAAAACAAACCTAGAAAGGTAATTTGTCATACTACATTTGGAGGAAATACCTCCAAAATGATGCTTATAGAAAAAATGTTTCTCATATAAATGTTGGTATCTAATTAACATTCTTGAAAACTGTATAATTAAAATTTTGCGAAATGCCCCACCACCATAAAGCAATTTTGAATATTGAAAACATTTCTCACGACATATATTAAAGCTGTCAAGCTACATATATCCACGCATAATAAACCTGGTTTCTGAAATAGAATTTTTGGGAAATAGGCTGCATGCAGTGTGTTGGAGTATTTTCAACCTACCTAATTAAAATAACTGAGCATTCATTATTAGTCTAGTTACTGATGTTACTTATATTTGTTCTATATTTTAAATTGCTATTTTACATTTTTTTATTTTTTACTATTTCACATATATATAGGTAACAGAAGAGACACTGAATTTAATTGATGAAAGGAGAAAATATAAAAATGGAATAAATGAAGCATGCAAAAAGGAATACAAACATTTCAAAAATAAGATCGACAGGAAGTGCCAAATGGCTAAGCAGGGATGGTCAGAAGACATACGTAAGGATGTAGGTAAGAGACATACTGCCTACAAGAAAATTAAAGAGATCTTTGAAGAAAAGAGAACCACCTATATGTATATCAAGAGCTCAGATGGAAAACCAGTCCTAAGCAAAGAAGGAAAAGCAGAAAGGTGGAAGGAGTATATAGAGGCTCTATACAAGGGCGATGTACTTGAGGGCAATATTCCAGAAATGGAAGAGGACGTAGAGGAAGATGAAATGGGAGATATGATACTCCGTGAAGAATTTTACAGGGCACTGAAAGACCTAAGTTGAAGCAAGGTGGTGAGCAAGATGTATGAGAAAGGCGAAATACCCTCAGACTTCAAGGGGAATATAATAATTCCAATCCCAAAGAAAGAAGGTGTTGACAGATGTGAAAATTGCTGAACTATCAGTTTAAAAAGTCACAGGTGCAAGATATGAATTCTCTACAGGTGAATGGAAAAACTGGTAAAAGACGACTGGGGAAGATCAGTTTGGATTCCATAGAAATGTTGGAACACGTGAGTACAATTTGTACAGAAATCAGATGGCAGTCATAAGAGTTGAGGGGCATGAAAGGGAAGCAGTGGTTGAGAAGGGAGTGAGACAGGGTCGCAGCCTGCCCCAATGTTATTCAGTCTATATACTGAGCAGCAGTAAAGGAAACAAAAGAAGAATTTGGAGTAGGAATTAAAATACAGTGAGAAGAAATAAAAACTTTGAGGTTTGTTGATGACATTGTAATTCTGTCAGAGAGAGAGCAAAGGACCTGGAAGAGCAGTTGAATCGAATGGACAGTGTCTTGAAAAGAGGATATAAGATGAACATCAACAGAAGCAAAACGAGAACAATGGAATGTAGTCTAACTAAACCAGGTGATGCTGAGGGAATTAGGTTATGAAATGAGACACTTAAAGTAGTAAAGGAGCTTTGCTATTTTGGGAGAAAAATAACTGATGGTGGTCAAAGTAGAGAGGATATGAAATGTAGACCGGTAATGACAAGGAAAGTGTTTCTGAAGAAGAGAAATTTGCTAACATTGAGTATAGATTGAAGTGTCAGGAAGTCGTTTCTGAAAGTATTTGTATGGAGTGTGGCCATGTATGGAACTTAAACTAGTTTAGATAAGAAGAGAATAGAAGCTATCGAAATGTGGTGCTACAGAAGAATGCTGAAGATTAGATAGGTAGATCACATAACTGATGAGGAGGTATTGAATAGAATTGGGGAGAAGAGAAGTTTGTGGCACAACTTGACTAGAAGAAGGGACCGGTTGGTAGGACATGTTCTGAGGCATCAAGGGATCACTAATTTAGTACTGGAGGGCAGCGTGGAGGGTAAAAATCGTATAGGGAGACCAAGAGATGAATACATTAAACAGATTCAAAAGGATGTAGGTTGCAGTAGGTACTGGGAGATGAAGCAGCTTGCACAGGATAGAGTAGCATGGAGAGCTGCATCAAACCAGTCTCTGGACTGAAGACCACAACAACGATGCAATCGTGCAACACTCGTGCTTCCTGTAGCGAAGTGAGTGAGTTTAAAAGGGGTCACATTGTGGCCTTCCAAATGACGGAATGGTCTTTTTGGGGAAATCCCACCCAAGTTGGCTGTGCTGCACGAGTTGTGCAATGATACTGGTATCAATGGTCACGTGAACATTCTCACACCAATAGACAGGGTTCTGGATGTACACGCAGCACGGATACAAGACAATCATTGTATTGTAAGGCCAGCAGTAGCAGATTCTACAGCTACCACAGCATAGATAAGAGGGCTTGTGAGCCCACACGTGTCAACACTAACACTATTGTGAACTGCTCATTAGCAGTGGGAATATGGGGACACACACCTCTAGACAATCTTCCACTCGCACCACGGCATCGATGTGCACGGCTCGACTGACGCCGTCAGAGGATCACTTGGAAGGTGGAACAGCACACAGTGATCTTCAGCAATGAATGCAGATTCTGCCTGCGTGCAAGTGATGATTGTCTGTGCATACAATATAGACCTGCTGAGAACATCTACACCTACACGGATACTCTGCAGATCACATTTAAGTGCCAAGTGCCTAGCAGAGGGTTCAAATCATCAGATGCACTGAAAGGAAAAGCCAAAGAAACACTAAACAGTGTATGTCAGTGGGCATCCAATAATAAACTAACCCTAAATTAAAAAAAAAAAAAAAAAAAAAAAAAGAATGCTGTTAACTTCTATGTCTGCAAAAAACCACACTATAACAACTTTAAGTTAAACGGTGAAACTATAGAATGTGTAGACTACACAAAATTTCTTGTTATGCATGTTGACAGTCAGTTAAAGTGGGAAGAACATATTAAAATACTTACTAACAGAATCGATACAGCATGCTATGCTGTTAGAATTCTGACTGCAGTGTGTGATATTACATGTGTCAGATCTGTATATTTTTCTTATATCCACTTTGTTATTACCTATGGAATAATATTTTGGGGAATCAACGGTAAAAATATTCAAATAGTTTTCAAATTACAGAAAAGAGCAATTCGTATAATAACCAGGAGTGGCAGTAGGGCTCACTGCCTTGAACATTTCCAAAAGCTGGAAATCCTAACTGTCCCCTGTGAATACATTTTTCAAAGTATTATGTATTTAAAAAAAAATATTGACTGCTGTGAAACTAGAAACCAATATAATCTGCATCTAGAGAGGAAAAATAAAGTTAAAACTCAGCAGAGCTTATTGTACAATGCCGTTAAATTATATAATAAATTACCCCAAAATATAAAAGATATTGACACAATTGGACAGTTCAAAACAAAACTAAAAAAATTTTTATTAAATAAAAGTTATTACGCAGTAACGGACTATCTGAATTAAACCATGTAGTGTAATTAAACTAGCCTGCATTGTAATACATGAGGAAGTAATTATAATATGAAATCCAGAATTGTACAGTACTATAAGAAAATTACATAAGGATATAAAACTAATGTAAGATATTTTAAAAATGTGTGTAAATATTAATTTTATGTGTATAAATTTTAAGTATATTGTACTGTATATGATTTTGCTGATGAAATCCACACAATGTAAATTGTTACATGGATTAATAAAGAAATCAATCAAACCACCTTCACAACTGTCTGTTATTCTGATCTCGTGTAGCGTGCGGGAAGAACAAACACCTGTATCTTTCCATGCGAGCTCTGATTTCACTTATTTTATTGTAGTGATCATTTCTACCTATGTAGGTCGGTGTCAACAAAGTATTTTTGCATTCGGAGGAGAAAGTTGGAATGTCATGAATCCTCCGCAATGAAAAACGCCTTTGTTTTAATTATGTCCATTCCAAATCTTGTATCATTTCAGTGACTGTCCTTCCTTGAACTTTTCTGATGTACTCCGTCAATCCTATATGGTAAGGGTTCCACACCACACAGCAGTATTCTAAAAGAGGATGGACAAGCATAGTGCAGGCAGTCTCCTTAGTAGATCTGTTACATTTTCTAAGTGTCCTCCCAATAATACGCAGTCTTTGGTTAGCCTTCCCCACAACATTTTCTGTGTGTTCCTTCCGATTTAAGCGATTCATAATTGTAGTCCCTGGGTATTTAGTTGAATTTACAGCCTTTAGATTTGACTGATTTATCGTGTAATTGAAGTTTAACAGATTCCTTTTAGCACTCACGTGGTTAACCGCACACTTTTCATTATTTACGGTCAATTGCCAATTTTCACACCATATAGATATCTTCTCTAAATCGTTTCGCAGTTTGTTTTGATCTTCAGATGATTTTACTAGTCGATAAATGACAGTGTCATCTGCAAACAATCTAAGGCAACTGCTGAGATTTTCTCCCAAATCATTTATGCAGATAAGGAACAGTAAAGGGCATAAAGCACTCACTGCCTTGGGGAACGCCAGAAATCACTTCTCTTTTACTCAATGGCTTTGTCAGTCACTATGAATTGAATTGTCACCTGTCTGAGAGGAAATCATAAATACAGTCACATAACAGATGATATTCCTGAAGCACACAATTTCATTACAAACCACTTGTGTGGTACAGTGTCAAAAGCCTTCTGGAAATCCAGAAATATGGAATCAATCTGAAATCCTTTGTCAAAAGCACTCAACACTTCATGCGAGTAAAGAGCTAGTTGTATTTCACAAGAACGATATTTTTTAAACCCATGTTGACTGTATGCAAATAGGTCATTTTCTTAGAGGTGATTCATAATGTTCAAACACAATATATGTTCCAAAACCCCACTGCATATTGACGTTAATGATATGGACCTGTAATTCAGTGGGTTATTCCTATTACCTTTCTTGAATATTGGTGTGCCCTGTGCAACTTCCCAGTCTTTGGGTAGTCAAGTGAACGGTTGTATATGATAAAGTATGGAGCTATTGCATCAGCGTACTCTGAAAGGAAACTAATTGGTGTACAGTTTGGACCAGAAGACTTTCTTTATTATGTGATTTAAGTTGCTTCCCTACTCCGAGGATATCTACTTGTATGTTACTCACGTTGGCTGCTGTTTTTGATTCATATTATGGAATATTTTATTCGTCTTTTGTCTGCCATTTGGGAAAGCTGTGTTTGGTAACTTTGCTTTGGCAGCACTGTCTTCGATAGTATCTCCATTGCTATCATGCAGAGAAGGCATGTATTGTCTTGCCTCCATCATACTTCACATATGACCAGAATATCTTTGGATTTTCTGCCAGGTTTAGACACACAGTTTCATTGTGAAAACTATTATAAGCATCTCACACTGGCTCTGCGCTAAATTTCAAGCTTCTGTAAAAGATTGCCAATTTTGGAGACTTTGCGTCTGTTTAAATTTGGAATGTCTTTTTCATTGTTTCTGCAACAGTGTTCTGACCCGTTTTGTGCACCAATGAAGATCAGCTCCATCCTTTGTTAATTTATTTGTTATAAATCTCTCAATTGCTGCAGATACTACTTCTCTGAATTTGAGCCACATCTGGTTTAAATTTGTATTGTTAATTCGAAGGAGTGGAGATTGTTTTTCAGGAAGGTGTCTGCTTTTTTGAACAGGAATATGTGTGTGTGTGTGTGTGTGTGTGTGTGTGTGTGTGTGTGTGTGTGTGTGAATCTTTTTATTGTGCCTATCGTGACTCAGCATCTCTGCTATATGGTGAGTAACAACTTTCCATTTCTGGTTTCGTCTATTTATGTGGGATTTGGGGATTGCAATATTCAATCTCACTATGACAACCCTATGTACACTAATCCCTGTATCCATTTTGATGCTCATTATTCACTCAGGATTATTTGTTGCTAAGAGGTCCAGTGTGTTTCCACAGCCATTTACTACTTGCATGGGCTCATGAACTAACTGTTGGAAATAATTTTCAAAGAATGCGTTTAGTACAATTTCAGATGATGTTTTATGCGTACTTCCAGACTTAAGCACGTATTTTCGCCAACATATTGAGGGTACATTTAAGCCACCATCAACTGTAATTGTATGAGTCAGGTATGTGTTTGAAATCAAACTCAAGTTTTCTTTGAACCTTTCAGCAATTGTATCACCTGAGTTGGGAGGTTGGTAAAAGGGCCCAATTATTATTTTATTCCAGTTGCCAACAGTGACCTCTGCCCATACTAACTCACAGGAACTATTTACTTAAATTTTGCGACAAGATAAACTATTTCTAACGGCAACAAACATGCCACCGCCAACTGTATTTAGCCTATCCTTTCGGAACACTATTAGGTTCTTTGCAAAACTTTTTGGCTGAACTTATCTCTGACTTTAGACGGCTTTCAGTGCTTATAACGATTTAGGCATCAGTGCTTTCAATTAAGCTTGGAGCTCTGGTACTTTCCAAACACAGCTACGACAATGTACAACTGTTATACCGATGGTTCCTGAATCTACGTTCTTCCTGTTTTTGCCATGCACTCTTCGTAACTGAAGCCTTTTTTGTGTTTTCCCAAGACCCTCTAACCTAAAAAACTGCCCAGTCCATGCCACACAGCCCCTGCTGCCCGTGTAGCCGCTTCCTGCATATAGGGGACTCTTGACCTATTCAGCAGAACCCTAAACCCAACCACCCTATGACTGTCTTGTAGAGTGCGGTCATCCAAGACACACTGGTCTCACTTCAGGCCTTATGGTCTGGGGTGCAATAAGGTACAACTCTCATCCATCTTTGGTGCTTCTGGAGGGGATGCTAACAGCACTCAGTACGTGCAGAATGTCATTACACCGATTCTTTTGCCATTCTTCCAACAGAAACGTAATGTGTTGTTCCAACAGGATAACGCTCACCCACACACTGCCTGTGAAACTCGAGGTGCTCTGCAAGATGTGCAGCAACTTCCCTAACTGGCACTTTCTCAGATTTGTCTCCAATCGAACATGTGTGGGATACGATTGGACGAGAAGTGACTTGTTGATCGACAGCTCTGTGAACAGGTTGTGCAGGCATGGCATAACATATCCCATGACAGATTTCGCCATCTGTACCCTCAAATAGATGTCAGTCAGCAGCTGCATCACCGGCCCACCCAGGCTACACTACATATACTGATATTGGTGTTTCAGCATGGGTCAATACCTGATACCTCAGAACAGATGGTACTATTGCCCTATAAATGTTATTTCATGTTATCCATATGCAATGTTGCAACAATAAATTTTGAGTGAATTGGAAACATCTAAACAGTATACTAATTTTTTTCTGGCAGTGTATTTTATTTACTCCTACCTCCATAGGGAGAAGTGACTACAGTGATAAAATAGAATAATTCAGAGCTCACTGGAAAAGATTAATATGTTGATTTTTCCCACATGCTATTGGAGAGTGGAATGTAACGTGAACTATGATAATGATCTGTGAATCCTCCACCAAACACTTAATGGTGAACTGCACAGAAATCACGTAGGGTAGACCTTTCCTTACCTGAAACCAACAAGCTTTCCTGGAAACTTATCAAATAGCACTCCAGTAACAAGGGAACGGTCAAGTTTCAGGCAGTGCAAACTGGAAATTTTGAAGATACTGCTCAGTCCTGGTTGCAACTTTGGAAAAATCCATGTTTTCCATAAAAAAAATGTGGAAAGTCGTGGTAGCGCAGCAAGGTAAGGGACTAGGGCTCTCTCGAGACCTCTGCAGCGTGATATATCCAGTCTGGAACAAACAACAAATGTGCTATCGTATATCTGGGAACAAGTTGGCAGAGAAAAATGTAATAAAAGTTATTCCAGTCATCAACTGTTAAAACAGAGCACCACTGACATAAATTTAAAAAATCATGAACAACTGCAACTAAGATTGTTATGAGGGCTATTCAGAAAGTAGGAAACGTTTCCATCTGACGCCGCTAGGCACATGCTGACTGTGTATATTTTGGTATGTATGTGCTCAGCAGCTCAGCCGGCATCCATATGTGACAGCGGGAAAGTCTCTTTGCATCTCTTTTTTTTTTTATATATTCAATCGAAAATCCCACCAGTTGTGAGGTGCGGTCTGTGATATGATTTTTGTTGGGAAAATACCTAAAACCTATAGTAATTTATTGTGAACTGCGCGAAGTGTAAGGGAACAATTTAATGGGTGAATGTTCCTTCTGGAAATGGTGCATTCGATTTAAAAATGGCCGAACGTAAGTTCATGATGAAGAGAAGAGTGGATGCCCAAGCATTGTGACTGAAGATCTTGTCACAAAAGTTGACAAAACAATTTGTGAAAACCATTGCTTCACAATAACAGAGCTTTTGCTTTCTTTTCCACAAGTTTCACAGATTTTGTTGTTTGAAATTGTCACTCAAAAGCTAGGCTACCACGAATATTGTGCACGATGGGTGCCCAAAATGCTTACAGAGCACCATAAAGAACAGCGAATGTGGGCAACGTTGACATTTCTGGAGGCCTACCACAAACATGGTGATTCATTGCTGGATTGAATCGTAACCGGTGACGAGATGTGGGTGAAACATGTCAATTGCGAGACAAAATTACAGTCCATCATGGATCATGGAATTGGGGCACACAAGGCTTCCTCCCCCCGCTCATCCCCCTCAAGAAAAAAAAAAAAAAAAATTTTGTTTGCAAACCTTGTCAGCAAGGAAGCTGAGGGCGACAGTGTCTTGGGGCACGCAAGGTGTGCTTATTATTGATTTTCTCGAACGTGGAGCAGCCATAAATTCTGCTTAGTACTGTGCAACTTTGCACAGCCTTAGAAGAGCAGTTCAAAACAAACGCCAAGGAAAGCTGATGTCCAAAATTTTGTTTTTGCATGACAATGCTCTACCTCACATGGCAAACTGCATTAAAGAACTCCTTAATTCATTCAAATGGGAAATTTTCCCTCATCTGCCCTACAGCCCTGATCTTGCACTAAGCGACTTCCACTTGTTTCCCAAGATGAAGAACTGGCTTGCAACACAGTGCTTTGATGACGATGCGGAACTCCAAGTGGGCGTGACTCACTGGCTGAAGTCTCAGGTGGCAGAATTTTACAACGAAGGTCTTTCAAAGCTCGTGCACCACTATGATAATGCCTCAATGTATTTGGTGACTATGTGGAAAAATAGTGTGTCAGTTGGTCTTTCAAATGAATATAATAAAATGTCTTTGTTGTACTTAGTTTTTTTTAGTGCCAAAACATTCCCTACTTTCTGAATAGTCCTCGTATAAAAACTCCTATCTAATACAGTTTTGGGGTTGGGGGTTGGGGGGGGGGGGAGGGGGAGGGGTGTTGTGGGGCTGAAATATATATTACGAGGGATACTCAGAAAGTAATGTGACATTTTTTTCCTCTGACATCAGTTGCAGAAATGAGGAATTTATTGTGGAATATTGCCACGTCAGTTCATATATTTTCACAAAGTTCCAATAGGTGGCAGTGCTACTTTCAAAATGGTATCTGTAATGGAGGTACGTTCCAAGTAGACAACTGTCACTGTAATTCTCGTAACTAGAGCACCGCAGATACTCGTAGGCACTTGCAGAATGTCTACGGGGAACTGGCAGTGGACAAAAGCAGGGTGAGCTGATGGGATAGGCATCTGCCATTACTACAAAAAGGTCGCAGAAACCTGTCCAATCTCTCACGTGACTGCTGCGACTCGTGCAGTGTCGGTACTTGGCGACACTCAACCGAGGTGATTAACAGATCACTGACACCTTGCTGTTAACCGGATGTATGAAGTACACGGGTGAGGAGGAGGTTATAGATGCAGCTCTGGCTCTGATGTCGACCGGCAGAGTGGTACCGTGCTAGCATACAGGCCCTCCCAGTAAGGCTGCCACACTGAACAGAGATTGTGTTGAAAAATAAGAGTTTGTAGCCAAAAGAGTGGAGAATACTATGAAGTATTGGAATCCTGAATAAAACCAAATGCAGTCAGAAAGAAATGTGTTGCGTTACTTAATGAACACTCCTCGTAGTTTTGTGCATAACTTTCTAGCATATTTGTTTTGCATGTTGGTATTGTAACTGGGTTTTCTCTTTTGATGCTAGTCAATTGTTAAGATGAGCATTACTGCAAAGGGCATTTGATTCTAAAGCATTATGTCAGGGTGAAAAACACTAAATAAATTACTTTCTCTCTCTTAAAAACATGTGGGCAGGGTGGGTTCTTCCTTGGCTTGGGTATGAGGTAGAATGAAACAGCGTTTTTACATAAGATAACTTTTATTGAAAGTTTTGTACAACTGTTTCCTTACTGGATGTTCTGACTGGGAGAGCGGCAGCTGTGTCGTTTGCGAAGCTTTCTGCTGCGGCAGCGGCGGTGTCTGATTACGCGTGGCGGTGTGTATCTCGTGTCACCGTCTCGCCCAGTTGACTGGAGACGCACCTCGTGAGGTGGCCCATTTAATTATTGAGAACGAAGTCGTGAATCGGATGGTGATACCTTGGATACGGCGTCCCAGTGTTTCTCTTCTCTAAGCGGCCACGTGTGTTGTGCATCGGCCAGCGGAGCGACGCGGTGGGGGAGGGCCAGTGTCCCGGACTCAAACCGCGGACTCCTGCTTGCCAGTCTTCGGCTGTCAAATCTTCATCCCAGCTCACAGGTGACTGCTGATGTGAGGCCGTCTCCTTCCCATCCTCACGAGTCACCCGGGTACGTAAAAATCAGTCTTCAAATACCTTTTACTTCTGTCTTCTGGCACCGAGGCTGTGGCTTGCTATTCCATCACAGGGGCAGAGTTGGTGCTTCTGTGTATGATGTAGTCTCTTCCTGCATGACGGTCTTCAGCTCCAAAACTGAACTGAAAATTACTCCTGTCGGGCCCACTGCGTCTCGCGTATTTATTCACTTCAGTTCACTGGAGGTGAACGACTTCACGGTCATTGCCTCTTCTGTCACATTGAAAAGCTTCTCGAAGAATCTTCTTAACGTCAGTCATTGGCTCTCGGAATGTAGGCGAGGGCCTCGATCACATGTGACAATTGAGAAACACGTGAGCCGGTCGGGCGATGCCCTGACGGCTGAATTGACAGCTTCCGCTTATGTGGGGAGGGCGACGGCTTCTCCTGGACGCGCTGACTTACAAGCGCCAGCCGGTACCACTGCTGCTCTGTCCACTGTTTGCCAGTGTGTAATTCTTCTAAACTAAACTAAGTTTTTCATTTATTTTCTAATTTCTGCTTCACTTCACATTGATTTTACTAATTTATTTACCTATCTTAAGAACCACTCAACAGTATTTCAGTTGGTGGGGGTTTATTACAAGTGCTCACATTCACCACCGCCCCCATGAACCATGGACCTTGCCGTTGCTGGGGAGGCTTGCATGTCTCAGCGATACAGATGGCCGTACCGTAGGTGCAAACACAACGCAGGGGTATCTATTGAGAGGCCAGACAAACATGTGGTTCCTGAAGAGGGGCAGCAGCCTTTTCAGTAGTTGCAGGGGCAACAGTCTGGATGATTGACTGATCTGACCTTGTAACACAACCAAAACGGTCTTGCTGTGCTGGCACTGTGAACGGCTGAAAGCAAGGGGAAACAACAGCCGTAATTTTTCCCGAGGGCATGCAGCTTTACTGTATGGTTAAATGATGATTGTGTCCTCTTGGGTAAAATATTCCGGAGGTATAATGGTCCCTGATTCGGATCACTGGGTGGGGACTACTCAAGAGGACGTTGTTATCAGGAGAAAGAAAACTGGTGTTCTACGGATCGAAGCTTGAAATGACAGATCCCTTAATAAGGCAGGTACGTTAGAAAATTTAAAAAGAGAGATGGATAGGTTAAAGTTAGATATAGTCGGAATTAGTGAAGTTCGGTGGCAGGAGGAACAAGACTTTTGGTCACGTGAATACGGGGTTATCAATAAAAAATGAAATAGGTGTAATGCAGGAGTAGGTTTAATAATGAATAAAAAAAATAGGAGTATGGATAAGCTACTACAAACAGCATAGTGAATGCATTATTGTGGCCAAGATAGACATGAAGCCTATGCCTACTACAGTAGTACAAGTTTATATGCCAACTAGCTCTGCAGATAATGAAGAAATTGATGAAATGTATGATGAGATAAAAGAAATTATTCAGGTAGTGAAGGGAGACGAAAATTTAATAGTCATGGGTAACTGGAATTTGAGAGTAGGAAAAGGGAGACAAGGAAACATAGTAGGTGAATATGGATTGGGGGTAAGAAATGAAAGAGGAAGCCGCCTGGTAGAATTTTGCACAGAGCATAACTTAATCATAGCAAACACTTGGTTCAAGAATCACAAAAGAAAGTTGTATACATGGAAGAGTCCTGGAGATACTAGAAGGTATCAGATAGATCATATAATGGTGAGACAGAGATTAAGGAACCAGGTTATAAATTGTAAGACATTTCCAGGGGCAGATGTGGACTCTGACCAAAATCTATTGGTTATGAACTGTCGATTAAAACTGAAGAAACTGCAAAAAGCTGGGAATTTAAGGAGAGGGGACCTGGATAAACTGACTAAACCAAAGGTTGTACAGAGTTTCAGGGAGAGCATAAGGGAACAATGAATGGGGGAAAGAAATACAGTAGAAGAAGAATGGGTAGCTCTGAGGGATGAAGTAGTGAAGGCAGCAGAGGATCAAGGTGGTAAAAAGACGAGGGCTAGTAGAAATCCTTGGGTAACAGATGAAATATTGAAATTCATCGATGAAAGGAGAAAATATAAAAATACAGTAAATGAAGCAAGCAAAAAGGAGTTCAAGTGTCTCAAAAATGAGATCGACAGGAAGTGCAAAATGGCTAATCAGGGATGGCTAGAGGACAAATGTAAGGATGTAGAGGCTTATCTCATTAGGTGTAAGATAGATACTGCCTACAGGAAAATTAAAGAGACCTTTGGAGAAAAGAGAGCCACTTGTATGAATATCAAGAGCTCAGATGGAAACCCAGTTCTAAGCAAAGAAGGGAAAACAGAAAGGTGGAAGGAGTATATAGGGAGTCTATACAAGGGCGATGTATGTGAGGACAATATTATGGAAATGGAAGAGGATGTAGGTGAAGATGAAATGGGAGATACGATACTGCGTGAAGAGTTTAACACAGCACTGAAAGTCCTGAGTCAAAACAAGGCCCCAGGAGTAGACAACATTCCATTGGAACTACTGACGGCCTCGGGAGAGCCAGTCCTGACAAAACTCTACCATCTGGTGAGCAAGATGTATGAGACAGGCGAAATACCCTCAGACTTCAAGAAGAATATAATAATTCCAATCCCAAAGAAACCAGGTGCTGACAGATGTGAAAATTACCAAACTATCAGTTTAATAAGCCATGGCTGCAAAATACTAACACGAATTTGTTAGAGATGAATGGGAAAAGTTGATAGAAGCTGACCTCGGGGAAGATCAGTTTGCATTCTGTAGAAATGTTGGAACAAGTGAGGCAATACTGACCCTACGACTTGACTTAGAAGGAAGGTTAAGGAAAGGCAAACCTACATTTCTATCATTTGTAGACTTCGAGAAAGCTTTTGATAATGTTGACTGGAATACTCTCTTTCAAATTCTAATGGTGGCAGGGATAAAATACAGGGAGCGAAAGGCTATTTACAATTTGTACAGAGAACAGATGGTAGTTATAAGAGTCGAGGGGCATGAAAGGGAAGCACTGGTTCGGAAGGGAGTGAGACAGGGTTGTAGCCTATCCCCGATGCTATTCAATCTGTATATTGAGCAAGCAGTAAAGGAAACAAAAGAAAAGTTCAAAGTAGGTATTAAAAGCCATGGAGAAGAAATAAAAACGTTCAGGTTCACCAATGACATTGTAATTCTGTCAGAGACAGCAAAGGACTTGGAAGAGCAGTTGAACGGAATGGACAGTGTCTTGAAATGAGGATATAAGATGAACATCAACAAAAGCAAAACGAGGATAAGGGAATGTAGTCGAATTAAGTCGGGTGATGCTGAGGGAATTAGATTAGGAAATGGGACACTTAAAGTAGTAAAGGAGTTTTGCTATTTGGGGAGCAAAATAACTGATGATGGTCGAAATAGAGAGGATATAAAATGTAGACTGGCAATGGCAAGGAAAGTGTTTCTGAAGAAGAGAAAGTCGTTAACATCAAGTATAGATTTAAGTATCAAGAAGTCGTTTCTGGAAGTATTTGTATGGAGTGTAGCCATGTATGGAAGTGAAACATGGACGATAACTAGTTTGGACAAGAAGAGAATAGAAGCTTTTGAAATGTGGTGCTACAGAAGAATGTTTAAGATTAGACGGGTAGATCACATAATTAATGAGGAGGTATTGAATAGAATTAAGGAGAAGAGGAGTTTGTGGCACAACTTGACAAGAAGAAGGGACCGATTGGGAGGATATGTTCTGAGGCATCAGGGAATCACAAGTTTAGCATTGGAGGGCAGCGCAGAGGGTAAAAATCGCAGCAGGAGACCAAGAGGTGAATACACTAAGCAGATTCAGAAGGATGTAAGTTGCAGTAAGTACTGGGAGATGAAGAAGCTTGCACAGGATAGGGTAGCATTGAGAGCTGCATCAAACCAGTCTCAGGACTGAATACTACAACAACAGCTCATGTTTGACTTCAGAAACCTGTTAGGGACTTACCTTCACATGTTTTAAACATATTTGCCTTGCGTAGAGTAAGTGACAATGTATATTTACAAGGGTCATTCGGAAAGCGTGTTATGTTTAGCTGCAAGTCGTGCCTCAGGGTCGTCTATTTTTCTCTCGGTCAGAGTTTGGCATTGGCTATTCACCCTAGTGGACAGCTCCTTGGTAGTCATACCGATATAAAAAGCTGAGCAATGATTGCAGCAGAGCTGGTAAATGACAGGGCTGCTTTCACAGGTGGTCCAACCTGATGGGGTAGCATAAACGTGTGACGACTGGAATAGGAAGTGCTGGGTGGGTGGATTGGACCAGTCTCGCACCTGGGTCTTCCACAGGAACGTGATGCTAGTGCCGAGGGGTTGTAATTGGGAGTGGCACAGGGATGGACCAGGATGATGTGGAGGTTGGGTGGGTGATAGAACACCACTTGAGGAGGGGTGGGAGGGATCTCAGGCCAGGAGCAATGTACAGCAGCCTGTGGCACAACATGTGGCTGAACGCAACACACTCGATTTCAAAGGCTGCTTCACTACCCGTGCCATCTGGATCCTCCCCTCCACCACCAACTTCTCTGAATGGCACAAATGCAAGTTATCCTTACAAAACATTCTCCACTCCCATAACTATCCTGGCTTTAGCCTACAGTAACAAAGTGTCCCCAGACTCTCCATCCAACGGTTTCCAACCCCTCTGTCCTATCACCTCCTCCACTTTCTCATCTCCCACCCTCTGTGTTCCGGCCTTTACCAATGCACCCTGTCATATTTCTCTGCTCCTCTCCTCTCCTTTTCTGTTTTTTGCTCATTTTTTCCGTACCTGACAGTCTCACGACACTGCTGCTGTTGGCATTCTACTCCCTGCACCCTCCACCTGACAGTATTCCTCTCTCCTCCCAACGGTACACTGTTATCGCTTCTCCTTCCCCGCCCCCTCCAGATTGCTGCTTCCATTCCACGTGACAAGCTGCATTCTGGTTTGAGCTGCCAAAGTTGAAAATCATGTAAACGTGTTGTGTGTGTGCTTGTGTGAATGAATTGTGTGGGTCTCTCTTCTTTTTTTCTGATAAACCCTGTGGCCGAAAGCTAATGTGTAAGTGTCTTTTAACTATGCCTATCTGCAACTTAACATGTCATCTTTACAGTACATTGATGATATTCCAACCTGGAGTTTCCATTGTTTACTATTTAGTGAAATGTTTGTATCTACACACACGAACACGCACGCGCGATCACAGTCTCTGTTGGCTGCTCACTCCTTCTATTCTGTTGAGGAGTTTCTTGAAAAATTAAACTGATTCTTGTTGTATTGTTGATTGTTTTTACTTAAACTTATGGCTTGACATTTTTCAGGTTCATAAACATTTTATTCTTACCTTTTATTACTTTTATGTTGTAATTTCATGTACTGACACGTTCCATGGCCTTGGAGATTTGTTCCTCAATTTGGACCTACGAAACTTGACATGTAAATAAAAGAAAATCATAAAGACGGGCCTGCAGGGTTAATTTTTTTTAGGCATCATAGTTACGGGTCATCATTCTGCCTGGGTGGCTGCCTGGCTGAACATGAGTTACCTAAGCTAGTTTGAAAAGCATGATGGTTGAGAGGAGGAGAGTGAATATGTTTCTGATCATTGCACAGAGAAAGGGTGGTGGGGAGAGCTGTGGTTGTCGCTGAAACTGTTAGCAACATTTATCTGCAAAGGAGTCCACAGACTTCCTCTGGTAGTCTGGGAGCTACAACTGGTTTGCCTAGGTGTTCTGTAGAGGAATTATGAAGATGCAGGTAGGGGAGCACTTGGCACTTAAATTGCTAGTAATGTTTATCTGCAAAGGTGTTGGTGAATTAAAACTGGTTTTGCTGTATTGGGGTGCCCTCTCCCTAAATGACTGAGCACTGTTTGTGCCAGTTACCATATCAGAGGTGATTACACATACAGGTTGTTACGAAAAGGTACGGCCAAACTTGCAGGAAACATTCCTCACACACAAAGAAAGAAAATATGTTATGTGGACATGTGTCCGGAAATGCTTACTTTCCATGTTAGAGCTCATTTTATTACTTCTCTTCAAATTGCATTAATCAGGGAATGGAAACACACAGCAACAGAACGTACCAGCATGACTTCAAACACTTTGTTACAGGAAATGTTCAAAATGTCCTCCGTTAGCGAGGATACATGCATCCACTCTCCGTCACATGGAATCCCTGATGCGCTGATGCAGCCCTAGAGAATGGCGTACTGTATCACAGTCGTCCACAATACGAGCACAAAGAGTCTCTACATTTGATACCGGGGTTTCGTAGACAAGAGTTTTCAAATGCCCCCATAAATGGAAGTCAAGAGGGTTGAGGTTAGGAGAACGTGGAGGCCATGGAATTGGTCCGCCTCTACCAATCCATCGGTCACCGAATCTGTTGTTGAGAAGCGTACGAACACTTCGACTGAAATGTGCAGGAGCTCCATCGTGCACGAACCACATGTTGTGTCATACTTGTAAAGGCAAATGTTCTAGCAGCATAGGTAGAGTATCCCGTATGAAATCGTGATAACGTGCTCCATTGAGCGTAGGTGGAAGAACGTGGGGCCCAATCGAGATGTCACCAACAATGCCTGTCCAAACGTTCACAGAAAATCTGTGTCGATGACGTGATTGCACAATTGCGTGCGGATTCTCGTCAGCCCACACATGTTGATTGTGAAAATTTACAATTTGATCACGTTGGAATGAAGCCTCATCTGTAAAGAGAACATTTGCACTGAAATGAGGATTGACACATTGTTGGATGAACCGTTCACAGAAGTGTACCCTTGGAGGCCAATCAGCTGCTGATAGTGCCTGCACACGCTGTACATGGTACGGCAACAACTGGTTCTCCCGTAGTACTCTCCATACAGTGACGTGGTCAACGTTACCTTGTACAGCAGCAACGTCTGACGCTGACATTAGGGTTATCATCAACTGCACGAAGAATTGCCTCGTCCATTGCAGGTGTCCTCATCATTCTAGGTCTTCCCCAGTCACGAGTCATAGGCTGGAATGTTCCGTGCTCCCTAAGACGCCGATCAATTGCTTTGCACGTCTTCCTGTCAGGACACCTCCGTTCTGGAAATCTGTCTGGATACAAATGTACCGCGCCACAGCTATTGGCCCATGCTAATCCGTACATCAAATGGGCATCTGCCAACTCTGCATTTGTAAACATTGCACTGACTGCAAAACCACGTTCGTGATGAACACTAACCTGTTGAAGCTACTTACTGATGTGCTTGATGCTAGTACTGTAGAGCAATGAGTCGCATGTCAACACAAGCACCGAAGTCAACATTACCTTCCTTCAATTGCGCCAACTGGCAGTGAATTGAGGAAGTACAGTTCATACTGACGAAACTAAAATGAGAGCTCTAACATGGAAATTAAGCGTTTCCGGACACACGTCCACATAACATCTTTTCTTTATTTGTGTGTGAGGGATGTTTCCTGAAAGTTTGGCCGTACCTTTTTTGTAACACCCTGTATATTGTGCAACTTTCTATACCATGACTGGGGATATGGTCTGGCGTAGTGCTAGGAAGGCCTGTGGAACACTCCAGTTTGCAACATGATGGGGACGATTGTGTGTGGAGTCCCGTACCCTACAGGCATTATCCAGCTAGTACAGGGGAAGAGTTCCTCATTATCTAGGAAAGTTTTTGTAGCAGTCTTTCATATTTCCTCCTACATCTTGAGACCTGTTTGCCATTATTATAGCAAGCAGTAGATCACTCACCCAGAACTGATACAGCAGCAATGTCATCCATCAGGCCACAGTGAATTGTACCGAACTATTCTTGGTGACTGTTAGACACTTTGTATGACATCATATTCTGAGCACCAGCATTCGTGGCTACACACTAACACATCACAATATGAGAGTGATCTAAGCTGCAGGTGACCTGATTTTGCTGCTGACCTCCCTAGAGGAGTATACACATAGAGCATTTTTTTGTTGGAAGCATCACAATTTTACTATGATGTCACACAACCTAGTAATGTAGTGTGGTATTATACAATATCTTTGGTTAGAAATTGGTAGTGCTTGTAGAATTCTCTATGACATGATGTACTATTTCTACCAATATCTGCATTTGCAACAAACACTGTGACATCACACACACACACACACACACACACACACACACACACACACACACACACACACACAAACACACGTAATGGAGTGGTGGCTTAACGACGACACGTAAATTGGGACACAGCATCATGACACAACATAGCAACACAACACAACATGATATTGATGTATATTTCACATAATTGGGTAAATTGTGGAAAAATGAAAGTAATTACGTATTTGTCTGGGTGTGACATCTGCTGGAGCCTTGAAATATGAATTTCTTACTAACAGATAGTCCTTGTGTAATGATGTAATTTGTTATTAATAAATAGATGAGGGCTACAACTTATCCCACTCGGATGAGCCAATTATACAGGATCAAGCTGTAGCAGTGCGCCTCAGTATCAGTGATATCTGATTCAGCCACATACTGCATTGTGATTGCCTGAGAGCATTATGACTCGACACAATGTAATGAACAGTCTTGTGTAAATAGTGAAAACACATAAAACTGTGGGAAACCTGGTGAGAAAGCAAAAACGGTTGAAAAATATGTTAAATTGAGCTAAATATGGAAGATACATAAAATGAGAGTACCTACATATCTCTAATTCTTCAGTCCTTTATGTGATATGTTGACATGTTGTGACATTGGGTATTCTGCCACATTTTCATGTCATACTAACACAATATTTCGACAACATGATTCGCTGTTTACTTCAGGTGCTCCCTGAGACTGGTCCTTGGACAGAACTGGTGGATTGAGTCCAATATTTATACATTTGATGGTGCTAATCGCTCTGTTTTCAGTCTACGTCGCTTACGGCACTCCAATTGTGGCCCACACTTCCACGGGTGGTTCTAGTTGTCCTCTCTCGTCGCTGGCGCTCCAACACCTGACCTAGCTGTCCTCTGGTGTTGTGCCCATTGTCTGATGCTATGTTTCGCAACCGCACGGTGCCAGGCATTCTATCTGCTGACTGCTGTTGCCTTGGCCATCATCCAGATGTTTTGGATTTTGTGTGTGAAGTCCTTGCCTTTTAGGGCAGGCCTCTGTTTTTGTATTTCTCATCTGGTGCTCCAGGCGTTCCATCTCCTCTGTGGGGACAGTCAGGTGTTTAGTCCTACATCTCTTACTGTCGGGTCAGTCTAGTGTTGTGTCACTTCCAATCTGTAATGTTTGGTGCTCTGTCCAATCGTTGTTTTCTCAGTCTCTGCTCCCATCTCTGTTTCAGAATCTCAATGTTGTCTCTGTTGTGTTTTCAGACGATTGAGAGCTGGATTCCAGGTGGTACTGAGCTAGTATCAAGTGTCACAGTTGATGAGATGTGATCTTCATCTCAACGGATTTTGGGACAGTGTTATAAAAGAATCCACCAAGATGAAGGTCATAGAGAATCTTATCAACCATTGCACTGGACACCAGCTCAGCACCACTTGGAATCCAGCACCGATGCATCTGTAAACACAGTGAAGACAACACGGAGATTCAAAGAGAAACAGAAATGGGAATGGAGACTGACAAAACAGCAACTGGACAGAGCATCAGACACTACAGACTCTAGGTGACACGTCACTGGACGGGCCCGGCAGTAGCAGATGTGAGACCGAACACCTGATGTTCCCACAGAGGAGACGGAACACCTGGAGTACACTGGCAGCCTGCCCCAACAGGCAAGGACTTCACACACAACGCCCGAGACAACCTGAGGATGGCCGAGGCAGCAGCAATCGGCGGAAGAACGCCAGGCGAGGCACGGATGAGAAACAGGGTATCAGACGATGGCCACGATACCAGAGGACAGCCGAGCCAGTTGCAGACAACAGTCGAAACACCGGTGGCAAGAGGGGACAACTAGAGCCACTATCTGTGGACACATACTGTAGGCAATGCACCTGACGTGGCCCAAACTGGATATGGAGTGCCCGAGGTGTTGCTCCTGAGGGCAGCATCTCTGACAGCAACAACATCTTCCACCGTACCTGCGACGGTGGCGAGACACGGCAGAAGGATGATCTCGAGATCACTGTGCAGAATGCCAAGCGACCACAGGCACCGACAGT
This sequence comes from Schistocerca cancellata, assembly GCF_023864275.1. Taxonomy (NCBI): domain Eukaryota; kingdom Metazoa; phylum Arthropoda; class Insecta; order Orthoptera; family Acrididae; genus Schistocerca; species Schistocerca cancellata. The sequence goes on from NC_064637.1 coordinate 14,446,314, forward strand.
CCCTGTCCCTCTCTACGTCCAGCACCCGGGTGAGAAATTGGTGGTGTTCCTTCGCACACTGGAGGGAACTACATCTGCGATAGAGGCATAAACTGCTTAAACGACAATACTCTTCTCGAGGTGCAAGTCGAATCCTGGAGCAACTGTGAGGTCCTCTTGCCTATTCTTGACAAATACAGTGTTCCTGCACTGGAGCACTTGCCACAGAAAAGGAAGACAACGGAAGCCGAGGTATTCCTTGGAGGGCTACCGTGGATGTACAATGAAGACACGGTCCACAAAGGATTTCTGCATACCGGATTCAGAGGTGTGGCAGACTGGCTGTGCAGCATTACAAATGAATGGAAACTGCTGCTGTTTATCTTAGTGGTGGACATAGCAGAGAACCAGAGATGCAGGAAGGCAGTAGATGCCATCTTCAAGGTGCACAAGCTGCTTGGTTTTCAGGTGCAAGTTGAACCTCTTCCAGTCCTGGCAGAAGCCTCGATTATTCAACATGTCTACCTACATATCTGCCCGGTGTGGTCTCTGCTGGTGCCACATAATGCTAAATTGTTATTAACAAGTACAACTCGTGTGACTTATTTGTTGTGGACATACAGACTCTGCCTACAACCTCTCCCTATGCTATCTACCTACAGAGCAACTCCCAGTTATAAAACAAGAAAATTGTGGGAAAAATAAAAACATGTGAAAAATACATAAAATTTGGGAAACTATGAAAATGTACAAAAATACATAAAAATGAATGTACTTTCATACCTGCTTAGTTGCTGCACTGCTGGCACCTTGAATGGTGATATATGAAATTGGTATCAACAAATAGAACTGAAGTGATGTGACTTAACATAATGTGTTATTAACAAATACAACACAAGTGACACAATTTGTTATAAAAAAGCAGGTCCAGAGTGGTGGGAAGGGGAGGAGGAGAGGGATTTGCCACCATTTTATGTTACATAACGATTATAGAGTTACGTCATGACCTTGAATGCAACTAGTGCAATTCCTTGGGTGACCTTGATCAATGCCCAGTGCTCCAGCGGAGAAGAAGTGGGTGCACCAAGGGGCCCAAGTGAGTAACCTGACACCAGATGTCGTTATCTTATATGGTGATAAAAAATCATTTATAACCAGTCTCAACTCAAATATTTCCTGCAAAACTCAAAAAAAACTAATTTCCCAGTGCTGTTCACTAATGATACATTTCTCATTATAAGATGAAAATGATGGGCACAACTATGTATGTACTCTGTGTTATGATAGAATTTTTTCACAGTAGCTTCTATGCCACCAGAAGAACCAGCCATAACAAATACCCTAATGTAGGTCTGTGCATTTAATTTCTGGGAAGTTTCATTTTCACCAGGATTTGATGATGATTCAAATTTGTCATGAAAACTTAAGGTCAATCAAAAGCAACCACAGAAACGAATACAGTTTTTCAACACACACCTATTATGCCTAGCTTTTTCATCATATTCCACAAATTTCCTTCTGTACCTACCCTCCAGTTATTTAACTATATTGACAGCTCCTAAAAGTGCCAGTCTTAAAAAATGTTGATGAACAGCTAAGATTCATGCTTCTTTACTTTCGTACTCAGATGACTTATGCCCGTAACTTTGACTTTTGTTCACAAGGGACCATTGTCAAACAACAGGCATGGGCAGCAGAATAAAGCATTTTTAACAGCACAGCCACATAACCAGTTAGTGTTTTTATAAGTACATATTCAATATGCTCTCCTATAGTGCCAATTTTCAGTATTAATATTTTGCATAATATTTAAAGCTGCTAATGGCCATTGTAGTTCCTTTATATCAAGCATCTTCTTATTAGAAATGTGAGAAAAGTCTGTACCCTGTAAATTGTTTATGCTATTTATTTTCACTCACACTTGACCACCTAGAATCTATGTAACCAGTTTGTTCTCTCTGCCCAGAATGAATCAGATACAGCAATGCATCTTCTTATTAGAAATGTGAGAAAAGTCTGTACCCTGTAAATTGTTTATGCTATTTATTTTCACTCACACTTGACCACCTAGAATCTATGTAACCAGTTTGTTCTCTCTACCCAGAATGAATCAGATACAGCAATGCAAAGCAAACTGCAGTATCAAGGATCAAAGAACCAAAACGCAAAATCACCTCAAAAAAATCAGAATTTCTACACACGGTGTTCTCAGAAATAATGTAAATACACACGATAAAAATTACGGCAGCAGTAACATCACCAATCGCAATACTCTAGCCACTTTCCAAAAGGTCACAATTTTAACCTCAGTTACTATTGTCTAAAACATAAAAGGGACTTATGCTGATTAAAAAACATTTCACATCCATATGTATGTGATTACTCTGAAATTCACATTTAAGTGCCTGGTAGAGGGTCATTGAACCACCATTAAGCTACTTATTTGCTGTTCCACTCTTGAACAGTGCATGTGGACAATGAACACTTAAATTTCCTCTGTGCAAGCTCTGATTTCATTATGATGGCCATCTCTAACCGTAATGATGGGCACCAACAAAATATTTTCACACTATAAGGAGAAAGTCAGTGACTGAAATATTGTGAGAATGCCCTGCCACACCAAAAAACGCCTTTGTTTCAATGACTGCTACTGAGCGAGGTGGTGCAGTGGTTAGAACACTGGACTCACATTTAGGAGGATGATAGTTCAAACCCACATCCAACCATCAAGATTTAGGTTTTCCACTATTTCCCTAGATCACTCCAGGAAAATGCCAGGATGGTTCTTTTGAAAGGGCAAGGCCAGTTCCCTTCCTGATCCACGACACAATGTTAGCTTGTGCTTCATCTCTAATGACCTTGATGTTGATGGCACATTAAACCCAATCTTTCTTACTTTCTTTTAATGATTGCCACACTAATTCACCGTGGTACACTCTCCCTTATTTTGCAGTAATACAAAACGTCCTCCTTCATCAATCCTATCTGATGCAGACCCTATGCTGCACAGCAGTACTACAGAAGAGGGTGGACAAGTGTAGTGTAAGCAGTCTCTTTAGCAAACCTGTTACATTTTCTAAGTGTTCTGCCAATAAATTGCAGTCTTTGGCGTGCTTTCCCCGCAAGATTATCTGCATGATCCTTCCAGTTTAAGTTTTTCATAATTGTAACCCCTAAATATGTAGCTGGGTTTAGATTTGTGTAATTTATCTTGTGGCTAAATTTAACAGATTCTTTTTAGTGCTCATGTGGCTGACTTCACAGTTTTTCATGATTTAGAGTCAGTTGCCACTCTTTGCACCATACAGATATATTGTTTTAAATTTTGAAATTTATTTTGATCACCTCATTACTTTACATGATGGTAACTGACAGCATCATGTGCAAACAGTATAAGAGGGCTGCTCAGATTGTCTCTATATTGTTTATGTAGATCAGGGAGGGTCTATATCACTTCCTTGGGGAACACCAGATATTACTTCTGTTTTACATGATGACTTTCTGCCAGTTGTTATGAACTGTGACCATTCTGACAGAAACTCATGAATCCAGTCACACAACTAAGATGGCACTCCATAGGCACACAGTTTAATTAGAAGTTGTTTGTGAGAACAGTTTCAAAAGCCTGCTGGAAATCTAGAAACATGGATTCTATTTAATATTCCCTGTTGATAGCACTCATTACTTCAAGAGAATAAAGAGCTAGTTGTGTTTCACAAGAACAATAGTTTCTGAATGTGTGTTTGCTTTTGTCAATAAATGTTTTCTTCAAAGTGATTAATAATGTTTGAGCACAGTATATGTTCAAAATTTTATTGTAAATCAACATTTGTGTTATGAGCCAGAAATTCAGTGGATTACTCTTGTTTTCTTTCTGAGGTATTGGCGTGACTGGTGCAACTTTCCAGTCTTTGCATACGGATCTCTCTGCGAGCAAGGGGTCGTATACGATTCCTAAGTATGGAGCTACTGTATCAGCATATTCTGAAAGGACCTTGACTGGCGTACAGTCCGGGCAGGAAGCCTTGCCTTTCTTAACTGTTTTAAGCTGCTTCACTATACTGAGGATATTTACTTCTAAGTTGCTCATGGGTGCAGTTGTTCCTGATTCCTTTGGATATCTACCCTCAAAACAGGATTATTATGACTGATGTAGAAATATCGATATTTATGAAACTAAGGGTGGCAGAATAGGGTACATTAGCAGCTTGAGTAACAAATTAATGTTGCTGGAGGAGAGAGAGGTTGGAGAGGTGTTCTCTGTAGAGTGGTGCATTCAGAACTGTTTCTGGTCACGGAGTTGGCACACCGGTTGCAACACCCCGTGACGTCACTTGTGAGCATACTACCTAGTGCTATGGAAAGGCTTCATCTCATCCCTGTTCAAAATACGATGGGACACGTACTCTGCCAGGGAGTTGCTGTAGGAATGCAGCCCCCCCCCCCCTCGAGTTTGCTTCAACTCAGCAGCATGTTCGGGTCTTTTATGAGGCAACAGGACACTGGGATCGGTTACTGCTGCTACTGCTACAATGGCACATTATCTAGATTTAAGTGAGTTTGAATGTGGTGTTATAGTTGACACACAAGTGATGGGACATGCACTTCCGAGGCAGCAATAAAGTGGGAATTTTCCTGTACGACCATTTCACGAGTGTAGTGTGAAAAATCAGGAATCCAGTAAAACAAGGACCAATGGTGACTGAATAGAACTGTTCAACATGTAACCCTTCTGCAAATTGCTGCAGATATCAAAGCTGGGCCACCAACAAGTGTCAGCGTGTGAACCATTAATTCTAACATCATCGATGTTCAGAGCCGAAGGCCCACTCGTGTTCCCTTTATGACTGCACGACACGAAGCTTTACAGCTCACCTGGCCTGTCGACACTGAGGTTGGGCTGTTGATGACTGAAACATGTTGCCTGGTCAGACACATCTTATTTCAAATTGTATTGAGTGGATGTGGGGACAACCTCATGAATCCGTGGACCCTGCATGTCAGCAGGGGACTGTTCAAGGTGGTGGAGGCTCTGTAATAGTGTGGGATGTGTGCAGCTGGAGAGATGTGGGACTCCTGATATGTCTATATACAACTTTTACAGGTGACACGTATGTAAGCATCCTGTCTGATCACCTGCATACATCCATATCTATTGGGCATTCCAACAGACTTGGGCTATTCCAGCAGGACAATGCAGACCCTTCATGTCAGCAGGTAACTGTTCAAGCTGGTGGAGGCTCTGTAATGGTGTGGGGTGTGTGCAGTTGGAGTGATATGGACCCCTGATATGTCTAGATACAGGTGAAATGTATGTAAGCACCACATCTGATCACCGGCATACATTCATGTCGAATTTGCATTTCAATGGACTTGAACAATTACAGCAGTACAACGCAACATCCCATACATCCAGGATGTTGAGGAGGCCCTGCCGGTGGTGATAGAGAGCACTGGGTGCACCCGACTGCAAATTGTTGCTCATGTCGGCACCAACTCCTGCCGTCTGGGTTCAGAGGTCATCCTCAGTTCGTACAGGTGGTTGGCAGAATTGGTGAAGGTGGAAAGGCTCGCTCATGGAGTGGAATCTGAGCTAACTATTTGTAGTATCGTTCCCAGAACTGATCACAGTCCTCTGGTTTGGAGCCGAGTGGAAGGCTTAAACCAGAGGCTCAGACGATTCTGAGGAGATCTGGAGTGCAAATTTCTCGACCTCTGCTATTGGGTGGAGAAATGTAGGGTCCCCCTGAAAAGGTCAGGCGTTCACTACATGCCGGAAGTGGCTACAAGGGTAGCGGAGTATGTGTGGAGTGCACATGTGGGTCTTTTAGGTTAGAGAATTCCCTCCCTAGGCCCAAAAAGACGCCTCCTGAGAAGCGGCAAGGTAGGAGTAGGCAAAATGCAACAAGGAATAACAATATTAATGTGCTAATAGCAAGCTGCAGGAGTGTCTATAGAAAGGTCCCAGAACTGCTCTCATTAATAAACGGTCACAATGCCCATATAGTACTAGGGACAGAAAGTTGGCTGAAACCAGACGTAAACAGTAATGAAATCCTAAACTCAGATTGGAATGTATACTGCAGGGACAGGCTGGACAGTGAAGGGGGAGGCATGTTTATAGCGATAAGAAGTGCAATAGTATCGAAGGAAATTGACGGAGATCCGAAGTGTGAAATGATTTGGGTGAAGGTCACGGTTAAAGCAGGCTCAGACATGGTAATTGGATGTCTCTACAGGTCCCCTGGCTCAGCAGCTGTTGTGGCTGAGCACCTGAAGGAAAATTTGGAAAATATTTCGAGTAGATTTCCCCACCATGTTATAGTTCTGGGTGGAGATTTTAATTTGCCGGAGACTCAGACGTTCATAACGGGTGGCAGGGACAAAGAATCCAGTGAAATTTTTGTAAGTGCTTTATCTGAAAACCACCTTGAGCAGTTAAACAGAGAACCGACTCGTGGCGATAACATATTAGACCTTCTAGTGACAAACAGACCCGAACTATTTGAAACAGTTAACACAGAACAGGGAATCAGCAATCATAAAGCGGTTACTGCATTGATGATTTTAGCCATAAATAGAAATATTAAAAAAGGCAGGAAGATTTATCTGTTTAGCAAAAGTGACAAAAATAAGATTACAGAGTACCTGATGGGTCAACACAAAAGTTTTGTCTCAAGTACAGATAGTGTTGAGGATCAGTGGACAAAGTTCAAAACCATCGTACAATATGCGTTAGATGAGTATGTGCCAAGCAAGATCATAAGAGATGGAAAAGAGCCACTGTGGTATAACATCCGAGTTAGAAAACTGCTGTGGAAGCAAAGGGAACTTCACAGCAAACATAAACATAGCCAAAGCCTTGCAGACAAACAAAAATTATGCGAAGCGAAATGTAGTGTGAGGAAGGCTATGGTGAGAGGCGTTCAATGAATTCAAAAGTAAAGTTCTATGTACTGACTTGGCAGAAAATCCTAAGAAATTTTAATCTTATGTCACAGTGGTAGGTGGTTCAAAACAAAATGTCCAGACACTCTGTGACCAAAATGATACTGAAACAGAGGATGACAGACTAAAGGCCGAAATACTAAATGTCTTTTTCCAAAGCTGTTTCACAGAGGAAGACTGCACTGTAGTTCCTTCTGTAGATTGTCACACAGATGACAAAATGGTAGATATTGAAATAGACGACAGAGGGATAGGGAAACAATTAAAATTGCTCAAAAGAGGAAAGGCCGCTGGACCTGATGGGATACCAGTTCGATTTTACACAGAGTACGCGAAGGAACTTGCCCCCCTTCTTGCAGCGGTGTACCATAGGTCTCTAGAAGAGCGTAGCATTCCAAAGGATTGGAAAAGGGCACAGGTCATCCCCATTATCAAGAAAGGACGTCGAACAGATGTGCAGAATTATAGACCTATATCTCTAACATCGATCAGTTGTAGAATTTTGGAACACGTATTATGTATGAGTATAATGACCTTTCTGGAGACTAGAAATCTACTCTGTAGGAATCAGCATGGGTTTCGAAAAAGACGGTCATGTGAAACCCAGCTCGCGCTATTCGTCCACGAGACTCAGAGAGCCATAGACACGGGTTTACAGGTAGATGCCGTGTTTCTTGACTTCTGCAAGGCGTTCGATACAGTTCCTCACAGTCGTTTAATGAACAAAGTAAGAGCATATGGACTATCAGACCAATTGTGTGATTGGATTGAAGAGTTCCTAGATAACAGAATGCAACATGTCATTCTCAATGGAGAGAAGTCTTCTGAAGTAAGAGTCATTTCAGGTGTGCCGCAAGGGAGTGTCATAGGACCGTTGCTATTCACAATATACATAAATGACCTTGCGGATGACATTGGAAGTTCACTCAGGCTTTTTGCAGATGATGCTGTGGTGTATAAAGAGGTTGTAACAATGGAAAATTGTACTGAAAAGCAAGAGGATCTGCAGCAAATTGACGCATGGTGCAGGGAATGGCAATTGAATCTCAATGTAGACGAGTGTAATGTGCTGCAAATACATAGAAAGATAGTTCCCTTATCATTTAGCTACAAAATAGCAGGTCAGCAACTGGAAGCAGTTAATTCCATAAATTATCTGGGAGTACGCATTAGGAGTGATTTAAAATGAAATGATCATATCAAGTTGATCGTTGGTAAAGCAGATGCCAGACTGAGATTCATTGGAAGAATCCTAAGGAAATGCAATCTGAAAACAAAGGAAGTAGGTTACAGTACGCTTGTTTGCCCCTGCTTGAATACTGCTCAGCAGTGTGGGATCCGTACCAGATAGGGTTGATAGAAGAGATAGAGAAGATCCAACGGAGAGCAGTGCGCTTCGTTACTGGATCATTTAGTAATTGCGAAAGTGTTACGGAGATGATAGGTAAACAGCAGTGGAAGACTCTGCAGGAGAGACGCTCAGTAGCTCGGTACGGGCTTTTGTTAAAGTTTCGAGAACATACCTTCACCGAAGAGTCGAGCAGTATATTGCTCCCTCCTACGTATATCTCGCGAAGAGACCATGAGGATAAAATCAGAGAGATTAGAGCCCACACAGAAGCATACAGACAATCCTTCTTTCCATGAACAATACGAGACTGGAAAGAAGGGAGAACCGATAGAGGTACTCAGGGTACCCTCTGCCACACACCGTCAGGTGGCTTGCGGAGTATGGATGTAGATGTAGATGTAGATGTAGATTACAAAAAGACATTAGACAATGCTAAATTCAGATTCAAGATATATAGTTCAATTAACAAATACTAAAATGAGGTATTGGAGAAATGATATATTGGTGTGTGTAACTTCCAAAGGAACATACATTTCTATCAAATGGTTTATTAACTTTTTGAAAAATATGCTGTTGCAGCAGCAAGAGCCTATGCCAAAAATTAAATGTTCAATAAAATTTTCTTCTTCATTCAGACTTGCCTCCACGGTAAGGAGAACACTGCTACAAGCACACTGATTGACAAATTGTATGATCTGATAAAGAAATCGTTATCAATTACAGGTTGTTGACTAGACCATCATTGTTATTCTTATTAATAATGTTCAGTATTACAGTGGTCATAAAAAATAACAGGCAAAATAAATAAAAACATACATAAGGTCACTGAGCAAAAGTTTCAAAAATACAGAAACTTTTTTGCGGGCATTACAGAAAATTTGAAATTTTTACCTAAGTTTTTAAAACAGAATAGTAGCTTCTTGAAGGATGCTGTTTTTCCCCAAAAAGTTGAAGCCACATCAGAAACTGAATAACCAGCTGCTGACACTCAGGCCTGTGGTCATGATTCATCTGCCTGGAACCACTTTCCTCTTAGCAAGCAAGCTAAGTGTCTTCTTTAGAGCCAAATATCCACTGCACTGCAATGAGACATATGCAGGTTATAGTTTGGTCCAGCAACATTGAGATGTAAAAGATCAATCCAGGTGTCCAAGACATCTGTAGTCTCAAGTACACCTAGAAAAACTGTAGCAACTTGGTGGCTGCATAACAAACAGAGATATTCTGACAGGAGTACTCAAGAGTAGCTTGCACCTTGGTAATTCTCATTCACATAAAACTGCTTTCATCATTGCACCAATTCCATTGTCACAGTGAACATACTCTTGAAAAATGAAAGAAATTACTTTTCTGGTGTTCACAGAATGTCATCATCACAGGTCCTTGATGACCCTAAAGATTGTGAAGTGATGCTGGGAGATATCTCTTCATCCATTCTGTTCCCACTGCAATTATTACAGACCCATCCCAGTCTACTCGTAGTTCAGCAGTCTCTAACATTACAAGGTGGTCTTGCAGTAATGGCAGTGTAGTGTTTTTACTAAGACCACCACATCTTTAGCTGTTGACATCCTCACAGAAATGTGACAGCACAACTCCTGTATGGCACATTCCAGCCTCCAGTTATCCCACTGTCTCCCTAAACTGCAAGGATTGCCGAAGCATCTTGTATTGACCCACTTAAGTTTGGATGCACACAGTTTCTGTTGACATTTCTGGAATAGGCTCCAGTGTTACTCCCATGTACATTCACTCAGACTCCTTCCAATAACACTAGCAGTAGGATACGAAGGCGCTCTAGATTAGAGATGGGCAGACTCGTTCATCCTTGGGAACTAGTTCACTGGTGATCTCTCTTTTTTGGGAACCATTCAGTTTTACTCGTTCATCATTCATTTGTGCTTAGTATATGGTTCTTACGAAAAATTGAAAATTAGTAGCATAGGTGACCGAAGATGGAAGGCGCCAAGAGGGGGCACTTGCCTCCATCCTGGAGTACAGAGTTTTTATTCATAACAGAATTCTCACACACTTGTAATTTTCGTGATTCTGCAAAACCTCTCATTTACCAACTGTGGCATTATGTGGCTGATTGCAGTGAAATAATATAAGGTGGAGCACAAAAAACTGGCCTTGAGTACAGACTGCTTGCCAATTACGCACGATTTGTTGACCGCTACGAGCAGAATAGATAAACATCTAATAATTAGGCAGTGAAGAAATAACAAATAAGCTAATGCAAACAACAACTTCGAAACAATAGATAACGACTGGTAGGTGACAGTGGGCAGCCTAGTACTCGGGGCTGATTTTTTGTGCGCCACTCCGTACCACTGAAATATTATTGCAGAAGTTATCACATTCTCTTTACAATATGTGACACCATGCATTCTATTATGGAACACGGACATTATTCAGTTGTTAAGTCGGTCTGCCTTCCATAACAGTGAACATGATCTTTTACCTTGGATCAAAAAAAGACAAAAAATGGCCACTCGTGTGTGCTGTGCTGACTTCCTTTGCATGTGGAATAAAAAAAATCTTGCCTTTTGACAAGTATTTCTTCTGCTGTTTATTGAAATAGTGAAGTAAGCTGATATACTATTTTGTTACCTGACAAGTTGTATATATTACATACCATGTAATTTTATGTAATTTACATAATTATAAAATACCTTTTAACTACTGGTCATGGATGCTGAATAGAATACGAAAAGAACCAGAAAAAAAGGTTTGAAACAGATCTAGAATGGGCATTGTAATGTAACGGACTACTGAAACTACCAATACCACCAGCTGGCAAGGTGTGCGTTGCCATCAATCAACTTGAAGGAGCAAGTGAACTTTAACTACGTAAACATAAAATGAAATATTATTATTTTGTTACAAAACTCTTAATATGATGACAATAATGAGGTATATTACCACAGAATTATATTATAAACATTTTTCATTTTTCATACTATGTTTTTCATATATGTATATGTGCGATGTACAACCAAGGTTGTCAGTACAAGCTCTGTGAACAGGAGCCATGTTGTTGGCGGGTGTAGAGACAATGGGCGGTTGGTGTTGAGACATCTTGTAATACGCATGCTTTGAGAAGGTCAAGGATAGAGGGAACAAAAAATGTATTGGAAAAGCTCTTACAATGAAAATTATTGAATATTGTCATGATCAGCGTTTATAAAATAAAAGCTGGAAGTTTAACTATGTGTCAGTTCTTACACAGCAGAAGACACACCCTGGACCTCAAATTGATTTAACAAAAAGTGTATGGTGAGATTCATCACTGGACGATGAGCGTGCAACAACGACCAATAAAGGTAAGAAAGTTATATTACTCTAAATTCAAATTGTGATGATACCTATCTTTCTCCATGTCTTCAACCCTGTATTGTACTTTGTTGTTAGAGTGAACAGCGTGATGGGGACTGGTGGTCAAGCAGGCACACCAGGGAGACCACACAGGTTTAAAATGATAATTTGTAGCTTAATATACTGCTACTGATAATAATAACCATGTGAAGAAGGACAAGTCTGGCTGAGGGAGAAAGAGACCGACGGGAATGGGACCGAGGCTGGAATGGGACTGATCGTTTCTCGTTCCCAGGAACTATAAGTAGAAAACTGTGACCAAAATGAACTATGAAAGACCGTTCCTTAGAATTCATTCATCGCTTGTTCTGTTCATCTTGATGAACCATTCCTTGGGACCCGTTAGTTCACGAATAAGCTATCTCTACTCTAGGTGGAATATGGATAGTGCAGATCACTGGTCAAATCAGCTAATACAACTACACTTGCTGATCAGATAGATAAATGTAACAGTTTTCAGTTTCCTCGCCCATTCCACTGGCTTCACTGCACATACAACTGTCTTTATGTAGGCAGGGGGAACTGCAAGAAAATTAACTGCAAAGTATTAACAACATCCAACAACAGTATTATAGTTCCAAAAATCATCTTAAATGGAAACAATACACATTTTGGTTAAGAGACAGGAATACTATATAAACATCACAGTTCATGAAGAAACTGTTTATACAGACACTATCTCCAACTTCCATGAGAAATCTGCAGAACCATGTTATGAGAACCAGTAACCATAGGCTGTTCAGTTCAAAGCTAATTTTTTGCTGAAAAAATTCAGTATTCACTTAATGAATTTTAAAGTTAGAAGTAGTAAGAACACATAAATATATTACAACAACTTGTATACAAGTTAGACATATCATATTTCAAGTATATCATAAAAATTGGGACATATGCTACATGGTAATCTAATATCCCTTGCAATACAAATGTATGTAAAGACTGTACTGAATTTCAATACATATTACTAATTGTTGTAATTACTACTTTTAACATTAAATATCTGCAACTGCTTTGTCCAAATGTCACCTTTATGACTCTGTGAAAAATAAATAAATAAGTTTGGTTCAAATGGAAAAAAAAAATCTAATTCCACAACTCCAGAAATATGATTAGCAACTACTCATAGGTTAATAAAGTCATGAGCGACGTTGCAACAAACTCTGCCATTGATCAACAGACCATGAGATGATAATCACAAAAATATCCAAGGACTACTGACTGAGGTGAAAATGAACATGACATCATTAAGGGTTATGCAACAAATAAGTATTATACATTTACACTGACAAATAATGCCATTTTTCCATAATTTGAATAAAATTTCTAAACACATTGATACTATCATGAACATTTTTTTACACAAAACTGTATTGTATTGCATGGTATTGATTAGTCTCATTTTATACATATGCAAATAACGTAACGAAATGAGACTGCACTTAAAGATAACAGCTACGGCATCAAGTACCACCAAGGCACCATTAATCTTAAAAAGACCTTTTGTCCAGTTTTGGAACAAAATACATCACTCATTCTGTGTATCAGGGATCCGACAGCTTGTTGGCAGGTATGTGGAGGTACGTGGCATTAGATGTCTACGCATAGGTCATGTAATTCGGGTAAATAATGGGCCGCTGATTTGTGTACAATGTGATGGAACCCTATAGCGGCCCGGATGAGTTCCACAGCATTCATATCAGGCAAATTTTGTAGCCAAAACATCACCATGAGTTCACTATAATGCTGTTCAAACTGCTGTGGCATGGTTCTGGCTTGAAGGCACAGACAATTATACTGCTGAAAAATGACATAACCATTGGAGAAGACATCAAGCATGAAGGGATGCAAGTGGTTTGCAGCCATCAGTGTGTCTTCAATTAAAACCATAGGTTTCACACAAGCACAGGATACTGTCTCTCATAGCATAATGCTCCCACCAGCCTGCACGTTTTGAACCCTGTTCACCTCGATGATGGCATTGTTGGAGACGGCTATTGACCTAATGTATAAAAAATGTGATTCAGCTGAAGAGCCGACAATTATTCCATTGAACAACAGTTGAATACTGATGGTCCCGTGCCCACTGCGATATTAATTGATGATGTCGTTGGGCCAACATGTGAACAGGCAGTGGTCGTGTGCTGCGGAGCTCCGTGTTCAACAACGTATGACAAACAGCGTGCTCCAATACACTTGTGAGTGCACCAGCATTGTATTCTTTTAGCAAAGTTGCCACGGATTACCATCTATCCTACTTTGTAGAGCTCACAAGCCTCCAAGCCCCATGATCTGCGAAGAGTTGTGGACGTCCAATCATTTAGTGTTTATTGGTAGTTTCCCTGTCCTTCTACCTCTTTTCATAGATGCTCACAACACCAGCACTTGAACATGTGATAAAGTGACTGATAACCCAGCTGTTTAGTCCCTTTGCTCGCCGAACCAACCAACCAACCAACCAACATTCAACCGCCTTTGCCGTTTTTGAGATATTTGTTACCTTTGTCAAAGGTGATTATCTCAATCCAATTCCCCATATCTTCACTGGGGTGATCAACCATCTGTGTCTGCTCTGCTTGCATACTTTTGTTACCATGTTGCATGCCCACAATGCCACCAGACACCACAACAGACAGTGATTATAATGTTTTGGGTGAGTAGAGTATAGCTGCATAAATCAGTACACAACAAGAAAGGCAAGAGTGTTTTAACCATTAATTTTTCTGTTGTAAATTTGCAATTTTAGAAAAGTTTTCTGGTATACAATACAAAAAGTACTTTAAACACTGAGCTGAACAACTATGTCCTGCGAGTTCTATTGACTGAGACTTAATTTTATGACTAACAATAAACTAAAAGAAATCTGCTAAATTTCGATTACGCGAAAAGTCACACAAATCTGAAGGCTGTAAATTCAACTAAACACTTAGGGATTACAATTACAATTAACCTAAACTGGAAGTATCACATATATAATGTTGTGGGTAGAGCAAACTAAAGACTGTGATTTATTGACAGAAGACTTAGAAGGCGCAACAGATCTACTAAAGAGACTGCTTACACCACACTTGTCCGCCCTGTTCTGGAGTACTGCTGTGCAGTGTGGGATTTGCATCAGATGGGACTGACAGGTGACATCAAAAAAGTTCAAAGAAGGGCAGCTCGTGTTGTATTATCATGAAATAGGAGAGATAGTGCCACAGACATGGTACATGAATTGGAGTGGCAATCATTAAAACAAAATCAGTTTTCTCCTCTGATTGCAAAAATATTCCGTTGGCACCCACCTACATAGGGAGAAATGATCATCATGATAAAATAAGAGAAATCAGGGCTAGCACAGAAAAATTTAAGTGGTTGTTTTTCCCGCGCGCGATTTGAGAGTGGAACTGTAGAGAGACGGCATGAAGGTGGTTCATTGAACCATCTGCCAGGCATTTAATTGTGAATAGCAGGATAATCATGTAGATGTGGAAACATTTATATAACAAAATAAATAAACATTTTATCATAAAAAAGAATAAACCACTTACTTTACCAGAAGACTATTACCATAAAAATTTATATCAACAAGTTGTCATAATTTTAAACAATTTTTACAACTAACAATAGATTCATATAATGATGGCTACTATATTTATAATGTGAAACATAATAAGTTATTTAGAGTACATGATAAATCATCAATTTTCTATAGCTGATAAGCACATGAAATGAACAGTGCACAATTTCTTTAAATTATAAAGTTTGAAAGAAGTTGTTGATGACAGGAAGACAAACACAGAACATCTGCAACTTACCAGTATATTGTACAGCGGAAATTCTGATGACCACAAGTTATAATAGTTGAGCAGTCTAATTAAACTTACACATAATTTCCTGCAAGACATTCATCTTCAACTACTGTTTGGATAACAGTGTGCCACATAGTTTGAGGACTTACATAATAACATATTAAATTCCAGCTTCTTTTTATAACAACAAAAGTAAATCAACACACACACACACACACACACACACACACACACACACACACACACACACACACACACCTATAATTTACATATGCAATTTATCAGAGACAGTGTCTCATCCAGGCAGAAGGGCTGAAAGGGAAGGGAGAGGGGTGAAGGAAAAGAACTGGAAAGGTTAAGAAAAAGGGATAGAGTTTGGAAAAGTCATGCAGAACCCCAGCTCAGAGGTGACCTACCATTCTGGGGTTCTGTGTAACTTTTATGAACTCTACCCCTTTTGCTAAGCCTCTTCAGTCCTTTTCCTTGACCCCCTTCCTCCCTCTTCGACCCTTATGTCCGAAAGCTTGGACATTTCCAAAAGTTTTATTTGTGTTGCTACTGACTGGTAAGTAGATTTTTGTACCTGTTCAATTATAATTTCTTCACATAAGATAGATGAGATCTTCGCTTGTTGGAGTAAGAGTGATACCTTTGCTTAGTGGTTAGTTTTTGCATTGTAATCAACAAGATTACATGTCAATCACATGTCTGAGGTTGCAACTGAAATGATGAATATTACAAAGTGTTTGTTTAACATGTAACACAATGGTTTGTTTACAAAATATGTACTGCTTACATTCCAACACTTTGTGCATCACCCGAAAAAGTGTTAGGACCACAACGAAACAGAATACCATCCACTACATCAAACTTTTGTGTGTATAATTCTTTCACTTTGTATTTTATACAATGCAGGCACTTAAGCATGTTTCTTGCTATCCACACAATGTAATAAGTGTCAATAAATACTGAAAGATTTTTATTCAGTGCTGAGCAGAAGGGGTGTTGCTGACAAATACATTACTGTAATTAAAAAGTCAGTCACCTGAAGGTGAGTATGAGAGCCCAGATATGGTAACAGCATTACAATAAAGCTTTACGAAAGTATTTGTGGCTGGGTGCATTCTTTAACAGCAATCCTTAACAATTAGTTTATAACTGGTTTCACAGTGAAACTATCTTTTATTTAAAGTCTCAAGAGCCACTCAGTGGCTGTTCTTTAATACCACTGATTCACTTCATTGTGCCAACTTCTTGTCAAGAATTACAACTTACCATGTGCTTTGACGTTATGTGAGTGCAAAGGCAACAAAGACATTTAGTTGCAGAGAATGGTGGGATATCAGCTACTTTATCTTTCACACTGGTGCTGACCTGGTAAGCTACCAAAGGTTCTGTGTTGTAAAGTAGACTAATATTTTAGTTTCATCCAATTCTTTTATATTTGCGATGTCAATACAAAAATTACGTTTGCTTTTACTACAGAACTGCTGTGACACATTAGTTAGCGAGAGATTCTGTTTCTTTTAGGAACAGAGCATTTGACCATGGTCTCCAAAAAAAATTCAGAATACAAAAAATTTGTGTGTTCTCCCCATCTGAAGGATTTTTTAACCACAGGCATGACAAAGAAGAAACCACCAAAATAGGTAATAACCCAAACAACTTCTCCATTTTTCATCAAAATATAAGGGGAATAAGAAGCAAACTAGATCAATTAGAAGTTAACATAAATGACAAAAACTTTATGAACAATGCTCAGATCTTATGTTTCTTAGAACACCATATTACAGAAGGAATTGAAATGTTTTGTTTAGACAGTTATCGCCTTGCCACGTACTACTGTAGAGATAGCATGGGAAAAGTAGGAGTAGCTATTTTTATTAAAAATAACTTAACCTTTAGATCTGTATATGTAAGGAAATATTGCATTCACCAATAGTTTGAAGTATGTGCAGTAGAAGTGAGATACTGCTAGCTATCCAAGTTATACTAGTTGTAAGTGTGAGTTCCACCCAGTTCATTTTAGTGTAGCTGTTTGAGATGAACATTTTAGGCCCATCCACTTCATTGTATTATTAAATTATTTCAGCTGCTTGAGGTGGAAAATGTTTAGAGCCACCCAGTTCAAAGTATAAATTAGGTTTTCTGTTTGGGTGGAATTGCACTAGTAATAGTATTAGTGTAAGAGAAACTATACCTCTGCAATTGCCGTAAACAGTACTACAATGTAAAGAACAAAAAAAAAAAATTTCAATCAGTACATTAAACAGTTAAAAATTAATAGTGGTTACAGTCTACAGGGCACCAGGAACCAATTTCACAGTCTTTATGGTGCAGTTAGAATTGTTACTATCAACCCTATTTTCAAAAAATAATGACCTTATCTTCCTTGTGGACTCTAATGTCAACGTCGCAACTGAATGCAACAACAAAGTAGAGCTCCAGAATTTACTGAGTTCCTACAATATTATATCGGTAGTTGACTTTCCTACTAGGATCACACCTGACTGTCAATCTCTGGTAGACAATATATTTTTAGATGTAAGTGTATACCAGAACTGTCACACTGATCTTAAATGGCATATCAGACCATCGTGGACACCTCCTCACTCTACATGACTACAGACCTCTCAATAAAACTTCCTGGAAGGCAATCAGACTTATGAACAAAGAGTCCCTGGAAACTTTTAACCATACGCTGCAGCATGAAGACTGGAATTCGGTACACAGAGTAGATGACGTTGATACAAAGTTTCACATATTCATAAATGAATTCCTATCCTGCTTTGAAGAAGCTTTCCCCAAAAAGTTTGTTAGGAACAATATTTCCTCACCCTTAAAGAAGCCACGGATCACAAATACTATTAGAGTGTCATGTAAATGTAAGAGGGAACTTTATATTGCAACCAGAGGGTCCAGGGACAGAGAATTAATCAGCCATTATAAAATGTATTGTAAAATCCTAAAGAAAGTTATTCAGACATCAAAAGCACTGTATTATGTAAAAGAAATTGATAACTCCAATAATAAAATGAATACTGTCTGTCAAATACTTAGCAAGGAGACAGGGAACAATAAAAAAAGACCTGTAGAAAACTTCAAAATCAAACACAAAGGGAATCTTGTGCAAAATCCTGAGATCATAGGTGAAATATTCAATAAACATTTCCTGTCATGTCTGAGCAAATATGCTGCAAGGGTTCTGTGAATGTTGCCTTGATCTTTTTGCAAAATGCAATCCCTAACAAAATCATTCAAATGCATATTAGACCTATTACAGTATCAGAAATTGAAAGAACAATTGACTCCATGAAAACCAAGCACTCCTGTGGAGTAGACAATATTTCTAGCAAATTGTTAAAAAAACAGCATTGTACTTCTGTAAGCAGTATACTGTGTCATATTTTCAATGCCTCTTTGCAACAAGGAATTGTTCCTGATAGTCTAAAGTATGCTGTTGTGAAGCCTCTCTTTAATAAAGGGGAAAAACTGACGTTACAAATTTCAGACCAATATCTCTCCTGGCTGTGTTTTCAAAGGTACTAGAAAAACTTATGTATTCTAGAATTTTAGAACACCTACATAAAGTCAATATCCTTAGCAAACATCGGTTTGATTTCCAGAAAGGTATGTCAATTGAACAAGCGATATATGTCTTTATAGATAAGGTTTTGGAATCTCTAAATGAGAAAATGGTGACAACAAGGTTATTTTGTGATTTATCTAAAGCCTTTGACACTGTGAACTGCTGAATACTATTACTGAAGCCAGACCATCAAGGAATAAATGGTGTAGTAAATAACTGGCTTCAGTCATACCTGACACATAGGAAACAGAAAATAGTCTTAGATAAGTCAGATAATTTGTGTGGTGGAATGATTTCATCAGAATGGAGAGACATAAATTGTGGAGTGCCACAGGGCTCTATTCTTTGTTCTTTACTGTTCCTTTTATTTATAAATGATTTACCTTATTCTACCATGATGCAGTGTAAATTTACCATCTTTGCAGATGACACGAACATAATGGTTAATGGTCATAAATGGGAAAATGTTCAAGAGTCTGTTAATATTATTCTTATAGATTTAATGAAATGGTTTACTGCAAATGGTGCTTCACTAAACCTTAGTAAGACTAATTATATTCAGTTCACACCAACTGCCTAAACTGAGGAAGAAATGACTGTTAAATATGCCACACAGGTCATAGAAAGAGTGGAAGTAACAAAGGTTCTAGGCATGAAGATTGACTGTAGAGTAAACTGGTCTCCCCACATTTTAGGTCTTTACAAGAGACTCAGCTCTTCAATTTTTGCAATGTAAATCATCTCTGACAGTGAAAACTTAAGCATTAAAAAAGTAGCATACTATTGTTACTTCCATTCTTTTATGGCATATGGAATTATTTTCTGGGGAAATCAACCACTTGCAAAGAAAATATTCGTTGCTCAGAAGTGTGTTGTAAGAATTATGTGTGGTGTAGACTCTATATGCAGTTGCAGAAGCCTATTCCAGAATCTGGGAATTCTTACAACTACTTCTCAATAGATATATTCACTTATGTGTTTCATTAGTAAAAACACTCATTTATACAAATGTAACAGTGAATATCATTAGCGCAACAGAAGAAGGAAACACGATTTCCTCAGTGAAGGTAAAAATTTGAAGGTTGCGCAGAAGGGTGTACAGTACTCTGATATAAGGATAATTAATGCTCTTCCTCTAGAAATCAAATCTGAAATATCCAACACATCTACATTTAAGGAGCTTCTGAGGCAATTTCTTTTAGCCATATCATTTTACAGTTTCGAAGAGTTTATGAAACACAATGAGAAACTGCCTTAAAATAAAATAAGATGTATTATCATATAAATAGAACATTAACCTGTACATTCTTGTCACATATGTAACTCTTTTAGTGTTAACTGCTTATATTCAACTATCTGGGTTATATGACCTTTTCATATTTAATTTACTATGTTTTATACTTTGTAATCTGTAGGCCTAATGTTTCTCATTTCATCATATTGTGTTATGGATCATTGTAGTAGTTAAATAACTTTCTAATCTTTACTTGTAAACATAATGTATAAGTAAAAATTGACACACACTACATCCTTGTGAAATTCTCACAGTTGGATCCATGGTGTAAGAAATAAATAAATAGAAATACTGGGTCTTGAATACCAAATTGTGAAAGTGAGAATTTTGACAATGAAATGCAAAATTTTGAAGTTCTAAACCAACTTACATTCAGTGATGAAGCTGTAAGTGAAAGCGATCCTTCAAGTGAAGAGCAAAATGTGCTGGAAACAATAGCTGATGATGAAGTTATATGGGAGCAGTTTTCAATATACAAAGGTTTAAAAGAGTTTTGTGATGATACAGGCGCTGACACTGAAGGGAAACTACCTTTTCGAGAAAGTAATTGTAGATATGAAGAATGACTATAGGACACCCAATATCTTTCAGAAGTATATATGTATCTAGTCATTGTCAAGAAACTTAAACTTGTCAGCAAACACATGCAGATTTAGATTCAGTGTTGCAAGAAAGGCTAGTCTCTCTCTCTCTCTGACTCCGCACCCCCCCCCCCCCTCTCCCCCCCCCCCCCCCCCCCCCCCAATCACCAAACATACATGAGGAGCCAGAAGTAATCTTTCACGGAATATTGGCTTTCACACCTGGTGTTTACTTTACTAAAAATGTCTGGGTTGGGAGGTCATGGCCAAAATATTT
Organism: Schistocerca cancellata; assembly: GCF_023864275.1. Taxonomy (NCBI): domain Eukaryota; kingdom Metazoa; phylum Arthropoda; class Insecta; order Orthoptera; family Acrididae; genus Schistocerca; species Schistocerca cancellata. The sequence continues at coordinate 14,467,502 of NC_064637.1, forward strand.
GTCTCCAACTGCAGGAGACGAGACATCTTTGGAGGTTGACGTTTCTCCCCCAAAGATGTCTCCCACAGTCTAACAGTAAGAGATGAGATGTCAGAGATTAGTTTTATATACGAACTGTGGCCCCGAAATTTTAAGTAAAGCATCATTTTCATCCAATGTCCCAACTAGTAGTTGGAGATTTTGGATGAGCAAAATAAATATTATCATGTGTGGACCTGGTTGCAGCATGAATTACCATTGAAGGTACGAAGAAAATCTGCACCTCGAATCTTGGGGTCCAGCCGCTCTGTGTAGCAGCCCCTACAGAGAGAGCATCAAGTCTCTGGTCCCTTGTTGCAATCCTCATCATAATTCTGTAAAACAAACCTCACCAGCTGCTGTTATCCGAGCCAGAATGGGCAAACATTCTTGAAGAAGTTGTTGTTCTTACGCATTACTTTTCTTCCTGTTTTGTGACAGAGAGAGGCTTCTGAAAGGAATCAGGTTTTCAACAATTCAAACAGAAGTCACATCATTTTAAGGTAGCGCCCCTGCAAGAGACAAAAAAATTAGAAAGGAACAAAAAATTGAATGGACAAGTGTGCACCATTTTAAGCATAATCTGGGAAGCATATGGTCATCTTTTCTTATTCATAAGCTAAAAATTCTTTGGCTTGTTAAGGAACAATATTTTTTCAATGTTTGCTCCTGGAATAGAAAAAACTGTGTAATAACTATTCAACACATAAGGTGAAAACTTTGAAGCTTCTGCTCCCAACTTAAGTAGCTTAAAAAACATAAAAAATTTCTAACAGTATGCATGAAAAGCAGCACACGCTGTTCTTCATGCCGATGGTAGTTATTGCAAAGATTATTTTAGTTATGAGTGAGAAAATTGAGAGAATTCTATCCATTGGTGTACCAGATGTCTAGTTATTAGCATTTTTTAAAATAGTGGAAGTAAGTTCTTAATTTTGGTTGCCTGGAAGTCATATTAATGTGCCGAGAAGTAAGACTGACATGAAGTAGGGCAGTGGTAGTTGTGGCATTGTGGTTGGTGGTAGTGTGGGGCATAAGATATATACTATAACTACTACATAGTTCAACCGAGAGGTAAAGAAGAGGTGTCACATCACTTAAACTTCCAGAAGTATATTCTGAATGTCTTGAGTCAAAAAATCTAATATTCTGGCTATTCTGTGAATTTATCTTCCCCATAAAGAACAAAGAAAGTGTTGGGTAATGCAGAGGAGAAAACTTCTTCAATTTGACAGCAGCAGCTAATACACACTACAGCCATGTGTCTATTATGTCCAGTGTACTCTATTAAATAAAATCGTCATAAATTCTGAATGGTCTGTGTTAGGTTGTTCAATATGCACAGTTGGCCACAAGACATGATGGCAATTAGTATGTGCATTCACATGCGCCTTGTTGTCATCCATTTGCACGTGAAAATGTCACTGTACAGCATGCTTAAGCTTATAGCACTTATGAAGGCCTACTATGCAAGCAACGACAACCCAACTGTAGTTCAAAGCAAGTTTGTGACCGAGTTCAAGCTGAAGGCAACTGGTCCGAGTGTGCTAACAATCAAGAATTTGATTCGGAATTTTGAGAGAATGGGTAGTGTTCACGATGACAGTGTCAATCATCCGTAAAGGGTGAAAACACCTCGATGAGAAGACACGTGCTGTGTTTCAGACAAGCCCCAGGAAATTGAATAGACGAGATACACAACAGGTGGGAATCAACTGGGAGACACAGCGACAAATTGTTGATGAAGACCTGCATTCCTTCCCAAAAAAGATTCAAATCCATCAGCCATTAAGCCCCAGGATCACGGAACACTTGTCGTGTTTTGACATCACTATTGTCCACAGAATTGACGAACTGGAGTTTGGTGTGAATACTGTTCAGTTTAGCGACAAAGCCCACTTTCATTTGGACGGGTTCGTCAGTAAGCAAAACTGACAGCAGCATCGACTGCATTTGGGGGACTGAGAATCCGCATTTCGCAATCGAGAAGTATCTGCGGTGTGCAATGTTCAGTCACAGAATAATCGGTGCAATATTTCTCAATAGTACGGTGATTACCGAACGGTACACGAAGGTTTCGGAATGTAATTTCATCACCATTATCTAAAGTGACACTGATTTTTTGACAAGATGTGGTTCATGCAAGATGGAGCTCGACTCCATCGATGCAGGAGTATGTCTGATGACCTGTGGAGCTCTTTGGGGTTGCATTCTGACTCTGAGGTACTCAGAGGCCACTGGCACGAGCATCGATTGGCTGACACGTTCTCCAGATCTGAACACGTGCAACTCCTTTTTGTGGAGGTGTATTAAAGACGAGGTGTACAGCAATAACACCGACACCACTGCGGATCTGGAAACAGCCATTCGGGAGGTCATCGACAGCATCAATATTACGACACTTCGGCAGGTCGTGCAGACTTTCACTATTCATCTGCTCCACATCATTACTAATGATGGCATGCATATCAAACATGTCATAACCTAAATTTGAATATCTGTAGTGGTGTTTATATGGTCAATAAAGTATGTGCACATCATAGGTTTTCTCATATAGTTCAATAATTGTCACCCTGTATTTGTGGCCACGTAATGTGTTTGGCTTATAACTTTTGCAATGGCCAGTTATGAAGTCATCAATGAAACTGATTGCTAACAGGCGTGTAAGAAAAGCATAGTTAAATGTAAATCAACCTTTAATACCACACTTGTGACTGATTGCAATGCTCAGGTTATAATCCTTATAAGTAGATTATTGATTTGATAGTTGAAATAATGAAGCATTATCGAGACTGAAGAAAACAGTTGACTGTATTGTGAACAGTGCATGCTGTGAATTCAGTTCATAGAGTTTTGACAGTCTGGATATCACGACCCCTAACCACAGAATTGTTCGTGACAAACTTTATTCGAACATCAGCTGCACTGTAGAACATGGAAAGCAACACAAAAAACTAAATGTGCTGTTACATAAAATAAAGGGAGCCCATTGACAGTGTAACATCACTAAAACATGTACTGATGAAAGAAAAAGTGAAATTTCTTCTGTTCAAGATGGAATCTTCAAACATCTTTACTTTCAGATACAAAAAACACCTCAAAAGAATGTGTAGCATTATTGTGTGAAACTTAGAGGAGCACCATGAGAGTGTCACAAGCAGCTGTTAACAATGTCATGTCAGAGAGTCAGTACCAAATCAGCTGCCATGTTATGCAGACCTGACTGATTTTTCTCAAACTGACATCCTGAAGACTGGATTTTTTCACATTCACTGTTTTTTTGGTGTCAGGAGGAGGCAAACACAAAAGGGTAGGCCTCTGTTAGTTGCCGGCAGTTCAAACGTATGGCAAATGGTGGTACCCCTTACGGAAATGTCAGCAAGGGGCAGGAAAGGACACCAGGTGCACTCACTGTGTGTACCTGGAGTCTCATTCAACATGTTGAAGAGACTATTCCAGCAGTCATTTATGGATCAGGATGCAACTAACTGCACATTGTGATGCACATTGGAATAAATGATGCCTGTCGTCTGGGCTCCGAGGTCATTCTTGGGTCATTCCGGTGAGTGGCAGTGGGGGTTGAGAAGACCAGACTTGTGCAGGAGGTTTCAGTGAAGCTCACAATTTGCAGCATTGATCCCAGAACTGATCATAGCCCTTTGATTCTAAGTTGAGTGGGAGTACTGAACTAGAGATATCGAAGGTTCTGTGACGAGCTAGGCTGTGACTTACTGGACTTGCACCATAGGATTGAAAACTGTAGGGTCCTCCTAAATGGGTCATGTGAGCATTACACATCAGAGGCCACTACTCAGGTAGATGATAACTGTAGTGAACCCAGAAGTATCAGTATAAGGCTGAAGAAATGCCTCCCAAAGGTGACAGTATTAAAATCATAATGCTAGGCAAGCAAAGCATTTGCAACAAAATGCTAGAGTTTGAAGTGCTCATGGAAGGTGCTGAAGCTCACATAATACAAGATACAAAAACCTGAAATTGACAGCAGTGAGACTTTTGGGGAAAATTGAAGTGTATCTCAAAAGAATAGGCAAACGGGTAATGAAAGTGGTGTATTTTATTGCCCACTAAACTCATCTTCTTATGTAGCTCAAAACTTTAGAGAAAACCTCCATTCACTTGTATGTCAGTTCCCCAATCATACTATAATTGATGGCGGAGACTTTAATCGTCCAACAATTAATTGGAAAAATTACAGTTTTGTTAGTGGTGAGCATGATAGGACATCCTGTGAAACATTACCAAATGCCTTCTCTGAAAACTATATAGAACAGATAGTTTGGAAACCCACTCATGATGGAAATATATTGGATCTAATGGCAACAAATAGACCTGACCTGTGTGATGATAGCCACACTGAAACTGGTATCAGTGACCATGATGCAGTTGTGAAAACAATGATTATCGAAGAACAAAGGACAACTAAATCATGCAGAAAGATGTATGTGTTCAGTAAACTAAATAAAAAATCAGTAGTGTCAGAGCTAAATGAGGAACTCGAAATGTTCAGCACATGGGAGGAGCATGTAGAGGAACTCTGGCTCGAGATTAAAAGACTAGTTGACCAGGCACTGGATAGATATGTACCCAGTAGAACAGTATGTAATGGAGGGGGTCCCTCCATAGTATACAGTCACTGTAAAGAAAATTCCAAAGAAACAGAGATTACTGTATAATAGGTGTAAAACAAAGGATACGGCTATAGATAGAGAGATACTGAATTAACTGTGTTTGGCTGTCAAGAGCAGTATGTAATGCCTGCAGTGACTATCATAGCAGAATATTATCAAATGATCTTTCACAGAACATGAAGAAATTCTGGTTGTTTGTGAAGGTCGTAAGTGGCGCCAAAGTTACTTTCCAGTCTCTAGTGAAAGAGACAGGAACTGAAACTGACAGTAGCAAAGCAAAAGCTGAAATGCTTAACTCCATTTTTGAATGTTCCTTTACATAGGAATATTCAGGAGAGTTGCCCCAGTCTAATCCTTGTACCATTGTAAAGACAAGTGTGATCAGCATTGGTGTCAGTGATGTTGAGAAACAGCTGAAATCGTTAAAACTGAACAAAACTCCAGGCTCGGATGGAATTGCTATCAGGTTTTACTCTGAATTGGCAGCTCAGTTAGCCCCTATTCTAATTATAATCTATCATAGATCCCTTGGAAAAAGAGCTGGTCCATTTCTTGTAAAAAAACGAAGGTCACATATGTCTACAAGAAGGGTAGTAGAAGTGATCCACAAAACTATTGCCCATTATCCTTGACATCAATTTGTTGTAGAATCTTAGAACATAATCTGGGCTCAGACACAGTGAGGTATCTTGAACAGAATGATCTTCTCAATGCCAACCAGCATGGATTTTGGAAACATTGATCACATGAAAACCAACTCTCACATTTCTCACATCACAAGCTAAAAGCGTTGGAAGGGGGTGCACCCAGGTAGAAGCTGTATTTCTTGATTTCCGAAAAGCATTTGACTCGGTACTTCACCTACACTTATTGTCAAAAGTGCTATCATATGGGATATCAAGTGAAATTTGTAATTGGGTTGAGGATTTTTTGGTGTGGAGTACACAACATGTTATCTCGGATGGAGTGTCATTTTCAGATGTAGAAGTAACTTCAGGCATGCCCCAGGGAAGTGTATTGGGATCTGTGCTGTTACTGTTATATACTAGTGATCTTGCAGACAATATTAATTGTAAAATCAGGCTTTTTTGATGATGCATTCATCTATGATGAAGAACTATCTGAAAGAACCTGCATAAATATTCAGTCAAATCTCGATAAGATTTCAAAGTGGTGCAAAGACTGGCAACTTGCTTTAAACGTTCAGAAATGTAAAATTGTGCACTTCACAAAACAAAAAAGTGTACTATTTTATGACTATAATATCTTGGAGTCGCTGTTGGAATTGGCCAACTCATACAAATACCTGAGTGTAACACTTTGTAAGGATACGAATTGGAATGATCACATAGGCTCAGTCGTGGGTAACTTTGGTTTATTGGTAGAATACTGTGGAAGTGCAATCAGTCTACAAAGGAGATTGCCTATGAATCACTTGTGTGACCAGTTCTAGAATATTGCTCAAGTTTGTGGGACTCTTACAAAACAGGATGAACACCAGATACTGGACGTATGCAGCCAAGGGCAGCATGAATGGTGACGGGGTTGTTTGACTTATGGGAGAGTGTTACAGTAATGCTGAAGAAACTGAACTGACAGGCTCTTAAGGATAGACATAAACCATCTTGAGAAAGTCTATTAACAAATTTCTGGAACCAGCATTAAATAATGCCTCTAGTAATATACTAAAATTTCTTATGTATCAGTCACATAGGAATTGTGAGGACAAGATTAAAATAATCGCTGAATGGACAGAGGCATTCAGTCATTCTTCCCACACTCTATATGTGGATGGAATGGGAAGAAACCTTACTAACTGGTACAGTGCGCTGTACCTTTTCCATGTACAGTGTGGTTGTTTGCAGAGCATAGATGTAGAGGAAGATGTATACATTATTACATTTTCTTTTACTGATACTGCCATGTTCTCACATACAGTATAAGCTATCTTTGCAGCCAGTGGTAGTAATTATAGTGTAATAGATGTAAGTGCTTTCAGCATTGAGGGTGTAATAGAACTAGCAGCAATTAATTATAAGTGAGGGAAAGAGAACTTAATTATTATAGGCCTATATAGACCTCCATCTGGTAACCTAGATAGTTTCTTTGATGTTCTTAATGACCTGCTTGTTGACATTGACAGTAAACACTGCAATAAAAATGGCTGGGTTAACATAATACTAACTGGAGACATAAACATTGACATGCTGTCCAGTGACTCTGTATCTAAAAAACTGATGCTAATACTAGCTCAATTTAACTTAACATTTCTGATAAACAAGCCCACTAGAGAGGTCAATAGTGTAAAATCATGCATTGACAACATTATAACTAACATGTCCCACTTCACATGCAGTGCCTCAGTTTTGAAGATTGCCATTACTGACCACCACGCAGTACAGGTATTGATAGAAGCTGAAAATCTTCATGTCAATAGAAAAGAGAAACAATATGTGACAAGAAGAATCACCAATGACGACAATGTTAAAGATTTCAACAGTTTGCTGGAAAGTTTACAATGGGGTGAAAAAAACAGCATTACTTTCACTGATTTTTCATCAGATTTTTATTATTGCTTCAATGTCTCATGTCCAGAAATGACCTTTACAGTAAATGACTGCAAAAAGATACAAAAAAATAACTGGATAAATCATGCAGTAAAAACAGCAAGAGAGAAACTTAGACTTTTCCAATATGCAATGACAAATAATAACAATAATAATAGACTAAAGGTAGAATTTAAGAACTATCAGGATTACTATAAAGATCTTCTGCTAGAAACTAAAAGTAAATATGTAGCCACAATGTTAAGAAACTCTACTAACACAGGTTTAGCTGTTTGGAAAGTAATGAATAGCTTTAGGGATTGTAAGGACAGATCAACAAGTGATTTTACTATAAACCATAAAGGGCATATCATGAAATGTCAATGTCAGATTGCAAATGTTTTTAATGAGTACTTTTCTTCTGTTGGAAAATCTGTCAATGACCATTTTAAGAATCTTCAGCATAGATATAGGGGCATTCCAATCAAACAAAGCATATACTTGGCCCCAACCAATAACAAGAAAGTCAAAAACATTGTAATGTCATTAAAAAATACAAAATCAGAAGGCTATGATGGATTGTCTATCAGTCCACTGAAAAGATGCATAGACAACATATCTGATGCCATGGCCACAGCAGTAAATGATGTAATTGCATCAGGTTGTTTCCCATGTAGTCTAAAGATAGCACAGGTAACCCCGATTTACAAGAAAGGTGATAAATCTAAAATTGAAAACTACCGCCCCGTCTCAATCTTACCTGCATTTTCTAAGGTAGTTGAGAAGTTATTTATACTAGACTAATGACATTCATGAGTCAACACAATTTAATATTTGAAAATCTACATCTACATCTACATTAATACTCCGCAAGCCACCCAACGGTGTGTGGCGGAGGGCACTTTACGTGCCACTGTCATTATCTCCCTTTCCTGTTCCAGTCGCGTATGGTTCGCGGGAAGAACGACTGTCTGAAAGCCTCTGTGCGCGCTCTAATCTCTCTAATTTTACATTCGTGATCTCCTCGGGAGGTATAAGTAGGGGGAAGCAATATATTCGATACCTCATCGAGAAACGCACCCTCTCGAAACCTGGCGAGCAAGCTACACCGCGATGCAGAGCGCCTCTCTTGCAGAGTCTGCCACTTGAGTTTGTTAAACATCTCCGTAACGCTATCACGGTTACCAAATAACCCTGTGACGAAACGCGCCGCTCTTCTTTGGATCTTCTCTATCTCCTCCGTCAACCCGATCTGGTACGGATCCCACACTGATGAGCAATACTCAAGTATAGGTCGAACGAGTGTTTTGTAAGCCACCTCCTTTGTTGATGGACTACATTTTCTAAGGACTCTCCCAATGAATCTCAACCTGGTACCCGCCTTACCAACAATTAATTTTATATGATCATTCCACTTCAAATCGTTCCGCACGCATACTCCCAGATATTTTACAGAAGTAACTGCTACCAGTGTTTGTTCCGCTATCATATAATCATACAGTAAAGGATCCTTCTTTCTATGTATTCGCAATACATTACATTTGTCTATGTTAAGGGTCAGTTGCCACTCCCTGCACCAAGTGCCTATCCGCTGCAGATCTTCCTGCATTTCGCTACAATTTTCTAATGCTGCAACTTCTCTGTATACTACAGCATCATCCGCGAAAAGCCGCATGGAACTTCCGACACTATCTACTAGGTCATTTATATATATTGTGAAAAGCAATGGTCCCATAACACTCCCCTGTGGCACGCCAGAGGTTACTTTAACGTCTGTAGATGTCTCTCCATTGAGAACAACATGCTGTGTTCTGTTTGCTAAAAACTCTTCAATCCAGCCACACAGCTGGTCTGATATTCCGTAGGCTCTTACTTTGTTTATCAGACGACAGTGCGGAACTGTATCGAACGCCTTCCGGAAGTCAAGGAAAATGGCATCTACCTGGGAGCCTGTATCTAATATTTTCTGGGTTTCATGAACAAATAACGCGAGTTGGGTTTCACACGATCGCTGTTTCCGGAATCCATGTTGATTCCTACATAGTAGATTCTGAGTTTCCAAAAACGACATGATACTCGAGCAAAAGACATGTTCTAAAATTCTACAACAGATCGACGTCAGAGAGATAGGTCTATAGTTTTGCGCATCTGCTCGACGACCCTTCTTGAAGACTGGGACTACCTGTGCTCTTTTCCAATCATTTGGAACCTTCTGTTCCTCTAGAGACTTGCGGTACACGGCTGTTAGAAGGGGGGCAAGTTCTTTCGCGTACTCTGTGTAGAATCGAATTGGTATCCCATCAGGTCCAGTGGACTTTCCTCTGTTGAGTGATTCCAGTTGCTTTTCTATTCCTTGGACACTTATTTCAATGTCAGCCATTTTTTCGTTGGTGCGAGGATTTAGAGAAGGAACTGCAGTGCGGTCTTCCTCTGTGAAACAGCTTTGGAAAAAGGTGTTTAGTATTTCAGCTTTACGCTTGTCATCCTCTGTTTCAATGCCATCATCATCCCAGAGTGTCTGGACATGATGTTTCGAGCCACTTACTGATTTAACGTAGGACCAGAACTTCCTGGGATTTTCTGTCAAGTCGGTACCTAGTATTTTACTTTCGAATTCACTGAACGCTTCACGCATAGCCCTCCTTACGCTAACTTTGACATCGTTTAGCTTCTGTTTGTCTGAGAGGTTTTGGCTGCGTTTAAACTTGGAGTGAAGCTCTCTTTGCTTTCTCAGTAGTTTCCTAACTTTGTTGTTGTACCACGGTGGGTTTTTCCCGTCCCTCACAGTTTTGCTCGGCACGTACCTGTCTAAAACGCATTTAACGGTTGCCTTGAACTTTTTCCATAAACACTCAACATTGTCAGTGTCGGAACAGAAATTTTCGTTTTGATCTGTTAGGTAGTCTGAAATCTGCCTTCTATTACTCTTGCTAAACAGATAAACCTTCCTCCCTTTTTTTATATTCCTATTAACTTCCATATTCAGGGATGCTGCAACGGCCTTATGATCACTGATTCCCTGTTCTGCACTTACAGAGTCGAAAAGTTCGGGTCTGTTTGTTATCAGTAGGTCCAAGATGTTATCTCCACGAGTCGGTTCTCTGTTTAATTGCTCGAGGTAATTTTCGGATAGTGCACTCAGTATAATGTCACTCGATGCTCTGTCCCTACCACCCGTCCTAAACATCTGAGTGTCCCAGTCTATATCTGGTAAATTGAAATCTCCACCTAAGACCATAACATGCTGAGAAAATTTATGTGAAATGTATTCCAAATTTTCTCTCAGTTGTTCTGCCACTAATGCTGCTGAGTCGGGGGGTCGGTAAAAGGAGCCAATTATTAACCTTGCTCGGTTGTTGAGTGTAACCTCCACCCATAATAATTCACAGGAACTATCCACTTCTACTTCACTACAGGATAAACTACTACTAACAGCGACGAACACTCCGCCACCGGTTGCATGCAATCTATCCTTTCTAAACACCGTCTGTGCCTTTGTAAAAATTTCGGCAGAATTTATCTCTGGCTTCAGCCAGCTTTCTGTACCTATAACGATTTCAGCTTCGGTGCTTTCTATCAGCGCTTGAAGTTCTGGTACTTTACCAACGCAGCTTCGACAGTTTACAATTACAATACCGATTGCTGCTTGGTCCCCGCGTGTCCTGACTTTGCCCCGCACCCGTTGAGGCTGTTGCCCTTTCTGCACTTGCCCGAGGCCATCTAACCTAAAAAACCGCCCAGCCCACGCCACACAACCCCTGCTACCCGTGTAGCCGCTTGTTGCGTGTAGTGGACTCCTGACCTATCCAGCGGAACCCGAAACCCCACCACCCTATGGCGCAAGTCGAGGAATCTGCAGCCCACATGGTCGCAGAACCGTCTCAACCTCTGATTCAGACCCTCCACTCGGCTCTGTACCAAAGGTCCGCAGTCAGTCCTGTCGACGATGCTGCAGATGGTGAGCTCTGCTTTCATCCCGCTAGCGAGACTGGCAGTCTTCACCAAATCAGATAGCCGCCGGAAGCCAGAGAGGATTTCCTCCGATCCATAGCGACACACATCATTGGTGCCGACATGAGCGACCACCTGCAGATGGGTGCACCCTGTACCCTTCATGGCATCCGGAAGGACCCTTTCCACATCTGGAATGACTCCCCCCGGTATGCACACGGAGTGCACTTTGGTTTTCTTCCCCTCCCTTGCTGCCATATCCCTAAGGGGCCCCATTACGCGCCTGACGTTGGAGCTCCCAACTACCAGTAAGCCCACCCTCTGCGACTGCCCGGATCTTGCAGACTGAGGGGCAACCTCTGGAACAGGACAAGCAGCCATGTCAGGCCGAAGATCAGTATCAGCCTGAGACAGAGCCTGAAACCGGTTCGTCAGACAAACTGGAGAGGCCTTCCGTTCAGCCCTCCGGAATGTCTTTCGCCCCCTGCCACACCTTGAGACGACCTCCCACTCTACCACAGGTGAGGGATCAGCCTCAATGCTGGCAGTATCCCGGGCAACCACAGTCGTAGTCCGATCGGGGGATGCGTGGGACGAGCTGGCCGTCCCCGACAAACCCCCATCCGGACCCCCACAGTGATGCCCATTGGCAACAGCCTCAAGCTGTGTGACCGAAGCCAACACTGCCTGAAGCTGGGAGCGAAGGGATGCCAACTCAGCCTGCATCCGAACACAGCAGTTGCAGTCCCTATCCATGCTAAAAACTGTGCAAAGAACGTCTGAACTAATCTACAGAGAGCGCAAACAAAACGACACAAAATTGAAGCGGTTATTAAAATACAAGATTGCCTAGTAAATGCAGTAATGCTGCCACTTGTGCACTGCTGACACACTGCTCGGCGTCGGAAGGAGACTACGCGATTTAACACTATTCGAGTACTAAAACGTGATGCTACAACTCTCAAATACTATAATACGCCCGAAATTTATGAATTAAACAATGGCTTTATGAAAAACAAGTCAACATCAGTAGCAGCAGCACAATTAATAGACAAAATAATGACAACCACAGAGAACAAGGAGTATGTAACTGGAGTGTTCCTTGATCTAGAAAAAGCTTTTGATTGTGTCAACATCACCATATTACTTGACAAGCTGTGGTACCTGGGTATCAGAGGAACTGGCTATGAGCTAATAAAATTGTATATGAGCAATAGAAAACAATTTGTCTTGCTTAAAACAAACAGTGGGTCTTACAAATCTAAAATTACTGATATCAAATATGGGGTGCCTCGAGGTTCTGTCTTGGGACCTCTTCTTTTCTTGATTTATGTTAATGATATACAGTATTGTTCTCCTAACTGTACAAAAATATTGTATGCAGATGACACATCAATAGTGTGTAAACACAAAGACTATGAGAGTCTGGAGGTACTGTGCAACAGTGTAACTAATGCAATAGTCATGAATATAATAGAGGGAAACATTCCACGTGGGAAAAATATATTTAAAAAGAAAGATGATGAGACTTACCAAACAAAAGCGCTGGCAGGCCGATAGACACACAAACAAACACAAACATACACACAAAATTGTAGCTTTCGCAACCAACGGTTGCCTCGTCAGGAAAGAGGGAAGGAGAAGGAAAGACAAAAGGATATGGGTTTTAAGGGAGAGGGTAAGGAGTCATTCCAATCCCGGGAGCGGAAAGACTTACCTTAGGGGGAAAAAAGGACAGGTATACACTCGCACACACACACATATCCATCCGCATATACACAGACACAAGCAGACATTTGTAAAGGCAAAGAGTTTTTTTTTGTCAATAGTCAAGTACTTTAATGAAAGCCATCTAAATGTAAGTGCTTCAAAGATTGCAATGAAGGAATTTAACACAAGGAAACAAATAGAATTTGACATGAAATTATCCATAGGAAATGACATTGTAAAAAAAGAAAAATGGACAAAGTTCTTGGGAATTACAATCCAGGACAGCCTCAAATGGGACATGCATATTGATTCCTTAGCATGTAAGCTGTCGAAGAATGTGTTTACTATAAATATGATTAGCAAATATTGTAAGGACATGTGTGTACTAAAAACTGCTTATCATGCCCTATTCTCATCAAACTTAAACTATGCTGTAGAAATATGGGGTGCAACAACTCAAGCCAACCTAAGTACATTATTAGTACTACAGAAAAAAGTTATCAGAATTATTTGTGGTGCCAAACCTCGAGAATCATGTCGGAATCTGTTCCCAAAATTAGGTGTGCTTACCATTATAGGTGTATACATATTGAAAGTTATATTGCTTGTGAAAACAATAAATCAAAATTTCAACTGTGACCTGCACCAGTACGATACAAGGCAAAAGTTCCGATATCATGTAAATAGCCACAGAACAGCTTTATATGAAAAAAAAAAATGCACTTCATGCTGGGCTGAAGCTAGCCAATGCCCTACCAAAAAGTCTCACAACCCTTCCTACTTACAAATTAAAAGATCAGCTAAAAAGAATTCTAATTGAAAACCCTTTTTATTCCCTAGACGAGTACTATATCTGTATGAAAAGTGCTTCATAAATATGTCAAGCTCATAGTTTTAAGTAACCTACAGCTAATATAATGATGATAAAAACAATATTTGTAATATTGTGATTGTATACTACCAAATGTAAAATCCATCAAAATGTAGAATTTATTAATGCAAACAAATCTTTAGTTTGTAATTTATAAACTGATGTATTCAGAAGAATAATCTGTATGATGTCCTGAAACTGTATTATTTCTAGGGATTGTATTTGATTATTCAATGCAGAATAAATATTATTATTATTATTGAGCATTAGTGGAGGAAGTTTTGAGCCTTGTGCTACAACATGTTTTACTACTTGAAAATCAGAGTAAAAAGTTTCCATTGTATTCTTTACCTTTTATCTTAATTCTACACTTTGTTCTTTGTTTTCCACAAGTGGTTTTATTAGACTGGCTACTTTCCCCCGATACTATATTTATGCAATGGCACACACAGACAAAGGATTTTGAGGGAATTAGGAATACTCAATAAAATTTCTTCTTTTCTTCCAAAGGTCTGATTATGTGTGTCATCAAGCTTGCTACTGCTGTTTTTGTACTGTTTCCTTTCGTGAATCCATGTTGCGCTTCATCCAGGACATCCTTTTTCTAATAATTTCGTAGCTGTTCCTACAGTTTTTTGATAAGGTAGGTGTAACTTATATGTATGTTCAACAATGGAAAATCCAGGATGGAATGTAACAATATTATGAAAAGGATAGTTGCTACTCACCACATAGTGGAGATGCTGAGTAGCAGATAGACACAAAAAAAGGACTGTCAGAAAATGAGCTTTCAGCCAACAAAGTCTTCATCGGAGATGAAAAACACACACTGGCCAAGAGCTCATTTTATAACAGTCCTTTCGTTGTCCCTATCTGTGACTCAGCAGCTTCACTATATGGTGAATAGCATCCTTTTCATAATATTGTTATATGTCTATATTTTCAGGATCCCCCTTGTTACTGACTTTATAAATCAGACTACCTTACTCTTTCCCAGACATGTTTGAAACAAACCTCTTTCTGTTACCAGGTTTACTTTGAATGTCAGAGCCTTTGCTAGATAATGTGAGCAGTATTTGCTTACTTTTGCAGATATTCTATCTATGCTCTCTTTATCATTTGTTAGTAATCTCATAATAGTTTTAACTTGGTTGATCTGTTGCAAATAGGAATAGGCATTCTGTTATTTCTGGTTAAGCTATACTCCTTTTAGTCAATGCTTCATTTCATTTCATTTCATTAGCTATTACATCTATAGCTATAGTATGCTAACTACTGTGAAGTGAATGGTGGAGGGTACATTCCACTGGACCAGTTATAAGGCGTTTTCCTATTCCGTTCAGGTATGGAGTGTGGGAAGAATGATTGTTTAAAAGCGTCTGTGTGTGCTGTAATTAATCTGCTCTTGTCCTCATGATTCCTTTGGAAGTGATATGTTGCGGATTGCAGTAAATTCCTAGAGTCATCTTTAGAAGTTGGTTCCTGAAGCATTGTTAGCAGATTTTCTCAGGACAGTTTGTGTTTATCTCCAAGACTGTCCTAGCTTCTGAACTGTATTTACATAATACTTATTTAAAGTCGAACACACTTCACATGGGTCAGTCAGTTTGTTCCCTTGTGCTGTAAGTACTACGTCCCCACTTTATGTCTTATTTAATTCATTGCTTTTTGTATTTATGCGTATGGAACATATAACTAACCAGCCTATCTAAGAAATATTTTATGAGGTTCCAGTTTATAATAACGATATTTTCTAGCTGCTATATTCATTTTTTTTTTTTTTTTTTTTTTTTGTATCCATACATTTCACAGTGTGCCTGAGTATTAAACATCCCACACCTTTCGTTCAGATCTAGCTTTCATGATTTCTCTGTTGATCCATTTCTTACTGTGTCTTACATTTATGTTTCAGGGGACCTTTGGAAAAGCTGTGTTTATGAGGTGACTTAAGGCTGAGATGAAAGTTTTCCACCTTTCTTCCACATCATCGCTACATCAGGTCGTCTGAATTGAGTAACATTCCAAACATTACAGTTTTGGAAAAAAAATCTATAAATTGCTACCTTTATCCATTTTCGACATTTGCGCGCTGCTAATATGGCTTTACTACAATTAGATAACGTTCAGCTCAGAGCTATGTATTCATATATAATAATGATAATAAAGTAATATTTTTTAAACGAAAAACATAATAGCTACGAAAACTTTCCTCCAAAATTTGTCCACAAATGATAATGTAAACCATGTATTGGCATTTTTTATTTAACCAGACTACAAAACAGGCAAAATGGCCAGAGAGAATGAATTCATTTACAACATTTATGTGTGAGGCTGTTTAATTTGGCGCCATCGCGTTTATTTTGTTTACGATAGACGCTTTATCTGTGGTCGTTCCCGTGAGCTGATAGGTCGCTGCTCAGTGGTCGCAGTATGGACTATGGAATATATGGCGGTATTTACGTATTAAATGATCAACGCTGACACATTCGCGCTCAGGCTCTACAGTAGTCAGTAGGTAAGTTTCATAATTATGACACATATACCACAGATTTTATTTTCTGGTTAACGAGTATTTGCATTTAGCAGGACTGTGAGTAGTTCGAAAGATTCCTTCGTTGTATGATTTCTGGAGGGTGTCAGACCCGAAAAACTAGAGTTAGAGGGTTAGTGCCAAATAACGGAAAAATACCTATGGTTTAAGAAGTTTTCTGAAAGAAACTAATAAATCTAGTCTTATAACATACAGATTTTGGCCCCAAAGATACCTCAGATGACAGTCCTACAACTTCGCGATATAAAGGAGGAGATGTTATTCCTTGAAATACACATGCATTGGAAAAATTCTGTATTCTGGACATGCACGTTTTATTGAAATTCACCGTACATTACACCTCCTTTATCGTGTTCACATTAACTATATAATAAATTTTCAAATGATCACCTTCGCTTACGTTTATACGTTGTTGGCTGCAGAGGAACTCACTCGACGTGAAAAGTGAAATGAAAGTGTTTCTGGCAATGATATTTAATGTTATGGCCGTATCAGTATCACTATAATCCTTCGAATAAATTAAAATTACCTGCTCGAACTTAAGTGGGAGTTTGTATATTATAAACTGGTATTCGCGACTGACCAATAACAAATCTAAATGTTTGTGTTCTGAGAGGGAACCCGTTTATATCTTCAGTAAACGATGTTTTCTAATAACATGCTACAGTTCGTTGGGATTCAAAATTACGTTAAGATTTCGATTTGTGCTGGCAGAGTGGAAGACAGATTCTGTGTGTTAACTGTTCATATATTAAGACGGAATACAATGCAGTCATTCTATTTTAAGACATTGTAAGGCTTTAGGTCTATATCATACCAAGCTACCAATATAAGAAGGAAAGAAATTGCGGAAATAAGCCTCTAAAATTAAGCGGTTAGATTTTGAAAATGAGTCTACTGGCTGTAAATTCTCACCCATAAAGAACTTTAATCTTTTTCATAATAAATTAACCTTATAAAATGCTGTTAATAAAGTTTCTTTAAAGAAATATCAGAAATTTCTTGAGACTGGTCTCACCTTCATAAATGACACCTTTGGTTAAATTAAGGTTACTTTGTTATGTAGACTTGCAAAGAGGAGCTCCTTGAGGATGACAAAAATTTTGAAATGTTATCTCTGTGTATTAGAGGACTGACTTAGTCACAACTACTTCGCCATTCTGGTTTTCTTTGCATTTCTGCCTGTTTGCCTTCTTATTACTGCCAGTAAGACTTCAGTTTTCAATTGTGATATTTTTCATGGAAGTCAGTCAAGTTCTTGTGTACTGTAAAAGATGTGGAGCTGACATTCATTAATGGGTTACATAAAGAAAATGTTGGGATATTTGTTTGCATTATTTCACTGATTAAATGATCATGTATGTCGGGGGGGGGGGGATATATAGAGAGATAAGCTAATTTAACATTTAATGTTAGGGATACAGCTGAAACACATTTAGCACATGTTGTCATTATGTTATTAGCTATAATCTGGATATTTTTCAATTTTTTTCCAAATTATTTTATCAGGACATTGATGGCTACTTTAGAACATGTTCAATCATGTGAGGACCATTGTCTTAATAGTTTGAGTTGGTTATGTTTGTAGATCTTGCCTTGTTGTGTTTGATGGTCTCTCTCTCTCTCTCTCTCTCTCTCTCTCTCTCTCTCTCTCTGTCTCTGTGTGTGTGTGTGTGTGTGTGTGTGTGTGTGTGTGTGTGTGTGTGTGGTTTTTTCATATCAGTAGTTATAGTTAACCTATATAGGTCAAGGGAAATGACAGTTTCTAATTTTCGTATTTTTATATGCTGGTATAGGTGTTTCGGTATTGTCAGCTGTGGTCAAGGGACATGTCGGATTCCAATTTCCGTAGTTTTTGCTGTAGGCGTTGGTGTTTTGGTATTGTCAGCTGCCATTGATCTATATAGGTCAAGGGAAGTGTCAGATTCCTGCAGATTGTGTAATTATTTTTTTGTTCATCTTGTGTGTTTTGTGATTGTGTTTTTTAGCTTGTCCCCTCCCTAAAACCCCCAATTACCTGCGGTTGTCCCGTTTGTTTGATTGTATTTTTGGAAGATGTTACTGTCTTATTTATATATATTTTCATGTTTGTTGCCGTGTGTATGTAGTGATATCATAGGCGCCATATTGGAGATGCTTAGAATAGCCATTTCCACCATATTGATGACATCATGGGTAAAAGCAGATGGGTGGAATCTGACACTTGCATATTCGCCTCTTAATCATATATAAAAGTGTCTGCTGTCAAGTGAGATACCAGTTTTCATAGGAAGTTCATTTCAGTATGCTTAAAATTAAACACAGTCCACAAAGTATTACACACTGTCAAACTTTTCCTGTAAAGACTAGAAAGAGCTGTCCAAAAGAAAAAGTTTAATCAGACCCTCACTGACTGATTTTACGTAAACAAGTTTATTGTATTTATACCTGTATGATTGAATAATGTACTGTTTTTTGTCCTATGCTGAGAGTTTTGTATCTTTGTGAAGATCACATTTACTACTTGCATTGCGATATTTATTTGGTAAATTATACTATTCTTGTTGACAAAGCACATAAGTGAAAAAATGTACTGGCATTCATGGCGAGCTGTTTGAATAAATTTGTGCAAGAGTGTCTAGGGTAGATTCTACTCATAAATCTGATGACCTCCATTGGTGCCATAAAGACTTTGGGAAAAAAGTCATTTTTAAATGTTTAATGTAAAAGCTTTGGTGCCAAACATTTAAAGTCTTTTCTTCAACATTTGAGTGCTGCAAGATGTGCCATACTGAAAACTTCTTTAAAGACTTTGTTTACCCGTGACTGATTTCACTAGAATATGATGTCATACATCATAAATATCCAAGGTATGCAGCTTTGATTGTTTGCAAACCACAAAGAGTTGTAACTGAACAAACAGCTTCTGCTGTCGAATTAGTCTTTTTCATAGGTTGAGGATGTGGACTGACAGTTGAAACTGAGTGAACTGAGGCTTGTTAACACTAAGGACAGATGATTTGAAGTGAAGTGAACCAGTCTTGAGCTTCATTGAATATTGTGGGTGAAGTGTTCTCTAGACTGCAGTTGGTTGCTTTGTCAACCATAATGGTTGTGCTGTCTGCAAATAGGATAAAGTGTGTTTTTGGCTCACACACAATGGCAGCTCATTGATAAAGATTAAGGATAGGAACCCTACAGTATATGACACCTCACTGTGCCCAAGTCCTGACAGGCAGGAGCTATTGCAGAATTATTTGACACTGCCTTCTGCTTGCTGCCCTCTTGACTCGTGCCACGTCCCTGCTGTGCCTTATAAGCCATAGTAGAATTTTATTACGGATATTACATTTCTTAAGATGGTCCATAATCCTCTTGTACATAAACTTAGCCAGTATTTGAGGATGACTTGTTAGCAATGGAATTGGCCAGTTGGAAGCCTCAGCTTTATCACCTCTTATGAAGAATAGTTCGACAATTGCATATTTGAATCCAATAGGAAGAGCACCTTGATTTAAAAATTCATAAAATATTTGGCAAAACTCTAAAAATAAATTAATAGCAGTGCTGTAGTACTTTGATACATTGTCCACACCAGTGCTATTTTTGTTTTTCATTTGTGTTATCACCTTCCCAACCTCATTTGTTGTGATGTGGTGTAGCCCTACTGCATCTGGCTGATTTTGTTCTCCACAGATTTTTGTAGAAAGTTCACAGCATCAACCACAGACCCTCTACTATCAATTTCATGAGCTATTGTCCAAAAATTGTGATTGAAAATATTGCCAACTATTTCATCATCTACCATGCTACCATTATGATGCACTTCAGTTGTGCCTGTATCGCGTGAACTTTACCTGTACTCCTTTTTTGCCGTCATCCAAATTGTTTTTGGTTTTTTTATTTGAACTGTTGGTTTCAGATTTAATGAACTTCCTCTTCGGTCCTTTAATCACAGTCCTTAGGATACTACAGTATAACATTTAGAGCTCCCTATCCTATGGTTTATCAGACTTGCTGAGTGAAGTATAAAGCATTTTTTCTGCTGTTTTGATTCCCTTAGTGGGCCACTGTTTCCTACACAGTTGCAAACAGGGTAACACATTCATACGTAGATAGGTTACAGTTATCACTGCCGTTTTTATCCTTTTTGTGTGTCCCAATCCAACTCCTCCAAATGCTTGTTAAAGGTTTTCAGACCTTCGCTATTGATTAATCTAAAGAATGAATTGATAAAACTACTTTTGCTATCAGAGCTTACATCGTGCGTTATCAACAGCTGGCTGTTACATTCAGAAAGAGCATTTAAAATTTGTCTTACACTTATGTTACCGATTCTGTTATTATGTACAAAATATCTTTGTCACTCTTGTGAAAAAGTCAACTGTCCTCAGATTAAAAGAGCTCATTACACTCTCAGAATGTGTCCTATCATTATTGCAGGTAGGAAAGTTTACATTAAAATCACCAGGCGTGTTAATTTCCTTGATTCTTGAGAACAATGGTTAAGTAATTCTGCCTGCTTGAAAAATATACTCAGATTGACCATTCATTTCATATAAATGCTACTTTACATATTTCTCCTGGAATATTACTGTTTCCTTTGAGAGTAACTATCATGCTGACCATTTTACATGTTTCTAACTGCCTTTTAAACAACATTTTTCTCTGCGAACTGTTTTAGTGCTGGTGTCTTGCATTTGAAAAATTATAGTGTGTCTTTCAAGAGAATTTAAATTATTTGTCCACTTTGTTGTAAGAGTTATGCAGTGCATTCTTCAGCATACAAAATTGTTCATAATATGCGTAGTAATATACATTGGAGATTTGTCTATTGTACTGGGTGGTTGTAATTAAACTTCCCCTATTTAACATGCTATAATGCGGAAACTAATTACCATACGAGTACCAGGCTTGGTGGTGTTAATGTCCAGAGTTTGAGGTGCATGATTTCCATGTGTAACAGTGCAACTGTCCTGAAGCAGCTTGCACCGCAGGACACACAACGAGGTGTTGACTTTGCTCTTCTCTTTCTTGCAAGGGTTGAAGTCGACAAGGGCTAGTCGTGGACCATCGTACGGACAGACGAAGCTCATTTTTCTTTTATCGTACGAGGTGAACACACAGAATTGCCGGTGTGGGGATCTTCACCACCAGTCACTGTGCCTGAAGTTCCTCTGTATGGTAAATATGTTACCATATGGTGTGGCTTCCCAGCTATGTTAATCATTGGCCCATACATTTTTGCAAAGGCTGGTGCTCAAGGGCCAAAGATGTGCAGTGTGGCTGGCCAGCATTACTGCAGTATGCTTCACCAGTGTCCCCACTGCACATCACTCGTAAAGTTCACCTGCTTCTCTGAAACACATTTGGAAATGATCGAATTATCAGCCAATCGTTTCCAAATGCTTGGCCGACATGATCACCTGATCTCACTCCTTGCGATTTCTGGTTGTGGGACTACTTGAAAGATAGGATTTACCAAGGAAACATCCACACACTTGCTGATCTGAAGTGCAGCATATCAAGAGAGATAACCGGCATACTTATGGACATACTTCGTTCTGCTTTGGAGAATGCAATCCTGTGCTTGCAAACTCATCTGATGTGCACCATATTGAGGCTCTTCTGTAGCAATAACAGTTCCAGTATGTAATGGTATAATGTACCGTAGCACCACATTAAGTGTTTCAGTTGCATTGATTCTGCATTATTTCTCTTCCCCATGTCCTCAACATTAATGCTACCAAGTTTGATCCTCATTTATGTGTTAGTTCCTGTGTTTTAATGTGTTAAGGGGTGTAGGACGTCAAATGGGCCGACTTGGAGCAGGAGAGGCATCACGGGACATTTTAATTTCCAGTGTCTATACTTTTACAAATAAATTCATAAAACTTTGTCAGCATCACTAGGCAGGATTCAGGATTCACACTCGTTGCAATGGAAGTTCGAAAACATAACGAAGTAATTTTTTTTACATGTCAAATTTCATCATTTTTTCACTTACTAATTTGTTGCTATAGGTAAACTTTTCTTCATATGTTAGATTCTTTCTTCGATGAATTTTGCGCACCATACATTCCATACTTACAGATGTACGAAACTCTAGAATTTATTTAATTTATGAAAAAAACGAATGAACTATTATATTTAAAACGTCATGTTTACAAAAAACACAAATTTTATAGTTAATTACCTCAATTTTTACCACAGTTTTTAATAGATTTGGAAAATTTTAGAGTTTCATACACCTGTAAGTATGGTTTGTGTAGTGTGCAAAATTCATCGAAGAATCTCTCTTTCTTCTGAAGAAAAGTGTACCTACAGCAACAAATACTGCCATTAGTAAGTGAAAAAAAGATGAAATTTCACATGTAAAAAAACTCATTTTGTTATGTTTTCGAACTTCCACTGCTATGAGTGTGAATTGTGAATCCTTCCTGGTCATGCTGGCAGTTTTATGAATTTACTTGTAAAAGTGTAGACAGTGGAAATTAAAATGTCCTGTGGTGCCTCTCCTGCTCCAAGTCGGCCCGTTTGACGTCCTACCCCCCACCCCCCCCACCCCCCCTCCTTAAATAGGGAAAGTTGAATTATAACTACCCAGTAGACAACATATTTTCTTGATTTACCTTACACAGTTTTAGCTTTTACAGTGAAAAGTGCTCATAATATGAAGCGAACATATACATTGAGTTACTGTACAGTTCAATCCAATCTGTTACCACAACCTTTTTCACATTTGTTGGCTTCACCAACTCTCAACCAGTGTTACCTTCAAACCTAACCTAGATCTAGTGATGTGCTATGTATGTATGTATGTATGTCACGACAACCATGACTTAAATGGGAAAAAGGCACTATAACACTCCAGCCTTCTTTAGAAAAAAGAAAGTAATGTGTTTATTTCATGCTGTATCTGTTTGGGTGTTCCTGAAGTGTACAGCTTGTTAGACACTGTCCAGCACAGTGGTGTGCAGTTGGCAACTGGACACCCCCCCGCCCCCCATATGTGTCCTGTAGACAACCTCCTGGTGGAAGCTGGTGTCCCACGAGGGAGTGATGGTAAGACGACACCAGCAATTCTTGGCGACTATGCAGTCACAATCTGTCAGATGCCTTTCCATCAGTGTTACTTCACTGTTTCATAACCAGCTGTTCTGACTGCTTACAAATCACCCAAAATTGATTAGACCCGCTGAGATACGATTGGAGGCTCCATGTGAGGACCTCCAACTGGTGCTCTTGTCTGTGTGCACGGAGTTCCCTCTCAACATACCCTGTGGTGAGTACCCAGTACTCCATTTTAGATGATCCTCTTCTGTGTCCCCTAAGAAAATTGTTGACCCTACCTTCCTCAGACACCTATTCTGTTCAGTTCTCTGCAGTTACCCAAATTAGACTTCCATCTACACAAATGGATGAAAAGTTTGTGACAGTTTTGGTTGTGCATTTGCATATGCAAGGTGGCATGCAAAGCACTTTCTGCCACATTCATGCAGTGTACACATGGGCTCTGCAGTACAATACAATAAAATTCTCTCCACAAAGGACATTCTGATTTGTAGCGAGTCTGTGAGCATGTCGTAACTCAGTGCTACCACATAAACTTTTTGGTCACTAAGGTCCAAGACCAACCAGTTAACCTTCACAGTTCCAGAACTGGACTCTTCTGCAAGTGGGGTATTCTGAGAAATGTACATGCTGACAAATTAGCTAAATTAGCAACCACAGAAGACATGAGCCCACAGTAGCCAGACATACAAATAAAACATCAAATTTTGGAAATCTGGGATATGGGATGTCAGGCAACCACAACCCTCTACAAGCTGAGAACAAACGAGGTGACCACCAGGGCCTGGTATACTTCACTGCAAGCCTCTCACAAATCTACTTCCAGGTACTCCATGTCAGTGACCTCAGTAGTCATTAGATATCGTGATTGTGAGAGAGCAAATTGGGGCACTCCGCAGAACTCAGGGACTTGGAACGTGGTCAGGTGATTGGGCGTCACTTCTGTCACATGACTGTAAACGAGATTTCTAGGCTCCTAAACATCCGTAGGTCCACTGTCTCCGATATGATAGTGAAATGGTAATGTGAAGGGACACGTACAACACTAAAGTGTACAGGCCGACCTCGTCTGTTGACTGACAGAGACCGACGACAGTTGAAGAAGGTCGTAATGTGTAATAGGCAGACATCTAACCAGACTATCACACAGGAATTCCAAACTGCTTCAGGATTCACTGCAAGTACTATGACAGTTAAGTGGGAGGTGAGAAAACTAAGATTTCATGGTCGAGTGGCTGCTCATAATCCACACATCACACCAGTAAATGCCAAACGACGTCTCACTTTGTGTATGGAGCGTAAACATTGAATGATTAAACAGTGGAAAAACATTGTTTAGAGTGATGAATCATGGTACACAATGTGGCAGTCAGATGGCAAGGTGTGGGTATGGCGAATGCCTGGTTAACGTCATCTGCCAGCGTGTGTAGTGCCAACAGTAGAATTTGGAGGTGGTGGTGTCACGGCGTGGTCGTGTTTTTTGTTGAGGGGGCTTGCACCCCTTGTTTTTTTGCATGACACTATCACAGCATAGGCCTACATTGATGTTTTAAGCACCTTGCTTCCCATTGCTGAAGAGCAATTCGGGGATGGCAATTTCATCTTTCAACACGATCGAGCATCTGTTCGTAATGCACAGCCTGTGGCAGAGTGATTCCACAACAACAATATTCCTGTAATGGACTGGCCTGCACAATGTCCTGACCTGAATCCTACAGAACACCTTCATGACGTTTTGGAACGCCGACTTCGTGGCATGCCTCACCGACAGACGTCAACACCTCTCCTCAGTGCAGCACTCTGTGAAGAATGGGCTACCATTCCCCAAGAAACCTTCCAGCAACTGATTGAACATACTCCTGCAAGAGTGGAAAGTGGAAGCTGTCAAAAAGGCGAAGGGTGGGCCAACACCATATTGAATTCCAGCATTACCGATGGAGGATGCCGTGAGCTTCTAAGGCATTTTCAGCCAGGTGTCCGGATACTTTTGATCACATAGTGTATCTTAGTAATTCTGACTACAGTGACTCTTGTTACGAGATCCTTCAGTGACCGGATACAATTTTTAGCTAGCTGGATTTTGTTTCAGTTTTGACCAACTGACTGAAGCTGCTGTCACAGAAGTCTTCAACAACGACGTCAAGGTCACAGGTCCTGGAGCTGCCAGTTCTAGATGTTTTGCTTGTTTGCAACACCGTTTGGATGATGATGACTCACATGTTTTCATTGCTTTCTTGCATGCAAACACTAACAGCATGTGAATTCTTACTCACCTTAACAGACCCACTACATTGAAATTGGTGAGAGAACTTGCATGTAGCCTGTGAATGTTTGTTCACTGTTAGCCGAAATCGACATGAAAAACGTATGTCACTATCATTCACTTTGTTTCTAAGAATAGTAAAAAACCTTTGCCTTCTGTGCAGTTGTCGACCTTCCTCTGTCAGTCACCATTTGAAATAAATGCTATGGACCTACGATGTTGCATGCGCAATTTCAAAACTGATAACTCATTAATATAGCTTTTGTTGTTCCAGCCTTCAGTTGGAAGGTTTGTCTGATGCAGCTGTCAACAGTAGTGTATTCTGTGCACTCTTTTCATCTTTGCATAACTATTGCATCTACATTCACTCTTGTCTATTCTTGGTCTCTCACTACAATTTGTAGCCCCACACTATACTCTGTTACCTAATTGACTATACCTTGATACCTCGGGATGTTTGCTATCTACTGATCACTTCTCTTAGTCAAGCAGTGCCACAAATTTCTTTTCTCTCCAATCCGATTCAGGTCATCTTCTTTAGTTCCGTGATCTACCCATCTAATCTTCAGTGTTCTTCTGTTGCACCACACTTTAAAATCTTCTGTTATCATATTCTATGTACTGTTTATTGTCTGTATTTCACATCTGCATAGGGCTACACTCTAGACAACTGTTTTAGGACAACACTTCGTAACAGTTAAATTATTATTATTGTTGTTATTGTTGTTATTAGTGAATAAGTGCATTAGATTACTTAGATGTGGGCATTTCTCTTCATCTGTGCCCGTGTTTGTTTCATTCTCTCCTGTGTACCTGCTTTCTCACTTCAGAGCATGTTATTCCAGTCTTCTTCTTTGGTTTTTTCATGTGGTCAACTTGCCATTTGTGAAATTTGGGTCTGAAGATCTGGCATTTGTGAATATTTTCTGGAGTAATTCCTGCCAAATTCAGGTCAGTTTTGATCTTAGCAACCCATTCCATTGTGTCTATTTTGGCTTTGCTCCTGTTCTCGTAAAAGAAGACAATTTGTTTTGTTAGTTTGTCTGGGTTCATTCTTCTAATGTGTCTATAGAATTTTAACCTGTGTTTCCTAATTTCATTATGGGTATTTGTATATTGTTGGATTTTCTGATTGCTTCTGAGTTGGTATTGTTCATGCGCAAGTTTTGGGCATAGAATTTTTCTTAAGATTTTGCGTTCCTTTTTCTCAGTGTTTTGCTTGCATTGTTTTCTCATTCCAAATTAGTGTTTCTAATCCAAAGAGGCTTTCTGGTTGAATTACCATATTGTAATGTCTTAGTTTTGTGTGCTTGGAGAATTATTTCTTGTTGTAGATATTTTGGATGAGTCGGTGTGCAGTTCCATCTGTCGGCATCTAATTTTGTTTACTTTTGTTCTGATTCCATTTTCCTGAATGGTTTCACCAAGATATTTAAATTGTGGAACTCGTTTAATTTTTCCATATTTTGTCTCCATGAATTATGGGACTTGTTGTTTCAAAATATATCTGCTGACCGACTTTTTGTGCAGTTTCTTTCTGCATCAAGATCTTCATCTACACTACACCTACATACATATTCTGCAAGCCACTATATGGCGCTTGGCAGAGGGTATGTTGTACCACTACTGGCCTTTCCTTTTCTCTTTCACATGCAAGTAGAGCAAAGGAAAGAAACTGTCTCTATGCCTCCATATGAGTCCCAATTTCCCTCATCTTATCTTCATGGTCCTTTCGCAAAATGTACGTTGGCAGCAGTAGAATCATTTTGCAGTCAACTGTAAATGCCAGGTCTCTAAATTTTCTCTATAGTGTTCCTCAAAAAGAATGTAGCCTTCCCTCCAGGATTTCCTATTTCAATTCCCCAAGCATCTTCGTAAAATGCAGTCTTCTTTACAGATGAACCACACTTAACTAAAATTCTCTAAACAGAATCTGACAATTCGGCTTCCCTACTACAATCTTTACATGCTCATTTTATTTCATATCACTTTGCAACATTTTGCTTAGATATTTGAACAACATAACTGTCTCGAGCCTCACACTTCTAATGCTGCATTCGAACCTTATGGACTTGTTTTTCCTACTAATCTGCATAAACTTACATTTTTCTCCTTTTAGAGCTAGTTGCCATTCATCACATCAACAAGAAATATTGTCCAACTCATCTTGTATCCTCCTACAGTTCTCAATGACGACACCTTCCTGTATGCGCATGACGTAATAATCCTCATAGAAGCTCTGACAGCTATATCCTTAGAAATAAACAGATTTTACTCACAACCTATACCAGCAACACAAGGACCAAGAGGACAGTCGAAATGAGGAAGTTCCTGCTTTTTCAAGCCAAAAATGGGAAAATTACCACCAGAATCAAGACATACTTGTGATGAATTTCGAAAACCTCTCCGTAATAGCCATGGACATAGAACCACTAACGCCAGTAGAAGACATAATAGCAGCCATTCTGACTGCTTTAAGACACGTGATGCCAGGACGAAACAACATCGTACCTGGAGATCTCGAGTCATGTTTTTCCAGTCATGGCCAACTTTCGCTTCCCAAATGTGAAGAGCAGAGTAAAAGCCACAGCAATTAAAGCCTCATGGCAGCAAAATAGCCATGTACTAAGTCAGTAGACAGAAGAATGGAAAGAATTTGAGAACCACTTAAAGGGAAATGACATTGAATCGGCTGCCATAACCCTGGCAAAAACGATTCAGTCTGTCCTAATGTGCAATCCCAAAAGGAGAGTGCAGAAATGGTTCGACGAAGAATCTTATGGAAAAAGAAAGATCACCCTCCGGGCACTACATACTGCAAAATCCAGCCAGAGCCTAGAGGATGTAAAATCCTACAGCCAAATCAGAAAAGAATACAAAAATCTTCTGAAGACCAAACAAAAGAAATGCATGGAACAGGAAACAATCAATATGGTGGAGGAAGCCATAGAGGACCCATACTTAGCGTTGATGCTACGAAAAGCTCAGAGCAGCGGACAAATAGATACAGTTGGGGAAGAACATTTCAGCAATATTCTCAACATAGATAAAACCAGCACCGCATGTGAAATGATCAGTATGGAGACAGACCTAACGGAAACTAACCCCTTCATAATGGAAGAGGTACACGGGGTAACATAATCTCTAAAAC
Source organism: Schistocerca cancellata (assembly GCF_023864275.1). NCBI lineage: Eukaryota > Metazoa > Arthropoda > Insecta > Orthoptera > Acrididae > Schistocerca > Schistocerca cancellata. The sequence goes on from NC_064637.1 coordinate 14,496,265, forward strand.
ACAATAAGGCTCCAGGCCCTGACAGAATATATAATGAACATATCAAAAGTTCAACTAGCCTACTGCTCGAACCAATAATAGATATATGAAACTTGTGTCTACAAGAGGGCAACATACCAGAAATATGGTGGACGTCGACAATTAAGATGCTATTTAAGGGGAAAGGCAACCAAATGGATCCAAACTCCTACAGCGGAATTGCCCTGGAAAAATGCACATTGAAGATACAAACAAGCATTAGCACAAAAGTGAGTTTTTGAAGAAGTAGACCAGACGATCCCATAACAACCATTCAGATTCCGGAAAGGCAGAAGCACACTACACACTATTAGCAACCTAAAAGACGACAGAGGAGGCATTAAGACATCGCCAAGGAAAATTCCATGCAGTCTTTGTAGATTATACCAAGGCCTTCAATAAACTAAACAGGCACATACTAATCTCAAAACTAGAATTAATAACAGGGAAAGATAAACTTAGTGTTGATCTATAATATGCTGATCGCTAACTTCATTCAGATCACAGGTGACGTAAGTACGTCGAAAACAATAACACAAACCAATGGCGTATTGCAAGGGGACCCAGTAAGCCCTGTACTTTTCAGTAGTGCCACATTCGATGTTGTACAGAAGATAAGACAAGAAATGGAGGACATCAAAACCTACATATATGCGGACTACGTGGTCATCGGATCAAATGCCAGACTCAACTGCAAAGAGTAACGAAACAACTCAAGACGTGGGCGCAGGAGATCAAAATGGAAATTCACACGGAAAAACTGTAAAGATGACATTCCGTAACGGAGGTCGAGAAGCTGTGGAGGACAGAATATTTCTTGGGATGAAAACAGCCATGGCCTTGTTCACTGCAAAAATAGTTCCCATCACAACTTATGGAATAGATCTCATGTGGGGAAAGTTGAGTCTGTAAGACCTAAGGACTCTGGAAGCAGTTATGTCATGCTTCTTGAGAGCCGCTCTAGGTGTTTAAACACACACAAAGTCGATGCTTGTGTACGAACTCGCCAGGGAACCCTTTTTCATAGAGGAACTGCATATGAGGCTCACATCCACCGACAACTCGAATAAACTCCTACATGAAAGGGAGAAGAGAAGAAAAGGGAAATTTGCCTGTGACGGTTACCATGTGACTAGCTGGAAAAGAGAGAGAGAGAGAGAGAGAGAGAGAGAGAGAGAGAGAGAGAGAGAGAGAGTGTAAAATCACTGATAGAACTCTGTAAATAACAAACAATGTGAACACAGAAATGTGATGAACTTATGCAGAACTTGGACACATATATTCTAATAATAATATAAACTAAATAATGTATATGTATTGGCTGACAAAAAAAAATCAGGTATTTATAATGTGTGTACACTATGCCTTGGTAATTACAAAATATAAGGGGCTGTCAAATAAAAATGAGACAGATGGAAAAAATTTAAGTAAATTGTTTATAATTTCAAAATTAATTACACTATGTGATGAGACAGTCAGTGCTAGCATGGAAAAATGCCTAAAGAACCATGATACATTCATGCACTTCTTTGTCCAAAGCAAATCAACAGCCAAGAGTATCTTCTTTCAGGGTTCCAAAAATATGGATTATAAGTGATTTTAAGGGTAATGATTCACTGAAGTCCCACAGCAACACCCACACTAATATCGGTTGTACGTAAAAGCCTTTAAGATACCTTTTTATTTCTTGCAACACTAGCCGTTTTTCAGACTTGTAGTAAATTTCTACCAGATTCTCCTGTGCCACAGCCAGAGCATCATTAGAAGTTTAAAACATTAATTTTGTTTCAGCAATTTGGAAAAAATTGTAAACTTTACTTCTAGTACCCCTATGTAGGTGGCATAGATACCAAAATTTGTTTCATGTAGAATAATTGCATCTAACAGACAACTGATTATCTTTCTACAGTTCTTAAGTGTCTCGCAGTGTTTTACGAAAAGCGTAAAAATTCTGAACCCACTCATCAAAAATTGCCATAAGCTGGTAATTGATAATAGATACCTATGTTTATATTCATATGTATGGGTCTTAGAATTTCAAACTGCCTTTTCTTTACTGAGCTTATTTTGACCTTGTTTGAGATTTTATTAAAATTTATCTGGTCACTGGGAGGGAGGGAAGGGGGGGGGGGGGCGGCTATCATGAGGCCTTCAAGATTTGGAAGTACTCCATGACCAGAGGCCTGGGGCAGAGTGCACACCACCACGCCCCTTCCCATCTCCCTAGCCCAGCACTGCCTCGGCTCCATTGGACAGACTCAGTACTGACTGTAATGCACTGATTTGCTGCATTTCATTTTCTTCTTTGAGCCTTGCTTCAGCCTGGATTAGAATGATGGCAGAGTATGACACTGAAAGGAGGTGAACACTTTGCATCAGTGCACTTTGCATTATCCTTAATAATACTGTACAGATCATAATATCACAGAGTAGCTTGTTACTAGTATGTCGCAGAGTAGTGGTTATAAGTGCCATGAGCAATTTTTTGCATGCACCCAAACTATGGATTCTCTGAAAACTATTTGCCACAGCGGTGAAGTTAACGAACTTGAAATTTAGTTAATGAATGATGACTCATACCTACTACTCTGCATATGTTTTGACTTTATCAGTTTTGTTCTGATAATGTTGAAGATAATAAGAAACCGGCCAATAAACTTGCCATTTAGCCAGAAAAAAAATCATTTTGTAGAATGTTTACATGTTTCTGATATTTCGCGATATCTTGCCTAAATTAGAAATAATTTTGGACTGCAAATACAGTTGACTGCCTCTAAAATATGCAGTACTTCATATATCAAAACATTTGTTTGTCAACATTGATATATATTTGTCATGCATTTTACATAATACCATGGATAGCAATAATTTATTTCTAACACAATGTTGGCATATAATTTGAAGCAGAAATACTGATATTGCAATCTGTTTAGTTGTCACCTCTTTATGTGTAAAATTTCCTCTTTGTATTTTATAACAGCTGCACTGCCTCAATATGGCTACGACTGAAGTGAATGGAACTGCAGATTGCTCCGAAAAGTGCCAGAGCCTGATTGCTCGTACTTTCGAAATACATGAACAGTTTTTAGAAAGAGAGGCCAATTTGATGAAGAAGCTCAAAGGTATTTATTAACTAGTTTATTCTTTTGTGAAGTGAAAGCTTTGAATATTGTTATTTTCACAAAAAATTCTAATTCACACCGCAAAACATAATCAAAACTAATGAAATTCTGACAGTTTATCAGCAAAGGAACGGCATTGTGTTGAGCCATTATTTCCAGTAGTTTCCTACGTGCTGTGTACGGGTGAAGTTCTGGTTTCCTGTACCAATCAGTATTTTATGGACTCTGGAGTCCACTCAAAAGAATGCATCTGGAAGAGTGCTGTCCAGCTTTAAGGATTTAGATTCTTTCATAGTTTCCCTAAATTGCTTTAGGAAAATGCTTGGATTGTTTCTTTTAAAAGGATGCAACCTATTTGCTTCTGATATGTGGTTATGCTCTGCCTCTAATCACATCACCAACAGTCTGTACACCCTAATATTTCTCCATTTCTGTGCATCTAGTATTGAAGTTGGTCCATTAACCTAAATTTGCACTTAGCCACAAATACCAGGAGCCTTGTCTGAGAGCAGCAAACAAAGATGGCGGGAGACAAGAATGGGGAAGAGATGATAGCACAGAGGGGCTGTAAACTGTTGGTTGGATGGTGTGGGGACAGTATGTTAACATAGGTTGTGGCCGAGATAACTGCAGGAGCACGGAGTGTATTGTAAGGATAACTCCCATCTGCGCAGTTCAGAAACGCTGGTGGTGGTGGAGGGGAGGAACAGCTGCTCAGGTAGTGAAGCAGCCATTGAAATCGAGCATGTTCAGCTTGCATGTTGTGCCACTGGGTGATCTACTTTGCTCTCGGTCACAGTTTGGCTGTGGCTGGTCATCTTGGAGGACAGCTGGTTGGTAGTCATCCCAATATAAAAGGCTGTGCAATGATTGTGGCAGAGTTGGTAAATGATATGGCTGCGTTTGTAAGTAGCTCGGCCCATGACGGGGTGGGATAAACCGGTGACAGGAATGGAACAGGAAGTGCTGGGTGGGTAGATTGGGCAGATCTTGCACTTGGATCTTCCACAGAGATATGATCCTTGTGGTAAGGGGCTGGGATTGAGAGTGGCATAGGTACGGACTAGGCTGTTTTGGAGTTTGGGAGGGCGACGGAACACCACTTTCAGGGGAGGGAAGTATCTTGAGTAGGATGTCCCTAATTTCAGGGCATGATGATAGGTAATCAAAGTCCTGACAAAGGATATGGTTCAGTTGTTAAAGTCCGGGGTGGTTCTTGGGGATGGTAGGATGATTGGGGGGGGGGGGGGAGAGGGGGGGAGTGGAAATGGCATGGGAGATCTGTTTGTGGACTAGGTCTAGGGGATAGCACCTTTCTGTGAAGGCCTCGGTGAGACCCTCAGTACACTGAGCAAGGGAGTTCTTGTCGCTGCAGACACTCGATGCTTAGGTGGCCAGGCTTTATGGGAGGAATTTTTTGGTGTGAAAGGGATGACGTCTGTCAAAATTCAGCTACTGTTGGTGGTTGGAGGGTTTAATGTTGACAGATGTGCAGATGGAGCCATCAGAGAGGTGGTCAACAGGGTAGGTAGGTGGCTCACTGAAGTGGATAGGAGAGGTGACGATACGGTTGAGAAGGATTGATGGTAGGGTGTCGTGGCCCTGCGTCCAGATCATATCGTCAATGAACCTGAACGAGACCAGGAGTACAGCATTTTGGAAGGCTAGGAAGGTTTCCTCAGATAGTCCATTATGAGTTGGCATAGGAGGATGACATGCAGGTGCTCATGGTTGAGGCACGGATTTGTTTCTATACCTTCCCGTCAAAGGAGAAGTAATTGTGGGTTAGGATGAAGTTAGTAACGTGTATCAGGAATGGGATTAGTCTGAAGGACGTTGGGAAAGGTAGTGTTCAATGGTGGTACAATCATTGGCGTGAGGGATGTTGGTGTATAGGGTATAGGGAGTGATGAGTAGGTATCCAGGAGATAAAAGGGTGGGATAGTAGAGTCGGTGAAGGAATTGGTTGGTGTCTTTGACGTAGCAGGCTAGATTACGGGCAGTTGGTTGGATGTGTTGGACAAAGAGGGCAAAAATTCTTTCAGTGGGGGCACAATAGCGAGACACAGTGGGGTGTCCGGGATTGTTGGGTTTGTGGATTTTTCAAAGCATGTAGAAGATGGATGTGGAGTGTCATAGGGGTGAGGAGGGAAATGGATTCAGGGGAGAGGTTCTGGGAAGGGCGTAAGGCTTTAAGCAGGGATTGGTGGTTGTATTGGACTTCTGGGATGGGATCATTCTGGCAGAGTTCATAGGTAGAGGGGTCAGATAATTGGTGGAGACCATCTGTCATCTAGTCACTGCAGTTCATAACGACAGTGGAACCTTTTTCTGCAGGCAGGGAGATTAGGCAGGATTTGTTTTGAGGTTGTGTGGCTATTCTTTCTTCTTCTTAAAGGTTGATAGTCTGAGGAAGGGACCTGCGGAACGATGGTGATGCTACGTTGGAGGTAAGAAATTCCTGGAAGGTGACCAGTGGTGTTTAGGTGGGATACAGGGGGGAGGGGGGGGGGGGGGGCGGCTGTATCACAGTTGGATGGTGGAATGGACTGGAAGAGGCAGCGTTCAATGTTGTAATTAGGGTGCTTTTGGTTGGAGGGATTAGGGCCAAAGAAGTGCTTTGGTTGCAGGGTGCAGGAGGAGGAGAGTAAAATTTGAGGCCTTTGGATAGGACTGAAACTTCTTTGAAGCTGAGAATTTCAGCGGAAGGGTTAACAACAATGTTGCGTTAATGTTTGGCTCTGGATTTGGTGAAGAGTTGGTAGGCAATTATGGGGGATGTGACAAGTTGAAAAGGTCGGCTAGGCAGATTTTAAGTGCTGTGAGGGTGGAGGAGGAGGAACACTGTGGGTAGGATAGTGGTGCCCAGAGGTGGCAATAGGATGTCAACAGGGTGGATAACATATGGTATGGTGTGTGACATGCTCCTCTAGGTGTTGGAGAGCAAAGGATTCATTTACAGAGATGCAATTTATGGACTAGGGATTGCACACTTATTTGCTGCCACTCCCTCCAAACAAAACCACCCTGACTCTAACATTGATCCCTGCCTCCTCTAGTTCATACCACCAACCAACCATGATATACCCCCCCCCCCCCCACCCCCCGCCCCCACACCCACACACACCTAAACACTACTAGTCACCTCCAACTTAGAATCAACATCCTTCCCTAGGTCCTCCTCAGAACATCAACCTTTCAGAAGAAGAAAGAATAGCCACACACAATCTCAAAACAAATCCTGCCTAATCTCCCTGCCTGCAGACAAAGGTTCCACCACTGTTGTTATAAACTGCAGTGACTAGCTGACACATGGCCTCTGCCAATTGCGACTCCTCCAGCTATAAACTCTGCCAGAGTGATCCCATCACAGAAGTCCAATACAACCTCCAATCCCTACTTAAAGCCTTACACTCTTCCCAGGGCCTCTCCCCTGAATGCATTTCCCTCCTCACCTCTACGACACCCCACACATCCGTCTTCTGCATGCTTTGAAAAATCCACAAACCCAACAATCCTGGACACCCCATTGTGTCTTGTTATTGTTCCCCCACTGAAAGAATTTCGGTCCTCATTGGCCAACACATCCAACCAATTGCCCGTAATCTAGCCTGCTACGTCAAAGACACCAACCACTTCCTTCACCGACTCTCCACTATCCCCACCCTTGTATCTCCTGGATACCTACTCATCACTCCCAATACCCTATGCACCAACATGTCTCATGCCAGCTGTTGTACCACCATTGAACACTAGCTTTCCCAATGTCCTTCAGACTCTAAACCCATTCCTGATACACATTACTAATTTCATTCTAACCCACAATTACTTCTCCTTTGAAGGGAAGGTATAGAAACAAATCCATGCCACAACCAGAGGCACCTGCATGTCATCCTCCTATGTCAACCTGTTTACAGGCCATCTGAGGAAACCTTCGTAGCCTCCCAAAATGCCAAACCCCTACTCTGGTTCAGGCTCATTGATGATATCTTCATGATCTGGACTCATGTCGGAGACTCCCTATCTTCATTGCTTCACTACCCCAACACCTTTTCTTCCCATCCAATTCACATGGTCCTCTTCAACCCAGCTCACCACCTTTCTAGATGTTGACCTCCTCCTCTGCAATGGTTCAGCCACACATCTGTCAACATTGTACACAACAGTACCTGCATTTTGACAGCTGTCATCCCCTTTCACACAAAAATCTCTCTCCCATAAAGCCTGGCCACCTGACAAGGCGTGTGTGCCATGACAGGAGCTCTCTCGCTCAGTATGGTGAGGGTGTTACCGAGGCCTTCACAGGCAGGTGCTATCCCCCAGCCCTAGTCTGCAAACAGACCTCCTATGCCCTTTCTCCTCGCACCCTAAATTGTCCCACCACCCCGAAGAACCGTCCACAAAGGAGTGCTCCTTTGTCAACCAGCACCACCCTGGACTGGAACTACTGAACCGTATCCTTTGTTACGGCTTTGATTAGTTATCATCTTGCTCTGAAATGAGTGACATCTTACCTGAGATACCCCCCCCCCCCCCCCCCCCCTCAAAGTGGTCTTCTGTCGCCCACCCGATCTCCAGAACATCCTAGTCCATCCCTGTGCGCTTTCCAATTCCCAACCCTTGCCACAAGGATCGTACCCCTGAGGAAGACCCAAGTGTGAGACCTGCCAAATCCACTCACCCAACACTTCCTATTCCAGTCCTGTCACAGGTATTTCCTAACGCATCAGGGACAAGGCCACCTCTGAAAGCAACCATGTCATTTATGTCATTTATCAGCTTTGCTCCAATCATGAAACAGCTTTTTATATTGGTATGACTACCAACCAGCTGTCCAACAGGTTGAATGACCACTGCCAAACTGTGTCCAATAGTACCGTAGACCACCTCTTGGAACAACATGCAGCTGAATGTAACACGCCGGAGTTCAATGGGTGCTTCACTACCTGAGCCATCTAGATTCTCCCCTCCACCTCCAGCTTTTCTGAACTATGCAGGTCAGAGTTATGCTTACAACGTATTCCTGGCCTCAATCTATGGTAACATACAGTCCCCATGCCCTCCACCCAATAGTTTCCACCCCTTCTCATCTCCCATCCTTTTTGTTTGCCACCCTCTCCCAATGCACCTGCTCATCTTTCCTCGCTCCTCTCCTTTTTCACTTCTTCCCTCTCCCCCCCCCCCCCCACCTCCCTGCCCCCACAACTTCCTGACACTGCTTCTGTTGGCATTCTAGTTCCTGCACACTCCGGCAGACAGCGTTCGTCTCTCTCCCGCCCGTACACTATAGTCACTTCTCCTTCCCCACTCCGTCCAGATAGCTGCTTACATCCCACGTAATAGTTGCTTTGCGGCCTGAGATGCGGGAGGTGGTGGTGGTCATGTGTGTATATGAGGTGTGCTTGCTTGCGTGTATGAATGGTGTATGCTTCTCCTTTGCTGATGAAGGCTGTGGCCGGAAGCTGTAAGTAAGTTTCTTTCAATTGTGTCAGTCTGCAGCTTTACACATCTTATTTACAGTAAGAAGCGATCTAGCTTTTCCTACATTGTTGATTAACCACAAAGGGGTTACAGCAGCAGATGGCAGAGCTTCAATTGTGCATGCTGTCTAGTCCAGCTAGTGGCGGAGCAAATGCTGCCAGAGGTCGCTGGCCCTGTGGACCTGTTTGCCTCCGTCAGCCACACGATCACAAATAGCTCCTCTAGTGTCTCTGTGTGGCCTGGGTACTTAGCGCAGTGCAAAGCCGCTTCAGGTCACCTTCCGTTAAGCTCTGGGCCAGGTGCCAGCTGCATCCACGGATCTTAAGAGTCCTGACTGGAACCTTCACTGCGTACGATGGTGTGCCACACCCGCCATTGCCAGTCAAGGGAACTGCCAGTGTCTTTCACGATCATCTGGACTTGGCTTCTGCATCAGAGGTGATCGGGAACTGGGTATCGGCTGTCGACCTTAACTGTGTTGTTCATTCTACTTTTGAGTTAATATTAGAATTTGACTGTTTCATCATTATAACGTTCTGTGGATGCATGTAAATTTAGTGCGAATCACAAACTTTGCAATCTGTTGTAGTGAGTAACTTTTTTCCCAAAGGAGGAGTGTTTTGGTTTATGTACTTTTCGGTAAAACTGCTGTGCATTGAAACTTCCTGGCAGATTAAAACTGTGTGCCGGACCAAGACTCGAACTCGGGACCTTTGCCTTTCGCGGGCAAGTGCTCTACCAAATGAGCTACCCAAGCACGACTCATGCCACGTCCTCACAGATTTACTTCTGCCAGTACCTCGTCTCCTACCTTTCGAACTTAACAGAAAGTCCCTAGTTCGAGTCTGTCTGGCACACAGTTTTAATCTGCCAGGAAGTTTCATATCAGCACACACTCCGCTGTAAAGTGAAAATTTCATGCTGTGTGTTGTTTACCTGGGCTCTGTTTTCATTGCACCTCAATCAGTGCAAGATTTACCAAGTGATAATGAGAAGATGGTCTGTAAATCAATATTTTCACTTGTTTTGTGCCCCAGGTATACAGTGTCGGTATGCATACAAATCCTATGTTGTGAAGACCATGGTAGTAAATTTTTGCTCCACCATGCCTAACCCTTCCAGTGTTGCTACCCATATGTTGCTCCTACTCCAGGGCATGCAACAAGCTGTGCACGCTATGCTGGACAAGATAGTGACAATCATCACAACCACATCCAAACACTGTGATGTCCAGCTGGTTGTCCTGCATCAATTCACTGTGAAAAGATTCAGAGGGGAATTGTTGTCATTCCAAGTGTCGACCGGAAGATGAGCTCTGGGAAGCTATGTGGTCAGAATGGAGCAACTGTTCCTGGCCCATGGTATTACAGCTGACACCCAATAGTATGCATTACTTTTAGCCTATGCAGGTCTGGAAATTTATCTGTTCTTTCAGGAATTCAACCATGAAGTGGAGCCCAATGCCCTCCCATACAATTGCTTAAATACTTTTTACTAGAATATTTCAATGTTAAAGTGCATGTTGAGGTGCCCCGCAATGTTTTTAGCAGCCACGAGCTTTCAACAGGACCGTGCCTACTTGCGATCACTGATTTTGTTCAGATTTATATTCTCTAGTCTTGTGTTCTGCGTCTTCGTTCAGTGCTTGTGGTTACACCAGAACCTTCCTTGCCCCCTCCCCCCAAAAGCGACAGACTGTTGTCGTGTGGGGAGTGGGCCCAGTGTCAGGCTGGAAGCTGATTGCTGCAGCCGTACCCTGCCATCCAGCCTGCGCTCTGGTGAAAACGACCAGAAGGGTACGCATCCACCTCCTGGTGCCATGAACCAGATGAAGGCGGAGACTGCTGTGGTGTGGGTGGGTCCAGTTCTGTCGGTAGGACAAGGAGAGGTGAAGGCTCCTTCTCCGTGGGGTCGTCCCGTGTTGTTGTGATGACACCCTTCGGTGGCTGCAGTGGCCTGCTCTCCTCTGGACCCGTTAATCTGGGAGAAGAGAGACTGAAAAATCATTGGGTACATGCCAAAGATGGTGATTTTGATGGTGGCACTGCAAGCTATCTGAACCTAAAAGAAGATACATACAAGTCGACAGACGACAGACAATCTTGGTTCGCGCCCATGGTCTGCTGTCGCTAAAAACCCTGTAAAAAAAAAAGAAGAAAAAAAAAAGCAGCGCGAAGCGATACTTGAGGCTTTCCTTTGGCACCGGATGCTGAGGAGGGTGGAGCAGTGTCCAGTGGCCGTGGCCGTGAAGCAATTCTGCCGGCGATGGCCCATCTCGTGGGTGCGAATGATGTGAGGTGAGAAACAGTTGCAATGCTTGATCCCTGGTGTGTGTGGAGCAAAGTTTGGCCTTCTGCTGTTGAAGGTTGTGACAGAACATTTCTCTCTGCTGTTTGACTGCGGATGGAACAGTGCACTAGTTACATGCAGTATTCCAATGAGTTCACAGAATGTTTGAAAATTTGTTCTCAGAGTTTGACATCGGGTACAATGTACACGATCACATCACGCAACATAACATAGCACCGCAAGCACATTTGAGTGCCGTGTGGCCTCTCGTCGGGTAGACCGTTCGCCTGGTGCAAGTCTTTAGAGTTGACGCCACTTCGGTGACTTGCGTGTCAATGGGGATGAATTGACGATGATAAGGACAACACACCACGTAGTCCCTGAGCGGAGAAAATCGCCAACCCAGCCAGGAATCGAACCCGATCCGTTAGATATGACTTTCTGTCCCACTGACTACTCAGCTAACAGGGGCGAACTGCATTTCCTTGTCATACCCTGTAAATCTGTTACCCACTCGCGATAAGTGTGTTCTGACTGTTTTTCGCAATTGAAGAATTGATACCTAGCTGCTACCACATTCCCTTGTTGTTCATAATAGTTTGTTAGTGAGTCTACCACTGCATCGTAAGCAAGTTCACACGGAGTGGCATTAGGAAAGAGTTTTTGAATTAATCTGAACACTGCACTTCCTACCGTGGATAAGAGATAGGTATGTTTCACAGAACCTGCAACATTGTGGGCTAGTAAATGTGCCTCAAACTGTGATATCCACTTGAGCTATTGCTCTTCTTGGTCACTAAAAAAGGTGGTATAGCAGCTGTAGTAGGTGGTGCTTGTTCCGTCGGGCGCACAGCATTGGCGAGTAGCTGCTGCATCGTGTTGAGTAGTGCTGCGATCTGCTGCGTCTGGAACTGAAACATGTGCATTAGCTGTGTTGCATTTAACGCTTGCAGTGCGGAGCCTGAGCAGGGGGGCGGGACAGGATTTGTGGGCATGTGGGAAGATACAAATGCAAAAAATATACAAGGGAGGCAGTCTAAATAATGACAAAATCAAAGAAATATTCTGCAACACCCGCCTGAAAACACTGATTAGCAAAACTGACAGGAAACTGTTAAAGCAATGAAGTGCTCCTGCAAAGTAAAGACTGAGAATTAAGGAGCCAGCACAATATAAATGAAATTCTGTGGCCACTGGGCAGTGGGTTCGGATGAGACTCGTCGCCAGTTGTTGGGTCCTGCCCACTCGTCTCGTGTAGGGTGTCTAAGGGATGCTGCGTTCTCGGAATGCTATGCAGCAATTCGAGCAAATAACATTAGTAGTTTCATTTCTATAAATCATATCTACAATACTTAACTTTAATGTACGAAGGTGTCTCAAGCGATGGGTGACGTGCGACATAAATCAGAGTCCTGGCTATACGCAATGTTCAAACAAGCAATGGATATGGGTCACTACAATCTGATATCGCAGCACTCTCTGCTAGGCCGTGTTAATGCTGTCCACTAATGTCTGAATACTCAGCACTAATGTCCGGCTGAGGCTGCCAGCAGCGACACTTATATTCACTTCTTGCAGGTGTCGCTCATGTTGTGGTGCGGTCCTCATCGGCGCACAATTGGCCGATGTCATTTCACTGCCTTCTCCGGTCTTGTGTTCTTTGTCTTCATTCCGGTGCTTGTGATTATGCCAGAACAGTTCGGGGCTCTTCCCAGTGTGTCAACCACTGCCTGGGAACTACACTAGTATAAATAGCTCATGCCTTGCCTGACCCATGCCAAAAATGCTACTTTTCTAAATGTTTACCCATGTACATAAACGATAAATTTGGATGAAATTGATGATGACGAGTAGGCATGATGATCCCCTTGTGAATGGACCATCTTACAGGGAGAGAATAGCCAAGTTGTGGGGTTTATCCCATGACTATCCGTTCTAGTGCACTAAATGTGAACAGTCGTACAAAACTTCCCTTGTCAAAGAAATGGTTACTTTACATTCACCAGGTGGAAGACTTCGTAATGACCACCTCAAGCATGAGGGTCCCCCATTAGACTTACCTCCCCATAATTAGGGCTTTTGAACAGTCTGTACGGTCATCAGCAGCATTACATGACACTTCGCAAGTGCACGAGTTGGGAGACTTATCACCTTTTGAGCTCACCCACACTACAGAAATTCTCATGACACATGCATAGCTACAGCAACGATACTATCAAAGTGAAAGGACAGTTTTGGCTTGCATTCAGTATCATTCCACTGTTTTCATGCCAAACATCTTGCTGGTAAGCATTTAAGGAACCACAAACATCCTTGGTTTGAACCTTTTTAATACTTTGGACTCGGAAGTACATGACTCCACCAAAAGCATTCAGCTGCCGGAGGCTAGCTCATACTTTAGCAACTTCATTCCAAGTACAATTCAGTCATGTCACCCCCCTGCCAATAGCCATTTCCTGTTTCTTCAAAGTGTGGAATGTTCTATTCGTTCTCTGGGATGAGCTATAGTCAGAACTACAGCGCATCTAAGGGAAAGGTAGTCTCAATGCAGTCCCAGCAGTCGGAGTGGTATTTTGGAAAAGCCAATTCACGGTCAACGTACAATCCGCCACAAACACCTATCCAATTCCAAAAGTGGATGACATTATGGCATGTCTTGCAGGAGGCAAGATTTATTAGCAGGATGCTATCTTTCAGCTCCCTCTGAAAGAAGCATTATAGAGCATTCTGCTCGTTGACATTCCTTTTGGACTATTCCACTATAACAGGCTTTCTTTTGGTGTTTCCAGTGCTCTGGCTATTTTTCAGTGGTACTTTGAACAGTTGATGTCCAGTGTACCCGGCATAGCAAACTATCTGGATGAATTCTAGTCATTACGTTGATGTCCTTTAACAAGTGTAACATTTTTTGTCCCTCAGGTGTCGTATCTTGATCATGTTCACAATGCTTAAGGAATACAATCCACATCATACTACATTTAAACAGTCCAGTAACTTTGAGGACATTAAGTAATTACAATTTGTGCTTGGCCAACTTAATTATTATTGCAAGTTTGTCCCACATACCGTGGTCATATCGGAACCACTCCATCAGTTATGTAAAAATGTAAAATTGTGGTCTTTGATCCAGCAAAACCTTTAATTGTAGCAACTGATGGTTCTGATTACGGCTTCGGTGCATTGTTATCTCGTATAATATATGGTGTGGAACATCCTATTGCATTCATATCCAAAACTCTAACACAGGCACAATGCAACTACAGCCAAATAGAAAAGGAGGCCGTGGTTGCTGTGTTTGCACTAAAGAATTCCACAATTATGGCTGATGTTTCATGTTATTGACTGAACATAAACGTCTTTTACCATTATTGAAAGCAGACTCAAATATTCCTACCACAATGGCGTGTCTCCTCCGGAGGTGGGCATTGTTTTTCTTAGCTACTCGTACGACATCAGATATCGCTCGACAGCTCAGCATGCCGACACTGACATTCTCTCCATATTGCCAAATGGACACGACACACTTTTTGATTTGAAACCAGAGGTCTGTTGCCAGATGGACAAAGAACCTGAAGGAGGTGTAGCCACCCTTCCTTAAGGTGCAAAGTTCATTGCCCATCACTGACTGGAGGACCCAGTTATCTATCTTCACCAGTGGGGCCCTGGCAGTGGTCACTCATTTATTAGGACAGAATGTGGTGGAAATATGATTAAACAATGGCTCTGTGTGTCACAAGCATCTGGTACACTGAGGATGGCTAACAGATGGGAAAGAGTTGGATCATCCAGAAGTCCAAGCATTCTGGCACAGGTGCCACAAGTTCTCTATCCTCATTAGAGCCCTCTTGCTGCAAGGGGAAAGTGGTCAAACCTGCACTGTGATACAGTTTGCCTTGTGGCACAGTATACCATCCCTGAACATCAGAGACACTGGGGAATAGTGCTCATGAAGAGGCTGGCCCTTCGTTCTCCACAGGACGACTCCCAGAAACCATGGCTACTGTTAAAGGGCATCAATTCACATCTTCTGAATTTACCACTTTTTGTGCTTCTGACAACATTGCCGTAGTGTGCAAAGTGCCTTTCATTCCACATCCACTGGATTAGCAGAACATTTCGTATGTGCATTCGAGTCACAGTTATCAAAGCTGCATCCCCTTCCTGATTTAGATGAAGCCCTCACTTTGTTTTTGGTATCGTATTGCGCCACAGGTCAGTACGGCATCAGCCCCCCCAAAAAGCTCCACGGATGATTGTATCGGTCCAAACTCTCCGACCGTCAACATACAGGACCTCCGTTTCTCCATTCGTGGTCTCGATTCCAATTTCATTCTGTCAAAGATGATGTATGGGTATTGGTTTTCTCCAAAAATCTTCACCAGTGGGGCCCTAGCAGTGGTCACCCATTTATAAGGACAGAATGTGGTGGAAATATGACTAAACAATAGCTCTGTGTGTCACAAGCATGTCAACCAGGTGTGCTCACAGAAGACAGTGACACCTCCTAGCATTGGATTGTTACGCCCTTGGGTTCCAGAGTTGGACAACAGCATTTCTCAGATAATAATGCCGCTATTGCGATGTGTCATGGCTTAAGGTGTATGTGTACGTGCAGTGTGCAAAGTTTGCCCTCATCTAGTCTATAAGGTAGTTTCTCACTGTCGTCGCCATAAATCCGTTGTATCGCATAATGGACCAACCCTGGTCTGGAAATATTTTTACGAAGTGACGTAGCAGTAATAGACAGTGTTTCATTTGCTTTGAAAGATTAAAGATTTGTATACCATTTCTCTGAGACAGTAGAAGAGGAAGGAAATTAAAAACTTAACAACTCATTCATAGTATACAATAAAAATAGAAAACAGCTGTCTGTGATCTGCTTGTAGCCCATGAAAAGGGACAAATTAACATGAAAAAAAGTTCTGCAACCCCAGTTTTCACCCTTTAGCACTGACTATTCACAATGCCCAGTGCACGATCCTCAATTACATAATTCTTGAGGAGGATTTCAAAAATTAGAATCAGTATGAGAATACCGGTGATTTTTTTTGTAGTATTCAACCACTTACCACTCTTTGAGAAAATACTGAATGACAGACAGACTCAGTTTTCTTTTATTTGCTTATTTAATTTAATATCTGACGGATCAGCCCTCTACCTGAGTAGGAGTGGATTTTTAGTCCTCGGTACATGAACACGGGCTAGTAGGGGGCAAAGTTGAGAGGAGCACCCACTTCTTTGGAGTGTGGGGTACTGTCACTGGTAAGGATTGGATGAAATCGTTCTCACTGAAGTGGACCAATGAGCTCGCAATGGTGCAGCAAACCGTGCAGCTCAGAAGTGTCCGTGGTCTCGGGGGCAAAACTGATGGGTGGACTGTACTGTATTAACGGCACAAGACTACAACGTAAAGGAATTTTTGGTGGTACTCGATAGCACTGACATGTTAGAGGCAGATCGGAGAGATGTAATAGGACACAATTTTACGATAAGGAATGGCAGAAGAAACTATGGAAACAACTGAATCCTTAACAACTCCCCCTGTGCCGTGCACCAGGATTTTTTATGCAAGTCCAAGATGTTGCACCTCAGTTCTTTAAACAATGGATGTAGTCCAGCCTGAGTGGCAACGCAAGAAGGCAGAGAGGTTTTGTGTAATAGCATCACTTCCGCAGAAGTGACTTGTTATCCCCTCCCCCACTGTACGTACTCAAAGCAAACCTTTGATGAAAAATCGTGCACACAGCATCGTCAGAGGCCAGTACCAAGTGTGCCACTGATGGTGACCAGAATGGACTTTGCCTGCCAGAACATGAGAACAGAAGGCAAAGTCAACTCATTTTGAAGGGTTACACCCACCCACTCAATCAATCTGCAGGACAGAGCAGTGATGTCTAGAGCTCCACTGACCATGTGGGTGGCAACCATTGTTGCAGCTTTACCTGATATTGCAGCAGAGAGGGGCTTGCTAACAGTGGGTCGCCCAACAATGACATGACACGGAAGTGGCACCGTGTTGTCTTTTCAGGCGAGTCCTGTTTCTGTGTACAGCAATATCCACTTGTGGATCTTCAGAGGAGGATGGGTTTTGCTGAATTGCATTCGTTGTCCTTATGCAGGACAGGCACCTGGTGCGACTGGTGAGGAGACTCATTGAGTATACAACACAAACACCTCTGGTTTTCGTACCTGATAACTTGCACAACAGCTCTTACATTTCTGATTTTTTAAGGTCAGTGCATGTGTCCTGTCTTCAGGGACTCCATTGTCTTTGAACAAGATAATGCGAGACCGCATGTTGTCTGTGCTGTCATGTTCTCCAGATCTTACCCATTGAAAACATCTGGTCATAAGTTATAGAGAAACTGGAACTTCACCATTTGCCCCTTTGTTTGAAGAACTCTGGAATAGAGCTGTAGCAGTGTGGAATGATGTAACTGTATCTGTCATACATGCTTAGTTTTACTTGTTGCCCAGCTGTGGTAAAGCCATGGCTGCTGCCAGAGGACCAGGTCTGTGTACTCAATTTCACACCCTCTACCTCTCCAGAATTCCTACGAATGTTACGTTTTCTTTCAACAATACTGTGTGTGCGCAAGAGGACAAATTCTGTTTTATAAAAAGATAACTATTTATCAAACATGACTGTTTCATGTATGAAAAGGTTTTTCAGAGGCCACTACTTATCGCAGAATTTGACTACTTAAATTATTTGATGAATCACGTAAACCTCATCTTCAGATTACAGTAGTGATACAAAAACATTTTTTTATACTAACAAGCAAAGCTGTTAAAAGTATTCCAGGCATACAGAAACATTAAATTGAAAATATAAAACACTTTTAATATCTATGTGTACTTTTGTTAAATGTTTTTGCATTGCCATTGTAGGCTGAAGATTAAATTTATACTTCCTCTGTCAGAAAACTTCGATGACTTTAATTTATTTCTGAGTTTGCAATACTAGAAAGGAACAAATGTTGCTTTTATGCTACCTGGTATGTATGCGTCCTTAAAATGACCTCAGTCATGTTTCTGTCCAAACTCGGTAGGTAGCAGGGCTGTGCTTAGCAAGACACTGTTTGGGTTCTCGAGTTAAGGTGACACAATGGATGCTGATCGTAAGCAAAGAGGGAATATTAAGTTCTGTACTAGGCTCTGAAAAACTCCTAGTGAAACATGAAAAGTGATTAAGATTAAGCAAGCATATGCAGGCGAGTCACTTTCGAGAAGTGGTGTTTTAAAGTGGCACACAAGTTTTTTTGTGAAGGCAGAGATTCAATGCAAGATTATTCCAGAGTTGGTCGCTCGTCTACAGCACATTCCGATGCAAACATAGAGCGTGTAAGGCAGTTATTGCAAGAAGACTGCCATGAAACTGTGCGTGCAATATGAGAAGAGCTAAATTTGAATCACGATATGTGTCGTAAAATTTTATGCGAAGATTTAGGGAAACGGAAACTTAATGCAAAACTTGTCCCTCACACACTAACAGATGAACGAAAAGAGAAAAGATGAAGAATTTCTGCTGAACTACTGGATGGAGACAGATTTGATCCCACATTTGTCAGTGATTATTGCTCAGGATGAAAGTTGGTGCTACCAGTATGAGCCTCATGCGAAGTGTCAAAATGCTGAATGGAGGAATCTTGGATCACCAGGAACCTTCGAGAACATAGACAGTGTTTATAGCATCCTTTCCTAGTAAAGGATTAGTTCACCATATGTTCCTCCAGGTTGAGAAGTGAACCAAACTCTTTACATCAAAGTTTTGAAATGTTTGCGACAAGCAGTTCAATATCGCTACCCAGATGTGTTGTATTTTCAGGACTGGTTCTTGCTGCAATACAATGTGAGACCCCCTACGGCTTTATCTGTTACTGAGTGTCTGGCCAGACATTCTGTTTTTGCCATCCTACATCTGCCATTTTCACCCGACCCCTCACTTTTTGATTCTTTCTTGTTTCTGTGAGTGAAAAGGCGGCTGAAAGGAAAGCTTCATCAAGATATCACAAACATCCAACGGCCTGTGACAAATGAGCCTAGAAGCATTCCATTTCAAAATCTCCCTGCTTGCTTCCAAGACCTCCAGAAACATTGGCAACTGTGTAGCCTATAGATAGCCAAGGGAACTACTTGGATAGGAGCTGGGCTCATCACTTGGTAAGTGCAATTTTCTATTTTTTTAAAAAAAGTTCTGGAACTTTTCGGAGAAAGGAAGTGTTTTGAAATATGTGGCTTCATTAAATTATTTAAGTAGCCAATACATCTAGTGACTGGTCGTCATCTATCAAAAACCTTTTTGTAAGATTGTTTTTTTTTTTTTTCAATCTTTCCTGATGCAGAAATTGTGATACTGAGCAGCGTATATGAATAAATGCAACCATACTGATATTGTTTACTTCCCCTTTACACCTGCATTGACTGAATCCTTTTGCATCACACCTTCCCTGTTTACTGCTCTCACTTCTTCCTCCTCCTCCTCCTCCTCCTCCTCCTCCTCCTCCTCAACCCATCGTGCCTATCCCATGGATAAAGTGTTGTTAATTCATCTTAGTGTAATATGTAATATGAATAACTGGTTTAACAGAGCTGGAAATGAAGGTAAAGGAACAAAAGGATAAACTTGGGGAGCTACGTGAATATCGGAAAGAGATGGAAATGAAAGAGAGAGAGGAGGATGCTGCAACAGATTCTTTAAAGCATGAGATGGTGAGTTTTTAATTTGATTTGTACCACATATTAAAAAATTTTACTCCCTGTTCTTGTACTGATAATGGGTCATTTCAAGACAGTGTGGTGAGTTCTGCAGTTGTAATTGAATTTTTATTTAATTTTAACTTCTAAGCCATTTATGCGATTGTGAATAGACACAAATGAAACATTTCAATACATAATCCACACTACTGCGTGTACAAAATTACTTCAGGATGCACGGCTATGATGGTGAGGCCCTTGCTGGAGGCACAGCACACATTTCACTAATCCCACGAGATCTGTAGCCACACCAAATGCACACAGTTGTCAAACATCACCCCCCCCCCCCCCCCTACCACCACAACACTTCCCACTTACTATATACTTTAATTTTAAGCGGTTTGCTGTCCTGTGTGATCTTTCATTGCACACTGGGATTTTGTGTTTGGGTTTATGCTCACAGGAATTATTATTTTATTTATTACTGGCTGTTACCTGCTGTTTTGCTCACTTATCAGTAGTTTTTTTCTGATGAGTGTTCGTGAGTAAGCAAGCTAGTAATTTTACAAAATTTCTGTGTTCGTAGTGGCGCAGAGACATACGTGTAAAAAACGTACCAGTTATGTGGGTACATAATGAATGTGTTTATATTATTTTACTGCATATCAAATCTGAAAGCATGCATTGTATTTTCTAATTATATTAAAACAGTGACTTGATTCATTACATTCCTGCAGAAGTATAAATTTTAGGGTTTTCTCTGGCCCGCCTAGTACTGGACCGACCATTCTTTCAAGTAGATTAGAAGCTGTAAGAGGTGCGTGACACTCAATGTCTAAAATGCGACGGACTTGTGACAGTTCTAATGTCTCTGTAGCTCTCGAGGCTGCCTGATGTCCAGCATCAAAGTTCTGGCGGACACGAGATTGCTCTGAGGTTCGTTGGATTCGAGTAACTTTCACAGCTCGAACTCACTTAGAACTATACACTAAATCAGCCTTATGTTTGCTCAAAGTGATACAACTTTCTAAATAGCCTTTGGTATTACTCAGGGTTCAATCTCTCTCTGTACCATTTATGATCAGAATAGATTAAAAGGTAAAGTCATGAAAATGTAACAGAGTGAGTTACTTTCACAATTAATAAAACTGGCATTAATACTTAAGTGTAGATTGAACATGTTCAGAATTAAATAAGCATTGTATTGATTACATTGAATCATGTTCCAACAAATTTCAGGCATGTAGCTGGTCATAGTTTTAATTCATTGCACAATATTTTGCCTGGGCACCTGCCAGTACCTTGAGGTGAGCCACGGAAGACTGACAAAGACTTGCTCTGTTCCACCCTATAAAATCTGATGAACTGTGACTGTGGCTACCAGTTGGTCAGTGCATGGAGCTCCATCTCCTCGATTTGTTCCAGTCAAAGACGACAGTGTGTGTCAGTGCCTGCGGCAAGCAGTAACACGGAGGACAGCTGAGTTTTGCGGTTCCTCCAGCGAAGTGTGGTCTGTCTGTCAACTTGAATTTTGGCACGTGCACAGAATGTGGGGCGCAACAGAACAAGTTTTCATCAATCTTAGATTGTTCACCTGAAGGTAACTGGCAGGTGCTCAGTTGAAATATCCCACAATGAATTAAAGTATGACTGGCTGCAAGCCCGAAATTTGTTTGAACGTGGTTCAATGTAGCCAATACAATTCTTATGCAATTCTCAACATGTTTAATCCATACTTAAATATGAACACCAGTATTATTAATTGCAAAAGTGACTCACGCTGATACATTTTCGTGTCTTAACCATTTAACCTATTCCGATGGTATTTGGTGTGGAGATAGGCTGATTTAAGAAGTATTGCTCTGGTTTGGAAATATTGTAGATCCAAGCTGATGCACAGAACAGTCAGTCGTAGTGGGGAAGTGGGTAGTCTCCAGGCGACCCGTGTTTATGTATAGTGACTTTGCTGTTTCGTTTTTGTCCATTGCTCTCACATCAAATAAAAACAAAATGAATTCTGTGACCGGGTGCTATCGAGTGAATTAAAATATGTTCACATAATTACGGAAGGCTAAAATTTGTTATTGGTTTCAGACTATATTATTTCCACCTTTCTGGCAGTTGAGCATCAATGGCCTTGCATAACAATGAAGTTATTTTTGTCAGTTTGCTAAAGAAATTTGGCTTTTATAAGTCTATTTCCTCTGAGGAAGACAATTTATTTGAAACGAAGTGTGTAATTCCACATTATTGACTGGTTTTAACTGTTCACTTAACTTCAAGTGCACGTTTTCGTTCTCTAGCACGTTTGGCATTATGCCATAATAAAGAGCCAAACATGAGATAATACAGTATTGGTACTCCAAGGAAATTTACATCCGTATCAGGACATGTGAATGTGCACTTTAAGCCGAATTATGCATTTTAGTATGGTTCACGAAATTCCGATGTTCTTGGAGTATCCTCTAATGTCTTGTTCCTTTTATGACATAATGTAAGATCTTTTAATGTTTTACACATACGAACTTTCAGGCTTCCTGAGTCATCGTAGCTGCACAAACGCGGTGACGCCAGTTGTCAGGTGCTCTCTGGCAACTGCTAAAATGAACCTATTTCTAACAGGTCACAGAAAATATTGCGAGTGATTGTTTGAAAAGCGTTAATTTCAAAATAAATTTCCTTTTACGCAAGATGGTCTATGTGTGAGAATGTATGGTGACTTTCTGAAATCACAAACTGTTGGACTCTCATTTAAAAAGTAAACTCTTTGAGAACGACCATTTAGAATAATTTTGAGCCCAGAAGATGAGACATTTTTCTCATTGTTAAAAAATTTACTGGCACATTTGTGTAATGTATCTTAAAGTGTAACATGCACAAAAAAGGATCAACATTATATGTGAAAGCTTAGCTTCTCGTGCAGCTTTTTAATCTTTGAGACTAATATGTGAAAGCTTTACTTTCCTTGTATTAACACTATGTATATTAATTTAAACCATTAATGTTTCCTATTTGTGTGTTCGCTCTACTTAAGTGATGTTCCTATTGGTTTACTACATCACGTGTCCTGTGCTCTGAATGTCCACTGTCATTGGCTGGCGAGATCACGTGACGTGAGCTGTGACTGGCTTACAAGAGCACATCACAATCTAGATTTCAATGCTTCAGAAAGTAACATGTTGCTGCACATCACACATCTTTCCAAAACGTGTTTTTTCCCCTGAATTTTGTTTCCTAAAGTGCCAGGAAATACTACGCCGGTGTATAAAACCATATCATTCCTTTGTTTGGTTAAGCTTTACAGTTTCGAGGAAAAGTATACTGTCACTTAACGTGAAAAAAGTGTATTTTCACCTGGGAGAAAGTTTATTTTTTACCAGGAAAAATCCGGGAATTTTTTCCTTGTCCATGTATACATCCTGCCATTCCTATCACATATGGAGCGCAGCAAAAATGACTGTTTAAGACACCTCTTTGCCCACTCTAATCAATCCAATCTTGACCTTGTGATCCCTACAGGAGCAGTAAGTAAGTGCTGCAGTTCACTGCCCCACAAAAAAAAGTGAAACATATGGAAGGCGTGGTCAGATGTTGTATATAAGGGGCATTAGAAAAGAAATGAGCTGGAGGCATAATTACAGAAACCAGTACCTGTATGTTAGAAGTATTTACCCTGGCTGTTCAAACCAAACTTTGTCTGCTGCTTTACCTACAACTGAGCCTATGTGACTGTTCCATTCCATACCTCTACAAAGTATTTGCATGTATTAACCAGTTTGAATACTGAGTCATTGATATTGTGGGCATATTGTACTACTTTTCTGTGTGAAGTGCACAATTTTACGCTTCTGAACATTTAAAGCAACTTCCCGTTCTTTGCGCTCCTTTGAAATCTTATCAACACATGACTGAAGGTTTGTGCAGATTTTTTCAGACAGTATTTCATTACAGGCATCCACATCATCTGCAATAACTCTGAGGTTACTATTAACATGGTTTTTGAGGTTACTAACATAAACTACAAACAGAAAGGGTCCTAAAACACTTCCCTACTGTACACTTTGCTTCCTCAGATAACGTCACCACTCAAGTTAGCATACTGTGTCCTCCCTACAAAGGAATCCTCAAACCAGTCACAAATTTTGTTTTATACTCCACGCAATCATTCTTCGATAATAAATGTATGTGTGGTACATCATCAAATACCACTTGGAAATCGAGAAACAATGCATCTACCTAATTGCCTGGATCCCTGGATTTCAGTATGTCATGTGAGGAAAGTGCAAGTTGGGTGTCACATGATCAATGTTTTGGGAATCCGTACTGGTTGGTGTGAAGCTGGTGACTCTGTTCACAATACCTCAGTACTTTTGAGCTCGGAGTATGTTCTAAGATTCTACAACAAATAGATGTCACGGATAAAGGACAAAAGTTTTACAAACCAATTCTTCTACCCTTCCGTTTGCAGCCCTTGTCTTCTCCCATCCATCCAGCAGAGTCCACGATGACCTGTGTGGTAGTTTCCACTTCCCGATCTTCCTGTCCCTCCCTCAGCATCACTCCCCTGGACACTTGCCCAGATGGACTCTCAACAGTGCTAAAAGAATACAACTACAGACATTCTTTCAGCAGCTGAGCTAGCAATCCCCTGTTCCTTAGTCCACCCTGATGGAAGACAGTACCTTGGTGGTCATAAGAAACCTGAGGCCATTAGAGATCATAGGCGGACTCTCCAACATCATAAGCGGCACCCATCAACGGAGCACATCATTGCCTTTAAGCAGCTCCATATTGGGTCCGCCACCTAATAAAACAACAGAAGCAAGAATGTTGGGAATGATACATTTCAGTTATCAGACCATATACCTCTCCTTCACAGGTTTGGACTGAGATCAGACATCTCTGCAGGTACCGAAACCTACAGGTGTAGCTTGTATAACCACGAATTGCACTATCTACACTGACCTAGATGCTGTTGCCAAACATTTTGCTCTGTATTATGCTCAAGCCTCAGCACCTGAGAACTATCAGCCTGCCTTTTCCGTTCTAAAACACCAGGTGGAGTGAAAGCAATTATCATTTACTACAACCCACTTTCAGCCATATAATGCATCGTTCAGTCAGTGGGAATTCGGAATTAGTCACTGTCATAGCTTACTGCCCTGATACAGCCCCAGGGCTATGATCAGGAACTGTCAGTGGATTGTCAGCATCATATCCTTCCCATTTTTAATTGCATCTGGATTGAGGGCAAATCTCCATCACAGTGGTGAGAAAGCATTATTGTCCCAGTGCTGAAACCAGGTGAACACCCTCTAAAAATGGAAAGTTATAACCCAATAAGTCTCACCAATGTTTTCTGTAAGTTGCTTCAGTGCATGGTGAGCTGGTTACTGTGTTGGCTCCTTGGGTCTCGGGGTATTCGGGCTCCATCCGGAGGTGGTTTTTCACCACGGCCATTCCACTACTGATAATCTGGTTTACCTGGAGCCTGCCATCTGAGCAGCTTTTGCCCAACGTCAACACCTTATAGCCATCATTGTCGACCTGCCAAAGGCTTATGACACCACCTGGCGACACCACATCCTTGCTACCTTAAACAAGTGGGGTTGGGCGCTGATGACCACGCTGTTTAGTGCCCGTAAACCTCAAAAACACACACAAACACACACACACACACACACACACACACACACACACACACACACACACACACACACACACGTAAGTGAGGTCTCTGAGGTCTGCTCCCAATTTTTATACAGAACTTCCTGTCATGCTGTATGTTCTGGGTTCGAGTTGGTGCTTCCGACATTACCCCCAATATCCAAGAGAAACTGGGTCCTGCAGGGTTCTGTATTGCGTCTCTCTCTCTCTCTCTCTCTCTCTCTCTCTCTCTCTCTCTCTCTCTCTCCCCCTTTCTTCCTTTCTTTCTTTCTATCTTTCTAGTAGCCATCAATGGACTAGCAACAGCTGTGGGGTCCTCAGTATCACCACCCTTGTATGCTGACAACTTTGGCCTCTACTATTGCTCCTCTAGAGTGGGTGTCGCCAAGCGTTGACTGCGAGGTGCCATATGAAAGACACAGGCATGGGTCCTCTCACATGGTTTTTGGTTTTCAACTGCCAAGAGCCACATCATGCACTTCTGTCTATGTTGTACCATTCACCCGTAACCAGAACTTTGCTTACAGACCTGCTACTCAATGCGGTGGAGACTTATCACTTTTAGGAGTGGTCTTCGATTTTTGGTTGACGAAATTCTCCATCTTTTCCAACTTAAGGCAAAGTGCTGGCTGCACCTTAATGCACTTCGCTGCCTGAATAATAGCAGCTGGGGTGCAAATTGCACTACCGTTCTGCAGCTTTACAAAGCTGTGATACAGTCCCATCTTGATTATGGGAGTCTGGCATATTGTTCACATCACTCTAAGCATTGCGGATACTGGATCTGATACACCACTGTATGGTTTGACCTGCACAGGAGCCTTTGGAACTAGTCCTGATAACAGGTTCTGCCATTGTGGATTATGCGCGAACAACAGCTTGTTATGAAACTTCCTGACAGATTAAAACTGTGTGCTGGACGGAGACTCAAACTCGGGACCTTTGCCTTTAGTGGGTGTGGTGTGCGTACTGTAAGACCTTCGGTACACACACCGTCAGATTATTTGACTTGTCACTCTAACGAAGTAGGCGAGTGTCAGCAATATGTCTCGTGGTTTTATCGTGGCGTGTTTATCTTCTGCCGTTAGGTCAGACAATAGAAATGCCACTTGCATGCTTAGAGTAGCAGGTTAACTGTGACCAACTTTAAACAGAACTTGATTAATTTTCACACACATTTATTAAAATAATAAAAAGCATAGACATTACATAACTTGTGATGTTTAAAGCTTTCCCGGCGTACTGATTGTTCCATAAAAACACGGGAGAACTGCCGGATATCAGTAACTTCCTGCCACGATATTTCGGCGCAGAGTCTTCTGGCCATCTTCAGGTGAATGCCACTGTAGTAGTACTGGCGAGTACGCGCTGAGCTCCGCTATTTAAAGCCTTCTGAGGTGACATTGCGCATGCGCTGCTCAGCGTGCGCGTTCATAACGGCTCCGTGCGCTGCGCCTCGCGCCCTCCACTGCGAAAGCCTGGCATATCGGTGTCAGGTCGATTTCCATCTTTATGCAGATAACTACGTCGACTACGAAGTTTCTCTATAACAGGATTCCAAGCAGAGTTCAGCTGATAACCGCTATCTCGATTGATGAGTCTCATTGTCAGACAATCTTATTTCCACAGATTCATTGATAATCGAGCTCCAAAAGTTTGATGTATGGGCCAAAATTTTTGTGTCGTTGTAATTCATGGAATGGTCTGTGGAAATACAATGTTCGGCGATTGCGGACTTGGTGGGTTGGAGAAGGCGAGTTTGCCGTTGGTGTTCCACAATGCGTTCCTGCGCAGTTCATGTTGTTTGCCCTATATATGATTTGCCGCATTCACACGGAATTTTGTAAACACCTGGTTTACGCAGGCCCAGGTCGTCTTTAACGGATCCCACCAGTGATGAAATTTTGGAAGGAGGGCGAAAGATGACTCTCACTTGATACTTTCTCAATATTCTGCCTATCTGTGAAGAAATATTCCCAATAAATGGTAGATAAACAGTCGACCTGAAGGCCTCTTCCTCTTCCTTGTTCCGTCGTTTGTAGGTCTTCATCACTCTGTTCACTTGCCTAGGTGAAAAGCCATTCTTCAAAAATACTTTTTGCAGGTGTTCCAGTTCCGCTTGAAGACTGTCGGCGTCAGAGATAGTATGAGCACGGTGGACCAAGGTTTTGAGAATGCCCATTGTTTGTGCTGGATGGTGGCAACTAGTGGCTTGTAGATACAGGTCTGTATGAGTGGGCTTTCTGTACACCGAGTGACCAAGTGTGCCATCACTCTTCCGTCGCACCAAGACGTCTAAAAATGGCAGACAACCATCTCCCTCTATCTCCATGGTAAATTTAATGTTTTCATGTACGGAGTTCATGTGACGTAAAAATTCTTGGAGACGGCCCAGACCATGAGGCCACACTATAAAAGTGTCGTCAACGTACCGCCAAAATACTGTCGGTTTAAAAGTGGCAGTCGAGTGCTCTCTCCTCAAAATCCTCCATAAAAAGATTGGCCACCAGGGGAGGCAAAGGACTCCCCATGGTGACACCATCAGATTGTTCGTAAAATTCGTTGTTAAATATAAAATATGTAGAGGAGAGAGTGTGCTCAAACAACGCTGTAATGTCTGCACCAAACATATTGCCAATGAGGTGTAATGAGTCCACCAGAGGCACCTTTGTAAACAGTGAAACCACATCAAAACTGACCAATAAATCACTACTTTGCAGTTGTAGTGACCGAAGTCGACTGATAAAATCACCAGAATTCTTTATGTGATGTGCACACTTGCCTATCACTGGTTTGAGCAGAGATGCCAAGAATTTTGCTAGGTCGTAGGTGGCTGCTCCAATGTTACTCACAATTGGACGTGATGGCACATTTTTCTTGTGGATCTTAGGCAGTCCATATAGCCTAGGTGGAACTGAACTGTTTGGTTTCAGTCTCTTGATGACCTCCTTCGGTAGAGAACTATTTGATAAAAGTTCTGCTGTTTTTCGCGCTACTCTACTCGTGGGATCCTTATCGATTTTGTGATACTTTGAATCACATAATAAAACATTGATCTTATTAATATAGTCATCCCTTGGTATGAGGACAGTAGCGTTTCCTTTGTCAGATTTTAAGACTACTGTATCCACATCTGCTCGTAAGTTACGGAGGGCTATCCTCTCCATGGGCGAGATGTTACTCTTCATTGGTGCATCCCTGGTCAATACACGGCAAGACTCTCGACGAACTTCCTCCGCTTCATCTGTATCAAGACGGTATACAGCTTCTTCGACGGCACTGACGAAATCCACTAGTGGCGGTGAAACAGGTGTGGGAGCAAAATTCAGTCCTTTTGCTAGCACAGACACAGTCGCGTCATCTAAAGTTTTCTCTGTCAAATTAAGCTGAGCAGCGCATGCGCAATGTCACCTCAGAAGGCTTTAAATAGCGGAGCTCAGCGCGTACTCGCCAGTACTACTACAGTGGCATTCACCTGAAGATGGCCAGAAGACTCTGCGCCGAAATATCGTGGCAGGAAGTTACTGATATCCGGCAGTTCTCCCGTGTTTTTATGGAACATTACATAACTTGATTCTGGATGCTGTTTACAATTGACAATCTGAAGTTCCTTTGGTCATGGTACGTTAATCTTATTTTCACATATCTCTGATACTTGACAAAGTGTCTAGTCATTTATCTTCATGGCTATGTACAGGAATATGGTAATCTTATTAGGCGCAGACTGAAACTTGACTATAGACTGGTGCAGACTGGTCACTAGTTATAATACCTGGAGCGTTCACGTATTATTGCGCGAGTGTGATCTGCGAGGAGAAAAGATTCTACGTTAGCAGCAATCTCATTGGCTGCGTTACATATTAATACGTGGCTCGGCGGAAGCAGAATTTGGTCCGTCTCTAAGACAGCGCCATCTCGTAGAGCGGAGACGGACGAGCACTGTGACTGCGCTGTCGTGCTTAGCGAGGCGCGCTCTAGTGGGAAAGTTGTGTACGCGCTGACTACGCGGAACTATGTACACAACAGTGGGCAAGTGCTCCACCAACTGAGCCACCCAAGCAATACTCAAGCCCCGTCCTCACAGCTTCACTTCTGTCAGTACCTCGTCTCCTACCTTCCAAATTTCACAGAAGCTCCCCTGCAAAACTTGCAGAACCAGCACTCCTGGTAGAAAAAATATTGGGGAGACATGGCTTTGCCACAGCCTGGGGGATGTTCCCAGAATGAAATTTTTACTCTGCAGTGGAGTGTGTGGTGATATGAAACTTCCTGGCAGATAAAAACTGTGTGTCGGACTGAGACTCGAACTCTTGACCGGTCCGGTCCTCACCCTACCTGCTCATTTACTGTTCTTCCCCCCTTCTCGCATGGTCTGTTAGACTTGTTTCTCTTTTGTGTCTCTGCACTTCTCTTGCCCTGTTTGTGTTCTTAGTATTTCCTAAGCAATTGTTTAGTGGGGTACATGTGGTAAGTGGTGGGTGTTGGGAGCTGTACATTCCCTCATTACAATCTGCTTTTGGGGCTTCCAGCTGCTTCTTAGGTGGGACATCTTGCCTGCCTCTTTCCCTGTGTCTCCCTTTCTTTCTTTTGCCCTTATCTCGCCCTTGTTGATGTTTCGTGGACATCGGGCTTTTCTTCCCTCGGGTTTTGTGTGGTAGACTATATATGATCTACAGCATAGAGACCCATCTGTCGAGGATAAGGGGACTGGTGATCTTGCAGTTTGGTCCCTTTAATCCTCCAGCCAGCCAGTCAACCAACCAATCAAACAGTTGGTGCCCATATAGGTTATACTTAAAGTAATGACTGCCAAAACAAGTGTCAGAAGTTCCTTTACTCAATTCGATTCAGAGAACCTAATGCATAATGAATTTTTTTTTTTTTTCACCGTCTTGTATTTAACTCCATATGCAACATGAAGCAAAGTTACTAGCATCATACGACAAAATGAAAATTTGCTCAAAATTTGGATTTGCCAAGAGAGGCAAATGTGTAAGAATTTTTTAATTTTAAAATTATACTCTCCAACTTTGCTGCCCAGACAAAAGGAGTTCTCTTCACTAGTAATTTTGTGAGATTTTTCATGGTTACTGTATAGTTCTCCATGAAATTTCAGTGGTAATAGGCTACACCAAGAAACAATTTCAGTTTTTTAACATTTTTCAGTGCTGGAAAATCAAATTTTAGTTCTACATCTACATCCATACTCCGCAAGCCACCTGACAGTGTGTGGCGGAGGTTACCTTGAGTACCTCTATCGGTTCTCCCTTCTATTCCAGTCTCGTACTGTTCGTGGAAGGAAGGATTTTCGGTATGCCTCTGTGTGGGCTCTAATCTCTCCGATTTTATCCTCACGGTCTCTTCGCGAGATATATGTAGGAGGGAGCAATATACTGCTCGACTCTTCGGTGAAGGTATGTTCTCGAAACTTTGACAAAAGCCCGTACCGAGCTACTGAGCGTCTCTCCTGCAGAGTCTTCCACTGGAGTTAATCTATCATCTCCATAACGCTTTCGCGATTACTAAATGATCATGTAACGAAGCGCGCTGCTCTCCGTTGGATCTTCTATATCTCTCTTCTATCAACCCTATCTGGTACGGATCCCACACTGCTGAGCAGTATTCGAGCAGTGGGCGAACAAGCGTACTGTAACCTACTTCCTTTGTTTTCGGATTGCATTTCCTTAGGATTCTTCCAATGAATCTCAGTCTGGCATCTGCTTTACCGACGATCAACATTATATGATCATTCCATTTTAAATCACTCCTAATGCGTACTCCCAGATAATTTATGGTATTAACTGCTTCCAGTTGCTGACCTGCTATTTTGTAGCTAAATGATAAAGGATCTATCTTTCTGTGTATTCGCAGCACATTACACTTGTCTACATTGAGATTCAATTGCCATTCCCTGCACCATGCATCAATTCGCTGCAGATCCTCCTGCATTTCAGTACAATTTTCCATTGTTACAACCTCTGGACACACCACAGCATCCGCAAAAAGTCTCAGTGAACTTCCGATGTCATCCACAAGGTCATTTATGTATATTGTGAATAGCAACGGTCCTACGACACTCGCCTGCGGCACACCTGAAATCACTCTTACTTCGGAAGACTTCTCTCCATTGAGAATGACATGTTTATGGAAGCACCCACCATACGAGCACCAACATCTGCCCACATCCTAAGTCACTTACCTCCAGCATAACGCTGTCACAACTACACAGAACACTGTTTTGACCATAACTGGCACTTGCAGCATATTTAGGATATTGAACAGGTGCCATTCATGGTCAGATACAACAGCACAACCAGCATGCTTGGCTGGCATCTGCATTTATGTTCAAGGATGCGTTTCTGGCAGTGTTTACATATTTGTAAGTGGCAATATAATGTTTGTCATGTGGCAGTATAATGTTTGTCATGTGGCAGTATAATGTTTGTCAAATCAGTGGTTGTTAAATCATACATATCTAGAAATACTATAATGTTGTTCTTTGCAGAAACTTTTAAAAGACAAGAATCACGAACTTGAAAATAAGAGAGAGATGCTGAAGAACAAAATAGAAGCGTTAAAAAATTTTCAGCCATCGGCTGAGGACGCTGCCAATTTACAGTTATGTCGGTAAGTTTTCAAGGTGAAGTTAAAAACTTTTTTTTAGGATCTCTAAATGCTCTGAGAATTCAGTCATGTATGTCTTTATTTATTTATTTATTTATTTTTACTTTCAAATTCAGTTACATCCTTCAGGAGATCCCTTGGTTTTTCAAAACAAATATCGGACAGTTGCTACCGTTACATTAATGGCAAACAGTGGCAGATAATTTTACAACAGTAATAGACTTGAACAGTGATACAAATTATTGAATGAGTAAAGTAACCACCCACATAAGACTGAAATTATTAGTGTCTCTGTGTGATCCACAACGGTTTGTTGAATGAATGAATGAAAAGGCGACTCCAATTGCTTTGTAGAACTTTATTCAGTCCAGAACCACTTTCAGCTTTCTTACTAATCCGTTCTCAAGTGGGTCTGAAACTGCTATACATATGATAGAAGTATACATGTATATGATTGAAGATGAAAAAACAAAGCTTACATTTGTTCATGTAATGCACACTTAAAATTACTCTGCAAATTTGTAGCTGTATCAAAATGGTATCTAGACGTTTGTAAATATGCCCTGTAAGCAGCCCACAACACTTTCAAGCTATACCAAAAAACACTTTAGTTCCCTGTAGGTCAACTTTTGTCACAGTAGGACTATAATTCTTTACTTGACCTGGACACTGGAACAGTATTGCATTTTTATTAAAAAAATGTTTTTACCCTCTTACTTCTACTGCCTGCAAATTTGAATATGTCCAAATATAAAGCCATCTCTCACTGTGTGATCACAGAATATACCAGTAACCTGTAATTTATTGTCAAACAAATTAATTACATCCTTTCTGTTTAAGTAAATAACCTTCTCAGTGTTGGAACTCTTCAGAAACCAAAACTGTGACTTTCACAATACATTATTTCTGGTTAGGTGGTTAAGAAACCAACTTTTCTTACATTTTTGAGACTGCTAGCAAACGTTAAACTGCACATAAGTTTGATGGTATTTCTTTATCTCCTTTGTTATACAGATGGTAAACTTAAGCATATCTCATCCAATCAGTAAATTTTCTGGTGGTAGACAAGTAGTTACACAAATAACTTAGTATGTCACTAAACTTGGAACACTAATTAACTCTGCTGATACTTTATCATAACCACTAGACATTTTTTATTTCAAAAATTTTATACTGGTTATTACTTCTTCTAGTGTAGAGAGAGCCACATTGAAGTTACTAGAGTTATTAGTAATGGCTACTGTGAGATGTTCAATGGCAGCATCTATTCAATGTGAAAACCTTATCTTATCAGCAATAGTTTATTAAATGTTTGTTAAAAAGTTGTGCAACTAGCAGTGGAGTGTGCACTGAAAGGAAATTGTCCGATAAGAATTTTCCTGCCAGATTAAAACTGCGTGCTGGACCAAGACACGGATTCAGGACCTAGCCTTTCATAGGCAAGTGTTGTACAGCCTGAGCTACCCAAGCATGACTCGTGACTTGTCCTTGCAGCTTAAAGTCTACCAGTACTTCAGTCTTGAGTTTGAGTCTTGGTCTGGTACACAGCTTTAATCTGCCAGGAAGTGTCAGTTTTGCAACTCTCCACACATTTGCTACCAATATTTCATTTACTCTTAATACTATAAACTATTTCACTCTCCAAAATGTTGGGTTCAGGAAACGGATTTATATAAAAAGACAGTGCAAGACACCAACATGGCAATATATGCCATCACATATTTGGTCTGTATCATAATTTATATCCAGTGTACTTGAAAATAACTTCCGGCAACATTTTTGTAATCATACTGAGAACACCCCCCCCCACCCCCTCCCCATGAACCATGGACCTTGCCGTTGGTGGGGAGGCTTGCGTGCCCCAGCGATACAGATAGCCGTACCGTAGGTACAACCACAACGGAGGGGTATCTGTTGAGAGGCCAGACAAACGTGTGGTTCCTGAAGAGGGGCAGCAGCCTTTTCAGTAGTTGAAAGGGCAACAGTCTGGATGATTGACTGATCTGGCCTTGTAACAATAACCAAAACGGCCTTGCTGTGCTGGTACTGTGAACGGCTGAAAGCAAGGGGAAACTACGGCCGTAATTTTTCCCGAGGGCATGCAGCTTTACTGTATGATTAAATGATGATGGTGTCCTCTTGGGTAAAATATTCCGGAGGTAAAATAGTCCCCCATTCGGATCTCCGGGCGGGGACTACTCAAGAGGATGTCGTTATCAGGAGATAGAAAACTGGCGTTCTACGGATCGGAGCGTGGAATGTCAGATCCCTTAATCGGGCAGGTAGGTTAGAAAATTTAAAACGGGAAATGGATAGGTTAAAGTTAGATATAGTGGGAATTAGTGAAGTTCGGTGGCAGGAGGAACAAGACTTCTGGTCAGGTGACTACAGGGTTATAAACACAGTCAAATAGGGGTAATGCAGGAGTAGGTTTAATAATGAATAGGAAAATAGGAATGCGGGTAAGCTACTACAAACAGCATAGTGAACGCATTATTGTGGCCAAGATAGATACGAAGCCCACACCTACTACAGTAGTACAAGTTTATATGCCAACTAGCTCTGCAGATGACGAAGAAATTGAAGAAATGTATGATGAAATAAAAGAAATTATTCAGATAGTGAAGGGAGACGAAAATTTAATAGTCATGGGTGAATGGAATTCGAGTGTAGGAAAAGGGAGAGAAGGAAATGTAGTAGGTGAATATGGATTGGGGCTAAGAAATGAAAGAGGAAGCTGCCTGGTAGAATTTTGCACAGAGCACAACTTAATCATAGCTAACACTTGGTTTAAGAATCATGATGGAAGGTTGTATACATGGAAGAACCCTGGAGATACTGACAGGTTTCAGATAGATTATATAATGGTAAGACAGAGATTTAGGAACCAGGTTTTAAATTGTAAGACATTTCCAGGGGCAGATGTGGACTCTGACCACAATTTATTGGTTATGACCTGTAGATTAAAACTGAAGAAACTGCAAAAAGGTGGGAATTTAAGGAGATGGGACCTGGATAAACTGAAAGAACCAGAGGTTGTACAGAGTTTCAGGGAGAGCATAAGGGAACAATTGACAGGAATGGGGGAAAGAAATACAGTAGAAGAAGAATGGGTAGCTTTCAGGGATGAAGTAATGAAGGCAGCAGAGGATCAAGTAGGTAAAAAGACGAGGGCTAGTAGAAATCCTTGGGTAACAGAAGAAATATTGAATTTAATTGATGAAAGGAGAGAATATAAAAATGCAGTAAGTGAAGCAGGCAAAAAGGAATACAAACATCTCAAAAATGAGATCGACAGGAAGTGCAAAATGGCTAAGCAGGAATGGCTAGAGGACAAATGTAAGGATGTGGAGGCTTATCTCACTAGGGGTAAGATAGATACTGCTTACAGGAAAATTAAAGAGACCTTTATAGATAAGAGAACCACTTGCATGAATATCAAGAGCTCAGATGGAAACAGAGTTCTAAGCAAAGGAGGGAAAGCAGAAAGGTGGAAGGAGTATATAGAGGGTCTATACAAGGGCGATGCACTTGAGGACAATATTATGGAAATGGAAGAGGATGTAGATGAAGATGAAATGGGAGATAAGATACTGCGTGAAGAGTTTGACAGAGCACTGAAAGACCTGAGTCGAAACAAGGCCCCCGGAGTAGACAACATTCCATTGGAACTACTGACGGCCTTGGGAGAGCCAGTCCTGACAAAACTCTACCATCTGGTGAGCAAGATGTATGAGACAGGCGAAATACCTTTAGACTTCAAGAAGAATATAATAATTCCAATCCCAAAGAAAGCAGGTGTGGACAGATGTGAAAATTACTGAACAATCAGTTTAATAAGCCATAGCTGCAAAATACTAACACGAATTCTTTACAGACGAATTGAAAAACTAGTAGAAGCCGACCTCGGGGAAGATCAGTTTGGATTCCGTAGAAATGTTGGAACACGTGAGGCAATACTGACCTTACGACTTATCTTAGAAGAAAGATTAAGGAAAGGCAAACCTACGTTTCTAGCATTTGTAGACTTAGAGAAAGCTTTTGACAATGTTGACTGGAATACTCTCTTTCAAATTCTAAAGGTGGCAGGGGTAAAATACAGGGAGCGAAAGGCTATTTACAATTTGTATAGAAACCAGATGGCAGTTACAAGAGTCGAGGGGCATGAAAGAGAAGCAGTGGTTGGGAAGGGAGTGAGACAGGGTTGTAGCCTCTCCCCGATGCTATTCAATCTGTATATTGAGCAAGCAGTAAAGGAAACAAAAGAAAAATTCGGAGTAGGTATTAAAATCCATGGAGAAGAAATAAAAACGTTGAGGTTCGCCGATGACATTGTAATTCTGTCAGAGACAGCAAAGGACTTGGAAGAGCAGTTGAACGGAGTGGATGGTGTCTTGAAGGGAGGATATAAGATGAACATCAACAAAAGCAAAATGAGGATAATGGAATGTAGTCGAATTAAGTCGGGTGATGCTGAGGGAATTAGATTAGGAAATGAGACACTTAAAGTAGTAAAGGAGTTTTGCTATTTGGGGAGCAAAATAACTGATGATGGTCGAAGTAGAGAGGATATAAAATGTAAACTGGCAATGGCAAGGAAAGCGTTTCTGAAGAAGAGAAATTTGTTAACATCGAGTATAGATTTAAGTGTCAGGAAGTCATTTCTGAAAGTATTTGTATGGAGTGTAGCCATGTATGGAAGTGAAACATGGACGATAAATAGTTTGGACAAGAAGAGAATAGAAGCTTTCGAAATGTGGTGCTACAGAAGGACGCTGAAGATTAGATGGGTAGATCACATAACTAATGAAGAAGTGTTGAATAGGATTGGGGAGAAGAGAAGTTTGTGGCACAACTTGACCAGAAGAAGGGATCGGTTGGTAGGACATGTTCTGAGGCATGAAGGGATCACCAATTTAGTATTGGAGGGCAGCGTGGAGGGTAAAAATCGTAGAGAGAGACCAAGAGATGAATACACCAAGCCGATTCAGAAAGATGTAGGTTGCAGTAGGTACTGGGAAATGAAGAAGCTTGCACAGGATAGAGTAGCATGGAGAGCTGCATCAAACCAGTCTCAGGACTGAAGACCACAACAACAACAACTGAGAACAAAATAAGAATACGACAGTTGCTGGCAGTTATGGAGTCATTCCATTAAATCTTAGTTTACTATCTTCTACTAGCTGTCAGTTCCTAGTCCACTGCTCATTTCTGGCTTTCTCATTCACTCACAACATACCTCTTTGTATAAGTGCATAACAT
This sequence comes from Schistocerca cancellata, assembly GCF_023864275.1. Taxonomy (NCBI): domain Eukaryota; kingdom Metazoa; phylum Arthropoda; class Insecta; order Orthoptera; family Acrididae; genus Schistocerca; species Schistocerca cancellata. The sequence continues at coordinate 14,533,425 of NC_064637.1, forward strand.
CAGTACTTTAGTAAATTTGAAGTTTACTCTGTGAAGAGCAGCATTCAATAAAAATAATTTACACAGCATGAAGGACCAGCAGTGATACGTATGAGTGTGTTGAAAAGTAATGCCTCCAAAAATTTTTTGTTCTGTTCTCAAAATCAGTGGATGTATTACCTGCCATTCATATTACTCAGTAGCTGATGCAAGTTGCAAATCTCTGCTGCTAGAGGGCTATAAATTGTAGTATGTTGGTATGTAATTTAACTATATCACGTAACTATCAGACCCTCAGAAAACTGAAAGCACGAATTCGAAGAGTTTGTCCACACGTGAAGCATCCTCTCCTTCAGTATGACAATGCTGCAACAGTCTGAAGCCTTGGATTCACTGTCATTGATAATCTTCTGTACAGTCCTGACTTGACCCTATCTGATTTTCATCTATTTCTAAAGCTTAAAGAGGATTTTACGTTGATAGGGATGAAGTGGTGCAACAGAGGTGTGGTTGTCGCTGTCAACAAAATCAAACACTGTACCGTGTCAGGGAGAAGAGAAGTTTGTGGCACAACTTGACCAGAAGAAGGGATCGGTTGGTAGGACATGTTCTGAGGCATCAAGGGATCATCAATTTAGTATTGGAGGGCAGCGTGGAGGGTAGAAATCGTTGGGGGTGGCCGAGAGATGAATACATTAAGCAGATTCAGAAGGAGGTAGGTTGCAGTAGGTACTGGGAGATGAAGAAGCTTGCACAGGATAGAGTAGCATGGAGAGCTGCATCAAACCAGTCTCGGGACTGAAGACCACAACGACAATACCCTCTTCATCTAATTCCCAATTCGTATGCCAGCATTTACCTCACAGTAGATTACCGTCAATCTACAATTCACCACTAAATTACTGTACTACTCTCTCATCTGTCATCTATTTCACTCTACAAACACATGTCCAACTGTGATCATTGTTCACAAAAAAAATCTGAAAATTAACTGCAAAGCATATACTTCCCAAACTGACAGCAAATATCTTGACAGATTAATAAAACAACAATATCATTCTGTGAGAGGTAATACAAATTAACAAGCTGTTTTAAAACTTTATGGCACATTAAAACTGTTCAGGTCTGAGACTCAAACACAGAACTTCTCCCACCTACTTCTATTCTCCTGCAGAGCGCAAAATTTATTTTGGAAATGAAGCGGCCCTCTGAACACACTTGTTTCACATACATTTTAGTTAGGGCAAATAATTTGCAGACTGTCACTGGCGGATGCAATAGATCACGTCTAACGGCGTGTGCCCACTTGCACCTACACACTGATTACTACAGTATTAGTAAGTATCCCCCCCCCCCTCGCTTCTTTAAAGAATTGAATGCCCCTATATTAAATGCCTTCAAACATTTGATTACTTTACAAATGTGTTAATGTGTTACATATTTGACATTAAGTACGTAAGCGAAAAAGTTTAAAAATGGTTTGATATTATGTTTAAAGTCACCAAGTGCTCTCGTTATCAAATATTGATTGAGTATAGCGTGAATAATTTGAACTCCACTTTAAGCAAAAGATAGAATTATAATGTAATAAATTAAACAATCTTTAGATGACTGTATTCTCGTGACATCATTAGATAGTCAAGATTTTCAATCTACCAAACTTTTATCTTTTGGAGAGCATTTCTCCACAAGCCTTGTTTTTTTTCCATCTTCAACCCTATGTATGTAAACATCTGTATGTGTGTTGTAGTTCCAGATCCACTTGAGAATGACTAAACAAAAAAACTGCAAATGCTAGTGGACTAAATAAGGTTCTACAAAGCAATTGGAGTGGCCTTTTCATTAAATAAGACTGAAATTGTTGTTAATCCTTCAGAAATATCCCTCTTATCCCTAAGCAACCAATAAAAACACACATATGTACACGCATCACGATATTATCCTAGTGCTACAGTGTAATCATTATTATGAGGTGTGTCAGTTTGAGTGGGTGAGAGGAATGAAGGGTAGGAAGGGAAGGAGGGAAGGGTGGCTCTTGGCTGGGAGGGAAGGGGTATAAACAAAAAAAAAAAAGATACGAATGTGGCACTGGTAAGCCTGCTTTGGCACAGGGGAAGTTGCTTGTGTCACACAGTGTACTGATTTCAGAGGCAAGGGATAGAACACGGGAAGATGGAGATTGCAGTGAGACCAGTGTGAACTGAGAGGCCTTACGACAGGGGTGGATCACTTTACTCTGTTGGGGACTGATGACCATAGATGTTGAGTCCCATAGTGCTCAGAGCCATTTGAACCATTTCACTCTGTTGAAAGACATTATCAGGACTCTTAACAAGAGTTTTAATCTTTTGTAGGTCGTTGTTGATTGCTCAGTACCTCAGCTATACTGTGAGATTACCGTAACTCATTCCATTACTTTTTCCCAATTTCCAACATTATATTAGGCAATTTGGACTTAATCTTCATGTTTACACATTTATTTCCCAACACAGTCACCTTCGCAAGGAACACTTTTCTTCCAACAAAAGATCAGTTGGTTGACACTGACACGGAACAGTGTTTGATTTTGTTGACAGCCACAACCACACCTCTGTTGCACCACTTCATCCCTATCAACGTAAAATCCTCTTTAAGCTTTAGAAATAGATGAAAATCAGATAGGGTCAAGTCAGGACTGTACAGAAGATTATCAATGACAGTGAATCCAAGGCTTCAGACTGTTGCAGCATTGTCATACTGAAGGAGAGGATGCTTCACGTGTGGACAAACTCTTCGAATTCGTGCTTTCAGTTTTCTGAGGGTCTGATAGTTACGTGATATAGTTAAATTACATACCAACATACTACAATTTATAGCCCTCTAGCAGCAGAGATTTGCAACTTGCATCAGCTACTGAGTAATATGAATGGCAGGTAATACATCCACTGATTTTGAGAACAGAACAAAAAATTTTTGGAGGCATTACTTTTCAACACACTCATACGTATCACTGCTGGTCCTTCATGCTGTGTAAATTATTTTTATTGAATGCTGCTCTTCACAGAGTAAACTTCAAATTTACTAAAGTACTGATGTTATGCACTTATACAAAGAGGTATGTTGTGAGTGAATGAGAAAGCCAGAAATGAGCAGTGGACTAGGAACTGACAGCTAGTAGAAGATAGTAAACTAAGATTTAATGGAATGACTCCATAACTGCCAGCAACTGTCGTATTCTTATTTTGTTCTCAGTTGTTGTTGTTGTGGTCTTCAGTCCTGAGACTGGTTTGATGCAGCTCTCCATGCTACTCTATCCTGTGCAAGCTTCTTCATTTCCCAGTACCTACTGCAACCTACATCTTTCTGAATCGGCTTGGTGTATTCATCTCTTGGTCTCTCTCTACGATTTTTACCCTCCACGCTGCCCTCCAATACTAAATTGGTGATCCCTTCATGCCTCAGAACATGTCCTACCAACCGATCCCTTCTTCTGGTCAAGTTGTGCCACAAACTTCTCTTCTCCCCAATCCTATTCAACACTTCTTCATTAGTTATGTGATCTACCCATCTAATCTTCAGCGTCCTTCTGTAGCACCACATTTCGAAAGCTTCTATTCTCTTCTTGTCCAAACTATTTATCGTCCATGTTTCACTTCCATACATGGCTACACTCCATACAAATACTTTCAGAAATGACTTCCTGACACTTAAATCTATACTCTATGTTAACAAATTTCTCTTCTTCAGAAACGCTTTCCTTGCCATTGCCAGTTTACATTTTATATCCTCTCTACTTCGACCATCATCAGTTATTTTGCTCCCCAAATAGCAAAACTCCTTTACTACTTTAAGTGTCTCATTTCCTAATCTAATTCCCTCAGCATCACCCGAGTTAATTCGACTACATTCCATTATCCTCGTTTTGCTTTTGTTGATGTTCATCTTATATCCTCCCTTCAAGAGACCATCCATTCCGTTCAACTGCTCTTCCAAGTCCTTTGCTGTCTCTGACAGAATTACAATGTCATCGGCGAACCTCAAAGTTTTTATTTCTTCTCCATGTCCAGATGTCATAATCAGCAATGTTTCGAGAGGACTTGTAGTTTGCAATTGTCAGAACCAAGAATGAGTTCGTCAGGGAAGCGTAACTTCCATGCTGCGCAAAATTGAGAGGACCACTATCACGGCCAGATGAATTTGACAAGCTTTGAGAAGGTGTGAGAAAAGATGTGCTGTACACTATAGCTTGTGAGAATAAGCCACCTGAGAAGTCGTATGTTATGCACTTGGCTGAAAGCAAGGACACAGTGTCATACAGTCACACCTTGTAATCACAGTCTAAACACAATAGAATTGGTATAGGAAAATATTGAAAGGCGTGTTGGGGCACAACACATCAGGGGACTTGAGGGCTCTTAAGAAAAGTTCCTTCCAGTTAGTTACTGCCAAGGGTCGAGAAGGATTTTGGAGTAAAGGGCAGAAGTAGAGGAAGAATAATAGGTTCCGCTGTTCAGCACCGATAAAGTCAAAAAATAATTGGCACTTGGTGTCGTCGAAATTGCTGTCGATGAAATCATCATAATACGGCCACATCTGCCATCAATGAAATCATAAGTATAACTACATCTAATGTAAGTGATTCATTCTCTTTCTGTTGTATAAGTGTATATAACTATTGCAGTTAGGATCTTTATTGAATATGTCAATACATAAGGTGATTTCAGCTTCGACTGTGAAAAAAATTTAAGTCATCTTTACCTCCATGCGTGCTTTTGGCTTTTGCGAAATTGTGAAGTACTGGAGATAGGCAAGGCTGCCCCCCCCCCTCCCCCCACCTCTTGGCTTCTTACCCTGCGACAATCTATGTGGGGATGGGTGCGCTTTCTCCACTCCCTGCAACACCCTCTGCAATCAGCCTGCATACAATTAACACACAGTATCTCTCTCAGAATAACTTAAATGGAAATTAATGACTGTAACTGAAATTTTCTTGAGGTAATTAGCCTAGATCACTTGCTTGCAATTATTTGTTTGTTCACAGGCTCAAATACCAGCTGTACAAAGACATAACTGGAGTGCGCTGGAATTATAAAGGTAATGCACCTCAGGGCTGTATCCTTTAATGGAATAACATATTTCTTCTGATTTTGATTTACAGTGATGTTCAGATGAGTTAAGAAAGCATTCACTATAGCATGTAGCACCATCTTTTACTATTATCATGTATTATCATGATTATTATTCATCATGCCGTGGAGTCTGTGAAACATGTTTTGGAAGAGACAACCGTTCAATTGCAACCACAATTTGTGAAGAACAGTCGTGCACATACTACATTTGCTCAATATGATGAAACTCATTTGACTTTTGGGGCCATGTAGAAACTTTGTGAAGAGGTGATTAAATCTCTTTCATGTAATGGAAGAGTGATTAAAGTAATGTCCTGTTTAGATGTACACATTTTAAGTAGGTGGACAGACAAATGCACATGATCTACCAACAGGTTGTGATTCTGTTGTGTTATGAAGAATGTTGACATACAGATTAAAGTGTGTTCTTTTCTCATTCACAAGTATTTGCCTTACAATAATGTTGCTATTAATATTAAATATATCTCACTTTTTGAGTGACTTACACTTTGTCATTTGTGTGTACTAACCAGTTCCATAACTTCATAGTCGAGGAAGCAGTCTTTTATAGTGTGAGCATGTATTAGATATGTTGTGCACACGTGTTTTTCTGTGCGCCCTATGATGCAGGGCTAGTAGAGTACTCGGCTCTGTATTCCTCAGTGAGGTAATAGCTTTGATGGGAATATCATTTCACATATTGTTGTTGCTTTTGAACATTGAATTGTTTGCTCTTATAATCTAAACTAGGCTATTGCTGTCAGGCGATGCTGTTAACATTAAGACTTGACCCTGGTGGTTGTGATTTTACCCAAGTCAGTGTATTCATAGTAAATTTGTCTCATGGTGGGCAACTGAGAGCTCAATGCTCAGCATCAGAATAGAAATTTCTCATGTGTCTGATCACCAAATGTACAGAAATCTCGTGTGATTTCCACTTGGACTGCAAATACAAGGGGTAATGGCACCATGGTTGCATACCTAGTTGAAGTATTGCTGTTGTTGGGATAAGGCTGGTACCTCTAATTCAGTTACCCATCAGTATACTTTTTGTCCCAATATTTTAATAAACATGTTTTAGGCAGTACATGACATTTCGACACACTCGGTATGCATTTAATTTGTGGGCTCAAATAAAAGTCAATTGTGAGTGTCATATTCATTTTGTGAAGTATCATTTCTTTCTTCCTTTATATTTCAATAAATACGTTGCTGTTGTTGTTGTTACTTCACTTTGATCAGTTACCTCATTTCTGACTTTTGACGTGCTACTACAAAACTTTCCTTCATGCATAACATATGCAGTAGTAAACAATTATTTCATTAAGCCCCTTACGTAATTTACAGCTTTTCATTTTGCTGTGAATGTTACAGTGGCCATATGACAATAAAAGTATTGCATGGTTGCAATTGTTGCAAGATTTTATGTATGTAATTGTTTTAAAGTTATGCGAGAAAGGAAGTAAGGTCACAGTTTTTGTTACTTTAGAAGCCATTGGAGGCAGAGTAACAGTACTAACAATATTATTAAAACGATTGTTGCTACTAACCATATAGCGGAGATCGTGAGTCGTAGGTAGGCACAGTGAAAAGACTGTCACAAAATAAGCTTTTGTCCAACAAGCCCTTTGTCAAAGATAGACAAAACACACACACACACACACACACACACACACACACACTCACACTCACACACACACACACACAAAACTACTACACAGTACTGACTTAGTCAGGTATGATACTGAATTAAAGTGGGTCTGCCTTCTTGCAAGAACACAATTTTTGTTTTGGTTTGTTCTGTTGCAGGAAGGAGATTCATTATTATTTTCTGCAAGCAGGGAACAGTGCTTCAAATTTGATTATAATAATAGTCGGATATGGATAGGTGAACTTGATTGTGGCCTTGCTTAACAAACCATCCTAGCATTCACATGACCTGCACATTATGGTAGAATAACAGTCTACCACGGAGAACTTCTGCTTTATGTTTAATTGGGTTTAGTTTTAATAGTGTGTAACATCATGGCAATTCTCATATATAGTAAAACCTGCTTTCAAGAAATTCCTAAACCTAGGAAAATTTAGCTTTTAAGTATATCAAACCATTTTTAAATTCGGACCTATTTTTGACAAAATTTCTAAAATTTGTTTGTGGCTATTTTTTATTTTTTCAAACGTAACACTATAATTGTAACAGTGAGTGCCACAGTTCACAGCTGATTCTTACTGTCAACATCTTAGTGTTTTGGTCGATAATTTTGTGCCTCATTCTCCTAGTAATTGTGAGTTTACTGTTAATTCATAGTCTACAATGAACGCATTGCGTTATGTTAAATAGTTCCCTGACCGTCAGGATATGAAGTGCGTACTTGATTTTAGTCTTCAAGTACACTACTTTCATTGTAGAATATAGATGATATTTCAAGAAAACAATCAAAAACTGGCATTATTTCTTTTCTACAGAGAAATTTCCTAAATTTGGGAACATAGTACTAAGTTAAGATGATCAATCAGAAAGCAAGAATATATGCAGCAATTTCCACTCAGATTTGCATGCTGGACTGTAACATAAGTCACATTACGTAGTGTTACAAATGTTGGCATACAGACTAGTTTTGCAATAGCACTAAACTCTTTAACTGCATCCTTATAAAGTGCATGTTTAAACTTAAGACTGTAAAAACAATTGTTTCAGTATTTGTGTCAATAGAGTTGCTGCTGCAAGTTACAATTCTTTGTTTAATTTGTTTTGCACATGACACATTTTGGGTGAAGTTTACTGTTGTCAAGTGTGGGTTTTCTATTACATTTTTATGAGTTAAATGTTATGCTTGCTGTGTGTGAAGTACTGCATTGTTCTAGAAACAACAAGCAACAATTTGTTGTTATTAATGTTTTACATTAGATCGATATTACGCAGCAAAATTTCTGTCACATTTCCAACAATCTGTAGGAGAAGCATAGTCAGTAGCGATAAATTTTCATGTTTTGAAAATTAGATTTGTTACTGTGGTGCATTGAAAGGCCTCCCTGCAGTGGAAACAAAAATAATTTTTTTTGTAAACACTTGTTGCCGGTTTTGTAAAGACCTCAATGCTACTGTTGTGGAGGCCGAGTTGACATTGTCGTTACGGAAGGCCGAGTTCGTGAGTTTGTGAAATGGCTTCTGGTGCAGTACACTGCTAAGACAATTTTTTTTCTGCCACTATTTCACAGCTATGGCGTACGGTCACGTAACAGGATAGGACAACGTAGTTTCTACAACACTCCAACAGTTTGTAACAGTCACACAAGTGAGTTATAAAGGTTTACTTATCTTTGTGACTTGTTGAATAATGGAGTCTGCAACACTGCTTGTAATATAACAAAAAAGGCCCTCAATGGCTAAGTGCAAATAATAGTAAGTAAACTTCACAGTACATAGCAAATGCAACTTACAACAATTGTCTGTTGACTTCTAAGAGTTCACTAGACAGCGTTCCCTGTCTAAGTCAGCTCTGGACGAGGATCTATAACCGTGTAGGCGAGAACTGCTTTTCTATCTTCCGAGTGGCCTTCTGTCTGTTGTCGTCCGGTCAGTGGCGGATTGTACTCGGCTGGCAATTGGCTGAGGCGAATTTGATGTCTTAGTCCTCAGTGCTGCCTGTGGTGCTGGTGAAACTCTCAAGAGTGGCGAGTGTCTACGGCACTTGTACCAGCTCGCATCATTGTGCCTGTGGTGCTTTTCTCTGGCTGTGTCTTGTTCAGAAGACACAGCACTCCTCCTCCCCAAACCACCACACCATTGTCATGTACGGCTGAGCACCGTATCGACAGTGAGGAGGCGGCACAGGTGTCGGAACCGTTGTCGGAGCGGCGACCGTTGCTGTAGCCGATGCCGAGTCGCTGCTCGCACCCTGACTACCGTCTCGAGATCGCGAGGGAACACCGGCCGAAAAACGATGCGGAAGGTGTGTCCCGGCATCCGTTGTGAGGGCATCTTCTCAATGGCGTGAATCCGCAACGGCATCTTTCTAACTGGAGGCCCCTCGGTAGGCCTCGGCACGGTGCTGACCCGGCAGTGGTAACGTGGCAGGTGCTGCCGGACATCTGCTAGCAGGCAAATGCGGTGTCAGATTGATGCCCGTCGGCTCGAGGTCCGAAAACAGCATTGTGTGACCCCACTGTGAAGGGTGGTGCTTGGGTTGTGTCGACCAGGAAGCCGAGGAAGCTGTGAACATACAAGAAGTGGCAGAACTTTGCAAGCGACAGAGGCGAATTTAATTTTGGTGCCGCTTCTGCAATTCATCGGGACCTCGAATCTGAAACGTGTGTGAACCAATTGGAGTAGTAATGATGCCGCACTCCCGTGACTTCTTTCTGACATAGATTCTGTAAAACACATGTTGGCTAATCTGGTATGTCGGCTGACTAGAATCTGTAGGTTCCAGCTGCAGCAGGGGTTGGAGCAAATGCGAGAGTGTGCGGTGGCATCGCCCGTGTAGCAAATCTGCCAACGAAGGCCCGTTGTGGGGCTGAGAGTGAGAAGTGGACAAGAAGTGAAGCGAGGCTTGTTCGCATCGATGATGCGAGCAAAGTTCGTCCGTTTGCTTTTTGAACGTGCGAACAAAACGTTCAGTCTCACCATTTGTTAGGGATGAAGCAAATGTAATAATTGAGATTTCCCTAAGCCAGATTGCAATTCTTTTACATTCTGAGGTGGTTTGAGATCATGTATTGCTTGCAAATGTGCCTGTGTCGGATGAACAACTCGAGAATTGCAGCCAGCAACTACAATATTGTCCCTGTAATTTGTACATGAAGGCACAGAAGTAGTTAGCTGTTCTAGGTAGTGTTGAAAAATGGCAGGTGCTGATGTGCTACTGAAAGGCAAACAAAGGAACTTGAAAAGTCCTAAATGTGTGTCGAAGACACAGGTAGGTGTTGCGAAGGTCAGTTTTTGAAAAATAGCGACCTGTGCCTAAGTGATCCACGAGTCTGTCACATCGAGGTAATGCATAACTGCCTGAGGACTGACAGTGGCTTTGAAGTCAGTACAAATCCTAATTTTTCCTGATTATTTGCGAATATAAACTACTCGGGAAGACCACTGACTTGCAGAGATGGTACGATTATGCCATTATTTTGCCAGTGAGCCAGTTCTTTCGCAACCTGTTCACAAAGTGCTACAGGCACTGCACATACTGTGAAAAAGCGCGGCTGGGTGTTGTCTTTAAGCATGATGTGCGCTACAAAGTTATTGGCTTTACGTACGCCAGAAGCAAACAGTTTTTGAAAGTCGTCACAGAGCTTAGCAATACTGTCACTTGAATTGAAATGAGACATAGCTATCACATAGGCGACAGTGTTTAGTTCAAACAAGTAGAGACCAAAAATATTAACTGATTGTCTACTTCGTAGAACTTGAAAGGAAACCGTCTTCTGCAGATTGCGATATGTGGCTACAATGTTCAGTGTTCCTATCACTGGAATGTTCTGACCATTGTATTCTGTAAGCATATTTTTAGACTGACACAGTTGTGGTTTGCCTAACAGTTCATAAGTTTCATAGCTTAACAGGGACACTGATGCACCTGTATCTAATTGAAGTTTGACCATATGGCTTGGAATCACTAAAGGTACATACAATTTAGGAGAGAGATGTTGTACAGGGGAACTATTCCAGAATGAGATTTCCACTCTGCAGTAGAGTGTGCGCCGATATAAAACTTCCTGGCAGATTAAAACTGTGTGCCGGACCGAGACTCGAAGGTAGGAGGCGAGATACTGGTGGAATTAAAGCTGTGAGGACGGGCCGTGAGTCTTGCTTGGGTAGCTCAGTTGGTAGAGCACTTGACCACGAAAGACAGAGGTCCTGAGTTCGAGTCTATCTGGCACACAGTTTTAATCTGCCAGGAAGTTTCAGGGGAACTATTGATTGTTCTGTGGGAGCAAGCTGTTCTGAATTTACAACATGCACTTGCATAGCAGGGAGCAAGTGTTTCACATTGTGACCCGAGGACTTTGTCTTTTTAAGCAAACACTTTGTACATGTCCAGTTCGGTGGCAGGAGTAGCAACTGGCTTCAAGTGGCTTGGCATGACAGGCAATCTTCACGTTTATGTGCTGAATAGCATTGGGGGCAAGATTTTGCACCACACTGTTGGTGAGCGAAGCACTGCTTGCACTTAAGCTGTTGACATGTTACGATGTTCTGTCTGTGAGGCTGTTTGTGTGCTGTTAAGTGTGGCTGTTTACGGGACCACGTAGCACTGGAGCTATTTGCACCTTTCCGTTCTACAGCACAAATGTTACCAGAGTGCTGAAAACTGTCTACAGCAAAATCACAAGAGCCGTGGTAATTAGTGATCTGTAAAACCTGCTCAAGAGTAGGATTGGAATATTTCACAATCTATTCTCTGATCCTATTGTCTGTCACATTCTGTGTGATTGTGTCCCTGATAATATAGTCACTGTAATATTGTCCACATTAACAAGACATTTTTATCACAGCGTAAGTGATAAAAGATTTTGTTGAAGCATTGTGCCTCCCTTTTTGTGCTAAGGATAACCTTAATGTTGAGTAATGAATGTAATTTTTTCCTTCTGGTACTGTAATTTTGAACTATAGTGGAGGGAATAAAGATACTGTGAAGCCATAACCAGACTGACCAATTCCTTAAATAGGTGGCTAAAGGACGATTGTGGGTGAATACCACATATTATTCTTATGGCACTTTTTGCGCAATGAAGACTTCCTTAAAGATCAGTTACCCCACAACATTATACCGTATGACATTATTGAACGAACCATTTCTTCTGTTTCTGTTTGTATGCTTGGATTGATTACAGTACTAGTGCCATCTGCAAAAAGAACTAATTGTTCTTGTATACTAGATGGAAGAACCTTTACATATATGAGGAACAGTACTGGACCTAAGACTGAACGTTGTGGAACCCCATACATGATTTCTCCTCGGTCAGAATCATGTCCTTGGACTATATTGACTTACTAAGTACAACTTTCTGTATTCTTTTAGTTAGATATGGGATCATCCTGTGGTTGGCTATACAATCAGTCTCATAAAATGTCTACCTAGGAGAATACTGTGATTCACTGAGTAAAGTGCTTTTTGGAGGTCGCAGACAATACCAACCTGCACTGTTTTATTATTTAATGCTTGTAAAATATGGTGAGTGAACTTGTAAATTAGCATTCTCAGTAGAACAACCCTTCTGAAACCCAGACTATGATTTTCCAAGGATACTGTTGTTGCTAATATTATTCTAGAATACACCAGCTTCTCAAAAATTTTGGAGAATATTGTCAGCACTGAAACAGATGAGTAGTTATTGATATCTCTCTTAGCATCTTTCATTAATAGGGGTTTAACAGCACCATATTTCAGTCTCTGTGGAAAAATGCCTTGAGTTAGGGATACATTACATATTTCAGGTAGGACTGGTTTTATTACAGGGGAACAGATTTGTAGTACTCTACTGGAAACACCATTAAAACCAGATGAACTTTGATTTTTGAGAGAATATATAAGTTTATTAATTTCAGAAGGAGAAGTTCTTGATACACTCACGATTGAATTTTATGGAAGTTACATTTTCGACACACTGCTTTGATTTTGCTTCAGAACTGTTTGTCCCTATGCTTTCTGCCACATTTCAGAAATGGTTATTAAATACGTGTGCTACAAGTGACTCATCATTTACAGCTCTTCTCTTCAGTCCAATAGTGATGATGTCTTGTTCTGTGGCTGGTTGCCCTGTCTCTCATTTCACTCCATACCATATAGCTTTAAGTCTGTTCGAAGTACTGATTTCTGATGTTATGTGCATGTTCTTTGATTTTTTAATAACCTCTCTTAGTAGTTTTGAGTAGGTTTTTGTAGTGTGCAACTACTGCATGATCTACTTGTTCTTGCCAAAAGACACATTACCATTAAATGAATTTGCAATTGTCAATGAAGACAACCATCAGCTGTAGAATGAAATGACAACAATGAAAATTTGTGCCGGACCGGGACTCGAACCCAGATTTCTTGCTTATTGCTAGTAGTCGCCTTTCCATTTGGCTATCTGTGCACGACTCATGGCCAAACCCGGACTTTCGTATGTCGCCAACCGTGCGACTGTAACCTGTACTCGTACATCCATTATATATATATATATTCCCATACAGGTCAGACATTGTATTTGAAAGTGGCTTGCCTGGTATCAGCAGGTAAATACAACATTGCAGTGCCTGTGTTGTTCTGATTATGATGCAAAGGAACTTTGCATCATAATCAGAATAACACAGGTACTTCAAGATCGTAGATGCATTTCCCTTTTCCTTTCACACGATACTTTAATTCCTCTAGTGATTGATGGTTTTTTGCAGGACTGTTAAGTGTCTTTTCTGATTAGCTTGTGTGGGAAGCTATTTTCAAAGAATGATATGAATATATCATGGAATAGATTAAATTTTATGTTAGCATTTGGTTCATTACAAATTACCCCCATGTCATCTCGTCCAAACTATTCTTTAAAACATTTATCAGCAACCAAATAAATAAAAATACTAAAAGAATGTACAGAAAGGATTGGCCTGCAAATCTCTTTCCAGCAGTCTGTCCCCTGCAAATCTCTTTCCAGCAGTCTGTCCCCTGCAAATCTCTTTCTAGCAGTCTGTCCCCTGCAAATCTCTTTCTAGCAGTCTGTCCCCTGCAAATCTCTTTCTAGCAGTCTGTCCCCTGCAAATCTCTTTCCAGCAGCCTGTCCCCTGCAAATCTCTTTCCAGCAGTCTGCATTCTTCTGCTCAAAATTACACACAATGTGCCAAGATAAATGGAGTTACATATTTCAGATAGCTAGGTGACATCCTTAAACCTGCAGAAGTAGGAAAGGTCGTACAGAAGACTCTACTATAAAAAATGAAGAGAGCTAATAGCAAAACACAAGATGTATATAATAAGAAATGCATATCCTGTCAGTCCAAGGTCAGACACTACAACATAGTGATCAAGTCTGAATTCTGTATGCAAGTGTGACATTAACACTGCATACAGAAAGCAAGATGGAAAACATACTGAAGGAAGAATGCAAAATCGTGAGAGAAATTCTTGGTCTAAAGTTAACCTAGCAGCAGATGTCAGAAAAAGGTTAAAATTTTACACACACATCAGCACACTACCATCAACATACTCACCAACAGAATTGTGACATACAGACAAGGGATCAAGTCAACAATTCCATGGACCACACTAGTCAAACTTGACTTAGAAAATCACAAATCGATCCAACAGAAATTGAAGACAGAAACATTATACAGAGACAAAATATACAAGTTGAATGTTAGGTCAGAAAATGCACTCCAGAAGAAACCAGGAACAAAGTGCACTGAAGGTAGAAAGACTCCACGGAGAAAAAAACGAGAAAATTATGGAAAATCAGGCAGAATTCTTTGTATGAGCCAACAGGAGCTCTATGCAAATAAGATGTGGAATCTTCTTCCAGGATTGATATGCTGTGTCAAATTTTGCCTCTTACATTAGACAAAAATCTTTAACTTTTATATTTTTAATGCATTTCTTTGGCTACTTTGAAGTTAATGCAATAGATCATTGAAGACAATATCATGATTGACATAGGACAGTCAGTGTGATTGCTGTGGCCGAAGTGACACACGTGAATGTACTTTGTCAAATGCAGTCTAGAAATATAGATATCAACATCAGTCACATTTTTATTAATATTTACATTTTCTGTGGATACCATTAGCAGTCCACATAGGCACTGGGCATCAGTATTCCTTGTTGCTCGTTACCTAGTATCAATGCTGCTACCCCCCAATAGCAGTCCATCCCAGTTAAAATTGTTGGGACCTACTGTCATCTCCAGATCTTCTTGGACTTTCCTCTGGAGCATGTGCATCTCTTTAACAAGCATAGAACTACTTTTAAAGTTGATTACCTGACCAAATTCCTTGCCATATTTGGCAATTGTGAGTTGTAATGGATGATTTAAGCCTTTGTGACATGGTAATTTGTGTTGTGGAACCTTACTTCATCTGTATAAGTATCATTACAGATAAAAACCAACAGCTCTGTGTTGTTTTCCTGTATTGTATTGAAACAAGTTAATTTTTTATCTTCTGAATGCTAGAAAATACAGCTGAACTTCTCTCTTTCTGAGTTTCCTGCCATATTCAGTAATGCAACTGGTGCAGGGCAGAATTGCAATTTGGTGTCGTGTCCTCGACCTGCTTTGATGTTGATCAAATTTCTACTGATTGCAGTGTAACATATCCATTAGCCATTAGTGTCTTCCTCAAGAACCAAAGTTCCTGTCCTATATGTTCGACATCACTGATGTGATACTCATCTGGGCCATGTCCCAAGGACAGCCAAATTTTCTGCAAGATGGTGAGTTGAGACCACATGCAGATATGTTGATGTTGTTGTTGTTGTCGTCGTCTTCAGTCCAGAGACTGGTTTGATGCAGCTCTCCATGCTACTCTATCCTGTGAAAGGTTCTTCATCTCCCAGTACCTACTGCAACCTACATCCTTCTTGCCTCAAAAAGTTGAGGTTCTGAAAGCTGTACTACATTACATTTTCTGCTAATATCTTGCAAACAAGGACATCTAGAGCTGCAACGTCAGTGTCAGTATCGAACAAGGTGGACTCAGGTTTGGAAGGACTGGTGTTCAAATTTCTGTTCAACCATGAGATGTAGATTGTCTGTGGTTTTCCTAAATTTTTAAAGTAAATGCCAGGCTGGTTCCTTTGAAAAGGCCACAGCCAACTTCCTTACCAACATTCCCAAACTCAAGCTTGCACTCCCTCTAATGACCCCATTGTTGACAGGCAATTAAATCCTGATCTTCCTTTTAATATTGTCAGTCTCCTCAATTCTTAAGGTTATGTTGAGGTGACTGCCATTTACATGCTTGTCGCACCCTTCATGCTATTCCTTTCCGTATTCCAGATCATGAGAGTGTTGTTATGTACCAGATGGCTGGCACTTATTCAAGAACACATAAAGGAACACTTTGGAAACACAAACATTCTTGCTGCAGAAGATAAGGGAATCTCATGCCGTGCCTCAATAATTTTGTTTTCCTACTGGCTACTAGGGACTCTGATACTTGGCACTGATGTGTGTTGTTGATCGCTACTTAGAAAATGTAAATATCAACATAAGCAAGAACCCAAGTTTACCAGTTGCCCCTCAATTACCACAGTGGCAGTTAGTCACGATGCAGCTACATTTTCGTATACCATCAGCAATTAACAGCCAGTGAAATGCAGTCTAACATAAACAAGTGGGGTTTGTGTCTAATATGAGGGAAGTATTTACCAAGAGTACAGCAGTGCAGCATAATTAGCCATAGAAGAAGACTCCAACATCAACATCAAAACATTGGCCATCTTACTGTGTTAGGCATGTTTTTCTTTAGTTCATAATACAAAAGGTTTGGATAATGATTTATCTGTTCCTGTATTTTAAAATGGATTTAAAAAAGTCTTGACTGCAATAAAATATTTATTTGTAATGGTGCTCAGTTGAGCAGCAGACATTTGTGGGTCAACGACACCTTCTCCATTCACTGCCACCACTTACCATCATGGTATAAATTATCTGAAGATGGCCTCATTCTGACTGAGACCAGTTACCATTATACATAAGTATTTTACTGCAACCAAGACTGTTTTTAATCCATATTAAAATATTTTAACTAGGCTGCTGATTTTCTCTAAGAGAAATGTTCTAAAAATTAAATTACTCATTCCTGTATTACAAAACTGTTCAGCTGTTTCCTGTTCTGTTGATGGTTATAGAGCTTTGTAAGCTATCAGTTATCAACTATCAATATCATCTTTTTTGTGTAATTTCCTTTTCTCTCTATAATTTTGTACTTGTTTGGTGTAGAGCTTAAACTGCCTCTGCAGTTAAGGTCACTAACACATACACGTGTGATTGCACTTGACTCGAGAGGCTGATACTTTCAAGACCTAGTGGTATAAGAATTTTTCAGTGGCTCCATTTGGCTGGCACGTGCACGAGTCCTATAAAAATTATGCCAACATCCTGTATTACATTACAAACTGATCGGCAGTGTCCTATGGAGTGAAGGTGATGTGTCTGTCAGATGCAAATCTTAAAATCGGTAATATCATTGGAGCTATTCAATTACAGTAGGCTATATGCTGAGCCCTGGTTTCATCTTCTCCTTCCCCTTCATCCATATCAATACAAACACAACATTACTCTATACAAGCACTTCTCACAGTTGCCAACACAACACTGATATACACTTCATAACAGGTTGGAGGAAGACAGCTACAAAACACTTCCACTAGGATCTCACCGAGCGAGGTGGCGTGGTGGTTAGCACTCTCGACTTGCATTCGGGAGAATGACAGGTCACTTAAGGGAAATGCTACGATGGTTCCTGTGAAAGGGCATGGCTGACTTCCTTCCCCATCCTTCCCTAATCCGATGGGACTGATGACATCGCTGTTTGGTCCCCTCCAGCGAATCAACCATCATCTGCTAGGATCTTGTCCAAGATGACGATGAATGATTCCCGCGTCTGCCCCCAACACTCATGTCACGAGTTAGGGATTGACTTTTTAAGTGATGTTCACATTCTGTAATTTATTTGTTGAGCTGTTTGAATGTAAAAATGCTGATACCTGTATTGACTCTTCACTTTGTCATTGGTATGATATAAAACTCAATTTTTCTGCCTTAAGTCGCCTGCTTTGAGAATTCAGTATGCTGCGATTATAGCCTTTAAACATATTGGGAAAAAATCAGAGCGTTTATATGTGTGTATCATACACTGATTTAATGAGCTCTGGTAGGTATTTCGGTAAACTATCGTTAGATATTGTATATGTAAATTAAAACTCTTGCATGCTTTGTAGTGAATGTTTTCCTTAATTTTGCTTCAGATGTTGTGAATAAGAAGACTCACTATGTGAAACCATTTTCACAGGAATCTCCCAATGAAGATAAGTTGTGGGAGGAAATTGCAAAAGCCAGCACTGCAGACTGGAGTGCTTTTTCTTGTGAATGAATCATGAAACACCTTGAAAAATACTTACACTTTTATATTTCCATGACATTCAATATATTTTAGCTATTCATGTGTAAAGTTGTATATAGCCCACTGAATAAACTTAAACAACAGCTGAATTAACCATGTTAAACATTGCTGTTATCATTATCATCCAGCATTTTGTGCTGTTGCCCTAGAATGTTGCCCTTGGGTGACTATTTAGTCAGTTATTGGCACACTGGGGTCCTTTCCTGATTTAGTATATTGTTCTTGGAGGCACAGTACATCTAACTGCCACTCTTCTAACCTCACGCAATATGCTGCCACTTCTCATGGCATTAAACTGTCCTATTTTTATCTCCCATTATGGATGATGGGTATGTATTCAACAGTTTTGCCCTACACATCTGTAATCCCAATATGTACAGCTGTGCATCACACATTGCTTGTATAACATATCTAAGGAGTATGATTCCATGCACAAGTTACTGGGTTTGGTCTTCTTTTTGTAGAACTATTTAATGCAGTTGCATTACAGATCTGTGCTGGATAAATTTACTGTAATATTAAATAAGTAGCAGAATGTACAGATAAGGAGTGCAAATGAGAGAATCTTGTTTTTCTCACACCACTTTATAGCAGTAGCCCATCACCAAGATTACAGGCCATAGGCCTACTTAGTGACAATAACCAATGTCTGTCAGTACAAGAATGTTGCACATATCTTCAGTGTGAAGAAGCAGTAGCATTAAATAAGTATAGAATCACTATTTTCACAACCTGTCCTTTACTACCCTGCACTGCTACCACAAGTTATCACTTTAAAATATGTCACCAACTTAAGCTCAGCAACTCTCCTTCCCACCATAAAAAAAACTCTGCATTCAATTTTATCTATCTCAGTGAGGACTTAAGCTTCACACTGAAATATTTTTTTTCTCATTTTGTACAAAAAACATTGTTTCTGTAAGAGAGGGTGGTTAACCTCATGTAAATATTATTGTATCTAAAAGAAGTGTTAGTTTTCATCATGTTAAACAAAGCAGAATAATAACTGTATGTAGTTAAAAATTAAATTGATTTGTGAAAGTTTCCGAAAGAAAACTGTGTGGAATATACTTACTATCCATGTTGGCAAATCCAATTTTTATTTTTTATTAATTTTTTTATTTCAGAATTTTTTGTTTTAAAGACACTTTAGGGAAGCAAAGATGAATCGTACAAGCAAGAAAAATTAGAATTTGGAATTTAAATACTCTTGTAAGATTTCTGAATGCACTAGTGGCAATCTTCTAAACCTAAATGCAAACAAAAAATGCCAGATTAACATCTATAAATTCCCAGTTGCATCAGAGAGAGATTATTTAAAAAATGGAAGTTCATTTGTACTGTAGCTGAATAAGTTAACTGTCGTTATTATTATGTGTGCGAAGATCAATTCTAGCCAGCAGATTTTGTAAACATCACTAGGCACAGGTATTCCAGAACATATGGAATTGACATTATACTAGCATTTGCCCTTTTCAGGTTACATGGGAGGTGGCGGTGGTGGTTGTAGTAGTTGTGGTAGTGGTAGTAGTACTGTGGACAATGTTTTCACCAATCAGATGCAAATATAACTGTGCATGACATAGGTTGCAGTGCAAACCATAAAATATTGGAAAAGCCAACCAGTTCCTATTTTCAGCACACAGAGTATGATAACAGATTATTATCCACACTGTTTTATGATAGTGAAAGGAGTAAGGATGTAATGGGCTCTAGAGTTTCAAAATGTGATTCAATTCCAAGAAAAGAAAGAATGTATAAATTGCATCAAAGTACAGGTTACAGATTAGGTAAATTTGAAAAAAAGCTATAAAATGAGTAGAACCAGTTGATAAAAACTAAAAAAGCTATATGATGACTGGAAATTTCAGTTAATTGAAAAGTTACATCATGTCACCAAAACATTTATTAATAGCCTGTTAAGGAATGCCAGTGAAACATCCACAGCAATATGATGGTTTGTATAAGATAATGCATTTGCTTTATCCATTTATAAGAGTAGTTCCAAGTTGTACAAAACTGATAGTTCAATAGTTTTCACGTCTATCAGCACCTGTTTTCTTTGAGATTGGAATTATTATATTCTTCTTGATGTCTGAGGGTATTTCGACTGTCTCCTATGTCTTGCTCACCAGATGGTAGAGTTTTGTGAGGACTGGCTCTCCCAAGGCTGTCAGTAGTTCTAATGGAATGTTGTCTACTCCTGGGGCCTTGTTTCAACTCAGGTCTTTCAGTGCTCTGTCAAACTCTTCACGCAGTATCATATCTCCCATTTCACATTCATCTACATCCTCTTCCATTTCCATAATATTGTCCTCAAGTACATCGCCCTTGTATAGACCCTCTAACTCGGAGATCGGCAACAGACGGACCACGGAAGGTCGAACCTCGGACCGGCAAATATTCTTAAATACAATCAGACGTCCAACTAAGTATCCTGGCGCTAAACGTGTCTGAAAAACAAAAATTTAGTTGAGTAGATCAGCAAATGATTTAATTGAATCGATCAACTTCATTGTATTTTTGTTGGCGAGTAGCGCCTCCCACCACACGTCACTGCTCACTCGTTCATTTGTTATAAGAGTCTAAACCTGCCGTTTAGTCAAAGAGAGCACAGTGGGCGGTCGGTCTTAACTTCGTTTCGTCAATCGCATGCGGGCTGTGGAGCAATTATTCATTTGTGTTACAACTTGTCGTGTGAAAAACCTTTTCGTACGTACATACATACATACATACATACATACATACATACATACATACCTACATTAATAATGGGTGCTAAAAAGCGAAAATTGGACACTGAAAATATATTTTTGAGTGAATGGACTGAACAATATTGTTTTACACTGCCTGATAGGCTTCCAGCGGTTCCAGTTTGCTTAATATGTAATAAAACTGTCGCTGTTATTAAAAGTGGCAATTTAAAGCGACACTATGAAAAACTCGTCAGCGATTCCACAAAAACTTTCCTCTTGGCAATGAGGCTCGTAAAGAAAAACTACAGGTAATATAATTCTATTAGATAATGTATAAATGTGATGTGTATAACTGTTTTGTAAACTTATCTTGATAAAATTTAAATTTAAATTAGAGGAATATCTCACTTCTGATGAAAAAAGCACGAAATTGTTGGTTCGCTGCATGAGTGAGCAAGAAAAATCTGCAGAAGCAACGTTACGTGTGTGCTGGAAACCAAAAACCATTTTCAGATTCTAAAATAATGAAAGAATGTATGTTGGAAGTAGCCTTGGCACTTTTTGAAGAAATAAGGATGTTGTCGCTGCAATTCAAAGTATTCCAATGTCAGCAAGAAGTAATATGAGAACAACGGAAATTTTAGCTACTGGTATTAAAAGCACTCTGCTTGAACTTTTGGAAAAGGCACCATGCTACGCCATGTGACATTGTTGATGATGAACAAATGTCTATTTTCGTGAGATTTTTTGACATTGAAAATAAGATCTTCTGGTAAGAATTGCACGCAATATTGCCTTTGAAAGATAACACTTGAGGAGATTATTTATTCAAAGCTATTGACGAATTTATTAATAATTCCAACATTCGTTATGATAAAATAGTGTCACTTTCAACTGACAGCGCCCCAGCGATGATTGGCAAAGAAAAAGGTGTAGTAAAGAAAATCAGGGATCAGAATCCAGGTCTAATATCGTATCAGCGTATAATTCATCAGACTGCCCTTCGTGGAAAACTCAGTGCTACACTGAAAGAAGTAATGGACAGGTTGGTGCAGTTGATTAATTTTATGAGATCTCATTCTTCTCTTCAACACCGATAGTTCAAGAAGTTTCTTTCAGAATGTGATGCAGCCTATTCTGACTTACTGCAATACACCAATGTTCATTGGTTAAGTAAAGGTCAAGTTGTTGAACGTTTCTGGCTAATAAAGGAAGAAGTAACCTCCTCCTTGCAAATCTTGGATACGCAGGGAGAAAAAAAGCATAACAAACGAGCGCAATATGCTAGCTGTGGCTTTTCTGAAGGATATTCTGAAATATTTAAATGCGCTCAACGTAGAGTTACAAGGGAATTGGAACTTGATATGTGATCTGATGCAAAGCGTGTCTGCTTTTCGTCGTAAGCTGGATATTTTTGAAAAAGATATTTCAAGGCACGAATTTATTCATTTCCCAACAATTCTTGAGTATAAAAAAGAAAACTCTGAAGAAGACATTGCAGTGTTTGTAAGATTCCTGTCCGACCTGAGGGACAAATTTGCTTGGCAGAAATTTCAAGACTTGGCAGAAATTTCAAGACTTGGCAGAAATTTCAAGACTTGGCAGAAATTTCAAGACTTGGCAGAAATTTCAAGACTTGGCAGAAATTTCAAGACTTGGCAGAAATTTCAAGACTTGGCAGAAATTTCAAGACTTGGCAGAAATTTCAAGACTTGGCAGAAATTTCAAGACTTGGCAGAAATTTCAAGACTTGGCAGAAATTTCAAGACTTGGCAGAAATTTCAAGACTTGGCAGAAATTTCAAGACTTGGCAGAAATTTCAAGACTTGGCAGAAATTTCAAGACTTGGCAGAAATTTCAAGACTTGGCAGAAATTTCAAGACTTGGCAGAAATTTCAAGACTTGGCAGAAATTTCAAGACTTGGCAGAAATTTCAAGACTTGGCAGAAATTTCAAGACTTGGCAGAAATTTCAAGACTTGGCAGAAATTTCAAGACTTGGCAGAAATTTCAAGACTTGGCAGAAATTTCAAGACTTGGCAGAAATTTCAAGACTTGGCAGAAATTTCAAGACTTGGCAGAAATTTCAAGACTTGGCAGAAATTTCAAGACTTGGCAGAAATTTCAAGACTTGGCAGAAATTTCAAGACTTGGCAGAAATTTCAAGACTTGGCAGAAATTTCAAGACTTGGCAGAAATTTCAAGACTTGGCAGAAATTTCAAGACTTGGCAGAAATTTCAAGACTTGGCAGAAATTTCAAGACTTGGCAGAAATTTCAAGACTTGGCAGAAATTTCAAGACTTGGCAGAAATTTCAAGACTTGGCAGAAATTTCAAGACTTGGCAGAAATTTCAAGACTTGGCAGAAATTTCAAGACTTGGCAGAAATTTCAAGACTTGGCAGAAATTTCAAGACTTGGCAGAAATTTCAAGACTTGGCAGAAATTTCAAGACTTGGCAGAAATTTCAAGACTTGGCAGAAATTTCAAGACTTGGCAGAAATTTCAAGACTTGGCAGAAATTTCAAAGTTGTCTCAATTCCTAAAATTTCCTTATGAAGTTGATGCATTGGCAGAATGGACTGATGTGGCTGTTAAGTTGTTCAGCGTTTCAAAGTCTTCACTTCAAGTGGAGTAATTGACTTGCAAGAAGATATTTCTTTGCAGATGTATAAAACTCTATCCACTGAAGAGTTTTGAGGTAAACATGTTTCATAAAAATTTGAAAATTGTAGGAAAGTAACTATCAATCTGGCCACTATGATGCGAATCATCATTCTCAAAAATGAATTTTTCGAAGAACACATATCTGTCAAGGTTGACGGATACCCAGCTCGAAGACATTCTTCACATTTGCTGTACCCCTCATACACCGAACTTTACATTGACGGTCTTGAGCCAGCTTTTTAATTTCTCGCATTGAATATATTATAATATTAACTGAGAACTGCTTGTTTTACTTGGTTTACCCTTTTTTTGGAAACTAACTCATCTTGAAAACAAAATAAAAAACAGCCACTACGTAGCTCCATTCTATTAATGATAGACTCATTTGTATTCTTAATGTTCAACTTTATTGTGAAGCAATGGGCCAGGCATTAACATAGGACATCTAAGACAAAAACAAACATAAAGCGAAGAGTAAATGATTATGTGCACACTAGTCTTTGCTGTTGCCCCTGTACTGTGCACACGCAACTATTCGTCTGCATGCTCCCACACATCCCCCTCCCTGAAGAGCGGAGCTCCAGAAGTGTACAGAAACTTGTACCAGACCCTTTGCCCGAATTTCTGGCTGTACTTCCTCCATCGTCATATCTTCATCTGGTTTCCTGTCCTACCATCCGTTGCACCCTGCAGGGGCCCCTCGTCTTGCTGCAGGCCCGCCTCCTCTTCTTGTCTTAAATCTTCTACCAGTGAGCCGGCTGCACCTGGTCTATTGACACAGTAACACTCTTATCGTGAACTAGGATAGTCAAGGCCTGGTCCGTACGGTGTAGTACTTTATAAGGTCCCTTATATGTCGGCTCCAATGGAGTTCTGACTGTGTCGGTTCGCGACATTACATGCTAGCATTTGCTCAATCCTCGATGTACAAATGACAGCCTAACGCCATGCCGTGTCACTGGTTGTGGCCTAAGCTCGGCCAGTTGAGTCCTTACTCTCGTTAACAAGTACGGTAGGTCCGTCTCGCGTGTACTCTTCTGAAAAAACTCACCGGGTAGACGTAAGGTTTCCCCGTATACTAATTCCGCTGTAGATGCTCAGAGGTCAGGTTTGAAAACAGTGCGTAAGCCTAGTGACACTAATGGCAGTGCTGCTGACCAATTGTCGCCATGGCACGTTAACGCGGCCTCAAGTGTTCGGTGCCACCGCTCTACCGTGCCAATGCTTTCCGGGTGATAACTTGTGGTACGGTGACGGCAGAACCGGCACATTTGCCAGCTCCAGGAACAAGGATGATTCAAACTGATATCCTTGGTCCGTCGTGACATGTACCCGACATCCGAACCCTGCTGTCCACGTCGTCAAGAACGCCCGGTTGACTATCTCTTCTGACTTGTCTGAAATGGGGATTGCTGCTGCCCATCTCGTAAATCTGTCAGTTTCCGTCAATAGATACCTATAGCCTTCAGACATTGGCAATGGTCCAACAATATCCATATGCACATGTTTGAAACGACCAGTTGGCCCGTCAACTTTACCCACTGGCTTTTTAACATGGCGTTCCACTTTACATTGCTGGCAATCCAGACCAGTCTGCGCCCACTTCCGACAGTCTCTCTTAATTCCTGGCCACACGAAACACTCAGTCATTAATATTACACTGGCTCGGAGTCCCAGATGAGCCAAACCATGTAACCCTTCGAATACTTCCCGGCACAAACTCTACAGCACGAAAGGCCTAGGCCATCCCTGTGAGGTATCGCACCATAACTGTATTGTCTCACCTTCTGTACACAGTTTTCTTAACTTCAACCCGGTGGGCGTGCTCTGCCGAAAAACTTGCAGTTATGCATCATCCTTCTGCTCTCTCGCCATTGTAGCATACTTCACTGAATACTTTATTACTGCAACTCGTGAGAAGTAATCTGTCACCATATTCTCTGCCCCATTAATATGTCATAAATCAGTAGTAAACTGACTTATATATTCCAGTTGCCTGAATTGTTTAGGTGACAAAGAATACATACGCTTGCAGAATGCGAAAGTCAGCGGTTTGTCATCTGTAAACAATGTAAATGGTCCGGCTTCCACATAAAGCTGGAAATACCTTATGGCTGCGTAAGCAGCCAGCAGTTCTCTATCATACGCACTCCAATTCCACTGTGGGTCTGTGAGTTTCTCGGAGAATAATCCTAAAGCCTGCCAGTGACCAGCAGTCCACTGATGCAACGCTGCACCAATCGCCACCTGAGTTGCGTCAACAACAATAGCTAGCTTCACATTTTTCTCTGGGTGAGCTAGTAAAACCGCTTGCTTTAGGCTTTCCTTGATCTGCTCGAATGCACGCTGCATGCTTGATGTCCATTGTAGCTTCTAGTTTTTCCCGGTGTTCGTGCCCGCCAAACCTTCCGTGAGTGGCGCTTGTAAAGCCCCAGCTCCTGGCAGATGTCTGCGGTAAAAATTTAAAACACCTAGGAACCTCCGCAACTGTTGCAAATCTAACGGGCGAGGCATCTGCTGTAAGACCTAGACCTTCTCCTCCAAAGGACAGATGCCAGCTGCTGAGACTGTGTGAACCAGGTAAGTAACCCAATCTTTACGCAAACTGCATTTTGTGTCATTCACCACTACACCATAAGTACGTAACCTCTCGAAAACTGTCCGGAGGCGCTCTTCGTGGAGGGCTGCTGTCGCTGAGAACACCAGTATATCGTCTAAGTAGGTGAAAGTGAAATCTAGCCCTCGCAGCACCTCATCGATGAAACGTTGTCGTGTCTGTGCAGCGTTTTTTTTTAAACCAAATGGGATGCATAAAAACTCGAAAAGACCGAAAGGTGTAGTGACTGCTGTCTTTGGTATGTCATTGTCAGCCACCGGTATTTGGTGGTATGTTTTTTACAATCGACTACACTGAAACATTCAGCTCCAGCCACTTTATTTGTAAAGTCGCGAATGTTGGGAACTGGATACCGATCAGGTATCGTACGAGCATCCGACAAACTATAATCACCACAAGGTCTCCAACTTCTGTCTTTCTTCTGCACTAAATGTAAAGCCGAGGCCCATGCACTATCAGATCTTTGTATCACTCCCATATCCAACATCTCTTCGAACTCAGCTTTTGTGTCTGCAAATCTGTCTTGGGCCAAACTTCTCGGTCTGAGGGAGACCGGAGGCCCAGGCACAGTGTTTATGTGGTGAACTGTATGATGCGCCACCATGGCTATGGACTGTGCTGACGGTTCTCTAATTTGGCATTCTTCTGTCACTCCAACCGAACCGTGTACCTTCTCTGTGATTATTCCTACATGACCCTGCACCACCTGTTTTCCCCTTCTAAGCTGCGATAACGGAATTTTCACCGCAATACTGAATGCGTATAGAAAATCTGCTCCTAATATGCACTCTGCCACATCTGCAATGACAAAAGTCCAATGACAAATAATACTAAGTCCTAAATTCACTTCTTTGACACAACTACCATACGACATTATGGGCTGTTTAGTTGCAGTCTTGAGTCAAAACTATGTGCTGTCACTGAGGGAAATACATTTCTCATTTGGCCACGTGCTGACATCAGACCCCGTGTCTATCAAATAATAACAAGAAGCCGTCACATCCCGAACATAAAGTTGCCGAGATACCGTTAATAAAGAAACATCTGTACTTACAGTCTCCATGATTTACGCAGTGAGTGTGACTGCATGGTAGGATGCACTTTGAGACTCGTTCCCCGAATCGTTGACGGTACCAACACAACTGCTCCTTCCCAGCATCTCCGCTGTCGTCATGTGTCGGCATGACCTCCAAACCGGTAGCTCTCAACGCCTCCAACTGCCTATGCAGGCCTAGACGGGCTTTGAAGTTTTTGAAGTTGTGTACCAGTAACAGCGCGCTGTTGCTTACTAATCGCCGCCGCTTCGTATTCTTCAGTCATCGCCTCCACCTTAGCTATACTGAGAGAATTTGTTGGTTCAACCGCTGCATGAACCCTGTCGGCGAGTTGGAGTAGTGCTTGTATATCGTATCCGTCATTTGCTGCCACAGCTGCTCTTACTGCAGACGGAAGCAGTGCTGCCCAACCGGAATGAAGTGTAGTGTTCGAAAATTCGTTTTCCATCACGATTACATGTAAATGCCTCTAATATTCGGAGGGAATTCTGTCACCTCTACATTCACCTCGCAACACCAGGCAGAGTCTTTGATCTAGCGGTTTAGTAAGCCAACTTATTAAAAAGCCCTTCAGTGTTGTATATTGCTGCATTTCCAGTTGCTGTCTAATTATCTCTTCAACCAATATTGGTGCCCTGGCATCCAGACTGTTTGCCGCTATCATGAACTTTTCCCGGTCGTCAGTACCCAATTATGCATGAATGCCAGTTCTAACATGGAGAACCAAAGTTCCGGTTTATCGGCCAGGAACAGTAGCGGGCGTACTTTGATGTGTTGTTCCAGCGAATCTTCCTCTCGTATGTGTGTTCCGGCCGCGGATTTTGTCCTGGTAATATCACTGTCCCGCTCTGCTGAATCCATTCCGTGGTGTCGAACGTAGTTCCGTAATTCCCAAAACTGACCGCACAGCGTACCCTGCCGGTGTACTGATCGTGCTGTAGAGCTTCTGCCCTTTGGCGTATGTTGTAGTGTACCTTCATTGTCCTCCTCTGCCTCTTGCCGTTCTTGTTCTTTTGACTTTGGGGTCACCACTTTGTAGCCACTACGTAGATCCATTCTATTAATCATAGACTCGTTCGTATTTTTAATGAGCCAGACATTAACATAGAACACGTAAGACAAAAACAAACACAAAGCAAAAAGTAAATGATTATGTGCACACTAGAGTCTTTGCCGCTGCACCTGTACTGTGCACACGCGACTATTCATCTGCATGCTCCCACAGTACCTTTTAATTTTTAGTTTTTTTCTCGACCTCCATAAAAATTTTGCACTGAATTCGGTCTCCACTGAAAACTACTTGCCAACCCCTGCTCTATATACTCCTTCCACCTTTCTGCTTTCTCCTCTTGGCATAGAACTGGGTTTCCATCTGAGTTCTTGATATTCATACAGGTGGCTCTATTTTCTCCAAAGGTGTCTTTAATTTTCCTGTAGGCAGTATCTATCTTACCCGCTAGTGATATATGCCTCTACATCCTAACATTTGTCCTCTAGCCATCCTTGCTTAGCCATTTTGCCCTTCCTGTCGATTCCATTTTTGAGACATTTGTATTCCTTTTTGCCTGCTTCATTTACTGCATTTTTGTATTTTCTCCTTTCATCAATTAAATTCAGTATTTCTTCCGTTACCCAATGATTGCTATTACCCCTCGTCTTTTTACCCACTTGATCCTCTGCTGCCTTCACTACTTCATCCCTCAAAGCTACCCATTCTTCTTCTACTGTATTTCTTTTCCCCATTCCTGTCAATCGTTCCCTTATGCTCTCCCTGAAACACTGCACAACCTCTGGTTCAGTCAGTTTATCCAGGTCCCATCTCCTTAAATTCCCACCTTTTTGCAGTTTCTTCAGTTTTAATCCACAGTTCATAACCAATAGATTGTGGTCAGAGTCCACATCTGCCCCTGGAAATGTCTTACAATTCAAAACCTGGTTCCTAAATCTCTGTCTTGCCATTATATAATCTATCTGAAACCTTTTCATATCTCCAGGGTTCTTCCATGTATACAGTGTTCTATCATGATTCCTAAACCAAGTGTTAGCTATGATTAAGTTATGCTCTGTGCAGAATTCTACCAGACGTCTTCCTCTTTCATTTCTCCCCCCCAATCCATATTCACCTGCTAGGTTTCCTTCTCTTCTTTTTCCTACTGTCGAATCCCAGTCACCCATGACTATTAAATTTTCGTCTCCCTTCACTATTTGAATGTTTTCTTTTATCTCATCATACATTTCATCAATTTCTTTGTCATCAGCACAGCAAGTTGGCATATAAACTTGTACTACTGTAGTAGGCATGGGCTTTGTGTCTATCTTGGCCGGAATAATGTGTTCACTATGCTGTTTGTATTAGCTTACCCGTACTCCTAATTTTTTATTCATTATTAAACCTACTCCTGCACTACCCATATTTGATTTTGTATTTATAACCATGTATTCACCTGACCAAAAGTCTTGTTCCTCCTCCCACCAAACTTCACTAATTCCCACTATATCTAACTTCAACCTATCCATTTTCCTTTGTAAATTTTCTAACCTACATGCCCGATTAAGGGATCTGACATTCCACGCTCCGATCCGTAGAACGCCAGTGCTCTTTCTCCTGATAATGATGTCCTCCTGAGTAGTCCCTGCCTGGAGATCCGAATGGGGGACTATTTTACCTCCAGAATATTTTACCCAAGAGGACACCATCATCATTTAACCATACAGTAAAGCTGCATGCCCTCAGGAAAAATTACGGCTGTAGTTTCCCCTTTGCTTTCAGCCGTTCACAGTACCAGCACAGGAAGGCCGTTTTGGTTAGTGTTACAAGGCAAGATCAGTCAATCATCCAGACTGTTGCCGCTGCAACTACTGAGAAGGCTGCTGTCCCTCTTCAGGAACCACACGTTTGTCTCTGTCTCTCAACAGATACCCCTCTGTTGTGGTTGCACCTACGGTACGGCTATCTGTAACGCTGAGGCATGCGAGCCTCCCCACCAACTGGAAGGTCAACGGTTCATAGGGGGGGATGTCGTGCATGTGTATGCATAAGTGGTAAAATAAATAACATTGGATTAAATGGTACCTCAATTTGACACAGCATTTTGGAAAAAAAATTGCATCAATTTCTTTTTTT
Organism: Schistocerca cancellata; assembly: GCF_023864275.1. Lineage (NCBI taxonomy): Eukaryota > Metazoa > Arthropoda > Insecta > Orthoptera > Acrididae > Schistocerca > Schistocerca cancellata. The sequence continues at coordinate 14,563,762 of NC_064637.1, forward strand.
AATAACCCTAAGCAGGTATAAAAATATTCAGAATATTTCTAATTTGTTTGGAAAGTGTGCTGCATTACCCTATATCAACAAAAAATCTGTAAAACATATACATTATAAAAAGTGCCTGAAAGACGTAGGTGTTGACTTTTACGTAATATTGAGGTGGAAAAGTACCCTGTATCCTTAAGGGGCCATTGATTTGCCTCTGACGAAGCAGTGAAAGAAGCAGTGCATTGCTGGCTCACAGCTCAACTGAGAATCTTCTTTTATGAGAGCAGCAGGAAGCTGGTACGATGACGGACCAAATGTGTTGAACCGCAAGGAGACTTTGTCAAATAATGATGTTCTTGTAACTTTCCTATTTGATTACAATAAAATTTTAATAATTTACTTATCCTCAGATATAAATGATACGCCCTGTAGTATTACGGCTAAATCTAACATATTTCTGAAACTTCCTGGCAGATTAAAACTGTGTGCCAAACCGAGACTTGAACTCGGGACCTTTGCCTTTCACAGGCAAGTACTCTATCACTGAGCTACCCAAGCACGACTCACACCCCATCCTCACAGCTTCAATTCTGCCAGTACCTCGCCTCCTACCTTCCAAACATCACAGAAGCTCTCCTGCGCAGTAGACAAACTCTCATCCACAGAAATTGAAGCTGCATTTGAGATTATCTGGGCGAGGCTCACTATCACGGATGTGAAACATTACCGAATGCCTTCTCTGAAAACTACGTAGAACAGATAGTTTGGAAACGCACTCATGGTGGAAATATATTGGATCTAATGGCAACAAATAGACCTGACCTGTATGATGATGTCCACACTGAAACTGGTATCAGTGACCATGATGCAGCTGTGAAAACAATGATTATCAAAGGACAACTAAATCATTCAGAAAGATGTGTGTTCAGTAAACTAAATAAAAAATCATTAATGTCATAGCTAAATGAGGAACTTGAAATGTTCAGCACAGGACAGGATCATGTAGAGGAACTCTGACTCAAGATTAAAAGACTAGTTGACCAGGCACTGGATAGATATGTACCGAGTACAACAGTTTGTATTGGGGGAGGGGGAGACCTTCATAGTATACAGTCACTGTAAAGAAAACTCCAAACAAACGGAGATTACTGCATAATAGGTGTAAAACAAAGGATAGGGCTACAGGTACAAAGATACTGAATTAACTGTGTTTGGCTGTCAAGAGCAGTATGTAAGGACTTCAATGACTATCGTAGCAGAATATTATCAAATGATCTTTCACAGAACACGAAGAAATTCTGGTTGTTTGTGAAGGCTGAAGTGGCACCACAGTTAGTTTCCAGTTTCTAGTGAATGAGACAGGAACTGAAACTGACAGTAGCAAAGCACCATTTTTGAATGTTCCTTTACATAGGGAAAGCCAGGAGAGTTGTCCCAATTTAATCGTTGTACCATTCTAAAGATGAGTGTGATCAGCATTAGTGTCAGTCAAGTTGATAAACAGCTGAAATCGTTAAAACTGAACAAAACTCCAGGCCCGGATGGAATCGCTATCAGGTTTTACACTGATTTGGCAGCTCAGTTACCTCCTCTTCTAACTATAATCTATTGTGGATCCCTTGGACAAAGAGCTGTATCCATTTCTTGTAAAAAAGCGAAGGTCACACCTGTCTACAAGAAGGGTAGTGAAGTGATCCACAAAACTATCGCCCATTATCCTTGACATAAATTTGTTGTTGAATCGTAGAACATAATCTGAGCTCAAACACAATGAGGTATCTTGAACAGAATGTCCTTAATGCCAACCAGCACGGATTTTGAAAACACTGATCACGTGAAAACCAACCTGCACTTTTCTCACATCACTAGCTAAAAGTGTCGGATCGAGGCAATCGGATAGAAGCTGTATTTCTCGATTTCCGAAAAGCGTTTGATTCGGCACTGCACCTACACTTATTGTCAAAAGTGCTATCGTATGGGATATCGAGTGAAATTTGTAATTGGGTTGAGGGTTTTCTGGTGTGGAATACACAACGTGTTATCTCGGATGGAGAGTCATTGTCAGGTGTAGAAGTAACTTCAGGCATGCTTGAGGGAAGTGTATTGCGACGTGTGCTGTTAACGTTATATACTAGTGATCTTGCAGACAATATTAATTGTAATATCAGGCTTTTTTTTATGATGCATTTATCTACGATGATGAACTATTTGAAAGAAGCTGCATAAATATTCAGTCAAATCTTGATAATATTTCAAAGTGGTGCAAAGACTGGCAACTTGCTTTAACTTTCAGAAATGTAAAATTGTGCACATCACAAAACGAAAAAGTGTTCTATTTCATGACTATAATATCATGGAGTCACTGTTGGAATTGGCCAACTCATACAAATACCTGAGTGTAACACTTTGTAAGGATATGAATTGGAATGATCACATAGGCTCAGTCATGAGTAAAGCAAATGGTAGACTTTGGTTTATTGGTAGAATACTGTGGAAGTGCAATCAGTCTACAAAGGATATTGCTTACATGTCACTCGTGTGCCCAGTTCTAGAATATTGCTCAAGTTTGTGGGACTCTTACCAGACAAGATGAACAACAGATATTGGGGGTATGCAGCCAAGGGCAGCACGAATGGTGACGGGGCTGTTTGACTCGTGGTAGTGTGTTACAGTGATGCTGAAAAAACTGAACTGACAGTCTTTCAGATAGACATAAACCATCTTGAGAAAGTCTATTAACAAAGTTTCAAGAACCAGCATTAAATAATGTCTAGGAATATACTAAAATCTCCTATGTATCAGTCACATAGGGATTGTGAGGCCAAGATTAGAATAATCGCTGAATGCACACAGCCGGCCAGTGTGGCAGAGCGGTTCTACGCGCTTCAGTCTGGAACCGCGCGACCGCTACGGTCCCAGGTTCGAATCCTGCCTCGGGCATGGATGTGTGTGATGTCCTTAGATTAGCTAGGTTTAAGTAGTTCTAAGTTCTAGGGGACTGATGACTTCAGATGTTAAGTCCCTTAGTGCTCAGAGCCATTTGAACCATTTTGCTGAATGCACAGAGGCATTCAGTCATTCTGATGAAACCCTACTAACTGGTACAATGTGACGTACCCTGTGCCATCATGTTGTGGTGGTTTGTAGTCCACAAATGGTTTTATTAGACTGGCTACTTTCCCCTGATACTATATTTATGCAATGGCACACACAGACAAAGGATTTTGAGGGAATTAGGAATACTCAATAAACTTTCTTTTCTTCCAAAGGTTTTCATAATATTGTTATATGTCTATATTTTCAGGATCCCCCCCTCGTCACTGACTTTATAAATTAGACTACCTTACTCTTTCTCAGACATGATGGAAACTAACCTCTTTCTGTTATCAAGTTTACTAGGAATGTCAGAGCCTTCACTAGATACTGTGAGCAGTATTTACTTACTTTTGCAGATATTGTATCTTTTCTCTTTTTATCTCCATTAATTGGTAATCTCATAATATTTTTAACTTGTTCGATCTGTCGCAAATAAGAATTGGCATTCTGGTTAGTTTTTCAGAATCCGGGTTACGTTCATATGGCATTGTGATAAACAATGCTGAATGAGGAATTAGCTTAATTTTCTTTCTGATGTGCATGCTTCCATGCATTGCTTAATTATACTAATTAATTTGAAATTGTGTGAAAATATTGTGTTATATTCATATATACTGCCTCATGTGGAACATGTGGTCTGTTCTTGTATTAGAAAATAGCAAATAAATAAACTGATAATTACATAGCCAGTGTGTATATTGTTGTGACCATACAGTCTAATTTCAGCTACTTCCATAATTACAGAGACCCAACAGCTAGAAATATGGGCCAGATCCTCATCTGCTTAAGGGCTTTCTTGCATTTACTCACTAAACAGTTCTCGGAAACTGCTGATTTTCATTTTTTCATGCTTGAGATGATGATCAACACAGCAATTAGCAATAGTTTGTATAGTTAATAGATTAATAGGTCTAGACAATACTCACATCTCTAAATTGTGAGACTGTTATAGATGTAGGTCACTGGTAATCACGGTTTATCATTTACACTGAAATGTGTAACAAAACATTTGAAATAAATCACAAAGTTTCAGAATAATACCGTATGTTTTAATGTATTAGACTTTCACTCATAGTTCTTTTCCGTATTCTCTATTACAAACATAGGGCCTAGTCTGCTAGCTACAATACGGTATGTGGTGATGGCTACCTTGTATGACATTTCTCTAAATTTTCTCAATAGTCTTCCATGTAAAGAGCATGTTTGTCCAAGGGTTTCTCATTTGAGTTCATGAAGCATCTCCATAATACTTGCATGTTGATTGAGCCTATCAGTAAGAAATCTAGAAGACCACTTCTGAACTGCTTGGTTTCTTCCTTAAACTGACCTGGTGGGGATCCCAAAAATTCAAGTGGTACTCCAGACTGAATTGCATCAGTGTTCAATACAGGTGGGTTTCTCTCAACTTGTCGTCTGAGCGACACGCCCCTCATTCCCAGTCTTCCCAAATGTATTCATGTTCCCAGGGGAAGGAACTAAGAGTACAGAAAGCTAGAAATAGTTTTTTTACTCAACTGGTGTTTCCTCTAATAGTTCATACAAACCAATTTATAATTTTTAGAGAGCACCATCAGCTGTTCATATAACTGTAAAGTTAAATAACTCTTTAATATGAACATTACTGTTATCCAGTACATGCATCCTTAAGTCCAAACATTATGATTAATTATAGGAGGGGAGGCTAATGAGATACTCTTTTACTTTATATTTATTTTGGATAATTTACTTTAAATCATTCTCGATCACAATTTGAATATTTTTTGGTCATTGGTTTTGGCCACTTATGTGGTCATCTTCAGACCCATTGGCAGTGGCTGTTTGTGGAGTAGAACTCCATATGGCAGTAAATCACTGTTTCAGAAAAAAATACATTTATTTAATAGCTGGGGTTTCCAGTTTTCTGTCCGATGCCTGCCAGCAACCTGTTAGACTACAGGGTGTTAAATAAAGGAACAGTCATGGAGATCAGCACCATCCATCACGGATAAAAGTATGATTTTGCGCCAGAATGTAAATTTCCATTCTGAATCCCAGGCAGAGAAACAGACTATGCAAGTATTATGGAATTTAATTTCACAAATAATCCTAAATTCACACTTCTTATGAACACCAAATAAAATCAGGGGGTTAATGTATTGACATGAGAGTGTAAAACTCAAGGACAATGAGGAGGCTTCTGTAAGATGTCAAACTATCACTTTTACACAATAATCTTACTCACGTGGATAAAATGTTCTCTCATAAGATTCCACATTAAATCTGAATAGAATCCCATGCTTTTGATTGCTGCTTCCATCACTATTGTTAGGGGCCAGGTCTGACTGTCATAAAATTAATGAGGTTCACACTTATGCCCAGTGGACACAATGCAGTTGGCTAAATTACATCATGGAGAAAGCATATGCTAAAGCAACACCCTCTGCATCCATAGGTCACATTTTTGGAAGCTGTCCAGCATAGCTTGCAGTGCCATCACTTGTAATAGGTGGTGAACTATGTGAAGTTTTTCTCTGTAATTTTTCTTTCCGACGTGTGTGCTTCCATGCATTGCTTAATTATACTAATTAACTTGAAATTGTGTGAAACTATTGTGTTATATTCATATATACTACCTCATGTGCAACATGTGGTCTGTTCTTGTATTGTTGCTTGTCGTGGTCTTCAGTCCTGAGACTGGTTTGATGGAGCTCTCCATGCTACTCTATCCTGTGCAAGCTTCATCATCTCCCAGTACCTACTTGTATTAGAAAATAGCAAATAAATAAACTGATAATTACATAGCCAGTGTGTATATTGTTGTGACCATACAGTCTAATTTCAGCTACTTCCGTAATTACAGAGACCCAACAGCTAGAAATATGGGTCAGATCCTCATCTGCTTAAGGGCTTTCTTGCATTTACTCACTAAACAGTTCTCGGAAACTGCTGATTTTCATTTTTTCATGCTTGAGATGATGATCAACACAGCAATTAGCAATAGTTTGTAGAGGCTGTCCCACATAACTGATACCATACTCACACGGAATATTATAAATCCCTGGTACACTGAGCCTGAGAGTATGTTTGTCAGGTCACAACCTTTCTTTAATTTTCCTTGGTGACAGAAAGACTTATCTGATTCCTTGCCTGTTTACACTCTAACTTACCCATTGCACCACACATTGGAAGCCATGCTGTGTCTTTGTCCTCATGACTTGGCTGATGATTTCTTCAACAGAATTGACCTAATTTCATATACAGAATGTTTGTTTGGAGGGAGGGGGGATTGTGAAAGAGCAGTGGGAAGATGAGGAGGTATGGTAAAGGGTATAAGTAAAATAAATAGTGACTAAATGGTGGTGGCAGGGGGGTGGTTTTGAGTCGTAATAAATACAAATCCAGAAAAGATTATGTCACAGCATTATGACAAGACTATGGACTACATGTCATAGGCACGATCCCAATTTATATAGTAGTGTTCTATCTGAATTAATAACAAACATCACAAAGACCATCATACTACACCTAATGACTGCCAATATCAATCATTATAAGATGATATCCAAATTTACCTATTAGTGTTGACATTGATAGCCATCAAAACATAGAGGGTATTTTCTGGAGTGTAGTTCCACAATCAAACAAAGATATTCCTCTCTTCTGCTCTTATTTTGTACACCTCCATGCCTCAACCCTCCTTCCACTGACCCTTTAATCTGTGTTCTGCTTACATCTTTCCTTGATCATGAATGCTCACTTTACCATGTGCCCCTCCCCTGCGGGTTCGGGGGTTAGAATAGGCCCGCGGTATTCCTGCCTGTCGTAAGAGGCGACTAAAAGGAGTCTCAAATGTTTCGGCCTTATGTGATGGTCCCCTCTCGGGTTTGACCTCCATCTTTCTAAATTATTCCGAAGAGCGAGCCAATTGGGGAAGGGCGCCTTACGTGGTGCACTGTATCCGTCGTGCATTGAGACCTTTAGCCGGCTTTTTCGTCGTTGCAATGGTGTCCCGCTCGTTTTCCATCTCTTGGGCGAGGATACGTCCCTGGGTGCGATTCCCACGCTGCACTCTGCAGTGTTTCTTTTAACTGCGATGACGACCTTGGACAGTTTTGCACCTAAGATCCAGCACGGTAGCCAGTCCGTTGTGGTGGGGCCGCCATGTACCCTCTTGGTTGTGGCCCCCTGACAACACAGGGATCGCTCTACTGATGCCTGCGCCGTTAACTCCCCACGTATGCCAAGGAGTACATGCCCGTCTCCCTGGGGCATCAGGACTCCCGGCAATGGACATCCTGCCAGGTGGCTATTGCTGCGGCTGGGTGGCGCCCGTGGGGAGGGCCCTTGGTCGGAGTAGGTGGCATCAGGGCGGATGGCCCGCAATGAAGCGTGGTACATCATCTCTCGCTGGCGGCCAGCCGCCAGCAGTCTCTAAGCGTTCTTGGGCTCAATTTAATGCTGAAAAGTACAATCCGAAAACGTTCCCCTCTCTGGCCACGCCGTGGGAGGAGCGTAAGTCTCAGGATGGAGGTAATAGTTATTCGCCCCGATTCTTAGTATGTACGAGAGCTGATGGGGAGTCTTTTCTCTCCACAAAGCCTCAGTTCTTCGTCGAGCATTTAGAGGACAAGTTTGGGGAGGTGGAGGGCTTGTCAAAAATGCGCTCTGGATCGGTCCTGATCCAAACGGCATCCTCTGTCCAGTCACGACGGTTGCTTGCTTGTGACAAGTTGGGGGATGTTGCTGTTACGATCACGCCGCATAAGAGTTTAAATATGGTTCAGGGAGTTATTTACCATAAGGACCTTCTTTTGCAGTCTGATGACGAGCTGCGCGGCAACTTAGAGCGCAGGGGTGTACATTTTGTCCGGCGCGTTCATCGGGGTCCGAAGGACAATCAGATAGCTACCGGTGCCTTCATCTTGGCCTTCGAGGGTGATACGTTACCGGAAAAGGTCAAGGTGATGGTCTACCGATGTGACGTCAGGCCCTATATTCCTCCCCCAATGCGGTGCTTCAAGTGCTGGAAGTTCGGCCATATGTCTTCCCGCTGCACTTCCAGCCTCACATTTCGAGATTGCGGACGCCCGTCTCATCCCAATACTCCATGTGCCCCGCCTCCCATCTGTGTCAACTGCGGGGAGCACCATTCACCTTGCTCGCCTGACTGCAAAGTCTTTCAGAAAGAGCGCAAAATCATGGAATATAAGACCCTGGACCGGCTGACCTATCTTGAGGCCAAAAGGAAATATGACAGACTCCATCCTGTGAGAATGACATCTTCTTATGCAGCTGCTACGACAACTGTGCTAGCCCCATCAGTTTCGAGACTTCCAGCCAGCTCGATAAGCAGTAAGACTCCTCCTGCCCCCTTGCCCGTGGGGGGCTCTACCCAACCGGTTGCTCCTGCACCACCTACCTCAGGAGCAACCTCCTCCCACCTGTCGGGGACGTCCGTCCCCGCTTCTCAGCCGGAGAAGCGTCTAACTTCTTCGGCTCCTCTCGCCCGTAAGAGTTCCCTTGTTACCCTCCCTTCCCAGGGTTCCACCAGCAGGAAGGATGACGGCCGCCAGTGGCATAAGTCCTCACCAGCGTCCGGGCGTAGGGCTTCACGATCCTCCTCCGTCCCGGAGACTGAATTGGTGAAGCCTCCCCAGCCGGTGCAACCCAAGGTTCAGCGAGAGAAGTCCAAGAGAAAGACCTCTAAGGTCAAAGAACTTGCGGTGGCACCAACCCCACCGCACCTTTCGCGCTCTGCGTCTGAGGCTGAAGTCGAGATTCTAGCGTCCGCTGAGGACCTTGATCTCGCTGGTCCCTCAGACGCCATGGATGCCTCTCGTACGGGTACTGAATCGGTGGCAGTGATTGAACAAATGGCGTAAATTGCCTTCCCAGCCCTTTCACGCCATTCTCAGCCATGGACAATATCATCCTCCAGTGGAACTGCGGCGGTTTTTTCCACCATCTGGCTGAGCTCCAACAACTTATCAGCCTTCACCCTTTCTTCTGCATTGCTCTTCAGGAAACTTGGTTTCCAGCAATGCGAACCCCCGCCCTCCGTGGCTATCGGGGTTATTATAAGAACCGGGCAGCATATGAAAGGGTGTCGGGTGGCGTCTGCCTCTATGTCCTTCACACTCTGCACAGCGAGTCTGTCCCTCTCCAAACACCTTTAGAGGCTGTCGCTGTTTGGGTGTGGATGCCACAGGCTGTTACCGTCTGAAGTCTTTACCTTCCACCGGATGGTGATGTCTCGCAGCATGTCCTGGCTGCGCTGATAGCCCAATTGCCGCTACCTTTCTTGCTATTGGGCGACTTTAACGCCATAACCCTCTGTGGGGTGGGTCAGTGGCAACAGGTCGAGGCGCCACTATTGAGCATTTATTGGCGCAGCTCGATCTCTCGCTGTTAAATGACGGTCCCTCCACACACTTCAGTGTGGCGCATGGCACATACTCCGCCATTGACCTATCGCTCTGTAGCCCTAGCCTCTTACCGTCTGTCCAATGGGGTGTGCATGACGACCTGTGTGGTAGTGACCATTTTCCAATCTTTCTGTCACTGCCATGGCGCCACTCTTCTGGGCGCCCCAGCAGATGGGCTATGAATAAGGCTGACTGGGACTTGTTCTCCTCCACTGCCGCTATTGAGCCTCTCTCTGCTGATGACATTGATGCGGTGGTTCAATCGGTCACCACCGGCATCATTACTGCCGCCGAATCTGCCATTCCCCGATCTTCTAGGTCCCCTCGGCGGAAGGCTGTGCCTTGGTGGTCGCCTGAGATCGCTGAAGCGATTAAAGATCGCCGGCGGGCGCTCCAGCGTCACAAGCGACATCCCTCCTTAGACCACCTTATCGCCTTCAAACGGCTGCGTGCGCGGGCCCGCCTCCATATCCGCCAAGGCAAGAAGGAGTGCTGGGAGCGGTATGTGTCCACCATTGGCCTCCATGTCACTCCTTCGCAGGTCTGGGCCAAGATTCGACGCGTCTACGGCTATCGGACCCCTGCCAGCGTCCCTGCGCTCTCACTGAATGGAGCAGTTTGTACTGACTCCGACGTCATTGCCAATCGCTTAGCAGAGCATTTTGCTATGAGTTCCGCTTCTGCGAATTACCCCCAGGCCTTCCGCTCCATTAAAGAGCGGATGGAACGTCGGAGCCTTTCGTTTCGCACCAACCACCCAGAATCTTACAATGCTCCATTCAGTGAGTGGGAATTTCGCAGTGCCCTAGCTGCTTGCCCTGATACCGCTCCTGGGCCAGTTGGCATCCACTGTCAGATGCTGAAACACCTTTCAGTGGACTGCCAGCGGCGCCTTCTCGATCTTTACAACCGTCTTTGGGTCGAGGGGGTGTTTCCGTCGCAATGGCGGGAAGGCGTTGTCATCCCCGTTTTGAAACCTGGAAAGACCCCTCTGGAGGTGGACAGCTACCGCCCCATTAGCCTCACCAACGTTCTTTGTAAGCTTCTCGAACGGATGGTGAGCCGGCGCTTGAATTGGGTACTGGAGTCTCGGGGCCTTCTGGCTCCGTCTCAGGGTGGGTTCCGGAAAGGCCGCTCCGCCGCCGACAATCTGGTGAGCCTGGAGTCGGCCATCCGTACTGCCTTTGCCCACCGTCAGCACCTGGTCGCTGTCTTTTTCGACATGCGGAAGGCATACGATACGACATGGCGTCATCACATCCTTTCTACGCTTCATGGATGGGGTCTTCGGGGCCCTCTGCTGATCTTTATTCGCAATTTCCTGTCGTATCGTACCTTCCGCGTGCAAGTCGCAGCCTCCTATAGTTCCACCCACGTCCAGGAGAACGGTGTGCCACAGGGTTCTGTTTTAAGTGTCTGCCTGTTTTTAATAGCCAGTAATGGGCTCGCTGCGGTCGTGGGAAATTCTGTCTCTGCTTCCCTGTATGCTGACGACTTCTGCCTTTATTACAGCTCTACTGGCATTGCAGCTGTTGAACGTCAGCTACAGGGCGCTATCCGTAAGGCGCAGTCTTGGGCTGTAGCGCATGGGTTTCAGTTTTCGGCAGCCAAGACCCGCGTTATGCATTTCTGCCGGCGCCGAACAGTCCATCCTGCGCCGCGGCTTTATCTTGCCGACGAACTCCTTGCTGTGGTGGAGACCCACAGGTTTTTGGGGGTGGTTTTCGATGCCCGGTTGACTTGGCTGCCTCATATCCGGCAGCTTAAACAGGTGTGTTGGCGGCATCTCAACGCTCTGAGATGTTTGAGCCACATCCGCTGGGGCACCGACCGCTCTACCCTGTTGCGGCTCTACCAGGCGTTAATCCAGTCCCGTCTGGATTATGGGAGCCTGGCTTATGGCTCAGCATCTCCATCTGCGTTACGGGTGCTGGACCCAATTCTCCACAGCGGGATACGCCTTGCCACTGGTGCTTTCCGCACCAGCCCTGTGGACAGCGTACTAGTGGAGGCAGGTGTACCTCCACTGCGGTTCCGGCGCCAACGTTTGCTGGCCGCTTATGCTGCCCATGTTCTAAGCTTGCCCGAGCATCCAAATTATCGTGTCCTGTTCCCGCAGTCAGTCATCCATCTGCCAGACCGTCGGCCCTGGTCGGGTTGTCCGATCGCCGTACGCGTCAAGGAGCTTCTCTGCGGGCTTGGGTTTTTCCCTGTTCCACCTCCTTTCTGGGCGCCTCTGCGTACACCCCCGTGGTGTGTTCCTCGCCCTTGCCTTCGGCTCGACTTGGCACAGGGCTCGAAGGACTCGGTCCCTCCAGAGGCCTTCCGCCGCCGCTTTTATTCCATCCTGGCCACGTATCAGGGCTCTGGAATTGTTTACACCGACGGTTCGATGGTTGCTGGTCGTGTCGGGTATGCGCTAACTCTAGGGGACCATTCCGAACAACGGTCCTTGGCGGCTGGCAGCAGCGTTTACACTGCTGAGCTAGTCGCCATCTTTCGAGCCCTAGAGTATATCCGCTCCTGCTCAGGTGAGTGCTTCGTTATCTGTAGCGATTCTCTGAGCGGTTTACAAGCTCTCGACCAGTGTTTTCCTCGTTCTCGTCTGGTGATGGCTATCCATGAGTCCCTGCATACTCTTGCGCGTTGCGGCCGCTCTGTGGTCTTCGTGTGGACCCCCGGTCATGTCGGTATCCCGGGCAATGAACATGTAGACCGCCTGGCGAAAGAGGCCACGAGTAAACCATCTCTGGATGTTGGCCTCCCAGAGGCTGATTTGCGGGCAGTCCTCCGCCGGAAAGTTTTTGCGCTTTGGGACGCTGAATGGCGCGATCGGATTACACCCAATAAACTCCGTGCCATTAAGGAGACAACGACTGTGTGGCGGTCCTCCATGCGAGCCAATCGCAGGGACTCGGTTGTCCTTTGTCGGCTCCGCATTGGCCACTCCCGGCTAACACACAGTTATTTACTGCGCCGGGAGGACCCTCCTGTATGTCGCTGCGGGGCGGCTTTGACGGTGGCCCACATTCTGTTGGCCTGCCCCCTTTTAGCTGTGGTCAGGCAGACATTTGCGCTGCCTGATACGCTCCCTGCCGTTTTATCTGATGACCCTGTTATGGCTGCCTTAGTTTTACGTTTTATTAGGGCAGGGAGTTTTTATTCTTTAATCTGAGTGTTTGTTTTATTTTATTGTTTTGTGTTGATTCTGGCCTTTGGCCTATGATTTTAAACTGATCTTTTAATGTGTTTCTAAGTGGTTGGCTTTTCCTTTTTTATTTCTATGGTCGGCCAACCACTGTCACACTCTGTGTGGTTTTAGTTCGTTTTGTCTTGTCTTTGTCTCAGTTTCTCTTGTTCTGTATCGTCTGTGATTTATTCTGTTCCTCGTTTTTATTCTCTGTGGGTGTTCTTTGTATTTGGAAAAAGGGACCAATGACCGTAGCAGTCTGGTCCCTTTCATCCCCCAAACCAACCAACCAACCTTTACCATGTGCCGTCCACTCCCCCCGTCCCAATGACCTGTCTCAATGTTGACCCTTTGCCTCAAGTGATGCAATTGTATTACCGACTGCCACTCACCCTATGGTCAGGGCAGACCCACCACATCAGATACACTAGAAGGTGCCTCAACAGCAGAGCCTATGGTGAAACAAATAATACCTGAGCTGTTCCAAGCAATGCACCACTTTCTCCGCCACCATTACACCAGAATGCAGCAGCCTGAAGACAGCTGACCATAGTTAAAAGCACCTTCAGCCAATCATGAACTGCAGCCAGCTCCTATTGTGTCCAACACACACTATCCGTCCTACCATTTCTAAACTTAAGAATTAAACTATGAAAACAAACAAAAAAAGCTAAATATGTGACTTACTACTGTTTGACAGAGGCAGATGGCTTCTCCCCACTTGAATAACATTATATTGAATATATTGTGTGTTCTTATCTAAGTGCTGGAATAATTTAATAACCTGTTTATGCACTTTAAAGAAATTTCACCTTCAACTTATTATGTGTATGCGCAATACGTAATAGACTTACAGTAAGCCTCTATTCCCTGTTTTAAGTTTATTAATACCAGAGATTGCTGGTTCTCATTTACATAAGCTAAGATTAATTTGGAAGCCTCTCACCACATTCCCTTTGTCCCTTCCCTTTCCTCCGTCTCTTGCCCATATCACCTGTATTAATACTGTACTTTTGTTCCAATGTGATCTTTGTACTCTCAATTGTGATTATTTGTTTTCCTAAAGGAATAAAAAATCATTTAGCACAATGTACTGTTTTTATGGTTTTTCAGTTGATTTTTGTTAATTATCTGTCAAAATATGACATATGAACTCAGCCCTTCTACAACCAAGTCAATTAGTGGTATGTTATAACAGCTAATTATGTGACGGCAGAATGCTGTGAGTTGAGAGCTCCGAAGTTATGATAGATAACACTTGGCATGATACTCTGAAGTAAAGTTTTTTTTTCTCTGGTATGTTAACTTATTTGCCTATGATTCTAAGTACGCTTAATGTGTCATACGTATTTTGTGATGTTTCTGGACAGATATTCTGATGATGGGCAATGTCTGAAATGCATTACTAATTAATCATCAAAAGTGGCTAAAACATACTGTTGTTTGCTTAATATTTTCTGGTGATTTACCCATAATTATTTAATCCTTACACACTATTTCCTTTTGCATTTATTTTAAAAATAAAAGTAACTTCCTATACAGATATAATGGTACATTGTACATGGTATTCATAATTTTTTTTTCAATGGTCCTGCTAGTGTTTCAGCTTGTATTTATTTTTAATTGAATTATTAGAATTTTTTCAGTGTGTTCACTTAAATTATGAATAATTTAAAAGTACATAAAACATTAAACCATATAACCTGCTGAAATACTAAGAAGCACTTCCAGAATTTCTGTAGATTGGGTTAACACCATTATTCCGATCACGTTACAGAAAACTATCGAAACAATCATTTTAACTCTTTCACTTTACAATTTATTACTGTATTTGGTAGGATGAATTTGTATAAGATACATTACTTCTTGAAAAGCTGCTGGCAACCAAAACTTTTTTTATTGAAAATGTATGTACAATATTATGCAAGTGTTTATTTAGGCAAATAGTAATATTTAAATAAAGTGAAAGTTAGTTGTTTCCGTACGCTGCAAGATTTTGAAATATTTTCCAATTAGTTCCTTTATGCAATTTTCTAGTGCATCTTTACTTCAATGATACTTAGTCTTTACTTTCACTTGCCTCTTTTTTTCCATCACCTCAGTTAATTACCTTCATTTCTTTCTGTTACAAATGTCTGCCAAGTCATCTGGCGTAGCCTATCTAACCGATAACCAGTGTGGTGGGTTAATACGGATGCCAGGGAATTTTGTTTATGTTTAGATTGAATGCTTGTAAAATTGTAGTGCTTTAGGTGTGCATACTTTGCACTCTGAACTGTAAAACCAAGGGGTTGTGTTCAGAGCAGGTAAGTTTGGCACCAGACTGACCCCACCATACTGCTTGTAGGATTTCTCTAGCGAACTGTTTCCTGTTCCTATAGATTGAAACGATGTTATATTCACGTAAAGAAATGAAAATAAGATTAACCAGAACCTTTTGACCATCTACCTAATAGCCAGTATGTCTATCTTCGGCACGGATAACAGTGACGATGCGTATTTGCACGGAATCAGCGAAGCCTTGATAGGTCGCTGGAGGGAGTTGGCACCACATCTGTGCACACGAGTCCCCTAATTCTTGTAAATTTTGGGGAGTGAGCTCTGATGCCACGTTCAAGTTCAATCACATGCCAGTCTGTGAGATGGGCAAAATCAAGTGTGTCTGTATGATCACCCTGTGTGAATGAGTTCTTAAATGCAATATGTAAGACTTCTGTCTTCATTTTTCCCTCTTCTACAGAAAGTAACCAGCTACAACGCTGAGTTGGGCCTTTATCTGGATTATATAGCAACCATGACAGTAATTCAGAGTTAGGTGAAGAAGAAGAAGAAGAAGAACATGAAAACGAGGTAGAAAATGAAGAGGTGTTGAAAGAGGTCATATTTTGATCTAGCACTTACCAGGCATTGGTCCTGCATAGGTCTCCAAAGTTCTTGTTCTGAATGCAGCATCTGGTCATTCCATGTAATGGGTAATATTTTTGGAGAAATTCTTAGGGCAGTGAATGATTTTTTTCTTCTTTTTGTGAATCCGTCAGAGGTGGGATATAGGACTGCAGCTGGCTTCAAATTCTTGTGAAAAACCTTGTACCAAACGGCTGTTTTACTTTTTATAAATCCTTTACTATATGCAACTAGTTTTGGCATCCCATTAATCTTAAGGCTATACATAAACCACCAGATAAATATATCACATAGTTTGTCTGCATTATGCAGGTGCCACCAAGTTTTTTACTAGATTCCACGGACTTCAGACTGACGTGGACACCTCAGTCAACTAGTTATATTTCTGCAATTATATACATGGTATCCATTCTTTCAGACAGCCGAAAGAACAGTCACCATGCATACAATTGTATCTATACATAGCCTAGCTTGGCATTGGGGAACTTTCTTCAGTTCAGATGCACTCATACACTCAGAGCCATTTGCAGGAATATCTCATGGATACGGCGGGTGTCAAATCCCGATCCAGTAAAAATTTTCTTGTCACCATTGACATAGGTCAACACAGCAAGAAAGCATTTAATAAAATTATCATAATACTTTTATGTCAGAGGCATCCACATGGAACTGAAGGAGACATTCACAGAATTTAATAAAAAAACTGCTGGGACCTGCACAATACAGACCAACTATGTAGATATGTTTATCTGGTGGTTTGCATACAGCCTTAAGATGGCTGCCATTGGGTCACCAAAACTACATGCATGTAATAATGGATT
Source organism: Schistocerca cancellata (assembly GCF_023864275.1). Taxonomy (NCBI): domain Eukaryota; kingdom Metazoa; phylum Arthropoda; class Insecta; order Orthoptera; family Acrididae; genus Schistocerca; species Schistocerca cancellata. The sequence goes on from NC_064637.1 coordinate 14,580,159, forward strand.
GATCGTAGAAAAACAGCTGTTTGATACATGGTTTTTCACAAGAACAAATGAAAAAGTTCTGAAAAACCAGACTATTTCTCTAACAGAAAATACCTGATTGGTTATGTGTCATGCAATTTAAGGCATCTTGAGATTATCCGATTCAGCTTTCTTGAAGTAAAAATGTATTTACAATGATGCCTACACAAGTTTTTCTTGTTGTCCATCTTTTCTATAACCTTTGCAAGCTTTATAATAAAATTTGTATGAAAAGTTTACTGTCCTTGTTTACTTATCCTGTAACTACAGCTAATTGATGCATAACATAGTGCTATTGTGATGGGTTTACTCATATGTTAATTCAACCAACGGGTTTGGTTCTTAAGGTTTCAAGAAAATATAACATTTCCATATATTATGCACTAAATTATGGCGAGGAGTATGTGATTTTCAACATGCTTCACAAGTTTGATTTGAATTGCTTTAACCAAAGGAAACTAGTTGAACTTCTTGCACAGCCCACTTTTGTATATTATCCCTTCAATGTCACAAAGTTGCCAGCAGCCATGGCAGACGGCTCTGCTGGTGTTGGCCTCATAGCACTTACCACATTAAGTAATTACCAGACATTAACTGAATTATTGGGCAAAAACATTCCATTAAAGGAAAATTCCTCAGACAGACATTAGAATTTTGGCTGCACTTTTTAAACAAGACTTCTAGATGCATATACTTCATGCTCAAGGTCCCGAAAAGCTGTTAACACATCGACTGCAGTATTGTCACTAAAAGCCACACACCTGATGCCATATGCCTGGTGACAAAACATCCATCACCAAGCATGTCATAACCGACATGTTAAATATAGAAAATTAGACCAAGAAAGTCAGCAAAATAGATTTTCTGGAATTGTTTTAATATAAAAAATAACTGGAACTGAATAAACAATTTTCAGCTTGTCTAAGCTAATTTTGCTTTTTGACTTCATTCAGTTGTCAACTGGAAAACATTCGTACTGTAGGATTCTGGTGGATACTCATACTTTACCTGTGAAAAATAGCAAAACCATTTGAAATGACTATGTACAAAGTCAAATTAATGTTACAGTTTAGTAGATATTTCAGTTACATTTTGTTAACTATATGCAATAGGATAAATGAGTCAAAAGAAACACACAAACAGTGACATTTTCTTTATTTAGTACACTCGGATTTCCACATCACCCTGAGGTACCGAGTATGATGCGTTACTCATTTTTTTTACATGGCGAGTTTCCCCAGTAGGCCTATATACCATGACACCCTAACTTGCACACACAACTGTAGGACAGATAAATTTAATTCTTAGAGTATGTGTGATCAAAGCCAACATGTACACTCAACACTTCATTGTCAGGTTAGCACTAGCAACATTTGACTTTTCAGCCAGGGTTGGTTTACCAAAGAAACTTTTTGGACTGAAGTTCTGCTTGTTAGATGTTCGTTGAACTGGCATCTTCTCATTGCTGGCACAGTGTTGACCTTCTTTCTTGGAGCGAGAGTTAACAAGTGACAGCGATTTCTTCCCACAGCTTCAGAATTTGCTCACTATCTCCCGGTATGTCTAAATTGTTCCTTTTGCTAAGAGAAATCTGTTACACATGAAACTGGATTCCAATCTGGGTTCCATGCGTTGAGCGATACGAAAATAAAGAACAGTTTCTTCACAATTTATGGACAGTAAAAATAAGGTTTGTTAATTACCCATTGTGGATCACAATGATTGTGACTTAAATGTCTTCTGAGACTAGGGCGTTAATACAAATAATCCTTTCATGCGAACTGAAAGAAACTTTGCAGTACAACATTGCACCAGATTACTGAATGCACAAAGACCGAAATTCTACAGTTTTACCAGAAACGATCCTACTACTGAATGGTAAAAACTTATTATTATGCAGTGTTTCTTACCGTCCATTGACCGGAATACAATCTTTTCATCCGCAGTTCGAACCGTGTGCTTTTTCCTCCACATGTGCTCTCAAACTAGCCAATGTATTGAAGGAATAGCTGCAGTCGTCTTGTGGGCTCTACATCGTGCATTTTCCTGATGTGTGCGTATAAAGTTTTTCGAAGCTGGAATGTTTTATCGCATACAAAACACGTGTTGGAATCTGCCATTATAAACATAGGCCTAGAACACACAACATTGAAGTACTATAACAAGTTAGCCACACAATGTATCGACAGAGGAATGGCCTCGTTTAAAGAACAGCGCGTTTCAGAAAGTAGCAACGATCTGGATTGGCTGGTGTGGGAGACGACGTCATGGCACGACGTGGCCAATCAGCGAAGCCAATTCTTTGGCGTCCCCTAGACGCAAGTACCTACTTATGTGGTCCCAGTATGTACTCTGGAATATACGGCGGTATTTTCGTATTAAATGATCAACGTTGACACATTCGCGCTCTACAGTAAGTAAGTTTCGTAATTACAACACATATACCAAAGATTTTATTTTCCAATGCCAAATAATAGAAAAATACCTATGGTTTAAGAAGTTTTCAGAAAAAAACTAATAAATTTGATCTTATAACATACAGATTTTAGCCCCGACGGTACCTCAGATGACAGTGCTAAAACTTCACGATATATAGAGACAAATATTGTTCCTGGAAATAATCACGCATTGGAAAAATTCTGGATACGCACATTTTATTGAAATTCACTGTGCATTATACCTCCTTTATTGTGTTCACATTCACTATATAATAAATTTGCATATGACCACCTTCGCTCACCTTCATACGTTGTTGGCTGCAGAGGAACTCACTCGACGTGAAAAGTGAAGTGAAAGTATTTCTGATAATGATTTTTAATGTGCTGGCCTTATCAATCACTATAATCCTTCGAATAAATTAAAATTACCCGATCGAACGTAAGTGGGACTTCGTGTATTACCAACTGGTATTCGACTGAAGAATAACAAATTTAAATGTTTCTGTTCTGAGGGGGAACCCGTTTTCATTTTCAGTAAACGAAATTTTCAAATAACATGCTTCAGTTCATTGGGCTTTTCTCGTCATAATTTATAATGTGAGACAATGGAACTCCTCTTAAAGAGTTCACTAGGTTTCTGAAATAAGATACGATAACGTCCTGTGATATCCCAGATCTTGCTCTCTTTATATTCGCTGAACATTTCACAGTTCAGTGACATGACTGAGACAATACACACCTGGCATATTGTCTGTGAATCGTGACTGTTACTCCCTTCCTGTTGAGATACTGCTGTACTACAATTCTACTGTCTGTACTTCCAAGTGGAAACCCCCAATGTGCACATAGAAGAAGACCTTCCACAAGTCATTTCCCTTTTTTTCACTTAACACAGTTGACCTTAAATATTTCATTAATTTATCACCTTCTTTCACCCATCTTTGAAGTAGTATAAGGCACAGCATAAATTTCAGAAGATTTTCACAAAGCCGTTTCATTGTTCTTTCCTTTTATTTACTGCTTCATGCAAATAAGCTTCATTATAATTCCTTTTTCCTTTTGCTCTAAGCTGCTTTATGTATTTTCGGAGCACGATCCACTTTACGCCTGGAATTACAAAAAAGTCATGTTTGGCACAATAACTAATAGATAACCTAAGCCAAGAAGGTGAGTTTCACATACATTCTAGATGTAGTATTGCTTTGATAGAACTCAGTTGTAAAATAGATGTAGCTACTAACCTGTGGGCACTGTATCAGTTTGATTTTGTTGAAATCACAAATCTTAAAATGTACTCTAAGATGATAATTTCTTATGACACAGGTGACAAACATACAGGTCACAGTCTCCTGTGTAGGTGTCAGAGTTGGTGTTGCTCTCTCCTGTCACCTAGACGGCAGTGATGTAGTACAGTAATGTGTCTTTGATCCATTTTACCCCATTCTACTGTATTACATTCGTCGTCGCTGCTATTTGTAGGAATATCCGCGATTTCCTTGTCGTATAAAGTTTGTCCCGACACGGTAAAGGCTACACGAGCGAACGCTGTCGTCTCACCTGCAGCACAAAGAGCACTGGCCGACTGTTGGACTCGTAAGCAGAATGGGCCCAGGGAAGGTGGAAACTAAAGTCCTTTCCTACAGTTCAAAGAAGACCAGATAATGACACTGTTGTCAGAAATGCAGACAACAGCGAGTAGTTGTTTTATTGTGTACGTTTAGCTGCTCCCGAGCTTGGGCATATATGGGTGCCATTAGCCGTCTGGACTTCGTGCCCGCTGGGCGTGCATCTACACCTGTAGCCGTGTTGCCTTTCTACCTGCCAAGTGTACATGTACGCCTGTAGCCATGTAAGGGTTAAATTAAAATGAATGAAATGTGTTCAGAAATATGTTGTGATCTTCAGTCCGAAGACTGGTTTGAACCCCACCCCCACCCCCACCCACCCCTGCAGCACGAAATTGGTGTTCCCTTGATGTCTCAGAATGTTCCTATCAACCAATCCCTTCCTTCTTCTGGTCAATCAGCATTCTTTTCTGGCACCACGTTTTAAAAGCTTCTAAACTCTTTATCGTCCATGTTTCACTCCCATACATAGCTACACTCCAGACAAATGCCGTCAGAAGACACTTCCTAATTCTTAAATCTATATTCGATGTTAACAAATTTCTCTTCTTCAGGAAAGCTTTTCTTTCCATTATCAGCCTACATATTTTACATCCTCTCTACTTCAGCCATCATCAGTTATTTTGCTGTCCAAATAGCTAAACTCATCTATTGCTTTGTGTGTGCCGTTTCCTAATCTGAGTCCCTTAGCATCACCTGATTGGACTACATTCGTAATCCTTGTTTTGGTTTTGTTGATGTTCACCTTATATACTCCTTTCAAGACACTGTTAATTCTTTTCAGCTGCACTTTCAAGTCTTTTGCTGTCTCTGAGAGAATTACAGTATCATCCGCAAACCTCAGTTTTTATTTCTACTCCCTGAGCTTTAATTCTAGCTTCAAATTTTTCTTTGGTTTCCTTTATTGCTTGTGTGCATTTTACAGATTGCTGCATAACATCGGGAACAGACTACAACGCTGCCTCACCCCTTTCTCAACCACTGCTTCCTTTTGATGGCTCTTGCCTCTTGTAACTGCTGTCTGATTTCCGTACAGATTATAAATTGCTTTTGGCTCCCTGTATTTTACCCCTGCTACCTTCAGAATTTCAGAGAGTGTTCCAGTCAACTTTGTCAGAAGCATTTCTATAAGTCTACAAATGCTAGAAACACTGATTTGGTATTCCTTAACCTATTTTCTGAGATGAGTCATAGGGGCAGTTTTATCTCGCACATTCCTACATTTCTCCAGAATCCAAACTGATCTTCCCCCAGGTCTGCATCTGTCTGTTTTTCCATTCTCCTGTAAAGAATTAGTGTTGGTATATTGCAGTCAAGACTTATTAAACTGATAGTTTGGTAATTTTCTCACCTGTCAGCAAGTAATTTCTTTAGAATTGGAATTATTAAATTCTTCTTGAAGTCTGAGGATATTTTGCCTGTCTCTCCCAAGGCTGTCAGTAGTTGTGAAGGAATATAGTCTACTCCTGAGGTCTTGTTTCGACGAGTGTTGTCGAGTTCTTCTATCAGTATCATATCTCCCCTCTCATCATCTGTGTCCACTTCCCCTTCCATAATATTGCCTTCAGGTTAACACAAGCTTTTGGGTGTTCCATTTATCTGTGACTGCCTGTGCAATACAGTAGATGCTGGGCAGTGAGTGCTCCATTGCCTGGCAATCAGATGCCATGTCGCCATCTACTGCTGTGGTATGACATAACTACATTTAAAATACAAGCAAATAAATTTTGTACTCGCCCATGTCACGCAAGGAGGTGCTGGAGCTGCCTGCCATTATTTTCCACACATCTCTGACATCTACTCAAGAAATTATTAATCCCACAATGTAATTCTCTCCGAGATATTGAATTAATTGATTTACGGATATTATCCTCGAGGTCCTCTATCGTGTGAGGATTTGTTGTGTAAACGTTGTCCTTCAGTGCACCCCACAAATAAAAATCACAAGAGTTAAATCAGAACTTCTAGCGAGGTAGATATTGATACTAATCAATCTTTCCTCAAACTTGTCGTGAACTATGTGCAAAGAAATGTTGGCCGTATGAGCCCTTACCGAATCACCTCGAAAAATGTGAAGCTTGCCAATTGCTGTTGAAAAAATGCAAAGCTTCATTCTTTCACTCAGTTCGCTAAAAATGGTTTTAAAAAGTTGTGCACGTATCATTCACTTGTAAGTGTGTCATTAAAAAAAATTGAGCCTGTTATTCAGTCACCAGTAACTGCGCACCACAACCCCATTTTCTGATTATGAAGGGATTTCTCATGAAACACAATAGATCCATCTGCACTCCAGTGTTGACAGTTTTGGAAATTAACATACCCTTGTAAATAGAACCGAGGCTCATTTGAAAACAGAATGAGGTAGGGATCCATTTCACAGTCATGCACTTGTTTTAAAACCCATTCGCAAAACAACCCTGTGCGCAGATCATTAGTTCGAAGATCTTGTACTAGTGATACTTTATAGTGTCTTAGCCCAAGCAGCTTATCACCTCTTTGTACAGTGGTGCACAACATTTGTGTTTGCTGCGAAAGACGTCAAAGAGACTTTTTAGGGGAATTTTCCTGGTGTATGCAACATCGAGATGAGCTTCTGTCAGCACAGTGCATTGTCGTTTACACTTCTTGTCTTGAACACTTCCTGATTCACGAAATTTGTTCACTTATTTGTGAGCTGCATCACCACTCGAAACGCAAACTTCTGGAAACTTTTGTTCAGTCTCCGAACAGTACGGATGGAATCAGTAAGCACATATGAATCTCAAGTAATTGTGAAATTGAATAACTCGCTCTGCTCATTGTTGCGTTTGCAAACTTCAGTGTTATACTCTTGATGCCTGTTTCACTGCTTGCATGACACTGGCCGACAGGGTACGTATGTCTGTACGGCCTTCAGGCTGAAATCCACAAAAATGAACGGGGAGGGCATAGCGCTATCCCACGAGAGCCATTTGACCGGCAGGTGCAGTTTCCGGGGCCGGCCAGCGATACCCTGGGCAGGCAATCGTCAGATATATGGAACACCCTCTGTTCAAAATTTTTTTACTGACCTATTTCAATGGAGATTAAGTTAAACAATCTATCTCAGCATTTAAAAATGACTGGTCTGGATGTAAGTACAAACTGTGAATCTAAATGATTCTAAATCTCAAACAGTACAGGTGAAATTTTCTCAGACATATCAGCTAAGGATGATGAATATATGCTTGACTCCTTAATAAATGAAGTTACACAAAACAATAACACACAGCTGAAAAATAAGTCACAGAAGCCTACTCAAATGCGTGATCGTCAGTCACAGAAGGTATTTAAACAATTTTTGCGAAGTACTTTCGAGCAGGTCAACTGTTCAGATGGTCTGACATGCAAATTCTTTTGTTTCCACTCTACAGATAAGGGGGATGGCAACCGACATCTTGAGTAGGTAGCATTTTAACACGGAAGTAAAATGATGTGACATGTATAGACCGGCAGCTGCTGTGAAGTAAACGGTACCGACTGGCTGCTGTGTCATTCTCAGCCCATAGGCATCACTGGATGCGGATAAGGAGGGGTATGTGGGCAACACACCGCTCTCCTGGCCATATGTAAGTTTTCTAAAGATGTACTAAAATCCACCAAAAAGGTATAGTAACGCGTTCTTCAGATATTTCATTTTTAGGTATATTTGACCAACATATCGATGAATCTGTAAAATAAGGCTGAGAAGACAGCCTAACTACAAAACTCAGTGTTTTTGTTTCCACTGTGGAGCATCTCAGCAGGCTTATAATTAGTGTGTGTGTTTAGTAAAGGAATGTACAGTATTCATAGCACTTTATATATAGAAAATCATGTAACAGTAACTGACCAACAGGTCAACACAGAAATTTGAGACCACATGTAATCAGGAGGAACAAGACTTCTGGTCAAGTGACTACAGGGTTATAAACAGAAAGTTAAATAGGGGTAATGCAGGAGAAGGTTTAATAATGAATAGGAAAATAGCAATGCGGGTAAGCTACTACAAACAGCATAGTGAACGTATTATTGTGGCCAAGATAGATACGAAGCCCACACCTACTATAGTAGTACAAGTTTATATGCCAACTAGCTCTGCAGATGACGAAGAAATTGAAGAAATGTATGATGAAATAAAAGAAATTATTCAGATAGTGAAGGGAGACGAAAATTTAATAGTCATGGGTGACTGGAATTCGAGTGTAGGAAAAGGGAGAGAAGGAAACGTAGTAGGTGAATATGGATTGGGGCTAAGAAATGAAAGAGGAAGCCGCCTGGTAGAATTTTGCACAGAGCACAACTTAATCATAGCTAACACTTGGTTTAAGAATCATGATAGAAGGTTGTATACATGGAAGAACCCTGGAGATACGAAAAGGTATCAGATAGATTATATAATGGTAAGACAGAGATTTAGGAACCAGGTTTTAAATTGCAAGACATTTCCAGGGGCAGATGTGGACTCTGACCACAATCTATTGGTTATGACCTGTAGATTAAAACTGAAGAAACTGCAAAAAGGTGGGAATTTAAGGAGATGGGACCTGGATAAACTGAAAGAACCAGAGGTTGTACAGAGTTTCAGGGAAAGCATAAGGGAACAATTGACAGGAATCGGGGAAATAAATAGAGTAGAAGAAGAATGGGTAGCTTTGAGGGATGAAGTAGTGAAGGCAGCCGAGGATCAAGTAGGTAAAAAGACGGGGGCTAGAAGAACTCCTTGGGTAACAGAAGAAATATTGAATTTAATTGATGAAAGGAGAAAATATAAAAATGCAGTAAATGAAGCAGGCAAAAAGGAATACAAACGTCTCAAAAATGAGATCGACAGGAAGTGCAAAATGGCTAAGCAGCGATGGCTAGAGGACAAATGTAAGGATGTAGAGGCTTATCCCACTAGGGGTAAGATAGATACTGCCTACAGGAAAATTAAAGAGACCTTTCGAGATAAGAGAACCACTTGTATGAACATCAAGAGCTCAGATGGAAACCCAGTTCTAAGTAAAGAAGGGAAAGCAGAAAGGTGGAAGGAGTATATAGAGGGTCTATACAAGGGCGATGTACTTGAGGACAATATTATGGAAATGGAAGAGGATGTAGATGAAGATGAAATGGGAGATACGATACTGCGTGAAGAGTTTGACAGAGCACTAAAAGACCTGAGCCGAAACAAGGCCCCCAGAGTAGACAACATTCCATTGGAACTACTGACGGCCTTGGGAGAGCCAGTCCTGACAAAACTCTACCATCTCGTGAGCAAAATGTATGAAACAGGCGAAATACCCTCAGACTTCAAGAAGAATATAATAATCCCAATCCCAAAGAAAGCAGGTGTTGACAGATGTGAAAATTACCGAACAATCAGTTTAATAAGCCACAGCTGCAAAATACAAACACGTATTCTTTACAGACGAATGGAAAAACTAGTAGAAGCTGACCTTGGGGAAGATCATTTTGGATTCCGTAGAAATACTGGAACACGTGAGGCAATACTGACCTTACGACTTACCTTAGAAGAAAGATTAAGGAAAGGCAAACCTACGTTTCTAGCATTTTTAGACTTAGAGAAAGCTTTGGACAATCTTCAACTTTTATAGTCCTGTCCTCCTCAGTTGCGCGCAATATTACGGTATATTAATAATTTTTATTTATGGACCGTCTGACAGCAACTGAATAAAACACAATTTTAGTTCCATACGCATTTCGCCTTTATTTTCTGCAAGGCATCATCAGTGGCAGGTTGCGTGGACAATTTCCTACATATTACGCTCCTGTTGCATTTTTGGTGTTGTTCTTCTTCTTATGAACGCCAATTTGCGGTTTTTTCGCCATTCCACAACACTATGCACAGAACGCTTGTTTTAAAGCAATGTTTTGGTTTCTGTTCACGAGTCGTGAACAGAAATTGTAATTCTGTCAGAGACAGCAAAGGACTTGGAAGAGCAGGTGAACAGAATGGATGGTGTCTTGAAGGGAGGATATAAGATGAACATCAACAAAAGCAAAACGAGGATAATGGAATGTAGTCGAATTAAGTCGGGTGATGCTGAGGGAATTAGATTAGGAAATGAGACATTTAAAGTAGTAAAAGAGTTTTGCTATTTGGGGAGCAAAATAACTGATGATGGTCGAAGTAGAGAGGATATAAAATGTAAACTGGCAATGGCAAGGAAAGCGTTTCTGAAGAAGAGAAATTTATTAACATCGAGTATAGATTTAAGTGTCAGGAAGTCGTTTCTGAAAGTATTTGTATGGAGTGTAGCCATGTATGGAAGTGAAACATGGACGGTAAATAGTTTGGACAAGAAGAGAATAGAAGCTTTCGAAATGTGGTGCTACAGAAGAATGCTGAAGATTAGATGGGTAGATCACATAACTAATGAGGAAGTATTGACTAGGATTGGGGAGAAGAGAAGTTTGTGGCACAACTTGACCAGAAGAAGGGATCGGCTGGTAGAACATGTTCTGAGACATCAAAGGATCACCAATTTAGTATTGGAGGGCAGCGTGGAGGGTAAAAATCGTAGGGGGAGACCAAGAGATGAATACACTAAGCAGATTCAGAAGGATGTAGGTTGCAATAGGTACTGGGAGATGAAGAAGCTTGCACAGGATAGAGTAGCATGGAGAGCTGCATCAAACCAGTCTCAGGACTGAATACCACAACAATAACAACATGTAATCATGATTTACAGCCCAACAGAGAAAAGAAAAGCAATAATATCTGTGTAGAATGTAAAGAAAGGTATTGTGTAATAAGCTTTCTTACGGGGTCAAAGATAAAACAAATGCTTAGGTATTACAGAAGGGTAGTTATACTGTTGACTATTGGAAGTTACATATAAATGACAGAAGTGTTCAATATTGTTAACCTGATGTGATAAAGAGCACATTTAGTACTGTATAATGTAACATAGTACAATAAGCAATGTAGAAATGTAACTCTGTATACTTTGAAGAAATCTGTAATATAAAAAGCAACTTGAGGTGTTTTAACCATTACTGACAACTACATACACAGACCATCTTAAATATCAGTGCAAAATGTGGTAACCATTTTATAACTAAATAATGCGACATTATAAACGATGTGCATACTTTTCTTAGTTTGTGGTAGATTACCAATTACTATTGTCTACAGATGCATAAAAAAACAAATATAGCTTGATGTTGCAAATCAGGTGATCTAGAAGAGAATCATGCATTTTTCTTGATTCATGGGACCGAGTATGCGCGCTGTGGCTTGTGCTTTCTATGGAGAACGGAGATCAGAAAAAATTGATCTCTGTTTCCTTTCTTCAGACTGAATCTTGGGCTTCCTGCAAAAGTACAGTGGAAACTCGATTAACTGTCATCTTCGGGACTGTGGTCGTGACGGTTGAGCGAATAGACGGATAACAGGAACACTGTATTCCTCCAGAACATAACCTCCGTCAATTATTTTATGTATAGACACATATCACTCTCACAGTAATATAATAATATTTCGGATCAAAAACAAATTAAACACGATTGTCATAGCAAATAAAACTATTTATTACATGATAAAAACATCCGTACAGTAGCTACAAAAGTTGCAAAATACGTCATGTACAGTACTGTACTGTACTGTACTATAAACTGACAGGTGAAATAGTTTATCTAGCTTGGAAATAGTCAGTCAATTTCATCTGCCTTTTTGATGTTCGAGCTTTCACCGCGGCAATATTTCGTATTTTTCGGAGCAGTAGTGCCTGCATTGCATTAGCCTCTTCTTGACTTTCAAACCATTATATACACTTGGACAGCCTTGTTTCGGCCTCTGAATGGCTAATAGTTTGTTTTTCTTCATGGTTTGAACACTCGTCTTCGTCAGCCCCTCCTTCTTCTTCTTCGGTGGCACTTACGCTGGCAACAATTTCGTCATCACTCAAAATTTGAAAACCCCCATCCACTTTGTCACACTCTAACCACTATTATACTTCTTCTGATGTCAAATTTGTGCTGATTCGTAAATTATTGCACAAACTGACCATCTTGTCAACTCACACAGGTTCCTCCGACTCTTCACCTCTAGGTTGAGGCCAAAGTTTATTCCAGCCATTCTTGAGATTTGACACTGACAAATCACTCCATGCACTCGTAACATTGAAAATGGCATCTTTAATACTGTAAGACCTCCAAAACTGTTTTACAGATGTTGATTCATCAGATGAGAGCAAACTTTCAATAAATATTTTTCTATAACGGCGTTTCATGTTTTCGATGATTCCCTGATCCACGGGCTGTATAAGTGAAGTTGTGTTTGCTGGAAGGAAGAGACATGTTATGTTGCCGTCATCACTTTTCATTTCACAAATAGGGTGCGTTGGGGCATTGTGTAATAGCAATAGCGCTTTAATGGCAACTTTTTTTCAGCCAAATGTGCTCTAACTTGAGGTACAAATTGTTTGTGAAACCAGTCAGAAAAAATTGATTGATCCATCCAAGTACTCTTCTGGGCATAGTATTGTGCAGGGAGAGCATTCAAATTCAAATTCTTGAATGCACGAGGTTTTCTCGATTTCCCAATCACAAGTAGGGGTAGCCTATGTTTGCCGGTTGCATTTGCCCAAACCATAGCAGTGATGCGATCTTTTTATACTTTGAAAGCTGGAGCAGATTTTTCAGAGAGTGATGCTAATGTCTTTTGTGGTAAAGTCTTTCAATGAAGCCCAGTTTCATCACAATTGTAAACTTGCTCCCTAACAAGATTCAATTCAGCCATTTTTGTTTTATGTTGTTCCCGGAACTCAGCAATTACAGAGCTATCCACGCTGAGTTTTTCTCCACTGATACCAAGTTGGCGAATGCCGTGATGAAATTTAAACTTGTTGAGCCATCCGATACTTGCTTTAAAAGACGAGTCACCATCAAGTTTGTTGTTAATTTCAACAGCCTTGGCCATTATTATAGGCCCTGAAAGTGGAATCCCCTGACTTCTTGATTGTATAAACCATTGGTACATTGCAGTGTCCAATTCACCATATTTTGCAGGTTTCATTGTCTTTCTTGTTCGCACATCTCCATCCGTATTCTACATTGTTGACACACGTTGTTCTATTTTATCAGCATCACGTTTTATATCATTAACTGTCGTTCTTCCAATACCATAAATCAGCGCTACACTTGTCGCAGTTTTGCCCTTTCTTAAGCGTTTTATAATTTCAAGTTTTTGATTAAGTCCTAAAACAACACGTTTATGTTTTTCAGACATTTTATTAAGTCACTGTATCGCACGCACCTGCACTAAATACGATAGTGTAAAATATTAGTCAATAAAGCTTATTCAAGTGGAAAACACGTAACACGGCACAGCCCACTAGATACACTGTGACAGTCACAGTCTTCCCGCCGCAACTGGAAACCGATCCAGTGGTGATTGTTGACTCACAAGTGAGACAAAGACAAGAAAAGGGGGAGATGTGTTAGCACGTCAACTGAAGGTCATATTTTATGTACCATTCTACAGCGGGCGGATACATTCACTTCCCGCTATAATAGAGTAAATAAACAAAGTGAACACATCACTGCACCTTAGAGCAGTCTGTTATTACAGTATTATTTCACTGTTACAGCAGTGACGGTTAACAGAAACTGACGGTTTAAAGAGTCACGGTTAATCGAGTTTTTACTGTAAAAATAACATTCTTTTGAGGGGACTGTCCTATGAATACCAGGGAAAACCTTGAAAAAATTGTCTGTTTTCTAAACAGTGTAGCTCAAAGAATAAGATTTGTAAGCCCTTATAATGCTTACCATCTTTTAAGACATCTTTTGGAAACACATTTATGTCTAAACCACAGCTTTAGCTCCTACACTTTTAATTGTACTTTTTGTTGCAAGTGTAATAAACCATGCTAATTACGTATGTAAATCTTAGGTACACATTACTCAACATACAAAGTGGAAGGTTTATATTTTTCCTGTAAGTTCTTTACACTATTATCTTTAAAGCAGACTCCTGAAAAGATTTGTAATTAAAAAAAATTTAAGTATGATTATCAAAAATTTTGGAAATGAATTCAGAGCTTTTCTGAAAAAAGGCATTTTATTTTCAACTTTAAGTCACAAGAGTAGTGTACTTACCAGTTAAGCATATTTTGAGACAGTATATAACATTTCAGATCTCTATTTTTAATAGTTATTAGCCAAAGACTACCAGAACATGAACTGTTTAACTATCAGGGAATTGAAGTTAAAACTTACTTTTCTATTAAACTCGCATGGCACTAATACATCCCAGGTCCATAGTCACCTTGTTTCCTTTGTTGGTTCCCTCCTTCTCTTTCTTACACTACTTCTTATTACCATTGTCAGTCTACATTTTATATCTTCTCTACTTCGACCATCATCAGTTATTTTGCTCCCCAAATAGCAAAACTCCTTTACTACTTTAAGTGTCTCATTTCCTAATCTAATTCCCTCAGCATCAACTGACTTAATTTGACTAGAACCCATTATCCTCGTTTTGCTTTTGTTGATGTTCATATTATACCGTCCTTTCAAGACACTGTCCATTCTGTTCAACTGCTCTTCCAAGTCCTTTGCTGTGTCTGACAGAATTACAATTTCATCGGCAAACCTCAAAGTTTTTATTTCTTCTCCATGGATTTTAATACCTACTCCGAATTTTTCTTTTGTTTCCTTTACTGCTTGCTCAATATACAGATTGAATAACATCGGGGAGAGGCTACAACCCTGTCCCACTCCCTTCCCAACCACTGCTTCCCTTTCATGCCCCTCGACTCTTATAAATGCCATCTGGCTTCTGTACAAATTGTAAATAGCCTTTCGCTCCCTGTATTTTACCCCTGCCACCTTCAGAATTTGAAAGAGAGTATTCCGGTTAACAATTTCAAAAACTTTCTCTAAGTCTACAAATGCTAGAAATGTAGGTTTGCCTTTCCTTAATCTTTCTTCTATGATAAGTCATAAGGTCAGTATTGCCTCACATGTTCCAACATTGCTACGGAATTCAAACTGATCTTCCCCGAGGTCGGCTTATACCAGGTTTTCCATTTGTCTGTAAGTTAGTATTTTGCAGCTGTGACTTATTAAACCGATAGTTCGGTAATTTTTACATCTGTCAACACCTGCTTTCTTTGGGAGTGGAATTATTATATTCTTCTTGAAGTCTGAGGGTATTTCGCCTGTCTCGTACGTCTTGCTCACCAGATGGCCAAGGCCGTCGGTAGTTTTAATGGAATGTTGTCTACTCCCGGGGCCTTGTTTCGACTCAAGTCTTTCAGTGCTCTGTCAAACTCTTCACGTAGTATCATATCTCCCGTTTCAACTTCATCTACATCCTCTTCCATTTCAATAATATTGTCCTCAAGTACATCGCCCTTGTATAGACCCTCTATATACTCCTTCTACCTTTCTGCTTTCCCTTCTTTGCTTAGATATGGGTTTCCATGTGAGCTCTTGATATTCATACAAGTGGCTCTCCTTTCTCCAAAGGTCTCTTTAATTTTCCTGTAGGCAGTATCTGTCTTGCCCCTAGTGAGATAAGCCTCCACATCCTTACATTTGTCCTCTAGCCATCTCTGCTTAGCCATTTTGCACTTTTTGTCGATCTCATTTTTGAGACGTTTGTATTCTTTTTTGCTTGCTTCATTTACTGCATTTTTATATTTTGTCCTTTCGTCAATTAAATTCAATATTTCTTCTGTTACCCAACGGTTTCTACTAGCCCTCTTCTTTTTACCTACTTGATCCTCTGCTGCCTTCACTACTTCATCCCTCAGAGCTACCTATTCTTCTTCTACTGTATTTCTTTCCCCCATTCCTGTCAATCGTTCCCTTATGCTCTCCCTGAAACTCTGTACAACCTCTGGTTTAGTCAGTTTATCCAGGTCCCATCTCCTTAATTTTCAACCTTTTTGCAGTTTCTTTAGTTTTAATCTACAGTCCATAACCAATAGATTGTGGTCAGAGTCCACATCTGCCCTTGGAATGTCTTACAATTTAAAACCTGGTTCTTAAATCTCTGTCTTGCCATTATATAATCTATCTGATACCTTCTAGTATCTCCAGGATTCTTCCATGTATACACCCTTCTTTTATGATTCTTGAACCAAGTGTTAGCTATGATTAAGTTATGCTCTGTGCAGAATTCTACCAGGCAGCTTCCTCTTTCATTTCTTACCCCCAATCCATATTTACCTACTATGTTTCCGTCTCTCCCTTTTCCTACTCTCGAATTCCAGTCACCCATGACTATTAAATTTTCGTCTCCCTTCACTACCTGAATAATTTCTTTTATCTCATTGTACATTTCATCAATTTCTTCATGTGCAGAGCTAGCTGGCATATTAAACTTGTACTACTGTAGTAGGCATGGGCTTCGTGTCTATCTTGGCCACAACAATGCATTCACTATGCTGTTTCTAGTAGCTTACCCACACTCCTATTTTTTTATTCATTATTAAACCTATTCCTGCTTTACCCCTATTTGATTTTGTATTTATAACCCTGTATTCACCTGACCAAAAGTCTTGTTCCTCCTGCCACCAAACTTCACTAATTCCCACTATATCTAACTTCAACCTATCCATTTCCCTTTGTAAATTTTCTAACCTACATGCCCGATTAAGGGATCTGACATTCCACACTCCGATCCGTAGAACGCCAGTTTTCTTTCTCCTGATAACGATGTCCTCCTTAGTCCCCACCCGGAGATCCGAATGGGGGACTATTTTACATCCGGAATATTTTACCCAAGAGAATGCCGTCATCATTTAAGCATGCAAGCTGCATGCCCTTGGGAAAAATTACAGCCGTAGTTTCCCCTTGCTTTCAGCTGTTCGCATTACCAGCACAGCAAGGCCGTTTTGGTTAGTGTTACAAGGCCAGATCAGTCAATAATCCAGACTGTTGCCGCTGCAACTACTGAAAAGGCTGCTGTCCCTCTTCAGGAACCACACGTTTGTCTGGCCTCTCAACAGATACCCCTCCGTTGTGTTTGCACCTATGGTACGGCCATCTGTATTTCTGAGGCACGCAAATCTCCCCACCATTGGCAAGGTCCATGGTTCATGGGGGGGAGGGAGATTTAGTTACAGAATACATTCAGATGCTGCTGTTCCATGAGCATAAAAAGGTTTTGTGTGATTCAGTCACATGCTATTAGCGATGAATTAATTAATTTTACCATAAAGTTCTTACATTATTGTTGATTTTGTACAATTGGTGATAAAGGTATTTATTGCTCTAGATCCCATTTGACTGCATTTATCATGGAAAACTTTTTAACACTTTTACTAACATGTAGTACATTTCTCCCAAAACAAACTTCATAGTGCATGAACAGCCAGGTTTGAAAGCATACACAACGTATTTTTTAGGTCATTATTCATTGCTTATTTACATACATCGTATTTTAGAGGTCGTTGTCAACAGTGTTGTTGTTGTCACTTTCTAAATTAAAAGCTATGGCGTCTAGTATGTATTCAATAATCCTGTCCTTAACCTGTTACTCTCTTTCAAGTTTCTCTACGTGGGGGCAGTACGTATTTCAATAATCTTCAGTTATCGTTTCAAACCCTGTAACAATTGACAAGTGTTCGTATGTGCTTGTTTCTCGGTTATTGAAAAATTTAGTTTGGAATAAAAAATGGAAACTCAGAAAATTGCTGCACACCCTCATTCACAAACTGCAGTAACATCTTCACGCAAATATTTTGAAGAATATGTCTTCCGCTGACAAAATTTTTTGAGTTTTGCCCACGCCAGTTCAATTGGATTTATGTCACAGTTGTATGGTGGAAGTTGCAGCAGAATGTCTCCATGAGGTTCATGTAGTTTATTAATTTCAAGTACTTTGTCTTCAGGCTTCTCTTGTTTATTTAAATCAAATAATTTTATTTTTCTCATTGAAAAATCAGCTTCCATATTTTTTAACAACCACTGAATCATTTCCCTTTTATTCAAGGGCCTAGTTGGATCTTTGTTATGCATATTGTTGTGATATGAAGTGTCGTCCATAACAATAACACAGTTCGGTGGCAGAGTTGCAATTACTTTAGTCGATATCCTATTTGGAAAATTTCCATAACAGCCAAGGTCAACCAGGTACTACCTCCGAAGACAGCATTCACTTCACAAGTGAACTGCAGCATCAGCCCTCGAAACACATTTGGACCTCCAATAAGCTGCTGCTTATTGAATTGCCCAGCCAAGTCAATGTCTGTGGCTTTCAAAGCCTTGTACTCAGGCATCATGCACAGCCAACGGCGATGATAATGACATTGCGTAGGCATTGCAGAGGTACGTTAACACTAGTGAACATTGCAAGCCAATGCCCAGTGCAACCCAAGCCGATAATACAAGTATGTACATTGGTAACTGATATTGCAAATTGCATATGTTGTGAGCTGTTCTGTGGAACTTCCCTGTAAGATGACAATGATCTCTGTGGGGAGTTACAGCTTTTCTAACAGCAGCCCACAGATATGACAGTTAACCACATCACTGTATAATTTTTTATCCTCCAGATGGAAGTTACGACTCCTGATCATTATTGTCGATGCATACCCCTGCTAGGTTCGCATCCTCTTCTTGCTGCATAGTAACATCTACAAAAATGGAGAATATATGCCTCACACAACTGTATACAATGGAAAAAAAGTCTTAACGGCAATATATTATAAACTTACGTACGTTCTTGTTCTGCATTTCGGCTTCCCGATGGTAGCACAACCTCTGCAGCTTGCTAGCTTCCAGCTGCTGCTGCTGTTAATTTTAAAACAACAGTAGAAATGTTATGAGCACTTGTTAACATTTGAATATCTTAAGAGATGTTTACTGAATATGTAAACTACCACATACAGACTTTTGAGGTGAGACCTTCTTTTTACGTAATAATAGCACAACATTTTTGGCTTGCTGGTGACTTTGAGCTTCCAGCTGACGTTGTAATTAGGCCAACATTTTGGGAATGAATGCTGCAATAGAAAGAAAAAGAACTTTTATAATCACTTGTTATGAAAATGTATCACAGTTTTAAAAAATTAGAATATTTTGCTACAAAATTTTATAACTTGCAATTTGAACTAATGATATTTTTTTTTTCTTTTTCTTTTCTTTTCTTCCTAACACTTACATGGCAATTGCCCCAAGTTTGCCTGTATTCCACCACCACTGCCTGGCCATTTCATATCACAAGAATCACACAGACACAACTAGGCCCTGGGAAACACTGATGATTGTTGGTAGGGGGGGGGGGGGTTGGCTTTATATACCATTAAACTCCACCCTCTATTTTTGCAGATTACCAACAGGAACTCGGAATGCTATACCAGATAGGTATAATGTGCCGTCTTTTGTTCAAGCAGGCTTGGTGCAGGTGGCTGAGAAATGGAACATTGCTGTGAAGGAGAAAAAAATTCTGGGATAAACAGACAGAGGAGACTTTGGGAAAGATCCTTTATTTGCTGGCAAATGACTGCATGTGGTTGGAAAATTAGACGCAGCTACTCTCTTTAGAAAAATGCCCATTGTTCATTCTGGGACAAACAGATAACCTGGCATTTCTGACGTTTGCTGTATACCTGCAAATACATGCGGTTTTTTGTTAGAGCACAGCTGTGGGAGGAGGAAGCTAACCTTTGAAAATAAATCTGTTGTTCGTGGTAGACGTCTTCTGCCACGCACCTCCGGAACGGTGGTTCAAATTACAATTGTGTGCCGATTGCCTTCGACAGGTGCTCAGCTGCCAAACATCTGCAGACCCAGACCCCATGCAGCACCTGCTAATCTTTGAAAACAAATCTATTGCTCATGGTAGACGCACAGTGCAGCATGCCTTGGGGATGGTGGCTTACATTACAGTCTTCTGTAATGTTTCCAAAAGGAGAGGTTCAACAGCCATAAATTATTTTATAAAATGCATTTTAACTATCAGCCATTCGTTCGTCCCGTTAGTCATCTTCTGGTTTTGGTTAATAACCATCATCCAGGATGTAGGGTACAACACATTAGCTAAAAGCATCTCATATTCCTCTGAAGCTGAACAATATCGAAACTGTCCAGTGAAGTTTTACAACAATTTGCCTTAGAATACTGACAGTCATATCTTTTGTCAGACGGACAGACTGGAGAAACAAGATGAACAATACATTGCCGCAGGAGGACACCCCTCGCCTGACAGCCAAGACCACGCTGCACATTAAATACGCTGTTACCAGCACTGGGTGCAGCACCTGGTGAAGCGACCACAGTATATGAGGCTATCGGAAGATAAGTATGGGCATCTCTGTCCTGTCTAATGTAAATTATGTCTTCTGCAGTGCATAATTCCCCAATTTCTTGTCCTCTAAATTTTTCAGTTTTTGCTACCTATCCCTGTGTTATTAACAGTTTCTGTTAATATTATGTCCTCTGAATTGACAATTGAGTTTTACAGCAAAAATTTGATTTACTGCATTAATTCAGAATTCCCACCGAAACTCGAAATTCTCGCCAATAGCGTAGGAGGGGGGAGGAGGTCAGGGACTCGTGTGCTGGCTGGGGAAGACATGTGATGTCCTACAAGCTTTTACCTTCTGATGAACTGGAAGAAAACATTTTAGTGCATTCTGCACAATAAGGTTCAGTGTATGCGTATATCCCGAAATGTTTCCATTGTAAAACAAATAATGCACTTTTAATATTTGATGTGTTATCAGCCACAACTGCCAAAACTTTGTCAGTCAGAACTTAACTGCGAGGCCTCTAAGGGATGCTGACTGATTGGAAGCAGTATGTGGACCAGAGACTTGGGCATGTTGTAGCATCACAGACTGCAAAGTGAAGTCTTCAGTAACAAAATACTTTGTCACCTCTATAATAGCTTTCATTTGGGGCTGATTTCCAGCAATCCGTGGTCAGACAAACTGTCTTCACAGCTAACAGTTTGTCTCCCACTTTCACCTTTGCCGCTATTTATGCTGCTGGCAGCACTAAATCTTAAAAGTGTTTCTTTCTTGGGATTTCATAAGCAGAATTAAGAGCCCACACAAAACTATGAAGCCTCAAATCTTCAACAACTGAAAAAAGGCTGGAAGCCTTCAAGCTTTCAACGATAGCCTCCATAGTCATTGTCAGGAGCAACTGACTGTCTTCACTGCTGCTGTGGTGGCTATTATACAGGTTGTAATTGTTGACAGACCAGAATAACTCGAAAAATAAACTTCACACGAAAAATTATGTAGAATCCAAAGTTAATTATTTTCGAGGAGGACACCTGCTGCTTCTAAAATTAGCCCACCACCCCAGCCCCGTGGGAGGCAACATTAAAATTTTGAATGGGAACCCCTATTGTTTTTTTTTTATTGCAGAGTCAGATTCTACATAAAAGATTACGTACATTTTGTCTTAAACATTTCTTTCGATTCTTGGTATTTGGCGCTGTAATTAAAGAAAATCCATCTTCTCATTTTTGTGTGGAAAATGGCTACAGATAAACAAAAAATAGTTATTTACTTCGTAAATTTTTATTCGCTAGAACTAAAACTCTCCTCTCTCCCCATAGGGTGAGGTTTGAGGGAGTGGAGTTAATGTTACAAATATTGACCCAAATATTAATTTTTTTCTGCAGATTCGGATAAGTTTTGTTTATTTCGTGGTCATGAGGTCGCACAACTTTTAATTACAGTATCAAACAAATCATCTGACCAGCAAACTAACTAACTAAACATCATACTTACTAATGAGTGAACTCATTAACTCGCAGAGTAAACAAAGTAAAAGACTAACTGAGAAAAGACTAACCCACTCGCTAACTAAAGATGAGCGTATTCTTGTTTAAGATTTGGTGGTCCTGAAAAGGAAAAATTGCTTTCGTTTTACTGTTGATTATTTGCAAATACTTGCAAGTAAATGATACATGTATCTTTTCATCATTACTAACTTTTCTACAGGAGCGGGTATACAATGTAAATGGCATATTACTATCAACATCCTAGAGCTACTTCGGGTCTTCGGATCTATTCCACAATGCCAGGTCTTGTAAGCGATGACATCTCAGTCGGCGGATGATTTCAGTCCAGGAAGGGAGGCATTTTCACAACGAACAATGGCTAGGGTAAACCAAACACTATCAGAATTTCCAGTAGCAACGTCCAGAGTGAAATTAACTCTGCAGCCTCGGAAGAATATAGGTCCATTTAAAATTACTGCTTGAGTTGTTCCATTTCCTCCAAGTTTATTCTCGAGGCTAATAATATGTTTGTAGACGGGCGTGCGGTGGCGGCGTTGACGATACACACGTCGACTAGGCATAGTGCTTTGATGCTGTAGCAGATAGAGCTCACAGCGGGATGGTTCCGCTGGCGTGCAATACCCGCTTATATACAGAGCGAGTGACCTTGATTACATAATGCACTGCTTGTTTCCAGTGAGTCCCCTTGCACCTCATTTTCGGCCTGCCTGCTGTCCGTAAATCGCTGGCATCTCACCATTTTATGAAATCAAATGTTCAAAGTGATGACCTCCAAGTTTGATGCATTTATTGACTCATCTTGATAACATGTCAGGTGTAATTGCAGTGCAACCATCTCTTTTCTTTGCATCTTTTTGGGAATGGTAGGCATTTCCTGATAAATGCCGCATCTGCTGCCTGAACAAACCAGTTTTGTGCTTATGATGAATGTCCTGAACTTTGCTTGTACCCTTACCTTTTACAATCGCTATAAGTCAGTGAAACATCTTGCCTGTGACTAGTGGCATCAATGGAGGTATCCCTTCATCCAATCCTTTTATCTGCCCTGCGTTACCATGTGTGTCCTTTAATGTCCTACGCATAATCTCCATATGCATGTTGGTGTTGAGATCAGCATACACTCTATGAGAGTAGGCCCAACACTCCACATTTCCCTCATTGTGTGTCTTGAAGTATGAAGCAAATTCTGATGTGTAAGGGTCACTACAGAGCTTCTGCAGTGATTCCTGAAACATATTTATCACTGTTAACACTGATTTAATGAGCTGGTATGCCTCATTTCTTTTATCCAGACCTGCAGTTTTGATATTCGTTTTCCGCACTCTATCCACATCCCAGGTACAAAACCTTAGGAGCTCCCACTGTCCTAGTCCATGTTCTATGCAATATTGTACGACTCTGCCTAATCGGACATGAATACATTAGGGCAAATTAGTCCAGCCTGTAAGTTTAGGTTCCTTAAAAATGTGCTTCAAACATTATCGTTCTTCTTGTTTGAAATTAGAAAGGCACTTGGAAACTCTTGCCTGAGATCATGTGGTACTAAGAGAGTGGTCTCTTCAAAATCGTACCTGTGAAGGCAATAGGTTCCATCAATACAGATAAAGTCCTGCCCATATTTTGATAACATTCAGTGTTGTGCACTGTTCGTTATCACTATTACGAAATCTTCACTCGTCAAGACTCGATGTTCACTTGTTGATTCTTGTGGTTTATAGAACAACACACATGGATTCTCACTTTTGTTCATTTCTTTTACCCATGCATCAACACTGATAGCTTCATTTTGATGACTTGCCAACTTGGAGGAGAGATTATAACTGGCTGGAATGTAGCCACTATGTTAAATTTTTCCTTCGTCTCTTTTGAAATAAGAGGCATGTCCATAAAGTAAATTCTGTTTGGTTATGTAAAACAAATGTGTACCAATACAGGATAAATATTTATTGTACAATAAACTACAACTGTTAGACTACTTTTCTACATAGCTTTTTAAATTTTGTAGGCACTTGTCAGTGTGGCACAAGTTTTTGTATAACTCTTTCATAGAAGGTTGCTGCCTATGTATTCAACCATGTGGTAACACGTTCTTTCAGCTCATCATCATCGTTGAAGCGTTGACCACTAAGGACAGATTTTTAGGTGTGAGAAGAGATGGAAGTCACTAGGAGCGAGGTCCGGGCTGGATGGAGGATGATCAAACACGTCCCAGTGAGATTCCCGTGATAGTTGTTTGCTCACATTTGCTGTGTGAGATCGGGTGTTATCGTGGAAAACACCACCACCATTTGACAGTAATCCTTGGCGCTTGTTTTGCATTGCATGGTGTAATTTCTTAATGGTCTGGCAGTAACCATGTGCATTGAGTTATTGGGCTTCTGGTAAGAAATCAATCAGCAAAATGTGTTTTCTGTCGCATGACTTTTCGAGGTATCAAAAATTGCTTAGGCTTAACCTTCGTTGGGGGGTGAAGTGTGCCTCCATTCCATTGATTGCCGTTTTGTTTCAGGGATGTCGAACGATACCCAAGTTTCGTCCGCCGTGACTATCCAAGAAAGAAAACCATCACCTCCTTCATTGTAGCGTGTCTTCAGTTGTGTGGACCAGTTCGTCAGTAACCACAGACAGGTGTCCACTTCGTTCGTCATCGTGCACTTGATCATGTCTTTCATTGAACAGTTTGACCCATCTTCTAACCATTGAATCGCTCGTAGCGTTTTGTCCAACGTAGTTTTTGGAACACTGTATTCCTCAGCTATGAACCTTAAGCTTCTGCTACTTCTCCCGTACTCTGCAATAGCACTTTGCATCGCATTTTCATCATATTTAAAGAGTCCACTACTCCCTGCAGCTTTTTTATAGTTTCAAACCATGTCCCACTTCACCCCTGACAATGGCAATTATTTAAACTAATTAGTCTCACGAGTACATTAATGACAATAACATCACGACAATTTGTATACAACATAACCTCAATACTAGTTCTGTGACTGTAGGTTAAGCTCAGCATTACATTAATATTCTTTTGAGTGCTGGAAGAGGTTTGTAAGGACATTTTATAATTTAACCTTTTTGGCATGACAAAAAACCAAAATCAATCTGAGAAGCACTTACCAGCAAAATATGCTTCAAACACTATGTATCTGCTTTGTTAAACTTTGATGAATGAAAGCAAGTAGAGATTACTTTCAGAGAGAGCCACTTGATGTCAGCACCAACAAAATACCAATGATAATATAACTTCCCATTTCACCCTACATGTCCCACTACACCCCGTTCTACAGTATATGTGTTTATTCACGATTGACAATTATACATAGCATTATCACCCTAAAAGATCGCTTGCTCCATTTTTTAATCGGTAGAGCAGCAGTGCAGTATTTGGAATATAGCTGCATCTTATATCCCTCAAACTCTGCATGTATATCCTGCAGTGTTATCGGTGCATTGCAATAGTCTGGTATTCCATCAGTAAATTTAATTCCAACGTTTTCCAAACTTATTCGACGATAGCACAAGACTTTGGTGCTGCACTTATACAGTAATCTATATCTTCTATGTGAATGCTGGATGTGCGAAGCCAGTTAACGATATCAATGTATACAGCTTGAACTTAAGCGAGCCATCTATTTAGTCTTTCCATTGTAGTAGTTATCGCTGAGTGCAGATTGAACAAGTTATCATCTGTTGAGTGTTGCATTGAAATACTCTGCCCGTCGGCATTTTTAACTCGTAGTGGAGCATCATCATACTTTGATAATATACTTACAGTTAGGTCTCCTCGGTAGGTGTCCTGGTAGAATTGGGATGGAACATATTCCATAGTCGTATACCTCTCGATGTAAGCTTTTGCGTGACAGAGTTCATCCCACTCGCAGTCTGAAAGATGCACTTTAATATTTTTTGGCACATTTTCGAGCACTAACACGGCTGACACATCACCGTCTTGTGAAACTTCAATTCCTAGATGAAGACGTCTTGAACAGCTAATTGTTAAGGTATAGATAGCACGAGGCGGAAAGTAAAGGTGGCGATGCACTGGGGGTGGGTACCTTCTCATCCACACCAGTGCGGTTAGCCATCTGTTCTTGCACTGATGCTGGAATGTCTCTTGTGCTCGGCTCAATGGGCGGTGCATACAATGGAGTCCAGTACGGTGTTGCACCCTCGACAATATCGAGCGGCACAGACAATAGTGTCTCATTATCCTGATCCAGTGTGCTGTGAAGCTGCATCAGAGGTTCCTCCACGGCTGAGACCGCAACCACCGATGCCCCGGGTGCGGATCCCTGCAGGTTGGAACCTTTCGGGGATGGCAGGCTGGAGCTTGCCACCCCAATGGGAGTGGTTCCCGATGGGCTGGAACTCGCCGGTCCCGGCACGTTGGATCTTGCCGACTTGTGTGCTGATCCCAACAAGCTGGAGAGAGAACAACAACCATCAGCATCATATGTGGCTGCTACAGAAATAATAATAATAATAATAATAATAATAATAATAATAATAAAGCAAAGTTTATACTTTCGTGCTGCTTCCCCCTCCTGTTGTGTTGGGCTGACTGTTGCTTCATCATCCTGGCTGACTGACTGACAGTGATAGATTTTCAGCAGCATCTGTGCTCTCCTTATATACACCATACCTATGTCACGATACGGTGCTACTATTGGCTGAACTGCACGATCACATGACCTATCGCGGCACCCTCCAGCGGTGAACTCCCAAACTAGCTCAGTTCTTTGGCCTGCTGGATCGGAGGCAGTTGTCTCGTGTGGGGTGACAACTTAGGTGTAGGTTTTAGAAATGACTGACAGTTCCAGCAGAGACAGATGTTTCCGTGTGTTGTGTAATGCATCTTTAATGCGTCTCTAAGCAAAGCATGGGAGGCTATGCGTGCAGTGCTTGGCTGTATGCTTACAAAACGTGGCTGTTAATCTCCTCCCGGTCAGACATAAATAGCTGTTCGATAGAACACATTCCACACAGCCGTGTGGATGGATTGGTGGAGGGGAACTCGATGGGAATGAGCAGTTGCTCTTCAGTGGTATATATTGCGTATACGAATATTTTTCCATTGAAGCAAACTGACGTCAACTGCCCGCCTCTTCCGTTTTGGGAGAGTGAGTACTTCATGTGGAATATCTCGATAGTTTGCTCGTGCACATGAGTGTGTATTGGTTAAGATGTGCATCTTGGCTCCGTCCATCTGCATTGTCGCAATCTGCTGAACTGAATTCTTCTGCTTCTTTCTCCTACACTCTTCCATTGTCATTCTCTTCCATACCTCATGTAGTGAACTGTGGGGTAAAGTCCTCCTCTGTTTGTGTACATGTAATGCAGCTATTGAAAGCTACTCTTTCCTTCACGTTCATCTCAATGATCGAACACATCACGATGGTTCCACGACAACAGCTCAGAAAAGACTGAACGTATGCCACCAATTCTGGTCGTGTGAGTGGAGAAAAAAATTCCCTCCCACATTCATATTTCCCACCAATTCCCAGGTTTGGGTAGTCTTTCTAAAATTTCTTTGTAGTAATATTGGTTAATTGTTTGTCCAGGAAGCACCCACTCTTTATGAACAATTCCCCTGGAATCAAAGAAGCACACAAGCACGCATTTCACTTTTGACTGTGACGTGAGCTGTTTTTGGTCTGGGTGATCCCTTTGAGCACCACTGCGGACTTTGGAGTTTTGTCTCTGGATCGTACTGAAAAAAACAACTAGCGACAGTATGGTGGGTGTTCGCAACACTGACAGGGGACGCGCAACACTGAACACTCACTTAAAACAGCACTATACAGGCGACACGGTGGCTAATGGGGTGGGGGGAAGGACCCAGACCGATGAGGGGGAAAAAGGGGGGAAGGAGAGGAAAGGAAAAGAGGGGATAGCCGACGGAGTGAGCGGACATAGAAAAGGGAGGGGGCTGAGTGGAAGCGAGAAGAAGTGGGAAAGGCAGTGGAGTGGAGAGCAAAAAGGACTTGGAGGAGAGAAAGGAGGCAGAGAGAGGGTAGGCGGGAAAAAAAACAGGGTGTAGGGAGCCCAAGAAAAGGACACAAAAAGGGAGGGGAGGGGAGGATCAGGATAGGAGGGATAAATGGAGGGAGAGAGGGCATCATCCGTGAGGGGGAGTTGTGACATCCCTTCTCCCCTTTTCTTGTCGCTGTTGATGTTGAGCCGCTACTGCTACAGCTCGGTCGGTGGAATGGAGACATGACGCGCAGTGATGGTTGTCCCCGTTGGATAACGTGGAACAGCACCTGAAAATCTCTAAAGAAAATTGTTCCTCGCGTAATGTATGGAAGTCCGTTTGCGAGTCCGCACAGTCTTCTCAGCGATGCGAACTGCTGATTTTAATTGTCTGTTATGGTTTTATGATGATTTGCTATGCCCGGTTAGTTAGTTATTGCAGTATTGAGTGAATCATTAATCACCGGCGTCGTTTCACACCACTGAAGCGAGGAAAACTTCATTTGCGGCTCAGTATCAGTAGTTGTTGTTACGTTGCTAGGCAGAATTGTTCACTACGGGACGACGCAAATCCAGAGATAATCTATACTGTTATCTTGCATTCGTGCGTCGTAATATTATTTCGGCAAAGCACTCATTTCAATGCTCAATGTTCATCAAGTCACTCTATCAATTAAAATGTTCACAGTTAATTATTTCTGATCATCAACTATCACACAGTTCCATTAATGATAGAGCCAACACGTGAGATTTCCATTACTGACGAACAATTATTATTGTTCCTTCTTAGCAGTTAGTTTATAATCACATCACACCACATGCACACCGATGGATCAGATCAATTACGATTCTTTTCAGTTTGGTGATCGTGACAATTACAACTTTTACAATTGGCGCATTTGTATTATCTTCGTGTGGTCATATTAACGTTTACTACTCAAGGCTAATCAGGTATTGCAGTCATCGATACTATGTCCATTCTACGTTGTAACTGCTCACTTTGATGAAGGTTGAGTCCAACAATAATATCTCCAATAATTAAAGTTCATTAATTCCTCGTACACTATCAGAATATCACTTCAGTTCAAGTTCTCAAGTCAGAATAACTGAGAACAAAGTCCGTGCATCTCTATCACGCAATAGTACTTCTTTTTTTAATAGAAACGATCTCGTAGCGTTCCATTTGTAGTACTATAACAAACAGTGCTCTCTCACTACTTGATAGCAAGCAAGCTAGCAAGCGACTAACATTTCCATGATCGAGCATTGTAGACGCATTTAATTACCTTTTCGCCGTGTTTACAACTCTCTTTCACAATAAATGTTTTCTCTGTCCGACATATTACTTTGGATTTAACTTTCGTCGTACTGATTTGCAGTTGTTACTGAGATGTTTGATAGCTAATTAAAAATAACCTTTCTTTTTTTCTACCTTTATATCATGACATACTCAGTAATTATTGAAATTGGTGTTCATCAAAACTTTAAGGTTCGAGGAAAAGGAGCCGATGGGGGTAAGGAATAAGGATGTACAGAATCTGCGTAGGGGACGGGAGGTGTATACGGAAGGCGAGGTGAAGTGCATGGCGCTCGAGGATCTGGAAGGACTTATAGAATTTGTGGGGTGGCCGGCCGCGGTGGTCTAGCGGTTCTAGGCGCTCAGTCCGGAACCGCGCGTCTGCTACGGTCGCAGGTTCGAATCCTGCCTCGGGCATGGATGTGTGTGATGTCCTTAGGTTAGTTAGGTTTAAGTAGTTCTAAGTTCTAGGGGACTGATGACCACAGATGTTAAGTCCCATAGTGCTCAGAGCCATTTGAACCATTTTTTTTTTTTTGTGGGGTGGGGAGGGGGTGTGGGTGGATATCCAGGTGGGACTGGCATAATAATTGTCAAAGTTGTCGTATCTGTCAAGATAACACTGCTCCCTACTTTAAATTATCATGTCATTCTTATTTGGGTTTTCGGGTTTCTTGGGGTGTTCTCCTACGGTCGCAGGTTCGAATCCTGCCTCGGGCATGGACGTGTGTGATGTCCTTAGGTTAGTTAGGTTTAAGTAGTTCTAAGTTCTAGGGGACTGATGACCACAGATGTTAAGTCCCATAGTGCTCAGAGCCATTTGAACCATTTTTTTTTTGTTTTTGTGGGGTGGGGAGGGTGTGTGGGTGGATATCCAGGTGGGACTGGCATAATAATTGTCAAAGTTGTCATATCTGTCAAGATAACACTGCTCCCTACTTTAAATTATCATGTCATTCTTATTTGGGTTTTCGGGTTTCTTAGGGTGTTCTCCTTGGGAAAGGAGATGAAGGATGTAGAGGTGGTGGTAGGGGGGACACAATGGTGAAGACGCAGCAGAGGGCGGGGTTGGAGAGGAGAGGAGCAACCAGGGGATGAGGGGGATCAAGGCAGCAGGAGGTGTAGAGGACGCAGTATGTTCGAGAAAAAGGAGCAGATAGGGAAAAGGAATCAAGTCGTACAGAATCCGCGTGGGGGACGGGAGGCGTATACGAAAGGGAGGCGGAGTGCATGGCGCTCGAGGATCTGGAGTGACTTACAGAATTTGTAGGAGGTGGATATCCAGGCGGGACTGGCATAACAGAGGATGGGAGGGATTAAGGATCCGTAGGTGTGGAGGATGGCAGAGGTTCAACCCCCGCGCAGAGGGCAAGGGTGTCTTTCGTCATTTTCTTTTTTTCTTTATTGTATTTCAATTCCCCATCGGGGCGGGTTGGCAGCAGCATATGCACTGCTCTTCATCCAAAAGACATAGAACAAACAATAGATGACATTTAAAAATAACAAAGGACAGAATATGGTGAACATAGATACAAAAAAGGGGGAACATCATGGAAGGCAATAGACAAAAAACGGGGTGATCGTAAAATGGAGATACAAAACTGTTAAAACTGTTTAAAAGTAGCTCACACAAAAGGCCACACACTGTGACAATTAAAAGAACACAAGGCACAGTATGAGTGGAGCATAAAAGGTATCGACAGATGGCGTAGCACATAACAAACACTGACAGCGAACCTCAAGGCAGTACATGATTAAAATCACACCTCTTGACACACAGGAGAAACAGCACTAAACACAACACTGATGTGTCACACTGATTATGATCAAAACAGAGGATCTGCCAGGTGCAAGGAGATGAGGGAGACTGGAAGAAGGGACGGAGGGGAAGAGATGGGGGAGATGAGCGGGGGGGGGGGGGGGGGGGGCGGGAGTGCTGAAGAGGGCCAGGTAGGGAGGGATGTGGGAAGGAAAGAGGCAAGACTGGGGTGCAGGGTCTCAGGGGAGGGGGGAGGGAAGGAGGAAAATCCGCTCTGGGAGGAGGAGGAAAGAGGAAAAAAGGGGGCCCTGGGGAGGGGGGGGGGGGGAACAAGGCCAGGTTATAGTTGAAAGGAAGGGTAGATGTCACGGCGAAGTTCGTCATCCGGGAGGGGGAGGCGTTGGAAATTGCCCTGATGAAGGAGATGGAGGGTGTGGAGGTGGAGAGAGGAAGGGATACAGAGATAGAGGCGCGGCAACGGGCAGGGGGTGGAGAGGAAGGAGGAAACCAGAGGGTGGGGGGGATCAAGCCTGCGGACAATGTAAAGGATGCGGAGACGTTGGAGGAACAGGAGGAGGTTGGGGAAGGGGATCAGTTCATACAGGAGCCGTGTGGGGGAAGGAAGGCGGATACGGAAGGCAAGGCGGAGCGCATGGCGTTCGAGGATGTGGAGGGCCTTGTAAAAGCGGGTGGGGGCGGAGATCCAGGCAACGCTGGCATAACAGAGGATAGGACGGATGAGGGATTTGTAGGTGTGGAGGATGGTAGAAGGATGCAATCGCCATGTCCGTCCAGACAGGAGTTTCAGAAGGCGGAGGGGGAATGGGCTTTCTGCTGGACGTTCTGGAGATGAGGGGTCCAGATGAGGTGTCGGTCAAGGGTGAGACCAAGGTATTTCAGGGTGGGGGTGAGCTGGATGGGACGATCATAAAGGGTGAGGTAGAAATCATGGAGGCGAAAGGAGCGAGTGGTGCGGCCTACGATGATTGCCTGGGTTTTGGAGGGGTTGAGATGGAGGAACCACTGGTTACACCAAGTGGTGAACTGATTAAGGTGGGTTTGGAGGGTACGTTGAGGCCGTTGAAGGGTAGGATAGAGAGCCAGCAGACTGGAGAAGGTGGACTGGTGGGGGTGGCTTGGGCATATCAGCTGTATACAAGAGATAAAGGAGAGGGGAGAGGAGAGGACAGAACCCTGGGGGACGCCAGCCGTGGGATAAAAGATATGGGAGTTGGTGTTGTGGAGGTCTTTCGTCATGTTTTATGTTTAAATGTATATTTGTTTCTGTGATTGTGATTTCGAGATTACAGTTACAAACACTATGGACAGAATACCTGACTGAAGGACGCAGTGTTGTGTGCATTTAGTTGTGATACTTTCTATGATTTAGCAGGACTTGTGTTACCTGTATTATGCTGGAAGGAAATTAATATTCCTTTGCCGGCAGGTATGTTCGGTGGTTAAATGTGAGTGAGTCTGTGGACAGTGCTGCCCTCTCTGGAGGTACGAGAGCTATCCACAAAGTACATTACGTTTTCGTTTGTGTCCGTTAGGGGCAGGGCTAGCGCGGCCATCTTGGTGTCGTGGCATTCCGCCGCTCAGTCGGCATCCTGCCGTGCTAGTGAGAGGTTCGTGCTGTACTCCATTGAGTTACTGTGGCAGTTTGAAATGTCAGCGTCAATTGAAAATGCTGCGAAGTGTGAAGTGCGTGCTGTAATAAGGTTTCTGACTGCAAAAAACTGTACACCGATAGAAATCTATCGGCAGCTTTGAAAGTGTATGGAGACAACATAATCACTGAAGGTGGAGTGCGTCAATGGGTCATAAAATTTAAAAATGGCCGAATTAACGTTCACGACGAAGAGCGAAGTGGAAGACCCAGGATAGTGACTGCCGAACTTGTCGAAAAAGTCGATCCCGCGGTCCGTGAAAACCGTAATTTCACAATAACGGAACTCTCTACGAGTTTTCCACAAATTTCAGGAAGTTTGTTGCACGAAATCATTACCGAAAAGCTCGGTTACCACAAGTTTTGTGCAAGATGGATACCAAAAATCTTGACAGAGATTCACAACAATCTGCGAATGGCTGCAGCGTTAACGTTTTTGGACGCTTACGAGAAAGATGGCGACTCATTACTCGATCGCATCGTTACTGGTGACGAAACATGGGTTAAGCATGTGAACTGCGAGACAAAATTGCAGTCAATGCAGTGGGGGCACACAATTCCCCCCAAAAACCCAAGAAATGCATGCAGACAATGTCGGCAAGGAAGGTGATGGCGACTGTCTTTTGGGACAGAAAAGGTGTGATTTTTGTGGATTTCCTGGAAAGAGGCACTACAATAAACTCTCAAAGGTATTGCCAAACTCTGCAAAACCTCAGAAGAGCAATACAAAACAAGTGCAGGCGAAAGTTGGGCTCAAAGATCTTGCTGATTCACGACAATGCCCGGGCCCACACGGCAAATGCCACTCGTGAAGTTCTCGAATCTTTCGAGTGGGAGTTGTTTCCTCATCCGCCGTACAGTCCCGACCTGGCACCGAGCGACTTCCACTTATTCCCAGCAATGAAGAAGTCGTTGGCTATGCAGCGTTTTGATGACGACGCACAGCTTCAAGAAGAGGTAACCACGTGGTTGAAGGCGCAGGCGGCCGAATTTTACGACGGAGGAATTTCCAAGCTCGTCCATCGCTACTATAAGTGCCTTAATTTAAATGGCAACTATGTAGAAAAGTAGTATTTAAGTGTGGCTTTCATCTGTATATAATAAAAAAATTTAATTCCAAAACATAATGTACTTTGTGGATAGCCCTCGTATTTGTACATTGGGCCACCCCTCCAAGAGCACCTAACGGCGAGGGAGAGACGTGCAGTTCTGAATGGATCTCAGTCGGACGGCTGTCGGACGTCGGGGCACGCGTGCCTCGTATGCTAAAAGGCTAATTTTCTTTGTGTGTGATTGTTGTCCATAATAGTCCGCAGCTCATGGTAGTACGGTAGCGTTCTCGCTTCCCACGCCCGGGTTCCCGGGTTCGATTCCCGGTGGGGTTAGGGATTTTCTCTGCCTCGTGATGACTGGGTGTTGTGTTATGTCCTTAGGTTAGTTAGGTTTAAGTCGTTCTAAGTTCTAGGGGACTGATGACCATAGATGTTAAGTCCCATAGTGCTCAGAGCCATTTTTGTTGTCAATAATAAGTGTTTCTCTACACACGTTGTCATTCATTGCAATCCGAATTGATCGGAATCATTATACAGTCCTTTAAATTCCTGGTCGTCCAGTAAAATTGATGATTCAAATTTCCGTCTGCGGGCGCTAACATCATGAATATGTATGGAAAACTGACTAGTCCACCGAAGTTCAGGGTAGTAATATCCTTCAAATTACATTTCACATGTATGATTTTTTTCTTCGCCACATACAGCGGCCATACCACTGTGACGCTCTAACATAGATGCGAAAAAAAAAAAACACTGCATTCTACTACAAAACACCAAAGCAATAAAACCATTAAACGTGCATAAATAAATTACGTGAAAACAGACTGGAAGACAAATAACGAATAATAGTGGACGATTAACAAAGACAATACAAGAAAACAAACAAAGAACAACGTGAAAATGTACATCTCCATGTACGTATCTGTATTTGTCAAAATTTTAAATAAAAGTTTATATACAATACCAAAAAAATTCCAGGTGGCATCAAATTTTTAGACAAAGGTGCATGTCCTACGAGCATTTCCGCCTAGCGTAGAATACATAAAACTTACGATACTGGTGATCATAGATCTCATTTTGTTTCGGTCACTTTTTTTCCTTTTTTCTTTTTCTCCGTTCAATTCCAACACCTACATCATTTAAATACAAAATTCATCAAAAATACATGCTATTCAACACATCTAATTGTAATTTTTATAAAAAAATGCACGTCTTCACTTTTCTAATTACAAACTGCACGCAAAAATTCTTAATTATCGATCTTTTATAAACAAATGTTAATCAAGACTGTATAATTTAAAAAATTACACATCAATTTTTATTTATCTTTTTGTATTTTAGAGTTCACCTAAATTTTCACAGAACTTGCACATGTGTTTACAAATTTTATTCCGCCAGGATTTTTTAAAGGGCTAACTGAGGTTGAACACATCGGTTTCCGTTTTTTTCTGTTCAACCAAATTAAGGAATCACACCGAGGCCGAACATTAGTTTAAACAGGGGGGAATGAAACGAAACAATGTTGTTGTTGTTGTTGTTGTTGTTGTTGTGGTGGTCTTCAGTCCTGAGACTGGTTTGATGCAGCTCTCCATGCTACTCTATCCTGTGCAAGCTTCTTCATCTCCCAGCACCTACTGCAACCTACATCCTTCTGAATCTGCTTAGTGTATTCATCTCTTGGTCTCCCTCTACGATTTTTACCCTGCACGCTGCCCTCCAATGCTAAATTTGTGATCCCTTGATGCCTCAGAACATGTCCTACCAACCGGTCCCTTCTTCTCATCAAGTTGTGCCACAAACTTCTGTTGTCCCCAATTCTATTCAATACCTCCTCATTAGTTATGTGATCTACCCATCTAATCTTCAGCATTCTTCTGTAGCACCACATTTCGAAAGCTTCTATTCTCTTCTTGTCCAAACTATTTATCGTCCATGTTTCACTTCCATACATGGCTACACTCCATACAAATACTTTCAGAAAGGACTTTCTGACACTTAGATCTATACTCGATGTTAACAAATTTCTCTTCTTCAGAAACGCTTTCCTTGCCATTGCCAAACAGAAAAAGAGCTAATATGTGAGGAATTTAGCAAATTGGAAAAACTGTAGCCTTTTTGCTACATTTTTAATGAAAAAGCTAATCAAAGAATAAATGATTTCTTGTTCGTTTCCATTTTACTCTTCTTCTTTCCTTTGAACTCATGCCCCCCCCCCTCCTCCCCTCACACACACACACACACACACACACACACACACACACACACACACACACACACACACACTCTCTCCAGGCGAGCAGTTTACCACATAGCCACACTCACTCCAGGCGAGCACCACATAGCCACACCGATTATCGAAAGTTAAGCATATTAAAAATGGTCGAAAAACTTTAAAGTCGAATTCCTCGAATATTTTTTTCAGTTACATCGAACTAACGGGCGGGTGTAATTAAAGTGCAGTTACTCATGCAGGTCCAATGTGCGCTGTAGTTGTTGCATGGCAGTGAAACTTGGTTAGATATACGAGGGTTGCCCAGTAAATAATGCCCCATATTTTTTTTCTCCGAAATAAAAAATATTAGAAATGTGACACTTTAGGTGCGAGTTATTTGAAGTTTCCCGCGTGTGTACGCAAAGTTTCAATTTCCTCCGACAGAGAGCGGTGGTGTAGGAATGTTCTAAAATGGCGTCTGCAGGTGACATCCGTCATAAACAACGTGCAGTGATTGAATTTCTCGTAGCAGAGGAAGAAACCGTGGGCAATATTCATAAACGCTTGTGCAAAGTCTACGGAACATCTGCAGTCGATAGGAGTACTGTTGGTCGCTGGGCACAGAGGGTGAAAGCATCAGAGGGCGGTGCTGCGGAGCTCCGAGATTTGCCGCGGTCGTGAAGGCCTCCCACGGCTGTCACGCCTGACATGTTGCAGCGGGCTGATGTTCTCATTCGACGGGATCGACGCATTACGACTCGACAATTGGCACTGGAGTTGTCAGTAAGCAAAGGAAGTGTGGATGTGATTATCAATCAGCTTGGATACTCAAAAGTGTGTGCAAGATGGGTTCCTCGTGTCTTACTGTCGATCACAAATCCCAAAGAAAAGACATTTCTTTCGATTTGTTGCGACGCTTTCACGTTGACGGGGAGGCCTTTTTGTCACGGATTGTGACAGGTGATGAAACTTGGGTGCATCATTTTGAGCCCGAAACAAAAAGACAATCGATGGAATGGCGTCATGCTTATTCTCAACAGAAGAAAAAATTCAAAACAGTTCCTTCAGCCGGAAAAGTTATGATGACTGTGTTTTGGGATTGCGAGGGCGTAATTCTCATTGATGTGATGCCAAAAGGCAGTACCATTAATTCAGAGGCTTATGTCAAAACATTAGACAAACTTAAGCAGCGCTTCCGGCGCCTTGGGCGTCATGTTAACCCACAGGATGTTTTGATTCAGCATGATAACGCTCGTCCTCACACAAGTTTGAGGACTTGTGAACACATCGCGAAACTGGGTTGGATAGTGTTACCCCATCCACCCTACAGCCCCGATTTGGCTCCTTCAGACTTTCACTTGTTTGGGCCAATGAAGAATTTCATTCGTGGAAGACGTTTTGCCGATGACGAAGAAGTGATTCACGAAGTGACAACCTGGCTCCGTAGGCAGAGTACAGATTTTTACTGGCAGGGAATACACGCTCTTGTGTCTCGCTGGAAAAAGGCCGTCGAACTTGAAGGAGATTATGTGGAAAAATAAAGCAAGTAGACAAAACATCAGTCTTTCACATATGTAAATTTGATTGTTGTGGAATAAATACTTCTGGAGAAAAAAAATATGGGGCATTATTTACTGGGCAACCCTCGTACTAATGCGTTAAAACGGAACCAGTATATATTAGAACAAATAAGCCCTCGGTCACAAATATTAAGTTAAAATTGACCAGGTTTCGACGCTACTATGAGCGTCGTCTTCAGAATTAAAATAACTGTTCTAAAACATATTAGGTATATAATACATTAACAAAATTAAAGTTTGTACCGACTGGAAAGAGATGCAGTACTTACAAGTCACATTTTAAAAAATCTAAACCGGAAAGGCGACGTCATGAATAATTGCAAATAAGATGGCGAGCCGCTAAGGGCTGCTCGTACTTAAGTGAACAAGGGTTGCAACAAGAACCAGTATACGCTGGAATTAAATTAGTTCCAATTTTGGCCACCAGGTGCAAATCTGTACAGTATCTCGTCGACGTTTCTGGCGCTGATATTGAGCAAATTGTGTAACTGACAGTTTATAATAAAACCAACATTATGCTTTTCTCACTGGTTTGACCTTTTCTGCCCATGTCCCATTCTTAATGCATTACATACGGAAACATTTCTATACGTCTTCCTTGCATTCACAGCGCCATATTTGCACCTGGTGACCGAAATTGCGATTAACTTTTTTCCAGCGTAAAGCGATTCCGCGTTAGAATATCTACCAAGTTTCGCTGCCATACGATAATTAAGTGCTCCCTGGACCTCTGTGAGTAACATTGATTATAACGACTAGATACTTTGGAAGACGTATATTGAGTTCTGAACTAAACATACCATCAACATAAAAAATTACAAAAATCTGATCGGCGTGTCGTCCCCTTATGAGACTGCTCGTCTGCAGTTGGTGCTCTGCTAGCAGTTTTTCCCTCAGTCGTAGTAAGCAGCAGCGAAAATTGTCCATCGACATACGCGTAAAATTTTGAAATAGGTCTAATGAAGGCCGGGTTTGTAATTCAGTGACTGGTGCCCATCCACTGCGTGTTTGATGCTTCTGCAAAAATTCAGACACCGATACTTTTTTTTTTCTTTGGCTGCTTGGCATAACCAACAGCACAACTGCCACACACAAAAATCCCGTCCGGGTATCACTGTTTTTATCGCGACTGTTTCACTACGGTAGCGCTCAATCGGGCGAAATCTGTGTGTTGTCTTTTACTGTGTGATCGCTTGCTCGGAAGTCAAAGCGAGTGGTAATGTGTTTAAACTTCCAAGCAGCTTTCTAGATGCCCTCAAAAGGCTCAATGGGCGACCTTGCGAACGTTTCCACAGAAAAAAAAATTTAGGGAGTGGTGGGGTTTCGAACCCGGGACCTCTGCAGTAGTAGCCAAAAACGATACCCATTACACCAAAGAGTCATAATGATACCAACGCTATTTTTTCTGAAGTCTCTGTGAGGAACAAGAAAACAGAATATAACAGAATCTCATGGCAAACTAACAGTCGGCATTATCATCTGCGATTGAAGCAGCGGTGGGGGCGTCTCTTGATTTTGATTTGTCTGCTAAGATTTTACGTGATTAATAAAAATGTTTCTTGAAATGTTGCACACTTCAAATCGGGACCAACATTCCTAACTACCACCATAGTACCAGAATTTTCAGTAAATGCGACCTGTGTTACAATTCTAAACCATGAAACAGTTTATGCCATTTCAGCTGCTAATATTTTGCGCAGCTGATCTGAATTAACGTCTTGTACTTACATAGAGCTGAATCCTTGCCCCCCGCACCAAGAATAAAAAATTATCTGCTCCCCTGTTGTCCGGATATCACTGTTTTTAACGCAGTTATTTCACTATGGTAGTGTTCTTTCGGGTGAAATCTATATATATAATTTTAGCGCCAAGAACTCAGCGTTCGCTTGTGTTCACAAGGTCAATCTTAGTTCGGCAGTGTTCTCTTTCGCTCGTCTACTATAAACTTGCGCGGCAATTTCTCTAGCAGCTTTTCTGATGCCCTCCAAACGTCTCTACCAGAAAAAAATTTGAAGTAGATGACGGGTTTCGAACCTGGCCTCTCAGTAGTACCAGTCACTGACGGTAACCACTAGTTTTTTTCTTCATTTTGATTGGTAATGCTTTCGACATGTGGTCTGGGCTCAAGTCATCACACGACACCCGTCATTTTCATTGTAGAATAATTTACTCATTTCTTTGTAATAAAGAGCAGCCAGCCCTCTGACCAAACACGCAATTTTTTTTATTATTCCACAAAAATGAATAGCTTAGAATAAAATGACATAAATAAGGTGACTAATTGCAGTATTCATAGAATGAGGAATGATATTCAGTTCCTAGCAGTAGCACACATTTAGCATCTTCCCTCTCACGTTCAACTGGTGGCAGTTCATCACATCCCAGACCCAACTCAACCATTCAGTAAATCTTTAATGTATGTTCCTAAGTCTCCTCCAAGGTAAAACACACTGAGCTGCCGTGCCTGCGTTAGACCAGACTGTCTACAAGCTATTCGCTGCAATATTAGCTGATATCACTGGAGTGAAATCAGATGACTAAAGGGCGTGCATCAAGCCACAGAAAATATATGGTGACTATCGGAGGGGAGATACTTTCGTGGACAATGAAACTGAAAATATAATCAAATCTGTCGGTATAGATCCTAAGAGTCGGCATTATTCATCCGTGACTGAAAAAGCAGGCGACGAATTAACAGACTTCACTACGGAAAGTATCATCACCGGGTTTTTTTTTTTTTTTTTTTTTTTTTTTTTTTTTTTTTTTTTTTGTCACCTTCTCGGGCGTAAACGTGATGGTACCGCCACAGCAGTTCGCTTTGCCGGCTAATAATAATTGTATTTGTTGTTTACAGACGAAAAAATGAAAACAGAGTTTACAAAAATTGTTGTGTGGTCGAGCAATGTTTCTCCTGTCTAACTTGTTTTGCGCCCTGTCACGCTCCTGTCTCAGCGCTCCCACGTGCGAGAAATGCAGCGCATCCATTTCTGACGCGTGGGGCGGACAGAAACTGCTGACGGGCGCAATTATCTCGTTCCTTTCTAGGTCGAGATAGAGGTGACAGGCACCGCGGACGCTCCGATGCCTCGATATACGTCCGAACTGCTTGATCAGGGCAGTCCTTCCCACACAACGGCCTCCCAGTCGCATGGGATTACAAGAGTCCGCCATAACTCCCAGCCGGACAAAATTCTCTCTGACAGCAGTCACATAACGCCTCTAGCCGCCCCCAGCATTATTTCGCTGCTCGCAGAACGCCGCGGCCAAGGAGTGAGCAAGAAACCCCGTATTCGTTATAAATCACGGTGATTGAGAAGTCACAGATATCACAATAACAACTTTAAACAGAATCTTGCGATTTCAGTCACAAATAGGAGACGCAAACAGCCTCGAACATTCAACGTTGTGTGCCATCTGTTGGCCGAATTCCGAACTTCTTCCTGTGAACCTTTTGTCTCGCTGCGATTTCAGTGACAAGTTGTAACTAGCAACTAAAGAGCACAGTTAACATTCAGCGTCGTATGTCATCTGTACGTACTTCTTTCTCTGAACCTTAGCTGCGATTTCTTTAACCATTTGCAAGTAGCAACTAAAAAGCACAGTTAACTTCGACATCGTGTGCCATCTGTTGGCCGAATTTCGTACTTCTTTCTCTGAATCTATGTCCTATATTCTAGCCCGGATTTCAGTGACCCAAGTAGAAGCCGCACGTAGCAACTAATAACCGCAGTTAGGTGCTGTATGCCATTTGTTGTCCTACGTCTTTAATTCATTCTAAGAATCTTGTGTCTCACGATACGGATGCATAACAAACCTATGGTCGAAGAAATGCACCAAGAGGTCAATTTGCTCTGAGAAAAATTTTATACTAGGTTGCCGCCGAGGAAGGCCCAATAATGATTGTGCTAATAGACAGGCCCAAGGCGTAGAATTGTCGTGACATAGATAAACACACTCCTCATCATAAGGCTCCGGCGACTATTTTGAAGCGTACTACAAACATACAGGGTGATTCAGGAACATTTTAATATATTACTCTACAAGTAAAACTAAAGAAAAGAGTTCATATAAACAATGGTCCTCAAATGTTTAGTTACAGAGTTACGGCTAATACTAGATTTGGCCCGAAATTTAGCAACTTCGCTAATATGAAGCCATCGCAAATGTATGAGGTTAAATTAAAGCACGATTTCCATTTATTTTGTTTTTATTGATCTGGTGAATCTTAAAACATGTCCCAGACGTTTATCTGCAGTAGTTTTCCAGAACATCCACAGACGAAATTTCGTAAAATTTGTTATTTATTAGCTACTTGGCCAAATTTGTTTTTTTGAATTCCAGACAATTGCTCGAAGTTTTCAACGGAATTTGCTGAGAATTTAATTTTGGAAAAATGATGGTAATAACGTTAACTGAAACTGTATGAATGTGTCAGATAATCTGCTATTATTAATACCATAGTACTCATGAATTCATGTGAAACCGGAAAAAACAAAGCTCAGTGTTAAGGCAGTTGTATAAAGTACATACAATTTCACATTAAATTCACAATAAATGCTCAAAAATGTCTCCACCAAGTTCAATGGATTTAGCTGCACGTGTATGAGCAGATTTTGTTGCTCGTTTAAGTTTCACAGGGGTGTTCTAAATTTCGTTAATAGTTCGTGCATTCGGAATTCTCCGGGTTGGATAACACATGCGATATTCGTTAACTGCAGACGTAGAATAACCATCACGTTTGCCATAAATAAACACGATATGTGCCTATTCGTCTGTCGTAGATTTGAAAGGCATCCCTATTTCATAAATAATCTACAAACTACAACAGTTACTGTATAGTTTCACTTACATACACTGTTATTGTTATGTTCTTTCGCTGAAGAATACAGAAAACTAACTCGCTTTAAGGTGAGGAAACTACTGAACAACTCACTAACGGTTGCCAACAATGACATAAAGTTCCTACATTCTTAATGCAAAGTAAACAAATTTACTTGTATAATAATCTTCGCTTCTCTGGATGTTCTAGAAAACTACTGCAGATACACGTTTTGGACATGTTTTATTAGATTCACCGACCAAATAACAACAAAATAAATGTAAATCGTGCATTACTTTAACCTCGTACAATTTTGCGATGGCTTCATATTAGTAAAGTTGCTAAATTTCAGGCAAAATCTTTTATTAGCTGGAACTCCGTTACCAAACATTTGCGGACTTATGTTTATATGAACTTTTTTCTGTAGTTTTACTTGTAGAGTAACATATTAAATATTTGCATACCTTCGTTAATTTTACATAAACTACTAAAAATGCAATATGGTGTCTACTAAGTAACTTCTACCAAATGTTTTTTCGGACAGTGCAATTCGCAGTTAACCTTTTGTCTGTATTTTCAAATATTGAGTTAGTACTATTCCCAATGTCAACTTGCAATTGTAAGCTCAGTGCTTTCCACTGTTTTCATTTGCACATTACCAACCTTAAAACACGCAACCTTCCAGCCTAACCTAGACAGGCTACGCTACAGGTTAGTCTGTCATCGAAACCAACATTCACGGCGGGAGGGTTAATTGTGTTTGTTCATTTCTCTACCAACTTTATACGTTGATTCAAGAACAATAGGAAGTGCAAATATAAACAATAGTTTTGTGATCCACGCTAGGGCCCTGCGACTCTTTCACGAAACATGGTAAACAACTGAGCAGCGAATATTGTTAAACCGGAGAATATTTTCGGGCCCATCAGTACTGCCATGTCAATATTTCAGGTACTGACAACACGTTAATACTCATCCTCAGACGGTCAAAATATAGGCGAACTGCCAATAAATTGACAACAGTATCGAACGCATGAGGGCCCCTTAAAACGTAAAAATTTGAAACTAAAGATGTTTTATATCTATTTTCCAAGAAAAAACTAACAACATAAACTTTTTTGTCGAATACACGTTTGATAAGGGCTAAACACATTTACTTCTATAGAAAAACTGTTGACAACGGTTCAAACACGCATATAAAGAGAGAGAGAGAGAGAGAGAGAGGGAGGGAGAGAGAGAGAGAGTATTTAGGATTCTTATAGATTTCCAGTGCACTGAACACACAACTTTCGTTTTCACTTTCAGTGACCTACATGTCATCTTCGTCATCAGATTCATCGGTAGAAAATTAACTCGCTGTTTCATGAACAGTGGGAATACCATTTTGGATGGTAATGTTGCTACCGGGATCGCCATCTTGATCTGAACAGTCAGCGTCACATTATTCCTCAGCCCAGGTTAGTATACTTTCCTCGAAGTTTGGATCTGTAGCGTTAACTTTTTTGGATTCGTGAACATATTCACTAAACTGAAAATACTACACTAACTGCTTCGCGGAGTCGTGGGAACTCGGACATGTCTCCCCACCCAGATCAACAAATACGAAAGTTTACTACAGCTTCGGACTTCCCTGGATCCCAGAGACTCCACAATGCCGTTGATAAAGCAAGGGAAATCATAAAAATTAAGTCGAGTAACATATTAGCTGCGTTTGACCTCATAGCTTACGTCTTCCGCATTGGTGAAACACTTCCATGCTGAACTTTCATTTTGAAAGTATTTAACATGATTATTACAGAATTTCGTGACTCAAATGCTGCATTTAACCAGTATTACAGGTCTGTGATGGAGCATCATTTTTACTGTAATTTCCATGTACATAATTGGCGAAATAAGTTAAAAA
Source organism: Schistocerca cancellata (assembly GCF_023864275.1). Taxonomy (NCBI): domain Eukaryota; kingdom Metazoa; phylum Arthropoda; class Insecta; order Orthoptera; family Acrididae; genus Schistocerca; species Schistocerca cancellata. The sequence continues at coordinate 14,624,223 of NC_064637.1, forward strand.
AATATTTAGAGGAGCGACAGTTAACAGTTTTAGTTTGACATGCTTACGTATTCGAGAGGAAATTGTTGTTTTTGTGGTCTTCAGTCCTGATATTGGTTTGATGCAGTTCTCCATGCTACTCTATCCTGTGCAAGCTGCTTCATCTCCCAGTACCTACTGCAACCTACATCCTTCTGAATCTGTTTAGTGCATTCATCTCCTGGGCTCCCTCTACGATTTTTACCCTCCACGCTGCCCTCCAATGCTAAAAATTGCCCTCCAGTACTAAATTGGTGATCCCTTGATGCCTCAGAACATGTCCTACCAACCGATCCCTTCTTCTAGTCAAGTTGTGCCACAAACTCCTCCCCAATTCTATTCAATGCCTCCTCATTAGTTATGTGATCTACCCATCTAATCCTCAGCATTCTTCTGTAGCACCACATTTCGAAAGCTTCTATGCTCTTCTTGTCCAAACTATTTATCGTCCACATTTCGCTTCCATAAATGGCTACACTCCATACAAATACTTTCAGAAACGACTTCCTAACACTTAAATCTGTACTCGATGTTAAGAAATTTCTCTTCTTCAGAAACGCTTTCCTTGCCATTGCCAGTGTACATTTTATATCCTCTCTACTTTGACCATCATCAGTTATTCTGCTCCCCCCAAATAGCAAAACTCCTTTACTACTTTAAGTGTCTCATTTCCTAATCTAATTGCCTCAGCATCACCCGACTAAATTCGACTACATTCCATTATCCTCGTTTTGCTTTAGTTGATGTTCATCTTATATCCTCCTTTCAACACACTCTCCATTCCGTTCAACTGCTCTTCCAACTCCTTTGCTGTCTCTGACAGAATTACAATGTCATCGGCGAGCCTTAAGTTTTTATTTCTTCTCCGTGGATTTTAATTCCTACTCCGAATTTTTCTTTTGTTTCCTTTACTGCTGACTTAATATACAGATTGAATAACATCAGGGAGAGGCTATAACCCTGTCTCACTCCCTTCCCAACCACTGCAAAATATGCATCGCACAAGAAAAGTTCGACAAAGAAAATGGTTCAAATGTCTCTGAGCACCATGGGACATAACATATGAGGTCATCAGTCCCATGGAGCTTAGAGCTACTTAAACCTAACTAACTTAAGAACATCACACACATCCATGCCCAAGATAGGATTAAAACCTGCGACTGTAGCGGTCACGCGGTTCCAGACTGAAGCGCCTAGAACCGAACGGTCACTCAGGCTGGCTAAAAGTTTGACATGAAAAGTTAATATTTTCAAGGGGAACATCTGTCTGTGCTAAAACTGGTCGTCTCTTAATCCGGCCAATCCCCCAAGGAGGTCAAATTTTTTATTTTAAAGCATGAACCCCCATGTTTATTGCAGATTCGGATTCTACGCCGAAAAATACCGAGGGTTAACGAACGAGAAGTTTTCCATTCGTGGTGGACGGCACTGTAATCGACCAAATGAAATTTTTCCGCTTTTTGCAAATTGAGAATCAGCTCATTTCATTCTACAGCACATCTACCATAACAAGGTAAACTCTGTTCTCCTAAACAGTTGACATTATGGCTAAAATTTAATTTAGTTTTGCGAAATTGATTGTACAGTAAAACATTTACATTTACACATTTAAAAGTCTGGCAAATAAGCTACATTTACATTAACCTAGTCTCCCATTCTCACCAGGGTTGATTTTGGTAAGTTCCTCAGCATCAAGATGCTGGATTTCGGATGTACGCCTCCTGTCTCACCGCCAGCTGATTTTGGTGGTTTCTTCATCCAGCCACCGGAACCCTTTCGCTGATTACAGCGCCATGTTCCTCAAATCACAAAAATTATTTTGGATAAGCTGTAGGCATATTTTGGCAGAGAATCCGAGTCGTCAATTAAAAGGGCAGTTCCCACTTGAAAAATAAAATATCGACTTCCCTCCCCCATGGAGCTGTGGGTTGGGGCTGCCAGTTTAAGGGGACCACACCGTGGTTCAGGTCGAAAAAAATCGATTTTCGGTTTTCATCGTATTTAGATAGATTAAGATTTCATTTAAGTACTCTGAAAAGGATTTTGCTGAAAAAAATTTTTTCGCGCATTTAAAGAGCATTTTCCTACCACGTGTGTTTATGTGCCACGCCCACTTTTGTCACTCACTTTTCTGCATATAATTTAGATCTTTATACCCTCTTACATTGCACGTTAGGGATTATTTTTTACTCCCGAGTGTGTTGGCTATCCTTGGAATGCAACGGTTGGTATTCTTTTGTTTCTGCTGTTTGTAAACCACACGCTTTCAAACACGCGGTTAGTTTTGTTCAAGTGTGATTGCAGGTAGTTCTTATACTTACTTTTGCAGTGCTTGTTTACTTGTGTTTTGCTGCGTTTATTGAAGATGATGAAACGTAAAGGCATTTTCAAGAAACGACAATTTAGAGGAAACAAGTTTAGAAAGCTTTCTGTACAAGAGGTCATGTCGCCTGGCAACGATGTTCCTAATTGTAATTCAAATGTTCAAATGTGTGTGAAATCTTATGGGACTTAACTGCTAAGGTCATCAGTCCCTAAGCTTACACACTACTTAACCTAAATTATCCTAAGGACAAACACACACACCCATGCCCGAGGGAGGACTCGAACCTCCGCCGAGACCAGCCGCACAGTCCATGACTGCAGTGCCTGAGACCGCTCGGCTAATCCATCGCGGCGATTGTAATTCTACGAGTGCATCATCAAAGAAGCTCTCGCCATTTCAAGAGATTTACAACGAATTTACTGTAAGTGACAAAGGGTGCAAAAACATTATCCTAGATTCGAGAATATCATCAGATGTAATTTCTAAATTTGTACAATGTAGACAGTGTGGTGAGTCACAGAGGGTGAAAATTTGTGAGAGTGCCAGTGGGAGAAAAGGCCTAGCAATTGCTTTGGATTTAATTTGCACTAAATACTCAGCTGTGATTTCATTTATGAGTTCTTCACAACCAGATGCAAGTGGCCCTTACGAAATCAATACTAGATTAGTTTATGCCTTACGATCCATTGCCAAAGGCATGGCTGCAGGTAGAACATTTTGTTCAGTGATGTACGTACATCAACCACCAAATAAATTTGAAAAACTGACTGCAATACTAGAGAAAGCTGTATGTAAGGTCAGTGACGAAAGCATGAAACTGGCTGCTAGGGAAGCAGTGGAAGAAAATGATGGATGTTCGGATATTGCAGTTGCACTTGTTGGAAGTTGGCAGGAAACAGGGTATACTTCTCTGAATGGAGTAGTGACTACCACGATTGTAGACACCAGTAAATGGTGTTAGATGTGGAGGTAATGTCTCAATATTGCAAATGTTGTAAAGACAATGAACATAAAGAACACTACTGAGTGGCTAATTTTAGAGGAACAAGTGGTGGTATGGAACTTCATGTATTACAATAAAATGAGGAAAGCTGATGCAGACAGGTCTGCATCTAATGTGGCCAAGAAAGCAAGACAAACATCCAGGAAGGTGAAAAAGAAGCTAGGAGACCTGCTAGAGGCCAAAGAAGGGCCACCATATGCAGCAGGACAGTTTTAAGTAACTGTAAGTAACAAATTTCAAAAGTTTTTTCTTTAAAGTCAATTTCTTGCAAACTAAAATTTTCAGTACATATGCCCCATTTTATCAGAAACTACCATATAAAAATTAAATGAAATTTTCAGAGACTCTGCATAACATAAAAAGCCACCTCTGGTACTACCGTATTTACTCGAATCTAAGCCGCACTTTTTTTCTGGTTTTCGTAATCCAAAAAACCGCCTGCGGCTTAGACTCGAGTGCAAAGCAAGCTGAAGTTATGAAAAATGTTGGTACGTGCCGCCACAACTAACTTCTGCCGTCGAATATATGTAGCGCTACGCAGGCATACTTTGTAGGCACGAAGATAAATAAATACTGGCGCCAAAACCTCTGCGTCAGTAAATAAATTTTTTAAAAAGAAGTGGAAGACGAGCTTTTTTTTCTCCGCCGCGAGTTTCGACCACTGCATTTTCATACATTATCCAACAAGTAAATACAAATTCCGTCTTGTTCATCTTCGAAAGTGGGCACAATTTCAGTGTACTACGAAAATCTGACTGGCAAGACTATTTGGGATGTTTGTCAATATGGCCAACTCTACATTCATTAATATTCCCCCATTAGAAAAAACTTCATATTTTTTGTTAATAAATTTTAAAAAGTATTTCTTAAAAACTATAAAATGGATAAAGTAAATTTTAGTACAGCATCATGTAACGTACAGTAAAAATATTAAGGTCCTGCATCAAATAGTTTTTTTTTTCAGAAATGGGTCAATTACTTGCCTAAAATAACACGGATTAGATAGACAGGGTGTGGTCCCCTTAAGTGCAGGCAGATGTGTCCTTTGAAAATATTAACTTTTCATCTAGAACATGTTTTCACACGACGCGTATTTTTCGAGATATTTAATCATTCCGAGTTAAAATAAACGTAAAAAACTGAACTCCACCCGGACAGACCATGGAGGCCCAACGGTACCGACCGGCCGCCGTGTCCTCCTCAGCGACAGGCGCCACTGGATGTGGACGCGGAGGGGGCATGTGGCCAGCACATTCTTCAAGCCGTGTATCAGCTTACGAGACCGGAGCCACTACTTCTCAATCGAGAAGCTCCTCAGTTTGCCTCACAAGGGCTGAGTGCACTCCGGTTGCCAACAGTGCTCGGCAGGTCAGATGGTCACCCAGCGAAGTGCCAGCCCAGCCTGACAGCGCTTAAATTGGATGATCTGACAGAAACCGACGTTACCACTGTTGCCAGCCCATTGGCTCAGAATAAACGTGATGTATACAAATTACTTTTGTTAAGTATTTTATCACTTGTCGTAGATGGCAACTACTTCAGGTCGCCAGAGAGCGCTCCTGGAGAGACTGAGATGTACATTTTTCTGTAACGGATTCTTCATCAGTACACATGTTGCCGGATCCTTAATACACACCAAGGAAATAGGAGGCTGTCAACATCGGCTACTGTTTCATTCCTACTCTCCAACGGGGTGTCTCACAACGCCAAGGCGGTACAAATGGCTTGAAGAATTCCTTTTGCGAGATACCTCATGTGGGAGGGAGAAAGAGGTGTGAATTTTATTTAAATTCTGTAAATGAAATGCAAGGAGTACTGTTCGACATATAAGTGGTTTATTCGGTGAAACTGCATTAACCTGCATATGCAATAATTATTGAAATTTTATCAAATTCATTTAACAATCACTCACAAATTATTCAAATAATGATAAACAAAAATAAAAAATTTGGGTCGCCAGATACTGTAGAAAGTATCAAATAAAAAACAACAAATAGAATTGAATTGGCACCAAGATCTCACAAGAAGTTATATTATATGAGGTGCCTGCCCCGGTATTTGCTTTTTAACATGAACATTGTATGACTTCATTCTAATTTAACATATAAATAAATTACACGAGACGGGCTGACCTGGCGTAATAAATGAGGAAGGAATACAAGAAAAACAGCTCTTAGTGGGCAAACGGAGACTGCTGTGCCTTGCGTCTTTATGAGCATCTAACACATTGAAAAGAAATTGAAGAGAGCGAAAGAAGAATGCGCATCGAGGAAAGCGGGCGTCTTCTGTATTACCATGTTCATAGCGTGGTCGGCGTGGCGGTGGAGTCGGCTGATTGCGTCCGGCTGCATCGAGGCTCTGCCGTCGACATAGTTGATAGCGTCTAACGTGCCCTACGCTGAAAATAGTGACCGAAACCTGCTGCTGGAAGTTACTATTATTAGACGACGGTATGCGTCCATCTTCAAGTGCAAACCTACGTGAAACTGCATTAAACAAAGCTCAAAACTATTCTAAAAATACTACCGTCATCGGACATGTACTAAAACCAAATGTGATCCTGAGTTAAGCTCTTGATAACGCGCACAGTGAGTGAAGCTCGCCTACTTGGATGTGAAAAACTTTGCTCTCTACGCTGTTTGCGACGAATGCAAAGTGCATTGTCTCGTTACAAGCGATAAGATAATCCTTGCGACGAATCGGAAGCAGTCAAGAGTGAACTCCTGCCTCCTCAGAAGCAATATTCGGAATCCCCCATATTGGTGCACTCCTCGCACCTGGAGAGAGAGAGCCGCTCCCCTCCAGCGTCTTGTCTCCGCCCTTCCGCAAATTATGTAGCTCGTATATTTTTCAAAGCGAACATGAGATTCCTGCCAATGAAGAGGTCCGTTTCCAAATTTCTTCCCTCCTTGCCGTCGCATTCCGCGAGGAAAAGAGAGCGATAACCTGTGTGAGACAGAGTATACAAATAAACCGAGACTTCTCCCTTTGAGTATTGCCACTACGCTCCCAGGTATTCTGCTCGCGGGAAACGGCCAAAATTCCCCGGGCCACTTGAGATTCTTGGGTGTCCAAGTCGTGTTGTTGCTATTCAAATCGCCGCTCTGCAGGCGTTACCTAGAATCGTGACCAAACTGTTTTTCGCTCTTAAGTTTGTAGTTTCCGCTGCCTCGGGCACACGTGCGAATGTCCACGGCTTCCCTAGGCAGCGTGTTGACGTATGCAGCGTCTTCGCCTGTCGCTAATCCTCTGGGGCCTGCCCTCTGTGAAGCGTGCCGACATATGCGCACGACCGCCGCTCGCCCGTGGGCGCACTACCTGTGTCCACCTGGTAGCTGGGTGTTGTGTACATACGTAGTTCCGCGTAGTCAGCGCGTACACAACTTTCCCAGTAGAGAGCGCCCCACTAAGTACAACAGCTCAGGCGCAGCGCTCGTCCGTCTCCGCACTACGAGATGGCGCTGCCTTAGAGACGGACCAAATTCCGCTTCCGCCGATCCGCATATTAATATGTAACGCAGCCAATGAGATTGCTGCTAACGTAGAACCATTTCTCCTCGCGGATCACACTCGCGCAGTGATACCTGAACGCGCGAGGTATTATAACGAGTGTACAGACCTCCAATTAGTCAGTCTGCATTAGTCTGCATTTGTCTGTACCAGTCTATAGTCAATTTTCGGTCTGCGCCTAATAAGATTACCATATTTCTGTACATAGCCATGAAGATAAATGTATAGACACTTTTGTCAAGTATCAGAGTTATGTGAGAATAAGATTAACGTACCAAGACCAAAGAAACTTCAGATTGTCAATTGTAAATAGCATCCAGAACCAAGATAAGTTACTTTTAGGCTTGTTATTATTTTAATAAATGTGTGTGAAAATTAATCAGTTTCTGTTTAAAGTTGGTCACCGTCAATCTGCTACTCTAAGTGTGCAAGTGGCATTTCTGTCGTCTGACCTAACGGCAGAAGATAAACACGCCACGATAAGACCACGAGACATATTGCTGACACTCGCCTACTTTGTTAGAGCGACAAGCCAAATAATCTGATGGTGTGTGTACCGAAGGTCTTAGAGTACGCACACCACACTGGGCTTCCCAGCTAGGAACGCATCAGAAGAATTCCTTTCATGCACAAAGTGTACCAAGTATGCAAAGAGAAGAATCATAGCCCTTTACCGACGCTTAGTGACACAATAATTCACCTCCAACACACTTCATATATTGCAATAAACTAATGACTGATTTTAAAAGCAATTACCTCCTTTAATTAAAAACATGAAAAGCTTTGACGCTTTTCACCTTTACTAAACTGCAGATGCTCCTTCCACTGTAGCTGGTTTTGTGCGACCTAGGTTTCAGCGGGATCTTGTCTGCAACTGCTGTATAACGACTGCCCTGATTGCCTCAATAAGTTCCAGTTTTCTTGTGAAAGGGTATTAATGTTGGACTTGACAAAGTCATACAATTCTGTGTGTGGTATTTTTATATTTCAATGTATCCCCGTTCTCATAGCTTCCTTTGGAATTTCATCCACTTGTTCATAGTTTTTGACTTCGCAGTTTACTTGCACCCAAGTCATCTTTATGAGTTTTCCCTTTTCTGTTGCACTAAATGAAGTGTTCTGTTATATTATCATCACTGTACGCTGAGGTGTCAAATAGCGATATACATATATACAGATACCAGTAGTATCTTGTTGTTGTTGTGGCCTTCAGTCCTGAGGCTGGTTTGATGCAGCTCTCCATGCTACTCCATCTGTGCAAGCTTCTTCATCTCCCAGTACCTACTGCACCCTACATCCTTCTGAATCTGCTTAGTGTATTCATCTCTTGGTCTCCCTCTCCGATTTTTACCCTCCACGCTGCCCTCCAGTACTAAATTGGTGACCCCGTGACGCCTCAGAACATGTCCTACCAACCGATCCCTTCTTCTAGTCAAGTTGTGCCACAAACTCCTCTTCTCCCCAATTCTATTCAATACCTCCTCATTAGTTATGTGATCTACCCATCTAATCTTCAGCATTCTTCTGTAGCACCACATTTCGAAAGCTTCTATTCTCTTCTTGTCAAAACTATTTATCGTCCACGTTTCACTTCCATACATGGCTACGCTCCATACAAATACTTTCAGAAACGACTTCCTGACACTTAAATCTATACTCGATGTTAACAAATTTCTCTTCTTCAGAAACGCTTCCCTTGCCATTGCCAGTCTACATTTGATATCCTCTCTACTTCGACCATCATCAGTTATTTTGCTCCCCAAATAGCAAAACTCCTTTACTACTTTAAGTGTCTCATTTCCTAATCTGATTCCCTCAGCATCACTCGACTTAATTCGACTACATTCCATTATCCTTGTTTTGCTTTTGTTGATGTTCATCTTATATCCTTCTTTCAAGACACTGTCCATTCTGTTCATCTGCTCTTCCAAGTCCTTTGCTGTCTCTGACAGAATTACAATGTCATCGGCGAACCTCAAAGTTTTTATTTCTTCTCCATGGATTTTAATACCTACTCCGAATTTTTCTTTTGTCTCCTTCACTGCTTGCTCAATATACAGATTGAATAGCATCGGGGAGAGGCTACAACCCTGTCTCACTCCCTTCGCAACCACTGCTTCCCTTTCATGTCCCTCGACTCTTATAACTGCCATCTGCTTTCTTTACAAATTGTAAATAGCCTTTCGCTCCCAGTATTTTACTCCTGCCACCTTTAGAATTTGAAAGAGAGTATTCCAGTCAACATTGTCAGAAGCTTTCTTTAAGTCTACACATGCTAGAAACGTAGGTTTGCCTTTCCTTAATCTTTCTTCTAAGGTAAGTCGTAGGGTCAGTATCGTGCACACAGTGCACTGATGGAGGTCTCATTTGTACTCAGGTGATTCATGTGAAAAGGTTTCCAACGTGGTTCTGGGCACACAGCGGTAATTAATAGACTTTAAATGTGGAACGGTAGATGGAGCTAGACCCATGGAACGTACCATTTCGGAAATCATTAGGGAATTCAATATTCCGAGGTCCACAGTGACAAGACTGTGCCAAGAATACCACACTCCAATACAGGCATTACTTCTCACCACTGACAGTTAACCATCCAGGGTAGCGGTGTTGGTAGAGTTGTCGACTTTGCGTTGAAGTCCAAAGCAACAGGCGACCGACGCCAAGTACCTTTGCCAAGAGTATGACGTCGCATTCAGTGGCTTCGTGACCATATCGGTTGGACCCTGAACGACTGAGAAACTGTGGCCTGGTTAGATGAGTCCCGATTTCAGTTGGTAAGAGATGATAGTATCTTCGAGTATAATGACTTTTCTGGAGACTATAAATGTACTCTGTAGGAATCAGCATGGGTTTCGAAAAAGACGTTCGTGTGAAACCCAGCTCGCGCTATTCGTCCACGAGACTCAGACGGCTTCCCGGGTAGACGCCGTGTTCCTTGACTTCCGCAAGGCGTTCGATACAGTTCCCCAAAGTCGCTTAATGGACAAAGTAAGAGCATACGGACTATCAGACCAGTTGTGTGATTGTATTGAAGAATTCCTAGATAACAGAACGCAGCATGTCATTCTCAATGGAGGGAAGTCTTCCGAAGTAAGAGTGATTTCAGGTGTGCCGCAGGGGACTGTCATTAGACCGTTTCTATTCACAATATACCGCGTGATCAAAAAGTCAGTATAAATTTGAAAACTGAATAAATCACGGAATAATGTAGATAGAGAGGTACAAATTCACACACATGCTTGGAATGACATGGGGTTTTATTAGAACCAAAAAAATACAAAAGTTCAAAAAAATGTCCGATAGATGGCGCTTCATCTGATCAGAATAGCAATAATTAGCATAACAAAGTAAGACAAAGGAAAGATTATGTTCTTTACAGGAAATGCTCAATATGTCCACCATCATTCCTCAACAATAGCTGTTGTCGAGGAATAATGTTGTAAAAAGCACTGTAAAGCATGTCCGGAGTTATGGTGAGGCATTGGCGTCAGATGTTGTCTTTCAGCATCCCTAGCGATGTCAGTCGATCACAATACACTTGCAGCTTCAGGTAACCCCAAAGCCAATAATTGCACGGACTGTGGTCTGGGGAACTGGGAGGCCAAGCATGACGAAAGTGGAGGCTGAGCACACGATCGTCACCAAACGACGCGCGCAAGAGATCTTTCACACGTCTAGCACCATCCTGCATAAACATCGTACATTCCAGCAGATGTTTATCAGCCAGGCTGGGGATGATGCGATTCTGTAACATTACAGCTCCTTTTATACACGATTGTCATGCGCAGTCACTGACGTTTTGCTGTCCAGCGCCATCTGTCGGACATTTTGTGAACTTTTTTTTTCTTCTAATAAAACCCCATGTCATTCCAAGCATGTGTGTCAATTTTTACCTCTCTATCTACATTATTCTGTGGTTTATTAAGTTTTCAAATTTATACTGACTTTTTGATCACCCCGTACATAAATGACCTTGTGGATAACATTGGAAGTTCACTGAGGCTTTTTGCGGAAGATGCTGTAGTATATCGAGAGGTTGTAACAATGCCAAATTGTACTGAAATGCATATCTGCAACGAATTGACGCATGGTGCAGGGAATGGCAATTGAATCTCAATGTAGACAAGTGTAATGTGCTGTGAATACATAGAAAGAAAGATCCTTTATCATTTAACTACAAGGTAGCCGGTCAGCAACTGGAAGCAGTTAATTCCACAAATTATCTGGGAGTAGGCATTAGGAGTGATTTAAAATGGAATGATCGTATGAAGTTGATCGTCGGTAAAGCAGATGCCAGACTGAGATTCATTGGAAGAATTCTAAGGAAATGTAATCCGAAAACAAAGGAAGTAGGTTACAGTACACTTGTTCGCTCTCTGCTTGACTATTGCTCACCAGTGTGGGATCCATACCAGATAGGGTTGATAGAAGAGATAGAGAAGATCCAACAGAGAGCAGCGCGCTTCGTTACAGGATCATTTAGTAATTGTGAAAGCGTTACGGAGATGATAGATGAACTCCAGTGGAAGACTCTGCAGGAGAGACGCTCAGTAGCTCGGTACAGGCTTTTGTTGAAGTTTCGAGAACATAGCTTCACCGAGGAGTCAAAATGGTTCAAATGGCTCTGAGCACTATGGGACTTAACATCTGAGGTCATTAGTCCCCTAGAACTTAGAATTACTTAAGTCTAACTAACCTAAGGACATCACACACATCCATGCCCGAGGCAGGATTCGAACCTGCGACCGTAGCGGTCTCGCAGTTCCAAACTGACGCGCCTAGAACCGCTTGGCCACACCGGCCGGCACCGAGCAGTCAAGCGGTATATTGCTCCCTCCTACGTATATCTCGCGAAGAGACCTTGAGGATAAAATTAGAAAGATTAGAGCCCACACAGAGGCATACCGACACGCTTTCTTTCCACGAACAATACGAGACTGGAATAGAAGGGAGAACCGATAGAGGTACTCAAGGTACTCTCCGCCACACACCGGCAGGTGGCTTGCGGAGTATGGATGTAGATGTAGATAGTAGGGTTCCACTGTGATGTAGACCCCACGACGCCGCGGTGGTGGTTCCATAATGGTGTGGGTTGTGTTTACATGGAATGGACTGCATCCTCTGGATGTTCGGTTACTAGGAGACCAAGCAGCCATTCACGCCCCCAAACGACGATGGAATTTTCAGAATAACGATGCGTCATGTCGCCAGGCAACAATTGTTGACAACTGGTTTGAAGGAAATTCTCTACAACTCGAGTGCACGGTTTGGCCACGCATATCACAAGACACGAGTCCCATCGAACATTTATGAGGCATGAAGGAGAGGTCAGTTTGTGCACAGAACCCAGCACTGGCAATATTTTCGCAATTATGGGCGGCTATAATGGCAGCATGGCTCGAAATTTCTGTAGGGGACTTCCAGCGACTTTTTGAGTCCATGTCCGGACGGTGTGGCCGAGCGGCTCTAGGCGCTTACGTCCGGAATTGCGCGACTGCTACGGTCGCAGGTTCGAATCCTGCCTCGGGCATGGATGTGTGTGATGTCCTTAGGTTAGTTAGGTTGAAGTAGTTCTAAGTTCTAGGGGACTGATGACCTCAGATGTTAAGTCCCATAGTGCTCAGAACTACTTTTGAGTCCATGCCACGTCAAGATGCTCCACTAAGCCGCGCAAAAGGAGGTCTGAAATGATATGGGGAGGCATCCCCATGACTTTTCTCACCTCAGGGTATATTGTATTATGTTATTCAAAGATGCTCACCACATTCTTGTTCTCACTGAATTTAAACAGGATATAGAATCAGTACATCTAAATTTTGTTTGGGGCTATGTTAGGGTGTTCCTTCGTCCTGTTTTTCCTGGGACAGATCGATTTTTTCCCCAAAATGTCCTGTTGTCCCAAAAGTTTTATTTTTGTAACCTTCAAATGTCCCACTTTTTTGTGATTTCGCTTGGCTAAAGTAATTCGCTGCTCTCGCATATATGCTATGAAGCACCACTTGTGCAGCTTGCTTTACAATCATCGTTTACTTAATGTTAATGTTTTGCACTGCTAGTAGTTCAAATTCATGGTAACTTGTATTTTTGGTTGGTTTAGATGGCAAGAAATTCCTAGATAGCAAGAATTTCCTTTTCCACTGTGGTAAGCAGTCTGAAGAAATTTTAGTGGATACATGACGAGTCTAAATGTATGCAATCACTGTTTCATCACGGCAAAAAGAAAGTGCAATTCTGACAGCAAGTGTAAATTTAGTTTTCTTTTATCACTGGAAGTGGAGAAATGCAGAATGTGTGGGTGTTTTCCTTAGCGAACTCCTGAAAGCTGTCAAACACACTCTAGTGGGGTACCACATGCTCCTTTTTATTGAAAGATGTGAAATGAAGAAAGACTCCTTGATAAAAAACAGAAATGTGAAAAGTATGTTGAGAGTACAGGAGAATAAGTATAAAAAGTTATTTGGGACGATGTGAGTGCATGATGCAAAGGTAAACTTCTGTTCCATTTAATTTTGTCAGTACAGCTTGTGTGGTATCACCTAAAGATCATGGCACCAAGGCAAAGTTGCCAACCAGTGCACATCGATACCACAGCTATTAGTGATGTCCCACTGCAATCCACAGTGGCGAGTGGGAGAAACTGAAGATGACACACCCTCTCTCAGCACAGCAGTGCCCTCGCACAGAGGCCAATATGGAGCTTTGTCATAGTTTTCGAGCTCAGCTGAAATAATCAGCATCACCGACTAAGACTAAAGAGTTATTCGAGATTCATATGGAAATGTACTTTTGTAAATTTTGCAGGCCACTCTCCATTTCTCTTATGAGGATCTTCCTTTTGATTGTGTTCTTTCGTTTGGATGTTTTGTACAGTCAAATTTAGATGGTTTGGTTAAATAATGAGGTAGACTGACGAAAATCCTTAGCATTATGCCATCTCATAATTTTGGCCGAACTCTTAGGACTTCTGCTCGTTTCTTAGCTATCTTTAAACGTATCAAAGTTTATTATATCTTCTTCCCTGAAATCCTTAGCACAGATTACAAATCTTTTGGACGGTAGTCAATCTTACCTTGGAATTGCTTTCGGCCATTCGTGGTGTGTGTCTATATTTGTTGGGAAGCAGAATGTTGTGAGGTATCTTTTATCGCCACTGGAAAGGAAATTGATTGAACATCCTAGACAAAAAAATGGCTCAAATGGCCGCACAAATGTGCATGATGAACAACGGAGTGGGCGTCCTTCGGTCGTTAATGAAAGTTTGGTGCAGGAAGTGGACAATAAGGTGAGAGAAAACAGACACTTTGCGATTTCCTCCTTGCGGGATGACTTTCCTAATGTTTCTCGTAGGTTTTGTATGGCATTGTGACCGAGCACTTGAATTACCAAAAATTTTGCGCACGTTTGGTACCGAAAATGTTGACGGATGTGCACAAAACCAAACCTTTATAAATTGCATTGACTTTCCTTGTGCGGTACCACAACGACGGTGATGATTTCTATAGCCAAACTATTACGGCCGATGAAACATGGGTGGACCAAGTCACACCAGAATCAAAGCAACGATCCATGAACGTTGAGCAAGGGCATCGTTTTGTTGCAAGACAATGCCCGTCCGCATGTGGCAAATCAGACCAAAAATCTCATCACATCTTTTCGATGGGAAACTCTACGTCATCCTCCGTATAGCCCCGATCTTGCGCCCAGTGACTACCATCTGTTCCTGCAGTTGAAGAAACACCTGGGCGGTCAGCGTCTTCAAGACGATGACGAAGTCAAAACAGTGGTGATGCAGTGGTCAACAAGTCAGGCGGCATACTTCTATGGGGAGGGTATTCAAAAACTCGTACAACGTTATGACAAGTGCCTCAATATTGACGGAAATTATGTAGAAAAGTAGATTAAGGTACAGGCTTTCAGGTAAAAATAAAATTATTGAATTATCTAAGCACGTCTGTTTTTATTTCAACACGGTACTTACTTAAAAAACATGCCTCGTATTATAGCAAGGACTACTGTGCATTACTATACTTCGATACAGTCATTCAAACTTCGTACACTTTCATTTTCACAAGGCTAAGTGTCCAGGCCCGTTCTTATATTCAATTTAATGTCCGTTCGTATAGTCCACAGGCCCTATTATTAGTTATTCGGCATGTAATAGAATTTAATACTGAGCGCTACTTTTGTCGCGCACACAGTTCTTCAGATATTCTTAGCCTGTGACCTTACGGTAAAAGTCTGTCCCGCATACATTAACTATAGTCAATTTCCTTGCAACTTAACGAAAGCGCCCTGATCACACGAAAATGTCCGCTGTATCGCACGGGGCAACTACTTAGACTTATTCAGAGCGCAGAAAACAACTGAACTAACAATATCCCCACATGGTGTAGTAGGATTTAGAAACAAAAGTAGCCGCGTTACACCCTCTTTGATTTCCCTGAAGTGCTATTCTGCTGCGGGCGTTATTCTGATGAGAGATTATGTATGGATAATTTTAATTAAAACTTTTTCAAAGCTGTTAACTATTACCGATATTATCGATCGCCTCTCCCCTATACGAAAATATGCCTGGTAATATTGTTTTTAATTAAAACTGACGGTTATAACCTTAACAAGTAATCGGTTAGGCATGGCCCAGTACCGCACTTGTTTTACAGTTCCACTCATTTATAGCAAAGAAATTGATTTGTACTCGTTGACGGGCTCTCTTCAATGGCTATTGTACGACCTTCTCCATTTTGGGTGTGACATCTCCTTGGAACACAACAGTCACGCCTGCTGTCGGTGAAGTCGTTGCGTAATTTGTGTGAAAAGGGTATGCGAGGGAGTCGGACGTTATAGAGAACTATCTTGATAAAGGCGACAGGCAGCTCTTCCATTACCGTGAGCTTCGCCCATCAGAAGGATCATGTCGTCGTATTGTGCAAACGCTTATTCGAACATGCTGTTCTAACAGTCAGACACGCAAACTAGGCTCGAACCAGGTCAGAGAGGTAGGATAAGACGTCAAATGACGTCAGCCAATCCGACGTAAGCGCCCCCCACCATGACTACCCTGTTGCATACCTACCTATGTGTTTTCAAACGGCTGTAGCACGGATAAGTTACGTTTCCGGACCTGGGTTCTTATTCAAAATGTTATGTGCTAACTCCCCTCTACAAGTCCTAGGAGTTTGTAATGGGAATTTTGGAACACCTTGTAAAGAAAAGTTGAAAAAGCGTAGCAGATATCTCAGAAAACGAAACTCAAAGATTTCACAACCTATATTTCTCATAACAAGGTTGGTCAGTAAGCGCTCTGCTCTGCCATTAGCTAACGTTGTGACGTCAGCGTGGAAGCAGGTGTTCACAAGCGTATGACATGGCATGCGCATTTACGTTAAGTTTTTGACAAAATATTTTGTTTATACCGCAATTTAGATGTCGAAACTGCTTTTCTGCTGCTAAAATATTACAGTTACAAATGGTAGCTTATGCCTTAGGCATCGGTAAAACATCAAATCACAACCAAACTGACACACACTTGAAATGCGAAATGTTGACCCAAATCACAAACTATTAATTTACTCGCACTGAAATAAATTTACATAACCATATACCTGCTGTAAATTACGATTATATAAACAAAAACAAGTTTACTTACCATTTCTCCTCTGCAGTGAAGCTGCGAAGAAGTGTTGTAAAATATGCAAAAACATTCGTAAGATCAGTCTTGTAACGCCATGACAAAACGTTTACAAACGCAGTATCACATGCAGCTACACCCTGTATACAATAGTTCCGTCAAAAATGTATGTACCTATATTCACAACTTTTATTTACAAAACAGACTATGTACTGAATTGATTATTGTGTAGACATGCCATTTTCTCCATTTTTTTCGATGAGCTGTCTCTGATATTCTTGCTCTGTCTTTTAATGAAAGCACGCACAAACGAATAAATATGCAAGTTGTAGTGCTTTGTGTATATTGGGAAAACGTCCACCAAATGTTGCACGTAAGTTACTAATGATGCCCCTTTCTCTAGACAAATTGTCACTGACATGAAGGTGAGCAAAAGGCAGTTCGAATTGGCTTATTGTTTCAAGCCATTTTACTGAAGGCCCAAGTAAACTTCCCCTAGAAATCATGCACAACCAGATGATAGGTTTTTCTCCTGGGATTGACATCAGTTCTTTAGTAGGTGTGGCTAATGTTCTGTCGTACTGCGAGCGCCGATGAGCTATATATCCGGCAAGGTACCGAAATCCCTCCACGCTACTGTCGGAACCCACGGACGCTGAGGAACTCTCATAATTTTCTGCAATCAGTTCTGTACCCTCAATTTCTTTCTGTCTTTCAACTACTGACAGTGCTTCAGACATATAGAGAAGAATGCTACTGAAACTGCCACATTCACAAATGTTCCTTCTTCATCACGTTCAACAAAGGAAACACTAGATACAGTGATATCGAAAGCATTGGCACTTAACAATAAGAGCCGTATTCTATTTTTTACATCTACAGGAGCTAGATGGTCATAAAAGTGTCCCACGCCCCTTACATGAGAAAAGAAGTTTTCTAGACAGTCCTTATTCAGCCTGGCAGTAAGTATATATTTGACATCCTATTCTCTCAAGGTGTTGAACAGACCTAGGGACCGAATACATTTCATGAATCCTTTATGAAAAGGTAATAGATATCTTGGTGATGCAACGCACATGCTCTCACAGCATTTGTGGAACTTGCGCAGACATTATTCTCGTCCTTAGAAATGGATTCCGAATCCACATGGCAGAGGTTTCTTACTTTCGAAGGTCCTTGAATTCAGGCCATCTAAAGTATCATCGGCCAGCTGTATGAAGTCGCTAGTGTGTCCTTCCTCTGGCATTAAATACCGAACGGCCTGACAAGTTGTGTGAGACAGCAATTCGGCTGCTGAATGAACTCTCTGCTGGTCTCTGCCTTAACAGAGATGTGTTGCTAAGTTAACTTTGGGCACATTTTCATCTCGCCACTGTATAAAGCCAAAAGTCTCTCGAGCACGGATTTTGTCACTGCCTTATTTTCTACAATAATGCCTTCATCCAGCAAATTACACTGTAACAGCTTTGTGGGACATCAGCGAACACCCACGCACGTTTCCGTGTATCCCTAGGATGAGGGAAACAACTGTTTATGTGTCTCACGCCAAGCTCTTCTCAAACGGAAATGTTTTTGCTCCCATGTCAGCTACGCACCTTATACGAATTACTGGCTAAGGTGACAATTTCATTCAAGAGGATAGCTGTCATGCGAATGTCAAAATCAGAATAAACAGGTCGTTTCCAACTTGCAAACAGCCCACGCATCATAACAACTAGAACATAACTGTGGGGTCCTAACACCCTGTCCTCTTGTTGATCATAGCAAATCCTGCTGTCGATGTTCATTTCGTCAAAGGAGCAAATGCAAACACGTTCTCTGTCTGTGAATGTTTTAGCCTGCATATTCATCATAATTAAAACATCTTTCAAAATGCAAGGACAGCAACTAAAAGAGCGGTTTATCCAGGCCCGGAATTTTTCCACATAAAATTACAACATAATGCCGTATAGCAAGCAGAGTAATCTATTTACAAATGTCCTCATTACTCCATCGAACCCTTTTTGAGTCATTTAATAAACGTTTAATTTGATTGGGTGAAAATATTTTTCCCAGCACACGAGTAACTTCATTAGACACGAGAACCTCCTTACTAATTTCTTCCTCGCGCAGAAGTCGTCGTGTTCTTGACAGCTCACTCCGAAGATCACTATTACGCGCTCAAAGTTGTACACACTTGTTTGTAAGAGCAGCATTCCTTCTTCCTAACACCGCTATAGCATTCATCAAAGAAACTTTATCTGTGCCAGGAGAAAGATTGTCTTCTGTTCAAAAATGTTCAAATGTGTGTGAAATCTTATGAGACTTAACTGCTAAGGTAATCAGTCCCTAAGGTTACACACTATTTAAATCATGCTAAGGACAAACACACACACCCATGCCCAAGGGAGGACTCGAACCTCCGCCGGGACCAGCCGCACAGCCCATGACTGCAGCGCCTAAGACCGCTCGGCTAATCCCGCGCGGCTTATCTTCTGTGACTGTTCCCTTAATTAGATGTTTCTTATTTGGTGACAGCTTTTCTAGCGTCTCGAGAGATCTTTTACGTAGTTGTCGTGTCTCACACCGCTTGCTTCTGTCTTCTGTTGCACGTGACACAATGACAATCGCCCTACTGCACGGCAAAATGCGTGATGGAACTGCATCTGGCTCGAGCACTCTTTTTCGGGGCAAATTGGGAATTCAGACGGTAAATCCCTTGCGTATTCTGCTTCTGCGAAATGGCGTGAGCATATTCGAGCTTGCGCAACATTTACACTGTGCTCCCTACAACATTTCGACAGCCGTAGGTTTTGTAATGTTTCATTACGCGGGAAACTGTGATACATTATGTCAGCTCACTTTGTGTTCTGGTTGTAGGGAAAACAGCCCGTAAAAGCACAGCCTGGCATTGTAAAAATTAATTTTCACACTCACTTGTACGTTCAGCACTATTTCACAGGCCAAAACCATAAACCATACAGCTGGGGAACGCAATGTCGATCCCGCTGTCCACTGTTCGCTAACTATTTAAGTTCCGAATCAAATGTCCCTGCAACAATAGCAGAAACAGTAACACTTCCGTTCAAGTTTCCACAGTTGACTGTGTACTTCCGAGGGAAAAACTCAATCAAAGCACTCCACCAAATACAGCAAAAACTATTACACACACAACGCAACCTAATGTACTGATAGGGGCGTCTGCTTCCACTCTGACGTCACGCTCACAACAGAAAACGCTTTACTTTTTGCGCATTGCTTACAACGTCCCCTGGTCTCGTAACTCAGAACTGCATCTGTTTAGTAGACCGTCTTCACAATGTCGCCACATGCTCAGGCTTGTGCAGAATAGACTGTCCCACAACGTACGTTATAAATAAATTATGTCAAGAAAAGGCCATACTGTGTACGTAATGTATCTGTTATTACACTGAAATGACTGCTGAGTAACCGAGGTCTAATAATAAAATAAAATATTATATCGAGTAACTGAAAACGTGAATGGATAAAAGAAACTCTTTGGAGTGCGAGGTTTCTATGGCAACAGCAGCGGATGGTAAGAAATAGATAGTGTAGTGTAGCAGCGAGTGGAAGAGGATGCAACAAAATTTTGCGCAGTAATTTCTTGTGGTTCGGAAACCTCTGGACGTTCCAAGTGACATATAGTGATGCGACATGAGGGAATGAAAAGAAGAACTCTGTTTTCAGCATCTTGTTGTCAATCATATTATTGAATTCAGATCTTCATCAACTGGGCATTGTGTCAATAATATAGGAGGTTATTGGTCAGCCATAAAATCTATTGTAGGTAGGGGGAAACGACGCATTTTGACACTACAGAGTCATTTAGATGAATGTTCATGGAGGCGTAGTTTACCCGATACATATTGCCCTTTTCAGTGTTTCCTTAAATGTTTTGGGCAAATATATCCACAAAAATTTGGTAGTTAATTTCCGGTAGGGGTTGGGGGTGGGGGAGGGGTAAATGATAATTAACAAAAAAGGGTAGGTTTGGTCAGGATGGTTAAAATAATGATTTGCATTTTTGGGGTTGATCAATCATTATTCGTTTTCTTATATTAGGTAATTTTCTTCTGTGGATATTTTTTACTATTTTAGGTCATACCTATCGTTGGTGTGAACGTCTGGGTTTATATGTTTGTATGTATGTGTTTGTGTGTTTTTTGTGATGTGTTTCTTGTGTATGTGATTTTTCTTAACGTCTTTCAAGCCGAGCTTTGGTTGTTTGCGGAGGAGTTTGCGTATGGTAAGTTTAGTTTATTTTCATGTTGTACTGAAGTTGTCTATTTTGATGTATTTCTTTGACGTATTATATTGTGCTGCGTTATGTATGGGCTCGTCAGCTGCAGTACGGAATACAAATTTTAGAGCTGTTGATCTTTTTCTCTTTCCTAGTCCTAGGATCGCTACGATTTTTTCGAGTCTGTGTTAACACTACTGAAGGCGAAAAGACCGATATACGCAAAAATTTGTATCCCGTACGTCAGTTGACGAACATAGGTCAACTGAAGTACAGGATACTGGTGCTAGCTAGACGAAAAAAGAGACATATGTAACATTGATATCATTTACCGATATAGGCCAACTGAAGAACAGGATACAAATGTTATGTATGTCGGTATTTTTCGCCTTCGCTAGCACTAGTATCCTATTCTTCAGTCGACCTATTTGGGTCAACTGAAGTATGGGATGCGAATAATATATAGATCTTTTCGCCTTCGCTAGTAATATTGTCTACGTATGAGAAATTCTAGCTAATAGTAGCGGAGGCGAAAGAAGCAACACCTGTAAAATTTGTATCCAGTACTTCAATTGACCTATGTAGGTCTGCTGAAGAATAAGTTAAGATGCTAATGAACTAATAAATCGACGTAAGTTGAATTTGTTTCCCATACAACAGTTAACCTATGCGGATCGACTGATGTTTCGGATACATCGTCTGTGTTAACTGAGGTAGTCCATGCGAACGTTACTTCTATCCCCTTTTTTTCTTTATTTTTTACAGAAGTATTAAGACTGAAACAAGCGCTATACTTAACATAATTGGAATTATTAATGAACATGATATGCCTACCATCTGTTTTTCCCTTTCCTGCATTCCGTCTACGAACACTCGTCCTTGCTGTTAAATCTGTGTAATTAATCATCTCTGGCAAATTCTGATGTCTTTGGTCAAAGCCGACAAGGCTGTTGTGTGTGACGTCACGACGGCGCGGAATTTAGTTTGTGAATGTGTTCTGTGTCTAGATGTCGTTTTGTTGCGGTCCGTGGTGCCCCCTGGTGGTGTGTTCATGGTTTGCGTGTTATGTGGTGTATTGGGTTCATTTTGGTGTTACTGTTGGTCCTGCAAAATACTGGTTTTGACTGTCCTTCGACAGAAATTGGTTTGTGAGTTAACAATTGAGTTTCTGCTTTCTTAAGTTATTGTAGTGCCGTTTGCTGCATGTCCTGTGTTAATTTGTTTAATTTAATTTGTGACTGATTTTGTTAGGTATAGATATGATGTATAAAATTCTACAGCGCTCGTTTGCGTGCGGAAATGGGGGACAATGCGTTGTCCTGGTCGACAGAAGCGTCCGATCTCACGCTTCGGCTTTGACCCATGACGTAAGGGTGTGTGGTGAGTGACGTCATAAGGGCGCGGAGTTTGGTTTGTGAGTGTGGCGTGTTTGTAGATGTCGTCGTGTTATGGTTTGTTCTGCCTCTGGTGGTATGTTCAGGGTTTTCATTTGTTTGGTGTATTGGGCTCAGTTTGCTGTTGCTCAGTGTCGAGTGTTGTTTGCGTATTTTTGAAGCGGAATTTGTTTCAGTGAGTTAACGGTTTTGTGTGAAGGTTAGTGTAGTGATGATCGCTGTACATCGGGTGGTATTGTTATTAACTTTAATCGGTTGTGGTTTTTTGTTCAGGAATGGATATGAAAGATAAATAGTTCTAGTTTGAGGGCTATGATGGGGGACACAGCTTTAGAGCTGATTACGTTCCTACAGCTTTTTGGCCTAATTGCCGAGGTGGTCAAGTGCGGTGTGTGCCGTGATGCAGTGAAGTTGGTTCAAGTTCCGGCCTCTCGGACCAAGGATGGTTATATGTGGCGCTGTCGGAAAGACGACATATGGCGTTCCATACGGTGCGGTACCTCTTTCGAGAAGTCTAGGTTGGGCATGCGCGAGATAATACATCTTAATTACTATTTTTGTTATAGATCCCCACAGAGTTTTTGCGCGCATGAGACTGGTGTGAGTGAGAGGAGCGTCCTGGATTGGTATTCATTTTGTCGTGAAGTGTGTTCAGAATTTATTAAGTACAGGGGTAAGTTGGGGGGAGGGGGGACGGGGCAGGGCATGGGGTTGTTGTGGAGGTGGACGAGTCACAGTTTGGGAAAAGGAAGTATGGGAGGGGGAAGTCTGTGGTTGGTCTTTGGGTGTAGGGGGGCTGTCCCAGATAGCACAGTAAGCCGGTTTCAAACTTGTTTCCAGGTGTAAAGTTCAAGTATATAAGCTTGATCAAAGCTGGAATATTCAAGCCTGTTAGCTGGATTCTAGCTTGAAATAAACATCAAAGTTGGCAGAGTTCAAGCTATATTTCAAGCTTGACTTATCAAGCTTGGCTCCAGCTGTATCTACACACGTGGAATACAGCCTGGTATTTACAGCTTGTTTTAAGCTATATAAATATTAATCTGAATTTATTGAACCTAATTAATTACGTTACGTAATATTTAACATTTGTAACATTAACGTACCGAACTGTTTTCTAGTATAAAACAAGCTTGTCAACGAACCACAACCATTAACGCGCGTCACAAAGGTAAAATGGCCGTAAACGTAACTTTACGTTACGTAATATTTAACATTTGTAACATTAACGTACCGAACTGTTTTCTAGTATAAAACAAACTTGTCAACAAACCACAACCATTAACGCGCATTACAAAGGTAAAATGGCCGTAAACATAGCAAGGCTCAGAAAAGTAAATAAAATAAGATAAAACAGAACTGGAGACAGCCACACTCAAACCAAACTCCGCGCCGTCATGACGTCACACACGACAACACCCTTACGTCACGGCTTATAAACGCTTGTGGCGCTTCCCGTGGACGTCTATGGAAGCTATGCTGCGCGCGCATCTGCTGTACAGCCTTCCAGGGAAACTACAGTTTATTTCAAGCTTGGGAAAATTATTTTAATTCAAGCTACATTTTTACAGCTTCATGTAAACTGTGTAACAGGTTGATTTTTCAATCTTGAATTTTCAACTGAACCTAAACTCAATACCCACCTTGAAACAAGCTGTGTAACAGGTTGATTTTTCAATCTTGAATTTTCAACTGAACGTAAACTCAATATCCACCTTGAAATAAGCTTGAGTGCTAGCTGGGGTTGTTCCGGGGGTGGGGGTTTCGAATGTGTTTTTAGGGTTGTGGAATGGAGGTCCAAGGCCGAATTAGTGGGGTTAATTGGGGAATATATAGAGCAGGGGTCCACAATAGTTTCTGACGCTTTTTCTTTGTATAGGGGGTTGGGTGAGGGGGGATTTAATCATTTAGTAGTGAACCATAGTTTAAGAATTATGAGACAGGGGCTTGTACTAATATAATAGAGAGGATGTGGCGGGGGGGGGGGCGTTAAGTCAGTTCTTCGGAGGGGGAAGAGGCGCTCTTCCAACCTTCAGTCTCATTTAGATGAGTACTGTTGGCGGAAGAGTGTCCCAGAGGGCTATTGTGTTGTTCGGGTTTTCTTAAGGGCTGTGGGTAAAATGTATAGGCCGAAAGTGGTTAGTTAGAGTGGTCTGGGTAGGTAGGTAGGTAGGTGGGTGGCTGTGGCTCAGGGTGGGGTGGGTGGTTTATTTTGTTGTAGAGTATTTAAGGTGGGGGGAGGGAGTGTGTTTGTTTTTTGTATTAGTTGTGGAGGATCTATTTTATTGAAGTTTTTGTTGAGTTGTAGTAAGTGGTTGAGATTTTTTTATGTTGCATCTGGTTTTTGTTTGTGGGTTTTTTATTTTGGGCTCAAGAGGGGAGGTTGGGTTGGTTGGGGGGGGGGGGGGTGAGGTGTGGGGGGGTTGGGTCTTTCTTTTTGTTTAGTATTTTTTCGTTGGTTTGTGTGAGTGAGTGAGTGAGTGTGTGAGTGAGTGTGTGTGTGTGTGTGTGTGTGTGTGTGTGTGTGTGTGTGTGTGTGAGTGTGTGTGAGTGTGTGTGAGTGTGTGTGAGTGAGTGTGTGTGTGTGTGAGTGTGTGTGTGAGTGTGTGTGTGAGTGTGTGTGTGTGTGTGTGTGTGTGTGTGAGTGTGTGTGTGTGTGTGTGTGTGTGTGAGTGTGTGAGTGTGTGAGTGACAGAGAGATTGTGGTGTTTCATTGAAATTTGTGGCTGTGAAGGTTGGTATTGGGAGACGTTTTAGAGTTACATAGGTAAAGGGAAGTGGTCGATCCTAACTTATGGGATTGGGAGCTGCTGTTGAGCTATATAGTTGGAGGGAAGTGTTCGATCTCAATGTTTGGTAGAGTATGTTGGTTTCTGTAATGGGAGATGAGATCGGGAGCTGCTGTTGAGCTATATATGTCAAGGGAAGTGTTCGACCCCAATTTATGGAATCGGGAGCGGCTGTAGATCTATGTAGGTCAAGGGAAGTGTCTGTAATGTTTGGTGGTGTATGTAGGTATTTGTAATGGGAGATGGGATCGGGAGTTGCTGTAGATCTATATAGGTCAAGGTAAGTGTCAGATTCCAGGTAATATTGTGTTTTGTGGTATTTGGTGAGTTTTGTGATGTCGATTTTTCTCGTTGTTTTGCGTGGTTTTGTATGGGGGTGGGTACCTAAATTTGTTTATATTTAGTTTGTCCCCACCCAAAAACTCCCAATTTCCCGCGCTTGTCCCCTTAGTGTCATTAGGCTTTTTGTGAAACGTGTGTGTGTTTTTAGATGTATTTTCGTCTTTATAATATGTAACGACTTTATATTCGCCATATTGGAATTGTTGTTTATGGTCGTTTCCGC
Organism: Schistocerca cancellata; assembly: GCF_023864275.1. Taxonomy (NCBI): domain Eukaryota; kingdom Metazoa; phylum Arthropoda; class Insecta; order Orthoptera; family Acrididae; genus Schistocerca; species Schistocerca cancellata. Next base: position 14,649,696 of record NC_064637.1, read on the forward strand.
GTTATTTGTGACGTCATGGGTCAAAGCAGACAGGTGGAATCGGACGCTTCTGTATTCCCACCCATACCTATTACCACACATTGGAATTGGACAACTCCCTTGACGTATATAGGTCAACAGCAATAGCAAAACACCGATACCACCAACCAAACAACACGTAAGTACCGCACCAAGCATCATACCACACAAAAACCCAAAAGAATGACTACTTACCACAAAAAGTTCTCTCTCTCTCTCTCTCTCTCTCTCTCTCTCTCTCTCTCTCTCTCTCTCTCTCTCTCTCACGCACACGCACACACTGCAACAAAAAACACGCAATCAATAGAAAGGCCCAACCCACCCAAAACCTACCACCCCCTCCACTCTCTCCCGAAAATCAAAGACCCACCAACAAATAAAAACAAAAAATAAACAGATCTGAATCGCACATTACAAGTCAACAGCTGCAACAAAATAGATCCTCCCCAACATAATCACAAAACCACCACCACCCACCCACCTCCACAAATATTACCAACTGCTTCACCCCGCCCCCTCCCCCAACTAAGCCACAGCCACTAGCCACCCACCTTCAGCCTATACATATTACTAACTGCACTTTAAAAAAAAAAAACCCGAGAAATGCAGTAGTCCCCAGGGACGCTCTGCCAGCAATAATAAAGACTGAAGGTTAGAAGAGCACCTGTTCTCCCTCCCAATAACTGATTTAACCCGAAAACATCAAGCCCAGTCTTATAATTTTCGAATTCTAAACTGTGGTTAACTACTAAATTATACCCCCACTCACCCAACCCCTGTAAACATGCAAAAGCATCAGAAACTATTGCACTGCCCTCCTCTATACCCACCTCAATTAATCCCACCAATTCCCTTTCCGTGCGCCCCTCAAAAACCCTAAAACACACTCAGAAAAACCACCTCCAGATACAACAGCCCCCCACACCCATAAGCCAACCAGAGACTTACCCCTCCCATGCTTCCTCTTTTCAAACTGCGGCTCGTCAACCTCCAACACCACCCCAGGCCCACCCAACTTACCCCTGTACTTAATATACTCAGAACACACTTCCCTACAAAACGAAAACTAGTCGAGAACCATCCTATCTCTCACACCTGTCTCATGCGCACAAAAACAGAGGATATATAACAAAAATAATACGTCATCAGCACAACCTCTCGCATGCCCAACCTAGACCTCGCAAACAAGGTACCATGCCTTATGGAGAACCATAGGTTGTACCTATGGCACTGCCACATGTAGCCATCGCTGGTCAGAGACGCCAGAACTTTTGCCAACTGCATTTCCTGCTAACACACGCCGCACTTAACCACTTCAGCCAGCAGCCGAAATAGTTGTAAAAATTTTATGATGGACAATGTATTGTCCCCCATTTCCGCACACAAACGAGCACTATTAAATTTATCCATCATATCCATGCCTAACAAAAGCAGCCGAAAATTACATTAAACACATTAACATGCGACATACAGCAAACAGCACTACAATAACTTAAACACAACAAAAACTTAATTGTTAACTCACTGAAAACAATTTCTGTCGAAGCACAGTCAAAACCAATACCTTAACAGATCGAGCAACAACACCAAAATGAACCCAATACACCATGTAACAAGCAAACCATAAACAAAACACCAGAGAGCACCACAGACCACAACAAAACATCTATAAACACAACACATTCATAAACTAAATTCTGCGCTGTCATGATGTCACGAACCACAACAGTCACGGGTCAAAGCAGACGGGTGGGATCGGACGCCTCCGTTGACCCGATACTGATTATTGGTGATGCAGTACTTCCACTGCCATGGGAGACATGCACGAAGTGTTAGAAAGTAGTTGGCCAAATAATTCCTTACTTCATAAACAGCAGACTGAGGATGCAGTATAATGTCTCTCTCTCTCTCTCTCTCTCTCTCTCTCTCTGCTGTATTCTCAACAGAACAACACATGAAGAGCCATGCACCACCCGTGAGGGCACATACCTTACGTGACGCGGTTGGCACCTGCGCGGACCCTTAGCTGTCTGTGTTGTTTCTTCACTTTTCCATTTCTGGCATAATCCATATCCCTTCAAGCAGGGGTGGTTACCTTCATAGTCTTAGATGTTATTGAATTTAGCGTATGTTAAAATTCAAGTGTAAGTAACAAACACGTACTTTTTTCTTTTCTCCAAAAAGATTCCTGCCCAGAAATAAAGGTCCCCAAAGATGACACTGCGAACACCATTTTGTAGATGCGAATTTTGGAAATTTTTTAAAAAATTGTGTATCTCTGTAACAGTTCTAGATATATTAAGGGTTTTTTTTATTTGAAAGATAATTGCTTTATGAATAAAATGGTATCCTCCATCTGCTAATATCTATCAAAGTTCTTTTACTGTCATCTTTTGACTTTTTTTAATAATTTACAGAAAAAATTTTATCATAATTTCCAATCCATAAAAGTTTGATTTTTTTTCTGTTGATTAGTACCATGCATTACTATATTCTTTGTGAAGGACAGCTTCCACTTCTAAGTTTGACGAGTTTTATTTTTAAAAAATCATATTTTTCTTTTAGCTTTCAAGGGTAATCTATGTCTTCACTGAAGTTTTCTTACTAATTTCTTTGTTACAATGTTCATTTCTGTTGTCATTGTTGCAGTTGTCTTAAACTTTGTTGTAGTTTGTCAGTTTCTTGTTGTGGTTGTTCATTGCAGATTGCTGTATTGTAGTTGTTCAGTGCTAATTTGTTTACTGAGTAGGCTTCTAAGAAATCTAAGACACATCCAGAGAGTTCTTGTTTTTGTGAGAAATTTGCCAGTTGACCCAGTTGCAGTGTGTTTTTGTGAAAAGGACTGTTTGAAATGTCTTCTGACAGGGGCCACAGGAGAGTGAAGTCTACTGACTATTTGCATATCCATAAAAGAGTGATATAGAAGGCAAACAAAAAACACTTTTTTCCGGCTGGGAATAAGTGCTCTCATTTGAAGACTCTGTTTCAAAGTGAAGATGTTTCCATTGACAACTTTTTGTTCTAAATGTTTTGACAACAACAATGATAGTATCTGAACAAGGTGAAGCCTCTCATGGTACAGATTTTGCATCAATAGAGGAAGAATTAAATACCCTGAATCAGTCAACTACAGAGGTTGGTGTTAGTCCTGTTAAGAAACCGTTATCAGTAAAGTTGTCGTAAGCTCTACACGTCAAGAAAGCACAGAGAAATTAATACAGGTCTGGCTGAATACATTACAGCAAAACTGCCCACTCTTCAAAGTAGAAATTCCATCTTCAGAAAAAAAAAAACCAAAACACCCATGCACATCTTGCTAGGAATTTGTCACAAATATCAATTCAGCTGTTGAATATTGTGCATCCTACAGTGAAAAGGTGCAAGTTTTAACTTGCCATAGTGCCAACAAAAAAGACACTATAACATAACATAACAGTAACAGTTGAAGGTCAGAAAGTTGTGAAAGTTGCGAGGTACATGACTCGCAGTATTAAAGAAACTTTTGCAATTTATGAGAGCAACTATACAACTTCACATATTGGAAGATCAAAATTTTATGCCCTACGACCTAGGAAAGTGGGTAGTTCCACAACCGCCTAGAGATGTCTGTTTATGCATGTACTGTGTGAATTTTGAACTATGTCTGGTAACTTTGAAGGACTTATTGGAGCGAATGAGAGATAACCCCTTGGCCCTGAAAAGGGAGGACTGTCTTTACAGATACTTGGCCTGGAAGATGTAGCAGATAACTCTGCAGAAATTACATATGCAACATGGGAGGAAAATAAACTAATTAAGAAAACTGTGGTTGCCTTTGACAGTTTCATTGATGAACTTGGTAAATGTTCAGTGAAAGCAGTAACACACCATTGTCTGAAGAAATCACAACACCACCACATTGCAGAAGAGAAAGGGTGTGTACAGGCAGAACAACTATGTTTAGTGGTTCACTATGATCTTGCTGAGAACTGGTCTGCAATTTTCCCACAAGAAGTACAAGGGTATCAATGCAGTAATGAGCAGGTTTCAATTTTTACAGGAGTGACATATTTTCAAAACAAGACCACAAGTGCTGCAGTTATAAGAATAAGAATCTTTATTAGCCGTTCAATATTTTCTTATACAATGGGCTTCGTCAATAAGTTCAATTACAGTATAAAGATGGTTATATTCTCATAACAACGTATATATAAATCATATGAATGTTAGTGTAGTACAATAGCACACATTTGGAATTTTATATATTGTTAATTTTACAATAAAAAGGAAAACATTATACAGATTTATATTAAGCAGGGAGTATTCATGTTGATGACACTCATTATCATATACGTGTTGATAACACTATGTCATTATCCTAAGCTATTGATACAAATTTAGGTCCTCCTACAGGCAGAGGTACCTTTCTCTATGTTAAAATGGCAAATCTGCCATATTACAATCTTTAAATTCATCAACTGAGTAAAATGCTTTACCTTTGAGCCATTGACCCAATGTTGTCTTAAATTTACTTTTAGATACTGTTTGTACAATTTTAGGGAGCATATTAAACAGTTCGTGGCCTGCATATTTATAACTGTTATGTATCTTAGTCTATGGTATGGCAGATCAATTGTGTGGTTTCGTCTTGTATTGTGGGTGTGGACAGATGACCTAAGGGGATATTGAGCTATGTTTTCTTTTACGTGTAGTAAGCAATAATAGATGTACAAACAAGGAACTGTCATGATGTTAAGTTTTTTGAAATGTTCCATGCATGTATCCCTAGGAGATAAACCCACTATACATTGAAGAGATTTTTTTTTTGCCATCTGAAAATTGATATTGAATTGGGAGAATTTCCCCAGAGCAGAATACCATATGAAAGATGGGGGTGACACGGGACATGACTCGGCACATGTTTCACTAGCAGTGTGCAAAATTCTTCAACTACAAACAGGGGCACAGAAGATCATTATTATTTCTGATGGTGCTCCTAGTTGTTTTAAAAATCGTTACCAGCTGTTTGAATTGAGTAAGTCACTTGTACCAACTGACTCGGTGCACACTGTTATGGTCACGGGAAGGGGCCTCGTGATGGTATAGCAGGCCTGCCGAAGCACCACGCTACAAAACAATCTTTCCAGACCAAATACAGCTGCGATTCAGAATGCTGCGGATTTTACGAGGGTTATGAAATCTTGCACATCCACAGCCCTCATTCTTTTTGTCCAAAGATGAAACTGAAGAATTCTGTGAGTAGAAAAAAAAAATGGTCCAAACTAACTACTCCTGTGAAAGGAATTCAGAAGACACATTTTTGGACTCAAAGTGATGGGCAAACTCATATTGCCCGCACTTTAAAGGGCAAAAAAGAAGAAATTTCGTTCGTTCGGCCAACACTTCAGAAACAGCAGGATAATGTTAAGATTCACTATCTCACAAGGGGGGATGTTTGTGGCTGTGACTGGAGGATTGCAGAGATTATAGACACCGGTTATGGGTTAAACGAAAGTATAGTGAACTTTATGCTACCACATGGACCAGCTGCTGGATATAGGTTTCCAGCTGAAGGACAGCAACACCACCATTATTGCTCATTTCCTGCTCAGAATGTTTTGAAGATTGTAGGTGCTCCAGTTCCTATTGGTTCAACAGGTAGGCATCACTCTATATCAAAGGAAGAGTGCATGGAAGTTGTATAAACTGAAATCTTTAGATCTTTAGACATTTCACATACATTTTGGAACCATTTAAAATGCTTGAAACATGAGTCTCGTACTCATCTTTCAAAGAAAAATTATGCTAAATAAGGCTAGGTTTTGATTTTTTAATAGCCTGTTATGTGATAATACGGTAACAAAACAGGTTTTATGTATGTCAAAAATTTCAGTTTTTTATAAAACCTGTTCAACCTAAAAGTGGAAGCTCTTCATTTCAGGGAATGTAGAACTATATGGTATTAATCAAAAGAAAAAAAAAATGTTTATGAATTTTTGGAAGAAAAAAAAATTCCCATAAATCATAAAGTTCAGAATGCTATAGTAAAAGAACTTTGACAGATAGGTCCAAATGAAGGATTTCTTTGTAATCATAAAGCAATTATCTTTCAAATAAAAAAACTTAACAAAATATATAGCACTGTTCAAGAGATACAGTATTTTAAAATTATTCCAAAATTCGCATCTTAAAAATGGTATGCTTAGTGTCATCTTTAGAGGGCTGTATCTCAGAGCAGAAATTTTTTTGGAGAAAATAAAAAATACATGTTCCTTACTTAGTCCTTCATTTTAACATATGCTAAAATCAATAACATCTGAGACAATGAAGGCAACATTTTTTCCTAGCCTGCCTGAATTGATGTGGACTATGCCTTCTGATACTTCCACGTACGATGTACGTAACTATTATGTACCCTCTGGCAAAGGGCATAGACAGCAATGCAGGTGTGCATCCTGTTGCCAGGTCCTTGCAAGAGATTGTACAGGTACCATAGGGGTGTGTGTGTGTGTGTGTGTGTGTGTGTGTGTGTGTGTGTGTGTGTGTGTGTGTGCGCGCGTGTGCGTGCATTTGTATTTGAAAATCTGTGTACTGCCATATTTTATGTTGCTCATCAGTTATGTTTTTTATTTATAATTTTTTTCTTTACAGCAAACAAGCTCAAGAAGTGGTGAAAACTGCTATCCATATTTATACATCATCTGGAGCCCGTGCCAGGTGTTTCCTGTAGAAATGAGAAAGCGTATTACTTCTCAAAGGCAATTAAGTTCACACTTCTGCTTATCAAAACAGTGACTATACCTGATGGAAATTTGTAGGAGGAAGAGGAAATTACGCCTACTGTGTAAGCAGCAGTGTGTGAATTTTCTCTCAACAGTTATGTGGGCAGAGGAGAAAGCTGAACTGCTTGTGGGGACCAGCCTGATACATCCCTTGCTGTGGTTGCATATAGCCCCCACTTATTATGGTGATAGTGGGACACCACACCTGTCATGTATGGATGTAAGTAACCTGATAAGATATCTAGATCAACTTTCCCTTACTGTGGCAGCTGGTTTGGTATTTTCATTCTTTACTGCCACCTCTGCTATCGCATGCTATCTTACTTGTCTACACCTTGAGACATATCTTATACCGTCTTCATTCAAACGCCCTCAGAAAACGTAGATGCATCTTGAAGTGCATCCAACAGTTCATTTAATTTCCTTTCCTTTTTTAATAAGATTACTGAGTGCCATACTCAGTGTTTGTATATGAAAACCCTCCATACCTCATCAGGGGAGAAAAAACACAGATCGATACAAACACTTTGCTATGAAAGAATCCACATGCTGTACACTTCTATACATTTGTGAGTTGGGATTATTCGGGCTCGAGTAATAATGTTACAGAAATCTAGACCTTTTCTGTAGTTCATGAATTTGTTGAACAAAAGTCAGTTGACTCTTATTTTCTGTACCCTTGTAGACTTCCACTCTAGCAACTAAATCTCTTAAATCACATTCCTGAGAGGCAACAAGTGTCAGGAACTGCTTGATCAGTTTTTTCTATGGTTGATGAATGTCATTATTATGCTCAGTTTTTGTTTCTGTGGTGTGCACTGACAAATTTGCTTGTATCAGAAATTGCAGAAAACTTACATTCTAATGTATCATGTGATTGTGTCTGTAATCCAAACACTTTAATAGAAGGAATCAGCACTGCATCTGTGATTCATCAATATCTATAACACCTTAAATAATATTCAGGGTCATCATGTTTGTAATATATTATGTCAGAATGAATGGATGTTATAATCTGAATCCAAGAGTTTAGTTAACTAATCTTTGCAAAAAGAAAAGGCTCTGTAGAAATTCCATACCTTGGAATATTTGATGGAGACAAGTTTTTATCACTTAGTGGAGCATAATGTCCAGGTGGAGTCCATATCATGTTCATTATCAGAGTTTGGGATGGGATGGACCGTGGTCTGGCAATGTGAGTGAAAAGATGAAGGTTGATTTTTGTCTTTATTGGAAAAAGGTGACTACAATGAAAGTGCATATACATTATCTACTATAAGGTGATTCTCTGTGAACCCAGTGATATCATAGAGACATTGTGACTACAATCATAGTAAAGTGTCCCCTGTGAGCCGAATTTTATTGTAGATAAAATGTAATGTAAATATCATAATTGCAATATTCTCTGTAACCTTAACTCTCTAAGGATTGGGGGTTTAATGTGTCTAACCATTCCTGAAGTTATTCTAGAGGTGTTCTGTTAAGTTGGCTCTGTCACTCCAGCTGTTTTTATGTCCCATGGGTCCAAAAGCATTCTGCATGCCCTGACCTCTTCCATATTCTGCCCTAAGGTCTCATTAACTGGCCCTTCAACAAAATTGAACATGGGGTCACCTACCAGCCTAAAAGTATGACGTGTAACTACCATATACAGGTTTCTGTAAGAGCATGCAAAAATGTAATAGGAAGGGAACCAGGGATCTGAGAAGGCAACTTCAGGAGATAATAAGAATGAAATCACATTACTGTGTTCTTCTTTATCTACATTAATTACAGTTAACTGCAAATGCCATCATTAACACAATGATTGTACCATTTGTATTGTATCTTACAAAATGTGCTGAAACTGACAGCCATTAGCCTCAATGTAAGCATGACATCTGATGCACCCTGGCAAATGCCCTCGGTGTGTGTTGAATCACATCCCAGGCAGCTATAATTTTGGCAGCTAATTCCATCTCTGTAGCATCTGGGGTCACATACACAAATTGCTCTAGATATCCCCATAGGAAATTAAGGGGATTCAGATACCATGACCTCGCAGGGTATGGAATGGGACGTCCCCTTCCCATCCAGCGACCAGGAAATACAACATTGAGTAGTTGCAGACATCCACACTAAACTGAGGCAGTGCAGCAACATGCTGTATCCACTTCCTCTTATGAACAGCCAAGGATATGTTCTCAAACAACTCAGCTAGAACTCTTTCCGCAAACCTCATGCACAGGTGGCCAATCAGACAGCTAGGTAGAAGGTATGGCTCATCCTCCTTGTTTCCTTGTGGAAAATAAGGAATGCACATGTAAATAAACAGCACAATACATGTAAACTTGTAACATGTTGGTTGTCAATAAGCTGGAAAATGGTAATGCCAGACAAAGTGAGAGACAAGTTAACTCCCATATCTCCTTAAGCTGGCTTCAATGACCTCAAGTTCCATACCTCAAATTGTTCAGTGGAGCATCCTCCATGTCCTGTTAAATTTTTGTACACCCTTATGGAAACATCCTGTATTAGTGCAGTGTCAAGACATTCAGCCTGAGGCATCAGGTTAGGAACCCAAGTCTGCCAGGTAATGTATCTTGTTTTAATTACCACATTAGCATAAGAACTGGGCAGTGGTCTGCAGGTCATATTACCCAATTCCACACAACTTCACACCTCCACAAAGTAACTGACAGCAAGATAGGCTCCTTCCTCATGTGCTGACTAATAGCATCCAAGTATGTTGTCAGTTTGTGAGTGTAATGAGGCAAACCTCTCGTTGCTCACAGTGTGTCCTAGCTAGAGAGGTGAATACTTCTGCATCTTCATTGAACAGATTAAAGAATGAACTTGAACAAAGACGCAATGGTCTTTACTCTGTCCATTCCAGCTGCTTATTGTTTGCATGTGGATTAGGTCATATTGAAGTGTTCATCTGCAGTCTTCATGAAATTTAATTGCTTGTATTGCATTGTCTATTAGTCCATCTGTCTGTGCATCGTTGTCTTCAGAGGTATCCCAAAAAATTGCCCTCGCTGAAACTGAATAGGCATAGAGTAACATTCGTGAGAGAATTAATAGTGCCATTCCACCCCTGGAATAGGTCTTCATATCTCTCTGAAACATCATAGCAACCCATCATTGCTGTTTCTGTAATGTCCCTCCATCTAATGCTGATCTTAACCTGCTAAGAGCTTTTGTTGTTCCCTAGTCATTGTGCAGGGTGAGATCAGAGCTGTCTGCTTGTGGGATGGCTTATAAGTAAAACATACCCTCTGGCATCAGGTCTTGTCAGGTGCTTTACACTGCTTAATATGTGCTCCATGCTATGGATGCAGACAACCCCCAGTAATATGATAGTGGTATACCACACCTGTGAGTATCCTAGTGCCAACAGCTCCAGGCCAAGTTTTTCTTACTGTGGCACCTGGCTTAGTATTTTCATTCTTTTCTGTCACATCAGGTATTGGTAGGTAGATCATCACAGAGCAGACCCACTGTAGTCCTGGTAGAGGGTATGGTATTGGTGGCCCATCAAAAGTGCAAACCCACTGCAGTCCTTGCAGAGACAGCCAGCAACCATCAGTTGAGCCTCTGCAGGTGTACAATCACCATTGAAAAGTCTTGCGGTCATTGTAGCAAGTCCATAAACCACTACTTATGCACTCACAAAGTTTTTGGAATTGTCCTTAGAACCAGCAACGCTGTTTACCATTCCCTTGCTGAATTATTAACACATGGCAAACACTAACAGTCCCAACTTCTCACATATTGTGCATATACTATGACCAACAGGAATGTGTGCACTGAAATGAATGCTTACAAGTTGCTTAATTTGATGAACTGGTGTCAATTACAATTTTATAACATGAGAATACAATTACAAAGGTACAAAAAATATTATTAAAAATATAATAATACAGATAAAATTTGTAGTAATGCACGCTTTACAAAAGAATAGAAATAAACATTCACATCAGTGTTACAGAAATTATGACATAAGTAAATACATAAAAGATCAGAATAGCTTTCAAAAACAATGTATAACCACCTTTACAAAGTAAATAACATATTATTAATGCAAATTATATTTGAGGTTAACTGTATTCCTCAACATGGTGAATGTAGCTTACAAGGGAACCTCCCCATCGCACCCTCTTCAGATTTAATTAAAGTTGGCACAGTAGATAGGCCTTGAAAAACTGAACACAGATCAATCAAGAGAACAGGAAAAAGTTGTGTGGAACTATGAAAAAGATAAGCAAAATATACAAACTGTGTAGTCCATGCACAAGATAGGCAACATCATTGAGAGTTTGAGCTCAGGAGTGGTGTTGTCCCGTGGTTAGCGTAAGCAGCTGTGGAACAAGAGGTCCTTGGTTCAAGTCTCCCCTCGAGTGAAAAGTTTACTCTTTATCTTCGTAAAGTTATGATCTGTCTGTTTGTTCATTGATATCTCTGTTCACTGTAATAAGTTTAATGTGTGTGTTTTGCGACCGCACCGCAAAACCGTGCGATTATTAGACGAAAGGACATACCTCTCCAATGGGAACCGAAAACATTTGATCGCAAGGTCATAGGTCAACCAGTTCCTCCAAGAGAAAAAACGTCTGATATATTCTATACGACACTGGTGACAGCATGTGCGTCACATGGCAGGAATATGTTGTCGACCCACCTAATTTGTACACTTGGTGAATGGGTAAAAAGATTCTTCTACCTTGCCCGATTTAGGTTTTCTTGTGGATGTGATAATCACTCCCAAAAAAGTGATGAAAACATAAGAGTTTGTCACATAAATTGTAACAAATGAATGCAACAGTTTCACAGTCACACAGTTTTCCCTGTGCTCTGTCAGAACATATGTTTTCAACGTTTTCAAATTTTTCTGTGTGTAAACCGTCAAATCCTGCATATGTCCAAGCAAATCTGAACATGTCCTGGAATTTTGGAGAGCGAAGTTGATTATGTGTGAGTGCCTAAACTTTGATAATTGACACACGATCACGTAAACAATACTACTCTGTCTACCTGTGCAGCTTCGCAAAATCATAGCATCTTTTCACTAAGTATTTCACTTGCCGAAAACCAAACAAATCTAACGGTTGCACAAGAGGTGTACAACCTGGAGGAATGGTTATCATGTCTACTTCCACACTAAAATTGTACAGTGCCTGATCCTTCTGTCCTGTATAGCTGTCAAGGAGTAAGGCAAAATCTGTGTCAGCATAAGGAGCAATCACACGCTCATTAAAGTATTTCACTATTTTTTCTCCATTTTTCCTGATGCACTGCAGTTCACAATGACATTCAGCATTTGCACAAGTACCCTATTCACCTGTTACTGAACTTGTGGTCCAAATACACCATTTTTTCCTGCAAACATAAATAAAATGTAGATAAAGGAAATCCTGCTTTGTTCAGAGGATATTGTATGGTATAACTATGTGAAGTGGCATGCAGCTGGTCTACAGTACATTCTGTGTCGCCTTCTCCAACTAATGATAACGTGCGGGTCGATTTCATTTCATAGTCAAAACTGGACTGATCTGTGTTGATAATATATGCGTCTTCATACTGTTGGAATCTGACAGTTTCTGTAACAAACATCTTGGAACACTCTAAAAGTTCTTGCAGTTTATTCACGTAGTTCTTGCTTACATATTTCATAATTTTCCTGCTCATCATTTTGTGTTTTCTTTTGAACGTGACAAGCCAATGAGATGAAGCCTTGAAGTCCAGGCTGATTTGTGTAGTGTAATGCAATCCCCAAATCTGTAGCTCTGTATCATGCATTACACTTAATTCATTTCTGGCTTTAATAAATTGTCGGTATACATGGTTTTCTAGTTCACTGAACTGCTGTCTTTGGGTTCCACCTCGTTCCACGACTTCTTTGCAATATTTAATTGTGCTTTTTTCCTCCATCCCTTTAAATTCCTTAAATTTATTTGTTACTTTGTAACAACAATAACACTATACTATGGTAGTTATAATAAATTTTCCCCCTGAATTTCAATAAATTAGCCTAATCGATATTCTGATTTTTTTTGTTTCATGACATTATGTTAAAGAAACTGTAAACAGTTTTTGATGTAAATTTTAATATTTATGTCAAATTTCAAGTAATGTTGTAATCGAAGGGAAGTGTACCTAATGTTGAAACTATTGTAAGATGTGAAAGTTGTATTTGTACGCCTGGTCCACACGTAGGCAATGTATTAGAATATGTGGAATGTAAAACCTTTGGTGAATACCCTGTCTGTAGGGGAGCGGTAAAAGGTGGAGGTAGGCGAGCGCGGGAAAATGCACACGGGCACGGTACGGCATAACGGGCTCACCAGTAGTAGTCGGAGTTGGGCATCAATCTGAGAATCACGTGCTGGATCAAGGAGGCTCTCCTGGAAAAAGTGGTTTCGTTGAGCCTCGGATGCGCTGTTTCCGACGTCTATACAGCATGACAATATTCCATAGGCACTAAATGGAAAAGCATTGCGACGCCATGAAGAAGTTAAGTGCCGATATTTCATGAGCCATTGCTGTAATTGCACGTGTGATTTGTGCCTCGCCATCTCGCCACCTGCCGACCGCCTCATCGATACGAACAGGTTGAAACTTTCAGTACTGTGTTCGTGTGGACCAGTGTCACTTTTGCTACATACTGTTCAATAATAACTTAAATTTTACCAGAACTGTCCTATCAATTAATTATCCTCACAACTAACCTAGACAGGGTCCTTTCCACATGTTGTGCAATCGAGTATCCTAAGATGAAGATTTAAAGTTTATGTTAATAATAATTACCTGCAGACCTATCACTGTTAAAAGGATATTTAATGAACTTTGTTGTTAATGAATACTGGACGAATAATATAGGTATGACAACGTTGGAAGATAATGTTGAAATTGGTTTAGTAATGAAGTTTATTTAAATTGAGACAAAAATAACGGTAGTTAAATGAGCAGGAAATAAGACAAAAAGAGTGATAAATCATATTTTGGAAATCTTGAAGGCTTCATTCTTTCAATGCAGTGATCATAACAGTTTCAGGGTCCCCCCCCCCCCCCCCTTTCTTTCTTTTCTATTTATTTAAATCCTGAAGCGTACTGAACTGCTTTGACCAGCAAAGTTAAAGTCAATATAAAACCTAAATTTATCAGTGTTTTACCCTTCTTAAAATTAACACTGTATGTGTGTTTCAAAAGTGCTGTTTCTAGGGTAACCTATGCCCAATTTCAGTCGGATCAATAGACAAAACGCAGTTTGTAGTAATCATTATAGTGTAATGCTGTGTATTTATAGCTTGTCCAAATTAGTACAGAAAGTGAAAATATTAGTTCAGTAGATTTTTCTGGTTCAAAATTTACCATATAATGCAGTATAACTACGTGTTGTTATGCTTGCACGTACATCCACTTGTACAGGGAAAGAACTCAGTTAATGCCTAATTAGGCTGGCGACCGTATTATTAATAATTGGTAGCATATGCTGTGTATGTTTCTTGTCCGTCCAAACGTGTAATTGCACTTTAGACTTGATTGGCGTATCATTGTTGTTACTGAGTGGGTGTAAGTTTGATTTTGCCTCCATTCAGGTACACGCGGTCAACATATTTACTAAAATCCTTTCTTATAAGGTGAAGCCCGTCAACTTACCATAGTACAGGCTTTAAAGAGTTAACGTACGCAAGAGTGTAGACGTTACAACTTCACTCCATAATCTATATTTGCGACTTTTAATTTGTTTTGACAGTAACCTGTATTGGAGCATTTCCTTCATGTAACCCAAAGAATTACCATCAGATTGAAGTCGCAGTATTTCCTCTTCGTAGGAAACGTCAACAATCTCACCATCTGGTACATACAGCCCCGCAGAAATCAGCAAGGTATCAACATCACCACATGTACTGATTATCAACAAATGTAGGAAATAATCATACAAACGTTCGATAATCATTCGATGCCTTAAGGAACTTTCTGATTCCTTACGGTTTGGAAAATATTCATTGACCTCAATATTGAAGTTGTGAGCTATATTTGCTGGATTCATATTGCCCACAGAATACATCTCACTTATTTAATGCACTTTCGTCCAAAGTAGCGAACAATCCACTGCCAGCCAGGGAGCCTCGTTAGCAGGAATACTCCCTCTTCTGTGCACTGTAGTCGACTGACGTCATGTGTTTCGATGTTTGTTTAGGTGTAGCGTCCCCATACTACAGTGCAGTTACCTCGGACAGACAGAGGGACAGATAATAATTATTTGAAGATAAAAAATTAAATTTTTCACTCGAGGGAAGACTTGAACGAAGTATCTCTCGTATCTTGCGCATGGACTACTCAGTTTGTATATTTTGCTTATTTTTTTCAGAGTTCCACACAACTTCTTCCTGTTTTCTCGATTGATCTGTGATCAGTTTTTCAAGGTCTATCCACTGTGCCAACTTATAACTAAATCTGAGGGGGGTGCAATGGGGAGGTTCCCTTGTAATTATTAGAAAAATTCCACAACATAAATCTTGTTAGCTAAACACACAAAGACAGGAAAAACACAAATACAAAGGGTACACAAACACATAGCGGAATAGCACAAAAGGAAACGATATGATTTGCTTTCAGTGTAACATTTGGTAGTCCAGTCCAAACCAAAACTTCATTCCATAGATCTGTCCACTTACTTCAACATTTGTTCACACACAAAATATTCCTATTAAAGCATGCTTTCTGTATTTATATGCACACATATTTCTTACCTCATAATTTATTTTCCATTATCTTGCCTCATCATTTATTTCCAAGAAAATGATACCTAAGCCTGGCAATAGAAACTCACATCAGCCATTGCTCCACTTCCTCGCACAATCTGCTACCCTGGCCCATGTCCTGGCAATAGATTTTCACATTTGCCACCGCTCCACCTCCCCACACCTGATGACGCCCTGGCGCAGGCCCCGGCAATTGGCGCTCACATCTGCCATCACGCCACCTCACATCACTTGCATCCATTCAAGTCTAAGTCCTGGCAATAAACACTAACACCAGAAACCACGCCACCTCCTCCTGTCTGCTGCTTTCCTGGCCAAGGACCTGACGATAGACACTCACATCAGCCACCGCTACACCTCCTCACACCTGCTGCCACCCTGGCCCAAATCATGTCAATAGACAACAGACGCTCACATCAGCCAACGCACGACCTCGTTGCGCGTGGTGCCATCCTGGCGGTAGAGTCCCACATTGGCCACCACGCCACCTCCTCAAGCCTTCTGCCACCCTGGCCCAGATATTGGCAATATCCTATACTTCACCCCTGCTGCCTCCCTGGCCTAGGACCTGCCGATAGATGCTAACATTGGTAACCACGCAACTCCGTCACGCCTGCTGCCGCCCTGGCCCAGGTCCTAGCGACAGACGCTCACATCGGCCACCGCACCAGCTCTTCGAACTGACTATTGTCCTGGCCGAGGTCCTGGCAATTGACACTCATAGCTGCCATCACACCACCTCCCCATACCCCCTTCCACCTAAGCCCAGGTCCTGGCAGTAAACACTCATATCGGCCACCACTCCACCGTGTCGCCTCTACTGCCACCCTGGCCCAGGACCTGGCATCAGACATAGGCCTCCACCCTTCCTACTTGTGCCTGCTGCCACTGTGTTCCAGATCCTGGCAGTAGATGCTCACATCAGCCAATAATCCATCTCCATGTGCCTCCTGGCCCCGAGTCCTGGCAATAGACGCTCACATCAGTTACTGCTCCTGCATCCCGTGCCTGTTGATACCCTGAACCAGGCCCCGGCAATTGATGCTCACATCTGCCACCACACCACCTCCCCACACTGGTTGCAAACATGTCCCAGTTCATGGCAATAGAAACTCACATCGGCGACCATGGCACCTCCTTCCTACTTCTGCCACCCTGGCCCAGGTCCTTGCAATATCTTACCTCATCATTTATTTCCAAGAAAATGCTACCTAAGCCTGGCAATAGACACTCACATCAGCCAATGCTCCACCTCCTCGAGCATTCTGCTACCCTGGCCCAGTTCCTGGCTATAACCACTCACATCTGCCACCGATCCACCACATTGCCCCTGCTACCACTCTACCTCCTCGCTCCTGCTGCCACCCTGGACCATATCCTGGAAGTAGACGCTTACACTCCACCTCGTCATTCCTGCTGTCAATCTGGCCCCCAGTCCAGGCAATAGACGCTGACATTGGCACCTGTACCACCACCACACAACTGCTGCATCCCTGCCGAGGTCCTCGCAGTAGACACTGACATTTGCCATTGCTCCACCTGCTAGTGAAGGGTGCCACCCTAAACCAGGTTCTGGCAATAGATGCTGACACGGGCCACCAATCCAACTCGCCCTACCTGCTGACAATCTGGCCCAGGTCCTGGCAATTTACACTCACATCGGCCGCCGTTTCACCTCCACACAACTGCTTCCACCCTGCCACTGCGCCACCTCTTCACATCTGTTGCCACCCAGGCCGAGTACCTCGCGATAGCCACACACATCTGCAAACGCTCAACATCCTTGCATCTGCTGCCAACTTATCTCAGGTCCTGACACATCAGATACCGCTCACCTCCTTGCACCTCCTGGTAAGCTGGCTCAGGTCCTGGCAATAGACACTGACATTGGCTACCACTCGACCTCCCCATACCTTCTGCCGCATTGGACAAGGCCTTGGCAATTGACGCTCACGTCTGCCACCACACCACCTCCCGACACCTGCTTCCACCTAGGCCCAGGACCTGGCTATAGACACTCACATCAGCCACCGCTACACCTCCTCATGCCTGCTGCCAAACTGGCCCACATCCTGGCAGTAGACACTCACATCAGCCAATGCTCGACCTCATTGTGCTTGCTGCCATCTTGCCCCGAGTCCTGGAGATAGAGGCTCACATCTGCCACTTTGCCAACTCCTCAAGCCTTCAGCTACCCTGGCCCAGGTACTGGAAATAGACGCTGACATTGGCCACTGCTCCACCTCCTAGCACCTGATAAGATCCTGGCCCTGTTCCTAGCAATCGAGAGTCAGATCGGAGACCACTCCACCTCGTCATGCCTGCTGCCAACCAAGCCCCGAGTCCTGGTAATAGATGCTCACATCACCCACCACGCCACCTCCTCCCACCTACTGCCACCCTGACCAAGGAGCTGACCATAGATATACACATCGGCAAACATGCAACCTCTTAGTGCCTGCTGCCACCCTGGCCCAGGTCCTGGCTATAAGTCACTCACATCAGCCACCGCTACACCTCCTCACGCCTGCGGCTGTCCTGGGCCCGATTCCTGGCAATAGAGAATCACACCTGCCATTGTGACACCTCCAAAAGGTATCTGCTAGCCTGGCCCAGGTCCTGGCAATAGACGCTGACATTGGCCACAGCTCCACCTCCCGACAGCTGCTCACACCCTGGCCTAGGTCCTGGCAATAAACACTCACATCAGCCTCCGCTCTACCTCCTTGCGCCCACTGCCACCCTGTTCTAAATCTTGGCAGTAGATGGTCACATCAGCCACCACTCCATCTTGTTGTGCCTGCTGCAATCCTGGCCCCGAGTCCTGGCAATAGATGTTCACATCAACCACAGTGCCATTCTCACACAACAACTGCCACCCTGCACAGGTCCTGCCAATACATGCTCACATTGGCCACTGCTCCACCTGCTTGTGCCGGCTGCCAACCTAACCCAGGTACAGACAATAGATGCTCACATTGACCACCACTCCAACTCCCCACACCTGCTGCCACCGTGGCCCAGGTCCTGGCAATAAACACTCACATCAGCCACCACTCCACCTAATCACGACTGCTGCCACCCTTGCCCAGATAATGGCAATAGACGGTCACACTGGACACAGCGCAACCTCCTCACACGTGCTGCCGCCATAGCCCAGGTCTTTGCAGTATACACTTATATCAGCGACTGCTCCCCTTTCTCTCACCTGCTGCCACCCTGCCAAATGTTCTTGCAATAAACACTAAAATTGGGCTCCACTACAACTCTTTGTGACTGCTTCCACCACGGCCCAGGTCCTGACAATAGATGCCCACATCAACCACCGCACAACCTCTTCGAGCCTGCTGTCACCCTGGCCCAGGCCCTGTCAATTGACTCTCACATCTGCCACCACATGACTTCGCCACACCTTTTTCCACCCAAGACAGGGTCATAGCAGTAAACACTCTCATAGGCAACCGTGCCACCTCCTCCCATCTTCTGCCAACCTGGACGAGGACCTGAAGACGAACACAAACGTCGGCAACCGTGCAACCTCCTCGTACCTGCTGCCACCGTAGCCCAGGTCCTTGCAACAGAAGCTTACATTAGCCACTGCTCCACCTCCCCAAACCTGCTGACACCATGACCCAGGTCCTCAGAATAGGGGCACACATTGGCTACTGTGACACCTCCCCATACCGGCTGCCACCCTGGCCCAAAGCCTGGCAATAAACGCTCACATTGGCCACTGCTCCACTCCCTAGTGCCTGATGAGATCCTGGCCCAGTTCCTAGCAATCGACAGTCAGATCAGACACCACTCCACCTCGTCGTGCATGCTGCTAACGAAGCCCCGCGTTCTGGCAATAGATGCTCACATCGGCCAACGTGATACCTCCTCACACCTGATGCCATTATGGTCAAGGACCTCGGTATAGACACTCATATCAGCCATTGGTCCACCTCCTCGCGCCTACTTCTACACTGGCCCATGTTCTGGCAGTAGATGCTCACATAGGCCACTCCTCCACCTCCCCACACCAGGTACCACCCTGGCCCAGGCCCTGAATATTGACACTCACATTTCCCCCCACACCACCTTCCCACACCTGCTTCCACCCAGACCCAGGTCCTGGAAAGAAACACTAACATTGGTCACCAATCCACCGTGTCGCCCCTGCTACCACACTGGCCTAGGCCCTGGCATTAGACGCTCACATTGGCCTCTACTCTACCTCATCGCTCCTGCTGCCACCGTGGCCCAGGCCCTTGCAATTGACACTCACATCTGCCACCACGTCACCTCCCCACACTTGCTTCCATCCAGTCCTAGGTCAAGGCAATAAACACCAATATCACCCACCACGCCACCTTCTCCCGCCTACTGCTACTCTGGCCAAGGAGCTGGCCATAGACATACACATCGGCAAACATGCATCCTCTCCGCACCTGGTGCAACACTGGCCCAGGTCCTGGCTATAGTCACTCACATCAGCCACCGCTACACCTCCTCATGCCTGCTGCCTTCCTGGCCCTGATTCCTGGCAATAGAGGCTCACATCTGCCATTGTGACACCTCTGCTACCCTGGCCCAGGTCCCACCAATAGACGTTCACATTGACTGCTGCTCCACCTTCACACACCTGCTACCCACTGTAGTCCTGGTAGAGAGTAGGGTATTGGTGGGCCATGAAAATTGCAGACCCACTGCAATCCTTGTAGAGATGGCCAGCAGCCATCTTTTGCGGCTGTGCAAGTGCACAATCACCATCGAAGAGTCTTGAGGACAATATAGCAAGTCCATAAACCACTACTTATGCAGTCACAAAGTTTGTGGAATTGTCCTTAGAACCAGCAGTGCTGTTAACCAGTCCCTTGCTGAATTATTAACACACGTGCAAACATTAATAGTCCCAACTTCTCACATATTGTGCATGTACTATGACCAACAGAAATGTGTGCACTGAAATGAATGCTTACAAGTTACTTAATTTGATGAACTGGTGTCACTTACAATTTTATAACATGAGAATACAATTACAAAGATACAGACGATATCATTAAAATCATATCATTAAAATCATATCATTAAAATCATATCATTAAAATCATATCATTAAAATCATATCATTAAAATCATATCATTAAAATCATATCATTAAAATCATATCATTAAAATCATATCATTAAAATCATATCATTAAAATCATATCATTAAAATCATATCATTAAAATCATATCATTAAAATCATATCATTAAAATCATATCATTAAAATCATATCATTAAAATCATATCATTAAAATCATATCATTAAAATCATATCATTAAAATCATATCATTAAAATCATATCATTAAAATCATATCATTAAAATCATATCATTAAAATCATATCATTAAAATCATATCATTAAAATCATATCATTAAAATCATATCATTAAAATCATATCATTAAAATCATATCATTAAAATCATATCATTAAAATCATATCATTAAAATCATATCATTAAAATCATATCATTAAAATCATATCATTAAAATCATATCATTAAAATCATATCATTAAAATCATATCATTAAAATCATATCATTAAAATCATATCATTAAAATCATATCATTAAAATCATATCATTAAAATCATATCATTAAAATCATATCATTAAAATCATATCATTAAAATCATATCATTAAAATCATATCATTAAAATCATATCATTAAAATCATATCATTAAAATCATATCATTAAAATCATATCATTAAAATCATATCATTAAAATCATATCATTAAAATCATATCATTAAAATCATATCATTAAAATCATATCATTAAAATCATATCATTAAAATCATATCATTAAAATCATATCATTAAAATCATATCATTAAAATCATATCATTAAAATCATATCATTAAAATCATATCATTAAAATCATATCATTAAAATCATATCATTAAAATCATATCATTAAAATCATATCATTAAAATCATATCATTAAAATCATATCATTAAAATCATATCATTAAAATCATATCATTAAAATCATATCATTAAAATCATATCATTAAAATCATATCATTAAAATCATATCATTAAAATCATATCATTAAAATCATATCATTAAAATCATATCATTAAAATCATATCATTAAAATCATATCATTAAAATCATATCATTAAAATCATATCATTAAAATCATAATAATACTGAGATCATTTGTAGCATTACAGGCTTTACAAAAGAACAGAAATAAACATACAGATCAGTGTTACAGGAATTATGACATAAGTAAATACATAAAAGTTCAGAATAGCTTTTGTAATTAATGTCTAACCATCTTCACAAATTAAATAACATATTATTAATGCAAATTATATCTGAGGATAACAGTATTCCTCATTATTGTGAATGTAGCTTAGTATTAGAAAAATTCTACAACATAAATCTTCTAAGCTAAACACATAAAAACAGGAAAAACACAAATACACAAGGGTATACAAACACATAGAGAAATAACACGAAAGGAAAGGACAGGGTTTGTTTTCAGTGTAACATTTGGTACTACAGTCCAAACCAAAACTTCATTCCATATATCTTTCCTCTTATTTCAACATTTGTTCACCCACAAAAAAATCCTATATAAGCATGCTTTCTGTATTTATATGTTCACATATTTCTTAACTCATAATTTATTTTCCAATATCTTACCTCATCATTTATTTCCAAGAAAATGCTACCTAAGCCTGGCAATAGACACTCTCATCAGCCAAAGCTCCACCTCTTCACGCATTCTGCTACCCTGGCCCAGGTTCTGGCTATAACCACTCACATCTGCCACCGATCCACCACGTTGCCCCTGCTACCACTATACCGCCTCACACCTGCCGCCACACTGGACCATATCCTGGAAGTAGATGCTTACATCAGCCACCCCTCTACCATGTCGTGCCTGCTGCCAATCTGGCCCCGAGTCCAGGAAATAGAAGCTCACATTGGCACTCGTGCCACCTTCACACAACTGCTGCAACCCTGCCAAGGTCCTCGCAATAGACGCTGACGTTGGCCATTGCTCCACCTGCTCACATATGCCACCACACCACCTCCTCATTCCTGCTGCCAACCTGGCCCAGGTCCTGGCAATAGACGCTCACATCAGCTACCACTCCACCTAATCATGACTGCTGCCACCCTTGCCCAAGTAATGGCAGTAGACGGTCACATCGGACACAGCGCAACCTCCTCCCACGTGCTGCTGCCGTAGCCCAGGTCTTGGCAGTATACACTTACATCAGCCACTGCTCCCCCTCCTCTCACCTGCTGCCGCCCTGCCCCATGTCCTGGCAATAGACGCTCAAATCGGCCTCCACTCCAATACTTCTTTCCTGCTTCCACTTCGGCCCAGCTCCTGACAGTAGATGCTCACATCAGCCTCCACTGCACCTCCTCGTACCTGCTGCCACACTGGCCCATATACTGTTAATAGACGCTAATCTTGGCCACAGTACCACCTCCTCCATCCTGCTGACACCCTGGGCCAGGTCCTGCCTATATTCACTCACATCAGAAACGACTCCACCTCTTCTTGCCTGCTCCCGCCCTGGCCTAGGTCCTCAGAATAGGCGCTCACATCGGCTAACGCTTCACCTCCCCACACCAGCTGCCTCCCAGGCCCAGGTTACGGGAATAGAAACTCACATCGTCCCCCGTGCCACCTCTTTGCTCCTGCTGCCCCACTGGTCAAGGAACTGGCTATAGACACACACATCGGCAAACACGCAACCTCCTCGCGCCTACTGCCACCCTGTCCCAGGTCCTGTTAATAAATGCTCACTACGACCACCGTGCCACCTCTTTACAGCTGATGCCACCCTGGCCCAGGACCTCGCGGTAGACGCCTACAATGGCAAACACTCCTGAAGTAGAATATAAACAATTACACAGTTTCTTGACTTCACAAATAACCTTGTTAATTTTTTATATGGTTTGAAAATGTCATGAAAAGTTATTATTCTTAGTTCTGGTGTGTACAAACAACTGGTTTTATATTTTCAGGAAATTTGTAGTCCTTCTTAATAGCTTTTTGCAGTGCTGTGTGGATGTAAACGAGATGGAAAATGCTTCGTAAAAGTATTGCAGAGCATGAATAAAAAAAACTTATGTTAAAATCACCAAATACCAAAATATTAGGGTGCCTTGAGATGTAGGGTCTAGTTTTGAAATGGATATTATGCCAAGGACTGTTTCATTATTTTACATTCCTTATCTGGACAGGATATCATAAAACAATTACCGGAATTACAATAACTCTGTTTGTACCTCCACAACAACATGCTGCAGTGCTGCACGTGGTCATGTAATGCCCCACTACACACGAAATTTCAAACAGAAATGTGACGAAAGGCTTATTGAGCAGCCCAAACACAAATTAGAGGCTTCCTACGGCATTGTTGTTGTGCATGCTCAATAACACCTGTTTTCTGGTGCTCTCTGGCAACAACTCAAAAGAACCAATTTCTAACAGGTCGCAGAAAAAATAATGTGAATGGTGGTTTGAGAAGCATTGCTTTCAAAGTAAATTTCGTTTTACAAAAGATGACTTACATTACGTGTGAAAATGTGTGATGAATTTCTTACATTGCACAGTGATTGACTCTTGATTCAAAACTTAAAACTTCAAGGACGAGTCAGCTAGACATTTGTGATTTTGACTGGTCCCATAAATTATCTTTTACAGTTATGTACTTTTAATAGAGGACACGTCACTTTTCTTACATCTAGAAAATATACATATAATAGGCTACATGGTATATACGTATTGCTAAATGATTTAACCAGAGTTAAAAAAAATTTTTGTGAATCTTATATTGTACATGAATAGTTTTAATTCTAATTTAGTTCCTAACATTAATCTGTCATTTTAGTTTCTCTAAATATTGTACATGACAATATATCATTCACAGTATGAACTCTTCCTTGCTGTCTCCTCATGTACTCGGATGTACTGTGTAGAATCTTCTTCTATTACAATTTTTTAGGGATGCAGGGATCATCATCTCAGTTTTGAGGTTTTGTAAGTCACTTAGCAATGCTTGTATTAGTTCTATACCAGGATATTTAGGTCCATTTTCAAAATTTGTGGCCTCTGCGAAGTGTACCGCAGGGTTTCTGTTCCTTGTGGAATGCAGATGAATAGTCTTGTTGGTCTCCAGTTTTGTGGCATGTTGTAATGCTGTCATAATGGTCTTTAATATGTACAGTGATAGAAACATCAAAATATTAAGTTCTTTGAAACAGTTTGTACAAGATTGTTTTTGCTTCTTTTTCAGCAAAATTCAAATGACTTTCTTCTGTAGCGTGAACATTCTTTTCATTCCTGTGATGGTTGAGTCTTGATGTGCGTAATGAGCCAGTTGTTTCATTACAAATATCAAGCTTTGCTTGTTGAATACAATATTTATCTGCTGCTTCCAATTTAGCTCTGTCTATTGTTATACCATTTAAAATTTTGGCATATTTGTGTTTGGTCTCTTGCTTGTGTTACCCTTTTAAGATATATCAATTTTCCATGTGAAAGCTTGGTTTTTCTTGTAGATGAACTGAATGTCTGCTGGAATTGCAGCAGAGATCACGTGACATTACCTATGACTGGCTGACAAAAACACATTGCAATCATTCGATTTCAGTGTTTTGGAAACTAACTTGCTGTATTTGGTAGAATCTGTATTTATATAATATGGATTGTCCATATTGCTGGGTTTTCTTTCCAAAAGTGCGAGGAAGATTTATAATAATGTATAAAACCTTTACCATTCAAAGGATTGAGGGATTTTACAGTTCTGAAATACAGTATACTCTCACTTAACATGGAAAAAGTATCTTTTTACCAGGAAAAATTTGTGTTTTTAACCAAGTAACATCCGGGACATTTTGTTTTGTTATCAATGTATGCACCGCGTTATCATGTGTATACGTCAGTAATTATGTTACCTTGTATTTTATTTTAAATGTCTTGTCTGTTCAATAGTATCAGTTCTAAACATACTGTAAAGTTACAACTGGCAAAAAGTGTTCAGAGCATTATTATTACTTAAACAGTATTTTGTACATGCAAAGTTGTGCTACACACTCAACGTCCTAGGCTGACAATTCTCAGTGAGTTTCAAAGGCACTGAACGAACTGCCCTAGACTTGCTACATTTCTACCACTGAAAGCTGTTCTAACCATGTCAAATAAAGAAAGATAGAATGTAAATAAACGAGCAACTCTGGGTGAGCATGCTCAGTTTAATGTTCCAAGGGGCACTTGTATGATAAATTATGGAATAAGTCCTTTTATATTCACATCTCAAATTATTTTGTAATTTGTGTACATGCTGGCCGTTTATAATGATTTTCTGCCTGTGATCACAAATTTTGGTTGCAGCATTCTGCACCCCCTTTTTGTGCTGAAGACAACCTCAGTGTGGTGTAATGAGCATAATTTTTTCATATTGTATTGTAACTATCTGCATCATTGTTCCTATTGAACTGTAGTGTCATCTTTACAACAAATTTCATGAGGGAATAAATATACTGCGAAGCAGTAGTCAAAACTCCTAACTCCTTAACCAGATGTCTACAAGATGATCATGGGAGAGTGTCAATTATTTTTACAGTACCTTTGAGCACTGTAAGATTTTTTAAAATGATAAGTTAGTGTAAGCATTATTCCATATGAAATTAGTGAATAAAAATATGCAAAATATGTTAACTTACTGATTTGACTCTCCTCAAGATTTGCAGTGGTTGAAAGTGCTAATGTGGCTCAACTAAGTTATTTTAAAATGTGTCTATGGCAGTTCAAAATCCTTAGTGTCCATATTGATGAGAATTTAAAGTTTCCTTGCTGTTTCCTCACCATGTGTTACACTATCATTGGTGTAATACATCTACGTGTGCAGAACTGAATATGTTTTGTTTTTCTAAAATTGAGTGAGCTCATTTGCACAAAAGTACTCAATGATACTTTTAAGAACCTTGTTTCCATTTCTTCTGCCTTGATGAAAGAGAAGTATCACTTGACAGAAGTGCGCAATATGAGAATAAATAACACTGGTTAGTAAGATGGCACTACATATTACTGACATGCCACTACCACCAACTTCTAAATTGACAAATCTGGGCTACCTACTTAAACAGTCACTGACAGCTGATAACACACTTGCTTCTGTGTAATGAACTTCTTACGCAGGTACTAAATGTGTCTTGTTCCTACTAGTTATGTTAATAATACTGTGGTATTGTATCTCATTAGTACAAGTTATATCAAGGGTTACCAATTAAAATGCATTTAAAATGAGAAAATATTTCATTTCATTCTGAAGGTATATTGTTACATGAAGACCATTGACATATTTTCAAGTTACACCAGATCATTTACATAACAGTTCTAAAAAGATACTGTAAAAAAATACAATCAATACAAACAAGTTTAAATACTTTACACGAATACAGAATCAAAGCTAATACTAAAAACTCATTAACAAAACACTAAAACTGTAACTTCAGCTTCCAATCATAAACAAAGTCTATTTCATTTAGTGCCCTGTACAATCAAGGACAGATACCTATACTAATTAATGCGAAAAACAGTTAAAGCACCATATTTACAACTGCGTGGTAGCTAAATCTATCACATCCAATTAAAAATTTGGAAACAATTAATATAAACAGAGCTCCATTAAGGTTTCTATTTTGCACTGTACTGTTGGACTGAACACATGAATATTTCTGTACCTTTCATGTAAATGTTTCTGTTACAGTCATCACCATCCACTTCCAGCAGTAATTTTCCAGTTAGATTAATTTTTTGGAGAAGAGACAGGAAGTGGTTCACATGGTGACATGTGACTTATTTTTACACATTTTACTTTTGCAGTCATCAGTTTAATTCACAAAAAAATTCATAACCGTTATTTTGATAATTAAGTACAGTTATTGGGTAGGTACTAAATGTTTAAAATAAATTTTCATATAATGGGCAAATTATTTCAAAATTCCAAAACATAAAAATACTACTTTATACAAAGTTGAGATGAATTATTTTTAATGCTAAGTGTCAATTTTCTTGAATACACTACATATTTATAATAGTAATAATGATGTCTGGCACACTGTGTTCCCTGATATAACACACACAATCCCTAAAAAGTTGGCGTAAATATTTTTGTTTGAATACATAAACCCAAAGTATATTACTATGTCTTCATTCAATACACAAGTTAATTTTTCTCAATAATATATATACATAGATAATAGAAATACATAAAAGGGCATAGCAGAAGTACACAACCGAAAATACGATTAGGGCACCTACAGAGGTGCTGTGCCTACAGAACCATCGGCTCTCAGTGCCATTATGTATTCATATTTTATAAAAATCACTTGCAGATGAACCACTGGGTCAGTAGTCAAATTTACTTCAAACTAAGAAAAGTGAAAGTTCCCAACAGAGAAATGGCTGATGACAACAACAGTGGCCCTCACTTTCTTCATGACTCAGTAGAGTTCTCAGGACTCAGTACTGCTTTCAGAAGAAGCTTAAGTCCTGCAGTCTCGGTTGTTCGCAGCACTGAAACGCTCGCTGACAATGTCGGTCATGTGAGAGGGTCAAACACGTGCCCGACGTGGAGCGTCCACGCACTTATGTGAAGGCCTTCACTCAGTCACCCACTGGGTACGCACCTGTGTCTGTGGGTCACTTGTCAAGGACGATGAAGATTTTAATCTGTAGACACACAGTGGAAAGGGGAAGTAGTACTTCTTGACTGGTTGTGAGTTTTAAGAGACATTTACTATTTGAGAATGGGCCAAAGACTGTCTCCTAGTCCAAGATTCCCAAGTTACCTGCTTCCACAACAGCCACAAATAGCAGTGCACAAGCAATGAAGTCATACAACTGGATCCAGCCAGTGGCAAACAACGCACTGAGGTCCTTCAAATCAGTGAAGCACAGAGATGATCCAAAAGAATGTGGCTGATGCATTCTTGAATCACAGCAATTGGTGTTGGCTATACCAGCAAGCAGCTGCTGCCTCAGTGTGTGACAAGCTCCTAGCATACGCCTCTAAGATGGATGATGCTGTCAAACACTGTTAATGCTGCTTTACCTCAGGTAGAAGTTGTGGCCAAAAGTACTCCAAGGCTGTGGTTCAGCTGTCGCACACTTTCGACTACCTTAGTAGTGAGTAAGAAAGCACCTCTTTTTTCCTGACGAATGTTGTGCCTTGTGGCCTCTCAACAGCTACTCTACAGCATCTGGCAGAGAGTGAACTGGTCTCACTTCCTGGTACAAGTCAACGGCACAGCCGCCTTCAATGTTTCTGTCGTCTCCTCACTTCCAGTAGGACTGTCAACACTAGGTGTATGTCTCTGATCACAGAATACTAAATAGTAAGCTGAGGCTTCTCACTTTTCCCATTTGTGTCTCAGTTGCAATTGTCCCTCAGCAGACACCTGCTCAAAATCAGTGGATTGTCCTTCTCCAGTGTAGTTGCGTTAAAAGAGTACACGACAATAGGATATTGTCACTGTTACGAAATTCAGCACCCTTACAGATACGAGCTCTTAAATTTCTGTGCCTCCAGTTGTGAACAGGTTTCATTATAGTCAGAACACTGACATGTGACCATGTTAACAAATCTTCATCAGGGACATAGGGCAGACCTCTACTTTTCAAGAACATACATTTTCATGCATTGTGACATCAGGAAAAAAAAAAAAAAAAACATGAATGTAGTTTACAACAAGACCCTGTTGATTTGAAAAGAGGCTCTGAGGAACGAAACGTGAGTGCATATTTTAAAAATAAGTGACCATTTGATATATGTTAACTTCTTTGAATGTTACACAAAGTACTTTAGAGAGAAAATTAAATGGGCAATGTTTCAACTATTTGTCTACTACACAACCTTCATTTGACTGAGCCCACAGCATAGTACATGTCACAATGACATTTTGTAAATATAAACATATTACACCGTAGTAAACAAACTGTCAAATAAATGTCAAATCTTACTTTACTATAAAGAAATATAAAACAAGCTTCAAAACACATTTCACATGTTTGGAATTACTACATATCATGAAATCACTAAAAATTAAGACAATGGCAGATTACTACAAATGCAACATGGTCACTAAATCAAACCAGACGTTACTTGAAAATGGCAAGAACTCCAAAATAGATGTCATACAGACTATGAGACTTACTGTAACTAATCTAGACCTCTTATTTCCGGACTACTGCAAAATGTTTAGTGCCAAATCAAAATATTTACAAAAAGCAGGCATAGCCAATCCTAGTGAAGTGTGTGCTTAGAAAGGTAACACTAGTTATTAACAAACTTCCAGGGGCAGGAAGTCAAAGTATGTTACTTCCTCACTATGTCATATCTATTTTCCGCAGAGATGATCAACACAAACTGTGCAAGAATGTGTTAAAAGGTTTCATTTTCCATTAGCTATGAGAACATGGGCAGTATTCATGTTATCAGGACTTTGGAGAGAAAGGGACTGAGAAGTTCAAGATACCATCACCTCATCATCAACACCCACACAATTTACTTGTATTAGTTATACTGAAACATTCCAAAATTACAACTACAAATGTGTCATATAGTTAAAAATTAATCTTTGGACTTCCCAGTTTTTTATGGAACATATTAACTTCACTTACTGGTGGTGTTTACAAGAACTAGACCTGTAATTTATAAAATTCTCAAGGACTGGGCACAAATTACCAGATAATATTTACAGTTTGTGAATGACAATATACTTCTTGTTGTGGAGAAGTACATGAAGGCATTCTAATGAAGTATATTTCCTCCTCCATTATAAGGGTGAAGTACATCATACTGTGATCAAACAAACAGCAGCCTCAAAGAACAAAACATACACATCAATGAACTGTGAGTAGAAAATGCTGATTCCATCACGTGTGTTGTACAGTAAACAAATGACTGGGACAACAGAAATAAACCTCTACACAGCATTGATTTGCTTTAATTTCATGCTACATGCTCATTTCAAGCTGTTGTAGAACAGTTAGACAGTCAACTTATCTAAACATGACCTCAGTTGAAATTAAACCTGAAAGTTTTCCTTGTATTACAATTAATATACATTTGTATTCACTGTCTGCTGAAAGGTAATGCTCATTGGTGCACAGAAGCTCACAGACATACCCAAATTAATACGCCCTACATGTCTGGAATATGGAGTCCCTCTGTTACAGTTCCATACTTTGAATTATGAGGTTAGTATTGTGATACAAATAGTTATCTCTGTGAAATGGACGGCAGAGTCCCAGAAACAATATACACGAATGAAATAATTCTTCCTCTTCTCTGATTCTCCATGCTGATACTCAACAATAAGACAATCTTTTGACACTATATAATCACAGCTACACATCACGACTACTGCATCGCGAAATGTACGATGCCACACAATTGAGGATGGGATTACTCATCCAAGTACTATTTGTGTCATAATAACTAAAAGCTAAGTAGCTGAGGAAGAATTATTTCATATCCATTTGTGAGTGGTTAGAGACCTGATAACCTCCACTCTACCAGAGAAAAACATGAACAATATACATAAGCAATTGTATATTCTCGTTCCCACAGCACTAAGACTCTAACCTGCAACTACAGCAGAGTACATACACTTCAGTGACTGCTTTCTATTGAAAAATAGCTGGGATTACATAGTATGTAATTATCTTACAGGCAACACAATATATTATGTTCTTGTCTTACCCCCATTTTCCTTTTCCATGCGTGTTTTTTTAACCAAATATCTCAATATTAAATAAATAAGTGCATTCACAGTGAAAGTTTCGTTTTTGGAACTGCACACGTGCACTTGCATGCATGCACATATATGTATAATGTACTTAGTTGACAGCATTAAAAATAAATAGCAGGTTAGTGATTCAAATAAGTACGACAATGTATTTTAAGATAAATGGGATACATGTAAGTAAACAATAGACATAAAAAATTGAAAACATGCAACATATTCTTCAGCTTCTAAATCATCGGCCTCGGTCTTGAAAATTCAATTATTTACAAGACTGATTGTGACAGTTGCCCCAGCTTCTATCTTGGGCAGACTGGAAGAAGCTTTACAATAAGACACTCTGAACACACTGATGCATTTAAACTACGAAATTGAGCATCAGTATATCTGCAGTAGCCATCCACTCACAAGTATTAAAAAGACACACTAACATTGAAGATAACTTACAGATATCACACACCACAAATACGTGCAAGATAATAAACCACTGGGAGGAACTAGAAATAAATAGTCACATCCCCATTTTGTATTTCCCCTCAATTAACTTGTAAGCTTTAATTATCATTTTAAGTTCTGTGTATGTAAATGTGTGTACATATGTGTAATTTATAGTATGCAATCTGATGGCTTTACAACTTTTCATCAAAATTTCCATTCAATAATATGTTCACTCTTGGACTACAAGCAGTTTTCTATTATTAACATTTTCCACATTGCACAGCCCACAAATCATCATTGCTTAGTAACATCTTTGCTCAATAGGAGTAAATGACACCTTTACATCTTTATTTAATGGATACTTTTTACATTGTAAACAAAAATGTCTTCAGTAGAGCACATATGTGACACTTTATGTCATTAAGAATATTATTAAGTATGCCATGATGATTTATTTGCAATATATGAGTTGTAGCAATGCAGCAGAGTATACACTGCCTGTGATAACTGTAAGGAATACAAGAAAACTAATCATCATCCACTGGTACACATGTGAACGTATACAGCTATTTCAACATTTATCTAAGGCACATAAGCTTGTTTTCATTAATAAAACTATGTATAAAGTACCTCTAAATATTAAAATATTCTTTTGCAACCCAGATGCTGACAACATGCTGCTAACCAAAACAGTAATGTAACTGAAAACGTTAGCCATCTGAAGATGGGCATGGTACCCCAAAACTGGTTAAGGTACTTAAATAAAGCATTTTAAAAGTATTTGTGGCTATTTGTGTTATTCAGGAGCAATTAAAAAACTGAAAATTTTGATATATCAAAGAGTTAAAAACATTATTAAAGCTGAACTTGTGCCACACAGTCTTAAGTTTCCAATACTATTGGGGTTCAGTAAATTGCATGAATTTTTCTTATGGAACCTATTAAATTCAATCACTTTATAAACAAATATGTTAGTGGAACAAACTGGCAGCAACATATTGTGAAAAGCCTCTTCCATTCAGTAGAAACTAGTCATCTTTTATTCTTAGGTTTCCCACAAAGTGGAAAATTCACATTTATATTAGGAACACTGAAAAAAGAAAATGAAGAAAGATCAGAATTTACCATCTCTTTCACCAGGTTTACAGAGATGGAGCAGCAACATAGACTGGAGAAGGGAAGAAAGGAAATGGGCTCTGCCAGCATCTGGGTGATTTATGGAAACCCATAACCACAATGTCCAGCGGAGGTTGAAAATCTTACACTGAAAACTCAGAAACATCAATACAACAATGTTGTTTG
The DNA here is from genome assembly GCF_023864275.1 of Schistocerca cancellata. Taxonomy (NCBI): domain Eukaryota; kingdom Metazoa; phylum Arthropoda; class Insecta; order Orthoptera; family Acrididae; genus Schistocerca; species Schistocerca cancellata. The sequence goes on from NC_064637.1 coordinate 14,682,797, forward strand.
TTACATTAAAACTATCAACAATTATGCTCATTCTAAAATTTATTTACTTTTGAACATACTAATGTTCACTACATTTCCTTCAAATTTAACTTAATACTACCCTCCAATTGTGGGAAGAGAGGGAAACACCCTTAAACAAATGTATGAAATAATGAAAGCATAAGGAGCAAAAACTGGAATGAACACTAAATGAAAATAAGACCAAATATATGAAGATGGCTAATTCTAAGGCAAGAAGAACACTGCATAACCAGGAAGCCTCTAATAAATGTTTTGATGCTGTCTGCTCCTAATTACAAGATTAATCAAGTCAAGAGTACACTATTCACTCATCTGGTTGGTTGGTTGGTTGGTTTAAAGGCGGAACAAGGGACCAAACTACATCATTGGTCCCTCGTTCCTAATAAAACAATGCCACAAGTGTGAGAATAAAATGGACAAAAATTATAACACATAACGGAAAGAAAGGAGAGCCACAATAATGAAGGGAAGGCAACGACCACTAAAAGGAACAAAACAGGACAAGAAAACAACAGAGAGATGCTAGAAACAGAAGAGAGTAAAACATGAAAGCAGATTCACTCATCGGATCAGTGGTTACACACAGGTCAGAAATGTGGTTGGTGAACAGAAACAGATGTGAACAATCCAAAGGCATCAGAGAGGAAAGTCATGCAAAAATTTTTTGGGTCTGTGACTCAGGCTGAGGGTTGAAGAATACACTCCAACCATGAAATTCAAGACATAAAAGGGAAAGATATAGTGACATTTGTTAAATATCAAAGAGTATGCTGGTTACGACATATGGAGACAACAACAGATGACAAGATGCCCAAACAAATAATCAAAAGAAGATTGTATTCCACTAGAAGGGAGGGCGACAAAGAGTCAGATGGCTGGGCAGTTTGTTGGCTGATTGTACCAAAACGAAGAGCCAACGATGGAAGAGAAAAGCAGAGAACAGAGATGTACCGACGAAGATTGTTGAGGAGGCCAAGGGTTGTAGTGATGAAGTAGAACTAAGGTCCAGTCCACTATTTATTACTTTTATTATGGTGTTCCTAGCATAAGGTAAGGCTGACATGCTGCCACTTGGTTTGATAACAGTACATAAACATCTGATCAATCCTCTCCCAACTCTGCCATTCATGCTAAAGTGCAAATCCAGCTGTCAATTAGGGTCACTCTGGGTAAATATAAGACATTGAAAAGTAAAAATAAAAATCAGACGGTCTCGTTTCTTGAAGCAAATCCCACATGTGAATACGTAAGTCTCCACGATACTGAAGCTTCTCTTCCATAAGAAAAAAAAGGTCCAAGAGAAAACTGCTTTAACTTTAGCTGAGAACAAAGTCATTTTAACTTTACAAAAGTATCACAACATGCTTTTGCACTTCATCTGTGCAGTTGACCATTTTTTCAAGTGGTGTTCAATTTTTATGTTGTTTGAACAGAGGTTAGCCAGCTTTCTTTCGATGTATTAGGGGTTGAATTTAGAATGACCGGATAAAAGGCAAATATCTGGCTAGTGGACAGCAATAAGTGAGACGTTTTGGTGGGGAGATATTTTGTGGGTTCAAAGGTATGTAAAGTTATGTAATTTGTGTTCTTCTTATCATCAATTCACTATTTATTGGTCATTTGACCCATAACTTACAGACCTACATCAAGTAGTGAAAAAGTCCAACTGTAAACCATTTAATTTCAGGCTCCTGGCTGTACTAGTTTAGGCTAATTATCCAAAATCAGACAAACTGTGATCATAAACTATGTAGGCTGTAAGTTATGCTACTATTTTATACCAGTTATTGTGGTTCCAGAGCAAGATGGGGAAAGGAAAGTACTCTGAGGAAGATTAAAACAAGCAATTGACGAGGGGGCAAAGAACACTGTCGAAGCAGCAGCTAAGTAGTTTAACATAGGAAAGAGCCTAATAATAATAAAAAATAATAATAATCAAAATAACCACCTGCACCCTCTCACTGCCATCACCAAAAAGCAACTGCCAACCCTTACATAATATACCCTTTTATGATCTTTTAGAAGAAACTGAATGGGTACAATTTTCATGGCAAAGCAGATCACATCTGGTATCCAGATGAGACTTATTTTTCCTGTCACCCATCACACTTGAAAGTCTTAGCTGGAATCAGTCAAAAGTTTAATTACAACATAATTGCCACAGGAAGAGGTAATACATCTGTATTGGCATGTGTGTTTAGACATGCACAGGCCATGCCCCCATCAATAATTTTTGAAGTTGCTTCAAAGTGGAAAAATTGGGCTTGACTATTTTGAGAAATTTTGTGGTTGTGAAGGAGGCCACTCTTCCTCTGATGGACATTGTCCATGTCTTAACAGCAGAGAACAGGAAGTGGAGGCATTTTAACACTGAAGCTTCCAGCCCGTGCAACAGACATCGTACCACTACCAGACAATGTCTTTTTCAACTGTTTAAGAATGTTTGCAATAAAGAGCATATACCCATATGATCATTCAAGTTACCCAGTTGAGACACCTGACCTACAAAAATTTGAACAGTATTGTGCAGGAAACTATGTGGCCGAAAGTAACACGGTCAGTTAGCGGTGAGGACCTTCCGTCTCCTGACAAAGAGCGAGCAGCAGAGAGGGTAACAAAGTTGCCTGGGCCATCTCAGTTCCATATTACCCATCCTGGCCCAACAGCATGTACTTCAGGTCAAAATAAAGTAGATTTTGAGACACTGCTAATGAGAAAGTTGAAGAGAGCGCAACTCCCTAGCAAAAAATAAGGTGAGTTGACCTGTAAAGCAAAGATGATCACATCTGAGTAGTTCTTAAAACTGATAAAAGAAGATGAAGTTATGGATGAAAATAAAAATATCTACATTAAAGAAAGAGGGAATTTGAGCTTAGAAAACAAGAATCGAGTATATCCAAGTGTGACGCATCAGTGTAACAAATTGAATGGGAACAGAGTTCAAGCAGTTTGTCTGAAATGTGTTGATCAGAATAAAACTGTTTCAGTCTGATGAAGGAGACATATCTTGGGTTGGTAACAGTAGCTCTGTAGAAGGTAAAGATGAAGCTATGTTAGGTAAATTTGCTTTCTGTGAACCAGTTGCAGTTTTATAAGAAAATGTTGGTTTAAGCAATTATGTTTTGGCTATAAGTGTTCTTACAAGGATTTATTTGAGGACTGGATTGAGTGAAGAAGTTGTCTGACTGAATTATGGATGTTCCAATGTTTTTTTCTTTTTATTTCTTTTTTTCCAGTTCTGGCATTTATGTGCTCAATGATGAAGTGTAAAGTGTAACATGTCATTTCATACAAGTGGTTAATTACTACTGGTACATCCTCGTTTACCAGTGAATGATGTTTGTTATCTGCACATAGAAACTTCATTAAATGTTAATAAATGTGAATACACATATTCCTATATGTGAATTAAATCTTTAGGCTTGACACTGCCTTTCTACAAGATCTGGCAGCTGGTTACCACAATTCGATAGTTGCTCGGTCGGCAGCTGCTCCGTAAAGGTGCACCCGTGCTCGGAGACGCGCAGCACTCCAGAGAAAGGCTGAAGCTCATCACAGTAAAAGGATGATGTCACAAGGACAGTGAAAGGCTCACTTTGTTTCTATCCCCTGATGTGGAAATTCTACTCAATTGCTGTACTGAATGTTAATATTTAAAGACAGAAATGTGTTCCTGCTGTAATACACAGTTAATTTATGAGGGGTAGTCAAACGAAAACTGAACACTCACCACAATGGAACTGTGGAATGATTCCATTGCAAAGTAACCACCACAACTGTTAAGACATTTATCCCACTAGTAGATGAGATCATCAATTCTTGTTCCATACAGTGCCGCCGGCTACTGTGGATCCACAACCACACCCCCTCTTGCACTTCCTTGTCTGACAAACTAACGTCCATGCGTGTCTTTCTTCAGGTTGCCAAAGATGTGAAAATCTCACAGTGACAGATTCGGACTGTAAGGAGGTCACTGAACAATCATCCGAGTGGCAGTTTTGGGGTGGGCATTACTGTGCAACAGGATGATTCCGTTTGACAGCAATCCAACAGCCCAGGGGTAAACAACAAAGCCAACAGTGGAAACATTCCACGTTTACACCGGAAAAAAAAATCCAAAGCTATTCATACAATTTCCGATGAGGTCGTAACAACCTTCTCCTCCTCCACCTGCAGGGCCGTCTGTTCATTGAGTTTTTCGAGCACAGAACCACAATCGATGCACAGCGCTACAAAGGCACTCTGTAGGAACTGCGATGCACCACGAAGTCTGGACGTCCAGGAGTACTGTCGGACGTGTTGAATGGAATCACCCTGTTGCACAATAATGCCTGTCCCCACATTGCCACTTGGACAAAGGCTGTGCTTCAGTGATTTGGTTGGGAAACACCGCAAAATCCTCCACACAGCCCCGTTCTTTCACCGTGTGGTTTCTCACTTCTTAGGCAACCTGAAGAAAGACATACGAGGACACTGGTTTCAGTCGGCTGAGGAAGTCGATCCATTAACAGCCAACTGCAGGAACTGATCATCTCACATCCCAGTGGGATAATGTCTAAATGTGTGGGGTGCTTGGTTTTGAATTGTATCATTCCATGGTCCCACTGTGGAGGTGTTCTGTTTTTGCCTGACTGCACCTCACACAACAATCCATGGAGATGCTGTGCAGTGTTCCAGTCATCCTTGGAAAAATTCTTATTCCCCAAGGTCACAAGGAGGGTACAATGACGACTTGTTTCAACCATTTAAATGGTAATTTCATATCACATAACAGAAAGCAATTTCTACAATGATTATTAAAAGAGATATTTTGTCACAATCATGTAACTACGATTTTTTAGTTTGGAACTGTAAACATGACTGTGACAAAGTGTCTCACTTCAATAACCAATGCTGACACTGCTTTCTGTTGTGTGATCTGATGATACCCACTTAAAACTGGTATCTTTTTATCCTTCCTTGCAATCTTGGCAGCTACGAAGTTTTCCAAAAGGTGACTGGAACACTATATTTAAAGATCACCTCGTCTCGGGCAATGTCAGGTGATTAGAAGAATTTTTTGTGTATTTGGGAGAGTTTGGACTTACATTCTCAGCCTCAAGATTTCAGTCAACGACAAGAGTTATCACGATATGCTAGTACAGAAAGTCAAAAATGAATCTCAGGTGATCGTATTATATTTTCTGTACCGTTTCAACTTTAACTGTAGATCTAGTTGTAAATTAGCTCAGGGAGAACACAGGGAACACTTCAATCATTACTACTGTTTCCTTATGATAAAAAGTGAGTCTCACAATTTCATTGTATATGTTCACTTCTCGTATTAAATCTTGCTTTTAATGTATTACACTGGAAATTTTTTTTTCAGCACAAACAAAACATGTCCTGTCTCATTTTTCCAGTCCCAATCCTGATACAATTCAGTCTCATTTTTATCTCAGGTTTGTCTCATATTAGACGTTTTCTTGGGTAAAAAGGGAGACAGTTTTTTTTTTCCTTCTCTTTCTACACATTAACAGAACTGGGTAGACTGATTCCACATATGCTAGTAATGGACATGTGGTGCTTTCATGACATGGAAACAAATACAACCTATTTTCAACCTATTCAAGATGCCATACTGCTTATGTTTCAAATGGCAAAAGGAAAATCAGGATATTGATTGGGCACCTCACATAATTCTAAATTAACACAACGGCTGTAAGACAAAAAAGATTCGTTACCACTTTGCATACTAATCATGTGGCAAATGCCTCAGAACCATGTTGTTACTACTGTTTGATCACTGTAACTGGTTTTACACCATCTTTGGCGATTAGACTCATTCCCTATCGTGAACGCCAGCCCATACTGGCTCCTCCATCCATATGGGAGAAACTTCCTAATCCTGACCATGAATCTACAAACTCAGAGGAAGTAGATGCCCTTTCCAGAATGAAGACCACATTTAATGACAAGTAGACCAAAACGACCTAGTTATGCAAGGAGCATGCAGAAATGGGGCTTATTTCAGTGCGAAACAAATATTACTCACTTTAGATGATGTAATACAAATCTACCATATGGTAAGCAATGTTTGTGCTTTTAGTGATGATGTATATTTAATGAAACAATCTTAACATATAAACCTGCAGAGTGGTGCTTGTTTATAGATGCCTCCAAGACACCTGAAGTTTGTAACATGTGATGGCAAAAGTTTCAGTCTGAATCTGTAGGTTACTCAATGACAACTGAAGAGAATTACATAAATTTATCACATATTTGTAGGCATTAATTATAAGGGGCCCTCAATAAGTAATGCAACACATTTTTTCTCTGTCAGTTTCGTTGAAAAAATGCGGAATTAATTGTGGGACACGGTGGAATATTCCAACTACAGCCCTTACAATCTCATCAAGCCACAGAGATCTGTCATTGAGAGTGTCCCCCCACCCCCAAAAATGAGAGCAGCACAGATATTCATAGGCACTAGCTGCATCTCTACGAAGATTTGGCAGTGAACAACGGTACAGGGAGTTGTCGGGTGAGGCTCTGTCGCCATCGCAACAAGATTGCACAAACCTGTTTGATCTGACACTTGCTGGCCAGCTGTGACTTCTGCAGTGTTGGTATGTGTGGACAGCCTCTGTTAAGGTGGTAGATGGATCACAATATATCACCTGACTGCTCAACTGGACATCTCTGTTGGCAGTGCTCCGATCCCAAGAGGCATCCACAGAACTTTACTGGACTGTTCTTCCTTAACCGCACTGCAGCACCTACCGACTTCCATCAGTTTGGGCCGATGAAGGATGCACTGCACGGGAAGCAGTACGTGGACGATTGGGAGGTTATCGATGCAGCAAGGCGTCTCCTTTATCTACCAGTAGAATAGTACCATGCAGGCATACAAGAGCTCCCAGTAACGCAATGTAAGGTTGTTGTACTGAATGGAGATTATGTTGAAAAATGGGGTTTTGTAGCCAAAAGAGTGGGAAATAATATGGTGTATTGGAATCTCAAATAAAACCACCTTGCTTTCAGGAGGACAAAAAATGAACGTTTCACTGCTTATTGAGCGTCCTCATAGAAAGAGGACAACTGGAAAATGTGGTTATCTTGGTTTATTAACTTCTCTCCAGAGTGGTTTCAGAAAGCATCACTGTTTCCTTTGTCTTCGGGATAGCTCTGCAACAGACAGACGTTGTACAGTAAACAGTGGCCACCAATAAAGGAACTGGCTTCCTGAAGGGAAAGAAAATGAGAAATATGTACCTTTGGCTGATTCTCAAAGTGTCTTCCTTCCCCTGCTGCATATGAAGTTCAGACTTACCAAGGATTTTGTGAAAAGTATGGACAATGGGGCTATGAGAGTGATCCCTGAATTATGTGATACAGAACAGAAATAAGGGGTTTTTTAAACAGCCACAGACCACGAAGTTAACACACAATAAGAGCTTGCAGCCTGGTGTTCTTTAAGTGTCACTGACAGTTTCATAGAGAACACAAGACCAGAAAACAGTTGTATTAGTGAGAAATTTTAGAGAGAACTATAAAAACCTTGGATGTAGAGTATCTTTAAAAATGCACTACAATCACATTTATATTTCCTCCCAGGAAATTTGGCAGCAGAGGGCAGCATAATAAAATGTTCCATCAGGACATAGTGCTGATGGGAAGTTGCTATAAAGATATATGGAAACCTTGAATGTTAAGTGATTACTGACGGTTTTTGAAGTGTGAAGGATCTACATCCCAAAGAAAAAAAACTCAACCATCCACCATCAACATCACCAACCAAAAAATGAATGTTGCAAGATCATAAATATCTACATTAGGCCTAGGACACCACTATAACTCGGTTTCATGACATTAAGTATGTTATAATTGTCCAAATTAAATGAAGGAATTACACATACCACTGTAGTCTCTTCTTTTACGCAGAGGTATCTTAAAACAACTACCATGCAGAGTGATGGCAAAAAAATAACTGCATCTCCATATCTGAAGAAAAAAAATTCTTTTTGTTTACCAGTCTTATAGTATAATCAAATGAAACTGTATGGTTCTAGAAACCTTTTTATGTCTCAAATATTTACGATGTATATATGTAGACTGAAGCCAAACGAAAATGAAAATTTGTGCGGAGGCTGTGATTCACATATGGTTCTCCTGCTCATTACGCCACTCTGGCACACTGACTTATCCTAGCATGCCTACATCCTCAATCCAAATTCACAGCTGTAGAGCCTCTGCAGTGTTGTTCGAGTTTAGACGGAATACCATATTGGCTGAGGTGTCAATGGGAGTTCAGACTGACGAGGGAGGTAAGCTAAGGTTGTCTGTGCAATCGTGCAAACCAAGGATGGCACAATCATTAGCACATTTGTTTAGTGAGCAGGGGACCCAGGTTTGGAACCTGGTCTTGGTACAAGTTTTCATTTGTCAATTCAGTCAGCATATATGCGTCTTATAGTAAGAGATTGGTCAAGAAAAAAGGGTGGAAAGGGGGGAGGTTTCAAACTGCATGGTGACTTCAGTCTCTTGCCTGCTTCAAAAACTTGCTTTGTCCATCTTTTGACAAATTCATAATTCATGACTGACAATAACCTGACAAATGTTCCACCACACAGCAGATTACAACATTATTGCTCTCTCTCTCTCTCTCTCTCTCTCTCTCTCTCTCTCTCTCTCTCTCTCTCTCCCCCTCTCTCCTTTTACATTTAGCAGATTTCACAACAACAGATCTCAAGTGATGAAATGTCCTGACTTAAAACCAACATTCTTGACAATCACAATGCAGAAAGGCCCATCAGCTCACACAGACGGGTACCGAGCAGGGATGCGGAGGTTACATACGACCCAGTTTCTCTTAAGTGCACCAAACTGGTGGTCTTGATTCACACAACAAATGCATACACAAATGGTGATATGTGACTGCATTAACATAACACCAGATATCCTGGCTAAGGAACAGTCCACTAAAATCATACTTCTAGATCTATCAGTCAAAGGCTTCTGATACAATAGATCATAAAATAGCAGTCATAAAAACTGAATAGCGAAAACAGCAAAAGTTTATTGTCAGTGTGGAAGGATACTTTTATGTTGTGTGGTCTGAAAAGATTTGCAAGTTGATATGACACTTTGTCAAGGAATGAAAGACAGACAACTTTTGGCATTTATTTCTTAATTTGTAATGGTGATGGTGGTTGCTTCATTTTACTTTGCATTCTTTCATCTAGGATGTTTATCATAGAGGCATTATAACCATTATTTTGGGCTATAGATTTAAGTACGTTCATTTCTTTACATGCATCTTCTTCTCTGATAGGGGTGCAGAGCATACGGTTTACGGGAGTTCAGCTGCGAATTTAATATTTGAGTGCATTTTATTCATTTCATCTGCTAGGTTATTTAGTTCTTCTTTTGGACCATTGAAAAGTATTATTATGTCATCCACATATCTTTTATAAAACAGAATTCTGTCAGTGAATTGTGATTGTGTTAAGAAGTCTTGTTCTCGATTATGTATAAACATGTCAACAAGCAAGCCTGCAAGGCTACTAACCACTGCCAGACCGGCGTTTTGCATGTGAAATTTGCCACTGAATGAAAAATAGTTATGTCAGAGGACTAATTCAAGCAACATCATGAGTTCATAAATTTCTACACTTCTTGGCTTTTTGTATTTGATTAGATTCTTTTGTACTATTGTAAGAGTGTCCTTCCAGAGGATATTGGTGTAGAGGTTTACTATGTCAAAGGAGGCAAGTAATTGTGTGTCTGGCACTATTAGATCTTTAATGTAGTTGATTAACCATAACTGTTGTTCTGTTTAAAATGGTGTAATTTTACTTCAGTTAATCATGAAGTTTTCTGGTAATTTTGTATCCTGGGCTGTTTATTGCATTTACAATTGGATGTATGGGACAGCCAATTTTGTGAATCTTTAGCTGAGACCTTAACCTACGGTCCTATGACTCGCAGTTCTAGCACGATGAGTCACACACAGTGCAAAACGGATTGCCCAATAGGCTCGCGAGCAAACTAAGACAGTGACCTTCGTCAGAAAAAAGGAACTGACTAAACTGAAACATAGCCTCAATAAATTGGCAGAAATTGTGGGAAAGTCATCACAGATTAACGTCGAGGAAGTAGTTGAAGAGAGAGATGCGGCAGACGGAAAAGTCGATCAACAAAAGGGTTGCACAGATTGTGCAGCAAGAACACGAAAATCTTTGCACAGAATAACTGGCGATGCGGTGCAATCACAAGAGAGGGCAGGAAATGTAACACGACTGACCAGGGACACAGCAGAGGCAGCGCAAGCAGCACGGGACAGAAGCAGTCAGGTCCTCCACCTCCCACTTGTGAACCAGGCAGTGAGATAGGTCGTGACGGGGAAAGATACAGTGGCACTCGTGGTTGCAGAGCTGAAGCGAGTACGAAGCAGCCGTGAGAACTGTTTACCACTGCAACTGTGCAGCTCACAGACCGGAGATTCCAGTAGTACGGAAACACAAAACAGAACGAACGGAGGAGACAGTACATCGCCAACACATTACAGTATACAGTAGGGTCACGAAAATGAACGTGCTCCAAGATATGAGGAACAGTTCGACCATGGAAAGTACTTAAGCCTACAAAGATTCCAACACTAATGAGAGGAGAACAATGTTATGCACTCACGGACATTTATCTACAATCACAGAAGCATCGCCACCGCATTGGCAAACAGATCGACTTCGTATGTGCACATTTAGAAGGGTTTGTGGCAGAAATGATGCTTAAATATGGGAAGTCTTGCAAATCTTTCGAAGAATTTCGGCCACTATTTCTCATTCGATACTGGTCACAAAGCACTCGGACCAGAATAAAACACAAAATTATGATGGCTAAAGACATGGAAATTGCAGGCTTCATAAGTGCAGTGAAATTCTTCAACCAGATGGTCAAGAAAAATCAATTCCTAGGTAACCCGTGAATGAACAGCGGTGCCCACAGGGTTCTGTATGAGACCCTGTATTTTGGGATGCGAACATTAAATGAGAACAATATGGTACTGGCATATGCAGATGACCTTATAATCCTTGTTGATGGAGACAGTCGTATAGAAATAGAAACAAAATCCACACAGGTGTCAGAAGTTTCAGTACAATGGTGCCAGCAATCAAAACTTCAGATAGCAGCACATAAATCAAATTACATCCTGCTCAAGGGTAGATTGGCTCGAGACCCTGTCACTAGATTAGACAATAGAATGGCTGCAGGAGATTAGCAAGATACTTGGGTGTCCCCATTGATGAGATGTGGAGCTATACTCCACATATCACCCACGTTGCTTCCAAAGAATTGACGTTCAGTAAACTAATAAGTATATAATGACTGTGTTCTTGTGCCGCTTGTGGGCTATGGTTCTAGCACTTGGGCCCACAGACTATTACAAGTGAAGCCTGCCACTGTGATCAGACGCATTCAGAGTAACATCATTCTGAGATGTGTAGGTGCCTTCGGCACCACTCCTATGGCCACTTTGTTTATTATAATGGGGTTATATCCTCTAGATCTCGTGATAAGTCAGCATGCGGCAATCTATTGGCTAAACAAAAGAGAGTATGACAAGGTTAGGCTTACTATTGGAGAATAATATAAAAGAAATAAAGCAAAGAGTAACAAACATACGGCAACAGCAGTGGCAGTCATGTGACACTGGAGGCAGGTCTTTGACTTCCTTCCCAGTGTTCAGGAAAGGCACAAAATGAAGCACTTTATGGCAACACAGGGGATTGTTCACTTCTTAACTGGACACAGGCCCTACCCACTTAGTTACATAGGATAGGTAGCGGGCCAACACCGGAATGTGTCTGTGGCGCCCCTGTGGGGACGCCCGAGCACGTCACACTAAAATGCCCAGATTTCAACCCAGCTGCTTTAGAATCAAGGCGGGAACTGCAGAATATTCCACACGCAGATATCATAAGAAGCCCTGAAAGATATGCCATATTTCAAGATCTAGTCAATCAAGTGCCAAAGTTTGCAAAATTAATCTTTGAGTGACACTACTAAGTTACATCTGGAGAGAAAAGCCATACTCTTCAGCAACGCCTGAAGAGTGTTGTGCATCATTTGTAACAATTAATTAAAAGTCAGTGGAAGGTGAATTGGTGCGCTCTCCCTTCCTAGGTGGGAGGTGGAATCCGTGAACTGCTGATGGTGGGGTGCTGCCTGTCCGCCCTGCTCCAATTGGAGCAGACAATTTGGAAATGCGGAGACGGCGACGAGGGAGGGTTGGAAAGACAAGGTAAGGCTTTCCGGTCTATGGCAACATAGAGTTGTGGGATGCCTTTGGGGTGGTATTCACGGGCGGATGTTTTGCCTTCGTGCCTGTCGGATCCAATACTGATTTAACAGGGTGTATACGTGGACAAGAAAAATAAAAATTCCCGGATTTTTCCCGGATTTCCCAGTTAAAAAATACACTTTCTCCCAGGTGAAAATAAAATTTTTCCATGTTAAGTGACAGTACACTCTTATTCGGCACTGTAAAACTCATCAATCCTTTGAATCTTTATGGTTTTATGTACCGGACAGATGAAAAAATTCCCGGGGTTTCCCGGATCTCCCGATTGTCCCGGGCTGTATACATCCTGTTTAAACAATTAACAGACTGGATTTGACATGAATGTGTAAATATTGTATATTGTAAAATATCAATGCATTTACTTAATTTTTGTTTATTTAGGCAGTAGCGTGTGTTTTAATTGGAGTTTTTGCTGTAGAAGTAGCATTATATTTTTACGTAGTTTTGCATACATTAAGGGTGTTCAAGGCATGCAAATAAAACAATTAGTTTGCAGTAGTTTCCTAGTTAGTAGTAGCCCACCTCCTCGCGGTGGGGACAGACAACGCACCCGCATATCCAGAGCGGCTAAGTGGCCTAGAATCTATAACTTTTGCTTCGTAATTAAATTTGTATTACTAAAATTAAAACTACTGTTTGTAATAAAGCAGCAAATGTTTAGTTATAACTATCCACTTTTGTCATCTGGATAGTGTGTTTCCTATGTTACAAATAAATATGAAAAGAAAGATGTACCTATGAAGCTATTTGTATCAAGATTTGGATGCCGCTTTTCTCAGAGGCTGTGCTCAACGACAGGAATTCTGCCGCACCTCGTCACGCTCCCACACGCCTCAAAGGCAGGACAGCGATGCCCTCACTGCCGACCAGCAGACTCTCGCTGTACCTATGAAACTAATTGTATCAAAGCGTATGGCAGGAACGTATCTGATCTGACAGAGAAGTGGCGGCCCGCTAGCCGCCTGCATGTCTTTATTCCCCCAGATAATGGGGAGATTTCAAATGTTAGAAATTAATGCCATCGTAGTCGTACGGTTACACATGAACTACAGGAAATGGCAGAGGAAGAGAGGTTGGACATCCACATGATACAAAAGCCAGGCTCCTGTGCAGGTTGGGTCCTGGGATTTCCAACAGCCGTGCAGGTGTTCTTCCCTGGGGAGCGCCCCATGAGTGCGATTGTGATATTCAGTAAGTTGATTAAAACGACTGTTCTAATGCAGTTTTGTAATGAACATATAACAGTGGTTCAGCTTAATTTGATGTCGCAGAGTTTATTTATTGTTTTTGTTTACTGCCAATTTTGACTACATATTGTAGTTTTCTCGGATCAGGTGAACTTGATACCAAGAACATTAGCAGGACAGCCTATTATTGTATGTGTGGAAGCCAATGCTAGGTCTTATTATGGCTCAGTGTCGAGAAAGATGAGCGGGGCTCTGAGCTTGAAAATGTAATTATGGAGACACACTTAGAACTTTTAAATCAGCCTGGCCAACCGCCTACTTTTTCAGGTAGGGCGGGTGCTGTCTGGAATATAGTTGTCACCTTAGCAACGATGAGTGGAGTGCCCCATGTAATTAACTGGAGAGTTGTTGAAAATCTCACTATCTGCGATCATAATTGTACGTTTTTCTGGTACGGCACTGTGGCCTTAGAAGATACTGGAAACTGGGATGAAAGGTACACCTACTGAAAAAGTGACTGGGGTCGACAGGCGCAGGAGATCAGTCCTTCAGAGCTGGGATCTGAGGTGGAGATAGGGAATGTGAATGCAGCAGTGGGAGACTTGGTAACTTCTATAGAGACGGCTATTGCTTTGGCACTTCCTCAGGTCGCAAGGTATGTTCGCAGGCAGCCATCTCCATGGTCCAGGAAGAAAGACATTATCATTTACAGACATATCCCCATCTCAAAGAGAGATATAAGAACCTAATACAGAAGACCAGACAGCAATCGTGGGAACAAATTGTTAGAGACCAGTTGGGGATGGATATGTGGGGCGGCCCCTACAAACTGGTGAGGGAAACATCAGGTCCCCTACAATGCTGTCCACTTTACAACTGGATGGGGGACAGAATACAGAAGACACAGTAGAACAGCAGGGAATACGCCAGGCACTGCCGGAACTGAAAATCTTCAATTCCAAAAGGGTCGCTCGACTCAGGATGCGATCAGTGAGGTGTCTCAGACTGTCCACTCAGCCAGAGCGAAGTATGTTCTGGGTATAATAGTACATATCACGGGGGCCTTCGACAATCTGTAACTGCTGGGCTTTTCTCTCGCTTGCGGGACACGGGGTGTCCCGGGCTGCCGTATGGTTGCCTGGAGGCCTTCTGTGACAGTAGACGTGCCAGGATCGCAGCTTTTGGGACTGTGGTATCTAAAACGAAATCCCTGGGTTGTCCCCAGGGATCTGTATTTGGTCCCGTTTCTTGTGATATTAATATGGAATCTGTTGAATACCTTGCAGAGGTATGCTTCAGTGTTGGGTGTCATTGCCTATGTGGACGACCTTGTCATACTGGGGGAGGTAATAGCTGTACCCTTATTCAGGAACATGCTAGATTAGCTATTGGGTTACTGCAGAATTGGTGTAATCAGTCCAAGATAATAGTTGCACCACATAAATCAGTATATACGTTGTTAAAAGGGACGGTTCACAGAGACCCAACACCTCGGATTAATGATGTTATTGTTTCTAGATAAGGCTCAGTACGATTCCTGGGTATGCATTAAGATGAACATTGGAATTTTGGTGCATATATAGAACAAATAGCAGCTAAATCCTTGGTTCTGCTAAATAAACGAATAACAATTGGGCAACGGCACTTCCACCTGCTGGTGATACCACTCCCTAAATCACAATTGTTTATCAGCAACTATGGAGCAAGCGTGTGGACCCACAGACTGAAATGAACACGACAGGACACCATTTGGTACCGTTTATCTTAAAGTAAATGGGACACAGTAAGTCCGACCCAGGAAATGGCGTCTATTGGTGGACCACCTGGGGTAAGGCAGCTGAGAAGTGCTAGCAAAGGACTCAGTGGGAGAACAATTGTGTGAAGAGTGTACTTTTTATTTCTTAGTTACACGATTCATAAGTATGCTTCGTGTTGGTGGAATAGTATCTCTCTGAATAAATCTTGTGTGTAAATTTAAAAATCTAAATGCAAGAAGAGGGGTATTTTGTTTTTCAATTTATGTGTAAATAGTTATTTGTGAATATATGTAGTAGTCAGTTGCTCATAACGGATGGTGGAAAGAGTTAATGTATCTATTCAGTCGTTTCTGCTAGGTAGTCCCGGCCCGCCTCCTCATTGGCTAGCAATATTAGGCAGATGTACCAGTTTCTTTGGCTCTTCAGTGTACTACAGCTGTAGTCTCTTTTCAAAATCACCTGGGAGTAGCAGAGGTTGGCTGAGAGGCCAATTTATGTTCATTGCTATAGAGTAGAATGCTCTTTTAATGTTGTTCGTGTTGTCTTCAAAAAGTAACCACAATTGTAACATGTAGCACTGTTTAGTCATTAGAGTGCCTTCGAAAAAGACCTAGTAACTGGGTTTTTGCATGTAAAATAAATATGAAAAAAAAAAAAGTACCTATGAAGCTATTTGTATAGTGTTTCGAATGCCGCTTTTCCCAATGGCTGTGCGTCAACGACAGGAATTGTGCTGCCCCTCGCCACACTCGCCCACGCCTAACAGGCGGGACAGCAACTGCCTCCTTGCCAACTGGCGGACTTTCACTGTACCTATCAAACTATGAGGAAGACATCCACGAATTCCAGCTGCACATCTGCGGTCTCCTATCAGAAAAGAAATTTGAGTGTGTTTAATCCTTCCAGAGGACAAGTGTCCTCCTTACACGGACAAGGCAATTAATGATCTCCACAGTCTTGGGATCAATAGATACACTGTTTAAGGAAGTTCATGGGAAAACATTACAAACTCTATTCGATGAGAGTATCCCACTTAATCCCTGTGTTGCTCATCATTACCAAGCAGCATACAATATTTTCCTTGAAACTGTCACAAAGGTGCATGAATACTTAGTATGACAGTACACTGTATCACTCCTGGAAACTCGGCAAAATATTTAAGAAGACTTAGTTACACATGGGATTGGACACATTTAAGGAGATCAATGCGAAAAGCCAGAGAAAAAGATGACCCATTTCAAAAAAATTGGAAATAAAGGAAATAAATTACATGGCGTTTGAGAAAAGTATACTATTCTGGTCACTAACGTCTATTCACATTTGACAATGAACATGATGACACTGTTTATGCATAGATTATGAGGAAGTCATGGTGATTTGTGACACCATATTGGCTACGACCTATTCCATCTGATGTAATAACACCTTACCAAGAAATATACCTGGAAAATTATCAGAACAATTTTTAGTGAACTTTACAGCATCTATGATGGATCGTTTGAGATGTTAGGTAATTCTCTGTTTGAAGAAATCAGTAGATTTGAATCTATAGTTTATGATACACTCATTCATGGTCATGATGATGTAGAGATTAGCAAAAACATACCTTCAATAGATTGAGGGGGATATCTCCTCTTCTAATGCGCAGCGAGAGTTCTCAACTATATCAGATGTGCCCAACTGTCACCTAACAAATTATCAGAGTTACATTGAGCTTATCGACACTGGGGTCACCCCACAGTAAATGAGGAAGCTGGTTGTTGGAAAGTGACAACCATAGGGAAGACAGGTAACCATTAGGACATAGTTTGCATAACAAACAACTGTATGCTTTCTCAAAAGACAATTATATATCTCCTATAACCTTGGAAGACCTCCTCAGGTGAAAAACAAAACTTCTTCAGATGAAAGCCAATTTGGAAGTTTTTGGATATGAGAGGGAAAACTGATAATGTGGACTTTTCTGAGCTCACATTACTAGACTGGAGTATAGTGGAAATCTCTAAAACCTTTGATTTTGATTGCAGACCTCATTACACAGAATTGATAGAACATACGTCCCTTGTCCTGTTAAGAGAAGAATTAAGAACCATTTATTGTTCCCAAAAACTAGGATACACCCCTCCCAAGTGGAGCACAAGTAGGAGGGTTCTGGAAGAGATATTAAAGAGAATCACTATTGTAACTCAACGCATATACAAGTTGGTGTCAGATAGGATTCCAGATAGCTGGAAAATTATAATACTGCACACAAAGGAAAGAGAAATCAAGATACTGGCCTGCCCATTTGCTATGATGATTTTGGAAATGAGTTTATATTTTGTAGTCACAAAGTCACACATTTCCAAATTCATCTTTCCACATTATCATAGGCAATCCATGACCCTGGATGAAAATGAATTGGTTAAGTGCCTCCTATTCTTCTTTGACACAAGTCAAGACCCACCAAGCTATTCAAGTATACTCCATACTATTGATTTTTCCACTTGGAATTTGTGTCACACTTATTCTCTCACAAACAAATACTTTTAATTCTTGGATTCTCTATACAGAACTCCCAGCCTGTATGCCAATACTCACTGGTTTCTGAACAGTGCATATTGACACTGTTATCCCACCTACTAGCTTGATAGAGAATCCAGAGGGATGCCCTGAGGAGTATGATACATTATGGTATGGCCGCACAGGAGGATTCGAGGGCCTAAGACAAAAAGGGTGGACACTAATAACAATTGGACTAAATTGTTAGTGGAACACAGCTGATTTGAAGAGGTACATACTTGGACAGGGAGAAAACCAAGTTTGCAACATTCTGATCCCCATACCAGACCAATATCCAGTAAAGAATCATATCTCGAAGGACGTCAGGATGATGTGGGCAGCATTCTTCAGTAAGGCAGCGGGTCAATACTTTGTTGATGCAGTTGTTGAAGAGGACTAGTACGCTGTACACATGGCGTGCTAAACTTGGTAGTTCAGTTGTTGAAAGCTCTCGGTCAACGGATGGGACCGGTGGGCGAGCTGTATGTAGCCTCCCCTCATGCCACAGAGGCAGGACTGGGGAAAGAGTCAGGTCTTCACTTTTCACTATCTTATATGGTCATTGCCAAAAATCAAGGCAGTGATAATATGCTCGCGGCGGATGCATAGCTAAAAGCAAATATCACTGTCGCTGAGCGACATGCGCAGTTTTTAAAATTAGTAGATTCTTGCTTCAAAAGTGGGAAGATAAGCAACTATGCAATAAACCATATTAGGGATTGTGTAGCTAGATAGGCAATGGTTAATTCACAACTAGAAGGGAGAAATATGAAGTTGAAGAAGGAGAATGAACGGTTCAAAAGCCAACCAGTAGCTGCTCGAACATATGCCACGGTTGAAAGTGCCCCAGTGGGAAAAGCGCTGACGGCTAGAGAGACAATACAGAAAAACATAAAGGAAACTGTATCTACAGTCTTTATTAAACCCAAGGCATGTAAAGATATTCGAACTGTGGAGATGGCATTTCAAATATGTATTGATCCAAAATGTAATAAGATTGAAATTAACGATGTCGAGACACCCAAAAACGTATTAATAGTTGAAACAGCCTCTCAGGAGGATAGCAAAAGAATACTAACGAACCAGCTGTTACAAAAAGTAAAGTGCGCACCTCCATTAAAGAGACGACATCTAATGTGTTTGTATGATGTATTTAAATTCATGTCTGCGGACAGCTTATTGGATGCCATACACACTCAGAACTTTTATGTTCGATTACAAGGGAAGAATTCGACAGTCAGTTCAGGTTAAGATTTAAAATAGGTCCACGAGAGAAACTAACAGTTCATTATATCTTTGAGGTGTCACCAGAATTATGGAAACTGCTGATGAGAATAGGCAGATTGTACACTGGCTACTGAGTACTCAATATTAAAGACTATTTGGCAGTTCCTCCATGTACCACGTGACAAGATCTAAATCATACAAACAAGTATTGTGGTGAAGCTCAGGATGTATGTGTCCATTGTGGGCAGTAGGAGCATGAGTAGAAGGACTGTCCAAATAAAGGCAGGCCTCCGGTTTCTATACCATGTAAAAAGAGAGGTCAAAGGTGTGGAGGACCAAAGGACTGCCCCACATACAAAATGATTCTTGACAGGCTAATTCAATGAACCAATTATGGATCAGTATTTGGTTCCGTTTTTTGTGATATTAATATGGAATGTGTTAAACGCCTTGCAGAGGGTTGCTTCAGTGTTGGGTGTCGTCGCCTATGTGGACGACCTTGTCATACTGGGGGAGGTAACAGCTGTACCCTTATTCAGGAACATGCTAGATTAGCTATTGGGTTATTGCAGAATTTGTGTAATCAGTCCAAGCTAATACTTAGACCACCAAAATCAGTATATAGGCTGTTAAAAGGGATGCTTCACAGAGACCAACAGCTTGGATTAATGATGTTATTGTTTCTAGATAAGGCTCAGCACGATTCCTGGGTGCGCATTTAGACGAACGTTGGAATTTTGGTGCACATATAGAACAAATAGCTGCTAAATCATTGGCTCTGTTCAATAAACTAACAACAATTGGACAGCGGCACTTCCACCAGCTGGTGATACCACTCCCTAAATCACAATTGTTTATCAGCAACTATGGAGCAAGTGGGTGGACCCACAGATTAACCATGGCTCTGGCAGTCAGGAGAATCCTAATAAATGTTTTACTAAGATGTGTAGATGCTTTTAGCACCAGCCCAACACATGCCCTGTTGGTTGTTATGGGGTTGTGTGCATTGGATTTGATTATTTGACAGCAGGCTGCGTTTTACTGGTTACAGAAAAAGGACATTCAACGTGTTCCTGATATAATGAGTGCGCCCCCACAAGCATTAAGGCAATAAAGGTACAGTTATTAAATATATGGCAAGAGGAATGGTATTGGTCCGAAATGATTCAGAGAGTACACACTTTCTTTCCAAGTGTTCTATGTTTGAATAATAAGATTATGGTGCCCTCTCAGGGCACCATACACTTTCTGACTGGCCACCGACCCTACCCGGATTACTTACACCAGATAGAAACCTTTGCCGGGGTGTGACTGTGGGTCCCCGATAGGTACTCCGGGCATGAAGTGTTCCAATGTCCGATATATGAACAAATTACCGTGGAGGAGAAGCAGCTCCTACCAACACGTGACTTTGTTGACATATTCAACAATGAAAACCACTTTAAAACATTCTCTAAATTGGCGAATGCTCTGTCTAGAGGTTCAGCAATTATACCTAACGAGAGACTGAAATGAACACGAGAGGACACCATTTGGTACTGATTATCTTAGAGTAAATGGGACACAGTAAGTCCGCCCCAGGAAAAGGCGACTGTTGTTGGACCACTTGGGGTAAGGCAGCTGAGAAATGCTAGGAAAGAACTCAGTGGGGGAACAATTGTGTGAAGAGTGTACTCTTTATTTCTTAGTTACACCATTCATAAGTATGCTTGGTGTTGGTGGGACAGCATCTCTATGAATAAATCTCGTGTGTAAATTTAAAAATGTAAACGTAAGATGATGTTGAAACGCGTACGTTTCATATGTATTCATTACCAGCGATGACGAGGCATGACAGAATCTCTGGCCAGAGAGTTATTTATCGTTCCTAGTCCGCGCGAGACGACAGTAGTAGTGAGTGGCGAGTCGGCAGAGGGAGTAGACAGTTGCCAGTTACACTCTGTCTGCAGTAGTAGTCGGTCGGCAGTAGCGTGTTGCGAGTCGGCAAGAGCAGTAGCGTGTTGCGAGTTGGCAGTAATTGTAGCGAGTGGACGGTTGTACTGAGCGGGCGTCGGCATGCGTCGACGGGGTGCTGTTCTTCCGAATCTGGTCAGGATTCTGGTGGACAATGTGTATTATTGTTGAAGGTAATGAAGCAGCATTGCGCTCAGCTAATACTGTATGTTGATTATAATTAATTTGTTCAAAAATGATGCCCCAATATTAACCTTTTATAAAGTAACTCATTTAAAGAAAAAGATTCATTTCAAGCTAAATAATATTTCCTATGCATTCCCTCCAAGAATCAAAATTAAATATAAGCCAGCATTGCACGAAACTATGCCGAAAAATAAGAGCAGATATAGATGCAGATTTACTGAGGTAAGAATTTTGGTTTAATTATTTCACAGGGCCGTAGGTCAGCGCTGCTGCCCTTATAAAATTTATCAGGTTTAATTATTTGTGTTGAGATGTTACATACAGTTGATGGTTCGTTATTTAATTAATGTTATTGTGGGTTTAATGATCAATCATCATTCCTTAACTTTTGTGTGGAGTTTACATTTCGGCCATTGTTATTCTTTAATTTTGCAAGGAGGTTACGCTTGGCTCATTTTTATTATTCATTTTTGTGGGAAGACAACATTTGGCACATTTTTTTACAAACGTTGACTTTTAAATTTCATGCGGGGAGGTTACACTTAGCGACCCTGCCAGGATCGTATTTCTTTGTGAATCTTCAGATAAGTAGTGAGATATGTGCTCTGATTTACTTAATATGATTAGCATTCGTCGCAACGCTTTTACTAACTTTGTCACTTTCTTCCACAGATCATTGGCAATTTGTTGCTCTTTGTTGTAATAGTGTTTGTTAGATTTTGCATTGTCTTTGTTTCATTTGTGAATAAGTGTGATTAGTGTTAAAATGCCGCGAAAAACTGTTAATAGTACATCGCGAGGTATAATGAGTGAAATAACCGACTTAAACAACTTGACCGATAGTACTTGCGACACGCAGAGTAATGATGACTATCCTCCATTTGCAGACAATCAGTGCGTTCCGACCACTAATTTTGTTTTTGATCATAGTGATGAACAGACAAATTCAATTGTGTCCTTTGTTAATTTAACAACAACGGATGATGCGGGGCGTTCTGTTGCAATGAGCGCTGCGCAGCTTAACACACCCGGTTTACAGGATTTACGTGACGAAAGAACGAATTTTTTTAATGAAAACTAACAGTGTAATCAGAGTACGACGGACTTATTTAATTCCGGTGTAGTGACTAAGAGTGCACATCCGATTGGGAAACATTTTTAAGAATCACAGAATAACCAAATGGTTACACAAAACGTGACAATTGCATGTACATCATCAAACAGCACAGAGAATAGAGCCGGTAATATTGACTTGGAACAAATTATGGCAAGATTGCTACAACAACAATTTAGTGAACAGAGCAAACAACTTAATGAAAAATATGACAGCCTTAATGAAAATAACAAACAAATTAATGAAAAACTAGACAACACTTCCAAACAGTTGAATGAAAAATTAGACAACAATTCCAGACACCTTAGTGAACAGATCAAACAGCTTAATGAAAAACATGACAACCTTAATGAAAAATTAGACAACAATTCCAGACAGCTTAGTGAGCAGATTACAGCCGTTGCCACGCAGTGTCATGATACTAAGGAACAATTACGTGAAGAAATTGAGGCTTGTGCTAGGAAAAGTAGTGAAAAAATTAGATCTGTTGCTCAAGAATTAAGCTACAACAGAAACACTTAGAGACGAAATTAGTGCAGTTGGTAAACAATGCTCTGAAAAAGCAACACAATTACGCAACGAGTTTAAATTAATGACAGCAGAACTTTCGCGCACAATGGATGCAAAGACAGACGCGAAATTCGAACAACAGAACAGTCAAATTGATGAACGTTTTAATCATCACCTACAAAACAGCGACACGCGTTTCCGTAAATTTATACAGGATCAGAATAAAGTAAAATGACAAATCATGGAAACAATCACCGCACAGAGACAGGAAGATAAACGTAAATTGTTTGCGAAAGCAAAAACATACGTAGACAATATTGCTACAGTGTTCGACGAAATTAATACCATCAAAAAGTTGAACACAGAATTACGTGATGAAATTTCCGATCTTAAATCGAAAACAGACACACACACACACAGCAGACTTTCAGACAGTGACAGACAGACTCGAACAATTAGAAATAACACAGGAATCCGATGTCATTAAAGCAGATGTTAAAAAATTGAACGAAACAACACGTAAAATACAAAAACAAATCAATGCTTCTGACACTAAAACCGATGATCAGGTAAAAATACTGACTGAAAAATATGATGAACTGGCCAGTCGTATTTGAAAAATATGATGAATTGGCCAGTCGTATGGATGTTATTGAAAGTAATAATGACAGCAAATCAGACGACACCTCACCAATTTCGTTCAACCAAACACCTCAATTCCGAAATCTACAGCAGACAATCAGTGAGATAGATTCGTCTAATTATGCATTATGGAGAAAATTGTCAAGTTTACAGCAAGAGATAAAAAATATTTCAGTTAATAACACGTCACAGCATACGGCGAATTCTGAACATTTCTCACACTCACATAGCCAGTATAATTTAGGTAATCTACAGAGAGTACGTGAGTTAGATTCCGAACAGTCACAGACAAATAGATTCTCATACAATCCTGAACCTGTTCCATCATACAGAGACGATAATTTTGATTACAAACATGTTCTATCAGTGAGAAAATTTAAAGTATTTAAAAATGACAGAACACAGATTCACCCACTGGATTGGATACAACAATTTAGCTTTGCTTTTCCACCGACTTGGCCCATAACACATAAACTTGAATTTATTTGTAGTTTTTTGGAAGGTGAACTGGCAACTCGTATGAGACCGATCACGAGGCAGTGTTATTCGGTAGAAGAGTTTCAGAATGCTTTTCTGTCGAAGACGACACAGCGTGGAATTAAAGATCAATTAATTAGTTTACCGAATTATGAGAACTCAAATTTTTCCACTGTCACGCAATTTTTTGAGCACATGGTCCAACAAAACCAGTACCTAAGTGAACCATACTGTGAATCTGCACTTATACATTATGAATTTCTAAATTACCACAGTCATTAAGAGTGTCACTTTTAACGGGTCAGCAAAAAGAAAATATTTCGGCATTCAGAGATCTGTTACAGCTTTTGGAAGTACAGCAATTGGACTATTCCTTTGTAAACAAAAATTTTTCAAATTATAACCAAGGCCAACAAACGATCAGGCACGTAATTTCAATAGCAAAGGTAACAGACGCTTTAGGAACGACAACCACCAGAACTTTGATAACAGGCAAAATTTTAATTATCAGTATCGTCAAAATTATCAGCAACAGCGAACACATTTTGGTAACAATGCAGGTTTTTCACCGCAACAGCATGAAAGACAGCCAGTTAGCATACCTAACCATTAGCCAACAATGCAGTCTACAAGGTCAACCAAACTTTAATGTTTTGCTGCGTGCACGTATAGTCCCAGCTCCAACAAATAGTAACGCACGGCAGCAAGGAAATAACTACGTACAGAAATTACAGTATTTCAATTCCTATCGCAATGCACCGTATAGAAATGACTATCACGACAGACGTACATCTACATCTACATCTACATCCATACTCCGCAAGCAACCTGACGGTGTGTGGCGGAGGGTACTTTGAGTACCTCTATCGGTTCTCCCTTCTATTCCAGTCTCGTATTGTTCGTGGAAAGAAGGATTGTCGGTATGCCTCTGTGTGGGCTCTAATCTATCTGATTTTGTCCTCATGGTCTCTTCGCGAGATATACGTAGGAGGGAGCAATATACTGCTTGACTCTTCCGTGAAGGTATGTTCTCGAAACTTCAACAAAAGCCCGTACCGAGCTACTGAGCATCTCTCCTGCAGAGTCTTCCACTGGAGTTTATCTATCATCTCCGTAACGCTTTCGCGATTACTAAATGATCCTGTAACGAAGCGCGCTGCTCTCCGTTGGATCTTCTCTATATCTTCTATCAACCCTATCTGGTACGGATCCCACACTGCTGAGCAGTATTCAAGCAGTGGACGAACAAGCGTACTGTAACCTACTTCCTTTGTTTTCGGATTGCATTTCCTTAGGATTCTTCCAATGAATCTCAGTCTGGCAACTGCTTTACCAACGATTAACATTATATGCTCATTCCATTTTAAATCACTCCTAATGAGTACTCCCAGATACTTTGTGGTATTAACTGCTTCCAGTTGCTGACCTGTTATCTTGTAGCGAAATGATAAAGGATCTATCTTTCTGTGTATTCGCAGCACATTACACTTGTCTACATTGAGATTCAATTGCCATTCCCTGCACCGTGCGTCAATTCGCTGCAGATCCTCCTGCATTTCAGTACAATTTTCCATTGTTACAACTTCTCGATACACCACAGCATCATTTGCAAAAAGCCTCAGTTAACTTCCGATGTCATCCACAAGGTCATTTATGTATATTGTGAATAGCAACGGTCCTATGACACTCCCCTGCGGAACACCTGAAATCACTCTTACTTCGGAAGACTTCTCTCCATTGAGAATGACATGCTGCGTCCTGTTATCTAGGAACTCCTCAATCCAATCACACAATTGGTCTGATAGTCCATATGCTCTTACTTTGTTCATTAAATGACTGTGGGTGTTCATTAAATGACTGTGGGTGGACGAATAGCGCGAGCTGAGTTTCACATGATCGTCTTTTTCGAAACCCATGCTGATTCCTACAGAGTAGATTTCTAGTCTCCAGAAAAGTCATTATACTCGAACACAATATGTGTTCCAAAATTCTACAACTGATCAACGTTAGAGATATAGGTCTATAGTTCTGCACATCTGTTCGACGTCCCTTCTTGAAAAACAATGAGCACAATTATCAACATACGTTTAATAACAGTCGGTCTTACCAGCAACAAAATCATCCGCAAGAACTGAACCAGACAGTAGATATCATCCAGAACGTAATACGTCTGGAAGAAATAACAGAACAGTTCAAATAGTCGAAATGCCACAGAATCCTCCTGATAATAATAATAATACGTCAGATAGAATTTGACAAGATACTGTACAGGTCGCATCTTCCAGTAACACAAGCACTACTTTAGACACGCAGAATGTTGTTCACAAAAATGTTATTACTTTTGACGACATCAGAGACACTCTTTTGCAGGAAAGACCAATTGTTCAGAAAACCATTTCACATCCTGTCATCAAAATTAAAATTGGATCATCGAAATTTTCAGCAGTAATCGATTCCAGATCACCTATGTCAGTAATAAATGAAGAAACTTTCAACGAGAGTAACAAAGAGAATACCTATCCTACGTTACCATTAGGCAAAACGAAAGTGAAAGGAGCAGTGTCGAGTAAAGGAGTAGATGTTAAATTACAGACACATTTATCATTTTGTATTGCAGGTCACACATTTCACTCAAATTTTTGGATTGTTCCTTTATTGACAACAGACGTTATTTTAGGTACGAATTTTCTGGTACAACACGACGCAATTATTGACTTTCAAAATTCCTATTTAATGTTGAAGGATAAAAATGTACAACTGGCTTTAGAATTTCAGCACTGATTATCTGTAGAAGAACAAACAATTAATCGTACAGAGGTCATTTCCGTATCACGTAGCATAGACCGTAATTCCACATTGTTCACAGATACGTACGTATATAACTATAATACTCCAGATGAAGCTGACTATGAGGTAATGCAGATGATTTCTGATAAAGTTAAACAGAGCAGTGCAAATACAGACGGCGAACGCACGCAACTACACAAAATTCTTTTACAGCAAGCTCCAGTTTTCGACAACATTCCTGGTACTATGTCCGGTTTTATGTATGAATTTCAGGTTTAACAGCACGACACATTTAAAGCCAAGCATTATCCCATTCCGTATATGCTATCTCCGTCCGTTATACTGAAAAATGTTGAACCCCATAACAAAATTAAAGAATTAGTAAACTTTCCTACATCTCGTCGAGTATGACACCATGAAATAATTGACATTGCGCTGAAGAACAACAAACGTGCCGCAGAGCGCCGGAGAAGACAACAAAAACAGGTTTGTACACGCCGTGACTTTCACGTTGGACAGAAGATATTAGTACAAACACACTATTTATCCAACAAAATAAAAGGTAGGTGCAGTAAATTTGAACTTCTATACGCAGGTCCATATCGGATTCGCAGCATTCCTCACCCCAATGTTGTACACGTCGAAACTTTGAGAACCAGAAAATCCAAAGGAAACCACCACATATCGAATATTAAACCTTTTATTGAATGAAGATACTTTATGATTTAACATGCTGTAGTGCCATTTCCTAATTTTTATGACCACTTATGCAATTATATTCATGTGAATACTTACTGATGATTGTCGTATTTTTCTTGGCAAGTGCCCGGCAAGGTAAGGTTAGCAGGTCGCTTTTCTTGTCGTTACACATCTGACCGTGCACATTTTTCCAGATGAATTTACACATTTTATGACCACTTATCCAATTATATTTATATGACTACTTACTGATGATTGTCGTACTTTTCTTGGCAAGTGACCGGCAAGGTAAGGTTAGCAGGTCGCTCTTCTTGTCGTTACACATCAGACCGTGCATATTTTTCCAGATAAACTTACGTATCTTATGAATAATTATGCAATTTTGCCTAGTGAAATATTAATTTTATTAAATTCTCTCTCCATTAAAGTCTTTAATTCTCGCCTCTATTAACTACACAACATACAAGCTGAACACAAAGAGGGTCACATTTCTTGTTATCATTTTTTTTATGTATGTACGATTGTTTTCATGTTTTGTTTCTATGCATTATGAAATAGTTAAGATATAGCAAACACCAGTTGACTTTGACATTTTTGCCCTATGATATCTCAACATCGTGACTATTTTTACATTTTTTGCTGCTGCATTATGATATTATGTGTACATTTTTGCATCTGAACACTGTCTATATTTTTTGATATAATACGTTTCCTGTCATGCTATGCTGTATGCTTAATTATATCACTATAAACCAGTTTTTATCTAATGGGTATATGAATTAAATGCAAGACATTAATCCTTGTTCATCATTTTCAGAAAGAAATAACGTGTAAAGGAAATAAATTAAACAGAAATGGGAATTTCACCTACGGAATAAACGAAAGAAGATGCAAAAACCTTATGAGGAAGAGTAAATGGATCAGAATTAACAAGCATTAACAAGAATATACTATACACATCATAGAATAGCAGTCTTAACTAATTTTTTTTTCTTTTTTTTTTTTTTTCTCCAGAATACGAAGTGATTGATGCAGGCTGTCAGACAGGACTTCACATCTTAGTTTTAATGATGAAATATGATAGAAATAAGGAATAATTGTATAATGAATAATGAAGTGACTGTTTTGCAGATGATAATGAATGATGATGAACAATGATGAAGAATATGCTACTATGAATAATGAAGTTTTTCTTTACAGGTGATGATAATAATGGAGTTATGATAATGAAGTGATGGATAATGAAGTTTTTTTTTTTTTTTTTTTTTTTTTTTTTTTTTTTTTTTTTACAGATGAGGATGATGTTGAAGTTTATGTATTTATGCTCTGTAGTTATTTAAGTATTTGTTGCAGTTCGTTTTGACAGTATGTGTGGTATTGCATAGTATGATGACTGAAGGTTTTGGAAAGGACAGCTAGGGAACACATTTCACTACCTGTTAATTCGAAGTTCACTACTTTTCAGCATAAAATGCGTTTCTTCTTTCAGTCTAATAATCCATTTTTGTATATTTTGCAGGAGAAATTATTCACGAATTAATGTACTATAAGCAGTTGTTCATTAAACCCATGTCATTTATGAATGTGATTACATATACTCTACTTGTTTCATACTCTTGATACAGCTGACTCATGACGAATGACGTTACACATTTTCATTTGCAGCAATAACTCAAAAGCAAATATTGTTATTAATTATCGATCCAAACGCAATGCATTGCTAGCACAAAAAAAAAAATGAGGACAATGTTTACTATAATTACATTAATTACGCCATTTATTAACTCATTTTCAATGATGACTTCTGATGGTTTGCAATTAGGCAATGACTTCCAACGTTCTCTGTAAAGTTACTCATGAACATTATTCTGTAATACTGCGTACATGGTACAGAAATGTTCAATGACTGGGCAATGAGTGCCACCCATTACTAGTGTAATTCTCAATGAAGACTAGTATGTGACGTAATGTCCTTCACCTTCTAAGCTAATTACCTGGAATTACTGCAATATCCATTTGTCCTGTATATCCTCATGATCATGGAGCACTATATATTATGGTCCCACTGTTTGGTTTACCCAATGTACTACCAAAAAGATAACATGGAATATTACTACGGCATTTCAGTGTCTTGGCTACACTGATTAATACTTCTGGGAAAAGAATTTTAGATTGCCTCACTTGGTGTTGTGCTTCTGTAGAAAGATATGGACTTTCAGTGCAGCTGCGTGCAACCTAAAGTGGTACAACCATGATGCAATCCTTCCCTTTCCTATCCTAATTCATGTAACATATTAAAAATCATTTTGTTATCATGATTTGTATTCATGGCCTATACATTTTGTGATTTGCTGATATGTTCTATACTACTGTGCGTGTGCACTTTTGCCATATAGCGAGTGGACGGTTGTACTGAGCGGGCGTCGGCATGCGTCGACGGGGTGCTGTTCTTCCGAATCTGGTCAGGATTGTGGTGGACAATGTGTATTATTGTTGAGGGTAATGAAGCAGCATTGCGCTCAGCTAATACTGTATGTTGATTATAATTAATTTGTTCAAAAATGATGCCCCAATAATAACCTTTTATAAAGTAACTCATTTAAAGAAAAAGATTCATTTCAAGCTAAATAATATTTCCTATGCATTCCCTCCAAGAAACAAAATTAAATATAAGCCAGCATTGCACGAAGCTATGCCAAAAAATAAGAGCAGATATAGATGCAGTTTTACTGAAGTAAGAATTTTGGTTTAATTATTTCACAGGGCCGTAGGTCAGCGCTTCTGCACTTATAAAATTTATCAGGTTTAATTATTTGTGTTGAGATGTTACATACAGTTCGTGGTTCATTATTTAATTAATGTTATTGTGGGTTTAATGATCAATCATCATTCCTTAACTTTTGTGTGGAGTTTACATTTCGGCCATTGTTATTCTTTAATTTTGCAAGGAGGTTACGCTTGGCTCATTTTTATTATTCAATTTTGTGGGAAGACAACATTTGGCACATTTTTTTACAAACATTGACTTTTAAATTTCATGCGGGGAGGTTACAAGGTGAATTTTGTTTTTCTGTTTATGCAGGGTGTCTACGTGGACAAGGAAAAAAAATTCCCGGATTTTTCCCGGATTTCCCGCTTAAAAACCCACTTTCTCCCGGTTGACAGTATATTTTCCCCTCTCACTCCTTTGAATGGTTATGGTTTTGTACACGGGCGTACAATTTCCCGGCACTTTAGAAAACGAAACTCAGAGAAAAAGACACGTTTTGGAAATGTCTTTGATGTGCAGCAACATGTACGCTGCGTATTTTCATATTACGAAAACATACATTGGAAATCCACCAAACACTGCATGTTACTTTCCGAACCATTGAAACCAAGATTTCTATGCGCTTTTGTAAGCCGTTCGTAACTCATGTCACGTGATCTCGCCAGCCGATGACGGGGAATATTCAGAGCATAGGACACGTGATGTAGTCAGCCAATAGCAACATCAGTGTTAAGTAGCGCGCCAAACAGGGAAAGATAATAGTTTAAATTAATATACATAGTGTTGTTACAAGAAAAGCAAAGCTTTCACATAAAATATTGGTCTCAAGCTGCAAGAGAAGCTAAGCTTTCGCATATACTGTTGATCTTTTTTGCGCGTCTTACACATAGGTATCATACAAATGTGCCTGTAAATTTTTAATAATGACATAAAGTCTGATCTTCAGGGTTCGAGGGTTCGAAATGCTTCTAAATGGCTCGTCATCAGACACCTGATTTTTAAATGAGAGTCAAACGCTTGGTGATTTAATAAATTCACGGTCCATTCTTGTATGTAGTTCAACTTACGTAAAAGGATATTAACTTGGAAAGTAACGCTTTTCAAACCACCAATCGTAATATGGGAATTAGTGAAGTTCGGTGGCAGGAGGAACAAGACTTCTGGTCAGGTGACTACAGGGTTATAAATACAAAATCAAATAGGGGTAATGCAGGAGTAGGTTTAATAATGAATAAAAAAATAGGAGTACGGGTTAGCTACTACAAACAGCATAGTGAACGCATTATTGTGGCCAAGATAGACACAAAGCCCATGCCTACTACAGTGGTACAAGTTTATATGCCAACTACCTCTGCAGATGATGAAGAAATAGATGAAATGTATGACGAGATAAAAGAAATTATTCAGGTAGTGAAGGGAGACGAAAATTTAATAGTCATGGGTGACTGGAATTCGTCAGTAGGAAAAGGGAGAGAAGGAAACATAGTAGGTGAATATGGATTGGGGGGAAGGAATGAAAGAGGAAGACGCCTTGTAGAATTTTGCACAGAGCATAACTTAATCATAGCCAACACTTGGTTCAAGAATCATAAAAGAAGGCTGTATACCTGGAAGAATCCTGGAGATACTAAAAGGTATCAGATAGATTATATAATGGTAAGACAGAGATTTAGGAACCAGGTTTTAAATTGTAAGACATTTCCTGGGGCAGATGTGGATTCTGATCACAATCAATTGGTTATGAACTGCAGATTGAAACTGAAGAAACTGCAAAAAGGTGGGAATTTAAGGAGATGGGACCTGGATAAACTGAAAGAACCAGAGGTTGTAGTGAGTTTCAGGGAGAGCATAAGGGAACAATTGACAGGAATGGGGGAAAGAAATACGGTAGAAGAAGAATGGGTAGCTCTGAGGGATGAAGTAGTGAAGGCAGCAGAGGATCAAGTAGGTAAAAAGACGAGGGCTACTAGAAATCCTTGGGTAACAGAAGAAATATTGAATTTAATTGATGAAAGGAGAAAATATAAAAATCCAGTAAATGAAGCACGCAAAAAGGAATACAAACGTCTCAA
This sequence comes from Schistocerca cancellata, assembly GCF_023864275.1. Classification (NCBI taxonomy): domain Eukaryota; kingdom Metazoa; phylum Arthropoda; class Insecta; order Orthoptera; family Acrididae; genus Schistocerca; species Schistocerca cancellata. The sequence continues at coordinate 14,715,083 of NC_064637.1, forward strand.
AAATGATATCGACAGGAAGTGCAAAATGGCTAAGCAGGGATGGCTAGAGGACAAATGTAAGGATGTAGAGGCTTGTCTCACTAGGGGTAAGATAGATACAGCCTACAGGAAAATTAAAGAGACCTTTGGAGAGAAGAGAACCACTTGTATGAATATCAAGAGCTCAGATGGCAACCCAGTTCTAAGCAAAGAAGGGAAGGCAGAAAGGTGGAAGGAGTATATAGAGGGTTTGTACAAGGGCGATGTACTTGAGGACAATATTATGGAAATGGAAGAGGATGTAGATGAAGACGAAATGGGAGATATGATACTGCGTGAAGAGTTTGACACAGCACTGAAAGACCTGAGTCGAAACAAGGCCCCGGGAGTAGACAACATTCCATTTGAACTACTGATGGCCTCGGGAGAGCCAGTCATGACAAAACTCTACCATCTGGTGAGCACGATGTATGAGACAGGCGAAATACCCTCAGACTTCAAGAAGAATATAATAATTCCAATCCCAAAGAAAGCAGGTGTTGACAGATGTGAAAATTACCGAACTATCAGTTTAATAAGTCACAGCTGCAAAATACTAACGCGAATTCTTTACAGACGAATGGAAAAACTGGTAGAAGCCGACCTCGGGGAAGATCAGTTTGGATTCCGTAGAAATGTTGGAACACGTGAGGCAATACTGACCTTACGGCTTATCTTAGAAGAAAGATTAAGAAAAGGCAAACCTACGTTTTTAGCATTTGTAGACTTAGAGAAAGCTTTTGACAATGTTAACTGGAATACTCTCTTTCAAATTCTGAAGGTGGCAGGGGTAAAATACAGGGAGCGAAAGGCTATTTACAGTTTGTACAGAAACCAGATGGCAGTTATAAGAGTCGAGGGGCATGAAAGGGAAGCAGTGGTTGGGAAAGGAGTAAGACAGGGTTGTAGCCTCTCCCCGATGTTATTCAATCTGTATATTGAGCAAGCAGTAAAGGAAACAAAAGAAAAATTCGGAGTAGGTATTAAAATTCATGGAGAAGAAGTAAAAACTTTGAGGTTCGCCGATGACATTGTAATTCTGTCAGAGACAGCAAAGGACTTGGAAGAGCAGTTGAACGGAATGGACAGTGTCTTGAAAGGAGGATATAAGATGAACATCAACAAAAGCAAAACGAGGATAATGGAATGTAGTCAAATTAAGTCGGGTGATGCTGAAGGAATTAGATTAGGAAATGAGACACTTAAAGTAGTAAAGGAGTTTTGCTATTTAGGGAGTAAAATAACCGATGATGGTCGAAGTAGAGAGGATATAAAATGTAGACTGGCAATGGCAAGGAAAGTGTTTCTCAAGAAGAGGAATTTGTTAACATCGAGTATAGATTTAAGTGTCAGGAAATTGTTTCTGAAAAAATTTGTATGGAGTGTAGCCATGTATGGAAGTGAAACATGGACGATAACTAGTTTGGACAAGAAGAGAATAGAAGCTTTCGAAATGTGGTGCTACAGAAGAATGCTGAAGATAAGGTGGGTAGATCACGTAACTAATGAGGAGGTATTGAATAGGATTGGGGAAAAGAGAAGTTTGTGGCACAACTTGACTAGAAGAAGGGACCGGTTGGTAGGACATGTTTTGAGGCATCAAGGGATTACAAATTTAGCATTGGAGGGCAGTGTGGAGGGTAAAAATCGTAGAGGGAGACCAAGAGATGAATACACTAAGCAGATTCAGAAGGATATAGGTTGCAGTAGATACTGGGAGATGAAGAAGCTCGCACAGGATAGAGTAGCATGGAGAGCTGCATCAAACCAGTCTCCGGACTGAAGACCACAACAACAACAACAACATCGTAATATTTTCCTGCGACCTGTTACAAATAGGTTCATTTCAGCAGTTGCCAGAGAGCTCAGGTAACAGGCGACACCGCGCTTGGGTAGGTATCATGACGTAGGAAGCCCGTATGTACGTACGTGTAAAAGATCATCAATGAAAGATGATACTGCAAGAGCATCGGAATTTCGTGAACCATATTAAAATGTGCACATTTAAAGTGCATACTTAAAGGCACACTCGTATGTCCAGATTCCCAATGATGTACCGTAGACCCCGACCTGATATTAAACTTTTAAGTGTGGTTTTCAGGATGTAAATTTTGTTGGAGCACCAGTACTGTATTATATCATGTTTGGTTCTTTATTATGGCATAATGCCATACGTGCTAGAAAATGAAAACGTGCACTTGAAATGCAGCGAACAGTTGAAACTACCCAGTACTGTGGAATTAAACATTTCGTTTCAGATACATTGACTGCCTCTGCGGAAAAGATTAGCAAAAGTCAAATTTCTTTAGCAAACAGACAAAAATAACTTCATTGTACCGCAAGGCGATTAATGCTTGACTGTCAGAAAGGTGGAAATAAAATAAAATCTGAAACTAATGACATATTTCAGCCTTTAGTAATTATGTGAATGTGTTTTAATTCACTTGATAGCTCCCGGCCACGGATATCCGTTTTGTTTTCATTTGACGTGAGAGTAAACGAAGGGGAAACAGCAAAATCACTGAACGTAAACACGGGTCACGTGGAGACTACCCACTATAGCTCAGATTGCTCTGCGCATCAGCCCCGGATCTATGACATTTGCGAACCGAAATCGAATTTTAAAAATATGTTCATCTTGTAGCGCACATCTTTCTGAAAAGTCTGAAACATAAAACTTATGTATTCGAGGAAATGTAAGACATATTATTTGGTCTTAAGTATGCCCAAGTGCAGTTCCATGCCTCTTCATAAAGCATTTTTCTACTGCACGTCTAAACTATATTCAGGAGAGTGGAAATTGAAATGTCCTGTGGTGCCTCTCCTGCTCCCAGTCGTCCGGTTTGGCAGCCTGTCTCTCTTTAAAAAAAATCTCGCAATTAATAGCGGATGGGATTATTTGTAATCGAGAGAACAAGAACTCTTCGGAAAATCTGAACTCTTCATTGCCCATTAGTTAATAACTTGCTGTTTTGTGTGTCATAAAATTAAATATAGGATATATACACTACTGGCCATTAAAATTGCTGCACCACGAAGATGACGTGCTACAGTCGCGAAAATTTAACCGACAGGAAGAAGATGCTGTGATATGCAAATGATTAGCTTTTCAGAGCATTCACACAAGGTTGGCGGCGGTGGCGACATCTACAACGTGCTGACATGAGGAAAGTTTCCAACCGATTTCTCATACACCAACAGCAGTTGACCGGCGTTGCCTGGTGAAACGTTGTTGTGATGCCTCATGTAAGGAGGAGAAATGCGTACCATCACGTTTTCGGCTTTGATGAAGGTCGGATTGTAGCCTATCACAATTGCGGTTTATCGTATCGCGACATTACTGCTCGCGTTGGTCGAGATCCAATGACTGTTAGCAGAATATGGAAGCGGTGGGTTCAGGAGGGTAATACGGAACGCAGTGCTGGATCCCAACGGCCTGATATCACTACCACTCGAGACGACAGGCATCTTATCCACATGGCTGTAACGGATCGTGCAGCCACGTCTGGATCCCTAGTCAATAGATAGGGACGTTTGCAAGACAACAACCATCTGCACGAACAGTTCGACGACGTTTGCAGCAGCTTGGACTATCAGCTCGGAGACCATGGCTGCGGTTACTCCTGACGCTGCATCACAGACAAGAGCGCCTGCGATGGCGTACTCAATGACGAAGCTGAGTGCACGAATCGCAAAACGTTATTTTTTCGGATGAATCCAGGTTCTGTTTACAGCATCATTATGGTCGCATCCATGTTTGGCGACATCGCGGTGAACGCACATTGGAAGCGTGTATTCGTCATCGGCATACTGTGGTATCACCTGGCATGATGATATGGGGTGCCATTGGTTACACGTCTCGGTCACCTCTTGTTCACATTGACGGCACTTTGAACAGTTTACGTTACATTTCAGATGTGTTAAGACTCGTGGCTCTACCATTCATTCAATCCCTGCGAAACCCTGCATTTCAGCAGGATAATGCACGACCGCATGTTGCAGGTCCTGTACGGGCCTTTCTAGATACAGAAAATGTTCGACTGCAACCCTGGCCAGCACATTCTTCAGATCTCTCACCAATTGAAAACGTCTGATCAATGGTGGCCGAGCAACTGGCTCGTCACAATACGCCAGTCACTACTCTTGATGAACTGTGGTATCGTGTTGAAGCTGCATGGGCAGCTGTACCTGTACACGCCATCCAAGCTCTGTTTGACTCAATACCCGGGCGTATCAAGGCCGTTATTACGGTCAGAGGTGGTTGTTCTGGGTACTGATTTCTTAGGATCTATGCACCCAAACTGCGTGAAAATGTAATCACATGTCAGTTCTAGTATAATATATTCGTCCAATGAATACCCATTTATCATCTGCATTTCTTCTTGGTGTAGCAATTTTAATGGCCAGTAGTGTAAAACCAGTACTCACAAGAGATAAGCAAGAAATTACACATTTCTTCAAACCTTAGCTCCTAGCATTTTTTTCTCTCTAATCTTGCTACAGCTTTACATGGCGTGTTTTCCTTTCTGTGAAAGAATCTTTTACCTCATCAAAGTTTGTCAAACGTTTTGCTACATGGAAAATCGAAATGTAGTTATCTAATACTGAAAAAGCTATTAATACAATTAATACCCAAGACTGGTGCGGTTTCTCGATCTGGTTACGTCTATTTTGTCCCTGTCTGCTAGATAAAACAAAATAGGCCTTTCTAATACGGCAGCAATTTTATAACACACCAAATAAACGAGACTGTTTTGGCACAAATGGTCATTTTTATAACACGACAGAATATAATCCAATAAGTATCAATAGCAAATGCATATTAGGCCTACTACAAGCAAAAAGCTTTATGTTAGGAAATAGTTTCACGTTTCATTCATATGCACCAGCTTCTCTAGCATGACATCGAAAACTAGTATTACGAAATTTTTATATAAATTTGGAATCGTCTTATTCTTCTATAATTTGTGTGATGTTCTCATTTCTTCTCCGTCCTCGTTCTAACAAACAATCCTGTCATCACCAATTCTGTAGCTATTGCTGCCACTGTCAAAATTTGTTCGCCGATAACTTCACTAACCCTGCCAGAATCACTGGTTTAGTTCTCCCGCACTTATTCTCCGGTTAGGCGTTCTTACGTGTTCGTACAACACGTTTTCCGCATTACTTCCATAATAGAACTTAAGCGGCTGGTAGCTGGGGACTGTACTACTGGTCCTTACTAGCGTAGCGATCTGGCCAAACATTTTCTGTCAAAACTTCATTTTCTTGGACACACCGAGAAGATAATACATAATCTTTCTCACCTGTTATTCCTGTCAGTCGTTTATTTCCATTCTGATAGCATGAGTCTATGGATTTCGCTATTAATTATAACAACACTGATCATTCCCACACCCAATCAGCCACATAATCAGACAACGATTGCCATTCTTCCATTCGGCTTTACTCCACTCAGCTCATGTAGCCCCGTCCCCTTTTGTCTGTGGAAAGTTTATTTTTAGATGCGACGAGGAGTCTCCTGACAGAGACATCACGTACACTATGCTTGCATTCAAAAGTCAGCTTATCATTCATTCAGAAATCAACTTAAAATGTGTTCAAATACCAACAGAGAAGCATTTCAAAATCATATGACTAATTGATAGGCAAATGTGCGCTGGATGCTAGGTGCTTTATGAAACAAGTTTTTTTCCCCTCAAGAATATGAATTAGGCGCCCCCTTTTCCCGGAAGTATCTAGCTGCTTGCTGCGACTGCTTGCACAGCCAACAGCCACATTCCTGTTGACAGAAGCGGGAGAATCTACTACTCAAACGTGACTCTACTGTGCATGCGCATGAGCCCGCGAACTGCTAAAACAGATCGAATGTAAACAGTTGCGACTTCACGCTCATTGGAGGCAATTTGTTGTTATGAAGCACTGCATAGTCTTCCTAAAGCCTTTGACACATTTTCAGTCTGCAGACGCTTGCATGAGCACTTGTGTCGTCGTTGTATATGGCGCATTTCCTTTCCAATTTAAGTTATTTTTCTCTCGTTTATGTTTTATTTTTGAAGTATTATTCTGCAGTAGCGGGATACAGTAATATCCTTTGTTAGTGTGTCGGTTCTTACTAGTCAAAATTACAAAAATTTAACGGAAAACTAAAACAATGAAAAATTCCCGGAATTCTAAAAATATCCCGGGTTTTTCCCGGTTTTCTCCCGGATGAAAAAAATCCCGGGTTTTTCCTGGATCTCCCGGTTGTCCCGGGTCGTAGAGACCCTGGTTTATGTGTGAAAAGTTACTTGTGAATATATGTAGTAGTTAATTGCTCATAATGGATGGTGGAAATAGTTAATGTATCTATTCAGTCGTTTCTGGTGGGTAGTCCCGGCCCGCCTCCTCATTGGCTAGGGATGGACACCTCTGTGCAAGTAGCTCAGGTTGGCTAAGAGGACAATTTATGTTCATTGCTATAGAGTAGAATGCTCTTTTAATTTTGTTTGTGTTCGTCTTCAAAAAATAACCACAATTGTAACATGTAGCACTGTTTAGTCATTAGAATCCCCACGAAAAAGTGCTAGTAAGTAAGTTTTTGCATGTAAAGTAAATATGAAAAAAAGTACCTGCGAAGCCATCTGTATAAAGTTTTGAACGCCACAAGTCCAGACGGTTCTGCGTCAATAGCAGGAATTGTGCTGCCCCTCGCCACACTCGCCCACGCCTAACAGGCGGGACAGCAACTGCCTCCTTGCCAACTGGCGGACTTTCACTGTACCTATCAAACTATGAGGAAGACATCCACAAATTCCAGCTGCACATCTGCGGTCTCCTATCAGAAAAGAAATTTGAGTGTGTTTAATCCTTCCAGAGGACAAGTGTCCTCCGTACACGGACAAGGCAATTAAAGATCTTCACAGTCTTGGGATCGATAGATACACTGTTTGAGGAAGTTGATGGGAAAATATTACAAACTCTATTCGATGAGAGTATCCCACTGAATCCCTGTGTTGCTCATCATTACCAAGCAGCATACGATATTGTCCTTGAAACTGTCACAAAGGTGCATGAATACTTAGTATGACAGTACACCGTATCACTCCTGGAATCTCAGCAAAAGATTTAAGAAGGCTTCCTTTCACATGGGATTGGACGCATTTAAGGAGATGCATGCAAAAAGCCAGGGAAAAGGATGACCCATTTCAAAAAACTGGAAATAAAAGAAGTAAATTATATGGCGCTTGAGAAAAGTCTACTATTCTGGCCACTTACGTCTTTTCACATTTGGCAATGAACATGACGACACTGTTTATGCATTAGATTATGAGGAAGTCATGGTGATCTGTCACACCATATTGGCTACAACCTATTCCATCTGGTGTCATAACACCTTACCAAGAAATATACCTGGAAAACTATCAGAACAATTTCTAGTGAACTGTACAGCATCTATGATGGATCTTTTGAGATGTTAGGAAATTCTCTGTTTGAAGAAATCAGTAGATTTTAATCTATAGTTTTATGGTATACTTATTCACAATCATGATGATGTAGAGATTAGCAAAACATACCATCAATAGATTGAGGGGGATATCTCCTCTTCTAACCAGCAATGTGCAGCTAGAGTTCTCAACTATATCAGATCAGGCCAACTGTCACCTAACAAATTATCAGATTTATATGGATATGGAGATTATCGACACTGGGGTCACCCAACAGTAGATGAGGAAGCTGGTTGTTGGGAAGTGAAAACCATAGGGAAGACACGTAACCATTAGGACATAGTTTGCATAACAAACAACATTATGCTTCCTCAAAAGACAATTATATATCTCCTATAACCAAGGAAGACCTCCTCAGATGAAAAACAATAACTTCTTCAGAGTAAAGCCAATGCTAAAGATTTTGGATATGGGGAGGGGGGATTGATAATGTGGACTCTTCTGAGCTCACGTTCCTACATTGGAGTTTAGTGGAATTCTCTAAAACCTTTGATTTTTATTGCAGACCCGACTACACAGAATTGATAGAAAATACATCTCATGTCCTGTTAAGAGGAGAATTAAGAAGCATTTATTGTCCACAAAAACTAGGATACACCCCTCCCATGGGAGCACAAGTAGGAGTTTCCATGAAGAGATATTAAATAGAATCAATATTGTAATCCAAGAGATATGCTAGTTGGTGGCAGATAGGGGGATTCCAGATAACGGGAGAATTCTGATACTTTACGCAAAAGAGAGAGAATTAAAAATACTGCCCTGTCAATTTGCTACCATAATTTTGGGAATGCATATATCTTTTGTACTAACAGAGTCAAAATATTCAAATTCATATTTCCCAACTATCCGCTGCAATCCATGACCCTAGATTAAAACAAATGTTGAAAAGACCATCCCGACCGTGTTTCTTACATCAAAATGCGGGGAGGACACTAAAGAGGCTGAAGAGTATTTTGAAAAGAGCATTAATCTGATGAAAAGACAAAATACGCATAAATACAGTGACTAAGAACACATTAATGGTAGAAGTTGCCTCTCAGAAGGATTCTGATAAATTAATGAACAATGTCAAATAAAAAGAACATTTTAACTATGAAAACACCCAAAAACGACAGCCCCTTATGATCATTTAAGACGTGCCTACGAATTTGACACACAACGACATAATCGGCACCCTCTATATAAGCAAAATGTGAGAAGACCTAATGGATAAGTCAAATTTCATCGAAAAATTCAAGTTAAGATTCAAAACCACATAAATGAGGTTGCACCACAGCTAAGAAAAATAATCATACGTAACAATAGATTAAAGTTTGGCTGTAGTTCTGTCTCCATTAAGGACTATACTGCCATTGCAAAGTGAAAAAATTTCAGGACTACTGTCAAATAAGAAAACCAGATTGTGCACACTGTGTCGAGGACATAGCCAGTTTGCTGTATGTCTCTGTAAGAGTGTTTCGTATGTGTTATACTCCTTTTCAGGAATGTGACATGTTCTCTTTCTAAGGACAGTCACACTAAGGGTGCTAAAAAGAAAGCACACAAATCTCCCAGTAAAGTAGCAACGGATGTGGCGCGGTGGCAGAGGCTGTGCGACATTTTTTCTGTTGCAGAAACGGAGACTTCCCAGCAGATGGGTGAGGCCACTGGGACGATGGGTGGTGAAGGCGAGACTGGGGCTACGTGTGCTGCAGCAACAGCATCACAGTCCTGGCAAGAAGAAGCAGAGCCGACGCTGGTCGAGGTGGAGAAACTGGAAAATTGGAAGCGACGCCTGGGACATCGAACAAATCGGAAGACACTGGGGCTGCGGTTCCAGTGTCGAGATGCAAACAAGAAGGAAAGAACCTGGTGACTGCTGCGGCGACTAATACCAGTAGAAGGGAATTAGTTGATGTAAATGTAGATCAGCTAGTGACTGGCGGAGGGACGTGGCAGTCATTATACTCAGATCCTACCTCACAAGATTCCTCTAGTACTGTAGATCCGGCACCAAATGTTGTATATACGTACAGAGCTTACCCACCGGGGAACGTATATAACATCTGCGATGGAGCAATTAGATTATCGACACTGGAAGTGCCGTCTTTCTTAATAAGGCCTCTAAGGCAACTTGTTCGGGTTGGGCATCCGAATGGTAAGAGAGTTACCATCCAAGAATTACCATTCCAGCTCCGGTGGACGCAGATTGCATCGTCTTGGCAAAAGCAAACTTTTTGAGTATGCAGAGTTACTACTCTTAGTGCATAAAATGTACAGAAGTCGAGGAAGGGTATCTGAAATCGAAAATTTATACAAGGAAATGGTAATAATGTACGGAAAGATTAGTTGCAATCCTTCCCAGAAATGGCTGGATAGCTATTTTTATACCAGACATCCATGACTAGTGTCAAAATTTTCCAAATTAATGCAATGTGTAGCTTATCGGTTACACGACAATGCAGGAAACTGGTCAAGAAAACGAGGCACATATTATATTAATGCAGGAACCTCGTTTTTCCTCTGGCAGAGACACTGGCTTTTCAGTGACGGCTCAAGTGATAAATACTGGAGACAATCCAATGTCTGCTATAGTAATAATTAACAAGCTAAATAGAACAAGTCATAACTCAATTATGTACTTCACTTGAAAAAGTTGTTGAGGTCAACCTGATAAATACCAACTGTTACTTGATTAATGTTTACTGTCAGTTCAGAGAACACATAGCTCATTTTCAAACCACCTATCTCAGGTCCAGAGTGTTTTGAGGGCAAGTTATTGATAACAGTAATGGATAGCAATGCCAAATCACCATTATGGCATAGTCGGACACAAGATCCCCGTGGTGTTGCACTTGAGGACCTAATTATGCAGAAACATTTGCAGGTGGAGAACCTGCCAGGTAATCCACCAACTTAGAGAAGTGAAGCAGGACTTGCACCCAACATAGATGTATCCCTAACCAAGGAGATCGTAGGAAATACAGTGGTGAACTTGCATGTACTAGATGGATTGACCAAACGTGATCATAACCTAATTAACTGATTTACAATAGTACAAGGTGATCAAATGATGACTGGATTTCAGTGTCAGATTACGGGAGAGCCAATTGGGACCAGCTAGAGGAGAACTGTTCTCCTCCAGAGCTGCCTGATCACAACTTTGACGTAGACCAGGGGGTAGAGGCACTGGTTGTGTCTATAAAGGCGGCTGTCGCCGTATCACTACCAGCCAGGGGGCACAACAATTCCATTTAACAAACTACACAGGAATAAAGCACACATTTCAAGAAACCTTGACCAATCACTGGCAGAAAACTTGGGACGATTATGTCAATGCACAATTGGTGCTTGACCTTTGGGAATTCCCGTAACAGATGGTGAGGGAGAAGATGCATTTTCCAACGCTACTATCGACTGTGAAAGTAGCTGACACAGACAAAGTGACAAATGACTGGAAACAGATGGCTGAGGAGCTCCTCAAGGTGCTCCTTCTTAATGATCCTGCTGAAGATACAGATAACTGAGCAGTGATCAGGCAGGCGCACAGGGACTTGTACGTGACCGAGATGAACATTTACCACTTCTCTCCGGAGCTGGAGAATGCCATGTACTAGTTTGCAAAGAGAAAATCTCGAGGACCAGATGCTATCCCTGCAGAAATACTGCAGCACCTGGCCCACAAAATTGCAGCATATCTCACAACTATATACAACCACTACATCGAGGTTCAACATGTTCCATCCAGATGGAAAACTGCAGAAGTTGTGACTATTAGAAAGGACCCTGACAAAATCTCGTCCTTACCAAAATCATACCGACCTGTACGTCTACTTGACATCCTGAGTAATGCCTTTGAAAAGCTACTTGTTCATAGACCTGCGAGCCATAGAATGTTAAACGGGATGAGCAACTTGCAGTTCGGGTTTCGTAAAGGCAAACCACCACCAGATGCAATCAATAAGGTTGCCGACACTGTCTCTCATCCGCGTGATGTTATGTCCTGGGAGTCACGGTGGATATATCTGGCGCATTTGACAACCTGCGGCCGGCTCTCTTCTCTCAATTAAGGGAGGATCGAGTGTCCGGCTTCGCTCTACGGTTGTTTAAAGGATTACTGGCGTGATAGTCACGAGGATCACTGTGCCGGATGCTGTAGTGTTCAAACAGATAACCAGAGGATGTCTACAGAGTTCTGTGTGTGGCCCCATTTTCTGGGATGTCAATATGGACCCTTTGCTAAATGCACTAGAGACGAACAATGCAGTACTTGTGGCAGTGGGCTATGCTGATGATCTTTTCATCTCGGTCGAAGGAGACAGTCGAGCTGAAATAGAGGCTCGATCAAGAACTGCAACTGACATACTAATGCAATGGTGAAACACATCAAAGCAAGTGGTCGCACCTCATAAATAACATTATATCCTACAAAAAGGTAAATTGGCAAGAGATCCAGTTATAAGAACGAATAACCGAATAGTTTCCCAAAAGCATGGGATCAGATACTTTGGTGTTTACCTTCGTGAGACTTGGAGTTATGTACCACATATTAGTCATGTAGCTATAAAAGCTGCAGGTGTCTTTAACAAATTAATAAACATTGGGCAAAGACGTTTACACATCCCTCCTGTTGCAACCAGAAAGTACCACAACTCCACATTAGTGCCAATAGGAGGGTACGCTGCCAGTGCGTGGGCCCACCAGCTCACAGGCTCACACTGGTGTGGCCTACTAATCATGTCTGGAGAATACAACAAAGTGTGATGATAACGTGTGTTGGTGCCTTCAGCACTGCACCAACCGATCCTATACTTGTCATAATGGTCTTCTGCCCATCAGACCTACTAATGGGACAAAATGCCACAACACTTTGGCTACATAAGTGTGCCTTTGAAGATATAACCGGCAGCCATCTGGTCAATATATGGGAAATTAAACATTGGACATCAGCTACACGGCAGATGTCAATGCTGACACAGGAAGAAGGACCTTTAATTTCCTTCCAAACGTAAGGGAGATGCTAAAATTAAAATACTTAAAGCCTACTCACGGTGTGATTCATTTCCTAACTGGTTACGGCCCGTATCCGACGTATTTTTTTTGGATAGGTACCCGACTTACACCAGTGTGTGTCTTTGGCGCCCCGGAGGGTCACCTGAGCAAGTGGTCTTTACGTGTTCTAGCTTCGAGCAGGTTGCCTCGGAGTTACGACAAGAATTACAAAACATTCCAATGCATGATATATTACAAGATCCGGACAAATTTTCTATCTTTTCAAGATTAGTTAATTTGATTTCGATTAATAGAAGAACGGTATTTGTGCAGAACCACAATTGAAGAAAACTTAGGGGGGGGAAAGCCTTACTCCTAGCTCCTGCTGAGCAGTATTGGCATCGGACAATACACTGTCCCAACCTTACATAGTTCCCAATTGTGGGTGGTCTCGCACGCTCTGGCCTGACCGCCCCAGGGGCAATAGCCTTCTGTTGCTGCTGGTGGCTTGGCAGGCCTCGCCTGTGACTGGAACCAGAGGTAACAGGACAGCAAAGAGGGCAAGTAGGGTTGTGTGGGTGAGACTTGTCTATCTATCGCAAAATAGACACGGAGGAGGTCTCAGAGTGGGTGCAGGCTATGTTGCCTTCGTGTTCGGTCCAACTGCAATACTTAAATATCGACAACTGTATACTGACCTCGATACCTGAATCTCGAATGTGACACGTATATAGTGTACATACCATGCTGTACTTGTTACATATTAGTGCATAATACGAAGTAGAATTGTATGTGTGTTTTGTATTGTAGTTGCATGTTTGAATTGTAGTATTGTGAACATTAAAGGTGGTGGAGGAAACAAACAAAATAATGGAGTGCTTACCTAGATACTAGTGTCAGGCCCACCTCCTCGCGGCTGGGGACGGGCAATGATCCAGGAAATGAGGAGCAGATAAGAGGCCAGATACTTCGTATAAAATAGTATACACTATGTAAAGTATGTAATAATAAATCATTGTACAATTGTACTAAAGTAAAAAATAAAGTTTTTGTACATCCCACTTTTGCCATCTAGGTGGTGGGCTATAGTTAGAAAATTTTAACTTGTAAAAAAACTTGTACCTATGAAACTACGTGTATCAAATTTTGAACGCCCTTTTTCCTAGCACCTGCGCCTCAACGGCGGGAACTATGCCAGCCCTCGACACCGTCGCCCACGCCTCACGTGTGGGACAGCGACGCCCTCAGTGCCGACCGGCAGACTCTCGCTGTACCTGTGAAACTATGAGAAAGACATCAACAAATTCCTGATGCTCATCTGCAGTTTCCTATCAGAAAAGAAATTTGAGTGTATTTAATCCTTCCAAAGGACAAGTTTCCCCTAACATGGACAAGGCAGTCTTGGGATCAATTGATACACTGTTAAAATTGACACTGAGAAAGTTTATCAGAAAATATTACAAACGCTATTTGATGAGAAGGTCCCACTCAATCCATGCATGCAAAAAGCCAGAGAAAAAGGTGACCCATTTCGAAAAAATTGGAAAGAACAGAAAAAAAATTATATGGTGCTTGAGAAAAGTCTACTATTCTGGGCAGTTATGTCTTTCTACATTTGGCAAAGAACATGACAACAATGTTTTTGCATTACATTATGAGGTAGCCACGACGATCTGTGGCACCGTATTGGCTAGGACCTATTCCATCTGGTGTCATAACACCTTACCAAGAAATATACCTGGAAAATTATCAGAATAATTTCAAGTGAATTATACAGCATACATACTTGGACAAGGAGATAACCAAGATTGCAAAATTCTTATCCCCATACCAGAGCAATATCCAGTAAAGAATCATATCTTCAAGGACATCAGGATGATATTACTGCTAAGTGCAAATTCTTTATCCAGACTTTGACTGAGCAGGCACTCAAACTCGGGCTAGTTGTGAAACCAGAAAAAACCAGTTGCAGCAGACAGATACATACATAGGGTAAAGACAGCGTCAGGAGACTCAGCAAATGTCTTGAGTTACCTAGATTTAATAACATTGTTAAGTCGCTGCTCAGAATATTACGCACGGAATTTCCACATTGCAAACGGTCGGGATGGCTGCTTCGCAGAAAGGGTTTGAGTACACCACCGCATACTGTTTGGCATTAACTGAGTCTTCGGTGTCTATTATGGATGAAATCGAATCTCGGAATATCGATAGATCAATTGCTCAAAAAGAATACAGGAAACTAATGGATCAGTCATTTAAGAAACTTTTGATATCCATAAATTCAGATGTGGGAAGAAATACAATTCTAAAGCCTCTTAGTTATGTATATCGTGGACATCCGGATTCTCTCACCGCCTATGCTACATATCTTCGCTACATCAAAGATTCAAATTCTTGGGCCTAAGAATCCTGTATATAATGGAATACCGAGTTATTTCCATTTGGATCACCCGATTCAGAAATGTTGGTGTCAAACCGATATGCCCTGAATTTGAAGGGTCCCCCACCAGTTGTTCACTCAAGACAATGCTGACAAGCAATTCTTTAACTACTTGGTTACAACTAGACCATGCCATTGTAGAGTCTGTTAGAGGAGCAATATCACACTATATTGCACAAGCACCAAAAAACAAGAACAATTAGATTCTGGCTGATAAAGCAGACCTTGTTACAAACCTAGTGAGAAGAATCATTGAATTGGATATCTCGTTACTGGCCAATTGGTTTAAACTGTATAAGAGGTTGCAAACTCTAAAACAGATTGCCATGAGTCAATGTGTCCTACTGCAGTTGCCAACCACATTAGGAACTATTCATGGGCTATGATAGTTCCAGAGGGGCTGCAAGGTGTGACAATTCCCCATCCAGCTCACCAATTCCTTCCTAAATGGATACGATTTGAAAATGTTGAAGCACAAGACAGCCAAGACAATAGCAATGAATTTGTCTTGTATCAGTGGGCAGATCTTTCGACTGTAGACCGTTTATCTACATGAGGTCTTTAGTTTCCCCTTTATTGTGTCAAAAACCACTGAGAAAGTTACCGGGGTAATCTTCCAGGTTCCGTTTGTATCTAGACCACTAGATGCATCTAAGCGAGCAGCTCAATTAGCTGAGTGGGTCTGTATACTAAATAGTAATTTCTACAACATGCTGATGAAAATGGCAGCTTCTAGAACCGATTTGGATTTGGAAATTGTAAAACTGATAACCCATTCTAAAATTGGATGATCGGTAGTTCATAGATTGCACGGAAAAACCAGTACTGATTCACTCAGTTGTAAGTGTCGCTGAAATATTGGGTTGCAGCATAAAAGGTCCTGCACATAGCTATTTATCTGAGGCTCTGTTTCAGAGAATCTTTTAATCATTGTTACACTGCCTTTTACTCTAAGTCACCCACTTGTTTCCATAATTTATCCAGCACAGTCCTGCTTCCAGAGCTGATCCCAGAGGCTGAAGATCTGTATGGCGGAGGGTTACATGGAGAGATCCCCGAGATCCCTATGCATTGAAAATTTTATCCGAGGGATGATTTATGTCTTACATGCAATCCCTTGGGGATGAGAGGAAAGCGTCCAGGATTCTACCTGACGATCTATAAAAGATCCACGGCATCTCATGCTGCACGGGACGTCGTCCGGAGCGTGCGGATGGTGGTGCAGTCTGCGTGCACCGGGAGACCTTTTTCACGTCAGCGGGAAATATGCGTCACGGGTGCGGGACATGGTGACTGTGCTGTAACTCGGTCAGTTTTCAATCTGGATTCTGCATTCTGGTTGCCATTGTTCCTGTGCTCAGGGGAAGGATGCGTACACAGTCTCTCCTTCCCAAGTGCCCCCATCTGCCGTCTCGCGGAGCGGATGTTAAGACTTCAGGAGACCGAAGTGTAGGGGTACGGCAGTGTGCTGACCGTCTCGCGCACCAGTTCTGACGGCTTGGCTCGCCACGGTGGATTCCGCCCTGATCCGTCGAGTATCCTTCGCTGTGTCTCTGGATTTCTGGGACACGATCCACCGAGTCGGGGTGTGGTGACATGTTCCCCACTAGGTTATCTGGGTCCAGACCCCCTGAATGTCTGGGTGACCGCCCCGGCACCTGAGAACGACCAGATCCTCGACCTTACGTGAGAGCTCGGCCTAGTACGAGCCAAGGATGGAGAGTGAATCCGGTCTCCCTGAATGCGGGCAGCATTCGCCAATACTTTGTTGATGCCGTTGTTGAAGAGGACTAGTACGCTGTACGCGTGGCGTGCTAAACTTGGTAGTTCAGTTGTTGAAAGCTCTCGGTCAACGGATGGGACCGGTGGGCGAGCTGCATGTACCCTCCCCTCATGCCACAGAGGCAGGACTGGGGAAAGAGACGGGCCTTCATTTTTCACTCTCTTATATAGTCACCACGGCCGAAAATCGAGACAATGATAAAGTGCTCGAGGCGGATGCATAGCTTGTAGTGAATATTACTGTCGCTGAGCGACATGTGCAGTTTTTAAAGTTTGTAGATTCTTGCATCAAAAGTGGGAAGATAAGCAACTATGCAATAAAGCATATTAGGGATTCTGTAGCTAGATAGGCAATGGCTAATTCACAAGTAGAAGGGAGAAATATGGAGTTGGAGAAGGAGAATCAACAGTTCAGAAGCTAACCAGTACATATGCCATGGTTGCAAGTGCCCCAGTGTAATAGCGCCGATGGCTAAAGAGACAATACAAAAAAACATAAAGAAAGTTGTATCTACAGTCTTTATTAAACCTAATGCGGGTGAAGATATTTGAGATGTGGAGACGGAATTTCAAAAATGTATTGATCCAAAATGTAATAAGATTAAAATTAACAATGTCGAGACACCCAACAATGTATTAATAGTGGAAACAGCCTCTCAGGAGGATACCAAAAGAATAGTAACGAACCAGCTGTTACAAAAAGTAAAGTGCGCACCTCCATTAAAGAGACGACCTGTAATGTGTTTGTATGACGTACTTAAATTCATGTCTGCGGACAGCTTATTGGATGCCGTATACACTCACAATTTTGATGTTCGATTACAAGGGAAGAATTTGACAGTCAGTTCAGGTTAAGATTTAAAATAGGTCCACAAGAGAAACTAACAGTTCATTATATCCTTGAGGTGTCACCAGAATTATGGAGGGTCCTGATGGGAATACACAGATTGTACACTGGCTACTGAGTACAGAATATTAAAGACTATTTGGCAGTTCCTCCATGTACCACGTGACAAGATCTAAATCATACAAACAAGTATTGTGGTGAAGCTCAGGATGTATGTGTCCATTGTGGGCAGTAGGAGCATGAGAGGAAGGACTGTCCAAATAAAGACAGGCCTCCGGTTTCTATACCATACAAAAAGAGAGGTCAAATGTGTGGAGGACCGAAGGACTGCCTCACATACAAAATGATTCTTGACAGGCTAATTCAATGAACCAATTATGGATCAGTATTTGGTCCCGTTTTTTGTGATATTAATATGGAATGTGTTAGCACCTTGCAGAGGGTTGCTTCAGTGTTGGGTGTCGTTGCCTATGTGGATGACCTTGTCATACTGGGGGAGGGTAACAGCCAATCCCTTATTCAGGAACATGCTAGATTAGCTATTGCGTTACTGCAGAATTTGTGTAATCAGTCCAAGCTAAAAGTTAGACCACCAAAATCAGTATATAGGCTGTTAAAAGGGATGCTTCACAGAGACCAACAGCTTGGATTAATGATGTTATTGTTTCTAGATAAGACTCAGCACGATTCCTGGGTGTGCATTTAGACGAACGTTGGAATTTTGGTGCACATACAGGACAAATAGCTGCTAAATCATTGGCTCTGTTCAATAAACTAACAACAATTGGACAGCGGCACTTCCACCAGCTGGTGATACCACTCCCTAAATCACAATTGTTTATCAGCAACTATGGAGCAAGTGGGTGGACCCACAGATTAACCATGGCTCTGGCAGTCAGGAGAATCCTAAGAAATGTTTTACTAAGATGTGTAGATGCTTTTAGCACCAGCCCAACACATGCCCTGTTTGTTGTTATGAGGTTGTGTGCATTCGATTTGATCATTTGGCAGCAGGCTGCATTTTACTGGTTACAGAAAAAGGACATTCAACGTGTTCCTGATATATTGAGTGCGCCCCCACAAGCATTAACGCAATAAAGGAACAGTTATTAAATATATGGCAAAAGAAATGGTATTGGTGCGAAACGATTCAGAGAGTACACACTTTCTTTCCAAGTGTTCTATGTTTAAATAATAAGATTATGGTGCCCTCTCAGGGCATCATACACTTTCTGACTGGCCACCGACCCTACCCGGTTTACTTACACCAGATAGAAACCTCTGCCGGGGTGTGACTGTGGGTCCCCGATAGGTACTCTGGGCATGCAGTGTTCCAATGTCCGATATATGAACAAATTACCTCGGAGGAGAAGCAGCTCCTACCAACACGTGACTTTGTTGACATATTCAACAATGAAAACCACTTTAAAACATTCTCTAATTGGCGAATGCTCTGTCTAGAGGCTCAGCGATTATACCTAACGAGAGACTGAAATGAACACGACAGGACACCATTTGGTACTGATTATCTTAATGTAAATGGGACACAGTAAGTCCGCCCCAGGAAAAGGCAACTATTGGGGTAAGGCAGCTGTGAAATCCTAGGAAAGAACTCAGTGGGGGAACAATTGTGTGAAGAGTGTACTTTTTATTTCTTAGTTACACCATTCATAAGTATGCTTGGTGTTGGTGGGACAGCATTTCTATGAGTAAATCTTGTGTGTAAATTTAAAAATGTAAACGTAAGAAGAGGTGAATTTTGTTTTTCAGTTTATGTGTAAAAAGTTATTTGTGAATATATGTAGTAGTTAATTGCTCATAATGGATGGTGGAAATAGTTAATGTATCTATTCAGTCGTTTCTGCTAGGTAGTCCCAGCCCGCCTCCTCATTGGCTAGGGATGGACACCTCTCTGGAAGTAGCCCAGGTTGGCTAAGTAGCCAATTTATGTTCATTGCTATAGAGTAGAATGCTCTTTTAATTTTGTTTGTGTTGTCTTTAAAAAGTGACCACAATTGTAACATGTAGCACTGTTTAGTCATTAGAATTCACACGAAAAAGTCCTAGTAACTGGGTTTTTGTATGTAAAATAAATATGAAAAAAAGTACCTGCGAAGCTATCTGTATAAAGTTTTGAATGCTGCTTTTCCCGACAGTTGTGCATCAACGGCAGGAATTGTGTTGCCCCTCGCCACACTCGCCCACGCCTAACAGGCGGGACAGCAACTGCCTCCTTGCCAACTGGCGGACTTGCACTGTACCTATGAAACTATGAGGAAGACATCCATGAATTCCAGATGCTCATCTGCAGTCTCCTGTCAGAAAAGAAATTTGAGTGTGTATAATCCTTCCAGAGGACAAGTGTCCTCCTTACACGGACAATGCAATTAAAGATGTCCGCAGTCTTGGGATCAATAGATACACTGTTTGAGGAAGTTCGTGGGAAAACATTACAAACTCTATTCGATGAGAGTATCCCACTGAATCACTGCGTTGCTCATCATTACCAAGCAGCATACAATATTGTCCTTGAAACTGTCACAAAAGTGCAGTACACCGCATCACTCCTAGAATCTCAGCAAAAAATTTAACAAGTCTTAGTTTCACATGGGATTGGACACATTTAAGGAGATGCATGAAAAGAGCCAGAGAAAAAGATAACCCATTCCAAAATACTTGGAAATAAATTATATGTCGCTTGAGAAAAGTCTACTATTCTGGTCACTTATGTCTTTTCACATTTGGCAATGAACATGACGACACTGTTTATGCATTAGATTATGAGGAAGTCATAATGATCTGTGACACCATATTGGCTACAACCTATTCCATCTGGTGTCATAACACCTTACCAGTAAATATACCTGGAAAATTATCAGAACAATTTCTAGTGAACTTCACAGCATCTATGATGGATCTTTTGAGATATTAGGAAATTCTCTGTTTGAAGAAATCAGTAGATTTTAATCTATAGTTTATGGTACACTCATTCACGATCATGATGATGTAGAGATTAGCAAAACATACCTTCAATAGATTGAGAAGGATATCTCCTCTTCTAACCAGCAATGCGCAGCGAGAGATCTCAACTATATCAGATCAGCCCAATTGTCACCTAACAAATTATCAGAGTTATATGGAGCTTATCAACACTGGGGACATCCTACAGTAGATGAGGAAGCTGGTTGTTGGGAAGTTAGAACCACAGGGAAGACATGTAACCATTAGGAGATAGTTTGCATAACAAACAACTGTATGCTTCCTCAAAAGACAATTATGTGTCTCCTGTAACCATGGAAGACCTCCTCAGGTGAAAAACAAAAACGTCTACAGAGTAAAGCCAATGTGAAAGCTTTTGGATATGTGGGGAGGGAGGGGGGGGGAATTGATAATGTGGACACTTCTGAGCTCATGTTCATACACTGGAGTTTAGTGGAATTCTGTAAAATCTTTGATTTTCATTCAGACCTGACTACACAGAATTGATAGAAAATATATCTCTTGTCCTGTTAAGAGAAGAATTAAGAACCATTTATGTCCACAAAAACTAGGATACACCCCTCCCATGAAAGCACAAGTAGGAGTGTCCATGAAGAGATATTAAATAGAATCAATATTGTAATCCACGAGCTATGCTGGTTGGTGGCAGATAGGAGGATTCCAGGTAGCTAGAGAATTATAATAGTTTACGCAAAAGAGAGAGAGTTAAAAATACTGCCCTGCCAATTTGCTATGAAGATTTTGGAAATGCTTATATCTTTTGTAGTAACAGAATCAAACATTTCCAAATTCATATTTCCCAACTATCCGCTGCAAAGCATGACTCTATATTAAAACGAATGTTGAAAATACCATCCTGACCATATTTCTGATATCAAAATGCAGAGAGGACATTAAAAAGGCTGAAGAGTATTTTGAAAAGAGCATTAATCCAATGGAAGACAAAACACGCATCAATACAGTGACTAAGAATGTATTAATGGCAGAAGTTGCCTCTCAGAAGGATTCAGATAAATTAATGAACAATGCCAAATAAAAAGAACGTTTCAACTATGAAAAACCCCAAAAACGATGCCCCCTTATGATGATTTATGACGTGCCAACGATTATGACACACAACAACATAATCGGCTATCTCTATAAGCAAAATGTGAGAAGGCCTAAGGGATGAGTCAAATTTCATCGAAAAATTCAAGTTAAGATTCAAAACTGGTCTGCAAGATCGACCTACAGTGCACCACATAGCTGAGATTGCACTACAGCTAAGAAAAACAATCATATGTAACAATAGATTATACTTTGACTGTAGTTCTGCCGTTGCAAAGTGCGCAAGATTTCAGGACTACGGACACGTAGCCAAATACTGTCAAATAAGAAAACCAGTTTGTGCACACTGTGGCGAGGACATAGAAGGAGAACATGTCGCACTCCTGAAAAGGAGTATAACACATACAAAACACTCTTACAGAGACATACAGCAAACTGGCTAAGGAGAGGCACAGTAAGGGTGCTAAAAAGAAAGCACACAAATCTCCCAGTAAAGTAGCAACGGATGTGGCGCGGTGGCAGAGGCTGTGCGACATTTTTTCTGTTGCAGAAACGGAGACTTCCCAGCAGATGGGAGAGGCCACTGGGACGATGGGTGGTGAAGGCGAGACTGGGGCTACGTGTGCTGCAGCAACAGCATCACAGTCCTGGCAAGAAGAAGCAGAGCCGACGCCGGTCGAGGTGGAGAAACTGGAAAATTGGAAGCGACGCCTGGGACATCGGACAAATCGGAAGACACTGGGGCTGCGGTTCCAGTGTCGAGATGCGAACAACAAGGACAGAACCTCGTGTCTGCTGCGGTAACTAATACCAGTAGAAGGGAATTAGTTGATGTAAACGTAGATCAGCTAGTGACTGGCGGAGGGACGTGGCAGTCGTTATCCTCAGATCCTACCTCACAAGATTCCTCTAGTAGTGTAGATCCGGCACCAAATGTTGTATATATGTACAGAGCTTGCCCAACAGGGAATGTATATAACATCTGCGATGGAGCAATTAGATTATCGACACTGAGAGAGCCGTCTTTCTTAATGAGGCTCTAAGGCAACTTGTTCGCGTTGGGCATCCAAATGGTAGGAGAATTACCATTCCAGCTCTGGAGGACGCAGATTGCATCCTCTTGGCACCAGCAAACTTACCTTTTGAGTATGCAGGGTTAATACTCTTAGTGCATAAAATGTACAGAAGACAAAGGTACCGTATTTACTCGAATCTAAGCCGCACTTTTTTTCCGGTTTTTGTAATCCAAAAAACCGCCTGCGGCTTAGAATCGAGCGCAAAGAAAGCGGAAGTTCTGAAAAATGTTGGTAGGTGCCGCCACAACTAGGTTCTGCCGTCGAATATATGTAGCGCTACACAGGCATGCTTTGCAGGCACAAAGATAAATACTGGCGCCAAAACCTCTGCGTCAGTAAGTAAATAAAAAATAAATAAATAAAAAAAAGTAGAAGACGAGCTTTTGTCTCCACCCCAAGTTTCGACCACTGCATTTACAGACATTATCCAACGAACTAAATAGAAATTTCGTATTGTTCACCTTCGAATGTAGTGGCCTTTCAAAATACTCATAGCAACGAAAATAAATATCTTAACACAAAAATACCAACAATGCACAAGACTTTAGGCTTGTAGCACGAGTTGATACGCTGGGGCTCATTAAGATTTCACGTAGTGCACCTATTGTTTCGTGGAATTTTGTGAAGTGCTTGTTGGTGTTAGTGAACCATAATGAAGCGCTTTCATTATTGTGCCAAATTCAAGAGGGGAGTTATTTCCTTTGCGGAACAAAGTTCTAATCGTGCTGCAGGTCTGCGATACGGGATTGATGAGAGCAACGTCAGGCGATGGCGACTACAGAGAGACAAATTATTTGAATGTTCAAGTAGCAGGAAAGCATTTAGTGGGCCAAAGTGTGGCCGATATCATGCACTAGAAGTGATTTTAAATGAATTTGCTAAGGAACAGCGTCAGAAATTCCTGCCTGTGAATGCCGAAATTTTAAAAATTAAGGCACACGAAATTGCTAGAGAGCAAAAAATCGAAAATTTTAAAGCTAGTCGCAACTGGATTGATCTGTTTATGAAGCGCTGGGGTGTTTCACTTCGGAGGTGAACTTCAGTTGCTCAGAAGCTGCCAAAAAATTATGAACAAAAACTTGTGGAATTTCAGCGCTTCATAATTAGGCGGCGCACAGAAAAGAAATACCTTCTTGGTCAGATAGGAAATGCTGACCAAAGTCCCGTATATTTTGACATGCCGCCAAATTATACGGTTGACGCCAAAGGAAAGAAAGACATAAGTGTTCTTACATCAGGGGATGAAAAACAGCGGATGTCTGTCATGCTTGCTTGCACAGCAGATGGACATAAATTACCCCCATTCATAGTTTTCAAGCAAAAGACTTTACCGAAATCGGAAGTGTTTCCAAAAACTGTAATTGTACGAGCAAACGAAACTGGGTGGTTTTCAGAGGACATGGTGTTGGAATGGGTTAGGTGTGTGTGGAATCGTCGTCCTGGCGCAATGCTTGGGTTACACCGTCTGTTGGTATTAGATGCGTACGCAGGCCATACAACACCTGCAGTTAAACGAAAAGTAGAGGAAAGCAAAACGGACTTGGCAGTAATTCCTGGCGGGATGACGTATATTCTGCAACCACTTGACATCTGTTTGAATAAACCATCTAAGGACAAGATTAAACGCGTGTACACAGACTGGCTTTCGAAAAGCGACAGACAACTGACACCAACAGGACGTGTAAAACGCGCAAGTTTGTCGCAAGTGTGCCAGTGGACTTATGATGCATGGAAGTGTGTTCCAAATCAGACTGTGCAACAAGCATTTAAAAAGTGTTCGATATCCAATGCACTAGATGGTACGGAGGATGATGCTCTGTATTAAGAAATGAGCAACAAAGAATAGAGTGATAGTGATTCAGAATCATGACATAGTTTAAACATATCGTATAAGATGTATTACAAACCTAATAAAATTTTGTTTTAAATTTCAGCATTTAATTTCTAAGTTATTTTCATTCTTATTTTATAAGTGTTGCTACTCTGCATTGCACTGGATAGAAAAGCGTGGAGAGCGGCATCAAACCAGCCTACGGACTGAAGACAACAACACACACTGCAGTTGAAGTCATCACTAAAAATCTACTACGAAAATCCGGCTGGCAAGACTGTTTGGGATGTATGTCAATATCGCCAACTCTACATTCTGAATTTTTTCCTACCTGTGACAAGAGATGGTTGCTAATAGGAACTTTTATGAATCGTGAATCACATGCAGTATTCTCTTCACCATAAGAATAATACGAATGTAAACATTATGCCATGTATTCTTTCGTGTTTGCTGCTATTTCATTTAAATCCTGTCTGCCTAATACACAGCGAAACTAGAGTGAGACAACAGCAAACGCAAAAGTATATACATATCATATCATGTCATATTTATATTCATATTATTCTCATGAGGAATAGTGATACAGTCAGAAATGAAGCACGGCAACTGACTAGATTTTTGAATCTAAGATGACTAATTTCTGTGCAGAATGTAATGTACTAAAGAGGCGTCTGCAAAGATTTTCAAACGGATATTAATTTTGGCTAAATTCTCGTTCACAACATTTTCTATCATATGCAGTCTATTATTTGGTTCTTTTGTTCTTTATCAAAGAAAGCAGTAATGTAAGTAACAACAAGTAGCAGTCTCTTGCCATTGTTTCGCTAATGAGAGAATTCCTCTCCTTTTTTTATTGTAAGCGGCGGTAGAGCGCACAAAAGCAAGCCATGCCGCGAACGGCGACAGGTTGTAAACAATCATCAGAATGCAACAAACTGCATGACAGTAAAATAAGGCATTTTTAGCTTAGAGTGACGTAAACACCTATAACAAAGAAAACGGCACTTATCAGATCAAAGCAAAATAAGCAATCAATTTAAACCACACGAAGCACGTGAAAAAGGAAGGGTACCCGTATAAATACGGACGGAGCGCCTGACACATAGCAATGGCTACCTGGTAAAGCTTAACTGCTAAGCTTACGACTCAAACCAAACCACTGTAGCTGTATCGTCAATCATTCAACCTAAATTGTGTCTCATATTACAATGGAACAACATTGTTTCGATTTGGAGGTGCGGCCTAAAACTTTCCTCCCCCTTGAATTTCGAATCTCAAATTTCAGGTGCGGCTTAGATTCGGGAAATTTTTTTCTTTGATTTCGAGTCTCATTTTTCAGGTGCGGCTTAAATTCAAGTGCGGCTTAGATTCGAGTAAATACGGTATCTGATATTGAAAATTTATACAAGGAAATGGTAATAATGTATGGAAAGATTAGTTGCAATCCTTCCCAGAAATGGCTGGATAGCCATTTTTATACCAGACATCCGTGACTAGTGTCAAAATTTTCCAAATTAATGCAATGTGTAGCTTTACGGTTACACAACAATGCAGGAAACTGGTCAAGGAAAACGAGGCACATATTATATTAATGCAGGAACCTCGTTTTTCCTCTGGCAGAATCACTGGCTTTCCAGTGACGGCTCAAGTGATAAAATACTGCAGACAATCACATGTCCGCTATAGTAATAATTAACAAGCTAAATAGAACAAGTGTAACTCAATTATGTACTTCACCTGTAGAAGTTGTTGAGGTCAACCTGATAAATACCAACTGTTACTTGATTAATGTTTACTGTCAGTTCAGAGAACACATAGCTCATTTTCAAACCACCTATCTCAGGTCCAGAGTGTTTTGAGAGCAAGTTGTTGATAACAGTAACGGATAGCAATGCCAAACCACCATTATGGCATAGTCGGACACAAGATCCCCGTGGTGTTGCACTTGAGGACCTAATTATGCAGAAACATTTGCAGGTGGAGAACCTGCCAGGTAATCCACCAACTTAGAGAAGTGAAGCAGGACTTGCACCCAACATAGATGTATCCCTAACCAAGGAGATCGTAGGAAATACAGAGGTGAACTTGCATGTACTAGATGGATTGACCAAATGTGATCATAACCTAATTAACTGATTTTCAATAGTACAAGGTGATCAAATGATGACTGGATTTCAGTGTCAGATTACGGGAGAGCCAATTGGGACCAGCTAGAGGAGAACTGCTCTCCTCCAGAGATGCCTGATCACAACTTTGACGTAGACCAGGCGGTAGAAGCACTGGGTGTGTCTATAAAGGCGGCTGTCGCCATATCAGTACCTGTGATCAGAATGTCTCTGAAAAGGGCTCAGCGCCACTGCCAAAGGGCATTTACCCAGGAGGCACAACAATTCCATTTAACAAACTACACAAGACTAAAGGACACATTTCAAGAAACCTTGACCAATCACCGGCAGAAAAGTTGGGACAACTTTGTCAATACACATTTGGTGCTTGACCCTTGGGGTCTTGTATAACAGATGGTGAGGGAGAAGATGCATTCTCCAATGCTACTATCGATTGTGAAAGTAGCTGACACAGACAAAGTGACAAATGACTGGAAACAGATGGCTGAGGAGCTCCTCAAGGTGCTCCTTCTTAATGATCCAGCTGAAGATACAGATAACTGAGCAGTGATCAGGCAGGCCCACAGGGACTTGTACCTGACCGAGATGAACATTTACCACTTCTCTCCGGAGCTGGAGAATGCCATGTACTAGTTTGCAAAGAGAAAATCTCGAGGACCAGATGCTATCCCTGCAGAAATACTGCAGCACCTGGCCCACAAAATTGCAGCATATCTCACAACTATATACAACCACTACATCGAGGTTCAACATGTTCCATCCAGATGGAAAACTGCAGAAGATGTGACTATTAGAAAGGACCCTGACAAAATCTTGTCCTTACCAAAATCATACCGACCTGTACGTCTACTTGACATCCTGAGTAATGCCTTTGAAAAGCTACTTGTTCATAGACCTGCGAGCCATAGAATGTTAAACGGGATGAGCAACTTGCAGTTCGGGTTTCGTAAAGGCAAACCACCACCAGATGCAATCAATAAGGTTGCCGACACTGTCTCTCATCCGCGTGATGTTATGTCCTGGGAGTCACGGTGGATATATCTGGCGCATTTGACAACCTGCGGCCAGCTCTCTTCTCTCAATTAAGGGAGGATCGAGTGTCCGGCTTCGCTCTACGGTTGTTTAAACGATTACTGGCGTGATAGTCACTAGGATCACTGTGCCGGATGCTGTAGTGTTCAAACAGATAACCAGAGGATGTCTACAGAGTTCTGTGTGTGGCCCCATTTTCTGGGATGTCAATATGGACCCTTTGCTAAATGCACTAGAGACGAACAATGCAGTACTTGTGGCAGTGGGCTATGCTGATGATCTTTTCATCTCGGTCGAAGGAGACAGTCGAGCTGAAATAGAGGCTCGATCAAGAACTGCAATTGACATACTAATGCAATGGTGAAACACATCAAAGCAAGTGGTCGCACCTCATAAATAACATTATATCCTACAAAAAGGTAAATTGGCAAGAGATCCAGTTATAAGAACGAATAACCGAATAGTTTCCCAAAAGCATGGGATCAGATACTTTGGTGTTTACCTTCGTGAGACTTGGAGTTACGTACCACATATTAGTCATGTAGCTATAAAAGCTGCAGGTGTCTTTAACAAATTAATAAACATTGGGCAAAGACGTTTACACATCCCTCCTGTTGCAACCAGAAAGTACCACAACTCCACATTAGTGCCAATAGGAGGGTACGCTGCCAGTGCGTGGGCCCACAGGCTCACAGGCTCACACTGGTGTGGCCTACTAATCACGTCTGGAGAATACAACAAAGTGTGATGATAACGTGTGTTGGTGCCTTCAGCACTGCACCAACCGATCCTATACTTGTCATAATGGTCTTCTGCCCATCAGACCTACTAATGGGACAAAATGCCACAACACTTTGGCTACATAAGTGTGCCTTTGAAGATATAACCGGCAGCCATCTGGTCAATATATGGAAAATTAAACATTGGACATCAGCTACACGGCAGATGTCAATGCTGACACAGGAAGAAGGACCTTTAATTTCCTTCCAAACGTAAGGGAGATGCTAAAATTAAAATACTTAAAGCCTACTCACGGTGTGATTCATTTCCTAACTGGTTACGGCCCGTACCCGACGTATTTTTTTTGGATAGGTACCCGACTTACACCAGTGTGTGTCTTTGGCGCCCCGGAGGGTCACCTGAGCAAGTGGTCTTTACGTGTTCTAGCTTCGAGCAGGTTGCCTCGGAGTTACGACAAGAATTACAAAACATTCCAATGCATGATATATTACAAGATCCGGACAAATTTTCTATCTTTTCAAGATTAGTTAATTTGATTTCGATTAATAGAAGAACGGTATTTGTGCAGAACCACAATTGAAGAAAACTTAGGGGGGGGGGAAAGCCTTACTCCTAGCTCCTGCTGAGCAGTATTGGCATCGGACAATACACTGTCCCAACCTTACATAGTGCCCAATTGTGGGTGGTCTCGCACGCTCTGGCCTGACCGCCCCAGGGGCAATAGCCTTCTGTTGCTGCTGGTGGCTTGGCAGGTCTCGCCTGTGACTGGAACCAGAGGTAACAGGACAGCAAAGAGGGCAAGTAGGGTTGTGTGGGTGAGACTTGTCTATCTATCGCAAAATAGACACGGAGGAGGTCTCAGAGTGGGTGCAGGCTATGTTGCCTTCGTGTTCGGTCCAACTGCAATACATAAATATCGACAACTGAATACTGACCTGATAACTGAATCTCGAATGTGACACATATATAGTGTACATACCGTGCTGTACTTGTTACATATTAGTGCATAATACGAAGTAGAATTGTATGTGTGTTTGGTATTGTAGTTGCATGTTTGAATTGTAGTATTGTGAACATTAAAGGTGGTGGAGGAAACAAACAAAATAATGGAGTGCTTACCTAGATACTAGTGTCAGGCCCACCTCCTCGCGGCTGGGGACGGGCAATGATCCAGGAAATGAGGAGCAGATAAGAGGCCAGATACTTCGTATAAAATAGTATACACTATGTAAAGTATGTAATAATAAATCATTGTACAATTGTACTAAAGTAAAAAATAAAGTTTTTGTACATCCCACTTTTGCCATCTAGGTGGTGGGCTATAGTTAGAAAATTTTAACTTGTAAAAAAACTTGTACCTATGAAACTACGTGTATCAAATTTTGAACGCCCTTTTTCCTAGCACCTGCGCCTCAACGGCGGGAACTATGCCAGCCCTCGACACCATCGCCCACGCCTCACGTGTGGGACAGCGACGCCCTCAGTGCCGACCGGCAGACTCTCGCTGTACCTGTGAAACTATGAGAAAGACATCAACAAATTCCTGATGCTCATCTGCAGTTTCCTATCAGAAAAGAAATTTGAGTGTATTTAATCCTTCCAAAGGACAAGTTTCCCCCAACATGGACAAGGCAGTCTTGGGATCAATTGATACACTGTTAAAATTGACACTGAGAAAGTTTATCAGAAAATATTACAAACACTATTTGATGAGAAGGTCCCACTCAATCCCTGGGTTTCTCATCATTACCAAGATGCATACAATATTGTCCTTAAAACTGTCACAAAGGTGCATGAATACTTAGGTATGACAGTACCCTGCGTATCTGCTGGAATCTCAGCATAAGAATTAAGAAGGCTTAGTTTCACACTGGTTTGGACACACTTAAGAAGATGCATGCAAAAAGCCAGAGAAAAAGGTGACCCATTTCGAAAAAAATGGAAAGAATAGAAAAAAATTATAAGGTGCTTGAGAAAAGTCTACTATTCTGGGCAGTTATGTCTTTTTACATTTGGCAAAGAACACGACAATAATGTTTTTGCATTACATTATGAGGTAGTCACGACGATCTGTGGCACCGTATTGGCTAGGACCTATTCCTTCTGGTGTCATAACACGTTACCAAGAAATATACCTGGAAAATTATCAGAACAATTTCTAGTGAATTATACAGCATACATACTTGGACAGGGAGATAACCAAGATTGCAAAATTCTGATCCCCATACCAGACCAATATCCAGTAAAGAATCATATCTTCAAGGACATCAGGATGATATTACTAGTAAGTGCAAATTGTTTATCCAGACTTTGACTGAGCAGGCACTCAAACTCGGACTGGTTGTCAAGCCAGAAGAAACCAGTTGCAGCTGACATATATATATATATATATATATATATATATATATATATATATATATATATATATATATGGTAAAGACATTTTGTACAGGGGAGCCTCTACATCACAAATGCTCAGAAGAATATCATCAATAATGGCTGATGCAAATGAAATATACCCAAACCTAACTCAAGAGGATGTCAAAGATCAAATCAAGAGTGTCACAGATAAGCTGCAAAGTTACAGAAGTTACCAACTACTAGGTGCTGCGTCATTTCAAGACAGAGACTATAGCGTCAGGAGACTCAGCAAATGTCTCGAGTTACCTAGATTTAATAACATTGTTAAGTCGCTGCTCAGAACATTACGCACGGAATTCCCACATTGCAAACGGTCGGGATGGCTGCTTCGCAGAAAGGGTTTGAGTACACCACCGCATACTGTTTGGCATTAACTGAGTCTCTCGTGTCTATTATGGATGAAATCGAATCTCGGAATATCGATACATCAATTGCTCAAAAAGAATACAGGAAACTAATGGATCAGTCATTTAAGAAACTTTTGATATCCATAAATGCAGATGTGGGAGGAAATCCAATTCTAAACCCTCTTAGTTATTTATATCATGGACATCCGGATGCTCTCACCGCCTATGCAACATATCTTCGCTGCATCAAAGATTCAAATCCTTGGGCCTTAAGAGTCCTCTATAAAATGGAATAACGAGTTATTTCCATTTGGATCACCCGATTCAGAAATGTTGGTGTCAAACCCACATGCTCAGAATTTGAAGGGTCCCCCACCAGTGGTTCCAGAGAGGCTGCAAGGTGTGGCAATTCCCCATCCAGCTCACCAATTCCGTCCTATATGGATACGAATTGAAAATGTTGAAGCACAAGACAGCCCAGACAATAGCAATGAATTTGTCTTATATCAGTGGGCAGATCCTTCAACTGTAGACCGTTCATTTACATGAGGTCCTTAGATTCCCCTTTATTGTGTCAAAAACCACTGAGAAAGGTACCGGGGTAATCTTCCAGGTTCCGTTTGTATCTAGACCACTAGATGCATCTAAGCGAGCAGATCAATTAGCTGAGTGGGTCTGTGTACTAAATGGTAATTTCTAAAACATGCTGATGAAAATGGCAGCTTCTAGAACCGATTTGGATTTGGAAATTGTAAAACTGATAACCCATTCTATAGTTGGAGGATCAGTAGTTCATAAATTGCACGGAAAAACCAGTACCGATTCACTCAGTTATCAGTGTCGCTGAAATATTGGGTTGCAGCATAAAAGGTCCTGCACATTTCTACTTATCTGAGGCTTTGTTTTGGAGAATCTTTTAATCATTGTTACACTGCCTTTTACTCCAAGTCATCCACTTGTTTCCATGATTTATCCAGCACAGTCCTGCTTCCAGAGCTGATCCCAGAGGTTGAAGATCTGTATAGTGGAGGGTTACATGGAGAGATCCCCGAGATCCCTATGCATTGAAAATTTTATCCGAGGGATGATTTATGTCTTACATGCAATCCCTTGGGGATGAGAGGAAAGCGTCCAGGATTCTACCTGACGATCTATAAAAGATCCACGGCATCTCATGCTGCACGGGACGTCGTCCGGAGCGTGCAGATGGTGGAGCAGTCCGCGTGCGCCGGGAGACCTTTTTCACGTCAACGGGAAATATGCATCAAGGGTGCGGGACATGGTGACTGTGCTGTAACTTGGTCAGTTTTCAATCTGGATTCTGCATTCTGGTTGCCATTGTTCCTGTGCTCAGGGGAAGGATGCGTACACAGTCTCTCCTTCCCAAGTGCCCCCATCTGCCGTCTCGCGGAGCGGATGTTAAGACTTCGGGAGACCGAAGGGTAGGGGTACGGCAGTGTGCTGACCGTCTCGCGCACCAGTTCTGACGGCTTGGCTCGCCACGGTGGATTCCGCCCTGATCCGTCGAGTATCCTTCGCTGTGTCTCTGGATTTCTGGGACACGATCCACCGAGACAGGGTGTGGTGACATGTTCCCCACTAGGTTATCTGGGTCCAGACTCCCTGAATGTCTGGGTGACCGCCCCGGCACCTGAGAACGACCCGATCCTCGACCTTACGTGAGAGCTCGGCCTAGTACGAGGCCAAAGATGGAGAGTGAATCCGGTCTCCCTGAATGCGGGCAGCATTCGCCAATACTTTGTTGATGCCGTTGTTGAAGAGGACTAGTACGCTGTACACGTGGCGTGCTAAACTTGGTAGTTCAGTTGTTGAAAGCTCTCGGTCAACGGATGGGACCGGTGGGCGAGCTGCATGTAGCCTCCCCTCATGCCACAGAGGCAGGACTGGGGAAAGAGACGGGCCTCCATTTTTCACTCTCTTATATAGTCACCACGGCCGAAAATCGAGACAGTGATAAAGTGCTCGAGGCGGATGCATAGCTTGAAGTGAATATTACTGTCGCTGAGCGACATGTGCAGTTTTTAAAGTTTGTAGATTCTTGCATCAAAAGAGGGAAGATACGCAACTACGCAATAAACCGCATTAGCGATTGTGTAGCTAGATAGGCAATGGCTAATTCACAAGTAGAAGGGAGAAATATGGCGTTGGAGAAGGAGAATGAATGGTTCAGAAGCCAACCAGTAGCTGCTGGAACATATGCCACGGTTGCAAGTGCCCCAGTGGTAAAAGCACCGACGGCTAAAGAGACAATTCAGAAAAACATAAAGAAAATTGTATCTAAAGTCTTTATTAAACCTAAGGCGGGTGAAGATATTCGAGCCGTGGAGACGGCATTTGAAAAATGTATTGATCCAAAATGTAATAAGATTAAAATTAACAATCTCGAGACACCCAAAAAGTATTAATAGTTGAAACAACCTCTCAGGAGTATAGCAAAAGAATACTAACGAACCAGCTGTTAGTACAAAAAGTAAAGCGTGAATCTCCATTAAAGAGACGACCCCTAATGTGTTAGTATGACGTATTTAAATTCATGTCCGCGGACAGCTTATTGGATGCCATACACACTCAGAATTTTTATGTTCGATTACAAGGGAAGAATTTGACAGTCAGTTCAGGTTAAGATTTAAAATAGGTCCACAATAGAAACTAACAGTTCATTATATCCTTGAGGTGTCACCAGAATTATGGAAAATCCTGATGAGAATAGGCAGATTGTACACTGGCTACTGAGTACTGAATATTAAAGACTATTTGGCAGTTCCTCCATGTACCACGTGACAAGATCTAAATCATACAAACAAGTATTGCGGTGAAGCTCAGGATGTATGTGTCCATTGTGGGCAGTAGGAGCATGAGAGGAAGGACTGTCCAAATAAAGACAGGCCTCTGGTTTCTATACCATGTAAAAAGAGAGGTCAAAGGTGTGGAGGACCGAAGGGCTGCCCCACCCACAAAATGATTCTTGATAGGCTAATTCAATGAACCAATTATGGTGACCCTTAAAGCACCTAGAAAGAAATGCCAAAACTAAGCTAAAAGGGATGTAGAAAGGGGTAGGCTAATCAGTAAAGCTCTCTCCACAGGTTCACTTGTGAGTTCTGATGATCCTTCAGGGTCCACCAGCTGTCCGTTGGTGAATGTCGGCATCCAGACTGACGCCGACGTGGAAGCAGCTACGAGCCGGCTGACATGCCGGCCCTTGGGACCAGAGGTGGAAGAGGTTGCAGAACGAGACCTCCAAAAAGAAGATGGGGACGATAAAGATGGTATTGTCCCTACAAGACTTTGTGCTGCAAATGGTCCGACATATGCAAATATTGTAAATAAAAATGGTAATGGTAGATTGTACAAAGTAGTTGGTCCTGGTAGCATATATAAGAATTCTGCTGACATGTTACATCTATCAAGATTGGAAGAGCCCGCATTGTTAACAGTGGCTCTGAGGCAGCTTGTTCGAAAGGAACGTAGTTACGGGAAAGACACTACATACCCAGCCTCGGAGGACGTTGACTGTATTCAATTAGAGGCGGCAAATATTCAGTCAAAGACCGAATAAATACAAAATCTTGGTTGAGCAGGTGTATGCTAGAAGGGGCCGTAAATTTGATGTCGAGAAAATCTTTAAAGATATGGTCAAAATGTACGGTAGAAACGTATCTGATCTATGAAATTCATTGCCCGCTAGCCGCCTGCATGTTTTTTATCCTCCCAGATAATGGGAAGATTTGAAATGTTAGAAATTAATGCCATGTGTATCCATATGGTTAAGCATGAACTACAGGAAACGGCAAAGGAAGATAGGTCGGACATCCTCATGATACAAAAGCCAGGCTCCTGTGCAGGTTGAGTCCCGGGATTTCCAACATCCGCGCAGGTGTTCTTCCCTGGGGAGCACCCCATGAGAGCGATTGTGATATTCAATAAGTTAATTAAAATGACTGTTGTAACACAGTTTTGTAATGAACATACAACAGTGCATCAGCTTAATTTGATGTCGCAGAGTTTATTTATTGTTAATGTTTACTGCCAATTTTGACTACATATTGTAGTTTTCCCGGATCAGCTGAACTGGATTCTAAGAACATTAGCAGGACAGCCTATATTTGTATGTATGGATGCCAACTCTAAGTCCCATTATGGCACAGTGTGGAGTAAGATGAGCAGGGATCTGAGCTTGAAAATGTAATTATGGAGACACACTTAGAACACATATAGAACAAATAGCAGCTAAATCCTTGGCTCTGTTCAATAAACTAATACCAATTGGACAACGGCACTTTCACCTGCCGGTGAAACAGATCTACATCTACATCTACATCCATACTCCGCAAGCCATCTGACGGTGTGTGGCGGAGGGTACCTTGAGTACCTCTATCGGTTCTCCCTTCTATTCCACTCTCGTATTGTCTGTGGAAAGAAGGATTGTCAGTATGCCTCTGTGTGGGCTCTAATCTCTCTGATTTTATCCTCATGGTTTCTTCGTGAGATATACGTAGGAGGAAGCAATATACTGCTTGACTCTTCGGTGAAGGTATGTCCTCGAAACTTTGACAAAACCCTTACCGAGCTACTGACCGTCTCTCCTGCAGAGTCTTCCACTGGAGTTTATCTAGCATCTCCGTAATGCTTTCGCGATTACTAAATGATCCTGTAACGAAGCACGCTGCTCTCCGTTGGATCTTCTCTATATCTTCTATCAACCCTATCTGGTACGGATCCCACACTGCTGAGCAGTATTCAAGCAGTGGGCGAACAAGCGTACTGTAACCTACTTCCTTTGTTTTCGGATTGCATTTCCTTAGGATTCTTCCAATGAATCTGTCTGGCATCTGCTTTACCGACGATCAACATTATATGATCATTCCATTGTAAATCACTCCTAATGTGTACTCCCAGATAATTTATGGTATTAACTGCTTCCAGATGCTGACCTGCTATTTTGTAGCTAAATGATAAAGGATCTATCTTTCTGTGTATTCGCAGCACATTACACATCTATACAAATCACAATTGTCTATTAGCTCCTATGGAGCAAATGTGTGGGCCCACAGACTAACCACGCCAAGGCTGGCTCTGGCAGTCAGGAGAGTCCAAAGAAAAGTTTTACTAAGATGTGTAGGCACTTTTGGCACCAGCCGAAAAGATGCCCTGTTGGTTGTTATGGGTTGTGCCCACTGGATTTGATCATTTGACAGCAGGCTGCCTTTTTTTGGTTACAGAAATAGCACACTGGACGTGATCGTGATATAATGGGTGCGCCTCACACTAGCAACGAGGCAATAAAGGAACAGTTATTACATATATGACAAGGGGAATGGGATTGGTCTTTGATGGGTTGGAGAGAACATACTTTCTTTTCAGATGTTCCACGTTGAAAGAATAAGATTATGGTGCCCTCTCAAGGCATCATACTCTTTCTGACTGGCTATGGATCCTAACTGGTTTACTTACACCAGATAGAAACCGTTGCTGAGGTGTCACTGGATCCCAAAAAGGTACTCCAGACCATGTAGTGCTCCGATATTTGAACAAGTAGCCTCAGAGGACAGGCAGCTCCTACCAACACGACATTGTTTACATCTTGAACAAACATTCTCTCAATTGGCGAATGCTGTGTCTAGAGCCTCAGCGATTATACCTAAGGAGAGACTGAAATGTACATGACAGGACACCATTTTGTATTGATTATCCTAAAAAAAAATGGGACACAGTAGATGTGACCCAGGATATGGTGACTATTGTCGGACTTCCAGGGATAAGGCCACTGAGAAGTGCTACGAAAGGACTCAGTGGGATAACAATTCTGTTAAGAATGTACTTTTCATTTCTTAGATTCACCATTCAGAAATATGCTTGGAGTTGGTGGGACAGCATCTTGCTGGATAAATCATGTGTGCAAATTTAAGAATCGAAACACAAGATGAGGTGAAATACTTTTTTCAATTTATGGGTAAATAGTTATTTGTGAATATATGTAGTAATTAGTTGCTCATAATGGGTGGTGGAGGGAGTTAATGTATCTATTCAGTGGTTTCTGTTAGGTAGTAGCGGCCTGCCTCCTCATTGCCTAGGGATGGGCAACTCTCTGGAAGTGCCCCAGGGAGGGCACTGTTTAGTCATTAGAAAGCCCACGATAAAGTGTTAGTAAGTGGGTTTTTGTATGTAAAATAAATATGGAAAAGAAATGTACATATGAAACTATTTGTATCACATTTTGAATGCTGCTTTTCCTGGTGGCCGTGCGTCAACGGCAGGAACTGTGCCGCCCCTCGCCACACTTGCCCACGCCTCACCCATCGGGACAGCAACTGCCTCGGTGCCAACTGGCGGACTTTCACTGTACCTATGAAACTATGAGGAAGACATCCACGAATACCAGATGCTCACCTACAGTCTCCTATAAGAAAAGAAATTCGAGAGTGCTTAAGCCTTCCAGAGGACAAGTGTCCTCTTTATATGGACAACACAATTAAAGATGTCTGCAGTCTTGGGATCAATACATACACTGTTAAAATTGACACTGATAAAGTTTATGGGAAAATATTACAAATTCTATTTGATGAGAATATGCCACTGAATGCTCGTGTTTCTCAACATTACCAAGATGCATACAACCTTGTACTGTAACAAAGGTGCACGAATACTTAGGTATGGCAGTACCCCGCATCACTCCTGGAATCTCAGTGCTTAGTTTCGTGTGGGAGTGGACACATTTAAGGAGATGCACGCAAAAAGCCAGAGAAAAAGATGACCCATTTCAAAACAGTTAGAAATAATACTAGGAAATCATAGGAGGTTTGAGAAAAGTCTACTATCCTGGTCACTTATGTCTTTTCACATTTGGCAATGAACGTCATGAAAATGTTTATGCATTAGATTATGAGGAAGTCATGATGATTTGTGGCACCATATTGGCTAGGACCTATTCCATCTGATGTCACAACACCTTACCAAGAAATATACCTGGAAAA
Organism: Schistocerca cancellata; assembly: GCF_023864275.1. NCBI lineage: Eukaryota > Metazoa > Arthropoda > Insecta > Orthoptera > Acrididae > Schistocerca > Schistocerca cancellata. The sequence continues at coordinate 14,753,247 of NC_064637.1, forward strand.
TTATCAGAATAATTTCTAGTGAACTCTTATTGCCTGTATGATGGATCTTTGAAGAAATCACTAGATTTGAATTTGTAGTTTCTGGTTTACTCGTTCATGATCATGGTGATGCAGTGATTAGCAAAACATGCCTTCAAAGGCTTGAGGGAGAGATCTCCGCTTGTAAACAGCAATGTGCACTGAGAGTTCTCAACTACATCAGATCAGCCCAACTGTCACCTAACCAATTACGAGAGTTGCATGGAGCTTACAGACACTGGGGTCATCCGACAGTAAATGAGGAAGCAGGTTGTTGGAAAGTGAAAACCATAGGGAAGACACGTAACCACCCACACATAGTTTGTATAACAAACACTGTAGGCCTGCTCAGAAGACAATTTCATATCTCCTATTCCTATAAGCTTGGAAGAACTCCTCGGGTAAAAATCTAAAACTACTTCAGGGGAAAACGAATGTGGAACTTTTTTGGATATGGGAGGGGAATTTGTTAATGTGTACTCTTCTGAGCTCACGTTCCTGGATTGGAGTTTAGTGGAATTCTCTAAAACCTTTCATTTTTAAACAGACCTGACTACACGGAATTGATAGAAGATAAGTCTCCTGCCACATTAAGAGAAGAATTAAGAACCATTTATTTTCCAGATGAATTAGGATACACCCCTCCCAATGGGAGCACAAGTAGGAGGGTCCTAGAAGAGATATTAAAGAGAATCAATATTGTAACTCAACGGATATACAAGTTGGTGTCAGGATTCCAGATGGCTGGAAAATTATAATACTACACGCAAAGGAAAGAGAACTCAAGATACTGGCCTGCCTGTTTGCTTCGGTGGTTTCGAAAATGCGTTTATATTTTGTAGCCACAAAGTCAAACATTTCCAAATTCATCTTTTTATATTATCCTCAACAATCCATGACCCTACAGGTAGATGAAAATGAATTGGTTAAGCACTACCTATTCTTCTTTGACACAAGTCGAGACCCACCAAGATATTTAAGCATACTCTGTACTATTGGACTCTCTGTTTGGAACTCCCAGCCTGTATGCCAATACCCACTGTTTCTTTGAATGTTGCATAGTGGCACTGTCATCCCACCTACTGGCTTGATAGAGAATCCAGAGGGATGCCCTGAGGAGTGTGATACATTATGGTACGGTCACACAGGAAAGATTCGAGGGCCTAAGACAATAGGGACAGACCCCGACAACTATTAGTCTTCTCTTGTTAGTGGAACACATGACTGGTTACAAGAGCTACATACTTGGACAGGGAAGTAACAAAGTCTACAAAATTCTGATCCCCATACCAGAGCAATATCCAGATAAAGAATCATATCTTCAAGGAGGCCTGGGTGATATTACTTCTAAATGCAAGTTGAGTGCCTGCTCAAAGTCTGTATAAACAAACACAGGCTGGTTGTGAAGCCAGAAGAAACCAGTTGCAGCAGACAGATCCATACACATGGTAAAGACATTTTGTACAGGGGAGCTTTTACAACACAAATGCTCAATGGAGTATCAAGAATGATGGCTGATGCCAATGAAGTATACCACTGTCTACAACTATTTCCACATCGCATAGTTGCTCAAACATATGCCGTGGTTGAAAGTGCCGCAGTGGTAAAACTGCAATGATGAAAGAGACAATACATCAAAACATAAAGAATATTGTACCCACAGTCTTTATTAAATCTAAGGTGGGCGAAGATATTCGAGCTGTGAGGACGGAGTTTGAAAAATGTATTGACTTAAAATGGAAAATTAACAATGTCAGGACACCCAAAAACGTATTAATAGTTGAAACAGCCTCTCAGGAGGATAGCAAAAGAATAGCTGCTGCCTCGAGGTGGAGGGCCAATGTGGAGGCTGGCCGGCTGGCCTCGCCCCTTCATGCTGTCAGTGGGCAGGTGTCCGCTCCTTCAGCAGGGCCCGAGCAGGCACACGGGGGCAAAGGCTTGCTGGTTATTGGGAGCTCCAACGTTAGGCGGGTGATGGAGCCCCTTAGGGAAATAGCGTACAGGGCTGGAAAAATTCCAACGTGAGCTCAGGTTTTCTGCCGAGGGGCTTCATCCGAGGTGTGAAGACCGCTGGCCTCGCACGTGGGGTGCAAGCAGAGCTCTCTATTTGCAGCATCGTTCCCACAGTGGATCGGGGTCCTTCGGTTTGGAGCGAGTGGAGGGTCTCAACCAGAGGCTTCGTCGACTCTGTGACGGTCTCGGCTGCAGATTTCAAGACTTGCGCTATTGGGTGGGGAATTGTAGGACGCCCCTAGATAGGTCAGGGGTGCACTACACAAAGAAAGCGGCTACTCCGGTAGCAGAGTACTTGTGGCTTGCACATGAAGCTTTTTAGGCTAGGCAGTAGTGCGTGGTGTCCCGATGAATACTCACCAGTCGACGTGCAGGGAGGGAAATCAGGACACACTCAGTATAAAGACACTTCAGCTATCAAGATATTAGCAGTACATACTCAGAGTGTTCGGAATAAAGTTTCTGGATTTACTGCCCTCCAGGAAGTATGTGGCGTGGAAATTATTCTCAGGACTGAGACCTGGCTGAACCCTGAGATAGGAAGTTCTGAAATACTCAGTGAGGGTCGGAACGTGTACCAGAAAGACAGATTAGATACCGTAGGAGGTGGTGTCTTCATTGCAGTTGACAAAAATATTGCGTCTGCTGGGGTCAAAGTAGAGGGTGATTGTGAAGTTATCTGGTCACATTTAACAGGGGTAGGGGAAATAAAGTTAATTGTGGGGTGTTATTACTGGCCACCAGATTCCACCGTGACAGTTCTAGAATCATTAAAAGGGAGTCTACATTCTGTATCGCAGAAGTACCCGGATCACGCTGTATTAGTCGGAGGCAACTTCAACCTACCAAGTATAGACTGGGATGTCTACGGATTCATTACAGGTGGTACAGACAAATCATCGTGTGAATTACTTTCGAACACATTATCCGAAAACTGACTGGAGCAGCTAAATCGACAGCCAACGCGTAATGGAAATATTTTAGATCTGGTAGCCACGAACAGACCAGACCTCATCGACGGTGTCAGTGCTGAGACAGGGATTAGTGATCATGATGTTATTACGACTATGGTTACGAAAGTTAAAAAGTCAGTCAAGAAGGCTAGAACAGTATTCTTAGTAGAAAGAGCAGATAAGCAGTTGTTAGCATCCCGCTTAGCAAATGAATCGACTTCATTTACTTCCGGTACGATGGACGTGGAAGAATTATGGGCAAATTTTAAACACATTGTAAATCACACATTGGACAAGTGCATGCCAAAAAAGTGGGTTACAGAAGGAAAAGACCCACCGTGGTTTAACAGCGCAATTTGGACGGAGAATGCTCAGGAAGCAAAGGCAGTTGCACTCACGGTACACATTACATTTATGTCCATGGACCGGTTATTGGATGCCGTGTACACACATAATTTTGACGTATCGATTACAAGCGAAGAATTCGAAAGTCAGTTCAAGTTAAGATTTAAAGTAGGTTTGGGAGAGAAACTAACAGTTCATCATGTCGCTGAGGCGCCACCAAAATTATGGAAACTCCTGACAAGAATAGGCAAATTGTATGCTGGCTACTGAGTACTGAATATTAAAGACTACTAGGCAGTTCCTCCATGTACCACGTGCCAAGATCTAAACATACAAACAAGTATTGTGCTGAAGTTCAGACTGTATGTGCCCATTGTGGGCAGTCAGGGCACGAGAGGAAGGACTGTCCAAAAAAAGACAGGCCTCCGGTTTGCACACCGTGTAAAAAGAGAGGTCAAATGTCTGGAGGACCGAAGGACTGCCCGACCTACAAAATGTTTCTTGATAGGATGATTCAGTGAACCAATTAAGGTGACCCTTAAGGCGCCTAGGAAGATATCCCAAAGTAAAGCGAAAAGGGATGCAGAAAGGCATAGGCTAAGCAGTAAATTTATTTCTACAGGTTCACTTGCGAGTTCTGAGGATCCTTCAGGGTCCACCAGCTGTCCGACGGTGAATGTCAGCGTCTAGACTGATGCTGTAGTGGAAGCAGCTACGAGCTGGCTGACATGCCGGCCCTTGGGACCAGAGGTGGAAGAGGTTGCAGAACGCGAACTCCAAAAAGAAGATGGGGAAGATAAAGACGGTATTGTCCCTACAAGACTTTGTGCTGCAAATGGTCCGACATATGCAAATATTGTAAATAAAAATGGTAATGGTAGATTGTACGAAGTAGTTGGTCCTGGTAGCATATATAAGAATTCTGCTGACATGTTACGTCTATCAAGATTGGAAGAGCCTGCATTGTTAACAGTTGCTCTGAGGCAGCTTCTTCGAAATGAATGTAGTTACGGGGAAGACACTACATACCCAGCCTCGGAGGACGTTGACTGTATTCAATTAGAGGCGGCAAATATTCGGTCAAAGACCGAATAAACACAAAATGGTGGTTGAACAGGTGTAGGCTAGAAGGGGCCGTAAATTCGATGTCGAGAAAATCTTTAAAGATATGGTCAAAATGTACGGTAGAAACGTATCTGATCTATCAAATTCATTGCCTGCTAGCCACCTGCATGTTTTTTATCCCCCTGGATAATGGCGAAATTAGAAATGTTACAAATTAATGCCATGCATAGCCGTACGGTTACGCGTGACTATGTGAAATGGCAGAAAAGAGTGGTAAGACATCCTCGAGATACAAAAGCCAGGCTCCTGTGCTGGTCGAGTCAGGGGATTTCCAGCTACTGTGCAGGTGTTCTTCTCTGGGGAGCACCCCACGAATGTGGTTGTGATATTTAATAAATTGATTAAAATGACTGTTCTGATGCAGTTGTGTATTGAACATACAACAGTGCTTCAGCTTAATTTGAAGTCACCGAGTTTGCTTATTGTTAATGTTTACTGCCCATTTTTGCTGCATACTGTGGTTTTCTTGCGTCAGCTGAACTGGATTCTAAGGACATTAGCAGGACAGCCTATATTTGTATGTATGGATGCCAACTCTAAGTCCCATTATGGCACAGTGTGGAGCAAGATGAGCGGGGATCTGAGCTTGAAAATGTAATTATGGAGACACACTTACAACTTTTAAATCAGCCTGGACACCCGACTACTTTTTGAGGTAGGGCGGATGCTGTCACCTTAGCAAGTATTAGTGCAGTGTCCCATGTAATTAACTGGACAGCTGTTGAAAATCTCACTATCAGTGACCGTAACTGTATAATTTTCAGGTACGGCACTGTGGCCTTGGAAGGTACTGGAATCTGGCAAGAAAGGTACATCTACTCAAAAACTGACTGGGGTTGACTGGTGAAGGCGTTCAGTCCTTCAGAGCTAGGACCTGAGGTGGAGATACAGAATGTGAATGCGGCAGCGGGAGACTTGGTAACTGCTATAGAGATGGCTATTGCTGTGGCAGTTCCTCAGGTCGCAAGGTATGTCCACAGGCAGCCAACTCCGTGGTCCCCAGAACTGACCGCACTAAAACAATCTGTCGGGCGGGCACCACAGAACTATCAGAGGAGATTTCACCAGGAAGAAAGACGTTATCATTTACAGACATATCCCCATATCAGAGAGAGATATAAGAACCTAATACAGAAGACCAGACAGCATTCGTGGAACAACTTGTTATAGACCAGTTGGGGACGGACCTGTGGGGCGGCCCCTACAAACTGGTGAGGGAAAGATCAGGTCCCCTACAATGCTGTCCACTTTACAACTGGATGGGGGACAGAATACAACAACTTGGGCTGGGGCTGCAAGAGTGCTTCTGGACACTCTGCTGCCTGTGATGTAGAAGAAGAAGATACAGTAGAATAGCGGAGAATACGCCGGGCACTGCTGGACCTGTATATCGTTGATTCCGAAAGGGTCGCTCGACTCAGGATGCGATCGGTGAGGTGTCTCCGACTGTCCACTCGGCCAGAGAGAATTATGTTCTGAGAATAACGGTAGATATCTCGGGGACCTTCGACAACCTGTGACTGCTGGGCTTTTCTCTCGCTTGCGGGAGACGAGGTGCCCCGGGCTGCCGTATGATTGCCTGGAGGCCTACTGTGACAGTAGACGTGCCAGGATTGCAGCTTTTGGGACTGTGGTATCTCAAACGATATCCCAGGGTTGTCCCCAGGGATCAGTGTTTGGTCCCGTTTTTTGTGATATTAATATGGAATCTGTTAAACACCTTGCAGAGGGATGCTTCAGTGTTGGGTGTCGTTGCCTATGTGGATGACTGTGGGCCGTACCCTTATTCGGGGAACATGCTAGATAAGCTATTGGGTTACAGCAGAATAGGTGTAATCGGTCCAAGCTAATAGTTGCATCACATAAATCAGTATATATGTTGTTAAAAGGGACGCTTCACAGAGACCCAACACCTTGGATTAATGGTGTTACTGTTTCTAGATAAGGCTCAGCACGATTCCTGGGTGTGCATTAAGATGAACGTTGGAATTTTGGTGCACATATGGAACAAATAGCTGCTAAATCATTGGCTCTGTTCAATAAACGAATAACAATTGGACAACGGCACTTCCACCTGCCGGTGATACCACTCCCTAAATCACAATTGTTTATCAGCAACAATGGAGCAAGCGTGTGGACCCACAGATTAACCATGGCTCTGGCAGTCAGGAGAATCCTAAGAAATGTTTTACTAAGATGTGTAGATGCTTTTAGCACCAGCCCAACACATGCCCTGTTGGTTGTTATGGGGTTGTGTTCATTGGTTTTAATCATTTGGCAGCAGGCTGCATTTTACTGGTAACAGAAAAAGGACATTCAACGTGTTCATGATATAATGAGTGTGCCCCCACAACCATTAACGCAATAAAGGAACAGTTATTAAATATATGGCAAGAGGAATGGTATTGGTGCGAAACGATTCAGAGAGTACACACTTTCTTTCCAAGTGTTCTATGTTTAAATAATAAGATTATGGTGCCCTCTCAGGGCACCATACACTTTCTGACTGGCCACCGACCTACCCGATTTACTTACACCAGATAGAAACCTCTGCCAGGGTGTGTCTGTGGGTCCCCGGAAGGTACTCCGGGTATGCAGTGTTCCAATGTCCGATATATGAACAAATTACCTCGGAGGAGAAGCAGCTCCTACTAACACGTGACTTTGTTGACATATTCAACAATGAAAACCACTTTAAAACATTCTCTAATTGGCGAATGCTCTGTCTAGCGGCTCAGCGATTATACCTAAGGAGAGACTGAAATGAACACGACAGGGCACCATTTGGTACTGATTATCTTAAAGTAAATGGGACACAGTAAGTCCGCCCCAGGAAATGGCGACTATTGTTGGACCACCTGGGGTAAGGCAGCTGAGAAGTGCTAGAAAAGGACTCACTGGGAGAACAATTGTGTGAAGAGTATCTATTCAGTCGTTACTGCTAGGTAGCCCCGGCCCGCCTCCTCTTTGGCTAGGGATGGACACCTCTCTGGGAGTAGCCCAGATTCGCTAAGAGGCCAATTTATATTCACTGCTATAGAGTAGAATGCTCTTTTAATTTTGTTTGTGTTGCGTTCAAAAATTAACCATAATTGTACTATGTATCACTGTTTAGTCATTAGAATTCCAGTGAAAAACTCCTAGTAACTGGGTTTTTGTATGTAAAATAAATATGAAAAAAAGTACTTATGAAGCTATTTGTATATAGTTTTGAATGCTGCTTTTCCCAACGATTGTGTGGCAACAGCAGGAATTGTGCTGCCCCTCGCCACACTCGCCCACGCCTAACAGGCGGGACAGCAACTGCCTCCTTGCCAACTGGCGGACTTTCACTGTACCTATGAAACTATGAGGAAGACATCCACGAATTCCAGATGCACATCTGCAGTCTCCTATCAGAAAAGAAATTTGAGTGTACTTAATCCTTCCAGAGGACGAGTGTCCTCCTTAGATGGACAAGGCAATTAAAGATCTCCGCAGTCTTGGGATCAATTGATATACTGTTTGAGGAAGTTGATGGGAAAATATTACAAACTCTATTCGATGAGAATGTCCCACTTAATCCCTGAGTTGCTCATCATTACCAAGCAGCATACAATATTGTCCTTGAAACTGTCACAAAGGTGCATCAATACTTAGTATGACAGTACACCGCATAACTCCTGGAATCTCAGCAAAAGGTTTAAGAAGGCTTCCTTTCACATGGGACTGGACGCATTTAAGGAGATGCATGCAAAAAGCCAGAGAAAAGGATGGTCCATTTCAAAAAACTGGAAATAAAAGAAATAAATTATATGGCCCTTGAGAAAAGTCTACTATTCTGGCCACTTACGTCTTTTCACATTTGGCAATGAACATGACGACACTGTTTATGCATTAGATTATGAGGAAGTCATGATGACCTGTGACATCATATTGGCTACAACCTATTCCATCTGGTGTCATAACACCTTACCAAGAAATATACCTGGAAAACTATCAGAACAATTTCTAGTGAACTGTACAGCATCTATGATGCATCTTTTGAGACGTTAGGAAATTCTCTGTTTGAAGAAATCAGTAGACTTTAATCTATAGTTGTACGGTATACTCATTCACAATCATGATGATGTAGAGATTAGCAAAACATATTGGATCTAAAGTTTATGGTATACTCATTCACGATCATGATGATGTAGAGACTAGCAAAACACACCTTCAATGGCTTGAGGTGATACCTCCCCTTGTAACCAGCAAAGTGCAGCGAGACTTCTCAACTGTCACCTAACCAATTATCAGAATTACATGGCGCCTATAAACACTGGGTCATCCCACAATGGATGAGGAATCAGGTCGTTGGAAAGTGAAAACCATAAGAAAGACATGCAACCATTTAGACATAGTTTGCATAACAAACAACTGTATGCTTTCTCAAAAGGCAATTTCATGTGTCCTATTACTATAACCGTGGAAGACCTCCTCAAATGAAAAACAAAGCTTCTTCAGATGAAAGCCAATTTGGAAGTTTTTGGTTATGAGAGGGAAAACTGATAATGTGGACTTTTCTGAGCTCACATTACTAGAGTGGAGTATAGTGGAATTCTCTAAAACCTTTGATTTTGATTGCAGACCTGATTACACAGAATTGTTAGAACATACATCTCTTGTCCTGTTAAAAGAAGAATTAAGAGCCACTTATTGTTCCCAAAAACTAGGATACACCCCTCCCAAGGGGAGCACAACTAGGAGGGTCCTAGAAGATATATTAAATATAATCACTATTATAATTCAAGAGACATGCAAGTTGGTGGCAGATAGAAGGATTCCAGATAGCTGGAAAATTATAATACTAGACACAAAAGAAAGAAAACTCAAGATACTGGCATGCCTGTTTGCTGTGATGGTTTTGGAATTGCGTTCTTATTTTGTAGTCACTGAGTCAAACATTTCCAAATTCATCTTTCCATATTATCCTAAGGAGTCCCTGGTTTGTCAGTTAGAGGTGGGACTCCGTCACCTCCAAAGGTCCGAGGCATTTTGCTCTGATTGTTGCCAGCATCATATTTAAAGTACCAGGGAAGCAGTTGCTAGCCTTACTTGCCCTGAGTCCCATTGGGTTTTACCCCTAACGGCTGAGGGACTAACCAGTGGATTTGGTAGTCTTTGCCGTATGAGCACAAAGGTGACTACAACTCAGAATATGTCCAAGATGCCCAGCCTTATTCCAAAGTAACTGGTATCCCGACTGTCGGGACCACTTACTTGGCCACTCATACGTTGCCCGTGGTTCATGAACTAGGACATGACAACAGGAACCCACACCATGAGCCACTGGAAACAGAAAAGTTTGTAACAGCTACAGAGGCATCTCTTTAATCAGCGTTGTGGGTAAAATCTTCTCAGGTATTGTTGAAAGGAAAGTGCGAGTATTAGTTGAGGACCAATTGGATGAAAATCAGTGTGGGTTTAGGCCTCTTAGAGGTTGTCAGGACCAGATCTTTAGCTTACGGCAAATAATGGAGAAGTGTTATGAGTGGAACAGGGAATTGTATCTATGCTTTATAGATCTAGAAAAGGCATATGACTGGGTTCCTAGGAGGAAGTTATTGTCTGTTCTACAAGATTATGAAATAGGAGGCAAACTTTTGCAAACAATTAAAGGTCTTTACATGGATAGTCAGGCAGCAGTTAGAGTTGACGGTAAATTGAGTTCATGGTTCAGAGTAGTTTCAGGGGTAAGACAAGGCTGCAACCTGTCTCCACTGTTGTTCATATTATTTATTGATCATATGTTGAAAACAATAGACTGGCTGGGTGAGATTAAGATATGTGAACACAAAATAAGCAGTCTTGCATATGCGGATGACTTAGTTGTGATGGCAGACTCGATTGTAAGTTTGCAAAGTAATATTTCAGAGCTAGATCAGAAATGTAAGGACTATGGTATGAAGATTAGCATCTCCAAAACGAAAGTAATGTCAGTGGGAAAGAAATATAAACGGATTGAGTGCCAAATAGGAGGAACCAAGTTAGAACAGGTGGACGGTTTCAAGTACTTAGGATGCATATTCTCACAGGATGGCAACATAGTGAAAGAACTGGAAGCGAGGTGTAGCAAAGCTAATGCAGTGAGCGCTCAGCTACGATCTACTCTCTTCTGCAAGAAGGAAGTCAGTACCGAGACTAAGTTATCTGTGCACCGTTCAATCTTTCGACCAACTTTGTTGTATGGGAGCGAAAGCTGGGTGGATTCAGGTTACCTTATCAACAAGGTTGAGGTTACAGATATGAAAGTAGCTAGGATGATTGCAGGTACTAGTAGATGGGAACAATGGCAGGAGGGTGTCCACAATGAGGAAATCAAAGAAAAACTGGGAATGAACTCTATAGATGTAGCAGTCAGGGCGAACAGGCTTAGATGGTGGGGTCATGTTACACACATGGGAGAAGCAAGGTTACCCAAGAGACTCATGGATTCAGCAGTAGAGGGTAGGAGGAGTCGGGGCAGACCGAGGAGAAGGTACCTGGATTCGGTTAAGAATGATTTTGAAGTAATAGGTTTAACATCAGAAGCGGCACCAATGTTAGCACTGAATAGGGGATCATGGAGGAACTGTATAAGGGGGGCTATGCTCCAGACTGAACACTGAAAGGCGTAATCAGTCTTAAATGATGATGATGATGATGATGATGATATTATCCTAAACAAACAATGACCCTAGATGAGAATGAATTGCTTAAGTGCCTCCTATTCTTCTCTGACACAAGTTGAGACCCACCAAGATACTTAAGCATACTTTGTAGTATTGATTTTTCGTCTTGGAATGTGTCACACTTATGCTCTCACATGTAAGTTCTTTTCATTCTTGGACTCTCTATTCGGAACTCGGGGCCTGTACGCCAATACCCACTGGTTTTTCGAAAATTGCATAGTGGCACTGTCATCCCACCTACTAGTTTGATTGTGAATCGACATGGGTGCCCTGAGGAGTGTGATACATTATGGTATTGTATGGTCACACGGGAGGATTCGAGGGCTTGGGACACAAGGATTGGACTTTAATTACTATTGGACTTCTCTCGTTAGTGGAAGACATGACTGGTTTGAAGAGCTACATACTTGGACAGGCAGATAACCAAGTTTACAAAATTCTGATCCCATTACCAGAGCAATATCCAGATAAAGAATCATATCTTCAACAAAGTCAAGATGAAGTTACTGCTAAATGCAAATTGCTTATCCAGACTTTGACTGAGCAGGCACTCAAACTCAGGCTGGTTGCGAAACCAGAAGAAACCAGTTGCCTCAGACAGATCCATATACATGGTGAAGACAATCTGTACAGGGGAGTTATTACAACACAAACGATCAAGGGAGTATCACACACGATGCCTGATGCACATGAAGTATACCCAAACCTGTATACAAGTATTTCCACATTGCATACTTGCTCAAACATATGCCACAATTTAAACTGCCCCAGTGGTAAAAGAGCTGACGGCTGAAGAGACAATACTGCAAAACATATCGATAATTGTACCTACAGTCTTTATTAAACCTAAGGCGGGTGAAGATGTTCGAGCTGTGCAGACGGTGTTTGAAACATGTATTGATCCGAAATGTTATAAGATTAAAAAAGGTAAGACAAAAGATTAATAAGATTAAACGTATGAAGAGTTGAAACAGCCTCTCAGGAGGATTGCAAAAGAATACCAATCAACCATCAGCTAGCAAAAAAAGTAAAGCGTGAACGTCCACAAAGGAGACTACTTCTGACGTGTTTGTATATAGTGCCTACATTCATGTCCACGGACAGCTTACTGGATGACATATACACTCAGAATTACGAGGTATCGATTACAAGGGAAGAATTTGACAGTCAGTTCAAGTTAAGATTTAAAGTAGGTCTGCAAGAGAAACTAACAGTTCATCATGTCATTGAGATGTCACCAGAATTATGGAAACTCCTGACGAGAATAGGCACATTGTACACTGGCTACAGAGTACTGAATATTAAAGACTACTTGGAAGTACCTTGATGTACCAAGTGCCAAGATCTAAACATACAAACAAGTATTGTTCTGAACTTTAGGATGTATTTGCCCATTGTGGACAGTCTGGGCATGAGAAAAAGACTGTCCAAAAAAAGAGAGGCCTCCAGTTTGTATACGTTGTAAAAAGAGAGGTCTAATGTTTGGAGGATCGAAGGTAATCCCCAACTACAAAATGTTTCCTGACAGGATAATTCAATGAACCGATTATGGCGACTCTTAAGCCACCTAGAAAGAAATCCCAAAGTAAAGCAAAAAGGAATGCAAAAAGGGGTAGGGTAGTCAGTAAAGCTCTCTCCACAGGTTCACTTCCGACCTCTGAGAATCCTTTGAAGTCCTCCAGCTGTCCAATGGTGAATGTCGGCGCCAAGACTGCTGCCGATGTGGAAGCAGCTATGAGCCAGCTGACATGCCGGTCCTCAGGACCAGAGGTAGAGGAGGTTGCAGAGTGAGTATTTCAGAAAGAAGATGGGGAAGATAGAGAGGGTACTGTCCCGACAAGACTTGGAGGTGGAAAGGGTCCAAGTAATGTAAATGTTGTAAATAAAAATGGTGATGGTAGATTGTACAAAGTAGTTGTCCTGGTAGCATATATAAGAACTTTGATGTGACGTTATGTCTATCCAGGTTGGAAAAGCCTGCGTTGTTAACAATGGCTCTGAGGCAGCTAGTTCGAATGGAACATACCAATGGGGAATACAGGGCGTTTCAAAAAGAAAGAGCAGATTTCAAACATTTATTTCTCAAAAACTACAAATGATAGAAACACAATTCCAACGGTCCTTCACTCAATATGAGTACCAAATGTTACACAACAAATATCAAAACTGTACCTCAATATGAGCACCATTTGTTACACGACAAATATCAAACCGGTATCTCATTTCTTGCCACACACGACGCAACTGGTCTTTAGTTACCGAATTCACGGCCGCAACAATTCGATGTCGTACCTCTTGAAGAGTAGCGGGCATAGGTGGGACATAAACACAGTCCTTTATGTACCCCCACAAATAAAAATCGCAGGGAGTAAGGTCTGGTGACCTGGGAGGCCACAGACGATGACATTGATCTTGTGCTCCTGCTCTTCCAATCCACCGTCCTGGAATGGTGTTATTTAGGTACCGTCGTACAGGTTCAGAGAAGTGTGGTGGGGCGCCATCTTGCATGAAGATGAAGTGATTTGAATCTTCCTGAAGTTGAGGAAATAGCCAGTTTTCTAACATGTCCAGGTAAATGGTTCCTGTGATAGTTTTCTCCATGAAAAAGAAAGGTCCATAAACTTTGTTTACCGAAATTGCACAAAAGACGTTAACCTTTGGTGAGTCTCTTTCATGTTGAATAACGTCCCTCGGAGTTTCACTCGCCCAAATTCGTACGTTATGCCGATTAACTTTACCAGAAATGTGAAACGTTGATTCATCTGAAAAAATTAATCGTTCGGCAAAATTGTCCTCTTCCATGTCCTGTAGAATTGCAGTTGAAAATTCGAACCTTTTGTTGTGGTCGTCAGGACGCAATGCTTGCAATAACTGCAGTTTGTACGGCTTCATGTGCAGACGGTTACTCAGAACGCGCCATACCGTTGTTTTAGACATGTTTAGTTCGTGACTTGCCCGTGTCGTGGATTTTCTAGGGCTCCTTTCGTAAGCTGCACGGACACGCTCGACATTTTCATCCGATGTGCGTGGACGACCCGTGCTTTTTCGCTTGCAGATGCAACCATCTTCTACGAATCTGTGATGCCACTCATAAATTTGCTTATGACGAGGCGGCTGTTTGTTGAATTGACGGCGGAATGCACGTTGCACACCAACAATGGACTCTAACTTTGCAAATTGCAGCACACAAAATGATCGTTCCTGTGGTGTCGTCGCCATTTTCCTACAAACAAACGCCAGCGCCACTGCGGATTTGCATGGAACTTCTGCGCGGACCATTGAAAAACTTTGAACCTTTCTCTGACAAGAAACGTTTGAATTGTGTTTCTATCATTTGTAGTTTTTGAGAAATAAATGTTTGAAATCTGCTCTTTCTTTTTGAAACGCCCTGTAATGGAGTTGGAAAAGCCTGTGTTGTTAACAATGCCTCGGTGGCAGCTTGTTCCAATGGAACATCACAATGGGGAATAATGGAGGGCGTTGACTGGATTCAATTAGAGGTGGCAAATATTCCGTAAAAGACCGACTGAACTCAAGAGCTTTGTTGAGCAGGTGTATGCTAGAAGTGGCCGTAAATTTCATGTCGATAAAAGCTTTATATATAGGGTCAAAAACTACGATATTAATGTATATGATCTATGACAGCCATGGCCTGCTAGCCGCCTGCAAGTTTTTTATCCCCCCCGGTTAATGGGGAGATTTGAAATGTTACAAATTAATGCAATGCGTAGCCATACGGTTATGCATGAACTACGGGATATGGCAGAGGAAGAGAGGTTAGACACCCACATAAATACAAGAGCCAGGCACCTGTGCTGGTCAAGTCAGGGGATTTCCAGCACCCATGCAGGTGGTGATATCTCAGGAGCACCTCGTGAGTGTGGTTGTGTTATTTAATAAACTAATTAAAACGACTGTTCTAATGGATTTTTGTAATGAACACACAACAGTGGTTCAGCTTAATTTGAAGTCACAGTGTTTGTTTATTGTTAATGGTTACTGCCAATTTCGGCTGCATATTGTAGTTTTCTTGGATCAGCTGAGCTGGATTCTAAGAACACTAGCACCACAGCCTATAATCGTATGTATGGATGCCAATGCTAAGTCCCCATTATGGCACAGGGTGGAGCAAGATGAGTAGGGCTCTGAACTTGAAAATGTAATTATATGGAGACACATGAAGGACTTTTAAATCAGCCTGGTCACCAGACTACTTTTCCAGGTATGAAGGGTGCCTCCTCCAATATAGATTTCACCTGGATACGTAACTAGAGAGTTGTTGAAAATCCCACCATCCGTGATCATATTTGTATATTTTTCATGTACGGCAGTGTGGTCTTAGAAGAGACTGGGGACTTGGAAAAAAGGTACAACTACTCAAAAACTGACTGAGATTGACTGGTGCAGGGCCTCAGGGTCCCAGAGCTGGGATCAGAGGTGGAGATAAGGGGATGGGGACGCAGCAGTGGGAGACTTGGTATCTTCTATAGAGACGGCTATCGCTGTGGCAGCTCATCAGTGGTGAGGTATGTCCGCAGGCAGGCAACTCCGTGGTATCCACAACAGACCGCGTTCGAGCAGTCTGTCAGGTGGGCACGGGGCAACTATCAAAGGAGCTTTGTCCAGGAAGAAAGGCATAAACATTTACAGCTATACTGCCATCTCAGAGAGACATATAAGAACCTTATACAGAAGATCAGACGGCAATTGTGGGAACAATTTGCTAGAGACCAGCTGGGGATATAGACCTGTGGGGCGGCCCCCACAAACTGGTGAGGGAACGATCGGGTCCCCTACAATGCTGTACAATGTACAACTGGATGGGGGAAGGAAGACAACAACATGGGCTGGGACTGAAAGAATGCTTCTGGAAACTCTGCTGCCTGATGATGTAAAAGAAGAAGATACAGTGGAGCAATGGGGGATACATGGGACACTGTCGGAACCGTAAATCGACAATTCCGAAAAGGTCACTCCACCCAAGATACGATAAATCAGGTGTCTCGCACTGTCCACTCGGCCAGAGCGAAGTATGTTCTGGGAATAATGGTAGATATCTCGGGGGCCATTGATAGCCTGTGGTGGCCGGGGCTTTTCTCTCGCTTGTGGGGGACGGGGTGCCACAGGCTGCTGTATTGCTGCCTGGAGGCCTACTGTGGCAATAGGCTCGCCAGGATTGTAGCTCCTGGGACTGTGGAATCTGAAATGATCTCCCAGAGTTGTCCCCAAGGATCAGTATTTGTTCCCATCTTTTGGGATATAAATATGGAATCTCTGTTCAACACCTTACAGACGGATGCTTCAGTGCTGGGTTTTGTTGCCTATGTGGACGACCTTGTCATACTGGTCTCTTGCCTCCTACAGGGACGAATTAAGAACCATTTATTGTCGAGAAAAACAAGGATACACGCCTCCCTAGGGGAACACTAGTAGGAGGACCCAAGAAGAGATATTAAATATAATCACTATTGTAATTCAAGAGACATACTAGTTGGTGGCAGATAGAAGGATTCCAGATAGCTGGAAAATTATAATACTGCACAACAACGAAAGAGAACTCAAGATACTGGCCTGCCTGTTTGCTGTGATGGTTTTGGAATTGCGTTCTTATTTTGTAGTCACTGAGTCAAACATTTCCAAATTCATCTTTCCATATTATCCTAAACAAACAATGACCCTAGATGAGAATGAATTGCTTAAGTGCCTCCTATTCTTCTCTGACACAAGTTGAGACCCACCAAGATACTTAAGCATACTTTGTAGTATTGATTTTTCGTCTTGGAATGTGTCACACTTATGCTCTCACATATAAGTTCTTTTCATTCTTGGACTCTCTATTCGGAACTCGGGGCCTGTACGCCAATACGCACTGGTTTTTTGAGAATTGCATAGTGACACTGTCATCCCACCTACTAGTTTGATTGTGAATCCACATGGGTGCCCTGAGGAGTGTGATACATTATGGTATGGTCACACGGGAGGATTCGAGGGCTTGGGACACAAGGATTGGACTTTAATTACTATTGGACTTCTCTCGTTAGTGGAAGACATGACTGGTTTGAAGAGCTACATACTTGGACAGGCAGATAACCAAGTTTAAAATTTCTGATCCCCTTACCAGAGCAATATCCAGATAAAGAATCGTATCTTCAACAAAGTCAAGATGATGTTACTGCTAAATGCAAATGGTTTGTCCAGACTTCGATAATGGGGAGATTTGAAATATTACAAACTAATGCCATGAGTAGCCACATGAGTAGCCATACGGTTATGGAAGAACTACGGGAAATGGCAGGGGCAGAGAGGTTAGACGTCCTCATGATACAAGAGCCAGGCACCTGTGCTGGTCGAGTCAGGAGATTTCCAGCAACTGTACAGGTGGTGTTCTCTAAGGAGCACCTCATGAGTGTGATTGTGTTACTTACTAAACTGATTACAACGACTGTTCTAATGCAGTTTTGTAATGAACATATAACAGCGGTTCAGCTTAATTTGACAGCACAGAGTTTGTTTACTGTTAATGGTTACTGCCAATTTCAGCTGCATATTGTAGTTTTATTGGATAAGCTGAGCTGGATTCTAAGAATAAAAGCAGGACAGCCTATAATTGTATGTATGGATGCCAATGCTAAGTCCCCATTATGGCACAGGGTGGAGCAAGATGAGTGGGGCTCTGAGCTTGAAAAATGTTATTATGGAGACACATGTAGAACTTTTAAATCAGCCTGGTCAACAGACTACTTTTTCATGTAGGGCAGGAGCCGTCTCCAATATAGATGTCACCTGGATATGTAAATGGAGAGTTGTTGAAAATCCCACCATCCGTGATCATATTTGTATATTTTTCGTGTATGGCAGTGTGCTCTTAGAAGAGACTGGGGACTGGGAAAAAGGATACAAGTACTCAAAAAGTGACTGAGATTGACTGGCGCAGGACTTCATTCCCCCACAGCTGGGATCAGAGGTGGAGATAAGGGGATGGGAATGCAGCAGTGGGAGACTTGGTATCTTCTATAGAGATGGCTATTGGTGTGGCAGTTCCTCAGTCACGAGGTATGTCCACAGGCAGGCAACTCCGTGGTACCAACAACAGACCGCGCTCAAGCAGTCGGTCAGGCGGACATGGGGCAACTATCAAAGGAGCTCTGTCCAGGAAGAAAGACATAAACATTTGCAGATATATTGCAGTCTCAGAGAGACATATAAGAACCTTATGCAGAAGATCGGTATAGACCTGTGGGGCGGCCCCCACAAACTGGTGAGGGAACGATCGGGTCCCTTACAATGCTGTCCAATTTACAACTGGATGGGGGACAGAACACAACTTGGGCTGGAACTGCAAAGGTTGTGATCAGTGAGGTGTCTCGGACCATCCACTCAGCCAGAGCGAACTATGTTCTGGGAATAATGGTAGATATCTCGGGGGCCTTTGATAACCCGTGATGGCCGGCGCTTTTCTCTCGCTTGTGGGGGACGGGGTGCCACAGGCTGCTGTACTGTTGCCTGGAGGCCTACTGTGGCAACAGACTTGCCAGGGTTGTAGCTCCTGGGACTTGTAACATTATGTGATTGGCTTATCATTTTAAATCATTCACTAATCGAGCAGTCGCTCGGAAACAGCTACAGTTAGCAAATAATGTTGCGAGAATGTAAAAGGTGAAGGACCTGTGACGTAACTTGTTTATTGTCGAAGTGCTGTCAGAGATGCAGTGAGTTATTGACTTTGAAAACCACGGCGCGAAAAACGAACAGTTTTTTTTTTTTTTTTTTAGGTACGAGATATTCTCGATGAACAGTTACTCATTCTTCTCTTGTCTCCTGTAACTTGTGTCGGACGCGCATGTCTTGCCGCCATATTATTATTGTTAAAAATAATATTGTTCTAGTGTAAAGTAAATGTGTAATACTAAAAGTGCCTAGCAGTAGATTTATTGTGCGACGTGTATGTGAAAACGTCAAAGGAATTGTTTTCATTAAGAGAAGTGCCAGTCAAAACGGCATCCATGTTAAATCCTTCATTGCAGTGTAAGTTCGTCTATTAATTGCCATAAATTCAGAGTTAAATGGAACTGGTGTATGGACTATTCATTTACTATAGAATCTATGTCTCACTTCTTCATGAAATTATTTAATTTTCTGTATGTTTCTGCCAAATAGAGAGTTCACAGTCACGAATTCTTTCGTCGAGTTTGGACGGACGTTGCATGCGGTGAAATATTTTCTCCGCGCCATATTCTACTGGTAAATGCATGATAAAATACGGTCCCTTAGGAAATTCACGTTGAGCTATCCAAAATAATTATATTTTGAATAGGCATTTACTCTCCTCTGCAATGCAACTTCCGACTGATCAGACGATCCAACAAGAAACAGCCGCACACAGTCGGCGTTCCCAAATATGTTTCCACCGCTGATTATAGCTATATGTTACAGCACAAAAGTAACATATCGTTATAATTAGCGACTACGAACAGGGACATTTATAACTGTATGTTTATGTATACACATTACGTAAACATATCGTTATAGACTGTGGTATCTGAAATGATCTCCCAGAGTTGTCCCCAGGGACCAGTATTTGGTCCCATCTTTTGGGATATAAACATAGAATCTCTGTTCAACACCTTGCAGAGGGATGCTTCCGTGCTGGGTTTTGTTGCCTACATGGACGACCTTGTCATCCTGGTGGAGGGAAACAGCCGTACCGTTATTGAAGAGCATGTTAGCTTAGCTATGGGGTTACTGCAGAACTGGTGTAATCAGTCCCAGCTAACAGTTGCATCACATAAATCAGCGAATATTTTGTTAAAAGGGAAGCCTCACAGAGACCCAACAGTTTGGATTAATGATATTGTTTCTAGACAAAGTTCAGCATAATACCTGAGTGTGCATTTAGATGAATGTTGGAATTTTGGTGCACATATAAAACAAAAAGCAGCTAAATCATTCACTCTGCTCAATAAACTTATAACGATTGGACAACTGCACTTTCACCTGTCGGTGAAACCGGGACATATATATCACAATTGTTTATTAGCTCCTATTGTAGGATATGGAGCAAGTGTGTAGCCGACATACTACCCCTGTTGAGCACGACTCTGGGAGTCAGGAGACTCCAAAGAAACATTTTACTAAGATGTGTAGGTGGTTTTGGCACCAGCCCGACAAATGCCCTGTTGGTTATTTTGGGATTGTGTCCATTGGGTTTTATCATTCGACATCAGGCTGCCTGTCATTGTTGTTCATGTGTTCGTGACATAATGGGAGTGCTCCTGACAAGCATCAAGGCAATAAAGGAACAGAGATTAAATATATGGCAAGTGGAATGGGATTGGTCTGAGACAGTTCGGAGAGTGCATACCTTCTTTCAAAGTGTTCCATGTTTAAAGAGTAAGATTGTGGAGCCCTCTCAGGGCATCTTACACTTTCTGACTGGCCGTGGTTTAATTACACTTGATAGAAACCGTTGCTGGGGTGTAACTGTGGGTCCCAATAACTTACTACGTAGCATGTAGTGTTCCGATATATGAACAAGTAGCCACAGAGGAGAGGCACGTCCTAGAAACATGACATTGTTCACGTCTTGAACAATAAAGACAACTTTAAAACATCCTCTAAAATTGAGAATGATGTGCCTAGAGGCTCAGCAATTATACCTAAGGAGAGACTGAAATGCATATGACAGGACACCATTTGGCACTGATTATGTCAAAGTAAATGGGACGTAGTAGGTCTGCCTCAGGAAATGGTGACTATTATTGGACCACCTGAGATAAGGCCGCTGAGAAGTGCTATAAAAGGACTCAATGGGAGGAAAATTGTGTGTAGAATGTACTTTTTATTTCTTAGTTACACCATTCAGAAGCATGCTTGGTGATGGTAGGACACCCTCTCGCTGAATAAATCATGTGTAAATTTAAAAACCCAAACACAAGGAGAGGTCAAATTTGTTTTCCAATTTATGAATAAATAGATATTTGTGAATACATGTAGTTAGTTGCTCAGAATGGCTGGTGCAGGGAGTTAATGTATGTATTCAGTGGTGTCGCCTAAGTAGTAGCCGGATGCCTCCTCGCTGGCTAGGGACAGGCAACTCTCTGGGAGTGGCCGAGAGAGGTTAAGATGTCCGTTACTATAGAGTAGAATGCTCTTTTAATTTTGTTTGTCTTGTGTTTAAAAAGCAAAGACAATTGTAACATGTAGCATTGTTCAGTCAGTTGCATGCCCACACAAAAGTCTTAGCACGGGTGTCTTGTGTATGTATAATAAATAGGGATAAAAAATGTACCTGTGAAACTATTTGTATCAAGTTTTTGACACTGCTTTTCCGGGTGGCCACACCTGAAAGGCGGGAATTGTGCCGCTCGATGCCACACTCGCCCACACCTCACAGGCAGGCCAGCGACAGCCTGACTGCCAATGCGGACTCTCGCTGTACCTATGAAACTATGAGGAAGACATCCACAAATTTTTGCTGCTCACCTGCAGTCTCCTAACAGAAAAGAAATTAGACAGTGTTTAATCCTTCCAGAGGAGGAGTGTCCTCCTTACATGGCTAAGGCAATTAAAGTACTCCGCAGTCTTGGGATCAACACATACACTGTTAAAATTGACACTGAGAAAATTTATAGGAAAATATTACAAACACTATTTGATGAGAGCACTCAACATTACCAAGAGGCATACAACATTGTACTTGGAACTGTCACAAAGGTGAATGATAACTTAGGTATGGCAGTACCCTGCATCACTCCTGGAATGTCAGCAAAAGTTTATGAAGGCTTAGGCATTAGGTTATGAGCAAGTCACGATGATTTGCGGCACTGTATTGGCTAGGACCTTACCAAGAAATATACCGGGGAAATTATCAGAACAATTTCTAGTTAACCTTCACTCATCTATCATGGATCATTTCAGATGTTAGGAAATTCTCTGTTTGAAGAAATCAGTAGATTTGAATCTATAGTTTCAGTTATACTCATTTATGATCATGATGATGTAGAGATTAGCAAAACATACCTTCGAAGGCATAAGGGGGATATCTCCTCTTCGAAACAGCAATGCATAGCGAGAGTACTCAACTATACCAGATCAGCCCAACTGTCACGTAGCCAATTATCAGAGTTACATGGAGCTTATCGACACTGGGGTAGATAAGTGAAAACCACAGGGAAGACACATAACCAGCCAGACATACTTTGCATAACAAACTCTAGGCTTGCTTAAAAGACAATTTTATAACTCCTATTCCTACAAGCATGGAAGACCTCCTCTGGTAAAAAACAAAAACTTCTTGAGAGGGAAGCCAATGCGGAAGTGGGAAAATTGTTAATGTGTAGTCTTCTGAGCTCACATTACTAGATTTGAGTTTAGTGGAATCCTCCAAAACCTCTGATTTTGATAACAGACCTGACTACACAGAACTAAAAAGAAGATAAGTCTCTTGCCTTGTTAAGAAACAATTATGAACCTTTTATTGTCCAGAAAAACTAGGATACACCCCTCCCAAGGGGAACACAAGTAGGAGGGTCCTACAAGAGATATTAAATAGAATCACTATTGTAATTCAAGAGACATGCAAGTTGGTGGCAGATATAAGGATTCCAGATAGCTGGAAAATTATAATACTGCACACAAAAGAAAGATAACTCAAGATACTGGGCTGCCTATTTGCTGTGATGGTTTAGGAAATGTGTTTATGTTTTGTAGTCACAGAGTCAAACATTTACAAATTCATCTTTCCACATTATACTCAACAAACCATGACCCTAGATGAGAATGAATTGGTTAAGCATCACCTCTTCTTCTCTGACACAAGTCGAGACCCACCAAGATATTTAAGCATACTTTGTAGTTTTGATTTTTCCTCTTGGAATTTGTGTCACACTTATCCTCTCACATATAAGTTCTTTTCGTTCTTGGACTCTCTATTTGGAACTCCCCGCCTGTATGCCCATACCCACTGGTTTTTTGAGCAGTGCATAGTGGCACTGTCATCCCACCTACTAGCTTGATAGCGAATCCGGAGTGATGCCCTGAGGAGTGTGATACAGTATGGTATGGTCACACGGGACGATTCAAGGGCCTGTGACAAAAGGGATGGACTTTAATTACAATTGGTCTTCTGTTGTTTGTGGAACATGTGACTGGTTTGAAGAGCTACTTACTTGGGCAGGGAGATGACCATGTTTGCAAAATTCTAGTTCCCATACCAGACCAATATCCAGAAAAAGAATCATATCTTCAAGGAGGTCAAGATGATATTACTGCTAAATGCAACTTGTTTATCCAGACTTTGACTGAGCAGGCACTCAAACTCTGGCTGGTTGCAAAGCCAGAAGAAGCCAGTTGCAGCAGAAAGATCCATATATATGGTAAAGACACTTTTCACAGGGGAACCTTTATATCACAAATGCTGAAGAGAGTATCAAGAACCTTGCCTGTCTACAACTATTTCCACATTGCAAACAGCAGGAATTTCTGCTTCACAGAAAGGTTTTGAGTACACAACTGCATACTGTTTGGCAACAACTGAGTCTTTGGTGTCTATTATGGATGAGATAAAATCTCAACATATCGATAGATCAATTGCTGAAAAAAAATACATGATACTAATGGATCCATCAAGGTAACGATCTGTCGTCATCCCCTACTGACGCTAATACTGTCAGGGTGCCGATTCATCGGTACTCTGCTTTGTCTTGTTTAGCTTACAGGATCAGGCACTAGATAGTGTTGGCATGCTGATTACACATGCTCTTTGCCTTGAGCTATGTGTAGGTTGATAGCTATCGACAACTGAGCATAGTTCGATCATTCCACTTTTGCATTGTTTATCTATTGACGTCGTGTTTCGCAGTACATGTTTACATTCTGTTATTGCATTCCTTGCTCTTGTTTTTGCACATTACTGTTATTTATCATTGTTTCTCTGTGTTTTCCTTCATGTTAAAGAGTTTACAGCTTGTTTATTTTCTCCAATTTTTGTGAAAAATGCGACCTACACCAGGCCACAGCAGGGGACTTGCTGACAAAGAAACTTGTGAACTTCTAGAATTTACTAGTGATAAAGAATGTTTTAGCGAAAGTAGCAACAGTTCAGAAAGTGACAGTGATGTACTTGACAATATTGTAAACGAAAGTGAAGACCAAATGGAAGATGTACAATACACCGAAGTAATTGCACTTGAAACACTACAGCCATTACCACAGCCATTCCAAGAGCTACGAGGACCAAAACATATGCCACCAACAGGATCTCCTGTGACAGAGCGTTTCAATCTATTCTTTACTACAACGTTGCTGCAGCTTATTGTAACTGAAACAAATCGCTGAGCTAAACAGGGTATAACTAAACATCCTACATTGTACAAACCGTATAAGAAATGGAAGAATGTGACACGTACCGAGGTAAGAGGTTTTATTGCTTCCTTACTAAATATGGGACTCAATAAAAGGCCCACAATGCTCTCATACTGGAGCACAAAACTGTCACAGGCATTTCCATGGTTTGGTAAAATGTTTTCTACCCACTGATTTAGGCATCTTACGAAATTCTTTCATCTTGTGGATAGTGATAAACGTCCAACACCAGGGCATCCTGATTATGACCCGTGTATCAAGTACCAGCCATTGCTAGATCATGATAACAATATATTTATCAAAACTAGACATAGTTGTCTCACTGGGATTCCGCGATCGTCCATTAAATAAAATATGGATTTTCAGTCTTCGATCGCTATTCTTTATTTTCAATTAAATAAAGAATAGCGATCAAAGACTGAAACTCCATATTTTACAATATATTTAGACATCATTACACAACTCATGAACAACTTAACATTGATGAGAGCCTAGTTGATATTAAACGTCATACTTCCCTATTACAGTATTTGCCATACCAACACAAACATCGATGGGGAACCGAATTCTGGGTGCTGTGTGACTCTATAATGCACTATTGCCTTGGGTTTTATACTTACAGAGGTGCCAAAATCCAAGAAGATAAGGCTGAGATTGCAGGACATTGCTTAGGTTACTGTGTTGTCCAGCAGTTCCTGTGTTTGGGCAACTATATGAACAAGGGATGTCATATCTTTGTGGACAACTTTTTCATATCAGTACCAGTTGTAAAAAGTATTTATAAGTGCATGCATTACTGGCACTGTAACAAAAAAAAAAAAAAAAAAAAAAAAAAAAAAAAAAAAAAAAAAAAAAAAAAAGGAAATATTTGCCAGAGCAATTTAGAAAGAAATTTGGAATTGGGGAATAGATGTATTGTAAGTCAGGTCCAGTACTAGCATGTGCATATTGGGAAAAAAAAAAAAAAAACAGCACACCCTGTTCTCTTATTGTCAAGTTGGTGCTGGTGACATTGAAGTCCAAAACAAAAATAAAACGGTACAAAAGCCATATGCATATTTGGATGAGAGGCAAACTCTTCATTACTGGAAGAAGGTAGCTTTTAACATAATGTCAAGAGTGGCGCTGAACTCTTACATATTATACAAAGAGCATAATAAAGGAAGGAAAGTTGTTTGAAGATATGTATATACTGTAATGATAATTGAAGCCTTGTCAGATGATCCTTGTGGTTCTCCAGATTTGAGGAAACTTCCAGAGAAGAAAGAGTCAAAATGCTGTGTGTGTACTAGTGAGGGAAGGAAAAGAAGGTGAAGAACTGTTTGTAATAGATGTGATAAGGGGTTGCATGATGAATGTTTTCCTAAACGCAAATGCTAAGTCATCCTGTAGACATGGAAATTCTGTAATGTTTTCGTCAAATAAATTATTATTATTATCTTTCTAAATAATAACACGAATTTCATATCCCTCATGTAATTTTACTCAGAAATGTGTGTAGATGCTATGGACTGTAGTTAGACTTCTTAAACTAAAGAAAAGTGTTGGATATAAGGAATCAAAGTCAAACTTATAATATTAAAAAAAATGTATATTGTATTTGGACTGTCGAAATCAAATTCATTTGAAACATTGTGATAACCTGTGTAAGCCATAATATTCTACATACTTCTATGGATAAGTGGTAATTTTTTATATTTTTGAAGTGAATGCTGTGTGATTTATGGCAATTTAAATACAACATATTGTAGGGATATAAATCTGCGTGACATTTTTGGCACACACCTCTCCAAATCGGCTGACTGCAAAAGGGTTAAGAAATTTTTTATATCCATCAATTCAGATGTGGGAAGAAATCAAATTCTAAACCCTCTTAAGTTATTTATACCGTGGACACCAGGATGCTCTCTGCCTATACAACATACCTTCATTGAATCAAAGGTTCAAATTCTTGGGCCTTAAGAGTACTGCATATGATGGAAAATGAGTTGTTTACACCAAGATCACCTGATCCAGAAGTGTTGGTGTCGAACCAATGTGCTCTGAATTTGGAAGGTCCCCCAACAGTTGCTAACCTTCTGAAAAACAAACTGGAGAGTTTGTTAACACAAGTGACAAAAAAACATAGATTTATCTGAGATATTTTCAACTGCATCAGACAATGCTGACAAGAAATTCTTGGACTACTTGCTTTCAATTAGACCATGCCATCTCAGACTCGTCCTTGAGATGATCTTCAATTCTGTTAGAGGAACAATATCATAATATGTTACCAAGCACCAAAATACAAGAACAATTAGACTCTTGCTGATTAGAGCTGGTCTTGATACAAATCTGGTGAGTAGTCAATGAATTGGATTTCTTTTTACTGGCCAATTGGTTTAAATTGTATAAAAGAGGTCGCAAACTCTAAGAACAAATTGTCGTGTTTCTATGTGTCCTACTTCAGTTGCCAACCACAACAGGAACTATTCATGGGCTATCACAGTTCCAGAGGGGCTGCAAGGTGTGACAGTTCCCCACCCCATCCAGCTTATCAACTTCATCCTAAATGGAGATCATTGGAAAATGTTGAAGCACAAGACAGCCAAGACAATAGTAGTGAATTTGTCTTAAACCAGTGGACTGATCCTTCGACTGTAGACCACTTATCTACACAACATCCTTACAGTCATTTTATCAGGTCAAAAACCACTGAGAAAGTTACCGGGGATCGTCCAGGTTTTGTTTGTATCTAGACCACTAGAATACGAGCTAAGTGGGTATGTGTACTAAATGGTAATTTCTACAACATGTTGATAAAAATGGCAGCTTATAGAACAGATCTGGATTTGGAAGTTCTCAAATTGATAACCCACTCTGTAGTTGGAGGATCGGTAGTTCATAGATTGCATCATCATGTGAAGAGTGTCAGCACTAGACTTGGCTACAGTTTCTATGTTTCGATACAGTGTATCGGTATGTGGAACTGTTTCAGTGTTTCGGAACGGCTGTGGTTCACTGTTTCGAAACTGATGTTTCATTCCGCCCCTGTCTCGGATAACCGGACCAGATTCGATCTTGAGCCAGACACAGAAACTGTATCGCTGTTTCAAAATTGTTTCAGTCCACCTGTGCTTGGAACGGACTAATTGTATCGAAAGTGGTATTTCATTCCGCTCTGTGTCGGACGAGATTCGGGCTCGGCACAGGTACTGCAACACAACATACCACTTCATGAAACACTTTCAAGAGTGTCGAAATCTTTTTGACGGGCAATAGCATGAAGCTTAAGATATCCGAAAATAAAGCTTCATTTCCAGCTCACTGTCCGATTCCGAAATGGCGTAACATCTGCTTTATAAACACTAACCAAACAATAAAACAATGCATACTATTCAAATTCAAAATAATAAATATGTGAAAATCATTCAGTTAAATTACACTTTTTTTTATAACATACGCTTCTCTGTTCATGTACAGAAATCATATTAAGAAACACAAGTAAGCCTACAACATTTTGAATAAAAAAAGGCATAGAGTGACAGTTATTAGACATATACATAAATTTGATGTAAGTATAATTGCAAGCAATCTGAAAACACACTCTGTTTCACTGTTTCAAAACAGTGTATTGAAACATTACCTTGTACTATTTCATTTGTTTCGAAACAGATACGTGTTTCAGTTTGCGCACCTCTAGTCAGCACATTAAATGATGTTCGGACAAGTATCACCTCCCCCATCTATGTCTCAACTGATCTTATGGGAAGATTCTCCAGAGGGTTGGATAATTATAATGTGCATTTTCAAAGGAGTAGTACATTAGGGATTTCTTCTGGTTTCTTTTGAGTGTTGGAGGACTGGTGAGATAAACATCTGCATGGAGTTAAGATATAATGGTCATTGTTGTCAGGAGATTTTAGATGATGTAAAGTTAGACTCAGACTCCCCTGGATCTGATTTCAAAACATATCCAAATAACCTATTGATCTACAGAAAGATTGATTGCTGTCCACAGACGAGACATACTCCAGTGGCAGGTATCATTTCACTAGTGAAGAATCCAAACCCTGTACAAGCAATAGCTTGTATCTTAGTTTCCATGATCTTCAGAGAAATGAGCTTGCATGTGGTTGGCCACCTTGAAAAACCAGTACCGATTCACTCAGTTATCAGTTTGCCGATAC
Organism: Schistocerca cancellata; assembly: GCF_023864275.1. Taxonomy (NCBI): domain Eukaryota; kingdom Metazoa; phylum Arthropoda; class Insecta; order Orthoptera; family Acrididae; genus Schistocerca; species Schistocerca cancellata. Next base: position 14,781,924 of record NC_064637.1, read on the forward strand.
ATAGGGTTGCAGTCTAAAATGTGTTGTCTTGCACATTGCTATTTATCCGAGCCTCTGCTTGGGAGAAACTTTTTATGATCGTTACACTGCCTTTTACTCAATGTCATCGACTTGTTTTCATGATTCATCCAGCACAGTCCTGCTTTCAGAGCTGATTACAGAGGTTGAAGATCCGTATGGTGGAGGGTTTACCTGAGATCCCTACGCATTAAAAATTTGATCCGCAGGATGTTATATTGTACCTGCAATCCCTTGGGGATGAGAGGAAAACGTCCAGAATTATACGTGATGATGATGGTGTGTGTGTGTGTGTGTGTGTGTGTGTGTGTGTGTGTGTGTGTGTGTGTGCGTGTGTGTGTGGTGAAAGATCCGCAGTGTCTCACACTGCATGAAAGGTTGCTCGATGTGTGCGGATGATGCTGACTTGTTGGTGTCATCTGTGTCCGGCTGGTGACCTTTTTCACTTCAGCGGGAAAGAGGCGTCACGCGCACGGGACGTGGTGGCTCGGCCATAGCCAGGTCAGTTCTCGATCTGGATACTGGACTTCAGGTTGGCATTTCTCTTGCACTCTGAGGGAGAGTGTGCACATAGCCTCTCCTTCCCAAGTGCCCCTATCTGCCTTCTTGCAGTGCGGATGTTGAGCCTTCGAGTGGACAAAAGGTAGGGGTGCAACAGTGCTCTGTACATCTCGCGCACTGTTTCCGACGGCCTGGATCGCCAGGGCGGGATTCTGGCCCGAGCCGACAAGTATCCTTCACTGTGTGTCTGGATTTCAGGGACATGATCCACCAAGCCAGGGCACGGTGACATGTCCTCGGCTAGGTTGGCTGGGTCCAGACCCCTGAATGTCTGGGTGAACAGCCCAGCATCTGAGTAGTACCGGTTCCTTGGCCTTGCGTAGGAGCCCGCCCTGTAGCGGGGGTGAAGGACTGTAACGGTACTTTGACTACCGTGCCTCCACCAGAGCAAAGATGTGAATTACGATCGTGCATGCAGAAGAGCGCTGCGCCAGCAACAGATTTTCATAAGTAATTTTGATCTTCTCTTACTTTTGCGTAGGTTCTTGTTTTAACAACTAGTTCATTACTCTCTTGTTATATTGTCTTCATACGTTTAAGAAGTGTATTTTTTGGCACTGATGTTAAAGAATGATTTCAATTGGAAATTAAACCTATATTATGAAACAAACACACGGCGTCTTCAAGTTATTTCAGTAGTGATTCGCAATGGTTATCACCAAATTTATAAATCAATCCAGACAGTGAGAACTTCAAAAAATTTTCATCAGACGGAGAACAAGAGTACCAGCGAACAATGAAAAAAGGATATCCTACAAGAAAATCAAGAAGTATTCCAGATGCAGCCACGAAGAATCTATTATAATAGATACTACTTTTATGACTCAATTATAAGGTAAATTTCAACTTATTTCTAATGCTATTTCCTTACAGTAGCTTTTTGTAGTGTTGCTAACCCGGTCTGCCATTCACGGTCAAATTACGCCTTCCCGGAGTGTGGGGGCCACTTGCCAGGGAAGGAATGGATGAAATCCTCGATGGTGAGGCTTTCGAAGAGGACGAGAGTGCTGGAAACGGCTCACTCAACCTTGCAGTTCATATGTGCCCTTGGTCTAGGGGCGGGACCGGTGGGCCAGCTGCCATTAGCCTCCCCCCATTTTTCACGCTTCAAAAGTTACTATGGCGGAAAACATGGAGAGTGAATTGGCGCTTTCAGAGCATAACAACACAAGAAGATAGTTACAAAACGAGTGTGATTGAGAGAGTCACGTTTCCTACGCTTGTTGGATGGAAGCGTAAGACATGGAAAAATTAATACTGAACAGATAAAGGTCTTGGAGGAGAACATTTCCAACTGGGCTTAACCCCATGCCAACCTGGAAAGGCAGTATGCCGGAGTCAAGGCGGAGAATGAGTGTCTTCGAAAAGAGGTACAAAGTCCAATTAAGACATGCTGCAGTTGCAGCTGCAACACTGACAAGAATGACTGTGCGAGAAACCATTAAGCAAATCATTCAGAAGTCTCTAGCAACTGTCTTCGTCAAACCCAAGAAGGGTGAGGAGCTACGGAAGGTGAAAATGTTTTGAAAAAACCATAAATCCAAAAGCGGACAACATTAGAATCAATACAATTCAAAGCACCCGCAATGCCTTAACAGTTGAAGCAGCAACACCTGAGAACAGTGATAAACTATTAAACAATACTAAGTTAAAGTAACATTTCACATGCGAGAAGCCGCGGAAAAGACGTCCTTTAATGATGATATACGACTTTCCATCATACAGGTATATGAGCCAAGATGATTTGCTAGAATCCATATACTCACAAAACTTTGAGGAATGATTGTCCAGACAGGAGTTTCAGGAGAAATTTAAACTAAGACTCAAAGCACGATCTAGAGATCGGCCCACTGTGCACCGTGCTGCAGAAGTGGCACCTGATCTACGGAAAACAATCATAAAAATCGGCAGATTGTATATAGAATATAGTGTACTGTCACTAAAAGATTACACAGCACTACTGAAGTGCACTAAGTACCAAAATCATACACACGTGGCAAAGTATTGTGAGTTTAAAAATCCAGTATGTGTTCATTGCTGGGAAGATGGCCATAAAAGGAAAAACTGTCCAAAACAAACACAACCAGCAATCTCCATCCCACGTAAACATAAAAACGCACATGCAGCACTACTGGCAAGGAGTGCTTTATGTACATGTTGCTCTTACAAAGGCTAATACAATGTACAGATTACGGAGACCTGTGAAAAGACTCCAAAATAAAAGTCACCAAGTAAATTGGCTAGGGGTGCGGAGTGCTGGCAAAAGTTGAAGGCCTCCCAAATTTCTCTTACTTATGCACCAGCTGCTGCGGCTGGTCCGACTTCAGGCACGGTGCCAGGTTCCAGCTCGGAGCCTCCATCTGTGAGATCGGGTCGGCTAGAGCCCGGCTGCAGTGATCGGGCTGAGCCAGCAGTGGCTACTGATGGGGGCGGCCTGATGGATAAGTGTAAAGAACTTAATGTAGAAAACCTGGTAACTGGTGCAGGTTCAACAAAGTCTTTAACTTAGACAGACAGCTCCCCTGCTAGAGAGAATTATACACAACGCCTCTCCTAACAATACTTACACTAATTGCAAACATGCTGTGAAGCTTCGCAAAATAGAAGAACCGCCAGTGCTCACAGTGGCATTGAGGCAGCTTGTGCGGGTTGGGCACCCAGATGGGTTGAGAATTACCTTCCCAACTCTGGAGGATGTTGACTGCATTCAGATGGCATCGGCCAACTTGCCTCGTGAACACGAAGAACTTTCGAAGTTAGTTAAATAAGTGTTTTGTAGAAGGGGAAGGGAATTTAATTTACAGAAAATATATAAGGGAATGATAAAAATGTATGGCAGGGTTATGTTTGTTCCCTCCCTACAGTTTGCCAACAGTTACATATATACAAAGTACCCTCCCAATGACTGGTTTGAAAGTTCTTCAAATAAATGCAATGAGAAGCTTTTTAGTAACCCAAGAACTGTGTAGACTAGCAGAGGAGCATGAAATAGATATTCTAACAATTCAAGAACTGAACAATAACTCTGGTTGCGTCTCTGACTTTCCTGTAATAGCACAGGTAATAACTTTCGGTGATAATCCCATGGCTGCACTTGTAGATAATAAATTAATTAAAACAACTGTTCTAACTCAATTTTCTAATACACATGTCATAGTACTGGAATTGAATATGATGCAGACCTGTATGCATTAAGTCAATGTATATAGTCAGTATCGAGAATGTATAAATCCTTATCTGCAGCAGTTGACAACAATCCTTAGAGCATTAGAAGGAAAATCAGTAGTGGTAACTATGGATTGTAATGCTTCTTACATGTCCTGGGGAAGACTCTGGAGAAGTTACAGGTTAATTGATTGTCAAGCCACAGAGTCCTGAATGGAATGAGCGATTTGCAATTCGATTTCAGAAAAGGCAAATCAACATCTGATGCCATAAATAAAGTAACTGAAATTGTTCATTCATCCACCAGGAGATATGTCTTGGGCATCATGGTGAATACATTCGGTGCCTTTGACAAACTGTGGTGGCCGGATCTCTTCTCACGATTGAGGGAGATGGGATGTCCGGGTCCACTATATGGTTGTCTGAAGAACTACTGCCAGAAGAGGGTTGCCAAGATCACGGCTCCAGGCGCAGTGGCGTCAAAAAACGTAACGAAGGGATGTCCACAGGGTACTGCTCGCAGAGTCCAGTGTTCCGGGATGTAAACATGAACCCTTTACGGAACAACTTACAGCAGGACAATACTGTGCTGGGTGCTCTGGTATATGCTGAGGACCTCCTTATTATGGTGGAAGGAGACAGTGGAACTGAAGTTCCACGTCACAAATACTAATATAATGGTGCCAAGAATCAAAATTACAGGTTGCACCAAATAAGTTGAATTATCTTTTGTAAAAAGGAAAACTGACTTGGGACGCTATAATCCATATACCGTATTTATTTGAAGCTAAGCTGCCCTTTATTCTGCTTTTTGTAACCAAAAAAACCGCCTGTGGCTTAGAATTGAGTGCAAAGTAAGCGGAAGGTCGGAAAAATGTTGGTAGGTGCTGCCATCGATAACTTCTGCCGTCTAATATATGTAGCGCTACACAGGCATACTTTGCAGCCACAAAGTTAAATACTGGCGCCAAAACCTCTGTGTCATTAAAAAAAAAAAAAAAAAAAAAAAAAAAAATGCACATGCTAATACTGGACCTTATTTACAATACAATACTGTTTGCTATGATGGTTTTGGAGATGCGTTCGTATTTTGTAGTCACTGAGTCAAACATTTCCAAATTTATCTTTCCATACTATCATCAACAATCCATGACCCTAGATGAGAACGAATTCGTTAAACGGCTCCTATTCTTCTCTGACACAAGTCGAGACCCACCAAGATATTTAAGCATACTTTGCAGTATTGATTTTTCCTCTTGGAATGTGTGTTACACTTATCCTCTCCATATAAGTTCTTTTCATTCTTGGACTCTCTATTCGGAAGTCCCAGCCTGTATGCATTGTGGCACTGTCGTCCCACCTACTAGTCTGATTGTGGATCCAGAGGGATGCCCTGAGGAGTGTGATACAATATGGTATGGTCATACGGGACGATTCAAGGGCCTGCGACAAAAGGGATGGACTATAATTACAATTGGTCTTCTCTTGTTAGTGGAAGACATGACTGGTTTGAAGAGGCACATACCGGGACAGGCAGATAACCAAGTTTGCAAAATTCTGATCCCCTTACCAGAGCAATATTCAGATAAAGAATCATATCTTCAACGAGGTCAAGATGATACTACTGCTAAATGCAAATGGTTTATCCAGAATTTGACTGAGCAGGCAATCAAACCCAGGCTGGTTGTGAAGCCAGAACAAAACAGTTGCAGCAGACAGATCCATATACATGGTAAAGACATACTGTACAGGGGAGCATTCACAACACAAATGCTCAAGAGAGTGTCATGCGCGATGGCTGATGCAAGTGAAGTCTACCCAAACCTGTTTACAACTATTTCCACATTGCATACTTGCTCAAACATAAGCCACAACTGAAACTGCCCCAGTGGGAAAAGTGCCAACGACTAAAGAGACAATACTGCAAAACATGTAGAGTAATGTACCTACTGTCTTTATTAAACCTAAGGTGGGAGAAGATGTTCGAGATGTGAAGACGGTGTTCGAAAAATGTATTGATGCGAAATGTAATAGGATTAAAATTTAAAATGTCAGGACACCCAAAAACGTATGAACAGCCTCTCGGGAGGACAGCAAAAGAATACTAATGAAAGTGTGAACCTCCACAAAAGAGACTACTTCTGACGTGTTTCTATAAAGTACCTACATTCATGTCCACAGACAGCTTACTGGATGCCACATACACTCAGAATTATGATGTATCAATATCAAGGGAAGAATTCAACAGTCAGTTTAAGTTTAGATTTAAAGTGCGTCCGCAAGAGAAACTAACAGTTCATCATGTCAGTGAGATGTCACCAGAATTATGGAAACTCTGGATGAGAATAGGTAGATTGTACATTGGCTACTGAGTACTGAATATTAAAGACTACACGATGTATCAACTGCCAAGATCCAAACATATAAACAAGTATTGAAGTGAAGTTCAGGATGTATGTCCCCATTGTGGACAGACGGGGCATGAGAGGAATGACTGTAAAAAAAAAAAAGTCAGGCCTCCAGTTTCTTCGTATACAGTGTAAAAAGAGAGGTCTAATGTCTGGAGGGCTGGAGGACTGCCCCACCTACAAAATCTTTCCTGACCGGATAATGAAATGAACTGATTATGGTGACCCCTAAGAAGCCTAGAAAGTAATCCCAAAGTAAAGGTAAAAGGGATGCAGAAAGGGGTGAGCTAATCAGTAAAGCTCTCTCCACTAGTTAACTTGTGACCTCTGAGGATCCTTCAAGGTCCTCCAGCTGTCCGATGGTGAATTTCAGCGTCAAGACTGATGCCGACGTGGAAGCAGCTATGAGCCGGCTGACATGCCGGTCATCAGGACCAAAGGTAGAGGAGGTTGCAGAACGAATACTTCAGAAAGAAGATGGGGGAAATAGAGAGGGTTCTGTCCCGACAAGACTTGGAGGTGGAAGGGGTCCAACTAATGTAAATGTTGTAAATAAAAACAGTGATGGTAGATTTTACAAAGTAGTTGGTCCTGGTAGCATATATAAGAACTTTGAAGAAACGTTACGTCTATCAAGGTTGGAAAAGCCTGCGTTGTTAACAATGGGTCTGAGGCAGCTAGTTCGAAAGGAACATAGCAGTGGGGAATAATGGAGTTGGAAAAGCCTGCGTTGTTAACAATGGCTCTGAGGCAGCTTGTTCGAACGGAACATAGCAATGGGGAATAATGGAGGGCGTTGACTGCATTCAATTAGAGGTGGCAAATATTCCGTAAAAGACTGAATGAACTCAAGATCTTTGTTGAGCAGGTGTATGCTAGAAGGGGCTGTAAATTTGATGTTGGTAAAAGCTTTATATATATATGGTCAAAAAGTACGGTATTAATGTATGTGATCTATGACAGCCACGGCCTGCTAGCCACCTGCAAGTTTTTTATCCCGCCCGGATAATGGGGAGATTAGAAATGTTACAAATTAATGGAATGCGTAGCCATACGGTTACGCACGAACTACGGGATATGGCAGAGGAAGAGAGGTTAGACACCCTCATAAATAGAAGAGCCAGGCACCTGTGCTGGTCAAGTCGGGGGATTTCCAGCAACTCAGTAGCACCTCAAGAGTGTGATTGTGTTATTTAATAAACTGATTTTTCGTGCACAGCAGTGTGGTCTTAGAAGAGACTGGGGACTTGGAATAAAGATACAACTACTCAAAAACTGACTGAGATTGACTGGCGCAGGACTTCAGGGATCTGAGGTGGAGATGAAGGGATGGGAACGCAGTTGTGGGAGACTTGGTATCTTCTATAGAGACGGCTATCACTGTAGCAGCTCATCAGTGGCGAGGTATGTCCGCAGGCAGGCAACTCCATGGTACCCACAACAGACCGCACTCAAGCAGTCTGTCAGGTGGGCACGGGGCAACTATCAAAGGAGCTTTGTCCCGGAAGTAAGGCATAAACATTTACAGCTATATTGCTGTATCAGAGACACATATAAGGACCTTATACAGAAGATCAAACGGCGACTGTGGGAACAATTTGTTAGAGACCAGCTGGGGATATAGACCTGTGGGGCGGCCCCCACAAACTGGTGAGGGAACGATCGGGTCCCCTACAATGCTGTCCAATTTACAACTGGATGGGGGACAGAACACAAAGTAAAGTCTACAGTTCTGGTCACTTATGTCTTTTCACGTTTGACAATGAACATGATGACAATGTTTATGCAATAGGTTACGAGCAAGTCATGGTGATTTGCGGGCACCATACTGGCTAGGACCTTTTCCATATGGTGTCGTAACTACTTACCAAGAAATATACATGGAAAATTATCACAATTTCTAGTGAACTTTTACTCATCTATCATAGATCATTTCAGATATTAGGAAATTCTCTTTTTGAAGAAATCAATAAATTTGAATCTATAGTTTCTGTTATATTCATTCACAATCATCATGATGTAGAGATTAGCAAATCATACCTTCGAAGGCGTAAGGGGAATATCTCCTCTTCTAAACAGCAACGCGTAGCGAGAGTACACAACTATACCATATCAGCCCAACTGTCACCTAACTAATTATCAAAGTTACATGGAGCCTATCGACACTGGGGTAATACCACTGCAGATGAGGAAGCAGGTTGTTGGAAAGTGAAAACCATAGGGAAGACACATAACCAGCCAGACATACTTTGCATAACAAACACTCTAGGCTTGCTCAACAGACAATTCCATATCTCCCATTCCTATATGCATGGATGCCCTCCTCGGGTAAAAAACAAAAACTGCTTCAGAGGGAAGCCAACGTGGAAGTTTTTAGATATCGGAGGGAAAATTGTTAATGTGTACTCTTCTGAGCTCACGTTACTACATTGGAGTTTAGTGGACTTCTCTAAAACCCCGGATTTTGATAACAGACCTGACTACACAGAACTGATGGAAGAAAAGTCTCTTGCCTCCTACAGAGACGAATTAAGAACCATTTATTGTCCAGACAAACAAGGATACACCCCTCCCTAGGGGAACACTAGTAGGAGGGTCCGAGAAGAGATATTAAATATAATCACTATTGTAATTCAAGAGACATACAAGTTGGTGGCAGATAGAATGATTCCAGATAGCTGGAAAAATATAATACTGCACACAAAAGAAATAAAACTCAAGATACTGGCCGCCTATTTGCTATGATGGTTTTGGAAATGCGTTCTTATTTTGTAGTCAGAGAGTCAAACATTTCCAAATTTATCTTTCCATACTATCCTCAACAAGCTATGACCCTAGATGAGAACGTTGTTGTTTGGTTTGTGGGGCGCTCAACTGCGTGGTTATCAGCGCCCGTACAATTACCCAGTCTTTGCTCAGTCCAATTTCGCCACTTTCCTGGATGATGATGAAATGATGAGGACAACACAAACACCCAGTCATCTCGAGGCAGGTGAAAATCCCTGACCCCGCCGGGAATCGAACCCGGGACCCCCTGCTCGGGAAGCGAGAACGCTACCGCGAGACCACGAGCGGCGGACAGATGAGAACGAATTGGTTAAGCGGCTCCTATTCTTCTCTGACATAAGTCGAGACCTACCAAGATATTTAAGCATACTTTGTAGTATTGATTTTTCCTCCTGAAATGTGTGTCACACTTATTCTCTCACATATAAGTTCTTTTCATTCTTGGACTCTCTATTCGGAATTCCCGGCCTGTATGCTTTGTGGCACTGTCGTCCCACCTACTAGTCTGATTGTGGATCCAGAGGGATGCCCTGAGGAGTGTGATACATTATGGAATGGTCATACGGGACGATTTGAGGGCCTGCGACAAAAGGGATGGACCTTAATTACAATTGGTCTTCTCTTGTTAGTGGAAGACATGACTGGTTTGAAGAGGCACATACCTGGACAGGCAGATAACCAAGTTTGCAATATTCAGATAAAGAATCATATCTTCAATGAGCTCAAAATGATGTTACTGCTAAATGCAAATGGTTTATCCAGAATTTGACTGAGCAGGCACTCAAACCCAGAAGAAAACAGTTGCAGCAGACAGATCCATATACATGGTAAAGACATACTGTACAGGGGAGTATTCACAACACAAATGCTCAAGAGAGTGTCATGCGCGATGGCTGATGCAAGTGAAGTCTACTCAAACCTGTTTACAACTATTTGCACATTGCATACTTGCTCAAACATAAGCCACAATTGAAACTGCCCCAGTGGTAAAAGTGCCGACGGCTAAAGAGACAATACTGCAAAAGATGTAGAAAAATGTACCTACTGTCTTTATTAAACCTAAGGTGGGAGAAGATGTTCGAGCGGTGAAGACGGTGTTCGAAAAATGTATTGATGCGAAATGTAATACGATTAAAATTTAAAATGTCAGGACACGCAAAAACGTATGGATAGTGTAACAGCCTCTCGGGAGGATGGCAAAAAAATACTAATGAAAGTGTGAACCTCCACAAAAGACACTACTTCTGACGTGTTTCTATAAAGTACCTACATTCATGTCCACAGACAGCTTACTGGATGCCATATACACTCAGAATTATGATGTATCAATATCAAGGGAAGAATTCAACAGTCAGTTTAAGTTAAGATTTAAAGTAAGTCCGCAAGAGAAACTAACAGTTCATCATGTCAGTGAGATGTCACCAGAATTATGGAAACTCCTGACGAGAATAGGTAGATTGTACATTGGCTACTGAGTACTGAATATTAAAGACTACATGATGTATCAAATGCCAAGATCCAAACATATAAACAAGTATTGTAGTGAAGTTCAGGATGTATGTCCCCATTGTGGACAGACGGGGCATGAGAGGAATGACTGTAAAAAAAAAAAAGAAGTCAGGCCTCCAGTTCGTCGTATACAGTGTAAAAAGAGAGGTCTAATGTCCACGACGGCTGGAGGACTGCCCCACCTACAAAACCTTTCCTGACAGAATAATGCAATGAACTGATTATGGTGACCCCTAAGAAGCCTAGAAAGTAATCCCAAAGTAAAGGTAAAAGGGATGCAGAAAGGGGTGGGCTAATCAGTAAAGCTCTCTCCACTAGTTAACTTGTGACCTCTGAGGATCCTTCAAGGTCCTCCAGCTGTCCGATGGTGAATGTCAGCGTCAAGACTGATGCCGACGTGGAAGCAGCTATGAGCTGTCTGACATGCCGGTCATCAGGACCAAAGGTAGAGGAGGTTGCAGAACGAATACTTCAGAAAGAAGATGGGGGAAATAGAGAGGGTACTGTCCCGACAAGACTTGGAGGTGGAAGGGGTCCAACTACTGTAAATGTTGTAAATAGAAATGGTGATGTTAGATTGTACAAAGTAGTCGGTCCTGGTAGCATGTAAGAACTTCGATGAGACATTCCGTCTATCGATGTTGGAAAGGCTTGCATTGTTAACAATGGCTCTGAGGCAGCTTGTTCGAAAGGAACATAGTAATGAGGAAGATATAACATACCCAGCCTTGGAGGAGGTTGTCTGTATTCAATTAGAGGCGGCAAATATTCCGTCAAAAACCGAATGAACTCAAGATGTTTCTTTGCAGGTGTATGCTAGAAGGGCTCATAAATTTTGATGTCGAGAAAATCTTTCACTATATGGTCAAAATGTATGGTAGAAACGTATCCGATCTATCAAAGCTATGGCCTGCTAGCCGCCTGCAAGTTTTTTATGCCCCCCCAGCAGATAATGGGGAGATTTGAAATGTTAAAAATTAATGCCATGCGTAGCCATACGGTTACGCATGAACTACAGGAATTGCGGAGGAAGAGAGGTTATTCACCCACATAAATACAAGAGCCAGGCACCTGTGCTGGTCGAGGAAGGGGATTTCCAGCAACAGTGCAGGTTGTGTTCTCTGGGGAGCACCTCATAAGTGTGACTGTGATATTTAAAAACCTGATTAAAACAACTGTTCTAATGCAGTTTTGTAATGAACATATAACAGTGGTTCAGCTTAATTTGATGTCACAGAGTTTGTTTGTTGTTAATCGTTACTGACAATTTCAGCTGCATATTGTAGTTTTCTTGGATCAGCTGAGCTGGATTCTAAGAACATTAGCAGAATAGCTTATACTTGTATGTACGGATGCCACTGCTAACTCCCCATTACGGCACAGTGTGGAGCAAGATGAGCGAGGCTCTGAGCTTGAAAATGTAATTATGGAGACACACGTAGAACTTTAAAATCAGCCTGGTCACCTGGCTTCTTTTTCAGGTAGGGCGGGTGCTGTCTCTATTATAGACTTCACCTGGATGTGTAACTCGAGAGTTATTCAAAATCCCACCATCCGTGATCATATTTGCATATTTTTTGTATATGGCAACGTGGTCTTTGAAGAGACTGTGGACTGGGAAAAAAGGTACAACTACTCAGAAACTGACTGAGATTGACTGGCGCAGTACTTCAGTCCCCCAGAGCTGGGATCTGAGGGAGAGATAAGGGGATGGGAACGCAGCAGTGGGAGACTTGGTATCTTCTATAGAGACAGCTACTGCTGTGGTAGTTCCTCAGTGGCAAGGTATGTCCGCAGGCAGGCAACTCCGTGGTACCCACAACAGACCGCGCTCAAGCAGTCGGTCAGGCGGGCACGGGGCAACTATCAAAGGACCTTTGTCCAGGATGAAAGGCATAAACATTCACAGCTATATTGCCATATCAGAGACACATATAAAAACCTTATACAGAGGATCAGATGGCAATTGTGGGAACAATTCTTTAGAGACCAGCTGGGGATATAGACCTGTGGGGCGGCACCCACAAACTGATGAGGGCACGATCGGGTCCCCTACAATGCTGTCCAATTTACAACTTGATGCGGGACAGAGCACAACAACTTGCGCTGGGACTGGAAGAGTCCTTCTGGAAACTCTGCTACCTGATAATGTAAAAGAGGAAGATACAGCGGAGCAGTGGGGAATACTCTGGGCACTGCCGGAATCGTAAATCAACGATTCGGAAAGCGATACTCCACCCAGGATGCGATCAGTTAGGTGTCTCAGACTGTCCACTCAGCCAGAGCGTAGTCTGCTCTGGGAGTAATGGTAGATATCTCAAGGGCCTTTGACCTTCGATAACCTGTGGTGGTCGGCGCTTTTCTCTCGCTTGTGGAGGATGGGGTGCCCATGCTGCTGTATTGTTGCATGGAGGCCTACTGTGGCAACACACTTGCCAGGATTGTAGCTCCTCGGACTGTGGTATCTGAAATGAATCCCAGGCTAGTCCCCAGGGACCAGTATTTGGTCCCATCTTTTGGGATATAAATATGGAATCTCTGTTCAACACCTTGCAGAGGGATGCTTCAGTGCTGGGTTCTGTTGCCTATGTGGACGACGTTGTCATCCTGGTGAAGGTTAACAGCCGTACCGTAAATGAAGAGCATGTTACATTAGCTATCGGGTTGCTGCAGAATTGGTGTAATCAGTCCAAGCTAACACTTACACCACATAAATCAGCATATATGTTGTTAAAAGGGAAGCTCCACAGAGATCCAACAGTTTGGATTAATGATATTGCTTTGAGACAAAGTTCAGCATTTATACCTGAGTGTGCATTTAGATGAATGTTGGAATTTTTGTTGCACATATAAAACAAATAGCAGCTAAATCATTGGCTCTGTTCAATAAACTAATAACGATTGGATAACGGTACTTTCACCTGCTGGAAAAACCGGGACATATATATCGCAATTGTTTATTACCTCCTATTGTAGGATATGGAGCAAGTGTGTAGCCCACAGACTACCCCCATTGAGCACGACTCTGGGAGTCAGGAGACTCCAAAGAAACATTTTACTAAGATGTATAGGTGCTTTTGGCACCAGCCCGACAAATGCCCTGTTGGTTATTTTGGGATTGTGTCCATTGGACTTTATCATTCGACAGCAGGCTGCCTTTCATTGGTTACAGATACAGGACACTGAATGTGTTCGTGATATAATGGGAGCGCTTCTCACAATCATTAAGGCAATAAGGGAACAGATATTAAACATACGGCAAGAGGAATGGGATTGGTCTGAGACAGGTTGGAGAGTACATACTTTCTTTCCAAGTGTTCCGTATTTAAAGAATAAGATTATGGTGCCCTCTCAGGGCATCTTATACTTTCTGACTGGCCACAGATAATACCCGGTTTAATTACACTGGTGAGAAACTGTTGCTGGGGAGTGAATGTGGGTCGCAAAAAGTTACTCCGGTGCATGTAGTGTTCCGATATCTGAACAAGTAGCCTCAGAGGAGAGGCTATACCATATCAGCCCAACTGTCACCTAACCAATTATCAAAGTTACATGGAGCTTATTGACACTGGGGTAATACCACTGCAGATGAGGAAGCAGGTTGTTGGAAAGTCAAAACAATAGGGAAGACACATAACCAGCGAGACATACTTTGCATAACAAACACTCTAGGCTGGCTCAAAAGACAATTTCATATCTCCTATTCCTATACACATGGAAGACCTCCTTGGGTAAAAAACAAAAACTTCTTCAGAGGGAAGCCAATGTGGAACATTTTTATATGGGAGGGAAAATTGTTAATGTGTACTCTTCTGAGCTCACATTACTAGATTGGAGTTTAGTGGAATTCTCTAAAACACTGGATTTTGATAACAGACCTGACTACACAGAACTGATGGAAGGTAAGTCTCTTGCCTCCTACAGAGACGAATTAAGAACCATTTATTGTCCAGAAAAACAAGGATACACCCCTCCCTAGGGGAACACAAGTAGGAGGGTCCTAGAAGAGATATTAAATATAATCACTATTATATTTCAAGAGACATACAAGTTGGTGGCAGATAGAAGGATTCTAGATAGCTGGAAAAATATAATACTGCACACAAAAGAAAGAGAACTCAAGATACTGGCCCGCCTGTTTGCTATGATGGTTTTGGAGATGCGTTCGTATTTTGTAGTCACTGAGTCAAACATTTCCAAATTTATCTTTCCATACTATCCTCAACAAACCATGACCCTAGATGAGAACGAATTTGTTAAGCGGCTCCTATTCATCTCTGACACAAGTCGAGACCCACCAAGATATTGAAGCATACCTTGTAGTATTGATTTTTCCTCTTGGAATGTGTGTTACACTTATCCTCTCACATATAAGTTCTTTTCATTCTTGGACTCCCTATTCGGAAGTCCCGGCCTGTATGCATTGTGGCACTGTCGTCCCACCTACTAGTCTGATTGTCGATCCAGAGGGATGCCCTGAGGAGTGTGATACAGTATGGTATGGTCACACGGGACGATTCGAGGGCCTGCAACAAAAGGGATGGACCTTAATTACAATTGGTCTTCTCTTGTTAGTGGAAGACATGACTGGTTTGAAGAGTTACATACCTGGACAGGCAGATAACCAAGTTTGCAAAATTCTGATCCCTTTACCAGCGCAATATTCAGATAAAGAATCCTATCTTCAACAAGGTCAAGATGATGTTACTGCTAAATGCAAATTGCTTATCCAGAATTTGACTGAGCAGGCACTCAAACTCAGGCTGGTTGTGAAGCCAGAAGAAACCAGTTGCAGCAGACAGACGCATATACATGGTAAAGACATACTGTACAGGGGAGCATTCACAACAAAAATGCTCAAGGGAGTATCACGCACGATGGCTGACGCAAATGAAGTATACCCAAACCTGTATACAACTATTTCCACATTGCATACTTGCTCAAACATATGCCGCAATTGAAACTGCCCCAGTGGTAAAAGTGCCGACGGCTGAAGAGACAATACTGCAAAACATATCGATAATTGTACCTACTGTCTTTATTAAACCTAAGGCGGGTGAAGATGTTCGAGCTGTGAAGACGGTGTTTGAAAAATGTATTTATCCGAAATGTCATAAGATTAAAATTAACAATGTCAGGACACCCAAAAATGTATGAATAGTTGAAACAGCCGCTCAGGAGGATTGCAAAAGAATACTGATGAACCATCAGCTAGCACAAAAAGACAGTGTGAACGTCCACAAAAGACAGTACTTCTGACGTGTTTGTATATAGTACCTACATTCGTGTTGTAATGGGTCCGTAGGCCCTTACTATAAGTTTGCACTCGGCACAGGTCGACAGGGCAAACTATCGATTAGTGTGTCGTGTTGCGAGAGCGAGTGGAGAGTTGAGTGTGTAGTTCCCGTGTGGCGGGCCGAGCTGTGCGGAAGCCAGCAGTTGTTGTAATGCAAGGTTTACCGACAAAGGGAGTGGCCATCGCCAAGGTTTAACCCCTTTGTGTTAGAATAAAACGGGAAAGTGATAAAGTATATTTACGAGAGTGATCAGTGATATTTCTGTGCCGTTACTTTGATTTCGCGTCTACCGCGCCGGCATTATTTTGGATTTGCAGTGTTGGATTGCAGTGATTGTATCAGCGTGTGACGAATATGAATAACGAAGAAGCCTGTGCTGGGATTAGCCGTTATTAAAAGTGTATGACGAAGGCAGTGGCTGTATCCTTTTTCTTGTGTTGGCGTTATTCTTGTCACCAGACATTTCATTATTACAGCATTTGAGAAGGATAAAATGGAATGTAACAACTCCGTAGCAGTCCATTCCGACTGCCAGCCCCATTAGGTACACGGTCACTTATTTAATTATTCATTTGGGCAGCTATTAGATCCCGATCGAGCGGGATACATAAAATACGGACGTGTTACAATGTCCACGGACAGCTTACTGGATGACATATACACTCAGAATTATGATGTACCGATTACAAGGGAAGAATTCAACAGTCAGTTCAAGTTAAGATTTAAAGTAGTCCGCAAGAGAAACTAACAGTTCCTCATGTCATTGAGCTGTCACCACAATTATGGGAACTCCTGAAGAGAATAAGCACATTGTTCATTGGCTACTGAGTACTGAATATTAAAGACTACATGATGTATCAAGTGCCAAGATCCAAACATACAAACAAGTACTGTGCTGAAGTTCAGGATGTATGTGCCCATTGTGGGCAGTCAGGGCATGACAGGAAGGACTGTCCAAAAAAAGACAGGCCTCCAGTTTGTATACGGTGTAAAAAGAGAGGTCTAATGTGTAGAGGATCGAAGGTAATCCCCACCTACAAAATGATTCCTGACAGGATAATTCAATGAACTGATTATGGCGACCCTTAAGCCTCCTAAGAAGAAATCCCAAATTAAAGCTAAAACGGATGCAGAAAGGGGTAGGCTAGTCAGTAAAGCTCTCTCCACTAGTTAAATTGTGACCTCTGAGGATCCTTCGAGGTCCTCCAGCTGTCCGATGGTGAATGTCAGCGTCAAGACTGATGCCGACGTGGAAGCAGCTATGAGCTGTCTGACATGCCGGTCGTCAGGACCAAAGGTAGAGGAGGTTGCAGAACGAATACTTCAGAAAGAAGATGGGGGAAATAGAGAGGGTACTGTCCCGACAAGACTTGGAGGTGGAAGGGGTCCAACTAATGTAAATGTTGTAAATAGAAATGGTGATGTTAGATTGTACAAAGTAGTTGGTCCTGGTAGCATATAAGAACTTTGTTGAGACATTCCGTCTATCGAGGTTGGAAAGGCCTGTGTTGTTAACAATGGCTCTGAGGCAGCTTGCTCGAACGGAACATGGCAATGGGGAATAATGGAGGGCATTGACTGTATTCAATTAGAGGTGGCAAATATTCCGTAAAAGACCAAATGAACCCAAGAGCTTTGTTGAGCAGGTGTATGCTACAAGGGGCCGTAAATTTGATGTTGATAAAAGCTTTATATATACGGTCAAAAAGTACGGTATTATTGTATGTGATCTATGACAGCCATGGCCTGCTAGCCACCTGCAGTTTTTTATCCCCCCCGGATAATGGGGGATTTGAAATGTTACAAATTAATGCAATGCGTAGCCATACGGTTACGCATGAACTATGGGATAAGGCAGAGGAAGAGAGGTTAGTCACCCTCATAAATACAAGAGCCAGGCACCTGTGCTGGTCGAGTCGGGATTTCCAGCAACCGCACAGGTGGTGTTCTCTCAGGAGCATCTCATGAGTGTGATTGTGTTATTTAATAAACTGATTAAAATGACTGTTCTAACGCATTTTTGTAATGAACATACAACAGTGGTTCAGTTTCATTTGACGTCACAGTGTTTGTTTATTGTTAATGGTTACTGCAAATTTCAGCTGCATATTGTAGTTTTCTTGTATCAGCTGAGCTCGATTCTAAGAATACTAGCAGAACAG
Source organism: Schistocerca cancellata (assembly GCF_023864275.1). Lineage (NCBI taxonomy): Eukaryota > Metazoa > Arthropoda > Insecta > Orthoptera > Acrididae > Schistocerca > Schistocerca cancellata. The sequence continues at coordinate 14,799,831 of NC_064637.1, forward strand.
CCTGTAATTGTATGTATGGATGTCAATGCTTAGTCCCTATTATGGCTCAGTGTGGAGCAATATGAGCGGGGCTCTGAGCTTGAAAATGTAATTATATGGAGACACATGAAGGACTTTAAAATCAGCCTGGTCACCAGACTACTTTTTCAGGTAGGGTGGGTGCTGCCTCCAATATACATTTCACCTGGATATGTAACTTGAGAGTTGTTGAAAATCCCACCATCCCTGATCATATTTGTATATTTTTCGTGTACGGCCGTGTGGTCTTAGAAGAGACTGGGGACTTGGAAAATTAGATACAACTACTCAAAAACTGACTGAGATTGACTGGCGCAGGACTTCAGGGTCCCAGAGCTGGGATCTGAGGTAGAGATAAGGGGATGGGGACGCAGCAGTGGGAGACTTGGTATTTTCTATATAGAGAGACTTGGTATCTTCTATAGAGACGGCTATCACTGTAGCAGCTCATCAGTGGCAAGGTTTGTCTGCAGGCAGGCAACTCCGTGGTACCCACAACAGACCGCGCTCGAGCAGTCTGTCAGGCGGGCACGGGGAACTATGAAAGGAGCTTTGTCCAGGAAGAAAGGCATAAACATTTACAGCTGTATTGCTGTCTCATAGACACTCATATCAACCTTATACAGAAGATCAGATGGCAATTGTGGGAACAATCTGTTAGAGACCAGCTGGGGATATAGACCTGTGGGGCGGACCCCACAAGTTGGTGAAGGAACGATCGGGTCCCCTACAATGCTGTCCAATTTACAACTAGATGAGGGACAGAACACAAAGTAAAGTCTACAGTTCTGGTCACTTATGTCTTTTCATGTTTGACAATGAACATGATGACAATGTTTATGCAATAGGTTACGAGCAAGTCATGGTGATTTGCGGGCACCACATTGGCTAGGACCTTTTCCATAAGGTGTCGTAACTACTTACCAAGAAATATACATGGAAAATTATCACAACAATTTCTAGTGAACTTTTACTCATATATCATGGATCATTTCAGATATTTGGAAATTCTCCTTTTGAAGAAATCAGAAATTTTGAATATATAGTTTCTGTTATATTCATTCACAATCATCATGATGTAGAGATTAGCAAAACATACCTTCGAAGGCGTAAGGGGAATATCTCCTCTTCTAAACAGCAATGCGTAGCGAGAGTACACAACTATACCATATCAGCCCAACTGTCACCTAACTAATTATCAAAGTTACATGAAGCCTATCGACACTGGGGTAATACCACTGGAGATGAGGAAGCAGGTTGTTGGAAAGTGAAAACCAGAGGGAAAACACATAACCAGCCAGAAATACTTTGCATAACAAACTCTCTAGGCTTGCTCAAAAGACAATTTCATATCTCCTATTCCTATAGGCATGGAAGACCTCCTCGGGTAAAAAACAAAAACTTCTTCACAGGGAAGCCGATGTGGAAGTTTTTGGATATCGGAGGGAAAATTGTTAATGTGTACTCTTCTGAGCTCACGTTACTACATTGTAGTTCAGTGGACTTCTCTAAAACCACAGATTTTGATATCAGACCTGAGTACACAGAACTGATGGAAGATAAGTCTCTTGCCTCCTACAGAGACAAATTAAGAGCCATTTATGGTCCAGATAAAAAAGGAAACCCCCCTCCCTAGGGGAACACAAGTAGGAGGGTCCTAGAAGAGATACTAAATATAATCACTATTGTAATTCAAGGGACATACAAGTTGGTGGCAGATAGAAGGATTCCAGATAGCTGGAAAAATATAATACTGCACACAAAAGAAAGAGAACTCAAGATACTGGCCCGCATGTTTGCTATGATGGTTTTGGAGATGTGTTCCTATTTTGTAGTCACTGAGTCAAACATTTCTAAATTTATCTTTCCATACTATCCTCAACAAACCATGACAGTAGATGAGAACGAATTCATTAAGCGGCTCCTATTCATCTCTGACACAAGTCGAGACCCACCAAGATATTTAAGCATACCTTGTAGTATTGATTTTTCCTCTTGGAATGTGTGTTACACTTATCCTCTCACATATAAGTTCTTTTCATTCTTGAACTCTCTATTCGGAAGTCCCGGCCTGTATGCATTGTGGCACTGTCGTCCCACCTACTAGTCTGATTGTGGATCCAGAGGGATGCCCTGAGGAGTGTGATACAGTATGGTATGGTCATACGGGACGATTCACGGGCCTGTGACAAAAGGGATGGACTTTAATTCGAGATGTTCGAGATGTCAAGACGGTGTTCGAAAAACGTATTGATGCGAAATGTAATAGGATTAAAATTTAAAATGTCTGGACACCCAAAAACGTATGAATAGTTGAAACAGCCTCTCAGGAGGATAGCAAAAGAATACTAATGAATGTGTGAACCTCCACAAAAGATACTACTTCTGATGTGTTTAAAAGTACCTACATTCATGTCCACGGACAGCTTACTGGATGCCATTTACACTCAGAATTATGATGTATCAATATCAAGGGAAGAATTCAACAGTCACTTCAAGTTAAGATTTAAAGTAGGTCCGCAAGAGAAGCTAACAGTTCATCATGTCAGTGAGATGTCACCAGAATTATGGAATGTACAATAGGTAGATTGTACATTGGCTACTGAGTACTGAATATTAAAGACTACATGATGTATCAAGTGCCAAGATCTAAACATGTAAACAAGTATTGTAGTGAAGTTCAGCATGTATGTCCCCATTGTGGACAGACAGGGCATGAGAGGAATTACAGTCAAAAAAAAAAAGGTCAGGTCTCCAGTTCGTCATATACAGTGTAAAAAGAGAGGTCTAATATCTGGAGGGCCGGAGGACTGCCCCACCTACAAACTGTTTCCTGACCGGATAATGCAATGAACCTTTTATCGCGACCCTTAAGCCACCTAGGAAGAAATCCCAAATTAAAGCTAAAAGGGATGCAGAAATGGGTAGGTTAGTCAGTAGAGCTCTCTCCACTAGTTAACATGTGACCTCTGAGGATCCTTCGAGGTCCTCCAGCTGTCTGATGGTGAATGTCAGCGCCAAGACTGATGCCGACGTGGAAGCAGCTATGAGCCGGCTGACATGCCGGTCCTCAGGAGCAAAGGTAGAGGAGGTTGCAGAACGAAGACTTCAGAAAGAAGATGGGGAAAATAAAGGGGCTACTGTCCCAACAAAACTTGGAGGTGGAAGGGGTCCAACTAATGTAAATGTTGTAAATAAAAACAGTGATGGTAGATTTTACAAAGTAGTTGGTTCTGGTAGCATATATAAGAACTTTGATGAAACGTGACGACTATTGAGGTTGGAAAATCCTGCGTTGTTAACAATGGTTCCGAGGCAGCTTGTTCGAAAGGACCATAGTAATGGGGAAGACATAAGACACCCAGCCTTTGAGGACACTGACTGTATTCAGTTAGAGGTGGCAAATATTCCGTCAAAGACCGAATTGACTCAAGATCTTTGTTGAGCAGGTGTATGCTAGATGGGCCCGTAAGTTTGATGTCAAGAAAATCTTTAAATATATGGTCAAAAAGTACGGAATTAATGTATGTGACCTATGACAGCCATGGCCTGCTAGCCACCTGCAATTTTTATCCCCCCCCCCCCCTTCCCCGCGGATAATGGGGAGATTTGAAATATTACAAACTAATGCCATGCATAGCCATACGGTTACGGAAGAACTACGGGAAATGGCAGAGGAAGAGAGGTTAGACGTCCTCATGATACAAGAGCCAGGCACCTGTGCTGGTCGAGTCAGGAGATTTCCGGCAACTGTACAGGTGGTGTTCTCTAAGGAGCACCTTATGAGTGTGATTGTGTTACTTAATAAACTGATTAAAACGACTGTTCTAATGCAGTTTTGTAATGAACATATAACAGCGGTTCAGCTTAATTTGACAGCACAGAGTTTGTTTACTGTTAATGGTTACTGCCAATTTCGGCTGCATATTGTAGTTTTATTGGATAAGCTGAGCTGGATTCTAAGAATACTAGCAGGACAGCCTATAATTGTATGTATGGATGCCAATGCTAAGCCCCTATTATGGCTCAGTGTGGCGCAAGATGAGCGGGGCTCTGAGCTTGAAAATGTAATTATGGAGACACACTTGGAGCTTTTAAATCAGCCTGGACACCCGACTACTTTTTCACGTAGGGCGGGAGCTGTCTCCAATATAGATATGTCTGGATATGTAAATGGAGAGTTGTTGAAAATCCCACCATCCATGATCATATTTGTATATTTTTCGTGTATGGCAGTGTGCTCTTAGAAGAGACTGGGGACTGGGAAAAAGGATACAACTACTCAAAAACTGACTGAGATTGACTGGCGCAGGACTACATTCCCCCACAGCTGGGATCAGAGGTGGAGATAAGGGGATGGGAACGCAGCAGTGGGAGACTTGGTATCTTCTATAGAGACGGCTATTGGTGTGGCAGTTCCTCAGTGACGAGGTATGTCCACAGGCAGGCAACTCCGTGGTACCCACAACAGACCGCGCTCAAGCAGTCGGTCAGGCAGATATATTGCAGTCTCAGAGAGACATATAAGAACCTTATGCAGAAGATCAGATGGCAATAGTGGGAACAATTTGTTAGAAACCAGCTGGGGATATAGACCTGTGGGGCGGCCCCCTCAAACTGGTGAGGGAACAATCGGGTCCCCTACAATGCTGTCCAATTTACAACTGGATGGGGGACAGAACACAACAACTTGGGCTGGGACTGCAAGAGAGCTTCTGGACACTCTGCTGCCTGATGATGTAAAAGAGGTTACATTAAAGCAGCGGGGAATACGCCGGGCACTGCTGGAAATGTATTTCGATGATTCCGAAAGGGTCACTCCACTAAGGATGTGATCAATGAGGTGTCTCGGACTCTCCACTCAGGCAGAGCGAGGTATGTTCTGGGAATAATGGTAGATATCTCGGGGGCCTTCGAAATCCCGTGGTGGTCAGCACTTTTCTCTCGCTTGCGGAGGACGGGGAGCCCATGCTGCTGTATTGTTGCATGGAGGCCTATTGTGGCAACACACTTGCCAGGATTGTAGCTCCTCGGACTGTGGCATCTGAAATGATCTCCCTTGGTTGTCCCCAGGGACCAGTATTTGGTCCCATCTTTTGGGATATAAATATGGAATCTCTGTTCAACACCTTACAGACGGATGCTTCAGTGCTGGGTTCTGTTGCCTATGTGGACGACCTTGTCATCCTGGTGGAGGGTAACAGCCTTACCGTAAATGATGAGCATGTTACATTAGCTATCGGGTTGCTGCAGAATTGGTGTAATCAGTCCAAGCTAACACTTACACCACATAAATCAGCATATATGTTGTTAAAAGGGAAGCTCCACAGAGACCCAACAGTTTGGATTAATGATATTGCTTTGAGACAAAGTTCAGCATAATACCTGAGTGTGCATTTAGATGAATGTTGGAATTTTGGTGCACATATAAAACAAAAAGCAGCTAAATCATTCACTCTGCTCAATAAACTTATAACGATTGGACAACTGCACTTTCACCTGTCGGTGAAACCGGGACATATATATCACAATTGTTTATTAGCTCCTATTGTAGGATATGGAGCAAGTGTGTAGCCGACATACTACCCCTGTTGAGCACGACTCTGGGAGTCAGGAGACTCCAAAGAAACATTTTACTAAGATGTATAGGTGGTTTTGGCACCAGCCCGACAAATGCCCTGTTGGTTATTTTGGGATTGTGTCCATTGGGTTTTATCATTCGACATCAGGCTGCCTGTCATTGTTGTTCATGTGTTCGTGACATAATGGGAGTGCTCCTGACAAGCATCAAGGCAATAAAGGAACAGAGATTAAATATATGGCAAGTGGAATGGGATTGGTCTGAGACAGTTCGGAGAGTGCATACCTTCTTTCAAAGTGTTCCATGTTTAAAGAGTAAGATTGTGGAGCCCTCTCAGGGCATCTTACACTTTCTGACTGGCCGTGGTTTAATTACACTTGATAGAAACCGTTGCTGGGGTGTAACTGTGGGTCCCAATAACTTACTACGTAGCATGTAGTGTTCCGATATATGAACAAGTAGCCACAGAGGAGAGGCACGTCCTAGAAACATGACATTGTTCACGTCTTGAACAATAAAGACAACTTTAAAACATCCTCTAAAATTGAGAATGATGTGCCTAGAGGCTCAGCAATTATACCTAAGGAGAGACTGAAATGCATATGACAGGACACCATTTGGCACTGATTATGTCAAAGTAAATGGGACGTAGTAGGTCTGCCTCAGGAAATGGTGACTATTATTGGACCACCTGAGATAAGGCCGCTGAGAAGTGCTATAAAAGGACTCAATGGGAGGAAAATTGTGTGTAGAATGTACTTTTTATTTCTTAGTTACACCATTCAGAAGCATGCTTGGTGATGGTAGGACACCCTCTCGCTGAATAAATCATGTGTAAATTTAAAAACCCAAACACAAGGAGAGGTCAAATTTGTTTTCCAATTTATGAATAAATAGATATTTGTGAATACATGTAGTTAGTTGCTCAGAATGGCTGGTGCAGGGAGTTAATGTATGTATTCAGTGGTGTCGCCTAAGTAGTAGCCGGATGCCTCCTCGCTGGCTAGGGACAGGCAACTCTCTGGGAGTGGCCGAGAGAGGTTAAGATGTCCGTTACTATAGAGTAGAATGCTCTTTTAATTTTGTTTGTCTTGTGTTTAAAAAGCAAAGACAATTGTAACATGTAGCATTGTTCAGTCAGTTGCATGCCCACACAAAAGTCTTAGCACGGGTGTCTTGTGTATGTATAATAAATAGGGATAAAAAATGTACCTGTGAAACTATTTGTATCAAGTTTTTGACACTGCTTTTCCGGGTGGCCACACCTGAAAGGCGGGAATTGTGCCGCTCGATGCCACACTCGCCCACACCTCACAGGCAGGCCAGCGACAGCCTGACTGCCAATGCGGACTCTCGCTGTACCTATGAAACTATGAGGAAGACATCCACAAATTTTTGCTGCTCACCTGCAGTCTCCTAACAGAAAAGAAATTAGACAGTGTTTAATCCTTCCAGAGGAGGAGTGTCCTCCTTACATGGCTAAGGCAATTAAAGTACTCCGCAGTCTTGGGATCTACACATACACTGTTAAAATTGACACTGAGGAAGTTTATAGGAAAATATTATGAACACTATTTGATGAGAGCATCCCACTGAATCCGGGGGTTTCTCAACATTACCAAGAGGCATACAACATTGTACTCGGAACTGTCACAAAGGTGAATGATAACTTAGGTATGGCAGTACCCTGCATCACTCCCGGAATGTCAGCAAAAATTTATGAAGGCTTAGATTCACATGGGACTGGACACTTTTAAGGAGATGTATGCAAAAAAGCTAGAGAAAAAAGATGTCCCACTTCAAAATAGTTGGAAAGAATACAAAGAAATTATATGGGGTTTGAGTAAAGTCTACAGTTCTGGTCACTTATGTCTTTTCACGTTTCACAAGGAACGTGGCAATAATGATTATGCATTAGGTTATGAGCAAGTCACGATGATTTGCGGCATGTATTGGCTAGGACCTTACCAAGAAATATACCTGGAAAATTATCAGAACAATTTCTAGTGAACCTTTACTCATCTATCATGGATCATTTCAGATGTTAGGAAATTCTCTGTTTGAAGAAATCAGTAGATTTGAATCTATAGTTTCAGTTATACTCATTTACGATCATGATGATGTAGAGATTAGCAAAACATACCTTCGAAGGCGTGAGGGGGATATCTCCTCTTCGAAACAGCAATGCATAGCGAGAGTACTCAACTATACCAGATCAGCCCAACTGTCACCTAGCCAATTATCAGAGTTACATGGAGCTTATCGACACTGGGGTAATCCCATGCAGATAAGGAAGCAGGTTGTAGATAAGTGAAAACCACAGGGAAGACACATAACCAGCCAGACATTCTTTGCATAACAAACTCTAGCCTTGCTCAAAAGACAATTTTATAACTCCTATTCCTACAAGCATGGAAGACCTCCTCTGGTAAAAAACAAAAACTTCTTGAGAGGGAAGTCAATGCGGAAGTGGGAAAATTGTTAATGTGTAGTCTTCTGAGCTCACATTACTAGATTCGAGTTTAGTGGAATTCTCCAAAACCTCTGATTTTGATAACAGACCTGACTACACGGAACTAATAGAAGATAAGTCTCTTGCCTCGTTCAGAGAACAATTATGAACCATTCATTGTCCAGAAAAACTAGGATACACCCCTCCCAAGGGGAACACAAGTAGGAGGGTCCTACAAGAGATATTAAATAGAATCACTATTGTAATTCAAGAGACATGCAAGTTGGTGGCAGATATAAGGATTCCAGATAGCTGGAAAATTATAATACTGCACACAAAAGAAAGAGAACTCAAGATACTGGGCTGCCTATTTGCTGTGATGGTTTAGGAAATGTGTTTATGTTTTGTAGTCACAGAGTCAAACATTTCCAAACTCATCTTTCCACATTATACTCAACAAACCATGACCCTAGATGAGAATGAATTGGTTAATCGTCACCTCTTCTTCTCTGACACAAGTCGAGACCCACCAAGATATTTAAGCATACTTTGTAGTATTGATTTTTCCTCTTGGAATGTGTGTCACACTTATCCTCTCACATATAAGTTCTTTTCGTTCTTGGACTCTCTATTTGGAACTCCCCGCCTGTATGCCCATACCCACTGGTTTTTTGAGCAGTGCATAGTGGCACTGTCATCCCACCTACTAGCTTGATAGCGAATCCGGAGTGATGCCCTGAGGAGTGTGATACAGTATGGTATGGTCACACGGGACGATTCAAGGGCCTGCGGCAAAAGGGATGAACTTTAATTACAATTGGTCTTCTGTTGTTTGTGGAACACGTGACTGGTTTGAAGAGCTACTTACTTGGGCAGGGAGATGACCATATTTGCAAAATTCTAATTCCCATACCAGACCAATATCCAGAAAAAGAATCATATCTTCAAGGAGGTCAAGATGATATTACTGCTAAATGCAAATTGTTTATCCAGACTTTGACTGAGCAGGCGCTCAAACTCTGGCTGGTTGCAAAGCCAGAAGAAGCCAGTTGCAGCAGAAAGATCCATATATATGGTAAAGACATTTTTCACAGGGGAACCTTTATATCACAAATGCTGAAGATAGTATCAAGAATGATGCCCGTCTACAACTATTTCCACATTGCAAACGGCAGGAATTTCCGCTTCACAGAAAGGTTTTGAGTACACAACTGCATACTGTTTGGCAACAACTGAGTCTTTGGTGTCTATTATGGATGAGATAAAATCTCAACATATCGATAGATCAATTGCTGAAAAAGAATACATGATACTAATGGATCCATCAAGGTAACGATCTGTCGTCATCCCCTACTGACGCTAATACTGTCAGGGTGCCGATTCATCGGTACTCTGCTTTGTCTTGTTTAGCTTACAGGATCAGGCACTAGATAGTGTTGGCATGCTGATTACACATGCTCTTTGCCTTGAGCTATGTGTAGGTTGATAGCTATCGACAACTGAGCATAGTTCGATCATTCCACTTTTGCATTGTTTATCTATTGACGTCGTGTTTCGCAGTACATGTTTACATTCTGTTATTGCATTCCTTGCTCTTGTTTTTGCACATTACTGTTATTTATCATTGTTTCTCTGTGTTTTCCTTCATGTTAAAGAGTTTACAGCTTGTTTATTTTCTCCGATTTTGGTGAAAAATGCGACCTACACCAGGCCACAGCAGGGGACTTGCTGACAAAGAAATTTGTGAACTTCTAGAATTTACTAGTGATAAAGAATGTTTTAGCGAAAGTAGCAACAGTTCAGAAAGTGACAGTGGTGTACTTGACAATATTGTAAATGAAAGTGAAGACCAAATGGAAGATGTACAATACACCGAAGTAATTGCACTTGAAACACTACAGCCATTACCACAGCCATTCCAAGAGCTACGAGGACCAAAACATATGCCGCCAACAGGATCTCCTGTGACAGAGTGTTTCAATCTATTCTTTACTACAACGTTGCTGCAGCTTATTGTAACTGAAACAAATCGCTGAGCTAAACAGGGTATAACTAAACATCCTACATTGTACAAACCGTATAAGAAATGGAAGAATGTGACACGTACCGAGGTAAGAGGTTTTATTCCTTCCTTACTAAATATGGGACTCAATAAAAGGCCCACAATGCTCTCATACTGGAGCACAAAACTGTCACAGGCATTTCCATGGTTTGGTAAAATGTTTTCTACCCACTGATTTAGGCATCTTAGGAAACTCTTTCATCTTGTGGATAGTGATAAATGTCCAACACCAGGCCATCCTGATAATGACCTGTGTATCAAGTACCAGCCATTGGTAGATCATGATAACAATATATTTAGACATCATTACACACCTCATTGACGAGTGCCTAGTTGACATTAAATGTCACACTTCCTATTACAGTATTTGCCAAACCAACACCAACAATGATGGGGAATCAAATTCTGGGTGCTGTGTGACTCTATAACGCACTATTGTATTGGGTTTTATATGCCAAAATCCAAGAAGATAAGGCTGAGATTGCAAGACATGGCTTAGGTTACTGTGTTGTCCAGCAGTTACTGCGTTTGGGCAATTATTTGAACAAGGAATGTCATTTCTATGTGGACAACTTTTTCATGTCAGTACCACTTGTAAAAAGTATTTATAAGTACATGCATTACTGGCACTGTAACAAAAAAAAAAAAAAAGAAAGGAAATATTTGCCAGAGCAATTTAGAAAGAAATTTGGAATTGGGGAATAGATGTATTGTAAGTCAGGTCCAGTACTAGCATATGCATATTGAGAAAAACAAAAAAAAAAAAACCAGCACACCCCGTTCTCTTATTGTCAAGTAAAGTTGGTGCTGGTGACATTGAAGTCCAAAATAAAAATAAAACGGTACAAAAGCCGTATGCATATTTGGATGAGGTGAACTCTTCATTACTGGAAGACGGTAGCTTTTAACATAATGTCTTACATATTATACAAAAAGCATAATAAAGGAAGGAAAGTTGTTTGAAGATATGTATATACTGTAATGATAATTGAAGCCTTATCAGATGAATGGCAATTGATGATCCTCGTGGTTCTCCAGACCTGAGGAAACCCCCAGAGAAGAAAGAGTCAAGATGCTGTGTGTGTACTAGTGAGGGAAGGAAAAGAAGGTCAAGAACTGTTTGAAGTAGATGTGATAAGGGGTTGCATGATGAATGTTTTCCTAAACACAAATGCTAAGTCATCCTGTAGACATGGCAATTCTTAACGTTTTCTTCAAATAAATAATTATTATCATTCTAAATAATAACACAAATTTCATATCCCTCATGTAATTTTACTCAGAAATGTGTGTAGATTCTATGGACTGTAGTTAGACTCATCCTTGAGATGATTTTCAATTCTGTTAGAGGAGCAGTATCATAATATGTTATCAAGCACCAAAATACACAAGAACAATTAGACTCTTGCTGATAAAAGGTGGTCTTGATACAAATCTGGTGGGTAGAGTCAATGAATTGGATATCTTTTTACTGGCCAATTGGTTTAAATAGTATAAAAGAGGTTGCAAACTCCAAGAACAGATTGTCATGTTTCTATGTGTCCTACTTCAGTTGCCAACCACAGCAGGAACTATCCATGGGCTATGACAGTTCCAGAGGGGCTGCAAGGTGTGACAGTTCCCATCCAGCTCATCAATTTCGTCCTAAATAATTATCATTGGAAAATGTTGACGCACAAGACAGCCAAGACAATAGTAGTGAATTTGTCTTGTACCAGTGGACTGATCCTTTGACTGTAGACCACTTATCTACTCAACATCCTTACAGTCACTTTATCAGGTCAAAAACCACTGAGAAGTTACCGGGGTAATCTTCCAGGTTCTGTTTGTATCTAGACCACTAGATTCATCTAAACGAGCTGGGTGGGTATGTGTACTAAATGGTAATTTCTGCAACATGTTGACAAAAATGGCAGCTTCTAGAACAGATCTGGATTTGAAAGTTCTCAAATTGATAACCTGCTCTATATCTGGAGGATCGGTTGTTCACAGACTGCATCATCATGTGACAAGAGTAAGCACATTAAATGATGTTCGGACAAGTATCACCTCCCCTATCTACCTCTCAACTGATCTTATGGGAAGATTCTCTAGAGGACTGGACAACTATAACATCCATTTCCAAGGAGCAGTACATTTTGGATTTCTCCTGTCTGCAGATGCAAAACTCAGGTTCACCTAATTGCCAGCCGGTACTGAGACTGGGAGTGGCGAGTGAAGCATTTACAATGCTGGCTGGATCCCCACTGATTATGGCATCTCCCAACCCACATGACTTTCTACCTCTCCCTCTGCAGAAGGCAGAGATCCTGAAAAGCCCATCATCTTACCATGTTGGTGTAGCCTACCTACCAGGCCACGGGAGGGTAAATGTTGACGACATCACACGGAACAGCGTCCTAGGCAGGCCTTGCCTATTTGTGCATTGCGTGTACCCTAAGTCAACCCTTGCCAAATCTCTAATGGAGGTTGCAGCTCAGTCATACGATGACTATGAAGGGCAGTGGGAGCAATTTCTCGAGACATACAAAGTCGCAGCCACAAGGACTTTGTCAGATGAAATGTTGGCAAAGCTAAGTGCCATGTCTGTAATTTCAGATGACTAGGTCCTCGCCATAAGAAACTTCGCAAACAACCCCTCAGAGGCAACTCTCGGGAAATTCAATGAAGCAGTGAAAACTAAAATAGCTCTGGCTGTCTCATGCTGTGGGCCTGTAAGTTGCACGGGACCACGGTTGGCAAAAAGCAGTGTGGGGAAGGATGCGTCTCAAATAGCCTCTCCTTCCAAAGTGCCCTTGCCCGCCTTCTCGTGGTAGAGCTGTTAAGCCTCAGGGCAACCGAAGGGTAGGGGTGCGACAGTGTGCCGAACATCTCGCACACCGGTTCCGACGGCTGCGTTTGCCACAGTGGGGTCCTGGCTCGAGTCGGCAAAGATCACCCACCCTGCCCCTGGATTTATGGGGCATACGCCGCCAAGCGGGGGCACAGTGACATGTCCCTCGTCACGTCAGATGGGTCCAGACCCCCAGTGTTTGGGGCAGCTGGCCGGCACCCGATTAGAACCGGGTCTTTAGCCTTTTGGTGGGAACTCGGCCGAGCCGGGGGCGAAGGACGGAGAGTGAATCCGCTCGCCCAGAATGCAAGTGGTATTCAACGACAAGGGAGCTTCAACTTTGGTGCCACAGATGTCAAAGAGGACTAGTACACTGCACCCACATCGTGCTAAGCCTAGCAGCTTTATTTTAGAGCTCTTAATCAAGGGGCGGGACCGGCGTGCGAAGTGCATTGTAGCCTCCCCCCGTGCCAGAGAGGCCGGTCCGGGGCAAGAGACGGGCCTCCGATCTTTTCACTCTGCAACAGTATCAGATCAAATCAGGGTCGTTAAGGAGCACATAGCCAACTGGGCTTTAGCCGATGCGACCTTGACGGCCAATACGCCAAAATTAAAGCAGAAAACGACCAATTGCAAAAATAAATGGAAAAGCTGCAGAAGTCTTATTTCTGCTGCGATTGCAACAGTATCAGTATTCAAAACAATGGTCCAAAAGAACATAAAGCAAAATCTTGAAAAGGCAGAATCCACGATATTTGCAAAACCAAAAAATGGGTATGACGTGGAAAAGGCAAAAGAAAAATTTGTAAAAAGTGCCAATCCCTGCATGGATAAAATAAAAGTAAGTTCTCCCCGTCCATGGACTAGATGACAAAAGCCCAGCCTATTATTGACGAGAATATCTGGATTCAGTTACGTGCAGCTCTAAGAAAAGCAATGTACACCGGCACGTTCAGGAATTCCCTCCAGAGCTCAACCACATAGCAGTTCTCCCATTTTTGGACACAGTTCTAAAAATGATAAAGAGAACAAAGCACGGAATTCGAAGGAAGACTGAAAGCCAAAAGGAAGAATGGTTAGTACAAAATGTGGTGGCCCGCTTCCCTACCACAGGAGTATCTGTGATGTGGAATGGCCCAGTAGCTATATTGAAAATGGGAGGGAAACTACACACCATATGACAAGCCTATCCACTCTTCCTACATAATAGGATGGCAGATATCTTCTCAGTTCTTCTGAAAGCTTCTTATCAGGATGGAAAATCATTGGAAAAGATCACACATGTACAGCCAGACAACAGGGGTAAATGAGTCAGAGACGAAAAACATACAGATACAAACAGACAGTAATGAAAAACAACAAGGTACAATACAGACATAAATATATCCACTGCGCTATACAGTTCTTGAACACAACTTACGACTCTCCAGGCTCGAAGACACACTGTTATTTCACACAGCTCAGAGACTACTTGTTAAGAGAAGTTACCCAAAAGGCCACGATATTTGCTTCCAGACAACTGGACAAACACATGCACTCATCCTAAAGGCGGCCAAATTGACAACTGACACAAAGAAACTGGCACAACTTCTATGACAGACTTGCACAAGACGCTCACAAAATTTCAACCTCAAGCAGGCATACAAAGACTTCGCAAAGGCACATGGATAGATATACTATGACATCAGAGAAACCGGACCAAAAAGTTACATATAAGCAAGAAACCCATGAGAATCCTACAGCTCAATGCAAACAGGAGCACACTAGTCAGCACAGAGATCCCCAAGACAGCAAATGATTTAAACCCAGATGTGATATGCTTGCAGGAGCCTCACATTATAAAAGGAAAATTCAGATTCACCATAGATACATAACCATTACACAATCAAACACCTCAAAAGCAGCTATTGTCATAACAAACAGACTGTACACCATAACTAAAGTCACGTACCTGTTGAACTAAACAGTGGAAATAAAAACTGGGTAATAGTATCTCTATATCACAGTACTCTGCTGAAATACAACCCTACATTGCAGATACGATTAGTCTTTTGTCCAAGGCACAGTCAGCGACGTCCTCGATGTGCTCAGACATAAACGTTCACTCGACAATTTGGCACTCTAATGTCAGTGACACTGAAGGTCAAATGGTGAATGACGCACTACATGAACGTGACCTCTACATAGTAAACAACCCCAAACAACCGCCAACTTACAGAGGACACACAAATGCCACTAGCAACATCGACATCACGATTGCCAACACAAATGCACTACCTCACGTGAGAGATTGGAAGGTCATAGAAGGAGTAACACAGCAATCACAACATAATCATTACTGACACACAGGCACAACAGAATACATCAATGCACAACACACATAAGCGGCTACTACTTCATAAGGCCAATTGGGAGAAGCTCAAAGAAACAATGTCAGATTCTCAATTATACACAGTTGATCCACGAGTTGACTACAAAGCCCATATCCTTACAGAAGTACTACAAAGAGCAGAAGACATCAATACCAACAGGAGATGCAAAACACACTTAAAACACCCGGGTCTAACAAGCTATTGAGACTTTGTAAGGAAACTACAAATAAACATAAGTGGTACCAGCGAGCTGTGACAGTTAGGGAAAGAGGAGAAAGACTCACACAATACAGAGATGCAAAATAGACGTACAAAAACAAAAGAGGCAAAACAAACGTACAAAAACGAATTCATCAAAACCAGACAGGAACATTGGCACAGAAATGAGCAGACCCAACTACAGACAAACATCCGGGGTGAGCCTTTTAAGGTCCTAACAGAACGTGTCAAAACACCACTGGTTCTCACAACTCTGTGAAAAGAGAATGATACCACAACCAAGGGATGGAGAAAGATGACAGAATATTTGTTCAATAAGCTCCTTCCCAATGACAGTCCACTGACTGACAAACCACTGCACGCAGAAAAGTGTGACAAAATGGACAAAGAGTACCAAGATGAAAGTGAAACCTCGGTGAGGTGGCTAATGCAGACGTCGGAGAAGGAGAAGCGCAGTACCTGAACTAGAACAGGCGGAGGCAGCAGCAGGAGCAGCGCCGGCAGTGGGTGAGCAAGCGCCCCCAGTGCAACGAGCGCCCCTTCCGACAGCAAATCTGTTAGGTCGGGCACCTGCAACGAAGATGACACAAGAACGACGACAGATTCTGGAGCCGTTAGGCATTCCAGACAAATTTACAATTGATATATCCACGATTTGCCTTAAACAGTGCTTTGTTTGAGGCGATTGCAACAAGAGTTAGAATGACAGAGAAGAAATACAAAATGGGAGCTTCACTACACGAACACGCTAATGGTTCTGTAGCACAATGCCCTTTTGTTGAAAAGGAAGACGTATCAGTACCATTCTATTGGTTGCGGTACTACTGTGACGGAGGAGTTAGAGGCGCCTGTGGGTATCAGTTAGATACTAGGATAGCTGTAGCAGCGCACGTAACTACCTACAGATTGAAGAAGGAAGCAGATCGTGACGACTGACATTACTGGGCATGTTATGCGTTAAATGGGTACCAAAATGTGCCACAAGACTGGATTGACTCCCTTCACAAGCGATAAAGTCGCACTTGCAATTGCAAGGCTAAAATCCAAAAAAGGCTCTGGTTCCATATAGTATGCACTCTGAGATGCTTAAAAGTATTCCACCCCAGATTTTTCCATACTTGACAGACCTAATAAATGAAGCACTAAGACTAGTACGGGTGCCCGCCATCTAGAAGACGTCGAATGTTGTAATAATAAAAAAATTGGAAGATAAAGACCCTGCTGAGCCAAAAACGTATAGGCTAGAATGAGATTTTCACTCTGCAGTGGAGTGTGCGCTGATATGAAACTTCCTGGCAGATTAAAACTGTGTGCCCGACCGAGACTCGAACTCGGGACCTTTGCCTTTCGCGGGCAAGTGCTCTACCATCTGAGCTACCGAAGCACGACTCACGCCCGGTACTCACAGCTTTACTTCTGCCAGTAGGAAGGTAGGAGACGAGGTACTGGCAGAAGTAAAGCTGTGAGTACCGGGCGTGAGTCGTGCTTCGGTAGCTCAGATGGTAGAGCACTTGCCCGCGAAAGGCAAAGGTCCTGAGTTCGAGTCTCGGTCGGGCACACAGTTTTAATCTGCCAGGAAGTTTCACGTACAGGCTAATCTGCCTAATTAACACGCTGGCCAAGGTTCAGGAACGGTTACTGTACAACAGGCTGCAGTGGCACAGACAAGTTGCCCTCAATCGACATCAGTACGGTTCCAGAGAGCAAAAATCAATAGATGACGCAATTAACACAACCACTGAAAATATTCTAACCACTAACACCAAATATGCAATTGCCATACTGATTGACGTATCAGGGGCATTTTATAACCTATGGTGGCAAGCCGTGTTCGCTCATCTGAAGGAGATACAGGTACCTAGGGCCCTATACAATAGCCTCCTCGACTACTGTAAAGATGTAGTGGAATGGCGGGCAGGAAACCAGAAAGTTATCAAGAAAATCACCAACAGCTGCCCGCAAAGGTCAATCTGTGGTCCAATTTTCTGGGACATCACCTTTGAATCCCTCCTCCATCAACTTGATGAGGATAATCGAGCAAATGGTGTGACTGTCTATGGAGACGACCTCCTGGTGATAGTCAAAGCAGACTCGAGGGCACAACTGGAACACAAATCATCACATTTACTAAAGGATATCAGCACATGGTGCAACAACAATAGACTACAAATGGGCCTGCACAAAACAGTCTACATTCTACTGAAAAGTTTGCCGGCAAGAGATACGACAGTTAAAATAAACAATAAGAACACACGAAGTCGACACGCAACACGGTACCTAGGTGTACACCTAGATGAAAGACTGATGTTCAACGAATACATACATATTATGACCAACAAAGCGATTAAAATAATACATAAACTTGCCAGACTTAACATCGCACAGTACAGACTACCACTATCAACACTTAGGAGATATCACTGTGCACTCTTTGAGTCCGTGGTCTGCTTTGCGACCAGTACATGGGACCATAGGCTGCACCTAGTAACTTACAGGAACACTGTTAGGAAGGAGCAAAGAAGCGCACTGGTCAGATTATCTGGAGCCTCCGTAGCACTTTGTGTGATCCTAGGAATCTTTGCCATTGACCTAACAATCTGACAGGGCAGCCATGTACTGGCTAAAGAAAGGAAGACATGACAACGTGACAGAGATCACAGGGCACAAACGGAATGATAGATGCCAACTTACTGAGTGGAGGGTGGACACATGGCAGAGGAAATGGGACACAGACGACCGGGGCCGTGAAGTCTACCAATTTTTCCCAAACATCAGGGAACTTTCTCTCGGGTCACGACATATAACCCGCAAACCTCCATCCCGTGGGACTCTGCCTCAGTGACACCTGCATATGTGGCGTAAATGGATCATCAGAACATGTGGTATTTCACTGCCTATTACACATTGTAGACATAACACATACACAACTACAGATACAACTGGACGACATAAATACGGCAATGAGGAATGAGAACAAATGGGAGGAAATTAACCGGGTGACAAACGACGTATCCCGGGTACTCCACAAAATCTATAATCAAACAAGGCCGCACCACAGATTGCAATCACAGACATAAAACACATGGGATACGGAACTACGGGCAACTGACAGGTCTGACGAAGAGAATGACACGGACATTGAGGCAAACACAAACGCGGTAATAGCAATAATACGTCACTCACTCAAACACAATGACGACTCTCGACACCCTGGACTTCACCTGGCTGTAGCACCGACCTAATACAGGAACTTACGACTAATGCTTTAAACGTGTGTTGTGGGCAGGGAACGGATGGCGCGAAGTACATTTTGCGCCCTCCAACCCCTACTGGCGAAACGGGGACAGTCAGACCCTTTCCCGAACACCTCACAACATTCCTCCACCACCCTCACGACCCACAAACCACACCCACATTCCCAAGTCTCCAATAGGCTAAGTATAGTTGATAAGTTTTGATTTTAAAGTTCCCACCATAATTTTTTTGTTTCCTTTTCTTTTCACTATTGTATAGCATTTTTTGTAAAACATATTGTAATTGTATCCACATGTGAATTCCAATCTGTTAAAGTATGTACATGAAAATGTGATACCACCCAACAGCAAATAAGTGAACAATGCAGAAACTTGTCCACCTCCACGTGGCAGGGATGGGCAACATCGAGGGTGGCCGGAAGCTGACAAACTTGCAACCACTCATGATGGCAAAGTGGACCAGCAAATCTCGTAGGGTGTATCACAAAAATTTATTTTATTTTTACTTTCCCAAAAAAAAAAAAAAAAAAAAAAAAAAAAAAAAAAAAAAAAAAAGGAGGACCAGCCATATATAGATAAACAGCTGGTCACCCTCATGGTGTACTGGAAAAAAGTCCTACGAAACTATTTGTATCATTTTGAATGCTGCTTTTCCCGGCGGCTGTGCCTCAATGGCGGGAATTGTGCCCCCCCCCCACCTCACAGGCTGGACAGCGACGCCCTCAGTGCTGATCAGCGGACTCTTGCTCTAACTGTGTAACACCTGATCCTAAAACCAGGAAAGACTTTGCCATCGACATCCACCACTGTGGACGCTAGCCAGAAAAGAAGTGCTTTTAGGGATCCTTCTGATATTCTCAATGACAGAAAATTCTATATTGCCTTACAATTAGGTGATGTTAAAAGCTGATTATGCAATGTGCACAATCAAACTATCAGTCACTGGGCTGATAGGGCTATCCTCAAGATGTTGAAAGACCACTTGCAAGCTACTCCAGAAGATCTGACAAAAGCCAGTACTCACCAATTTCCTAAATTCTATCGGAGAGACATCAAACATCATATCTGCAAGGACTAGATGACAAAAGCCCAGCCTATTATTGACGAGAATATCCAGATTCAGTTACATGCAGCTCTAAGAAAAGCAATGTACACCAGAACGTTCAGGAATTCCCTCCAGAGCTCAACCGCATAGGAAACTTTCTTCCATTTTTGGACACAGTCGTAAAAAGGATAAAGAGAACAAAGCCCGGAATTCGAAGGAAGACTGAAAGCCAAAAGGAAGAATGGTTAGTACAAAATGTGGTGGCCCACTTCCCTACCATAGGAGTATCTGTGATGTGGAATGGCCCAGTAGCTATATTGAAAATGGGAGGGAAACTACACACTACATGACAAGCCTATCCACTCTTACTACATAATAAGATGGCAGATATCTTCTCAGTTCTTCTGAAAGCCTCTCATCAGGATGGAAAATCATTGGAAAATGGTGCTTACGAGATCACAGAGCAGTTTATATCAGAACTCAGTCATCTGGTACAAAGACATCAACAACAGTATTATCCTGTAGCCAAAGTGTTGGGATCTGTGGTAACTGGGATTAGTCTCCAACAACTGGATGGTTATAACAGTTCCACTTATCTCAACACCATGCTGGATGAACTGAATGAATTGACTAAAATAGATATTCGTCAATCCGTTATTGTCAATACATTAAAGCAATGCTCCACAGCACTACATCACAAACTGGGGTGTTTACTGAAGATCGTGGATCATCCATATGTAGACATGGATAGTGGGGTATTGAAGTTTTACAAAAATGTACAGGAAACCCACGAAATAGACATCAGTTTGGTGGGGATGACACTGGCCCACTGTATTTGGCAGTTCATAAAGGCACACATACTCAGACACTCGAAATGGCCTTTAGTTAAAGCTCGCAGAAAATTACATCCAGAACTATAATTTGCGATGCTACACAATAGAGACCCGGACAGCCCGTACGTCACATCAAGATTTATGGAACCTATACCTCCTATGACATATCTGGATTTGGATTTACAACCAATTCTACAGTTCAACGACTTGGACAATTTTATCCCATACCTGAAGGATAGAACTATGTCAATCATGCGGAGCAAAAGTATTCCGGACATACCTGACCAATAACCGAGACCGGATTTCATGGAAAGAAACCCGGGTATTACTCCACTTTTTCCTGCAATCAGATCATCGGTCACATCAGAGATAATATATAGACAACCCTGAATTAGATGATCTTCTAGACTATTTAGTCATTTGTGTAGTACCTAAAGAAAAGGAACTCAAAGAAGCCTTCGGTGGGTTTGGTTGCGAAACATAGCTTCACCAAGCAAGAAGTATTGCTCAAGAGACCAATGTGAAGCACTTCCCCGACTTATACTGCCACGAGCAAGCAATGACTTGAACTGAGCTTGAGATCCGGAGAAGATTTTACAATTTTAGATCTATTCAGGTGGAGTATCCACGATACACGCCTATCTATATTGTGATACACGCATCTGCTTGGAATAAACACTTCCGACAAGAAACTGTAGATCATATCATGGTTGATTATCTATGCAAAATCTTCCAGACCAGAATATTTACTAAAACCATGCTAGCATATGAGAAAAGCTTAGTGTATGTACCTGATACAGATGGTATATGGTGGTGGAAAGAAGAATTAGGTGGCACAGAAAGTTTGAACCTGGATACCTGGGTCAATGTTTATATCAGACAGATACATGCAGCAATGACCTATTTCTTATATCCATACCACATTTTCTGTAAAGGAGATGATATGCGTTTAGTTGTGTGTGTCGCTGAAGAAGTTCTAAACTACAAAACACCGGACCAGATCAGAAGTGCTACAGTCCAGCACATCAGCGAAACATTGTCAAAGTTAGGACACAAGATTAATGTTCAAGAGAGCCATGGGTCACAATATTATTTTGCATTCTCGAAGGCTGCATCATGTGGTACCGTTCAGTTACATTCGTCTTTTAGGAAGATTCAAAAGACATATGGAGCAAAAAATACCTTCCTAACAATCGGAGCATCTTATAGCGATGCCCACAGCTCATGCAAACAAACTGTGCACTATATATCAGCATATAAAGTGGCGCTGACGTGGGCCCTCTACCATCTGTTACGGGACCGCCTCTACAGGCAGTTCACTGAGGATGAGTTGACTGGACTTTTGCTTATTCTACGAATACTGGGAGGATTCCCAATTATATTTCTCCATAATGTGTTTGTCCTCACAGAGTGTGATCTACTAAGTCCATTTCTTGGATTGTTCCAATTCCGTGGGAAGAAATATCCTAATGTAGTATTGGTCATGAAGAACTTCTTAATCGCCAATCTTCTTGGTCAAAGAAAGGCCTTCCCCGGTCTCTTAATGGATGAGTATTCACTGTCACTGCATTAACATATAGCTGCATCCAACATTCTATGATCCTGCATATCTATATATATAAAACAAAGTTGGGTTTGTTACAACACTTATAACTCGAGATCTGCTGGACCAATTTTCATGGTTTTTGATTTGTTGGATTTGTCTCCGCCCCGAATAGCAGAATACATCTTAAAAATAATGAAAAATTGATGAATAAAAATTTTCATGGTTTTTGATTTGTTGGATTTGTCTCCGCCCCAAATAGCAGAATACATCTTAAAAATAATGAAAAATTGACGAATACTTGAAAAATGCGTTATTTTCCCTAAAATTTCTTTAGTTTCGGAGCTGTCAAATTTTTTTGTCAAAATCTGTAAGTAATGATTGACATTTATGCATGCGTTCATAAACTATTTATAATGGATGAATAAACTATTATGTGTATTTTTTAAAAAAAAAGATTGAAAAATATTACGCGGGCGTTCAAAAATGTGTAATGAATACTTAATCATTTCAATAAATGCTCATTTGTTTATTACATGTCAAACATTTGTTGTCCAATCCTGTCAAATACTGTAACAACTATTTATGTGTGCGTTCAGAAATTTATTTTGTGTAAAATGTCTCGAAAGTTCAGGTAGGTACTGTTATATTTGTTTGTTTTAGACATTAATTTGTGTAAATTATTTATTAAATTAATTAAAGATTTATTCTACAGGTTAACAAAAGTGTAAATGTCTTTTCATAGGTTGTCTATGATTTTTCTTGATAAGTTATTGTCTATGTCTCAATTGTTTTATGTGGTTTTGTGCGAGTGCATATTCAGTATTACTATTAATAAAAATGCCGCGTCCTAGAAGATCTAATCTTTCCCAGCGGAGCCGTAATGCAATTAGGCAACGGAATATCGTGAGTCAATTATCTGACGAAGAACGAGAAATTGCCCGAGAAGAGCGCCGCGTTAGGATGGAGCAAAGAAGGGCCTTAATTCGTGCTTCTCAAACACAAGAGCAAAGAGAGGCAGCCCGTGAAACGGCTAGATTAGAAACGAGAAATCGTCGAGCTTATCGTACAGATGAACAGAGGAATAATCTTAAAAGTGCAAGAAGAAATGGTTCAAGTATTGATTTGAATCGAGCAGCGTTTCGATATAATTGCACCATCGACTACAGCTTGCATCGTTTAGTTTGCATTGGTCCAATGGACGTTGTTTGCCAGCATAGTGGCGCATTGAAGTTTGCTGGTGAAACGCCTGGTTTGTGCTGCCTTAGTGGTAAAGTGACATTGCCATTAGTGGTCCCCCCACCAGAGCCATTGCGTTCCCTGCTTTATGGCGAAACACTATAATCACCGTTGGTTGCGAAAGCTAGAATTTTGTGTGTTTGTTTGTGTGTCTATCGACCTGCCAGCACTTTTGTTGGTAAGTCTCATCATCTTTCTTTTTAGATATATTTTTTCCACGTGGAATGTTTCCCTCTATTTTACACACACACACACACACACACACACACACACACACACACACACACACACACACACACATATTTTTGTTTGTCCAGCACAGTTTTTACAGAAGTGTGGAATCTCTTCCAATGTGATATATATGTAAAAGTTAATCCACAGTAATTTTCGGCAGTGATATGTTAATCGTGAAATCAAAAGGTAGCGAAAGCCCATTACTACTTATGGTTTACACATACATCACCTGTAACTCGCTTTTCAATGTCTTTACAGAACCATTTATTACTTTTTCAGATTTCCTGATTTCCAGATCTGCAACCGCTGAAATCCTTTGCAGTATCTCTTATGTCAAGAGTTTCATTTGAAGCTAAACACAAACACATGCAATTTTCCTAGTACATGCATAGTTGATTAAAATGAATTTTGCAAAAATATCGCATTTACACATTTAACAAAAGCCCATTCAATTATTAGTTTGTATAGAAGTACGAAGCTATTTTTGCTTCCTAACTACTATTGTATTAGTACACATTTTTACGAGGGAGGATCCAAAAGCAGCTGGGCTCCAAGGGCGCTGCCACTCGTAGACGTAGTGCAGGGTTGTCACACTAGATGGTGTGTAGACATAGTGCAGGGTTGTCACGCTAGATGGTGTTAGTAGAGACCTTCATGAAACAGCTGTGCAGACGGCGTCAGTGTAGAGCTGAACGTGCTTATGGCAACTTTAAAAGAACAAAGAGTATGTGTGAAATTTTGTTTCCTGCTTAAAAAAACTGCAACGGAGACACACCAAATGCTCCAGGAAGCTTTCCAGGAGGACGCTATGAGCCGCACACAGGTTTTCGAGTGGTTTGGGTGCTATAAATGTGGTGAGATGTTTGTTGAAGACCAAGCTCGTCCTGGATGCACTTCAACATTGCGAAATGAGGAGAACATTGAAAAGGTCCGCCAAAAGATCAATGAGGATAGTCGTCAAACGATCGACCAAATTTCAGCAGAGACAGGAATCAGTTGGAGCTCATGCCAGCAGATTTTGAGTGAGGATTTGCACTTGAGACATGTTGCTGCTAAATTTGTTTCACGCGTTCTCACACAGGAGCAAAAAACCAACCACATGAATGTGTATCAGGACTTCAAAACAGAGATTGTACGTGATCCAAACTTCTTGAACAAAGTCATTGCAGGGGATGAGAGTTGGTGTTACGGGTATGACCCAGAAACCGAGCAGCGTCAAGTCAGTGGAGGACTCCCAACTCTCCTAGGCCAAAAAAAGCAAGGCAAGTGAGGTAAAATGTGAAGACGATGATCATTGTCTTTTTTTATGTTCGTGGAATTGTGCATCGGTAATTCATAATCCGTGGCCAGACTGTTAACCAGCACTTTTACTTGGATGTTTTAAGGTGTCTGCGAGAGGATGTGAGGAGGAAACCCCCAGACCTTTGGCGATCAGGTGACTGGTTTCTGCATCACGACAACGCTCTAGCACACACGGCCTTACAAGTGACCCACTATTTGGCATCTCAGAGGTGGTCTGTCATTCCTTACGCCCCGTATTCGCTGGACCTAGCCCCGTGCGACTTTTTCCACGAATGAAAAAAAAAATGCTAAAAGAGGAGCGTTATGACGATGTGGAGGCGGCAAAAACAGCTTTGCAAAGGGCACTGGACAATATCAAACTTGAAGAGTTCCAAACATGCTTCCAACAGTGGGAAAAGAGACTTGACAAGTGGATCACATGTAATGGAGAGTATTTTCAAGGTGACTGAAGTAATTTTGTAAAAAGGTTCATCAATAAATTTTTTATGACAACAATCCGGTTTCTTTTGGGTCCCCCCTTGTACAAGGATATTATTGTTTCAGAATGTCTGATGGTCGTAAAAGGCTGTCTGGCTGTCAGTACAAAAGGAGAAGGTTGGAAAAGCAAACCAATACACAGAAACAAGACAGAGATTTAGTCAGTTATTTACAAGGTAGCTCGGATGGACCCAAAACAACGGAGTGTGAAGCTCATCATCTAGTCAGGATGAATGGAAAGGAAATCAAGATATATTACTTCCAGATAGTGATGGTGATCAAGTAAAGAAGCGTATTTCCAAACCAACTGTCAGCACACTGTCACTCACTGAAGTACTTCGCCATCCTTGAGCTCTAATCCTGCATCGTGGAAGAGAATTTTAGAAGATGCAGACACAAGTTTTTTGGTGACACTTGGTGCACATAAACCTGTGTATTATTACAGATTTCCCTATGAGGTCACTGATCCTAAGTTTAGCTCAAAGTATTATATTCGCCTTTTAAGAAATGGGGAGCAAGTCACAAGAGATTGGTTAGTTTATTCTATTTCAAAAAACTGCATATATTGTTCCTGTTGCAAACTTTTTTGGCTGCATGTCTAGTTCTCTTTCAAAAGAAGGTTTTGCTGAGTTGGAAGCACATCACTGAAACTTAAAAAGATCGTTATTTTCAATATACATAAATGATCTGGTGGACAGGATTGGCAGTAATATGCAGCTGTTTGCAAATGATGGTCTGGTGTACAGGGAAGTGTCATTGTTGAGTGACACAAGATGGCTCAGACACAATTTGTAGTTGCTGTGATTAACGACAGCTAGCTCTAAATGTAGAAAAATGTATAACGCAGATCAGTAAGAAAAACAAACCTGTAATGTTCAGATATAGCATTAGCTGTGTCCTGCTTGATACAGTCACATCACTTAAGTATTTCGGGATAATGTTGCAAAGTGATGTGAAATGGACCAAGCACATGAGGATTGTGGTAGGGAAGGTGAATGGTCAACTTCGCTTTATTGCAAGAATTTCAGGAAAGTGTGGTTCATATGGAAACGAGATCACGTTGTTTGGATAATAGTGCAACCTATTCCTGAGTACTGATAGAGCAATTTGGATTAAAGAAGCTGAAACAATTCAGAGGCAAGCTGCTAGTTTTAGTATCAGAATGTTCGAACAACATGGAACCCTTACTAGGATGCATTGGGAACTCAAATGGGAATCCCTGGAGCGAAGATGTCGACCTTTTCAAGAAAGACTACTAAGAAAATTTAGGGACCCACATTTGAGGCTGACTGTGGAACATTTCTGCTCCCTCCAAAATAAATTTCATGTAAGTACCATGCAGTTAAGATACAAGAAATTATGGCTCATACAGAGGCACATACAGTGTCTTTATCCTTCACTCTATTTGCAAATGGAAGAGGGAAGGAAATGAATAGTAGTAGTACAGAGTACACTACACCATGCACAATATGGTGGCTCATGGAGTATGTATGTAGATCCAGATATAGAGCAACAAGGCCATCATCTGGGTCAGCTGAGTTGACGTTGGAGCTGCGATGGCATCAGCAGTGGGTGCCGTTTTCTTCATTCGCTGTGTGGAGCTTCACAGCTGAGGCAGCACTCTTCCTCGTCTACCACGGCACGACACTTCCGAGAGGTCTGCGGTCTCTCTATTGGTCATCTTGTATTGCACATTTAAGCATACATCATACTTGCTTCTGGCAGGCCTGTGGTTTCTCTAGTAGCCACACCTCGCAATGCTGCTTCTGGCTTCTTGGGTAGGCGTGCTGCTAGGTTTGTTACAGTTAGATTCAATCAGCACAGGAGATGCTTGTTCGTTGATGTCAAGTGGGAACCCCTGGAGTAAAGACAATGTTCTTTGAGAAAATTTAGAGAACCGACATTTGAAGCCGACTGCAGAATGATTTCACTGCTGCCGCTGTATATTTTGTGTAGGGACCACGAAGAAAAGACGAGTTAGGACGTGTATGGAAGCATACAAACAGTCGCTCTATTTGCCACTGGAATGGCAAAGAAAGTGACTAGTAGTGTACCACGTACCCTCTGCCATGCAGCATATGGTGGATTTCGGAGTGTGTGGGTGAGTGCGCACATATGCGTACATGCTGACCAGGTGGGAGGAAGTCTTCCACATGGCAGGTACACACATACCATCTAATAGGCCATGTTACGCAGAAATAGCTACATTATTCTCTCAACGATGCTCTAAATTCTTATGTCCTTTGTCTGTTGTTTATTTCTAACTGCAGGCATTGTTATTAAAATAGTGCTGACTCCTTTTTCCATTTTATGTAATGATCCCATATCTCAAACCGATGGTAAAAGGGATTTATACCAGTACCAGTTTTAAACAGTCAAATTTTCCCATCACTGCCCCACCCCATAACGGACGAGCCGTGGCTGGCGGAGCAGCCTCCAGCTTCTTGATCAGCCACAACTGGCGGAGCAGCCTCCAGCAGTGATATGGCTTCTTCGGTAGCCACATCTGGTGGAGCTGCCTCTGGCTTCTCGGGCAACAACAACAGGAAGTTCCTTGGGTAGCCACAAAGGTTGAAGCTGTGTCCAGCAGTACTGTGGCCTCTTGAGTAGCCACGACTGGTGGGGCTGCTTCTGACTCCACGGGTGGCCGCGACCGTTGCAGCAGCCTCCAGCAGGGCTGCGGCTTCTTCGGTAGCCGCAGCTGGTGGAGACGCCTCCGGCTTCTCTGGTAGCCGTGACTGGCAGAAATCCCTCTGGCACCGATAAGGCTTCTTCGGTAGCCACAGCTGCCCCTGGCAGTGCTACGGCTCTCGGCTACCCACAACTGGAAGAGCTGCCTTTGGCACCGATATGGCTTCTTCAGTAGCCACAGCTGCCATTGGCAGCAAGGCAGTGGGTAGCAACGTACATGTCTGCTGACCGTGCAGGGATGGGATTTTTTTATTTTTAAATCAAAATTTTTCACAAACTAGTACTGTTTATCCAGAAAATTACCATTACTTTGAAATATTGGATTATTACATAAATTGAAAAATGCACCCAGCACTGTTCTAATAACGACGCCTGCAGTTAGAAATTAGCAGCTAACATGACAGAAGAATCTACAGCATTGCAGAGAGAGTAATCTACCTGTTTCTGCATGGCCTGACCTGTTGCGTGCAGTGCAAGTATGTGCACTGTGCAAGACTTGTCCCCACCTGGCCATCACCTACACACACACACACACACACACACACACACACACACAAGCCACCATGCAGTGCACTGCAGAGAATGCCCAGTACCACTGCTACTGTTCCCCATTCCAACGGCAAATAGATCAGGCGAGTAACGACTGTCTATATGCCTCCGTACGAGCCCTAACTGGTCTTAAATTCGTGATCCGTACACAAAATGTAAATCGGCAGCAGTCTGCTTCAGAGGCCAGTTCTCTAAATTTTTTTCAGTAGTGTTCCTCGAAAAGATTGTCGTCTTCACTCCAGGGATTCCCATTTGATTTCAACAAGCGAGTGTCTCCTTAATTCTCGTGTGTTGATCCAACCTACAGGTAAAGAATGCAGCAGCATGCCTATTGCTTCAATTTTTTTAATCTGACTTTGTGCAGATCTCGAACTCTCCTGTGGTCACCAAGAATAGGTCGCACTAGCATCCGACGTGCGGTCTCCTTTCCGACACTTCTCCCAGTAGACTGAAGTAAACTGTTCACCTTCCCTACTTCACCTTTACGAGTTCGTTCAATTTCGTATCGCTCTGCAACGTTACACCCAGATATTTAATCGACAGGATTGTGTGAAGCAATACACTACTAGTGCCGTATTCACACATTACGAGCTTGTCTTTTCTACTTATCTACACGAACTTACAGTTTTCTACATTTAGAGCAAGCTTCCATTCACTGCACCAGTCATCTCGTATCCTCCTACAGTAACTTAATGACAACATTGTCACGCACGACTACAGCACCCTCAGCAAACAGCCCACAGATTGCCGCTCGCCCTGTCCATCGCATCATTTATGTACGAGGCACATTCAGTAAGTAATGCAACACGATTTTTTTTTTGAAAGCCGGTCGGTTTAACGTTCAATCTGAGAGTCTTACGCCGCCTTACTGGGAAGGCCTGTATGCCCTCACAGTAACACTTCACTGGTTAACAGTGCCACAATGTTGCTGCATCATTAGCCTCCACATCATCCACAGACTGCTTCCTGCGAACGGCACCTTTTGTCGGGCTCCTGGACTGGAGTCTGAAGTTGCGAGGTGTGGGCTCTGGGGCACATGGAGGAGGACAGTCCACCGAAGTTTTGTGGACTACTCTCGGACGCACAGGCTCGCTGTCGTGGAGAAGGAGACATGCGTCAACATTTTTGTGACGATGAACAAGCTGAAGTTGCTTCTTTAGTTTCCTGAGGGTTGCAAAATACACCTCGTATTTGATCGTTGCAGAATCAGGGAGGACATAAAACAGAATAACCCCTTCAGAGTCCCAAAAGAGTGTCACCACAATGCGCTCGGGGTGTGGCTTTTAACTTTCTCTTCAGAGGTGTGACACCACTCCGTGCATTGCTGTTTTGTTTCTAGTTCTAAGTGTCGAACCCACATTTCATTGCCTGTGGCAATATTCGACAAAAAAATGTTACGGCCAGCCTCGTAGTGTGCGAGCAGCTCCACACGAGTGGTCCTCCATTGCTCTTTACGGCCTTCTGTGAGGCGGTGAGAAACCCAGTGGGCAGACACCTTCGAGTAAACCAACTGGTGGACTTGTGTGTCATCCCTACTAACAGAGATGTTGTAATATTATTGGAATTTCCGTAGCATGAAAGCTGTGAGTACCCTTGGAAAGGAAATCACCCATCTGTATATTAAACAATCAACTTATGAGATGAGACCTATTCTTTGAAAGACATTTGTTTTATATAATTTACGTAACTGTAAAGATGCGCATGTAGCGCAGACACTAATACATCGATTTCGCAGTCAGAGAAACATTTTA
This sequence comes from Schistocerca cancellata, assembly GCF_023864275.1. Taxonomy (NCBI): domain Eukaryota; kingdom Metazoa; phylum Arthropoda; class Insecta; order Orthoptera; family Acrididae; genus Schistocerca; species Schistocerca cancellata. The sequence continues at coordinate 14,830,286 of NC_064637.1, forward strand.
ACAGAAGCTGAACTGAACGTTCCGCTTCGATCAAAATAAAAGATGACAGTAAAAACTTTAGTAGATCTTCAGATTTTATCATACTTCTGCTCATAATGTGAAAGCGTAAAGAAGGTCATCTTTAAGCCATAAAAGTGAGCGGTCTTGCCAGCGTGCAGACAACAGTTATTAATTTATAAAATTCAAGTAATTTAGGTTCGATACTGTAAATCGGCAAGTTATTGTTATGAAGGTGTTGAACAGTGTAAGAATTGTCTCGAAGGAAGGAGAAAAGTAATGACTGTAATTTGTGATAAAAACGTGAACCGAGAAACTAGTACAGGACAGGCTGAAATCTGATCGCACCATACAGTTAGAAAAGTACTTATGTAAGTTATACTGTCTATAAATAAGCCCTAATTGCTTGTGAGAATTATTTGAATATATTTAGTGTTTACCAGATTTCTTATTCTATTCTTTTCCTTTATAATTTTTTTACCTCCACGTCATATTATTTTTATAAATGTCAAACAGCCTCTACTACAGCAGAGAATACTGCGGCATCCTGGTCGTGAACAGAAGGCCGCCCCTTGTCTTCTATACCACTCATAGCTGCCCCATTTATTAATGATTTCATTAGCAAATGCAATTTTTTTTATTGTTCATTGTTAAAGGTCCCTTAGGTGATTATAAATTTCATACTGATTTACGTAAAGAAATCCGGGTTGTTCTTTTCCAAATAATGGAAGTCTTTGCGTAATCAAAAAACTAGCCTCCTTCTGACAATGATCAGGAGCCGACCAGAAGCTGGACGTCTTCGACCGCTTTCGTGTTTCCTGTGGCAAAGCTGTGCCAAACTGGGAACACGACATTCTAGTTAGAAAAAAAAAAAAATCGAATATATTTAACTTATTTGTTTTTATCATACTAGGATGTCGAGATGAGCTATGTACAATGCTGCCACCTATCGAAAGTCCACAAAAGTATAGGAGCCAAAATCTGAAAATTCCATGATGTACCACAACAATTTCCATATATTTCCAACCGAACCAGTCGACAACAAATAGTGTCGCATTATTGGACGCTACTCGTAAGTAAGATAATAAGAGCGGTTCTAGCAGACTTCCTCGGGGCATTCCTGACAATACCCTCGTCTCTGGGGAACGCTCACCATCGAGGACACCTCACTGTTGCCTCTGTACATGTCATTACATTTTCATTACGGAAGTCTGTGGGCCACTCAGACAACTGTGTGCTCATACCTTCATTAACAGTCTGCAGTGGTGCACTATATCAAATTCTTTATGGAAATTTAGTAATATGGAATCTGCCTGTTGCTCTTGATCATCATATCATTCATAAAATTCTTGGGGTCCAGCTGGGTCACGTCGCAATCACGATATTTCCGCCTATGTGTCGTCCCTGATGAAAGCTGTACCGCTCTTCTTGTAAAACTATATAAGCTGGCCACTACTACCTCCACCACCTCTCTCCAGTCGTCCACGCGGCAGCCGCAGTGGATAGTGACTGAGGTAGGGAAGCGGCACCTCGGTCTCTGCTTTGCCCTGCAGTGTCCACACTGCCACCCTGGGGTGCTGACACCACCATTCGCAAACACCTCTGTGAACGAGTGTGTGCATAAGAAGCCTACAGAAACCGGACTGCAACCTGGGGCACAGTGTGTACAGGAAGCCTACACACGCCGATCTGTATCTGCACGCCTTCAGCAGCCACCACAACTTCCACTTTGAAGGCGTTTTACGGAGACTCGTTCACAGGGCTCGCTCCGTCTGCAACCCGGACAGCCTCCCAGCTGAGCTGAAGCGTCTCGAGACGGAATTCGGAAGAGGAGAGTGCAGCAATAAGCAGAGCGTGCAGACAGACTGTTTCGAGGCAACAGTACGACAGAGAAAATGAAGAGTTTATTCACTGGTGTGCAAAATTCCAGAAAAATCGGCAGGATGCTAGACCGACACCACGTACAAAATGTATTTCGAACTCCTGCGAAAACTTTGACTCTACTCGGCTCAGTAAAGGATGATTTAGGCCTCCGTAAACCAGGTGTTTACCAAATCCCCTGGCAGTGCACCAAATCATACATTGCGGAAACCTTTTCCACTGTCGAAAAGATGTGCCATTAATATAAACTCCGTACCTCACTACAACAGACCAGCAGATCAGCCGTGACCAACCATAGGATAAAAAATAACTATACTGTAGATTACGAAAACACCAAAATACTTAGCGGTCCTTCTCCTCCTCGGGTTGTACGATTAAAGATGCCATCAAAATCAGACTGCAGGATGGTCTAATCTGCACTGAACTTGGAGAGGAAGAGACGTTCCCAGACTCTGGCGTCCGTGTCCAGCAGTGATAGTGCGGACACTGCACACCAGAGTGCGAACCGAGTCCGACCTCCCGTCCACTGCGGTAGCTGTGCAGGGAGCAAAAGGAGTGAGTGGCAAACACATATAGGGCGCCGAGAGCAGCAATGCAGCATTCATCAGAGACCAGGCTGGCCATCCGAGAATCTATAAATGATGTGATCCTGAGGACCTTCCCCCAACCACCATCACCGTACACTGCGGTGGCCGTGCTGACAGCATTCATTCTGTCAGGCCACAAATGTGGACAATCGTTCATTATTTTTTTTCCCCAACAATAGGCATACTTTTCTGCATATAGGCCAATGGGCCACAAGTGTGAAGCTTCTAGTCCTCTGTTTCAACATGAGGGCACAGCACCTTGTAAGGAACGACTAGTGTATTAGTTTAGATTTTGCCATGTGCTGAAAATGGCTGTTTCTACACGTCAAAAAGGTATCTAAATAATTATCATGCCTAAATATCTGTGTTTTTTTTTTTCCTCAAAAAGTGGCAAGTTTCTAGATATTCAAAATTACTTCAGATTTGCTCAATTTTTTTTTTTTTTTTTTTTTTTTTTTTTTTTCCTCTCCTCTCCTTAAGTGTGGTAAGAGTTCTAGATGTTGAAAATTTGTTCAGATTTGCAAAAATATTGTTTGTTACCTATGAAATAACATTTTATGAGTGTCCTGGTAGGTGGACCTCACTTTGGAATGCATATTTGCTAGTTACAATTTGGTCTTCGTAATGTAATACTCACATGTATTACTGAAGTAACCATCATTTTTAAGCTTTATAGACATGTGTAAAATCTTTACAGATGAGTAACTAAAAGCTCTTCTGAATAATAGCAATGAAGAATTATCTGATGGGGAAGATGAAAAATTCTCGTTTTTCACTTAAGATAGTACTGTTGAGCTTAAAGACAATGACAAAGATGAAGCTGGTGTAGACAAGACATTGGATTATTGTGATGAATTAGATGAGGGCAATCGTTATTTTATCATTATATGAATTATCAGCAATAATTAAAATTATGTAGTCCCATTACCCATGTTTTATTTGTTTTTAGATGCCCCATACAAAATTCTCGTTCCACCTTATCTGCAAGTACAATCCATGAAGTGGAAGAAGAAACAAATGCCACATATGTATCCTTGAGGAAGTAACATTCACCTTCCAGATTATCAAGAATAGAAAGGAATTTTTGAATCCTTCCTAGAATATCTTCCACTGTCATTCCAGTAAGAATTTGCTCTAGAAACCAATTTATATTCAAGTTCAGAAACTAGAGCTAAGATCTATTAACACCAATACAGAAGAAATGTTGCATTTAGCTGGGACAGAAGTTATAATCCCATCCTGGGTTATGCAAAAAATAAGCTTTACTGGCATAATGATACTCGGGTTCCAGTTATGACTAAGTGAAAGACAAGAGAGTGGTTCAATGAACTGTGGATACCACCACTAAGTACCACGAGAAGCTTAGGAATGTAAAACCTTTTCTTGATTATGTGAAAAAGAAGTGCCTCACCCTTCCAAGATCATCTTTCCACTGATAAACAGATGGTGCCATTTTCTGGGAAGTGTGGCTTTCTGACTTACATACCATCGGAACCTAATCCGTGAGGTTCAAAATGCTTCATTTTCGCTGCAGCTGATGGTCTTGTGTTGGACTTCGTGTTTTATACTGGAGCAGGTACTGTGTCAACTGAAGATCAGAAAGAATGTGGTCTTGGTGCAGTAGTTGTTAAACTGATGAGAGTTCCTAGAGACAAGCAGCATTGTGTATACACTGACAGATTTTTCACAAGCATAAAATCTGTACACATGTTAGTGGAGAGAAACGATTATCAGGCAGGTCCAGACATGAAGAACAGGTTTGGTACAGCTGTGAAGAAATTGAAAAATGAGACTAAGATGACAAAGTTTGTGTTAGTAAGTGGAAAGATATAGAAGTGTGCTGCTGTTATCAGCCATTGGAAGCAGCCCTCTTACTACATGTAAGAGGTAATCAAGAGAAGAAAAAAAATTAAATGTTCAACAACCAATAGCAGTGAAACACTATAATGAAAATACGAGAGGTGTTGATCTTTATGACAGATTTATGTCATATCATAGGTGCTACATTCGCACAGGAAAATGGCCTGTAAGGATGTACAGTCATTTTATGGATCTTGTGACTGTCAATTGTTGGGTGACATACTGCACGTGGTGTTCAAACAATCAAATACCCAAATGACAGGTTGTCACTAATGGAATACAAAATACATGTTGGCAAAGCTATGATTAATTACAAATATGTCGTGTCAGTGCTTAGGAGGAAAGGAGGCCCCAGTACGGTGATTCCTCTGACAGTGAAGGTGTAGATGATGCAGGAAATGTAAATAGAAAGCCAAGGGGAGACCTGTCACAACCAATTGCAGACATTAGGTTTGACAATGTTGGCCATCTACCAAAATTTGTTGAGGCCAAGAATGTCTCAAAATGCAAGAAACTTGGCTACAATTTCAAGACGAGAGTCATGTGCATCAAACATGAAATTTATTTATGTGTTGTGAAAAATAATTGTTTTGAAGCCTCTTTTCAGTGTCAGTAGCAAATATCTGTATTAGAAATAGTATTTTTCAATATTAAAATACATATTTTCCAGGAGTTAATTGCTTCAAATAAAAAAATTTCTTGCTGAAAAAAGATTTTATTGGGAAAAAAAGGGGGTGGGGGTTTATGTTTTCACAATAAGCAAGACCTCAGTTCCACACATGTGGACCCCCCTTTATGTCCTAGTGAATAATAAAAAAAATTTCTTTTGCATTTTTGTCACGAAAGGAAAAATTTCATGTGATTTGTTACCTTGGGAGTGCAGAGTGTAGGACACCATCAGGAGCAGTTCTTGACACTCTATGTCCATCATCTCCAAAAAAGCATCATTGTCACTAGATTGTTGTTGTTGTTATTGTGAGTTAGGAAGTAGAGTAGAGCAATTACGGGTGGCCAGTATTTAGGGCCCCCTAGTGTTAGGGGATGCAGCAGAGCCAGGGCCTCTTTAGCAGCAGGACCAGCCCACGTTCTGCTTGATAGGCCAGACCAAAATCAAAATGCTGGTCCATCTCCACGAGTCCCCCAGCCCGTCCCCCACCAACCCCACTGGGAAGGGCTCACTGAAGCTTCAGCCCCATCACAGAATGCGGCGGACAAGACACATTCTGGAAACTGGAACAAAACAGAGATCACCATCATGCACACCAATATAGATACTGATGACCTATACATATTTTCCAGCTACAGTAGCATATGTAGTTAATTGTTTCAAATAAAATAAATTTCTTTCTGAAAAATGATTTTGTTGGGGGGGAAAAAAGGGTGAGAGAAAATACAAGGCAAAGACTACACGACACACACCACAACCCAGCACAAGCGGTGAACCGAGCCGACAGACGGAACAACCACAACACACTTCCACACCCAGACTCCCACCCCACCTCAAAACGCAGACTGCCGGGGGCCAAACGCTCCCCAGAACGTCGGCAACACCCCAAATGGAATGCACTGGCAAAACTCTCCTTCGAGAGGGAAAACATGTACTGAGCTCTTGACCTCATTGAAGAGCTTCTGACAGCGTCTGTGATGCAAAATGAGCCTAAGGAAACTAAACAAAATGCTACAATGTGTGAAACAGTTCCAACTGGAAGCTCCAACACAAAACAAAGGGACCAGATGAGCCCTGACACAGAATACAACCCCAGGCAACTTGCAACATAGCCACCAACAACTTCCCACTAATCTTAGTCCACCAGCCTTGTAACCACCAAAAAATCAACAGGGCATTGAATAACAAACTGAAAGGATCACAGAAACCCATCCTCCGTGGAGATACCATGATTTACCACTGTAACACACCGGAAGACTTCAGAGAGGCCAAAAAGCTCCTCAGAGAGGAAAAATTACCATACGTCAGCCACCAACTTGCAGACCAACATTGTGGGCAGTTAGTCACGAAAGGGCTGCAACCTAACACACCAGAAGAAGTAGTGAGGATGGCACTAACACATAAAATGCCACCAGATCTCTCTCAAAAAGAGACAGGGAAACAACCATCCCCCAGAGCACCTAACAAACAGTAACACCACAAATGAGAAGCTGACAAACTGTGTGGTATCCATGCGCTGCTGGGAATGTTTGCTCGTGTAGAAGGATACAGACCAAGAAATGGACCTTCGCAATGTCATTATTGCCAAAGGCTAGATCACACTGTCAATTACTACGAAATACCAGCACGATGTGTGTGCTGTTCTGGACTACGTCACTCCAAAGACTGTCAAGATGCCGCGAACAAAAACAATGCTAAACACTCTGCTACTACTCAACAAACAGAACCTTATAGCAACAATTATAACAACATTTAACAAACTCCATGCCACCCACGACACAACAGCAAAGGCAGTGATGCAGCTGGAAGTAGCTATAATGCTCACTAAGTAAAAATGGTGGGCCACAGACAAAAATGAGCTGCAAGAATTTGCGTCTGGAAAGCAAATGGTATTAAGAATATAAAGGCCAAATGTAAGCATTCATTGCCAAGAAAGACATCTACATCATACAAGTAACTGAAATCCATCTGCAGCCAACAGACACATTCGGGCTTTAGAACACGACCTGTTACAGATCTCACCAATGTAACCAACAAGGTTGAGGCAGTGCTATCTTTCTAAAGAACACAATAATTAATGACACCATAAAAACCCTGAATTACAACAGCTAGAAATAACACTCATCAATATAAACACTAATAACAGGGTGATGCTAATCAGGACCACGCATCTCTCTCCAAACTTCCAGCTAATAGAGGATGAACTCCAAACAATACTAGATCTCTGCCCCAGAATTCTCCTGGGAGAGACCTAAATGTAGAGCATCCTTTCTGGAATTCACGGATGGCGAATCCAATGGAACTAGCTCCAGGCATTGTCCAAGGAATTGATGACCCTCCATACACAAACCGCTCTTATCACAGCTTAAACCGGACAGCTTGAAATCTTAATATGTAACTGTGTAAATATCTGGTGTTCACTATTTGAACAATTTGTTCCAGGTGGTAGCTGAGATGCCAGAGAACCAAGCAATTTTCTTGTCACTGAAATTATAGGCCATCATGCAATTCTTGTTTCTCAGGGATAGTTGACAAAGGACATACACACTGACACGTCACAAAGACTGGGAGAGAAGTGTGCTTCCTTCAGCACTGTGGCAAGTTGGATATCCCTTTTTGAGACTAGCAGTTTCACGGTGGGAGCATGTCTTGCCCTACAACTGCTGATTCTTCAAGACCTACAAATATCTGTCAGAAAGGTAGCCGAGGTACTGGACATCTACCAGAAGCATGACGATTTGAGTATCGCCACAATTCTAGATTCGTATGAGCTTTCGGCAAATTGGTGCCCAAACATCTGAACTGTGATTGGTGGAAGATACACATTTGAGGTGTTCAGACCATTCTGAAGCTCCAGAGACCTTTTGATGAGGTTAGTGACTGAGGATGAAACTCGACTTAAATTCTATGACCTTGAAACCAAGGAAAAAAACAAAAGAACAGCGCCAGAACGGGTCCCCGTGGCCAAAGTAGTTCCGGACTCAGAAATCGACCAAAAAAGGTACAGCATCCGCTTTATGGGGCAAAGACGGCAATCTGTTGGTGGATTATTTACCTCAAGGATCTACTATAACCAGAAAATATTATGCTAAGCTGTTGGACAAGTTCAAGGAAGCAATTAAAAATAAACACCGAGGAAAGCTGACTGACGGGATTATTTTGTTGCAGAACAATGTACTTGCACACATATCCAATGCTGCCAAATTTATGACCCTGGATTCCAGCTGGTCAACCGTCCTTCCTACTCATAAGAACTAGCCTCCTTAAACTATTACCTGTTTCCAAACTTACAGAGACACGGGAAGGTTTTCAGGACAATGAAGATGTCAAAGAGGCTGTGAAGAGCTAGTTTCGCAACTGACTGCGCAACTTATTTGAACAGACTAGAAATTCTGCAATAACTGTGGTAGTTTATCAGTCTCAGGGGAGAATATACAGAATAAATCAGCAATTTCAAAAGTAGCTTTATTCTTTCTTGGCAAAGCCATGAACATATCAGCACCCCCTCATATGTAGCTGAATCAAGAGGCAGTATGTAGAATATTGGGCAATAATCCAAAACTACAAACACGGTAAGCTTATGATTCCCATTCATGTTTCTAGTGAGGTTCTGTAATCTTGAACAGGAAACAGATTAAACTCACGACGAGACTCGTGACTGTCTGTGGGAACGACGAGTATAGACGAAGAAATCCCTAAGTGTAGACTATGTGGTGAGAAGGATGAAACTGCGCCACGTGCAATTTTCCAAAGTAAAAGTATGGAGGATGAGAGACAAAGAATGGTCAGGTCAGCAGAGCCTGAATAAATCATTTCTAATAAGGAATTAGTAAAGGGCCTCCTGCTACTTATTACGGGTACCAATTGGCTTTACTAAAGTCACAGGGAGCAAAACCTCACAATAAACTCAGTTTCGGTGTGGACACTTGTTTTTGTCTCCCTGCACTGGTCAAATCAAATGAATATTTTTCTTATGTTTGCTGCTGGCAGGCTTCATCCAGTGTTAGTTAAGTGCTCTGAAAATATATAAAGGAATGGTATCTACAAGATTGCTCTCCAAGTCACAATTAAGTGCACAGCACATTTAAGTTACTTTTCTACCTTTTTCTTATTTTACTGTGATAATCATTTCTCTCTAAAAAGGTGGGCGCCAACACAACATTTTCACACTGTGAGGAGAAAATGGGTGATTGAAATTTCAAAAGAGGGTCCTGCTGCAGCGAGAAAAGCCTTTGTTTCAATGACTGTCACTCCTATTTGTGTACGATATCCACAGTACTCTCTCTCCCCTATTTCACGATAATTCTGCTCTTCTTTGAACTTTCTCAATATACTTCAACAATCCTATCTGATGCTGATCCCACAACTCACAGCAGTACTCCAGAAGAGGGCAAACAAGCATAGTGTAAGCAGTCTCATTAGTAAGTCTGATTTATTGGCACAGCACTTAGAAAATTTAGCACAGTCTTTGCTTTCCTTTCCCCACATTATGTATGTGACTGTTCCAATTTTATTTCTTCATAATTGTAATCTTTAAGTATTTATTTGTGTTTACAGCCTTTAGATTTGCGTGATTTATCGCATACCTGAAATTTAGCAAATTATTTTCAGTGCTTAAGCCGATGAATTTGAGTTCACGATTTAGAGTCAATTACCACTTCTTGCACCATAAGATATCTTGCCTAAACCATTTTGCAATTTGTTTTGATCATCTGATGACATTATATGACGAAAAATGACAGCATCATCTGCAAACAAGATCAGAAATAACTGAGGGCGTACAACACTTCCTTGGGGGAATGCCAGATATTACTTCTGTTTCACTTGGTGGCTTTCCATCCATTATTACAAACTGTGACTTTTTTGACAAGAAATCATGAATCCAGTCACAGGTGCTGCAATCAAAAGACAGTCTGCACCCCCCCCTCCCTACCCCCCCCCCCCACACACACACATACACACACCCTCTACCAAACGACATTTGTTTCTTCTTAATCTCCTAAAAAAATGCTATACCTGTTCATTGTAAATTTGAAACAAATGTGAACATTAAGGTACAGCAAGTCAACTAGCACGTTCCGCAAGTCGTTTGTGAAAGCTAATTCTGGCAGGTGCTAAACATAGAAACGCCCCCAGCTTGTCGACATTCGCAAGTTTCGTGAACTGAAGCTCCCACAAGTCAATGGAGACAGTTTGTTGCATGCTGCTGCCAAGTAGTTGTGCTGGACTTGCCAGTTGCTGGAAGTTTTTCTCACACTTTTATAAGTTTGTCTCAAAAAGGAGAATGATGCAAAGACAGATGGGTCAAACCAAATGTACTGTTATAAACTGCCATATATATACAGAGTGAAGGACAATTGAGTGACAAAATTTTAACCCTGGATAGCTGATACCAGCACAAGCAAAATTGCTAATATTGTGTAGGTCGACAACGCACCATTTTTAAACTACGGAAACTTTGTTCCACACGCTCTGGTTGGCCGTGGGATTACTCTGTTGCTGTTCTTCAGTTGGCAGGTAGTGCTATGGTTGTCAGTGCACACATACAAATGTCCCTCACCCCATCACTGCCTCAATATGATAAGCACACGTGTCAAATAGGTCTTGCTGTTTGTCTCCACCTCACATCAGGGGCATTAACACATAAGCTTCACTTCGGAGCACACACGTCACCTGCGATTTAGTCATACAGTAAGCATGGCAGCACAGTGTTCATTTGAAGAACAGGATACAGTTTTTGTTTATGGACCAGCCGACGGTAATGCAATTCACTAGCGACTTGGCGAAACAGGCTCATTAGCTGGATATCGTGGTGATGCTGGAAGATCTCCAATGCAATGGGACGCTGCATTTGAAAAGACTGTTCTGGAGCACTTCGAGGAAGCGCCTGCAACAAGTACTCGAGCAATTGGACACAACGTGGGGGTCACTCATTCACCAGAAGGGGGAGCAGAATGCCAGTGCAAATGTCTTTGTAATTTGGCATGTTTGTGTGTGTTAGTGTAAACATAAATGCATTAAATTTGTAAACAAAGCAATAAACACAGTTTGCAAAAAATGGAAATTAAAAGGCCATCTCTTGCTGGTATAGCTTGCCAAACTTTTTGTTTCCTGTTCTCGACTGGTTGTGCAATAGGTAAGAATTGTTCGAAACTAGCAAACAACATTTTCAGAAAGCGACTGAAGTCTTCTGATTTTATGTCACTCAGTAGTGTTTCTTGGTATGTCTATGTTGACATAATTCTTCATCCAAACATTTCTTTTTCCTTAACTTCTTTTTCTTCTTCTTCTTCTTCTTCTTTTACAACAACAACGACAATACTGTACTAATTGTGGCGGTTGCTCTGTTGTAACTCCCACCTGTTTATCTCAAAATGAGACTCGGGTGGAAACACTTCTGTTCTTGAAGTTACGCCCTAGTTTACATTTTTTGTGCGAAACAAGTTGCATGCAAATGATTTCGTATGTCTGTAGACATCTGTGTGAGAAAAGTAATGAGTCTGCCACACTGCGAGTGATCTGCCGAGGCAACACCTTGTTGTTATACTCCTGTAGATCAGTGTGTTCATCACTTCCAGGTGCTCTGACCAAGTTACAGAACTGTACAGCCATCATGTAATTTCTGAGTCTGCCATCGGTGAAGCTGTGTTTTGTTGCATGTTACAAAAAGCGGAACAGCAGAATTCAGAGCAACGCAGTCATGTTTTGTGTTAAACTTGCAGAGTCCGTGAGTGTGACCTTTCAAGATCTGAAACAGGTATATGGGAAACATTCCTTATCGAGAGCACAAGTTTTCACTGTACAAATCATTTTTGGAAGGCCAAAAACACACTTAAGATGAACTTCGCTCAGGGAAACCTTCGACTTAGAAAACTGACAAAAACATGGAATGTGTGCATACTCTTGTGACATTTAACAACAAGAGTGATGAACACTTCTCCCACACATCACATCAAACTTTGACCAAATATTTGTAAATGCAAAGGATTTGTGTCAATATGGTACTGAAAAACCTCACAACTGTGAAGAATGACAATTGAAGAAATGTGTATGTTCATCTTCTTTAGAATATTGCCAATAACTATGAATGGTTCAGTTCTGGTGATGAACAGATCTTCTATCAGTGTTATCATGAGACAAAGTGGCAAAATGAGGAGTGGTACACTGAGACATCTTCTCGACTGAAAAAAGCTTAAATGTGCAATCAAGGATAAAAATAATGCTGATTTGCGTATTTGACAGTAAAGCTAATGTGTATAAAGAATTCGTTCCTCAATGACAAACAGCCAACCATGTGTTTTACAAAGATGTCCTTCAAATGCTTAGGAAAAGTGTGAATCAAGTGAGATCTGACACTGACGACAACTGGGTGCAGCATCATGACATCAGCCCAGTATCACACGGCCACTTCCATCACTGAATTTTCCATCTCAACAGGCATTCCTGTTGTTGCACAGCTCCCTTATTCACCTGAACTGAGTCCTTGTGACTTTCGTTTCGCAAAATTGAAAAAGTCTTGAAAGAACCTCATTTTGGGATTCTAGAGACCATCCAAAAGAATGTGACCGACATGTTAAAGACCTTGCCAGTTGAAGCCTTTCACCGCTGCTACCGAGATCGGGAATGACTCAGCTACTTTGAAGATGACAATACTGTTGCTTCAAAACAAAAAAATTAGTAAATAAAAACTTTGGTAGATAAAAATCAATCTCATCTCATTTCTTTTCTTTTCTCGCACACCACGTAAGTGCCATAGTCATGTGTTAAATGAAAGTTTTAGTAGCTGCTTGTGGTGGAGTCGTTTGTTTGTGTGGAAACATTGCATAAGAAAAAGGTAAAGAAATACAAAACCTTGTTCTGGTGCATGACTGGTAAAGAAAAAATTTCAGCTCAGTTGCTCAATGACCTTGACGAAAAAAGTTGTAGTTGAAGACCCTACAAGTTAATGTCACCAGAACACTTCACGTTTCTTCTAGATATAGTTAATACACAATAAGCATGAAAAATACCATGATGCATGAAGCATTGTCACCGGAAATGGAATCACATATCACAGTGTGTTTCATGGGAAGTGCAGATTCCCATTTCTCGCTACACACAACCTCCAAATTTGTTACATCTGTTTGTGATACCATCTGTATGGGACTTAGAGAAGTGTCACAAATGTAAAGCACAACACCAATTAATTATTTAAGTAATATTATCAAAAATAAAAGATACATCTATAGTAACAGCATGCCATCCAACTTGAGAATTAATGTGGTGTAATATTAGAAGGTGATAGCTTCTAGCTCTGGTAGCCCTTCTTCACCACCCAGTACTTTCTTGCCAACAACAAACTGTTGTGAGTGGACCTGTTCTTTCTTTTGCCTCCAATATAGGCAATTAGGAATTACATTTCCTCCATTAGGAACTTTCACCACTGTCTTCTTCACAGTTGCTGACATTAATTATTGTTTCACTTACTTTGATAAACATGAACCAGGAAGGGCATTTTGTGGTTGTATTTTTCCAAGCCATACTCTAAAACTGGCAATAGAGTCCAGAAGCCTTGGTCTGTCAGAATATGCTGCTTTAGTTGGTGATGGCACACTTCAATTAACACCATATTTAATGAAGCCTTTTTCAAAGTGTGGCGCACTGAGTTTGACAGAAAGAATGTTAAACCTTCACTACACAGCTTTGCATGCCTGCAAACTGGAATTAAACAACGTTTTCTCAGGTGTCTTTGCTAGTTTAACATTGAAGTCTCCTTTACACAACTGCAATGCTTCATATCCAAAACTGTGGGCAAAAATTTGCCACTAGTCGGCCCCAGTGTCGACTTATACAACTTCCAAACTTCAGTTTGGTATTAAGCACCATCTTGTAAGAGTCTGTACATGTGGTGAAAATGAAAATAATGTATACTCATGATTCAATAACAGTAGTGACAGTGTCTTCATGTTCATGCATATTTCTGCTAATTAACAATTACGTAATAATTTATATTATTCTGTTTGCACATCTGTAAAAGTGTGTGATGTGGTTGTAGTGTTGTTTTCAACTCTTGCATTACACAAATTCCAACTACATGTTTTTTGTTTCAGTTTCCTGTACAGTTGTTGATAAATCATTACTGTGATGGATTCCAATGTGTTATTGGGATAATGGAAAATATTAAGGTTTTGACATCAGATAGATGAATTGATGGCGATGGTTAGCCCTTGAGGTAGTGGAGATGGGTTCTTTTCCTTTCTCTCCTGACAAGTTCCCATTCACAGGAAAGAACAAATTACAGCAATCAGTTCGAGAGCTATCTACACCCTACCAATTTTTTGTAATATTTCCTCACTGATAAAATTATATCACAAATTGTAGATGAAACAAATTTATATGCTATTCAACAAAATCCAAACACGCCAATTGATTCTACAAATTGTGACATTTACAAATTTTTTGGCATATGCTTCATCAGTGCTTTGGCCCCAACAGCCAACATATGTGGTCTAGGGAATGATGTATTTTGAGTTGAGTTGGTAGAACAGACTGTCACAGAAGTACTTCGAGAGACCTTATAGTACTTTGCATTTCAATGACAACCTGAAGCAACAAAACCCCAAAGTGCTGAAAGTGACAAACTATAGAAAATAAGGCCAATACTAGACTACTTGAACCAAAGATGTCTTTCAGTACCCACGGGTGAACGTCTTTCAACTAATTAACAGAGGTATGCTATGCACATGAAAATGTACATGAGAGATAAACCACACAAGTGGGGTTACAAACTCTTTATGCTTTGTGGCAACTTGGAGTTTGCCCACAAATTCGAAATTTACAGTTGACAGGAAAATGATCCTAAATTTTGCCTGCCTAGGTTACTTCCCTTCAAGTGGACTTTCCCAGTATTCCACTGTTTCGTTTATCACAACCAGCATCAGTAGTATTGTTGGTGTGTGTCGTTACGTGTTTACGTGAATGTTTAAGTTTAGTTCCTTTGCTCGTTTTTTCGTTTTTGTCACTGTCAAAATGCTAACCATTGAAAAACGTGTGTTTTTAGTCAAACGAGTTTTCAAAGCTGGTGGTAAATACACAGTTTCAGTTCGTCAAACATTTAATTCAGTTTTCCCGAAGACAACACTCTCACATCGCGATACTGTATGAGATTTGATCAACAAATTTTGAAGTATGGGTTCAGTGACAGACGCACCGAGAACTGGTTGTCCTAGCGTTTTGTCTGAGGATAAACTACTTGATATTTCCAATAAAATGTCCATGAGTCCGAACAAGTCAGTAAGAAACCTCGCCCAGGAAATCAATGTTAGTGTCAGAAGGACCCGCATAGCTGTAAGGAAAAAATTAGAACTTCCCCCATACAAATTGACAGTCGTGCAATAAGTGAAAAATGATCATGGCAAGAGACTGCATTATTGTCAATGGTTCAACAATTTTGCTCAACAAAATGGAAGGGATATTCTTAATGAAACGTTTTTCACTGACGAGACATGGTTTCATTTATCCGGGTACAGGCACTCACAAAATTCTCATATGTGAAGTACTGCGAACCCATTGTGTGTTCACAAGGAACCATTTCATTCTGTGAAAATAGGAGTTTGAATTGCAATTTCTAGACTTCAGATTGCAGATTCCACATTTTTCAACGGAACAATAAACGCACAATGATACTGCAGTGATATTCTGTACTCATTCATAGGAGAACTTGTGTTAAGTGAAATACTGAACGCATACAGCTCGCTTTTCAATGTCACTGCTTGCTGATGTTTTTGGTGACCACATAATTTCACAGGGACTTTGGCCTCCATGATTGCCTGACCTAACACCACCTGACACTTTCTTCTGGGGTGCAGCGAAAGCAACTGTCTATAAAAACCGTCCAAAATCCATCGATGAACTGAAAACTGCAATATCCACTTTCACTGCTTCTGTTACAGAAGAAGTGTTACAGTTTGTGTTTGGAAACATGACTAGACGAACTGAATTGTGTATTCAACAACAGGGGGGACACTTTCAACATTTAATGAGAGAATTTGTAAGTAAAAATTAATATTCAATAAATTAATAACTTGTATTTCACTGAGTTTCATTTCGGTGTACTCACTGCGGCATACGGCACGTGTGGCTAACAATCATACGGCACTGCGGAGAGACTTTAGAATTTCTATCTGCAAGTTCTGTGGCGAAAAAGTACTCACAAAGGAATAATGTGGTTATTCAGAGGAATTCACAACAAATTTTGAGTCAGTTGACAGTTCTACTGTTTTGTACAAGGACAAAAATTTGCAGTTTACTCTCCACTTTTGTTGGACAACTTCCCAAATCAGAAGTGAGAAGATTAGATAGGAAGGAAAAGGAGCACGTAATGGTACCTTGTCCAGCAGTTGTCTCTGTATACAACTCTCACATGGGAAATGTTTATTTGCTTGACAGCAATATGGGAAAATAAGATCAAATGAATGATATCTTCATCTATTTTTTTACCTGCTTGTTAACAAAGGTAAAAGAATTCATGGATACCGTACCGAAGAACACTTCTTGAAATAGGGTCAACAGACAAGCCCATGAACCAAAAGAGGTTTAGGACTGAGCTAGATCAAACTCTATGCCAGGTAAGCCAGGAGCCAAGAAAGCATGAAAGACTAAACAGCTTGGACCCAATAGAGAACAAGAGAATGAAAGTCGAGGGATCTTCACTATACCAAAAGATGTATGACTGGATCCAGTAAAATGAGAAAAGAACAATGTTCAAAAATCTAGAGTGTAAAGGCTAAACATCTGTTTCATATGAAAAATGTAAAGTAAATTTGTGCTCGAATAAGACAAATAACTGTTTCACCTCATTTCATGAAAAATGGCATCGCTTATACAGATTTTGATTACAACACATTTAAGTTTTTCTTGTATTGTTGTAATTTTGATAATTTTGTTACAACATTTTGTTTTATAAGAAAAATAAATACTTGTTTGAATAATGAAAATAACTGTTTCACCTCATTTCATTGATGTAAAGTCACTTAGTTGCATGCAGATATACTGAAGATAACATTTCAGATTTCTTCACTGTTTTTGTCAAGTCTAAAGTTTTGAAACCTTTCAGCTTTTTGTTGTTGTGTTTACTTTATCACTTAATTCGGCTATATATGTGTGGATTTGCATATGCACGAAGTGTCAAATCAACTTCTCAAAAACTGTAAGCGGAAGATTTTTTAAAATGTTATCTAACCCATCCTAAATGTGTATCAAATCATAGTTACTGGAGGGGGGGAAGGAAAGAAAGAAATGAAATGAAATGTTTAACAACAGACCTTCGAAAGTTCACTGTGTTGTGGAAAATGCTTTTAAATTCTGGTTGCCAATTTCACGTTTGTGAGTGAATACGACTTTGCTTACTAAGAGTGGACAGAAATGTCAGAACTATATGTGCAGTATATAATTGGGAGAGTAAAACGGCTCACCAACAATACGTATAACCACAACTGATAGACCGTAATAATGTGGACAGTGGTGTTTACCAGCCAGGAACATGGGGAAGCAGAAATGCTGGGGGACTGATACACTATGTGATCAAAAGTATCTGGACACCTGGCTGAAAATGACTTACAAGTTCATGGCAGCCTCCATCGGTAATGCTGGAATTCAGTATGGTGTTGGCCCACCCTTAGCCTTGATGACAGGATCCACTTGCACAGGCATACGTTCAATCAGGTGCTCGAAGGTTTCTTGGCAAATGGCAGCCCATTCTTCATGGAGTGCTGCACCGAAGAGAGGTATCGATGTCAGTCAGTGATGCCTGGCATGAAGTTGGCGTTCTAAAACATCTCAAAGGTGTCCTCTAGGATTCAGGTCAGGACTCTGTGCAGGCCAGTCCATTACAGGGATGTTATTGTCATGTAACCACTCCGCCACAGGCCGCACATTATGAACAGGTGCTCAATCCAGTTGAAAGATGCAATCGCCATCCCTGAATTGCTCTTCAACAGTGGGAAGCAAGAAGGTGCTTAAAACATCAATGTAGGCCTATGCTGTAGTAGTGCAATGCAAAACAACAACAGGTGCAAGCCCCCTCCACGAGAAACAGGACCACACCTGGCAGATGACATTCACCGGGCATTGACCGTACCCACACCCTGCCATCGGATTGCCACATTGTGTTCCATGATTCGTCACTCCACACAATGTTTTCCCAATGTTCAATCATCCTATGTTTACAGTCCTTGCCCCAAGAAAGGCAATGTTTGGCATTTACTGGCATCATGTGTGTTTTATGAGCAGCAGCTCAACCATGAAATCCAAGTTTCCTTACCTCCTGTCTAACTGTCATAGTACTTGCAGTGGAGTACCTGGCAATAGGTGGCAGCAAAATTCACCTAATATGGGAAACTTATGTTTTTGGGGGTGTCCAGACACTTTTGTCGACATAGTGTAAGTGCAAAGCTACACGCCTGCAGCATTAAGAAGAGGAGGTTTGGCAAACTACTCTCTTGCAAATTGACATGTAATGTGGCAACATTTGAAAGATGAAAAACAAGTACCGCCTGTATATATATATATATATATATTTAAAAAGAAAGATGATGAGACTTACCCAACAAAAGCGCTGGCAGGTCGATAGACACACAAATAAACACAAACATACACACAAAACTCAAGCTTTCGCAACAAACTGTTGCCTCATCAGGAAAGAGGGAAGGAGAGGGAAAGACGAAAGGATATGGGTTTTAAGGGAGAGGGTAAGGAGTCATTCCAATCCCGGGAGCGGAAAGACTTACCTTAGGGGGAAAAAAGGACAGGTATACACTCGCACACACACACATATCCATCCATACATACAAGACACAAGCAGACATTTGTAAAGGCAAAGAGTTTGAGCAGAGATGTCAGTCGGGACGGAAGTATAGAGGCAAAGATGATGTTGAAAGACAGGTGAGGTATGAGCGGCGGCAGATTGAAATTAGGAATTAGCGGAGATTGAGGCCTGGCGGATAGCGAGAAGAGAGGATATGCTGAAGGGCAAGTTCCCATCTCCGGAGTTCTGACAGGTTGGTGTTAGTGGGAAGTATCCAGCCGTACTCTCTGCTGGAAATATCACTTTGCCACGAAGAAAAATGATCCTAATCCTACTCCCAATGATCCAACTCCCCAAGATACTATCCAAATTGAACCATGCCTGGAACAGTTCCGTCCTCCGTCACAGCGGGACCCACCTCCTCTTCCTCAAAATCACCCTCTCCTAACCTTCCAGGAATTTCTGACTTCCAGCCTTGCCTCTCAATCCTTCTTAAAAAACCTTAATCCTACTCCCAACATCACCACTGCTGAAGCCCAGGCTATCCGTGATCTGAGGGCCGACCAATCCATCGTCATTCTTCCGGCGGACAAGGGTTCCACGACTGTGGTACTTGATCGTCGGGAGTATGTGGCTGAGGGACTGCGTCAGCTTTCAGACAACACTACTTACAAGGTTTGCCATGGTAATCCCATTCCTGATGTCCAGGCGGAGCTTCAAGGAATCCTCAGAACCTTAGGCCCCCTACAAAACCTTTCACCTGACTCCATCAACCTCCTGACCCCACCAACACCCCGCACCCCCACCTTCTACCTTCTTCCCAAAATTCACAAACCCAATCATCCCGGCCGTCCCATTGTAGCTGGTTACCAAGCCCCCACAGAACGCATCTCCGCCTACGTAGATCAACACCTTCAACCCATTACTTGCAGTCTCCCATCCTTCATCAAAGACACCAACCACTTTCTCGAACGCCTGGAATCCCTACCCAGTCTGTTACCCCCGGAAACCATCCTTGTAACCATTGATGCCACTTCCTTATACACAAATATTCCGCATGTCCAGGGCCTCGCTGCGATGGAGCACTTCCTTTCACGCCGATCACCTGCCGCCCTACCTAAAACCTCTTTCCTCATTACCTTAGCCAGCTTCATCCTGACCCACAACTTCTTCACTTTTGAAGGCCAGACATACCAACAATTAAAGGGAACAGCCATGGGTACCAGGATGGCCCCCTCGTACGCCAACCTATTCATGGGTCGCTTAGAGGAAGCCTTCTTGGTTACCCAGGCCTGCCAACCCAAAGTTTGGTACAGATTTATTGATGACATTTTCATGATCTGGACTCACAGTGAAGAAGAACTCCAGAATTTCCTCTCCAACCTCAACTCCTTTGGTTCCATCAGATTCACCTGGTCCTACTCTAAATCCCATGCCACTTTCCTTGACGTTGACCTCCACCTGTCCAATGGCCAGCTTCACACGTCCGTCCACATCAAACCCACCAACAAGCAACAGTACCTCCATTATGACAGCTGCCACCCATTCCACATCAAACGGTCCCTTCCCTACAGCCTAGGTCTTCGTGGCAAACGAATCTGCTCCAGTCCGGAATCCTTGAACCATTACACCAACAACCTGAAAACAGCTTTTGCATCCCGTAACTACCCTCCCGACCTGGTACAGAAGCAAATAACCAGAGCCACTTCCTCATCTCCTCAAACCCGGAACCTTCCACAGAAGAACCCCAAAAGTGCCCCACTTGTGACAGGATACTTTCCGGGACTGGATCAGATTCTGAATGTGGCTCTCCAGCAGGGATACGACTTCCTCAAATCCTGCCCTGAAATGAGATCCATCCTTCATGAAATCCTCCCCACTCCACCAAGAGTGTCTTTCCGCCGTCCACCTAACCTTCGTAACCTCTTAGTTCATCCCTATGAAATCCCCAAACCACCTTCCCTACCCTCTGGCTCCTACCCCTGTAACCGCCCCCGGTGTAAAACCTGTCCCATGCACCCTCCCACCACCACCTATTCCAGTCCTGTAACCCGGAAGGTGTACACGATCAAAGGCAGAGCCACGTGTGAAAGCACCCACGTGATTTACCAACTGACCTGCCTACACTGTGAAGCGTTCTATGTGGGAATGACCAGCAACAAACTGTCCATTCGCATGAATGGACACAGGCAGACAGTGTTTGTTGGTAATGAGGATCACCCTGTGGCTAAA
The DNA here is from genome assembly GCF_023864275.1 of Schistocerca cancellata. Taxonomy (NCBI): domain Eukaryota; kingdom Metazoa; phylum Arthropoda; class Insecta; order Orthoptera; family Acrididae; genus Schistocerca; species Schistocerca cancellata. Next base: position 14,851,293 of record NC_064637.1, read on the forward strand.
CATGCCTTGGTGCACGGCCAGCACATCTTGGCACAGTGTTACACCGTCCGGGTTATCTGGATACTTCCCACTAACACCAACCTGTCAGAACTCCGGAGATGGGAACTTGCCCTTCAGCATATCCTCTCTTCTCGCTATCCGCCAGGCCTCAATCTCCGCTAATTCCTAATTTCAATCTGCCGCCGCTCATACCTCACCTGTCTTTCAACATCATCTTTGCCTCTATACTTCCGTCCCGACTGACATCTCTGCTCAAACTCTTTGCCTTTACAAATGTCTGCTTGTGTCTTGTATGTATGGATGGATATGTGTGTGTGTGCGAGTGTATACCTGTCCTTTTTTCCCCCTAAGGTAAGTCTTTCCGCTCCCGGGATTGGAATGACTCCTTACCCTCTCCCTTAAAACCCATATCCTTTCGTCTTTCCCTCTCCTTCCCTCTTTCCTGATGAGGCAACAGTTTGTTGCAAAAGCTTGAGTTTTGTGTGTATGTTTGTGTTTATTTGTGTGTCTATCAACCTGCCAGCGCTTTTGTTGGGTAAGTCTCATCATCTTTCTTTTTAAATATATTTTTCCCACGTGGAATGTTTCCCTCTATTATATTCATATATATATATATATATATATATATATATAATAGAGGGAAACATTCCACGTGGGAAAAATATATATATATATATATATATATATATATATATATATATATATATATATAGAGAGAGAGAGAGAGAGAGAGAGAGAGAGAGAGAGAGATTCCACGTGCGAAAAAATATATCTAAAAACAAAGATGATGTGACTTACCAAACGAAAGCGCTGGCAGGTTGATACTGTCAGAACTCCAGGGATGGGAACTTGCCCTTCAGTATATCCTCTCTTCTCGTTACCCGCCAGGCCTCAACCTCCACTAATTTCAAGTTGCCGCCGCTCATACCTCAGCTGTCATTCATCATCATCTTTGCCTCTGTACTTCCGCCTCGACTGACATCTCTGCCCAAACTCTTTGCCTTTACAAATGTCTGCTTGTGTCTGTGTATGTGCGGATGGATATGTGTATGTGTGTGTGTGTGTGTGTGTGTGTGTGTGCGTATACCTGTCCTTTTTTCCCCCTAGGGTAAGTCTTTCCGCTCCCGGGATTGGAATGACTCCTTACCTTCTCCCTTAAAACCCACATCCTTTCGTCTTTGCCTCTCCTTCCCTGTTTCCTGATGAAGCAACCGTTGGTTGTGAAAGCTTGAATTTTGTGTGTGTGTGCCTGTTCATAGTTAATTCAATATCTTATTTTTGTATACTTCAGCCCCAGTCAACGTACAAGCACCGATCTCCAACCTGATCTCTCACATACGGATACCCTTCACTAGAGCAGCAAATGATTATTGTGGCGAACATGTAGTACAAAAATTAAAAGGGGACACCAAAAGTGTCCAAAACATTGTACAATATAAAATTAATAAAATATTATTTTAAGCAGATATGAGCAATTTTTGATTAACAATCTGATATAGAACAGCAAACTATGATTTACCAAATGTTCGAATGCTATTCTACTAGTTCGAACAAAACTGACTTACAGTTTATAGTTCTTTGCTTAACTGAACCTTTGAACATACTTATATAAAGATTAACAGCAATCGTCTTGCCAGGTGACCCACCCAACAGAGTTAAAAAGATGTGCAAATACATTTAGAATATATGCATGTTTCTTTGAAGATTTTCGAGGCATAGATCTCAATGGTAAAATAAATTGTGTTCATTGCCTTACCAGCACCTGCCAAGAACCACACTTCCATAATCAGCTTCATTGTTGAGTGTTTGTATACAAGTGTCTAACTCTGGCTGCTGCTTAAAAAATTATGCAGGTGTTTGCATCCAGAAGCATATATTTCCCCAACACCCCGGAAACTCCAAACAAAATTGTTAAAGTGTTCTTTACTATCCCCTATCTCTGCCGAGTCTGTACTCGAACACAAGTTCCATCAACTTACGCATGCTCACTGGAGTACAGTTTCAATATATGTTCATGCAGGCCAAACGCTTTGTCTCCAGTAAATGTGTAATGCGCATTTTTTGTTCCTCCTGCTAGTGGAACTGCCTCTGATATACCTAGAACATTAGCTTCAACCTGTTTCCAAAATAAAGTATTTTTCAGAAGTCCGCCATCTGACATGTGTCCTTGGGAATCGACATCTGGAAATATAAAATTATATTCTGCATCAACGACTCCTAACAGAACTACACTGAAGAAGCCTTCATAATTGTAAAACTCTGTTCCACTATTGGCAGGACTAATTTCAAAGTGTCTGCCATCCACAGCTCCGAGGCAGTGAGGAGAGTTCCACTGCTCTTCAAAGCCCTTCGCTTTGTGAAGCTGATCTCTTCTTTGATGAGGAAGTGAAACAAGAAGAATAATTATATTATTTTACTGTTCTGGCCTTCAAATCTATAAATGGCACTTGTTCAGCAGGAACTGTGGACACACATTGCTTCATACAGTTCCATATTACTGACCAACTTATTAGACTATTCTGTACGAGTATGTACAAATGTAAGTGTAAGTTTTTATCTTCGCACATTATATTATCCCTAAAAACTACAGAGCATATTTTATTACACAAAGTAGTGGACCCCAACCTGGGAGTAATCACTCCATTGGCTATAAAATGAAATTTTCTGAGGGGGGAAGCAAAAGGATTTCATTATGTCTGTGAAAGAACTAAATTATTGAAGGATTGTTGTTATTAGCACATAAACATGCATTCAATTTTGTACCACGCATAGGAGTGAGACACGCAAGTGAAAAATGCTAAATGTATGAAAATGTCTCCTTTGGTTTTATATAGTTCCTACAATGCACCAAAAATTTTTGCAGTATTCAGTTTGAATCATCATCATCATCATCATCACCACCACCATGTGTCACTGCTCAGACATGAAGCACTGACATGCTGAAGTATTACCATTTCAGCCAGTTCGAAAGTAAGGAGGTCCAGCAATCAATTTAATAACAGTAAGTACAGTCAGCACCTTTTACTTGAGGGTAGAGAGTGTGCAAGAAGCAGATACCAACAGGCAGCGCAGCCTTCTTTTCTGAGGAGGAGGAGTAGACAGCACTTGTGATACACTAGCAACTGCTTCATCATTCATTCCAGCACAAAAACTACTGAAAAGAAGCACACTAAAAGAAGCATTGCATTCAACATATACATGTTTGAAAGTAGATATTTGATTATGATATCAATGAAGCAAAAAGGGCCTGAATAGACTTGGAGCTCGACTTAACAGTGTGCATTGTCTGAGGAGAAACCAAATGTAAAAAAAGATGATTAGAAATAAGCAGTACCACTATCTCAGAGACTCATTGGTTCTTTGTTTAATAAAACACAAACAAGAAGTAAATATTGTTTATCTTCCATCACTTTATAAATAAAAGTGGTCAATTTTTTTCATTCTAAAATGAAGTTTGGCAATAATGTTTGGGATCTGGGAGGGAGGGGTAGCAGGAATTATCTATTATGATTGCACTGAGGGGAAGGGGTAATGATCTTAGAATGGTTGGGAACTGCAGGCATGAAGTAATAGATATTTTATGGACTATGGAAGGTGATCTGTATATTTTTAACTTACATTATTTATATTTGTTGAAATTATTTTCCCTACATTAATATAATCCTTGAGCACTTTGCATACAGCACTGAAGACTTCGGGAACTATCTGTGATATAGCTGTTGTTGAAATTTGAAGTAAATACTTAAGACTAGTGTAACAGGAAAAAACCTTACCTTCTCAGGGGTTACTCAATTTAGCACATGTCACAATGAAGGGCTAAGTAAAGAACTCACATCTTTTTGTTTTCTCCAAAAAAAATTCTGCTCTGAGAGACAGTCCTCCAAAGATGACACTGTGCATACAATTCTGAAGATGTGAATTTGGAAAAATTTTTATCTCTCTAACGGTTCTGGGTATTTTGTTGTTTCTTTTATTTGAAAGATAATTGCTTTATGTTTACAAAGAAATGCTCCATTTGGAATTATCTGTCGAAGTTCTTTTACTCTAGCATTCTGAACATTTTTTTATAATTTATGGAAAAACTTTTTTTTCAAAAATGCCAACCCATAAAATTTTGACTTTTTGTCTGTTGATTAGTACCATATAGTTCTACATTCCACCCCCATGAACCATGGACCTTGCCGTTGGTGGGGAGGCTTGCGTGCCTCAGCGATACAGATGGCCGTACCGTAGGTGCAACCACAACGGAGGGGTATCTGTTGAGAGGCCAGACAAACGTGTGGTTCCCGAAGAGGGGCACAGCCTTTTCAGTAGTTGCAGGGGCAACAGTCTGGATGATTGACTGATCTGGCCTTGTAATACTAACCAAAACGGCCTTGCTGTTGTGATACTGCGAACGGCTGAAAGCAAGGGGAAACTACAGCCGTAATTTTTCCCGAGGGCATGAAGCTTTACTGTATGGTTAAATGATGATGGCGTCCTCTTGGGTAAAATATTCCGGAGGTAAAATAGTTCCCCATTCGGATCTCCGGGCGGGGACTACTCAAGAGGACGTCGTTATCAGGAGAAAGAAAACTGGCGTTCTACGGATCGGAGCGTGGAATGTCAGATCCCTTAAGACTTTTATCCATTGTGGATGTGGAACACTGCGACTGTGGTGTGAAAAGGTTTTCAGAAATTACTGCAACCAGTCGCCTTTTATGTAGATGTATTTTATTTAACCATGACCGGTTTCGAGCTGCCTAGCAACTCATCATCAGATGGTATATACATTTAGTGCTTTTTTGTGGCTAAGTGTGTTCAGCGATGTTTACGAAAAACAAGATATATGTTTCCAACAGTGCCTCATAAAAGTAATATACATCTAGTGAAAGTTTTAACTTGTGTAATTGTGAAAAACAAGACACAATGGTTTCAAAAATACGTCCTAAAAGAGATATATATACCTGCAGAAAGATTTATCTGTAAGTAACACCTCAAAACGTAAATTAAACTGTAAATATTTCATGTAACTGTACCACATGTAGTGATTATTTGCTCTTATACGTTAAACATAAATTATTCTGTAAATATTTCGTGTTACTGTACCACATGTAGCGATTATTTGTTCTCGTTTCTGTTTAGCCACAGATACTCAACCACCCACACAATGGGTACAAAAAAGCACTAAATGTATATACCATCTGATGATGAGTTGCTAGGCAGCTCGAAACCGGTCATGGTTAAATAAAATACATCTACATAAAAGGCGACTGGTTGCAGTAATTTCTGAAAACCTTGTCAGATCCCTTAATCGTGCAGGTAGGTTAGAAAATTTAAAAAGGGAAATGGATAGGTTGAAGTTAGATATTGTGGGAATTAGTGAAGTTCGGTGGCAGGAGGAACAAGACTTTTGGTCGGTGAATATAGGGTTATAAACACAAAATCAAATAGGGGTAATGCAGGAGTAGGTTTAATAATGAATTTAAAAAATAGGAGTGCGGGTAAGCTACTACAAACAGCATAGTGAACGCATTATTGTGGTCAAGATAGACACGAAGCCCATGCCTACTACAGCAGTACATGTTTATATGCCAACTAGCTCTGCAGATGTGAAGAAATTAATGAAATGTATGAAGAGATCAAAGAAATTATTCAGGTAGTGAAGGGTGACAAAAATTTAATAGTCACGGGTGACTGGAATTCGAGAGTAGGAAAAGGTAGTAAAGGAAACATAGTGCGTGAATATGGATTGGGGGAGAGAAATGAAAGAGGAAGCCGCCTGGTAGAATTTTGCACAGAGCATAACTTAATCATAGCTAACACTTGCTTCAAGAATCATAAAAGAAGGTTGTATACACAGGGTGTATACGGGGACAAGGAAAAAAAATTCCCGGATTATTCCCGGATTTCTCCCGGATATCCCGTTGTAAAAAATATCGAAAATACACTTTTTCTGTGCTAAGTGACAGTAGGTTTTCAGTAGATTTTCCCTCGGAACTGTAAAATTTATCAATCCTTTGAATGGTTAACGTTTTATATAATCGCGTAGAACTTCCCGAAAAATAAAAGAAAAGACGGAGCAGAGAAGTTTTGGAGAAACTTTTAATAAAAAAAAAGGAGAGAAGTTTTGGAAAGACCTTTGATTTGCAGCAACATATACGCTGCATATTTTTGTATTATGAAAGTATAAATTCGAATTGCACTAAACACAGCGCGTTAGTTTCCGGAACGATGCAACCGAGGTTGCCATGTCCTTTTGTAAGCGAGTCATATCTCAAGCCGCGAGATCTCGCCAGCCGATGATAGCAGCTATTCAGAGCATAGGACACGTGTTATAGTCAGCCAATAGCAAGATAACTGGTTACATAGCGCGACCACGCAAGAGGAAAAGTTAACGGTTTAAATTAATGTACACGGTACCGTATATCTACAAGAAAAGCTAAGCTTTCACATATAATATTGGTCTCTAAGATTTACACGCTACAATAGAAGTTAAACTTTCACATGTAATATTGATCTTTTTTTGCGTGTGTTATACTTCAAGATACATCACACCACTGTGCCATTAAATTTAAAATTATGACATAAATGCCTCGGCTCGAAATTCTTGTAAGTGGCTGGTCCTCAAACTGTTCAGTTTCGAACGCTCTGTGATTTAGATGTCCATTCCACTTTCTCACATGTAACATAATTAATCGTGCGTGAAAAGAAATTTCCTTTGAAAGTAACGCTTTTGTAACCACCGTTCGCAATACTGTTAGAAATAGGTTCGATTTACTAGTTGCCAGAGAGCTCCAGAAAACGCATTATTGTGCGTGTGCAACTGCAGTGGTGTAGGAAGCCCGCATGTTCGTGTGTATAAAGCACTAAGAGAGCTTACATCGCACCATGAAAGAAACAGGGCATCAGAGGATACTCCAACGAGCATCGAAATTTCGTAAACCATACTAAAATGCATAATTTGGCTTGAAGTGCAAATTGGCTTTTTCCAGATTCGCAATGAAGTAGGTCCCATCTGATATTAAGTTTTCAGTGTGGGTTTTGGAATGTAAATTTTCTTGGAGTACCAGTACTCTACGATCTCATGTTTGGTTCTTCATTATGGCGTAATGCCATACATGGCAGAAGATGATAACGTGCACTTGAAATTCAGCGAACAGTTGGAACTAGCCAATACTGTAGAATGAAACACTTTGTTTCAAATAAAATGATTGCCTCAGCGGAATTTCTTTAGAAAACTTGCAAAAATAACTTCATTCTTCTGCAAGGCGATTAATGCTTGACTGCTACTAACTTGGAAAGAAAATAAAATCTGAAATTGAAATTAATAATATATTTTTGCCCTCCCTAATTATGTGAGTGTATTTTAATTCACTTGATAGCTCCCGGCCACAGAAATCCGTTTTGTTTTCATTTGACTGTGGAGCTGTACACGAAGAGAAGCATCGAAATCACTTAACGTAAACACGGGTCACGTAGGACTAACCCCCTCCCCACTACAACTCTGTGCAAGCGCGAATCTGGCAGCTAGGGCGCGCGAGAAAAATTTTTCTCGTTTGCATCTGGCTGCTTGCTGCTACTACCGATACAACTAACAGCCAAACTTCAAGTAGCGGGAAGCGGTAGAAGGTACTGCTTATACGCGAGTCAAATGCGCATGCGCAACAGACCACTGGCAACTGGTCAAACGAACCTAATGTGAACAGTTGTTACGTCATGCTCATAGCAAGCAGTTTATTGTTACGAAGAATTGCAGTCTGCGCCCTACGGCCTTTGACATATTTTTGCTATCTGCGAACGCTTGTGCGTGCATGGTGTTTATTGTCCTAAATTGCACATTTCCTTTGCCACTAAAGTTTTATTTTTTCCCCTCTCGTTTATATTTTATTGCTGCAGTTCTCCAGTAGCCAGGATACAATAACATTCTTTGCTAGAGAATCAATACTGCAGTCAAAATCACAAAAATTTAACAGAAAGCTAAAACAATGAAAAATTCCCGGAATTCCGAAAAATTCCCGGGTTTTTCCCGGTTTTCTCCCGGATGAAAAAATTCCCGGGTTTTTCCCGGATTTCCCGGTTGTCCCGGGTCGTATACACGCTGATACATGGAACAGATAGATTATATAATGGTAAGACAGAGATTTAGGAACCAAGTTTTAAATTGTAAGACATTTCCAGGGGCAGATGTGGACTCTGACCACAATCTATTGATTATGAACTGTAAATTAAAACGGAAGAAACTGCAAAAAGGTGGGAATTTAAGGAGATGGGACCTGGATAACCTGAAAGAACCAAAGGTTGTACAGAGTTTCAAGGAGAGCGTAAGGGAACAATTGACAGGAATGGGGGAAAGAAATACAGTAGAAGATGAATGGGTAGCTCTGAGGGATGAAGTAGTGAAGGCAGCAGAGGTTCAAGTAGGTAAAAAGATGAGGGCCTACAGGAAAATTAAAGAGACCTTTGGAGAAAAGAGAGCCACTTGTATGAATATCAGGAGCTCAGATGGAAACTCAGTTCTAAGCAAAAAAGGGAAAGCAGAAAGGTGGAAGAAGTATATAGAGGGTCTATACAAGGGCAATGTACTTGAGGACAATATTATGCAAATGGAAGAGGATGTAGATGAAGATGAAATGGGAGATGCGATACTGTGTGAAGAGTTTGACAGAGCACTGAAAGACCTGAGTCGAAACAAGGCCCCGGGAGTAGACAACATTCCATTGGAACTACTGACGGCCTTGGGAGAGCCAGTCCTGACAAAACTCTAGCATCTGGTGAGCAAGATGTATGAGACAGGCGAAATACCCTCAGACTTCAAGAAGAATATAATAATTCCAATCCCAAAGTAAGCAGGTGTTGACAGATGTGAAAATTACTGAACTGTCAGTTAAATAAGTGACAGTTGCAACATACTAACGCAAATTCTTTACAGGTGAATGGAAAAACTAGTAGAAGCCGACATTGGTGAAGATCAGTTTGGATTCTGCAGAAATGTTGGAACACGTGAGGAATAAAATACTGACCCTACAACTTATCTTAGAAGAAAGATTAAGGAAAGGCAAACCTACGTTTCTAGCATTTGTAGACTTGGAGAAAGCTTTTGACAATGTTGACTGGAATACTCTTTCAAATTCTGAAGGTGGCAGGGGTAAAATACAGGGAGCGAAAGGATATTTACAATTTGTACAGAAACTAGATGACAGTTATAAGAGTCGAGGGGCATGAAAGGGAAGCAGCAGTTGGGAAGGAAATGAGACAGGGTTGTAGCCCGTCCCCAATGTTATTCAATCTGTATATTGAGCAAGCAGTAAAGGAAACAAAAGAAAAATTTGGAGTAGGTATTAAAGTCCATGGAGAAGAAATAAAAACATTGAGGTTCGCCGATGACATTGTAATTCTGTCAGAGACAGCAAAGGACTTGGAAGAGCAGTTGAACGGAATGGACAGTGTCTTGGAAGGAGGATATAAGATGAACACCAACAAAAGCAAAACGAGGATAATGGAATGTATTCGAATTAAGCCGGGTGATGCTGAGGGAATTAGATTAGGAAATGAGACACTTAAAGTAGTAAAGGAGTTTTGCTATTTGGGGAGGAAAATAACTGATGATGGTCGAAGTAGAGAGGATATAAAATGTAGACTGGCAATGGCAAGAAAAGTGTTTCTGAAGAAGAGAAATTTGTTAGCATCGAGTATAGATTTACGTGTCAGGAAGTCGTTTCTGAAAGTATTTGTATGGAGTGTAGCCATGTATGGAAGTGAAACATGGACGATAAATAGTTTGGACAAGAAGAGAATAGAAGCTTTCGAAATGTGGTGCTACAGAAGAATGCTGAAGATTAGATGGGTAGATCACATAACTATGAGGAGGTATTGAATAGAATTGGGGAGAAGAGGAGTTTGTGGCACAACTTGACAAGAAGAAGGGATCGGTTGGTAGGACATGTTCTGAGGCATCGAGGGATCACAAATTTAGCATTGGAGGGCAGCGTGGAGGGTAAAAATCGTAGGAGACCAAGAGATGAATACACTAAGCAGATTCAGAAGGATGTAGGTTGCAGTAAGTACTGGGAGATGAAGAAGCTTGCACAAGATAGAGTAGCATGGAGAGCTGCATCAAACCAGTCTCAGGACTGAAGACAACAACAACAGTTCTACATTCCCTGAAAAGGAGAGCTCCCACTTTCAGGTTGAACAGGTTTCACAAACAATTGAAATTTTTGCGACACATAAAACCTGTCTATTACCACATTATCATACAACAGGCTCATAAAATTCAAAACCCAGCATTATTTAACATAATTTTAGTTTTGAAAGATAAGTAATTTTAGTTTTGAAAGATGAGTAAGAGACTCATTTTTTAAGCATTCTAAATGGTTCCAAATGTAAGTGAAAGGTCCAAAGACTTAAACATTTCACTTTATACAACTTCTGTGCACTCTGTTTTGTACTTAGATTAGCGAGGCAGTTAACTAAAAATGTGTTCCAGTGCTTCAGTACCTTCCTTTGACAGAGTGATGCCTTCCTGTTGAACTAATAGGAACCGGAGCACATACAATCTACAAAGCATTGTAAACAGGAAGTGAGCACTGCTGGTGTTGTTGCTGTCCCTCATCTAGAAACATATATCCAGCAGCTGGTCCATGTGGTAGCATAAAGTTCACTACAATTTTGTGTAACTCATAACTGGTGTCTATAATCTCTGCAATCCACCAGTCACAGTCATACACACACACGCCACAAACATCCCCCTTCTCAGGTTGTGAATCTGAATATTATCCAGCTGTTTCTGAGGTGTTGGCCGAATGAACGAAATTTCTTCTTTCTTGCTCTTTAAAGTGCATGCAACATGAGTTCGCTCATCACTTTAAGTTCAAAAATATGTCTTCTGAATTCCTTTCATGGGAGTAGTTTGTTTGGACTCTTCTTCTTTTTTCTGCTCATGGACTTCTTCGATTTCCTCTTTGGACAAAAGAATGAGGGCTGTGGATGTGTAAGATTTCACAACTCTCGTAAAATCCTCAGCATTCTCAATCGCAGCTGGATTTGGTCTGGAGAGACTATGTTTTGTAGCATGGTGCTTCAGCAGACTTCCTACACCATCGCAAGGCCTCATCCCGTGACCAGTAGCACTGTATATCCATTCGGTTGGCACAAGCGACTTACTTAGTGTTGTAAAATTCCTGGGAATTTAAAATCGAAGAAATATTCCCTTAGCAAGATAGCTCAAAAAACTGTTAATAGATAAAAGCAGTAATTATATGGTTAAATCTTATATGGGTCTGGACTTAACCTACTTGTTAAAAATAAACACAATTTTTGGTTTTCAATGTTTTAAATATCAAAGAATTAGCCCTAGAACTGCCAAGCATCAACATTTATGACACTTACATTTCCTAGAACATTGAAAGAATCAACCTTTAGAAAAACCGAGTTTATAATATTGATATGCCAGGAAAGTTTGTTTATTCGATTTTTTCAGTTTTCCATTGGCATTAGAGGTATTTTAGGCTATAAAGTTTAATAAACTCATGCAAATTTTGTAAACATTAGTAATTGAAAACGACATTTCGGGGAAAAATTATGCGAATAAACCGGCCGAGATTTATGATTTACTTGAAAATAGAAGTGATTTTAATGATATAGAGCATGGTATAATATTGATTATCAATTCTAAAAGTGAAGATAACTGCCATATTTTGGAAAATAAATTTATAAATTATAATTCATCACATGAAATGAGGAGTCTTTGAATTCTGAAAGTGAAACACCTCTAGTTATTTGTTTGGAAAAATTAAAAAATATACAGATAATGGCCGATTAAGAATTACACCTCTAGAGAAATATTTTGTAAGTTTAGGTTTCATTCAGAGAAGTGTGGGGTTTTAACTTGCCTAAAAATAGTTGGCCTAGCGAATATTTTAAATTATTGAAACTTCCTGGCAGATTAAAACTGTGTGCCCAACCGAGACTCGGACTCGGGACCTTTGCCTTTCGTGGGCAAGTGCTCTACCATCTGAGCTACCGAAGCACGACTCACGCCCGGTCCTCACAGCTTTACTTCTGCCAGTATCTCGTCTCCTACCTTCCAAACTTTACAGAAGCTCTCCTGTGAACCTGTTCGTAGGTAGAGCACTTGCCCGCAAAAGGCAAAGGTCCCGAGTTTGAGTCTCGGTCGGGCACACAGTTTTAATCTGCCAGGAAGTTTCATATCAGCGCACACTCCGCTGCAGAGTGAAAAATCTCATTCTGGATTTTAAATTATTGTTTTCCACCAGACTTATGGTAAATGATATTTTGCATAGAATTTGCAAGAAAATTTCTGCATGGAATGATAAATCTTGGATTAAAATGTATGAATTTACTTAGTTAACCTAGTTTTATGGTTCTTTTAACTGTTAATAAGTGTTAAAACATTCAAAATCTAAAAATTTTCATAATTTCCCAATTTTTGGGAATCTTCTCGTGCCAAACAAATATTTCCGGCAATATTCCCATTTTATAAGTTCCCTCCTACTGGGAATATGCCCGGCCCACATCACTAGACTAACTCAATTCAAACAGCTGTTAAAGATTTTTAAGATTTTGAAAAGATGTCACGCCTGTAAAAACTGAAACCTGGTCATTACTCCAATGACACCCTTGTACTTATTGTGGGGAAATTACAGACCAGTACCAGCAAAATCACATTGAAGCAATAAACATAGTTCTTCAGCCTGGAAACACACTTTCACTTCTGCAATGTGTTGTTGTTGCAATTTCTTCAGGTACTGGTGTGCTACTGCTTTCACTGACCATTTACCAAGTTCATTAATGAAACTGTCGAATGCAACAGTTTTCTTAATTAGTTTATTTTCCTCCCATGTCACATATGTAATTTCTGCAGAGTTATCCACTACGTCTTCTGGGCCATGTGTCTGTAAACACAGTCCTCCCTTTCCAGGGGAGTCACCACATTCTTAAGACAAACAAGTCTCTCGTTTTACACCACAGACTACCGTATTTACTCGAATCTAAGCCGCACCTGAAAAATGAGACTTGAAATAAAGGAAAAAAAAAAAAAAATTCCCGAATCTAAGCTGCACCGGAAATTTGAGACTCGAAATTCAAGGAGAGAGTAAAGTTTTAGGCCGCACCTCCAAATCGAAACAAAGTTGGTCCATTGTAATATGAGACACAATTTAGGTCGAACGAATGACGATACAGCTACAGTAGTTTGGTTCGAGTCGTAAGCTTAGCAGTTAAGCTTTACCAGGTAGCCATTGCTACGCGTCAGGCGCTCTGTCCGTATTTATACGGGTACCCTTCCTTTTTCACGTGTTTCGTCTGGTTTGATTCGATTGCTTATTTTGCTTTGATCTGATAAGTGCTGTTTTCTTTGTTATAGGTGTTTGCGTCACTCTAAGCTGAAAATGCATTACTGTACTGTGTCATGCATTGTTTGTCGCATTCTGATAGTGCGTGTTTACGGCCTGTCGCCGCTCGCGGCATGGCTTGCTTTTGTGCGCGCTACCACCGCTTACAATTAAAAAAAAAAAGAGAGAGTAATCGTCTCATTAGCGAAACAATGGCAAGAGACTACTATTTGTTGTTACTTACACTGCTGCTTTCTTTGATAATGATCAACAAGAACCAAATAATAGACTGCGTATGATAGAACATGTTCTGAACGAGAGTTTGGCGAAAATTTTTCTCCGTTTGAAAATCTTTGCGGCCGCTTCTTTAGTACACCAAATTCTGCACAGAAATTAGTCATCTTAGATTTAAAAATCTAGTCAGTTGCCGTGCTTCATTTCTGACTGTATCACTATTAGGCATAAGAGTAATACTAATATAAACATGACACGATACGTATATTCTTCCGCGTTTGCTGTTGTCTCACCCTAGTTTCGTAGTTTATTTGGCAGACAGGATTTAAATGAGATAGAAGCAAACACAAAAGAATACATGGCAAAATGTTTATATTCGTATTATTCTTGTGGTGAAGAGAATACTGCATGTGATTCACATTTCATCAGGTTCCTATTAGCAACCATCTCTTCTCACAGGTAGGAAAAAATTCAGAATGTAGAGTTGGCCATTTTGACAAAAATCCCAGTATTACCAGCCGGATTTTTGTAGTACATTGAAATTCGAAGATGAACAATACGGAATTTGTATTTAATTCATTGGATAATGTATGAAAGTGCAGTGGTCGAAACTCGGGGCGGAGAAAAAAAAGCTCGTCTTCCACTTTTTTTTAACTGACGCGGAGGTTTTGGCGCCATGCCTGTGTAGCGCTACATATATTCGACGGCAGAAGTCAGTTGTGGCGGCACCTACCAATATTTTTCAGAACTTCCACTTGCTTTGCACTCGATTCTAAGCCGGATTACAAAAACCGGAAAAAAGTGCGGCTTAGATTCGTGTAAATACGGTACTAATGACTTCACACATCCAACCAAGGTGTCATTGTCACATGCTCCAGTTCAAAGTTACCACAAAACGTTCAAAATTTGCGCAGTACACACAAAAACAGACATCTCTAAGTGGGTGTGGAACTACCCACCTAGGTCATACTACATAAAGTTTTGATCTTCCAATACTTCAAGTTGTATAGCTGCTCTTACAAACTGAAAAAGTTTCTTTAATACTGCGAGTCATGAACCTCTTCACTTTCACAACTGTTTGACCTTCAACTGTTACTGTTATAGTGTCTTTTTTGTTGGAACTCTGGGGAGAACAGTCCCATTTATCTTCCAGATAAAATGACTGCACTATTTGAACTTGAGATGCTTCTACGGGGTGACCATAATAGGGATCTGGCCTTCCAAAGACTCCTTTTACACACCTCACATTTCTTGATTTATCTACCATGTACTTTGATACTGATGGAACATGGTTGAAAATTGTTTTCTTTGAAAATGTCTTGGAATAAGAGTTGAAAACTTGCACCTATTCACTGTAGGATGCACAATATTCAACACCTGAATTGATATTTGTGAAAAATTCCTGGCAAGAGGTGAAAGAGAGCTTTGGTTCATTTTCTTCTGAAGCTTTAGTAATTTCTCTCTGCTTTCTTGATGCATAGAACTTATGACTCTACTTCACTGACCACAGTTTCTTAACAGGGCTAACACCTACCTCTGTACTTGACTAATTCAGGGTATTTAATTCTTCCTCTATTGATGGAAAACTGCATCATCTGCACCAGGGGAGGCTTCACCTTGTTCAGATACTATCATTACTGTTATTCTGTTAATTTTTTTTTTTTAATCTTATGTCACTCTTTCATGGACATGCAAATAGTCAGCACCCTTCAATCTCATGTGGCCCCAGTCATCAGGCATTTCAAACAGTGCTTTTCACAAAACACACTGCAACTCTGTCAACTGGCAAATTCCTCACAAAACACAGAACTCACTGGATGGTCTCAGATTTCTTAGAAGCCTCTTCAGTAAACAAATTAGCACAGAACAACTATAATACAGAAACCGGCAACGAACAACCACAACAAAGAAAACTGACAAAAAAACTACAACAAAGTATAAGAAATATCTGCAACAATAAAAGTGAAAAGAAACAACTGCAACAAAGGAAATAGAAATAAACATTGTAACAAAGAAATTAGTAAGAAACAATTTGAGTGAAGACATACATAACTCTTGAAAAAAAAAAAAAAAATTCAAAAGGCGAGAGTAACAGAACTTTGATAGATATATACAAACGGAGGATACCATTATAATCATAAAGCAACTATATTTCAAATAAAAAAAATAACAAAATATCTAGAACTGTCACAGGGATACAGTGTTTCAAAAATTTTTCCAAAATTCACATCTTCAAAACGGAGGCGTTTGCAGTGTCATCTTTGGATGCCTGTATCTTGGGGCAAGCATTTTTTGGGGAAAACAAAAATATAAGAGTTTCTTACTTACCCCTGAATTTTAACATATGCTAAATTCAATAACATCTGAGACTATGAAGGTAACCCCCCTGCCTGAAGTGATACGGATTATGCCTGGGATAAAACTGTATGCTCCCTGCAATTCAGCAACTGAATTCATGCTAAACTGTGATGTGTACACAGGCTCTGCAGGGAATAGCAGGGAAATGGAAATCAAAATTAGATGTTTAGTGTATGTAAAAAAAGGCATAATCATAAATCCAGATGTAATCATTGACTACAATAAGAATAAAACTGGTGTCAACAGATCAAATCAGCTCTGCAGCTACTATCCATTTTCTTGAGAGACTGTGAAATGGTTGAAAAAACCATTTTTCCTCCTTTTTATTACGCCAAAAGTCGACAGTTTCATCCTATACAAAGAGAAGATCAGGAAGAACATATCCCTAGTAGACTTTATGAGCATAGTGGGGAAGAAACTGGCTGATAAGGGAGGAGACATTTCTGTGCAAAACACAGCTTTATTCTCACAAATTGAAAGGATATTTGCATGCCATTTCCACCTAGTGCAAATAAGGTGAACAGAACTTGATACTGCAAGGTCTGCTCAGGCAGAGGGGAAAAGGAGACTGGTGGGCACACCGGGAAGGAAAATAGATGGTGGTGCAAGATCTGCAATGTCGGCCTTTGCACCCCACAATTACCACACAAAATTAATTACATGTGAACAACAGAAAATATTCTCAGTTACAGAAATTTACTTTCAAATGTCGTCATGCTACTTTTGTGAGTATACAATGAGTAGCAATTGTATCACCTGACAGAGAGAACATGTAAAACTTTTCTTTTCCTGAATCTTATAGGTATTTTCTTCTAATTACACCCTTTGTTTGTATTGTATATTCTCAAATAAAATCATATTTGTCTAACACACATACTTTTCCCTTTAAAATGATGGAAGAATCATATTCCTAACACATTTCTCAATTTTGCGATTTGATTTCAAAGATCCCACAAATTCACCAGTTCACAGCCAAGTACTTCGTGGGAAGAGGGCAGTGTTAATTCACTGTCTCTGAGAAGCAAGAGGATTAAGAAAGCAGACACAAAGAGGCAATTTCTGCACAAGAAGAACTGACTGTTTGCTTGAGGTGGCTGATGTTTCAGCTCTACCAATTCCATTATGGAGTTCCTGTTCCGTGCCTTGACATGCCGTATAGTAGAGAATTTCTCTTTTAATATTGCATGCTTTCAAAAAACTGATCTATAAACAGTATTGATTTACCCATTGTTAATTTAGGGCCCTAACTTGCAACAGTCTTATAAACAGCTATTTACAGTGTCTAACATGCCGTAGCTATGTGATGTAAGACAAAAATACATCAGTAATGATAATATGTAGGCCTATATCTGCTACAGTTTGTCCTGGAAAGACTTGTTTTTACTATAATAATCAAGTCTGAAAATTTTTTTCGGAAGTTTGAGATGTGTTGTTTAGGATTCTTCACGATTTTTACTGCAATGATCAGCTCCTATGATAAGGGGTATTTTCAAGAAATTTACATGCGCCAATATGAGCTGGCGGACAATATACTTTGACTTTAGTGTTGGTTCATGTCCTAGTCATAGAAAGCTGCCTTCAAAGGAAGTATCCCTTGGCTCAATATACTTTCATTAGTGAATGACCTTAAAATATCCCTGTCAAGTGCAAACTGGCAGCAAAAAATTGCAGGAATGGGGGCCAGTGCCTCATTCTAATGTCTGTTCCAATCATTAATAGCTAAATTTGATGATTTATTTCCAGAAATCCACAAGAAGTATCCTACAGGTAAAGCTAAAGGAAGGGACAAACCTACTACATGGAAGATGTGGTATACCCCCGAGCTAAACAAATTAAAATGCATTGTGCTAATTTTCAGGGACCGTATAAAAGCATCTAGAGATCTCCCATCTAGAGACCTGCTTCATTGTAACTATGTAGGAGCCAAATGAATTTACAGAAAGCAAGTGGAGGAGGCAAAAAAGAGATACAATGACAGGTTCATTAAAGAGGCTCACAATCCATGGAAAGCAGCTTGGAATCTGGTAAACGAGTGCAGAAAACAGCCCACCTCAGCCTTCAATTCCGGTAGCCCTGACGCCTTCAATCAGTACTTTGTTAGGATAGTGAAAGAAAATATTAATGAAATACCTGACTCAGGCTTAGTCCCCAATAGTTAAGTCATACAAGAACTCACGAGAGCGAAGATAGCTATGGTATGTCTTGCACGATGCTGAAGAAAATTATTCTACAGCTTGCTCAATAACAAATGCTTATCCTCTGGTATCTTCCCAAAATTTCTTAAACTAGCACGGACAGTACCAAGCTACAAAAAAGATGACCCGTGTGAAGGGTCCAGCTACAGACCAATTTCTATCATTCCTATTCTAGCTAAAGTTATGGAGTCTGTTATGAAACTCCAGTTACAGAATTATTTTGACATAAATAAGCTCTTCAAGGACACACAGCACGGTTTTCGCAAGGGAAAGTCAACGTTTATGGCAGCACTGGACTTGACCAGAAAAATAAGGCAAGGATTCAAAGACAGAGAAAGTGTGGCACTGACACTCTGTGATATTAGCAAGGCATCTGACTGCATTTCCCACGAGATACTGCACAATAAATTGAAGTGTTACGGTGTCGGAGGCGTTGTTCTGGCAACTTTTCAGTCTTATCTGGAAAATCGGAGACAAGTGGTATCAATTCATGGAGCAACATCACAAGAACAAAAGCTGGAATATGGAGTACCCCAAAGGTCCGTCATAGGGCCTCTCCTGTTCCTTATTTATGTGATGATATGGGTTATAACAACAATATGTTACAGTTTGCTGATGACACCACCCTTTTTGCCAAAGAAACAACTGCTGTAGAATCACTCTAAGAAACAGACGTACTCTTCCAAAACATTAAAGAATGGTTAATCAAAAATAAAATGAAAATGAATGAAGAAAAAACACGGCATCTGATATGCACCCTTAACAACATCGGATGCCATGATAATATGGAGGCTGTTAAACTGTTGGGCTTCATGATAGACAGGAAACTAACAATGAACGAACACACAGTGTACTTGTGCTCCAAGCTCTCCCGTGTAATATACTTTCTGAGGAGGTTAAAAGGTGTATTGAGTGACCAATATCTCGTAACAGTATATTATGCCCTATTCCATAGCCACATCAATTATGGCCTATTGTTATGGGGACATTCTGCATGTTGTATGGATGTACTAATTCTATAGAAAAAAGCTCTCAGAATAATCACATCAAGCAAAAGACAGGAGCACTGCAGGCCTATATTCAAGCAGTTAGGAATTATGACAGTCTACAGCTAGTTTGTGTTTTTATGTCCCATCAGCGTGAAAGAAAACCAAGGAGTCTTCAGCATGAGGCAAGATATATACAATCACAATACCCGTAACAAGAGGAGCACCAAAATACCCAGGTGTCAACTGATGGGAATGCAAGAGAGTTTTCCAGTGGTTGCCCTAAAAGACGTTAAACTCACTGCCTCAAGAAGTGCAATCCCTGCTGCTAGGAACATTCAGAAGGAGAGTAGCACATGACCTGAAAGAACGCCCATTGTACTCCATTGGTGAATTCTTTTATAGTGACCAAAGTGAATGGACAAACAAATATTGTTTCTATTAAGTATAAATGTCTTAATTTTGTGAATATTTTTTTAAATGTATATATGTAATTAATCTTGACACAGTCTGTCCAGTCATGACTGGTAAACAACACAGATCTAGTAATAAAGTAATAAAGAATATCCAAGGTGCTTTAAGAATACGTACACTTGTTAGTCCCCAAATTAACTAATCTGGTTATTTCTGTATCTTGAAGGCTTGGAGGTTATGTTTTTCTCATACTCTGGGTACCCATGTCATATCTAATTACTGGTTGTATTTAAATTATGCTTGCCCTAACAAAAAAAAATTGACAGCCAATACAGCGACAATTTCAATTTTCATAATACAAAAAATAATGTTTAGCTGATTTAACACAATATTCCACATGATCAATGTATCATTAATTCTTATTTACAATTACACCAAGATGTTTTCCAAATTATGCAGTAGTAAAATCTTTGCTTGTTTTAGTTTACTTTCATGCAGACCCTGGAGTTTATTTATTGACCTAAAATTTAGGCCTATCATTTGCAATTTGTGCATTTTATTTTCAAAATAATTCTGAACCTGTGAGTGACTTTTACACTTACTTATTGGTGTTGACTGCATCTGAATGTATTTTAGATGGTAAGTAATATAGTCAGTATAAGAATAACAACAGCAAAGTATCAACCTTTGTTTTGGCAAAGACAGGCCATTACACACATTGTACCATATTTCTTTTCCGTAAGAGGTTATAAAGTTGCACAAATCTGTTGGACAGGCCTACAATTATTGAATAGAGATTGTGTTTGTCTATTTAGTTTTTATGTAAGTAATTTCTGATTTCGTTTATTATTTTTGTTAATTCTTCTTTTCCTCCTTCCAGGTTCTTGCCAACAACAGATTCTTTACAGACAATAGACTTCAGCTTTTGGCTAGGGCACTCTACAGTGCATAGGATTGTCTATGGAGTGGGCCAGGCAGTTATTGACACCAAACTCAATGTTGTGTACAAGAGAACAGCGACTGGCAATTGCCAATTAATTTTGGAAATGATGGAATTTCCCCCTTTGCACTGGTGCAATTGATGGAAAGCGTGTGGACATAATTCCACGTGCAAATAGTGGCCCCCTTTTCCACAATTACAACCACACCCTTTCTGTGGCATTGCTAGCACTTGATGTACATTATAAATTCACAGCAGAGGATACAGGAGCGTACAACAGAAACAGTTACGCTGGGATTTATGCACAGTCCAATCTGGGCAAAGCACTGGGAAGCAACAGCTTAGGTGTGCCCACTGGCAGGAACCTGCCTGGCACAGACACGCCAGCACGCTTTGTGATTGGGGAAGACAAGACTTCCCCACTCAAGAAATATCGATGAGGCCGCATCCTCGAGTGACAGTCAAGAGGAATGAAACTTTAACTACGGGCTTTCTCAATCCAGGTGAGTTTTGGAAAATGCTTTCAGTAAGTTAGCACAAAAGTTCAGAACATGTTTTAGGAAAATTAATGCATTTCCTGGAATTATAGATACAATAATTTTGAGTGCATGTATTCTACATAGTTATATTAGAGATAATGACCTAATAGACTGTCATGCTGATGCATCAAATGGATGACTAATATTGCATCAGCGAGGTAAAGCCTGTGATGTAGCATTTAGTATACACCTAAAATTTACAGACCTTTCAGTCAGCAATGTGACTAACTACATACCGGGTGATAAAAAAGCCAGTATAAATTTGAAAACTGAATAAATCAGAGAGGTACAAATTGACACACGTGATTGGAATGACATGGGGTTTTATCAGAACCAAAAAAATACTAAAGTTCAAAAACTTTTCGACAGATGGCGCTTCATCTGATCAGAATAGCAATAATTAGTGTAACAAAGTAAGACAAATTAAAGATGATGTTCTTCGCAGGAAATGCTCAATATGTCCACCACCATTCTTGTACTCAAGGAATAATGTTGTGAACAGCACTGTAAAGCATGCCCGGAGTTATGGTGATGCATTGGCATCAAATTTTGTCTTTCAGCATCACTAGAGATATCGGTCGATCATGATACACTTGCGACTTCAGGTAACCCCAAAGCCAATAATCACACTGACTGAGGTCTAGGAACCTGGGAGGCCAAGCATGACGAAAGTAGTGGCTGAGCATACGATCACCACCAAATGACGGGCGCAGCAAGAGATCTTTCACACGTATAGCAATATAGGGTGGTTCTAATAAATCCCCATGTCATTCCAAGCATGTGTGCCAGTTTTTACCTCTCTATCTACATTATTCCGTGGTTTATTAAGTTTGCTAATTTATACTGACTTTCTGATCACCCAGTACATAGTGGCTTTTCTACTGGGGGGATGGGGTTGGGCGGGGGGGAGGGGGGAGAGTTTTTTCATTAAATGCTCTAAAGATAACGCTAATTCCAAGAAACTAAATGAATTTATTCTAAACATTTTATAGAGCAAAAAATATTTGTATTGAACATTCTCATTTTATGAAGTTACCTTGGCTTCTGAATGCCTGATGTAAGAAAACCAAAGTTTTGTTTCTGCACATGATCACACAATCACAGCTCTGGGAATTTGAGAGCACCGAGTTAACATTGTCAAAAGCCCACTATCTACTATAAGACAAACACTTGAGACAGACGTGTGTACTCCACATGAAGAACAAGGAGGCCACTAGAAGCGTATGCACATTACCCGAGAAGGAACACTGCACAGTCCCTAAATATCTTGGGGTCTCTTCGGACCGAGCGCTGACCTATAAGAAAGAATGCCTAAATACCGAGCAGAAAGTGGTTGCAAGAAACAATGCGGTACCGAATATCGCAACAGCAGCAGTTCGGAAGAGTGGAGGCAGCAATACTATCCTATCCCCATTAGCTTCGTGCTACTCTGTGGCAGAACATGCCTGCCCCGTGTCATATCAGTCTTGTAATTCTAAGACTGCAGATGAAGCTCTTAATGAAAAACACGACACGGTCACAGGCTGTCTCCACTCCATACTTCTGGAGAAGCAGTACCATCTTGCTGGAATTGGACCACCAGACATATAAAGGCTTTCGGCAGAAGATAATGTGGACGGAACCATCTGCAGTCTACCACTTGTTTAGTTACCAGCCAGCACAACCGAGACTCGAGTCGAGGAAGGGCTTCCTGGGAACAACCTAAGCAAGCAATACTTCAGAAGATGCACTCCAGCAGCCAACAATGGAAGACTGGTTGGTACTGGACGAGAGAATGCCCCCTGGCCACAAGGACACCTGGACCCTCAGAAGACACTCGACTGACTTGAAGCAGTGTCACAAGTTGTAGATCCAACACACACAGTGGATACCTGGTTTAGTCTCGAACAGGCTACAGACTGTCTGTTGCACTGTAGCCTGTGCCCAGCTACGTGCACTGTTCAAGATTTGGTCGAGGCTTCAGCCGACACACACACTGTAGCCAAATACTGACCCGGGAAAATTTTAGATACATGTAATTTTAGCGATTTCCATTCGAATAATCATTACCAATGCATGTAACTTATTGTATACTTCTGTTTTAATTATTATGACACACGTTACTAAGTTACTGTGGAGCTCTTCGAAGTACGAATGCTTCCGTCACTAGAAATAGATAAATAAAAATGCTGGCAGCCGAGACAGTGCATCAATTACTCGAGTTGCAAATTCTACTTGCAACTGTCGCAGACTTGGCAAGAGTCTGGCAGTCACTGGGGCTCTGTGTACAGTACCTGAGGTGTGTCAGAGCTGAGCAATAGCTTGTCACTTCTGTTGAAAATAAGGTTCGTGTAGCACAGCAAAGATGAAGCCTCAGAGTTGCTAGACGTCAGCTGGTGGCAGAAGCTGTTGTGACCACCTGCAAAAAATGATACCACGTACTACACACGAAGTTTTATGGGGCAAAATACAGATAATTTAAGTAGGTCGATAGATTTATATGATGGAGAGGTAACACAGACGTATGGTTGAGACAGAGGCTAATGAATTCGAACCAAGGATTATGGAAACGAGCCTCAGTGAACTAAATACATGTAGGATAAGAGAGCTAACTTGTCTCGAGCAACGTTACAGCACTATATTACAGTAACAAGTCAGAATATCAATGTGCAGCCAAATGCTTGAATCAGACTGGGACAGGAGGAGGAAAAACTTAAGAAAAATGTGATAAAAATAAAACAATAAGCGGATAATGCAGTAAAAGGAGTAATGAAGATCTGTACTACAAAACTGAACAATTAAATTTATGTAGGCCTATGACAAAACTTACGAGGGAAGGCCACAACATTGGAATCACAAATTTACTTCAAACTTTGTGCACCTTTAGTAGGCCATTAAAACAACATAATGTGCAAGGTACTCTGGCTATATATATATTTTGTCACTGGTCACATTACTTAATTTATATTACATTTTAGAGGTAATATAATGGAAAAGAAAGAAAGAAAAAAAAGTCCATTTTCATGAAGTTGTACTGAGTTTCATGTGTTATTTGACTATTTAACTTATAGCATACGCCAAATCAAGATCAAAAACGTCTGTTGTGACCTTTGTTGACTTTCAAAAAGTGAATGACTCAACTGATCAAGAAAGAATAAAGAACACCCTTGCTAAATTTGGTCTAGATAGGAAAACAATCAATCTGATAAGTGCCACTTTAAATAACACAGTGTCAAAGGTCAAGTTCAGAGGCAAACTATCAGAACCATTTGAAATCTGTACAGGGGTCGGACAAAGTGACCTGCTCTCTCCATTGCTTTTCAACTGTGTCCTGGAAAAGATAATCAGAAAGTGGAAAACAACCATACTGCCAGGTTATGGGATTCAAATTGGACACATAAGAAATGGCCTCAGTTGGCTTTTGCTGATGATCTGGCACTCATTGCAAATAATATTGACAAAGCTAAGGTTCAAGTGTCCAACCTACAATCAATTGCTGCTAAGACTGGCGTAAAAATAGCATTTAAAAAAACTGAATTCATCACAAACATCAAACACGCTCCTCCCCATATTTAAATACAACAAGAGAAAATCAAGCTGTTGAAGAAATTTAAATAACTTGGGAGAAATAATTACACCTGACGGTTCAGAAAATGCAGCTGTAGAAAGTAGGTGCTCTAAACTAGAAGGTGCTTTTCATCTGTGCAAAGACTTATACAAAAGCAAAAGCCCGTCTTTAAACCTAAAACTTTGTCATTATAACAGCGTAATTATACTGTCAGCTTTGTATGCATCAGAATGTTTAAACATGACGAAGAAAGGACCACTATGAAAACTTGAAATAAAAGACCGGAAAATTTTGAGGAAAATCCTTGGTCCTATCAAAGACAATGGAGAATTCTGCTGAAGACACAACTGTCAATTATAATAACATGCAGAAGACGTTGTTACCACCATGAGGAAGTGGAGAATGATGATTTTTGGTATTCTGGAAAGAATGAACCCGCAAAGACTTACTCATCGCATACATTCATCAATTTCAAAAACAAAATCATATTCAAAATGGGCAAGCCAAGTTAAAAAGGATTTACAGGAAGCTGAAATTTCATTTGATGACATTCAAGATCGAGAAGTTTTCAGAGAAAAAGTCAAAATTACTAAAAACCTTATTTGGCTTACTACGCCAGTTCCACATCCTACAGGAAAATGCCAGTGAAAATGAAAATCTACTGGCAAAAGAGGAAAACACTATCAAGGAAGAGATAAAAATCTTCATTGTCCATAGCAGGCCGAAAAAATAGGGGAAACAAAATAATGACGTCATGCAGTAACGTAGTAAGTCACCACGTGCCAGGTGACAAGAGTAATGTACAATTACTCATTGGATGTGTTCTCGATATCACACGTTGCGGGATGGTATTTGCCATACAGACATGGGAAACATAAATTAATGCAGTTTTCCCACATTTACAGGGAATGTTCAGAGTTTCTAAGACAAAATACACCTTGTTGACATTTTAAAAATGTCTCTTTCTTCTGATAGTTTGGATGCACACCACGTATGACCAGTGAGGAAAAAAAATATAGATAAAAATTAATTGTGAGCGAGAGTATAATTGTTGTCTCGTACACATAAAACTTCTCTTACACTTTTCTCAGAACTGCCAAATTAGTGCACCATACTATTTGCACATTATGTTGTTTTAATTGCCTATTAAAGGTGTACAAAGTTTGAGGTCAACCTGTGAGCCAAACTTCATGGCCTCCCCTTGTTAGAATGGTGTCTTACTGGCTTCTGATACGCAAAATGAGAACATGATAGAGTAGAGAATTTTTGAATGTGTCAGCTAGAAAATATCTCTCTGCAGCAAGTGGCTCCAAAAATTAGATGCGATACAAAAGAGAATGATATGCTATGAAGTTCTGAAATAAGACACATTCTAAAGAAGTTTTTAGATTAACATCTCCACAGGAAAGCAAAAATAGTAAACTGAAGCAATATTGTAAGAAATTTAGAAAGAACATCACTCAATCTGATCGCATAAAAATTTCTGGAAAAATTGGAAGGTAAATCAGGAGTAGTTATTCGCGTCGCCCATACAAGACGCATCTAGAGTACGAAAACTATGAAGTGTAAATGCAGTAAAATATAAGAGGACCATATACACACATTCTAAGATGCACTAGGAAAAAATTACCCAAATTTGACAGAAATCGGTATTGCACATGTACAGATAAGTGAATGATCACAATTTCAGAAAAAAAAAAAAGTGTGATTTATTTGAGCCAAAGGGCTTCAAAAATTGAGCACCTCTGGTCCATATGCAAGCAGTTATTCAGATTGGCATTGATCAAGTCGCTGGATGTTCTCAAGGAATATCGTGCCAAATTCTGTCCAATTGGTACATCAGATCATCAAAGTCCCGAGACCTGCCCATAATGCACCAAACCTACTCAATTGGGGAGAGATCCAGCAACGTTGCAGGCCAAGGTAGGGTTTGGCAAGCAGTACAAACTGTCACTGTGTGAGGAAGGGCTGAAATGTCCAGGACGGCTTGCCACAGAGGGCAACAAAATGGACATCAAAGATTTTCAGCACACTGCTGTGCTAAAGGATGTCGGAGGTAACGACCAAAGCGATCCTGCTATGAAAAGAAATGGCACCCGTGGCCATCACTCCTGGTTGTTGGGTCTTTATGGTGAGCCGCTGTCTGGGGCAACTACAGATGTGTCTTAGGCCTGGAATCTCACTGACTGGAGTATAATTGTCTACTGGTGAGACCCACTTCGAACTGAGCCCCAATGACCAACAGATGTGTGATTGGAGACACCCTGGACGGTGGTGAGTACCAATGCAAATGTTGTCAGCCATACTGTCTGATGACCGGGACTGGTGATCCGGGATGCCATTTCTTTTCATATGAGGGCCTCTGTAGTTGTCATCCGTGGCACACTTACAGCACAGCGGTATGTGGACAATATTCTGTTCCCCATTTTGTTGCCATTCGTGGCAAGCCATCCTAGGCTTACATTTCACAAAGGAAATGGCACCTGCACACAGCCAGAGTTTCTCCTGCTTGTCTTTGTGTTTGCCAAGCCCTACCTCATTCAGCAAGGCAGGCAGATGCCTCACCAACTCAGAATGTTTGGAGCATTACGGGTACGGCCCGCCGAGCAGCTCAGGACTTTGACAATTTAACATGTTGAATGGAAAGAATTCGCTTCAGAACTGCTACAAATTCGTCAGGCAGTAGACTGTGCCGCTCAAACTTTCGACACAACTGGCACTGCCGAGAGTATCCTACGACTTCCACACTGCTGGCGACAGATTATACAGTATGCTGGTGACTACTTTGAAGGTCAGAAAAACTTGGAAAAATATTATCTATTTTGTACGAGCTGCAAATAAATAGTTGCCACTACTAAAACTTCTAACCCTCACATTACAAAAATGGTATCATCAAATCAGCCTAAAACTAGCATAAAAAATGCTTACATTCAAAGTGGCAGAATGACTCTCATACTTGCCTTCATGAGGCAAAATTCCAAGTGCTGTCAACATGCACATTTAAAAGCACATAAAAATATTATCTGTATCTGGTTTTTAGAAGTGTTGGTTCCTTCCTCAGGGAGGAAAGGCTGGGAAAGAGGGTGTAGCTAAAGAGCCCAGGGTGAGAGGGATTGGGGGAGGGGGGCGGAGGCACCCACTGTGGGCATGAGAAGGGGGAGGGCAGGAAGTGGGGAGGAGGTAGTCAGAAAGAAGGGGAGAACGTCAGACAGAGAGAGGGGAAAAAGTCTAGAGGCAGGGAAAAACGTCTATAAGCAGGGAAAAAAAGTCTGGAGGGGGGGAAAGTCTAGATGGGGGGAGGAGTCTAGAGGAGGAGTTTAGAGGTGGGGGAGGAGTCTAGAGGTGGGGGAGGTCTAGAGGTGGGGAAGGTCTAGAGGGGGGGAAAGTCTAGAGGGCGGTGTGGAAGGAGGAAGTCGGAGAGGGAGAGGCAGGAAAATCACTCTTTATCCATTGTGGTCTGAAATTGTGATGTGTTTAATTCACTTGAAGCACAAATAATAGGAAAACACAACCTGAAACCAAAACTCCCACACTCTCGGTTGAAATACACGATTGTTGACGACACAGTCAGAATACTCAAATGTAGTGCTGGGAATGCATTGTGGACGGAATCAATGATCAAACTTGATTACTAGAGGTCTATTCTTTGCTACAGATTGTAGATTACCCTAATAAAATTTGCACAATGACTGAAATGGAAAAAGGTAATTTCTGCAAAATGGATATTGAAGGTCAAATTGCTGTGGCAAAATCTAATTGCAATCAAAGAACTAATAACAAACCATTTTGTACTGAAAGGTAGAAACAGATGAATGAGGGGTAGGCACTCAAATATTTTCACAGCCAAATAACTTACTGCTTTCTGAGTAATACTAAAGCTGCGTGATGCACACAGTAAGTAATTTCTCCTTCTAATATTCTATTTTGGAATGTTAATGTTTTCAAACTATGATTGTTCAAAAAAAACTTCATTATAGAGTAAACATATGCTCCACTGTATAAAGAGCTGTCTACAACATTCCAAAGTGAACATCACATATTGTGTGAATTACATGCTTCTGTGCAACAAATGCATTTCCCCCTCAATGAAACATATGAAACATTTCTGAATGCAAACAGGAAAAGTCAAATTTGACATTTTCATCTCCAAAATCTTTATGGCTACACTTAAAATGTGAAACATAAAACTGACCCAGTTAATGTTCTTTATCTGTCTACATCTGTTGCCAGTAATATCATATTATTAATGTTTAGCTTATGTCTACGTGCAACAAAAAAAAAATGCTGCTCTTCAGACGCACTTAGTTACTTACTTACTTACTCACTCACTGGTCATACCGGACTCGAGAGTCCATTACCACAGCAATGTATTTTCGCTATCTGTCCCTGTCTTGGGCTATTTCCTTCCATTCACCTTCAGTACCTAGGATCCTCAAATCAGCCTTCACAATGTACTCCCCTCTACGCCTCGGTCTCCCCACAGGACGTTTTTCCTCTAAGTGCCCTACCAGTACTCTGTGCGCTGCCCTGCCCTCATCCATTCGATATACGTGACCCACCTATCACAGCCTATGTGATTTAATAATACTGATTATGTCAGGGCTCGAATAGAGTTTGTGAACCTCTTCGTTATGCAGTTTTCGCCACCCTCCGCTAATGTCATCCCTTTTTGCTTCGAAAATTTTCCTCAAAATTTTGACTTCAAATACTCAAAACGGCTTTTCATTTTGCACATTGAGAGACCAAGTCTCACACCCATACACCATAACTGGTAGAATAATAGTTTTGTATATTCTAATCTTTAAATTCCTAGACAATATCCGTGATGAAAGTAATCTATTCAGTTAGAAGTAGCACGCATTTCCCGCCCGTAATCTCTTCTTCAGTTCGGATTCAATCTTATTTCTCGAGGTGATGTCCACGCCTAGATACTTAAATGTGTTCACTTTTTGAAACTGCATATCTCCAACTCTTAACATTTCCTGATCTACTGCTGTTGGCATTCTAGTAGTAACAAGGTATTTAGTTTTGTCTTCACTTATCCTTAGACCTACATCTTCACTAGCCTTGATTAAAGCATTCACATTTGCTGTTACAGATTCTTTCACATCACTAATGATGCTGCTGTTGGCATTCTAGTAGTAACAAGGTATTTAGTTTTGTCTTCACTTATCCTTAGACCTACATCTTCACTAGCCTTGATTAAAGCATTCACATTTGCTGTTACAGATTCTTTCACATCACTAATGATGTTTAGATAATCTACATACCCTAATATCTTAATATTTCCATTTAACTCCACACCCTCTGAATTATCTGCTGCCATTCGTACAATATATTCTAGGACTAAATTAAAAAGTAACTTAAGTCCATTCTTTATTACAAATTCTTCTGGCTCCAATTTTCCACCACATGCTCTACCTTTTGTGTTTCTCAAACTCGCTTCTATAAGTCTAACATACTTCTTTGGTATTCCAAGTTCCAAAAGAATTCTGTACAATTTTGATTGCAATACTGAATCATATGCTTTTGTAAAATCTATTAAAAGATTATGAACTGGTTTACTGTATTCCCATTTCTTTTCCAAAATTTGACGCAGGGTGAATATTTGGTCTACAGTTGATCTGTTCCTCCGAAAGCCAGCTTGGTAATCCCCCACAATTTTATCTGCATATGGTGTAAGCCTGCTTAGCAGAATATTCGAGCAAATTTTGGAACATACTTGTAATAGCGATATCCCTCTATAATTAGTACAATCCATTTTGTCGCCTTTCTTAAAAATTGGGATCAGAATCGACTCCTGCCGCTCTTCAGGTATCATCTCTGAGTTCCATACATTAGTTATCACTTTGTGAACTACTTCCACCAATTTCTGTCCCCCCACTTTTAACTAATTCTGCAGTTATGCAATCTGATCCTGGTGCTTTATGGTTTTTCAATTTGTTGACTGCTTCTCTTACTTCCCGTAACGTTGGCTCAGGTATCTGGGGTTCTGCTGTATGTATTTCGTACGCCTGCTCATTTCCTGCTTCCGGGTGTACATTTAATAGATGCTCAAAATACACTCTCCACTTACTTAATATAGCACTGGGGTCTGTCAGTATTTCCGCAGCATCCCCTCGAAGTGCATTTGTCCTAGCCTTGAAGCCCTTCCTATACCCATTTATGTCTAGGTAAAGTTCCCTAATGTCTTTTGTTTTACTGTTTGTTTCAATTTTTGTAATCTGATTGTTCAAATAATCCCTCTTCTTTGCCCATAGCCTACGACCAACTTCCCTTCTCAAGTTCAAGAACTCATCTCGTTTTCTGTCTCCCATTCTGTCCCAATCTAATCGCGCTTTTATCCTTTCCTCTACCAATTTCTTGCATTCCTCATCAAACCACGGTTTCCTCCTGTTCTTCGTAATTGTACCTATTGTGACCTTCGCTGCCTCTTTGATATTATCCCTCACAGTGATCCACTGTTTATTTACATCCTCGTCGATCTTCGTGTGTCCTGAGAGCATCAAACCTATTTAAATTTCTATCATGTACCTTCTTCTAAAGTTTCCATCATTTAGCTTGTCAATGTCGAGCCTAACAAGTTCTGCACTGTGACACCTTGATGTTGCTGTAGATAGCCGTTGGTGAACTTTGGTAACTACAAGAAAATGATCAGAACCGCAGTCTGCTCCCCAGAAAAGTCCTAACATTTTCTATACTAGTGTGCCATCTCCGATCTACAAGAACATGACCAATTTGGTTTCGGGTGTGTCCATCCGCATAGATCCAAGTTGCTTTATGAATGTCCGTCCTTTTGAAATATGTGCTCTCAACAATCATGTCTTTTGAAACAGCAAAATTAATCCCCCTTGTGCCATTATCATTCGAAATGTTATGCAAACTTTCTTTTCCAATTCTAGTCCGAAATGCTTCCTCCTTCCCTATCTTTGCATTAAAATCACCTACGATTGACTTTGTATCATACGAGAACTCATCCCACAGATGATCTAGTTCTTCATAAAAGCCGTCTTTTAACAACCTCTTCAATGTCCTCAGTTGGTGTGTGTACATTAATTACTACTAGTCTATTCCACCATAGTCGGTCACTAATGAACCTTATATCTCTGATTGCGTGAAGCACTTTTCTCTGTACTGCGAAACCTGTTCCGAAACTGTGAGCTTCCGCACCTCCATAGAAAAATGTATAGATACCCCTCTTTATGCTACCCTCCCCCTGCCAACTAGTTTCTTGAATAGCTGTAATGTCTACATCGTATCTATCTAATTCGTCTAATAATGTCTGGAACGTTCCCGGCCTGTTCAAACTTTTAACGTTCCATGTTCCCAACCTGAAAGTTCCTTTCGGCCTGAATCTCTTCAAAGTAGGTTCCGCCCGGAGATCCGAAAGGGAACCTAGTTTACCTCCGGAATATTTTACTTCAAAGGGACCCATGCCCATTAATGTTACTAATTCTTGATGAATAGCTTTGATAGTTTTATTTATTTATTTATTTATTCTTTGCCCATGGACTCCAGCTGAAAATCCAGCTGAGAGTATTAGATGTGTCATACAATAGGCTATTATCATCAAAAGAAGAAGAAACAGGGATGGTTCATCATGCCATCGCCTGCTCCCCACCGGCTGTCTGCGACTGCTATTTTTTGTAATCGCAGCTACCTTACATATCTGAAGGCCGTATCCCCTATCCGCAACATGGGGACGCGCTGTGCCGTGGTGGTAGGGGCCCACGAGACAGGACGCACTTAGTTACATCCTACAAATTATCAACATAATAACAGTGTCCAATGAAAGAACAATTAACATATATCCCAATATTTTTTTGATGAACCCACTAATTAATGTCACCTGAAAGTCTGTTACGCTACACAGGAACTTAAATTTTCTCCAGCAAAGGTCACTACTGGAAACGCAAATCTTAATCCAGGTAAGAAAAGGACGCTATGTGTATTTATATTTCAGGTATTTATTTA
Source organism: Schistocerca cancellata (assembly GCF_023864275.1). Classification (NCBI taxonomy): domain Eukaryota; kingdom Metazoa; phylum Arthropoda; class Insecta; order Orthoptera; family Acrididae; genus Schistocerca; species Schistocerca cancellata. The sequence goes on from NC_064637.1 coordinate 14,883,814, forward strand.
CACTGTATAATGATGACAGATCCCGTTGCATTATGAAATAAATAAATAAGGAGGAAAGGAGGCAGAAGAAATAATTGCAATAAGGTCTGCCTCTACTACACGAAAATCACATTTCAGACTTTTGCCATCCCCCATCTCCTCCAGGAGCACCTCATTATGAGTCTACATAACAAGATGAATTTAATTTTAATGTAACCTAGGACTTTATCAGATCACGGAGGTGAAGGTAATTTCCAAGAACGATTGCCTATCGAAGTCGCGGGGTCCAAACGATACATATCGAACGTGCAACCCTAAATTGATCATGCGACTCTGGTGGCGGAGGTTATGATTAATTATTTGTGATTGTCATTTTTATCTGCTTTCCGTCGTTCTCTTAGTTGCTCTAAATTATATACCTCCGCGAATAATTTGTGCGTTGGCAGGGAAACCCAGACGTTTTACGTCGGTAGTGAGTGTGATGTCTGGTGTTCCTGACGTTTCTTCGGCCGATTCTCTCTTAATTCCATGCTTATCCAGCGTAGAAAATTGACTTTTGGTCGCAAATATGGAGTACGACGGGACGATGACAGGAGGGACTGTGGTGGTACGAAGTGAGTAAAACTTCGTAAGAAGAGTTTCGATGTTGAAATACCGTTACAATTTTACTGCGGACAGTGCGCAAAACGAACGAGTATCGGGAAGAATACATGGTTCGACTCAACCACATTATCCATTCACACCAGCGTAATTCTTCTATGTTGCTGGATTCGAGGCGCGACTATTTTGGGTTTTGCAGAGAACTGTGTTATGTAATAGTGACGAACGACAATGTGCCGATTGGTTCAAGTGGACGAATCTCACAGCAAGAACCAGAGAGGATGACCTTCTCAAAGAATGAAACCGATCATATTTGGGTATTCGGTGGCAGCTTCGTCTTATATATTTATTGTTTGTACAGACCTTAAGCCTTCGAGTGTCTTGAAACAGTATGACTGCAGTGTATTTAATCGTTAATACACAGCATTCACAGCATTCAGAACCTGTCCAATCACTCGGCACAATTCAATATCCAGTGACGAGGGCTATAACAATGCAGAAAATAAAGTGTGGCAGCCTATTTGCAAATTTGGCCTTACTAAAGAGAAACATTCGCAGCTAACACAGTAAAACCAAGTTTTAGTAGCCGACCGTAGTGACCGGGCGGTTCTAGGCGCTACAGTTTGGAACCGCGCAACCGCTACGGTCGCAGGTTCGAATCCTGCCTCGGGCATGGATGTACGTGATATCCTTAGGTTAGTTAGATTTAAGTAGTTCTAGGGGAATGATGACCTCAGAAGTTAAGTCCCATAGTGCTCAGAGCCACTTGAACCGAGTTTTGGTAAACAATACGGAACTTCCCCGTTTGTTCTAACAGACAATTTCAATTTATTCGACAAGTCGCACGAGATTGGTCATGCCATAACAACATGCTGTCGACCCTCTGCCGTAAATGTATTTACAGCAAACAGATTCGTTATTATTTTTCACGTCGAACACTTTCCTCTAGAATCTATAACATAAAGGTAAATGAAATGTCTAGATTCACAAAACTGTCATATTTGAGTTGCGCTATTACGACGATATTCAATGAAAAGCTTCTACATAATAAGGTTTCCCAGTACGGCACATTTTTAATTTAAAGAACTGCCTTTCCTTTGGGAATTATTAACACTATAGTCTGCGGTATCTACAGACATAAAATCTGAGTGATACAAGATTGAGGTTACTAGCTGTAAACTAACTGGCCAACTTCAAAATTAAAAGGGCACGCGCTGTAATTACTGAACTTACGTAGGCCCAGCATTGTCGTCGCAGCAATAATAATGCATAATTTAACTCAGTACACACCACCACTAAATTCGTATTGACACCACGTGACCACACACCTGCTCGAACAGAAGCACAGAAGTTAACATTAAAACCAGCACCCAAAAATTCGTCAAAATGAAATATCTCCATATTTTCTTGCAAAAGTAGAAAAAATAAAACTTATTTTAAAGCATTATACTCATTACTTTAGTTTATGCCTCGAACAAACATTTAAAAATCCGCTAAAATCAGATATCTCCGTATTTTCTTGCAAATAAAAAGACGAAATTAAAATTTATTATAAACATACCAATTCCTAATTTGCGAGGCGGAGAAACATTTTAAAATCAGCCGAACTCGGCCAAAATATAAATTATTATATATGCCTACCGTAACTATATCAGATTCTAATCGAACAGCAACAAGCAAATTTAAATACGCTCTATTAAATTTCGGGCGTGCAATCGCACACATTCAGCCTGTACTTCTAATACCTCGGCTTTATAACGTCCAGTCATCTTCTGAATGAACCGACAGACAGATGGCTGAGCAATAATACAGCAGAAATATTAGAAGAAGCCGAAATTATGTGAAGCACTCCCTAAACTTAATGGAGCAGTCACTGGGGCACGAAAACGTGAAGATGCACAAATTTACAATATATTTACTCACCTATGCTGATTAAAATAATAACTGTCCATCCACATCGTCATCTGCCCCTTCTTCAGTTGACGGGTGCTGAATTGTTGGTCTCCTCGATAAGCAGTCATTGTGACAATTTGGTTCAAAGCCTGTTCTGGTAAGACGTAATTACGGCAGCACTTATTCACACGCCGAAGTTCGCCCCGCACAGTGAGAATTGCGTTTACCATATTGGTTTTAAGTCTGTTATTTTCACATTGTTGAGCATGTTAAATGCTTTTGCGACCTCAGTATTTGACCAAGGTAACACCAAAAGCATTACTGCATAATCTTAAGAGCTCCTGAAATGGATTTTGGGAACTAGCGTCTTTATGTATCCGATCTCTACCAAAGTTAAACATTTTTTCCATTGAACAGTAGTTAATTTTGACACTGAAAGTCAATTGTTATTTCTGTGTCAGGTAATTGAAATTCCTGAGCTAGCGGGGTTATACTTTCTTTCGCCACCCTCAAACACTGTTCTGGAGCAATTAGACAAACTTTTAGCAAAACCTTGACATTATTCGGCAGTCGCCTCTGGAGCCCCTCTGCTAAGCAAAGCAGAAAATTTTCGCGTCTACGGCAAAAAACTTTTTCGTTTTCTGCGTTAATTTTGTTCTTTCATCATATCTACCAATGAAACCTCTACTTCATGACCAAGATAAATATTGTATTTTCTAACGTCTCTGTTAGCAAATCATCCTTAAAACTGGGGACAACAATGCGCCTCCTAAGACCTAGAATAAGAATAAAAATGGTTCAAATGGCTCTGAGCACTATGGGACTCAACTTCTGAGGTCATTAGTCCCCTAGAACTTAGAACTAGTTAAACCTAACTAACCTAAGGACATCACAAACATCCATGCCCGAGGCAGGATTCGAACCTGCGACCGTAGCGGTCTTGCGGTTCCAGACTGCAGCGCCTTTAACCGCACGGCCACTTCGGCCGGCTAGAATAAGAATAAGAACTGAGTCTTGCAGTAGCTTTTACCGGTCTGCTGTAGTCGACTGGAATTATTTATTAACGGTTTGACATTCTTCTAGAGCTGGTCTAAGAAACAGAAGACGAAGCTTACTGATGGCGTCCGAGTACATACTATATAATAATTCAGCTATGTAGCACATAGTTCAAGCCACTGACTTAAAATGCTATAACATCAACTTCGGTCGATTGCCACCTTGTATCCGATAGGTGTAGAATTTTAAGGGGTTTGGCTTTGCTTTAAACAACTCCCTACAGATGGCTTGTCGAGGACTAGATTTAGAAAACCAAGAATAGCTTTCACAAATTAAGAACTCAAGAATCCTTGATAGCATTTGGACAGCAGAGGACACTGCCAACTGAACTGAATGGCAAACACTGGGGAGCAATACAAGATTAGGGACTTCACATTTCAGTTTCTGGTAAACCCCACTGTTAACATCCACCATTACAGAGGCGTTTCCTCTCATTTGTTAGACCACAATCTGAAAGCAATGACTTTACTGCAGTAACAGTACATTCAGCATTCCCCCGTTCCAGTTCAAAACTTCCTAAAAATGTGGAAATAACTCGGATTTGTTGTTCTGAAAAACATGCAACGCACAAAGTCAACAGTATGGTGACAACAATGTCTGTAGAGTCATCTATAAGAAGACTAAAATGTCCCTTACCAACATCATTCTGTAGTTCTGATTTACAGTGCTGGAAGAGAATGTTCCTGATGTGTAGCTGTAAAAAGAGATGCACGGTCAGCACTTTCTAAAAAGTTGTTGGTTAGATCTGAAAGATGATCGACGGACCTATTTGCACAGTGATTAACTACAAACAATGTAAGACCAGGTTCGGCAGCTGCACGTGCGTTCGTATGTTTGATAAACTGAAATGACAATGTTGACTGTCGTGACGATGAAAAAGATTCAGACGCTTTTAAAGGTTTCTTAATTTTTCAATGCAGAAGTAAACCTGACAAACGCGCATTCAGGTTGCACTGACAGTATTTACACTGTGCAGTTCCCCGGGCACCCATAACAATCAATCTTTTAATTGTTTATCACTTAACCACTTTTCTGAAATGTCGTACATACCGCTTGACATTCTTTTCAGGCACGTTCAGTCAAACAAAAAGAGCACTGGACACTGGTTGTTGAGCACACAATAACTCACTACAACACTGTAGTTCTGCAACCTGGTACGCAGCTCCCTGGTTATGATCGGTAGCAGTCGGCAGTACCCGGGAAAATTCGTGCAAATGTTCGTTGCCAACAACGCAACGTACAGTTGGCCGATGTTGACTGCATTGTTGTTGTCTTTATTGCTGCTCTGAGCTGTCTGTCGGTCTCTGCCTTTTTTTGCTATTAGATAGATATGGGCAAACTGAAACACATAACTGTTTCGAAACAAATGAGACAGTACAATATAATGTTTCGAAACAGTGAAACAGTTCGTGTTTCGTAATTGTACAGGCCCACACATTATATCATATTGAGTGTCAACTGTACAAATATTGCCGGCCTCTGGTGGCCGAGCGGTTCTAGGCGCTTCAGTCTAGAACCGCGCGACCGCTACGGTCACAGGTTCGAATCCTGCCTCGGGCATGGGTGCGTGTGATGTCCTTGGGTTAGTTAGGTTTTAGTAGTTCTAAGTTATAGGGGACTGACGATCTGAGATGTTAAGTCCCATAGTGCTCAGAGCCATTTGAACCTTTTTTTTTTTGTACAAATATTGCCACATAAACACAAATAAGGTGTGAGAGCGCCAATCATAATATCGCTGAAAGTATGAAAATTTCACTTAGGTGTCTTGGCAGTCTCGTATTTCCTACAGCAAATGCGCTGTTTTCGTGTCATGTGACTCATATTTTCAATTGGCTGAGGTCAGAGTTTGTATGTTTGACATAACAGATTTTGCCAAACTCGTTTCCCTGTATTCTAGTGCCTAATTTTGATAGGTTTCATGAGTGATGATCTGGATGTGCTGTTCAAAAGGCATATATTGGATATAATTTATTGAGGTAGCATTCTGGGAAGCGCGGCACTGAATTAACATTTATGGGTCTGCCACTCACACTTTTCTTACTCAGTTAGATTTTCCATTGTTTGCGGCATGTTTCCTTGAAGTATAAAAGCCAGACTAAAATTTAAAACAATTCATGCAGTGTAATGCCTTTGTGAGACCTATATCATGGCAGATCTGGCTCGACACCACAAAGAGTGTAATGCCTTTGTGAGACCTATATCATGGCAGATCCCGGCTCGACACCACTTAACAATTCTTGTTAAGAAAGTTTGTTTGAAGCACAGGTATATGGAGTTCCCTCAAGTACTAACAACAAGCAGATATATTATCATTTTATTACAAACTTCCCCAGGAAATCAGAGATAAAGTTAAGTTGCTGTCGAAACGCAATTTTTATCACAGCATCTGAAAGCCAAAAACAAAAGTATCAAAGTACTGTTGTTGGTTTGCCTGAGAATTATCTATGACACACAAGTATTAAGATGCCTATACAGGGTGTTACAAAAAGGTACGGCCAAACTTTCAGGAAACATTCCTCACACACAAAGAAAGAAAATATGTTATGTGGACATGTGTCCGGAAAGGCTTACTTTCCATCTTAGAGCTCATTTTATTACTTCTCTTCAAATCACATTAATCATGGAATGGAAACACAGCAACAGAACGTACCACCGTGACGTCAAACACTTTGTTACAGGAAATGTTGAAAATGTCCTCCATTAGCAAGGATACGTGCATCCACCCTCCGTCGCATGGAATCCCTGATGCGCTGATGCAGCCCTGGAGAATGGCGTATTGTATCACAGCCGTCCACAATACGAGCACAAAGAGTCTCTACATTTGGTACCGGGGTTGCGTAGACAAGAGCTTTCAAATGCCCCCATAAATGAAAGTCAAGAGGGTTGAGGTCAGGAGAGCGTGGAGGCCACGGAATTGGTCCGCCTCTACCAATCCATCGGTCATAGAATCTGTTGTTGAGAAGCGTACGAACACTTCGACTGAAATGTGCAGGAGCTCCAACGTGCATGAACCACATGTCGTGTCGTGGAGGCCAATCAGCTGCTGATAGTGCCTGCACACGCTGTACATGGTACGGAAACAACTAGTTCTCCCATAGCACTCTCCATACAGTGACGTGGTTAACGTTACCTTGTACAGCAGCAACTTCTCTGACGCTGACATTAGGATTATCAACTGCACGAAGAATTGCCTCGTCCATTGCAGGTGTCCTCGTCGTTTTAAGTCTTCCCCAGTCGCGAGTCATAGGCTGGAATGTTCCGTGCTCCCGAAGACGCCGATCAATTGCTTGGAACGTCTTCCTGTCGGGACACCTTCGTTCTGGAAATCTGTCTCGATACAAACGTACCGCTCCACGGCTATTGCCCCGTGCTAATCCGTACATCAAATGGGCATCTGCCAACTCCGCATTAGTAAACATTGCACTGACTGCAAAACCACGTTCGTGATGAACACTAACCTGTTGATGCTACGTACTGATGTGCTTGATGCTAGCACTGTAGAGCAATGAGTCGCATGTCAACACAAGCACCGAAGTCAAAATTACCTTCCTTCAATTGGGCCAACTGGCGGTGAATCGAGGAAGTACAGTACATACTGACGAAACTAAAATGAGCTCTAACATGGAAATTAAGCGTTTCCAGACACATGTCCACATAACATCTTTTCTTTATTTGTGTGTGAGGAATGTTTCCTTAAAGTTTTGCCGTACCTTTTTGTAACACCCTGTATTGTGTAATAACCAAACATAGCACATTTACAACAGACAAACGTATACATACATAAATCATATAATTATTCTCGAACACATAAATAAATAAATGGACTAAAACAAATTAAACTCACTGAATGGTCAGCAAATACGGAAGTGTCTTCTGCGTACAACAAATCTGTGAAAAATGTTCTTATCAGGTAGCTACATCTAAGATTTAGTGGACTAAACAAAATCCAGTCAAAAACAAATTTAGTGCATATTTGCCAGACAAGGACAAAATCATCTGAAATTTTACTGTTTCATTTCTGTGTAGATCTACTGCACTTATTCTAAGTTGTAGTTTAGAAATACCATTTTTGATACTTTTTAGCTTGAAAGACGGGATCGTCTGTCCGTTATTGTTTGCCCCTGCTTTGAAAATATGCGCTGACATGGAACAGAGGTGGCCATAACAGAAAGACGTCGTTACATTATTTCAAACAGCGTAGGAAACGACACATAATTTTCTTTCCACCACAGCAATGGATCTTGTGATTCGTGTATCAGTGGCATCTTCATACATTTATCAAGCTCGACTGTAGTTGCAGCACGTGTATGTGTAACTTAACTGAATGTTTTTCACACTTTTATTATTTTGAATGCGAATAATGTGCGTTATTTAATTGTTTGTTGGTGTTTATAAAGCAGATATTACGCCATTTCGGAATAGGGCAGTCAATTAAAAATGAAGCTTTATTTTCGGAAACCTTAAGCTTCGTGCTGTCGTGTGTCATGAAGTGAGATGTTTCATGAAGTGAGATGTTAAATGTGTTTCAGTGGCGGCCGCGGTGGCCGTGGGTTCTAGGCGCTGCAGTCCGGAACCGCGGGACTGCTACGGTCGCAGGTTCGAATCCTGCCTCGGGCATGGATGTGTGTGATGTCCTTAGGTTAGTTAGGTTTAAGTAGTTCTAAGTTCTAGGGGACTGATGACCTAAGATGTTAAGTCCCATAGTGTTCCGAGCCATTTGAACCATTTTTTGTGTTTCAGTATCTGTACCGTGTCCGAATTTCGTCCGAGACAAGAGCAGAAGGAAATGTCACTGTTTCGCCACAATTAGTCTCTTCCAAGCGCAAGTGGACTGAAACAGCTTTATTTTGAAACAGCGATACAGTTTTTGTGTCTGGCTCGAGATCGAAACTGGTCCCGGTATCCGAGGCAGAGCGGTATGAAACACCACTGCTTCGAAACACTGAAACACAGCCGTTTGGAAACACTGAGACAGTTCTACGTATCGATACACTGTATCGAAACATAGAAACAGAAGCTATATTCATTGTGATTTTTACGAAAATGGGTGACGATGCGCTTGCTGGCTCATCACGGGGAACTATCTTCTACTCCATTTCGGAAAAGAAAGCTGGTTATTAGGAGCTCACAGAAGCTGAAAACACACGTTTCTGTTGCCTGCACTGGGTGCTTACTATATATGGAGGTGGAGTTTGTTCCTCCTCCCCACGCAGCATAGCTTGTCCGCTCTCCCCTCTGCCCGCAAACCCCTCTTGACAGATGCCAAGTTACAATTCGCGGGAAGTACCGTACACTTATGTATTGCGCTCGCTATCTACAATTCGCGACATTAACTCATAGAGCAAAGAATATTTTTGTTAGCGTGCTGCTGGTGCTTGAGGCACGTATCGTGTATATAAAGCCAGTTCGAATCCTGGCGGTGGATGATACTTTCGCTGCCAGTATTTGGCCCGTCAGGGGAGAGGAGTTGGGTCCCGGATTAAATTCCAAACCTCTACATAAATCTCTCCTGAAGAGAGAACATCCGACACTGCTGATGGTGATTCGTCCGTCAGACGGGGAAGTTAAGATCGGCGGCTCCCTTTATGCTCTCCGAGATAATTACGCTACGTGCCAGGGCCGAGTTTCAAACTCTCCCTCTTCATCCATAAAAACACGAGCACGACACAACACAGTTCCAGCACTCATCACAGTTATCCCCTATGTACAAAAACACGTTCGACACTTCGTAACAGGTCGGAAGAGGGCAATGGCAAACCACCTCCACTGGGCGGTTTTCCCAGGATGGCGTTTCAGGATTCCTAATTCTGCTCCCTACGCCCATATGTTATTCAACCTGTATATTGAGGAAGCAATAAAGGAAACAAAAGAAAAGTTCAGAGTAGGTATTAAAATCCATAGAGGAGAAATAAAAACTTCGAGGTTCGCCGATGATATTGTAATTCTGTCAGAGACAGCAAAGGACTTGGAAGAGCAGCGGAACGGCATGGACAGTGTCTTGAAAGGAGGGTGTAAGATGAACATCAACAAAAGCAAAACGAGGATAATGGAATGTAGTCAAATTAAGTCGGGTGATGCTGAGGGAATTAGATTAGGAAATGAGACACTTAAAGTAGTAAAGGAGTTTTGCTATTTGGGGAGCAAAATAACTGATGATGGTCGAAGTAGAGACGATATCAAATGCAGACTGGCAGTGCAAGGAAAGCGTTTCTGAAGAAGAAAAATTTGTTAACATCGAGTATAGATTTAAGTGTCAGGAAGTCGTTTCTGGAAGTATTTGCATGGAAGTGAAACATGGACGATAAATAGTTTGGACAAGAAGAGAATAGAAGCTTTCGAAATGTGGTGCTACAGAAGAATGCTGAAGATTAGATGGGTAGATCACGTAAGTAATGAGGAGGTATTGAAAAGAATTGGGGAGAAGAGGAGTTTGTGGCACAACTTGACAAGAAGAAGGGACCGGTTGGTAGGGCATGTTCTGAGGCATCAAGGGATTACAAATTTAGTATTGGAGAGCAGCGTGGAGGGTAAAAATCGTAGAGGGAGACCAAGAGATGAATACACTAAGCAGATTCAGAAGGATGTAGGGTGCAGCAGTTACCTAGGAATGAAGAAGTTTGAACAGGATAGAGTAGCATGGAGAGCTGCATGAAAGCAGTCTCAGGACTGAAGACCGCAACAACAACAACAACAACGCTCAGTTCGTAAGTTTGGGACTCTTACATACTACTGTATCTTTGCTTACAACAGAAATTAGAGTCATTTGCCACCGCATTATGTTTGCTTTGTCGAGTTTGCCAGTCAGAGATGTTTGATACCGTTAGCTAAAAAACAGTCACATCTATTTCTCAATAGCAAGGAAATCTAAGGAGCTAATTTCAGTTAAGTTTTCGGTTATATCATACATGTATTTAATTTGAATTAACAAAACAGAAATACAGCCTGTTTTTGCAACACACTGAGTGAAACTTACAGTTTTCGTGAATACATCCATGGCACTGCCCTGTAGGTCCACAAAGATTTGCATTCGTAATAGTTTTATCAAAGATTTTTTTTTTCAAAATTAAATGAAACTAGAAAAATACGCCATAAAAGGCCCAGTTTTAATAACATCTGTCTGCAACAGGCTGCAGATCTCTTGACTTGCGCCATCGGGTGGTGGGTTTCCGGGTTCCGCTTAATAGGTCAGGAGTCCACTACACACAGGAGGTGGCTACACCGGTATCCGGTGTTGTGTGGAACGGAGTGGGCGGTTTTTTAGTTTAGAGGGTCTCAGGCAACCAGAGAAAGGCCGTCCGTCTAAAAGGGGGCAGGTAAAACACAGTAAGGTAATTGCAGAAACGATCGGTATTGTAGTTGTAAATTGTCGTGTTGGGAAGACGCAATCAATACCTTCACTGCACGATAACAGTGAAGCCACTGATGACAGTGCCACTAAAGCAGAGTTATTAAACACGGTTTTCCGAAACTCCTTCACCAAAGAAGACGAAGTAAATATTCCTCAATTCCAATCAAGAACAACTGCCAAGATGAGAAACATAGAAGTATATATCCTCGGTGTAACAAACCAGCTTAATAGAGCCAAGGCCTCCGGTCCTTATTGTATACCAGTCACGTTCCCTCAGAGTAAGCTGATACAATAGTTCCATATTTAGCAATTATATACAACCGCTCGCTCACAGAAATATCCGTGCCTGGGAAGTAGGAATAATCCGCTGAATTACAGGCCCAAATCATTAACGTTGATTTACAGTAGTGTTTTGGAACATATACTGTATTCGAACACTATGAACTGCCTCGAAGAAAACGGTTTATTGACACAGTCAGCACGGATTCAGAAAATATCGTTCTTGCGAAACACAACTAGCTCTTTATATTCATGAAGTAATTAGTGTTATCGACAAGGTATGTCAAATTGATTCCATATTTTTAGGTCTCCAGAGGGCTTTCGACACCGCTGATGATATTGTAATTCTGTCAGAGACAGCAAAGGACTTGGAAGAACAACGGAACGGCATGGACAGTGTCTTGAAAGGAGGGTATAAGATGAACATCAACAAAAGCAAAACGAGGAATGTAGTCGGGTGATGCTGAGGGAATTAGATTAGGAAATGAGACACTTAAAGTAGTAAAGGTCATACATAAAGCACACCAATATAGGAAGAAATGATGATCACGGTAAAATACGAGAAATCAGGGCTCGCACAGAAAAATTTAAGTGCTCCTTTTTCCCGCGCGCCTTTCGAGGGTAGAACGGTAGAGAGACAGCTTGAAGGTGGTTCATTGAACCCTCTGCCACGCACTGTATTGTGAATAGCAGAGTAACCACGTAAATGTATATATCAAAAAGTCCGTCAACCGTCAAAACTAAATTTTACGCGTCACACACCATGAAATTCCGTCAAATTTGATGGGAAATCCGTCAAACAGGCAACGCTGCCGTGTACAGAAGCGTCCAATGAGCAAAATGAACACCGGAAACAAAATAAACGCGTTGGCTCCAAACTAAATGTAGATCTTATGTTGCGCGTGCAGCTTATGACTTGCTGTAGTGGCATCGTTCACACAGGACGCCACAAATATATAAGACCTTTGCAACACCTGCTCGAAAGTAACGTGCTCCTAAAATAGCGTGAGCACCTCCAACTAATTTATAAGCACAACATGATGTCATAGGAGCAACGACGTATATGACAACCTGTTACCAAAAAATCATCCATAAAATACTTGGAAATGGCTTACGGCCGAAACTGTACAGTCGTACAGGAAATTAAAAAAATGGCAACTGCAGGCTTCAAGAAATCATTTAAAAAACTCATCGCAGCTGAGGACCCTATCGCATTGCAAATTATACACTACTGGCCATTAAAATTGCTACACCAAGAACAAATGAAGATGATAAACGGGTATTCATTGGACAAATATATTATACTAGAACCGACACGTGATTACATTTCCACGCAATTTGGGTGCATAGATCCTGAGAAATTAGTACCAAGAACAACCACCTCTGGCCGCAGTAACGGCCCTGATACACTTGGGCATTGAGTCAAACAGAGCTTGGATGGCGTGTACAGGTACAGCTGCCCGTGCAGCCAACGTGTGAATGCTCTGAAAAGCTAATCATTTGCATATCACAGCATCTTCTTCCTGTCGGTTAAATTTCGCGTCTGTAGCACGTCATCTTCGTGGTGTAGCAATTTTAATGGCCAGAAGTGTATTTTAGCTAGTGGCATAGGATTAACGTATACTGTTTCAGTTCAGATGCACACATTGCAACTGGAGTAGGACCAGATAGGCATTCCTCAAATATTTTATGAGAGACACTAGTGTTGTTGGTGCTGAGCATTATGCTTTAAGTATCGTCATTGGTAGGTGATGACAGCGGCTTTCAGATTGGAACTGTACCATGGGAACAGTGGATTCACCGGCTTGTGATGTTTTATGTTTTTTGGTTTGAGTTGACAACGGACGTGTGTAGCTTGTTGTTAAATTGTAACGATGCGTAGTGGCATAAATAATTTAAGGTACATTATAACTCAGGACGTCTGAAATCCTTTTATGTCTGTTGGTATACGGAGCAAGTTTTGTCTGGTTTCCTTGTTTTTAACTCTTGAAAATAGGATAATTTTCTTCCAAAAGATTTTGGGCCAATAATCACACGGTTGACAACTGGGCTGAACATACTCAGTATCGCTTACTTCAAACGAATACCAAGTCATCACTGGAAAATCTAGTGGGTAAAATACACTACTGGTCATTAAAATTGCCACACCAAGAAGAAATGCAGATGATAAACGGGTATTCATTGGACAAATATATTATACTAGAACTGACATGTGATTACATTTTCACGCAATTTGGGTGCATGGATCCTGAGAAATCAGTACCCAGCACAACCACCTCTGGCCGTAGTAACGGCCTTGATACTCTTGGACATTGAGTCAAACAGAGCTTGGATGGCGTGTACAGGTACAGCTGCCCGTGCAGTTTCAACACGAAGTAATGGCCGCTATCGACAGGGGATCTCAAGTTGATTCCGTATTTCTGGATTTCCGGAAGGCTTTAGACACCGTTCCTCACGAGCGACTTCTAATCAAGCTGCGGGCCTATGGGGTATCGTCTCAGTTATGCAACTGGATTCGTGATTTCCTGTCAGGAAGGTCGCAGTTCGTAGTAATACACGGCAAATCATCGAGTAAAACTGAAGTGATATCAGGTGTTCCCCAGGGAAGCGTCCTGGGACCTCTGCTGTTCCTGATCTATATAAATGACCTGGGTGACAATCTGAGCAGTTCTCTTAGGTTGTCCGCAGATGATGCTGTAATTTACCGTCTAGTAAGGTCATCCGAAGACCAGTATCAGTTGCAAAGCGATCTAGAAAAGATTGCTGTATGGTGTGGCAGGTGGCAGTTGACGCTAAATAACGAAAAGTGTGAGGTGATCCACATGAGTTCCAAAAGAAATCCGTTGGAATTCGATTACTCGATAAATAGTACAATTCTCGAGGCTGTCAATTCAACTAAGTACCTGGGTGGTAAAATTACGAACAACTTCAGTTGGAAAGACCACATAGATAATATTGTGGGAGAGGCGAGCCAAAGGTTGCGTTTCATTGGCAGGACACTTAGAAGATGCAACAAGACCACTGAAGAGACAGCTTACACTACACTCGTTCGTCCTCTGTTAGAATATTGCTGCGCGGTGTGGGATCCTTACCAGGTGGGATTGACGGAGGACATCGAAATGGTGCAAAAAAGGGCAGCTCGTTTTGTATTATCACGTAGTAGGGGAGAGAGTGTGGCAGATATGATACGCGAATTGGGATGGAAGTAATTACAGCAAAGACGTTTTTCGTCGCGGCGAGATCTATTTACGAAATTTCAGTCACCAACTTTCTCTTCCGAATGCGAAAATATTTTGTTGGGCCCAACCTACATAGGTAGGAATGATCATCAAAATAAAATAAGAGAAATCAGAGCTCGAACAGAAAAGTTTAGGTGTCCGTTTCCCCGCGCGCTGTTCGGGAGTGGAATGGTAGAGAGATAGTATGATTGTGGTTCGACGAATCATCTGCCAAGCACTTAAATGTGAATTGCAGAGTAGTCATGTAGATGTAGATGTAGATACCACACTTCATCGAGAGTAGTGACTGGCGTATTGTGGCGAGCCAGTTGCTCGGCCACCATTGACCAGACGTTTTCAATTGGTGAGAGATCTGGAGAATGTGCTGGCCAGGGCAGCAGTCGAACATTTTCTGTATCCAGAAAGGCCCGTACAGGACCTGCAACATGTGGTCGTGCATTATCCTGCTGAAATGTAGGGATTCGCAGGGATCGAATGGAGGGTAGAGCCACGGGTTGTAACACATCTGCAAAGTTTAGCTTTTCAGAGCATTCACACAAGGTTGTCGCCGGTGGCGACACCTACAACGTGGTGACATGAGGAAAGTTTCCAACCGATTTCTCATACACAAACATCAGTTGACCGGCGTTGCCTGGTCAAACGTTGTTGTGATGCCTCGTGTAAGGAGAAGAAATGCGTACCATCACGTTTCCGACTTTGATAAAGGTCGGATTGTAGCCTATCGCGATTGCGGTTCATCGTATCGCGACATTGCTGCTCGCGTTGGTCGAGATCCAATAACTGTTAGCAGAATATGGAATCGGTGGGTTCAGGAGGGTAATACGGAACGCTGTGGTGGATCCCAACGGCCTCGTATCACTAGCAGTCGAGATGACTGGCACCTTATCCGCGTGGCTGTAACGGATCGTGCGGCCACGTCTCGAGCCCTGAGTCAACAGATGGGGACGTTTGCAAGACAACAACCATCTGCACGAACAGTTTGACGACGTTTGCAGCAACATGGACTGTCAGCTCCGAGACCTTGGCTGCGGTTACCCTTGACGCTGCATCACAGACAGGAGCGCCTGCGATGCTGAACTCAACGACGAACTTGGGTGCACGAATAGGAAAACGTCATTGTTTCGGATGAATGCAGGTTCTGTTTACAGCATCTTGATGGTCGCATCCGTGTTTGTCGATATCGCGGTGAACGCGCATTGGAAGCGTATATTCGTCATCGCCATACTGGCGTATCACCAGGCGTGATGGTATGGGGTGCCATTGGTTACAGGTCTCGGTCACCTCTTGTTCGCATCGACGGCGCTTTGAACAGTGGACGTTACAGTTCAGATTTGTTACGACCCATGGCTCTACCCTTCATTCGATCGCTGCGAAACCCTGCATTTCAGCAGGATAATGCACGACCGCATGTTGCAGGTCCTGTACGGGCCTTTCTGGATACAGAAAATGTTCGACTGCTGCCCTGGCCAGCATATTCTCCAGATCTCTCACCAACTGAAAACGTCTGGTCAATGGTGGCCGAGCAACTGGCTCGTCACAATATGCCAGTCACTACTCTTGACGAACTGTGGTATCGTGTTGAAGCTGCATGGGCAGCTGTACCTGTACACGCCATCCTAGCTCTGACTAAATGCCCAGGCGTATCGAGGCCGTCATTATGGCCAGAGGTGGTTGTTCTGGGTACTCATTTCTCAGGATCTATCCACCCAAATTGCGTGAAAATGTAATCACATGTCAGTTCTAGTATAATATATGTGTCCAATGAATACCCGTTTATCATCTGCATTTCCTCTTGGTGTAGCAATTTTAATGGCCAGTAGTGTAATTGATCCCCAAGGCTCTCGTGTTCTAAGAACGTATTTTGTGTCCGTGTTCCAGGGCCCGCAATGGACGACTTGTCGAGCTCCCTTTCCTTAGTATGTCTCTCGTGCTCGGTACAACTCTCCACAACTGTGCGATTTGTCTGGCCTATACAAATGCTGCTGCAGTCGCGAGGGACACCACACGCGCCGGACAACAGGGCTCAACGTGTCTCGTATCTTGGGGGTGGGCCGGAACAAGGGTCTCAATGCGTTCATCTGCAGCACACGTCCTGACTGCCACAGTATGGCAGGAAAGCCGCTGGATTGGCTTCTTCTGCCGATTCACAAGGCGTCCTTCTTCGACGACACCTGAAAGTGTTTGCAATGTCTCTTTTGCTGTAGCCATTCTCCCTGAATGTTTGCCTCAAGTACTGCAATTCAGACTGTACGTGGTCGTCGTCAGAAATAACTTTCGCTCTGTGTACTAACGTGTTCAGACCGCTGTCTTGTGCACTGAATTACCAATGCGGCCTCCTGCCTTCCGCTCAACTATAACATCTAAGTACGGTAGCTTGCCATCCTTCTCCATCTCGATGGGAAATTTAATGTTGGGATGGACACCGTTTATGTGATCCACGAATATAGCTTTGAATATATTAGACTCTCCTTGACACTCAAATGACTCAATGTTTATGAATCTGAAACAATAATTGCTGTCTGCTATGTTCATCAGTACAATAGAAAAGTACTTTTTGTAATTTCAATATTCGCTGCCTGATCTGCATGGTTTAACGATTGTGACGTGTTGTCCATCCATGGAGGCAACAAAGAGAGGAAAGTTTGCTGTCTTCTCATACTGGTCACTAATATCCTCCCACTCTTCTGTGGTCGGTGGTTTCATGTATTCGTCTTTCAGCATCTGCCAAATGACCGTGCATGTGTCTATAATAATGGCATCAACCTTAGATCGGCCGAGAATAAATTCAAAATGTAGAGAACAAATAGAAATCCGAAGTCCTAGATACTTGTAAAATTTGATTTGATTCGTTAGAAATGGTTGGTGAAAGCCTGCGGATGTTCTTTTTTACTAATTTTTTGCACGAAGGGTTGCGGAAAATCAGTCCCATTTTAAAGCGTTTTCTGGGTGCTATCCGATTTACTCGAATGTTTTACACGTGTGATGTGCTGATTGTTCTGTTGTCTTCAGTGTAATGCATAAAAACAGTTAAAAATTTCGCGTGTTTTTGTACATAACATCACGAATAACTGGCACATCACACAGAAAAAGCAGCTGAAAATAATAAATGTTCCCCGAAACACTGTGCAGAATATAAATAAAAAGAACAAACGACGTGAGAATTAAACATTGTTGCCGCTGGATGTACAACTTCACTGGTTGAGCTGTAGCATCTGTTTCAGTTAACATAGCATGAAATAATGTTCCGTTAAATTTCGTAAAAAACGTTATTTTTTCCAGAAATTATGGGAATAAGGACACCGTTGTAAGTGACCAGATTACAGTGACAATTGAATCTCCATTTGCAGGAAATACGGCCAGACAAAAATGTAAGAAAAGTATTAAAAGGTCATTTGACACAATTTACACCCCTTACGCCCGACACAGATGAGATGTTTCTCATGTCGCAGCTTCCTGTGATTAAGACACTGAAATTGCAGACGAACTTCACTTCCAGTTTAAATTTAGTCAGCTTTTAAAATCTTATGTAATGTCTACGCCTTCCTCCTCACCATCTTCACCAAGTGGCAGCACAGTTAAGCAGCATGCAGTACAACATTACAAAATAAGTGTATCAACTTGTACTGAACAAGGTGAAGAAGAATGTTTTGTTACATTTTTTGAGCTTTAATTATAAGATATTTCGTAAATTCTTTGGGCTCATGGATTTTTAACAGTACGCACAATGTAAATTAAAATAATTTTTACCAATTATAGACACAAAGATTAGAAAGTAAAAAATAAAACGCACCTTAAAGTAACTGCGAGTTTTTCTTCTGCACTGATACTTTCCCTCTTAGTGTTCATTTTAGAAATTCCGTCTCTGATCTTGCTCAAAGCATCTGAAGTGAGTTAATAGATATCCTATAGCATTCGAAAAATATGTCTGGATTTGCCTTCAGTTTTCTGTGTAGAAGCATAAACTCCCTTTGTCGATCTCTCGCTTACCATAGGATGAATCCAGTCTTTTTTCTCACTTCGTCGTTTCCGACACCTGTGGACAACTATCGTAGCACGTAATGCAAGAACCGCATTATTATTCAATGAAATTCCACCCATACTTCCAGGAGAAGTTGCCGCAGCTTGCACCGACGCACTACTGATGGAATTTCCCTAGGCTTCACGCTGCGTGAGAAAAGCGCCCTACGGGCAGCTCTGACCAGTTTTGCGTGTTGCGTGAATTACGTCACAGACGCGCGCAAAAAACACGCTCGTATGGTCGTAGCCTTAGCGCCTAATATTTTCCTCAACATTTTTCTTTCTGGTTGTTCTGCACCATTTCCTCCCAGTGTTGCGACACTGTACCATATTCCAATGTTCCAATTTTTTACCATTATTTTGTCCTATATCTATCTCATAGCGCAAATACGTTGATGATAAACGTTGTAGACAATTATTTTTTAATATTACTAAAGATTGCAAATAAAAATTGTTTCAAAAAAAGGGAAAATCCAGGTCCGACCAGAGCGAAACACTATACGGCTAAATCATGCATTTTTCGACCCGAATTTGAATGGGTTGGTGATTGGTGGGGGGGGGGGGGGGGGGAGGCAGATAAAAGGCAAAGAGCTGACCGCTGACCATCAATCAAATAATATAATATAAAAAGATTCTTTAATTGATCAGTTCTGCACCTAAGTGCACTCCTCCTGACCTGGCGAACAGTGTATTCCAGCTATCAGAATAATTAAATATTAGTGAAATACATTTGCAAATTGCGAATGCGTTTGTATAACTGCAGCCATCTTCGTCGCCTTCGTTGCGTCCATATTCGTCTCGTTCTTCAATGTCACTTTCGTCCTCACATTGAAGTAGGTCGACAATCTGTTCGTCTGGTAATTCTTTCACAGCCGTTTGCAGCAAAACTGTTTGACAAAATTAAAAAACTCTGTTAGTCACCTCTTTGACTTACGTAATTTATAATCAGTAAAACTCTCTTTTTCCTTGTGTCCATATGTTTTTAAGTTTCAAACTCCTTCCTGTTGGGTTCTTGGGTATGAAGTTACACTGAAGAGCCGAAGAAACTGGTAAATCTGAGTAATGTCGAGTAAGACCCCTGCGAGCACACAGAAGTGCCGCAAAACGACGTGTCACGGAATCGACTAATGTCTGAAGCAGTGCTGGAGGGAACTGACACCATGAATGCTGTAGGGCTGTCCATAAGTCCGTAAGAGTACGAGGGGGTGGAGATCTCTTCTGAACAGCACGTTGCAAGGCATCCCACATATGCTAAATAATGTTGATGTCTGGGGCGTTTGGTGCCAGCGGAAGTGTTTAAACTCAGAAGAGTGCTCCTGGAGCCACTCTGTAGCAAATTCTGGACGTGTGAGGTGTCACATTGTCCTGATGGAATTGCACAAGTCCGTCGGAATGGACAATGGACACGAATGGATGCAGGTGATCAGACAGGATGCTTAACGTGCGTGTCACTTATCAGAGTCGTATCTAGCCGTATCAGGGGTCCTATATCACTCCAAATGCACACGCCCCACACCATTACAGAGGCTCCACCAGCTTGAACAGCCCCCTGCTGACATGCAGGCTCCATGGATTCATGAGGTTGTGTCCATACCCGTACACGTCCATCCGCTCTATACTATTTGAAACCAGAATCGTCCGACCAGGCAACGTGTTTCCAGTCATCAACAGCGCAATGTCGGTGTTGACGGGGCCCAGAGGGCTAAATCTTTGTGTCGTGCAATCATGAAGGGTACACGAGGGGACCTTCGGCTCTGAAAATCCATATCGATAATATTTCGTTGTATGTTTCGCACGCTGACACTTATTGATGGCGCAGCACTGAAATATGCAGCAATTTGCGGAAGGCTTGGACTGCTGCCCAGTTGAACGATTCTCTTCAGTCAACGTTGGTCTCGTTCTTGTAGGACCTTTTTCCGACCGCAGCGATGTCGGAGATTTGATGTTTAACCAGATTCCCGAAATTCAGGGTACACTCGTGAAATGGTCGTACGGGGAAATCCCCACTTCATCACTACCTCGGAGATGCTCTGCCCCTTCACTCGTGCGCCGATTACAGCACCACTTGAAACTCACTTAAATGTTGATAACCTGCCACTGTAACAACTGCACCAGACAGTTGTCTTATATAGGCGTTGCCGACGGCAGCGCCGTATTCTGCCTGTATTTGAATGCTCATCCCTGTATCAGTTCCTGTGGCGCTCCGGTGTATGTGTATTGTTTTTCTGCTTGTATGTTGTACGTGTAGTTTGCCAGTGTGTCAATACCGATCTCTGTAAAGTCATTTTGGGTGTCTATAGCCCACGTATTTTGGATTGCCTGATTCTGTTGATGACGTGAAGGATTTTCTTGGTCAAGCAAGAGTCGTCCATTCTTGCTACATGACCGTGGAATTCCATGCGTCTTTTCCGTGCAAGTGAGGTGGGCCATCCAGTCAGCGAAGACAGTTCTTCTGAGCCCCGGCACACCCAGATACCAGATTAAAAGACTGCCGGAGGGTGCGCAGTCGGGGACACTCCAATAAAATGTGGGCGACCGTCAGCCGGGACCCACACCGACACAGGGGGGGGATCCTCCTGACGCAAAAGATGGCCGTGCGTCAGGTATGTATGGCCGATGCGGAGCCGACACAGGATAACAGAGTCCCTGCGAGAAGACAGCAGGGAGGAGCGCCACACATCGGTCGTCTCCTTGACAGCCCGCAGTTTATTCGGCGTTGTCATGCCTCGCCACGCAGCAGACCACATCCCAAGCACCTTACGGCGCAACACCAGCTGCTGATCACGAGCCGTGAGGCCGATTTCCAAAGCTGGGGCGTCGATCGCCCCTTTGGCCAGCCTGTCAACACGTTCGTTCCCCGGGATGCCAACGTGACCTGGCGTCCAAACCAAGACCACCGAACGACCAGAACGGGCAATGGCGGAAACAGACACTCTGCCTTTGGTTTTAAGCGACAATGCCTCCGTGGCTGATGACGTTTTACATTTTATCCGTGGTAGTCGTTTTTATGGTTCCATTTAGGGAGGTCCTGCTCCTTTCCCTTTGTGTGTCTCTTGTCCTCGGGTCTCTCGTATTCGGTTGCAGATTTTAGTGTGCAGTCGGTTGGTTGACTCTTTCCCTTTTTTGTCGTCGTGGTCAGTCAACCAGTCTCCGGCCGTCTTCTTTTCTTCTGTTTCTCTTTGTCTGGTGTTCATCTGTACTCTTCGTGTCTGTAGCGTTCGTTACCGCCTTTGTGTTCTTTTAGGGCCTGGGGGGAGTCTCCTTCCCCTTGGGGTTTTACCTGCTTCGTGCATTTATGTCTCGCCTGTTTTTGGAATGGGGGACTGATGACCTTAGCTGTTTAGTCCCCCTTAAACATCCCAACAACCACCACCACCACCACCATTTGAATTTTGAGTCCAAATATTTTTTGTTTTGTCGTTCCGTTTTCTCGATGGCTTTGATATTGGTAGTTAATGACGTTTCTGTTGCGTAGAGCACTTCTGTGAGACCAACTGTGTGGTGGATGACGAGCAGCGATTCCTTGATTTACATACACCACGTAATTCTGCAGGTTTACGTGATTTGTCTCACGTGTTTTATTAACTTCTCTTTCGTTGCTAGTGTTTCGTATAGTTTCCTCTCGGCATTTGAAGTGTTTAACTTGTGTGGTGTTGCCATACTTGGTTGCAAATGATGAGAGGTTTAGGCTCTTGGAGTCTATGTATTGCGTTTTTTCGTGAGAGATTTGGAGTCCGGTCTTGATGGCGGCCAGCTTCCTTTCTATGTTGCTGGCTGATGTTCATTAGTTTGCCTTCTCTTCCCCTACTTATTGCAGGTATTTGTTTCTCCCGAGTGTTGACGATCTTATTGAACACTGCGGACATCCATCGCCCTGCCTTACTCCAGCCCTAATATGAAAAGTTTCGTAGATTACGCCCATGAATGTTACTTTAAAGGTGTACCTGTCAAGGTCTGTTCGAATAACATAGTCGTCTTGTTATTCACACCGTATGCACGAAGTGTATTAAACAGAGTTATGCGGTCGAACGAGTCGTAGGGTTTTTCTAAGTCTACAAAAGTGAGAACTTTGCGGGTTCTATGTTGCAGTATCGTCTTGAGGTTCCAGATCTGTTGTGCACATGATCAGCCATATCCGAAGCCTGTCTACCAAATAGTCAGTCTGTTGTTCCAATCTGGTAAGTTGGGCACGTGATAAAATTGGTAGAATTGAAATACCTCGGTAATTGTTTGATTCTGTATCATCCACTTTTTTCTGTCGTGGGTGGGTCAAAGCATTTTTCCCATGCTGGTATGATGCCGTTTTTCCCTATATTTGCAATGATGGCTGCTAGTCTGGAAATCAAGAGCCGCTTCCGATGGTCAGGATTACCATTATAATTAGTACGAGTAACCCACTAAATTACAGGCCCACATCATTAACGCCGGTATGCAGCAGGATTTTTGAACATACACTACTGGCTATAAAAATTGCTACACCAAGATGAAATGCAGATGATGAACGGGTATTCATTGGAAAAATATATTATGCTAGAACTGACATGTGATTACATTTTCACGCAATTTGCCCGCATAGATCCTGACATATCAGTACCCAGAACAACCACCTCTGGCCGAAATAACAGCCTTGATACGCCTGGGCATTGAGTCAAACAGAGCTTGGATGGCGTGTACAGGTACAGCTGCCCATGCAGTTTCAACACGATACCACAGTTCATCAAGAGTAGCGACTGGCGTATTGTGACGAGCGAGATGCTCGGCCACCATTGACCAAACATTTTCAGTTGGTGAGAGATCTGGAGAATGTGCTGGCCAGGGCAGCAGACGAACATTTTCTGTACCCAGAAAGGCCCGTACAGGACCTGCAACATGCGGTCGTGCATTATCCTGCTGAAATGTAGGGTTTCGCAGGGATCGAATGAAGGGTGGAGCCACGGGTCGTAACACATCTGAAATGTAACGTCCACTGTTCAAAGTGCCGTCAATGTGAACAAGAGGTGACCGAGACGTGTAACCGATGGCACCCCATATCATCACGCCGGGTGATACGCCAGTATGGCGATGACGAATACACGCTTCCAATGTGCGTTCACCGCGATGTCGACAAACACGGATGCGACCATCACGATGCTGTAAACAGAACCTGGATTCATCCGAAAAAATGACGTTTCGCCATTCGTGCACCCAGGTTCGTCGTCGAGTACACCATCGCAGGCGCTCCTGTCTGTGATGCAGCGTCAGGGATAACCGCAGCCACGGTCTCCGAGCTGATAGTCCACGCTGCTGCAAACGTCGTCGAACTGTTAATGCAGATGGTTGTTGTCTTGTAAACGTCCCCATCTGTTGACTCAGGGATCGAGACGTGG
Source organism: Schistocerca cancellata (assembly GCF_023864275.1). Lineage (NCBI taxonomy): Eukaryota > Metazoa > Arthropoda > Insecta > Orthoptera > Acrididae > Schistocerca > Schistocerca cancellata. Next base: position 14,907,591 of record NC_064637.1, read on the forward strand.
CTGCACGATCCGTTACAGCCATGCGGACGAGATGCCTGTCATCTCTACTGATAGTGATACGAGGCCGTTGGGATCCAGCACGGTGTTCCGTATTACCCTCCTGAACAGTCATTGGATCTCGACCAACGCGAGCAGCAATGTCGCGATACGATAAACCGCAATCGCGATAGGCTACAATCCGACCTTTGAGTCGGAAACGGGATGGTATGCATTTCTCCTCCTTACACGAGGCATCACAACATCGTTTCACCAAGCAACGCCGGTCAACTGCTGTTTGTGTATGAGAAATCGGTTAGAAACTTTCCTCATGTCAGCACGTTGTAGGTGTCGCCACCGGCGCCAGCCTTGTGTGAATGCTCTGAAAAGCTTATCATTTGCATATCACAGCATCTTCTTCCTGTTGGTTAAATTTCGCGTCTGTAGCACGTTATCTTCGTGTTGTAGCAATTTTAATGGCTAGTAGTGTACTCAATTAACTGATGTTCGAGATCGGTTTCTGTCCTAGGTGTAAGGGGTAAATGATTCTGCCGGCCGCGGTGGCCGTGCGGTTCTAGGCGCTTCAGTCCGGAACCGCGAGACTGCTACGGTCGCAGGTTCGAATCCTGCCTTGGGCATGGATGTGTGTGATGTCCTTAGGTTAGTTAGGTTTAAGTAGTTCTAAGTTCTAGGGGACTGATGACCTCAGATGGTAAGTCCAATAGTGCTCAGAGCCATTTGCGTAATTGATTCTGATATCTTACCTGCCGAAAGATAACCAAAACTATCGATAGATTGGGTTTCACCAGGCACTGTCTGCGTCTCGATAGGTATGGCGAGGGGAGGTTCGCAAAGCTTATAGGTGACAGTTTGGTGGAGAGGGTGGGAGCACTTATGGGAAAGTTCCCGTAGTAGTTGGTGTCAGAGCTGCACCTTTTTTGAATTGAAGTCAACTGATAGGTATCTCCGCTTAAGGGGAGTCTCTGTAATAAAGGATTCGCCTTCGGAAAAAAATCAGGTATCTAAGTAATGAAGGAATTAGCACATTTCATCAAACGTATGAAAGTAATAGAGTTAGTGAAATCGTTATCGATTTTGGCTCTGCCATTGTTGGTATAACAGAGGATCACTTAAATAATGCCACAGTTCATAGGCGTCCTTTACCACGATACAGATTAGCTGGCTGTTTTTCAAGGATCTCTTTTCAGAGTGGGAGTGTGGCCATGTATGTGAAAAACTGTATTCCATTTGAGTCTGTTGCCGTATCATAGCACTGCACCGAGTGTAGTGCGGAAGCAGTTGAATTTAGTGAAACTTAACTTTTAATTACGGTTATTTATAAGCCCCCTAACTCTGATTTCAGGACATTTCCTTTCGAGCTAGAGATAGTTTTTGGTTCACTTGACAGAAAGTACCAAAAATTATTTTATGTCGTGACTTTAATGTTAATTTTAAAATGACTGTGCAACAAAAAGAATGCTGTAAGATATCCTAAATTCATATCATCTGTTCCAGGTTATGCTGTTTGCGACCAGAGTGCAGAGGAACGGTAGCAAAACCATAGACAACACTTTGGTTCGTTCTTCATTGCTGGAGAGGCATTCTGTTTGTGAAACACGATGCACAAATTTTAATACTAAAGGAAATTTGTGCATACACAAATGTTAAATATAACTGCAAACTATTTAGAAAAGTTAATCCAGAACAACAGGGCCTTTCTCGGACCGCATTACAGAACAAGAGTGGTAGGACGTTTATAGTACTGATAACATAGACGACTGACAAATATAACGCTTCCCTTAAGACACTTCTCATGCCGTTTGAAAGTTGCTTTCCATTAGAACGTCGGAAACAGGATCTAGTCCAAGTGGCTGACTAGTGGGAGTTTGTAACGTTAGAAACAGACACAATCGACAGCCAGTAGCCCATTACAAACACAACAGTTAACTGCTTAAGGGGCTCCGGAACGCCCTATACTTGCAATGTTAAAATAACGCTTATAAATTACATCTTTCCTCACTAAGTATTTGAGATAGGAAGTTGAACTTTTTACAGATTATTTATTGGAATATGGGCTACAACTTAACACAGGGATTTTACAAAATTTTAGTTCAGTTATTAAAGATGATTTTTTTTTCAATTGTAATGAAAATTCACAACATTTTTTTGCAATTTTTTATTTATATATTCAAAAATATACAGTTTTTTGGAAAAATGCTGTGTTCAATTATGCAGAAGGTACTGAATAACATTTACTGAAAGTTTGAAACAAATATGTTTGGAATATCCTTAGAAAACATGTAATTAGTATGAGAAAATAAAAGTTTTTGGAATCGAGCAACAAAGATTGGATTAACTTTTTAGTGCATTCCAGGTCCATAGGATGGATTATCTTCATCCTCTGCAAACTCCTCCTCCAGCTTCCTCTTGTTCCTCCTCCTGTCTACTCTTGCTTGTATTTCTAGACTCTTTACAGCCCTGTCTGCAGCCCGAAGGCGCTCCTTGTCTAAAGCAAGCATCGCTCGTACCATGTTAGAACCTATCTTCATTCCCATATTTGGCTTTCCAACATTTCTCCTTTTCTTAAAAGCCTTCAGAGGATTTCTAATAACTTTACTTTTACTCATTATTATACTTCAACAAAACAGAGACTCAAGAAACATAATTAATTACGAATATTTTCGAGATAACGACAGAGTAAATAAACATGAAACAATCGACAATCACACCAGCGATATATATTGAACCATCACAGGTTAGCCACAACACATAGTTTATCTCACATCACTAAAATGTACCTGATGAACACGGACGTTAACAATAACACCATTTGACAGCAGTTTAACAGCGCCACAGTGGGTCACGCCCATGTAGAACACATTTAAAAAAAATTTAAAAATAGTTGTAGTCTTCGGAATTGAATAAATTATATATCTATTAAAAGGTAATAGTCTGCAGATTCAGAAAACGCAAAAAAGTAGAAATTGAACTTTTAATCATTTTGAGCCTTTCCGGAGCCCCTTAAACGTGCGATTAGGAAGGCAAAAAGCAGGATATGAAAATAGAATACCTAATTCTCAGGATAAAAATAAAAACCATTTTACCAATATAGCATGTGACTTAAACAAAAATTTACTTTCTGTCTCATACACAGTGGCGTTCCAAGACTGCTCTCCGAAACAGACTTCCGTGATACTGACAAAGGAGCGAGTGAGTCAGTAATTATTGAGCTGTAGACTAAGGGGTTTCGTAGGTATGATGTGGTACGTAGCACAATAACAATGTACTGTCGGCCTCTATGGCCGAGCGGTTCTAGGCGCTTCGGTCCGGAACCGCGCTACTGCTACGGTCGCAGGTTCGAATCCTGCCCCGGGCATGGATGTGTGTGATGTCCTTAGGTTAGTTAGGTTTAAGTAGTTCTAAGTCTAGGGGACTGATGACCTCAGATGTTAAGTCCCATAGTGCTTAGAGCCATTTGAACTAAAGCACTGTGGCGCATATGTTATCCCATTGCTTAGCCATATTTGTAATTTTTCCGTTAGTTTCCTGAATGATTAAAGTATTCAAAAGTGAAACCACTTTACAAAAAAAGGAGAAAGGGGTAATACAGACAGTTTTAGACATATTTCTAGGTCTCTGGTGTTTGCTGAAGTTTGTATATGTAAGGGTAATTGATCATTTTAGAACACATAATTTGCTGTCAAACGATCAGCTTCGTTTTAGAAGCGGTTCAATAACTGAAAATGCTGCATTCTTTTTTCTCTGTGACGTACTGGACGGATAAAACAAAAATTCGCGCACACGAGGCGTCTTCTTTAATTTAACTAAGGTGTTTGATTGTGTTGGTCCCAAACAGTTACTGCAGAAGTTGAGCCATTACGGAATAAGATGAGTAACACAAAACTGGTTCCAGTCATATCTTAAGAACATACAACGAAAGATCATGCGGGGTGTTCAAAAAGTGTCTCCGCATTGCCGTATGATTGTTGACCGCGCGTGCCGTATGACTGTTCGCCTGCTTGGGTTACTATCCTTCAAGTGGACTCTCCCAACATTCCAATGTTTCATTTATCTCAGCCAGCGTCCGTAGTATCATGTCGTTGCGTGTTGACGTGAACGTTCAAGTTTAGTTCCTTTGTTCGTCTGTTTCGTTTTTGTCACTGTTAAAATGTTAACCATTGAAGAACTCGTGTTTTTAGTCGAACAAGTGTTCAAAGCTGGCGGTAAATACGCAGTTTCAGTTCGTCAAAAATTTAACTCAGTTCTCCCGGAGGTAACACGCCTACATCACAATACTGTGCGAGATTTGATTAACAAATTTCGAAGTGCGGGTTCTGCGACAGATGCACCGAGAAGTGGTCGTCCTAGCGTTTTGTCTGAGGATAAACTACTCGATATTTCCGATAAAATGTCCATGAATCCGAACAAATCAGCAAGAAAACTCGCCCAGGAAATCGATGTTAGGGTCGGAACGGCCCACACAGCTCTAAGGAAAAAATTGGAACTTTTCCCATACAAGATGACAGTCGTACAAGAACTGAAAAGTACTGATCATGTCAATGGTTCAAAAATTTCGTTCAACAAAATGGGAGGGATATTATTAATGAAACGTTTTTCACTGATGAGGCGTGGTTTCATGTATCCGGATACATGAACTCGCAAAATTCTCGTATGCGGAGTACTGCAAATCCACTGTGTATTCATGAGGAACCACTTCATTCTGTGAACATAGGAGTCTGGATTGCAATTTCTAGACGTCGGATTGTGGATCCCATATTTTTCAACGAAACAATAAACGCACAACGATACTGCAGTGATATTTTGTACCCATTCAAAGGAGAACTTGTGTTAAGTGAAACACTGAACGGTTATTTTCAACCGCGCATACAGCTCGCGTTTCAATGTCACTGCTTGCTGATGTTTTCGGTGCTCGCGTAATTTCACAGGGACTTTGGCCTCCACGATTGCCTGACCTAACGCCACCTGACTTTTTCTTCTGGGGTGCAGCGACAGCAACTGTCTATAAAAACCGTCCAAAATCCATCGATGAAACTGCAATATCTACTTTCACTGCTTCTGTTACAGAAGAAATGTTACAGCTTCTGTTTGGAAACATGATTAGACGAATTGAATTGCGTACTCAACAACAGAGGGGACACTTTTAACATTTTATGTAAAAATTGTAAGAAAAAATGAGTAATAACTTGTATTTCACTGAGTTGCATTTCTTTATATTCACAGCGGTATACGGCACGCTCGGCTAACTATCATACGACACTGCGGAGAGAGTTTTTGAACATCCCGTATATCCACAGCAATAAGAACGGGTATGGCATGGATTCTGACCGGGAGACGTTTCTTATATACGTAAATGATATTTCTTTTTATATGACAGGTGACTGTAAGATATTTCTATTCATTGATGACACTAGCTCCATAGCGAAGGATGCTGAGTGCAGCATAGGCAAAGTATTGTCAAATGGTGCAGTTCAAGACGTAAGTTCATAGCTTGTACAAACAAAACTGATGTTAAATCACAATAAAACTCACATTTTACAGTTTCCATCAGACGATTCAATTAAAACTGTCCTTCTGATTCCACACAATGGGCAGATGGAAAGTGAATCTGAGCGCTCCAAATTCCTAAGAGTTCGGATAGTTGCTGTCATTGAAAGCCCGTGTTCAGCATCATGTTCAAAAAAGTGATGCTACTGTATTTACTATTACAACAGTACCTGCAATAAGTGATAGTCTAACATGGAAATTAGTCTACTTTGTTTACTTTCATTCATTTATGGCGTACGTTACTACTTTCTGGGGTAACTCGTCCCATACTCAAAGGGTAGTATTGGCTCAGAAGTGGGCAGTTCGAGCAAAATGTGGTACACGGTCACGAACCCCTTGTCGATCCCAGTTCACGAGTCTTGCAATTCTGACACTGGCCTCTCAATAGACATTTTCTCCAATTCCTTTCGCTGTTTACAACGTGAGCTCATTCCTGAGAAGCAGCAGTTTTCCGCTCAGTAAATACTAGGAAGAAATCCAATCTGCCTTTGGATCGCACCTCCTTTACTCTTGAGCAGAAACGCATGCAGTATTCCGGTGCACTCATTTTCAATAAGCCGCCATGAAGTAAACAGCTCACTCCTTCTAGTGAGTCGAGCAGTTCCTCGTCTAGGGTGTATGATAATTATGTGTTATTTATGACTATTCAAAGCAAAAATACGTAAAGGCTTATTATGGGTCAAGTGAACATTTCAGAGACTTTGACACGTTGTTCTTGTTGTTGTTGTGGTCTTCAGGGACTGGTTTGATGCAGCTCTCCATGCTACTCTATCCTGTGCAAGCTTCTTCATCTCCGAATAACTACTGCAATCTACATCCTTCCGAATCTGCTTAGTGTATTCATCTCTTGGTCTCCCTCTACGATTTTTACCCTCCACGCTTCCCTCCAGTACTAAATTGGTGATCCCTTGATGCCTCCCAATGTGTCCTCCTAACCGATGTCTATTCTAGTCAAGTTGTGCCACAAATTCCCCTTCTCCAGAATTCTATTCAGTACCTCCTCATTAGTTACTTGACCAACCCATCTAATCTTCAGCATTCTTCTGTAGCACCACATTTCGAAAGCTTCTATTCTCTTCTTGTCTAAACTATTTATCGTCCATTTGTCAGTTCCATACACAGCTACATTCTATACAAATACTTTCAGAAAAGACATCCTGACACTTAAACCTATACTCGATGTTAACAAATTTCTCTTCTTCACAAACGCTTTCCTTGCCATTGTCAGTCTACATATTATCTCCTCTCTACTTCCACCATCATCAATTACTTTGCTCCCCAAATAGCAAAACTCCTTTACTACTTTAAGTGTCTCATTCCGTAATCTAATTCCCTAGCTTCACCTGATTTAATTCGGCTACATTCCATTATCGTCGTTTTGCTTCTGTTGATGTTCATCCCATATCGTCTTTTCAAGACACTGCCCATTACGTTCAGTTAGCCTTCCAGGTCCTTTGCTGTCTCTGACAGGATTACAATGTCATCGGCAAACCGAAAGTATTTATTTCTTCTCCCTGGACTTAAATTCCTGCTCCGAATTTTTCTTTTGTTTCCTTTACTGCTTGCTCAATATACAGATTGAATAACATCGGGGAGAGGCTACAACCCTGTCTCTCTCCCTTCCCAACCACTGCTTCCCTTTCATGCCCCTCAACTCTTCCAACTGCCATCTGGTTTCTGTACAAACTGTAAATAGCCTTTTGCTCCCTGTATTTGACCCTTGCCACCTCCATAATTTGAAAAGGAGTATTCCAATCAACTTTGTCAAAAGTTTTCTCTAAGTCTACAAATGCTAGAAGTGTAGGTCTGCCTTTCCTTAATCTTTCTTCTAAGATAAGTCTTAGTGTCAGTATTGCCTCGCATGTTCCAACATTTCTACAGAATTCAAACTGATCTTTGGACAACACGGTTATAGAGATCAAACAGCGATTAGTATGATTAATCAATTATTCAAAAACAGTCTTAATCGCATTTATTATTGTTATTATTATACCGCCAACCGGTTTCAACCCAACGTAGGGGTCATCTTCTGGGCGTTTACACTGTGAAATTATAGATATCCGTCAGAAAGACTCTATTATACCAGAGGTAAAATTAGGAATTTTTAGGTTATCCTTGATTGTCGATATTTCCATAACCTCAAATAAGTGACAACATCTCTGTGGATGGAGAGCCATGACATACCGCTACCACGGCTACCATACGAGCACACCAGCTGCTACCATGACGACGGCGTCCTCGCTACACAGACCAGAGGGCGCCTGATACACGCTTTGTAATCCATGGCAACGGCGTCCTCACCACAAGGAGTAGAGGGCGTTGTAGTCCTTCCATATTAACCGTTTTAGTAAACTGACTCAAATGTTTTCTACGTTAATGTACGAATAGATATTTTATAATACAAGACGACACCAGTTTTTGTATGTCACAAATTGTTTTACTTTATATTATGGCAAATAATGTAATATACTATTAGGAATTTATGTGTTGACTACGGAACATTTGGTATTATTTTATAATTAACGCTACAATTGTAACTCTTTTTAAATGGAATGGTTACGTTTTCTGTTATTTACTGTCACTTAAATTTATGTTAAACCAAGGTGACTAGTAATTACATACAATAAACCGTATTAAATGCCGTTGATCGCCGCTGGGGGTGTTGCCGTCTATTCACGTGATCTCGGTACGCTGTTTAAGCCCATACGAAGGGTTAGTCTCGCATAGTTTCCTGCCGTTATGTAGACAGGAGTCACACCACCAGCAGTCGAACAATGGGTAACATATTTTAAATTTACGTAATTTTACCTGTTGTATAACAGAGTCTTTGTGACGGATATCTATAATTTCACAGTGTAAACGCCCAGAAGATGATCCCTACGTCGAGTTGAAACCGGTTCGTGGTATAATAATAATAATAAATGCGATTAAGACTGTTTTTGAATAATAGATCAAACTGATCTTCCCAGAGGTCGGCTTCTACCAGTTTTTCTATTTGACACGTTAACCACAATATTCGGAAGCGGCAGCAGTAGGCACGTGTGTCGACATTGGTCACGTTTCTGCCCAACTTGAGAAGCATAGGTCAACGACTGAAGAATCAGTCGCCGCCCTAGAAACTTTGCGACGTTGCAAAGACACCGAATAAATACCTCCGACAAACGGGCGTGAGATGTTCTTCGAGGACGTCCTTCGTGGGGAGAAGGAAGACACGAAGAACGTCGCCGGCAGGGACGGACCGTTGGTTAGGCAGCGGACGTCATACTTTGCTACAACGACTCAGCCGCTACGCTGCTACACAGAAGAAGCTATAAATACAGGCCAATAGGTCAACGTAAAAGACGTAATTCCAGGTGTTACCAGAAAGAAGTTGTACTTACCCATGTGGCTGGTCAGGTCGAAGGGACTGCGGCCTCACCAAATGGGTCACTTGTGAGGCTAGGGATTGATGAACTCCGCCGAAAGACGCGCAACCTGAGGGTCGCTGGTTCGATTCCGGGACGGAGCACTCCGCGCCACGCCGTAGCCGCCTATTAACACACAACGGGCGATTTCACAAGGAGAAGAGCGCTCCGCCCCCGCAATGAGTGACGGGCACTGTGCTGAATGGAAGAACAAACCGCGGGCGCGACGTTACGACACCGCCGTTCTGTAACCGCGCGGAGTTGAGCGACTTAAAACACATTGTACTACTCTGTTTGTTCGAAGGGTCTTATGTCTCAATAAATGACTGTTAGTGGAACCACCAATGTTTCTCTCGCACCTCACCCTCTAAGCCAAGGAAAGAGCCCTCTGCACTGCCCACAAAGAGTCGTCTTCTCTCCCTCCATCCCCAAAAAACTAATGACCTTTGCTCCCCTCTGTCACTGACACTTACTATCTAGTGTCACTAAACCCAATACACTGGTAAAAAGAAAGAAAATTCCTGTGTTATATTGCAAGACGTCGTGGTCTCCTGACCTTCACTGCTTACATATTCCGCCCTCACAATCATATTCCGCACATCAAGACGCTTCATTCGAACCCCAACTCGATAAGATAAAGTCAATGTTGTATGAATTCATGTAAATAATATGCAAATAACAAATAAATCGCAAGTGCGCACGGAGGTTGAAATACTCGAGGCTGGCATACACACACACACATTCAAGACACGACGGTCACGAAAGCTTTTAGTTCGGGAGGGGCAAACCGCACGCCAGGAGGCCGGTCCCCTCAGAGGACGAGTCAACCTATCTACGTCGGCTGGCGACCGCCTGTAGAGCAGACAGCATTTGCCCGAGTGAAAGGGAGAACGACCCCGTGTTCGGTTTAAAAGCAAATTCTGCTACATTGTGTGGGAGCGCCCAGCCTACGCATTCTTTACAAACATAGCACGCAGTTTCAGAGGTTTTCACAGGGAGACAACAAACGCCAAATGCCAATGCTACAGATTTATGGATTGGACACCTTAAACGAAACGTCATTCTCCCATTTTAGAAGAGCAATGATGATTGGCAGACGATATTCCTGATGCCTTGAGCTGAAGGAGTAATGGAAGAGACCGAAAGATATACCCCTTCACGTCTGGTGTGGAGAGGGGCCGTCCTGTTGTCGCTCTCGGAGCGAAACACGTAACGAGAGCGTGTGTGCTCGTACGTGCACTCAAAGAGCGAGGAACGAGTCTCTCCTCAGTACTTCACTGGGAGAGCACCTCTGTCGAGAGCGAATCAGAGTGCGACTCTATATTGAGTCCTTGCGATTAAGCGTCGTTCACTGTGTTGGCTGCCACACTTATTGTGCGGTGTGAACGGACAGAGTTATAGTTAAACGACCGCGAGCGAATTTTTGAGTGGCATCGCGGTGGACTAATTATCCGACCGGTGTACCATGCCAATAGGTAGACTAGGGGCAAATAGGAGTCCTTGACTTCATCAAGGCGTAGGGAGAGATTGATTGGCGAAGGTCAATCCAGATAGAACGAGAGTTATCTTATTTGTCAGCAGCGAGCGGCGCAGACAGCAGTCATCGCAGCTTACGGTATTGTGCGCTCTTGCGAGCCCCATATTTCCTCCACAACAGTACACTTCACTGCATTTCACACGCGACAGCCTCGACCGTACCTAGCAACATTCTAACGGATAATTATTCAAGTTGAGTAGGTGCGGCTCTCAACCATTCTGCCAAGTCAATAACAATCTTAAACTTTGTATAGAAATTTCATTAGCGAATCCTGTCCTTAAGAGGTAACTTCACATGCCGAAAAGAACCCGCAAATAACTTGTTCAGTTCATAACTAAATGTGCCATTGTGATTTCTAGGAATTTTTGCAAAAAATAATAATTTTCGTTACTTTCATGTTTTTCTTACACTAACTAGAACTACTCCAGTACCCAAGTATCCCACTAGTTACTTAAGAAATTTTGTGAATTTTTGTGTCATTTCCTTACAGCAGACGATTCCAGAAGATATTTATTGCTGAAAGTTTTTCAGGCATTTCTCTTTCGAACGTTAGGAGCGTCTGTCTGACTTCTATAGTAATGTGGGGGTGGAAATTGCATCTTGCAGGGGCCACAATATTGTTGATTATGCTAGTTTTTGCTCATCAGCTTATAATTTGCATACGATTCATATAAATGTTATCCGTTGATAACGTTTCTGACGTGAATTTCATGTACTGCCTCGTTCCATGACCACAGAGATTTGCTAGTCAATTTGGTCCTAATGAAGTAGACATGTAAAATAAAATAAAAATAAATAACTAACTTTCCAAAGCGAAATTTTTCATTTTGCAGCGAAGCGTGCACTTATATGGAATTTCTGGCAAGTTAAAAGCGTGTGCGCCAGAACGAGAATCGAACTCGGGACCTTCGCCGTGTTCTACCAGCTAAGCGACCCAAGTAGGACTCAGAACCTGTCCTCACAGCCTTACTTCCGCCAGAACCTCGTCCTCTATCTTCCGAATTTCGGAGAAAACTCATGCAAAACATGCGAGACCGGCCTTCCCAGAAGATAGAAATTTGCAGAGCGACTGCTTGGCTACAGCCTGGGGCTATGGGGCTATGCCACGTCTCCGCAGTATCCTTTGTTCCAGGAATGCCGCTCTCGAATGTTTTGCAGGAGAACTTCTGTGAGGTTTGGAAAGTATTAGATGAGGTACTGCCGGAAGTAAGGCTGTGAGGGTGTTGTTCTCGGCGGAACTCCACCGGATCCCAAATCCATTTACGCCTCTACTACACTGAAAACCCAAAGAAACTGGTACACCTGTTGCGATCACGCGGAAGTACCGCAACACAACATCGCATGGACTGTACGAATGTCTGAAGTAGCGCTGGGGGGAAATGACACCATGAATCCTGCAGGGCTGCCCATAAATCCGTAAGAGTACGAGGGGGTGGAGATCTCTTCTGAACAGCGCTTTGTAAGGCATCCAGGATATGCTCAATAATGTTCTTGTCTGGGGAGTCTGGTGCCAGCGAAGTGTTTAAACTCTGAAGAGTGTTCCTGGAGCCACTCTGTAGCAATTCTGGACGTGTCAGGTGTCGCATTGTCATGCTGAAATTGGCCAAGTCCATCAGAATGCACAGTGGACATGAATGGATGCAGGTGATCAGACAGGATGCTTGCATACGTGTCATCTGTCAAAGTCCTACCTAGATGTATCAGGGGTCACATACCACTCCAACTGCACACGCCCCACACCATTACAGAGCCTCCACCAGCGTGAACGATCCCCTGCTGACATGCAGGGTCCATGGATTCATGAGGTTGTCTCCATGCCCGTACAAGCCCATCCGCTCGATATAATTGAAACGAGACTCGTCCGACCAGGCATCATTGTAAGACGTGTATATTTCTGTTGTCTATTGTCAAACCACAATTTATGAAAGATGTTTATATTTTATTAATACGATTAAGTAGGAATAATTAATATTTGTCATGTTGCAAATAATTGTGGTAGAAGGGAATTCTGCACCAAAGTATTGTTGGCAAGAGAGACCGCACATTGATATGAATTTTGTAATGGTAGCAGGGACTGTCTGCACCAGAAAGCATTGATGGCGGGAGAGACCGCACTTTAGCGTTCGTAGGAAATCAAGTAGTAAGCGAGAAGTGAAGCGAGTCGGTAGCAGGTCTGAAGCGAGAGGTTGAGAGGAGCGGTGTGCCTGACAGCCACCAGCTACGATTCACAGGAGACTGTAAACGGATGTACAGAGACATCAGCTAACTATTATCATAAGAGGAACTAATATTATTGAATTATTTTCTTTGCGAAACTCAAGACTACTAAAGGTATGTTTGCGCAATGCTAGTTGTAAGATTATTGTAAAAGGTAAGTCCCATTTGAACGTTTGTAAAATCATTTCATTACCAGCAGTAAATATTTGAAGAAACGTTTTCAGAATATAATTAATTTTTGCCAACAATGTTGCATTACTGATTATAATCCATCACAAAAACCATCAACGTAAAACTTTGCAAAAATTTTATTGTTGTCAAGAAAAAGTGTAAATATGAATTATGTAACTTCAGTCAAATTAATTAACGTCAGCTTTTCTATTAAAGAATAACGTCAGCTTTGGTAATAAATACAGCCACTTATTATGACAGCCCACCAGCAGTTAATAAAGTATAGTAAAACAGAGTAAGTATATTCATGTCGCAGTTCGATGTAGCAGTCAGATGGCGATCCAGTAACAGTAAAAAAGGTAAGGAACAGTTTTGGGTTATTGCAGATAACGACTGAGAGCCACGATGTTTCGTCGAAATAATCAGAAAATCACTTTTAATAAGCAGCATTTAAATTTATATGCGAAAATTGAGAAAGAGAATTAATTTCAAAGGGAAGATTTCATTTGTTATTATTACGCAAGAGGTAGAAATCCAACGGGAAGGTTTCATAGGATATTGTAGAAGGGAGGGCTGCGTAACAAAGGGGATATAGAGGAGACGGTTATTGCGTAACAAAAGAGAGATATAGAGGAGACGGGAAGGTTTCATCATGTTTCCAGTCATCAACAGTCCAATGTTGGTGTTGACGGGTCCAGGCGAGGCGTAAAGTCTTGTGTAGTGCAGTCATCAATGTTACACGAATGCGACTTCGTCTCCAAAAGCACATATCGATGCGGTTTCGTCGAATGGTTCGCATGCTGACACTTGTTGACGGTCCAGCACTGAAATTTGCAGCAGTTAACGGAAGGGTTGCACTTCTGCCACGTTGACCGATTCTCTTTAGTCGTCGTCGGTCTCGTTTTTGCAGGATCTTTTTCAGGCCGCAGCGATGTTGGAGATCTCATGTTTTACCGTATTTCTGATACTCACAGTACATTAATGAGAAGGTCGCACGGGGAAATCCCCACTTCTTCGCTACTTCGGAGATGCTGTGTTCCTTCGCTCGTGCGCCGACTGTAACACCACGTTCAGACTCACTTAAATCTTGATAACCTGCCATTGCAGCAGCAGTAATCGATCTAGCAACTGCACCAGGTATTTGTTGTCTTTTGTAGGACTTGCTAACAGCTGCGCGGTATTCTGGCTGTCTACATATATCTGTATTTGAATACGCATGCCTATACCAGTATCTTTGGCATTTCAGTGTATTTCGGTGTACAGTTCCTTTAATAATATGGCGATAATTGTCCGCATACCCTCTTAGAGTAAACAACGGCAATCGCGACGTGACGCAATTTTCAACAATACAGGGGCCTCTTCGACGTCCCATGTCGTTTCTTAGCAACAGTCTGAGAAGAGTCGAATGGCGAGCAACGTGAATGGCGCTGTCCGCATTCCTCAGAACCTTAAGAAATCGTCAAACGCAGTGGGCGCACGAGCAACGACAGCGATCTCTGGTAAGTCATTGATCAGCATCTGATTTCCGCCAATACCTGGCAGTCAACACACAGGCGTTAAATAGATTGCATTTTTCTTCGGGCGCGTAACATTGATTCTCACTTCACGTATGTTGAATGAATACGGAGATCTTCAACACAGCAGTTATATTCGAGGCATTTTAATTTTGCAAATCAGTCGTCCAGACTGTTCATCACAGTTCGTGTAAAGCAGTTTGTGTCGGAGAACCACTAACTTCACAAATTTTGTAATTAGAGTAAAATCGGAATACTAGAAATTATACGTGATTCTACAAAGATGCCCATGCCGATTTCGCTCGTATAGATAACGTCCGGCATGTTTAGTACATCACCATGCTGCCGTGAAACAGATGTTATCCATCGCCCTATCGTAAAGAATAATGCTTTTATAAGTCTTTCTAACGTATTTTAGATTAATTTCAGGCATTAAGTTCTATTTTTAGTCAAATCTAGAGTCCGATTCCACCTGTCAGCTTTGACTAATAACAGCCTGATTAGTAACTCACGTAAGCTATGCTGTATTACAATTACATCGCTATTTCCCAAGTGGTGGTTAAGCAGGAAGCAAAGTGCACAGCTTTTGTTGCTACTCGTAAATCAAGTAGCAACCGTATTTATGATCTTAGTTCTCGTAAATACACTCCTGGAAATGGAAAAAAGAACACATTGACACCGGTGTGTCAGACCCACCATACTTGCTCCGGACACTGCGAGAGGGCTGTACAAGCAATGATCACACGCACGGCACAGTGGACACACCAGGAACCGCGGTGTTGGCCGTCGAATGGCGCTAGCTGCGCAGCATTTGTGCACCGCCGCCGTCAGTGTCAGCCAGTTTGCCGTGGCATACGGAGCTCCATCGCAGTCTTTAACACTGGTAGCATGCCGCGACAGCGTGGACGTGAACCGTATGTGCAGTTGACGGACTTTGAGCGAGGGCGTATAGTGGGCATGCGGGAGGCCGGGTGGACGTACCGCCGAATTGCTCAACACGTGGGGCGTGAGGTCTCCACAGTACATCGATGTTGTCGCCAGTGGTCGGCGGAAGGTGTACGTGCCCGTCGACCTGGGACCGGACCGCAGCGACGCACGGATGCACGCCAAGACCGTAGGATCCTACGCAGTGCCGTAGGGGACCGCACCGCCACTTCCCAGCAAATTAGGGACACTGTTGCTCCTGGGGTATCGGCGAGGACCATTCGCAACCGTCTCCATGAAGCTGGGCTACGGTCCCGCACACCGTTAGGCCGTCTTCCGCTCACGCCCCAACATCGTGCAGCCCGCC
Organism: Schistocerca cancellata; assembly: GCF_023864275.1. Classification (NCBI taxonomy): domain Eukaryota; kingdom Metazoa; phylum Arthropoda; class Insecta; order Orthoptera; family Acrididae; genus Schistocerca; species Schistocerca cancellata. The sequence continues at coordinate 14,923,266 of NC_064637.1, forward strand.
TCCAGTGGTGTCGCGACAGGCGTGAATGGAGGGACGAATGGAGACGTGTCGTCTTCAGCGATGAGAGTCGCTTGTGCCTTGGTGCCAATGATGGTCGTATGCGTGTTTGGCGCCGTGCAGGTGAGCGCCACAATCAGGACTGCATACGACCGAGGCACACAGGGCCAACACCCGGCATCATGGTGTGGGGAGCGATCTCCTACACTGGCCGTACACCACTGGTGATCGTCGAGGGGACACTGAATAGTGCACGGTACATCCAAACCGTCATCGAACCCATCGTTCTACCATTCCTAGACCGGCAAGGGAACTTGCTGTTCCAACAGGACAATGCACGTCCGCATGTATCCCGTGCCACCCAACGTGCTCTAGAAGGTGTAAGTCAACTACCCTGGCCAGCAAGATCTCCGGATCTGTCCCCCATTGAGCATGTTTGGGACTGGATGAAGCGTCGTCTCACGCGGTCTGCACGTCCAGCACGAACGCTGGTCCAACTGAGGCGCCAGGTGGAAATGGCATGGCAAGCCGTTCCACAGGACTACATCCAGCATCTCTACGATCGTCTCCATGGGAGAATAGCAGCCTGCATTGCTGCGAAAGGTGGATATACACTGTACTAGTGCCGACATTGTGCATGCTCTGTTGCCTGTGTCTATGTGCCTGTGGTTCTGTCAGTGTGATCATGTGATGTATCTGACCCCAGGAATGTGTCAATAAAGTTTCCCCTTCCTGGGACAATGAATTCACGGTGTTCTTATTTCAATTTCCAGGAGTGTATATATCACTACGTTTTTCTGAATATGGCACCATTTCCGAAGGCGGGGTAGGCCACAAACTTAAGAGCACAGCTGACATTGCAGCGCGTGAGACTATCTGCAGTTACCGGTATATATTGTAACCTTGATTTTCAAAAATATTTGGTTGTTTTTCTAATAATATGCCACGATTAGGCAGCAACGTAAGAGGACAGTTATGTAGGTGAAGTCTAGTTCTTCGTCCCACGGTTCGTTAATTTTCATTACGTGTTTGTTGTTATTCCTTGTAGGATTATTTATTTATTTACCTCTTGTCTCTATATACCGTAGGTCAAGTCTAGTTGTCGATTCCAACGTTAGTTATGTTTCCCGTTCTTCCAGTAGCATAGCGAGTGATATAAAAAAGTTAAACCTTTGACGAAACAATTTACAACAAATAAAAATCAAGAAAAATAGCGGAACGTGGAATCAACAATTAGAGTGATACCATACATGGCAGTTCTCAAAGAATGCGCAGTACACACTGCGGTAACAGCAGTAGTACAGAAAGTGACACCAAAACGGAAATCGTATAAGTGTGCATTCTTTTAGAATTTTCATGCGTGATACCGCTCTAATTGTCCACTGCACGTTCCATTATTATGTCATTTTCATTAGGCGTGGCTCCCTAATTCCTTTAGAATTTACCTGTATGTTACCGCTTCCTGTACAACTGCAAAAAAGCGATAAATAACCTTGGACTCTTCAACCAGAATTGACCTATACAGCTCACTTCTGGTTATTGATTACAAGATTGCTATTTTTTCGTTACTTGTACAGTGACTTTTTTGTAATTTTTTCGTTACTTTTAGAAATTTTTCTTTTAGAAATTGTGTGTTGCCTCCTCCTTACTTCCCGCTAGTTTGTGACCTTCAACCCCCCCCCCCCCCCCCGGCCTCTAAGATTCAACTACCGATATTCCATAATATTACGAGTTTACTTTGCGAGACACTGCAGGGAACTTTAATGGTAGTCTGTGGTTCTTTGACTTACTAGCGTAAACTATGATAATGATCCAGGCACTGAGAAAAAGAAGGGCCAAAAGCACATATGCAAAGTTTAGAGAAGAACAGATATTTGTGAAAAACAAATTTGTAAGGAAACCACAGTCTTGTTTTTTTAACATCCCATACTTCCTATAAAAATCATTTAATATTTATTATTATTATTATTGTTAAACTACAAATTTTGTATATATAGGCCAGAGACAATTCTGTCTTTTAACTGTAGTGTAATTTGTAATTAATGAAAAAGTAGTATCACAACATAGGTAACAGACACTTCATGCACCACACACATAGTTGTGGTATATACCAACACTTCACATTCCTCGTTATCATCATTTTCATTAAGAACATTCTCCGGCTTGAGGTCGAGACAAAACTATCTGTTCACTCTAGCCATGAAATCTAGAATTTTTTTGTATGTCTTTGTGTTTCAAGTTTGATATGGTATTTTCTTAAGTGTTTGTGTTTAAAGGTTGGCATTTGCCTTCCACCTGCGTGTTGGGGCACTAGATTTTGCAAGGAATCTACAGACGGTGAAGAAATAGGAAATTGTGGTCTCCCTCAATGTGGCTTGAAGAAAATGGTGTCCTCCCACGATTCCAATCTAGAATACGTAACCCAAATTATCGAGCCGGCCAGGGTGGCCGAGCGGTTCTAGGCGCTACAGTCTGGAACCGCGCGACCGCTACGGTCGCAGGTTCGAATCCTGCTTCGGGCATGGATGTGTGTGATGTCCTTAGGTTAGTTAGGTTTAAGTAGTTCTAAGTTCTAGGGGACTGATGACCTCAGAAGTTAAGTCCCGTAGTGCTCAGAGCCATTTGAACCATTTTGAACCAAATTATCGTCACTGCCACTCGTCGAAAGAATAGCAGAGCCTTCTTGAGTTGCTCTCTGGCTGAAGTTGCCTTCTGACATGTTTAGAAATGGGCTTGTTGGTTGTTTAATGTTGAGAGTTTGATCAGTTTGTTTTTCTTCCCATTTTCACGTTCTAGAAATTCCTGCTTCTTTGGGCTATTACTAAGAATTCTTGGTTCAAATGGCTCAGAGCACTATGCGACTTAACTTCTGAGGTCATCAGTCGCCTAGAACTTAGAACTAATTAAACCTAACTAACCTAAGGACATCACACACATCCATGCTCGAGGCAGGATTCGAACCTGCGACCGTAGCGGTCGCTCGATTCCAGACTGTAGCGCCTAGAACCGCACGGCCACTCCGGCCGGCTAAGAATTCTTGTTCTACTTCTATTTCCTCCAAGAGCGAGCTGTTCTCTTACAGGTGGTTGCTTTAGGCAGACGGGGAGATACCTTCAGTAATACCCAGTGTCTTGAGCTGTTTAAACACTACTAGTCGCTAGCAGACTTACAACTGGAGTAGCGCTTGTGTTGTTCGTGTCTGTTATATCCATCCTGTTGGTGTCATTATCAGTATTTTCTGGTACATTTCCAACTACTGCATCTTTTGAAACTTCCTGGCAGATTAAAACTGTGTGCCGGACCGAGACTCGAACTCGGGACCTTTGCCTTTCGCGGGCAAGTGCTCTACCACTGAGCTACCCAAGCACGACTCACGCCCCGTCCTCACAGCTTTACTTCTGCCAGTATCTCGTCTCTTACCTTCCATACTTTACAGAAGCTCTCCTGCAATAGAAGGTAGGAGACGAGATACTGGCAGAAGTAAAGCTGCGTGGACGGGGCGTGAGTCTTCTTGGGTAGCTCAGTGGTAGAGCACTTGCCCGCGAAAGGCAAAGGCCCGAGTTCAAGTTTCGGTCCCGCTCACAGTTTTAATCTGCCAGGAAGTTTCAGAACCCATGATAACTGCTTATCCTCTTGATATTTGGGTTCTACAAACTGAGGAAGTACAATCATTACTACAGAAGTGGCAGAATTTGCAGAGGAAGATAGTAAAACCCGAGACTCACAATTTCAGTACTCTAGATGTTAATAGCGTGTAGGCTACATGTGCAAAACTATGACGGTTTCCTGACAGTCACAGATTTTATATAATCAATTGCTCACTGCATCCCACTGCTCCCTGTGGCCCAGTCTTCCCTACGCATAAACGTTTTTGGTGACTGGCAACCGAGTGTTGGACACTTAAAAGACATTAAGTGATCGTTGCTCGACGTAATCCTGTCGACAGCCCACAGGTGTAAGGCTGGCATGACGCCCAGAGAAAACAAGCACTTACCTTCTTGTAGGGTAAACGTTCGTCACCAATAGTGCTACTGTATTTGGAGTAAAATTAAGCACTTTGATTTTAAACTTTAGAGTAAATAATGTAATAGTTATTGAAACGAACTGTTGGATGTCCAGTATTCGCTATCGACCACTGTGAAAACTTTCGGAGCCAAATTATCTCATTCGGTGTGCTTTGTCAGGATTAATGGCACAACTTGACAAGAAGAAGGGACCGGTTGGTTGGACATGTTCTGAGGCATCAGGGGATCACAAATTTAGCATTGGAGTGCAGCGTGGAGGGTAAAAATCGTAGAGAGAGACCGAGATATGAATACACTAAGCAGATTCAGAAGGATGTAGGTTGTAGTAAGTAATGGAAGAAGCTTGCACAGGATAGAGTAGCATGGAGAGCTGCATCAAACCAGTCTCAGGACTGAAGACCACAACAGCAACAACAACAAAACCGCTATCTGATGCTCACGGTTTGTCCCAATCTACATCACATATAAAGGCATACCAAGGATCCATGCTACAGGGGAGGGGGAGGAAAATCATATTAGTCTTGAGAAACAGGGAGCAGGGACAACAGGCATCATTTCTAAATAAATAAAACTGAAAACTAGTGAAAGTCTGTTTTTAAGAATAGAGCTTTTTAAGTTAGTGTTCTCAGATTTCGACATCTGCATGTACAGAGTAACAGTTATTGAACTATGTTTGGTGCCACCGCCAGACACCACACTTGCTAGGTGGTAGCCTTTAAATCGGCCGCGGTCCGCTAGTATACGACGGACCCGCGTGTCGCCACTGTCAGTGTTGCAGACCGAGCGCCGCCACACGGCAGGTCTAGAGACAGATCCTAGCACTCGTCCCCAGTTGTACAGCCGACTTTGCTAGAGATGGAACTGACACATAGCGCTCTCATTTTCCGAGACGATAGTTAGCATGGCCTTCAGCTACGTCAATTGCTACGACCTAGCAAGGCGCCAGGATCATTTAATATTTATCTATGGATGCCTGTACCGTCAGACCGATGTTCTCCAATTGTGGATTAAAGTTAAGTATTCCAAGAGCTTCGTACTTTATTTGCCACTATAATTTCCCTTAACTGTTCCAGGCCTTACGCCAGCCTGCGTGAGCTTTAACGCGTGCATTTCGGCTTCCTCCAAACCCCGTGAATTGGCTCCTGCCGATTCACAACACTATGTGCAATAAAATCGTCATAACTTCTGAACGGTTTGCGTTAGGACGTTCAAACTGCACGGTTGGCCACGGAGCATGACGGGTATTAGCATGCACCTTGTTTCGTTTAGCGATGAAGACCACTTTCATTTGGATGGGTTCATCAGTAAGCAAAATTGGTGCGTTGGGGGGACTGAGAATTCGCATTTCGCGATCGAGAAGTCTCTTCACCCTCAACGGGTGACTGTGTGGTGTGTGATATCTAGTCACGGAATAATCCATTAGATATTCCTCGATGCCACGGTGACTACCGAACGGTACATGAAGGCTTTGGAAGACGGCTTCATCCCCACTATCCAAACTGACCCTGATTTCGCCAAGTTGTCGTTCATGCAAGACGGAGCTCGACCCTATCGAAGCAGGAGGATGTTTGAAGTCCCGGAGGAGCATTTTCGGGACTGCATTCTGGCTCTGGGCGTGCAGAGGCCACTGTATGAATCTCGATTGGCCGCCATATTCTCTGGATCCGAACAAATTCGACTCCTTTTTGTGGGGCTATATTAAAGACAAGGTGTACAGCAATAACCCCAGAACCGTTGCTGAGCTGAAAACACTCATTCAGGAGATCATTGACAGCACCGATGTTCCGACACTTCAGCGGGTCATGCAGAATTTCGCTATCCGTCCGCGCCACATCGTCGCCAATGATGGAGGGCATACCTAACATGTCACAATGTAAATTCGGATATTTTTAGTGACGTTTACATGTTGAATAAAGTTTGTGCACGACGAGTTTGTAACTAATTTACGTTTTTGTCGTATAGTTCAATAATTGTCATCCTGTACATACACATCTATACTTTGCAAACCACCGTGAGGTGAATGGTAGACGATACGTCCCACTGTACCAGTTATTAGGGTTTCTTGCTGTTCCATTCACGTATGGAGTGCGTGTAGTAATTATTCCAATCTTTTCCTCACGATCCCTATGCCAGCGAAACGTAGGGGACTGTAGTATATTCCTAGAGTCATCATTTAAAGCCGGTTCTCGAAACTCTGTTCATAGACACTCTGGGTAGTTTACATCTATCTTCGAGTGTCTTCCAGTTTAGCTTCTTCAGTATCTCTGAGACACTCTCCCATGGTTTAAACAAACCTGTGACCTTTCGTGCTGCCCTTCTCTCTGTACGTTCATATCCTCTCTAAGTCCCCCACTCACTTGCACAATAAAATGGCTCTGAGCACTATGGGACTTAACATCTGAGGTCATCAGTCCCCTAGAACTTAGAACTACTTAAACCTAACTAACCTAAGGACATCACACACATCCATGCCCGAGGCAGGATTCGAACCTGCGACCGTAGCAGTCCCGCGGTTCCGGACTGCAGCGCCTAGACCGCACGGCCACCGCGGCCGGCTACTTGCACGATATTCACAGGCTGGTCGCACGAGTGGTTTGCCTGCTATCTCCTTTGTACACTGATTGTACTTCCCCAGAATTCTACCAATAAACCGAAGTCTACCACAACTGAGTCTATGTGATCATTCCAGTTCATGTCCCTACAAAGTGTTACGTCCAGGTATTTGTATGAGTTGCCCAATTCTAACAGTGACTCAATTGATATTATAGTCATGAGGATATTACGTGTATTTTGTTTTGTGAGGTGCACAATTTTATATTTCTGAACATTTAAAGCAAGTTGCCAATCTCTGCACCACGTTGAAATCTTATCAAGGTCTGACTGAATATTCATGCAGCTTCTTTCAGACAGTACTTCATTATACATAACTGCATCACCTGCAAAAAGCCTCAAGCTAGTATTAATATTGTCTGCAAGGTCATTAATATACAAAAAAACCAGCAAGGGTCCCAACACACTTCCTTTGGGTATACCTGAAGTTGCTTCTACATCTCACGATGATTCTCCATCCATTCTGAATAACACATGCATTGCACTGTCGTTTTTATCCGCCGGTACAGGGCAAGTGGTTTTCAAGTAAAATGCCTTGTCTGTACGGAAATATACGTAATGGACGTACGAGTCCAGGTCGTAGACGCACGGTTGACGACGTATGCGGGTTTGGCTCTGGTCGCGGATCTTGCTCAGATAGCCAAATGGTGAGGCGACCGCTCGCGGTAAGTTGGAAATTCAGTTTCGAGCCCCGGTCCGGGACGAATTTTCACTGTCATCACTTCATTATACAGCTGATGGTTGCCCATATACAGAACTGCGAATACATTTCATATACACTACTGGCCGTTAAAATTGCTACACCACGAATATGACCTACTACAGACGCGAAATTTAACCGACAGGAAGAAGATGATGTGATATGCAAATAATTAGCTTTTCAGACCATTCACACAAGGTTGCCGCCGGTGGCGACACCTACAACGTGCTGACATGACGAAAGTTTCCAACTGATTTATCATAAACAAACAGAAGTTGACCGGCGTTGCCTGGTAAAACGTTGTTGTGATGCTTCGTGTAAGGAGGAGAATTGCGTACCATCACGTTTCCAACTTTGATAAAGGTCGGATTGTAGCCTATCGCGATTGCGGTTTATCGTATCGCGACATTGCTGCTCGCGTTGGTCGTGATCCAATGACTGTTAGCAGCCGGCCGGAGTGGCCGAGCGGTTCTAGACGCTACAGTCTGGAACCGCGCGACCGCTACGGTCGCAGGTTCGAATCCTGCCTTGGGCATGGATGTTTGTGATGTCCTTAGGTTAGTTAGGTTTAAGTAGTTCCAAGTTCTAGGGGACTGATGACCACAGCAGTTAAGTCCCCATAGTGCTCAGAGCCATTTGAACCATTTGACTGTTAGCAGAATATGGAATCGGTGGGTTCAGGAGTGTAATACGGAACGCCGTGCTGGATCCCAACGGTCTCGTATCACTAGCAGTCGAGATGACAGGCATCTTATCCACATGGCTCTAACGGATCGTGCAGCCACGTCTCGATCCTTGAGTCAACAGAGGGGGACGTTTGCAAGACGACAACCATCTGCACGAACAGTTCGACGACGTTTGCAGCAGCATGGACTATCAACTCGGAGACCATGGCTGCAGTTACCCTAGACGCTGTATCACACACAGGAGCGCCTGCGATGGTGTACTCAACGACGAACCTGGGTGCACCAATGGCAAAACGTCATTTTTTCGGATGAATCCAGGTTCTGTTTACAGCATCATGATGGTCGCATCCGTGTTTGTCGACATCGCGGTGAACGCACATTGGAAGCGTGTATTTGTCATCACCATAGTGGCGTATCAACCGGCATGATGGTACGAGGTGCCATTGGTTACACGTCTTGGTCACCTCTTGTTCGCATTGACGGCACTTTGAACAGTGGATATTACATTTCAGATGTGTTACGACCCGTGGCTCTACCCTTCATTCGATCCCTGCGAATTCCTACATTTCAGCAGGATAATGCACGACCACATGTTGCAGGTCCTTACAGGCCTTTCTCGATACAAAAATGTTCGACTGCTGCCCTGGCCAGCACATTCTCCAGATCTCTCACACATTGAAAACATCTGGTCAATGGTGGCCGAGCAACAGGCTCGTCACAATACTTCAGTCACTACTCTTGATGAACTGTGGTATCGTGTTGAAGTTTCATGGGCAGCTGTACCTGTACACGCCATCCAAGCTCTGTTTGACTCAATGCCCAGGCGTATCAAGGCCGTTATTATGGCCAGAGGTGGTTGTTCTGGGTACTGATTTCTCAGGATCTATGCACCCAAATTGCGTGAAAATGTAATCACATGTCAGTCCTAGTATAATATATTTGTTTATCATCTGCATTTCTTCTTGGTGTAGCAATTTTAATGGCCAGTAGTGTAGAACAGCCATAGAAGACAAATCTTACACACCTCCTGCAATGGACAGTTACCGTTCCCCAGTGAAGGAGTGAAGTTCCTTGAAATGACTCCGGCCTCGCAGATCGACGGGTAGCTTGTGCCGAATCGCGATCAGCACGGAACTTGTCGCACCATTCCACAACGGCAGTTTTCGACAGACGTGCTACCTCACACATATTCTTCCTTCTCCGATGGATGTCTACCGGTGTTTGTCCTTCGGCAGAGAATAAATGAATAACCGCACGTTGTACTAGTTTGGACGTATTTGGTGATAACGACGTCATAGTTCATGTTTCAGCATTTACGATATGCAAATTGGAAAGACACGAATGTCACACCAGTCCCTCGCCTACATGTCGGTGCTTATATACCCGCAGCGGAGTCGCGCTATGTTGCATATACGCTGCAGTAACGCCTTCAAACGGAAACTTTTTGAGCGTACCTTGTATAATGATAGTTTTCCGTAGAAGTGGGATATTTCTCGTGCTTCTTGATGTTGGCTAGCACATACTCTGAGCGCTATAGACAAAAAATCAATGTGAGCCCTTAGTAGGCCATTCATTGCGTCATCATTTAAACTTACTGAGGTGCCACTGGATAAGCAAATGTCAATTATGAATTATGTGGACTGCTGGGTGTTCTCTTTTGTCTTTGACACATTTCCTATTTCCTGATAACACACTTTGTCGCGAGACTACTTTTAAAAATCACATACCTAATAGGAATAAATCATGAATGGTCTAGAACCACACGAATTACTTATAAATATTGATTAGCCGAGCGGTCTAGGGCGCTGCAGTCATGGACTGTGCGGCTGGTCCCGGCGGAGGTTCGAGTCCTCCCTTGGGCATGTGTGTGTGTGTGTGTGTGTGTGTGTGTGTGTGTGTGTGTCTGTCCTTAGGATAATTTAGGTTAAGTAGTGTGTAAACGTAGGGGTTGATGACCTTAGCATTTAAGTCCCATAAGATTTCACACACATTTGAACATTTGAATAAATATTGATTTTTATGTGAATAAACAATGGGTTAGCGGAGTTTATTTTAATATGCAGATCTGTAACAAAGAAAGAAAAAGTAATATTCACAGTTCTTTTGCGTGCATGTTTAGCTATCGGTATGACAAACTGCCGGCTAAAACTTCAAGCTGCAGCGCTGAGTGCCGCAGGTTCGAATGTCGAATCTTTGATCTTTATAAATAGTGTCGTACCATTGGCTGGAAAAATTTGCGGGGATTATTTCTGTAAAGATACAGGTTGACAGAGGGCTAGGGCAATCGACGTTGCTATTTACAAAACAATACATTACTTCTGTTTGTAAATTTTATTTTTAGTTTATGTCAAAATTCTGTACGACTGACGCGCAACTTTTAGTCATGTTCGCTACGAGATTGTTTTTCCTGCCACGTATTATTTACTCTCTGAGCGTTTTCCCGCGACGAATAATTGTTCTTTGAACGGCGTATGTATACGACCAGCTGTGGCTCTGCGACACTTGTGTTGTTTGCTCTGTCTTCGACAGTTGCTTACGAGGCGAATTTGAAGCTTCCAGTATTCTGTAAAAGAGTTCTGTAACAGAAGCTTTTATTTTCGGTTTCCAGTGTCCAGCAGAAAGTTTTCTCGGCGAAAAGGTAAGAGATAATCAACTTTTGTAGCGCAAGATGAGAGTGACGCGTAATCATTAGCGATTGTGCTCATAGGTAGTTGCGAAAATGTGTGATATTTCTGTTTTCGAGGATGTTAAGATTGTTCTGTTCTTATTAGATATGTCAGCATATATGAAAAACATACGTGGTCGAACTGCTCGCAGTATCTCGTGCTCTGCAGTTTCTTGACGATCACCCATACGCAAAATCCCTACGGTAACTGAAATGGTTTTTCTTTCGGTAGTAAGTGGCTTGGAATAGATAACAAACTAGCTGCGTGTGTCTTTAATGTCGCCGCACTATAGTAAGTTTCTAATCGATTTTACGTTCACAGTGTACTGTCTGACAAGCTAATGGTCGTAACTGGCAAACATTCTGCCTTGTACGTTTGGTACCACTCAACTGGTGCAATAGTTCTCTGGAATGCGTTTAGTCAGTCCTTGCACTTTGTCCAATAAATGTAAATTATTTCTGGATGTTGCGTAAAAGTTTCATGCGTTCACTTTTGACATGAATACTGTGTCTGTGCGTGGGTTTTTCGAGATCGAAATATGTTCGTTTTGCGTCTCCCCTCCCCCCCCCCCCCCCCCACCACCTCTTCGACTCGAACGGTATCGATCTGAAATCCCGTGTCAATAGCCCTCACCACGTCATTTGAATAAAGAAGTAGTTGTGTTTCGTAGGAACGATGTTTTCTAAACCCATGTTGACTGTGTGTCAATAGACAGTTTTCTTCTAGGTAATTCATAATGTTCGAACACAATATATGTTCCAAAACCCTGCTACATATCGACGTTAACGATATGGGCCTGTAATTTAGTGGACTACCTTTCTTGAATATTGGTGTGACCTGTGCAACTTTCCAGTCTTTGGGTACGGATCTTTCGTCGAGCGAACGGTTACATATGATTGTTAAGAATGGAGCTAATGCATCAGCACACCCCAAAGGAACTGATTGGTATACAGTCTTGACCAGAAGACTTGCTTTTATTAAGTAATCTAAGTTACTTCACTATTCCGAGGACATTTACTTCTACGTTACTCATGTTGGCAGCTGTTCTCGATTCGACTTCTGGAATATTTACTTCGTCTTCTTTTCTGAAGGCATTTCGGAAGGCTGTGTTCACTAACTCTGCTTTGGCAGCACTGTCTTCGGTAGTATCTCCATTGCTATCGCGCAGAGAAGGTATTGATTGTTTCTTGCCGCCAACATACTTCACATACGACCAGAATCTCTTTGGATTTTCTGCCAGGTTTCGAGACAACGTTTCATTGTGGAAACTGTTATAGGCATCTCGCATTGAAGCCCGCGCTAAATTTCGAGCTTCTGTAAAAGATCGCCAATCTTGGGAATTTTGCGTCTGTTTAAATTTGGCATGTTTATTTCGTTGTTTCTGCAACAGTGTTCTAACCCGTTTTGTGTACCAAGGAGGATCAGCTCCGTCGTTTGTTAATTTATTTGGTATAAATCTCTCAATTGCTGCCGATACTATTTCTTTCAATGTAAGCCACATCTGGCCTACACTTCTATTATTTGGAATGAGTGGAGATTGTCTCTGAGGAAGGCGTCAAGTGAATTTTTATCTGCTTTTTTGAACGGGTATATTTTTCGCATATTTTTCAGGGATTTAGGGATTACAGTATTCAATCTCGCTACGACAACCCTGTGTTCACTAACCCCTGAATCGGTTTTGATGCTCGTTATTAACTCAGGATTATTTGTTGCATCATATACACGTTTTCTCGTCGAGTACCAGAATCCACGCAGATTTGTGACAGGGGCTAATTAACCTTAAACGGCAGCATTTCAGACGAAAGTGAGACGTGTTTATCAATTTAATCCACTAATATGATTCAGTAATAATACTACAACAGATTATCTGTGGTGATCAAACGTACATCAGATAAGGGCATAAACCATTATTTTCTCTTCTGTGCAGCTACTCTGCTTTACTTAATGTCTGCGCAGTCAATGAATACATGATCGACATTACAGAATTGCGATATCACAAACTTCAACTCGCTAAACACACTGACAGAAAAAAACTCGCAACACTGAGAAGGAGTTGTGTGACATAAAAGATTCTTAGTAGGCGTGTTTCCACATCTGAAAAATGATGTCTATTGCAGTTTCTTGCCAGGCGCATAAGAGTGGCGACAGTAACGCCACCATCACTACGTTTACAAGACGAAAACAGAATTCCGGAAACCGTTTTTGGCTGTCGTGTTTAAATTTTAAGGTCTGAAGCGACTTTGCTAGCCCAGTTGAATATGGCTCCTGGAAAACAGCTGTTACAGTTCATGATTTAGTCAGCACAACTGCTACTTCTCTTCAATTAGATCAGATTCAGTCCTTCATTGCACGGAAAGCCACTCCGTCCATTGTTGTTGTTGTGGTCTTCAGTCCCGAGTCTGGACTGATGCAGCTCTCCATGCCACTCTATCCTGTGCAAGCTTCTTCATCTCCCAGTATCTACTGCAACCTACATCATTCTGAATCTGCTTAGTGTATTCATCTCTTGGTCTCCCTCTACGATTTTTACCCTCCACACTGCCCTCCAATGCTAAATTTGTGATCCCTCCATATTACCCGAAAATTTTTAATACCTCACAGCCCAAGCACGTTTCAAAACCGGTTGCTTGTACATAGAAAAATCGATAGAGCAATTGGAAAATTTCCAGACTCGACTTTGAAGTGTTTACATGACCACCCAAAATCGGCATTGAGAAATCGGCTTACGAAATTACACTACTGGCCATTAAAATTGCTACACCACGAAAATGACGTGCTACAGACGCGAAATTTAACCGACAGAAAGAAGACGCTGTGATATGCAAATGATTAGCTTTTCAGAGCATTCGCACAAAGTTGGCGCCGGTGGCGACACATATAACGTGCTGACATGAGGAAAGTTTCCAACCGATTCCTCATACACATGGCCGTGCGGTTAAAGGCGCTGCAGTCTAGAACAGCAAGACCGCTACGGTCGCAGGTTCGAATCCTGCCTCGGGCATGGATGTTTGTGATGTCCTTAGGTTAGTTAGGTTTAACTAGTTCTAAGTTCTAGGGGACTAATGACCTCAGCAGTTGAGTCCCATAGTGCTCAGAGCCATTTTTTCTCATACACAAACAGCAGTTTACCGGTGTTGCCTGGTGAAACGTTGTTGTGATGCCTCGTGTAAGGAGGAGAAATCCGTACCATCAGGTTTCCGACTTTGATGAAGGTCGGATTGTAGCCCATCGCGATTGCGGTTTATCGTATCGCGACATTGCTGCTCGCGTTGGTCGAGATCTAATGAGTGTTGGCAGAATATGGAATCGGTGGGTTGAGGAGGGTAATAAGGAACGCCGTGCTGGATCCCAACGGCGTCGTATCACTATCAGTCGAGATGACAGCCATCTTATCCGCACGGCTGTAACGGATCGTGCAGCCACGTCTCGATCCCTGAGTTAACAGATGAGGACGTTTGCAAGACAACGGAACCCTACATTTCAGCAGGATAATGCACGACCGCATGTTTCAGGGCCTGTACGGGCCTTTCTGGGTACAGAAAATGTTCGTCTGCTGCCCTGGCCAGCACATTCTCCAGATCTCTTACCAACTGAAAACGTCTGGTCAATGGTGGCCGAGCAACTGGCTCGTCACAATACGCCAGTCACTACTCTTGATGAACTGTGGTATCGTGTTGAAGCGTATCAAGGCCGTTATTACGGCCGGAGGTGGTTGTTCTGGGTACTGATTTCTGAGGATCTATGCACCCAAACTGCGTGAAAATGTAATCACATGTCAGTTCTAGTATAATATATTTTTTCCAATGAATACCCGTTTATCATCTGCATTTCTTCTTGGTGTAGCAATTTTAATGGCCAGTAGTGTAGGTTTTGGGAGCCTCGTGTAAACGGGGTGTATGAGAGAACAAATCAGGTTGACTTTAAATACGCGCTGTCAGCGTCGTGAGCGTTAGTTGTCTTGAGACAGGACGAGGTGAGTTGATGTTTGTGAAGATTGCCTTTAAGACGACAAAAATGCGATTATCTACAAGTCACTGGATTTGAACGAGGTTGTGTAATAGGGCTACAGGAAGCTGGATGCTTTTTCTAGATGTTGCAGAAATACTTGGCAGGAATGTAGACATTGTACATGACTGCTGGCAGCATTGGTCACGAGAATGTACAGTCGCAAGAAGACCGTGTTCCGGACGGCCTCGTGGCACCACCAAGAACGAAGACCATCGTGTTCAGTGTGTGCCTCTGGCGCGTCGCACTGCATCTGCAGCAGCAATCTGAGCAGCAGTGGGCGCCACACTGATACAACAAACTGTTACAAATATCTACATCTCCATCTACATACATACTCCGCAATCCACCATACGGTGCGTGGCGGAGGGTACCTCGTACCACAACTAGCATCTTCTCTCCCTGTTCCACTCCCAAACAGAACGAGGGAAAAATGACTGCCTATTTGCCTCTGTACGAAACCTAATCTCTATCTTATCTTATCTTTGTGGTCTTTCCGCGAAATGTAAGTTGGCGGCAGTAAAATTGTACTGCAGTCAGCCTCAAATGCTGGTTCTCTAAATATCCTCAGTAGCGATTCACGAAAAGAACGCCTCCTTTCCTCCAGAGACTCCCACCCGAGTTCCTGAAACATTTCTGTAACACTCGCGTGATGATCAAACCTACCAGTAACAAATCTAGCAGCCCGCCTCTGAATTGCTTCTGTGTCCTTCCTCAATCCGACCTGATAGGGATCCCAAACGCTCGAGCAGTACTCAAGAATAGGTCGTATTACTGTTTTATAACCGGTCTTCTTTACACATGAACCACGTATTCCCAAATATTCGCCTTCCCCACAACTGCCAATACATGCTTGTCCCACTTCATATCGCTCTGCAATGTTACATCCAAATATTTAATCGACGTGACTGTGTCAAGCGCTACACTACTAATGGAGTATTCGAACATTACGGGATTCTTTTTCCTATTCATCTGCATTAATTTACATTTATCTATATTTAGAGTTAGCTGCCATTCTGTACACCAATCACAAATCCTGTCAAAGTCATCTTGCATCCTCCTATAGTCACTCAACGACAACACCTTCCCGTACGCCACAGCATCATCAGCAAACAGCCGCACATTGCTATTCACCCTATCCAAAAGATCATTTATGTAGATAGAAAACAACAGTGGACCTACCACACTTCCCTGGGGCACTCCAGATGATACCCTCACCTCCGATGAACACTCACGGTCGAGGACAATGCACTGGGTTCTATTACTTAAGCAGTCTTCGATCCACTCACGTACTTGGGAACCAGTCCCATATGCTCGTACCTTAGTTAGTAGCCTGCAGTGGGGCACCGAGTTAGTAGCCTGCAGTGGGGCACCGAGTCAAACGCTTTCCAGAAGTCGAGGAATATGGCATCCGTCTGATACCCTTCATCTACGGTTCGCAAGATATCATGTGAAAAAATGGCGAGTTGCGTTTCGCAGGAGCGATGCTTTCTAAAGCCGTGCTGATGCGTGGACAGCAACTTCTCTGTCTCAAGGAAATTCATTATATTCGGACTGAGAATATGTTCGAGAATCCTGCAACAAACTGATGTTAAGGATATTGGTCTGTAATTTTGAAGATCCGTCCGTCCTACCCTTCTTATATACAGGCACCACCTTCGCTTTTTTCCAGTCGCTCCAGACTTTACGGTGGGCAAGAGATTCTCAATAAATGCAAGCTAAGTAAGGAGCCAATGCAGTAGAGTACTCATAGATTACTTAAAGAACATCTCCGAGCCAGACACCCTGCAGTGTGCATTCCACTGACCCCAAACCACCGCCATTTGCGGCTTCACTGTGACAGCAGGCGTACTCTCGCTATTAACCCACGCGCCCTGACTACAAATCTGTTTGCCAGTTTGGTGATTCCACCTGTTGTACTGTCGTTCTTGAACAGCATTGCAGGTGTTTTCCCACAGGATAACGGTTGCCAACATACTGCTTTTGTAACCCAATATGCCTTGGCCTGCTCAATCACCAGATATGTCTCAACTGACATCATCGGACAACAACTTTAGCGTTATCCGCAAATAGCATAACTGCCTCTGTATTGACTGACCAAGTGCTACAGGCATGGATCTCCATACTACGGACTGAGATCCGGCACCTTTGCAACACAATGCATCCACGTTTGCATGTTTGCATGCAACATTCTGGTGCTTACACTGCTTGTTAATATGCTAGCATCTCACACTGGCAGTGGCTCATCGCCGATGACATTGTAATTCTGTCAGAGACAGCAAAGGACTTGGAAGAGCAGTTGAACGGAATGGACAGCGTCTTGAAAGGAGGATATAAGATTAACATCAACAAAAGCAAAACGAGGATAATGGAATGTAGTCGAATTAAGTCGGGTGATGCTGAGGGAATTAGATTAGGAAATGAGACACTTAAAGTAGTAAAGGAGTTTTGCTATTTGGGGAGCAAAATAACTGATGATGGTCGAAGTAGAGAGGATATAAAATGTAGACTGGCAATGGGAAGGAAAGCATTTCTGAAGAAGAGGAATTGGTTAACATCGAATATACACTCCTGGAAATTGAAATAAGAACACCGTGAATTCATTGTCCCAGGAAGGGGAAACTTTATTGACACATTCCTGGGGTCAGATACATCACATGATCACACTGACAGAACCACAGGCACATAGACACAGGCAACAGAGCATGCACAATGTCGGCACTAGTACAGTGTATATCCACCTTTCGCAGCAATGCAGGCTGCTATTCTCCCATGGAGACGATCGTAGAGATGCTGGATGTAGTCCTGTGGAACGGCTTGCCATGCCATTTCCACCTGGCGCCTCAGTTGGACCAGCGTTCGTGCTGGACGTGCAGACCGCGTGAGACGATGCTTCATCCAGTCCCAAACGTGCTCAATGGGGGACAGATCCGGAGATCTTGCTGGCCAGGGTAGTTGACTTACACCTTCTAGAGCACGTTGGGTGGCACGGGATACATGCGGACGTGCATTGTCCTGTTGGAACAGCAAGTTCCCTTGCCGGTCTAGGAATGGTAGAACGATGGGTTCGATGGCGGTTTGGATGTACCGTGCACTATTCAGTGTCCCCTCGACGATCACCAGTGGTGTACGGCCAGTGTAGGAGATCGCTCCCCACACCATGATGCCGGGTGTTGGCCCTGTGTGCCTCGGTCGTATGCAGTCCTGATTGTGGCGCTCACCTACACGGCGCCAAAAACGCATACGACCATCATTGGCACCAAGGCACAAGCGACTCTCATCGCTGAAGACGACACGTCTCCATTCGTCCCTCCATTCACGCCTGTCGCGACACCACTGGAGGCGGGCTGCACGATGTTGGGGCGTGAGCGGAAGACGGCCTAACGGTGTGCGGGACCGTAGCCCAGCTTCATGGAGACGGTTGCGAATGGTCCTCGCCGATACCCCAGGAGCAACAGTGTCCCTAATTTGCTGGGAAGTGGCGGTGCGGTCCCCTACGGCACTGCGTAGGATCCTACGGTCTTGGCGTGCATCCGTGCGTCGCTGCGGTCCGGTCCCAGGTCGACGGGCACGTGCACCTTCCGCCGACCACTGGCGACAACATCGATGTACTGTGGAGACCTCACGCCCCACGTGTTGAGCAATTCGGCGGTACTTCCACCCGGCCTCCCGCATGCCCACTATACGCCCTCGCTCAAAGTCCGTCAACTGCACATACGGTTCACGTCCACGCTGTCGCGGCATGCTACCAGTGTTAAAGACTGCGATGGAGCTCCGTATGCCACGGCAAACTGGCTGACACTGGCGGCGGCGGTGCACAAATGCTGCGCAGCTAGCGCCATTCGACGGCCAACACCGCGGTTCCTGGTGTGTCAGCTGTGCCGTGCGTGTGATCATTGCTTGTACAGCCCTCTCGCAGTGTCCGGAGCAAGTATGGTGGGTCTGACACACCGGTGTCAATGTGTTCTTTTTTCCATTTCCAGGAGTGTAGATTTAAGTGTCAGGAAGTCGTTTCTGAAAGTATTTGTATGGAGTGTAGCCATGTATGGAAGTGAAACATGAGGATAAATAGTTTGGACAAGAAGAGAATAGAAGCCTTCGAAATGTGGTGCTACAGAAGAATGTTGAAGATTAGATGGGTAGATCACATAACTAATGAGGAGGTATTGAAGAGAATTCAGGAGAAGTGGAGTTTGTGGCAGAACTTCACAAGAAGAAGGGACCGGTTGGTAGGACATGTTCTGAGGCATCAGGGGATCACAAATTTAGCATTAGAGGACAGCGTGGAGGATAAAAATCGTAGAGGGAGACCAAGAGATGAATAAACTAAGCAGATTCAGAAGGATGTAGGCGGCAGTAGGTACTGGGAGATGAAGAGGCTTGCGCAGGATAGAGCAGCATGGAGAGCTTCATCAAACCATTCTCAGGACTGAAGACCACAACAACAACAACAACAACAACAACAACAACATCTCGCGCTTACATTAACTTGTGATCTTGCAATGTTAAACACTTACATATGTTACGTAGAAACAGACAAATGTATTCGCCAAATTTCATCACTGCACATTAATTATTTTGTGGTGTTGCAGTTTTTTTCCGTATTTTTTCCGTATTTTCAATCGCCTGATGTACCTGTACACTACATTCCAACACTGTTCGACACAAATTTCGAATTACATATCATGTTTAAAAGAACAAAAGTTCACTGAAACACAAATATGATTAAGCTGATATAGGACAAACATAAGGAACTTGGCACGTTGGCGTCACAAGTCTTTTAGTGAACGCCATGAATCTCTTTATGCTGCTGAAAATGCTTTCCAAAAGTTGAGAAAATCACCATCAAATATTAGACCTACTGTATAGATATCTGCACATATTAAAAATGCTAATAGCAAGGGACACATTATAACATTGCCTGATGAATAACTCTCGCAAACATATTTAATGAACAGTATTCTTACACTAATGAAATAATAAGATAGGTATAACCAGAAAGACTCAAGTCGCTTTTACACTATCTACATTGTACGTAGGTGTAATACGCTGAAGCGGCAAAGAAACTGGTATAGGCATGCCTATTCAAATACAGATATATGTAAATAGGCAGAATATGGCGCTGCAGCCGTCAATGCCTATGTAAGACAACAACTGTCTGGCGCAGTTGTTAGATCGGTTACTGCTGCCGCAATGACAGGTTATGAAGATTTAAATGAATTTCAACTTCGTGTTACAGTCGGCGCACGAGCAATGGGCCACAGCATGTACCATTTCACGAGTGTACCATGAATATCAGGAACTGGGTAAAACACCAAATCTCCGACATCACTGTGGCCAGAAAAAGGTTCTAAAAGAACGGGACCATCGACGACTGGAGAGAATCATTCAAAGTGACAGAAGTGCAGCCATTCTGCAAATTGCTGCAGATTTCAACGCTGGGCCATCAACAAGTGTCAGCTTGCGAACCACTCAACGAAACATCGTCGATATGGGCTTTCAGAATCAAAGGCCCACTCGGGTACCGTTGATTACTGCATGACACAAAACTTTGCGACTCGCCTGGGTCTGTCGGCACAAACATTGGGCCGTTGATGACTGGAAAAATGTTGCCGGTCGGACGAGTATCGTTTCAAATTGTATCGAGCAGATGGACCTATACAGATATGGAGACAACCTCACGAATCCACGGACTCTGCATGTCATCAGGGAACTATTCAAGCTCGTCGAGGCTCTGTAAGGGTGTCGGGCATGTGCAGTTTGAGTGATATGGGACCCCTGATACGTCTAGATACGACTCTGACAGGTGACACGTACGTAAGCAGCCTGTCTGATCACCTGCATCCATTCATATCCGTTATGCATTCTGACGGACTTGGGCAAATCCACCAGGATGATGTGACATCCTACATGTCCAGAATTGCTACAGAATGGCTCCAGGAACACTCTTGTAAGTTTAAACACACGATGCTAGGCAGGTGTACCAGTTTCTTTGGCTCTTCAGTGTATAATACAGAATATACCTGTATACATGGCATCACCTGAAGTATCCGGGAACCACACTGTAATAATGAATTGACCAATAGACCTTACGAAAGGCGGAACAGCCAATGTGAAAGAAGCCCGAGAGTATTGTGTGGTCAGTGGAGAGGCAGTGACCACAGAATGAGTCAGCCAGGTGAGCTCCGTGATTTCCGTTGTTGACTAATCATTAGATGTCACCTGATTAACCAATTCATCAGGGATATTTGGGCCATTCTCAAGTGCCACAAGTCGACTATTGGTGGTGTGAGTGTGAAGTGGAAATGCGAAGGAACAATCACAGCTAAACCGAAACCGAGCAGAACTCACATACCAACGGGCAGGGACCATCTACCACTGTGGAGGATAGTTGCAGAAAATAGGAAGGAATGACTCGTGAGCTCCAAAATGCTAACAGATGCCCATCTACCACGACTGGGCATAGAGAGTTAAAAATATTGCCGTGTAATTGCTGAGGAGCCCATAAGCCTGGATCTATGGGGGCATGGGGGAGTCAGACAGGGGTATCTGTCCCAGGCAGCAATTTCAAAGGGTACCAAATTCATATTACTGAAGAAAAAATCCTCAGTTCACAAAGTGCCTACAGTGCATTCAGCGAGAGAAGACACAGCCTTGGCGCATGTGCTTTGCTCGTCCACGACGGCCAATCAGATTGTGAGCTTTTGTTTACCTGAGCCTGGCAATGCCCCGGTGTTGCCGTAGTGTTGGGCGACCGCTGCTGGTTCGCTGCCCGTCCGTGTCGAATACTGGCAACTGTGCTGCGAGCTGTCAGAGCTCTTCTCTCGAAGTACGGAGTATAGTATCCGGCGTACGATGGTGTATCAATTATGCGTATGATTTTGAAATGCATCTCTGTAGGTTTTTGAACATCTGTGAACATTTTCTAAGTTGATTTCTGAACGAATCGTAAGTTGATTTTTGAATGCGTGTATAGTGTATGTGATGTCTCTGCCCTCTGCCAGCGGAATTCCTGTCACATCTGGAATTAAAAAAACTTTTACCACAGATCAAATGGCGTCGAGCTATAAAAGCTTAGCCAAATAGACCCAAACGGGTGGTTGTTTATGTGGTTCATTGGGTGTGCAAATGGTCAGCGCTGTTATTATTACTACCAAAATCCATAGATTCAGACAAAAAAAAAAATCTCCTCCCACACAGGCTATGATGGCCCAAAGGTACTGACTGGGCATCATGTCATCTTCAGCCCACAGGTGTCACTGGATGCGGGTATGGGGGTGCATGTGGTCAGCACACAACTCTCCCGGCCATATGTCAGTTTCCGAGACCGGAGCCGCTACTTCTCAGTCGAGTAGCTCCTCAGTTTGCCTCACAAGGGCTGAGTGCAGCCCTCTTGCCAACAGCGCTTGTCAGACCGGATGGTCACCCGTCCGAGTGCTAGCCCAGCCTGACAGCCTGACGGGAACCGGTGCTACCACTGCGGCAAGGCCGTTGGCACAGATTCGGACTACCAGAATGGAAATAAACGACTGACAGGAATAACACATAAGAAAGATTATACATTAGTCTTCTTTGTTAATCTGAAATGAAAATGAAAATTTAACAGAAAACTTTTGCCTGTTTGCTACTCTACTAAGGGCCAGTTGTACAGTCAAAATGGTTCAAATGGCTCTGAGCACTATGGGACTCAACTGCTGTGGTCATAAGTCCCCTAGAACTTAGAACTACTTAAACCTAACTAACCTAAGGACAGCACACAACACCCAGCCATCACGAGGCAGAGAAAATCCCTGACCCCGCCGGGAATCGAACCCGGGAAGTTGTACAGTCCCCAGTTAGGAGTTCTACTCTCGGAATAGCGCAGAAAACGCATTGAATGAACACATAATAACGTCTAACCAGAGAATAAACATGGGGCAACGAAACTGGAGGTTTCTGGCAGTGGTAGTGAAGTTAACTGGAGAATAAGTTTTGATGATGGCAGGAACCGTGATGGTATTAGTGATGATAAGATTGTACCTTAGAAGAAAGAAGATAAAAAATGCAGACATTTCACAAAGTATATTTGAAAATTCGAATTTTATATAAAAATTTCGTTCTACTACTTACTGATCTCATGATTAAGAAACAGGAGCTTACCAATAAAATGTGAAACTGTATCCTAACATAAAACGTTTGCTTGTAGTAGACCTAACAGGCGTTTGTATTGTATTGTATTGTATTGTATTTATTGGTCCAGTAAATCTTACATGTACAGTACAGCACATCAGATATTGGACAGGTCAAAGTATATCTTACAATTAAAACACTTTAGAAACTAGAAAATTATGTTCACAAAATTTTACAGCACTTCATATACTGGGCAAGTCAATGTGTAAGTTATAATTAAACCACATTAGAAACTTGAAGTTTACAACTGAATACATGTATAAGCCAATATTAATGATTAAAGTATTTGCATGATCCTCTCTTAAGCTCTAAGGATTTTTGAGGAACTCTTCTACACTATGAACTGACATTTACACTAGAGAATTACATTCACAGAATTTTACTTCATATACTGGGCAAGTCGCTATACAACTTATACTTGAACCCCATTATAAACTTGAGAATTACATCTGAATGTATTTATAGGCCAATATTAATGGTTACAGTATTTGCATAATCATCACTTAGACTCTCGAGGATTTTGGAGGAACTCTTCCACACTATAAAAGCAATGTGTCAACAGATATTCTTTTAATGCTGCTTTAAAAATTTTTACATCTGTCATTACTTTAATTTCTCTTGGCAATTTATTGTAGATAATTTTTCCATGGTGTAATGTTCCTTTTTGGCACAAACTGGTTTTTGTATGGAGTACATGAAAGTCAGTTTTCTGTCTTGTATTATGATGATGAACATTTTCATTTTTGGGGAGGATACTAGGATTTGTTATTGTATATTTCTTTATAAACATTGCACTTTCAAATAGGAAAATACATGGAAGGGGAAGAATCCCCATCCTTTTAAATAATGGTCTACATGGTTTGTTCCTTTTTATTCCAGCCATGATTCTCACTATTCCTTTTTGCATCCTGAATAGTTTTAGGCAGGATGGCGAGTTACCCCAAAAAGTGATCCCATATTTTAGGACAGAATGTATATTAGAATAGTAAACTGTCATTAGACAGTCCTTATGACAGCAGTTTTCTAGCACTCTCATTAAATAACACATGGTACTTAGCTTCTTTAATATGTTGTCAATGTGAGTTTCCCATCTAAGATTATCCTGTAGCCAGATCCCTAGAAATTTTGTATTAGGCACACTTGCAATATCCGTGTCTGACATCTGAATTCTTATATCCTCTTCAATGTTTCTCTTGATATTATGAAAATTTAATGCTACTGTTTTGCTTTTATTTATTATTAGTTTGTTTTGGTTGAACCAGTTTACAACATTTGTTAATGCCTCAGACAGTCTTGTCTGTAGTATCTCTGCAGTCTTCCCGCTGACTAGTATGCTTGTGTCATCTGCAAACTGGATAGTGCTATGGTACTGGTTGGCTGATGTTAGGTCATTTATATATATCAAAAATAGGATGGGGCCAAGTACCGAGCCCTGCGGTACTCCATATTTTACTGCTTTGTAATCAGAATAATGTCTTGTTGATTTATTTTCTTTGTGAAAATGTATTTCTACTACTTGCTTGCGGTCAGTAAGATATGATCTAAGCCAGCTGTTAGGCATACCTCTGATACCAATTCTTTCAAGCTTCTGCAGCAATAGAGTGTGGTCTATGATGTCAAAAGCCTTAGACAGATCAAGGCATATGCCAGTTACTTTTTGTCCACTATCAATTTTTTCAAGTACTTCACCCAGAAATTCATATATTGCTGTTTCTGTTGATCGGCCTTTCCGGAAGCCATGTTGGGTTGTGGATAATATTTTGCACTTTTCTAGAAAATCTAGCAACCTCTTATGAAAAAATTTTTCTAGTATTTTAGAAAATGTAGATAGCAAGGCAATAGGTCTATAATTGACTATGTCTTCTTTCTTACCCTTTTTGAACAGTGGTTTTAATTTCACTGTCTTTAAGCAGGAAGGAAAGACTCCATTTGTTAATGAACTGTTGAAAATGTGGGATAATGGTATTGCAATGAGGTCCCCCACATTTTTAATGACATAATCTGGAATCTCACCCACACCTGTTGAAAATTTTGTTTTTAACTCTCTTATTGATAGTATAATTTCCTTAGGGTTGGTTGGAGTAAGAAATAGGGAGTTGCAGTTTCTATTTTGATTGGATGGTGTTGTAGCAGGATTTTTATTTGAAGATTTTATGTCAGATAGTAATTTTTCACTAATATTTGCAAAGTATGTATTAAAAGCATTGGCTACTTCTTCTGGATTTGTAATTTTTTTGCCATCTTGGATTACCTGGAGATTTACATTTTGGGAGGTCTCGTTTCCTACTTGTTCTCTGACTATCTTCCACATGGCTTTCATTTTGTTCCTGGCCATTTTTATATGGTGATCATTTGTTGTTTTTTTAGATTCTTTTATGACTTTGTGAAGCACTCTCTTATAATTCTTGAAATGCACTAGAAATTCTTCTGTAACATTTTGTGTTTTTGAGATTTCATAAAGTCTCCTCTTTTCAGCACATGATATTTTAATGCCTTTCGTCAGCCATGTAACATTTCTTTTTTTAGTTTTTAATGTTTGGTTTTTAACTGGAAAAGAAATATTGAAATAATGGGAGAATATTTCCATGAACATGTCAAACTTTTTACATGTGTCCTCATAGTTGTCTATATCATTCCATGTTTCTTTTTCCAGTAAGTGCCTGAAGTGTTCTAGGTTGTGCTTGCTAAAATTTCTACCTTTTCTTGTCATTTGTTGTTCAGTATTTCCTGCAGTGTCTACTGGAAATTCAATAAACTGTGCATAATGATCACTGAAACCTGTATTCATATTTCCAGATTTGTATAAATATTTATCTGTATTTATTAGTATCTGATCTATAGCACTGCTTGACGATTTGGTGACTCTGGTGGGGGATTTGATAGTTGTATGTATGTTGTAGGTTTTTAATAAGGCCTCAAGGTTTAATCTGTCTTTTGAGTTCTTGTTGAAATCTATATTAAAATCACCACATATGATGGTTGTTTTACTAACTATTTTTATACTGTTAAGTGCCTTCTCAAGATTTTCAACGAAAGTAGTTACGTTTCCATCTGGGCTTCTATATATGCAAATAACAATTATATTTAAATTTGTCAGTTCTGTAGCAGAAATTTCGAAGTTTTGCTCTTCCCCTAGCTGGTTAGTGAACTTTAAATTTTCGTGTTTGACGTCCTCTCTAACATATATGCATGTTCCTCCATGCATGAAGGTTTTCCTACAAAAAAAAGATGAAAGGGTAAAGCCCTCTATCCTTGTGTGATGTAACGTATTTTCGGATAACCAGTGCTCACTAACACATATAACAGACGCTTCTTTTAGTTCATCTGATAACAATATTTCTATCTCACTAACTTTATTTGATAAGGATTGTACATTTTGGTGCAGGAGCATAAATTTCGACGATGACTGATTTACTAGGTTGTTTTGGCCTACCTTATGTTCGACAGCTGCACATGACATATCATTTTTAACACTTTTACAATTGAAGTTTTCTTCCCAGAGCGATGTTTTAGAAGATGAAATCAACATTTCTCTGGAATCACTTGCCATAAAAAACGTTGTGGTTCTTTCCTGTTTCGTGTTGGGCGAGTTGACTTGTAGTGTGATGGAGTTTCTGCTGTAATTTTTGGAGTTGTAATTTGAGGAACCGCAACCAGGCTAGATGGGGATCCTCTTCTTGCCGCTTCAGCACTTCCTGAAGTCATTGGAGTAATATTCTCTTCATTTGAAATTGGTGATTCCGTTGCTGCTGTTGCTGCAATTGGAGGCTGCACTAAGCCTGGCTGATTTCGGTTTAATTGTTCCATGATTGCATCGCACAGTGCTACTTTCCCTTTCTTGTTTCTGTGCAATCCATGGGTAGTGAAATTCTCTCTTTTTTGACTGTCTGCATTAATATATGTCACATTGCTGAAGAGCTTACATATTTTCTCGAACTTCCGGTTAGTTGCTTCGATTTCTGCATTCACACACGATGTTTTGATGAGATCATGTCTCATAGGGATGCTTATCACGAAAACTTTCATGTCCATAATTTTTGCCAATGTTTCCCTTAAAGATCGCAAAGCGAATTTTGCCTCGTTCTTGTAGACATCGTTTGCGCCAGCTAAAATAATGCAAGAGTTACAACTTCCATGGTTACTGTGTGTGTCAATATGCTGAGTAACTTCTCGCAGTGGAGCACCTGGCTTCACAAATCCAATAACACTTTCATTTATTAGTTTTTCGTTCATGATCTTTGCCAGTCCTTTTCCATGACTATCAGAAAATAAATAAATAATGCCAGCATCTTGTTTTTTACGTTGACTGTTTTCGTTTGTTGTTTTCGGTTCCGAAACTTTCGTTTGTATATCTGCTTCACTTTGTCTGTTCGTTTTTTCTGATAGCACACTGAATCTGTTTTTGCACACGATAATAGAATCAGTCAATAACTTTCTTTGAGAATTTGACAGTTTACTTTTCACTACCGGTATGTTTGGAAGTTCGCGATTTCGAGGAAAGTTTGATCTGTTTTCATGCTTTTCCGCTACCATGCTATAGTTGTTTGTTTGCACACGTTTTTGTTTACTTTCAATTCCTTGCAACAGTTTTTCTTCAGATGGCTGTATTCCATGATTTACTACACTCGATTTTTGCACACTGTTTTTTTGTATTAAAGTTACACTGCTTCTTTGAGATTTATCTTCCTGGATAGAGTTTTCTTCGGTCACTGATTCCCATTTTCCTGTGGAGGCCGTGTCTTCTTGCTTCCCGTATTTTCCCGATTGAAGTTCTTTTATATCCTGTTTTAGAGTACCGATTATGAATTGTAGACTTTTTATACGTTCATTTAGCTTTGATATCTCGTCCTTACAACTCATACACGATTTCTTTTTTCCATCGAATTTTACTTTTTTTTGCGGAGATACACGATTTACTTTAACACTAGCCGCCATCTTGAAGCGTCTTCTTTGATATCACTACTTCGTGAATTACTGGTACGTCCTGTTGTGTTATCTATGTAAATGACCATTTGTGCCAAAACATTCTCTGTATTTGGCATGTGTTACAATTGCTGCAATAATAGAAAGGTATTTTTCGTTTTATCTAGCAGACACTGACAAAGTAGACATAATCGAATCAAGAAACAATCCTAGTCATGAGTATGTATGTATGCACGTATTAAACCAGAACCTAGAAACGACAGAGAGCTTCGTCCCGCCGCACCCTCAGTGGTTCACAAGCCCACAACAGTCCACCCACCCCACCGCTGCCTCACACCGAACCCAGGGTGACTGTGCAGTTCGGCCCCCAGTGGATCTCCTCCCCCCACCCACAAGAACGTCTCGTACCAGATGAATGAACCCCAAACGTTTGCAAGGTAGAATAATTATGGTGTATGTGTACGTGGAAACAGTGTTTGTGCAGAAATCACCGACACAGTGTATCTCAGGCAGAATATGGGGAACCAACCTGCATTTTCGGAGGTAGATGGAAAACTGTGTTAAAAACCATCCACAGGCTGACCGGCAGACTGGACCTCAACACTAGTGCGCCGGGCATATTCACGCTGGGGACTGGCACACCTTTCCGCTCGCGAACCAGTATGTTAGACTACGTGGCTAGCCGGGCAGGCTACAGATGTGAGTACTATTCGTATTAACAGCTTTTTCATTATTAGACAACGGCAATTTAATTTTTCATGTAGCAAAACGTGTGACGAACTTTGATGAAGTAAGAGCTTATTTCACAGAAAGGAAAGCACGCCGTGTAAATCTGTAGCAAGTTTAGAGAGATAAGAATGCTGGGACCTTAAGATTGAAGAAAAGTGTACTGTTTTGCTTGTCTCTGTCTTTAGTGGTTTTAGTTTCCCACATTTAATTTTATGTCACATGAAAGGGAAAGTTATTAGCTAACGAGCTATAAAGAGTGCAAATTTTCAGATGATTTCTTATTTTCCTGATTACTAATAATTCCACCCAGTATTAATTGCGAATTTTTTTTTAAGGAGGTAGGATGTCAAACCGGCTGTTAGGGAGCAAGAGAGGCACCACAGGACTTTTTAATTTCCATTGTCCTGAATATAGGTTTGATGGCTTCCATTAAAAAATATACACATCTCAATTTTGCAGAGTGAAATGCGGTGATGTGTGATAGAAGAATGCTGTGTGAAGAGGTGTCACACTGCACTTTGGCATAGATCGGGCCAAGTAACATGCCTTACATTTCCTTGAACGTATATGTTGTACATATCAAACCCTTAAAAAAAAAAAAAAAAGAGAGAGAGAGAGAGAGAGAGAGAGAAAAAACCTGCAAACTGAATGTATTTTTGAAAAATCTTTTCTTTTTTTAAGTTTTTGATGTCCTATCTCAAATGCTTGAGTGGGGACGGGGGTGCCACTATCAAGATTTTGGCTTGCTTCTGAAACATCATAGATCCGGGGCTGTCATAAGCCACACTTTTTCCGTAGTCGATACTTAGCAACCATTAAGGTGGTGTAAACTGTGACGCCACTGGACAGTGAACGATTGGACGAGTGAGCTGTTGTAATGCAGAGTGCTGCACACTGTGGCAGTTTGATAGAAGGTTTTGGGTTTGGCAGATAACTGCAGAGTATCATCTCACATCACAAGTAGTGATGACTGAAGTCAGAGGAGTACGTGTTACAGTCGAAAGGCGTTCATTGTTGGTAAGGAGTCAATCTCTGACGCTCCTAAGAAACTGTTCAGTGTGGAATGATACGAGTAAGGTGGCTGTGCCGCTATTGGCACAATCTACATTCCTGCCAGAACTTCCCGAAGTGTCCTGGTCCTTCTTGGTCAATGTTCTGAGACAGTTGCCATTCTTCGAGGTCACAGGACAGTATTCTCCTTGGTGAAAGCCGTGAGGCATTTGTCCTCATCCTCAAGGCCATGGGGATTGTACTTTATAAGTAAGTTACAGTTAAATATTACCTGTCACTCACAACAACATTACTTATTGGTGAGTAAATAAGCAGCAGTAATATATAAACAAATTATGTCTACTTAATATTAAAAAAAAAAAGGATTTTCACCCACCAACCATCAGGCTGATGCCAGGGTTATTGTACTCTCAAATACCTAATTTTAACTACATTCAAAGGCCATTAAACAAGCCACTTTCGACTACTCTTTTTAATGTCAGCCAACTATTTACCGAGCATCTCATTCAAAAAAACATGTAGAAAATTGTAATGAAGGAACTCTTAAGGTTTAATTCATGCAAGTTGTGTGTGTATACTAGCACTGAACAGCACACAAAAGTCTTTTTATTAGCATATTGACATGGGTATGTGTTGGGAAACATTATTTCAACCACAGACAGTGTTTCTGCAGGAAATGAGTCACCAATTGCACTATTGTTAACTTTGAGATTGTGGAACTTAATACATCTTCCGTATTATCGTAAGAACATTTCAAAATTTTAAAAACTGGTTCCTGCAATTTCTCATGACTTATTTTATACACCAAATGTACTAGTATGTTTGTCCTCCCCATCTAGATGCTGCAACATTAATTTGTCCATCGATAGGGTTTCTGGTGCAAATACAATGTCATTTGCGCCATACATTCTAGGAGAGCTGGAGAACTTGACAAATCTTGCTTCTTTTGCTATATCCCTCTTCCATACTACATTTTTAAAATAGAACATTAGCGTTCAACTAAGAATGATCTACCTTATTTACCACATCTAGTAAATAATGTGTTCTCTACAGCAGGGTGATCTGGTCGAATGACAGCTATATTTATACTCCAGCTGACTAGGTTTTTGATGGAAGAGACCAACCACATCCGAAATACTGACTACGGAAGATAAACAGAAAATCATCTCTCTTTTAGTATGTCCATTTACTTTAAATTCCCATCAGTTATATTAATGAAGTTCAAAGTGGAATAATTTATTCGACTTGTGAATATGGTGAAGTTTTTGTCCTTTATAGCAGAGTGACTGTTTGTGTGGCTACAATGTTTATTCTCCCTCACTGGGTTTTTGGTGGAAATAAGACCCCACATGCACCATACTAAATAAAAACCTTTTGGACCTTAATAAATCTGCTTCCTCAAGGTATGTCGACCTTCACTTTAAATTTTTAATAGTATTATCCCTACTTACACTAAGAAGTATGAGTGCAATGTATATTTTCGCATCAACTGGGTTTTTGGTGGAAGGAAACCACCAAATCCAGCACACTGACTAATGGAGTTAGTGGGACAAACTTCTTTCTTTTGGTATGCCTTTCTTTATGTATTAATTTATATCAGTTATATTCATCAAGTTCGTAGTTGAATAATTTATTTGATTTGCTAAATATGGTACAGGTTTTTTCCTTTGCAGCAGGGTGATCTGCTTGTGTATCTACAGTGTTTATTCCCCATGAGTGGGTTTTTGGTGGAAATAAGACCCCACATGCACCATACTAAATAAAAACCTTTTGGACCTTAATAAATCTGCTTCCTCAAGGTATGTCGACCTTCACTTTAAATTTTTAATAGTATTATCCCTACTTACAATAAGATCAATGTGAACAATGTGATTTCATTATAAACTGTAATAAATATTTCTTTCCTCACAGCAGGAAGATTCCATTGTATGGGTGCAATGTTTATTTTCCCATCAACTGGGGTTTGGTGGAAGGAAACCACCACATCCAGTATACTCACTACTGGAGTTAGTGGGACAATCTTCTTTCTTTTGGTATGTTGTTCATTAAATATTCATTTGTATCAGTTATATTCATAGATTTCCTACCAGAATAATTTATTTGATTTGCTAAATATGGTACAGTTTTTCTCCTTTGCAGCAGGGTGATCTGCTTGTGTATCTACAGTGTTTATTGCCCATGAGTGGGTTTTTGGTGGAAATAAGACCCCACATGCACCATACTAAATAAAAACCTTTTGGAGCTTAATAAATCTGCTTCCTCAAGGTATGTCGACCATCACATTAAATTTTTAATAGTATTCTCCCTACTTACACTAAGAACAATGTGATTGCATTACAAACAATATTAAATATTTCTTTCCTCACAGCAGGAAGAGTCCATTGTATGGGTGCAATGTATATTTTCCCATCAACTGGGGTTTGGTGGAAGGAAACCACCACATCCAGAATACTGACCTCTGGAGTTGGTGGGACAACCTTCTTTCTTTTGGTATGTTATCAATACGTATTCATTTGTATCAGTTATATTCATAGATTTCGAAGCAGAATAATTTATTTTATTTGCTAAATATGGTAGAGTTTTTCTCCTTTGCAGCAGGGTGATCTGCTTGTGTATCTACAGTGTTTATTCCCCATGAGTGGGTTTTTGGTGGAAATAAGACCCCACATGCACCATACTAAATAAAAACCTTTTGGAGCTTAATAAATCTGCTTCCTCAAGGTATGTCGACCTTCACTTTAAATTTTTAATAGTATTATCCCTACTTACACTAAGAACAATGTGATTGCATTACAAACGGTATTAAATACTTCTTTGCTCACAGCAGGAAGATCCCATGGTATGGGTGCAATGTTTATTTTCCCATCAACTGCGGTTTGGTGGAAGGAAACCACCACATCCAGCATACAGACTACTGGAGTTAGTGGGACAATCTTCTTTCTTTTGGTATGTTGTTCATTACATATTCATTTGTATCAGTTATATTCATAGATTTCCTACCAGAATAATTTATTTGATTTGCTAAATATGTTACAGCTTTTCTCCTTTGCAGCAGGGTGATCTGCTTGTGTATCTACAGTGTTTATTCCCCATGAGTGGGTTTTTGGTGGAAATATTATCCCACATGCACCATATTAAATAGAAACATTTTGGAGCTTAATAAATCTGCTTCCTAAAGGTATGTCAATATTCACTTTAAATTTTTAATAGTATTATCCCTACTTACACTAAGAACAATGTGATTGCATTGCAAACTGTATTGAATATTTCTTTCCTCACAGCAGGAAGATACCATTGTATGGGTGCAATGTTTATTTTCCCATCAACTGGGTTTTTGGTGGAAGGAAACCACCACATCCAGCATACTGACTACTGGAGTTAGTGGGACAACCTTCTTTCTTTTGGTATGTTGTTCATTACGTATTAATTAGTATCAGTTACATTCATTGATTTCGTAGCAGAATAATTTATTTGATTTGCTAAATATGGTACAGTTTTTCTCCTTTGCAGCAGGGTGGTCTGCTTGTGTATCTGCAGTGTTTATTCCCCATGAGTGAGTTATTGGTGGAAATAAGACCCCACATGCACCATATTAAATGAAACCTTTTGGAGCTTAATAAATCTGCTTTCTCAAGGTATGTCGACTTTCACTTTAAATTTTTAATAGTATTATGCCTACTTACACTAAGAACAATGTGATTGCATTACAAACGGTATTAAATATTTCTGTCCGCACAGCAGGAAGTTTCCATTGTATGGGTGCAATGTTTATTTTCCCATCAACAGGTTTTTTGGTGGAAGGAAACCACCACATCCTGCATACTGACTACTGCGGTTAGGAGGACAAACTCCTTTCTTTTGGTATGTCTTTGTTTATGTATTAATTTGTATCAGTTATATTCATCAAATTCGTAGTAGAATAATTTATTTGATTTGAAAATGTGGTAAAGTTTTTTTCCTTTGGAGCAGGGTGATCTGCTTGTGTATCTACAGTGTTTATTCCCCATGAGTGGGTTATTGGTGGAAATAAGCCCCACATGCGCCATACTAAATAATAACCTTTTGGAGCTTAATAAATCTGCATCCTCATGGTATGTCGATATTCACTTTAAATTTTTAATAGTATTATCCATACTTACACTAAGAACAATGTGATTGCATTACAAACTGTATTAAATATTTCTTTCCTCACAGCAGGAAGATTCCATTGTATGGGTGCAATGTTTATTTAGCATTAACTGGGTTTTTGGTGGCAGGAGACCACCACATCCAGCATACTGACTACTGGAGATAGTGGGACAACCTTCTTTCTTTTGGTATGTTGTTCATTGCGTATTCATTTGTATCAGTTATATTCATAGATTACCTAGCAGACTAATTTATTTGCTTTGCTAAATATGGTACAAGTGTTTTTCCTTTGCAGCAGGGTGATCTGCTTGTGTATCTACAGTGTTTATTCCCCATGAGTGGGTTTTTGGTGGAAATAAGCCCCACATGCTCCATACTAAATAATAACCTTTTGGAGCTTAATAAATCTGCTTCCTCAAGGTATGTCGACCATCACATTAAATTTTTAATAGTATTATCCCTACTTACACAAAGAACAATGTGATTGCATTGCAAACTGTGTTAAATATTTCTTTCCCCACAGCAGGAAGATTCCATTGTATGGGTGCAGTGTTTTTTTTCCCATCAACTGGGTTTTTGGTGGAAGGAAACCACCACATCCAGCATACTGACTACTGGAGTTAGTGGGACAACCTTCTTTCTTTTGGTATGTTGTTCATTACATATTCATTTGTATCAGTTATCTTCATAGATTTCCTAGCAGAATCATGTATTTGATTTGCTTAATATGGTACAGTTTTTCTCCCTTGCAGCAGTGTGATCTGCTTGTGTATCTACAGTGTTTATTCCCCATGAGTGGGTTTTTGGTGGTAATAAGACCCCACATGCAACATACGAAATAAAAACCTTTTGGAGCTTAATAAATCTTCTTCATCGAGGTATGTTGACATTCACTTTAAATTGTTAATATTATTCTCCCTACTTACACTAAGAATAATGTGATTGCATTACAAACGGTATTAAATATTTCTTTCCTCACAGCAGGAAGATTCCATTGTATGGGTGCAATGTTTATTTTCCCGTCAACTGGGTTTTTGGTGCAAGGAAACCACCACATCCAGCATACTGACTACTGGAGTTAGTGGGACAACCTTCTTTCTTTTGGTATGTTGTTCATTACATATTCATTTGTATCAGTTATATTCATAGATTTCCTAACAGAATAATTTATTTGATTTGCTAATTATGGTACAGTTTTTCTCCTTTGCAGCAGGGTGATCTGCTTGTGTATCTACAGTGATTACTCCCCATGAGTGGGTTTTTGGTGGAAATAAAACCTCACATGCACCATACTAAATGAAAACCTTTTGGAGCTTAATAAATCTTCTTCCTCATGGTATGTTGACCTTCACTTTAAATTTTTATTAGTATTATCCTTACTGACACTAAGAACAATGTCATTCCATTACAAACTGTATTAAGTATTTCTTTCCTCTCGGCAGGAAGATTCCATTGTATGGGTGCAATGTTTATTTTCCCATCAACAGGGTTTTTGGTGGAAGGAAACCACCACATCCAGCATACTGACTCATGGAGTTAGTGGAACAAGTATCTTTCTTTTGGTATGTCGTTCATTACGTATTCATTTGTATCAGTTATATTCATAGATTTCCTAGCAGAATAATTTATTTGATTTTCTAAATATGGTACAGTTTTTCTCCTTTGCATCAGGGTGATCTGCTTGTGTATCTACAGTGTTTATTCCCCATGAGTGTGTTTTTGGTGGAAATAAGGCCCCACATGCACCATACTAAATAAAAACCTTTTGGAGCTTAATAAATCTGCTTCCTCAAGGTATTTCAACCTTCACTTTAAATTTCTAATAGTATTATCCCTACTTACACTAACAACAATGTGATTGCATTACAATCTGTATTAAATATTTTTTTCTTGACAGCTGGAAGATTCCATTGTATGGGTGCAATGTTTATTTTCCCGTCAAGTGGCTTTTTGGTGGCAGAAAACCACCACATCCCGCGTTCTCACTATTGCAGTTAGTGGTACAACCTTCTTTCTTTTGGTATGTTGTTCATTACGTATTCATTTCTATCATTTTTATTCATAGATTTCCTAGCAGAATAATTTATTTGATTTGCTAAATATTGTACATGTTGTGACAGTGCCACGAGATATCAAAGTGCTGCTACGTCAGTACACAAACACGGCGATAAAGGCGCTCCGCAGCTCGGCTGAGCGTGGGACTGCTTCCTGGCTACGAACGGCGCCGGCCGCATGTCACGGCACAGCTGTTGAGTGACAGATAGGGAGTTGGTAGCATGAAACCCACTATTGTTTCTACGTTTGTATATCCACGCAATTTATTAGTGAATGAATGGTTATGACACGTTTTTGCGATGAGGTCGGATATTTTTTTTCCAGCGTTGGAGTATTGCGCGTTCGTGTCTGGGCAGACATGGAACAGCTTATGCAAGCGCTCATTGAATAACAAACACAGCTGACGGTTGCTATTCATGCGTTGTCGATGTCGCTTACTCATCGTCTGTTGTCCTCTTCTCCGCCTCCGTTCCCTCCTTACGACGAGGCCGCTGAAGACTTGGAGGATTATGAGAAGCGTTTGCGGCAACACTTCTTGGCTTTCGGCGTTGTCGATGCTCCGATGTGTAAGTCGTTATTTCTATCTTGGATTTCCCCAGGGATCTATCAGCTGCTATCTCAGTTAGCACCTCTGCGGGAACCTGCCACTCTGTCCTTCCAAGAAATGTGTGACTTATTGTCAAACTATTACCGAAAAAACACCCACATTGTTGCCGCTTGCGTGGCGTTCTACCGGTGTCGTAAACAGCCCCATCAATCTTACCTGGCTTGGGCGGCGGAACTACACGGTCTGAGTAGGACATGTCAGTTTGTCACGGACACTCATCATGAGTCTTATGCTGATTCAATGGTTAGGGATGCTATTCTACGGCTTGCTCCTGATAAAGAAGTTCGGCAACGTGCCCTACAACTGCCAAACCCGTCGTTGTCGGAAGTTCTAAACATAGCTCAATCCTTTGAAGTGTCTCACGCTGCTGGCGCGCAAATAGACGCGTCGTGTGATGTGGGTGCTGTACTTTCAACACGGACAATTTGCCTGTTTCCCAGGAGAACGATGATGTGGCGGCGGTTCACTCGCGTAAACAACTTCGCGTTGGGCCGCAACGCTCGCCGCGAAAACAGCAACCACAGAAACAGGTTCGTTCCGCCCTTCCTTCTTGTCCATGTTGTTTCGTACAGCATGACAGCGCCGCGTGTCCAAAACGTTGGGCCACGTGTAATTCATGTAGGAAAAAAGGCCACATTGCTTCTGTGTGTAAGTCCCCTCACATTCCTGTCGACGAGGACGAGGCATCAGACATGGATGTTAACTGTGTGCTTTCTCAAACAAATAAGTTGTTTGTTACTGTTTGTGTTCTGGATAAAGACATTCGCATGCAAGTGGACACTGGCTCTGCAGTAACTCTCATTAATTCTCGCACGTATTTTAGTTGGGCTCCCCTCCCTTGTCTCCAGTTATGTGAAATCTGAGAACTTATAATAAACAGAAAATTCCTATCGTTGGCCAGTTTTATGCTTCCACTGCTTACAAGTCTGTTGTTCGGCTCCTCACATTTTATGTGGTGGATCATGTGGGCACTGAAAATCTGTTCGGTTATGATGCTTTCCAGTTGTTTGGGTTCTCCATTGACGATGATGTGCACCTCATATCTGAGAATATTCCGTATCAACAGCTGGATGGATTGTGTTCTGAATTCTCGTCCGTGTTATCTGCTGGTCTGGGTCGTGCCAAGGATTTTGAAGCCCACATTACTCTTAAACCTACAGCTCGCCCTAAGTTTTTCTGGGCACGCCCTATTCCAATGGCGTTGCGTGCAACTGTCAACTCTGAGATAGACAGGTTAACAGCTTCAGGGATTCTCCTTCCTGTTACCTCCAGTGAATGAGCATCGCCAATCGTGGTGGTTTCTAAACCAAACGGGAGTCTGCGATTGTGTGGCGATTTTAAAGCCACTGTCAACGCTCAGAGCCTCGTTGACACTTATCCTCTTCCCCGTCCTCAGGTGTTATTTACCAAGCTCGCTGGGGGCCAGTTCTTTTCCAAACTTGACTTATCGGAGGCGTACCATCAGTTGCCGTTGGATGCGTCTTCCAAGGAATTTCTCGTCATCAACACTCCTTGTGGGTTGTATCAGTACCAGCGGTTACCATTTGGAGTCGGTAGTTGCCGGCCATTTTTCAGCAGTTTTTGGAACAGCTCACGGCTTCCGTTCCTGGCTGCATCAACTACCTGGATGACATTGTTGTCATGGGGGCCTCCACTGAGGAGCACCTTCACAATTTGCGTTCATTATTTCGGGTTCTGCATTCGGCTGGGTTGAAGTGCAATCTGGACAAGTCACAGTTCTTCCAACCCTCCATTGTGTATCTCGGTTTCCACTTGTCCCGTGAAGGTATACGTCCTCTACGTCAGCACGTTGCGGCCATCACCGCTCCCCCCCGGCCGTCTACGGTCAAAGAACTTCAGGCGTTTCTAGGCAAGATTGCTTATTATCACAAATTCATTCCATCCGCGGTGGCGGTGGCTCATCCTCTGCATCAGCTGTTACGCAAAAACGTTCCTTTCTGTTGGTCCGACGAGTGTGAGCAGGCTTTTGTTCACCTGAAGGCTCATTTGCAGTCGATGTCTTGTCTTGCCACCTTCCGTCTGGGTCAGCACTTGGTTCTGGAGACTGACGCATCGCAGTATGGCCTAGGGGCTGTTCTCGCCCATCAGTATGAGGATGGGTCGGAACGACCCATCGCCTATGCTTCAAAGACCCTCAACGATGCCCAACGGCATTACTCTCAAATTAAAAAGGAGGAGCTCGCTATCATTTATGCTCTAAAAAAGTTTAGCGTTTTTTTGTATGGTTCTAAGTTTCACCTCATCACCGACCACAAGCCGCTGGTCTCTCTGTTCAGTCCTTTGGCGTCACTTCCGGATAAGGCGGCTCACCGCCTGCAACGTTGGTCCTTATACTTGTCTCGTTTTCACTATGAGATTCACAATCGCCCCACGGCCCAGCACACCAACGCTGACGCGTTGTCGCATTTGCCGATGGGCCCCGACCCGGTTTTCGATCGAGATGAACTACTCTGTTTCCACATTGATGAGGAAGAACGTCGTGCAGTCGAGGGTTTTCCGCTTACAGGTTCGCAAGTCGCGTCGGCTACTGCGCGGGACCCGGTCCTGCGTCAGGTGATCGGTTTTGTTCAACGGGGTTGGCCGGACAGGACCAAGGGCCGGGCATCGGATCCCCTTCGCAACTACCATGCCTTGTGCCTTCGTCTGTCTGTTCGTGAGGGTGTTGTTCTTCTGGCCACGGATGGCGCATCTCCACGGGTCATGGTGCCAGCTTCTCTTCGCAAAGATGTTCTCAAACTATT
Organism: Schistocerca cancellata; assembly: GCF_023864275.1. Lineage (NCBI taxonomy): Eukaryota > Metazoa > Arthropoda > Insecta > Orthoptera > Acrididae > Schistocerca > Schistocerca cancellata. The sequence continues at coordinate 14,962,339 of NC_064637.1, forward strand.
GCATGAAGGCCATTGGGGGATTTCTCGGACTAAGTCCCTGGCCCGCAGGCATGTTTATTGGCCCGGTATCGATTCGGACATCTCCCACATGGTCGCTGCGTGTGGTCAGTGTGCTCAACAACTGGCTGCACCCCGTACAATGCCATCTCCGTGGCCCGATCCAGCTGACTTTGCCGGCCCCTTCCTCGGCACTTATCGGCTACTGTTGATTGACGCCTTCCCGAAGTTTCCGTTTGGGGTTCGATGTCCGTCGCCCACCACTGCGGCGACGACGCTGGCTTTGTCCAAAATCTTTGTGCTAGAAGGACTTCCATCCACGATTGTCACGAACAATGGCCTTCAGTTCTCTTTGCAGGTCTTCCGTGATTTTTGTACTGGACAAGGGATTCATCATGTTACAGCACTGCCCTTCCATCCCCAATCGAATGGGGAGGTCGAGCGCCTTGTCCGCACTTTCAAAAGCCAGATGAAAAAATTCCTTAGTGATTTTTCTACCGATGACACTCTGTTGCAATTTCTGAGTTCTTATCGCTTCACGCCTCTGGGTGATCGCAGCCCTGTTGAACTCTTGCATGGCCGCCAACCGCGCATTCTACTGCACTTGCTTCACCCTGTCAGGCCTAGTACTGTATCCCCTAGTGCGGGAAAATACTCGGTGGGTGCCGACATGTCGGCACGAGGGTATGGATCTGGCCCTAAATGGATCCCAGGGGTGGTCAAGGCTCTTCGCGGCCGCCGGCTTTGTGAAATACGTACGGACGACGGCACGGTTGTTCATCATTACGACCAGATGCGCCCACGAGTGGTGGCCACGCCGGTGCCACTACCCCTTCTTTCGCCTCCACCAGCCCGAGACGCCAGTCCTGTCGCTGCTACCGATCTCCCGTGCGTGTCGCTGCAGCCAACGTCGCTGCCGCTTCCGAGTATGCCGGAACCGGCCCCAGTCGCGACGCCGCCTTCTCCGGGACCCATCTCACTGGAGCACACCCCCAGGTCCACGACACCTATGGATGCTGCTCCGGAGTTTTCACCCATCATCTCGTCCAAAAGGCACCTTCCACGCACAAGCTTCTGTCCTGGACATTTTCGACGATATTCTCGTGTTTCTTCGTGGGATCTCCTCGGGGTCTCCCAAGAGGCCATGGACGTCTCCGCACTGTACGTGTCTCCAAGGAAGTGAGTGCCTTTTTTTTTTCAAGGGGGGAAAAGTGTTGTGACAGTGCCATGAGATTTAAAAGTGCCGCTACGTCAGTACACAAACACGGCGATGGAGGCTCTCCGCAAATCGGTTGAGCGCGGGAGCGCCACCTGGCTAAGAACGGCGCCGACCTCATGTCACGGCATGGCAGTTGAGTGACAGATAGGGAGTTGGTAGCATGAAACCCACTATTGTTTCTAAGTTTGTATATCCACACAATTTATTAGTGAATTAAAGGTTATGACAGTACAGTTTTTCTCCTTTGCAGCAGGGTGATCTGCTTGTGTATCTACAGTGTTTACTCCCCATGAGTGGGTTTCTGGTGGAAATAAGACCCCACATGCAGCATACTAAATAAAAACCTTTTCAAGCTTAATAAATCTGCTTCCTCAAGGTATGTCGAACATCTCTTTCAATTTTTAATAGTATTATACCTACTTGCACTAAGAATTTTGTGATTCATTTACAAACTGTATTAAATATTTCTTTCCTGACAGCAGGAAGATTCCATTGTATCGGTGCAATGTTTATTTTCCCATCAACTGGGCTTTTGGTGGCAGGAAACCACCACATACAGCATACTCACTACTGGAGTTAGTGGGACAACCTTCTTTATTTTGGTAGGTTGTTTATTAGGTAATCATTTGTACCAGTTATATTCATAGATTTCCTAGCAGAATAATTTATTCGATACGCTAAATATGGTACAGTTTTTTTCCTTTGCAGCAGGGTGATCTGCTTGTGTATCTGCAGTGTTTATTCCCCATGATGGGTTTTTTGGTGGAAATTAGACCACACTAAGACCACACTAAATAAAAACATTTAGGCACTTGATAAATCTGCTTCCTCAAGGTATGTCAACCTTCACTTTAAATTATTAATAGTATTATACCTTCTTGCATTAAGAATATTGTGATTCCATTACAAACTGTATTAAAAATTTCTTTCCTGTCAGCAGGAATATTCCATTGTATGGGTGCAATTTATATTTTCCCAACCCACTGCGTTTTTGGTGGCAGGAAACCACCACATCCACCATACTCACTACTGGAGTTAGTGGGACAACCTTCTTTCTTTTGGTATGTCGTTCATTACGTATTCATTTGTATCAATTATATTTATAGATCTCCTAGCAGAAAAATTTATTTGATTTGCTAAATATGGTACAGTTTTTATCCTTTGCAGCAGGGTGGTCTGCTTGTGTATCTACAGTGTTTATTCCCCATGAGTGTGTTTTTGGTGGAAATAAGGCCCCATATGCACCATACTAAATAAAAACCTTTTGGAGCTTAATAAATCTGCTTCCTCAAGGTACGTTGACCTTCACTTTTAATTTTGAATGCTATTATCCCTACTTACACTAAGAACAATGTGATTGCATTACAAACTGTATTAAATATTTGTTTCCTGACAGCAGGAAGTTTTCATTCTATGGGTGCAATGCATATTTTCCCATCAACTGGGTTTCTGGTGGCAGAAAACCACCACATCCACCATACTCACTATTGGAGTTATGGGACAACCTTCTTTCTTTTGGTATGTCTTTCATCATGAATTCATTTGTATCAGTTTTATTCATAGATTTCCTAGCAGAATATTTTATTAGATTTGCTAAATATGGTACAGTTTTTCTCCTTTGCAGCAGGCTGATCTGCTTGTGTATCTACAGTGTTTATTCCCCATGAGTGGGTTTTTGGTGGAAATAAAACCCCACATGCACCATACTAAATAAAAGCCTTTTGGAACTTAATAATTCTGCTTCCTCAAGGTATGTCGACTTTCACTCTAAATTTTTAATAGTATTATCCCTAGTTACACTAAGAACAATGTGATTGCATTACAAACCGTACTAAAAGTTTCTTTCCTGACAGCAGGAAGTTTCCATTGTATGGGTGCAATGTTCGTTTTCCCATCAACTGGGTTTTTGATGGCAGGAGACCACCACATCCAGCATACTCACTACTGGAGTTAGTGGGACAACCTTCATCCTTTTGGTATGTCGTTCAATGCGTATTCATTTGTATCAGTTATATTCATAGATTACCTAGCTGAATAATTTATTTGATTTGCTAAATATGGTACAGTTTTTCTCCTTTGCAGCAGGGTGATCTGCTTGTGTATCTACGGTGTTTATTCCCCATGAGTGGGTTTTTGGCGGAAATAAGACTCCACATGCACCATACTAAATAAAAACCTTTTGGAGCTTAATAAATCTGCTTCCTCAAGGTACGTTGACCTTCACTTTTAATTTTGAATGCTATTATCCCTACTTACACTAAGAACAATGTGATTGCATTACAAACTGTATTAAATATTTGTTTCCTGACAGCAGGAAGTTTTCATTGTATGGGTGCAATGCATATTTTCCCATCAACTGGGTTTCTGGTGGCAGGAAACCACCACATCCACCATACTCACTATTGGAGTTATGGGACAACCTTCTTTCTTTTGGTATATCTTTCATCATGAATTCATTTGTATCAGTTTTATTCATAGATTTCCTAGCAGAATATTTTATTAGATTTGCTAAATATGGTACAGTTTTTCTCCTTTGCAGCAGGGTGATCTGCTTGTGTATCTACGGTGTTTATTCCCCATGTGTGGGTTTCTGGTGGAAATAAGACCCCACATGCACCATCCTAAATAAAAACCTTTTTGAGCTTCATAAATCCGCTTCCTCAAGGTATGTCGACCGTCACTTTAAATTTTTAATAGTATTATCCCTACTTACACTAAGAACAATGTGATTGCATTACAAACTGTATTAAATATTTCTTTCCTGACAGCAGGAAGATTCCATTGTACAGGTTGCAATATTTATTTTCCTATCAACTGGGTTTTTGGTGGCAGGAAACCACCACATCCAGCATACTCACTACTGGAGTTAGTGGGACAACCTTCTTTCTTTTGGTATGTCGTTCATTACGTATTCGTTTGTATCAGTTATAGTCATAGATTTCCTAGCAGAATAATTTATTTGATTTGCTAAATATGGTACAGTTTTTCTCCTTTGCAGCAGTGTGATCTGCTTGTGTATCTACAGTGTTTATTCCCCATGAGTGTGTTTTTGGAGGAAATAAGACCCCACATGCAAAATACTAAGTAAAAACCTTTTAGAGCTTAATAAATCTGCTTCCTCAAGGTATGTCGACCTTCACTTTAAATTTTTAATAGTATTATCCCTACTTTCATTAAGAACAGTGTGGTTGCATTACAAAATGTATTAAATATTTCTTTTCTAACAGCAGGAAGATTCCATTGTATGGGTGCAATATTTATTTTCCCATCAACTGGGTTTTTGGTGGAAGGAAACCACCACATACAGCATACTCACTACTGGAGTTAGTGGGACAAACTTCTTTCTTTTGGAATGTTGTTCATTACATATTCATTTGCATCAGTTTTATTCATAGATTTCCTAGCAGAATAATTTATCTGATTTGCTAAATATGGTACAGTTTTTCTCCTTTGCAGCAGGGTGATTTGCTTGTGTATCTACAGTGTTTATTCCTATTGAGTGGGTTTTTGTTGGAAATTAGCCCCACATGCACCATACTAAATAAAATCCTTTTGGAGCTTAATAAATCTGCTTCCTAAAGGTATGTCGACCTTCACTTTAAATTTTTAATAGTATTATCCCTACTTTCACTAAGAACAATGTGGTTGCATTACAAAATGTATTAAATATTTCTTTTCTAACAGCTGGAAGATTCCATTGTATGGGTGCAATGTTTATTTTCCCATCAACTGGGTATTTGATGGCAGGAAACCACCACATCCAGCATACTCACTACTGGAGTTAGTGGGACAAACTTGTTTCTTTTGGAATGTTGTTCATTACATATTCATTTATATTAGTTTTATTCATAGATTTCCTAGTAGAATAATTTATTTGATTTGCTAAATATGGTACAGTTTTCCTCCTTTGCAGCAGGGTGATCTGTTTGTGTATCTACAGTGTTTATTCCTATTGAGTGGGTTTATGGTGGAAATATGACCCCACATGCACCATACTAAATAAAATCCTTTTGGAGCTTAATAAATCTGCTTCCTAAAGGTATGTTGACCTTCACTTTAAATTTTTAATAGTTTTATCCCTACTTACACTAAGAACAATGTGATTGCATTACAAACTGTATTAAATATTCCTTTCCTCACAGTAGGAAGATTCCATTGTAGGGGGCAATGTTTATTTTCCCATCAACTGGGTTTTTGGTGGCAGGAAACCACCACATCCAGCATACTTACTACTGGAGTTAGTGGGAGAACCTTCTTACTTTTGGTATGTCATTCATTACGTATTCGTTTGTATCAGTTATAGTCATAGATTTCCTAGCAGAATAATTTATTTGAATGCTAAATATGGTACAGTTTTTCTCCTTTGCAGCAGGGTGAACTGCTTGTGTATCTTCAGTGTTTATTCCCCATGAGTGGGTTTTTGGTGGAAATATTATCCCACATGCACCATATTAAATAGAAACATTTTGGAGCTTAATAAATCTGCTTCCTAAAGGTATGTCAATATTCACTTTAAATTTTTAATAGTATTATCCCTACTTACACTAAGAACAATGTGATTGCATTACAAACTGTATTAAATATTTCTTTCCTGACAGCAGGAACATTCCATTGTATGGGTGCAATATTTATATTCCCTTCAACTGGGTTTTTGGTGGCAGGAAATTACCACATCCAGCATACTGACTACTGGAGTTAGTGGGACAACCTTCTTTATTTTGGTATGTCGTTCATTATATATTCATTTGCGTCAGTTATATTCATAGATTCCCTAGCAGAATTATTTATTTGATTTGCTAAATATCGTAATGTTTTTCTCCTTTGCAGCAGGGTGATCTGCTTGTGTATCTGCAGTGTTTATTCCCCATGAGTGGGTTTTTGGTGGTCATAAGACCCCACATGTACCATACTAAATAAAAACTTTTGGAGCTTAATTAATCTGCTTCCTCAAGGTATGTCGACCTTCACTTTCAATTTTTAATAGTATTATCCCTACTTACACTAAGAACAATGTGATTGCATTACAAACTGTATTAAATATTTCTTTCCTGACAACAGGAAGATTCCATTGTATGGGTGCAATGTTTATTTTCCCATCAACTGGGTTTTTGGTAGCAGGAAACCACCACATCCAGCATACTCACTACTGGAGTTAGTGGGACAAACTTCTTTCTTTTGGTATGTCGTTCATTACGTATTCATTTGTATCAGTTACATTCATAGATTTCCTAGCAGAATAATTTATTTGATTTGCAAATATGGTGGAGGTTTTCTTCTTTCCAGCAGGGTGATCTGCTTGTGTATCTATAGTGTTTATTCCCCATGAGTGGGTTTTTGGTGGAAATAAGAGCCCACATGCACCATACTAAATAAAAACCTTTTGGAGCTTATTAAATCTGCTTCCTGAAGGTATGCCGAGCTTCACTTTAAATTTTTAATAGTATTATCCCTACTAACACTAAGAACAATGTGATTGCATTACAAACTGCATTAATACTTCTGTCCTCACAGCAGGAAGATACCATTGTATGGGTGCAATGTTTATTTTCCCATCAACTGGGTTTTTGGTGGCAGGAAACCACCACATCCAGCATACTGACTACTGGTGTTAGTGGGACAGCCTTCTTTCTTTTGGTAATTCGTTCATTACATACTCGTTTGTATCAGTTATATTCATAGATTTCCTAGCAGAATAATTTATTTGATTTGCTAAATATGGTACAGTTTTTCACCTTTGCAGCAGAGTGATCTGCTTGTGTATCTACTGTGTTTGTTCCCCATGAGTGGGTCTCTGGTGGAAATAAGACCCCACATTCACCATACTAAATAAAAACCTTTTTGAGCTTAATAAATCTGCTTCCTCAAGGGATGTCGACCTTCGCTTTAAATTTTTAATAGTATTATCCCTACTTACACTAAGAACAATGTGATTGCATTACAAACTGTATTAAATATTTCTTTCCTCACAGCAGGAAGATTCCATTGTATGGGTGCAATGTTTATTTTCCCACCAACTGGATTTTTGGTGGCAGGAAACCACCACATCCAGCATACTGACTACTGGAGTTCGTGGGACAACCTTCTTTCTTTTGGTATGTCGTTCATTATGTATTCATTTGTATCAGTTATATTCATAGATTTCCTAGCAGAATAATTTATTTGATTTGCTAAATATCGTACCGTGTTTGTCCTTTACAGCAGGGTGATCTGCTTGTGTATCTTCAGTGTTTATTCCCCATGAGTGGGTTTTTGGCGGAAATATGATCCGACATGCACCATACTAAGTAAAAACCTTTTAAAGCTTAATAAATCTGCTTCCTCAAGGTATGTCGACCTACACTTTAAATTTTTATAAGTATTATCCCTACTTACACTAAGAACAATGTGATTGCATTACAAACTGTATTAAGTATTTGTTTCCTGACAGCAGGACGATTCCATTGTATGGGTGCTATGTTTATTTTCCCATCAACTGGGTTTTTGGTGGCAGGAAACCACCACATCCAGCATACTGACTACTGGAGTTAGTGGGACAACCTTCTTTCTTTTGGTACGTCGTTCATTACATATTCATTTGTATCAGTTATATTCATAGATTTCCTAGCAGAATAATTCATTTGATTTGCTAAGTATGGTACAGTTTTTCTCTTTTGCAGCAGGGTGGTCTGCTTGTGTATCTACAGTGTTTATTCCCATTGAGTGGGTTTTTGGTGGTCATAAGACCCCACATGCACCATACTGTATAAAAACCTTTTGGAGCTTAATAAATCTGCTTCCTTAAGGTATGTCGACCTTCACTTTCAATTTTTAATATTATTATCCCTACTTACACTAAGAACAATGTGATTGCATTACACAGTGTATTAAATATTTCTTTTCTGACAGCAGGAAGATTCCATTGTATGGGTGCAATGTTTATTATCCCATCAACTGGTTTTTTGGTGGCAGGAAACCATGACATCCAGCATACTCACTACTGGAGTTCGTGGGACAACCTTCTTTCTTTTGATATGTCATTCATTACATATTCATTTGTATCAGTTATATTCATAGATTTCCTAGCAGAATAATTTATTCGATTTGCTAAATATGGTACAGTTTTTCTCCTTTGCAGCAGGGTAATCTGCTTGTGTATCTACAGTGTTTATTCCCATTGAGTGGGGTTTTGGTGGAAATAAGACCCCACATGCACCATACTAAACAAAAACCTTTTAGAGCTTAATAAATCTGCTTCATCGAGGTATGTAGACCTTCACTTTAAATTTTTAATAGTATTATCCCTACTTACACTAAGAGCAATGTGATTGCATTACAAACTCTATTAAGTATTTCTTTCCTGACAGCATGAATAATCCATTGTATGGGTGCAATGTTTATTTTCCCATCAACTGTGTTTTTGGTGGCAGGAAACCACCACATCCAGTATACTCACTACTGGAATAAGTGAGACAACCTTCTTTCCTTTGGTATGTCGTTGATTACGTATTCATTTGCGTTAGTTATATTCATAGATTTCCTAGCAGAATTATTTATTTGATTTGCTAAATATGGTACAGTTTTTCTCCTTTGCAGCAGGGTGACCTGCTTGTATATCTGCAGTGTTTATTCCCCATGAGTGGGTTTTTGGTGGTCATAAGACCCCACTTGCACCATACTGTATAAAAACCTTTTGGAGCTTAATAAATCTGCTTCCTCAAGGTATGTCGACCTTCACTTTCAATTTTTAATAGTATTATCCCTACTTACACTAAGAACAATGTGATTGCATTACAAAATGAATGAAATATTTCTTTTCTAACAGCAGGAAGATTCCATTGCATGAGTGCAATGTTTATTTTCCCATCAACTTTGTTTTTGGTGGCAGGAAACCACCACATACAGCACACTCACTATTGGAGATAGTGGGACAACCTTCTTTATTTTGTTATGTCGTACATTAAGTATTCATTTGTAACAGTTATATTCATAGATTTCCTAACTGAATAATTTATTTGATTTGCTAATTATGGTACAGTTTTTCTCCTTTGCAGCAAGGCGATCTGCTTGTGTATCTACAGTGTTTATTCCCCATGAGTGGGTTTTTGGTGGAAATATAATCCCACATGCACCATACTAAATAAAAACATTTTGGAGCTTAATAAATCTGCTTCCTCAAGGTATGTCGACCTTCACTTTAGATTTTTAATAGTATTATCCCTACTTACACTAAGAACAATGTGATTGCATTACAAACTCTATTAAATATTTCTTTCCTGACAGCAGGAAGATTCCATTGTGTGGGTGCAATGTTTATTTTCCCATCAACTGGGGTTTTGGTGGTAGGAAACCACCACATCCAGCATACTCACTACTGGAGTTAGTTGGTCAACCTTCTTTCTTTTGGTATGTCGTTCATTACGTATTCGTTTGTATCATTTACATTCATAGATTTCCTACCAGAATAATTTATTTGATTTGCTAAATATGGTACAGATTTTCTCCTTTGCAGCAGAGTGATCTGCTTGTGTATCTACAGTGTTTATTCCCCATGAGGGGGTTTTTGTTGGAAATAAGACCCCACATGCACCATACTGAATAAAATCCTTTTGGAGCTTAATAAATCTGCTTCCTCAAGGTATGTTAACCTTCACATTAAATTTTTAATAGTATTATCCCTACTTACACTAAGAACAATGTGATTGCATTACAAACTTGATTAAATATTTCTGTCCTCACAGGAGGATGATTCCATTGTATGGGTGCAGTGTTTATCTTCCCATCAACTGGGTTTTTGTTGGCCGGAAACCACCACATCCAGTGTACTCACGACTGGAGTTAGTGGGAGAAACTTCGTTCTTTTGGTATGTTGTTCATTACGTATTCATTTGTATGAGTTATATTCATAGATTTCCTAGCAGAATAATGATTTGATTTGCTAAATATGGTACAGTTTCTCTCCTTTGCAGCAGGGTCATCTGCTTGTGTATCTACAGTGTTTATTCCCCATGAGTGTGTTTTTGGTGGAAATAAGACAGCACATGCACCATACTAAATAAAAACCTTTTGGCGCTTAATAAATCTGCTTCCACAAGGTATGTCGACTTTCACTTTAAATATTTAATAGTAATATCCCTACATACACTAAGAACAATGTGATTGCATTACAAACTGTATTAAATATTTCTTTCCTCACAGCAGGAAGATTCCATTGTATGGGTGCAATGTTTATTTTCCCATGGACTGAGATTTTGGTGGCAGGTAACCACCACATCCAGCATACTGACTACTGGAGTTAGTGGGACAACCTTCTTTCTTTTGGTATGTCGTTCGTTTCGTATTCATTTGTATCAGTTATATTCATAGATTTCCTAGCAGAATAATTTATTTGATCTGCTAAATATGGTACAGTTTTTGTCCTATACAGCACGTTGAACTGCTTTTGTAGCTACAGTGTTTATTCCACATGAGTGGGTTTTTGGTGGAAATAAGACCTCACATGCACCATACTAAATAAAAACCTTTTGGAGCTTAATAAATCTGCTTCCTCGAGGTATGTCGACCTTCACTTTAAATTTTTAATATTATTATCCCTTCTTACACTAAGAACAGTGTGATTGCATTACAAACTGTATCGAATATTCCTTTCCTCACAGCAGGAAGATTTCTTTGTATGGGTGCAATGTTTATTTTCCCATCAACTGGGTTTTTGGTGGCAGGAAACCACCACATCCAGCATACTGACTACTGGTGTTAGTGGGACAACCTTTCTTCTTTTGGTATGTCGTTCATTACGTATTGATTTGTATCAGTTATATTCATAGATTTCGTAACAGAATAATTTATTTGATTTGCTAAATATGGTACAGTTTTTCTCCTTTGCAGCAGGGTGATCTGCTTGTGTATCTATAGCGTTTATTGCCCATGAGTGGGTTTTTGGTGGAATTAAGACCCCACATGCACCATACTAAATAAAAATCTTTTGGAGCTTAATAAATCTGCTTCCTCAAGGAATGTCGACCTTCACTTTAAATTTTTAATAGTGTTATCCCTACTTACACTAAGAACAATGTGATTGCATTACAAACTGTATTAATTATTTCTTTCGTCACAGCAGGAAGATCCCATTGTATGGGTGCAATGTTTATTTTCCCATCAACTGGGTTTATGGTGGTAGGAAACCATCACATCCAGCATACTCACTACTGGAGTTAGTGGGCCAACCTTCTTTCATTTGCTATGTCGTTCATTACGAATCCATTTGTAGCAGTTATATTCATAGATTTCATAGCAGAATAATTTATTTGTTTAGCTAAATGTGGTACAGTTTTTGTCCTTTACAGCAGGGTGATCTGCTTGTGTAGCTACAGTGTTTATTCCCCATGAGTGGGTTTTTGGTGGAAATAAGACCCCACATGCACCATACTAAATAAAAACCTTTTGGAGCTTAAGAAATCTGCTTCCTCAAGGTATGGCGACCTTCACTTTAAATTTTTAATAGTATTATCCCTACTTACACTAAGAACAATGTGATTGCATTACAAACTGTATTAAATATTTCCTTCCTCACAGCAGGAAGATTCCATTGTATGGGTGCAATATTTATTTCACCATCAACTGGGTTTTTGGTGGCAGGAAACCACCACATCCAGCATACTCACAACTGGAGTTAGTGGGACAACCTTATTTCTTTCATATGTTGACCATTACGTATTCATTTGTATCAGTTTGTTGTTGTTGTTTTGGTCTTCAGTCCTGAGACTGGTTTGGTGCAGCTCTCCATGCTACTCTATCCTGTGCAAGCTTCTTCATCTCCCAGTACCTTCTGCAACCTACATCCTTCTGAATCTGCTTAGTGTATTCATCTCTTGGTCTCCCCCTACGATTTTTACCCTCCGCGCTGCCCTCCAATACTAAATTGGTGATCCCTTGACGCCGCAGAACATGTCCTACCAACCGATCCCTTCTTCTGGTCAAGTTGTGCCACCACAAACTTCTCTTCTCCCCGATCCTATTCAATACTTCCTCATTAGTTATGTGATCTACCCATCTAATCTTCAGCATTCTTCTGTAGCACCACATTTCGAAAGCTTCTATTCTCTTCTTGTCCAAACTATTTACCGTCCATGTTTCTCTTCCATACATGGCTACACTCCATACAAATTCTTTCAGAAATGACTTCCTGATACTTAAATCCATACTCGATGTTAACAAATTTTTCTTCTTCAGAAACGCTTTCCTTGCCATTGCCAGTCTACATTTTATATCCTCTCTACTTCGACCATCATCAGTTATTTTGCTCCCCAAATAGCAAAACTCCTTTACTACTTTAAGTGTCTCATTTCCTAATCTAATACCCTCAACATCACCCGACTTAATTAGACTACATTCCATTATCCTCGTTTTGCTTTTGTTGATGTTCATCTTATATCCTCCCTTCAAGATACCATCCATTCCGTTCAACTGCTCTTCTAAGTCCTTTGCTGTCTCTGACAGAATTACAATGTCATCGGCGAACCTCAAAGTTTTTATTTCTTCTCCATGGATTTTAATACCTACTCCGAATTTTTCTTTTGTTTCCTTTACTGCTTGCTCAATATACAGATTGAATAACATCGGGGAGAGGCTACAACCCTGTCTCACTAGCTTCCCAACCGCTGATTCCCTTTCATGTCCCTCGACTCTTATAACTGCCATCTGGTTTTTGTACAAATTGTAAATAGCCTTTCGCTCCCTGTATTTTACCCCTGCCACCTTTAGAATTTGAAAGAGAGTATTCCAGTCAACATTGTCAAAAGCTTTCTCTAAGTCTACAAATGCTAGAAACGTATGTTTGCCTTTCCTTAATCTTTCTTCTAAGATAAGTCGTAAGGTCAGTATTGCCTCGCGTGTTCCGGTATTTCTACGCAATCCAAACTGATCTTCCCCGAGGTCGGCTTCTACTAGTTTTTCCATTCGTCTGTAAAGAATTCGTGTTAGTATTTTGCAGCTGTGGCTTATTAAACTGATTGTTCGGTAATTTTCACATCTGTCAACACCTGCTTTCTTTGGGATTGGAATTGTTATATTCTTCTTGAAGTCTGAGGGTATTTCACCTGTCTCATACATCTTGCTCACCAGATGGTAGAGTTTTGTCAGGACTGGCTCTCCCAAGGCCGTCAGAAGTTCCAATGGAATGTTGTCTACTCTGGGGGCCTTGTTTCGACTCAGGTCTTTCAGTGCTCTGTCAAACTCTTCACGCAGTATCGTATCTCCCATTTCATCTTCATCTACATCCTCATCCATTTCCATAATATTGTCCTCAAGTACATCGCCCTTGTATAGACCCTCTATATACTCCATCCACCTTTCTGCTTTCCCTTCTTTGCTTAGAACTGGGTTTCCATCTGAGCTCTTGATGTTCATACAAGTGCTTCTCTTATCTCCAAAGGTCTCTTTAATTTTCCTGTAGGCAGTATCTATCTGACCCCTAGTGAGATAAGCCTCTACATCCTTGCATTTGTCCTCTAGCCATGCCTGCTTAGCCATTTTGCACTTCCTGTCGATCTCATTTTTGAGACGTTTGTATTCCTTTTTGCCTGCTTCATTTACTGCATTTTTATATTTTCTCCTTTCATCAATTAAATTCAATATTTCTTCTGTTACCCAAGGATTTCTACTAGCCCTCGTCTTTTTACCTACTTGATCCTCTGCTGCCTTCACTACTTCATCCCTCAAAGCTACCCATTCCTCTTCTACTGTATTTCTTTCCCCCATTCCTGTCAATTGTTCCCTTATGCTCTCCCTGAAACTCTGTACAACCTCTGGTTCTTTCAGTTTATCCAGGTCCCATCTCCTTAAATTCCCACCTTTTTGCAGTTTCTTCAGTTTTAATCTACAGGTCATAACCAATAGATTGTGGTCAGAGTCCACATCTGCCCCTGGAAATGTCTTACAATTTAAAACCTGGTTCCTAAATCTCTGTCTTACCATTATATAATCTATCTGATACCTTTTAGTATCTCCAGGGTTCTTCCATGTATACAACCTTCTATCATGATTCTTAAACCAAGTGTTAGCTATGATTAAGTTGTGCTCTGTGCAAAATTCTACCAGGCGGCTTCCTCTTTCATTTCGTAGCCCCAGTCCATATTCACCTACTACATTTCCTTCTCTCCATTTTCCTACACTCGAATTCCAGTCACCCATGACTATTAAATTTTCGTCTCCCTTCACTATCTGAATAATTTCTTTTATCTCATCATACATTTCTTCAATTTCTTCATCATCTGCAGAGCTAGTTGGCATATAAACTTGTACTACTGTAGTAGGTGTGGGCTTCGTATCTATCTTGGCCACAATAATGCGTTCACTATGCTGTTTGTAGTAGCTTACCCGCATTCCTATTTTCCTATTCATTATTAAACCTACTCCTGCATTACCCCTATTTGACTTTGTGTTTATAACCCTGTAGTCACCTGTCTTGTTCCTCCTGCCACCGAACTTCACTAATTCCCACCATATCTAACTTTAACCTATCCATTTCCCTTTTTAAATTTTCTAACCTACCTGCCCGATTAAGGGATCTGACATTCCACGCTCCGATCTGTAGAACGCCAGTTTTCTTTCTCCTGATAATGACATCCTCTTGAGTAGTCCCCACCCGGAGATCCGAATGGGGGACTATTTTACCTCCGGAATATTTTACCCAAGAGGACGCCATCATCGTTTAATCATACAGTAAAGCTGCATGCCCTCGGGAAAAATTACGGCCGTAGTTTCCCCTTGCTTTCAGCCGTTCGCAGTACCAGCACAGCAAGGCCGTTTTGGTTATTATTACAAGGCCAGATCAGTCAATGATCCAGACTGTTGCCCTTGCAACTACTGAAAAGGCTGCTGCCCCTCTTCAGGAACCACACGTATGTCTGGCCTCTCAACAGATACCCCTCCGTTGTGGTTGCACCTACGGTACGGCTATCTGTATCGCTGAGGCACGCAAGCCTCCCCACCAACGGCAAGGTCCATGGTTCATGGGGGGTTGTATCAGTTATATTCATAGATTTCCTAGCAGAATAATTTATTTGATTTGCTAAATATGGTACAGTTTTTGTCCTTTACAGCAGGGTGAACTGCTTGTGTAGCTACAGTGTTTATTCCCCATGAGTGGGTTTTTGGTGGAAATAAGACCCCACATGCACCATACTAAATAAAAACCTTTTGGAGCTTAATAAATCTGCTTCCTCAAGGAATGTCGAGCTTCACTTTAAATTTTTAATAGTATTATCCCTGCTTACACTAAGAACTATGTGATTGCATTACAAACTGTACTAAATATTTCTTTCCTCACAGCAGAAAGATCTCATTGTATGGGTGCAATGTTTATTTTCCCACCAACTGGATTTTTGGTGGCAGGAAACCACCACATCCAGCATACTGACTACTGGAGTTAGTGGGACAACCTTCTTTCTTTTGGTATGTCGTTCATTACGTATTCAATTGTATCAGTTATATTCATAGATTTCCTAGCAGAATAATTTATTTGATTTGCTAAATATGGTACCGTGTTTGTCCTTTACAGCAGGGTGATCTACTTGTGTATCTTCAGTGTTTATTCCCCATGAGTGGGTTTTTGGTGGAAATAAGATCCCACATGCATCATACTAAATAAAGACCTTTTGGAGCTTAATAAATCTGTTTCCTCAAGGAATGTCGACTTTCACTTTAAATTTTTTATAGTATTATCCCTACTTACACTAAGAACAATGTGATTGCATTACAAACTGTATTAAATATTTCTTTCCTCACAGCAGGAAGATTCCATTGTATGGGTGCAATGTTTATTTTCCCACGAACTGGATTTTTGGTGGCAGGAAACCACCACATCCAGCATACTGACTACTGGAGTTAGTGGGACAACCCTCTTTCTTTTGGTATGTCGTTCATTATGTATTCATTTGTATCAGTTATATTCATAGATTTCCTAACAGAATAATTTATTTGATTTGCAAAATATGGTACACTTTTTCTCCTTTGCAGCAGGGTGACCTGCATGTGTAGCTACAGTGTTTATTCCCCATGAGTGGGTTTTTGGTGGAAATAAGACCCCACATGCACCATACTAAATAAAAACCTTTTGGAGCTTAATAAATCTGCTTCCTCAAGGTATGTCGACTTTCACTTTACATTTTTAATAGTATTATCCCTACTTACACTAAGAACAATGTGATTGCATTACAAACTGTATTAAATATTTCTTTCCTCACAGCAGGAAGATTCCATTGTATGGGTGCAATGTTTATTTTCCCACCAACTGGATTTTTGATGGCAGGAAACCACCACATCCAGCATACTGACTACTGGAGTTCGTGGGACAACCTTCTTTCTTTTGGTATGTCGTTCATTATGTATTCATTTGTATCAGTTATATTCATAGATTTCCTAGCAGAATAATTTATTTGATTTGCTAAATATGGTACCGTGTTTGTCCTTTACAGCAGGGTGATCTGCTTGTGTATCTTCAGTGTTTATTCCCCATGAGGGGGTTTTTGGTGGAAATAAGACCCCACATGCATCATACTAAATAAACACCTTTTGGAGCTTAATAAATCTGCTTCCTCAAGGTATGTCGACTTTCACTTTAAATTTTTAATAGTATTATCCCTACTTACACTAAGAACAATGTGATTGAATTACGAACTGTATTAAATATTTCTTTCCTCACAGCTGGAAGATTCCATTGTATGGGTGCAATGTTTATTTTCCCACCAACTGGATTTTTGGTGGCAGGAAACCACCACATCCTGCATACTGACTACTGGAGTTAGTGGGACAACCTTCTTTCTTTTGGTATGTCGTTCATTATGTATTCATTTGTATCAGTTATATTCATAGATTTCCTAACAGAATAATTTATTTGATTTGCTAAATATGGTACACTTTTTCTCCTTTGCAGCAGGGTGACCTGCATGTGTAGCTACAGTGTTTATTCCCCATGAGTGGGTTTTTGGTGGAAATAAGACCCCACATGCACCATACTAAATAAAAACCTTTTGGAGCTTAATAAATCTGCTTCCTCAAGGTATGTCGACTTTCACTTTAAATTTTTAATAGTATTATCCCTACTTGCACTAAGAACAATGTGATTGCATTACAAACTGTATTAAATATTTCTTTCCTCACAGCAGGAAGATTCCATTGTATGGGTGCAATGTTTATTTTCCCACCAACTGGATTTTTGGTGGCAGGAAACCACCACATCCAGCATACTGACTACTGGAGTTAGTGGGACAACCTTCTTTCTTTTGGTATGTCGTTCATTATGTATTCATTTGTATCAGTTATATTCATAGATTTCCTAACAGAATAATTTATTTGATTTGCTAAATATGGTACACTTTTTCTCTTTTGCAGCAGGGTGATCTACTTGTGTAGCTACAGTGTTTATTCCCCATGAGTGGGTTTCTGGTGGAAATAAGACCCCACATGCACCATACTAAATAAAAACTTTTTGGAGCTTAATAAATCTGCTCCCTCAAGGAATGTCGAGCTTCACTTTAAATTTTTAATAGTATTATCCCTGCTTACACTAAGAACAATGTGATTGCATTACAAACTGTACTAAATATTTCTTTCCTCACAGCAGAAATATCTCATTGTATGGGTGCAATGTTTGTTTTCCCACCAACTGGATTTTTGGTGGCAGGAAATCACGACATCCAGCATACTGACTACTGGAGTTAGTGGGACAACCTTCTTTCTTTTGGTATGTCGTTCATTACGTATTCAATTGTATCAGTTATATTCATAGATTTCCTAGCAGAATAAATTATTTGATTTGCTAAATATGGTACCGTGTTTGTCCTTTACAGCAGGGTGATCTGCTTGTGTATCTTCAGTGTTTATTCCCCATGAGTGGGTTTTTGGTGGAAATAAGACACCACATGCATCATACTAAATAAAGACCTTTTGGAGCTTAATAAATCTGCTTCCTCAAGGTATGTCGACTTTCACTTTAAATTTTTAATAGTATTAACCCTACTTACACTAAGAACAATGTGATTGAATTACGAACTGTATTAAATATTTCTTTCCTCACAGCAGGAAGATTCCATTGTATGGGTGCAATGTTTATTTTCCCACCAACTGGATTTTTGGTGGCAGGAAACCACCACATCCTGCATACTGACTACTGGAGTTAGTGGGACAACCTTCTTTCTTTTGGTATGTCATTCATTATGTATTCATTTGTATCAGTTATATTCATAGATTTCCTAACAGAATAATTTATTTGATTTGCTAAATATGGTACACTTTTTCTCCTTTGCAGCAGGGTGACCTGCATGTGTAGCTACAGTGTTTATTCCCCATGAGTGGGTTTTTGGTGGAAATAAGACCCCACATGCACCATACTAAATAAAAACCTTTTGGAGCTTAATAAATCTGCTTCCTCAAGGTATGTCGACTTTCACTTTAAATTTTTAATAGTATTATCCCTACTTGCACTAAGAACAATGTGATTGCATTACAAACTGTATTAAATATTTCTTTCCTCACAGCAGGAAGATTCCATTGTATGGGTGCAATGTTTATTTTCCCACCAACTGGATTTTTGGTGGCAGGAAACCACCACATCCAGCATACTGACTACTGGAGTTAGTGGGACAACCTTCTTTCTTTTGGTATGTCGTTCATTATGTATTCATTTGTATCAGTTATATTCATAGATTTCCTAACAGAATAATTTATTTGATTTGCTAAATATGGTACACTATTTCTCTTTTGCAGCAGGGTGATCTACTTGTGTAGCTACAGTGTTTATTCCCCATGAGTGGGTTTCTGGTGGAAATAAGACCCCACATGCACCATACTAAATAAAAACTTTTTGGAGCTTAATAAATCTGCTCCCTCAAGGAATGTCGAGCTTCACTTTAAATTTTTAATAGTATTATCCCTGCTTACACTAAGAACAATGTGATTGCATTACAAACTGTATTAAATATTTCTTTCCTCACAGCAGGAAGATTCCATTGTATGGGTGCAATGTTTATTTTCCCACGAACTGGATTTTTGGTGGCAGGAAACCACCACATCCAGCATACTGACTACTGGAGTTAGTGGGACAACCTTCTTTCTTTTGGTATGTCGTTCATTATGTATTCATTTGTATCAGTTATATTCATAGATTTCCTAACAGAATAATTTATTTGATTTGCAAAATATGGTACACTTTTTCTCCTTTGCAGCAGGGTGACCTGCATGTGTAGCTACAGTGTTTATTCCCCATGAGTGGGTTTTTGGTGGAAATAAGACCCCACATGCACCATACTAAATAAAAACCTTTTGGAGCTTAATAAATCTGCTTCCTCAAGGTATGTCGACTTTCACTTTACATTTTTAATAGTATTATCCCTACTTACAATAAGAACAATGTGATTGCATTACAAACTGTATTAAATATTTCTTTCCTCACAGCAGGAAGATTCCATTGTATGGGTGCAATGTTTATTTTCCCACCAACTGGATTTTTGGTGGCAGGAAACCACCACATCCAGCATACTGACTACTGGAGTTCATGGGACAACCTTCTTTCTTTTGGTATGTCGTTCATTATGTATTCATTTGTATCAGTTATATTCATAGATATCCTAGCAGAATAGTTTATTTGATTTGCTAAATATGGTACCGTGTTTGTCCTTTACAGCAGGGTGATCTGCTTGTGTATCTTCAGTGTTTATTCCCCATGAGGGGGTTTTTGGTGGAAATAAGACCCCACATGCATCATACTAAATAAACACCTTTTGGAGCTTAATAAATCTGCTTCCTCAAGGTATGTCGACTTTCACTTTAAATTTTTAATAGTATTATCCCTACTTACACTAAGAACAATGTGATTGAATTACGAACTGTATTAAATATTTCTTTCCTCACAGCAGGAAGATTCCATTGTATGGGTGCAATGTTTATTTTCCCACCAACTGGATTTTTGGTGGCAGGAAACCACCACATCCTGCATACTGACTACTGGAGTTAGTGGGACAACCTTCTTTCTTTTGGTATGTCGTTCCTTATGTATTCATTTGTATCAGTTATATTCATAGATTTCCTAACAGAATAATTTATTTGATTTGCTAAATATGGTACACTTTTTCTCCTTTGCAGCAGGGTGACCTGCATGTGTAGCTACAGTGTTTATTCCCCATGAGTGGGTTTTTGGTGGAAATAAGACCCCACATGCACCATACTAAATAAAAACCTTTTGGAGCTTAATAAATCTGCTTCCTCAAGGTATGTCGACTTTCACTTTACATTTTTAATAGTATTATCCCTACTTACACTAAGAACAATGTGATTGCATTACAAACTGTATTAAATATTTCTTTCCTCACAGCAGGAAGATTCCATTGTATGGGTGGAATGTTTATTTTCCCACCAACTGGATTTTTGGTGGCAGGAAACCACCACATCCTGCATACTGACTACTGGAGTTAGTGGGACAACCTTCTTTCTTTTGGTATGTCGTTCATTACGTATTCATTTGTATCAGTTATATTCATAGAATTCCTAACAGAATAATTTATTTGATTTGCTAAATATGGTACACTTTTTCTCCTTTGCAGCAGGGTACCCTGCATGTGTAGCTACAGTGTTTATTCCCCATGAGTGGGTTTTTGGTGGAAATAAGACCCCACATGCACCATACTAAATAAAATCCTTTTGGAGCTTAATAAATTTGCTTCCTCAAGGTATGTCGACTTTCACTTTAAATTTTTAATAGTATTATCCCTACTTACACTAAGAACAATGTGATTGCATTACAAACTGTATTAAATATTTCTTTCCTCACAGCAGGAAGATTCCATTGTATGGGTGCAATGTTTATTTACCACCAACTGGTATTTTGGTGGTAGGAAACCACCACATCCAGCATACTGACTACTGGAGTTAGTGGGACAACCTTCTTTCTTTTGGTATGTCGTTCATTATGTATTCATTTGTATCAGTTATTTTCATAGATATCCTAGCAGAATAATTTATTTGATTTGCTAAATATGGTACACTTTTTCTCCTTTGCAGCAGGGTGATCTACTTGTGTAGCTACAGTGTTTATTTCCCATGAGTGGGTTTCTGGTGGAAATAAGACCCCACATGCACCATACTAAATAAAAACCTTTTGTAGATTAATAAATCTGCTTCCTCAAGGAATGTCGAGCTTTACTTTAAATTTTTAATAGTATTATCCCTGCTTACACTAAGAACAATGTGATTGCATTACAAACTGTGCTAATTATTTCTTTCCTCACAGCAGAAAGATCTCATTGTATTGGTGCAATGTTTATATTCCCATCAACTGGGTTCTTGGTGGCAGGAAAGCACCACATCCAGCATACTGACTACTGGAGTTCGTGGGACAACCTTCTTTCTTTTGGTATGTCGTTCATTATGTATTCATTTGTATCAGTTATATTCATAGATTTCCTAGCAGAATAATTTATTTGATTTGCTAAATATCGTACCGTGTTTGTCCTTTACAGCAGGGTGATCTGCTTGTGTATCTTCAGTGTTTATTCCCCATGAGTGGGTTTTTGGTGGAAATAAGACCCCACATGCACCATACTAAATAAAAACCTTTTGGAGCTTAATAAATCTGCTTCCTCAGGGTATGTCGACTTTCACTTTAAATTTTTAATAGTATTATCCCTACTTACACTAAGAACAATGTGATTGCATTACAAACTGTATTAAATATTTCTTTCCTCACAGCAGGAAGATTCCATTGTATGGGTGCAATGTTTATTTTCCCACCAACTGGATTTTTGGTGGCAGGAAACCACCACATCCAGCATACTGACTACTGGAGTTAGTGGGACAACCTTCTTTCTTTTGGTATGTCGTTCATTATGTATTCATTTGTATCAGTTATATTCATAGATTTCCTAGCAGAATAATTTATTTGATTTGCTAAATATGGTACCGTGTTTGTCCTTTACAGCAGGGTGATCTGCTTGTGTATCTTCAGTGTTTATTCCCCATGAGTGGGCTTTTGGTGGGAATAAGACCCCACATGCAACATACTAAATAAAAACCTTTTGGAGCTTAATAAATCTGCTTCCTCAAGGTATGTCGACTTTCACTTTAAATTTTTAATAGTATTATCCCTACTTACACTAAGAACAATGTGATTGCATTACAAACTGTATTAAATATTTCTTTCCTCACAGCAGGAAGATTCCATTGTATGGGTGCAATGTTTATTTTCCCACCAACTGGATTTTTGGTGGCAGGAAACCACCACATCCAGCATACTGACTACTGGAGTTAGTGGGACAACCTTCTTTCTTTTGGTATGTCGTTCATTATGTATTCATTTGTATCAGTTATGTTCATAGATTTCCTAGCAGAATAATTTATTTGATTTGCTAAATATGGTACACTTTTTGTCCTTTACAGCAGGGTGACCTGCATGTGTAGCTACAGTGTTTATTCCCCATGAGTGGGTTTTTGGTGGAAATAAGACCCCACATGCACCATACTAAATAAAAACCTTTTGGAGCTTAATAAATCTGCTTCCTCAAGGTATGTCGACTTTCACTTTAAATTTTTAATAGTATTATCCCTACTTACACTAAGAACAATGTGATTGCATTACAAACTGTATTAAATATTTCTTTCCTCACAGCAGGAAGATTCCATTGTATGGGTGCAATGTTTATTTTCCCACCAACTGGATTTTTGGTGGCAGGAAACCACCACATCCAGCATACTGACTACTGGAGTTAGTGGGACAACCTTCTTTCTTTTGGTATGTCGTTCATTACGTATTCATTTGTATCAGTTATATTCATAGATTTCCTAACAGAATAATTTATTTGATTTGCTAAATATGGTACACTTTTTCTCCTTTGCAGCAGGGTGACCTGCATGTGTAGCTACAGTCTTTATTCCCCATGAGTGGGTTTTTGGTGGAAATAAGACCCCACATGCACCATACTAAATAAAAACCTTTTGGAGCTTAATAAATCTGCTTCCTCAAGGTATGTCGACTTTCACTTTAAATTTTTAATAGTATTATCCCTACTTACACTAAGAACAATGTGATTGCATTACAAACTGTATTAAATATTTCTTTCCTCACAGCAGGAAGATTCCATTGTATGGGTGCAATGTTTATTTTCCCACCAACTGGATTTTTGGTGGCAGGAAACCACCACATCCAGCATACTGACTACTGGAGTTAGTGGGACAACCTTCTTTCTTTTGGTATGTCGTTCATTACGTATTCATTTGTATCAGTTATATTCATAGATTTCCTAACAGAATAATTTATTTGATTTGCTAAATATGGTACACTTTTTCTCCTTTGCAGCAGGGTGACCTGCATGTGTAGCTACAGTGTTTATTCCCCATGAGTGGGTTTTTGGTGGAAATAAGACCCCACATGCACCATACTAAATAAAAACCTTTTGGAGCTTAATAAATCTGCTTCCTCAAGGTATGTCGACTTTCACTTTAAATTTTTAATAGTATTATCCCTACTTACACTAAGAACAATGTGATTGCATTACAAACTGTATTAAATATTTCTTTCCTCACAGCAGGAAGGTTCCATTGTATGGGTGCAATGTTTATTTTCCCACCAACTGGATTTTTGGTGGCAGGAAACCACCACATCCTGCATACTGACTACTGGAGTTAGTGGGACAACCTTCTTTCTTTTGGTATGTCGTTCATTACGTATTCAATTGTATCAGTTATATTCATAGATTTCCTAGCAGAATAATTTATTTGATTTGCTAAATATGGTACCGTGTTTGTCCATTACAGCAGGGTGATCTGCTTGTGTATCTTCAGTGTTTATTCCCCATGAGTGGGTTTTTGGTGGAAATAAGACCCCACATGCACCATACTAAATAAAAACCTTTTGGAGCTTAATAAATCTGCTTCCTCAAGGAATGTCGAGCTTCACTTTCAATTTTTAATAGTATTATCCCTGCTTACACTAAGAACTATGTGATTGCATTACAAACTGTACTAAATATTTCTTTCCTCACAGCAGAAAGATCTCATTGTATGGGTGCAATGTTTATTTTCCCACCAACTGGATTTTTGGTGGCAGGAAACCACCACATCCAGCATACTGACTACTGGAGTTAGTGGGACAACCTTCTTTCTTTTGGTATGTCGTTCATTACGTATTCAATTGTATCAGTTATATTCATAGATTTCCTAGCAGAATAATTTATTTGATTTGCTAAATATGGTACCGTGTTTGTCCTTTACAGCAGGGTGATCTACTTGTGTATCTTCAGTGTTTATTCCCCATGAGTGGGTTTTTGGTGGAAATAAGACCCCACATGCATCATACTAAATAAAGACCTTTTGGAGCTTAATAAATCTGCTTCCTCAAGGTATGTCGACTTTCACTTTAAATTTTTAATAGTATTATCCCTACTTACACTAAGAACAATGTGATTGCATTACAAACTGTATTAAATATTTCTTTCCTCACAGCAGGAAGATTCCATTGTATGGGTGCAATGTTTATTTTCCCACCAACTGGATTTTTGGTGGCAGGAAACCACCACATCCTGCATACTGACTACTGGAGTTAGTGGGACAACCTTCTTTCTTGTGGTATGTCGTTCATTATGTATTCATTTGTATCAGTTATATTCATAGATTTCCTAGCAGAATAATTTATTTGATTTGCTAAATATGGTACCGTGTTTGTCCTTTACAGCAGGGTGATCTGCTTGTGTATCTTCAGTGTTTATTCCCCATGAGTGGGTTTTTGGTGGAAATAAGATCCCACATGCATCATACTAAATAAAGACCTTTTGGAGCTTAATAAATCTGTTTCCTCAAGGAATGTCGACTTTCACTTTAAATTTTTTATAGTATTATCCCTACTTACACTAAGAACAATGTGATTGCATTACAAACTGTATTAAATATTTCTTTCCTCACAGCAGGAAGATTCCATTGTATGGGTGCAATGTTTATTTTCCCACCAACTGGATTTTTGGTGGCAGGAAACCACCACATCCAGCATACTGACTACAGGAGTTAGTGGGACAACCTTCTTTCTTTTGGTATGTCGTTCATTATGTATTCATTTGTATCAGTTATATTCATAGATTTCCTAGCAGAATAATTTATTTGATTTGCAAAATATGGTACCGTGTTTGTCCTTTACAGCAGGGTGATCTGCTTGTGTATCTTCAGTGTTTATTCCCCATGAGTGGGTTTTTGGTGGAAATAAGACACCACATGCATCATACTAAATAAAGACCTTTTGGAGCTTAATAAATCTGCTTCCTCAAGGTATGTCGACTTTCACTTTAAATTTTTAATAGTATTATCCCTACTTACACTAAGAACAATGTGATTGCATTACAAACTGTATTAAATATTTCTTTCCTCACAGCAGGAAGATTCCATTGTATGGGTGCAATGTTTATTTTCCCACCAACTGGATTTTTGGTGGCAGGAAACCACCACATCCAGCATACTGACTACTGGGGTTAGTGGGACAACCTTCTTTCTTTTGGTATGTCGTTCATTATGTATTCATTTGTATCAGTTATATTCATAGATTTCCTAGCAGAATAATTTATTTGATTTGCTAAATATGGTACACTTTTTCTCCTTTACAGCAGGGTGATCTGCTTGTGTATCTTCAGTGTTTATTCCCCATGAGTGGGTTTTTGGTGGAAATAAGACCCCACATGCACCATACTAAATAAAAACCTTTTGGAGCTTAATAAATCTGCTTCTTCAAGGTATGTCGACTTTCACTTTAAATTTTTAATAGTATTATCCTTACTTACACTAAGAACAATGTGATTGCATTACAAACTGTATTAAATATTTCTTTCCTCACAGCAGGAAGATTCCATTGTATGGGTGCAATGTTTATTTTCCCACCAACTGGATTTTTGGTGGCAGGAAACCACCACATCCAGCATACTGACTACTGGAGTTAGTGGGACAACCTTCTTTCTTTTGGTATGTCGTTCATTACGTATTCATTTGTATCAGTTATATTCATAGATTTCCTAACAGAATAATTTATTTGATTTGCTAAATATGGCACACTTTTTTTCCTTTGCAGCAGGGTGATCTACTTGTGTAGCTACAGTGTTTATTCCCCATGAGTGGGTTTCTGGTGGAAATTAGACCCCACATGCACCATTCTAAATAAAAACTTTTTGGAGCTTAATAAATCTGCTTCCTCAAGGAATGTCGAGCTTCACTTTAAATTTTTAGTAGTATTATCCCTACTTACACTAAGAACTATGTGATTGCATTACAAACTGTACTAAATATTTCTTTCCTCACACCAAAAAGATCTCATTGTATGGGTGCAATGTTTATTTTCCCACCTACTGGATTTTTGGTGGCAGGAAACCACCACATCCAGCATACTGACTACTTGAGTTAGTGGGACAACCTTCTTTCTTTTGGTATGTCGTTCATTACGTATTCATTTGTATCAGTTATATTCATAGATTTCCTAACAGAATAATTTATTTGATTTGCTAAATATGGTACACTTTTTCTCCTTTGCAGCAGGGTGATCTAGTTGTGTAGCTACAGTGTTTATTCCCCATGAGTGGGTTTCTGGTGGAAATAAGACCCCACATGCAGCATACTAAATAAAAACTTTTTGGAGCTTAATAAATCTGCTGCCTCAAGGAATGTCGAGCTTCACTTTAAATTTTTAATAGTATTATCCCTGCTTACACTAAGAACAATGTGATTGCATTACAAACTGTACTAAATATTTCTTTCCTCACAGCAGAAAGATCTCATTGTATGGGTGCAATGTTTATTTTCCCACCAACTGGATTTTTGGTGGCAGGAAACCACCACATCCAGCATACTGACTACTGGAGTTAGTGGGACAACCTTCTTTCTTTTGGTATGTCGTTCATTACGTATTCAATTGTATCAGTTATATTCATAGATTTCCTAGCAGAATAATTTATTTGATTTGCTAAATATGGTACCGTGTTTGTCCTTTACAGCAGGGTGATCTGCTTGTGTATCTTCAGTGTTTATTCCCCATGAGTGGGTTTTTGGTGGAAATAAGACCCCACATGCATCATACTAAATAAAGACCTTTTGGAGCTTAATAAATCTGCTTCCTCAAGGTATGTCGACTTTCACTTTAAATTTTTAATAGTATTAACCCTACTTACGCTAAGAACAATGTGTTTGCATTACAAACTGTATTAAATATTTCTTTCCTCACAGCAGGAAGATTCCATTGTATGGGTGCAATGTTTATTTTCCCACGAACTGGATTTTTGGTGGCAGGAAACCACCACATCCAGCATACTGACTACTGGAGTTAGTGGGACAACCTTCTTTCTTTTGGTATGTCGTTCATTATGTATTCATTTGTATCAGTTATATTCATAGATTTCCTAACAGAATAATTTATTTGATTTGCTAAATATGGTACACTTTTTCTCTTTTGCAGCGGGGTGATCTACTTGTGTAGCTACAGTGTTTATTCCCCATGAGTGGGTTTCTGGTGGAATTAAGACCCCACATGCACAATACTAAATAAAAACTTTGTGGAGCTTAATAAATCTGCTCCCTTAAGGAATGTCGAGCTTCACTTTAAATTTTTAATAGTATTATCCCTGCTTACACTAAAAACAATGTGATTGCATTACAAACTGTACTAAATATTTCTTTCCTCACAGCAGAAAGATCTCATTGTATGGGTGCAATGTTTATTTTCCCACCAACTGGATTTTTGGTGGCAGGAAACCACCACATCCAGCATACTGACTACTGGAGTTAGTGGGACAACGTTCTTTCTTTTGGTATGTCGTTCATTATGTATTCATTTGTATCAGTTATATTCATAGATTTCCTAACAGAATAATTTATTTGATTTGCAAAATATGGTACACTTTTTCTCCTTTGCAGCAGGGTGACCTGCATGTGTAGCTACAGTGTTTATTCCCCATGAGTGGGTTTTTGGTGGAAATAAGACCCCACATGCACCATACTAAATAAAAACCTTTTGGAGCTTAATAAATCTGCTTCCTCAAGGTATGTCGACTTTCACTTTACAT
Organism: Schistocerca cancellata; assembly: GCF_023864275.1. Classification (NCBI taxonomy): domain Eukaryota; kingdom Metazoa; phylum Arthropoda; class Insecta; order Orthoptera; family Acrididae; genus Schistocerca; species Schistocerca cancellata. Next base: position 14,990,602 of record NC_064637.1, read on the forward strand.
TTTTAATAGTATTATCCCTACTTACACTAAGAACAATGTGATTGCATTACAAACTGTATTAAATATTTCTTTCCTCACAGCAGGAAGATTCCATTGTATGGGTGCAATGTTTATTTTCCCACCAACTGGATTTTTGGTGGCAGGAAACCACCACATCCAGCATACTGACTGCTGGAGTTCGTGGGACAACCTTCTTTCTTTTGGTATGTCGTTCATTATGTATTCATTTGTATCAGTTATATTCATAGATTTCCTAGCAGAATAATTTATTTGATTTGCTAAATATGGTACCGTGTTTGTCCTTTACAGCAGGGTGATCTGCTTGTGTATCTTCAGTGTTTATTCCCCATGAGGGGGTTTTTGGTGGAAATAAGACCCCACATGCATCATACTAAATAAACACCTTTTGGAGCTTAATAAATCTGCTTCCTCAAGGTATGTCGACTTTCACTTTAAATTTTTAATAGTATTATCCCTACTTACACTAAGAACAATGTGATTGAATTACGAACTGTATTAAATATTTCTTTCCTCACAGCAGGAAGATTCCATTGTATGGGTGCAATGTTTATTTTCCCACCAATTGGATTTTTGGTGGCAGGAAACCACCACATCCTGCATACTGACTACTGGAGTTAGTGGGACAACCTTCTTTCTTTTGGTATGTCGTTCATTATGTATTCTTTTGTATCAGTTATATTCATAGATTTCCTAGCAGAATAATTTATTTGATTTGCTAAATATGGTACCGTGTTTGTCCTTTACAGCAGGGTGATCTGCTTGTGTATCTTCAGTGTTTATTCCCCATGAGGGGGTTTTTGGTGGAAATAAGACCCCACATGCATCATACTAAATAAACACCTTTTGGAGCTTAATAAATCTGCTTCCTCAAGGTATGTCGACTTTCACTTTAAATTTTTAATAGTATTATCCCTACTTACACTAAGAACAATGTGATTGAATTACGAACTGTATTAAATATTTCTTTCCTCACAGCAGGATGATTCCATTGTATGGGTGCAATGTTTATTTTCCCACCAACTGGATTTTTGGTGGCAGGAAACCACCACATCCTGCATACTGACTACTGGAGTTAGTGGGACAACCTTCTTTCTTTTGGTATGTCGTTCATTATGTATTCATTTGTATCAGTTATATTCATAGATTTCCTAACAGAATAATTTATTTGATTTGCTAAATATGGTACACTTTTTCTCCTTTGCAGCAGGGTGACCTGCATGTGTAGCTACAGTGTTTATTCCCCATGAGTGGGTTTTTGGTGGAAATAAGACCCCACATGCACCATACTAAATAAAAACATTTTGGAGCTTAATAAATCTGCTTCCTCAAGGTATGTCGACTTTCACTTTAAATTTTTAATAGTATTATCCCTACTTGCACTAAGAACAATGTGATTGCATTACAAACTGTATTAAATATTTCTTTCCTCACAGCAGGAAGATTCCATTGTATGGGTGCAATGTTTATTTTCCCACCAACTGGGTTTTTGGTGGCAGGAAACCACCACATCCAGCATACTGACTACTGGAGTTAGTGGGACAACCTTCTTTCTTTTGGTATGTCGTTCATTATGGATTCATTTGTATGAGTTATTTTCATAGATTTCCTAGCAGAATAATTTATTTGATTTGCTAAATATGGTACACTTTTTCTCCTTTGCAGCAGGGTGATCTACTTGTGTAGCTACAGTGTTTATTCCCCATGAGTCGGTTTCTGGTGGAAATAAGACCCCATATGCACCATACTAAATAAAAACCTTTTGTAGATTAATAAATCTGCTTCCTCAAGGAATGTCGAGCTTCACTTTAAATTTTTAATAGTATTATCCCTACTTACACTAAGAACTATGTGATTGCATTACAAACTGTACTAAATATTTCTTTTCTCACAGCAGAAAGATCTCATTGTATTGGTGCAATGTTTATATTCCCATCAACTGGGTTCTTGGTGGCAGGAAACCACCACATCCAGCATACTGACTACTGGAGTTCGTGGGACAACCTTCTTTCTTTTGGTATGTCGTTCATTACGTATTCATTTGTATCAGTTATATTCATAGATTTCCTAACAGAATAATTTATTTGATTTGCTAAATATGGTACCGTGTTTGTCCTTTACAGCAGGGTGATCTGCTTGTGTATCTTCAGTGTTTATTCCCCATGAGTGGGTTTTTGGTGGAAATAAGACCCCACATGCACCATACTAAATAAAAACCTTTTGGAGCTTAATAAATCTGCTTCCTCAAGGTATGTCGACTTTCACTTTAAATTTTTAATAGTATTATCCCTACTTACACTAAGAACAATGTGATTGCATTACAAACTGTATTAAATATTTCTTTCCTCACAGCAGGAAGATTCCATTGTGTGGGTGCAATGTTTATTTTCCCACCAACTGGATTTTTGGTAGCAGGAAACCACCACATCCTGCATACTGACTACTGGAGTTAGTGGGACAACCTTCTTTCTTTTGGTATGTCGTTCATTACGTATTCATTTGTATCAGTTATATTCATAGAATTCCTAACAGAATAATTTATTTGATTTGCTAAATATGGTACACTTTTTCTCCTTTGCAGCAGGGTACCCTGCATGTGTAGCTACAGTGTTTATTCCCCATGAGTGGGTTTTTGGTGGAAATAAGACCCCACATGCACCATACTAAATAAAATCCTTTTGGAGCTTAATAAATTTGCTTCCTCAAGGTATGTTGACTTTCACTTTAAATTTTTAATAGTATTATCCCTACTTACACTAAGAACAATGTGATTGCATTACAAACTGTATTAAATAATTCTTTCCTCACAGCAGGAAGATTCCATTGTATGGGTGCAATGTTTATTTACCACCAACTGGTATTTTGGTGGTAGGAAACCACCACATCCAGCATACTGACTACTGGAGTTAGTGGGACAACCTTCTTTCTTTTGGTATGTCGTTCATTATGTATTCATTTGTATCAGTTATTTTCATAGATATCCTAGAAGAATAATTTATTTGATTTGCTAAATATGGTACACTTTTTCTCCTTTGCAGCAGGGTGATCTACTTGTGTAGCTACAGTGTTTATTCCCCATGAGTGGGTTTCTGGTGGAAATAAGACCCCACATGCACCATACTAAATAAAAACCTTTTGGAGCTTAATAAATCTGCTTCCTCAAGGTATGTCGACTTTCACTTTAAATTTTTAATAGTATTATCCCTACTTACACTAAGAACAATGTGATTGCATTACAAACTGTATTAAATATTTCTTTCCTCACAGCAGGAAGATTCCATTGTATGGGTGCAATGTTTATTTTCCCACCAACTGGATTTTTGGTGGCAGGAAACCACCACATCCAGCATACTGACTACTGGAGTTAGTGGGACAACCTTCTTTCTTTTGGTATGTCGTTCATTATGTATTCATTTGTATCAGTTATATTCATAGATTTCCTAGCAGAATAATTTATTTGATTTGCTAAATATAGTACCGTGTTTGTCCTTTACAGCAGGGTGATCTGCTTGTGTATCTTCAGTGTTTATTCCCCATGAGTGGGTGTTTGGTGGAAATAAGACCCCACATGCACCATACTAAATAAAAACCTTTTGGAGCTTAATAAATCTGCTTCCTCAAGGTATGTCGACTTTCACTTTAAATTTTTAATAGTATTATCCCTACTTACACTAAGAACAATGTGATTGCATTACAAACTGTATTAAATATTTCTTTCCTCACAGCAGGAAGATTCCATTGTATGGGTGCAATGTTTATTTTCCCACCAACTGGATTTTTGGTGGCAGGAAACCACCACATCCAGCATACTGACTACTGGAGTTAGTGGGACAACCTTCTTTCTTTTGGTATGTCGTTCATTATGTATTCATTTGTATCAGTTATATTCATAGATTTCCTAGCAGAATAATTTATTTGATTTGCTAAATATGCTACCGTGTTTGTCCTTTACAGCAGGGTGATCTGCTTGTGTATCTTCAGTGTTTATTCCCCATGAGTGGGCTTTTGGTGGGAATAAGACCCCACATGCAACATACTAAATAAAAACCTTTTGGAGCTTAATAAATCTGCTTCCTCAAGGTATGTCGACTTTCACTTTAAATTTTTAATAGTATTATCCCTAGTTACACTAATAACAATGTGATTGCATTACAAACTGTATTAAATATTTCTTTCCTCACAGCAGGAAGATTCCATTGTATGGGTGCAATGTTTATTTTCCCACCAACTGGATTTTTGGTGGCAGGAAACCACCACATCCAGCATACTGACTACTGGGGTTAGTGGGACAACCTTCTTTCTTTTGGTATGTCGTTCATTATGTATTCATTTGTATCAGTTATATTCATAGATTTCCTAGCAGAATAATTTATTTGATTTGCTAAATATGGTACACTTTTTCTCCTTTACAGCAGGGTGATCTGCTTGTGTATCTTCAGTGTTTATTCCCCATGAGTGGGTTTTTGGTGTAAATAAGACCCCACATGCACCATACTAAATAAAAACCTTTTGGAGCTTAATAAATCTGCTTCCTCAAGGTATGTCGACTTTCACTTTAAATTTTTAATAGTATTAACCCTACTTACACTAAGAACAATGTGATTGCATTACAAACTGTATTAAATATTTCTTTCCTCACAGCAGGAAGATTCCATTGTATGGGTGCAATGTTTATTTTCCCACCAACTGGATTTTTGGTGGCAGGAAACCACCACATCCAGCATACTGACTTCTGGAGTTAGTGGGACAACCTTCTTTCTTTTGGTATGTCGTTCATTACGTATTAATTTGTATCAGTTATATTCATAGATTTCCTAACAGAATAATTTATTTGATTTGCTAAATATGGTACACTTTTTCTCTTTTGCAGCAGGGTGATCTACTTGTGTAGCTACAGTGTTTATTCCCCATGAGTGGGTTTCTGGTGGAAATAAGACCCCACATGCACCATACTAAATAAAAACTTTTTGGAGCTTAATAAATCTGCTCCCTCAAGGAATGTCGAGCTTCACTTTAAATTTTTAATAGTATTATCCCTGCTTACACTAAGAACAATGTGATTGCATTACAAACTGTACTAAATATTTCTTTCCTCACAGCAGAAAGATCTCATTGTATGGGTGCAATGTTTGTTTTCCCACCAACTGGATTTTTAGTGGCAGGAAATCACCACATCCAGCATACTGACTACTGGAGTTAGTGGGACAACCTTCTTTCTTTTGGTATGTCGTTCATTACGTATTCAATTGTATCAGTTATATTAATAGATTTCCTAGCAGAATAATTTATTTGATTTGCTAAATATGGTACCGTGTTTGTCCTTTACAGCAGGGTGATCTGCTTGTGTATCTTCAGTGTTTATTCCCCATGAGTGGGTTTTTGGTGGAAATAAGACACCACATGCATCATACTAAATAAAGACCTTTTGGAGCTTAATAAATCTGCTTCCTCAAGGTATGTCGACTTTCACTTTAAATTTTTAATAGTATTAACCCTACTTACACTAAGAACAATGTGTTTGCATTACAAACTGTATTAAATATTTCTTTCCTCACAGCAGGAAGATTCCATTGTATGGGTGCAATGTTTATTTTCCCACGAACTGGATTTTTGGTGGCAGGAAACCACCACATCCAGCATACTGACTACTGGAGTTAGTGGGACAACCTTCTTTCTTTTGGTATGTCGTTCATTATGTATTCATTTGTATCAGTTATATTCATAGATTTCCTAACAGAATAATTTATTTGATTTGCTAAATATGGTACACTTTTTCTCTTTTGCAGCAGGGTGATCTACTTGTGTAGCTACAGTGTTTATTCCCCATGAGTGGGTTTCTGGTGGAATTAAGACCCCACATGCACAATACTAAATAAAAACTTTGTGGAGCTTAATAAATCTGCTCCCTCAAGGAATGTCGAGCTTCACTTTAAATTTTTAATAGTGTTATCCCTGCTTACACTAAAAACAATGTGATTGCATTACAAACTGTACTAAATATTTCTTTCCTCACAGCAGAAAGATCTCATTGTATGGGTGCAATGTTTATTTTCCCACCAACTGGATTTTTGGTGGCAGGAAACCACCACATCCAGCATACTGACTACTGGAGTTAGTGGGACAACCTTCTTTCTTTTGGTATGTCGTTCATTATGTATTCATTTGTATCAGTTATATTCATAGATTTCCTAACAGAATAATTTATTTGATTTGCAAAATATGGTACACTTTTTCTCCTTTGCAGCAGGGTGACCTGCATGTGTAGCTACAGTGTTTATTCCCCATGAGTGGGTTTTTGGTGGAAATAAGACCCCACATGCACCATACTAAATAAAAACCTTTTGGAGCTTAATAAATTTGCTTCCTCAAGGTATGTCGACTTTCACTTTACATTTTTAATAGTATTATCCCTACTTACACTAAGAACAATGTGATTGCATTACAAACTGTATTAAATATTTCTTTCCTCACAGCAGGAAGATTCCATTGTATGGGTGCAATGTTTATTTTCCCACCAACTGGATTTTTGGTGGCAGGAAACCACCACATCCAGCATACTGACTACTGGAGTTCGTGGGACAACCTTCTTTCTTTTGGTATGTCGTTCATTATGTATTCATTTGTATCAGTTATATTCATAGATTTCCTAGCAGAATAATTTATTTGATTTGCTAAATATGGTACCGTGTTTGTCCTTTACAGCAGGGTGATCTGCTTGTGTATCTTCAGTGTTTATTCCCCATGAGGGGGTTTTTGGTGGAAATAAGACCCCACATGCATCATACTAAATAAACACCTTTTGGAGCTTAATAAATCTGCTTCCTCAAGGTATGTCGACTTTCACTTTAAATTTTTAATAGTATTATCCCTACTTACACTAAGAACAATGTGATTGAATTACGAACTGTATTAAATATTTCTTTCCTCACAGCAGGAAGATTCCATTGTATGGGTGCAATGTTTATTTTCCCACCAACTGGATTTTTGGTGGCAGGAAACCACCACATCCTGCATACTGACTACTGGAGTTAGTGGGACAACCTTCTTTCTTTTGGTATGTCGTTCATTATGTATTCATTTGTTTCAGTTATATTCATAGATTTCCTAACAGAATAATTTATTTGATTTGCTAAATATGGTACACTTTTTCTCCTTTGCAGCAGGGTGACCTGCATGTGTAGCTACAGTGTTTATTCCCCATGAGTGGGTTTTTGGTGGAAATAAGACCCCACATGCACCATACTAAATAAAAACCTTTTGGAGCTTAATAAATCTGCTTCCTCAAGGTATGTCGACTTTCACTTTAAATTTTTAATAGTATTATCCCTACTTGCACTAAGAACAATGTGATTGCATTACAAACTGTATTAAATATTTCTTTCCTCACAGCAGGAAGATTCCATTGTATGGGTGCAATGTTTATTTTCCCACCAACTGGGTTTTTGGTGGCAGGAAACCTCCACATCCAGCATACTGACTACTGGTGTTAGCGGGACAACCTTCTTTCTTTTGGTATGTCGTTCATTATGGATTCATTTGTATCAGTTATTTTCATAGATTTCCTAGCAGAATAATTTATTTGATTTGCTAAATATGGTACACTTTTTCTCCTTTGCAGCAGGGTGATCTACTTGTGTAGCTACAGTGTTTATTCCCCATGAGTCGGTTTCTGGTGGAAATAAGACCCCATATGCACCATACTAAATAAAAACCTTTTGTAGATTAATAAATCTGCTTCCTCAAGGAATGTCGAGCTTCACTTTAAATTTTTAATAGTATTATCCCTACTTACACTAAGAACTATGTGATTGCATTACAAACTGTACTAAATATTTCTTTTCTCACAGCAGAAAGATCTCATTGTATTGGTGCAATGTTTATATTCCCATCAGCTGGGTTCTTGGTGGCAGGAAACCACCACATCCAGCATACTGACTACTGGAGTTCGTGGGACAACCTTCTTTCTTTTGGTATGTCGTTCATTACGTATTCATTTGTATCAGTTATATTCATAGATTTCCTAACAGAATAATTTATTTGATTTGCTAAATATGGTACCGTGTTTGTCCTTTACAGCAGGGTGATCTGCTTGTGTATCTTCAGTGTTTATTCCCCATGAGTGGGTTTTTGGTGGAAATAAGACCCCACATGCACCATACTAAATAAAAACCTTTTGGAGCTTAATAAATCTGCTTCCTCAAGGTATGTCGACTTTCACTTTAAATTTTTAATAGTATTATCCCTACTTACACTAAGAACAATGTGATTGCATTACAAACTGTATTAAATATTTCTTTCCTCACAGCAGGAAGATTCCATTGTATGGGTGCAATGTTTATTTTCCCACGAACTGGATTTTTGGTGGCAGGAAACCACCACATCCAGCATACTGACTACTGGAGTTAGTGGGACAACCTTCTTTCTTTTGGTATGTCGTTCATTATGTATTCATTTGTATCAGTTATATTCATAGATTTCCTAGCAGAATAATTTATTTGATTTGCTAAATATGCTACCGTGTTTGTCCTTTACAGCAGGGTGATCTGCTTGTGTATCTTCAGTGTTTATTCCCCATGAGTGGGCTTTTGGTGGGAATAGGACCCCACATGCAACATACTAAATAAAAACCTTTTGGAGCTTAATAAATCTGCTTCCTCAAGGTATGTCGACTTTCACTTTAAATTTTTAATAGTATTATCCCTACTTACACTAAGAACAATGTGATTGCATTACAAACTGTATTAAATATTTCTTTCCTCACAGCAGGAAGATTCCATTGTATGGGTGAAATGTTTATTTTCCCACCAACTGGATTTTTGGTGGCAGGAAACCACCACATCCAGCATACTGACTACTGGGGTTAGTGGGACAACCTTCTTTCTTTTGGTATGTCGTTCATTATGTATTCATTTGTATCAGTTATATTCATAGATTTCCTAACAGAATAATTTATTTGATTTGCTAAATATGGTACACTTTTTCTCTTTTGCAGCAGGGTGATCTACTTGTGTAGCTACAGTGTTTATTCCCCATGAGTGGGTTTCTGGTGGAAATAAGACCCCACATGCACCATACTAAATAAAAACTTTTTGGAGCTTAATAAATCTGCTCCCTCAAGGAATGTCGAGCTTCACTTTAAATTTTTAATAGTATTATCCCTGCTTACACTAAGAACAATGTGATTGCATTACAAACTGTACTAAATATTTCTTTCCTCACAGCAGAAAGATCTCATTGTATGGGTGCAATGTTTGTTTTCCCACCAACTGGATTTTTGGTGGCAGGAAATCACCACATCCAGCATACTGACTACTGGAGTTAGTGGGACAACCTTCTTTCTTTTGGTATGTCGTTCATTACGTATTCATTTGTATCAGTTATATTCATAGATTTCCTAACAGAATAATTTATTTGATTTGCTAAATATGGTACACTTTTTCTCCTTTGCAGCAGGGTGACCTGCATGTGTAGCTACAGTGTTTATTCCCCATGAGTGGGTCTTTGGTGGAAATAAGACCCCACATGCACCATACTAAATAAAAACCTTTTGGAGCTTAATAAATCTGCTTCCTCAAGGTATGTCGACTTTCACTTTAAATTTTTAATAGTATTATCCCTACTTACACTAAGAACAATGTGATTGCATTACAAACTGTATTAAATATTTCTTTCCTCACAGCAGGAAGATTCCATTGTGTGGGTGCAATGTTTATTTTCCCACCAACTGGATTTTTGGTAGCAGGAAACCACCACATCCTGCATACTGACTACTGGAGTTAGTGGGACAACCTTCTTTCTTTTGGTATGTCGTTCATTACGTATTCATTTGTATCAGTTATATTCATAGAATTCCTAACAGAATAATTTATTTGATTTGCTAAATATGGTACACTTTTTCTCCTTTGCAGCAGGGAACCCTGCATGTGTAGCTACAGTGTTTATTCCCCATGAGTGGGTTTTTGGTGGAAATAAGACCCCACATGCACCATACTAAATAAAATCCTTTTGGAGCTTAATAAATTTGCTTCCTCAAGGTATGTCGACTTTCACTTTAAATTTTTAATAGTATTATCCCTACTTACACTAAGAACAATGTGATTGCATTACAAACTGTATTAAATAATTCTTTCCTCACAGCAGGAAGATTCCATTGTATGGGTGCAATGTTTATTTACCACCAACTGGTATTTTGGTGGTAGGAAACCACCACATCCAGCATACTGACTACTGGAGTTAGTGGGACAACCTTCTTTCTTTTGGTATGTCGTTCATTATGTATTCATTTGTATCAGTTATTTTCATAGATATCCTAGAAGAATAACTTATTTGATTTGCTAAATATGGTACACTTTTTCTCCTTTGCAGCAGGGTGATCTACTTGTGTAGCTACAGTGTTTATTCCCCATGAGTGGGTTTCTGGTGGAAATAAGACCCCACATGCACCATACTAAATAAAAACCTTTTGGAGCTTAATAAATCTGCTTCCTCAAGGTATGTCGACTTTCACTTTAAATTTTTAATAGTATTATCCCTACTTACACTAAGAACAATGTGATTGCATTACAAACTGTATTAAATATTTCTTTCCTCACAGCAGGAAGATTCCATTGTATGGGTGCAATGTTTATTTTCCCACCAACTGGATTTTTGGTGGCAGGAAACCACCACATCCAGCATACTGACTACTGGAGTTAGTGGGACAACCTTCTTTCTTTTGGTATGTCGTTCATTATGTATTCATTTGTATCAGTTATATTCATAGATTTCCTAGCAGAATAATTTATTTGATTTGCTAAATATGCTACCGTGTTTGTCCTTTACAGCAGGGTGATCTGCTTGTGTATCTTCAGTGTTTATTCCCCATGAGTGGGCTTTTGGTGGGAATAAGACCCCACATGCAACATACTAAATAAAAACCTTTTGGAGCTTAATAAATCTGCTTCCTCAAGGTATGTCGACTTTCACTTTAAATTTTTAATAGTATTATCCCTAGTTACACTAATAACAATGTGATTGCATTACAAACTGTATTAAATATTTCTTTCCTCACAGCAGGAAGATTCCATTGTATGGGTGCAATGTTTATTTTCCCACCAACTGGATTTTTGGTGGCAGGAAACCACCACATCCAGCATACTGACTACTGGGGTTAGTGGGACAACCTTCTTTCTTTTGGTATGTCGTTCATTATGTATTCATTTGTATCAGTTATATTCATAGATTTCCTAGCAGAATAATTTATTTGATTTGCTAAATATGGTACACTTTTTCTCCTTTACAGCAGGGTGATCTGCTTGTGTATCTTCAGTGTTTATTCCCCATGAGTGGGTTTTTGGTGGAAATAAGACCCCACATGCACCATACTAAATAAAAACCTTTTGGAGCTTAATAAATCTGCTTCCTCAAGGTATGTCGACTTTCACTTTAAATTTTTAATAGTATTATCCCTACTTACACTAAGAACAATGTGATTGCATTACAAACTGTATTAAATATTTCTTTCCTCACAGCAGGAAGATTCCATTGTATGGGTGCAATGTTTATTTTCCCACCAACTGGATTTTTGGTGGCAGGAAACCACCACATCCAGCATACTGACTACTGGAGTTAGTGGGACAACCTTCTTTCTTTTGGTATGTCGTTCATTATGTATTCATTTGTATCAGTTATATTCATAGATTTCCTAGCAGAATAATTTATTTGATTTGCTAAATATGCTACCGTGTTTGTCCTTTACAGCAGGGTGATCTGCTTGTGTATCTTCAGTGTTTATTCCCCATGAGTGGGCTTTTGGTGGGAATAAGACCCCACATGCAACATACTAAATAAAAACCTTTTGGAGCTTAATAAATCTGCTTCCTCAAGGTATGTCGACTTTCACTTTAAATTTTTAATAGTATTATCCCTAGTTACACTAGTAACAATGTGATTGCATTACAAACTGTATTAAATATTTCTTTCCTCACAGCAGGAAGATTCCATTGTATGGGTGCAATGTTTATTTTCCCACCAACTGGATTTTTGGTGGCAGGAAACCACCACATCCAGCATACTGACTACTGGGGTTAGTGGGACAACCTTCTTTCTTTTGGTATGTCGTTCATTATGTATTCATTTGTATCAGTTATATTCATAGATTTCCTAGCAGAATAATTTATTTGATTTGCTAAATATGGTACACTTTTTCTCCTTTACAGCAGGGTGATCTGCTTGTGTATCTTCAGTGTTTATTCCCCATGAGTGGGTTTTTGGTGGAAATAAGACCCCACATGCACCATACTAAATAAAAACCTTTTGGAGCTTAATAAATCTGCTTCCTCAAGGTATGTCGACTTTCACTTTAAATTTTTAATAGTATTAACCCTACTTACACTAAGAACAATGTGATTGCATTACAAACTGTATTAAATATTTCTTTCCTCACAGCAGGAAGATTCCATTGTATGGGTGCAATGTTTATTTTCCCACCAACTGGATTTTTGGTGGCAGGAAACCACCACATCCAGCATACTGACTTCTGGAGTTAGTGGGACAACCTTCTTTCTTTTGGTATGTCGTTCATTACGTATTCATTTGTATCAGTTATATTCATAGATTTCCTAACAGAATAATTTATTTGATTTGCTAAATATGGTACACTTTTTCTCTTTTGCAGCAGGGTGATCTACTTGTGTAGCTACAGTGTTTATTCCCCATGAGTGGGTTTCTGGTGGAAATAAGACCCCACATGCACCATACTAAATAAAAACTTTTTGGAGCTTAATAAATCTGCTCCCTCAAGGAATGTCGAGCTTCACTTTAAATTTTTAATAGTATTATCCCTGCTTACACTAAGAACAATGTGATTGCATTACAAACTGTACTAAATATTTCTTTCCTCACAGCAGAAAGATCTCATTGTATGGGTGCAATGTTTGTTTTCCCACCAACTGGATTTTTGGTGGCAGGAAATCACCACATCCAGCATACTGACTACTGGAGTTAGTGGGAGAACCTTCTTTCTTTTGGTATGTCGTTCATTACGTATTCAATTGTATCAGTTATATTAATAGATTTCCTAGCAGAATAATTTATTTGATTTGCTAAATATGGTACCGTGTTTGTCCTTTACAGCAGGGTGATCTGCTTGTGTATCTTCAGTGTTTATTCCCCATGAGTGGGTTTTTGGTGGAAATAAGACACCACATGCATCATACTAAATAAAGACCTTTTGGAGCTTAATAAATCTGCTTCCTCAAGGTATGTCGACTTTCACTTTAAATTTTTAATAGTATTAACCCTACTTACACTAAGAACAATGTGTTTGCATTACAAACTGTATTAAATATTTCTTTCCTCACAGCAGGAAGATTCCATTGTATGGGTGCAATGTTTATTTTCCCACGAACTGGATTTTTGGTGGCAGGAAACCACCACATCCAGCATACTGACTACTGGAGTTAGTGGGACAACCTTCTTTCTTTTGGTATGTCGTTCATTATGTATTCATTTGTATCAGTTATATTCATAGATTTCCTAACAGAATAATTTATTTGATTTGCTAAATATGGTACACTTTTTCTCTTTTGCAGCAGGGTGATCTACTTGTGTAGCTACAGTGTTTATTCCCCATGAGTGGGTTTCTGGTGGAATTAAGACCCCACATGCACAATACTAAATAAAAACTTTGTGGAGCTTAATAAATCTGCTCCCTCAAGGAATGTCGAGCTTCACTTTAAATTTTTAATAGTGTTATCCCTGCTTACACTAAAAACAATGTGATTGCATTACAAACTGTACTAAATATTTCTTTCCTCACAGCAGAAAGATCTCATTGTATGGGTGCAATGTTTATTTTCCCACCAACTGGATTTTTGGTGGCAGGAAACCACCACATCCAGCATACTGACTACTGGAGTTAGTGGGACAACCTTCTTTCTTTTGGTATGTCGTTCATTATGTATTCATTTGTATCAGTTATATTCATAGATTTCCTAACAGAATAATTTATTTGATTTGCAAAATATGGTACACTTTTTCTCCTTTGCAGCAGGGTGACCTGCATGTGTAGCTACAGTGTTTATTCCCCATGAGTGGGTTTTTGGTGGAAATAAGACCCCACATGCACCATACTAAATAAAAACCTTTTGGAGCTTAATAAATTTGCTTCCTCAAGGTATGTCGACTTTCACTTTACATTTTTAATAGTATTATCCCTACTTACACTAAGAACAATGTGATTGCATTACAAACTGTATTAAATATTTCTTTCCTCACAGCAGGAAGATTCCATTGTATGGGTGCAATGTTTATTTTCCCACCAACTGGATTTTTGGTGGCAGGAAACCACCACATCCAGCATACTGACTACTGGAGTTCGTGGGACAACCTTCTTTCTTTTGGTATGTCGTTCATTATGTATTCATTTGTATCAGTTATATTCATAGATTTCCTAGCAGAATAATTTATTTGATTTGCTAAATATGGTACCGTGTTTGTCCTTTACAGCAGGGTGATCTGCTTGTGTATCTTCAGTGTTTATTCCCCATGAGGGGGTTTTTGGTGGAAATAAGACCCCACATGCATCATACTAAATAAACACCTTTTGGAGCTTAATAAATCTGCTTCCTCAAGGTATGTCGACTTTCACTTTAAATTTTTAATAGTATTATCCCTACTTACACTAAGAACAATGTGATTGAATTACGAACTGTATTAAATATTTCTTTCCTCACAGCAGGAAGATTCCATTGTATGGGTGCAATGTTTATTTTCCCACCAACTGGATTTTTGGTGGCAGGAAACCACCACATCCTGCATACTGACTACTGGAGTTAGTGGGACAACCTTCTTTCTTTTGGTATGTCGTTCATTATGTATTCATTTGTTTCAGTTATATTCATAGATTTCCTAACAGAATAATTTATTTGATTTGCTAAATATGGTACACTTTTTCTCCTTTGCAGCAGGGTGACCTGCATGTGTAGCTACAGTGTTTATTCCCCATGAGTGGGTTTTTGGTGGAAATAAGACCCCACATGCACCATACTAAATAAAAACCTTTTGGAGCTTAATAAATCTGCTTCCTCAAGGTATGTCGACTTTCACTTTAAATTTTTAATAGTATTATCCCTACTTGCACTAAGAACAATGTGATTGCATTACAAACTGTATTAAATATTTCTTTCCTCACAGCAGGAAGATTCCATTGTATGGGTGCAATGTTTATTTTCCCACCAACTGGGTTTTTGGTGGCAGGAAACCTCCACATCCAGCATACTGACTACTGGTGTTAGCGGGACAACCTTCTTTCTTTTGGTATGTCGTTCATTATGGATTCATTTGTATCAGTTATTTTCATAGATTTCCTAGCAGAATAATTTATTTGATTTGCTAAATATGGTACACTTTTTCTCCTTTGCAGCAGGGTGATCTACTTGTGTAGCTACAGTGTTTATTCCCCATGAGTCGGTTTCTGGTGGAAATAAGACCCCATATGCACCATACTAAATAAAAACCTTTTGTAGATTAATAAATCTGCTTCCTCAAGGAATGTCGAGCTTCACTTTAAATTTTTAATAGTATTATCCCTACTTACACTAAGAACTATGTGATTGCATTACAAACTGTACTAAATATTTCTTTTCTCACAGCAGAAAGATCTCATTGTATTGGTGCAATGTTTATATTCCCATCAACTGGGTTCTTGGTGGCAGGAAACCACCACATCCAGCATACTGACTACTGGAGTTCGTGGGACAACCTTCTTTCTTTTGGTATGTCGTTCATTACGTATTCATTTGTATCAGTTATATTCATAGATTTCCTAACAGAATAATTTATTTGATTTGCTAAATATGGTACCGTGTTTGTCCTTTACAGCAGGGTGATCTGCTTGTGTATCTTCAGTGTTTATTCCCCATGAGTGGGTTTTTGGTGGAAATAAGACCCCACATGCACCATACTAAATAAAAACCTTTTGGAGCTTAATAAATCTGCTTCCTCAAGGTATGTCGACTTTCACTTTAAATTTTTAATAGTATTATCCCTACTTACACTAAGAACGATGTGATTGCATTACAAACTGTATTAAATATTTCTTTCCTCACAGCAGGAAGATTCCATTGTATGGGTGCAATGTTTATTTTCCCACGAACTGGATTTTTGGTGGCAGGAAACCACCACATCCAGCATACTGACTACTGGAGTTAGTGGGACAACCTTCTTTCTTTTGGTATGTCGTTCATTATGTATTCATTTGTATCAGTTATATTCATAGATTTCCTAGCAGAATAATTTATTTGATTTGCTAAATATGGTACCGTGTTTGTCCTTTACAGCAGGGTGATCTGCTTGTGTATCTTCAGTGTTTATTCCCCATGAGTGGGCTTTTGGTGGGAATAGGACCCCACATGCAACATACTAAATAAAAACCTTTTGGAGCTTAATAAATCTGCTTCCTCAAGGTATGTCGACTTTCACTTTAAATTTTTAATAGTATTATCCCTACTTACACTAAGAACAATGTGATTGCATTACAAACTGTATTAAATATTTCTTTCCTCACAGCAGGAAGATTCCATTGTATGGGTGCAATGTTTATTTTCCCACCAACTGGATTTTTGGTGGCAGGAAACCACCACATCCAGCATACTGACTACTGGGGTTAGTGGGACAACCTTCTTTCTTTTGGTATGTCGTTCATTATGTATTCATTTGTATCAGTTATATTCATAGATTTCCTAACAGAATAATTTATTTGATTTGCTAAATATGGTACACTTTTTCTCTTTTGCAGCAGGGTGATCTACTTGTGTAGCTACAGTGTTTATTCCCCATGAGTGGGTTTCTGGTGGAAATAAGACCCCACATGCACCATACTAAATAAAAACTTTTTGGAGCTTAATAAATCTGCTCCCTCAAGGAATGTCGAGCTTCACTTTAAATTTTTAATAGTATTATCCCTGCTTACACTAAGAACAATGTGATTGCATTACAAACTGTACTAAATATTTCTTTCCTCACAGCAGAAAGATCTCATTGTATGGGTGCAATGTTTGTTTTCCCACCAACTGGATTTTTGGTGGCAGGAAATCACCACATCCAGCATACTGACTACTGGAGTTAGTGGGACAACCTTCTTTCTTTTGGTATGTCGTTCATTACGTATTCAATTGTATCAGTTATATTAATAGATTTCCTAGCAGAATAATTTATTTGATTTGCTAAATATGGTACCGTGTTTGTCCTTTACAGCAGGGTGATCTGCTTGTGTATCTTCAGTGTTTATTCCCCATGAGTGGGTTTTTGGTGGAAATAAGACACCACATGCATCATACTAAATAAAGACCTTTTGGAGCTTAATAAATCTGCTTCCTCAAGGTATGTCGACTTTCACTTTAAATTTTTAATAGTATTAACCCTACTTACACTAAGAACAATGTGTTTGCATTACAAACTGTATTAAATATTTCTTTCCTCACAGCAGGAAGATTCCATTGTATGGGTGCAATGTTTATTTTCCCACGAACTGGATTTTTGGTGGCAGGAAACCACCACATCCAGCATACTGACTACTGGAGTTAGTGGGACAACCTTCTTTCTTTTGGTATGTCGTTCATTATGTATTCATTTGTATCAGTTATATTCATAGATTTCCTAACAGAATAATTTATTTGATTTGCTAAATATGGTACACTTTTTCTCTTTTGCAGCAGGGTGATCTACTTGTGTAGCTACAGTGTTTATTCCCCATGAGTGGGTTTCTGGTGGAATTAAGACCCCACATGCACAATACTAAATAAAAACTTTGTGGAGCTTAATAAATCTGCTCCCTCAAGGAATGTCGAGCTTCACTTTAAATTTTTAATAGTGTTATCCCTGCTTACACTAAAAACAATGTGATTGCATTACAAACTGTACTAAATATTTCTTTCCTCACAGCAGAAAGATCTCATTGTATGGGTGCAATGTTTATTTTCCCACCAACTGGATTTTTGGTGGCAGCAAACCACCACATCCAGCATACTGACTACTGGAGTTAGTGGGACAACCTTCTTTCTTTTGGTATGTCGTTCATTATGTATTCATTTGTATCAGTTATATTCATAGATTTCCTAACAGAATAATTTATTTGATTTGCAAAATATGGTACACTTTTTCTCCTTTGCAGCAGGGTGACCTGCATGTGTAGCTACAGTGTTTATTCCCCATGAGTGGGTTTTTGGTGGAAATAAGACCCCACATGCACCATACTAAATAAAAACCTTTTGGAGCTTAATAAATTTGCTTCCTCAAGGTATGTCGACTTTCACTTTACATTTTTAATAGTATTATCCCTACTTACACTAAGAACAATGTGATTGCATTACAAACTGTATTAAATATTTCTTTCCTCACAGCAGGAAGATTCCATTGTATGGGTGCAATGTTTATTTTCCCACCAACTGGATTTTTGGTGGCAGGAAACCACCACATCCAGCATACTGACTACTGGAGTTAGTGGGACAACCTTCTTTCTTTTGGTATGTCGTTCATTATGTATTCATTTGTATCAGTTATATTCATAGATTTCCTAGCAGAATAATTTATTTGATTTGCTAAATATGGTACCGTGTTTGTCCTTTACAGCAGGGTGATCTGCTTGTGTATCTTCAGTGTTTATTCCCCATGAGGGGGTTTTTGGTGGAAATAAGACCCCACATGCATCATACTAAATAAACACCTTTTGGAGCTTAATAAATCTGCTTCCTCAAGGTATGTCGACTTTCACTTTAAATTTTTAATAGTATTATCCCTACTTACACTAAGAACAATGTGATTGAATTACGAACTGTATTAAATATTTCTTTCCTCACAGCAGGAAGATTCCATTGTATGGGTGCAATGTTTATTTTCCCACCAACTGGATTTTTGGTGGCAGGAAACCACCACATCCTGCATACTGACTACTGGAGTTAGTGGGACAACCTTCTTTCTTTTGGTCTGTCGTTCATTATGTATTCATTTGTTTCAGTTATATTCATAGATTTCCTAACAGAATAATTTATTTGATTTGCTAAATATGGTACTCTTTTTCTCCTTTGCAGCAGGGTGACCTGCATGTGTAGCTACAGTGTTTATTCCCCATGAGTGGGTTTTTGGTGGAAATAAGACCCCACATGCACCATACTAAATAAAAACCTTTTGGAGCTTAATAAATCTGCTTCCTCAAGGTATGTCGACTTTCACTTTAAATTTTTAATAGTATTATCCCTACTTGCACTAAGAACAATGTGATTGCATTACAAACTGTATTAAATATTTCATTCCTCACAGCAGGAAGATTCCATTGTATGGGTGCAATGTTTATTTTCCCACCAACTGGGTTTTTGGTGGCAGGAAACCACCACATCCAGCATACTGACTACTGGTGTTAGCGGGACAACCTTCTTTCTTTTGGTATGTCGTTCATTATGGATTCATTTGTATCAGTTATTTTCATAGATTTCCTAGCAGAATAATTTATTTGATTTGCTAAATATGGTACACTTTTTCTCCTTTGCAGCAGGGTGATCTACTTGTGTAGCTACAGTGTTTATTCCCCATGAGTCGGTTTCTGGTGGAAATAAGACCCCATATGCACCATACTAAATAAAAACCTTTTGTAGATTAATAAATCTGCTTCCTCAAGGAATGTCGAGCTTCACTTTAAATTTTTAATAGTATTATCCCTACTTACACTAAGAACTATGTGATTGCATTACAAACTGTACTAAATATTTCTTTTCTCACAGCAGAAAGATCTCATTGTATTGGTGCAATGTTTATATTCCCATCAACTGGGTTCTTGGTGGCAGGAAACCACCACATCCAGCATACTGACTACTGGAGTTCGTGGGACAACCTTCTTTCTTTTGGTATGTCGTTCATTACGTATTCATTTGTATCAGTTATATTCATAGATTTCCTAACAGAATAATTTATTTGATTTGCTAAATATGGTACCGTGTTTGTCCTTTACAGCAGGGTGATCTGCTTGTGTATCTTCAGTGTTTATTCCCCATGAGTGGGTTTTTGGTGGAAATAAGACCCCACATGCACCATACTAAATAAAAACCTTTTGGAGCTTAATAAATCTGCTTCCTCAAGGTATGTCGACTTTCACTTTAAATTTTTAATAGTATTATCTTTACTTACACTAAGAACGATGTGATTGCATTACAAACTGTATTAAATATTTCTTTCCTCACAGCAGGAAGATTCCATTGTATGGGTGCAATGTTTATTTTCCCACCAACTGGATTTTTGGTGGCAGGAAACCACCACATCCAGCATACTGACTACTGGGGTTAGTGGGAGAACCTTCTTTCCTTTGGTATGTCGTTCATTATGTATTCATTTGTATCAGTTATATTCATAGATTTCCTAACAGAATAATTTATTTGATTTGCTAAATATGGTACACTTTTTCTCTTTTGCAGCAGGGTGATCTACTTGTGTAGCTACAGTGTTTATTCCCCATGAGTGGGTTTCTGGTGGAAATAAGACCCCACATGCACAATACTAAATAAAAACTTTTTGGAGCTTAATAAATCTGCTCCCTCAAGGAATGTCGAGCTTCACTTTAAATTTTTAATAGTATTATCCCTGCTTACACTAAAAACAATGTGATTGCATTACAAACTGTACTAAATATTTCTTTCCTCACAGCAGAAAGATCTCATTGTATCGGTGCAATGTTTATTTTCCCACCAACTGGATTTTTGGTGGCAGGAAACCACCACATCCAGCATACTGACTACTGGAGTTCGTGGGACAACCTTCTTTCTTTTGGTATGTCGTTCATTATGTATTCATTTGTATCAGTTATATTCATAGATTTCCTAGCAGAATAATTTATTTGATTTGCTAAATATGGTACCGTGTTTGTCCTTTACAGCAGGGTGATCTGCTTGTGTATCTTCAGTGTTTATTCCCCATGAGGGGGTTTTTGGTGGAAATAAGACCCCACATGCATCATACTAAATAAACACCTTTTGGAGCTTAATAAATCTGCTTCCTCAAGGTATGTCGACTTTCACTTTAAATTTTTAATAGTATTATCCCTACTTACACTAAGAACAATGTGATTGAATTACGAACTGTATTAAATATTTCTTTCCTCACAGCAGGAAGATTCCATTGTATGGGTGCAATGTTTATTTTCCCACCAACTGGATTTTTGGTGGCAGGAAACCACCACATCCTGCATACTGACTACTGGAGTTAGTGGGACAACCTTCTTTCTTTTGGTATGTCGTTCATTATGTATTCATTTGTTTCAGTTATATTCATAGATTTCCTAACAGAATAATTTATTTGATTTGCTAAATATGGTACACTTTTTCTCCTTTGCAGCAGGGTGACCTGCATGTGTAGCTACAGTGTTTATTCCCCATGAGTGGGTTTTTGGTGGAAATAAGACCCCACATGCACCATACTAAATAAAAACCTTTTGGAGCTTAATAAATCTGCTTCCTCAAGGTATGTCGACTTTCACTTTAAATTTTTAATAGTATTATCCCTACTTGCACTAAGAACAATGTGATTGCATTACAAACTGTATTAAATATTTCTTTCCTCACAGCAGGAAGATTCCATTGTATGGGTGCAATGTTTATTTTCCCACCAACTGGGTTTTTGGTGGCAGGAAACCACCACATCCAGCATACTGACTACTGGTGTTAGCGGGACAACCTTCTTTCTTTTGGTATGTCGTTCATTATGGATTCATTTGTATCAGTTATTTTCATAGATTTCCTAGCAGAATAATTTATTTGATTTGCTAAATATGGTACACTTTTTCTCCTTTGCAGCAGGGTGATCTACTTGTGTAGCTACAGTGTTTATTCCCCATGAGTCGGTTTCTGGTGGAAATAAGACCCCATATGCACCATACTAAATAAAAACCTTTTGTAGATTAATAAATCTGCTTCCTCAAGGAATGTCGAGCTTCACTTTAAATTTTTAATAGTATTATCCCTACTTACACTAAGAACTATGTGATTGCATTACAAACTGTACTAAATATTTCTTTTCTCACAGCAGAAAGATCTCATTGTATTGGTGCAATGTTTATATTCCCATCAACTGGGTTCTTGGTGGCAGGAAACCACCACATCCAGCATACTGACTACTGGAGTTCGTGGGACAACCTTCTTTCTTTTGGTATGTCGTTCATTACGTATTCATTTGTATCAGTTATATTCATAGATTTCCTAACAGAATAATTTATTTGATTTGCTAAATATGGTACCGTGTTTGTCCTTTACAGCAGGGTGATCTGCTTGTGTATCTTCAGTGTTTATTCCCCATGAGTGGGTTTTTGGTGGAAATAAGACCCCACATGCACCATACTAAATAAAAACCTTTTGGAGCTTAATAAATCTGCTTCCTCAAGGTATGTCGACTTTCACTTTAAATTTTTAATAGTATTATCTTTACTTACACTAAGAACGATGTGATTGCATTACAAACTGTATTAAATATTTCTTTCCTCACAGCAGGAAGATTCCATTGTATGGGTGCAATGTTTATTTTCCCACCAACTGGATTTTTGGTGGCAGGAAACCACCACATCCAGCATACTGACTACTGGAGTTAGTGGGACAACCTTCTTTCTTTTGGTATGTCGTTCATTATGTATTCATTTGTATCAGTTATATTCATAGATTTCCTAGCAGAATAATTTATTTGATTTGCTAAGTATGGTACCGTGTTTGTCCTTTACAGCAGGGTGATCTGCTTGTGTATCTTCAGTGTTTATTCCCCATGAGTGGGCTTTTGGTGGGAATAGGACCCCACATGCAACATACTAAATAAAAACCTTTTGGAGCTTAATAAATCTGCTTCCTCAAGGTATGTCGACTTTCACTTTAAATTTTTAATAGTATTATCCCTACTTACACTAAGAACAATGTGATTGCATTACAAACTGTATTAAATATTTCTTTCTCACAGCAGGAAGATTCCATTGTATGGGTGCAATGTTTATTTTCCCACCAACTGGATTTTTGGTGGCAGGAAACCACCACATCCAGCATACTGACTACTGGGGTTAGTGGGAGAACCTTCTTTCCTTTGGTATGTCGTTCATTATGTATTCATTTGTATCAGTTATATTCATAGATTTCCTAACAGAATAATTTATTTGATTTGCTAAATATGGTACACTTTTTCTCTTTTGCAGCAGGGTGATCTACTTGTGTAGCTACAGTGTTTATTCCCCATGAGTGGGTTTCTGGTGGAAATAAGACCCCACATGCACAATACTAAATAAAAACTTTTTGGAGCTTAATAAATCTGCTCCCTCAAGGAATGTCGAGCTTCACTTTAAATTTTTAATAGTATTATCCCTGCTTACACTAAAAACAATGTGATTGCATTACAAACTGTACTAAATATTTCTTTCCTCACAGCAGAAAGATCTCATTGTATCGGTGCAATGTTTATTTTCCCACCAACTGGATTTTTGGTGGCAGGAAACCACCACATCCAGCATACTGACTACTGGAGTTCGTGGGACAACCTTCTTTCTTTTGGTATGTCGTTCATTATGTATTCATTTGTATCAGTTATATTCATAGATTTCCTAGCAGAATAATTTATTTGATTTGCTAAACATGGTACCGTGTTTGTCCTTTACAGCAGGGTGATCTGCTTGTGTATCTTCAGTGTTTATTCCCCATGAGGGGGTTTTTGGTGGAAATAAGACCCCACATGCATCATACTAAATAAACACCTTTTGGAGCTTAATAAATCTGCTTCCTCAAGGTATGTCGACTTTCACTTTACATTTTTAATAGTATTATCCCTACTTACACTAAGAACAATGTGATTGCAGTACAAACTGTCTTAAATATTTCTTTCCTCACAGCAGGAAGATTCCATTGTATGGGTGCAATGTTTATTTTCCCACCAACTGGATTTTTGGTGGTAGGAAACCACCACATCCAGCATACTGACTACTGGAGTTAGTGGGACAACCTTCTTTCTTTTGGTATGTCGTTCATTATGTATTCATTTGTATCAGTTATATTCATAGATTTCCTAACAGAATAATTTATTTGATTTGCTAAATATGGTACACTTTTTCTCCTTTGCAGCAGGGTGACCTGCATGTGTAACTACAGTGTTTATTCCCCATGAGTGGGTTTTTGGTGGAAATAAGACCCCACATGCACCATACTAAATACAAACCTTTTGGAGCTTAATAAATCTGCTTCCTCAAGGTATGTCGACTTTCACTTTAAATTTTTAATAGTATTATCCCTTCTTGCACTAAGAACAATGTGATTGCATTACAAACTGTATTAAATATTTCTTTCCTCACAGCAGGAAGATTCCATTGTATGGGTGCAATGTTTATTTTCCCACCAACTGGATTTTTGGTGGCAGGAAACCACCACATCCAGCATACTGACTACTGGAGTTAGTGGGACAACCTTCTTTCTTTTGGTATGTCGTTCATTATGTATTCATTTGTATCAGTTATATTCATAGATTTCCTAACAGAATAATTTATTTGATTTGCTAAATATGGTACACTTTTTCTCTTTTGCAGCAGGGTGATCTACTTGTGTAGCTACAGTGTTTATTCCCCATGAGTGGGTTTCTGGTGGAAATAAGACCCCACATGCACCATACTAAATAAAAACTTTTGGAACTTAATAAATCTGCTCCCTCAAGGAATGTCGAGCTTCACTTTAAATTTTTAATAGTATTATCCCTGCTTACACTAAGAACAATGTGATTGCATTACAAACTGTACTAAATATTTCTTTCCTCACAGCAGAAAGATCTCATTGTATGGGTGCAATGTTTATTTTCCCACCAACTGGATTTTTGGTGGCAGGAAACCACCACATCCAGCATACTGACTACTGGAGTTCGTGGGACAACCGTCTTTCTTTTGGTATGTCGTTCATTATGTATTCATTTGTATCAGTTATATTCATAGATTTCCTAGCAGAATAATTTATTTGATTTGCTAAATATGGTACCGTGTTTGTCCTTTACAGCAGGGTGATCTGCTTGTGTATCTTCAGTGATTATTCCCCATGAGTGGGTTTTTGGTGGAAATAAGACCCCACATTCATCATACTAAATAAAGACATTTGGAGCTTAATAAATCTGCTTCCTCAAGGTATGTCGACTTTCACTTTAAATTTTTAATAGTATTATCCCTACTTACACTAAGAACAATGTGATTGCATTACAAACTGTATTAAATATTTCTTTCCTCACAGCAGGAAGATTCCATTGTATGGGTGCAATGTTTATTTTCCCACGAACTGGATTTTTGGTGGCAGGAAACCACCACATCCAGCATACTGACTACTGGAGTTAGTGGGACAACCTTCTTTCTTTTGGTATGTCGTTCATTATGTATTCATTTGTATCAGTTATATTCATAGATTTCCTAACAGAATAATTTATTTGATTTGCAAAATATGGTACACTTTTTCTCCTTTGCAGCAGGGTGACCTGCATGTGTAGCTACAGTGTTTATCCCCATGAGTGGGTTTTTGGTGGAAATAAGACCCCACATGCACCATACTAAATAAAAACCTTTTGGAGCTTAATAAATCTGCTTCCTCAAGGTATGTCGACTTTCACTTTACATTTTTAATAGTATTATCCCTACTTACACTAAGAACAATGTGATTGCATTACAAACTGTATTAAATATTTCTTTCCTCACAGCAGGAAGATTCCATTGTATGGGTGCAATGTTTATTTTCCCACCAACTGGATTTTTGGTGGCAGGAAACCACCACATCCAGCATACTGACTACTGGAGTTCGTGGGACAACCTTCTTTCTTTTGGTATGTCGTTCATTATGTATTCATTTGTATCAGTTATATTCATAGATTTCCTAGCAGAATAATTTATTTGATTTGCTAAATATGGTACCGTGTTTGTCCTTTACAGCAGGGTGATCTGCTTGTGTATCTTCAGTGTTTATTCCCCATGAGGGGGTTTTTGGTGGAAATAAGACCCCACATGCATCATACTAAATAAACACCTTTTGGAGCTTAATAAATCTGCTTCCTCAAGGTATGTTGACTTTCACTTTAAATTTTTAATAGTATTATCCCTACTTACACTAAGAACAATGTGATTGAATTACGAACTGTATTAAATATTTCTTTCCTCACAGCAGGAAGATTCCATTGTATGGGTGCAATGTTTATTTTCCCACCAACTGGATTTTTGGTGGCAGGAAACTACCACATCCTGCATACTGACTACTGGAGTTAGTGGGACAACCTTCTTTCTTTTGGTATGTCGTTCATTATGTATTCATTTGTATCAGTTATATTCATAGATTTCCTAACAGAATAATTTATTTGATTTGCTAAATATGGTACACTTTTTCTCCTTTACAGCAGGGTGACCTGCATGTGTAGCTACAGTGTTTATTCCCCATGAGTGGGTTTTTGGTGGAAATAAGACCCCACATGCACCATACTAAATAAAAACCTTTTGGAGCTTAATAAATCTGCTTCCTCAAGGTATGTCGACTTTCACTTTACATTTTTAATAGTATTATCCCTACTTACACTAAGAACAATGTGATTGCATTACAAACTGTCTTAAATATTTCTTTCCTCACAGCAGGAAGATTCCATTGTATGGGTGCAATGTTTATTTTCCCACCAACTGGATTTTTGGTGGTAGGAAACCACCACATCCAGCATACTGACTACTGGAGTTAGTAGGACAACCTTCTTTCTTTTGGTATGTCGTTCATTATGGATTCATTTGTATCAGTTATTTTCATAGATTTCCTAGCAAAATAATTTATTTGATTTGCTAAATATGGTACACTTTTTCTCCTTTGCAGCAGGGTGATCTACTTGTGTAGCTACAGTGTTTATTCCCCATGAGTGGGTTTCTGGTGGAAATAAGACCCCATATGCACCATACTAAATAAAAACCTTTTGTAGATTAATAAATCTGCTTCCTCAAGGAATGTCGAGCTTCACTTTAAATTTTTAATAGTATTATCCCTACTTACACTAAGAACTATGTGATTGCATTACAAACTGTACTAAATATTTCTTTTCTCACAGCAGAAAGATCTCATTGTATTGGTGCAATGTTTATATTCCCATCAACTGGGTTCTTGGTGGCAGGAAACCACCACATCCAGCATACTGACTACTGGAGTTCGTGGGACAACCTTCTTTCTTTTGGTATGTCGTTCATTACGTATTCATTTGTATCAGTTATATTCATAGATTTCCTAGCGGAATAATTTATTTGATTTGCTAAATATGGTACCGTGTTTGTCTTTTACAGCAGGGTGATCTGCTTGTGTATCTTCAGTGTTTATTCCCCATGAGTGGGTTTTTGGTGGAAATAAGACCCCACATGCACCATACTAAATAAAAACCTTTTGGAGCTTAATAAATCTGCTTCCTCAAGGTATGTCGACTTTCACTTTAAATTTTTAATAGTATTATCCCTACTTACACTAAGAACAATGTGATTGCATTACAAACTGTATTAAATATTTCTTTCCTCACAGCAGGAAGATTCCATTGTGTGGGTGCAATGTTTATTTTCCCACCAACTGGATTTTTGGTGGCAGGAAACCACCACATCCTGCATACTGACTACTGGAGTTAGTGGGACAACCTTCTTTCTTTTGGTATGTCGTTCATTACGTATTCATTTGTATCAGTTATATTCATAGAATTCCTAACAGAATAATTTATTTGATTTGCTAAATATGGTACACTTTTTCTCCTTTGCAGCAGGGTACCCTGCATGTGTAGCTACAGTGTTTATTCCCCATGAGTGGGTTTTTGGTGGAAATAAGACCCCACATGCACCATACTAAATAAAATCCTTTTGGAGCTTAATAAATTTGCTTCCTCAAGGTATGTCGACTTTCACTTTAAATTTTTAATAGTATTATCCCTACTTACACTAAGAACAATGTGATTGCATTACAAACTGTATTAAATATTTCTTTCCTCACAGCAGGAAGATTCCATTGTATGGGTGCAATGTTTATTTACCACCAACTGGTATTTTGGTGGTAGGAAACCACCACATCCAGCAATACTGACTACTGGAGTTAGTGGGACAACCTTCTTTCTTTTGGTATGTCGTTCATTATGTATTCATTTGTATCAGTTATTTTCATAGATATCCTAGCAGAATAATTTATTTGATTTGCTAAATATGGTACACTTTTTCTCCTTTGCAGCAGGGTGATCTACTTGTGTAGCTACAGTGTTTATTCCCCATGAGTGGGTTTCTGGTGGAAATAAGACCCCACATGCACCATACTAAATAAAAACCTGTTGGAGCTTAATAAATCTGCTTCCTCAAGGAATGTCGACTTTCACTTTAAATTTTTAATAGTATTATCCCTACTTACACTAAGAACAATGTGATTGCATTACAAACTGTATTAAATATTTCTTTCCTCACAGTAGGAAGATTCCATTGTATGGGTGCAATGTTTATTTTCCCACCAACTGGATTTTTGGTGGCAGGAAACCACCACATCCAGCATACTGACTACTGGAGTTATTGGGACAACCTTCTTTCTTTTGGTATGTCGTTCATTACGTATTCATTTGTATCAGTTATATTCATAGATTTCCTAACAGAATAATTTATTTGATTTGCTAAATATGGTACACTTTTTCTCCTTTGCAGCAGGGTGACCTGCATGTGTAGCTACAGTGTTTATTCCCCATGAGTGGGTTTTTGGTGGAAATAAGACCCCACATGCACCATACTAAATAAACACCTTTTGGAGCATAATAAATTTGCTTCCTCAAGGTATGTCGACTTTCACTTTAAATTTTTAATAGTATTATCCCTACTTACACTAAGAACAATGTGATTGCATTACAAACTGTATTAAATATTTCTTTCCTCACAGCAGGAAGATTCCATTGTATGGGTGCAATGTTTATTTTCCCACCAACTGGATTTTTGGTGGTAGGAAACCACCACATCCAGCATACTGACTACTGGAGTTAGTGGGACAACCTTCTTTCTTTTGGTATGTCGTTCATTATGTATTCATTTGTATCAGTTATATTCATAGATTTCCTAGCGGAATAATTTATTTGATTTGCTAAATATGGTACCGTGTTTGTCTTTTACAGCAGGGTGATCTGCTTGTGTATCTTCAGTGTTTATTCCCCATGAGTGGGTTTTTGGTGGAAATAAGACCCCACATGCACCATACTAAATAAAAATCTTTTGGAGCTTAATAAATCTGATTCCTCAAGGTATGTCGACTTTCACTTTAAATTTTTAATAGTATTATCCCTACTTACACTAAGAACAATGTGATTGCATTACAAACTGTATTAAATATTTCTTTCCTCACAGCAGGAAGATTCCATTGTATGGGTGCAATGTTTATTTTCCCACCAACTGGTTTTTGGTGGCAGGAAACCACCACATCCTACATACTGACTACTAGAGTTAGTGGGACAACCTTCTTTCTTTTGGTATGTCGTTCATTACGTATTCATTTGTATCAGTTATATTCATAGATTTCCTAACAGAATAATTTATTTGATTTGCTAAATATGGTACACTTTTTGTCCTTTACAGCAGGGTGACCTGCATGTGTAGCTACAGTGTTTATTCCCCATGAGTGGGTTTTTGGTGGAAATAAGACCCCACATGCACCATACTAAATAAAAACCTTTTGGAGCTTAATAAATCTGCTTCCTCAAGGTATGTCGACTTTCACTTTAAATTTTTAATAGTATTATCCCTACTTACACTAAGAACAATGTGATTGCATTACAAACTGTATTAAATATTTCTTTCCTCACAGCAGGAAGATTCCATTGTATGGGTGCAATGTTTATTTTCCCACCAACTGGATTTTTGGTGGCAGGAAACCACCACATCCAGCATACTGACTACTGGAGTTAGTGGGACAACCTTCTTTCTTTTGGTATGTCGTTCATTATGTATTCATTTGTATCAGTTATATTCATAGATTTCCTAGCAGAATAATTTATTTGATTTGCTAAATATGGTTCCGTGTTTGTCCTTTACAGCAGGGTGATCTGCTTGTGGATCTTCAGTGTTTATTCCCCATGAGTGGGTTTTTGGTGGAAATAAGACCCCACATGCACCATACTAAATAAAAACCTTTTGGAGCTTAATAAATCTGCTTCCTCAAGGTATGTCGACTTTCACTTTAAATTTTTAATAGTATTATCCCTACTTACACTAAGAACAATGTGATTACATTACAAACTGTATTAAATATTTCTTTCCTCACAGCAGGAAGATTCCATTGTATGGGTGCAATGTTTATTTTCCCACCAACTGGATTTTTGGTGGTAGGAAACCACCACTTCCAGCATACTGACTACTGGAGTTAGTGGGACAACCTTCTTTCTTTTGGTATGTCGTTCATTATGTATTCATTTGTATCAGTTATATTCATAGATTTCCTAGCAGAATAATTTATTTGATTTGCTAAATATGGTACCGTGTTTGTCCTTTACAGCAGGGTGATCTGCTTGTGTATCTTCAGTGTTTATTCCCCATGAGTGAGTTTTTGGTGGAAATAAGACCCCACATGCACCATACTAAATAAAAACCTTTTGGAGCTTAATAAATCTGCTTCCTCAAGGTATGTCGACTTTCACTTTAAATTTTTAATAGTATTATCCCTACTTACACTAAGAACAATGTGATTGCATTACAAACTGTATTAAATATTTCTTTCCTCACAGCAGGAAGATTCCATTGTATGGGTGCAATGTTTATTTTCCCATCAACTGGATTTTTGGTGGCAGGAAACCACCACATCCAGCATACTGACTACTGGAGTTAGTGGGACAACCTTCTTTCTTTTGGTATGTCGTTCATTACGTATTCATTTGTATCAGTTATATTCATAGATTTCCTAGCAGAATAATTTATTTGATTTGCTAAATATGGTACCGTGGTTGTCCTTTACAGCAGGGTGATCTGCTTGTGTATCTTCTGTGTTTATTCCCCATGAGTGGGTTTTTGGTGGAAATAAGACCTCACACGCACCATACTAAATAAAAACCTTTTGGAGCTTAATAAATCTGATTCCTCAAGGTATGTCGACTTTCACTTTAAATTTTTAATAGTATTATCCCTACTTACACTAAGAACAATGTGATTGCATTACAAACTGTATTAAATATTTCTTTCCTCACAGCAGGAAGATTCCATTGTATGGGTGCAATGTTTATTTTCCCACCAACTGGATTTTTGGTGGCAGGAAACCACCACATCTAGCATACTGACTACTGGAGTTAGTGGGACAACCTTCTTTCTTTTGGTATGTCTTTCATTATGTATTCATTTGTATCAATTATATTCATAGATTTCCTAACAGAATAATTTATTTGTTTGCTAAATATGGTACACTTTTTCTCCTTTGCAGCAGGGTGACCTGCATGTGTAGCTACAGTGTTTATTCCCCATGAGTGGGTTTTTGGTGGAAATAAGACCCCACATGCACCATAGTAAATAAAAACCTTTTGGAGCTTAATAAATCTGATTCCTCAAGGTATGTCGACTTTCACTTTAAATTTTTAATAGTATTATCCCTACTTACACTAAGAACAATGTGATTGCATTACAAACTGTATTAAATATTTCTTTCCTCACAGCAGGAAGATTCCATTGTATGGGTGCAATGTTTATTTTCCCACCAACTGGATGTTTGGTGGCAGGAAACCACCACATCCTGCATACTGACTACTGGAGTTAGTGGGACAACCTTCTTTCTTTTGGTATGTCGTTCATTACGTATTCATTTGTATCAGTTATATTCATAGATTTCCTAACAGAATAATTTATTTGATTTGCTAAATATGGTACACTTTTTCTCCTTTGCAGCAGTGTGACCTGCATGTGTAGCTACAGTGTTTATTCCCCATGAGTGGGTCTTTGGTGGAAATAAGACCCCACATGCACTATACTAAATAAAAAACTTTTGGAGCTTAATAAATCTGCTTCCTCAAGGTATGTCGACTTTCACTTTAAATTTTTAATAGTTTTATCCCTACTTACACTAAGAACAATGTGATTGCATTACAAACTGTATTAAATATTTCTTTCCTCACAGCAGGAAGATTCCATTGTATGGTGCAATGTTTATTTTCCCACCAACTGGATTTTTGGTGGCAAGAAACCACCACATCCAGCATACTGACTACTGGAGTTAGTGGGACAACCTTCTTTCTTTTGGTATGTCGTTCATTACGTATTCATTTGTATCAGTTATATTCATAGATTTCCTAGTAGAATAATTTATTTGATTTGCTAAATTGGTACCGTGTTTGTCCTTTACAGCAGGGTGATCTGCTTGTGTATCTTCAGTGTTTATTCCCCATGAGTGGGTTTTTGGTGGAAATAAGACCCCACATGCACCATACTAAATAAAAACCTTTTGGAGCTTAATAAATCTGCTTCCTCAAGGAATGTCGACTTTCACTTTAAATTTTTAATAGTATTATCCCTACTTACACTAAGAACAATGTGATTGCATTACAAACTGTATTAAATATTTCTTTCCTCACAGCAGGAAGATTCCATTGTATGGGTGCAATGTTTATTTTCCCACGAACTGGATTTTTGGTGGCAGGAAACCACCACATCCAGCATACTGACTACTGGAGTTAGTGGGACAACCTTCTTTCTTTTGGTATGTCGTTCATTATGTATTCATTTGTATCAGCTATATTCATAGATTTCCTAGCAGAATAATTTATTTGATTTGCTAAATATGGTACCGTGTTTGTCCTTTACAGCAGGGTAATCTGCTTGTGTATCTTCAGTGTTTATTCCCCATGAGTGGGTTTTTGGTGGAAATAAGACCCCACATGCACCATCCTAAATAAAAACCTTTTGGAGCTTAATAAATCTGTTTCCTCAAGGTATGTCGACTTTCACTTTAAATTTTTAATAGTATTATCCCTACTTACACTAAGAACAATGTGATTGCATTACAAACTGTATTATATATTTCTTTCCTCACAGCAGGAAGATTCCATTGTATGGGTGCAATGTTTATTTTCCCACCAACTGGATTTTTGGTGGCAGGAAACCACCACATCCTGCATACTGACTACTGGAGTTAGTGGGACAACCTTCTTTCTTTTGGTATGTCGTTCATTACGTATTCATTTGTATCAGTTATATTCATAGATTTCCTAACAGAATAATTTATTTGATTTGCTAAATATGGTACACTTTTTCTCCTTTGCAGCAGGGTGACCTGCATGTGTAGCTACAGTGTTTATTCCCCATGAGTGAGTTTTTGGTGGAAATAAGACCCCACATGCACCATACTAAATAAAAACCTTTTGGAGCTTAATAAATCTGCTTCCTCAAGGTATGTCGACTTTCACTTTAAATTTTTAATACTATTATCCCTACTTACACTAAGAACAATGTGATTGCATTACAAACTGTATTAAATATTTCTTTCCTTACAGCAGGAAGATTCCATTGTATGGGTGCAATGTTTATTTTCCCACCAACTGGATTTTTGGTGGCAGGAAACCACCACATCCTGCATACTGACTACTGGAGTTAGTGGGACAACCTTCTTTCTTTTGGTATGTCGTTCATTATGTATTCATTTGTATCAGTTATATTCATAGATTTCCTAGCAGAATAATTTATTTGATTTGCTACATATGGTACCGTGTTTGTCCTTTACAGCAGGGTGATCTGCTTGTGTATCTTCAGTGTTTATTCCCCATGAGTGGGTTTTTGGTGGAAATAAGACCCCACATGCACCATACTAAATAAAAAACTTTTGGAGCTTAATAAATCTGCTTCCTCAAGGTATGTCGACTTTCACTTTAAATTTTTAATAGTATTATCCCTACTTACACCAAGAACAATGTGATTGCATTACAAACTGTATTAAATATTTCTTTCCTCACAGCAGGAAGATTCCATTGTATGGGTGCAATGTTTATTTTCCCACCAACTGGATTTTTGGTGGTAGGAAACCACCACATCCAGCATACTGACTACTGGAGTTAGTGGGACAACCTTCTTTCTTTTGGTATGTCGTTCATTATGTATTCATTTGTATCAGTTATATTCATAGATTTCCTAGCAGAATAATTTATTTGATTTGCTAAATATGTGTACCGTGTTTGTCCTTTACAGCAGGGTGATCTGCTTGTGTATCTTCAGTGTTTATTCCCCATGAGTGGGTTTTTGGTGGAAATAAGACCCCACATGCACCATACTAAATAAAAACCTTTTGGAGCTTAATAAATCTGCTTCCTCAAGGTATGTCGACTTTCACTTTAAATTTTTAATAGTATTATCCCTACTTACACTAAGAACAATGTGATTGCATTACAAACTGTATTAAATATTTCTTTCCTCACAGCAGGAAGATTCCATTGTATGGGTGCAATGTTTATTTTCCCACCAACTGGATTTTTGGTGGTAGGAAACCACCACATCCAGCATACTGACTACTGGATTTAGTGGGACAACCTTCTTTCTTTTGGTATGTCGTTCATTATGTATTCATTTGTATCAGTTATATTCATAGATTTCCTAGCGGAATAATTTATTTGATTTGCTAAATATGGTACCGTGTTTGTCTTTTACAGCAGGGTGATCTGCTTGTGTATCTTCAGTGTTTATTCCCCATGAGTGGGTTTTTGGTGGAAATAAGACCCCACATGCACCATACTAAATAAAAACCTTTTGGAGCTTAATAAATCTGATTCCTCAAGGTATGTCGACTTTCACTTTAAATTTTTAATAGTATTATCCCTACTTACACTAAGAACAATGTGATTGCATTACAAACTGTATTAAATATTTCTTTCCTCACAGCAGGAAGATTCCATTGTATGGGTGCAATGTTTATTTTCCCACCAACTGGTTTTTGGTGGCAGGAAACCACCACATCCTACATACTGACTACTAGAGTTAGTGGGACAACCTTCTTTCTTTTGGTATGTCGTTCATTACGTATTCATTTGTATCAGTTATATTCATAGATTTCCTAACAGAATATTTTATTTGATTTGCTAAATATGGTACACTTTTTGTCCTTTACAGCAGGGCGACCTGCATGTGTAGCTACAGTGTTTATTCCCCATGAGTGGGTTTTTGGTGGAAATAAGACCCCACATGCACCATACTAAATAAAAACCTTTTGGAGCTTAATAAATCTGCTTCCTCAAGGTATGTCGACTTTCACTTTAAATTTTTAATAGTATTATCCCTACTTACACTAAGAACAATGTGATTGCATTACAAACTGTATTAAATATTTCTTTCCTCACAGCAGGAAGATTCCATTGTATGGGTGCAGTGTTTATTTTCCCACCAACTGGATTTTTGGTGGCAGGAAACCACCATATCCAGCATACTGACTACTGGAGTTAGTGGGACAACCTTCTTTCTTTTGGTATGTCGTTCATTATGTATTCATTTGTATCAGTTATATTCATAGATTTCCTAGCAGAATAATTTATTTGATTTGCTAAATATGGTACCGTGTTTGTCCTTTACAGCAGGGTGATCTGCTTGTGTATCTTCAGTGTTTATTCCCCATGAGTGGGTTTTTGGTGGAAATAAGACCCCACATGCACCATACTAAATAAAAACCTTTTGGAGCTTAATATATCTGCTTCCTCAAGGTATGTCGACTTTCAGTTTAAATTTTTAATAGTATTATCCCTACTTACACTAAGAACAATGTGATTGCATTACAAACTGTATTAAATATTTCTTTCCTCACAGCAGGAAGATTCCATTGTATGGGTGCAATGTTTATTTTCCCATCAACTGGATTTTTGGTGGCAGGAAACCACCACATCCAGCATACTGACTACTGGAGTTAGTGGGACAACCTTCTTTCTTTTGGTATGTCGTTCATTATGTATTCATTTGTATCAGTTATATTCATAGATTTCCTAGCAGAATAATTTATTTGATTTGCTAAATATGGTTCCGTGTTTGTCCTTTACAGCAGGGTGATCTGCTTGTGTATCTTCAGTGTTTATTCCCCATGAGTGGGTTTTTGGTGGAAATAAGACCCCACATGCACCATACTAAATAAAAACCTTTTGGAGCTTAATAAATCTGCTTCCTCAAGGTATGTCGACTTTCACTTTAAATTTTTAATAGTATTATCCCTACTTACACTAAGAACAATGTGATTACATTACAAACTGTATTAAATATTTCTTTCCTCACAGCAGGAAGATTCCATTGTATGGGTGCAATGTTTATTTTCCCACCAACTGGATTTTTGGTGGCAGGAAACCACCACTTCCAGCATACTGACTACTGGAGTTAGTGGGACAACCTTCTTTCTTTTGGTATGTCGTTCATTATGTATTCATTTGTATCAGTTATATTCATAGATTTCCTAGCAGAATAATTTATTTGATTTGCTAAATATGGTACCGTGTTTGTCCTTTACAGCAGGGTGATCTGCTTGTGTATCTTCAGTGTTTATTCCCCATGAGTGGGTTTTTGGTGGAAATAAGACCCCACATGCACCATACTAAATAAAAACCTTTTGGAGCTTAATAAATCTGCTTCCTCAAGGTATGTCGACTTTCACTTTAAATTTTTAATAGTATTATCCCTACTTACACTAAGAACAATGTGATTGCATTACAAACTGTATTAAATATTTCTTTCCTCACAGCAGGAAGATTCCATTGTATGGGTGCAATGTTTATTTTCCCATCAACTGGATTTTTGGTGGCAGGAAACCACCACATCCAGCATACTGACTACTGGAGTTAGTGGGACAACCTTCTTTCTTTTGGTATGTCGTTCATTACGTATTCATTTGTATCAGTTATATTCATAGATTTCCTAGCAGAATAATTTATTTGATTTGCTAAATATGGTACCGTGGTTGTCCTTTACAGCAGGGTGATCTGCTTGTGTATCTTCTGTGTTTATTCCCCATGAGTGGGTTTTTGGTGGAAATAAGACCCCACATGCACCATACTAAATAAAAACCTTTTGGTGCTTAATAAATCTGTTTCCTCAAGGTATGTCGACTTTCACTTTAAATTTTTAATAGTATTATCCCTACTTACACTAAGAACAATGTGATTGCATTACAAACTGTATTAAATATTTCTTTCCTCACAGCAGGAAGATTCCATTGTATGGGTGCAATGTTTATTTTCCCACCAACTGGATTTTTGGTGGCAGGAAACCACCACATCCAGCATACTGACTACTGGAGTTAGTGGGACAACCTTCTTTCTTTTGGTATGTCTTTCATTATGTATTCATTTGTATCAGTTATATTCATAGATTTCCTAACAGAATAATTTATTTGATTTGCTAAATATGGTACACTTTTTCTCCTTTGCAGCAGGGTGACCTGCATGTGTAGCTACAGTGTTTATTCCCCATGAGTGGGTTTTTGGTGGAAATAAGACCCCACATGCACCATACTAAATAAAAACCTTTTGGAGCTTAATAAATCTGATTCCTCAAGGTATGTCGACTTTCACTTTAAATTTTTAATAGTATTATCCCTACTTACACTAAGAACAATGTGATTGCATTACAAACTGTATTAAATATTTGTTTCCTCACAGCAGGAAGATTCCATTGTATGGGTGCAATGTTTATTTTCCCATCAACTGGATTTTTGGTGGCAGGAAACCACCACATCCAGCATACTGACTACTGGAGTTAGTGGGACAACCTTCTTTCTTTTGATATGTCGTTCATTATGTATTCATTTGTATCAGTTATATTCATAGATTTCCTAGCAGAATAATTTATTTGATTTGCTAAATATGGTACCGTGTTTGTCCTTTACAGCAGGGTGATCTGCTTGTGTATCTTCAGTGTTTATTCCCCATGTGGGGGTTTTTGGTGGAAATAAGACACCACATGCACCATACTAAATAAAAACCTTTTGGAGCTTAATAAATCTGCTTCCTCAAGGTATGTCGACTTTCACTTTAAATTTTTAATACTATTATCCCTACTTACACTAAGAACAATGTGATTGCATTACAAACTGTATTAAATATTTCTTTCCTCACAGCAGGAAGATTCCATTGTATGGGTGCAATGTTTATTTACCCACCAACTGGATTTTTGGTGGCAGGAAACCACCACATTCTGCATACTGACTACTGGAGTTAGTGGGACAACCTTCTTTCTTTTGGTATGTCGTTCATTATGTATTCATTTGTATCAGTTATATTCATAGATTTCCTAACAGAATAATTTATTTGATTTGCTAAATATGGTACACTTTTTCTCCTTTGCAGCAGGGTGACCTGCATGTGTAGCTACAGTGTTTATTCCCCATGAGTGGGTTTTTGGTGGAAATAAGACCCCACATGCACCATACTAAATAAAAACCTTTTGGAGCTTAATAAATCTGCTTCCTCAAGGAATGTCGACTTTCACTTTAAATTTTTAATAGTATTATCCCTACTTACACTAAGAACAATGTGATTGCATTACAAACTGTATTAAATATTTCTTTCCTCACAGCAGGAAGATTCCATTGTATGGGTGCAATGTTTATTTTCCCACGAACTGGATTTTTGGTGGCAGGAAACCACCACATCCAGCATACTGACTACTGGAGTTAGTGGGACAACCTTCTTTCTTTTGGTATGTCGTTCATTATGTATTCATTTGTATCAGCTATATTCATAGATTTCCTAGCAGAATAATTTATTTGATTTGCTAAATATGGTACTGTGTTTGTCCTTTACAGCAGGGTGATCTGTTTGTGTATCTTCAGTGTTTATTCCCCATGAGTGGGTTTTTGGTGGAAATAAGACACCACATGCACCATACTAAATAAAAACCTTTTGGAGCTTAATAAATCTGCTTCCTCAAGGTATGTCGACTTTCACTTTAAATTTTTAATAGTATTATCCCTACTTACACTAAGAACAATGTGATTGCATTACAAACTGTATTAAATATTTCTTTCCTCACAGCAGGAAGATTCCATTGTATGGATGCAATGTTTATTTTCCCACCAACTGGATTTTTGGTGGCAGGAAACCACCACATCCAGCATACTGACTACTGGAGTTAGTGGGACAACCTTCTTTCTTTTGGTATGTCGTTCATTATGTATTCATTTGTATCAGTTATATTCATAGATTTCATAGCAGAATAAATTATTTGATTTGCTAAATATGGTACCGTGTTTGTCCTTTACAGCAGGGTAATCTGCTTGTGTATCTTCAGTGTTTATTCCCCATGAGTGGGTTTTTGGTGGAAATAAGACCCCACATGCACCATCCTAAATAAAAACCTTTTGGAGCTTAATAAATCTGTTTCCTCAAGGTATGTCGACTTTCACTTTAAATTTTTAATAGTATTATCCCTACTTACACTAAGAACAATGTGATTGCATTACAAACTGTATTATATATTTCTTTCCTCACAGCAGGAAGATTCCATTGTATGGGTGCAATGTTTATTTTCCCACCAACTGGATTTTTGGTGGCAGGAAACCACCACATCCTGCATACTGACTACTGGAGTTAGTGGGACAACCTTCTTTCTTTTGGTATGTCGTTCATTACGTATTCATTTGTATCAGTTATATTCATAGATTTCTTAACAGAATAATTTATTTGATTTGCTAAATATGGTACACTTTTTCTCCTTTGCAGCAGGGTGACCTGCATGTGTAGCTACAGTGTTTATTCCCCATGAGTGAGTTTTTGGTGGAAATAAGACCCCACATGCACCATACTAAATAAAAACGTTTTGGAGCTTAATAAATCTGCTTCCTCAAGGTATGTCGACTTTCACTTTAAATTTTTAATACTATTATCCCTACTTACACTAAGAACAATGTGATTGCATTACAAACTGTATTAAATATTTCTTTCCTTACAGCAGGAAGATTCCATTGTATGGGTGCAATGTTTATTTTCCCACCAACTGGATTTTTGGTGGCAGGAAACCACCACATCCTGCATACTGACTACTGGAGTTAGTGGGACAACCTTCTTTCCTTTGGTATGTTGTTCATTACGTATTCATTTGTATCAGTTATATTCATAGATTTCCTAGTAGAATAATTTATTTGATTTGCTAAATATGGTACCATGTTTGTCCTTTACAGCAGGGTGATCTGCTTGTGTATCTTCAGTGTTTATTCCCCATGAGTGGGTTTTTATTGGAAATAAGACCCCACATGCACCATACCAAATAAAAACCTTTTGGAGCTTAATAAATCTGCTTCCTCAAGGTATGTCGACTTTCACTTTAAATTTTTAATAGTATTATCCCTACTTACACTAAGAACAATGTGATTGCATTACAAACTGTATTAAATATTTCTTTCCTCACAGCAGGAAGATTCCATTGTATGGGTGCAATGTTTATTTTCCCACCAACTGGATTTTTGGTGGCAGGAAACCACCACATCCTGCATACTGACTACTGGAGTTAGTGGGACAACCTTCTTTCTTTTCGTATGTCGTTCATTACGTATTCATTTGTATCAGTTATATTCATAGATTTCCTAACAGAATAATTTATTTGATTTGCTAAATATGGTACACTTTTTCTCCTTTGCAGCAGGGTGACCTGCATGTGTAGCTACAGTGTTTATTCCCCATGAGTGGGTTTTTGGTGGAAATAAGACCCCACATGCACCATACTAAATAAAAACCTTTTGGAGCTTAATAAATCTGCTTCCTCAAGGTATGTCGACTTTCACTTTAAATTTTTAATAGTATTATCCCTACTTACACTAAGAACAATGTGATTGCATTACAAACTGTATTAAATATTTCTTTCCTCACAGCAGGAAGATTCCATTGTATGGGTGCAATGTTTATTTTCCCACCAACTGGATTTTTGGTGGCAGGAAACCACCACATCCAGCATACTGACTACTGGAGTTAGTGGGACAACCTTCTTTCTTTTGGTATGTTGTTCATTACGTATTCATTTGTATCAGTTATATTCATAGATTTCCTAACAGAATAATTTATTTGATTTGCTAAATATGGTACACTTTTTCTCCTTTGCAGCAGGGTGACCTGCATGTGTAGCTACAGTGTTTATTCCCCATGAGTGGGTTTTTGGTGGAAATAAGACCCCACATGCACCATACTAAATAAAAACCTTTTGGAGCTTAATAAATCTGCTTCCTCAAGGTATGTCGACTTTCACTTTAAATTTTTAATACTATTATCCCTACTTACACTAAGAACAATGTGATTGCATTACAAACTGTAATAAATATTTCTTTCCTCACAGGAGGAAGATTCCATTGTATGGGTGCAATGTTTATTTTCCCACCAACTGGATTTTTGGTGGTAGGAAACCACCACATCCAGCATACTGACTACTGGAGTTAGTGGGACAACCTTCTTTCTTTTGGTATGTCGTTCATTATGTATTCATTTGTATCAGTTATATTCATAGATTTCCTAGCAGAATAATTTATTTGATTTGCTAAATATGGTACCGTGTTTGTCCTTTACAGCAGGGTGATCTGCTTGTGTATCTTCAGTGTTTATTCCCCATGAGTGGGTTTTTGGTGGAAATAAGACCCCACATGCACCATACTAAATAAAAACCTTTTGGAGCTTAATAAATCTGCTTCCTCAAGGTATGTCGACTTTCACTTTAAATTTTTTATAGTATTATCCCTACTTACATTAAGAACAATGTGATTGCATTACAAACTGTATTAAATATTTCTTTCCTCACAGCAGGAAGATTCCATTGTATGGGTGCAATGTTTATTTTCCCACCAACTGGATTTTTGGTGGCAGGAAACCACCACATCCAGCATACTGACTACTGGAGTTAGTGGGACAACCTTCTTTCTTTTGGTATGTTGTTCATTATGTATTCATTTGTATCAGTTATATTCATAGATTTCCTAGCAGAATAATTTATTTGATTTGCTAAATATGGTACCGTGTTTGTCCTTTACAGCAGGGTGATCTGCTTGTGTATCTTCAGTGTTTATTCCCCATGAGTGGGTTTTTGGTGGAAATAAGACCCCACATGCACCATACTAAATAAAAACCTTTTGGAGCTTAATAAATCTGCTTCCTCAAGGTATGTCGACTTTCACTTTAAATTTTTAATAGTATTGTCCCTACTTACACTAAGAACAATGTGATTGCATTACAAACTGTATTAAATATTTCTTTCCTCACAG
Organism: Schistocerca cancellata; assembly: GCF_023864275.1. Lineage (NCBI taxonomy): Eukaryota > Metazoa > Arthropoda > Insecta > Orthoptera > Acrididae > Schistocerca > Schistocerca cancellata. The sequence goes on from NC_064637.1 coordinate 15,032,808, forward strand.
CAGGAAGATTCCATTGTATGGGTGCAATGTTTATTTTCCCACCAACGGGATTTTTGGTGGCAGGAAACCACCACATTCTGCATACTGACTACTGGAGTTAGTGGGACAACCTTCTTTCTTTTGGTATGTCGTTCATTACGTATTCATTTGTATCAGTTATATTCATAGATTTCCTAGCAGAATAATTTATTTGATTTGCTAAATATGGTACTGTGTTTGTCCTTTACAGCAGGGTGATCTGTTTGTGTATCTTCAGTGTTTATTCCCCATGAGTGGGTTTTTGGTGGAAATAAGACACCACATGCACCATACTAAATAAAAACCTTTTGGAGCTTAATAAATCTGCTTCCTCAAGGTATGTCGACTTTCACTTTAAATTTTTAATAGTATTATCCCTACTTACACTAAGAACAATGTGATTGCATTACAAACTGTATTAAATATTTCTTTCCTCACAGCAGGAAGATTCCATTGTATGGGTGCAATGTTTATTTTCCCACCAACTGGATTTTTGGTGGCAAGAAACCACCACATCCAGCATACTGACTACTGGATTTAGTGGGACAACTTTCTTTCTTTTGGTATGTCGTTCATTACGTATTCATTTGTATCAGTTATATTCATAGATTTCCTAGTAGAATAATTTATTTGATTTGCTAAATTGGTACCGTGTTTGTCCTTTACAGCAGGGTGATCTGCTTGTGAATCTTCAGTGTTTATTCCCCATGAGTGGGTTTTTGGTGGAAATAAGACCCCACATGCACCATACTAAATAAAAACCTTTTGGAGCTTAATAAATCTGCTTCCTCAAGGAATGTCGACTTTCACTTTAAATTTTTAATAGTATTATCCCTACTTACACTAAGAACAATGTGATTGCATTACAAACTGTATTAAATATTTCTTTCCTCACAGCAGGAAGATTCCATTGTATGGGTGCAATGTTTATTTTCCCACCAACTGGATTTTTGGTGGCAGGAAACCACCACATCCAGCATACTGACTACTGGAGTTAGTGGGACAACCTTCTTTCTTTTGGTATGTCGTTCATTATGTATTCATTTGTATCAGCTATATTCATAGATTTCCTAGCAGAATAATTTATTTGATTTGCTAAATATGGTACTGTGTTTGTCCTTTACAGCAGGGTGATCTGTTTGTGTATCTTCAGTGTTTATTCCCCATGAGTGGGTTTTTGGTGGAAATAAGACACCACATGCACCATACTAAATAAAAACCTTTTGGAGCTTAATAAATCTGCTTCCTCAAGGTATGTCAACTTTCACTTTAAATTTTTAACAGTATTATCCCTACTTACACTAAGAACAATGTGATTGCATTACAAACTGTATTAAATATTTCTTTCCTCACAGCAGGAAGATTCCATTGTATGGATGCAATGTTTATTTTCCCACCAACTGGATTTTTGGTGGAAGGAAACCACCACATCCAGCATACTGACTACTGGAGTTAGTGGGACAACCTTCTTTCTTTTGGTATGTCGTTCATTATGTATTCATTTGTATCAGTTATATTCATAGATTTCCTAACATAATTATTTATTTGATTTGCTAAATATGGTACACTTTTTCTCCTTTGCAGCAGGGTGACCTGCATGTGTAGCTACAGTGTTTATTCCCCATGAGTGGGTTTTTGGTTGAAATAAGACCCCACATGCACTATACTAAATAAAAACCTTTTGGAGCTTAATAAATCTGCTTTCTCAAGGTATGTCGACTTTCACTTTAAATTTTTAATAGTATTATCCCTACTTACACTAAGAACAATGTGATTGCATTACAAACTGTATTAAATATTTCTTTCCTCACAGCAGGAAGATTCCATTGTATGGGTGCAATGTTTATTTTCCCACCAACTGGATTTTTGGTGGCAGGAAACCACCACATCCAGCATACTGACTACTGGAGTTAGTGGGACAACCTTCTTTCTTTTTGTATGTTGTTCATTACGTATTCATTTGTATCAGTTATATTCATAGATTTCCTAGTAGAATAATTTATTTGATTTGCTAAATATGTTACCATGTTTGTCCTTTACAGCAGGGTGATCTGCTTGTGTATCTTCAGTGTTTATTCCCCATGAGTGGGTTTTTGGTGGAAATAAGACCCCACATGCACCATACTAAATAAAAACCTTTTGGAGCTTAATAAATCTGCTTTCTCAAGGTATGTCGACTTTCACTTTAAATTTTTAATAGTATTATCCCTACTTACACTAAGAACAATGTGATTGCATTACAAACTGTATTAAATATTTCTTTCCTCACAGCAGGAAGATTCCATTGTATGGGTGCAATGTTTATTTTCCCACCAACTGGATTTTTGGTGGCAGGAAACCACCACATCCTGCATACTGACTACTGGAGTTAGTGGGACAACCTTCTTTCTTTTCGTATGTCGTTCATTACGTATTCATTCGTATCAGTTATATTCATAGATTTCCTAACAGAATAATTTATTTGATTTGCTAAATATGGTACACTTTTTCTCCTTTGCAGCAGGGTGACCTGCATGTGTTGCTACAGTGTTTATTCCCCATGAGTGGGTTTTTGGTGGAAATAAGACCCCACATGCACCATACTAAATAAAAACCTTTTGGAGCTTAATAAATCTGCTTCCTCAAGGTATGTCGACTTTCACTTTAAATTTTTAATAGTATTATCCCTACTTACACTAAGAACAATGTGATTGCATTACAAACTGTATTAAATATTTCTTTCCTCACAGCAGGAAGATTCCATTGTATGGGTGCAATGTTTATTTTCCCACCAACTGGATTTTTGGTGGCAGGAAACCACCACATCCAGCATACTGACTACTGGAGTTAGTGGGACAACCTTCTTTCTTTTGGTATGTTGTTCATTACGTATTCATTTGTATCAGTTATATTCATAGATTTCCTAACAGAATAATTTATTTGATTTGCTAAATATGGTACACTTTTTCTCCTTTGCAGCAGGGTGACCTGCATGTGTAGCTACAGTGTTTATTCCCCATGAGTGGGTTTTTGGTGGAAATAAGACCCCACATGCACTATACTAAATAAAAACCTTTTGGAGCTTAATAAATCTGCTTCCTCAAGGTATGTCGACTTTCACTTTAAATTTTTAATAGTATTATCCCTACTTACACTAAGAACAATGTGATTGCATTACAAACTGTATTAAATATTTCTTTCCTCACAGGAGGAAGATTCCATTGTATGGGTGCAATGTTTATTTTCCCACCAACTGGATTTTTGGTGGTAGGAAACCACCACATCCAGCATACTGACTACTGGAGTTAGTGGGACAACCTTCTTTCTTTTGGTATGTCGTTCATTATGTATTCATTTGTATCAGTTATATTCATAGATTTCCTAGCAGAATAATTTATTTGATTTGCTAAATATGGTACCGTGTTTGTCCTTTACAGCAGGGTGATCTGCTTGTGTATCTTCAGTGTTTATTCCCCATGAGTGGGTTTTTGGTGGAAATAAGACCCCACATGCACCATACTAAATAAAAACCTTTTGGAGCTTAATAAATCTGCTTCCTCAAGGTATGTCGACTTTCACTTTAAATTTTTAATAGTATTATCCCTACTTACACTAAGAACAATGTGATTGCATTACAAACTGTATTAAATATTTCTTTCCTCACAGCAGGAAGATTCCATTGTATGGGTGCAATGTTTATTTTCCCACCAACTGGATTTTTGGTGGCAGGAAACCACCACATCCAGCATACTGACTACTGGAGTTAGTGGGACAACCTTCTTTCTTTTGGTATGTCGTTCATTACGTATTCATTTGTATCAGTTATATTCATAGATTTCCTAGCAGAATAATTTATTTGATTTGCTAAATATGGTACCGTGTTTGTCCTTTACAGCAGGGTGATCTGCTTGTGTATCTTCAGTGTTTATTCCCCATGAGTGGGTTTTTGGTGGAAATAAGACCCCACATGAACCATCCTAAATAAAAACCTTTTGGAGCTTAATAAATCTGTTTCCTCAAGGTATGTCGACTTTCACTTAAAATTTTTAATAGTATTATCCCTACTTACACTAAGAACAATGTGATTGCATTACAAACTGTATTATATATTTCTTTCCTCACAGCAGGAAGATTCCATTGTATGGGTGCAATGTTTATTTTCCCACCAACTGGATTTTTGGTGGCAGGAAACCACCACATCCTGCATACTGACTACTGGAGTTAGTGGGACAACCTTCTTTCTTTTGATATGTCGTTCATTACGTATTCATTTGTATCAGTTATATTCATAGATTTCCTAACAGAATAATTTATTTGATTTGCTAAATATGGTACACTTTTTCTCCTTTGCAGCAGGGTGACCTGCATGTGTAGCTACAGTGTTTATTCCCCATGAGTGAGTTTTTGGTGGAAATAAGACCCCACATGCACCATACTAAATAAAAACCTTTTGGAGCTTAATAAATCTGCTTCCTCAAGGTATGTCGACTTTCACTTTAAATTTTTAATACTATTATCCCTACTTACACTAAGAACAATGTGATTGCATTACAAACTGTATTAAATATTTCTTTCCTTACAGGAGGAAGATTCCATTGTATGGGTGCAATGTTTATTTTCCCACCAACTGGATTTTTGGTGGCAGGAAACCACCACATCCTGCATACTGACTACTGGAGTTAGTGGGACAACCTTCTTTCTTTTGGTATGTCGTTCATTACGTATTCATTTGTATCAGTTATATTCATAGATTTCCTAACAGAATAATTTATTTGATTTGCTAAATATGGTACACTTTTTCTCCTTTGCAGCAGGGTGACCTGCATGTGTAGCTACAGTGTTTATTCCCCATGAGTGGGTTTTTGGTGGAAATAAGACCCCACATGCACCATACTAAATAAAAACCTTTTGGAGCTTAATAAATCTGCTTCCTCAAGGTATGTCGACTTTCACTTTAAATTTTTAATAGTATTATCCCTACTTACACTAAGAACAATGTGATTGCATTACAAACTGTATTAAATATTTCTTTCCTCACAGGAGGAAGATTCCATTGTATGGGTGCAATGTTTATTTTCCCACCAACTGGATTTTTGGTGGTAGGAAACCACCACATCCAGCATACTGACTACTGGAGTTAGTGGGACAACCTTCTTTCTTTTGATATGTCGTTCATTACGTATTCATTTGTATCAGTTATATTCATAGATTTCCTAACAGAATAATTTATTTGATTTGCTAAATATGGTACACTTTTTCTCCTTTGCAGCAGGGTGACCTGCATGTGTAGCTACAGTGTTTATTCCCCATGAGTGAGTTTTTGGTGGAAATAAGACCCCACATGCACCATACTAAATAAAAACCTTTTGGAGCTTAATAAATCTGCTTCCTCAAGGTATGTCGACTTTCACTTTAAATTTTTAATACTATTATCCCTACTTACACTAAGAACAATGTGATTGCATTACAAACTGTATTAAATATTTCTTTCCTTACAGGAGGAAGATTCCATTGTATGGGTGCAATGTTTATTTTCCCACCAACTGGATTTTTGGTGGCAGGAAACCACCACATCCTGCATACTGACTACTGGAGTTAGTGGGACAACCTTCTTTCTTTTGGTATGTCGTTCATTACGTATTCATTTGTATCAGTTATATTCATAGATTTCCTAACAGAATAATTTATTTGATTTGCTAAATATGGTACACTTTTTCTCCTTTGCAGCAGGGTGACCTGCATGTGTAGCTACAGTGTTTATTCCCCATGAGTGGGTTTTTGGTGGAAATAAGACCCCACATGCACTATACTAAATAAAAACCTTTTGGAGCTTAATAAATCTGCTATCGGGTGGAGAAATGTAGGGTCCCCCTGAATAGGTCAGGCGTGCACTACACGCCGGAAGCGGCTACAAGGGTAGCGGAGTACGTGTGGAGTGCACATGGGGGTTTTTTAGGTTAGAGAATCCCCTCCCTAGGCCCGACAAGACGCCTCCTGAGACGCAGCAAGATAGGAGTAGGCAAAATGCAACAGGGAATAACAATATTAATGTGCTAATAGTAAACTGCAGGAGCGTCTATAGAAAGGTCCCAGAACTGCTCTCATTAATAAACGATCACAACGCCCATATAGTACTAGGGACAGAAAGTTGGCTGAAACCAGACGTAAACAGTATCGAAATCCTAAACTCAGATTGGAATGTATACCGCAGAGACAGGCTGAACAGTGAAGGGGGAGGCGTGTTTATAGCGGTAAGAAGTGCAATAGTATCGAAGGAAATTGACGGAGATCCGAAATGTGAAATGATTTGGGTGAAGGTCGCGGTTAATGCAGGCTCAGACATGGTAATTGGATGTCTCTATAGGCCCCCTGGCTCAGCAGCTGTTGTGGCTGAGCACCTGAAGGATAATTTGGAAAATATTTCGAGTAGATTTCCCCACCATGTTATAGTTCTGGGTGGAGATTTTAATTTGCCGGATATAGACTGGGAGACTCAGACGTTCATAACGGGTGGCAGGGACAAAGAATCCAGTGAAATTTTTTTAAGTGCTTTATCTGAAAACTACCTTGAGCAGTTAAACAGAGAACCGACTCGTGGCGATAACATATTAGACCTTCTGGTGACAAACAGACCCGAACTATTTGAAAAAGTTAACGCAGAACAGGGAATCAGTGATCATAAAGCGGTTACGGCATCGATGATTTCAGCCGTAAATAGGAATATTAAAAAGGGTAGGAAGATTTTTCTGTTTAGAAAAAGTGACAAAAAGCAGATTTCAGAGTACCTGTTGGCTCAACACAAAAGTTTTGTCTCAAGTACTGATAGTGTTGAGGATCAGTGGACAAAGTTCAAAACCATCGTACAATATGCGTTAGATGAGTATGTGCCAAGCAAGATCGTAAGGGATGGAAAAGAGCCACCGTGGTTCAACAACCGAGTTAGAAAACTGCTGCGGAAGCAAAGGGAACTTCACAGCAAACATAAACATAGCCAAAGCCTTGCAGACAAACAAAAATTACGCGAAGCGAAATGTAGTGTGAAGAGAGCTATGCGAGAGGCGTTCAATGAATTCGAAAGTAAAGTTCTATGTACTGACTTGGCAGAAAATCCTAAGAAATTTTGGTCTTATGTCAAAGCGGTAGGTGGATCAAAACAAAATGTCCAGACACTCTGTGACCAAAATGGTACTGAAACAGAGGATGACAGACTAAAGGCCGAAATACTAAATGTCTTTTTCCAAAGTTGTTTCACAGAGGAAGATTGCACTGTAGTTCCTTCTCTAGATTGTCGCACAGATGACAAAATGGTAGATATCAAAATAGACGACAGAGGGATAGAGAAACAATTAAAATCGCTCAAAAGAGGAAAGGCCTCTGGACCTGATGGGATACCAGTTCAATTTTACACAGAGTACGCGAAGGAACTTGCCCCCCTTCTTGCAGCGGTGTACCGTAGGTCTCTAGAAGAGCGTAGCGTTCCAAAGGATTGGAAAAGGGCACAGGTCATCCCCGTTTTCAAGAAGGGACGTCGAACAGATGTGCAGAACTATAGACCTATATCTCTAACGTCGATCAGTTGTAGAATTTTGGAACACGTATTGTGTTCGAGTATAATGACTTTTCTGGAGACTAGAAATCTACTCTGTAGGAATCAGCATGGGTTTCGAAAAAGACGGTCATGTGAAACCCAGCTCGCGCTATTCGTCCACGAGACTCAGAGGGCCATAGACACGGGTTCACAGGTAGATGCCGTGTTTCTTGACTTTCGCAAGGCGTTCGATACAGTTCCCCACAGTCGTTTATTGAACAAAGTAAGAGCATATGGACTATCAGACCAATTGTGTGATTGGATTGAGGAGTTCCTAGATAACAGGACGCAGCATGTTATTCTCAATGGAGAGAAGTCTTCCGAAGTAAGAGTAATTTCAGGTGTGCCGCAGGGGAGTGTCATAGGACCGTTGCTATTCACAATATACATAAATGACCTGGTGGATGACATCGGAAGTTCACTGAGGCTTTTTGCAGATGATGCTGTGGTGTATCGAGAGGTTGTAACAATGGAAAATTGTACTGAAATGCAGGAGGATCTGCAGCGAATTGACGCATGGTGCAGGGAATGGCAACTGAATCTCAATGTAGACAAGTGTAATGTGCTGCGAATACACAGAAAGATAGATCCTTTATCATTTAGCTACAAAATAGCAGGTCAGCAACTGGAAGCAGTTAATACCATAAATTATCTGGGAGTACGCATTAGGAGTGATTTAAAATGGAATGATCATATAATGTTGATTGTCGGTAAAGCAGATGCCAGACTGAGATTCATTGGAAGAATCCTAAGGAAATGCAATCCGAAAACAAAGGAAGTAGGTTACAGTACGCTTGTTCGCCCACTGCTTGAATACTGCTCAGCAGTGTGGGATCCGTACCAGATAGGGTTTATACAAGACATAGAGAAGATCCAACGGAGAGCAGCGCGCTTCGTTACAGGATCATTTAGTAATCGCGAAAGCGTTACGGAAATGATAGATAAACTCCAGTGGAAGACTCTGCAGGAGAGACGCTCAGTAGCTCGGTACGGGCTTTTGTCAAAGTTTCGAGAACATACCTTCACCGAAGAGTCAACCAGTATATTGCTCCCTCCTACGTATATCTCGCGAAGAGACCATGAGGATAAAATCAGAGAGATTAGAGCCCACACAGAGGCATACCGACAATCCTTCTTTCCACGAACAATACGAGACTGGAATAGAAGGGAGAACCGATAGAGGTACTGAAGGTACCCTCCGCCACACACCGTCAGGTGGCTTGCGGAGTATGGATGTAGATGTAGATGTAGATGTATGTCGACTTCCACTTTAAATTTTTAATAGTATTATCCCTACTTACACTAAGAACAATGTGATTGCATTACAAACTGTATTAAATATTTCTTTCCTCACAGCAGGAAGATTCCATTGTATGGGTGCAATGTTTATTTTCCCACCAACTGGATTTTTGGTGGCAGGAAACCACCACATCCAGCATACTGACTACTGGAGTTAGTGGGACAACCTTCTTTCTTTTGGTATGTCGTTCATTATGGATTCATTTGTATCAGTTATTTTCATAGATTTCCTAACAGAATAATTTATTTGATTTGCTAAATATGGTACACTTTTTCTCCTTTGCAGCAGGGTGACCTGCATGTGTAGCTACAGTGTTTATTCCCCATGAGTGGGTTTTTGGTGGAAATAAGACCCCACATGCACTATACTAAATAAAAACCTTTTGGAGCTTAATAAATCTGCTATCGGGTGGAGAAATGTAGGGTCCCCCTGAATAGGTCAGGCGTGCACTACACGCCGGAAGCGGCTACAAGGGTAGCGGAGTACGTGTGGAGTGCACATGGGGGTTTTTTAGGTTAGAGAATCCCCTCCCTAGGCCCGACAAGACGCCTCCTGAGACGCAGCAAGATAGGAGTAGGCAAAATGCAACAGGGAATAACAATATTAATGTGCTAATAGTAAACTGCAGGAGCGTCTATAGAAAGGTCCCAGAACTGCTCTCATTAATAAACGATCACAACGCCCATATAGTACTAGGGACAGAAAGTTGGCTGAAACCAGACGTAAACAGTAACGAAATCCTAAACTCAGATTGGAATGTATACCGCAGAGACAGGCTGAACAGTGAAGGGGGAGGCGTGTTTATAGCGGTAAGAAGTGCAATAGTATCGAAGGAAATTGACGGAGATCCGAAATGTGAAATGATTTGGGTGAAGGTCGCGGTTAATGCAGGCTCAGACATGGTAATTGGATGTCTCTATAGGCCCCCTGGCTCAGCAGCTGTTGTGGCTGAGCACCTGAAGGATAATTTGGAAAATATTTCGAGTAGATTTCCCCACCATGTTATAGTTCTGGGTGGAGATTTTAATTTGCCGGATATAGACTGGGAGACTCAGACGTTCATAACGGGTGGCAGGGACAAAGAATCCAGTGAAATTTTTTTAAGTGCTTTATCTGAAAACTACCTTGAGCAGTTAAACAGAGAACCGACTCGTGGCGATAACATATTAGACCTTCTGGTGACAAACAGACCCGAACTATTTGAAAAAGTTAACGCAGAACAGGGAATCAGTGATCATAAAGCGGTTACGGCATCGATGATTTCAGCCGTAAATAGGAATATTAAAAAGGGTAGGAAGATTTTTCTGTTTAGAAAAAGTGACAAAAAGCAGATTTCAGAGTACCTGTTGGCTCAACACAAAAGTTTTGTCTCAAGTACTGATAGTGTTGAGGATCAGTGGACAAAGTTCAAAACCATCGTACAATATGCGTTAGATGAGTATGTGCCAAGCAAGATCGTAAGGGATGGAAAAGAGCCACCGTGGTTCAACAACCGAGTTAGAAAACTGCTGCGGAAGCAAAGGGAACTTCACAGCAAACATAAACATAGCCAAAGCCTTGCAGACAAACAAAAATTACGCGAAGCGAAATGTAGTGTGAAGAGAGCTATGCGAGAGGCGTTCAATGAATTCGAAAGTAAAGTTCTATGTACTGACTTGGCAGAAAATCCTAAGAAATTTTGGTCTTATGTCAAAGCGGTAGGTGGATCAAAACAAAATGTCCAGACACTCTGTGACCAAAATGGTACTGAAACAGAGGATGACAGACTAAAGGCCGAAATACTAAATGTCTTTTTCCAAAGTTGTTTCACAGAGGAAGATTGCACTGTAGTTCCTTCTCTAGATTGTCGCACAGATGACAAAATGGTAGATATCAAAATAGACGACAGAGGGATAGAGAAACAATTAAAATCGCTCAAAAGAGGAAAGGCCTCTGGACCTGATGGGATACCAGTTCAATTTTACACAGAGTACGCGAAGGAACTTGCCCCCCTTCTTGCAGCGGTGTACCGTAGGTCTCTAGAAGAGCGTAGCGTTCCAAAGGATTGGAAAAGGGCACAGGTCATCCCCGTTTTCAAGAAGGGACGTCGAACAGATGTGCAGAACTATAGACCTATATCTCTAACGTCGATCAGTTGTAGAATTTTGGAACACGTATTGTGTTCGAGTATAATGACTTTTCTGGAGACTAGAAATCTACTCTGTAGGAATCAGCATGGGTTTCGAAAAAGACGGTCATGTGAAACCCAGCTCGCGCTATTCGTCCACGAGACTCAGAGGGCCATAGACACGGGTTCACAGGTAGATGCCGTGTTTCTTGACTTTCGCAAGGCGTTCGATACAGTTCCCCACAGTCGTTTATTGAACAAAGTAAGAGCATATGGACTATCAGACCAATTGTGTGATTGGATTGAGGAGTTCCTAGATAACAGGACGCAGCATGTTATTCTCAATGGAGAGAAGTCTTCCGAAGTAAGAGTAATTTCAGGTGTGCCGCAGGGGAGTGTCATAGGACCGTTGCTATTCACAATATACATAAATGACCTGGTGGATGACATCGGAAGTTCACTGAGGCTTTTTGCAGATGATGCTGTGGTGTATCGAGAGGTTGTAACAATGGAAAATTGTACTGAAATGCAGGAGGATCTGCAGCGAATTGACGCATGGTGCAGGGAATGGCAACTGAATCTCAATGTAGACAAGTGTAATGTGCTGCGAATACACAGAAAGATAGATCCTTTATCATTTAGCTACAAAATAGCAGGTCAGCAACTGGAGGCAGTTAATACCATAAATTATCTGGGAGTACGCATTAGGAGTGATTTAAAATGGAATGATCATATAATGTTGATTGTCGGTAAAGCAGATGCCAGACTGAGATTCATTGGAAGAATCCTAAGGAAATGCAATCCGAAAACAAAGGAAGTAGGTTACAGTACGCTTGTTCGCCCACTGCTTGAATACTGCTCAGCAGTGTGGGATCCGTACCAGATAGGGTTTATACAAGACATAGAGAAGATCCAACGGAGAGCAGCGCGCTTCGTTACAGGATCATTTAGTAATCGCGAAAGCGTTACGGAAATGATAGATAAACTCCAGTGGAAGACTCTGCAGGAGAGACGCTCAGTAGCTCGGTACGGGCTTTTGTCAAAGTTTCGAGAACATACCTTCACCGAAGAGTCAACCAGTATATTGCTCCCTCCTACGTATATCTCGCGAAGAGACCATGAGGATAAAATCAGAGAGATTAGAGCCCACACAGAGGCATACCGACAATCCTTCTTTCCACGAACAATACGAGACTGGAATAGAAGGGAGAACCGATAGAGGTACTGAAGGTACCCTCCGCCACACACCGTCAGGTGGCTTGCGGAGTATGGATGTAGATGTAGATGTAGATGTATGTCGACTTCCACTTTAAATTTTTAATAGTATTATCCCTACTTACACTAAGAACAATGTGATTGCATTACAAACTGTATTAAATATTTCTTTCCTCACAGCAGGAAGATTCCATTGTATGGGTGCAATGTTTATTTTCCCACCAACTGGATTTTTGGTGGCAGGAAACCACCACATCCAGCATACTGACTACTGGAGTTAGTGGGACAACCTTCTTTCTTTTGGTATGTCGTTCATTACGTATTCATTTGTATCAGTTATATTCATAGTTTTCGTAGTAGAATAATTTATTTGATTTGCTAAATATGGTACCATGTTTGTCCTTTACAGCAGGGTGATCTGCTTGTGTATTTTCAGTGTTTATTCCCCATGAGTGGGTTTTTGGTGGAAATAAGACCCCACATGCACCATACTAAATAAAAACCTTTTGGAGCTTAATAAATCTGCTTCCTCAAGGTATGTCGACTTTCACTTTAAATTTTTAATAGCATTATCCCTACTTACACTAAGAACAATGTGATTGCATTACAAACTGTATTAAATATTTCTTTCCTCACAGCAGGAAGATTCCATTGTATGGGTGCAAGGTTTATTTTCCCACCAACTGGTTTTTGGTGGCAGGAAACCACCACATCCTACATACTGACTACTAGAGTTAGTGGGACAACCTTCTTTCTTTTGGTATGTCGTTCATTACGTATTCATTTGTATCAGTTATATTCATAGATTTCCTAACAGAATAATTTATTTGATTTGCTAAATATGGTACACTTTTTCTCCTTTGCAGCAGGGTGACCTGCATGTGTAGCTACAGTGTTTATTCCCCATGAGTGGGTTTTTGGTGGAAATAAGACCCCATATGCACCATACTAAATAAAAACCTTTTGGAGCTTAATAAATCTGCTTCCTCAAGGTATGTCGACTTTCACTTTAAATTTTTAATAGTATTATCCCTACTTACACTAAGAACAATGTGATTGCATTACAAACTGTATTAAATATTTCTTCCCTCACAGCAGGAAGATTCCATTGTATGGGTGCAATGTTTATTTTCCCACCAACTGGATTTTTGGTGGCAGGAAACCACCACATCCTGCATACTGACTACTGGAGTTAGTGGGACAACCTTCTTTCTTTTGGTATGTCGTTCATTACGTATTCATTTGTATCAGTTATATTCATAGATTTCCCAACAGAATAATTTATTTGATTTGCTAAATATGGTACACTTTTTCTCCTTTGCAGCAGGGTGACCTGCATGTGTAGCTACAGTGTTTATTCCCCATGAGTGGGTTTTTGGTGGAAATAAGACCCCACATGCACCATACTAAATAAAAACCTTTTGGAGCTTAATAAATCTGCTTCCTCAAGGTATGTCGACTTTCACTTTAAATTTTTAATAGTATTATCCCTATTTACACTAAGAACAATGTGATTGCATTACAAACTGTATTAAATATTTCTTTCCTCACAGCAGGAAGATTCCATTGTATGGGTGCAATGTTTATTTTCCCACCAACTGGATTTTTGGTGGCAGGAAACCACCACATCCTGCATACTGACTACTGGAGTTAGTGGGACAACCTTCTTTCTTTTGGTATGTCGTTCATTATGTATTCATTTGTATCAGTTATATTCATAGATTTCCTAGCAGAATAATTTATTTGATTTGCTAAATATGGTACCGTGTTTGTCCTTTACAGCTACTTACACTAAGAACAATGTGATTGCATTACAAACTGTATTAAATATTTCTTTCCTCACAGCAGGAAGATTCCATTGTATGGGTGCAATGTTTATTTTCCCACCAACTGGATTTTTGGTGGCAGGAAACCACCACATCCTGCATACTGACTACTGGAGTTAGTGGGACAACCTTCTTTCTTTTGGTATGTCGTTCATTACGTATTCATTTGTATCAGTTATATTCATAGATTTCCTAACAGAATAATTTATTTGATTTGCTAAATATAGTACCGTGTTTGTCCTTTACAGCAGGGTGATCTGCTTGTGTAGCTTCAGTGTTTATTCCCCATGAGTGGGTTTTTGGTGGAAATAAGACCCCACATGCACCATACTAAATAAAAACCTTTTGGAGCTTAATAAATCTGATTCCTCAAGGTATGTCGAGTTTCACTTTAAATTTTTAATAGTATTATCCCTACTTACACTAAGAACAATGTGATTGCATTACAAACTGTATTAAATATTTCTTTCCTCACAGCAGGAAGATTCCATTGTATGTGTGCAATGTTTATTTTCCCACCAACTGGATTTTTGGTGGCAGGAAACCACCACATCCTGCATACTGACTACTGGAGTTAGTGGGACAACCTTCTTTCTTTTGGTATGTCGTTCATTACGTATTCATTTGTATCAGTTATATTCATAGATTTCCTAGCAGAATAATTTATTTGATTTGCTAAATATGGTACCGTGTTTGTCCTTTACAGCAGGGTGATCTGCTTGTGTAGCTACAGTGTTTATTCCCCACGAGTGGGTTTTTGGTGGAAATAAGACCCCACATGCACCATACTAAATAAAAAACTTTTGGAGCTTAATAAATCTGCTTCCTCAAGGTATGTCGACTTTCACTTTAAATTTTTAATAGTATTGTCCCTACTTACACTAAGAACAATGTGATTGCATTACAAACTGTATTAAATATTTCTTTCCTCACAGCAGGAAGATTCCATTGTATGGGTGCAATGTTTATTTTCCCACCAACTGGGTTTTTGGTGGCAGGAAACCACCACATCCAGCATACTGACTACTGGAGTTAGTGGGACAACCTTCTTTCTTTTGGTATGTCGTTCATTACGTATCCATTTGTATCAGTTATATTCATAGATTTCCTAACAGAATAATTTATTTGATTTGCTAAATATAGTACCGTGTTTGTCCTTTACAGCAGGGTGATCTGCTTGTGTATCTTCAGTGTTTATTCCCCATGAGTGGGTTTTTGGTGGAAATAAGACCCCACATGCACCATACTAAATAAAAATCTTTTGGAGCTTAATAAATCTGATTCCTCAAGGTATGTCGACTTTCGCTTTAAATTTTTAATAGTATTATCCCTACTTACACTAAGAACAATGTGATTGCATTACAAACTGTATTAAATATTTCTTTCCTCACAGCAGGAAGATTCCATTGTATGGGTGGAATGTTTATTTTCCCACCAACTGGATTTTTGGTGGCTGGAAACCACCACATCCAGCATACTGACTACTGGAGTTAGTGGGACAACCTTCTTTCTTTTGGTATGTCGTTCATTATGTATTCATTTGTATCAGTTATATTCATAGATTTCCTAGCAGAATAATTTATTTGAGTTGCTAAATATGGTACACTTTTTCTCCTTTGCAGCAGGGTGACCTGCATGTGTAGCTACAGTGTTTATTCCCCATGAGTGGGTTTTTGGCGGAAATAAGACCCCACATGCACCATACTAAATAAAAACCTTTTGGAGCTTAATAAATCTGCTTCCTCAAGGTATGTCGACTTTCACTTTAAATTTTTAATACTATTATCCCTACTTACACTAAGAACAATGTGATTGCATTACAAACTGTATTAAATATTTCTTTCCTCACAGCAGGAAGATTCCATTGTATGGGTGCAATGTTTATTTTCCCACCAACTGGATTTTTGGTGGCAGGAAACCACCACATCCAGCATACTGACTACTGGAGTTAGTGGGACAACCTTCTTTCTTTTGGTATGTCGTTCATTACGTATTCATTTGTATCAGTTATATTCATAGATTTCCTAACAGAATAATTTATTTGATTTGCTAAATATGGTACACTTTTTCTCCTTTGCAGCAGGGTGACCTGCATGTGTAGCTACAGTGTTTATTCCCCATGAGTGGGTTTTTGGTGGAAATAAGACCCCACATGCACCATACTAAATAAAAACCTTTTGGAGCTTAATAAATCTGCTTCCTCAAGGTATGTCGACTTTCACTTTAAATTTTTAATAGTATTATCCCTACTTACACTAAGAACAATGTGATTGCATTACAAACTGTATTAAATATTTCTTTCCTCACAGCAGGAAGATTCCATTGTATGGGTGCAATGTTTATTTTCCCACCAACTGGGTATTTGGTGGCAGGAAACCACCACATCCAGCATACTGACTACTGGAGTTAGTGGGACAACCTTCTTTCTTTTGGTATGTCGTTCATTACGTATTCATTTGTATCAGTTATATTCATAGATTTCCTAACAGAATAATCTATTTGATTTGCTAAATATGGTACCGTGTTTGTCCTTTACAGCAGGGTGATCTGCTTTTGTATCTTCAGTGTTTATTCCCCATGAGTGGGTTTTTGGTGGAAATAAGACCCCACATGCACCATACTAAATAAAAACCTTTTGGAGCTTAATAAATCTGCTTCCTCAAGGTATGTCGACTTTCACTTTAAATTTTTAATAGTATTATCCCTACTTACACTAAGAACAATGTGATTGCATTACAAACTGTATTAAATATTTCTTTCCTCACAGCAGAAAGATCCCATTGTATGGGTGCAATGTTTATTTTCCCATCAACTGGGTTTTTGGTGGCAGGAAACCACCACATCCTGCATACTGACTACTAGAGTTAGTGGGACAACCTTCTTTCTTTTGGTGTGTCGTTCATTACGTATTCATTTGTATCAGTTATATTCATAGATTTCCTAACAGAATAATTTATTTGATTTGCTAAATATGGTACACTTTTTCTCCTTTGCAGCAGGGTGACCTGCATGTGTAGCTACAGTGTTTATTCCCCATGAGTGGGTTTTTGGTGGAAATAAGACCCCACATGCACCATACTAAATAAAAACCTTTTGGAGCTTAGTAAATCTGATTCCTCAAGGTATGTCGACTTTCACTTTAAATTTTTAATAGTATTATCCCTACTTACACTAAGAACAATGTGATTGCATTACAAACTGTATTAAATATTTCTTTCCTCACAGCAGGAAGATTCCATTGTATGGGTGCAATGTTTATTTTCCCACCAACTGGATTTTTGGTGGCAGGAAACCACCACATCCAGCATACTGACTACTGGAGTTAGTGGGACAACCTTCTTTCTTTTGGTATGTCGTTCATTATGTATTCATTTGTATCAGTTATATTCATAGATTTCCTAGCAGAATAATTTATTTGATTTGCTAAATATGGTATACTTTTTCTCCTTTGCAGCAGGGTGACCTGCATGTGTAGCTACAGTGTTTATTCCCCATGAGTGGGTTTTTGGCGGAAATAAGACCCCACATGCACCATACTAAATAAAAACCTTTTGGAGCTTAATAAATCTGCTTCCTCAAGGTATGTTGACTTTCACTTTAAATTTTTAATAGTATTATCCCTACTTACACTAAGAACAATGTGATTGCATTACAAACTGTATTAAATATTTCTTTCCTCACAGCAGGAAGATTCCATTGTATGGGTGCAATGTTTATTTTCCCACCAACTGGATTTTTGGTGGCAGGAAACCACCACATCCTGCATGCTGACTACTGGAGTTAGTGGGACAACCTTCTTTCTTTTCGTATGTCGTTCATTACGTATTCATTTGTATCAGTTATATTCTTAGATTTCCTAGCAGAATAATTTATTTGATTTGCTAAATATAGTACCGTGTTTGTCCTTTACAGCAGGGTGATCTGCTTGTGTATCTTAAGTTTTTATTCCCCATGAGAGGGTTTTTGGTGGAAATAAGACCCCACATGCACCATACTAAATAAAAACCTTTTGGAGCTTAATAAATCTGATTCCTCAAGGTATGTCGACTTTCACTTTAAATTTTTAATAGTATTATCCCTACTTACACTAAGAACAATGTGATTGCATTACAAACTGTATTAAATATTTCTTTCCTCACAGCAGGAAGATTCCATTGTATGGGTGCAATGTTTATTTTCCCACCAACTGGGTTTTTGGTGGCAGGAAACCACCACATCCAGCATACTGACTACTGGAGTTAGTGGGACAACCTTCTTTCTTTTCGTATGTCGTTCATTACGTATTCATTTGTATCAGTTATATTCATAGATTTACTAGCAGAATAATTTATTTGATTTGCTAAATATAGTACCGTGTTTGTCCTTTACAGGAGGGTGATCTGCTTGTGTATCTTCAGTGTTTATTCCCCATGAGTGGGTTTTTGGTGGAAATAAGACCCCACATGCACCATACTAAATAAAAACCTTTTGGAGCTTAATAAATCTGCTTCCTCAAGGTATGTCGACTTTCACTTTAAATTTTTAATAGTATTATCCCTACTTACACTAAGAACAATGTGATTGCATTACAAACTGTATTAAATATTTCTTTCCTCACAGCAGGAAGATTCCATTGTATGGGTGCAATGTTTATTTTCCCACCAACTGGATTTTTGGTGGCAGGAAACCACCACATCCTGCATACTGACTACTGGAGTTAGTGGGACAACCTTCTTTCTTTTGGTATGTCGTTCATTACGTATTCATTTGTATCAGTTATATTCATAGATTTCCTAGCAGAATAATTTATTTGATTTGCTAAATATGGTACCGTGTTTGTCCTTTACAGCAGGGTGATCTGCTTGTGTAGCTACAGTGTTTATTCCCCATGAGTGGGTTTTTGGTGGAAATAAGACCCCACATGCACCATACTAAATAAAAACCTTTTGGAGCTTAATAAATCTGCTTCCTCAAGGTATGTCGACTTTCACTTTAAATTTTTAATAGTATTATCCCTACTTACACTAAGAACAATGTGATTGCATTATAAACTGTATTAAATATTTCTTTCCTCACAGCAGGAAGATTCCATTGTATGGGTGCAATGTTTATTTTCCCACCAACTGGATTTTTGGTGGCAGGAAACCACCACATCCTGCATACTGACTACTGGAGTTAGTGGGACAACCTTCTTTCTTTTCGTATGTCGTTCATTACGTATTCATTTGTATCAGTTATATTCATAGATTTCCTAGCAGAATAATTTATTTGATTTGCTAAATATAGTACCGTGTTTGTCCTTTACAGCAGGGTGATCTGCTTGTGTATCTTCAGTGTTTATTCCCCATGAGTGGGTTTTTGGTGGAAATAAGACCCCACATGCACCATACTAAATAAAAACCTTTTGGAGCTTAATAAATCTGATTCCTCAAGGTATGTCGACTTTCACTTTAAATTTTTAATAGTATTATCCCTACTTACATTAAGAACAATGTGATTGCATTACAAACTGTATTAAATATTTCTTTCCTCACAGCAGGAAGATTCCATTGTATGGATGCAATGTTTACTTTCCCACCAACTGGATTTTTGGTGGCAGGAAACCACCACATCCAGCATATTGACTACTGGAGTTAGTGGGACAACCTTCTTTCTTTTGGTATGTCGTTCATTATGTATTCATTTGTATCAGTTATATTCATAGATTTCCTAGCAGAATAATTTATTTGATTTGCTAAATATGGTACACTTTTTCTCCTTTGCAGCAGGGTGACCTGCATGTGTAGCTACAGTGTTTATTCCCCATGAGTGGGTTTTTGGTGGAAATAAGACCCCACATGCACCATACTAAATAAAAACCTTTTGGAGCTTAATAAATCTGCTTCCTCAAGGTATGTCGACTTTCACTTTAAATTTTTAATAGTATTATCCCTACTTACACTAAGAACAATGTGATTGCATTACAAACTGTATTAAATATTTCTTTCCTCACAGCAGGAAGATTCCATTGTATGGGTGCAATGTTTATTTTCCCACCAACTGGATTTTTGGTGGCAGGAAACCACCATATCCAGCATTCTGACTACTGGAGTTAGTGGGACAACCTTCTTTCTTTTGGTATGTCGTTCATTATGTATTCATTTGTATCAGTTATATTCATAGATTTCCTAGCAGAATAATTTATTTGATTTGCTAAATATGGTACACTTTTTCTCCTTTGCAGCAGGGTGACCTGCATGTGTAGCTACAGTGTTTATTCCCCATGAGTGGGTTTTTGGCGGAAATAAGACCCCACATGTACCATACTAAATAAAAACCTTTTGGAGCTTAATAAATCTGCCTCCTCAAGGTATGTCGACTTTCACTTTAAATTTTTAATAGTATTATCCCTACTTACACTAAGAACAATGTGATTGCATTACAAACTGTATTAAATATTTCTTTCCTCACAGCAGGAAGATTCCATTGTATGGGTGCAATGTTTATTTTCCCACCAACTGGATTTTTGGTGGCAGGAAACCACCACATCCTGCATGCTGACTACTGGAGTTAGTGGGACAACCTTCTTTCTTTTCGTATGTCGTTCATTACGTATTCATTTGTATCAGTTATATTCATAGATTTCCTAGCAGAATAATTTATTTGATTTGCTAAATATAGTACCGTGTTTGTCCTTTACAGCAGGGTGATCTGCTTGTGTATCTTCAGTGTTTATTCCCCATGAGTGTGTTTTTGGTGGAAATAAGACCCCACATGCACCATACTAAATAAAAACCTTTTGGAGCTTAATAAATCTGCTTCCTCAAGGTATGTCGACTTTCACTTTAAATTTTTAATAGTATTATCCCTACTTACACTAAGAACAATGTGATTGCATTACAAACTGTATTAAATATTTCTTTCCTCACAGCAGGAAGATTCCATTGTATGGGTGCAATGTTTATTTTCCCACCAACTGGATTTTTGGTGGCAGGAAACCACCACATCCTGCATACTGACTACTGGAGTTAGTGGGACAACCTTCTTTCTTTTGGTATGTCGTTCATTACGTATTCATTTGTATCAGTTATATTCATAGATTTCCTAGCAGAATAATTTATTTGATTTGCTAAATATGGTACACTTTTTCTCCTTTGCAGCAGGGTGACCTTCATGTGTAGCTACAGTGTTTATTCCCCATGAGTGGGTTTTTGGTGGAAATAAGACCCCACATGCACCATACTAAATAAAAACCTTTTGGAGCTTAATAAATCTGTTTCCTCAAGGTATGTCGACTTTCACTTTAAATTTTTAATAGTATTATCCCTACTTACACTAAGAACAATGTGATTGCATTACAAACTGTATTAAATATTTCTTTCCTCACAGCAGGAAGATTCCATTGTATGGGTGCAATGTTTATTTTCCCACCAACTGGGTTTTTGGTGGCAGGAAACCACCAAATCCAGCATACTGACTACTGGAGTTAGTGGGACAACCTTCTTTCTTTTGGTATGTCGTTCATTATGTATTCATTTGTATCAGTTATATTCATAGATTTCCTAGCAGAATAATTTATTTGATTTGCTAAATATGGTACCATGTTTGTCCTTTACAGCAGGGTGATCTGCTTGTGTATCTCCAGTGTTTATTCCCCATGAGTGGGTTTTTGGTGGAAATAAGACCCCACATGCACCATACTAAATAAAAACCTTTTGGAGCTTAATAAATCTGCTTCCTCAAGGTATGTCGACTTTCACTTTAAATTTTTAATAGTATTATCCCTACTTACACTAAGAACTATGTGATTGCATTACAAACTGTATTAAATATTTCTTTCCTCACAGCAGGAAGATTCCATTGTATGGGTGCAATGTTTATTTTCCCACCAACTGGATTTTTGGTGGCAGGAAACCACCACATCCAGCATACTGACTACTGGAGTTAGTGGGACAACCTTCTTTCTTTTGGTATGTTGTTCATTATGTATTCATTTGTATCAGTTATATTCATAGATTTCCTAGCAGAATAATTTATTTGATTTGCTAAATATGGTACCGTGTTTGTCCTTTACAGCAGGGTGATCTGCTTGTGTATCTTCAGTGTTTATTCCCCATGAGTGGGTTTTTGGTGGAAATAAGACCCCACATGCACCATACTAAATAAAAACCTTTTGGAGCTTAATAAATCTGCTTCCTCAAGGTATGTCGACTTTCACTTTAAATTTTTAATAGTATTATCCCTACTTGCACTAAGAACAATGTGATTGCATTACAAACTCTATTAAATATTTCTTTCCTCACAGCAGGAAGATTTCATTGTATGGGTGCAATGTTTATTTTCCCACCAACTGGATTTTTGGTGGCAGGAAACCACCACATCCAGCATACTGACTACTGGAGTTAGTGGGACAACCTTCTTTCTTTTGGCATGTCGTACATTATGTATTCATTTGTATCAGTTATATTCATAGATTTCCTAGCAGAATAATTTATTTGATTTGCTAAATATGGTACACTTTTTCTCCTTTGCAGCAGGGTGACCTGCATGTGTAGCTACAGTGTTTATTCCCTATGAGTGGGTTTTTGGCGGAAATAAGACCCCACATGCACCATACTAAATAAAAACCTTTTGGAGCTTAATAAATCTGCTTCCTCAAGGTATGTCGACTTTCACTTTAAATTTTTAATAGTATTATCCCTACTTACACTAAGAACAATGTGATTGCATTACAAACTGTATTAAATATTTCTTTCCTCACAGCAGGAAGATTCCATTGTATGGGTGCAATGTTTATTTTCCCACCAACTGGATTTTTGGTGGCAGGAAACCACCACATCCTGCATGCTGACTACTGGAGTTAGTGGGACAACCTTCTTTCTTTTCGTATGTCGTTCATTACGTATTCATTTGTATCAGTTATATTCATAGATTTCCTAGCAGAATAATTTATTTGATTTGCTACATATAGTACCGTGTTTGTCCTTTACAGCAGGGTGATCTGCTTGTGTATCTTCAGTGTTTATTCCCCATGGGTGGGTTTTTGGTGGAAATAAGACCCCACATGCACCATACTAAATAAAAACCTTTTGGAGCTTAATAAATCTGCTTCCTCAAGGTATGTCGACTTTCACTTTAAATTTTTAATAGTATTATCCCTACTTACACTAAGAACAATGTGATTGCATTACAAACTGTATTAAATATTTCTTTCCTCACAGCAGGAAGATTCCATTGTATGGGTGCAATGTTTATTTTCCCACCAACTGGATATTTGGTGGCAGGAAACCACCACATACTGCATACTGACTACTGGAGTTAGTGGGACAACCTTCTTTCTTTTGGTATGTCGTTCATTATGTATTCATTTGTATCAGTTATATTCATAGATTTCCTAGCAGAATAATTTATTTGGTTTGCTAAATATGGTACACTTTTTCTCCTTTGCAGCAGGGTGACCTGCATGTGTAGCTACAGTGTTTATTCCCCATGAGTGGGTTTTTGGTGGAAATAAGACCCCACATGCATCATACTAAATAAAAACCTTTTGGAGCTTAATAAATCTGCTTCCTCAAGGTATGTCGACTTTCACTTTAAATTTTTATTAGTATTATCCCTACTTACACTAAGAACAATGTGATTGCATTACAAACTGTATTAAATATTTCTTTCCTCACAGCAGGAAGATTCCATTGTATGGGTGCAATGTTTATTTTCCCACCAACTGGGTTTTTGGTGGCAGGAAACCGCCACATCCAGCATACTGACTACTGGAGTTAGTGGGACAACCTTCTTATTTTTGGTATGTCGTTCATTATGTATTCATTTGTATCAGTTATATTCATAGATTTCCTAGCAGAATAATTTATTTGATTTGCTAAATATGGTACACTTTTTCTCCTTTGCAGCAGGGTGACCTGCATGTGTAGCTACAGTGTTTATTCCCCATGAGTGGGTTTTTGGTGGAAATAAGACCCCACATGCACCATACTAAATAAAAACCTTTTGGAGCTTAATAAATCTGCTTCCTCAAGGTATGTCGAATTTCACTTTAAATTTTTAATAGTATTATCCCTACTTACACTAAGAACAATGTGATTACATTACAAACTCTATTAAATATTTCTTTCCTCACAGCAGGAAGATTCCATTGTATGGGTGCAATGTTTATTTTCCCACCAACTGGGTTTTTGGTGGCAGGAAACCACCACATCCAGCATACTGACTACTGGAGTTAGTGGGACAACCTTCTTTCTTTTGGTATGTCGTTCATTACGTATTCATTTGTATCAGTTATATTCATATATATCCTAACAGAATAATTTATTTGATTTGCTAAATATGGTACACTTTTTCTCCTTTGCAGCAGGGTGACCTGCATGTGTAGCTACAGTGTTTATTCCCCATGAGTGGGTTTTTGGTGGAAATAAGACCCCACATGCACCATACTAAATAAAAACCTTTTGGAGCTTAATAAATCTGCTTCCTCAAGGTATGTCGACTTTCACTTTAAATTTTTAATAGTATTATCCCTACTTACACTAAGAACAATGTGATTGCATTACAAACTGTATTAAATATTTCTTTCCTCACAGCAGGAAGATTCCATTGTATGGGTGCAATGTTTATTTTCCCACCAACTGGATTTTTGGTGGCAGGAAACCACCATATCCAGCATTCTGACTACTGGAGTTAGTGGGACAACCTTCTTTCTTTTGGTATGTCGTTCATTATGTATTCATTTGTATCAGTTATATTCATAGATTTCCTAGCAGAATAATTTATTTGATTTGCTAAATATGGTACACTTTTTCTACTTTGCAGCAGGGTGACCTGCATGTGTAGCTACAGTGTTTATTCCCCATGAGTGGGTTTTTGGCGGAAATAAGACCCCACATGTACCATACTAAATAAAAACCTTTTGGAGCTTAATAAATCTGCCTCCTCAAGGTATGTCGACTTTCACTTTAAATTTTTAATAGTATTATCCCTACTTACACTAAGAACAATGTGATTGCATTACAAACTGTATTAAATATTTCTTTCCTCACAGCAGGAAGATTCCATTGTATGGGTGCAATGTTTATTTTCCCACCAACTGGATTTTTGGTGGCAGGAAACCACCACATCCTGCATGCTGACTACTGGAGTTAGTGGGACAACCTTCTTTCTTTTCGTATGTCGTTCATTACGTATTCATTTGTATCAGTTATATTCATAGATTTCCTAGCAGAATAATTTATTTGATTTGCTAAATATAGTACCGTGTTTGTCCTTTACAGCAGGGTGATCTGCTTGTGTATCTTCAGTGTTTATTCCCCATGAGTGTGTTTTTGGTGGAAATAAGACCCCACATGCACCATACTAAATAAAAACCTTTTGGAGCTTAATAAATCTGCTTCCTCAAGGTATGTCGACTTTCACTTTAAATTTTTAATAGTATTATCCCTACTTACACTAAGAACAATGTGATTGCATTACAAACTGTATTAAATATTTCTTTCCTCACAGCAGGAAGATTCCATTGTATGGGTGCAATGTTTATTTTCCCACCAACTGGATTTTTGGTGGCAGGAAACCACCACATCCTGCATACTGACTACTGGAGTTAGTGGGACAACCTTCTTTCTTTTGGTATGTCGTTCATTACGTATTCATTTGTATCAGTTATATTCATAGATTTCCTAGCAGAATAATTTATTTGATTTGCTAAATATGGTACACTTTTTCTCCTTTGCAGCAGGGTGACCTTCATGTGTAGCTACAGTGTTTATTCCCCATGAGTGGGTTTTTGGTGGAAATAAGACCCCACATGCACCATACTAAATAAAAACCTTTTGGAGCTTAATAAATCTGTTTCCTCAAGGTATGTCGACTTTCACTTTAAATTTTTAATAGTATTATCCCTACTTACACTAAGAACAATGTGATTGCATTACAAACTGTATTAAATATTTCTTTCCTCACAGCAGGAAGATTCCATTGTATGGGTGCAATGTTTATTTTCCCACCAACTGGGTTTTTGGTGGCAGGAAACCACCAAATCCAGCATACTGACTACTGGAGTTAGTGGGACAACCTTCTTTCTTTTGGTATGTCGTTCATTATGTATTCATTTGTATCAGTTATATTCATAGATTTCCTAGCAGAATAATTTATTTGATTTGCTAAATATGGTACCATGTTTGTCCTTTACAGCAGGGTGATCTGCTTGTGTATCTCCAGTGTTTATTCCCCATGAGTGGGTTTTTGGTGGAAATAAGACCCCACATGCACCATACTAAATAAAAACCTTTTGGAGCTTAATAAATCTGCTTCCTCAAGGTATGTCGACTTTCACTTTAAATTTTTAATAGTATTATCCCTACTTACACTAAGAACTATGTGATTGCATTACAAACTGTATTAAATATTTCTTTCCTCACAGCAGGAAGATTCCATTGTATGGGTGCAATGTTTATTTTCCCACCAACTGGATTTTTGGTGGCAGGAAACCACCACATCCAGCATACTGACTACTGGAGTTAGTGGGACAACCTTCTTTCTTTTGGTATGTCGTTCATTATGTATTCATTTGTATCAGTTATATTCATAGATTTCCTAGCAGAATAATTTATTTGATTTGCTAAATATGGTACACTTTTTCTCCTTTGCAGCAGGGTGACCTGCATGTGTAGCTACAGTGTTTATTCCCCATGAGTGGGTTTTTGGTGGAAATAAGACCCCACATGCACCATACTAAATAAAAACCTTTTGGAGCTTAATAAATCTGCTTCCTCAAGGTATGTCGACTTTCACTTTAAATTTTTAATAGTATTATCCCTACTTGCACTAAGAACAATGTGATTGCATTACAAACTCTATTAAATATTTCTTTCCTCACAGCAGGAAGATTTCATTGTATGGGTGCAATGTTTATTTTCCCACCAACTGGATTTTTGGTGGCAGGAAACCACCACATCCAGCATACTGACTACTGGAGTTAGTGGGACAACCTTCTTTCTTTTGGCATGTCGTACATTATGTATTCATTTGTATCAGTTATATTCATAGATTTCCTAGCAGAATAATTTATTTGATTTGCTAAATATGGTACACTTTTTCTCCTTTGCAGCAGGGTGACCTGCATGTGTAGCTACAGTGTTTATTCCCTATGAGTGGGTTTTTGGCGGAAATAAGACCCCACATGCACCATACTAAATAAAAACCTTTTGGAGCTTAATAAATCTGCTTCCTCAAGGTATGTCGACTTTCACTTTAAATTTTTAATAGTATTATCCCTACTTACACTAAGAACAATGTGATTGCATTACAAACTGTATTAAATATTTCTTTCCTCACAGCAGGAAGATTCCATTGTATGGGTGCAATGTTTATTTTCCCACCAACTGGATTTTTGGTGGCAGGAAACCACCACATCCTGCATGCTGACTACTGGAGTTAGTGGGACAACCTTCTTTCTTTTCGTATGTCGTTCATTACGTATTCATTTGTATCAGTTATATTCATAGATTTCCTAGCAGAATAATTTATTTGATTTGCTACATATAGTACCGTGTTTGTCCTTTACAGCAGGGTGATCTGCTTGTGTATCTTCAGTGTTTATTCCCCATGGGTGGGTTTTTGGTGGAAATAAGACCCCACATGCACCATACTAAATAAAAACCTTTTGGAGCTTAATAAATCTGCTTCCTCAAGGTATGTCGACTTTCACTTTAAATTTTTAATAGTATTATCCCTACTTACACTAAGAACAATGTGATTGCATTACAAACTGTATTAAATATTTCTTTCCTCACAGCAGGAAGATTCCATTGTATGGGTGCAATGTTTATTTTCCCACCAACTGGATATTTGGTGGCAGGAAACCACCACATACTGCATACTGACTACTGGAGTTAGTGGGACAACCTTCTTTCTTTTGGTATGTCGTTCATTATGTATTCATTTGTATCAGTTATATTCATAGATTTCCTAGCAGAATAATTTATTTGGTTTGCTAAATATGGTACACTTTTTCTCCTTTGCAGCAGGGTGACCTGCATGTGTAGCTACAGTGTTTATTCCCCATGAGTGGGTTTTTGGTGGAAATAAGACCCCACATGCATCATACTAAATAAAAACCTTTTGGAGCTTAATAAATCTGCTTCCTCAAGGTATGTCGACTTTCACTTTAAATTTTTATTAGTATTATCCCTACTTACACTAAGAACAATGTGATTGCATTACAAACTGTATTAAATATTTCTTTCCTCACAGCAGGAAGATTCCATTGTATGGGTGCAATGTTTATTTTCCCACCAACTGGGTTTTTGGTGGCAGGAAACCGCCACATCCAGCATACTGACTACTGGAGTTAGTGGGACAACCTTCTTATTTTTGGTATGTCGTTCATTATGTATTCATTTGTATCAGTTATATTCATAGATTTCCTAGCAGAATAATTTATTTGATTTGCTAAATATGGTACACTTTTTCTCCTTTGCAGCAGGGTGACCTGCATGTGTAGCTACAGTGTTTATTCCCCATGAGTGGGTTTTTGGTGGAAATAAGACCCCACATGCACCATACTAAATAAAAACCTTTTGGAGCTTAATAAATCTGCTTCCTCAAGGTATGTCGAATTTCACTTTAAATTTTTAATAGTATTATCCCTACTTACACTAAGAACAATGTGATTACATTACAAACTCTATTAAATATTTCTTTCCTCACAGCAGGAAGATTCCATTGTATGGGTGCAATGTTTATTTTCCCACCAACTGGGTTTTTGGTGGCAGGAAACCACCACATCCAGCATACTGACTACTGGAGTTAGTGGGACAACCTTCTTTCTTTTGGTATGTCGTTCATTACGTATTCATTTGTATCAGTTATATTCATATATATCCTAACAGAATAATTTATTTGATTTGCTAAATATGGTACACTTTTTCTCCTTTGCAGCAGGGTGACCTGCATGTGTAGCTACAGTGTTTATTCCCCATGAGTGGGTTTTTGGTGGAAATAAGACCCCACAATAATAATAATAATAATAATAATAATAATAATTTTATTGTCATTCGGCCATTACAGCAATAGACAACGTCATATACATACTAAAATACAATTAATAGTTTGAAAGAAACAACAGGTTTCTTGTTAACATTATAGTATTATATTACAGTTGATAAATTCTCTTATGTCATAGAATGGGTGGAGGACTAGCCAGTCAAGAATTGTTTGTTTGAATAATTGTTCAGGTAATTCTTGAACAGATTGAGGAAGATTATTAAATAATTTGTACCCCATGATTTCGTAGCTGTTGAGTGACTTTGACAATCTGTGGTAAGGAATATAGAGGCACCTATTCCTTCTTGTATTGTGGTTGTGTACTTTTTCTCTGGTTTTTGTTTCTGGTAATTTCTTCTTCGTATAAATTAGTACATAGTATATGTACAAGTTTATAACAGTCATGATTTTCTGTTCACAGAACAATGGTTTACAGTGTGCCTTATATGCAGAACCAGTAATTATCCTAATAGCTTTTTTTTGCAGTATTAATATGTCATGTACACAGCTAGAGTTGCCCCACAAAATAATTCCATATGTTATTATACTTTGAAAGAATGAAAAATAGGATGTTCTAACATATTTTTCAGGAACACAATCCATAAGTCGCCTTAACAGGTAAATAACTCTTGACAATTTACCACTAATATATTGTACATGTTGACCCCAAGATAATTTATCATCAATGTATACCCCCAAAAATTTGACATAACTTGGATCATCTGACAGAAGCTTGTCTCTAAGACTACAGACCATCTGCTGTGTTTTGTTTTCATTCAACAGGAATCCATTTGCCTTGAACCAATAGGATGCTTCGTCAATTGTCTTTTCTGCACAAGTTTTAAGGCTATTGAAATCCTCACTAGCATGAAGAAATGTTGTATCATCTGCATACAACACAGTGGTGGACTTGATAAATGACGGCAGATCATTTATCATTATCAGGAACAAAAAGGGGCCCAGCACAGATCCCTGCGGAACACCTACCTTGACTTGCTCTGTACTCGACATTTCTCT
The DNA here is from genome assembly GCF_023864275.1 of Schistocerca cancellata. Taxonomy (NCBI): domain Eukaryota; kingdom Metazoa; phylum Arthropoda; class Insecta; order Orthoptera; family Acrididae; genus Schistocerca; species Schistocerca cancellata. The sequence continues at coordinate 15,062,867 of NC_064637.1, forward strand.
CCCTACACAAACAACTTGCTTACGATTCTGGAGATATGATTTCATTAATTTAAGGCTGTTGTGTCTAATGCCATAGAATTCCAGTTTTTCTAGGAGTGGCTTATGCTTTACACAGTCATAAGCTTTGCTTAGATCACAAAATGTGAGTTGAGCATAGCCCTTATCCTCAAACACTTGATGTAAGTATTTGACTACAAAGTCTATAGCATCCACAGTAGACAACTTTTTCCTAAAACCATACTGAGATTCACTAATTATTCCTAATTTTTCAAAATAGACAGATAGCTGTTGGTAAATTACACATTCCAGTATTTTAGAAAAAGCTGGGACTATGGAGATTGGTCTGTAACTGGAAGGTGAGTCCATATCTCCCTTTTTATATATTGGAATTACCCTAGCCATGTTGAGTTCTTCGGGAAAATATCCTTCAGATATGCATTTATTTATACAGAATGTTAAGGGGTACACAATATAGTCTATTACTTTCTTTAGTAAATTACAGGATATGTCATAAATATCTACACTGAAGATTTCATCCGTTTTACAATGCTTAGGACATGACTAGGTGAGACCTCGGAGAACATAAACATACCTGTGTCTGTTGGTATTCTGCAAACATTTTTAGAAAGTAACTCTGATGAACTGATATCAGGTTTGATTATAGTATTTCCTACATTTTCAACAGATTTAATAAAGAAATCATTGAATTTTTGGGGACTTATATTAATTTTTTTGCTTCTCACATCTTTAGCAGCACCATTTATTAATTTCCATGCAGCTTTGCACTTGTTTGTGGAATTATCAATAGTATTGAAATTATGTGCTTTTTTGGCTTCCACGATGGCTTTTTTATACTCATTCCTGCATTTTGTATAGGCTAATCTGGCATATTCTGTTTTCTGATTGCTACATATGTTGTGCAACACCATAACTTGGTTTTTCATATTTGATAATTGTTTAGTGAACCATGAATTTTGTCTGTTTGTAGCCCTGTTTGTTAAGCCTTTGTCAGTTAATTTGCATTTCTTTATGGGGATGTTGTCATTAAATTGTGTCAGAAATGTTTTAAAAAATCTCTCAAATAATAGTTTCCCTGACAAATCAGCACTAAGACTATAACTTGTGTCACCATGACATTGGTTGAACCAGTCTCTCTCAGCAAGGGACTTACAGAGCTGAACAATTTTGTCATCTGTGACAGGCCTGGTGATTATAACTTTTGGGACAGGCTTAGGAATATTACTATTATCAATATAGAACCTACTTGTATAGTTTAAAGATACAGAGTCATGGTCTGAAAATGGAAACGCTGTAACAGCACATGTTTCTTCTGTAGTTTTAAAGTTGACAAAAATATTGTCAAGACATGCTTTATCTCTTGTGGGCCTGTTATTGATTGAGTGCAAATTGCACTGTCTTAGAAGGTTTTTCAACTCAGTCACAGTACGTTTATGCGTTGTTATATCAAAATCTGCATTCAGATCTCCACCAATTACTATGTCATAATACAACCATCTGGTCCCTCTTAGTACATCTAACAGCATGTCCAATTTTTTCAGAAATACATTGATGATACCCTTAGGTGACCTGTAAAGGGATACTATTACTAACTTAAGACTGTCCATAACTATACCAGTGGCTTCAAAGTTCTGTTCCTCACATAAATAATCTAGGTCCAACTTAAAAAAGGAGCAGCTGAATGACTGATTAATATATATTGCCACACCACCTCTTATATGCAGTTTTCTACAGTAACTATTTGCTACACTATAGTTATCTAGTTTGACAACTGGAAGTACACTCTCAGTAACCCAATGTTCACTCAGACAGAAAATATCAAATTTGTTATCTAGTCCAAATCTGTTAACAATAAATTCTTTATCTATTAGTCCTTGAACATTCAGATAGCAAATTTTAAGATCATAATTGTTGTTTATTTTAGGTTGAACGTTTTGGTGAGGTGTTATGAAATTTGTTACACTACTTATCTCGTGGGCTTCTTCATCTTGCTGCCTTCCACTAAAAAATCATTTAGACGGACAGGAGGTGCTGTTTTCCGTCTACCTGTAACACTTGATGCTGCTTCTCCTGCTGCAATTCTCATTTCTCCTTTTAGAGGCACTATAGTTACTGTTGCTGGTGAAACTTCTGCTGTTGATGCTACTGTTACTTCCTTTTCCACTGCTGCTACTGATAATGCCACTGGTGACTGTGACGCTTTACATGTTTGCACAGTTGTAATTTTTTCATCGTAGGGTGTATCTGCAGATGTTTCTTCCTCATATGCTGTTGGTGCACTTTTCTTTTCTGTTGTCATTGGCACAAAACCTGTTGCAGGTAGTGCTATTTTTACATAGGCATCCACTCCTGCTGTCTTTATCACCTGGAGAATTTCTTTGGCCAGCACTTTCTTGCCTAGGTTGTTTCTGTGCAGTCCATGTCTAGTAAAATGCTCTCTTACTGAACTCGTTGCTTCAATGAAAGTTGTGTGCACAAAACCGCTACAAATCTTCCTGAATTTCCGATTTGTCGCGATAATTTCTTTGTTTACACACGAGTCTTCCGTTAAGTCGTGTCTGTAGGGAATGTTTACAACAAATACCTTTGCCTGTGAAATTTTTCCTAGCGATTCTTTCAGTGTTCTTACAGCAAGGCTGCTTTCATTTTTATAGACATCGTTTCCCCCTCCGATTATGACACAGTTGACGTCGCTTTTCACGGAACTTTCACAGTTTTTCAGCACTTCTCGTAGAGGAGCACCAGGTTTCGAAATTCCAATCACTTTATATTCGGACTGCATATCAGAAATGATTGTAGCCAGTCCCTTGCCATGACTCGTCGATAATATGTTTATTTCTTCCTTCTTCTTCTCTGTTTCCTTTTCTGTCTCGTGTTCAGTTTTATTACAAGTTGGTCTCACACGATTTTTTCGTTTAATAGTATTTGATGGTAACGTGTTTCTGCTGGCAGTTTTTTGTTCAACAGATCTTTCCGAGCAGTTACCTTTTACAATGAGATTTTTTGTCCGTGATTCTGAGCTGTCTGCACTTAGAACATCGTATTTATTCATTAGTGGAACACGAAAAACATTGGTATTTAAGACAGGTCGAGAGATTTTCTTAGGCCTAGTATATACACACTCTCGTTTGTCTGTTTGCGTATCTGTGGGAAGGTCCATATAGTCGACCAAACTTTTCAGCATTTCTGCATATTGTCTAGCTTTATTTAAGTCACTTTGCAGTTCTTCCCTCACACTTATTTCGAGTCCAGCGTTGCACATTTCAAATGCAGTTTCAAGACCGTTGCACATGCACCATGCTAAATAAAAACCTTTTGGAGCTTAATAAATCTGCTTCCTCAAGGTATGTCGACTTTCACTTTAAATTTTTAATAGTATTATCCCTACTTACACTAAGAACAATGTGATTGCATTACAAACTGTATTAAATATTTCTTTCCTCACAGCAGGAAGATTCCATTGTATGGGTGCAATGTTTATTTTCCCACCAACTGGATTTTTGGTGGTAGGAAACCACCACATCCAGCATACTGACTACTGGAGTTAGTGGGACAACCTTCTTTCTTTTGGTATGTCGTTCATTATGTATTCATTTGTATCAGTTATATTCATAGATTTCCTAGCAGAATAATTTATTTGATTTGCTAAATATGGTACACTTTTTCTCCTTTGCAGCAGGGTGACCTGCATGTGTAGCTACAGTGTTTATTCCCCATGAGTGGGTTTTTGGTGGAAATAAGACCCCACATGCACCATACTAAATAAAAACCTTTTGGAGCTTAATAAATCTGCTTCCTCAAGGTATGTCGACTTTCACTTTAAATTTTTAATAGTATTATCCCTACTTACACTAAGAACAATGTGATTGCATTACAAACTGTATTAAATATTTCTTTCCTCACAGCAGGAAGATTCCATTGTATGGGTGCATTGTTTATTTTCCCACCAACTGGATTTTTGGTGGCAGGAAACCACCACATCCAGCATACTGACTACTGGAGTTAGTGGGACAACCTTCTTTCTTTTGGTATGTTGTTCATTACGTATTCATTTGTATCAGTTATATTCATAGATTTCCTAACAGAATAATTTATTTGATTTGCTAAATATGGTACACTTTTTCTCCTTTGCAGCAGGGTGACCTGCATGTGTAGCTACAGTGTTTATTCCCCATGAGTGGGTTTTTGGTGGAAATAAGACCCCACATGCACCATACTAAATAAAAACCTTTTGGAGCTTAATAAATCTGCTTCCTCAAGGTATGTCGACTTTCACTTTAAATTTTTAATAGTATTATCCCTACTTACACTAAGAACAATGTGATTGCATTACAAACTGTATTAAATATTTCTTTCCTCACAGCAGGAAGATTCCATTGTATGGGTGCAATGTTTATTTTCCCACCAACTGGATTTTTGGTGGCAGGAAACCACCACATGCAGCATACTGACTACTGGAGTTAGTGGGACAACCTTCTTTCTTTTGGTATGTCGTTCATTACGTATTCATTTGTATCAGTTATATTCATAGATTTCCTAACAGAATAATTTATTTGATTTGGTAAATATGGTACACTTTTTCTCCTTTGCAGCAGGGTGACCTGCATGTGTAGCTACAGTGTTTATTCCCCATGAGTGGGTTTTTGGTGGAAATAAGACCCCACATGCACCATACTAAATAAAAACCTTTTGGAGCTTAATAAATCTGCTTCCTCAAGGTATGTCGACTTTCACTTTAAATTTTTAATAGTATTATCCCTACTTACACTAAGAACAATGTGATTGCATTACAAACTGTATTAAATATTTCTTTCCTCACAGCAGGAAGATTCCATTGTATGGGTGCAATGTTTATTTTCCCACCAACTGGATTTTTGGTGGCAGGAAACCACCACATCCAGCATACTGACTACTGGAGTTAGTGGGACAACCTTCTTTCTTTTGGTATGTCGTTCAATACGTATTCATTTGTATCAGTTATATTCATAGATTTCCTAACAGAATAATTTATTTGATTTGCTAAATATGGTACACTTTTTCTCCTTTGCAGCAGGGTGACCTGCATGTGTAGCTACAGTGTTTATTCCCCATGAGTGGGTTTTTGGTGGAAATAAGACCCCACATGCACCATACTAAATAAAAACCTTTTGGAGCTTAATAAATCTGCTTCCTCAAGGTATGTCGACTTTCACTTTAAATTTTTAATAGTATTATCCCTACTTACACTAAGAACAATGTGATTGCATTACAAACTGTATTAAATATTTCTTTCCTCACAGCAGAAAGATCCCATTGTATGGGTCCAATGTTTATTTTCCCATCAACTGGGTTTTTGGTGGCAGGAAACCACCACATCCAGCATACTGACTACTGGAGTTAGTGGGACAACCTTCTTTCTTTTGGTATTTCGTTCATTATGTATTCATTTGTATCAGTTATATTCATAGATTTCCTAGCAGAATAATTTATTTGATTTGCTAAATATGGTACCGTGTTTGTCCTTTACAGCAGGGTGATCTGCTTGTGTAGCTACAGTGTTTATTCCCCATGAGTGGGTTTTTGGTGGAAATAAGACCCCACATGAACCATACTAAATAAAAACCTTTTGGAGCTTAATAAATCTGCTTCCTCAAGGTATGTCGACTTTCACTTTAAATTTTTAGTAGTATTATCCCTACTTACACTAAGAACAATGTGATTGCATTACAAACTGTATTAAATATTTCTTTCCTCACAGCAGAAAGATCCCATTGTATGGGTCCAATGTTTATTTTCCCATCAACTGGGTTTTTGGCGGCAGGAAACCACCACATCCAGCATACTGACTACTGCAGTTAGTGGGACAACCTTCTTTCTTTTGGTATGTCGTTCATTATGTATTCATTTGTATCATTATATTCATAGATTTCCTAGCAGAATAATTTATTTGATTTGCTAAATATGGTACCGTTTTTGTCCTTTACAGCAGGGTGACCTGCTTGTGTATCTCCAGTGTTTATTCCCCATGAGTGGGTTTTTGGTGGAAATAAGACCCCACATGCACCATACTAAATAAAAACCTTTTGGAGCTTAATAAATCTGCTTCCTCAAGGTATGTCGACTTTCACTTTAAATTTTTAATAGTATTATCCCTACTTACACTAAGAACAATGTGATTGCATTACAAACTGTATTAAATATTTCTTTCCTCGCAGCAGAAAGATCCCATTGTATGGGTCCAATGTTTATTTTCCCATCAACTGGGTTTTTGGTGGCAGGAAACCACCACATCCAGCATACTGACTACTGGAGTTAGTGGGACAACCTTCTTTCTTTTGGGATGTCGTTCATTATGTATTCATTTGTATCAGTTATATTCATAGATTTCCTAGCAGAATAATTTATTTGATTTGCTAAATATGGTACCGTGTTTGTCCTTTACAGCAGGGTGATCTGCTTGTGTAGCTACAGTGTTTATTCCCCATGAGTGGGTTTTTGGTGGAAATAAGACCCCACATGCACCATACTAAATAAAAACCTTTTGGAGCTTAATAAATCTGCTTCCTCAAGGTATGTCGACTTTCACTTTAAATTTTTAATAGTATTATCCCTACTTACACTAAGAACAATGTGATTGCATTACAAACTGTATTAAATATTTCTTTCCTCACAGCAGGAAGATTCCATTGTATGGGTGCAATGTTTATTTTCCCACCAACTGGATTTTTGGTGGCAGGAAACCACCACATCCAGCATACTGACTACTGGAGTTAGTGGGACAACCTTCTTTCTTTTGGTATGTCGTTCATTACGTATTCATTTGTATCAGTTATATTCATAGATTTCCTAACAGAATAATTTATTTGATTTGCTAAATATGGTACACTTTTTCTCCTTTGCAGCAGGGTGACCTGCATGTGTAGCTACAGTGTTTATTCCCCATGAGTGGGTTTTTGGTGGAAATAAGACCCCACATGCACCATACTAAATAAAAACCTTTTGGAGCTTAATAAATCTGCTTCCTCAAGGTATGTCGACTTTCACTTTAAATTTTTAATAGTATTATCCCTACTTACACTAAGAACAATGTGATTGCATTACAAACTGTATTAAATATTTCTTTCCTCACAGCAGGAAGATTCCATTGTATGGGTGCATTGTTTATTTTCCCACCAACTGGATTTTTGGTGGCAGGAAACCACCACATCCAGCATACTGACTACTGGAGTTAGTGGGACAACCTTCTTTCTTTTGGTATGTTGTTCATTACGTATTCATTTGTATCAGTTATATTCATAGATTTCCTAACAGAATAATTTATTTGATTTGCTAAATATGGTACACTTTTTCTCCTTTGCAGCAGGGTGACCTGCATGTGTAGCTACAGTGTTTATTCCCCATGAGTGGGTTTTTGGTGGAAATAAGACCCCACATGCACCATACTAAATAAAAACCTTTTGGAGCTTAATAAATCTGCTTCCTCAAGGTATGTCGACTTTCACTTTAAATTTTTAATAGTATTATCCCTACTTACACTAAGAACAATGTGATTGCATTACAAACTGTATTAAATATTTCTTTCCTCACAGCAGGAAGATTCCATTGTATGGGTGCAATGTTTATTTTCCCACCAACTGGATTTTTGGTGGCAGGAAACCACCAAATCCTGCAGACTGACTACTGGAGTTAGTGGGACAAACATCTTTCTTTTCGTATGTCGTTCATTACGTATTCATTTGTATCAGTTATATTCATAGATTTCCTAACAGAATAATTTATTTGATTTGCTAAATATGGTACACTTTTTCTCCTTTGCAGCAGGGTGACATGCATGTGTAGCTACAGTGTTTATTCCCCATGAGTGGGTTTTTGGTGGAAATAAGACCCCACATGCACCATACTAAATAAAAACCTTTTGGAGCTTAATAAATCTGCTTCCTCAAGGTATGTCGACTTTCACTTTAAATTTTTAATAGTATTATCCCTACTTACACTAAGAACAATGTGATTGCATTACAAACTGTATTAAATATTTCTTTCCTCACAGCAGGAAGATTCCATTGTATGGGTGCAATGTTTATTTTCCCACCAACTGGATTTTTGGTGGCAGGAAACCACCACATCCAGCATACTGACTACTGGAGTTAGTGGGACAACCTTCTTTCTTTTGGTATGTCGTTCATTACGTATTCATTTGTATCAGTTATATTCATAGATTTTCTAACAGAATAATTTATTTGATTTGCTAAATATGGTACACTTTTTCTCCTTTGCAGCAGGGTGACCTGCATGTGTAGCTACAGTGTTTATTCCCCATGAGTGGGTTTTTGGTGGAAATAAGACCCCACATGCACCATACTAAATAAAAACCTTTTGGAGCTTAATAAATCTGCTTCCTCAAGGTATGTCGACTTTCACTTTAAATTTTTAATAGTATTATCCCTACTTACACTAAGAGCAATGTGATTGCATTACAAACTGTATTAAATATTTCTTTCCTCACAGCAGGAAGATTCCATTGTATGGGTGCAATGTTTATTTTCCCACCAACTGGATTTTTGGTGGCAGGAAACCACCACATGCAGCATACTGACTACTGGAGTTAGTGGGACAACCTTCTTTCTTTTGGTATGTCGTTCATTACGTATTCATTTGTATCAGTTATATTCATAGATTTCCTAACAGAATAATTTATTTGATTTGTTAAATATGGTACACTTTTTCTCCTTTGCAGCAGGGTGACCTGCATGTGTAGCTACAGTGTTTATTCCCCATGAGTGGGTTTTTGGTGTAAATAAGACCCCACATGCACCATACTAAATAAAAACCTTTTGGAGCTTAATAAATCTGCTTCCTCAAGGTATGTCGACTTTCACTTTACATTTTTAATAGTATTATCCCTACTTACACTAAGAACAATGTGATTGCATTACAAACTGTATTAAATATTTCTTTCCTCACAGCAGGAAGATTCCATTGTATGGGTGCAATGTTTATTACCCACCAACTGGGTTTTTGGTGGCAGGAAACCACCAAATCCAGCATACTGACTACTGGAGTTACTGGGACAACCTTCTTTCTTTTGGTATGTCGTTCATTATGTATTCATTTGTATCAGTTATATTCATAGATTTCCTAGCAGAATAATTTATTTGATTTGCTAAATATGGTACCGTTTTTGTCCTCTACAGCAGGGTGACCTGCTTGTGTATCTCCAGTGTTTATTCCCCATGAGTGGGTTTTTGGTGGAAATAAGACCCCACATGCACCATACTAAATAAAAACCTTTTGGAGCTTAATAAATCTGCTTCCTCAAGGTATGTCGACTTTCACTTTAAATTTTTAATAGTATTATCCCTACTTACACTAAGAACAATGTGATTGCATTACAAACTGTATTAAATATTTCTTTCCTCACAGCAGGAAGATTCCATTGTATGGGTGCAATGTTTATTTTCCCACCAACTGGATTTTTGGTGGCAGGAAACCACCACATCCAGCATACTGACTACTGGAGTTAGTGGGACAACCTTCTTTCTTTTCGTATGTCGTTCATTATGTATTCATTTGTATCAGTTATATTCATAGATTTCCTAGCAGAATAATTTATTTGATTTGCTAAATATGGTACCGTGTTTGTCCTTTACAGCAGGGTGATCTGCTTGTGTAGCTACAGTGTTTATTCCCCATGAGTGGGTTTTTGGTGGAAATAAGACCCCACATGCACCATACTAAATAAAAACCTTTTGGAGCTTAATAAATCTGCTTCCTCAAGGTATGTCGACTTTCACTTTAAATTTTTAATAGTATTATCCCTACTTACACTAAGAACAATGTGATATCATTACAAACTGTATTAAATATTTCTTTCCTCACAGCAGGAAGATTCCATTGTATGGGTGCAATGTTTATTTTCCCACCAACTGGGTTTTTGGTGGCAGGAAACCACCAAATCCAGCATACTGACTACTGGAGTTACTGGGACAACCTTCTTTCTTTTGGTATGTCGTTCATTATGTATTCATTTGTATCAGTTATATTCATAGATTTCCTAGCAGAATAATTTATTTGATTTGCTAAATATGGTACCGTTTTTGTCCTTTACAGCAGGGTGACCTGCTTGTGTATCTCCAGTGTTTATTCCCCATGAGTGGGTTTTTGGTGGAAATAAGACCCCACATGCACCATACTAAATAAAAACCTTTTGGAGCTTAATAAATCTGCTTCCTCAAGGTATGTCGACTTTCACTTTAAATTTTTAATAGTATTATCCCTACTTACACTAAGAACAATGTGATTGCATTACAAACTGTATTAAATATTTCTTTCCTCACAGCAGGAAGATTCCATTGTATGGGTGCAATGTTTATTTTCCCACCAACTGGATTTTTGGTGGCAGGAAACCACCACATCCAGCATACTGACTACTGGAGTTAGTGGGACAACCTTCTTTCTTTTCGTATGTCGTTCATTATGTATTCATTTGTATCAGTTATATTCATAGATTTCCTAGCAGAATAATTTATTTGATTTGCTAAATATGGTACCGTGTTTGTCCTTTACAGCAGGGTGATCTGCTTGTGTAGCTACAGTGTTTATTCCCCATGAGTGGGTTTTTGGTGGAAATAAGACCCCACATGCACCATACTAAATAAAAACCTTTTGGAGCTTAATAAATCTGCTTCCTCAAGGTATGTCGACTTTCACTTTAAATTTTTAATAGTATTATCCCTACTTACACTAAGAACAATGTGATATCATTACAAACTGTATTAAATATTTCTTTCCTCACAGCAGAAAGATCCCATTGTATGGGTGCAATGTTTATTTTCCCGTCAACTGGGTTTTTGGTGGCAGGAAACCACCACATGCAGCATACTGACTACTGGAGTTAGTGGGACAACCTTCTCTCTTTTGGTATGTCGTTGATTATGTATTCATTTGTATCAGTTATATTCATAGATTTCCTAGCAGAATAATTTATTTGATTTGCTAAATATGGTACCGTGTTTGTCCTTTACAGCAGGGTGATCCGCTTGTGTAGCTACAGTGTTTATTCCCCATGAGTGGGTTTTTGGTGGAAATAAGACCCCACATGCACCATACTAAATAAAAACCTTTTGGAGCTTAATAAATCTGCTTCCTCAAGGAATGTCGACTTTCACTTTAAATTTTTAATAGTATTATCCCTACTTACACTAAGAACAATGTGATTGCATTACAAACTGTATTAAATATTTCTTTCCTCACAGCAGAAAGATCCCATTGTATGGGTCCAATGTTTATTTTCCCATCAACTGGGTTTTTGGTGGCAGGAAACCACCACATCCAGCATACTGACTACTGGAGATAGTGGGACAACCTTCTTTCTTTTGGTATGTCGTTCATTATGTATTCATTTGTATCAGTTATATTCATAGATTTCCTAGCAGAATAATTTATTTGATTTGCTAAATATGGTACCGTGTTTGTCCTTTACAGCAGGGTGATCTGCTTGTGTAGCTACAGTGTTTATTCCCCATGAGTGGGTTTTTGGTGGAAATAAGACCCCACATGCACCATACTAAATAAAAACCTTTTGCAGCTTAATAAATCTGCTTCCTCAAGGTATGTCGACTTTCACTTTAAATTTTTAATAGTATTATCCCTACTTACACTAAGAACAATGTGATTGCATTACAAACTGTATTAAATATTCCTTTCCTCACAGCAGGAAATTCCATTGTATGGGTGCAATGTTTATTTTCCCATCAACTGGGTTTTTGGTGGAAGGAAACCACCACATCCAGCATACTGACTACTGGAGTTAGTTGGACAACCTTCTTTCTTTTGGTATGTCGTTCATTATGTATTCATTTGTATCAGTTATATTCATAGATTTCCAAGCAGAATAATTTATTTGATTTTTTAAATATGGTACCGTGTTTGTCCTTTACAGCAGGGTGATCTGCTTGTGTAGCTACAGTGTTTATTCCCCATGAGTGGGTTTTTGGTGGAAATAAGACCCCACATGCACCATGCTAAATAAAAACCTTTTGGAGCTTAATAAATCTGCTTCCTCAAGGTATGTCAACCTTCACTTTAAATTTTTAATAGTATTATCCCTACTTACACTAAGAACAATGTGATTGCATTACAAACTGTATTAAATATTTCTTTCCTCACAGCAGAAAGATCCCATTGTATGGGTCCAATGTTTATTTTCCCATCAACTGGGTTTTTGGTGGCAGGAAACCACCACATCCAGCATACTGACTACTGGAGTTAGTGGGACAACCTTCTTTCTTTTGGTATGTCGTTCATTATGTATTCATTTGTATCAGTTATATTCATAGATTTCCTAGCAGAATAATTTATTTGATTTGCTAAATATGGTACCGTGTTTGTCCTTTACAGCAGGGTGATCTGCTTGTGTAGCTACAGTGTTTATTCCCCATGAGTGGGTTTTTGGTGGAAATAAGACCCCACATGCACCATACTAAATAAAAACCTTTTGGAGCTTAATAAATCTGCTTCCTCAAGGTATGTCGACTTTCACTTTAAATTTTTAATAGTATTATCCCTACTTACACTAAGAACAATGTGATTGCATTACAAAATGTATTAAATATTCCTTTCCTCACAGCAGGAAGATTCCATTGTATGGGTGCAATGTTTATTTTCCCATCAACTGGGTTTTTGGTGGCAGGAAACCACCACATCCAGCATACTGACTACTGGAGTTAGTGGGACAACCTTCTTTCTTTTGGTATGTCGTTCATTACGTATTCACTTTTATCAGTTATATTCATAGATTTCCTAACAGAATAATTTATTTGATTTGCTAAATATGGTACACTTTTTCTCCTTTGCAGCAGGGTGACCTGCATGTGTAGCTACAGTGTTTATTCCCCATGAGTGGGTTTTTGGTGGAAATAAGACCCCACATGCACCATACTAAATAAAAACCTTTTGCAGCTTAATAAATCTGCTTCCTCAAGGTATGTCGACTTTCACTTTAAATTTTTAATAGTATTATCCCTACTTACACTAAGAACAATGTGATATCATTACAAACTGTATTAAATATTTCTTTCCTCACAGCAGAAAGATCCCATTGTATGGGTGCAATGTTTATTTTCCCGTCAACTGGGTTTTTGGTGGCAGGAAACCACCACATGCAGCATACTGACTACTGGAGTTAGTGGGACAACCTTCTCTCTTTTGGTATGTCGTTCATTATGTATTCATTTGTATCAGTTATATTCATAGATTTCCTAGCAGAATAATTTATTTGATTTGCTAAATATGGTACCGTGTTTGTCCTTTACAGCAGGGTGATCTGCTTGTGTAGCTACAGTGTTTATTCCCCATGAGTGGGTTTTTGGTGTAAATAAGACCCCACATGCACCATACTAAATAAAAACCTTTTGGAGCTTAATAAATCTGCTTCCTCAAGGAATGTCGACTTTCACTTTAAATTTTTAATAGTATTATCCCTACTTACACTAAGAACAATGTGATTGCATTACAAACTGTATTAAATATTTCTTTCCTCACAGCAGAAAGATCCCATTGTATGGGTCCAATGTTTATTTTCCCATCAACTGGGTTTTTGGTGGCAGGAAACCACCACATCCAGCATACTGACTACTGGAGATAGTGGGACAACCTTCTTTCTTTTGGTATGTCGTTCATTATGTATTCATTTGTATCAGTTATATTCATAGATTTCCTAGCAGAATAATTTATTTGATTTGCTAAATATGGTACCGTGTTTGTCCTTTACAGCAGGGTGATCTGCTTGTGTAGCTACAGTGTTTATTCCCCATGAGTGGGTTTTTGGTGGAAATAAGACCCCACATGCACCATACTAAATAAAAACCTTTTGCAGCTTAATAAATCTGCTTCCTCAAGGTATGTCGACTTTCACTTTAAATTTTTAATAGTATTATCCCTACTTACACTAAGAACAATGTGATTGCATTACAAACTGTATTAAATATTCCTTTCCTCACAGCAGGAAATTCCATTGTATGGGTGCAATGTTTATTTTCCCATCAACTGGGTTTTTGGTGGCAGGAAACCACCACATCCAGCATACTGACTACTGGAGTTAGTTGGACAACCTTCTTTCTTTTGGTATGTCGTTCATTATGTATTCATTTGTATCAGTTATATTCATAGATTTCCAAGCAGAATAATTTATTTGATTTTTTAAATATGGTACCGTGTTTGTCCTTTACAGCAGGGTGATCTGCTTGTGTAGCTACAGTGTTTATTCCCCATGAGTGGGTTTTTGGTGGAAATAAGACCCCACATGCACCATGCTAAATAAAAACCTTTTGGAGCTTAATAAATCTGCTTCCTCAAGGTATGTCAACCTTCACTTTAAATTTTTAATAGTATTATCCCTACTTACACTAAGAACAATGTGATTGCATTACAAACTGTATTAAATATTTCTTTCCTCACAGCAGAAAGATCCCATTGTATGGGTCCAATGTTTATTTTCCCATCAACTGGGTTTTTGGTGGCAGGAAACCACCACATCCAGCATACTGACTACTGGAGTTAGTGGGACAACCTTCTTTCTTTTGGTATGTCGTTCATTATGTATTCATTTGTATCAGTTATATTCATAGATTTCCTAGCAGAATAATTTATTTGATTTGCTAAATATGGTACCGTGTTTGTCCTTTACAGCAGGGTGATCTGCTTGTGTAGCTACAGTGTTTATTCCCCATGAGTGGGTTTTTGGTGGAAATAAGACCCCACATGCACCATACTAAATAAAAACCTTTTGGAGCTTAATAAATCTGCTTCCTCAAGGTATGTCGACTTTCACTTTAAATTTTTAATAGTATTATCCCTACTTACACTAAGAACAATGTGATTGCATTACAAAATGTATTAAATATTCCTTTCCTCACAGCAGGAAGATTCCATTGTATGGGTGCAATGTTTATTTTCCCATCAACTGGGTTTTTGGTGGCAGGAAACCACCACATCCAGCATACTGACTACTGGAGTTAGTGGGACAACCTTCTTTCTTTTGGTATGTCGTTCATTACGTATTCACTTTTATCAGTTATATTCATAGATTTCCTAACAGAATAATTTATTTGATTTGCTAAATATGGTACACTTTTTCTCCTTTGCAGCAGGGTGACCTGCATGTGTAGCTACAGTGTTTATTCCCCATGAGTGGGTTTTTGGTGGAAATAAGACCCCACATGCACCATACTAAATAAAAACCTTTTGGAGCTTAATAAATCTGCTTCCTCAAGGTATGTCAACCTTCACTTTAAATTTTTAATAGTATTATCCCTACTTACACTAAGAACAATGTGATTGCATTACAAACTGTATTAAATATTCCTTTCCTCACAGCAGGAAATTCCATTGTATGGGTGCAATGTTTATTTTCCCATCAACTGGGTTTTTGGTGGCAGGAAACCACCACATCCAGCATACTGACTACTGGAGTTAGTGGGACAACCTTCTTTCTTTTGGTATGTCGTTCATTATGTATTCATTTGTATCAGTTATATTCATAGATTTCCAAGCAGAATAATTTATTTGATTTTTTAAATATGGTACCGTGTTTGTCCTTTACAGCAGGGTGATCTGCTTGTGTAGCTACAGTGTTTATTCCCCATGAGTGGGTTTTTGGTGGAAATAAGACCCCACATGCACCATGCTAAATAAAAACCTTTTGGAGCTTAATAAATCTGCTTCCTCAAGGTATGTCAACCTTCACTTTAAATTTTTAATAGTATTATCCCTACTTACACTAAGAACAATGTGATTGCATTACAAACTGTATTAAATATTTCTTTCCTCACAGCAGAAAGATCCCATTGTATGGGTCCAATGTTTATTTTCCCATCAACTGGGTTTTTGGTGGCAGGAAACCACCACATCCAGCATACTGACTACTGGAGTTAGTGGGACAACCTTCTTTCTTTTGGTATGTCGTTCATTATGTATTCATTTGTATCAGTTATATTCATAGATTTCCTAGCAGAATAATTTATTTGATTTGCTAAATATGGTACCGTGTTTGTCCTTTACAGCAGGGTGATCTGCTTGTGTAGCTACAGTGTTTATTCCCCATGAGTGGGTTTTTGGTGGAAATAAGACCCCACATGCACCATACTAAATAAAAACCTTTTGGAGCTTAATAAATCTGCTTCCTCAAGGTATGTCGACTTTCACTTTAAATTTTTAATAGTATTATCCCTACTTACACTAAGAACAATGTGATTGCATTACAAAATGTATTAAATATTCCTTTCCTCACAGCAGGAAGATTCCATTGTATGGGTGCAATGTTTATTTTCCCATCAACTGGGTTTTTGGTGGCAGGAAACCACCACATCCAGCATACTGACTACTGGAGTTAGTGGGACAACCTTCTTTCTTTTGGTATGTCGTTCATTACGTATTCACTTTTATCAGTTATATTCATAGATTTCCTAACAGAATAATTTATTTGATTTGCTAAATATGGTACACTTTTTCTCCTTTGCAGCAGGGTGACCTGCATGTGTAGCTACAGTGTTTATTCCCCATGAGTGGGTTTTTGGTGGAAATAAGACCCCACATGCACCATACTAAATAAAAACCTTTTGCAGCTTAATAAATCTGCTTCCTCAAGGTATGTCGACTTTCACTTTAAATTTTTAATAGTATTATCCCTACTTACACTAAGAACAATGTGATATCATTACAAACTGTATTAAATATTTCTTTCCTCACAGCAGAAAGATCCCATTGTATGGGTGCAATGTTTATTTTCCCGTCAACTGGGTTTTTGGTGGCAGGAAACCACCACATGCAGCATACTGACTACTGGAGTTAGTGGGACAACCTTCTCTCTTTTGGTATGTCGTTCATTATGTATTCATTTGTATCAGTTATATTCATAGATTTCCTAGCAGAATAATTTATTTGATTTGCTAAATATGGTACCGTGTTTGTCCTTTACAGCAGGGTGATCTGCTTGTGTAGCTACAGTGTTTATTCCCCATGAGTGGGTTTTTGGTGTAAATAAGACCCCACATGCACCATACTAAATAAAAACCTTTTGGAGCTTAATAAATCTGCTTCCTCAAGGAATGTCGACTTTCACTTTAAATTTTTAATAGTATTATCCCTACTTACACTAAGAACAATGTGATTGCATTACAAACTGTATTAAATATTTCTTTCCTCACAGCAGAAAGATCCCATTGTATGGGTCCAATGTTTATTTTCCCATCAACTGGGTTTTTGGTGGCAGGAAACCACCACATCCAGCATACTGACTACTGGAGATAGTGGGACAACCTTCTTTCTTTTGGTATGTCGTTCATTATGTATTCATTTGTATCAGTTATATTCATAGATTTCCTAGCAGAATAATTTATTTGATTTGCTAAATATGGTACCGTGTTTGTCCTTTACAGCAGGGTGATCTGCTTGTGTAGCTACAGTGTTTATTCCCCATGAGTGGGTTTTTGGTGGAAATAAGACCCCACATGCACCATACTAAATAAAAACCTTTTGCAGCTTAATAAATCTGCTTCCTCAAGGTATGTCGACTTTCACTTTAAATTTTTAATAGTATTATCCCTACTTACACTAAGAACAATGTGATTGCATTACAAACTGTATTAAATATTCCTTTCCTCACAGCAGGAAATTCCATTGTATGGGTGCAATGTTTATTTTCCCATCAACTGGGTTTTTGGTGGCAGGAAACCACCACATCCAGCATACTGACTACTGGAGTTAGTTGGACAACCTTCTTTCTTTTGGTATGTCGTTCATTATGTATTCATTTGTATCAGTTATATTCATAGATTTCCAAGCAGAATAATTTATTTGATTTTTTAAATATGGTACCGTGTTTGTCCTTTACAGCAGGGTGATCTGCTTGTGTAGCTACAGTGTTTATTCCCCATGAGTGGGTTTTTGGTGGAAATAAGACCCCACATGCACCATGCTAAATAAAAACCTTTTGGAGCTTAATAAATCTGCTTCCTCAAGGTATGTCAACCTTCACTTTAAATTTTTAATAGTATTATCCCTACTTACACTAAGAACAATGTGATTGCATTACAAACTGTATTAAATATTTCTTTCCTCACAGCAGAAAGATCCCATTGTATGGGTCCAATGTTTATTTTCCCATCAACTGGGTTTTTGGTGGCAGGAAACCACCACATCCAGCATACTGACTACTGGAGTTAGTGGGACAACCTTCTTTCTTTTGGTATGTCGTTCATTATGTATTCATTTGTATCAGTTATATTCATAGATTTCCTAGCAGAATAATTTATTTGATTTGCTAAATATGGTACCGTGTTTGTCCTTTACAGCAGGGTGATCTGCTTGTGTAGCTACAGTGTTTATTCCCCATGAGTGGGTTTTTGGTGGAAATAAGACCCCACATGCACCATACTAAATAAAAACCTTTTGGAGCTTAATAAATCTGCTTCCTCAAGGTATGTCGACTTTCACTTTAAATTTTTAATAGTATTATCCCTACTTACACTAAGAACAATGTGATTGCATTACAAAATGTATTAAATATTCCTTTCCTCACAGCAGGAAGATTCCATTGTATGGGTGCAATGTTTATTTTCCCATCAACTGGGTTTTTGGTGGCAGGAAACCACCACATCCAGCATACTGACTACTGGAGTTAGTGGGACAACCTTCTTTCTTTTGGTATGTCGTTCATTACGTATTCACTTTTATCAGTTATATTCATAGATTTCCTAACAGAATAATTTATTTGATTTGCTAAATATGGTACACTTTTTCTCCTTTGCAGCAGGGTGACCTGCATGTGTAGCTACAGTGTTTATTCCCCATGAGTGGGTTTTTGGTGGAAATAAGACCCCACATGCACCATACTAAATAAAAACCTTTTGGAGCTTAATAAATCTGCTTCCTCAAGGTATGTCAACCTTCACTTTAAATTTTTAATAGTATTATCCCTACTTACACTAAGAACAATGTGATTGCATTACAAACTGTATTAAATATTCCTTTCCTCACAGCAGGAAATTCCATTGTATGGGTGCAATGTTTATTTTCCCATCAACTGGGTTTTTGGTGGCAGGAAACCACCACATCCAGCATACTGACTACTGGAGTTAGTGGGACAACCTTCTTTCTTTTGGGATGTCGTTCATTATGTATTCATTTGTATCAGTTATATTCATAGATTTCCTAGCAGAATAATTTATTTGATTTGCTAAATATGGTACCGTGTTTGTCCTTTACAGCAGGGTGATCTGCTTGTGTAGCTACAGTGTTTATTCCCCATGAGTGGGTTTTTGGTGGAAATAAGACCCCACATGCACCATACTAAATAAAAACCTTTTGGAGCTTAATAAATCTGCTTCCTCAAGGTATGTCGACTTTCACTTTAAATTTTTAATAGTATTATCCCTACTTACACTAAGAACAATGTGATTGCATTACAAACTGTATTAAATATTCCTTTCCTCACAGCAGGAAATTCCATTGTATGGGTGCAATGTTTATTTTCCCATCAACTGGGTTTTTGGTGGCAGGAAACCACCACATCCAGCATACTGACTACTGGAGTTAGTGGGACAACCTTCTTTCTTTTGGTATGTCGTTCATTACGTATTCATTTGTATCAGTTATATTCATAGATTTCCTAACAGAATAATTTATTTGATTTGCTAAATATGGTACCGTGTTTGTCCTTTACAGCAGGGTGATCTGCTTGTGTAGCTACAGTGTTTATTCCCCATGAGTGGGTTTTTGGTGGAAATAAGACCCCACATGCACCATACTAAATAAAAACGTTTTGGAGCTTAATAAATCTGCTTCCTCAAGGTATGTCAAACTTCACTTTAAATTTTTAATAGTATTATCCCTACTTACACTAAGAAAAATGTGATTGCATTACAAACTGTATTAAATATTTCTTTCCTCACAGCAGGAAATTCCATTGTATGGGTGCAATGTTTATTTTCCCATCAACTGGGTTTTTGGTGGCCGGAAACCACCACATCCGGCATACTGACTACTGGAGTTAGTGGGACAACCTTCTTTCTTTTGGTATGTCGTTCATTATGTATTCATTTGTATCAGTTATATTCATAGATTTCCGAGCAGAATAATTTATTTGATTTGCTTAATATGGTACCGTGTTCGTCCTTTACAGCAGGGTGATCTGCTTGTGTAGCTACAGTGTTTATTCCCCATGAGTGGGTTTTTGGTGGAAATAAGACCCCACATGCACCATACTAAATAAAAACCTTTTGGAGCTTAATAAATCTGCTTCCTCAAGGTATGTCGACTTTCACTTTAAATTTTTAATAGTATTATCCCTACTTACACTAAGAACAATGTGATTGCATTACAAACTGTATTAAATATTTCTTTCCTCACAGCAGGAAGATTCCATTGTATGGGTGCAATGTTTATTTTCCCATCAACTGGGCTTTTGGTGGCAGGAAACCACCACATCCAGCATACTGACTGCTCGAGTTAGTGGGACAACCTTATTTCTTTTGGTATGGTGTTCATTACGTATTCATTTGTATCTGTTATATTCATAGATTTCCTAGCAGAATAATTTATTTGATTTTCTAAAAGTGGTACAGATTTTATCCTTTGCAGCAGGGTGATCTGCTTGTGTATCTATAGTGTTTATTCCCCATGAGTGGGTTTTTGGTGGAAATAAGACCCCACATGCACCACACTAAATAAAATCCTTTTGGAGCTTAATAAATCTGCTTCCTCAAGGTATGTCGACCTTCACTTTAAATTTTTAATAGTATAATCCCTGCTTACACTAAGAAGAATGTGATTGCATTACAAACTGTATTAAATATTTCTTTCCTCACAGCAGGAAGATTCCATTGTATGGGTGCAATGTTTATTCTCCCATAAACTGGGTTTTTGGCGGCAGGAAACCACCACATCCAGCATACTGACTGCTCGAGTTAGTGGGACAACCTTATTTCTTTTGGTATGGTGTTCATTACGTATTCATTTGTATCTGTTATATTCATAGATTTCCTAGCAGAATAATTTATTTGATTTGCTAAATATGGTACAGTTTTTGTCCTTTACAGCAGGGTGATCTGCTTGTGTAGCTACAGTGTTTATTCCCCATGAGTGGGTTTTTGGTGGAAATAAGACCCCACATGCACCATACTAAATAAAATCTTTTTGGAGCTTAACAAAATCTGCTTCCTCAAGGTATGTCGACCTTCACTTTAAATTTTTAATAGTATAATCCCTGCTTACACTAAGAACAATGTGATTGCATTACAAAGTGTATTAATTATTGCTTTCCTCACAGCAGGAAGATTCCATTGTATGAGTGCAATGTTTATTTTCCCATCAACTGGGTTTATGGTGGAAGGAAACCACCACATCCAGCATACTCACTACTGGAGTTAGTGGGACAACCTTCTTTCTTTTGGTATGTTGTTCATTACGTATTCAGTTGCATCAGTTATATTCATAGATTTCCTAGCAGAATAATTTATTTGATTTTCTAAAAGTGGTACAAATTTTGTCCTTTGCAGCAGGGTGATCTGCTTGTGTATCTATAGTGTTTATTCCCCATGAGTGGGTTTTTGGTGGAAATAAGACCCCACATGCACCATACTAAATAAAATCCTTTTGGAGCTTAATAAATCTGCTTCCTCAAGGTATGTCGACCTTCACTTTAAATTTTTAATAGTATAATCCCTGCTTACACTAAGAACAATGTGATTGCATTACAAACTGTATTAAATATTTCTTTCCTCACAGCAGGAAGATTCCATTGTATGGGTGCAATGTTTATTTTCCCATAAACTGGGTTTTTGGCGGCAGGAAACCACCACATCCAGCATACTGACTGCTCGAGTTAGTGGGACAACCTTATTTCTTTTGGTATGGTGTTCATTACGTATTCATTTGTATCTGTTATATTCATAGATTTCCTAGCAGAATAATTTATTTGATTTGCTAAATATGGTACAGTTTTTGTCCTTTACAGCAGGGTGATCTGCTTGTGTAGCTACAGTGTTTATTCCCCATGAGTGGGTTTGTGGTGGAAATAAGACCCCACATGCACCATACTAAATAAAATCCTTTTGGAGCTTAATAAATCTGCTTCCTCAAGGTATGTCGACCTTCACTTTAAATTTTTAATAGTATAATCCCTGCTTACACTAAGAACAATGTGATTGCATTGCAAACTGTATTGAATATTTCTTTCCTCACAGCAGGAAGATACCATTGTATGGGTGCAATGTTTATTTTCCCATCAACTGGGTTTTTGGTGGAAGGAAACCACCACATCCAGCATACTTACTACTGGAGTTAGTGGGACAACCTTCTTTCTTTTGGTATGTTGTTCATTACGTTTTCATTTGTATCAGTTATATTCATAGATTTCCTAGCAGAATAATTTATTTGATTTGCTAAATATGGTACAGTTTTTCTCCTTTGCAGCATGGTGATCTGCTTGTGTAGCTACAATGTTTATTCCCCATAAGTGGGTTTTTGGTGGAAATAAGACCCCACATGCAGCATACTAAATGAAAACATTTTGTAGCTTAATAAATCTGCTTCCTCAAGGTATGTTGACCTTCACTTTTAATTTCTAATAGTATTATCTTTACTTACACTAAGAACAATGTGATTGCATTACAAACTGTATTAAATATTTCTTTCCTCACAGCAGGAAGATTCCATTGTATGGGTGCAATGTTTATTTTCCCATCAACTGGGTTTTTGGTGGCAGGAAACCACCACATCCAGCATACTGACTGCTCGAGTTAGTGGGACAACCTTATTTCTTTTGGTATGGTGTTCATTACGTATTCATTTGTATCAGTTATATTCATAGATTTCCTAGCAGAATAATTTATTTGATTTGCTAAATATGGTACAGTTTTTGTCCTTTACAGCAGGGTGATCTGCTTGTGTAGCTACAGTGTTTATTCCCCATGAGTGGGTTTTTGGTGGAAATAAGACCCCACATGCACCATACTAAATAAAATCCTTTTGGAGCTTAATAAACCTGCTTCCTCAAGGTATGTCGACCTTCAATTTAAATTTTTAATAGTATAATCCCTGCTTACACTAAGAACAATGTGATTGCATTGCAAACTGTATTGAATATTTCTTTCCTCACAGCAGGAAGATACCATTGTATGGGTGCAATGTTTATTTTCCCATCAACTGGGTTTTTGGTGGAAGGAAACCACCACATCCAGCATACTTACTACTGGAGTTAGTGGGACAACCTTCTTTCTTTTGGTATGTTGTTCATTACGTTTTCATTTGTATCAGTTATATTCATAGATTTCCTAGCAGAATAATTTATTTGATTTGCTAAATATGGTACAGTTTTTCTCCTTTGCAGCATGGTGATCTGCTTGTGTAGCTACAATGTTTATTCCCCATAAGTGGGTTTTTGGTGGAAATAAGACCCCACATGCAGCATACTAAATAAAAACATTTTGTAGCTTAATAAATCTGCTTCCTCAAGGTATGTTGACCTTCACTTTTAATTTCTAATAGTATTATCTTTACTTACACTAAGAACAATGTGATTGCATTACAAACTGTATTAAATATTTCTTTCCTCACAGCAGGAAGATTCCATTGTATGGGTGCAATGTTTATTTTCCCATCAACTGGGTTTTTGGTGGCAGGAAACCACCACATCCAGCATACTGACTGCTCGAGTTAGTGGGACAACCTTATTTCTTTTGGTATGGTGTTCATTACGTATTCATTTGTATCAGTTATATTCATAGATTTCCTAGCAGAATAATTTATTTGATTTGCTAAATATGGTACAGTTTTTGTCCTTTACAGCAGGGTGATCTGCTTGTGTAGCTACAGTGTTTATTCCCCATGAGTGGGTTTTTGGTGGAGATAAGACCCCACATGCACCATACTAAATAAAAACCTTTTGGAGCTTAATGAATCTGCTTCCTCAAGGTATGTCGACTTTCACTTTAAATTTTTAATAGTATTATCCCTACTTACACTAAGAACAATGTGATTGCATTACAAACTGTATTTAATATTTCTTTCCTCACAGCAGGAAGATTGCATTGTATGGGTGCAATGTTTATTTTCCCATCAACAGGGTTTTTGGTGGCAGGAAACCACCACATCCAGCATACTGACTACTGGAGTTAGTGGGACAACCTTCTTTCTTTTGGTATGTTGTTCATTACGTAATCCTTTTATCAGTTATATTCATAGATTTCCTAGGAGAATAATTTATTGGATTTGCTAAATATGGTACAGTTTTTCTCCTTTGCAGCAGGGTGATCTGCTTGTGTAGCTACAGTGTTTATTCCCCATGAGTGGGTTTTTGGTGGAAATAAGACCCCACATGCACCATACTAAATAAAAACATTTTGTAGCTTAATAAATCTGCTTCCTCAAGGTATGTCGACTTTCACTTTAAATTTCTAATAGTATTATCCCTACTTACACTAAGAACAATGTGATTGAATTACGAACTGTATTAAATACTCCTTTCCTAACAGCAGGAAGATTCCATTGTAAGGGTGCAATGTTTATTTTCCCATCAACTGGGTTTTTGGTGGCAGGAAACCACCACATCCAGCATACTCACTACTGGAGTTAGTGGGCCAACCTTCTTTCTTTTGGTATGTTGTTCATTACGTATTCCTTTGTATCAGTTATATTCATAGATTTCCTAGCAGAATAATTTATTTGATTTGCTAAATATAGTACAGTTTTTGTCCTTTACAGCAGGGTGATCTGCTTGTGTAGCTACTGTGTTTATTCTCCATTCATTGCGTTTTTGGGGGAAATGACACGTCTCATGTACCCTCTTGACAAGCAGATTTTGGAACATGATAAATCTGGTTTGTTTAGGTAAGTCCTTTCTGTGCTTTGTATTTTAAAATCTAATATATTATTTTCACTAAGAGCAATCTATTTTTACTTGTATGATTTGTTCTGCAGCAGGCTGTTTACGAATATTTCTTGGACACGTTCCATGTTATATGTTAGGTAGGGAGACAAGTCTAAATTCTTGCTACAACATGTGTCATGTACTGCAGTTCATTCTTTCGTCACTTAAAATCAGGTTCTGACAGAGCATCCTCCAGAGCATCCTTTCCTTCTATTTCCAGCCATAATCATTCTTTTCAACAATGTCATTCATTCACACTTACTCATACATCCTCTTGATATGAATATGTCTTTAAGATCAGAGCCAGGTATGGAACACCACTCACTGAAAGATATGTGAAATGTTTACAGTGTAATACATTTTCAGTTATAACTCCGAAATTAAATAGGCACCCAAAAGTCATGCCAGTTGCAGAGTATGCAACTGAGATTTGTCCACTTTTTCTGCTCCCCTGAGCAGAGGGAATGGCACAGTGTGGGTGCTGCTAAATGCTTTACACTCAGGTAAGAAAGTCTGTGGATAGCGATAGTCAGACATGCATTTGGCAGTACTATCACGTACACAAGGTTAAAAGGGCAGTGCATTAGCAGCGCTGTCATTTGTACACATGTGAAAAGGTACCGTCAGGCGGGGTGATTTCGGACACCGGGGTGAATTCAGACAGTATGGCTTATTTCCTCTTTGCCACTGCATAGAAACAAAGAGTTACTTATTGTAATGTCTGTGCACCAGCTATTTTAAGTGCAAGATTGCATTTATTGCTTTCCACAACTAATTGACGAACAGTGTCACTGTTAAAAATCCATGCATTATCGTTAAGTGGAAACTTTCTATTGTTGCGCCGAGCGGGAAGTTATTATAACAGTAATTGTCAATGCGCTCAGTAGCTGACAGTATTGAGACAGTTTCTGTACAAGTTTGTCGAGTTTCTTGTGCAAGGTTATAAAATAATGACGGTTTTTGTAAAACTGTATATTGTGTGGGGTGATTTTGGAAAAAGCCACGAACGTATAAGAGCAGGAACGGTGCTACAGTATGGTGTAATTATGACCCAGAAGTTTTAGATAAAGCTGTTCGTGATATTCAGAGTGGTAAATTATTGTACAGAAAAGCGTGTGATTTGTATCGTATACCTAAATCAACAGTACAAAATAAAGTGCAGGAAGTACATCCAAAAAGAGTGGGAGGACAGCCAGTGCTAAATAAAGAAGAAAATGAAATGTTGAAGCAAGGTATCTTGAGGGCTGTACATTGGGGATTTCCCTTCACTACATTGGATATTAGATATTTAGTTAAAGGCTACCCTGATAAATCTGGCCGAAAAGAGAAGAAATTTCATATTAATTTGGAGAAGAATGGGTGCATTTATTCCTCAAACGACAATTATGTTGACCTTTTAGTTAAATTACTTTGTTTGTTTGTTTCTGTTTCTAATATTTCAGTTAAGAACTGTAAATAATTTTTATTTAAATTCTTTCAAAATAAAAACTTATCTGTAATATATAAAATTCATTGTATCATTCGATAGCAATTAATCGTAACAAAGGGCTACCTTAAAATGTGTAAAATGTCCCCAAAATCAAATAAAAAGCATGTAGAATTTTAAAAAAAGCAGTAACCGTCATAATTGCCCTCTGTATACTGTAACTTTGGACAGAGATTTAAAAAACACGTGTCCAAAATCACCCCAATCCATGGGGTGACTTCGGACACTTTATTTAACTGCCTACACATACACTTTCTGGTTCTGGGATATTTTATTCGTTACACATATACCGTATCACTTCCATAACAATCAATTTAACAATACGTACGAACAATACATACGAACAATACATACGAAAGTTAAGCAGATTCAGAAGGATGTAGGTTGCAGTAGATACTGGGAGATGAAGAAGCTTGCACAGGATAGAGTAGCATGGAGAGCTGCATCAAACCAGTCTCAGGACTGAAGACCACAACAACAACAACAACAAAAGTTACAATCAAAATAATGACAAAACCATCCGAAATCACCCCGTTTGACAGTATCCCAAATGATTATGGCCACACAACGGGAATTGGCAGATGTTGTACACGGAATTTCGCAAATCGTTAGTGATTCAATATTCCAAGATCCACTGCATCAATAATGTATTGAGAATGCCAAATTTCAAGCATTAACTCTCACCATGGACAACACAGAGGCTGAACAGCCTTCACTTACCATCCGAGAGCAGCAGCATTTGCATAGAGTTTTAGTGGTAAAGACAAGCAACGCTGGGTTAAGTAACCATGGAAATCAGTGTGGGATGTACGACAAATGTATCTGTTAGGGCAGTGCAGAGAAATGTGGCATTAAAGTGCTAGGAAAACCATGCTCTGGTCAAATGAATGCCAACTATGTTTGGTAAGAACTGATGGTAGTGTTTGAATGTGTTGCAAACCTCATGAGACAATGGACCCAAGTTGTCAGCAAGGAACTGTGCAAGCTGTTGACGGCCCATAAAGGTGTCGGCTGTGTTTTCATGAAATTTACTGGATCCTCTGGTCCAATTGAACAGGTCATTGACTGGAAATGATTACGTTAGGCTACTTGTAGATCATTTGTAGCCATTTATGGTAGTCCTGTTCCCAAACAACGATGGAATTTTTATGGATGACAATGCGCCAGGTTAATGCGCCAGCAGAAGTATTTGCAACTGGTTTGAAGAAAGTTCTGGACAATTCGAGTGAACGATTTGGCGATACCGATCGCCCAACATGAACCACACTGAATATTTATGGGACATAATCGTGATGTCAGTTAGTACACAAAATCCTGCACCATACACTTTCATAATTATGGACGGCTATGGCTCAATATTTCTGCAGGGAACTTCCTACTTGCCGAGTCCATGCCACGTCGAGTTACTGCACTACACAGGGTAAAAGAAGGTTCTACAGGAAATTGGGAGGTGCCCCATGACTTTTGTCACATCATTATATTTGTAGGAAAGAAATGTATAAATAATCAGTGCCTATTTATTGTGTCCATACTACATTATCGAGAAGGTGTGATTTCGACATGCCACGACCATAATTTATGGCGCAAAACAAGCAGTTTTCAAAGCACTGCCATTTATTGTACTGAAAACTAAGAGATGTATACTAAATAAAGTTACTGAAATTCAAACAGTGTGAATTACGACAAAACTGGATAAACAGTTCAAGGATTTTAGTTGCTTCAGCTCCAAAGTAAGGTGACAGATTTTTTTCCGTACTGTCTTAAATACACTGACGGTAAAAAGACGCAACACCAAGGAGGAGTTAGGTGACATAAACGAAAGTTGGCAGGTGTGTTTCTACATCTGAAAGATGACGCCTGTTCACATTTCACGCCAGTCACATAATAGTAGTGTCAGTAGTATCACTATGAGGATGCTAATCAGGTTTGCATTAAACACCCGCTCTTACAGTTGTGAGTGTTAGTTACCTTTGAGATTTGACGTGTTGAGTTGACGTTAGCCAAAAATCCCTTTAAGGTGCAAAGACGCTATTATCAACACCTCACCTCAATGATTTGGAATTAGGTCATGCAATACGCCAACGAAAAGCTGGATGTTCCTTCTGTGATACTGCAGAAAGACTTGGTAGGAACGTAGGCACTGTACATAACTGCTAACAGCGGTGGTCGCAAGAATGTACGGTCACAGAACGACTGGGCTCCAGATGGCCACATGGCAATACCGAGAGGGAACGCGATAGTGATTGGCGTACGGCTCTGGCGCATCGTACTGCATCTGCAGAAGCAATTTGAGCAGCGGTTGGCACCACAGTGACACGACGAACTGTTACAAATAGGTCACTTAAAGAACATCTCCGAGCCAGATACACTGTGGCGTGCATTCCACCGACTCCAAACTACCGCCATTTGCGACTCCAGTGATATCGGGCGAGAGCTCACGGACGGCAGGGTGGAGGTGTGTCGTATTTTCTGATGAAATCTGGTCCCGGTGATGGTCGTGTGATGGACAGAAGGAGATAAGTTGGGGGCTTGCTACCAACCTGTCTGTGTGCTACACACACTGGACATACACCTGGAGGTATGGTCTGGAGTGTGAATTCACATGATGGCAGGAACACTCTCGTGGCTAACCTCATCTTCATTGCAAATCTCTACGTCGGTATGGTGATTCGACCTGTAGTGCTGCAATTCCTGAAAAGCACTTCAGTCAGTGTTTTCTTAAAGGATAAAGCTCACCCACATACCACCTCTTTAACACAACATGTTTTACAGAGTGTCAACATGTTGCCTTGGCCTGCTCAATCACCAGATCTGTCTACACTCGAGTACATACAGGACATCATTTGACGACAGCTCCGGTGCCGTCCACAAACTGCATTAAATGTCCCTGTACTGATCGACCAAGTGCAACAGGTGTGGAACTCCATCCCACAAACTGACATCCGACACCTGTACAATACAATGCACACACGTTCGCGTGCTTGTATTCGACATTGTGACAGTTGCACCGGTTATTATTTGCAATGGTTTATCTCACATTACATTAATCCATGATCGTGCAATGTTAATGACTTCAATAACTTACCCCGACAAATGTACTTCCAAAATTTCATAATTATATATATTTTTTGTGTTGTTTTTCTTTCGTGCCAGTGTATTCGTATCTATTGAGCATGGCATCAAGCTGAGAAAATGAAGGGAATAAGGGAAAACTTGAAACATGTACAGCCAAAGCAGAAAATATTAATTTAGAAGACCGTGAGAAATAAAAGAGCAATGTAAATGGTATTAACGGCAGATACAAAGGAGAGAGGAGGAGGAGGAGATTAGTGTTTAATGTCCCGTCGACAACGAGGTCATTAGAGATGGAGCGCAAGCTCGGGTGAGGGAAGGACGGGGAAGGAAATCGGCCGTGCCCTTTCAAAGGAACCATCCTGGCATTTGCCTGAAGCGACTTAGGGAAATCGTGGAAAACCTAAATCAGGATGGCCGGAGACAGGATTGAAAGGTCGTCCTCCCGAATGGGAGTCCAGTGTGCTAACCACTGCACCACCTCGCTCAGTAAAAGGAGAGAGAGTAGTAGGGGAGGATTCAGAAGACTATGTCATGTTACAGGCAGTACATATTTTACCTATTATTTCTCTTTATATTGCAAAGTGGTTTAGCGATACTTCTACACCTATTTAAGGAATTAATAGGCCATCAATTAGCCAAAATTTATATTAGTTTCATTTTTTATGAAGTTTTGACTCCTGTACGGGATTTCATGCTGCTGAGGTATGTACACTGATCAGACAGAACATTATGACCACCTGCCTAATGAGTATCAACCACTTACTGCTTCAGTCAAATAAATGAGGGTGCAATTTCGAGTCAAGTCATAGATTTATTTATTTAGCGCCCGTATTATCACATTCGTGATACTGGACTTGTCAAGGTGCAGAACAGTACAAAATATTACATATTTACATCATGTACAAAATCTTATCATTGGTATCAACAAATCTTTGTAACAAACACATTATTCTGCTTAATTTGATTTTAAAATTATACATGATTATATATAATTTGCAGGATGCAGATATGAAATGAGAAAGACAATAAAAATGAACAAAACAGACTGCAGTACACAATGACACAACTGAATCAGCCGCCATTGGATGGCTCTCATCGGTCAGTTATGTAGGCTATAGTCAGCCAGTTACTCCTCTACTGCTTCTAGTGACCTGGAGATGAACTCTGCGTGTTTCCAGTTTTTCTATACAACTTTCACTGTTGTAGTCAATTTATGAACTAATAAATGAAAATAAAATTGTGGCTAATTTTGTCTCAGGTAAGTAATTACAATAACACAACATATAAAACTCAAGAGTCAACTTACGAAATAAGCAAAAGTCTTTTCCATTCGGGACACTGATTGTGTGAGTAACACTGCATCTGCAGTGCCTCTATTTGCACTCAATAGAAGGTCACCTACCCATAACTGGGGTTTGGTCTGTAAACACAACTTAAACCTTTATCTCCCATCCACGTGTTAGACAATACAATTCTCACTGTCAGATACAGGACAGCTATGTAACATACGATGCATGATATAGTACAGTCATCCATCGATAAACCTTACTCTCTCATTAAACATAAATGACCTGTTAATGTATGTGACATGTATTCACAGCTTAATGATCCATTCATATACTCCTCCATAATCCTATACTTGGCAGCACGTAATTTAAAACTAGCGTATGCTCGAGTATATCTACTTGTAATTCTACTTTCCAGGTCTACACAAATATCAAAGCTGACATCTTCCTTAGAAAACTCACTATTGCTTAAAGTTTTCTTTAAATATTATTAGTATTTGCACCCCATAAAAATGTAGTACGATTGATATCTTTACTTGTAAGTCTATCTTCTTGACATAGGGGCAAAATCACAAATCAATTCCTCATTTACAAATTCACTACACCATAGGTTTATGATAATTGTATATTCACTGAACATATAACTTTTGCATACACAGCTGGTTTCTTCAAACTAATGATGCCACCTACGGATGTTATCATCACTTGACGGATTACAAAGAAATTGAATATGGAACATGTGTTACATTGTAGCAGTGGATTCAGTCTTCACGAATTGTAAAACACAAAAACCTCTCCGATCCCTAATTACCGTCTCTGCTATAACTGTTTCTAATGGAAGATACAGGAAGCAGTGCAGTCACATGCACATACACAAATCAAATTGCTTGAATTTCACTTTTATTTGGTGTATTATTTAACTCACAGTTAAATGCTACAAATAATTTCAAAACTGGGGCAACCACAGCGAAAATAGTTATACATGACTGATTGACAATTCATGCAGTTAAGAGTTTTTTAAAACACATGTTTAAATTATTAAATATAAAACTGAAGGAAAAGTCCAATTGTCCGCAGTAACTGTATATATTCACGACAATTACAGACCCACGCAACTGGTTTCGCAACTTTTAAGTTGCATGTTCTGGTGTATATAAATGCTACATAATATAGTGTGGGGAGTAGTTACAGAGTGTTGCAGAGTAATTGTTGGTGTGGCCAGGCAAAGATCCCAGCCCTCCTCAATTGATAAATCATCATCAACTGATAACAAAATAACTATCATCTATGATGAATGTCATGTCTGTGGTGAAATCACAAACTGTTATCACTTTAATTATTAAAATATGTTCTTGTCAGCCTATGTCAAGCAACAGATAATGCCCCCTCATGGACATATCCAGGGAAGTACTGGGAACGAAAGCTGACACACTCGTGTTTGTCACCAAAATAGTAGCTGACAACATAAGCTACGAGCATCCCGTGTGTTACTCAAGGGTGTGCTGTGGCTGCCATGTGTGTACTGTGGCAGTGACAGAAATTGAGCCGGACTGATGGATTTATTATTATTATTATTATTTTGCCTCAGTTGGTGATCAATTGAGGTGGTCTGAGAACTATGCCTAGCCACACCAACAGTTACTCTGTGGCATTCTGTAACTAATCTCTACACCGTCTGATAAAGCGTTTATATACATCACTGATGCAACTTAAGTTGTGACATTGGTTGTGTGGGTCTATAATTGACAGCTAGAGTCAACTATTGGATTTCTCATTCAGTTTTACATTTAATAATTTTAACACCTATATTAAAAAATTTACTGATGAATTGTCAGTCAATAAAGTATAAATGCTACAAAGCCTTAAAACCCCAACATTCATTTGAAACACACATTATATACTAGGTAAAGATGGGAAGAAATCTACTATTTTGAATTCTTTATTTAAAAAAAATAATAGTTTCTCTACATATAGTTCAATTTAATTGCAGACAGCATCTGTACAAGGTACTGCCAGTTCTTCTGCATGGGGGAGGAGGGTATGTCTCCCTTATCAGTTCTGGACTCTCCTGTAGTTTCCTGCCCGATGTGGCACAGCCCCCGTATCAGCTAGGCCACCAACATTTGCACGAAGCGGTATTGCCCTGTACTGACATCCAGCATCAGAGCCAGCAGTGGGCACCATCAGTAGCCGCACCACAGCCGCGTGGCCAGTCATCGCAGCCAAGTGGAGGGGCGTCCTCTGCTCGCTGTCCCTGGAGCCCGTCTCGGCCCCGTTCCGCAACAAGCACCTCACCACCTCCACGTGTCCTGTGACTGCTGCCCAGTGCAGGGCAGTCATTCCACAGTTGTCCCTCGCTTGCACATCCACCCCAGCCACCAGAAGCATCCTTATCATCTCTAGCGCCCCCACCACAGCTGCCTCGATCAGCATCTGGCCCCTCTCTTGTTTTGAAAGTCGCCTGTAAAAAGGAGTGATACTCTCGAGTTTATTCCACATTCCGATAACTCCTTAATACACTGACTTTTTTCAAACTATGTCACAAAAATTTTAATTTTTTTGTTAATTAAAAACATCCTATCATGAATGGCAATACATGTCTGCTTTATATATACAGGGTGAATAAGAATGAAACCGACAAACTTCACGGACAGATTCCTGACTGGAAATGGACGACAAGAGGTCCTACGAGCACGTGTCCAGAAATGCATTGTTGCCAGTGTAGATGGCACTGACGATTGAAAGTTCCTGTGACTAATGCATTTCTGGACACATGTTCATACAACATTTTTTCCTTCATTTCCAATCACGAATCCATCTTTGCTGTTTGTCGGTTTCAGTAATGAAATACATTCAATTGCAACCAAATTTGGTGCCAGCCGGAGTGGTCGAGCGGTTCTAGGCACTACAGTCTGGAGCCGTGCGACCGCTACGGTCGCAGGTTCGAATCCTGCCTCGGGCATGGATGTGTGTGATGTCATTAGGTTAGTTAGGTTTAAGTAGTTCTACGTTCTAGGGGACTGGTGACCTCAGAAGTTAAGTCCCATAGTGCTCAGAGCCATTTGACCCAAATTTGGTGCAGAAACAACAGGCCTTACAAGTATCAACACTGTGAGGTTTATAACCTAGCTCCAAAAGGAGCAGAGGTACAGGCAAACACGTTTTTTTCCAGCCCATTGTGTATAGATTGCCTTGCTGGTTTGGCACATTGTGTGGGAACAGTATTGGCCAGCCAACCTGCTGTGTGTGGCAGCCCACATGTGAGGGTCAAGAAATGGTTTTTTTTTTTTTTTTTTTCCTGAACTCTAGCATGTAGGCTGCCCTACATGACAGGCACGTTGCGTTGGAGTAGTATCGGCTTGCTTTATCGACCTGCTTTGCATGGCAACCTGTACAGTGGGGCAAATAAATGGTTTTCAAGCCCCTGATATGTAGCCTGCATGAAAGGGCATGTTGTGGGAGCAGTATTGGCCTGCTTTGTTGAACTGTATTGGAGGAGCTACACCTGCCGATTAGCATGCTTGCAGAAATGTTGATATGGTAGAGCGAGAGGGAGGAGGAAATGGCCAGAGAGGGAAGGAGGTGGAGATGCATGTGACAGGTGGAAGGTGTAGAGGTGTTGTATCCAGGTGGAAAAGGAAGAGGCGGAGTTAGAAAAAGAGAGAGGGGAAAGAACATAATTGGGGGGGGGGGGGGGGAGGGTGTACAGTAAGAGAGGGATGTGGAGGAACAGGCGAAGGAGATGAAGAGACAGAGAGTGGGGGGAGGAGGTAGACATATAGTGGTGGGAGAATGAGGTGGACTGAGAAAAGGAGGAAGAGATGGACACAGAGGGGTACAAGGAGGAGTGTTTAATATATTTGTCTAATGGCATACCTGGGTGAAGGTGCAGGGAAATGGCCAGTAGACTTAGGAAGACAGCTCTTAAAGCGCAAAATAATGAGTTGACGCCCACCATTAATAAAATATTGTGTATGCTCAAACACTGAACTTTGGCTAAAATATCCTGAAACTTGAAGTCATTTTCTAATTCCCATGTAACTATGAAGTAGAACCATGTATTTTATAATGGTTTCCTGTAAAAGAAATCTTGGGAGGAGTTGTGTGGAGCACATTGGGTGTATACATCTCATGTTGCAGGTGAATGCTTGTCAGTCAACTGACAAACTGTTAATAATGAAGTAACAACACATTCTTCCTCACTTTCTGAGCCACTATATTGAATGTTCAACTCAGTATAACTAGAGTCATTCTTTCTCAAAGGCACTGCCTAAACAAAAATGCAGGATAGAAGCTGAAACTGCACATTTCATTGTGGAGTACCCAAGGCTATGCCCAATAAAGACGAAATCTAGTGGCAACACGCTCAGCCAAAACACGGCATCCCAGCTACAAATTCAGAACCAGATGCTGTCCTGTTGCCGAACACACAACTACCGGTGCTGAAATGGATATAATCGTGCTTTTATATTATCACAGGTCTGTTCTTAAGCTGCTGGAGTATAGTTGAGATTTTAAGTTCCAGCAAAAATAATAAATACGAGATAACTTAGGATTTTATGTTAAGGGGGTCAAAAATCTCATTATCAGTCTCTCAAGAAATTTTGCCACAAAGGTTCCTCACAGTGAGTTTCTTTGAGCTCAGGTCCCTATTGCTAACCAGTCATTGATCACCACTGAAATAGATGCTTCATACAACAGTAATACAGTGTAATGAAAACTACTTGTCGGTCGACACTTAACGGGTTGGATCTGGTTTGCTGGCAGGACACCTGATTGGGATTGAAGAGGAGAGACTACCACAAGTTCCACCTTCAGGATTTGTGGAAGGCAGAAAGGGTCACAGAAGGCCACATACAGGGGAGAAAGGATGACATCAACAAGATATGGATGTAATGAGGCTAAGAAAAGGAGAATGGGCCACAAAATCCATGAACAGGGATGATGGGTGGAAGATTGTAGGGAATGTATACATGGTCTCCCAGGTGAAAGTGACAAATAAGAAGCTTCTTGACTACATAATATTACTGTGTGTGTTGTGACTTGGCAAGACAGCCAAGCCACTATGAGGAAGCCAAAAGGCACGCATTTAAGCTCATGCAGGCTGGTGTGAGGTCTGGAACAGTTAAAGGGGTTGAGTCTAGTAAAAAAAGTATGTAGCTTCTGGAATACTTAACTTTAATCCATAATTGGTGAACATCGGTCTGACGGTACATGCATCACAAGATAAATAGCAAATGATAATGGCGCCTTGCTAGGTCGTAGCAAATGACGTAGCTGAAGGCTATGCTAACTATCGTCTCGGCAAATGAGAGTGTAATTTGTCAGTGAACCATTGCTCGTTAAGTCGGCTGTACAACTGGGGCGAGTGCTAGGAAGTCTCTCTAGACCTGCCGTGTGGCGGTGCTTGGTCTGCAATCACTGATAGTGGCGACACGCGGGTCCGACGTATACTAACGGACTGCGGCCGATTTAAAGGCTGCCACCTAGCAAGTGTGGTGTCTGGCGGTGACACCACAGTGTGTGTGTGTGTGTGTGTGAAATGAGGAAACTCACTGCAGGTGAGAGATGGTGGCATCACAAGGTGGGCGAGTCCTCCGATCGCGGTCCTTGCGAGGCGGAGTTCGAGTGCTGGCGGTGCGCCTGCTGCCTCCCGTGGGCTCTCTCTGAGCACTATGGGACTCAACTTCTGAGGTCATTAGTCCCCTAGAACTTACAACTAGTTAAACCTAACTAACCTAAGGACATGACACACATCCATGCCCGAGGCAGGATTCGAACCTGCGACCGTAGCGGTCTCGCGGTTCCAGTCTGCAACGCCTAGAACCGCACGGCCACTTCGGCCGGCACCTCCCGTGGGCGGTGCACTGCACAGAGAGGCGCCGTAGGAGAGCATACTCGTACAAGGACCAGAAGGCCGCAGGCAGCACTGCTGGGGGGGAGGGGGGGGGGGACTCCCCGTACACAGACGATAGGTAGAGTCCGCGCAGAATAATGTGGTCAGTAGGTGCACAGTTCGCAGGGCACAAGTGGGGAGAGTGGTAGTGGTGGGGATTGTAGGCGGGTGTTGGAGAGAAAATGCCAAGTGCAAGAGGGGACGTGCCATTCTAAACTGAAGCCTTCAGTCCATTTTTTACTTTGTGGCGTTTGTACTACACTCAAATCCTGCCAGCTCTTACCAACTGAAATTGAGACTCACCTGACCGGGGCACTTTTTTCCAACTGATACGGTCACAAACCCAGGAGACACTGCAGGCAATGTTGTGCCGTTAGCAGAGGCATTCGCAACGGTCATTTGCTGCCGTAGCCCGTTAATGCCAAATTCACCGCTCTGTCCTAATGGATACGTTCGTCGTACATCCCACACTGATTTCTCTGGTTAGCTCGTGCTGTGCTGGTTGTCTGTTAGACCTGACAAATCTACGTGAATGCCAGTGCTATCAGTCATTAAGTGAAAGCTATTGGCTGCTGCTTTGTCTGTAGTGAGACATAATGCCTGAAATTTGGTATTCTCATCACACTCTTGACATGGCAAATCTCAGAATATTGTATTCCCTAGCAATTTCCGAAATGGAATATCCTACGTATATAGCTGCAGTAGAAGAAGAATGAGTAGCTTTGAGGAATGAAGTAGTGAAGGCAGCAGAGGATCAAGTAGGTAAAAAGATGAGGGCTAGTAGAAATCCTTGTGTAACAGAAGAGATACTGAATTTAATTGATGAATAGAGAAAACATAAAAATGCAGTAAGTGAAGCAGGCAAAAAGGAATACAAACGTCTCAAAAATGAGATCGACAGGAAGTGAAAAATGACTAAGCAGGGATGGCCAGAGGACAAATGTAAGGATGTAGAGGCTTATCTCACGAGAGGTAAGATAGATACTGCCTACAGAAAATTAAAGAGACCTTTGGAGAAAAGAGAACCACTTGCACGAATATCAAGAGCTCAAATGGAAACCCAGTTCTAAGCAAAGAAGGGAAAGCGGAAAGGTGGAAGGAGTATATAGAGGGTCTATAAAGGGGCGATGTTCTTGAGAACAATATTATGGAAATGGAAGAGGATGTAGATGAAGATGAAATGGGAGATACGATACTGCGTGAAGAGTTTGACAGAGCACTGAAAGACCTAAGTCGAAACAAGGGACCGCGAGTAGACAACATTCCATTAGAACTACTGACAGCCTTGGGAGAGCCGGTCCTGACAAAACTCTTCCTGACAAAACTCTACCATCTCGTGAGCAAGATGTATGAGACAGGCGAAATTCCCTCAGACTTCAAGAAGAATATAATAATTCCAATGCCAAAGAAATCACGTGTTGACAGACGTGAAAATTACCGAACTATCAGTTTAATATGTCACAGCTGCAAAATACTAACGTGAATTCTTTACAGACGAATGGAAAAACTGGTACAAA
The DNA here is from genome assembly GCF_023864275.1 of Schistocerca cancellata. Taxonomy (NCBI): domain Eukaryota; kingdom Metazoa; phylum Arthropoda; class Insecta; order Orthoptera; family Acrididae; genus Schistocerca; species Schistocerca cancellata. The sequence goes on from NC_064637.1 coordinate 15,101,046, forward strand.
CCAACCTCGGGGAACATCAGTTTGGATTCCCTAGAAATGTTGGAACACGTGAGACAATACTGAACCTATGACTTATCTTCGAAGAAAGATTAAGGAAAGGCAAACCTACGTTTCTAGCATTTGTAGACTTAGAGAAAGCTTTTGACAATGTTTACTGGAATACTCTCTTTCAAATTCTGAAGGTGGCAGGGGTAAAATACAGGGAGCGAAAAACTATTTACAATTTGTACAGAAACCAGATGGCAGTTGTAAGAGTCGAGGGGCATGAAAGGGAAGCAGCGGTTGGGAAGGGAGTGAGACAGGGTTGTAGCCTCTCCCCGATGTTATTCAATCTGTATATTGAGCAAGCAGTAAAGGAAACAAAAGAAAAATTCGGAGTAGGTATTAAAATCCACGGAGAAGAAGTAAAAACTTTGAGGTTCGCCGATGACATTGTAATTCTGTCAGAGACAGCAAAGGACTTGAAAGAGCGGTTGAACGGAATGGATAGTGTCTTGAAAGGAGGATATAAGATGAACATCAACAAAAGCAAAATGAGGATAATGGAATGTAGTCGAATTAAGACGGGTGATGCTGAGGGAATTAGATTAGGAAATGAGACGCTTAAAGTAGTAAAGGAGTTTTGGTATTTTGGGAGCAAAATAACTGATGATGGTCGAAGTAGAGAGGATATAAAATGTAGGCTGGCAATGGCAAGGAAAGCGCTTCTGAAAGTATTTGTATGGAGTGTAGCCATGTATGGAAGTGAAACGTGGACGATAAATAGTTTGGACAAGAAGAGAATAGAAGCTTTGGAAATGTGGTGTTACAGAAGAATGGTGAAGATTAGATGGGTAGATCACATAACTAATGAGGAGGTACTGAATAGAATTGGGGAGAAGAGGAGTTTGTGGCACAACTTGACTAGTAGAAGGGATCGGTTGGTAGGACATGTTCTGAGGCATCAAGGGATCACCAATTTAGTACTGGAGGGCAGCGTGGAGGGTTAAAATCGTAGAGGGAGACCAAGAGATGAATACACTAAGCAGATTCAGAAGGATGTAGGCTGTAGTAGGTACTGGAAGATGAAGAAGCTTGCACAGGATAGAGTAGCATGGAGAGCTGCATCAAACCAGTCTCAGGACTGAAGACCACAACAACAACAACAACAACAACATAGCTGCAACTACTATTCTTCATTCATAGTCTGTTGTTGTGTGGCCGTAATCACATTGGAAACCTTTTCACATGAATCAACTGAGTACAAATGACAGCTCTGGTGATACACTACTCTTTCATACCTTGTGTATACTACTGCCATCTGTATATGTGAACATCACTATCCTGTGACTTTTCTCCCCTTAGTGTACTTTGCATTTTGTCCCGTACATCTATGATGGTAAAATTGGGGCATGTTCATCCCTTGTGCTTAAACATTTGGTGAAAATGTCTTCTCTGAATTCTAGCCATTACCTGCAATAGATCAGAAATTCCGTCATTATGCGTTTCGAAATATTAAACAACCTAACACACAGCACTATACAAGAGTTAAATATGTAATGTCTGCTATGCTGCTGTGGGTTTTCCACCATATTGTCAGTAGCAATGATCAGACACAAAACATTGTTAGTCTCGGTGGCCACACAGTTTGGAACGATAGGAGTACGATTTTGTTTCCTCAAAATATGTTACGGAGTAACTGAATTACTCCACAAACAGGGTGAGGTTGAGCTCCATTGTCCTTTAAAATAGATGAGATCAAAGTACCTGTCACTCACAGACAAGTATCACATGTCGAGGATGCATATCACAGTTAACGTGTGCCATTCACCCTGCACGTTCGATGTCCTCGGGGATCGAGTTCCTCAAAGATAAATAGACCAATCACAAACTGTGCCATGAAGCCACCCACACGGTGGCGCATTCACTATGCAGGGGAATTTCATGAACATTTGTTGGTGACGAGAATCCCCAAGTGCAACAATTGTGAGTGGTCAACGTCCTAATGAGCCTGCTTCGTGACCTTTGGCAGTTTCCCAAGGATGGCACCCCTTCTCTTGTCTATCATCAGGCATTTGCTGCTCTATGTGCACAAATGAAGGATGCCACATTTATTTACACTGGTGGCTCAAAAACATCGTTTGGTGTTGGGAGTGCCTATATTGTTGGCGACACACCAAATCAATTTTGGCTTCCCGACCAGTGTTCGGTTTATACTGCGGAGCTTTATGCTGTTCTCCAGGCTGTCCAATACATCCGTCGCCATCAGCGGATACAGTATGTTATCTGCTCAGACTCTCTCAGCTCTCACCTCAGTCTCCGAGCTCTCTACCCTGTCCACCCTCTGGTCCACCGGATTCAGGACTGCCTCCACTTGCTCCACTTGAGGGGCGTCTCTGTGGTGTTCCTCTGGATCCCAGGACATGTCGGTATCTGTGGAAATGAGGCGGTGGATATAGCGGCCGAGGCTGCAGTCTCTCTTCTTCGGCCAGCTATTCGGACGATCCCCTTCACCGATCTACGGAGTGTTTTATGTCATCGTGTTGCTCTTTTATGGCACACACATTGCGGGACGTGAAAGCTCTTCCCTGTGCTCAGACCTCTTCCTCTCAAACTCGTCGTCAGGAGGAGGCACAGGAGGGCACAGTCTTTTTAGCCATCGACATCTTTTAAGCGGCGATCCTCCCCCACTGTGTCCTCACTGCTCTCAACTGTGGACGGTGAGTGCCCCTATTCTACTCCGTTACGCGCCCGTCTATAGCTGTCGCCTGATATTTACTCCGTTACGCGCCCGTCTACAGCTGTCGCCTGATATATCTTCCATTTTAGCAGATGACACGCGATCAGCCGATCGTGGTCTCGAGTTCATTTGTGCCAGCGAGATGACGTCAGCCATTTGAAACTCTTTTTGGGGACAAACAACCCCCCTTCTATAGTGGTTTTTTAAGCTTTTCTTCTGTCTTTGGTTTCCCCACTTATTTGAGTTTCACTCCCATTGCTGCTGGTGTCCAGTTTCGTTTTTTAGCTTTTCCTAAGTCACAGACCGGGCGCTAATGACCGTAGCAGTTTTGGGCCCTAAAACTGTAACAAAAAAAGTTTACTTGAATGTCAGTGTAATGTGGCATAAGTCGGGGAGTAGATGTCGTGATAGATCGTGCACTGTTTGAGGGTCAAACATTGCGACCTTCGACAATTTGTAGCACAACAAGCCTTCAGCATATCCCAGTAGCAAACCGAATCATTGTCTGATGGTTCCAATGCATGTAGCCTCTAAGATCACCAGATTTGAACACTCTCATATAGAAAATAAAATGTGGCTATTTCAATGGCTTATTCATTTTTTCCAGACCATGAACTTTTAGGTCATAAAAAGTGCATTTAAGCTCCTAAAATAGGCTTTTTCAGCACCTCATTTAGGGTACGTTATACCTAAAGTATGCTATTAAAAGTATCATATCGAGAAACAAAACCTAACATAAAATACAGACTGTTGACATATGAGAGTATTACTATTCATTAAAAACAAGAAAATTAAAATATGCGCAGTTAAACATATACTACATTAGTGTTCCTACAGATCCCAAACCTTTTTCCACAGAAAAACCATGTTGCTTGTCAGTCAGTATTAATTGATAAGCTGAAAAAGAACATTCTACATCAGTGGTAGTCAACCTTATCTATACTGCCATTAGTGCGAATTCCAGCTAAGATGGGGGCAGCAGTGGTTTTCAAAACATTTTCACTAGGTTTTTAGTAAAAATGTGACAGAGTGTATGGCAAGTAACTATTATTATATGCTTTAACTTGGAACACTGTTTTTTATATAGTAAAGTTACTTCCCTACTGATCTCTTTGCACACTGGAATTGCAATAGATTTTGGACGATGAATATGTACCGGGTGATCAAAAAGTCAGTATAAATTTGAAAATTTAATAAACCACAGAATAACGTAGATAGAGACGTAAAAACTAACACACATGCTTGGAATGACACGGGGTTTTATTAGAACAAAACAACAAAGTATTGCTAGATGCGTGAAAGATCTCTTGCGCACGTCATTTGGTGACGATCGTGTGCTCAGCTGCCACTTTCGCCATGCTTGGCCTCCCAGGTCCCCAGACCTCAGTCCGTGCAATTATTGGCTTTGGGGTTACCTGAAGTCGCAAGTGTATCGTGATCGACCGACATCTCTAGAGATGCCGAAAGACAACACCCGACGCCAATGCCTCACCATAACTCCGGACATGCTTTACAGTGCTGTTCACAACACTATTCCTCGACTACAGCTATTGTTGAGGAATGATGGTGCACATATTGAGCATTTCCTGTAAAGAACATCATCTTTGCTTCGTCTTACTTTGTTATGCTGATTATTGCTATTCTGATCAGATGAAAAGCCATCTGTCAGACATTTTGAACGTTTGTATTTTTTTGGCTCTAATAAAACCCCATGTCATTCCAAGCATGTGTGTCAATTTGTACCTCTCTATCTATATTATTGCGTTATTTATTCAGTTTTCAAATTTATACTGACTTTTTTATCACCTGGTATATATGTGTACACATGTATTGGTACACTACATACTAGTTCAGTTTGGTGCGTGGATAACAAAAACTCAACAACAGCCTGCTTTCCTACGGTGAGAGTCTGTGTGTAAGTACCAAGGAGGAGAGGCGAGATTTTTTTCCCATTCATTTATCAACTTCAGTCTCCCACCTTTACTATGTGTGTGTGTGTGTGTGTGTGTGTGTGTGTGTGTGTGTGTGTGTGTGTGTGTGTGGGCGCACACGAAGTGAGGAAACTCACCGCAAGCGAGAGATGGTGGCATCACAAGGTGGGCGAGTCCTCCGATCGCGGCATCTGCGAGGCGGAGTTCGAATGCCGACGGTGCGCCTGCTGCCTCCCGTGTGTGGTGCACTGCACAGAGAGGCACTGTGGGAGAGCATATTCGTACAAGGACCAGGAGGCCACAGGGACTGCCCGCGCACAGACAATAGGGAGAGTCCGCGCAGAATAATGCGGTCAGTAGATTCACAGTCGGTAGGGCACAATTGGGGAGAGAGGTAGTGGTGGGGATTGTAGGCAGGTGCTGTAGAGGAAATGCCAAGTGCAGCAGGGGAAGTGCCAATCTAAACTGAAGCCTTAAGTTCATTTTTAGTAAATTTTAAGTGGAGACTCTCCACACCCACATTTGCATGGTGATCATTCAAAAAGGTCTCTCACCTCTGCTGTGATTAGTATCTACAAAGAATTCTGCTGAAAATGTAGTGATTTTCGCCTCTCTTGTTAACCTTATGTAACTTTCAGAGAAGTGTCAGAGTGGCAAATTTTGAGTAAAATCTACCCATTTCTCTAGTTGCCGTGTTAAAATTTGCTATTTTTTGCCAAAACACAGCAGAGGTTATACAGTCCCACCTCACTAACTATTGTATAGATGCAAATGTGAGATAATGTGACGAGTTGTTTATTAGGCATATTAAGTGAGGAACTGAGGGAAAATTTGGTCAGTAGTTGGTGAAAAATTACATCATTGGTACAAAGTAAACATTTAATTATCTTCACTTATGTTGTTCCAAACCCCTAAGCATTTTCTCAATTCACCAGCCATCAATGATCCTTAAAAGTTACATTCTTTCATTGAAAAAGTCTGTAGTTATTGGGTAACAAGATACGCTATGTGACCAAAAGTATCCAGACACCTGGCTGAAAATGATTTACGAGTTCGTGGCACCCCCCATTGTTAATGCTGGAGTTCAATATGGTGTTGGCCCACCCTTAGCCTTGATAACAGCTTCCACTCTCCCATGCATACGTACAATCAGGTGTTGGAAGGTTTCTTGCAGAATGGCAGCCCAATCTTCACGGTTGCTGCACTGAGGAGACTTATCGATGGCCAGTCAGTGAGGCCTGGCATGAAGTTGGCCTTCCAGAACATCCTGAAGGTGTTCTATAGGATTCAGGTTAGGTGATGTCATGTAACCACTCCGCCAAAGGCCGTGCATTATGAACAGGTGCTCGATTATGTTGAAAGATGCAATTACCATCCCCGAATTGCTCTTCAACAGTGGGAAGCAAGAAGGTGCTTTAAACATCAGTGTAGGCGCGTGCTGTGATAGGGACACACAAAACAACAAGGGGTGCAAGCCCCCTCCATGAAAAACATGACCACACCATAACACCACCACCTCCGAATTTTACTGCTGGCACTACAGACGCTGGCAAATGACGTTCACCAGGCATTCGCCATACCCACACCTTGCCATCAGATCGCCACACTGTATACCAATATTCGTCACTCCACACGTTTTTCCACTGTTCAATCGTCCAATGTTTATGCTCCTTACACCGAGTGAGGTGTCGTTTGGCATTTACCGGCATGATGTGTGGCTTATGGGCAGCCGCTCGACCATGAAATCCAAGTTTTCTCACCTTCCGCCTGTCATAGTACTTGCAGTGGATCCTGATGCAGTTTGGAAATCCTATGTGATGGTCTGGATAGATGTCCGAGGCCTATTACACTTTACGACCCTCTTCAACTGTTGGCAGTCTCTGTCAGTCAACAGACGGTGTCGGCCTGTACACTTTTCTGCTGTATATGTCCCTTCACATTTCCACTTCACTATCACATCAAAAACAGTGGACCTAGGAATGTTTAAAAGTGTGGAAATCTCACATTCAGATGTATGACACAAGTGACAGCCAATCACCTGACCACGTTCGAAGTCAGTGAGTTCCATGGAGCACCCCATTCTACTCTCTCACTATGTATAATGACTACTGAGGTCGCTGATATGGAGTACCTGGCAGTAAGTGGCAGCAAAATGCACCTAATATAAAAGATGTATATTTTTGGGGGTGTCTGGATACTTTTGATCACATAGTGTAGAAATGAAGTTTTGCGTAATAGCCATACGGCAAAATATTCTGCTTTGTCATAATCTCATTTTGATATAACAAATAGTTTATGAAATATGAAGAATGTTGTGGGTATTTCATTCTGACTTTATCACTGGTTCGGTGGGATCCCAAAACGCGTGTGCTACATCAGATCAATTTTCTCAAGACTGGTGACACATAGAGACTTCCACCCAAGTCTAAAGAAAAATTCAATATATTAGCTAAATTCCATATGCAACAACATATTAAGTAAAGCAAAATCATAGTGACCCCTGCTTTTCATTGCAAACTTTTTCGAAGTTCTTGCAGCATCTTACTTCCACGTAAATATCGCGATAGCGATGACCATTACTGAAGCGATTGGTACATCATCATGATCTTAACATATTAAGCTATAATTCAGAATGATTCCCCCCCCCCCCCTCCTCCCCTTGGTTCTATCATCACGAACTGGCTTATATCTCTCAGACACTGTCAGCCTCCCATTCAGAACAAACGAATGAACTTGCCCAGTGCTCTGGACGAAAATTGATCGCCGTGCAGCGGCCAACGTATCCTGCAAAGACTCAGGAAAGCAGTTCAGTTAAAACAAATAACCTACCAGTGAGCTAACTGGATTTATTTGCTCTTCTTGACATACCCACAGCAGTAACTCAACATACCAAAAATCATGATCACACAAAAGTTACACACGAGGATTATTCTGAAATTAAGGTCTGAATCACTATACCTAATCGAATATCGTGCAAACATTGAAATGCGCATGTGCACTGACTGCTCGTGTGCTTGGTCATCAAATTAGGCCATTTTCATCGGTATTGTTGCAGTGTGCTATGTACAATATCAGTGATTTGATTTTTGACAGCAAAGAATTTTGTGGCAGTGGAAATTCATCAGCAAATAAGTGAAGTGTATGGCCCCATTGTGATGATTGACAACAAAGTGCATAAGTAGGTGAGAACTTGAGAACTTCAATGTTGAACCGCAATCAGGCTGAGATTTCAGGAGACTGGGTCAAAGCTGTGGATGAAAAGATAAATGAAGACCAATGATTCACAATTTCAACTTTAGCTCTGGAATTTCCGAATGTGGGTAAAACAACTTTGGACAAAACTGTTACTGAAAAATTGCAATTTTGCAAACTCTGAGCATGTTGAGTTCCCAGGCTACTTATACGAAATGGAAAAAATGGCTTGTGCTTCATGACGGATGACAAGGTGAAAGAATCAGTTAAAGAGTGTTTATCCTCACAAACAGTAGACATCTATGACTTATGGATATAAATTCTTGTAGAATGATATGACAAATGTTTAAAAAAATACAGAAACTACATAGAAAAATACACAAACACGTAAGGAATTAAATAAACAGTTTTTTGAAAAATGTTTTATAAGAAATCGGACCTTAATTTCTTAATAACCCTAAGGTATAATGACAGATACTATAGGAAAGAGCACTGTACATTGATAACACTTTTCAGATTTCACTTCTTGCCACCACTGCAACCTAACAGATTTTTTGTTGTGCCATTTTTAAATTATGGCATTCACTTTTTATGTGCTGCAGACTTTCCCTGAAATTAAACCACAATATTAAGTTTTTCACAAACATGGAAACATGTTTGAACTAGGGAAAAATTATTTGATTAAAATTTAAAACTGTTGCCATAGTGAAAATGTTGTCACTACTATACAGAACAGTCTGTCTGTTACTTTATAACTCTACTACACACACCAATAATCAGTAAGTGAAATCAAATTAAGCAGAAATATTATTAAAAGCCAGTTACAAGTTAAATAGATTTTGGAATAGTAGTTGTAAACTAACATAAATTTCAATGTAACTCTTCAGGCTTTCCCGGCGATCTAATGACATCTTGGGTTGTCGGGTGTTCTGCCGGATATCAGCGTCATACTTGCACGATATTTTGGTCACGTAGTTCGTGGCCTTCATCAGGTGCGACCTGAGACTGCTCCTCGAGTGGACCTGGTCCAGTATTTATGCCTATGGCCTTCCCCCTCCACCGTGCCATGAAACTGCTTCCAGTTGCTAACCTGCTATATTGTACCTAAATGATATGGGATCTTTCTTTCCGCAGAGATCTTTCTAACCGCAGAGAACTTCATCCACACGTGGAGCACCCTCTTCTGGAGTCCGACAATGCCACATCACACACGAGCACAGTAACATCTGCACAATCCAACACTTTGACTTCACTCTCATCGATCATTCTCCATTCAGTCCCAAGTTCTCCTCATCTGGTTTCCACCTGTTCCCAAAACCTAAAAAAACACCTTCGAGGCTTTTACTTTGACAGTGGTAACGCGCTGTAAGTGGAGTTGTGGCTGTGGCTCCATCAACAGAGTCAAACATTTTAGAGCAGTGGTTCCCATCCTGGGGGTAACTACGCCCTGAGGCGTAAAATGAATTTTCTGAGGGGTGAAAACAAAAGGATTCAACTGTGTTTCAGTCACGAAACTAAATTATTTTTTAAAGGTCATTACTATTTTTTGTAATTGTAAGACTATAACACTGATTACATGTTACCAATTACTAGCTATTTTTGTTATCAAATACTAGCATTAATGCATAACACAATGCAGTGGAGATTACAGCTTGTGAAATGAATGTACGAATGACATATTCCTCACATAATCTACCCGCTCTATACATGCACTGAGGTGACAAAAATCACGGGATACCTCCCATATCGTTTCAGACCTCCTTTTGCTCTGCGTAGTGGAATGGACTCGACAAGTCGTCGGAAGTCCCCTGCAGAATTATTCACCGTGCTGCCTCTACAGTCACCCGTAATCGCGAAAGTGTCCCCGATACAAGATTTTGTGCACGAACTAACCTCTCAATTACGTCCCACAGGTGTTCGATGGGATTTGTATCGGGCAATCTGGGTGGCCAAGTCATCAGCTTAAACTGTCCAGAATGTTCTTCAAACCAGTAGCGAAAGATTGTGACCCAGTGACAGAGTGCAACATCGTCCAAACAATTGTGGCCTGGTAACACGGTGCATGTCATCCATACAAATTCCATTCCTGTTTGGAACAAGTAGCTGAACATAATCATTGCCGTGAGTACCCAGTCCATTCCATGTTAACACAGCCCACACCATTATGGAGATGACACCAGCTTGCGCACTGCTTTGTTAAGAACTTTGGACCGTGGCTTTGTGGCGTTTGCACTACACTCACATCTTACCAGCTTTTACCAACTGATACGGTCACGAGCCCAGGAGAGACACTGCAGGTGATGTCGTGGCATTAGCAGAGGCTTTCACAATGGCCAATTGCTGTCCTAGCCCATTAATGCCAAATTTTACCACTTTGTCCTAATGGATATTTTCGTCATACATCCCACACTGATTTCTCCGGTTAGCTCGTGCTGTGGTGTTTGTCTGTTAGCACTGACAAATCTATGCGAATGCCACTGCTCTCTGTCATTAAGTTAAGGCCATTGCCTCAATGCATTCTCCTGTTCTGAGCATTTAGTGAGCAACAACAGGAATAGAACGAGTCGTGCGTTCAGTTTAACACTCGTTGTGCTACACGACAAGTGGAAGGTACTGTGAAACTTTCTTTTTCTTGTCGACAGCTGTCACAGGAATTTATCACCTCGCTTAGAAGTTATTCCCAACTAGTAGGCCAGAATTGCTAGTTTTTGGAAGATTTAGTTTCCCCCCAACCTAAGTATCACGAGGATCAGGTAAAGTTTGATGCAGCTCATTACAAGTTGTTTTGGTTGCAGAAAAAGCCAGAATAGATACATCGTCTGTGGATGACTGACTTTCAGGGTTTGATGGCTTGTTTATTTCGATCCTGGTGAGCCTGTGGTTTTGGCAGTCGATGCTCCTTTGTATGGAATTGGAGCTGTGCTCTCACACAAATTTGGTTCACAGGACAGGCCGATTGCTTTCACATCCAAGTTATTGACCACGACTCAATGTAACTATTCCCAAATTGAGAAGAAAGTGCTCACTATTATCTATGGTGTGACAAAGTTTCACCATTATCTGGATAGTAGAAGTTTTACCTAGTGATAGGCCATGAGCCACTTCAGCTTTTGTTTCATCTGTCCAAACCTCTTCCACTACGCACGACTCAGAAGCTGCAATGTTGGGTTTTGTTATTGTCACAGTACCAGTACAAAATATTGTACTGGCCCATGTTGAAGCATCCAAATGCTGATGCCCTTTCTTGCCTTCTTGTTGGTCCCGATTCTGAATTCGATGCTACTGCCACACCTTCTTGTCAGATCGATGTGTTCGACACTGAACTTTTATGAGATTTTCGCCTGCACTATCAGAAAATTGCACAGGCCACAGAAGCAGATCCTAACTTGAACCTTTCGATGCCCTAGATCTGTACTGTTTGACCTCATTCAGTGAAAAGCATTTAGAATTCTTTTGTGTACCAATATTTTACTCATCAGCATAGCCCCTCTGCCCAGCACAGTGCTATTTTATTGCAAAATTACTCTGGACAATCGTGTGCACATATTCCTATAATGTGTTGGAAAAAGATATGTTGTGACTGCTCCACAGACGACATTGGGGAATTGTACGCACAAAACAGTTTGTGTGTTGGCACTGTACTCGGCTAGGCACGGACGTCCACATTGAACAGACAATGTCACAGAGTCGCACTTGTGCTGAAACTCTATCGGGCCCACCACACATGTTTTCAGCTCGGTCAAAGTCTCAGTCGCTGTGGCGACAAGTGCATATTGATTTTCCTGAACCCTTCTGGAATACTCATTGGCTTATTGTTGTGAACTCTTTTAACAAATATCCATTTGCAGTACCATTCAGGCTTTGTCATTTAGTATTTGCTGATTGCCTGAAGTGTTGGTTACATGCAATGGACCACAGTTTATGTTGCTGGACTTAGAACAGTTTTTTACAGCTCATGAGATCACTCATCATACCATTTCATCCTCAGTCGAATGAAGAAGCTGAATGATTTGTGTCTATGTCCAAGCAGCAGTTGAACAAACTATGTGCCTCCCACACACAGGAGCAAGGGCTGCTGCTCTTCCTCGTAATGAACCACTCCCACACCCACAACAATCCACTGCTTGTGGAGCTTCTAAGGGTCGGCGCCACCGCACGCTGCTCCAGTTACTGCACGCACGCAGGAAGTGGCACCTCCCACACTCCGCAATTATAACATTGTGCCTGACGATTCTATTCTTTTCAGAGGCACTGGGTGAGAGGAACCATTCTTTGATATTTGGGTGCTTGCACGTATTTAATTCAAGGTCCTGTTCTGTTGCTGTGGCAACGGCCTTGCCGCAGTGGATACACCGGTTCCCGTGAGATCACCGAAGTAAAGCGCTGTCGGGCGTTGTCGGCACTTGGACGGGTGACCGTCCGGGCCGCCAAGCGCTGTTGCCATTTTTCGGGGTGCACTCGGCCTCGTGACGCCAACAGAGGAGCTACTCGACCAAATAACAGCGGCTTCGGTCAAGAATACCATCGTATCGGCTGGGAGAGAAGTGTGCTGACCCCACGCCCCTCCTATCCGCATCCTCCACTGAGGATGACACGGCGGCCGGATGGTCCCGGTAGGCCACTCGTGGCCTGAAGACGGAGAGTTATGTTGCTGTGCCACCATCGTAACCAGATTTGGGCTAGTCAATTGTGAGATTCTCCTGCATATTTTCTGTTCCCAGATTCACATCCCGTCTGGATATTGCCTCCAGAGCCCGGTAACGCCTCCAGAACCGACGGAGCTGGACCCGTCGGCTTCGCTGCTGCAGCAGCTCAACTTCCCAGCGCTGGTCCCGGTGCCCACTGTGGACCCATTGTAACTGTCGTCATTATCATCGTTGCCACCACTGGCACTGCTGCCCTCTCCATTTTTCACCGGACCAGCTCAGGAAGAGGACGGGTGAACTTTTGCGGGTTTTCCGACCGAGGTTCCTATCGGTGCACAGGACTGATGTCAGAGCACGGCCGGGGGCGGAGCATCCAGACGTCTCTGTGGCGGCCCCTTGTTCCTACACTACCCAGCTTCCTGCCACCACCTGCACTGTTGTAAATGGTTCCCTATATGATAACGGTGTGGCATTTTGAGGGTTGGGGGATGAATATGCAGTCCTACAGCTCTGCACACTCAGGGTGCATACGTGGATGAGGAAAAAAAATTCCCGTATTTCCCGGTTAAAAATACACTTTCTCCCAGATGAAAATACACTTTTTCTATGTTAAGTAACACTATACTTTTCTTTGGAACTGTAAAACTTATCAATCCTTTCAACGGTTGTGTTTTTATACACCGGTGTAGAATTTCCCGGCACTTTAGAAAACGAAACTCAGGGGGGGAAAAACACGTTTTTGAAATATGTCTGATGTGCAGCAACATGTACACTGCATATTTTCGTATTACGGAAGTATAAATTCAGATTCCACAATACATCGCATGTTACTTTCCGAAGGATTGAAATCGAGACTGCAATGCGCTTTTGTAAGCCAGTCGTATCTCGTGTTAAGTGATCTCACCAGCCGAGAGCCAGAGCATAGGACAGGTGATGTAGTCAGCCAATAGCAACATCACTGTTAAGTAGCGCGAACACACAAACAGGAAAAGGTAATGGTTTTAATTAGTATAGGTAGTGTCGCTACAAGAAAAGAAAAGCTTTTACGTATAATATTGGTCTCTGAGATTAATAAGCTGCAAGAGAAGCTAAGCTTTCACACATAATGTTGATCTATTTTGCGCTTGTTACACTTTAAGAAACATCACAGTCTTCCTAAAGCCTCTGACACATTTTGCTGTTGGCAGACGCTTGTATAAGCACTGTGTTTTGTTATTATGTATGGTGCATTTTGTTTGCAACTTAAGTTTTATTTTCGTTTTTTTCCCTCTCGTTCGTTTTTTTTTAATTGCTGCAGTATTATTCTGCAGTAGCTAGATACGGTAATATTCTTTGTCGGAGTACTGGTTCATACCACTCAAAGTCACAAAAATTTAACTGAAGACTAAAACGATGAAAAATTCCCGGAATTCTAAAAAATTCCCAGGTTTTTCCCGCCTTTCTCCCGGATGAAAAAATTCCCGGGTTTTTCCCAGTTCTCCCGATTGTCCCGGGTTGTATACACCCTGACATTGACCGTCGCAACACCTCGCAGTGGCATCAAGAATGTACTGACCCACACATCAATGGAAAGAGCGAGCAGTGCTGCACCTCCGGGAAAAGCCCCTGTCAACACTGACTTGACCACCTGCCCATCGCTGGTCAGGCCCCGTTCATTTGCAGTCTTTGAGAGCAGCATGTGTTCTAAAAGTAGTAATAGTGGTCAAATGTAATTGCTCATATGAAGCACAAGAAGTTAAGTACCTCTTCTTTTTAGAAATAAAATGATCAACTAATCTTAAATGGTAACTTAAAGATGATTTTGTATTCCTGCCACCCGCCATCACAACTTCTCTCTTTCCTTGTTTGTGTCCACGCTTACTCCCACAGTAGCCAACGCAACACCTGGCGTGCCATATGCATCAAACTGATACACACATTTCAGGCTGTGTAACTCGTATACACACCAACATCGAATTCAAATGGATACATAGCTGTCATGGCTTCCTTTTGATGCCAAAATTCTTTGATGGACCACCTTGATATTTGTGATGTGATTACTGACAGGCTCTTCTCAAGATTGCCTGCTACGTGTAAGGGTTGTCCAAGTGCTGCGACTGTCTTTTCATCATTCACACTTGTCAAGTAAAGCATATAACCTATTAAGTAATTCACATACGTTACTACATCTGCTGTGAATATATGAACCAACCTGTTGAGGTAGTACAAATTCAGCATTTATATTTTCTCTATTCTTCAAAAAATTTATTGTCATTTCTCTGACATTCTAAGTGGAGTATTGATCTGTTATAAAAATTTGTGCATAATTCATATACACATGCCCTAGTGGGAATAACATTGAAGGAATGAACTTCACAGACTACTTGTCTAACAATTATACACACCTGACAAAGGTACATATACTTGGGTGGTCTGGCAGCCAATGTGTTAAAGAAATACGTATTTTTAGGATCTTCAAGCTAAAATAGGCAAAAATAGGAGTTAATGTGGAAATAAACTGTTTTACGTACTCTACAATTTACAGTTTGCATGTTTAATGAATAATACAAGTTTATTTGTAGTAAATAGTAACTCTGGTAATGAATAGGTTTTTTAGCTAAATGTCAGTGGTCTAGTTATTTCTCTTCTGAATTGTCTTACAAATGCTTCTACATACTTTCATTGTCCTACGCAGACTCATTTTTCATGGAGGCCCTATCAAGTAGTGAAAATTTAATTACAATCACCCTATACAAAGATTTTAATTATAATCACCTTGCACATTTCACAGCACAAGCTTCATTAGGGAGACTTTGAAGCACGCACATTTGAATGAGCTGAGGACTGTAGTTTGGGGAGCAGATATGCATGCAAACTGTGGAATGATCACGTTGCTCCCTGTCTAATTGCAAGAACACACAGGAAATGTTGTGAGGAAGGAGGACCAAAGACTACATTTTACTGGCAGAACGCTCAGTAGGCGGAACAATCTAGTAAAGAGACTGCCTACACTGTGGTTGTCTGTCCTCATATGGAGTGCTGCTGCATGGTGTGGGATCCTTACCAGATAGGGTTGAAGGAGAACATCAAGCAAGTTCAGAGAGGGGCATCACATTTTGTATTATCGAGAGATAGGGGAGAGAGTGTGACAGACATGGCACAGGATTTGGGGTGGACATCATTAAAAGAAAGGCATTTCTAGTTGGGGTGGGATCTCTCATGAAATTTGAATCACCAACATTCTCTAACGAATGCGAAAATATTTTGCTGATCCCAAACTACACAGGGAGAAATGAACATCATAATAAAACACGGGATATCAGAGCTCGCATATGGGTCTTCGTTTTCTGCGTGCTGTTTGGGAGTGGAATAACAGATAACTATTGTGAAGGTGGTTCGATGAATCCTCTGCCAGTCACTCGAGTGTGATATGCACCGTATCCGTACAGATACAGATGTCCTTACCTGGTTTCTGTTGCCAGCCGAAACACTTCTGCCGCATCTTCGGGCGCCGTGCACACCGCATCGGCCCAGCCCCGTGTGGTCAACACCTGGAAGTGGTCCTTTATGAACGTGACGACTGCCCGCTTTAGCCGGGGGCACGAGTGTCTGATCGCGAGAACGGCGGCGGCCGCCGCGTTCTCTACGGTCAACTGTGCAATAGTGTGCCACTCACAGTAAGCCTTCAGGCCCAGCACTCCGTAGTTGTCGGCAGCAGCTAGCAGCTGGGGGACGTCAGTGGGCCCCAGGGGGTCCTCCAGGGTGTACAGGTAGTCCAGCAACTGGCAAAGCACGGGGACCTCCACATCCCCGATGACCTGGCCGCTGCCGTCCTCCGACCACCCGTTGTCGAGCATCGTGGCGAACACGGGGCTCCCGGCTGTCAGGACGGCCCTGTGCGCCACGAATGCCGTGTCACCCACGATCAACGTCACCGTGGCGGAGTCCTCGTCGTACGACGGGGCGACTGGGTTCGTGACTTCCTTCACCGGCTCCATTCTGGACTGTTCTGAAATGTGGGATTACTGAGCAGACATTTGGTTTACATATCCATATCTACAGCTATACTCTGCAAAGCACTGTGATGTGCATTGTGGAGGATGCATCCCATTGTTCCAGTCATTACAGTTTCTTCCTCTTCCACTCATGTACGGAGCATGGGATGAATGACTAAATGAGTAATTATTGTAAGCTTATCCTCACAAGCACTATGTGAGCAATACATAGGCGATGGCAGTGTATTCATAGAATCACCATTCAAAGCCAGGTCTTGAAATTTTGTTAATACACTTTGTTGGGATAGTTTAAGTCTATCTTCCTGAGTCTTTCAGTTCAGTTCCTTCAGTATCTTTGTGACACTCTCTCACTGATCAAACAAACTTATGACCATTTGTGCTGCCCACCTCTGTACACATTCAATATCCCTTGTTAGTCCTATTTGGTAAGGGTCCCTCACACTTGAGCAATATCCTAGAACTGGTCACATGAGTGATTTGTAAGCAATTTCATTTGTAGATTGATTCCATTTCACCAATACGAGTAAACCCACGACTGAACCTAAGCGATTGTTCTGTTTTGTATCACTACGAAATGTTACCCCAGGTATTAGTATGAGTTGGTTGATTTCAGCAGTGACTCATTGATATCATAGTCATCGGCTATTACATTTTTTCATTTTGTTACGTGCACAATTTTAGATGTCTGAACTTTTAAAGCAAGTTGCCAATCTTGGCACCACTTTCAAATCTTATCAACGTGTGACTGAATATTTATGCAGCTTCTGACAAACAGCACTTCATAATAGATATCTGCATCATCTGCAAAATGCCTGAGGTTGATATTAATACTGTCTGCCATGTCATTAATATACCACATGCTGCACCCTTCTTACCAAAAACTCCTCAATCCAGTCACAAATTTCACCTGATACCCCATAAGATTGTACTTTTGACAATAAGCGTAAGTGCAGTATTGATCAAATGCTTTTTGGAAATCAAGAAATACTGCATCTACCTGGCTGCCTTGACCCAAAGCTTTCAAAATATGACGTGAGAAAAGTGCGTTTTGGGTTTCATATGATTGATGTTTTCGGAGTTCATGCTGGCTCTCATTGAAAATGTCATTCTGTTCAAGACGTCAAGCATATTGGATGGTAGTTTTGTGGATTACTTCTAGTACCCTTCCTGCTGACAAGTGTGACCTGTGCTTTTTTCCAAGAACTAGCAAGGTTTTTTTGTCGAGGGATCTATGAAAGATTATTGTTAGGAAGAAGGGCTAGCTCAGCCGCAAATTCAGTATAGAATTTTACAGGGATTCCATCAGGCCATGGAGTTTTGCTCAGTTTTCATGATTTCTGGTACTACCTATAGGTAGATTTGTTTTCAACAATAGTTACTAAATGATACGCATCACACATCAAATATGATACTCTTGGTGCATCAGATTGATACCACAGGAGAATAGCTGAAAATTCTGAAAAATGTTTTGAAGAAAACAGGACAATGCACTTATGCAATGCACCTTCATTGGTGAATTAGTGTTCCTGTGGGCAGTTGTGCATCACGGCGATGTTACCTACTGAAATTTCGAGAGAGTACTTTTCGGGAAGAGTTGGACAAATAATTACTTCCTCCCACATACATCTCGGGAAGTGATCACTACGAGAAATTAGAGTTTACCAACAATCATTTTTCCCACGCGCCATTCGCAAATGAAACAGGGAAGGGGGGGATCAGTTAGTGGTGCGAGAAGTACCCTCCACCACACACCATCGGGCGGCTTGCGGAGTATTTAAGTAGATGTAGATGAAATGTAGACAGCCAAGCTCAAAATCCAGATCCATACTAACATTATAAATGCATAAGTAACTCTGTTTGATATGCTCTTTTTTTCCATGTTTGCTTTAACAATACATATATTTTTGGATGCGGTCCACCTTTAGCAAAACACAGTTTTGTTTTGTATCCAAAACATGTTTCACTGCAGTTGCAGCATCATCAGTGGGCTTTTATTTTATGGCTGTTAAACATAAAGAATGTTCTTTACTGTTTATTATGTATTCATACCTTTTTACCACATGGTGTGGTTTTCCTGAGGTATTATGTTATAAAAGTGCCTGCTTTCTTTCATAGTTTGTCATCTGCAACCATATACAACTTAATGTATACAAATTATCTGAGCAAAAATTACGTTTTGGAAACTCTTATGTCTATGTCTCAACTTAATTAATTCTATGTGGAAGGTTGTGTGTGTGTGTGTGTGTGTGTGTGTGTGTGTGTGAAGGGTAATGGGGGCAGTGGGAGGTTCTATAGGTTGGTGTTATCTGATAATTCTTTGAAGGCAGACAACAGAGTTCCATTGCAGAGAGCAGTGTATTCATTCAAAAAGTCATAGTTGAAGAAAAACAAGTAATAAAGGAATACAGAGCTCTCTGCAATGGAACTCTGTTTTCCACTGCCAAAAGAATTATTAGATAACACCAACCTATAGAGCCTCCCGCCGCCCCCCTCCCATTACCCTTCACACACACACACACACACACACACACACACACACACACACACACACACACACACAAATATGGCACATACGCCTCTGAAGGATTCAAAACAACTGCCAGGAACACTTTCAACTGTTCCACTTCCCACAATCTTGTTTTTACAGCTGGTAAACAGTGGCAGTGACTGCTCAATATACAGAACTTCACAGTGGTGAGAAAAAAGAAAACCTAAGTGAAATATAATGAAAGTACCCACAAACACACACACACACACACACACACACACACACACACACACGACCGCACACAAAACCTTCCACATAGAATTAATTAAGTTCAAAAATAGACAAAACTGTCTACAGTCTACAGTTCCCAAATTGTAATTTCTGCTTAAATAATTTGTCTACATTTAGTTGTGTATGTTTGCAGAAGACAAACTTTGAAAGAAAACTGGCCCTATAAAAGCGTAATGCAGTAGTCCAGCCCACTCAATGAGGAAAGATTATGCATTGATTCATTGCAGATTTGGAGATTGCTGTAACGTGACTGGTATTATGTTGTCTGCTAGATTCCAGAATTTCAGGAACATAAACATCATGCTGAAGAGATATGTTCATTTGAGAATACTTTTGTTTTGCCGATTTTATTCTTCAACCACTGTAGAATATAATCTGAAATGACACGAGTAAGATGTAGACCCAATAGTTGTTTATCATCTGGTTGTCTACCCAAGGCATTAGCCATTAAGTCGCAGACCACCAGGGATCTGCAAGACTACGTTACATTCTATTGTGGCAGTACTTTTCTTCATCTGAAGCAGTTTCCTGCACCATAAAAGCAAAAATCACGGCGATATGACTGTTTTTTACTCAGATCACCTTTACCTGTTTGATGTCCTCTGTTACATCATCACCACCACCCTCATCCACTTACCGTTTGGAATTCATATTGTATCACTTTCTATCTCAAAATCTCAATCAATATCAGTATCATCCAAAACTCCACTTATCATTTCTTCCGAATACATTTCGAAGGTGGGGCATTTGCTTTCTGAACCTGTTGAGAATAACTGCTTTGTTGAGCAGTTTCGAATGGCGAGATGTACGTGGTAGATGCACCGTGTTGTGCAAATTAATTACGAGACATTGTCGGTACTATATTACACCATAATTATCAAATGAACACGAAATGTTGTTAAACGTGTCTGATGAGAAATGATCACGCAGCTGGTATCGTACATCTGCAAGACATCTCGCCGACTTTACTGTGGATTTACCAAAGGTCACATAATGTAATCGGCACCTCACCTTCACAGCAAGAAGCCAGCACTACAGCTCAAAGGCAGTCGTAGCGACCCAAGAAGGGGAGGGCATTTCTACCAGAAAGTTCGGCAGCCACCTCACAGACATGTATCAGTTAAGGGTTATTATGTTCAAATATGGTATACACGAGAGGTGGAGACAGCACTAAGCGGAGGTCCATGACACGTTATTTGGCTATACACAGATAATTCCGTGACACTGCAAATCTAATGTTTACTCGTGTGTGCGGTTTTTGATATTTCAAAAAGATCTTCTACACACAAACTGGCAAAGTTGGATAGTTTGTATGGCGGAATGTTGTGGAGTTACAATAATAAAATCTGACGGTTTAGCCAGAGAACAGTATGTAAAACTATTATGTCAGCAGAACCTTAAGAAACATGTTATTAATATTATTTATTCTACTACGAGGGTCATTCGATGATTATAGAGACAAATTACTTTTCATCATAATGCCCTCGAACATTTATGCACTCATTCCAACGGGCTGCGAGCTTTTTTATTCCAGCTGCAAAGAACTCTTTATCTTGATGTTTGAACCAATTTACCACTGGAACCTCTTCCCACGTAATGCCTCCTTCAGCGTACCAATAATGGAAATCACGAGGTGCTAAATCGGGACTGTAAGGGGGATGAGGCACTACTTCCCACCCATTTTGTCAATGGTTTCACAGGTTAGTTGAGCAATATGAGGATGTGCGTTTTCTTGCTGGAGAATCAGACCTATCCTCTGAGATCCACGACGTCTCTCTTTCGTGGCTGGTTTGACTTTGTTTGAAAGCAAATCCGAGTAGTATTGGCTGTTCATTGTATGCTGCTCATTGACATTCAGCATCCCAAAACACAAACACCAGCAACATGCTTGGGGTTTGAATTTTTTTCGTGACAAGAGAGTTGGTGTGCTTGCACTCCGTGCTTTGTCTTTTTGATTCCGGCCCGTAATAGTGAACCCAAGTTGCATCACGAGTTAAAATTTTGTCGAGTAAGTGCTCTCCTTCTCTTTCATAATGTTCCTTTAGCTCTGTGCACACTCCCAATCTTATTTTGTTGCGTAGCAGCGTCAACGCCTTTGAAACCCATCTTGCACATGTTTTGTGGTATTTCAGCTAGTAACAAATAATGTTATGAACTGTACCAGTATTAACTTGAACCTTATCGACTATCATTTCCACAGTCACACAATGGTCGGCACAAATAATGTCATCCGACTTTCAAGTGAGGGAGTTGAAACTGCAACTGGTCGGCCAGAACGGTGTTCGTCAGTCACAGAGTCACGACCATTTGTAAAAGTTTGCACGATTCATACAACCTTCACCATAAACTTTAGACATTCTACATTACTCACTGGTTTCTTGCCTTCAGCAAGTAAAACACTAATAACAGACACATTGTTCAACTAATGTGGACTTTTCAAGCGGACTTGTCATTTTGAAATGTATTTTTGAGGTTATAAACAAAACAATATTGATACATGAGCTGATCAAGACTCATCCCTATGATGTCAACTTAAAACCATAAGAGCTCCAAACTTGCCCTACTAACAGTTTTTTCTCCAGACCAATTTTTCTCTTTCATTATTGAATGACCCTCTTATATACCTTGCAAACGTAAGTCCGATTTAGCACATAGTTCCAATGACTCCTGTAAACTACTAAATTTGTTATTCAAATGTCTAGCCGCAGATTTGTCAAACAAACCCATGCTCATACGAACAAAATTTGTCAGTTTAACTTCACTCTGAACCAGATGCTGTTTGTGTTCGTATTTTGACAGTAGTGACCACAAATGCAGACAAAGCAGTACTGGCATTGACTTTGGTATTGTGTTTAAAGAGGAAGAAGAAAAAGGTGATGGTCCAGAGAATGGGTTAAAATGAGAGATTTACCCTTGAAAATCTGCTAAAGGAAATACTACTCTCAGAATCCGATGATTACATCAGCCTTCTTCGAATGAAGAAAACTTTTGTAAGGCCCTCTTATTTAACTACAGATAGGTCAAACAAGTCTTGCATGTACCAAGGAAGCTTGTCAATTTAACCTTACTTTTGAAGCAGATGCTTTTCATGTATAAAGAAAACAAGACGTTGCTCTGTGGAATTGTTTAAAATGACATTAATATATATATGAAAGATTTTTAATGAACATGCTACACACAGAACCTGATGATTACAGATGGACAGTGAGATGTTTAATAAGTTTTTTAAAATTACTTCGCCCTCATACTGAAAGAAGAAGAGAGCAAGTATGTAAAAATTTGTTGTGTTCTACTTGGTCCTCTAATGACAAGTTAATTACACACCTTCTTCTATGCCATGTGTAAGATATTGATTTTCTTCATAACCTCTTCCTGCAGAATATATGGCTGGGAGAGATGTGATACACCTGCAAATTTGGTAATTATCAGCGCTATTTTGTTTCTATCCTTGTTCGTAGCTTCCATATTTATGGAAACTCACTGTACTGTGAGATAAACTGTAATAACACAGTTTTTCGCTATATATATATATATATATATGCAGCAAAACATCGACACTTCCATCTTGTCAAACTTTCCATCTACAAAAATCTCTCGCAAACCCGATATATGCTTGATGAATGCAAATCCTATCTATGCTTGACAAACACATCAAACAACACAGTGCGCAGTCAAATGTCTGGCAAACATAGTAACAAATTATTTGATCCTGTACAAGAGCTGCTAATGTGACTTTGACCAAACAAACCTCGGAGCAATCTCACATCCACCAGAACTTAAATGCAGAACATCATGCGGCCTTAAGAGCTACACAGACACTGTAACAGTCACAAGCCAGTCGCGTTTTAGATGCAGAGCTTCACGAGTCTCTTATAGCTTCTGAGACACTTGAAAGATCACAACATCATTTAAATGCTGTACCACAGACAGAGAGACATCGTTCCATTACATGTAGAATGTGGGAGGCTTTTACTGATGTTTGCATTTCATTGTGATCTGTTAACTGACTTATGTTCATAATCGGTTAGCGATCTGAGGGAATATATATTAAAAATATGGTCTTGGCCATTGTAATACGTTTAAATCACAGAATAAACAGATAGTGTGTGTTCCTCTGGTGACAAAATTTCACCTGCATCACTATATCAGCCAGGGGTACCCCAAAAAAACTCATCATAACTACCGCTAAGCCAGCACAGCACGCGAATAACAGTTCGTTCTATACAGGGTGATTCCGTGATGATGACACAAACTTTCTGGAATGATGGAGATGAACAAATGAATCAATCTGGGGTAATGGACCATAGTACAGAAACGAAGGAGTCGGAAGTTGCAAGGGAGAGTCGTACTGACGCCATATAGCTCATAAGACACGCGCTTTAAGGCCATATTTACTGGAGATACGTATTCCACTGTCAGATGTATCAGAACAGTTTTGCTAGCAACTTTCACCTCGATCGTTTTCGGACCAGGTTTCCTTACCTTGAGTTTGTGACACTTCAAAGAGAGGGAATGTGTTGACATATGTAGGGCACCCAGGACACAGACCTACAAGAGGTGACTTACTGGCGTTGCGTAAACTTTTAAAAAGAATAAATGCAAATGAAGACTGTCTAAAAAAAAAAATAACACAGTTTAAGGGAAAGATACCCATGTTTCTATTCCTGATGAAGCAGCAAATGAAGTGCGAAAATATTTTGCCAGCACAAAGAAGCGGGAAAAAGAAACAGACATCACCAGTTTACGGTGAAGAAGTACAGCAGCTCTTCAATCGAGGACATGACTTTGTTTTACCATCACAAAGAACTGCGAAACAGTCATTACATCACATTAGGGATGGGAACTACACAAAATCCCGCCGATTCTATTCTTCCAAGAAAATCATTTACTGCTCAATGATAGTAGCAATTTTTACTTGCAGATGATGACAGGGGACCCAATGACAGAATACTGGTGTTTCCCAATGAAAGGGGAAAGTTTGTTTATCAAACTGTGAGTCATTCTTTGTGGATGGAACATTCAAGAGTTCGAGCAAGCAGTTTGGACAGTTGTTTGTACTCCACGCTGACATTAACAGTTCTTGGGAGGAAACAAACACCATTCCAGTTGTTTACACTTTGCTACCAAATAAAAAGTGAGGCCTGGATAGAACCCTGCATCTCCGATGATGGACTTTGAAATTACCATCGTCCAAGCAGCTAACAGTTTGTTTCCTCAAACAAAAATACCTGTTTGGAATTATCATTTTAATCAATGTTTATGGAAACAAGTTCAGTGTTGCGCCCTTGTTCCAGCCTACAAAGAAAACAAGGAAATTACGCTGTCACATTGGAATGTTTTCTGCTCTAACACCTCTTTTACTGGAAATGTTATGATGGTTGGCTGTGTATTCAGCAGGACACATCAGAAATCCAAAATCTTCAGGACTTTCATGACTAATTTGAGGACAAATGGCTCGATAAGGAACTTATGCCACAAGAGACGGGGAATTGCAGTGGAGGGTACCATCGCACTAATAACGTCTCCGTAGGATAGAACAGAAGAACAAATACATTACATCAAATGTTTATCAACTTTTACCTATTAGTGAAAAATCTTCGAGAAGATGCAGAGTACCAAAGCCACCAGTTTGACCCACTAATTTTAAACTTCATTAGTCAGCAATGAAGACAGAAGATACTATTGCAAAGGCTTTAAAGAAATTCCAAACTGATGGGAACTTATAAATCATTTCTGACTCATGCGCCTACGCACAGAAGTTATGAGGACGAAGAAAATGTCAGAATCACTGAACAAATTGTATATATTGAAAAGCAGTTCAATGCAATCACTGACAATCTTGTAAATAATGTAAACATTTTAAATAAATTTAATGGGAGACGAAAAGAAACTCTCCTCCTGGTGTTCCCTAGAAACAACGTAAAAGTCAGCTAAATGTCTCTTGAAATTTGTAAAATATACCCTAATGAAGACTGACAAGATTATCTTTTCCAGGAAATAGTCTCAGAATTCACCTCGAGAGATTCTTAGAATCAAAATCTGAATGAGTGGGCACCGAATTGAAACTCTTTACAGTGGAACTGCATGCGAATGACAAACAATTAAATCCATACTTCTCCGTCCGTTTGAAGATGACTAAACCGGCATGAAACTGGTACAGGCAAAATAAATTATCATAAAAAAGTGACTGGTCACTGTCATCAGGCTACAACAATCTTAAGAAATGCCATGTTTTTACGTTGCTACCACCCGTTCTTGTACTATCAAAATATTGAAGATTTCATTGTCACTTCTCGTTAATACAAAGGTATTAAAAATAAATTTGCCACAAAACGCGTTAAGGAGCCACTCTGAAGTTACCGTTTATCATAAGAATAAACCCGATGTAAACACACACAAACGCGATGACTGGTCAGAAATCGTAGCACACTTACACTAGTGTTTTACGCTCTCTGAAGTAGGCCGTACTTATGTATTAGATATATTACTACCGAGTTACGTTAACGAAACTTGTAACATATTCAAATGTATTAACAGCCTTCAGCGTTTTTCTTAAGCACGCTTAAGCTACGTAGTTTTTATTTCAAAAGTCGTGTACAGTCACAGCCTCTGCAGCGTTGAGCTCTGATTGTCGCGCTGCTAATGCGCAGTAAGAAACTGACAGGCTGCTTCCTGTTCCGTAGCGGAATATGGTTAGAAAGAGCCGAGAAATAGGTTGTTCTTAATGTTTTTCATAAATAAGAGATAAGTTTCCGAGTGCTTGTATTACATACGGTTGAAAAACAAGTACTCACTGGAAGCGAAGCTGAATAGGTACCGTAACAGCTGGGTAACGAAGTGCAGTTCGATGTTCACTGGTTCAAATCTCGTAATTGTAATATTCATCATTTTATATGAATAATGCTCGTGCTCTTGTTTCTAATTACGTTTTGCACGCGAAATTCCTGTTTTCATTTTCAAATACAAACTCTCAATTATTGGTATTTTATTAAAGACAGTTATAACAATTGCTTAAACTAAGAAAACTAGAACACAGAATTACTTAAACCTAACTAACCTAAGGACATCGCACACATCCATGCCCAAGGCAGGGTTCGAACCTGCGACCGTAGTGGTCGCGCGGTTCCAGACCGAAGCGCCTAGAACCGCTTGGCCACTTCGGCCGGCTGTAAGTTTGTAATATCACCGCGAAATCACCCTGTGTATTTCCACGAATTGTCCACAATCCACACCAGTTGTTCCGAACCTGGTAATTATTCCACGATGGGTAAAACATAATTTTCTGAGGGATATAAAAGAAAGAAAAGAATTGTGTTTCGTCACTAGACAAAATTCAACAAAATTGTTTTTAAAACAATTGCTAGCACCTTTAACTTCTGTAATCCTGCCGTCCTCAGTTGTATGTAATGTTACCACATGTTGATAATTTTTACTTTTGGACCATCTAATTGCAACTGAATGAAACACAATTTTCGTGCAATGAACCACAGTTTTCTTGCCATACACATTTCAGTGGCCTTGAATATGTACAATGTTTTTATATTTAGTTTTTTTTTATTTTGTGATGATGTATATATACACGCTATAAACAGTTCTGGTGGTTTGCTTTCGGTGATATAGTAGTAATTTAAAATTCTATTTATAGTTTCCGTGGATGTTGTTAAACTTGCAGTGTTTTTGTTCCATTTTTGGCCCTGTTCTTCTTCTTATAACTGTCATTTGAAATTTTGTTTTTCAGGATTCACAGCACTCGGAACTGATCACATGCTGTTTTGATTAGTGTTACCGACTGTCGAATATTATTGCCAAAGATCGAATGTTATTGCCAACAACCGAGTTTAATTTTCTGATATCTGTATCTGTTTAAGAATGCATGCGCGTATGATTTTTTTTAAATTTCTGTAACCTTTTTATTTTGTGTGCGTGTGTGTGTGTGTATGTGTGAGATCAGAGGGGAGGGAGGGATGTGTTTTTTTTTTTTTTTTTTAATGTGGCTGACTGTGCAAGTTGTATGATTTTTATCTTCTTTCTTTCATTCAGTGCAGTAGAAGGTCTGTATTGATGTGTGTTTGCTCATTTATCATGTGTTCTTTTCAGTAATGGCTTTTACGATGTGGAAATTAAAACAAATACATATCCCCCCCCCACCTGCCCTCTCTCTCTTTCTAATCACACACACACACACACACACACACACACATGGATCAAAGATGTTACAAAATTAAACTCAATAATTGGCAACGACATTTGATCTTTGGGAGTAACATTCGTTAGTCGACAACACCAACCAAAACATGGCATCAAAACAGTGTTCAGTGCCTATGAAGTCTGAAAAACACAATTTCAAATGGCAGTTATTAGAGGACCAGCTCCATAAATGGAACAAAAACACAACATGTGAAACAACATCCACGAAACCTGTAAGTTTTAAATTATTGTTACATTATAGAAAAGCCACCCACGAGAACTGTTTATAACCTATATATACGTCGTCCCAAAATGTAAACTAAATAATATAAACAAACAACATGCACGAATTTCAGGCCATTGAAAATGCCCGGTAAAGAATAAAGGCGAAACGCGTGCGTCACGAAAATTGTGTCATTCAGTTGTGATTACTAGTGTTAGCACTATTTCGTAAGACTGTGATAGTAATGACATAAATTAGCAATAATTACATTTTTTCAAATACTATCATTAACGCGTTTGACACACTGGTGAAGTTACAGTTTCTGTAATGAAAATACGAACATCTTCCTCGCACAGTCCACCCATTGCACAAATACTTTTACCACGCATCTGTGACTGTAAAAATTGAGATATGTACATAAAAAATACTTAGAATATCGCAGAAAATGCCTTCTCCGAGTTGAAGGTCGTTCCTACAGTTCACCAGAAACTGCTAAATTGTTCCTTTCTCAACAAGAGACGAACTAATTCACAGCACATTACAACTGTAACTATGTAATGACTACTACATTACTGTGGGTCTACGCTTATTATTATTATTAGTATTATTATTATTATTGTTATTACCTGGCAGCAGTCAGACACTAAGAATAGGCACCGTGAAGCCTTTCAATTTCCTACAGTTCGGAATCACGGACTTGAACGCAGAAGTGAGCAACTGTCTACAACCATTGTTGAGGGACTGTCTAAAGACGTGTAGCTAGACAATGTATTTAGACGATCTAGATATTTTGACTCGTGTACACACTTGAATGCCTTGTTTCTCGATGTTTGGTAAATATGGTTGGCCTTGGGATCTCGGCTTGTGCACTGATAATGCACTGTAATTTACTTTCTAATTCGAAAGTAGAAGAACCATGTTCAATGAACATCACTCACTGATACCGAGTATTTTTTGAGCAGTTACTCGATAACCAACTCATTGTTGGGATTTTTATATGATGCATTACTAACTTCCCATAAATAATAATGTCACGTGAAAATCTTCTGTCAACTGCACGACGTTCTCCGTTGACTACATCTCGAAAAGTGATATTTTACAATAAGAAAAACAAAAATAACAAAAAAAACGACGAAGTGTTTTCCACGTCGCAATGAGAATAACTGTAGGCCATGTCTACCAACACATTCACAGTACAAAGAATTGCGCAACATTGTCTAAAAACTGTCTCGCACAAGAAAGACTCTCAGTTGTCTATGTACAAAACGCTCGTTGTCTATAGACACTGCCTAACACACAAATCGCTTGATTTTATTTTATATTACTATGTACAAGACTTAGGGAGTCCAGGAATCAAGCGCTTTCACAAGTTACGCCTAATTGTAATGTACACATTTTTTTTATCTTGGTTGATTTTAAATGGGGAACAAAATTAGTAAGCTTTCATGGCCACTTGTTCACGAGTTGTCAGTTGGCTTCTGCCTTGGGTTCCTCGGCCTACGTTTGTTTGATCATTTTTCTGAGGTTTCGCCAGTACATGTGGCTGGCGTTGTCAAAGTTTCAACCGTCACCGTCAGCAGTGAGGGAGTGAAGCTTTGACAACGCCAGCTGGCGAAATGTCAAAAAAATTATCGAACAAACGTCGGCCAAGGAACCCAAGACAGATGCCAACAGACAATTCGTCAAGTATCTATCCTTCACGTAGACTGTAAACTTTCCTAAGGAGTTGCTGGTAGCTGCTCGTGATGCACTAGGTATTACTTCATCATTCGATAGAATCAAGCAGTACAAATTGTCTCACTGAGTCATTAGCTAGTGACTAAATATAGTTTATATTTCGCCATTTTAATAATGAAAGTGTTCACTAATAATTCCTCTCCGTTCTAAAGTTTAGTTAGACGGTAATCTTGATGGTAGCGGGATCTAGTTAGTATACCCTGAGGGGTAAATGTCTCATAATGGTGGGAAGTTTTGATCTACGCATTACTCGTCCGTCAAATGAACGAAATAACGACTCTGATGAAAAACAACAGAAAATACGAACCTCTGTGCTTTAGATGTCTTCAGGCGCAGTGATCTCGAGAGGTCAAGGGCGTGACAATTCCTCTGCACTAGGGTCGCGCAAATACTAAATTGCCGTCGTGAAAGGCACCTGCGGACTTAAGTTACTGTGTGTAGAGGGTGGGGGGGAGAAGAGGAATTCCCAAGCCGGCCGAGAGGGGAGTGGGGGGCAGAATCGTGTCAGCTGTGCCCAGACAGAGAATGGAACATTGGAACTGCGCGACACTCCAACCCAAGGACTTTCGCTTCCAGCCGTGTTGTTGGGGAGGGGGTGGGGGGGGGGGGGGTGATGGGCGAGTTTCCACTGTCCCATTTTTTTTTTCTCCTCCGCGACCTTGATGCACGACGTAACTGCGCATCGCTCCCTTCCACAGCCAGGTACTTCTACGAAATACCGCCGCAGCCCTGTCCCAGTCTCAGAAGTCAGAGGGTTGTAAAACGTCCCACTCCCGGCCTGTCCTTCACTCTGTCTTTCTCACTACTCATTTAAAAACTCCAAGTTTCGTGGAGAACGCTTTCAAAACTCCGGTATGTTCGCTGCATCCTATTTATTGCAGCATTTCATCGCTCCTCATAATTAGTCAGCTGTCACTTTTCGCACCATTTTTGCGTGTCCAAAACCGCGTACACACTAGACCAGTGGCCATCAAACTGTTTTGCTTAGGAACAAATACTGACACTGTAGGGCGATACTTGGGCCACATAGAAGAGGAGGGGGTAAAGGGGCTCGGAAAAATTCAGTTTTCACCAACCCATGGTTACTGACATAAGCTTTCCTCTTACACATTTGGAATCTACATTTTATAAGGTATCACACCAAATAGAGTGTGTCTGGGAAGTAGGGACAAATTCTTAAGTGCTGTAGAACGTGCAAAAATTGATCGAAAATATATTGTCTTTTTTTTACAAACACATTAAGTAACTTCTCTCATTTATGTACGAAAAGTTATATCCTTCATATGACCATCCAAGGCCGCGCGCCAACGAGCAATGCGTTCATTGAAGTTTTGGATGACGCGTTCACAAACATATTGGTGGGGTCAGGTTACCACCCGTAATAAAATCTAAAAAAGGGCGACTGATTGCTGCACTCTATAATTGAGGCGTTCTGTCGTAAAACATGGTAACCAACAAAATGAAAACTTACAGGAAATCGGCTATTAAGTTTTGAGGAAAATATCAAATAGTTTGCTCTAAGTAAACTCACATAACTATGTTGCGCAGATATTCTATGTGTACTGAAAAGTAAAATTCGTCTTAGCTGCTCCTCATAACATTTTGTTTGCGAATATAAGAACTAAAATCAGAGGAAAGATATCCGTAGACACCATATTTTTCATGCACGTATGAGACATTGCTACCATGTTTCACAACAACTGACGTTAAATGTTGCTTCTGGTACGTGGCAGTTACCACATAGATGGAACCTTACCAGGTTGTTTACAGTGCAGTGGTGTAACATGAGAATCACATTGGAAATAAAATAAAGTAGCCAAAAGTTGCATTACCAATTCTTTTATTAGCAGTTTTTAGGTACAATAATTTTACATTTAATGCTCAGTGACTAAGCTCGTGTACCATCCGTGATATGCCTTTGGAATATACTTGAACAGGCTGAGGACATCGCGCAATTTTTCCTTATTGACTGGTATTGGTGTATTATACAGCAGTGGAAGACGTGCGTTAAATTTCCCCAGAAAATCTTCTGTAAGAGGACGACCTTTCAGCTCAATGATATTTCTTCACCAGATCCGAAATATGATTTATAAACAGTCAGAGAATCTGGTTCTTCGCGGACCAACAGAAGTTTGATAGACGCAGCAATAACGTTCTTGGGTGCTCTAAACGATGCCTTCAGTGAAGAAACTTAAAAGAAATCTCCCTGCTGCACTCTGTACACATTAAAGGGAGCCGAGCGTTGGGCGTTTTTCAAGATCTGTCCCCATTCTTCCGGGCAGTACACATACTGAATGTGATCCCTCACATACTGCTCTACTCGGCCGAAATCTCTATCTCATGGCAACATAGTATGTCCAACAACTGGAAAAACATGTTCAACACGTTTTACACTGCCACTTGCCAATAATTTAAGCCAGAGAGCGACTATTGTCCAGTTTTTATTTTGACCACAGCAGTGATCTGATATTACTATCAGTTTCTCGCACTGTATGTCATTCACGGTGAAGTGTTTCAATATGCAACTTGCAATTTCATCACTTCCTCTCCTAGTAGCCTCGTCCCAGTAATAAAAGTACCCTACGTTTTTGGAGCAATCGCGAATGCTGAGGTTGTAGCAAAACAATTTTCTTTTGTAAAATGCAAGTCCAGTGGATAATTTTGGAATAGGCAACGCCTGTTGGAGATCAAATGTTAGAACAAGGGCTTCTTTGTCCTCTCGGGCAACTTGCAAAAATTTTTGGCCGGTAGCATGTACGTGGTGTGTCTCGATTTTGTGTCCAATTTCTTGGACATTAGCGTCATTTTTATCGTTTTCGGCTTGTTGCAGTTCAATTCTCATTGAGTCGCAGTCCTTACACGTATCTGTCTTAGGAGACTTGAATCCTATATGAAATTGTTCCGTAAATATTCTTCTGAACTTGTCTGAAGATACAGGACTGCTACCACTTTCTGAACAGAGCTGAGTATATTCTTCAAAACAACGTTTAACTGTGTATTCCATAGACATAAACATCTTATAAGGATTTTTGCGCCTGGTGTAGTGACTTTCGTATTTGGGAAGTTTTGATATAAAAGTATGCACGTTTTTTATATCGTCTTCTGAATACTTTTTCTTATGGTGCCCATGTGCACCTCTTTTATCTGATGGTGGAGTATGAGCGCCATTTTTTTTAAACCACAATTTCGACTCTCCCCCTACTTTTTTGCAGTCCGTGGATGTTGAGGAAAGCAGTTTTACATACTTCTACTTTTTGCCCTTCAACCAAGATATTGTAAGTAATGGCAAATTTTCTTCGAGAGGGACTTCCACTCTTTTTCGTACTTCTGGCAGTTTTTTAAACATCTATTAGACCAAATAGATAAGCGTTTTAGATGTTGTAGTTTCCCATTCTATTGAACTCTTCAATCACCGAGTGTCGTTCGTCAGCATCAATCTTTGAAAAACATTTTTTCTTACAAAGGCAATCCGGGCCTGCTTCTGGAGGTGCTTGTGGATTTCCTTTTCCTCGATAAGACAAATAGCTTTTACCTAAATTTCTTAATTTTTTTATTTTTTTCCTGTTGGTTTGCCCCACGTTTCCTTTTTCTACCTTTTTTGTTTGATTTTTCCTGATCATCTACAGTATTCTTTTGTGCAAGAGGTACCGACGATCTTGCATAACGGACTCTACTAGACGGATTAGATTTTCCAGAAGCAGTAGGTGGCCTTACATCCGCATTGTTTTCGTCATGACTTGGTTGTAGACCTACTGGTACATGTTTCCGATTCACAATCCTGGTTGATATTGAGCGCGGTCGATTTCTGAAACAAAACTAGGAATACTTGTATCGAAAAGCTCATTACCCTTCTTTCTAAAAAAAAAAGTGCAAGGGATAATAATAAAAATCTCGTGTGCCTCCCGATTCAGTTGCTAGTCTATCAACTTGAATCCACTTGGGAGGTTCCCGTATCCCCAACCTGCAAGAGAAGGGATCTGCAGTTCATCGCGGAAGCCGAACCGCGGCTGTATCTGGCGTAATTCGTATCTTATTGTAAACGATCGGTCAGAAGATTAACTGAAAACGCTTCGTGATCCGACCAGGATTCAATCTCGTGACCTTTGGCTTGGTAGCCAAACGCTTAAGTCGCTACACTACAGGACGTAAGGTAAAAGTGTTGTGTTTACGTTTCAGGTAGACATTTCTTCTGAAGAGCTGAGTTACACCATGATAATAGAAAAAATCCTGAGTGATTGAACCTAGTGGGTGTAAAACATGGAAACTCTAGTAGACACCGTGGTCACCTTCGCACATATTTATAATTTGCTAGTCAAAATGAAACCTATTTCGGTTATTTCTATATAATGCATTGCGTTTATGTTTTACGAAGTTTGGTTACGACGTACTCAGTTCATATTTGATAAAAGGAACGTTCAGAATTTCCGTTTTTGAAAAGTTTCAGTACGGAACAGGCAGTAAAACTTGGTAAATGCAGTACATACCATCTTTTACTTCAAACAGATTAAGAAATAAAGGCATCTGTTCTTACCTTTTTAAGGAGTAATTTGCATCCGATTTGTCTGTACTCATAAACAGGATAATACTCTGGGCTTTCATCTTCGTCATTACAGGAAGAACTGTAGTCAGAACTATCGTTAGCGCTCAAAACTTTCGATTCAAGTTCCTCATCACTACGGACTGTGTCGGGCCGACATGTTTGTTACTTACAATGTTTTACCTGAAGTCAGCTGTCACTTACAATAACATAATACCAACGTACACATCTCCTTCACCAACCTATGAAATCAGCTGTAAGGAGTCCGACGTTGCCAAAAACGCCAATTGGCAAAAATTGTTAGATACCATGTTTTACGACCGAGTGCCTCAATTTATAGATATAAATCTTGGTGGGATGCCGTACTTAATCATCCTTCAATTGGTGTATTGTTTGTGATTTGTTCACGTACCCTTCTGATTTCACAAATCGCCCTAAAAAAAGTCACATGGTGTAAGATCGCATGATGTGGCAGGCCATCCTGGTTGCTGCGCAAAGGAATAAGTTTTTGACTAAACTTTTCATTCAGCAGAACAATTATTTCACAGGATGTCTGACATCTCGCACCAAAAATGGTCATTTTCATTAATAAGAGGGAGAAACCAATCAGAAAGCGTGTTTCGGTAACGGTCGCCGTTCACAGTGACGGCAGCTCCCTCATAATTTTCAAAAACGGCCGGGCAGCTTACTTTGCCCACAGCTCGCACCACACAGTCGTGCATTGTGGACGCATCTCATCTTCCACTGTCACTTCAGTTCGACATACCCAATGTGGTGGAAGGCGCCTCATCTTTTTCATGAAGTTCTCGTTCTCCGCTCCTCGAGCCAAGACCCATTGAGCAAATCTCTCTCTCTTCCTGCAGGCTTCAACGCTTTGTGTAAGTTGAATCTTGTACGCAAGCATTTTCAGATCTTTTGAAAGGATTTCCTGCAGTGAACGTGGTAAAAAATTCAATTGTTGAGCTGGTCGGCCGGCCGGAGTGGCCGTGCAGTTCTAGGCGCTACAGTCTGGAACCGAGCGGCCGCTACGTCGCAGGTTCGAATCCTGCCTCGGGCATGGATGTGTGTGATATCCTTAGGTTAGTTAGGTTTAATTATGGCGTACGGTTCCACTATCACGCAAGACGGCAA
Organism: Schistocerca cancellata; assembly: GCF_023864275.1. NCBI lineage: Eukaryota > Metazoa > Arthropoda > Insecta > Orthoptera > Acrididae > Schistocerca > Schistocerca cancellata. The sequence continues at coordinate 15,136,123 of NC_064637.1, forward strand.
TGTTTTCTTCTGTTCGAATAGAACGCGATCGTCCTGTGTTTTTAACGTTTGAAGCAGAACCCTTGGTGTCAAACTTCCGAATCAACTTCCGAACTGATGTTTCGGTCGCAGCAGCATTACGTCCAAGTGTCACACGCAATTCACGAATGGTTGCCGTGGGACTTTCACTATTTTTGTAATAACTTTTTAGAACCTCGATAGGTTGCTCAGTTGTCATCTGGTCCATGACGAAAATAAACATCAAAGAACAATGCCCACCACACAGAAGTTATCAGGCTACTAATGTGAAGGCTCGCAGATAAGAAACATAAAAAACCACGGCAGCTAGCCGTGGTATGACAAAATGGCGAAAAATTCAAATTCGTCCTCACTTCGCAGACGCCCGCTATTTTTAAGTGGAAAAGAAAATAGCATATATTAACTAAATGCATTTTTCAGAAGGCTTATGTAGCGACTCATTTTTCGTTCCCAAGCGGGCACTGTGGCCTTGCCACCGTAACGAGTTCCCACGTTTGTTTTTGTGATTTCGGAGCACATTTTGTAGGAGTCTTCACGCCCTACTATTTCAAAGAATACCAAGCTTCAGTCTGGAACCGCGCGACCGCTACGGTCGCAGGTTCGAATCCTGCCTTGCGCGTGGATACGTGTGATGTCCTTAGGTTAGTTGGTTTAAGTAGTTCTAAGTTGTAGGAGACTGATGACCTCAGATGTTAAGTCCCATAGTGCTTAGAGCCAATACCAAGCGTCAGTAGCAGACCATTTACAATCGAGGTTTTGTATTGGGGCAGATAAACAGAACAGTGACGGCTTTAAATAATATAAATTTATTAATTTAAAATAAAAAATAAATGTCGTATGACTAGGGCCTCCCGTCGGGTAGACCGTTTACGGAGATAATCGGCGTAGAGGTTTTCCGAGGGAATGTATCAAATACAATTAACACATTAACCGACAATGTATGTGTAGCGCAATCGGTAGCGTTTTCTACAGATCATGGTTCGATGGTTCAAGTCTCGTCTGAATTAAATAAATCGTTCAATTTGAAATACGTACAGCTCGTAATTGTAAAATTCATCATCACTTTTTTTATGGATAATGCATGTCTTCTTGTTTCTAATTAAATATTGCACGCGAAACTCCTATTTTCATTTCAAATATACATTCTTAATGATCGATATTTTATGAATGACTGTTAATAATAAAGGTTGCTTAAATTAAGAAAACATAACAGTTTAATTTAAGAGGAAAATGAAAAACCAAATGCCGGCCGGAGTGGCCGTGCGGTTCTAGGCGCTACAGTCTGGAACTGCGTGACCGCTACGGTCGCAGGTCGAATCCTGCCTCGGGGATGGATGTGTGTGATGTCCTTAGGTTAGTTAGGTTTAAGTAATTCTAAGTTCTAGGGGACTGATGACCACAGCAGTCCCATAGTGCTCAGAGCCATTTGAACCATTTGAACAATCAAGTACCCTTTATTTGGACTGTGTCCATTGTTTTATACCACAGATGTAGATAAGTGTCGCAGAAATGTGAAAAACAATCATTTTCACAGCATCGAGCACACCATACAATGCCGTATTTTTACATGTCACTGTACCGGTACAATGTGAACCCATCAGAACTGATCTGGACCCAAGTTAGGGGATTTGGCCCGAGAAATAACAAGACTGTTAAACTGCCGGACGTACTGGAAGTATAACGCACGCAGGTGATTTACATGTTACTGCCGAACCCTGGTGGGATGTAGAACGGCTCTTCACTAAAGGTGCAAATGCGGCGCCTGGGCGGCTTCATGGATTCTGTTGATGATCGACTCATTAGCAACGTAGCAGGTGACACTTCCAGAACTGAAACGTATTTCTCGGATTCTTATGATGAAGGAGCTAAGAGATTACCTTACGACTGAATGTAATGAATACCTTCATTGGCTTCAGTATTCAACAGTACGGTGAAATCTTCGCAGTACGATTCTGCAGCACACAGAGCTCGCTCAGAAAAAATATTCTGTGTTTAAGTTAGGAATTTTCATCACTCCTGTTTGTAATTAGAATAAAATGTAAAGAGAGAAGGACAGCATTTTATGCTTTCCGTTTGGTCACCTAAGAAGCGCGCGATAGTCCTGGAATTTTGCCAAATATTATTTCATTCTTTTTAAAAATTAAGTGATACTCGAAGCTATATACAGGGTGTACATAAAGTCCGGGAACACTTTCAATTATTTATTGCTCAAGAACTAAACATTGAACATATGTCATACGTATTGCATTTTGAAGAAAAAGTTTGAAAGTTTTTTTTAGAAACATTCGATATGGGAACCATGAGTGACCCGCCAGACGTCAGTACGGTAATCGAATTCTTGCCATACCCGTCCCAGCATGGCATCTTCGACTGTGGCGGTCGCTTGCCGTATTCTCTCCCGGAGCTCTGCTACACACACCAGGCCTTTAATGTGTCCCCACAGAAAAAAGTCACACAGAGTGAGATGTGATCGGGGAGGCCATATCATGAAACAGCTCTCCCCTTCTGTAGCACGGCCGATCCATCGATGCGGCAGCTCCATCTACATGGATACTCAGCAAATCACATTCAAGTGCCTGGCAGAGGGTTCAGCGAACCACCTTCACAATTCTCTATTATTCCAATCTCGTACAGCGGGCGGAAAGAATGAACACCTACATCTTTCCGTACGAGCTCTGATTTCCCTTATTTTATCGTGGTGATCGTTCCTCCCTATGTAAGTCGGTGTCAACAAAATATTTTCGCATTCAGAGGAGCAAGTTCGAGATTGGAATCTCGTGAGAAGATTCCGTCGCAACGAAAAACGCCTTTCTTTTAATGATGTCCATCCCAAATCCTGTATTATTTCTGTGACACTCTCTCCCATATTTCGCGATAGTACAAAACGTATTGCCTTTCTTTGAACTTTTTCGATATACTCAGTCAGTCCTATCTGGTAAGGATCCCACACCGCGCAACAGTATTCTAAAAGAGAACGGACAAGCGTAGTGTAGGCAGTCTCCTTAGTAGATCTTTTACATTTTCTAAGTGTCCTGCCAATGAAACACAGTCTTTGGTTAGCCTTCCCCACAACATTTTCTGTGTGTTCCTTCCAATTTAAATTGTTCGAAATTGTAATACCTAGGTATTTAGTTGAATTTACGGCTTTTAGATTACACTTATTTATCATGTAACCAAAGTTTGAGTTCCTTTTAGCACTCATGCGGATGACCTCACACTTTTCGTTATTTAGGGTCAACTGCCACTTTTCGCGCCATTCCGATATTTCTTCTAAATAGTTTTGCAGTTTGTTTTGATCTTCTGGTGACTTTATTAGTCGATAAACGACAACGTCATCTGCAAACAATCGAAATCGTTTATATAGATAAGGAACAGCAAAGGGCCTATAACACTGCCTTGGGGAACGCCAGAAATCACCTCTGTTTTACTCGATGACTTTTCGTCAATTACTACGAACTGTGACCCCTCTGATAGGAAATCACAGATCCAGTCACATAACTGAGACGTTATTCCATAAGCACGCAATTTCACTACGAGCCGCTTGTGTGATACAGTGTCAAAAGCCGTCCGGAAATCCAGAAACACGGAATCGATATGAAATCCCTTGTCAATAGTACTCAGCACTTCATGTGAATAAAGAGCTAGTTGTGTTTCACAGGAACGACGTTTTCTAAACCCATGTTGACTGTGTGTCAATAGACCGTTTCCTTCGAGGTAACTCATTATGTTCGAACACAATATATGTTCTAAAATCCTGCTGCATATCGACGTTAACGATATTGTTGTTGTCGTGGTCTTCAGTCCTGAGACTGGTTTGATGCAGCTCTCCATGCTACTCTACCTGTGCAAGCTTCTTCATCTCCCAGTACTTGCTGCAACCTACATCCTTCTGAATTTGCTTAGTGTATCCATCTCTTGGTCGCCCTCTATGATTTTTACCCTCCACACTGTCCTCCAATGCTAAATTTGTCATCCCTTGATGCCTCAGAACATGTCCTACCAACCGGTCCCTTCTTCTTGTCAAGTTGTGCCACAAACTCCTCTTCTCCGCAATACCTCATTAGTTATGTGATCTACCTATCTAATCTTCAGCATTCTTCTGTAGCACCACATTTCGAAAGCTTCTATTCTCTTCTTGTCTACACTATTTATCGTCCATGTTTCACTTCCATACGTGGCTACACTCCATACAAATACTTTCAGAAACGACTTCCTGACAATTAAATCTATACTCGATGTTAACAAATTTCTCTTCTTCAGAAAAGCTTTTCTTGCCATTGCCAGTCTACCTTCTATAACCTCTCTACTTCGACCATCATCAGTTATTTTGCTCCCCAAATAGCGAAACTCCTTTACTACTTTAAGTGTCTCATTTCCTAATCTAATTCCCTCAGCATCACCCGACTTAATTCGACTACATTCCATTATCCTCGTTTTGCTTTTGTTGATGTTCATCTTATATTCTCCTTTCAAGACACTGTCCATTCCGTTCAACTGCTCTTCCCAAGTCCTTTGCTGTCTCTGACAGAATTACAATGTCATCGGCGATCCTCAAAGTTTTTATTTCTTCTCCATGGATTTTAATACCTACACCGAATTTTTCTTTTGTTTCCTTTACGGCTTGCTCAATATACAGATTGAATAACATCGGGGATAGGCTACAACCGTGTCTCACTCCCTTCCCAACCACTGCTTCCCTTTCATGTCCCTCGACTCTTATAACTGCCATCTGGTTTCTGTACAAATTGTAAATAGCCTTTCGCTCCCTGTATTTTACCCCTGCCACCTTTAGAATTTGAAAGAGAGTATTCCAGTCAACGTTAACGATAAGGGCCTGTAATTTAGTGGATTACTCCTACTACCTTTTTTAATATTCGTGTGACCTGTGCAACTTCCCAGTCTTTGGGTACGGATCTTTCGTCGAGCGAACGGTTGGCTTGGCTTCCGCTCCACGTGAAACGAAATCCAATGCGATTCAAGCAAACGCGGAGGAGTACGTAGCGTAATGTTTACATCATTCTTATGATGAACAGAGTATAGTTTGACCACTTCTCGACAGGCGGCAGCGTTGTTCAGGGCAAAATACACTACTGGCCATCAAAATTTCTGTCCGCAGCTCTTGGTCGTGTGGTAGCGTTCTCGCTTCCTGCGCCCGGGTTCCCGGGTTCGATTCCCAGCGGGGTCAGGGATTTTCTCTGCCTCGTGATGACTAGGTGTTGTGTGATGTCGTTAGGTTAGTTAGGTTTAAGTAGTTCTAAGTTCTAGGGGACTGATGACCATAGATGTTAAGTCCCATAGTGCTCAGAGCCATTAAAATTGCTACACCAAGAAGAAATGCAGATGATAAACGGGTATTCATTGGACAAATATAATATACTAGAACTGACATGTGATTACATTTTCACGCAATTTGGATGCATAGATCCTGAGAAATCAGTACCCAGAACAACCACCTCTGGCCGTAATAACGGCCTTGATACGCCTGGGAATTGAGTCAAACAGAGCTTGGTTGGCGTGTACAGGTACAGCTGCCCATGCAGCTTCAACACGATACCACAGTTCATCAAGAGTAGTGACTGGCGTATTGTGACGAGCCAGTTGCTCGGCCACCGATGACCAGACGTTTTCAATTGGAGAGAGATCTGGAGAATGTCCTGGCGAGGGCAGTAGTCGAACATTTTCTGTATCCAGACAGGCCCGTACAGAACCTGCAACTGGCGGTCGTGCGTTATCCTGCGGAAATGTAGGGTTTCGCAGGGATCGAATGAAGGGTAGAGCCACGGGTCGTAGCACATCTGAAATGTAACGTCCACTGTTCAAAGTGCCGTCAGTGCGAACAAGGGGTGACAGAGACGTGTAACCAACGGCACCCCATACCGTCACGCCGGGTGATACGCCAGTATGGCGATGACGAATACACGCTCCCAATGTGCGTTCATCGCGATGTCGCCAAACACGGATGCGACCATCACAATGCTGTAAACAGAACCTGGATTCATCCGAAAAAATGACGTTTTGGCATTCACGCACCCGGGTTCGTCGTTGAGTACACCATCGCAGGCGCTCCTGTCTGTGATGCATCGTCAATGGTAACCGCAGCCGTGTTCTCCGAGCTGATAGTCCGTGCTGCTGCAAACGTGTCGAACTGTTCGTGCAGATGGTTGTTGTCTTGCAAACGTCCCCATCTGTTGACTCAGGGATCGAGACGTGGTTGCGCGATCCGTTACAGCCGTGCGGATAAGATTCGTGTCATCTCGACTGGTAGTGATACGAGGCCGTTAGGATCCAGCACGGCGCCCCGTATTACCCTCCTTAACCCGCCGATTCCATATTCTGCTAACAGTCATTGGATCTCGACCAAATCGAGCAGCAATGTCGCTATACGATAAACCGCAATCGCGATAGGCCTTTATCAAAGTCGGAAACGTGATGGTACGCATTTCTCCTCCTTACACGAGGCATCACAACAACGTTTCACCAGGTAATGCCGGGCAAACTGCTGTTTGTGTATGAGAAATCGGTTGGAAACTTTCCTCATGTCAGCACGTTGTAGGTGTCGCCACCGGCGCCAACCTTGTGTGAATGCTCGGAAAAGCTAATCATTTGCGTATCACAGCATCTTCTTCCTGTCGTTAAATTTTGCGTCTGTACTACGTCATCTTCGTGGTGTAGCAATTTTAATGGCCAGTAGTGTATATGCAATGGCCACTTTTCCCATCTTGGCCTCTTTACCACTCCTACCCCTAACCATCTTACAATTAACTGATAACTGCCATAAAATAGTTTCTTATATTAATTAATAACAGTAACTGCAATCTGAGACAGGATCACGAATGTTTACTAAATGCTTTGAACGCCATTTTTCTTTCGCTCGTTGCACTGTACGAGGTCTGTTCAAAAAAATTCCGGAACATTCCTAATTTCGCACCAATGGTGTGTTGGAGAGGAATGCGATTGGCATCCCTGATCACGCCCATGTTCAGTGTATAACTGCCGAAAGTTTCATTGTTATATGTCCGTTAGTTACTGTTCAGTGCTGTATTGAGTAGAACGTTGTGTGGCACAGTTTGCGAATTTCGAGATGGCAGAGTTAGAGGATCATCGCTTTCTGCATTAAATTTTGCGTGGAACTGAAGAAAACCTTTACAGAAACACACGAAATGATGCAGGAAGCCTACGGTGATGAGTGCTTAAGCCGTACTCGATGTTACGAAGGGTTCACACAGTTTACAGGTGGCCGGATAGAAGTTAAAGATGACCCTCGTTCAGGACGCCCTTCGATATCTACCGACGACGCTCGTGTCAGGGAGGACAGCGAAATTGTGCGTGCCAATCGAAGACTGACTGTCCGAGAGGTTGCAGAAGAATGTAACATTTCAGTCGGATCATATCATGAAATCCTGACACAGCATCTTGGAATGCATCGTATTGCTGCGAAGTTCGTCCCACAGCTCGTGGGTGTAGGCCAGTAAGATCTTCGCATCGCCATCTGTCAAGAGCTTTTGGATGAGAACGAGATGTTCCTTAAGACAATTGTAATTGGTGATGAGACGTGGGTCTACGGTTATGCTGTTGACACCAAAGTTCAATCTTCACAATGAATCGGGGAGGGTTCTCCAAGACAAAATAAGCTCGTCAGGTCAGGTCAAACGTCAAAGCCATGCTGATAGCTTTCTTTGACTTTGAAGCATTAGTTCATCATGTATTTGTGCCACACGGACAAACTGTTAATTGATGGTACTATCGGGACATGTTGCGAGAAAATGTGAGAAGGAAACGGTATGAAGTGTGAAGAGACAATTCATGGCTTTTGCACCCGCACGATCATCCCTATTGGTGCGTGACTGTTGTACAAAAAACTCACTTTGCTGCCTCATCCTCCATACTCTCCAGATCTGGCCCATGCAGACTTTTTTTTATTTCCAAAATTGGAAGCCCCGTTGAAAGGACGAAGACGCAATGATAGACAAAAGAAAATTCTCAGGCTGCGCTTCGCGCGATCCAGCAAGAGGCGTACCAAGACTGCTTTCGGAAGTGGAAGCGGCGTTGGGAGCGGTGTATCAATTGTGGAGGGGAGTATTTCGAAGAGGACCGTGCACAGTAAGTAAAAGGTAAGCGTAGAAAAAATTTGTCGAGTGGGTTCCGAAATTTTTTTAACAGACCTCGGATTACAACAGCCTTAATTTGTTCTCGTACTACTTGCTACAAACATGCACCATATTTGAAAATGACCATCTCTGTAATGCTCATTCATGAATTCGTGTAACTTCCGTCTGACATTTTTATCACATCAGCCAATCGGTGCTAGCTACGAACGCTCGCGGGTTCTCGGCATTGGAGGAAAAATTCCCCCTTTCACTTCTATTACGGGAAGATCAGTTTGGATTCCGTAGAAATGTTGGAACACGTGAGGCAATACTGACCTTAGAAGAAAGATTAAGGAAAGGCAAACCTACGTTTCTAGCATTTGTAGCTTTTCACAACGTTGACTGGAACACTCTCTTTCAAATTCTGAAGGTGGCAGGAGTAAAATACAGGGAACAAAAGGCTATTTACAAATTGTACAGAGTCGAGGGACATGAAAGGGAAGCAGTGGTTGGGAAGGGAATGACACAGGGTTGTAGCCTATCCCCGATGTTATTCAATCTGTATATTGAGAAAGCAGTGAAGGAAACAAAAGAAAAATTCGGAGTAGGTATTAAAATCCTTGGAGAAGAAATAAAAACATTGAGGTTCGCCGATGACATTGTAATTCTGTCAGAGACAGCAAAGGACCTGGAAGAGCAGCTGAACGGAATGCATAGTGTCTTGAAAGACGGCTATAAGATGAACATCAACAAAAGCAAAACGAGGATAATGGAATGTAGTCGAATTAAGTCGGGTGATGCTGAGGGAATTAGATTAGGAAATGAGACACTTAAAGTAGTAAAGGAGTTTTGCTATTTGGGGAGACAAATAACTGATGGTCGAAGTAGAGAGGATATAAAATGTAGACTGGTAATGGCAAGGAAAGCGTTTCTGAAGAAGAGAAATTTGTTAACATCGAGTACATATTTAAGTAGCCATGTACGGAAGTGAAACGTGGACGATAAATAGTTTAGACAAGAAGACAATAGAAGCTTTCAGAATGTGGTGCTACAAAAGAATGCTGAAGATTAGATGGTTACATCACATAACTAATGAGGAGATTGTTGTTGTTGTGGTCTTCAGTCCTGAGACTGGTTTGATGCAGCTCTCCATGCTACTCTATCCTGTGCAAGCTTCTTCATCTCCCAGTACCTACTGCACCCTACATCCTTCAGAATCTGCTTAGTGTATTCATCTCTTGGTCTCCCTCTACGATTTTTACCCTCCACTCTGCCCTCCAATACTAAATTGCTGATCCCTTGATGCCTCAGGACATGTCCTCCCAACCGATCCCTTCTTCTAGTCAAGTTGTGCAACAAACTCCTCTTCTCCCTAATCCTATTCAGTACCTCCTCATTAGTTACGAGATCTACCCATCTAATCCTCAGCATTCTTCTGTAGCACCACATTTCAAAAGCTTCTATTCTCTTCTTGTCCAAACTATTTATCGTCCATGTTTCACTTCCGTATATGGCTACACTCCATACAAATATTTTCAGAAACGACTTCCTGACACTTAAATCTATACTCGATGTTAACAAATTTCTCTTCTTCAGAAATGCTTTCCTTGCCATTGCCAGTCTAAATTTTATATCTTCTCTACTTCGACCACCATCAGTTATTTTGCTCCGCAAATAGCAAAACTCCTTTACTACTGTAAGTGTTTCATTTCCTAATCTAATTCCCGCAGCATCACCGGATTTAATTCGACTGCATTCCATTATTCTCGTTTTGCTTTTGTTGATGTTCATCTTATATCCTCCTTTCAAGACACTGTCCATTCCGTTCAGCTGCTCTTCCCAAGTCCTTTGCTGTCTCTAACAGAATTATAATGTCATCGGCGAACCTCAAAGTTTTTATTTCTTCTCCATGGATTTTAATACCTACTCCGAACTTTTCTTTTGATTCCTTTACTGCTTGGTCAATATACAGATTGAATAACATCGGGGAGAGGCTACAACCCTATCTCACTCCCTTCCCAACCACTGCTTCCCTTTCATGCACCTCGACTTTTATAACTGCTCTGTATTGCACTTCCTAGTTATTGGCCTGTTCACTCCTACTTTACCTTTTTTTCACAGTCCAGTAACCTTTCTTTCTGTCTTCGTGCTTTATCTGCGTTCCGTTTTTGGCGGACTGTGCACTGTGCCCTCTTACCACTAAATCTGAGGGCAATGCGATGGGGAGTTTCCCTTACGAGCGCTCAGCAGTACGTTGAACGCGGCACGCTCTACGTTGACGTAAGCACGGTCCGTGTGCCGAAAGCTTCAGTAAGGGAGCGCATTCGTTTTACTGACGACTGGATCGCGCATCCAAGGATCTTTTTACTCGCACTTGGAAGTATCGTCACTGCTGTCGGCTGCATCGTGGGAATGGGTGGTTTGTTCTTCTTGCGCGCTCTCAGGCTGGGCGCACACGAGCGCCATCAGTAAGCACTCTTCAAAGTCTCGACGGCTTTGTTCTCGACCCACGGCATCGGATGACGACACCCGTGTGCGGACTGTGGTTAAGCTCAGGAGGAAACAACTGCAGGACGCCGCGCTGTCAAGTTTTGCAGAAAAGCGTACATTTTGCTCCTACGCTAACTAGGAGGGATCCCAGCGGCGGGATCGATTTTTCGAAACAATCTATACGGTGATGTATTTTGGGGTCCAATGAAACACACCCTGTAACCATTCACCCTGGTGAGCTTACGTTTGATAGTAATTGGCGATAAAAATCTAAATTTCGCATGGTGATGTATAGCTTTAAAAATGGTTGCTCAGCGAAATGATGAAGGTATTGTCCTCACATGCCGAAGGTTGCCGGTTCGAATTTCATCAGGTTCATCGAATTTTTTTATTTTAAAATCGTTATCGAAATGATTTTGGTCGTTATTTTTATTCAATAGATTGATTTAGCCGGCCGGTGTGGCCGAGCGGTTCTAGGCGCTACAGTCTGGAATTGCGCGACCGCTACGGTCGCAGGTTCAAATCCTGCCTCGGGCATGGATGTGTGTAATATCCTTAGGTTAGTTAGGTTTAAGTAGTTCTAACTTCTAGGGGACTGATGACCTTAGAAGTTAACTCCCGTAGTGCTCAGAGCCATTTTATTTAATTGATTTAAATGTAATTTTTTTGTATTTATTCCTTACGTCACTTTAATTAACATTTTACTTCTTCAGTTGCTCTTATTTTTTCTTCTCATCGTTCTTTCCCGCTTGGAACCTAGGCGCGTTTGAATCTAAAGCCTAGTTTACACGACGACATTGCGTTGCGCCACTCGTTGCGTGGAATGAGTTGCACGCAAGTGGTTTCATATATGAGAGTCGGCGACACCAATATACACTTCAGTTTCGTCGTTTTGTGTGTCCCTGATGCGTGTCTGTAATAAAACTTTTGGCAGCTGCATGTCGCACGTGATGGAGTTAAAGCTTGTTGAATGGAATCGCTGCATAAGAAAAAATGTTCAAATGTGTGTGAAATCTTATGGGACTTAACTACTCAGGTCATCAGTCCCTAAGCTTACACACTACTTTACCTAAACTATCCTAAGGACAAACACACACACCCACGCCCGAGGGAGGACTCGAACCTCCGCCGTGACCAGCTGCACAGTCCATGACTGGAGCGCCTCAGACCGCTCGGCTAATCCCGCACGGCGCTGCATAAGAAAAAAAAAAGAAACGTGTTTCGATTCGTGACTGGATGCTCAGCATCCTTGCTGTAATAATTTCTCACGGAAGATCCAAAAAGTTCTTCTAATTATCTTAGAATGTCACCAGAACCGTTCACGTTTCTTCTAAATAGAGTTAATTATGCGATAAGGAATAAAGATACCGTAATGCATGAAGCACTGTCGTCCGAACTGAAATTACGTATCATATTTCGTGCATTACAATCGAGAACACTCGGCATGCTATAAGATACGGTTGTAGTCGGTGATGACGCTTTTTCATTAACACAAATAATTATTAACGTTAACAGTAATAATTATTACATTAGCAATAGTAATTATTCGAAGGAGGCCTCACTAAGAAGAGAATGGTTTGCAAACTACTCACGTGAAGATAGACCTGTACAGTGGCAATATTCCAAAATTCTAACATATGTGAGTGGGGAGCACTGCAGCGACGTTTTATATAGAGGAATACTGAATAAAGAATGCAGCTTCTTGAATTTGTATAGCCTTCCCTCCCGTCAACAAAATTCCTTAACAAACAGTCGAACGATGGGATTTTAGTCATGTAGACGGGAGCATTGCCACAGCTAGAATTACACTTGCTTGTACCTTTCTTAATTCAGTTGTATGTGTGCTCCTAACTCAAATTTTGCGCTGAAGCTCAGATATTGTCAAACCATCTATGTTATGATCGCACACGACGGTCTCAGCGGCAGCAATATGTTGCTTATTTTTGTAATCAGCATCAGTGAAATCCCACAAACACCTATGCAAAGCATAGATATTCAAAAAGCGAACATTATTCTCCGTTCCCCACTTCATATTTTCCGTTTGTCTACACTCTACGAACACACATAACCTCAAAACTCATGCAACTAGTGGCGCCAAAGTTGGAACACGCCGAAAGTGTTTAGTTTCACCAACGAGTTGCGCAAACGCGCGGCGTACATGCGCAGTGGCCGATGGCGCAGTTGCCTGTAACCTAGTTTTGTCGTATAAACTAGGCTTAATTATTTTTGTTTATCTGTCATAATGTTCAGACATTTGAAGATGCCGATCTGTCGGTTAAAAAACATAAGATGAAATAACCTATTTATATTACTGTGTTAAAGTGTCAGAAATGTATATTTCGTTACAAGATGTGCATCTTCTTGCATGACAGTCGTCATACAAACATTCCAATCATAAATTATTATTGCACTATGGACAAAAACATGGATGATGAGTTAAAAGAAAGCAGGGATTTTACGTAAAACGAAATTAAAGCACAATGATAAATAGAAATAATGAATGCAATAACATGGACGAAAATGTCAAATGACAAAATGGAAGCAATTAAATCGATGTTAATACATGGCAATAATGAAAATCACATGAACAATTAGTCCAAGTGAAAAAAGGCTGACAGGAAGAAAAATGAGAGCAACTGATGTACACTCCTGGAAATTGAAATAAGAACACCGTGAATTCATTGTCCCAGGAAGGGGAAACTTTATTGACACATTCCTGGGGTCAGATACATCACATGATCACACTGACAGAACCACAGGCACATAGACACAGGCAACAGAGCATGCACAATGTCGGCACTAGTACAGTGTATATCCACCTTTCGCAGCAATGCAGGCTGCTATTCTCCCATGGAGACGATCGTAGAGATGCTGGATGTAGTCCTGTGGAACGGCTTGCCATGCCATTTCCACCTGGCGCCTCAGTTGGACCAGCGTTCGTGCTGGACGTGCAGACCGCGCGAGACGACGCTTCATCCAGTCCCAAACATGCTCAATGGGGGACAGATCCGGAGATCTTGCTGGCCAGTGTAGTTGACTTACACCTTCTAGAGCACGTTGGGTGGCACGGGATACATGCGGACGTGCATTGTCCTGTTGGAACAGCAAGTTCCCTTGCCGGTCTAGGAATGGTAGAACGATGGGTTCGATGACGGTTTGGATGTACCGTGCACTATTCAGTGTCCCCTCGACGATCACCAGTGGTGTACGGCCAGTGTAGGAGATCGCTCCCGACACCATGATGCCGGGTGTTGGCCCTGTGTGCCTCGGTCGTATGCAGTCCTGATTGTGGCGCTCACCTGCACGGCGCCAAACACGCATACGACCATCATTGGCACCAAGGCAGAAGCGACTCTCGTCGCTGAAGACGACACGTCTCCATTCGTCCCTCCATTCACGCCTGTCGCGACACCACTGGAGGCGGGCTGCACGATGTTGGGGCGTGAGCGGAAGACGGCCTAACGGTGTGCGGGACCGTAGCCCAGCTCCATGGAGACGGTTGCGAATGGTCCTCGCCGATACCCCAGGAGCAACAGTGTCCCTAATTTGCTGGGAAGTGGCGGTGCGGTCCCCTACGGCACTGCGTAGGATCCTACGGTCTTGGCGTGCATCCGTGCGTCGCTGCGGTCCGGTCCCAGGTCGACGGGCACGTGCACCTTCCGCCGACCACTGGCGACAACATCGATGTACTGTGGAGACCTCACGCCCCACGTGTTGAGCAATTCGGCGGTACGTCCACCCGGCCTCCCGCATGCCCACTATACGCCCTCGCTCAAAGTCCGTCAACTGCACGTACGGTTCACGTCCACGCTGTCGCGGCATGCTACCAGTGTTAAAGACTGCGATGGAGCTCCGTATGCCACGGCAAACTGGCTGACACTGACGGCGGCGGTGCACAAATGCTGCGCAGCTAGCGCCATTCGACGGCCAACACCGCGGTTCCTGGTGTGTCCGCTGTGCCGTGCGTGTGATCATTGCTTGTACAGCCCTCTCGCAGTGTCCGGAGCAAGTATGGTGGGTCTGACACACTGGTGTCAATGTGTTCTTTTTTCCATTTCCAGGAGTGTATTTCATACGATGACTAATACGACGTGACGAATGAATAGAAAAAAATTACATTTAAACCAATGAACTGAATATAAGTAATGATGGAAGCCATTTCGACGAAGACTTAAAAATAAAAATTTAAATGTACTTGATGAGAGTCGAACTAACCACTTTCTCCACAGGAGGTGAGTATCTTCGCAATTACGCTGTGCAACCACTATGTCATTTGATACCATTTTTAAATCTATAGAGGAATATGGGAAATTCGTATTTTTTTTTCGTCGATTACTCGTAAACGAGTTAAATCGTACGTTAACCTACATCGCCGTACAGATTGTTTCAAAAAGTCGACCCCAGTGTTGGGGGCCTCTCCTTGGGAGGAATTTTCCCGTCACTACATTTATTTGCGCGGTTAAGTGAGCGGTGCCCAGCTTTTCTGGGGACCGAGCTAAACAATTACGCAAGATGTTTTGCATACACTGCATCGGCCATTAGAGAAGATCGCCATTTAATAATTCTACCAACGGACAAAGGCAACCACGGTTCTTTCATAGAACGATTATCTGGGAAAAATTATCATTTAGTTTAGGACTGAAGACTGCAGAACGACCCAACTGAACGTATAAAACGGAAGGCAAGCTCGTCTGAAGAAGAGTTCATTACCTGACGATGGGCCTAATCTGCCGTACCGCCCAGATTATACGGTCTACACAAGGTACATATGCAAGGGTTTCCGCTTCGGCCGATTATGACTAATATGCTTGCTCCCCCTTACAACTTTTCCATGTATTTAGCGTCTGTTGTTGGCCCATATGTCGGAAAATGCGAACACCATATCTCCAGTTGTATGGCTTTTATGCAGCGATTGAAGCTTTTGTATGTTGAAGGACGCAGCTAGGATTTAGTCACAGTGGAGTTCGTTTTGTTAAAGAGGATCTTAAAAAGGCCCCTGTTTTTATTTATTTCGAAAATAAATTTATTTTTTAATTTTATGTACATAATTTGCCTTCGGGAGGCCTCATAGAAATAGCATTTGGTCAATGAAATTAAGCAATAAAAACTTCTTAAAGAAGCATACAATATATTCTCAACAGTAACAGTCTCAAATTTTATTAAAGTAAAATTTTTGAGTTTCCTTAAGTGATCAAGAACTCCTTTTTAAATTATTATTTCCACATCAACATCAATCTACAGCAACCAAATGAATTTATGAAAAAAAACCGGAGTACAAAAATACAATGAATTACAGTTTTGGGATCTTAAACAATGATTCGCGCATTGGTTTCAGCTAGACTTTTAACATATGCGACCTCACAAGTGAGTTTGCGTATTTCCAAGATAAATGGTTATATAGTCTTTGACGCTGATAAACTGCTATGTGATGTACAACATCGCTTATATGACGTTTATTTCCAAATACGTTAGAGTTGTACTTACTCTTCCAAGGACAATACGAATAAGACATATCTCAGTACAATATCTCCCGGCCATCAATGCCATACGCTCATTCCGGCCGGCCTGTGTGGCCGAGCGGTTCTAGGCGCTTCAGTCGGGAACTGCGCGACCCCCACGGTCGCAGGTTCGAATCCTGCCTCGGTCATGGATGTGTGTGATGTCCTTAGGTTAGTTAGGTTTAAGTAGTTCTAAGTTCTAGGGGAATGGTGACCTCAGATGTTAAGTCCCATAGTGCTCAGAGCCATTTTTTAACGCTCATTTCATCTTTCTTGCAGCACAACTTGAAGACACGATATACCGCCGTTCCACAAACTATCACTAGCTGCCTTCTTATGGAAATATCGCCGAACTACGCATATTGTTGAAATCGTACGCAAACCAGCATTAATGTTAAATACTGTCTGCCCAAGAAATAAACAACTGTTCCCCAAATCAAGGTAAGCACAGTTATAAAAGCAACGAAAAAATTATTTGTTTCGTAATTGTTCCCACAATTTAAAAACACTACAGTTTGGAAACAATCATAGATCATCTGGAAACGCTTCAGTTATTACAGTGTTACAAGAGCATAAATAGAGTATGGATGAAAGGGTAAGGGGACTTTTGGGCGACACAGGCAAATTTTTATGCACTGATTTTAATTTAATGTTATTTGTTGTGTTTACCGCTCCGCTACCTCGTGAAATACTGAAATATTGAAGCGACAAACTTCTAACAGTTTGCAAATATTGACTTCAATGCTAACATTAAACTCTCATATGTAGGTAATTAGGCTGTGGTAGCGTGTACACATTTTGAACTTACCATATCGCTAGTCAACGAATAAAAATTGCCTTTTCTCTGCTTTCTTACTTACCAGCACTGTAATTAGAGGCTATCACAACAGCACACAGAATAAAAGCAGTAAGCAGCTGCAACCAAGAACTGAACTGATTAACAAAACAATAATTAAGCTCAAGTAAGGCCAACAATGTGCAGTAGTTGGCCTTGGCTAAAGTATGGGCGAGCAATAGCAGATAGTGCTATCGATGTATCGATAATCTAAGTCTATCGATGACCTTTGTGACTGTGGACAGTGCGTTGCATGATTAAAAAACAAAATATCTCTCAATTTCACTAGAGGACAACTACATCATGTGTAACTTCAATTTGGTATTTGGGTGATAGGGGAGTCAAGAACCATGAAGGCTTTCGTAGATTATTCATTCTTTTTCTTATGGTAACCTCCCCCTTGGCAGTCCCCTCCCGGAGATCCGAATGGGGGACTATTCCGGAATCTTTTGCCAATGGAGAGATCATCATGACACTTCTTCAATTACAGGCCACATGTCCTGTGGATACACGTTACGTGTCCCCAATAACAGCTCATTTACGGAAGATTCTCAAGTCAGGCATTGAGGATGGCGCTTTTAAAACCTACGAGCTTTTGGAGGTAGGTCGACGATGCGTTCATGGTATGGACACATGGGGGAGACGCTCTTAACCGTTCCCAGATCATTTTAATTGCCTGCATCCTAGCATCAAGTTGATGGAAGATATTGAAAGGGACGGAAAGCTTTATTTCCTTACCTAACTTTTGCTGGCAGCTTATCTTCGACGATAGGGAGAATTTGAAAATATATGAGATCAAAAGTGTTTTTTGTTCGCCAACCAAGATTAGAGCACTCCTTGACTCACAAGGAGAGGTCCCCAGCTGAGGCATCGACTTTTTGAAACCATCTGTACGGTTATGTAGGTTAAGATCCCAGCTATCACACAATGTAGCCATTCACCCTCGTGGGTCCCCATTTGCGAGTAACTGATGAGAAAAATTTTGGAATTTTGTGTGACACTCAGTAGCGTTAAAAAAAGTTGTACTACAAAGCCTTCTTGTGTGGTGTAATGAACAGAATAACAGCTACACATGCAGGAGATTATAGGTTCGAGTATCATCAGACACAGTTTTTTAATTAATTTTTTTGTCTTATCATTCTCTTTTATTTTCATCCAGGTTATTGTATTCGTTATATATATTTCCCATGTTGCTTGAATATTATTGTACTTATAAAACCTTCTTTCATTTAAATCTTCGTCTGTGTTATGTGTCATTAGTTAGGTTATGTTTCAAATGTTTTTATGACTATTACTATGCAAAAGATACGTCTGGCAAGGAAAAAAACACTCTTCACACCATTGCACAGTCGATACAAATAGTTTCATCTTTTGTTTTTTAACTGATGGATCGGAATTTCCAAATAATTGAACATTTTAATAGATAAATACAATTAAATTCATATTCACTAAAATTCCGATTGGAAAAATGATGTAAGGAAAAAAATGAAATAAGTTACAAAGTTCGTACGGTGATTAAAATGCTGTTACAAAGAAATAGTAATAAAATTTACTTTTAAACCAATTAACTGAATAAAAATAATGATCAAAGCCATTCTGATAAAGATTTTTTTAAAAAAGTTGCTGTATGTGACAAGACTCCAACCCTCAACCTCTTGCATGTAAAGCTATTATCCTACCCATTACACCATGCAACAAGACTGTGTAATACGACATTTTTGACGCTGTTGAGCATTACGCAAAATTCCGAAATTTTTTTCATCAGTTACTCGTAAACGAGGGCCCACCAAGGTGAATATCTGAGTCGTTAACCGACATCACAGTATATTTGGTTCCAAAAAGTCGATTCCACCTCTGCGTACCTCTCCTTGACTCAGTAAAGAATGACTTGGTATTGAGGAAGATCGGTGTGTACGAAATCCTCTGCCATTGTGGGAAAGCCTATACTGGTCAAACAATTCGTACCATTGATGTTCAGAATATCTAATAATAAATCAGTTATCTAAAACCAGCAGTATATTTACAATGCGCAGTCGGTATTATTTTAGGCCGTTGCATCGAAACCTTTTTCCGTCGGTGTATCGATACCTGCTAAGCCTATATCGAAGCTCAGTTACTAAGTTAGTTGAAACTTCCTGGTAGATTAAATTGTGTGCCGGACCTAGACTCGAACTCGGGAAAGATGCCGAGTTCGAGTCTCGGTCCGGCACACAGTTTTAATCTGCCAGGAAGTTTCATATCAGCACACACTCAGCTGCAGAGTGAAAATCTTATTCGAGTTAGTTGGTTGCGTGTTCCATTTATCAATCGCGCACGGTACGGTAGCCGTTATGATGTGGAACGTGTCAAGTGCACAAGAAATGCACATATGAAACAATACATATATATGCATATATATATATATATATTACAATACAGAGTTAAGGATTAATATTTCTATTATTTACCCCATTACCTTAAACGGCACAAAATGCATATACTATATTTATAGATTTAGTTATTCCTATTCAAGAATTCATCTATGGTGTAGAAGGAGTTGTCAAGGAGATATGATTTCAGTTTATTTTTGAAGCTATTACTACTGTCTGTCAGACATTTTATTTCATCTGGTAATTTGTCGAAAATTTTTATAGCAGCATATTTCACCCCTTTCTGTGCCAAAGATAGGTTGAGTAAATGATAGTGTAAGTCTTTCTTTTTTCTGGTATTATAATCATGAATGTCACTGTCGTTTTTAAACTGATCCATGTTGTTGAGAACAAATTTCGTTAGTGAGTAAATGTACTGTCAGGCTCTTGTAAGAATTCCCAATCCTTTAAAAAGATGTCTACAAGATTTGCGACTATTAACCCGACACATAATTCTAACCACTTTCTTTTGGGCAGTGAATACTTTTTGTCTAAATGTTGAGTTCCCCTAAAATATTATTCCGTATGACATTAGAGAGCGAAAGTATGCAAAGTATGTTAGCTTACTAATTTCTATATCCTCAAAATTAGCAATTATTCTGATTGCAAAAGTTGCTGAACCTAGTCGCTTTAGAATATCCGAAATATGAATTTTCCAATTAAGATTATCATCTATGTGTACACCCAAAAACTTAGTTTGCTCTACCCTGTCTATTGACTTCTGTTCGTGTGTTATATTTATTGAAGGAACTGTACTTATTGCAGCAGAACGTTGGATGTACTGTGTGTTTTCAAAGATTAGAGCAAGCCCACTTGCAGAAAACCAATCAATGACCTTTCCTAAGACCTTATTTGTATCATTTTCAATTGGAGTTTCTTTTACCGGATTAATAATGATGGTTGTATCATCAGCAAACAGTGTCAGTTCAGCTTCCTGTTTCAGATAGGAAGGGAGATCGTTCACATATATCAAGAACAGAAGGGGCACATGATTGAACCCTGTGGAACACCTAACGTAATTTCACCACAGTTAGATGAAGTGGCAAACTTATTTAAATCACTTGACCCATATAAGGAAACTTTTTGCTTCCTGTTCTGTAGGTACGACTTAAACCACTCATATGCTATTCCATTTATACCATAGAAATGTAATTTCTGTAACATAATGTCATGGTTAACACAATCAAATGCTTTGGACAAGTCACAGAAAATTCCTATTGGTGACATTTTACTACACTACTGGCCATTAAAATTGCTACACCAAGATGCAGATGATGAACGGGTATTAATTGGACAAATATATTATACTATAACTGACATATGATTACATTTTCATGCAATTTGGATGCATAGATCCTGAGAAATCAGTACCCAGAACAACCAGCTCTGGCCGTAATAAAGGCCTTGATACGCCTGGGCACTGAGCCAAACAGAGCTTGGATGGCGTGTACAGGTACAGCTGCCCATGCAGCTTCAATACGATACCACAGTTCATCAAGAGTAGTGACTGGTGTATTGTGACGAACCAATTGCTTGGCCACCTTTGACCAGACGTTTTCAGTTGGTGAGAGATCTGGAGAATGTCCTGGCCAGGGCAGCAGTCGAACATTTTCTGTATCTAGAAAGGCCCGTACAGGACCTGCAAAATGCGGTCGTGCATTATCCTGCTGAAATGTAGGGTTTCACAGGGATCGAAAGAAGAGTAGAGCCACGGGTCGTAACACATCTGAAATGCAACGTCCACTGTTCAAAGTGCCGTCAATTCGAACAAGAGGTGACCGAGACGTGTAACCAATGGCACCCCATACCACCACGCTAGGTGATACGCCAGTATGGCGATGACGAATACATGCTTCCAATGTGCGTTCACCGCGATGTCGCCAAACACGGATGCGACCATCATGATGCTGTAAACAGAACCTGGATTCATCCGAAAAAATGACGTTTTGCCATTCGTGCACCCAGGTTCGTCGTCAAGTACACCACCGCAGGCGCTCCTCTGATGCAGCGCCAGGGGTAACCGCATCTACGGTCTCCGAGCTGATAGTCCGTGCTGCTGCAGACGTCGGCGAACTCTTCGTGGAGATGGTTGTTGTCTTGCAAATGTCCTCATCCGTTCACTCAGGCATCGAGACGTGGCTGGACGATCCGTTACAGCCATGCGGATAAGATGCCTGTCATCTCGACTGCTAGTGATACGAGGCCGTTGGGATCCAGCACTGCGTTCCGTATTACCCTCCTGAACGCACCGATTCCATATTCTGCTAACAGTCATTGGCTCTCGACCAACGCGAGCAGCAATGTCGCGACACGATAAACCGCAATCGCGATAGGATACAATCTGACCTTTGTCAACGTCGGAAACGTGATGGTACGCATTTCTCCTCCTTAGACGAGGCACCACAACAACTTTTCACCAGGCAACGCCGGTCAACTGCTGTTTGTGTACGAGAAATCGGTTGGAAACTTTCCTCATGTCAGCACGTTGTAGGTGTCGCCACCGGCGCAGACCTTGTGTGAATGCTCTGAAAAGCTAATCATTTGCATATCACAGGATCTTCTTCCTGTCGGTTAAATTTCGCGTCTGTAGCACGTCTTCGTGGTGTAGTAATGTTAATGGTCAGTGGTGTATTTAAATACTCTATTATGTGGACAGTGAAACTGTATATTGCTGTCTCAGTGGAACAGCAACGATATCTCTCTAAATATCGACATATAGGATTTCCTGTATTTTTAATAATATCGACAGTCCTAGTAATAACATTCTTCTCGGGTCTTCAGACGGATCATGAAGTCATCTCAACGCAATATTTCCGCCGTCCACCTGGCCACCATCTTCACGTAAGTATGCTGTTGCACGAGCTGACCGGAACTGAATTCAGACTGCGAATCGCGGCTCCGTTATAAGCCGCGGAAGGCCAACACCGCTTGTTGAGCACACTCCAACAGGGCACGCTGAACACCCACCAGCGCCACACACATATGTCTCTGCCCGAGAAATCTACGGTGGCACAGCACTGACTTACGGAGGGACACAAACTGTTGTATGAAGAGACACAAATCTTTGCCTCTCCGTCTCGACGTTAAGTCTGGGTTTTAAAAGAACCCATTGAAATTCGATTATCTGATAATCTTATAAACAGAAGCAAGCGTTACCCTTTTAAGTAAGATTTCGAACCTTTTTTTTTTATCTGGCGTTAATAAACAACGGTCTTTCATTCAGCCATCAGAATAATTTTTGACAGCGATGTATAAGACTGTTGATATTATGAAAAATATAGGGAATCCGATATATACACTACTGGCCATTATAATTGCTACACCACGAAGATGACGTACTACAGATGCGAAATTTAAGCGTCAGGAAGAAGATGCTGTGATACGCAAATGATTAGCTTTTCAGAGCATTCACACGAGGTTGGCGCCGGTGGCGACACCTACAACGTGCTGACATGAGGAAAGTTACCAACCGATTTCTCTCATTCACAAACAGCAGTTGACCGGCGTTGCCTGATGAAACGTTGTTGTGATGCCTCGTGTAAGGAGGAGAAATACGTACCATCACGTTTCCGACGTTGACAAAGGTGATTGTAGCCTATCGCGGTTGCGGTTTATCGTATCGCGACATTGCTGCTCGCGTTGGTCGAGATCGAATTACTGTTAGCAGAATATGGAATCAGTGGGTTCAGGAGGATAATACGGAACGCCGTGCTGGATCCCAACGGTCTCGTATCACTAGCAGTCGAGATGACAGGCATCTTATCCGCATGGCTGTAACGGATCGTGCAGCCACGTCTCGATCCATGAGTCAACAGATGGGGACGTTTGAAAGACAACAACCATCTGCACGAACAGTTCGACGACGTTTGCAGCAGCACGGACTATCAGCTCGGAGACCATGGCTGCGGTTACCCTTGGCGCTGCATCACCGACAGGAGCGCCTGCGATGGTGTAATCGACGACGGACCTGGGTGCAGGAATGGCAAAACGTCATTTTTTCGGATGAATCCAAGTTCTGTTTACAGCATCATGATGCTAGCACTTTGAACAGTGGATGTTACATTTCTGATGTGTTACGACCCGTGGCTGTACCCTTCATTCGATCCCTGCGAAACCCTACCTTTCAGCAGGATAATGCACGACCGCATGTTGCAAGTCCTGTACGGGTCTTTCTGGATACAGAAAACGTTCGACTGGTGCCCTGGCCAGCACATTCTCCAGATCTCTCACCAACTGAAAACGTCTGGTCAATGGTGGCCGAGCAACTGGCATGTCACAATACGCCAGTCACTACTCTTGATGAACTGTGGTATCGTGTTGAAGCTGCATGGGCAGCTGTACCTGTACACGCCATCCAAGCTCTGTTTGACTCAATGCCCAGGCGTATCAAGGCCGTTATTACGGCCAGAGGTGGTTATTGTGGGCACTGATTTCTCAGGATCTATGCACCCAAATTGGGTGAAAATGTAATCACATGTCAGTTCTAGTATAATATATTTGTCCAATGAATACCCGTTTATCATCTACATTTCTTCTGGGTGTAGCAATTTTAATGGCCAGTAGTGTACATGTGGAATGTCAGACGGGTGTAAAAGCACCTTTACTGTTACGATTCTTAAAATAAACTTTTCAAGAAGAGTTATAAATGCAGGGTGACATGGAAAAACGGGAACATTTCCGCAGTCCAATAAAACTAGAAGTGATGAAGGAAAGATATTTCATTCACAGTAACTGAAACCTTACAACTTTGCCATTTACGAAACATGGCATTTATTATTTTTTAAAATTACGTCCTTTAGACGTCCTGTACGAATAAATTCGTGAAATCTGCTGTTGAGATTTCTCAATGACCGCTGCAACTTCTCAGCTGGGATACTGCGAACTGCACCCCGAATTCTCTGTTCTAACTCATCCAGGGTTGTTGGTCGAGTCGGGTAGACATTGCTCTTGAGGTAGCCCCACAAGAAACAATCACAAACGGATAAATCTGGCGATCTAGCGGCCAGGGAATGTTACCGAATTGTGAGATCACACGGTTGCCAAACAATTCTCGCACATACGCCATTTATTGCCATTCAGTGTGTGATTCTTGAGTATTGTTCATCTATCTGGAATCCCTATCAGTTTGGGCTGATAGAGGAGATAGAGAAGATCCATCGGAGAGCGGCGCGTTTCGTCACGGGGTCGTTTAGCTGGTGACAGAGCGTTACGGAGATGCTAAACAAACCCCACTGGCAGACGTTACAGGAGAGGCGTTGTGCACCACGGAGAGATTTACTGTTGAAATTTCGGGACAGCACTATTCAGTAGCCGGCAGGGGTGGACGAGCGGTTCTAGGCGCTACAGTCTGGAACCGCCCGACCGCTACGGTCGCAGGTTCGAATCCTGCCTCGGGCATGGATGTGTGTAATGTCCTTAGGTTGGTTAGGTTTAAGTAGGGGACTGCTGACCTCAGAAGTTAAGTCCCATAGTGCTTAGAGCCATTTGAACCGTTTTTGAACTTTTCAGGAGGAGTCAACATATTACTTCCCCCCCACCCCCCATCCCCTACATTTCGCGTATTCAGCACGAGGGGAAAATTCGAGAAATTAGAGCCAATACAGAGGCTTACCGACAGTCATTCTTCCCACTCGCTATTCGTGAGTGAAACAGGGTTGGAGGGATCAGATAGTGGTACCGAAAGTACCCTCCACCTCACACCATTAGTTGGGTTGTGGAGTATGATGTAGATGTCGCTCCGTTCTGTTGAAACCAGGCTTCTTGAACGTTTGGAAAGTTGTTCAATGCAGGTGTAAGGAAAGTTCGTAACATCTCCACATAACGGTCGGCATTGACAGTTATTGTGGTTCCCTGTTCATTTGCGAAGAAACACGGTCCGATAATCCAATGTGATGAAACACTACACCACACTTTCACTTTACTAGCGTGCACCGAGCGAGGTGGCGCAGTGGTTAGACACTGGACTCGCATTCGGGAGGACGACGGTTCAATCCCGCGTCCGGCCATCCTGATTTAGGTTTTCCGTGGTTTCCCTAAATCACTCCAGGCCAATGCCGGTATGGTTCCTCTGAAAGGGCACGGCCGACTTCCTTTCCCATCCTTCCCTAATCCGATGGGACCGATGACCACGCTGTCTGGTCTCCTTCCCCAAACCAACCAACCACCCTTTACTAGCGTGTAAAGGGCGCTCATGAACATCATTAGTGATATGGCGCGCTCCGCTATCCTGTGATCTTGTTCAGAGTGCGCACTGTAATCAGTTATAGTTCGCTGTCCTGGAGGTTTTCCGGGTATTGCACTGAACGTGAAGTTCGCTCTGCCCGACCTGCTAGTGATTAGCGCTAAGGTTGTTGTGCCTCGCAATATGAGCAGAGTAGTCTGGGGCGGAGGCGACTCGCCGCTGTGCTGGCCGTGCGGTGGTCATTAACTGGAGTCGGCGTACTCGTTCTTCCCGCCTGTCTGATGTGGAGGTCCGGTGGGGCCCTGTGATACTCTGGCCAGGAGACAGCTAGCTGCCGAATTTTGGAGTCGTCTGCCAGGTTAGGGTGTGGGCTCGGTTGGCTCGTCTGATTTTCCCCTGGAAGCTCCAGCAGCGGTTTCTGGACTTCATTCTGATGTGGGGCGTTGCTCCGAAGTGTTGAGAGCTCGCTCGTCTGTGATTGCGTCGGGAGTTGCCCTCGCCCTTTGGTTGTATCAAATTATTATTTTGTTACTATATTTATTGGTGTGTGGTGCGCTTCTTTCATTTCATGGTGCCAAGCACCATTATCTTTCTCAGAGTTTTTTATAAGAATCATTTTAAATTGTAATGCCAAGTTATTATTGGATTTTGTCCTTTGGGTAAACTCTAAAAGCATTATTGTAAAAGGTTCTTTGATTTTATGGTGGCAAGCCGTCGTTATTGTTTTTAAAGCTCACTCTTTTAACCATTTGTTAAGTTCTGTAAGTTACATGAATTTGTTGTTATTTAAAGGAGTTTAGTATTGGCAATTTAATAAATTGTGTACAGAGTCTGCTGTTTGGATATTATTGGGTGAAATTCCTTCCATAGTTGTCCTATAAGAACACACATTTCAAATGGTAGCAGAGCCATATCAGATCCATAGTGGTCTTCCTAGTATGATCTGAACAGCAGTCTCTTTGGTTGAATCACTATTAAATGGTTTCTTGCATTAATAGAACTGTTGCTATTTTCAGAAGCTGATAATATGTCGGCTCGTGCATGTCCAGGACTCCACCTACTTACTAAGCAGCAGTTGGTGTACGAATTACGGGTTCGTGAGCCACGAGCAGAAGGTACCCTGGCGGAATTGGCAGCGCGACTTCGGGCAGCTCTCTTACCGGTAGTCGTCCCCGCAGATCTTGTCCCTGATCAGGGTGAGTGGTTGAACACAATATTTACCTTCTTGTCCTCCTTAGAAGGAACCATCACGACCTTTGAAAATGACCCACCAACCCCTGAACAAGTTAATCGCTCTCATGCACAGTTCGCCCACGTCCATCAGGCTTTGTTGGATTTGAAACAAATTGGGGTCGAAGAAGTGCATAAAGATTTTTATGGTCGCACGTGGGTTCTTGCAAATTCCTTGCACGCGCGTCTTCTCTCCATTTCTTTGGGAGAAGGAGCTGTAGCTGCTGACCAACTGGTAGCGAGTAGATTAATAGCGACAGAGGTGGTTAACACAGATGGGGATTGTGTTGCTATGTTCTCCAAATTACCGCATCCCCTTTTGGGTGTGTTGCAAGGCATCACGGAAGTTAAGCTTGACACTATGGATCATGTTCGCAAGTTTTGTGGTTGTTAGTTAGATTGTGGCGCCATGCCGATGTGTTTAACATTTCTCTTGCGGTTATTCTTACTGCATTATACCCATTGTCTCGAGGTAGTCTTCCTTCTGTGCTTGGTGAAGTTTTGCAAGAAGGGGGGGGGGGGGTCACTTAAAGAACTGCGAAATAGGATTTTGAAAGTTAAGTTGTCGGAAAGGATGTGTAAAGGATTGGAGCAAAAATATTATTGGCGCCCCCAAGCTACACCGACTCCAAGGAAGGCCTGGGCGCTTGTCCGTAACGTCACGTCAGCTAGGCACGGCGAACGCCAGGTCTGTTACAGGCAGAAACGCCTGGCCGTGCTTATCACTATAAATCTCTTATTTTTGGACAATATCTTTGGTATTGTTTTGGATTCTGCAGTTTTATTTAGATGAAAGATTTTCTTACTATCGTAAAGCTACAAATGAAGATCATAGTTCTGTATTACTGAATCCTGTCAAAACAAACGTAGATCAATATGACAAGATGCTTTGCCCCATTGCAAGCTTCGGAAATTTTACATTCTAGTAACTATATTTACTTGATCCATTTTTTTATCGAAACTTACCCCAACTCCCTTACAATTAACTCGTTTCTTTTATATATTTATTTATTTTCGTTTGACATCGTCACTGGTAATGTGAACTAATTTACATATGTAAATGTCCAACTGTTGCCAGTCATTAGATTACAGTCGTTTTCAACGAAAGGAATTCTAAACAGGAAACAAAATAGCTTCATACATCGAAAATACTGCTGAGCTTAAACTTTTTTAAACATGCACATTAGAATAGATAAATATTCCCCTCTTGAAACTGAAAGGAGAAACTTCATAAGATAAAAAAATTTTATTTGATAAAACAAGTATCTCTCTTTTGCCTCTTCTTCTGTCCCCCACCCCCTCCCCCAACGTGTACAAGCGCAAGATATTTCATTAACATTCAGTGCTCCTCACCCCACAGTCAACCAAGATACCTAAAGAAGAGCACCAATATGTTCATAGTTTCTTGTAAAAGCAACCCAGTACAAACGGAACTTCCTCAAATTTACAAATAAGGTACAGAAGCACGAATTCTGTTGCTGCTGGGCCATGAAGTTGTTTTTGTATGTCAGTCCTTAAAACAGGTGGAAATTTGAGTTCTGGAGTACACTATTTGTTAAGAAGTGCAATGAATTGCACAATTAAATGATTGCAGAAATCTCTCAGAACAATGTGTGTTGCTCAACTAACGCCAATAGTTTCACATTTTCCTGTGTCAGAGAGGGAGACACTACCAATATGAGTATGTCTGCAACAAACCTGGCATTCACGTGCCTAGCTTACGTGACGTCACGAACAAGCGCCGAGGCCTTCCTTTGAGTCGGTTTGCCCCAATCCACGAATTAAAATTTTGGTCAATTTGCGGAGCGAATTAAAATATGGGAGCGCTAGACATCCAGATTGCGGAGACCGCGTGCGTAGACCAAATTTTAGATGGAATATAGTTATCGGAAATGAGTCGTTTCCTTTTTTTTTTAAAGAGACCAGAAAATTTTAAGTCCTTAGAGGAGGCGGTGGACAAGTTAGACGAGCGTAGTTCGCAGACCGTAAGGAATAGCAATGAGGATTCGCCGACAGAACCTAAGTTTGAACGCGCTCGGAATATACATGAAAGATCGAGCGACAAATTTTGGGAGCGGCGTCTTTTTAGATGCGGATCGCGCTGTCATCTTATTCGAGCCTGTCTGGTGCAGCGGACACCCCGTGATGCTAAATGACGCCAGGGGAGGGGGGAAGGGTTCGGAGACGCAGTAAGAGAAATTCGTTCAGAAATGGTTCAAATGGCTCTGAGCACTATGGGTCTTGACTGCTGAGCTTATCAGTCCCCCTCAACTTAGAACTACTTAAACCTAACTAAGGACATCACACACCGCGAGGCAGGATTCGAACCTGCGACCGTAGAAGTCGAGCGGATCCAGACTGTAGCGCCTAGAACCGCTCGGCCACTCTGGCCGGCGAAGATTGGGGATGAACAGATTTGTGCCCTATTGGATACTGGTAGTGCCCGTTCTATAACAGATAAGAACTGGTATTTTGAATTTAATAAATCGACCCGTAGTTCAAACTTGCTTCCTATTGAGATTAAACGTCGTGCGGCCAATGGCCAGTTGTTGCCTGTCCTCGGGGAATGTAAGCTTATCTTGTCTGTCGAAAAATTTTCTTGGCCGGTGAAGTTGTTGGTCGCCGAGCGGTTAAATATCCCGTTGATCTTGGGATGTGGTTTCATACACAAAGCGGGTCTTGTTATACATTGTTGTAGAGGCACATTTCATTTTCGGTTCCGGCTTGGAACTAAAATTGCCTTCTGTGATTGTAGACAGGGGGAGGTTACCAGGTGGTCTCTGTACAGGAAGGACTCCCTGATACGGCCCATTTAAACCACAGCTAGACTGACAAATTACGAGCGTTGTTGAAGGATTACCCTGAGATGGTGACTGATAAGTTCGGGGTAACTAGCTTGATTCAGTACGAGATCCGACTTATTGACAACATTCCTGTGCGTAAGGCGCCGTGTAGACTGTCCCCTCCGAAGATGCGCATTTTGAAAGCCAAAATTAATCAAATGTTAGAAATGGGGGTCATTCGTTATTCCACATCTCCGTACGCTTCGCCCGTGTTCTTGGTCCCTAAGCTGGGGCCGGCCCATGTGGCCGAGCGGTTCTAGGCGCTTCAGTCTGGAACCGCGCGACCGCTACGGTCGCAGGTTCGAATCCTGCCTGGGGCATGGATGTGTGTGATGTACTTCGGTTAGCTAGGTTTAAGTAGATCTAAGTTCTAGGGGACTGATGACCTCAGATGTTAAGTCCTACAGTGCTCAGAACCATTTGAACCTAAGCCGGGTAAAAACAATCACCGGGTCGTGGTGGATTATCGTCTTCTTAATCAGAAGGTTATATTGGAGTCGGTACCCTTGCCTGATCTCCATATTCGTTTCACCTGGTTTCGCGGCACGAAAGTACTTACTGTATTAGATCTAAACCAACCGTATTTTCAAATTCCCCTTAGTGAATCTTCTAAACCGGCCACGGCATGAAAACGTCGAAACTTCCTCTGCGCCGCTACCATTGTTTTTATAAAACATTTTTATGGCTAACGCACGCTGTTGTCCGTTACACTAATCCATGATTACTGTAATGGCGGACTGGTTACTTGCTGTCACGAACCCGCAGTGCTGCCACTACTCATTTCAAACATTCCCATTATTCTGTGTCACCCTATATTACTTGCCTCCGTTATGTAATGGTATATTGAGGACAATGGCTGCATTATTCCTTTTTGTCCACATTAAAGTTCGTTTCCTAATGTAGCGTTGAAGTCTCCTCATTGCAATAGGACCAATAGTTGACGCTCATGACATTTGTGGGTGACAGGGAACGCTGAGGTTGCTTAAATGCTACAAATACCGGGTGATCAAAAAGTCAGTGTAAATTTGAAAACTGAATAAATCACGGAATTATGTAGATAGAGAGGCACAAATTGACACACATGCTTGGAATGACATGGGGTTTTATTAGAATCAAAAAAATACAAAAGTTCAAAAAATGTCCGACAGATGGCGCTTCATCTGATCAGAATAGCAATAATTAGCATAACAAAATAAGACAAAGCAAAGATGATGTTCTTTACGCGAAATGCTCAATATGTCCACCATCATTCCTCAACAACAGCTGTAGTCGAGGAATAATATTGTGAACAGCACTGTAAAGCATGTCCGGATTTATGGTGAGACATTGGCGTCGGATGTTGTCTTTCAGCATCCCTAGAGATGTCGGTCGATCTCGATACACTTGCGACTTCAGGTAACCCCAAAGCCAATAATCTCACGGACTGCGGTCTGGGGACCTGGGAGGCCAAGCGTGACGAAAGTGGCGGCTGAGCACACGATCATCACCAAACGACGCGCACAAGAGATCTTTCACGCGTCTAGCAATATCGGTGGAGCGCCATCCTGCATAAACATCCTACATTCCAGCAGGTGTTTATCAGCCAGGCTGGGGATGATGCAATTCTGTAACATATCGGCGTACCTCTCACCCGTCACGGCAGCAGTTACAAAACCAGAATCACGCATTTCCTCGAAGAAAAAAGGCCCGATAACGGTAGATGTGGTAAATTCAACCCATACCGTGACTTTCTCGTCGTGCAATGGAGTTTCGACGACAGTTCTAGGATTTTCGGTAGCCCAAATTCTGCAGTTGTGGGCGTTGACAGACCCTCGGAGCGTGAAATGAGCTTCGTCGGTCCACAACACGATACTCAACTAATCGTCATCTTCCACCATCTTTTCAAACGCCCACACCGCAAATGCCCTCCGCTTCACTAAATCGCCAGGTAACAGTTCAAGACGCCGATGGATTTTGTACGGATAGCATCGGAGGGTACGCCTAAGTGTCAACGAAACAGTAGTGTATGGAATGCCGGTGCGACGTGCGACTGCACGAGCGCTGACTTCCCCGTGCATAGACGAACCCGCCACGGTCTCCATTTCTCCCTGCACTGTCTCAGCAGCATTGCGCCTTGTGCTCGGTCGGCCACTACGGGGTCTAAACAACCCGTGGCTTCGAACTTCGAAATCATTCTCGATCAGCTGCATTTGCCAACGGACCTTTACCCGTTCGAATCCCCTTCCTATAGCGATAGGATCGTAACGCTGAACTAGCACATTCGCCATTCTGATAATACAGCTTCACTAAAAGCGCCTTTTCAGGTAACGTCAACATGCTGCGACTGCTGGCGCATCTGATTCTCTCTCTCATTACAGCTCCTTTTATACACGATTGTCATGCGCAGTCACTGACGTTTTGCTATCCAGCGTCATCTGTCGGACATTTTTGTCTTTTTTTGTTCTAATAATACTTCATGTCATTCCAAGCATGTGTGTCAATTTTTACCTCTCTATCTACATTATTCCGTGGTTTATTAAGTTTTCAAATTTATACTGACTTTTTGAACACCTGGTATACCTCCTAAGGCCATTCCGAAACGCCATCAAGAACTCTTTCGATAAAGGTTTCGAAATTGATTTTCTTAGTATCTGTTCCAGTTATAACTGAAGTATCAGCATTAGAAAAGTATCTGTTGTTTTACATGCCCCACGGTCTTCTCACGATAGACACCTGTCGAATCGTTGATTAATACTGTGTTTCACTTGTATTCAAAAGTTTCTGTCGCGTCATTTCCAAATATTACATGTTTTTTAAGACTTATACCCATAGGGGATCTAAAATTTAGTACGAAACGAAACAAAAATGGAGCACAACGTATTAATTTTCTGATGCTTCGTCTAATATTACCCGTCATTTGCAAGTACTCTACTGTCAGCATTCTACTAGATTCTTTTTTAAGTTTGTAGTAATAATTTAATCTTTGCAGTGGACTGAGGACAAACATTCATTTCGCTTTGCTGTCTCAGCTACAGGCTAAGTTCATAGAGCTCGTTCCGAAGAAAGTAGACGAATTAAACCGTCTTCAACAATCATTTCGGAGCGTACTGCTTTCTTTAAAATAAATACTGTAGCGAGAATCTTGTGTCATGATTTTCCCTGCGGATCAGTCCCAGTGTGTCTGGATACTGCTTGAAAAACTCTGTTCCACCTACTAAACTTAACGAATGCAGTTTTACAAAATAAACGGCAATGTAAGTTTTAATCCTGAGTAGAAGGGCTTATGAAATATTTCAACGTTATTAGATTATTTCTGTATCTGGGGGATAATGTGAGACAAAACTATTTGATCATGGAACGAGTAGTTTACGAAATATACATTGAAAAAGAAACACGAAAAACAAGAGATTTATCACAATAAAAGTGTGTAGATTACAGTTAAAGGTTCTTAGCTATTAAGAGGAATTACTGTACCAATGATAAACCATACACAAGTATTCCAAGTATTCCAAATATTTGGTGTTTATCAGCTAAGTTTCACTTTTAACGGAGCCTACGAAGTGTTGTATATTTTACTGTATAATTGTTAAAGAAGTGACATCCAAATGCAACTAATGTTTTTGCCCGATGTTGGAATCCGCCTTGAAAAAATGCCTGTATTTAACAAACGTTCCTCTGCGGTATCACTGAGTATTTCTAGGCGTCTGAATTCCAGTCTGCGTGAAGTTGGCGACCTGTTAACCGCAGAACGCTCTGGTAAGACTATTCTGGGCATGAGAACTACATTGTGAAAGAGCCGAGCCATCTCATGATACGGCAGAGTGTAAGAAACGGCAGAAAGCCTTATTCAGTTACGACACTTTCACGGAAAACGATTAATTATTTCTCTGTTGTCTTATCGTCAGTCAGACTGTTGTTCGATTGTCTTTCCAAAAAGAGTCAGGCAATGTATGCGAATTCATAATGGCAAACACACTTGATGTTAATATTTAATTAACACAAAGGAATATTATGAAAAGCAGTGCTAGTTCATGGAGGTATGTCCCTACTGTGGAACTAACTGAAAAGCAGTTTGTTTTTCGCCTACTTTTATTTGTGAAGCATCTTCAGTGGTCCATAATAGGTGTTTGTTTTTGTACATATAATAAATACATTATTTAATACTTTTAACTAACTTACTATCTTACGATTTCTCGTGTTATTCTATTGATTTTCAGACTGGAAACAACTTTTGCAGCAAAAGTTTCGTGAGGTTAAAACACCCTTTTGGTGTTACGATTTCCAATGTTGCTAATTCATTCGTTTGGTTTTGGAGATGTGTTTACTCGGTCCCCATTCTCCAGATGGCCGGTTTTCGGCGTTTTTTACCCAAATTTAATGCAACACTTCACTTGCAATTTTTGCTGTGTGTTTACAGTGTGTAGTGGTGCCATTTACCGCTGTGTGTTTATCTTTCGCCTTCTGTTTGTGTTTATGTGTCTATGCAAGCAATAAAGGAAACAAAAGAAAAGTTCGGAGTAGGTATTAAAATCCATGGAGAAGAAATAAAAACTTTGAGGTTCGCCGATGACATTGTAATTCTGTCAGAGACAGCAAAGGACTTGGAAGAGCAGTTGGACGGAATGAACAGTGTCTTGAAAGGAGGGTATAAGATGGACATCAACAGAAGCAAAACGAGGATAATGGAATGTAGTCGAATCAAGTCGGGTGATACTAAGGGAATTAGATTAAGAAATGAGACACTTAAAGACATAAAGAAGTTTTGCTATTTGGGAAGCAAAATAACTGAGGATGGTCGAAGTAGAGAGGATATAAAATGTAGACTGGCAGTGGCAAGGAAATTGTTTCTGAAGATGAGAAATTTGTTAACATCGAGTATAGATTTAAATGTCAGGAAGTCGTTTCTGAAAGTATTTGTATGGAGTGTAGCCATGTATGCAAGTCAAACGTGGACGATAAATAGTTTAGACAAGAAGAGAATAGAAGCTTTCGAAATGTGGTGCTACAGAAGAATGCTGAAGATTAGATGGGTAGATCATATAACTAATGAGGAGGTATTGAATAGGATTGGGGAGAAGTTTGTGGCACAACTTGACTAGAAGAAGGGATTGGTTGGTAGGACATGTTCTGAGGCATCAAGGGATCACCAATTTAGTACTGGAGGGCAGCGTGGAGGGTAAAAATCGTAGAGGGAGACCAAGAGATGAATACACTAAGCAGATTCAGAAGGATACGAAAGATAAACACACAGCAGCACTTGGCACGCTATGCACTGTAAACACACATACGTCAACATACAGTAAAAACTACAAGTGAAGTGTTCGATTAAATGATGTGAGTGAGAAAGGCCGAAAATCGACCATGTGGAGTATGGGAAGCGAGTAAACGCATCTTCCAAGACCACACAAGTAGATGAGCAACATTGGAAGTCGTAACACCGAACGATAATTTAACCTCACGAAACTTTTGCTGCAAAATTGCTTCCAACCTGAAAAACAAGAGAATAACATGAGAAACTGTAACATAGTGACATACTTGTAAGCACTACATAATGCATAATATACACTGAAGAAGCTGATATGCCTGCCTAAATCGTGTGGGGCCCCCGCCAGCACGCAGAAGTGCCGCAACACGACGTGACATGAACTCGACTGTCTGAAGTAGCGCTCGAGGGAACTGACACCATGAACCCTGAAGGGGGTGAAGATATCTCAACAGAAACACGTTGCAAGGCATCCCAGTTATGCTCAATAATGTTCATGTGTGGGGAGTTTGGTAGCCAGTGGAAGTGTCTAAACTCAAAACAGTGTTCCTGGAGCCACTTTGTAGCAGTTATGGACGTGTGGGGTGTCGCATTGTCCTGCTGGAATTGCCCAAGTCTTTCAGAAAGCACAATGGAAATGAATGGGTGCAGGTGATCAGACAGGATGCCTACGTTCTTGGTTCAAATGGCTCTGAGCACTATGGGACTCAACATCTTAGGTCATAAGTCCCCTAGAACTTAGAACTACTTAAACCTAACCAACCTAAGGACATCACACACACCCATGCCCGAGGCAGGATTCGAACCTGCGACCGTAGCAGTCCCGCGGTTCCGGACTGCAGCGCCAGTACCGCTAGACCACCGCGGCCGGCTGCCTACGTTCATGTCACCTGTCAGAATCCTGCACCATTACAGAGCCTCCTCCAGCTTGAACACTCCCATTGTCATGAGGTTGTCTCCCTACCCGTACACTTCCATCCGCTCGATGCAACTTGAAACGAAATTCGTCCGAGCAGGCAACATGTTACCACTTGTGAATAGTCCAACGTGGGTGTTGACGGGCCCAGGCGAGGCGTAAAGCTTTGTGTCGTGCAGTCAACATGGGTAGACGAGTGGGCCTTCGGCTCCGAAAGCCCATTTAGATAATGTTTCATAGAATGATGCGCACGCAGACACTTCATGATGGCTCAGCACTGAAACGTGCAGTAATTTGCGGAAGGGTTCTACTTCTGTCACGGTGAACGATTCTCTTCAGTCGTCGTCGGTCCCGTTGTTGCAGGATCTTTTTCCGGCCGCAGCGATGTCGGAGATTTGATGTGTTACCGGATTCCTGATATTCACGGTACACTCGTGAAATGGTTGTACGGGAAAATCCCCACTTCATCACTACCCCGGAGATGCTGTGTCCCATCGCGTTCAAACTCACTTAAATCAATCTAGATAACCTGCCATTGTAGCTGTTGTGACTTGGCAAGACAGCCAAGCCACTATGATTGGTAGCCGAAAGGCACGCGTTAAGCTCACGCAGGCTGGCGTGAGGTCTGGAACATTAAAGAAGTTGAGTCTAGTAAAAATGTACGGATCTTCTGGAATACTTAACTTTAATCCATAATTGGTGAACATCGGTCAGACGGTACATGCATCACAAGATAAATAGCAAATGATAATGGCGCCTTGCTAGGTCGTAGCATATGACGTAGCTGAAGGCTAGGCTAACTATCGTCTCGGCAAATGAGAGTGTAATTTGTCAGTGAACCATCGCTAGCAAGTCGGCTGTACAACTGGGGTGAGTGCTAGGACGTCTCTAGACCTGCCGTGTGGCGGCGCTCGGTCTGCAATCACTGACAGTGGCGACACGCGGGTCCGTCGTATACTAGCGGACCGCGGCCGATTTAAAGGTTACCACCTAGCAAGTGTGGTGTCTGGCGGTGACACCACAGTAGCAGCAGTAACCGATCTAACAACTACGGGTTGCCGACCGCAACAACGTATTCTGCCTGTTTACATATCTCTGTATTTGAATACGCATTCCCATACCACTTTCTTTGGCGCTTCAGTGTATATAAACATTTATTTCAGGCCACTGAATGTGCTTCATAGATAACAGAAGAAAAACACGTATGGCAGAAAACAAACTACCTTTCATTTAGTTGCAAGGATGAAACATACCTCCGAGTTTTGAAGTAACTGAGAAGCGACGGAAAACGGAAAAAATGACGAGCCTCACTAGCAATTGTCGGTAGTGACCACTGCAACCTTACTGTTATTTCTATTGATTTGAATTTGAACGCGTTGTAGAAGTGAACATCGAAAGCATTCTGGGCGGTGGAGAAAAGCGCGCAATTCATCCGAGTCGGTAGGGTCGGCCCTTCCCCATGCTCCGCGGCAGAGGCAATTATCGGAAGGGCTCGCTGTCCAAGGGGCGCAGGGCCAAACAATAGGCGCCGGGACTTGGCCGTTCCTTTGTGATATAGCCCGCAGGGTTCCGAGCGAATACATGCGTCCATCTCCCGTGGCGCGTCCTCTTTGCGAAAACGTGGCCCATTATGTGGTTACAACAGGGAAATGGAGTGAGAAGCAGTGGCGTAGTGTGGTTTTTTTAAAGGTTGGGGAGACTCTACACTTATTATAGGGAGACCAAATAGTACAATAAACGACAATTTAAACAAATGAAACAAAATGCATCAAATAAAACAACAACTGCAACTTCTACTACTACTACCACTACCACTACCACCGCCACTAATAAAAATAATAATAATAATAACTGAGAAAAGACGTCGGACAGCTAACACAATTTATAAGAAATGAAATGTCAGAAAAAAAACGAGAAAGGTTAGGTAAAATCTCACAACAAGAAGCGATAGAGCAATTAGATGAAAAGAAGCAGA
The DNA here is from genome assembly GCF_023864275.1 of Schistocerca cancellata. Lineage (NCBI taxonomy): Eukaryota > Metazoa > Arthropoda > Insecta > Orthoptera > Acrididae > Schistocerca > Schistocerca cancellata. Next base: position 15,173,846 of record NC_064637.1, read on the forward strand.
AATTACAAGCATTGGCCAAACGTCTTAGAAGATACAAAAAAGTGAAAATAGAAGGAAACAAAACCAAACATTCAACACAAACCAAAAGAAAATTTACCAGACAATAGATAACACACACATTAAAATAGACAATCCTCCAAGCATAACAGACATGGAACACTTCTGGAGCAACATATGGTCAAACCCGGTACAACATAACAGGCATGCACAGTGGATACAAGCAGAAACAGACACATACAAGATGATACTGCGGATGTCTGAAGTGATAATTTTGCAACATGAAGTCACCCAAGCAATTAATGATACTCACAATTGGAAAGCCCCTGGAAAAGATAAAATAGCAAATTTCTGGCTAAAGAAGTTCACCTCAACACATTCACATCTAACTAAATTATTTAACAGTTACATTGCAGACTCATACACATTTCCTAATCTACAAAAATATAGAGAAAATACCTGAAGTAATGGCCAAACGAAGATTAACCTTTTTTGGACATCTCTACCGAATCGATAGAAATAGACTAACAAAACAAATACTCCTATATTTCTGGAAGAAGAAATCGACAATAACATGGATTACAGAAGTAAGAAAAGATCTTGAAAGAAACAACATCAAAGAATCAGAAATAGCAGAAAGAAACCGTTTTAAAAACAAAATACTAAATTTGAAAGGCTTTCAAAGCAGAAGAAATAAGAAGTCGGGAACAACATGGACAGAAGAAAGGAAGAGACTTCATGGGGAGAAAATGAGGGAATACTGGAAGAATAGGAAACAACAACAAAGGAAGAAGAGGATCTGAAGTTGTTAACGTGACCCTAGTTGGTCAATAGGACTGTAAAAAAAATAAAATAATAATTAACTTGTTCAAGAAACGATAACAAATTGGTAAACTCCAGCAGCAAGAGAAGAATCACTTATATTTGCTTGTGCACAAGTGCAATGCGCCTGTCTTTTCTTTCCATGAATAAGTCTCTAACTCGGTCTATAAAGATCTGATCACTGGATAGCTCTCCAAGTAGTGTCTTTTCTATTGCTAACGTGCTCAAACACGACAGCCGGCTGTTGGACATTGCATTCCTTAAATAATTCTTCACTCGTTTAAGAGTGCTCGTGCTTCGTTCACTGCTTGCTGTAGTTGCGGGTAGGGTCAAATGCAAACGCAGCAACTTCGTTGTTTCTTCATAAACAGAGTCTAAACCATTGTTAACAATGTACTTTAAGAGGATTCTTGGAGATAAGCGTTTTTTCTCATCAGCGTATGTGTTACACAGTTCATTTTCAAGTGGTTCTTGTTTAAGGGTACTCTTCTAATAACTGAAGCAGTTTCAACTTTGGGAATTCTTTTTGATAGTTCGGAAAACACTTTTCGTTCAAAAGTTCAACAACATGAATTTGGGGAAAGTCTGAAATCTTCTTTCTATCTGAAAAATTTGCAAATCCAGTACTTCGTAAGTTAGTGCCCTGAGAGATGTCTTTTGACTGTCACAGAATGATAAGTTGCCATTCAAACACAAGCTGCATTTAATGCATTCATCAACGAATGTTTCCGTTCTTAACTGTCGTAAGTTTCTCAAAACAGGTCGTATTTCGTCGTGGCAAACAGTTATACTGACAGATTTTGACTGAAGAACATTAAAGAGATGATCAACATAAACAAAGCACCCTCGGTAGAAGCATGGCAAGCAGACAAACATAGGATCATCCATCCGTCGTTTCATTCCCACAGCACAGCTCAAAGATTTTGGTTCCTACTGAGAGTCTGTATCATCAATTATATAATAAAAACCATATATAGTTCTGAGAAATGGCTAGATATTGTTGTAACTGCCCTGGAACGAAAATTCCAGCGGGTGTTGCTTGCATGTGGCAGTTTAAATCCTTTCTCAGTTAGCAATACAGTTACAAACATGCATACTTTTCGTATGATTTTGGGGGTATATAACAGTACGAAATTCAGTTGGTGTGCATAACAATGAATAAACAGCGCATAGGGACAGAACTGCTTCGCGAATTGTTGTAGTCCTCTTTCTCTTCCCGCGTTACTGAAGCGCTATCATATGTTTTACTAACCACTTTTCCTTTCACATTCCGTTCTTTCAATACTGCATGAATAATGTTTGACAAACCTTCAGCAGTTTTATCTCCAGAAACATCGTAAAATCCAACAAATCTTTCCTCAATTTTGTCTGCAATACAGTACCTGAATATTATACTGATTTGACTCTTGCATGACACGTCTAATGTTTCATCAGCCTGAATCGAAATGAAACTGCAGTTCTGAATTTCAGATCTTATTTTCTCATTAACTGCCAGAGTTATCATTTCTATAACATCATTCTGTATATTTGGAGAAGATCCTTTAAAGGTTGAAGATCATGACAGATAGTCTCGGATTAACTGCTCTCCTCGAGCTAGTAAATCCAACCATTCCAGATAGTTACCTTTGTAGCTGGAGGATTCATCTTCTCGATGGCCGCGAAAGGCAAGTTCTTGTTTACAAAGAAATACAATTGCCTGAATAATACAGGCCAACACTCTCCTGCTGGATGCAACTTGTTTGTCGTATTTTATTGCTATCAGACGAGCGGCTTCAGAAAGGGCGTTCTCATTCTACGTTTGCCCAATAACTGAAATGATTCTTTGTTCTGCAGGTGACGTTTTGATATCTGTTGCTTTTGTGCTTTGCTATCAAAGTTCATTGTTGTACAAATGCCCTCATTGCATCATTCCTTTTCACCATCAAACAGAAGACATATATAACAATATAATCTGTTATTAACTGCATTCGCAGTCTGCCAAGCATACTTTTCGTACCAGGCTGTCCGAAAAGTGCGTTTTTGTTTGGCTTCACTTAAAACTACACTGAGTATAGGAGTAGGTCGTTTGTCCTTCAATTCGCACTTTTTTTTCGTACGTTAATATAGAAAAAGGTGTTTTTATTAAAAATTCTATAAGGTGTTCAGTTGCAGGCTCGCTCATGTTGGCGACACAACGAAAATATGCACTAAAATGGCACAAGAATGACTATGAACACAAACCGCGCGACTGTTCATTTCCGTGTTAAAAGCCAGCATAGAAACGGCAGAGAAAATTCAAATGGCTCTGAGCACTATGGGACTTAACATCTATGGTCATCAGTCCCCTAGAACTTAGAACTACTTAAACCTAACTAACCTAAGGACATCACACAACACCCAGCCATCACGAGGCAGAGAAAATCCCTGACCCCGCCGGGAATCGAACCCGGGAAGCCGGGCGCGGGAAGCGAGAACGGTACCGCACGACCACGAGCTGCGGGCAGAAGCGGCAGAGACTAATCTCCATACCTGCTACAAAGTGCGGCGCACCGGCGTTCGTGGAAGATGGGTTTGTGGAGGGGAGCCGAGAATGCCATAACACAGCCAGGTAAGGGAAAGGAGGCAGAGCAGACGAGTCTCAAGCAGGCAGGTACAGCAATACTCAGAGTGCGGCGTGGGCTACAAAACTGATGTCTTCGCACATTTAGAGCTCTTAGGAGAAATTTATTTATATTTTTGTTACGAATTAATATTGTTTAAGCACGAATACAGGGGAGACTAAGTCTCAAAGTCTCCCTTCACGCTACGCCACTGGTGGGAAGCCCCACCCTTCTTTAGCAGAAGCCACTGCTGTACTCACTTGTGGAAAGTTCACTGTTTTCCAGTAAGCAGAAATGAGAGATGAGCTAAACTGCGACTTTTCGACATCAGTGATTTCTGTGAATTATACTATTCGGTAACGGCGATTTTTAGATGCGATTAGTCACAGTTCAAAATCGCGGTCAACGATTTCGCAACTTATATCCCTCCGAACTCTACCATTGCTACACTCTAATAAGACAAAAATAACGAGACACCACGAAGGCATTATGTGAATGGGTCGGAAATCGGTAGATGTGATGTACACGTGGAGGCAAACGAATCGTTACAATTTCAAGAAAAATTGGATGATTTATACCAGAGAAACTGCTACATAAGTTGAGTAAGGCATTAACGTGTTGGTCCATCTCTGGCCCTTATGCAAGCACTTATTCGGCTTAGTATTGACTGGCAGAGTTGTTTGATGTCCTCCTGAGAGATATCGTGTCAAACTCTGTGCAGCTGGCGCGTTAGATCGTAAACATCCCGAGCTGGTTAGAGGGCCCTGCCAATAATTGATGACCGCGCGACCGCTACGGTCGCAGGTTCGAATCCTGCCGCGGGCATGGATGTGTGTGATGTCCTTAGGTTAGTTAGGTTTAAGTAGTTCTAAGTCCTAGGGGACTGATGACCTCAGAAGTTAAGGGGCTCCGGAAAGGCTCAAAATCATGAAAAGTTCAATTTTTACTTTTTTGCGTTTTCTGAATCTGCAGACTATTACCTTTTAATAGATATATAATTTATTCAATTCCGAAGACTACAACTATTTTTAAATTTTTTTTGAAATGTGTTGTACATGGGCGTGACCGACTGTGGCGCTGTTAAACTGCTGTCAAATGGTGTTATTATTAACGTCCGTGTTCATCAGGTACATTTTAGTGATGTGAGATAAAGTATGTGTTGTGGCTAACCTGTGATGGTTCAATATACAGGGTGATTGAAAAAGAATACCACAACTTTAAAAATGTGTATTTAATGAAAGAAACATAATATAACCTTCTGTTATACATCATTACAAAGAGTATTTAAAAAGGTTTTTTTTCACTCAAAAACAAGTTCAGAGATGTTCAATATGGCCCCCTCCAGACACTCGAGCAATATCAACCCGATACTCCAACTCGTTCCACACTCTCTGTAGCATATCAGGTGTAACAGTTTGGATCGCTGCTGTTATTTCTCGTTTGAAATCATCAATGGTGGCTGGGAGAGGTGGCCGAAACACCATATCCTTAACATACCCCCATAAGAAAAAATCGCAGGGGGTAAGATCAGGGCTTCTTGGAGGCCAGTGATGAAGTGCTCTGTCACGGGCTGCCTGGCGGCCGATCCATCGCCTCGGGTAGTTGACGTTCAGGTAGTTACGGACAGATAAGTGCCAATGTGGTGGCGCTCCATCCTGCTGAAATATGAATTGTTGTGCTTCTTGTTCGAGCTGAGGGAACAGCCAATTCTCTAACATCTCCAGATACTGTAGTCCAGTTACAGTAGCACCTTCGAAGAAAAAGGGACCAAAAACTTTATTGGCTGAAATGGCACAGAAAACGTTCACCTTAGGCGAGTCACGTTCATACTGAGTTGTTTCCCTCGGATTCTCAGTGCCCCATATACAGACATTGTGACGGTTGACTTTCCCGTTAGTGTGGAAAGTTGCTTCATCACTAAACACAATCTTTGAAACGAAAGATTCATCTGTTTCCATTTGAGCAAGGATAAAATCACAGAAATCGATTCTTTTAATCTTATGAGCTGCAGACATTGCTTGAACCAATTTCAGACGATAAGGTTTCATAACTAACCTTTTTCGTAGGACTCTCCATACAGTTGATTGTGGAATTTGCAGCTCTCTGCTAGCTCTGCGAGTCGATTTTCCTGGGCTGCGAACAAATGCTTGCTGGATGCGTGCTACATTTTCATCACTCGTTCTCGGCCGTCCAGAACATTTCCCTTTGCACAAACACCCATCCTCTGTAAACTGTTTATACCAACGTTTAATACACCACCTATCAGGAGGTTTAACACCATACTTCGTTCGAAATGCACGCGGAACAACTGTCGTCGATTCACTTCTGCCGTACTCAATAACACAAAAAGCTTTCTGTTGAGCGGTCGCCATCTTAGCATCAACTGACGCTGACGCCTAGTCAACAGCGCCTCAAGCGAACAAATGTACAACCAAATGAAACTTTATAGCTCCCTTAATTCGCCGACAGATAGTGCTTAGCTCTGCCTTTTGTCGTTGCAGAGTTTTAAATTCCTAAAGTTGTGGTATTCTTTTTGAATTACCCTGTATATCGCTGGTGTGATTGTCGATTGTTTCATGTTTATTTACTCTGTCGTTATCTCGAAAATATTCGTAATTAATTCTGTTTCTTGAGTCTCTGTTTTGTTGAAGTATAATAATCAGTAAAAGTAAAGTTATGAGAAATCCTCTGAAGGCTTTTAAGAAAAGGAGAAATGTTGGAAAGCCAAAGGTATGTGTTATTACTGTAAACAATAAAGACGATAACCAAGTGAGTGAACCTAACCTCTCAAGTACATCTGCCCATAGCAGTCAAAGTGGGAAAGAAAATACTTCACAGAAGAAGCTTGGTTCAATGAGTGAAAACTATGAATGTTTTATGGGCGAATCGGATGGCCTTCGGGCTGCAGACAGGGCTGTAAAGAGTCTAGAAATACAAGCAAGAGTAAACAGGAGGAGGAACAAGAGGAAGCTGGAGGAGGAGTTTGCAGAGGATGAAAATAATCCATCCTATGGACCTGGAATGCACTAAAAAGTTAATCCAATCTTTGTCGCTCGATTCCCAAAACTTTTATTTTCTCATACTAATTACATGTTTTCTAAGGATCTTGCAAACATATTTGTTTCAAACTTTCAGTAAATGTTACACAGTACCTTCTGCATAATTTAACACAGCCTTTTTCCAAAAAACTGTATATTTTTGAATATACAAATAAAAAATTGCAAAAAAATGTTGTGAATTTTCATTACAATTGAAAAAAAATCATCTTTAATAACTGAACTAAAATTTTGTAAAATCCCTGTGTTAAGTTGTAGCCCATATTCCAATAAATAATCTGTAAAAAGTTCAACTTCCTACCTCAAATACTTTGTGAGGAAAGATGTAATTTATAAGCGTTATTTTAACATTGCAAGTATAGGCCGTTCCGGAGCCCCTTAAGTCCCATAGTGCTCAGAGCCATTTGAACCAAGCCAGTAATTAATGCCCCAAACGTTCTCAGTAGGTGAGAGGTCCGCCGACCTTGCTGGCCAATGTAAGGTTCGGCAAACACGAAGGCAAGCGGTAGAAACTCACATCATGCGCGGGCGGCCATCATCTTATTGATATGTAAGCCCAGGATGGCTTGCTATGAAGGGCAACAAAATCAGGTCTATGATACTGTTGGCGTACCTTTGTGCTGTAAGGGTGCCGTGGATGACAACCGTAGGGCGTTCTGCTGCCAAAAGAATGGCACAGTTCCCACTTTCATTACTGGCTGGTTAACGTATCCGTCCACGTGTAGGAGAGATAATCGTGAAGATTCAAGACGACTCTTGAAGAACTCGTTCCTTAAAAGAGTCATAACTGATACAATAAGTGTGCGAAATGAGCACTGGAAGACTGAGTCACTGAAGTCAAAATGGGATTTGAAAGATAGATAAATGTGAAATATGCTGTGAGTGAATAATGAAAATTCCATTTACCCCTTGTTTAAGCTGTCTCATACCCCATGCATGAGACTTGCCAAGGTGACATATTGGACTATCCTCCCTCTGCCCCCGCCTATCTCGGTTGTGATGATACAGTGACCTGTAGTGTAACCCAAGGTTGGGTTGGAACATTGCGGGTTTGAGGCTGACGATGTGCAAGTGAGTGCAGTGGAGAGTACTGGTCTTCCAGTTAAAATTTGACATCGAGAATACATACAAAGGTTTACCGTACCTGTGTACTGTGGTGTAGAAAAAAAAATTATGTAAAAGTTACATGGTGGACTGTTGATTGCCTGTTTAGTAGTTTATGTGCGAGATATGTCTACAACATGCACCAAAATACTCATCAGAGTATAGTACAGGATGTTTCACAATTCATGCTACTCGTGTTACACACTTCTAGAGGTTGTAGAGGGGACCTATTAGATCACATTTTACAGAGGAACCCATGTCCAGAAACGTCATCCAATGACGCTGCACAGCGTCAGAGTTACAGACGCCGTCGCCTGTAAATGTATACGGGGTGAAAAGTATTTAAACCGACAGACTCTGGGGGGTTGTAGGGGACATCAAAACAAATATTTTTTCCTAATGTCATTTTTTCCTATGAGGAGTATTTAAACCGGTAGAGGAAGATTTATCTGGCGGCAAATTAATTAAACCAACAATCACTTTTCCATTTTTTTATGACCAAGAGACATCACATTAACACAACCAAATTTCAATTTCAGTAGATTTTCAAAAATGCCTCCATTGACACGTAAACAAAGGTTGAACCGTCGGATCCTGTTCTGTCTGACACGGGCAAAAACCGCAAGAGTATCCTGAATTGTTCCTGCTGTTGCTACTATCCGGGCATCCAGTTCCTGTGAATCATTATGGGTGGAGGTTACACTCAACAACCGAGCTAGGTTAATAATTGGTTCCTTTTACCGACCTCCCGACTCAGCAGCATTAGTGGCAGAACAACTGAGAGAAAATTTGGAATACATTTCACATAAATTTTCTCAGCATATTATAGTCTTAGGTGCAGATTTCAATTTACCAGATATAGACTGGGACACTCAGATGTTTAGGACAGGTGGTAGGGACAGAGCATCGAGTGACATTATACTGAGTGCACTATCCGAAAATTACCTCGAGCAATTAAACAGAGAACCGACTCGTGGAGATAACGTCTTGGACCTACTGATAACAAACAGACCCGAACTTTTCGACTCTGTAAGCGCAGAACAGGGAATCAGTGATCATAAGGCCTTTGCAGCATCCCTGAATATGGAAGTTAATAGGAATATAAAAAAAGGGCGGAAAGTTTATCTGTTTAGCAAGAGTAATAGAAAGCAGATTTCAGACTACCTAACAGATCAAAACGAAAATTTCTGCTCCGACACTGACAATGTTGAGTGTTTATGGAAAAAGTTTAAGGCAATTGTAAAATGCATTTTAGACAGGTACGAGCCGAGTAAAACTGTGAGGGACGGGAAAAACCCACCGTGGTACAACAACAAAGTTAGGAAACTACTGAGAAAGCAAAGAGAGCTTCACTCCAAGTTTAAACGCAGCCAAAACCTCTCAGACAAACAGAAGCTAAACGATGTCAAAGTTAGCGTAGGGAGGGCTATGCGTGAAGCGTTCAGTGAATTCGAAAGTAAAATTCTATGTACCGACTTGACAGAAAATCCTAGGAAGTTCTGGTCTTACGTTAAATCAGTAAGTGGCTCGAAACAGCATATCCAGACACTCCGGGATGATGATGGCATTGAAACAGAGGATGACACGCGTAAAGCTGAAATACTAAACACGTTTTTCCAAAGCTGTTTCACAGAGGAAGACCGCACTGCAGTTCCTTCTCTAAATCCTCGCACAAACGAAAAAATGGCTGACACCGAAATAAGTGTCCGAGGAATAGAAAAGCAACTGAAATCACTCAACAGAGGAAAGTCCACTGGACCTGACGGGATACCAATTCGATTCTACACAGAGTACGCAAAAGAACTTGCCCCCCTTCTAACAGCCGTGTACCGCAAGTCTCTAGAGGAACGGAAGGTTCCAAATGATTGGAAAAGAGCAGAGGTAGTCCCAGTCTTCAAGAAGGGTCGTCGAGCAGATGCGCAAAACTATAGACCTATATCTCTGACGTCGATCTGTTGTAGAATTTTAGAACATGTTTTTTGGTCGCGTATCATGTCGTTTTTGGAAACCCAGAATCTACTCTGTAGGAATCAACATGGATTCCGGAAACAGCGATCGTGTGAGACCCAACTCGCTTTATTTGTTCATGAGACCCAGAAAATATTAGATACAGGCTCCCAGGTAGATGCTATTTTTCTTGACTTCCGGAAGGCGTTCGATACAGTTCCGCACTGTCGCCTGATAAACAAAGTAAGAGCCTACGGAATATCAGACCAGCTGTGTGGCTGGATTGAAGAGTTTTTAGCAAACAGAACACAGCATGTTGTTATCAATGGAGAGACGTCTACAGACGTTAAGGTAACCTCTGGCGTGCCACAGGGGAGTGTTATGGGACTATTGCTTTTCACAATATATATAAATGACCTAGTAGATAGTGTCGGAAGTTCCATGCGGCTTTTCGCGGATGATGCTGTAGTATACAGAGAAGTTGCAGCATTAGAAAATTTTAGCGAAATGCAGGAAGATCTGCAGCGGATAGGCACTTGGTGCAGGGAGTGGCAACTGACCCTTAACATAGACAAATGTAATGTATTGCGAATACATAGAAAGAAGGATCCTTTATTGTACGGATATATGATTGCGGAACAAACACTGGTAGCAGTTACTTCTGTAAAATATCTGGAAGTATGCGTGCGGAACGATTTGAAATGGAATGATCATATAAAATTAATTGTTGGTAAGGCGGGTACCAGGTTGAGATTCATTGGGAGAGTCCTTAGAAAATGTAGTCCGACAACAAAGGAGGTGGCTTACAAAACACTCGTTCGACATATACTTGCTGTTCGACCTATACTGATTGCTCATCAGTGTGGGATCCGTACCATATCGGGTTGACGGATGAGATAAGGAGATCCAAAGAAGAGCGGCGCGTTTCGTCTCAGGGTTATTTGGTAACCGTGATAGCGTTACGGAGGTGTTTAGCAAACTCAAGTGGCAGACTCTGCAAGAGAGGCGCTCTGCATCGCGGTGTAGCTTGCTCGCCAGGTTTCGAGAGGGTGCGTTTCTGGATGAGGTATCGAATATATTGCTTCCCCCTACTTATACCTCCCGAGGATATCACGAATGTAAAATTAGAGAGATTCGAGCGCGCACGGAGGCTTTCAGACAGTCGTTCTTCCCGCGAACCATACGCGACTGGAACAGAAAAGGGAGGTAATGACAGTGGCACGTAAAGTGCCCTCCGCCACACACCGTTGGGTGGCTTGCGGAGTATAAATATAGATGTAGATCCTCTTCTGATGCAGCAGGACTTGCCTAAACAAGGTTGCGCATCTCTCCCCACACAAAAAAGTCCAGATGGGACATATCTGGGGATCGAGCAGGCCATGGTACAGGACCACCTCTGCCAATCCACGTTTCTGGGAACCGCTGGTCCAGGAACCGACGCACACGACGACTGAAATGTGCCGGCGCCCCGTCATGTTGCAACCGTATGCTTTGTCTTGTAGGAAGCGTGACGTCTTCCAGCAATTCTGGCAATGCTCTGGCGAAAAAATTGTAATAGTGCCTGCCATTTAATGGCATAGGTAGCAGATACGGCCCAGTTAAACAGTCCCCAACAACACCGACCCACACATTGACGAAGAACCGCCCTTGATGAGCGCTAGTAACTGTGGCATGTGGGTTATCCTCACCCCAGACATGCTAATTGTGCACGTTGAAGACTCCAACACGCCCGAACGTTGCTTCATCGGTAAATAATACAGAGGATGGAAATGTAGGATGCATTTCACACTGTTCCAGGTACCACTGCGAAAACTGTGCTCTGGGTGGATAATCAACTGGTTGCAGGTTGTGGACACGCTGTAAGTGAAATGGACGTAACAATTGCTCTTGAAGGACTGTTCTTACATTCGTCTGATTCGTCCCCGTGTTACGTGCAATTGCACGAGTGCTGATTGAAGGATCCCGCTCCACATGCTGCAAGACAGCTTCCTCAAATTGCAGCGTTCTTAAAGTGCGACGGCGTCCCTGTCCAGGTAATCTGCTAAATGACCCGGTCTCACGCAGACGTTGGTACACAGCAGCAAAGGTCGCATGATGCGGGATACAGCGATTAGGATATTGCTGTTGATAAACCCGCTGTGCAGCTCGTCCGTTGTGGTACTCACTCCAGGTGTATCGCTCCATTAGTAAACAGAGACAATGCACTACTACACTGGTGGACAGCAGTTGCCTACAACTGAAGAGCCTAATACGCCCTCTAACAACTGAAGATCGTAATACGGCCTCTAACAACTGAAGAGCGTAATACGGCCTCCACTGTTTTAAATAATCCTCATAGGAAAAAATGACATTAGGGAAAAATATTTGTTTTGATGTCCCCTACAACCTCCCAGAGTTTGTTGGTTTAAATACTTTTCACCCTTTATATGTACGGGGTGGTTCCGTCATGATGTTACAAACTTTCATGATGACTGAGAAGGATAAATGTTTCAGTCTGAGGTAAATGGAAATGCCGTATGACTAGGGCCTCCCAGCGGAAGACCGTTCGCCTAGTGCAAGTCTTTCGAGTTGACGCCACTTCGGCGACTTGCGTGTCGATGGGGATGAAATGATGGTGATAAGGAGAACACAACACCCAATCCCTGAGCCAGAAAATCTCCGACCCAGCCGGGAATCGAACCTGGGCCGTTAGGTATGACATTCCGTCGCGCTGACCACTCAACTACCAGGGGCGGACAGTCTGACGTAAGGGTCCCTGTACCGGAAATGGACGAGTCGGAAGTTACAAGCAAACACGTTTCTGATTACCTCTGAGAGCGGAATACCTGTACGGATACTTTTGTTGCATAGATTGCAGGGTAGGCAACTCCAGAAGTGGTCGTGTGGATCAAAACAAGAAAAAACGTCTGGTAAACATAGGCTCTAAAATGCACACCTCAGGAGCCATGAGCTCACTCGTCTTTTCGAATTTCATTGTCATCTTGTTTAAACGATTTCATGACATCCGACCCTTCCACAGACGTTTTAGTCGGCGATACTTTGATGTTGTTGTTCTTGTGGTCTTCAGTCATGAGACTGGTTTGATGCAGCTCTCCATGCTACTCTATACTGTGCAAACTTCTTCATCTCCCAGTACCTACTGCAACCTACATCCTTTTGAATCTGCTTAGTGTATTCATCTCTTGGTCTCCCTCTACGAGTTTTACCCTCCACACTGCCCTCCAATACTAAAGTGGTGATCCCCTGATGCCTCAGAACATGTCCTACCAACCGGTCCCTTCTTCTTATCAAGATGTGCCACAAACTCTTCTTCTCCCCAATTCTATTCAATACATTCTCATTAGTTATGTGATCTACCCATCTAATCTTCAGCATTCTTCTCTAGCACCACATTTCGAAAGCTTCTATTCTCTTCTTGTCTAAACTATTTATCGTCCATGTTTCACTTCCATACATGGCTACACTCCATACAAATACTTCCAGAAACGACTTCCTGACACTTAAATCTATACTCGATGTTAACAAATTTCTCTTCTTCAGAAACGCTTTCCTTGCCATTGCCAGTCTACATGTTATATCTTCTCTACTTCGACCATCATCAGTTATTTTGCTCCCCAAATAGGAAAACTCCTTTATTACTTTAGGTCTCTCATTTCCTAATCTATTTCCCTCAGCATCACCCGACTTAATTCGACTACATTCCATCATCCTCGTTTTACTTTTGTTGATGTTCATCTTATATCCTCCTTTCAAGACACTGTCCATTCCGTTCAACTGCTCTTCCAAGTCCTTTGCTGTCACTGACAGAATTACAATGTCATCGGCGAACCTCAAAGTTTTTATTTCTTCTCCATGGATTTTAATACCTACTCCAAATTTTTCTTTCGTTTCCTTTACTGCTTGCTCAATATACAGATTGAATAACATCGGGGAAAGGCTACAACCCTGTCTCACTCCCTTCCCAACCACTGCTTCCCTTTCATGCCCCTCGACTCTTATAACTGCCATCTGCTTTCTGTACAAATTGTAAAAAGCCTTTCGCTCCCTTCCCTGCCACCTTCAGTATTTGAAAGAGAGTATTCCAATCAACATTGTCAAAAGCTTTCTCTAAGTATTCAAATGCTAGAAACGTAGGTTTGCCTTTTCTTAATCTATTTTCTAAGATAAGTCGTAGGGTCAGTATTGCCTCACGTGTTCCAACATTTCTACGGAATCCAACTAATCTTCCTCGAGGTTGGCTTCTACCAGTTTTTCCATTCGTCTGTAAATAATTCACGTTAGTATTTTGCAGCTGTGACTTATTAAACTGATAGTTCGGTTATTTTCACATCTGTCAATACCTGCTTTCTTTGGGATTGGAATTATTGTATTCTTCTTAAAGTCTGAGGGTATTTCATCTGTCTCATACATCTTGCTCACCAGATGGTACAGTTTTGTCAGGACTGGCTCTCCCAAGGCCGACAGTAGTTCTAATGGAATGTTGTCTACTCCTGGGGCCTTGTTTCGACTCCGGTCTATCAGTGCTCTGTCAAACTCTTCACGCAGTATCGTACCTCCCATTTCATCCTCATCTACATCCTCTTCCAATTCCATAATATTGTCCTCAAGAACATCGCCCTTGTATAGACCCTCTATATAGTCCTTCCACGTTTCTGCTTTCCCTTCTTTGCTTAGAACTGGGTCTCCATCTGAGCTCTTGATATTCATGGAAGTGGTTCTCTTTTCTCCAAAGCTCTCTTTAATTTTCCTGTAGGTAGTATCTATCTTGCCTCTAGTGTTATACGCCTCTACATCCTTACATTTGTTCTCTAGCCATCCCTGCTTAGCCATTTTGCACTTTCTATCGATCTCATTTTTGAGACGTTTGTATTCCTTTTTGCATGGTTCATTTGCTTCATCTTTGTATTTTCTCCTTTCATCAGTTAAATTCAATATCTCTTCTGTTAGCCAAGCATTTCTATTAGCCCTCGTGTTTTTACCCAATTGATCCTCTCCTGCCTTCACTATTTCATCTCTCAAAGCTACCCATTCTTCTTCCACTGTATTTATTTCCCCCATTCTTGTCACTCGTTCCCTAATGCTTTCCCTGTAACTCTCTACAACCTCTGGTTCTGTTAGTTTATCCAGGTCCCATCTCCTTAAATTCGCACCTTTCTGCAGTTTCTTCAGTTTTAATCTACAGTTCATAACCAATAGATTGTGGTCAGAGTCCACATCTGCCCCTGGAAATGTCTTACAATTTAAAACCTGGTTCCTTAATCTGTCTTGCCAGTATGTAATCCATCTGAAACCTTATAGTATCTCCAGGTTTCTTCCATGTATGCAACCTTCTTTCGTGATTCTTGAACCAAGTGTTAGCTATCATTAAGTTATGCTCTGTGCAAAATTCTACCAGACGGCTTCCTCTGTCATTTCTTAGCCCCAATCCATATTCACCTACTATGTTTCCTTCTCTCCCTTTTCCTACTCTCGAATTCCAGTCATCCATGACTATTAAATTTTCGTCTCGCTTCACTATCTGAATAATTTCTTTTATTTCATCATACATTTCATCAATCTCTTCGTCATCTGCGGAGCTAGTTGACGTATAAACTTGTCCTACTGTGGTAGGCGTGGGCGTCGTGTCTATTTTGGCCACAATAATGCGTTCTCTATGCTGTTTGTAGTAGCTTACCCGCACTCCTATTTTTTTATTCATTATTAAACCTACTCCTGCATTACCCCTATTTGATTTTGTATTTATAACCCTGTATTCGCCTGACCAAAAGTCTTGTTCCTCCTGCCACCGAACTTCACTAATTCCCACTATATCTAACTTTAACCTATCCATTTCCCTTTTTAAATTTTCTAACCTACCTGCCCGATTAATGGATCTGACATTCCACGCTCTGATCCGTAGAACGCCAGTTTTCTTTTTCCTGATAACGACGTCCTCTTGAGTAGTCTCCGCCCGGAGATCCGAATGGGGGACTATTTTACCTCTGGAATATTTTACCCAAGAGGACGTCATCATCATTTAACCATACAGTAAATCTGCGTGCCCTCGGGGAAAATTACGGCTGTAGTTTCTCCTTGCTTTCAGCCGTTCGCAGTACCAGCACAGCAAGGCCGTTTTGGTTAGTGTTACAAGGCCAGATCAGTCATTCATCCAGACTGTTGCCCCTGCAACTACTGAAAAGGCTGCTGCCCCTCTTCAGGAACCACACGTTTGTCTGGCCTCTCAACAGATACCCCTCCGTTGTGGTCGCACCTACGGTACGGCTATCTGTATCGTTAAAGCACGCAAGCCTCCCCACCAACGGCAAGGTCCATGGTTCATTGGGGGGTGGGGGGGTGGGGGGGTTATAACAGTAAAGCATAGTAATTGCGATATGAGTGTCATTTATTTTTCCGCAGTTATTGTTTTGGAGGGTAACTTTACATGTTTAAACGACGCCTGCGAAGAAACGATGCCTCTCTTAGTAGCCTACCACAATTTTATCGACTCATTTCACTAACCTGGAGCCTCAACTAACAGAATATTCTTTAAGAGGGGGAGGACGTCAGACGGGTCGACTTGAAACAGGAGAGGCACTACAGGACATTTTAATTTCTACTGTCTATACTTTTACAAATAAATTCCTAAAAATTAGTCAACATGACCAGGAAGGATGCAGGATTCACACTCTTAGCAGCGGAAGTTCAAAAACATAGCAAAAGATAATTTTATTACATGTGTAATTTCATCATTTTTTGACTTACTATTGGCTGCATTTGATGCTATCGGTACACTTTTCTTTATAAGTAAGAGAAAGTCTTCGATTAATTTTGCACAGCATACAAACCATACTTACAGGTGCATGAACCTCTAGTATTTATTTAATTTATCAAAAAATGAATGAGCTGTTACGTTTTAAACTTCATGTTTAGAAAAAACTCAAATTTTATAGTTAATTATCGCAATTTTTGCCTCAGTTTGTAATAGATTTGAAAAATTCTAGAGTTTTGCATTAAGAAGTTGGTGTTTAATAAGCATACCAAGTTTGAAAGTAACATGATACTTATTTTGGACGTTACGTGTACGTAAGTATGAAAATTTGTGTTTTGGGGAAAATGGCTGTTAAAGTTTCAGCTTGTATTCGGCATTCTTTTAGAACTGTCCAGCACCATAATCAGGTTCTTTTTCATTTTGTAAATCAGTTTTCTTACTTTTCACGTTCCTATGATGCACTCTTCTTGATTTTGTCTCCTCCAAAAATAATTTATCTGCTTTCACTACACGCTCTCTATCACATACAAAGCTTTGATGCAGTTCACTCTGGACTTAATTCCCATTTTCTCTAAAACATATTTCCTGCTTTGCACCCCATCATTGAAACATGAAACTGCATCATAAACACCAACAGCAAGTGCATGTCTTCCCATAAAAATGGTTTCTGGCAATCTTTCCCAAACACACTGGTTAAAACTTTCATTTGGGTTTTGGGTACCGCCATGAAGACATTTCTTCAATAAGTCATTATTTGCAAGGTCCCTGAATATAGGTTTGATGGCTTCATTTACAGCAGTTGGTAGAGAATTCCTGTGATGATATTCTTCACTTACGTATGACAGAAGAATGCTGTGCAAAGGGTTGTGAGCTACATCTTGGTGCACTTAACATCAAATAATGTGCCTTATAATCTCTCGAATCAAACTATTTAGGAAGATGTGCGCTGCAACATATGCATGTTTTTGAAAAATGGATTTTTTTTAAAAATTTTAACGTCCTACCCCTCTCAACTCTTGTTCCCTTACAAGACTCTCTGTTGACCTGAGGCCGCTGGCATACTGACAGTGCTGTCGACCGTCAACGTTGGTCGTGCAGGTTCAGCGTGCTGCTGAACGCTCAGAAACAATGCGACTTATACATATGGTACGCGTACCTCTGCATGGTATAGGCGATCGCAGCGCATTACAGCAGCAGTTGTCGGCTGTCTCTCGCTCGCAAATCACATTGTTTACGAAGTTCACGGTCGTAAAATGCCTACGTCGGCTCTATTGGAACACACATTTCCTCTCTCATCATTATGCTAGTCATGTTGTTCTGTCTGTAGAATACATAAATAAAAGTTTCAGTTTTGTTGAACTTTGTGTAAGGCAAAAACGAAAGTATATGAAGATGGTATATGTTTTTTCGAACATGTCCGAAAGAACAGATACCATCGTCATATATATATATATATATATATATATATATATATATATATATATATATATATATATATATATATATATATATATATATATATATATATATATATATATATATATATGGTTCACCGGCCATTTGACCATATATCACTAACGTCGATTTGCAGTAGGGTTTTGCAACATATACTGTATTCGAACATTATGAATAACCTCGAAGAAAACGATTTATTGACGCATAGTCAGCACGGATTCAGAAAATATCGTTCTTGTGAAACACAACTAGCTCGTTACACTCATGAAGTATTGTGTGCTATCGTCAGGGGATGCCAAATTGACTCCAATTTTTAGATTTCCAGAAGGCTTTCGACGCTGTTCTCTCACTAGCGTCTTCTAACCAAACTACGTGCCTATGGAGTATCGCCTCAGTTGTGCGACCGGATTCGTGATTTTCCTGTCTGAAAGGCCACAGTTCGTACTAATAGACGGAAAGTCATCGCGTAAAACAGAAGTAATATCCGGCGTTCCCCAAGGAAGTGTTATAGGCCCTCTATTGTTCCTCATCTATATTAACGACACAGGAGACAATCTGAGTAGCCGTCTTAGATTGTTTGCAGATGATGCTGTCATTTACCATCATGTAAAGTCATCAGATGATCAAAACGACTTGCAAAATGATTTAGATAATAAATCTGTATGTGTGCAAAAAGTGGCAGTTGACCCTGACTAAAGAAAAGTGTGAAGTTATTCACATGAGCACTAACAGAAATCATCTAAATTTCGATTACGGGATAAGTCACACAAATCTGAAGACTGTGAATTCAGCTAAATACTTAGGGATTACAATTACAAATAACCTAAATTAGAACGATCACATAGATAATATTGTGGGTAGAGCAAGCCAAAAACTACGATCCATTGGCAGAACACTTAGAAGGTGCAACAGGTCTACTAAAGAGACTGCTTACACTACGCTTGTCCACCCTATTCTGGAGTATTGCTGTGCGGTGTGGGATCCGCATCAGGTGGGACTGACGGATGACATCGCAAAAGTACAAAGAAGGGCAGCGCGTTTGCATTATCGCGAAATAGGGGAGATAGTGTCACAGACATGATACGTGAATTTGAGTGGCAATCATTAAAACAAAGACTTTTTCGTTGCGATGGGATCTTCTCATGAAATTTCAATCGCCAGTTTTCACTTCCGATTGCGAAAACATTCTGTTGGCACCCACCTACATAGGGAGACATGATCATCACGATAAAATAAGAGAAATCAGGGCTCGCACAAAAAAAATTTAAGTGCTCGTTTTTCCAGCATGCCGTTCTAGAGTGGAACGGTAGAGAGACAGATTGAAGGTGGTTCATTGAACCCTCTGCCAGGCACTTTATTGTGAATAGCAGAGTAATCACGTAGATGTAGATGTAGGTGTAGATGTTCTTCTGTGTGGCTGCACAAACAGTGCCTGAACTCTTACGGGAATCGGCAAAAATCCGCGAGTAATGAGTATGATGGGCAAGGGGCACTATGAATATAGTGCGGAACAATAAGTTGGGAATGTGGGTCTCACGGGAGGCGTGCAGGAGATAAGTCTCTGCTGTCGCACTATCCTGTGTCCTCGGTGACTCAGATGGATAGAGCGTCTGCCATGTAAGCAGGAGATCCCAGGGTCGAGTCCCGGTCGGGGCACACATCTTCAACTGTCCCCGTTGACTTATATCAACGCCTGTATGGAGCTAGGGGTATTCATTTCATTGTAATTTCAAAAAGGAAAGTACCATATGCAGTGAATGAGCATTGGCTTATAAAAGTTCCAACACAAATGCTGCAATGCAAATTTCTAATAGTTCTCCACATGAGATAAATATTATTTCATCATTTTCAATTTTTAGCTAAACCCTAACGTCATTCTTACCGGATCACTGTTCCTATTCCGTAGCAGAATCTTTACGACATGTGAAACATGAAACTTGAAACAAGCAGGTGAAAAACATCTTGTGGCAAGTCGTGCACACTGTCTTGTAGATAGAGCCAGTCCATCAAACTCACTCTTCAAAACGAGTCACTTACGTTTATGCAATATGAAGTACACTGAAGCGCCAAAGACACTGGTATAGGCATGCGTTTTCAAATACAGAGATATGTAGTCGCAGAATACGGCGCTGCTGTCGGCAACGCCTATGTAAGACAAGAAGTGTCCCGCACGGGTCAGAGAACAGCTAGCTATATTCCCAGTAGCATCAGATGACGCCAACGACGTACCTGCCTTCTCAACCCAGGAGGTAGCGAAGGCCATCAAATCACTGCCGACAAGGAAGGCCCCAGTTCACGACCTACTCACCGGTAAACTGCTTCAACACTTGTCCCAGCTAGTGACAGAAAAAATGACGGAAATCTTTAACGAGATCACGCGAACTCAAAAATTCCCGAAGCAGTGGAAACACGCGGAAGTGGTCGCTATCGATAAGCCTGGAAAAGATTCCATCTTCCCCCAGCACCACCACCGCCCCATACGTTTACTTCCAACTCTCAGTACATTATACGAGCGCCTCCTACTGGTTCACATCGAACAGCACATTGCATGGGGGCTTAATTAAAAAGAAAGGACTAATATTAATGCAATAATTTTAGTAGCTGTGTGACCGGTTACGAAGTCTCGTAACCGGTTCGCCCTGACTAGTATTAGCACGCAATCTGACTGCATAAAATAAAAATTAAGAATGACAAGTAATTTCCAATAACACAATTGATTAATTAAGTCCCGTGCAACTATAAAAGCTACGAAACAACAAAGCACAAGTGTAACTGTTCCGGGTGTGGTAGTGTGACTCAACGTACACGTATCTGGCTCGGTGCTTTCTCAATACGACAAAATATTTTAAACAACATTTACAATGAACTAATCGAAAAACCAGAAATACTACAACTGCACAGAGAAAGTAGAATTACAAGTCTAATAAATGAACACGAGTCAGATGCCTTGTTGACTGTACCTGTGAGGCATTGTCATTAAAGAAAATTGTAATACCTTTTTACCTCATTATATATTGGCGAAAATGTTCCATTACACCAGCATCACAAATCAAAAGCCTATCTCCTTACTCAAATACACTCTGACAATTGCAACATCTTCCATCTATACATTACACCAACCGAACAGCATCTACTCTCTCGCCCAACAGAACAACTGCCCACGACATCCTCTGAACTACTACAGCGCCAGTGGAGGCGGCGGAATAATAATCTTTGGCGCAATGCCTGGCGCTGTGACTCAGTGTAGCCACCTTTCAACATACGCAGAGAAGAAAGGCACCCCAGTTCCAATTCGGATTTCGCAACAGACACTCAGCACCACAAGAACTTATGAGAGTAGTCGAAGCCGCCACGGAAGCCTTCAACCGGAAAGCAACTGTGGCCTAGTGCTGCCAGACGTAGCCAAGGCTTTCGACAGTGTGTGGCACACAGGACTGTTATAAAAACTTTACACGCTAGGGTTCCCTGGCCAAGTCGTTAAGCTGCTGAGCAGTTACCTAGCCAGTCGTTCATTCTGTCTCAACGTCGGTACAGGGAAGTCGTCCATACGCGGCATACGGGCTGGCGTGCCTCAGGGATCGGTGTTAGGCCCAGTACTGTACAACCTGTAGACCGCCGGCACACCGGCTACCCCACAGACGCATACAGCCCACTATGCCGACGACACAGCATTCTTCGCCAATAGCTCCAACAAGCGCGTAGTCACGCAAAGACTACAGAACATCTTAAGCGAAACAGAAACCTGGGCCAGGAAATGGCGAATCATTGTCAACCAAGCGCTGATGCTTACATAGAGGAAAGGAAAACGATTCCCAGCACACCGTCGGCAGGAAAACGTCACCCTTAGGCTACACAGACGCGAAATTCCCTGGAGAGTATAACGGTACTTTGCGGGCAGACGTGTCAATGAGCATCATATTTCCAGAATGAGATTTTCACTCTGCAGCGGAGTGTGCGCTGATATGAAACTTCCTGGCAAATTAAAACTGTGTGCCGACCGAGACTCGAACTTAAGCATCATATTAATTAAATTAATTAATTAAAATCGGGGATAAATAGACTTTATTTTGGAAGAATTAAAAAGGGGAAAGTAATACGAAACTTTAATAACTGCACAGTATTACAAAGAAGCAATATAATGAAAAGTAATAAAAAGCAAAGTAGCAAAGACCAAGTGGGACAGAAAGACATAGGGATGTGTTTGTTTTGTAATACATGTTGTTGTTGTGGTCTTCAGTCCTGAGACTGGTTTGATGCAGCTCTCCATGCTACTGTATCCTGTGCAAGCTTCTTCATCTCCCAGTACCTACTGCAACCTACATCCTTCTGAATCTGCTTAGTGTATTCATCTCTTGGTCTCCCTCTGCGCTTTTTTCCCTCCACACTGCCCTCCAGTACTAAATTAGTGATCCCTTGATGCCTCAGAACATGTCCTACCAACCGATCCCTTCTTCTGGTCAAGTTGTGCCACAAGCACCTCTTCTCCCCAATCCTATTCAATACCTCCTCATTAGTTATGTGATCTACCCATCTAATCTTCAGCATTCTTCTGTAGCACCACATTTCGAAAGCTTCTATTCGCTTCTTGTCCAAACTATTTATCGTCCATGTCTCAGTTCCATACATGGCTACACTCCATACAAATACTTTCAGAAACGACTTCCTGACACTTAAATCTATTCGATGTTAACAAATTTCTCTTCTTCAGAAACGCTTTCCTTGCCATTGCCATTCTACATTTTATATCCTCTCTACTTCGACAATCATCAGTTATTTTGCTCCCCAAATAGCAAAACTCCTTTACTACTTTAAGTGTGTCATTTCCTAATCTAATTCCCTCAACATCACCCGACTTAATTCGACTACATTCCATTATCCTCGTTTTGCTTTTGTTGATGTTCATCTTATATCCTCCTTTCAAGACGCTATCCATTCCATTCAGCTGCTCTTCCAAGTCCTTTCCTGTCTCTGACAGAATTACAATGTCATCGGCGAACCTCAAAGTTTTTATTTCTTCTCCATGGATTTTAATACCTACTCCGAATTTTTCTTTTGTTTCCTTTACTGCTTGCTCAATATACAGATTGAATAACATCTGGGAGGAGCTACAACCCTGTCTTACTGCCTTCCCAACAACTGCTTCCCTTTCATGTAATACATATAAAAGAACATTAACACATTACTTAGCTCTCTACCTTCAGTTATCGCGATAGGGCTAGTCGATGAAAAAGTGGTACGCGACTGCGAAATTCGTTAAGGAGATTATTTAAAGACTCTTCAAGCACGTTTAAAATACATTACGTGTGACGAAGTGATCAGAGACGTTCATTGTAGGATGAAGTGAAAATGATTCCAACATAATTCGAACTTTGTGTTAGCTGGGAAAAATACTCTTAGGAAACTATTATGGTTGTGGAACCCAGGAAAGTTGTACGCAACGGAAATCTATAGTTTACGTAATTCTGCATTTTATAAAATTGTGAAACGCGTGTGCGCCGAACATTAAGAGAATCTTATTCTTGGACGGTTGCGGGGCTAACTGATAAACAAACAACGCGCCAGCATAAAAATAGTTCGCTTAGTAACTACCAGATATTAATTAACAAGGACCTAAAATACTAAAAACAGTGCATAGACCGTTAAATTGAACCCTGCGTGTGAAAGACAATCACATCGAACATTTCGAGAGCGAAGAATAGACATTTAAGTGCCCAATTGAGAGCCTGCGTCGTGTCGATATTTGGACATTGTATGACACGCGTTATTCAGAACACTATATCGACCATTCTAATACTGAAAAGAAGGATAGGATCATCACCTCCAATCCCGATTCATATTTCATATTTAGTCAGTGAAAAGAAAAGTGTCAATAAACAAACTACATTTCAATTTTATCCACGATTTTGGCTTCATTACGTAGTCTTAACTACATGATAAACAATATATGTGGAAGTGGTATACAACGTATCGTCATAATATTTAGCCAACCAATATTGTGGGACACCAAAAATGTAAATGCATGAAATTGTTCTTACAGCGGATATACGAGGTGCATTCAAGTTCTAAGGCCTCCGATTTTTTTTTTCTCCGGACTAGAAAGAGATAGAAACATGTGCATTGTTTTAAAATGGGGCCACGTTCATTGTCAATACGTCCCAGAGATGGGAGCACCATACGGCAGATGGAATTTTACCGCCAGCGGCGAGAATGAGAACTGTTTTAACTACTTAAAATGGCGACATTTTCCTTACTTGAACAGCGTGCAATCATTCGTTTTCTGAATTTGCGTGCTGTGAAACCAACTGAAATTCATCAACAGTTGAAGGAGACATGTGGTGATGGAGTTATGGATGTGTCGAAAGTGCGTTCCTGGGTGCGACAGTTTAATGAAGGCAGAACATCGTGTGACAACAAACCGAAACAACCTCGGGCTCGCACAAGCCGGTCTGACGACAGGATCGAGAAAGTGGAGAGAATTGTTTTGGGGGATCGCCGAATGACTGTTGAACAGATCGCCTCCAGAGTTGGCATTTCTGTGGGTTCTGTGCACACAATCCTGCATGACGACCTGAAAATGCGAAAAGTGTCATCCAGGTGTGTGCCACGAATGCTGACAGACGACCACACGGCTGCCCGTGTGGCACGTTGCCGAGCAATGTTGACGCGCAACGACAGCACGAATGGGACTTTCTTTTCGTTGGTTGTGACAATGGATGAGAGGTGGATGCCATTTTTCAATCCAGAAACAAAGCGCCAGTCAGCTGAATGGAAGCACACATATTCACCGCTACCAAAATAATTTCGGATGACCGCCAGTGCTGAAAAAATGATGGTGTCCATGTTCTGGGACAGCGAGGGCGTAATCCTTACCCATTGCGTTCCAAAGGGCACTACGGTAACAGGTGCATCCTACGAAAATGTGTTGAAGAACAAATTCCTTCCTGCACTGCAACAAAAACGTCCGGGAAGGGCTGCGCGTGTGCTGTTTCACCAAGACAACGCACCCGCACATCGAGCTAACGCTACGCAACAGTTTCTTCGTGATAACAACTTTGAAGTGATTCCTCATGCTCCCTACTCACCTGACCTGGCTCCTAGTGACTTTTGGCTTTTTCCGACAATGAAAGACACTCTCCGTGGCCGCACATTCACCAGCCGTGCTGCTATTGCCTCAGCGATTTTCCAGTGGTCAAAACAGACTCCTAAAGAAGCCTTCGCCGTTGCCATGGAATGATGGCGTCAGCGTTGCGAAAAATGTGTACGTCTGCAGGGCGATTACGTCGAGAAGTAACTCCAGTTTCATCGGTTTCGGGTGAGCAGTTAATTAGAAAAAAAAATCGGAGGCCTTAGCACTTGAATGCACCTCGTATAACGTGTGAGTGCGACGAACTATATTGAGAAACTGAACATCCATTACGTACTTGTATGTTTATCTGCGAAAATGGTCCTTGTCGGTACATCAGCATAGAGTTCGAATAGAATCGCTGGAACATTGCAGATCATTCAGATTAATCGGACACCTAAATACGCATCGAACACCTAAATACGCATATCATCAGGATGTGTTCTTTCTCCTCACCCCCGTGGCAGTAATTGAATTAAGAGTCAGCCGGGAATAACATTTAAATCAATTGACGACCATTGAGCTAGCGTCACGAATTTTGAAACGTCCACTGCCGTGTGTGAAGGTGAGTGACACCACGAGTGCTGACGTCCATCGAGGGGCGTCGTCGTGATCGTATTGAATGACACTGAGTGGTCACAAGAGGGACGGCTAGATACCTCAGTGGAACTCTCGACCAACGCCTCACTTGGAGAGCACACATCGATGAACTCCGAAAGAAAGCCAGCGCCAGGTTAAGCGAATTATACCCCCTGCTAAAACAGCAGCGGCAGTGGAGTAAGGCTGTACTGCACACTAGTGCGACCGATAGTAGAGTACGCCCGTCCTGCGTGGGGATACGCAGCTCAGACGCACATTGCGCGGCTTCGAAAAACACACAACAGGGCACTGCGGCGGGCATTACAGTCCCCTCCCTGTTTCCCACGGCCGACACACACGATGCCGCGGGAATGAAAACACCTACGCAAAGGTTCTGAGAACTCGTGGCCGCCTTTACCATACCGCGACCATATCAGAGAACCCACTCATAAACAGCTTAGGGTATTATCCCGCCCATTAAAATAATTACAGGAGACCCAAATCCATCCTACAGTAAACAAAAACTAATGTCTATAAACGACTACTGCATTAGGCTCCATGCAAAAAGTCAGGAGCATGCCAAGCATGCGAAGTATTATTCATATTAAGAACCTTCAACATCGCAGACCGTCAGCAATCGTTTGTTAACATATTAAAAACTAGAAACTCACCTCGATTGCGAAAAAAGCACCTAGTGTTAACCTAGGTTTCGGCGTAGATAACTACACCTTCTTCAGAACAATAAAACCCACAAGTGCCTAAGAAAACCTTTGTCAATGATTAAAAGAACACCACAGCTATATATTTATAAACGAAAAAAAGGAAAACACAAACAGTACATGTGTACGAAGTCAAAACCACTACTCCACTTAATGGTGTACGCTCCACCTCATACCGGCCTATGTTCGATGGGCCATGACCCGCCATAAACTGCAGCTACAAATGGTTGCTTACTTACACGCCCGACCCGCTACCTATGCACATGCGCAAGACAAGGGAAGTTACTTGAATGCGCATGCGCATACGAATACGTGAAAGTTTGTACATGGGTCGTGGCTAAATAGCCCTTATATTCCCAACCGTGGATCAACGTATATCAAAAAATAGAATGGATAGAATAAGTGACGAGCTGAATAGGAGATGAAGCTTAAAAATAACAGCACACGGTTGCTTATGCTAGGAAAGAAACATAAATGAAGCTACCTATGACAACAGGAGGAACTCTTAAAAACTATTCCTAAAGCCAATAGTTAGCCTGGGGGGAGAGGGCGGGGGGTTGCTGAGGGGACGTAATCTGAAGACGTCGAGGTAATAAAGATATAGGGATAAAACGTGAAGTGTTCAACTGGCTAAAATCACCTTCATCATAAAGGAAATGAGGAAAAAAGAGAAAAAGATGAACAGCTTCACCAACCGCGCTCGCCAATCAGAGTACGCATGTGAAAATCCCCAGATCATCAGATTTACAAGTATGAAGAACAAATTAAAGGTGCGAAACCTTCAAAAAATTTTCTGTTTATTAGTAGGAGTTGGTCGTTAACGATATTGTCTTTATCATGCTGCAGATGTTTAAATATCTGCATTTCTTCCAAAACATCCAGTTTTAAGCCCTTAACCTCGGCATGAAGTAACTCGATATTAACTGGAGGGCTCGGCGCATGAGCCGTTTGCACAACGTGTTCCGCATAGGTAGAGCCCTTAGTACCGTCACCGCTTCTAGTAGGAATATGCTCTTTATACCTGAGACCCAGAGCTCGTCCCGTTTGCCCGATGTAAAATTTTGGACAATCCCTGCATGTAATTTTATATACTCCTGATTGGGAAAGTTTATCGCTCTTATTGTGCACGGAGTGGATTAAATTCCTATGTAAACAATTATTAGTAGAATAGGCGACTCTGAAATTATGGGCTCTGAGTAAAAGCCCCAATTTGTAACTTTATTGCCTATGTAAGAGATAGATATCGTTGCCACTTGTTTGTCATCTAACGCATCCCCTAGGGTGGAAGACGTAATATTATTTTTATTTATTTTCTTGTTATACATCTGTCTTACCATCTGAGGCCTATAGCCATTATTTGTAGCAATATTCTCAAGTGTGACCAGTTCAGTTTCTACCGCATCTGGTGCAAGAGGAATAGCTGTAACTCTGTGAATATTAGAATGAAAAACGGCCATCTTATGGGCGTACGGATGGGCCGAGTCTGCAGGTATTTTTTTTGTTTATAAACGTATAGCTGTGGTGTTCTTTTAATCATTGACAAAGGTCTTCTTAGGCACTTGTGGGTTTTATTGTTGTGAAGAACGTATAGTTATCTACGCCGAATCGTAGGTTAACACTAGGTGCTTTTTTCGCAATCGAGGCGGGTTTCTAGTTTTTAATATATTATTCATATTACTTAGAAGGAAATGTCCATCGACAATACCCTTCACAGCAAACACCTCGCCAATGCGAGGAAATGAAACACGCAGAGAGACAGAGAGAGCGCGATTGTTAGATCGGTTGCCCAAACTGATGCAGATTTCAATGCTGGGCCATCAACAAGCGTCAGCGTGCGAACCATTCAACGAAACATCATCGATATGGGCTTTCGGAGACGAAGGCCCACTCGTGTGCCTTTGTTGGCTGCACGACGCCTCGTCTGGGTCCGTCAGCACCGACATTGGACTGTTGACGACTTGAAACATGTTACCTGGTCGGACGAGTCTCGTTTTCTAATTGTATCGAGCGGATGGGCGTGTACGGCTATGGACCCTACACAAGGAACTGTTGAAACTGATGGAGGCTCTGTTATGGTGAGGGGCGTGTGCAAAATGTTCAAATGTGTGTGAAATCTTATGGGACTTAACTGCTAAGGTCATCAGTCCCTAAGCTTACACATTACTTAACCTAAATTATCCTAAGGACAAACACACACACCCATGCCCGAGGGAGGACTCGAACCTCCGCCGGGACCAGCCGCACAGTCCATGACTGCAGCGCCTCAGACCGCTCGGCTAATACCGCGCGGCGGGGCGTGTGCAGTTGGACTGATTGGGACCCCTGATACGTCTAGATACGGCTCTGACAGGTGCCACGTACCTAAATATCCTGTCTGATCACCTGCATCCATCCATGTCCATTGTGCATTACGACGGATTTGGACAATTCCAGCAAGACAATGCGACACCCCAAGTATTCAGAACTGCTACACTGTGGTTCCTGGCACAATTTTCTGCTGGCCACTGAACTCCCTAGACATGAACATTATTGAGCATTCTAGGATGCCTTGCAACGTGCTCTTCAGAACAAATCTCCACCCCCTTCGTACTCTAACGGATTTATGGACAGCCCTGCAGGATTCATGGTGTCATTTCCTTCCAGCACTACTTCAGACGTTAGTCAGGTCCATGCGACGTCGTATTGTAGCACTTCCGTGTGCTCGCGAGGGCCCTACAGGATTCAGGCAGGTGTACCAGTTTCTTTGGCTCTTCAGCGTATTACAGAATATGCTTCTATTAATGTAATAAGAAAGTATAAGAACTCAATACAAGGGGGAGAGATTAAAAATGGCTCTTAGCACTATGGGACTTAACATCTGAGGTCATCAGTCCCCTAGAACTTAGAAGTACTTAAACCTAACTAACCTAAGGACATCACACACATCCATGCCCGAGGCAGGATTCGAACCTGCGACCGTAGCGGGGAGAGATTAGCAAAAAAATGTTTGCATCTTGTGGGATGCGAAACATCAAAACGTCATGTGTTGCATCACTTATTTATGTCTCTTCCCAGTACGCAAGGCTACCCATTATTGATTTACAACCATAGTTTGCATCTTACCGTCTCTTCAAAAGCTGAAATGCAGATATGTTATTACTCCCTCTCTCTCCGTCCAAACAGGCCTTGGAAGGCCCAACGGCACCGACCAACCGCCGTGTCATCCTCATACGATAGGCGTCACTGGATATGGAAGGGCACGTGGTCAGCACCCCGCTCTTGCCGCCGTATGTCAGTTTCCGAGACCGGAGCCGCTACTTCTCAGTCAAGTAGCTTCTCAGTTTGCCTCACAAGGGCTGAGTGCACCTTTCAAGCCAGCAGCGGTCGGCGGAACCGGCCGGTAACCCATCCAAGTGCTAGCCGAGACCAACAGCGCTTAACGTCTGTGACCTGACGCAACCGGGCGTTACCACTACGCCAAGAAAATTTGCACAAAGCCAAAAGATATCCCAGAAGTCGAATCCCAGAGACGTTTCGCGGAATCGAAAAAGTGCTGGCATAAATGTATAATATACTCATTCGGTCGTTACAAGCAATCAATAGCGGTCCACCAGGAAGAAAGCTGGATTTTTGAAAATATCCGATAGAATAATTAGCAATGCCACCTGGTCGTACATGTAAAATTACCATGGGGCTATGCCCATATAAAATCTGCAGTAATTTTATACGTATGGGCAGGTGGCATTCCTAACTGTTATATCGAGCACTTTGAAAAGTCCAGCTTTCTTTCTGGTGCACCGCTATTCATTGCTTGTAACCACCGTATGTAATTATTTAGCATGTACTAACACGCCAACCAGCGGCGAGATAAATAACTTCGTAGTGGGTCTGCCGCCTCTATGTCAACACTCCGCCGGCAGCGTGGTGCAGTGTGGAAAGCTGATGAGAATCATATTGGCCGCCAGACTGCATGGACGATACGAGGGTTTTAATTGGGTGCTTTTTGTCATTTGTTTGCATTTTACCAACTGTGTGAATTTTATCGACTGTATACATGTATACATGAGAGTGCCTTTTATGCTTTGACTTCCTGTACGTAACATGGGAGTTTTATAGTATGTTCCAGAAGGTACGCGGAATAGTGTATACTTCATATATCCGTCTAATGAACTGTAGCCTCACTCCACCCTCTCCCTCCTTATTATATTTATGTTTTCCTCTTAGATCAGATGATGGCAGCATAAGATTGTTGAAGCCGGTCATGTTGGGGCAATAAAAGTGTTTACACTGCGATCGCCGGCCGGAGTGGCCGAGCGGTTCTAGGCCCTAGTCTGGAACCGCGCGACCGCTACGGTCGCAGGTTCGACTCCTGCCTCGGGCATGGATGTGTGTGATGTCCTCAGGTTAGTTAGGTTTAAGTAGCTCTAAGTTCTAGGGGACTTACGACCTCAGCAGTTGAGTTCCATAGTGCTCACCATTTTTTACACTGCGATCGCAGCATATGAAGTGTGTTCAGAGACGGATTTACATGTACGCCGAGTAGCCACGGACCTAGCGGCGGTAGCTTTAGAGGGCGGCATTTATTACACTGTATTTATTCTAACATTTCACGTTTTAAAATAACTGCGCTTACAAAAAACAAAAATTATTAATGGTGTGAAATAACTTGGTCGTTTAAAGAAGCAGTAAGAACGACAATCGACATTGCGAAATTTAAAATATTGTGAGTTTACTTGGTGACTGAATGGAAATTCAAACACACAAGTTCCGTCTGGTATCGTGTATGTAAAATTGTTCAATAATATTTTAAAGTGCGCTAGCAGGACGACAGTCGACACAATGAGCTTTGAAACGTTATTATTCCGATAACGCTGGGAGCTTCTAACTTATGTTCGTTGAGAATAGAGAAACAGACGTCAATGAAATTAAATTATTCTGCGTTGCCATTCTTGTCGCAATGATTTTATTTTATAGCACAGTTCGGTCAAGTAAGCCTAGCTAGTGAGTTGAGTTCTGTCGTGTTTGAAGTACAAGAAACTGGTACAGCTGCCTAATGTCGTGCAGGGCCACCGCGAGCACGCAGAAGCGCCGCAGCTCGACGTGCCATTGATCCGACTAGTGCTGGAGGGAACTGACACCATGGATCCTTCAGCGCGCGCTGTCCATAAGTCCGTAAGAGTACGAGACAGTAAATACCTCTTCTCAACAGCACGTTGCAAGGCATCCCACTTATGACCAATACTGTTCATGGTTCAAATGGCTCTGAGCACTATGGGACTTAACATCTAAGGTCATCAGTCCCCTAGAACTTAGAACTACTTAAACCTAACTAACCTAAGGACATCACACAACACCCAGTCATCACGAGGCAGAGAAAATCCCTGAACCCGCCGGGAATCGAACCCGGGAACCCGGGCATCGAACCCGGGAACCCGGGCGTGGGAAGCGAGAACGCTACCGCACGACCACGAGCTGCGGACAATACTGTTCATGTCCGGGGAGTGTGGTAACCAGCGGAAATGTTTAAACTCAGAGGATGTGTGACGTGCCGCATTGTCTTACTGGTATTTCCCAAGTGCGTCGGATTGCACAGTGGATTAAATACACTACTGGCCATTAAAATTGTTACAGCACGAAGATGACGTGCTACAGACGCGAAATTTAACCGACAGGAAGAAGATGCTGTGATATCCAAATGATTAGCTTTTCAGAGCATTCACAAAAGGTTGGCGCAGGTGGCGACACCTACAACGTGCTCCCATAAGGAAAGTTTGCAACCGATTTCTCATATACAAACAGCAGTTGACCGGCGTTGCCTGCTGAAACGTTGTTGTGATGCCTCGTGTAAGGATGAGAAATGCGTACCATCTCATTTCCGACGTCGATAAAGGTCGGATTGTAGCCTATCGCGATTGCGGTTTATCGTATCGCGACATTGCTGCTCGCGTTGGTCGAGATCCAATGACTGTTAGCAGAATATGGAATCGCAGGATTCAGGAGGGTAATACGGAACGTCGTATCACTAGCAGTCGAGATGACACGCATCTTATCCGCATGGCTGTAACGGATCGTGCAGCCACGTCTCCATCCCTGAGTCAACAGATGGGGACGTCTTCAAGACAAAAACCATCTGCACGAACAGTTCGACGACGTTCGCAGCACGGACTATCAGCTCGGAGACCGTGGCTGCGGTTACCGTTGACGCTGCATCACAGACAGGAGCACCTGCGATGGTTTACACAACGAAGAAAGTGGGTGCACGAATGGCAAAACGTAATTTTTTCGGATGAATCCACGGTTGTGTTTACAGCATTATGATGTTCGCATCCGTGTTTGGCGACATCGCGGTGAACGCGCATTGGAAGCGTGTATTCGTCATCGCTATACTGGCGTATCACTCGGCGTGATGGTATGGGGTGCCATTGGTTACACGTCTCGGCCACCTCTTATTCGCATTGACGGAACTTTGAAGAGTCGACGTTACATTTCAGATGTGTTACGACCCGTGGTCTACCGTTCATTCGATCCCTGCGAAACCCTACATTTCAGCAGGTTAATGCACGATCGCATGTTGCAGGTCCTGCACGGGCCTTACTGGACACAGAAAATGTTTCTATGCTGCTCTGGCGAGCACATTCTCCAGATCTTTCACCAATAGAAGACGTCTGGTCAATGGTGGCCGAGCAACTGGTTCGTCACAATACGCCAGTCACTACTCTTGATGAACTGTGGTATCGTGTTGAAGCTGCATGGGCAGCTGTACCTGTACACGCCATCCAAGCTCTGTTTGACTCAATGCCCAGCCGTATCAAGACCGTTATTACGGCCAGAGGTGGTTGTTCTGGGTACTGATTTCTCAGGATCTATGGCCCCAAATTGCGTGAAAATGTAATCACATGTCAGTTCTAGTATAATATATTTGTCCAATGAATACCCGTTTATCATCAGCATTTCTTCTTGGTGTAGCAATTTTAATGGCCAGTAGTGTAGTATGATTACGTCGGTGTCACCTGTGAGAGTCGTATCTAGACCTATCAGGGGTCCCATATCAATCCAACTGCGTAAGCCCTGCACCATTACAGTGTCTCCACTAGCTTAATCAGTCCCCTGCTGACGTGCACGGTCCGTGGATTCATAAGGTTGTCTCCATACCCCTGCACGTGCATCCGATCAATACAATCTGAATCAAGACTCGTCCGACCAGGCAACATATTTCCAGTCATCAACAGTCCAATCTCAGTGTTGACAGGCCCAGGCGAGGCGTAAAGCTTTGTGTCGTGCAGTCATCAAGAGTACACGAGTGGACCTTCGGCTCCGAAAGCCCATATCGATGTTTCGTTGAAAAGTTCGCTCGCTGACACATCTTGATGGCCCAGCATTGAAATCTGCAGCAATTCGCGGAGGGTTCACTTCTGCCACGTTGAACGATTCTCTTCAGTCGTCGTTGGTCTCGTTCTTGCAGGATCTTTTCCCGGTGGTAGCGATGTCGGAGATTTGATGTTTTACCGGATTCCTGATATTCACAGTACACTCGTGAAATGGTCGCTCGGGAAAATTCCCACGTCATCGCTACTTCGGAGATGCTGTATCCCATCGCTTGTGGCCCGACTATAAAACCACGTTCGAACTCACTTAAATGTTGATAACCTGCCACTGTAGTAGCAGTAACCGATCTAACATCTGCGCCGACACTTGTTGTCTTATATAGACGTTGGCGACCTCAGAGTCGTATTCTGCCTGTTTACACATCTGTGTATTTGAATAAGCATGCCTACACCAGTTTCTTTGGCGCTTCAGCGCAGAAAGCTTTGTGCTCATGTGCCGTGTGGTAGGATTTTGAACTGGATACTTTTCATTTACAAACTTATTTTCTTTTGTATTGGTGTTGGTTAACAATTTCATCAATGTCTTTAAGATGAGTAAGAGTGACAAAAACAAACGTGCAGAATTAAGTGGGGTGGCATTTCGGACATTAGGGAAGGAAAAACGAGAACGAGAAGCTAATGTTCTAAAAACGCTTGGGGACAAATTTTACAACAAAAATGTTGCTTTTCGACTTTGCATTCAAGTAGTACTGATGAAAGGCCTAGCACAAGAGCTGTAAAGAAAAAAGTAAATGCTAACGAAGCAATAGTTAAAAATTAAGAAAAACAAATTGTTCTTTATACTTGTAAATTATAGATCTTCAGCGATCAGTTGTCCTTTTTAAATTTTATTGGTAGATCTAGATTTCAGCTAGAAGCTAGCCATTTTCAATGCACTATTATTTTTGCTTAATGCATGTAACGCCTGTTAGTCGGGTTTCATCTACAGTTCATTGAATTTCTTCCATTCTTTTACTTTTTTCTATTTTTTGTAAAATTTCGAGGTTGTCTTCGATTTTCAAAACGACGGCCTGTGTCTTTAATGTGGGTTGCTATTGCTGAATTGCTACATTTATCAAGTCTGTAGCAGTCTAAATGTTCTTTGAATCTAGTTCTGAAATTTATGTCTGTTTGGCCTATATAATATACAGGGTGTTACAAAAAGGTACGGCGAAACTTTCAGGAAACATTCCTCACACACAAAGAAAGAAAATATGTTATGTGGACATGTGTCCGGAAACGCTTAATTTCCATGATAGAGCTCATATTATTACTTCTCTTCAAATCACATTAATCATGGAATGGACACACACAGCAACAGAACGTACCAGCGTGACTTCGAACACTTTGTTACAAGAAATGTTCAAAATCTCCTCCGTTAGCGTGGATACATGCATCCAGCCTCCGTCGCACGGAATCCCTGATGCGCTGATGCAGCCCTGGAGAAAGGCGTATTGTATCACAGCCGTCCACAATACGAGCACGAAGAGTCTCTACATTTGGTACCGGGGTTGCGTAGACAAGAGCTTTCAAATGCCTCCATAAATGAAAGTCAAGAGGGTTGAGGTCAGGAGAGCGTGGAGGCCATGGAATTGGTCCGCCTCTACCAATCCATCGGTCACCGAATCTGTTGTTGAGAAGCGTACGAACACTTCGACTGAAATGTGCAGGAGCTCCACCGTGCATGAACCACATGTTGTGTCGTACTTGTAAAGGCACAGGTAGAGTATCCCGTATAAAATCGTGATAACGTGCTCCATTGAGCGTAGGTGGAAGAACATAGGGCCCAATCACGACATCACCAACAATGCCTGCCCAAACGTTCACAGAAAATCTGTGTTGATGACGTCATTGCACAATTGCGTGCGGATTCTCGTCAGCCCACACATGTTGATTGTGAATATTTACAATGAAGGAAGCCTCATCCGTAAAGAGAACATTTGCACTGAAATGATAATTGACACATTGTTGGATGATCCATTGGCAGAAGTGTACCCGTGGAGGCCAATCAGCTGCTGATAGTGCCTGCACACGCTGTACATGGTACGGAAACAACTGGTTCTCCCGAAGCACTCGCCATACAGCGACGTGGTCAACGTTACCTTGTACAGGAGCAACTTCTCTGACGCTGACATTAGGGTTATCGTCAACTGCACGAAGAATTGCCTCGTCCATTGCAGGTGTCCTCGTCGTTCTAGGTTTTCCCCAGTCGCGAGTCATAGGCTGGAATGTTCCGTGCTCCCTAAGACGCCGATCAATGGCTTCCAACGTCTTCCTGGCGGGACACCTTCGTTCTGGAAATCTGTCTCGATACAAACGTACAGCGCCACGGCTATTGCCCCGTGCTAATCCACACATCAAATGGGCATCTGCCAACTCCGCATTTGTAAACATTGCACTGACTGCAAAACCACGTTCGTGATCAACACTAACCTGTTGATGCTACGTACTGATGTGCTCGATGCTAGTACTGTAGAGCAATGAGTCGCATGTCAAGACAAGCACCGAAGTCAACATTACCTTCCTTCAATTGGGCCAACTGGCGGTGAATCGGGAAAGTACAGTACATACTGACGAAACTAAAATGAGCTCTAACATGGAAATTAAGCGTTTCCGGACACATGTCCACATAACATCTTTTCTTTATTTGTGTGTGAGGAATGTTCCCTTAAAGTTTGGCCGTATCTTTTTGTAACACCCTGTATATTACAGTGGCTGCAGGTAATGTTGCAAATGCCAGATGCATCAAGACTTGTATCTAGTGTTTTTATATTATGAATCAGCTTCCTCCGTAAGTTGTTGGTGTTGAAGCTAATTTTTTCGTCTGGGTTTTTGAGTAGTCGTACTCGTTCGTCGGATTCTATTCGAAGATATGGCATTTTTAGATATTTGACTGCTTGGGCATTGTCAATTGTGAGTGTAGTTTGATATTGTTTCTTAAGTTTGTTCTTCATCTGTTGTGACATGGTATTAATTAGTGAAGGATCATATCCATTGTTTATTGCGGTGTATGTCATGGTTTCTATTTCTTGTTGGAGTTCTGTATGTTGAAGTGGATATTTGTGTGCTCTGTACATTAGCCATTATGGCCGAAAATAAAAACATGTTAGTTAGTAAGAAAGCAAGCATGTGTAAGTTGGACACATGTTATCAGTAATAGCTATGAGAAACCACTTTCGCTAAATGAGGTTTCAGATTCACTGTATCAACTCAGTAGACTAGAAACAGTATTCGTGATGACAGTTTGGAAGGATATACTGCAGAGATTTAGTAGTATAAATTTGAAATTGCAAGTGTAAATATTGGTACTGAAATAGTGCATGAATTATTTGAATCACGTGTAGGGTTTATTTAGCTCTACTCGTGCCACGTTCGAATATTATGAAAATAAATGCATGTAGAGTATTACTGATATTGACCACGAAAATACCTATAAAAGATCAAGGAAACGCAAACTTCATGCTGATAAAGAAGCTGTCACTGAAGAAGTTCTTGTGGCTGGTAGGGAGAAATTTAATGTCGAAACATTTTTCCCAACACTCGACGACTTAAACGCTGAATCAGTGTGGAGGAAGGAAGACTCCTTCATAGTTTACTGAAATCTTAAGAACAGTTCAACAGACGTTCTCTCCGAACGGGCGGCAGAACTCCAAGCGTCATATGAAAGCTATTTAAAATCTTCCTTCCCAAGCAAATGCGTACATTTCGGGGCACTAATGAAATCTTGTGAGATTAGTGACGCAACAATCGAAATCAGTAAGTTTCGGTGAAAGGAGTGAATACAAAGCGAATGTTGACAATGTTTTTGTATTGTTACTATGTACGGCAGTTACAAATTGTTCGGCAAAACGCACGTTTTGGACTCTTAAGGGATGAAATCATAGCTGCGTTCTACCCTGTCTGAGGAGAGATTTAACGCCTTGTCCATTCTTCACATCGAAAGTGACCTCCTAACTGATAAACGTCTCAACTATGAAGATACGATTAACGAGTTTGCTGCCCTCAGAGTCAAACGAAATCTTTGCTGACTCACGAGTTTTGTTTATTTTTTCATATTAGTTTTAAAAATATCAGGTTATAATGTGATTTTTAGACTGAAGTGCCAAATAAATAGGCACAGGTATTCAAATACAGACATATGTAAACAGGTAGAATACGGCACTGCGATCGGGAAAGCCGATATAAGATAACAAGTGTCTGGCGCAGTTGTTAGATCGGTTACTGATGCTACAATGACACGTTAACAAGAATTAAGTGAATTTGAACGTGGTGTTATAGTCGGCGCACGAGCGATGGGACATAGCATCTCCGAGGTAGCGAAGAAGTGGGGATGTTCCCGTACGACCATTTCACGAGTGTACCGTGTATATCAGGAATGGGGTAAAACATCAAATCTCCGACATCGCTGCGACCGGAAAAAGATCCTGCAAGAATGGGACCAAGAACGAATGAAGAGAATCGTCCAACGTGACAGAAGTAGAACCCTCCGCAAATTGCTGTAGATTTCAGTGCTGGGCCATCAACAAGTGTCAGCCGTGCGAACCATTCAACGAAACATTATCGATATGGGCTTTCGGGGCCGAAGACCCACTCGTGTACCCTTGATGACTGCACGACACAAAGCTTTACGCCTCGCCTGGGCCCGTCAACCGCGACATTGGACTGTTGATGACTGGAAACATGTTGCCTGGTCGGACGAGTCTCGTTTCAAATTCTATCGAGCAGATCGACGTGTATGGTATGGAGACAACCTCATGAATCTGTGAACCCTGCACGTCAGCAGGGGACTGTTCAAGCTGGTGGAGGCTCTGTAATGGTGTGGGGCGTGTGCAGTTGGAGTGATGTGTGACCTCTGATACGTCTAGATACGACTCTGACAGGTGACATGTACGTAAGCGTCCGTCCTGTCTGAACACTTGCATCCGTTCATGTCCATTGTCCATTCCGACGGACGCGGCCAATTCTAGCAGGATAATGCGACACCTCACTCGTCCATAATGCTACAGAGTGGGTCCAGAAACACTCTTCTGAGTTTAAACACTTCCGCTTGACACCAAACTGCCCAGACATGTACATTATTGAACATATCTGGGATGCCCTGCAACGTGCTGTTCAGAAGCGATCTCCAACCCCTCGTACTCTTACGGGTTTATGGACAGCCCTGCAGGACTAATGGTGTCAGTTCCCTCCAGCACTACTTCAGACATTAGTCGAGTCCATGCCACGTCGTGTTGCGGCACTTCTGCGTGCTTGCGAGGGCCCTACACGATATCAGGTTGGTGTTCAAATGGTTCAAATGGCTCTGAGCACTATGCGACTTAACTTCTGACGTCATCAGTCGCCTAGAACTTAGAACTAATTAAACCTAACTAACCTAAGGACATCACACACATCCATGCCCGAGGCAGGATTCTAACCTGCGATCGTAGCGGTCACGCGGTTCCAGACTGAAGCGCCTTTAACCGCACGGCCACACCGGCCTGCATCAGGTAGGTGTATCAGTTTCTTTGGCTCTTCAGTGCATTAGCAATTTAGAACAAATTCATTGTGATTTAAAAACTGTAAAGTTATTATTTAATACATGTTTATGGATGGACGCATATATTACAGTGTGACTAGGGTCGCAAAAATTTTAAATCCACCACTGCGTGTGTTCTTTTTCAACCATACCGATCGTCCCAGAACACAGCACGTGTACATTACAAAACTGGGGGTGCGCCTTTATCATAAATATTAAAATTCATGGTGAAACCTTCAGCTGTTCTTTATTTTGCACAATTCGCTAGTAGTTTCGGTCAGTGGTGATTATCAAGCTTAGCTGGCATAAACGGCGGGAAGTTATAATTTGAACAAATGTAATTTGCTATTTTGAGTCCACCATAGCACGTAAAAATTTTTCACAATAACAACTGTGTACAACAGTTTTAGTGTGGAAGCAAGCACACATCGACAGCTAGTAAGACATTGAAATTCGCACTGGTGGACTTGCTTTCATTCCGTTCATTCCAGCTAAGTTTGATAATGGTCATTGACCGAAACTAGTAGCGAAATGCGCAAAATAAAGGACACCTGAAGGTTTGACCATGAATTTTATTATCAGTTATTTTGCGGCTGAATATCCCCATCTGTAATCATACATAAATTTTTGATAAATACCTCAGCAATTCTGGTGACAGTGTCGACAAGTAGCCAGTGAATCTATGAGTCCGTAAATATTCCAATAAACACTTCTTATTCAGCGATGTTTTTGTTGTCTTCATCAGTCATCGGAACTTACGGATGCATCTAGTACGACCGATGCTGACCGTATTTCCGTCCTGGATTACCTCGGGGTCGTGGGAGACAATTATTCCCATGGACTCAAACCAGATGTATTTTTTTGCCTCTAATTATTCAGTGTGGTACCTTATAATATGTAAATTCAAAATATGTTCAGCGGCGAGCTTCTAATAGTAAGCATGGTTCGGTCAACATTCAAAATCCTTTAGATTGCTTGCTTAACCCCACCTTGAATTACTTGTTAACTCTAGCCCGATTGTCTTGAGACTGTGGTTACACGTATTGCTTGAACTTTGGTATTGTAGTGTGGTGTTGTATCATACACTACTGGCCTTTAAAATTGCTACACCACGAAGATGACGTGCTACAGACGCGAAATTTAACCGACAGGAAGAAGATGCTGTGATATGCAAATGATTAGCTTTTCAGAGCATTCACACAAGGTTGGCGCCGGTGGCGACACCTACAAACCTACAACGTGCTGACATGAGGAAAGTTTCCAACCCATTTCTCATACACAAAGAGCAGTTCACCGGCGTTGCCTGGTGAAACGTTGTTGTGATGCCTCGTGTAAGGAGGAGAAATGCGTACCATCACGTTTCCGACTTTGATAAAGGTCGGATTATAGCCTATCCCGATTGCGGTTTATCGTGTCGCGACATTGCTGCTCGCTTTGGTCGAGATCCAATGACTGTTAGCAGAATTTGGAATCGGTGGGCTCAGGAGGATAATACGGAACGCCGTGCTGGATCCCAACGGCCTCGTATCAGTAGCAGTCGAGATGACAGGCATCTTATCTGTAACGGATCGTGCAGCCGCGTCTCGATCCCTGAGTCAACAGATGGGGACGTTTGCAAGACAACAACCATCTGCATGAACACTTCGCCGACGTTTGCAGCAGCATGGACTATCAGCTCGGAGACTGTGGCTGCGGTTACCCTTGACGCTGCATCACAGACAGGAGCGCCTGAGATGGTGTACTCGACGACAAACCTGCGTGCAAGAATGCCAAAACGTCATTTTTTCGGATGAATCCAGGTTCTGTTTACAGCATCATGATGGTCGCATCCGTGTATGGCGAGATCGCGGTGAACGCACAATGGAAGCATGTATTCGTCATCGCCATACTGGCGTATCGTCCGGGGTGATGGTATGGAGTGCCATTGGTTACACGTGTCGGGCACCTCTTGTTCGCACTGACGGCACTCTCAACAGTGAACGTTACATTTCAGATGTGTTACGACCCGTGGTCCTACCCTTGAGTCGGTCCCTGCGAAACGCTACATTTCAGCAGGATAATGCACGACCGCATGTTGCAAGTTCTGTACGCGCCTTCCTGGATACAGAAAATGTTCGACTGCTGCCCTGGCCAGCATATTCTCCAAATCTCTCACCAATTGAAAACGTCTGGTCAATGTTGGCCGAGCAACTGGCTCGTCACAATACGCTAGTCACTACTGTTGATGAAATG
The DNA here is from genome assembly GCF_023864275.1 of Schistocerca cancellata. NCBI lineage: Eukaryota > Metazoa > Arthropoda > Insecta > Orthoptera > Acrididae > Schistocerca > Schistocerca cancellata. The sequence continues at coordinate 15,215,068 of NC_064637.1, forward strand.
TGGTATCGTGTTGAAGCTGCATGGGCAGCTGTACCTGTACACGCCATCCAAGCTCTGTTTGAAAATGCCCAGGCGTATCGAGGCCGTTATTACGGCCAGAGGTGGTTTTTCCGGGTACTGATTTCTCAGGATCTATGCACCCAAGTTGCGTGAAAGTGTAATCACATGTCAGTTGTAGTATAATATAGTTGTGGAATGAATACCCGTTTATCATCTGCATTTATTCTTGGTGTAGCAATTGTAATGGCCAGTAGTGTGTATTGACGACATACTCGTTTGTACCTTGTTACGCTTAAGAATATTGGGAGCCAGCAAGGGCACTCCGAGGTAGGAAATCAAATACACAATGCAGAGAGCAGGCAAAAGTGGTAGCGTTTAGGTTACCAGAGATAAATACGAGGGTTGCCCAGGAAGTAATGCACCGCTTTTCCTTGTCAACAATTTTTTATTGAACATAACGAAAACTACAAACACGAGAGAATGGTGTTTTATCTACACATCCTATTTTTCCACATAATCTCCATCCCGTTCTATGGCGTTCCTCCAGCGCGAAACAGGGGCGTGTAAGCCCTGTCGGCACCAATCCCTGTCCTGGTGGCGGATCCAGTGCTTCCCTGTGTGAATCACCTCCTCATCGTCTTCAAAATGTCTTCCACGAATGGCATCGTTTAATGGCCCAAACGAGTGGAAATCCGAGGTGGCTAAGTCAGGCCTGTCGGGTGGATAGGCTAAGACTGTCCGACCTGTGTACAGCAGTCCTCAGACTTGTGTGGGGCCGAGTTTCATCGTGTTGCAGCGAAACATCTCCTGGGTTGCTGTGTCGCCGAAGTTGCTGCAAGTGCGTCTTGAGTTTTGTTAATATGTTAACATATGCTTCTGAATGAACGGTGCCGCTTCTTGGTATCACACCTTCACAGTCCCAGAACACTGCGATCATGACCTTACCGGCGGAAGTTTCTCTTACGTGGGGAGTGAGTGGGAATGAGGCCATTCCATCGACTGTCGTTTTGTTTCTGGCTGAAAATGGTGAACCCAGGTTTCATCACCTGTCTGAATCCAGGACAAGATTGCTTACCCCTCAGCTTCAAAAAGCTGCAACAAATCGAGACAAATGTTTCTTCTGTGCGATTTGTGGTCCATCGTTAGAACTCGCGGGATCCATCTTGCACAGAATATTCAATAGAGCGGATATTTGCATCCACACTTCCTTCGCTGATTGACAGATGCAGCGCCGACTGCCAAGTCGTATTGCGTCTGCCCTCGCGAATGGCAACACCAGCTCGCTGCAACATTCCGGGTGTGACAGCCGTGGATGGCCTCCCCGACCGCTGCAAATCGTGGAGCTAAGCCGAAGCGCCTTCTGATGAACTCACCCTCCGTGCCCAGCGACTAACTGTACTTCTGTCGACAGCAGATGCTCCCTAGACTTTGCACAAGCGTTTCTGAATATTGCTCACTGTGAGAAATTCAATAACGGCACTTTGCTTGTGACGAAGATCACCTACAGACGCCATTTTAAAACTGTCCTGCAGCTATGCCATCTGTCGGAAGTGACAGAAACTTGGCGTGCTCACTCAAGAGACTTCAGATAATACGTACGTAATGTTTCAAATTCGTAGCATTGTTTTCGGCTGAGAAAAAAAAAATGGCAGCCCTCGTAGTAACACTAGAGCCATAGAAACTGCAGACGCTTCGGGCAGCTGTTCCAGGGGAGAAGTTCCGCGTCATTGAATTAACTGGTCACTCTATCCATCACCTAGACGCTGTCGTAAGACGTCGCTGCAGTAGGTGGCCACGTCATAGTAGAGGCAGCAAGCTCGATACTTGCTCCTGAGACTTGCAGCGTCAGCGGCTTCACACACAGCAGAGTGCTACTGCAGCAGCCCACACTCACTGCAGGACGGAGGGCGGGGCCAGGTGACGTAAAACACTGTTGTTACTGGCCGTAATAGGAGTGGCAGTGACATTTAGCTTTCAGCCGAACGCACTTGATACCAAACGTGGAGTCTGTTAATGAAAAATCCAGAAGCATCCCTGCCGACCGAGTAGAAGTAGGGGATAAAGATGGGTAGTTCGCGAACGAACGGGTGCAGAGGAACGGTTCACCAAGATGAACGAAAGGACCGAGGAACGAATTCCAAGGAACGATCGGTTCATAGTTCACTTCGGTCGCGGCGGTCTACTTATAGATCCCGGGAACGAGGAACGATCGGCTCATAGTTCACTAGTTCACTTCGGTCGCGGCGGTCAGTTGGGCAGTTCTCGTTGCAGCCTCGGTCGCGTGCTCGCCTCAGTCTCGGCCTCCCTCGGCCGCACTCGTCGTCCTTCCCGTGACCACCTGTCTCAGTTCCACTGCCGACTGCTCCTAGTTAGTTCAGTATCCAGTTGTTCGTTTCGTTCACTGCGCTCGCCCATTTTACATGTGTTCCAAACTGTTCTTGCACTTGGTTCTGGCTATTCAGCATCCACGACTGGTATCAAATAGTATTTTATAGTTACGTATATTACATAAAAATTACGTTGTATCTAATAGGTACGTCTTTTCAGGCAACAAAAGGGCATATCAGCTCACTTCATTATATCGATGAACAGCAAAAGACATACTTATAATAAGGCAAGTTTTTTTGTTATTCATATATTTTTTGGTTTCATCGACTTGATTTAGCAGCTAACCTCCAATAATTTGCTTAATTTTTAGTGTAATAAAATTCATATAAAACGATTTTCGTGTATCTTTCATATACAAAACATTATATTTAGGAACGCTCTAATTATTTTTAAGTTTGGTTGTTTGCAATTTTCATTACCTGCTAGTTAGGTTTCTTGGGAGAAAAAAAAGTGGGTTGTGGGTCATTTTGGCTCAGTAAGAAGAGCGGTGCCTCTACATTTGAAAAGACATAGATTGCCATAAAGTCGTATTTACTTATTATTTCAAAAACATTTGTTCACAAGGAGCTTCCAAACCAAAAACTTTATTACAACGAATTTTATTATTATTATTATTGCTGCATTAACTTTAAGAATGCAACATAAAAGCCTGATTTTTACTAAGAGTGTGACGCAAGTATGAGAAAACCACATTTGATTTTATGGTTCCATAAAGTCTCTACTTCGCCTACAAACTCAGAGAGAACGTGAAGTACATATAGGGTCTAAACGATTATTGTTTACAACGTAGCATATCTATGTAGTGGAAGTCGAAACGAAGAATTTGATACAAAACACTTGTGGTCTATTAAGTTGGGAAACAGCCACGGACAGGTTTACAAGACTACATGAGCTGTAGCCCACGCGCGTCGCGTGAGATTTTCATGTTCTCTTCTCCAGCTCTCTACACATTGTCATAGACTGTTTCGCAGTTGTTGCTTTCTTCACTGCCTAATTATTACATGTTTGTTGTATCTGCTCGTAATGGGCAACACATCGTCCGTAACTGGCGAGCAGTCTGTACTCGGGGCCGGTTTTCCGTGCGCCACCCTATTTTATCTCCCTGCAATCAGCCACACAAGGCTACGGTTGGCTAAACGAGAGGTTCTGCAGAATCACAGAAAAATTACTTCTAAAAGTGTATAAGAATTCTGTAATGAATAAAAACTCTATACTCCAGGGCGGAGGCAAGTGCCCCCTCTTGGTGCCCTCCATCCTTCAGTCACCTACACTACTAGTTATCAGCTTTTCATAACAACCATGAACCAAGCACAAATGAACGGTGAACGAGTAACAATGAAAGGTTCCCAAAAAAGAACGATCAGCAGTGAACTAGTTCCCAAGGATGAACGAGTTTGCCCATCTCCAGTAGGGAAGGAATCTAAACGTGGTTGGCCAGAGGCGCCCTGGAGGTGCAGAGCGACTCACCAGATTGCCCGAGCCTCGTTAAGTACAACTAGGATTAGTGGGTCGGCTATAGTGAGGGAGAAATGGGGCACCGCCACGATTGCTTGAAAACCCATGTTTTTGTACTGGGGGTGCTGGGGCGCCGCCTCCGTGTCGCTCGTGGCCAGCCTCGGCTAGCTCCGACATTTCTGTTTTCGCTCACTTGGAGTGCTGCTCTCAATTATGCACTTTACGTGCTGCTAGTGTTCGCTACTTCCCTTTGTATCGGTTCCCGTGGCTTCAGACGCTTCTGTTTTCGCTTCTGTTTTGCAGCCAGTTCCTCCTTTGCTTCTTCTAATGTTTAGAATTAGCCTTCTACATCAACATCTACATCTACATCTACATACATACTCCGCAATCCACCATACGGTGCGTGGCGGAGGGTACCTCGTACCACAACTAGCATCTTCTCCCCCTGTTCCACTCCCAAACAGAACGAGGGAAAAATGACTGCCTATATCCCTCTGTACGAGCCCTAATCTCTCTTATCTTTTCTTTGTGGTCTTTCCGCGAAATATAAGTTGGCGGCAGTAAAAATGTACTGCAGTTAACCTCAAATGCTGGTTCTCTAAATTTCCACAGTAGCGGTTCACGAAAAGAACGCCTCCTTTCCTCCAGAGACTCCCATCCGAGTTCCTGAAGCATTTCCATAACACTCGCGTGATGATCAAACCTACCAGTAACAAATCTAGCAGCCCGCCTCTGAATTGCTTCTATGTCCTCACTCAATCCGACCTGATAGAGATCCCAAACGCTGGAGCAGTACTCAAGAATAGGTCGTATTAGTGTTTTATAAGAGGTCTCCTTTACAGATGAACCACACCTTCCGAAAAGTGTACCAATGAACCGTAGACGACTATCCGCCTTCCCCACAACTGCCATTACATGCTTGTCCCACTTCATATCGCTCTGCAGTGTTACGCCCAAATATTTAATCGACGTGACTGTGTCAAGCGCTGCGCAACTAATGAAGTATTCAAACATTACAGGATTGTTGTTCCTATCCATCTGCATTAATTTACATTTATCTACAGGGTGTTACAAAAAGGTACGGCTAAACTTTCAGGAAACATTCCTCACACACAAATAAAGAAAAGATGTTATGTGGACATGTGTCCGGAAACGCTTAATTTCCATGTTAGAGCTCATTTTAGTTTCGTCAGTATGTACTGTACCACCTCGATTCAACGCCAGTTGGCCCAATTGAAGGAAGGTAATGTTGACTTCGGTGCTTGTCTTGACATGCGACTCATTGCTCTACAGTACTAGCATCGAGCACATCAGTACGTAGCATCAACAGGTTAGAGTTCATCAAGAACGTGGTTTTGCAGTCAGTGCAATGTTTACAAATGCGGAGTTGGCAGATGCCCATTTGATGTACGGATTAGCACGGGGCAATAGCCGTGGCGCGGTACGTTTGTATCGAGACAGATTTCCAGAACGAAGGTGTCCCGACAGGAAGACGTTCGAAGCAATTGATCGCCGTCGTAGGGAGCACGGAACATTCCAGCCTATGACTCGCGACTGGGGAAGACCTAGAACGACGAGGACACCTGCAATGGACGAGGCAATTCTTCGTGCAGTTGACGATAACCCTAATGTCAGCGTCAGAGAAGTTGCTCCTGTACAAGGTAACGTTGACCACGTCGCTGTATGGCGAGTGCTTCGGGAGAACCAGTTGTTTCCGTACCATGTACAGCGTGTGCAGGCACTATCAGCAGCTGATTGGCCTCCACCGGTACACTTCTGCGAATGGTTCATCCAACAATGTGTCAGTCCTCATTTCAGTGCAAATGTTCTCTTTAGGGATGAGGCTTCATTGCAACGTGATCAAATTGTAAATTTTCACAATCAACATGTGTGGGCTGACGAGAACCCGCACGCAATTGTGCAATCACGTCATCAACACAGATTTTCTGTGAACGTTTGGGAAGGCATTGTTGGTGATGTCTCGATTGGGCCCATGTTCTTCCACCTACGCTCAATGGAGCACGTTATCACGATTTTATACGGGATACTCTATCTGTGCTGCTAGAACATGTGCCTTTACAAGTACGACACAACATGTGGTTCGTGCACGATGGAGCTCCTGCACATTTCAGTCGAAGTGTTCGTACGCTTCTCAACAACAGATTCGGTGACCGATGGATTGGTAGAGGCGGACCAATTCAGTGGCCTCCACGCTCTCCTGACCTCAACCCTATTGACTTTCATTTATGGGGGCATTTAAAAGCTCTTGTCTACGCAACCCCGGTACCAAGTGTAGAGACTCTTCGTGCTCGTATTGTGGACGGCTGTGATACAATACGCCATTCTCCAGGGCTGCATCAGCGCATCAGGGATTCCGTGCGACGGAGGGTGGATGCATGTATCCTCGCTAACGGAGGACGTTTTGAACATTTCGTGTAAGAAAGTGTTTGAAGTGACGCTGGTACGTTCTGTTGCTGTGTGTTTCCATTCCATGATTAATGTGATTTGAAGAGAAGTAATAAAATGATCTCTAACATCGAATGTAAGCGTTTCCGGACACATATCCACATAACATATTTTCTTTCTTTGTGTGTGAGGAATGTTTACTGAAAGTTTGGCCGTACCTTTTTGTAACAGCCTGTATATTTAGAATTAGCTGCCATTCTTTACACCAATCACAAATCCTGTCATCTTGTGTCCTCCTGCAGTCACTATTACACTTAGTCTGATCGCTAATAAATAGTGTTAACGAGACCCCTGAATTCCATGAGTTTCCCGGTGCACGGATCCCGTCGACTCCCGAACTCTTCGGTGCCCTGTGACAATGTTTGGCGCTAATACAAGTCATCAACTTGTCTTCACTGGGAATTTGTCATTCTGCATTTGCTGCTCACCGCTCGGAAATTGCGGACTGACCACAAACGCCCTGTTTTGCCTCTATCCTCTGTGGAGCTGGTAGCAAGCTTACAAGCCGTAGCGAAGCAGTCGAGCTTATCCCGAGACATTTCGGGATCGCGAAGAAGAGCGATAGCGGGGATCGATAGGAGGGCAACAGCCCGCCCGCGGCGACCTCTCGAGATGCGAGCCCTCGTGTGGAGGGCCGGCTGCCTCTCGGGGGTGGAGCGCCCTGCTCCAGGGACAAGTTTGCAAAGGCAAGCGCCGAGCCCGGGGCGGGGGGGCAGCCCTGCAGGGACTCCGGCCGCTGCTGCGCACCACACACTCGGTGCCGCACCAAAGTACTCTTCGCTATCTGTGTGAAATGAAAGACACTATTACTAACATGTGTACGTCAAAATACATGTTATTACTACACTACTGGCCATTGTTGTTGTTGTTGTTGTGGTCTTCAGTCCTGAGACTGGTTTGATGCAGCTCTCCATGCTACTCTATCCTGTGCAAGATTCTTCATCTCCCAGTACCTACTGCAACCTACATCCTTCTGAATCTGCTTAGTGTATTCATCTCTTGGTCTCCCCCTACGATTTTTACCCTCCACGCTGCCCTCCAATACTAAATTGGTGATGCCTTGATGCCTCAGAACATGTCCTACTAACCGATCCCTTCTTCTGGTCAAGTTGTGCCACAAACTTCTCTTCTCCCCAATCCTATTCAATACTTCCTCATTAGTTATGTGATCTACCCATCTAATCTTCAGCATTCTTCTGTAGCACCACATTTCGAAAGCTTCTATTCTCTTCTTGTCCAAACTATTTACCGTCCATGTTTCACTTCCATACATGGCTACATTCCATACAAATACTTTCAGAAATGACTTCCTGACACTTAAATATATACTCGATGTTAACAAATTTCTCTTCTTCAGAAACGCTTTCCTTGCCATTGCCAGTCTACATTTTATATCCTCTCTATTTCGACCATCATCAGTTATTTTGCTCCCCAAATAGCAAAACTCCTTTACTACTTTAAGTGTCTCATTTCCTAATCTAATTCCCTCAGCATCACCCGACTTAATTCGACTACATTCCATTATCCTCGTTTTGCTTTTGTTGATGTTCATCTTATATCCTCCTTTCAAGACACTGTCCATTCCGTTCAACTGCACTTCCAGGTCCTTTGCTGTCTCTGACAGAATTACAATGTCATCGGCAAACCTCAACGTTTTTGTTTCTTCTCCATGGATTTTAATACCTACTCCGAATTTTTCTTTTGTTTCCTTTACTGCTTGCTCGATATACAGATTGAATAACATCGGGGAGAGGTTACAACCCTGTCTTACTCCCTTCCCAACCACTGCTTCCCTTTCATGTCCCTCGACTCTTATAACTGCCATCTGGTTTCTATACAAATTGTAAATAGCCTTTCGCTCCCTGTATTTTACCCCTGCCACCTTTAGAATTTGAAAGAGAGTATTCCAGTCAACGTTGTCAAAAGCTTTCTCTAAGTCTACAAATGCTAGAAATGTAGGTTTGCCTTTCCTTAATCTTTCTTCTAAGATAAGTCGTAAGGTCAGTATTGCCTCACGTGTTCCAGTATTTCTACGGAATCCAAACTGATCTTCCCCGAGGTCAGCTTTTACTAGTTTTTCCATTCGTCTGTAAAGAATTCGTGTTAGTATTTTGCAGCTGTGACTTATTAAACTGATTGTTCGGTAATTTTCACATCTGTCAACACCTGCTTTCTTTGGGATTGGAATTATTATATTCTTCTTGAAGTCTGAGGGTATTTCGCCTGTTTCATACATCTTGCTCACCAGATGGTAGAGTTTTGTCGGGACTGGCTCTCCCAAGGCCGTCAGTAGTTCCAATGGAATGTTGTCTACTCCGGGGGCCTTGTTTCGACTCAGGTCTTTCAGTGCTCTGTCAAACTCTTCACGCAGTATCGTATCTCCCATTTCATCTTCATGTACATCCTCTTCCATTTCCATAATATTGTTCTCAAGTACATCGCCCTTGTATAGACCCTCTATATACTCCTTCCACCTTTCTGCTTTCCCTTCTTTGCTTAGAACTGGGTTTCCATCTGAGCTCTTCATGTTCATGCAAGTGGTTCTCTTTTCTCCAAAGGTCTCTTTAATTTTCCTGTAAGCAGTATCTATCTTACCCCTACTGAAATAAGCCTCTACATCCTTACATTTGTCCTCTAGCCATCCCTGCTTAGCCATTTTGCACTTCCTGTCGATCTCATTTTTGAGACGTTTGTATTCCTTTTTGCCTGCTTCATTAACTGCATTTTTATATTTTCTCCTTTCATCAATTAAATTCAATATTTCTTCTGTTACCCAAGGATTTCTAAGAGCCCTGGTCTTTTTACCTACTTGATCCTCTGCTGCCTTCACTACTTCATCCCTCAATGCTACCCATTCTTCTTCTACTGTATTTCTTTCCCCCATTCCTGTCAATTGTTCCCTTATGCTCTCCCTGAAACTCTGTACAACCTCTGGTTCTTTCAGTTTATCCAGGTCCCATCTCCTTAAATTCCCACCTTTTTGCAGTTTCTTCAGTTTTAATCTACAGGTCATAACCAATAGATTGTGGTCAGAGTCCACATCTGCCCCTGGAAATGTCTTACAATTTAAAACCTGGTTCCTAAATCTCTGTCTTACCATTATATAATCTATCTGATACCTTTTAGTATCTCCAGGGTTCTTCCATGTATACAACCTTCTATCATGATTCTTAAACCAAGTGTTAGCTATAATTAAGTTGTGCTCTGTGCAAAATTCTACCAGGCGGCTTCCTTTTTCATTTCTTAGCCCCAATCCATATTCACCTACTACGTTTCCTTCTCTCCCTTTTCCTACACTCGAATTCCAGTCACCCATGACTATTAAATTTTCGTCTCCCTTCACTATCTGAATAATTTCTTTTATATCATCATACATTTCTTCAATTTCTTCTTCATCTGCAGAGCTAGTTGGCATATAAACTTGTACTACTGTAGTAGGCGTGGGCTTCGTGTCTATCTTGGCCACAATAATGCGTTCACTATGCTGTTTGTAGTAGCTTAGCCGCTTTCCTATTTTCCTATTCATTATTAAACCTACTCCTGCATTGCCCCTATTTGACATTGTGTTTATAACCCTGTAGTCACCTGACCAGAAGTCTTGTTCCTCCTGCCACCGAACTTCACTAATTCCCACTATATCTAACTTTAACCTATCCATTTCCCTTTTTAAATTTTCTAACCTACCTGCCCGATTAAGGGATCTGACATTCCACGCTCCGATCCGTAGCACGCCAGTTTTCTTTCTCCTGATAACGACATCCTCTTGAGTAGTCCCCGCCCGGAGATCCGAATGGGGGACTATTTTACCTCTGGAATATTTTACCCAAGAGGACACCATCATCATTTAATCATACAGTAAAGCTGCATGCCCTCGGGAAAAATTACGGCCGTAGTTTCCCGTTGCTTTCAGCCGTTCGCAGTACCAGCACAGCAATGCCGTTTTGGTCATTGTTACAAGGCCAGATCAGTCAATGATCCAGACTGTTGCCCTTGCAACTACTGAAAAGGCTGCTGCCCCTCTTCAGGAACCACACGTTTGTCTGGCCTCTCAACAGATACCCCTCCGTTGTGGCTGTACCTACGGTACGGCCTTCTGTATCGCTGAGGCACGCAAGCCTCCCCACCAACGGCAAGGTCCATGGTTCATGGGGGGCCATTAACATTGCTAAACCACGAAGATGACGTGATACAGACGCGAAAATTTAACCGACAGGACGAAGATACTGTGATATGCAATTGATTGGCTTTTCAGAGCATACACACAAGGGTGGCGCCGGTGGTGACACCTACAACGTGCTGACATGAGGAAAGTTTCCAGCCGATTTCTCATACTCAAGCAGCAGTTGACCGGCGTTGCCTGGTGAAACGTTGTTGTGATGCCTCGTGTAAGGAGGAGAAATGCGCACCATCATGTTTCCGGCTTTGATAAAGATCGGATTGTAGCCTATCGCGATTGCGGTTTATCGTATCGCGACATTGCTGGTCGCGTAGGTCGAGATCCAATGACTGTTAGCAGAATATGGAATCGGTGGGTTCAGGAGGGTAATACGGAACGCCGTGCTGGATCCCAACGGCCTCGTATCACTAGCAGTCGAGATGACAGGCATCTTATCCGCACGGCTGTAACGTATCGTGCAGCCACGTCTCGATCCCTGAGTCAACAGATGGGGACGTTTGCAAGACAACAACCATCTGCACGAACAGTTCGACGACGTTTGCAGCAGCACGGACTATCAGCTCGGAGACCGTCGCTGCGGTTACCCTTGACGCTGCATTATAGACAGCTGCATCACCTGGGTGCACGGATGTCAAGACGTCACTTTTTCGGATGAATCCAGGTTCTGTTTACAGAATTATGATGGTCGTGCATCCGTGTTTGGCGACACCACGGTGAACGCACATTGGAAGCGTGTATTCGTCATCGCCATACTGGCGTATCACCCGGCGTGATGTTATGGGGTGCCATTGGTTACACGTCTCGGTCACCTCTTGTTCGCATTGACGTCACTTTGAACAGTGGACGTTACATTTCAGATGTGTTACGACCCGTGGCTCTACTCTTCATTCGATCCCTGCGAAACCCTACATTTCAGCAAGATAATGCACGACCGCATGTTACAGGTCCTGTACGGAACTTTCGGGATACAGAAAATGTTGGGTGTTGTGTGATGTCCTTAGGTTAGTTAGGTTTAAGTAGTTCTAAGTTCTAACGGACTGATGACCATAGATGTTAAGTCCCATAGTGCTCAGAGCCACAGAAAATGTTCGACTGCAGACTTGGTCGGCACATTCTCCAGATCTCTCACCAAATGAAAACCTGTAGTCAATGGTGTCCGAGCAAGTGGCTCGCCACAATACGCCAGTCACTACTCTGGGTGAACTGTGGTATCGTGTTGAAGCTGCATGGGCAGCTGTACCTGTACACGCCATCCAAGCTCTGTTATACTTAATGCCCAGGCGTATCAAGACCGTTATTACGGCCAGAGGTGGTTGTTCTGGGTACTGATTTCTCAGGATCTAAGCACCCAAATTGCGTGAGAATGTAATCACATGTCAGTTCTAGTATAATATATTTGTCCAATGAATACCCGTTTATCATCTGCATTTCTTCTTGGTGTAGCAATTTTAACGGCCCGTAGTGTAGGTGAATGATGAGTAACAAAAAACATGGTGAATCAAGTTTTATGTTTTAACACAATGATTATTCAAAAAAGTTAATTTTGAGTTAATGTTTCACACTTGTAAAATTTTAATTATGCCGTTCGTAACCTGTAATAATTCGGCAGTCGTCATCGGAGGCTACGATTTCCAGGCGAGGCATCGCCTGCGCCGTCGTAGTGCTGCCTCATTCACTGCAGGCTGCAGACTGTGTCCTCCAGTTCCCACTCGCTCTAGAGGTAGCGCGACAAAAACTCAAACCACCTTTTGCGCTTCCCACAGCAATAACTGCACAGTAGGAAAGCACTCTATCTGTTATGTAACACATGTTCTACAGATTGTTCCTAAGCGTGTACCATTTCACACAAATGAAAACTTGGCCAAATATATAAAATTACACATATGAACATTTTCATTTCATTAATCTATCACAAAATATTATTTAGTAAATTGTACATTTCATGTGATTCTTCAGTTTCTCCCGGCGTATTTCTTGCTCGAACAGTCCACGGGTGTTCTGCCGGTTCATAGTGTCCAACGGGCACAATATTTCGGCGATGAGACAAATGGCTCTGAGCACTATGCGACTTAACTTCTGAGGTCATCAGTCGCCTAGAACTTAGAACTAATTAAACCTAACTAACCTAAGGACATCACACACATCCATGCCCGAGGCAGGATTCGAACCTGCGACCGTAGCGGTCGCTCGGTTCCGGACTGTAGCGCCTAGAACAGCACGGCGGTGAGACATGTCGCCATCGTCATGTGCGCTGACGAACTGAGCTCCTGAGGGCGGGCGGCCGATTTAAATCCCCCCCCCCGGGGGCCGCTCTCTTCGCCGTCCGCGCCCGCGCGCCGTCGGTCGCGAAGAAGGGAGGCTATCTGAATTCGCACCAGAGAACATCTTATCAACCGAGATTAGGGCTACAATCTCGGCAAGGCTCTGGACCCGACATTAAATGTAAATAAGAAGACTCTCAGCGAGATGTACGAACTGGCGACCAGGGCGGACGTAGCAAGCACATCGACGCTACGACAGACTCCGACGCCCATCCGCCAGTCGTATGTCCCAAGAAGAGGAGAGTAACACAGGATTTACCTGACGGCATTGCCTGCATTCGTCAGAGGAGAGAGGTTGGGTTGAACTTCTTTATTTGTTGTATGGCATCGGGGTATGCGGGATTATAAAAAGAAAATCATAGGGACGGAGCTGCAAGCAGCGTCCGCTTGGTGCACACCCGGGTCTCAGCGGTCGAGGAGTGCAACAGGCCGCCGATAGCGGTCACGAACATCTTGAGGAGCGCCAATGTCTCGAATGAGAGGATTGGCAGAGGCGTGCGACCGTCTGCTGGATGCGGAGCATCACTTCCAGTTCATCAGCTGCATGGTGGAGGTATTGATGCGGAAACTGCGGGTGTACATGGAAGACCCGCCGGAGAATCTTATTCTGTTGCGCCTGAAGACGCTGGATATGCGTGGGGGCCGCATTGCCCCAAGCCTCACACGCATAGTCAACAATCGGTCGAATAAATAAGCGGAAGATGAGGAGGCCATTCCGGATGGAGAGGTCAGACCCTTCATTAAGGAACGGGTACAGCGCTCCCATCCGCTGGTGGACTTTGGCACGGACGGCGTCGATGTGTGGCTTCCACAGTAGGCGATTGTCCTTGATGACGCCCAGGTACTGGACAGTCATCTGCCAGGGGAGGGCGGTCCCGTAAAGTCGAAGTGGCGGGGCCGGCATCGACGCCCACGCCTTCGCGACCGGCGGCGCGCGGGCGCGGACGGCGAAGAGAGCGGCCCGCGGGGGGAGGGGATTTAAATCGGCGGCCCGCCCTCGGGAGCTAAAAACAAATAGAAGCGGGTGTCCCACAGGGATCTGTGCTCGGCCCCCTCCTATATCTACCATACACCAACGATCTGCCGAACGAGCCGGGCGGTAACATTGCCCTATATGCAGATGACACTGCATTATACCACAGTGGCAGAAACATCAACTATCTAGCCTACCGCCTACAACGACACCTAGACAAAGTGACAAAGTGGTGCAATCTGTGGAAAATAAAGAACGACGCAGACAAATGCCAGACTATCTTATTGAGCCACAAAATCGAACGCCCCATAGTGAACATCACGCACAACGACCAGGTACTACCCTGGAAAGAAGTAGTTACCTACCTAGGGCTAAAACTGGATAAGAATCTGACATTTACCAATCACATCAAAGAGGCCAGAAACAAGGGCTCTGCCCGGCTCTTTCAGTTGTATCCACTCGTTAAAGGCAGGGGATTCACAGTACCTGCCAAACTCAAAATTTGGAAAACGATCATCCTGGCAGCCATGCTCTACGGTTCGGAAGCGTGGAGTATGGCAGCAGACACCAACCTCAAACAGTTGGAAATCATCCGAAACAAAGCCTTCCGAATCGTTGCAGACGCTCCGTGGTTCTCGAGCAATGAGGAGATCAGAGCAATGTTAGGACAGCCCTCATTCTATCATATCATAAAACAAAAATCATTAAAATTCTACGAATCATCCAACGCATCACCACACCAACTCATCAACTCTCTGGGAAGGGATGAAAACCCTGACCAGAGAGCACCAATCACTACAATCCGTCGCCAATTCAGGCGTTAGTCATATGAATCCATACGCGAACATACACTTACATCATCATCGCCGCCGCCTCCACTAACATCATCTACCCAGGGGAGAAACGACCCCTAACCAGTACCGTATAACCCCCGAATCCGCACCTCCAAGGATCATTTCGAAAGACAGAGCGTTTTCAAGGACGCTGGTTCTTCAAACACATCATGGGTATAGACCCAGCCATTTCATTTCAGGAGCTCAGTTCGTCAGCGCACCTGACGATGGCGACATGTGTCATCGCCGAAATATTGTGCCCGTTGGACACTATGAACCGGCAGTACACCCGTGGACTGTTCGAGTATACATTTCATGTTTTTTTTTTACGTAAGTTACAAATAAACATTAGCAAAAAAACACTCCAACATCACATACTTTTCAAATAGTCTTTGCGTATCACAGTTATATGACAACAAATTTTAAAAGTAAATTTTTTTCTGTAACTTTAAATGAATAATTGAATAATGTTATGGGCGTACACACACTTTCCACACGTTACCGGGTCTGTGATGGTAGTACAAGAAAACGGGAGCCTGGGGGTGTCTATCTCTAAAGGGAGATTAATTTTTAAAATTTGCAGCAGTCTTTGGAAACGTTACAGAGATGAATATTGAGCAACACAAGTGACCCTTAGTCCATAAACGCAAATACGCATGGCCAAACAAGAATAAACAAATGGCGTGCAATTTTGTCCCAGAGACAACGAGCCGTCAAATAGAAAGCAACCCTACCTCCACAGTTCTCACACTCGTCGTACTCGCGGAAATGTGGCAGCTTGGAGGGTTAGCCAGTATCCCACTGACGTAGCAGCGGCGTTTCCGTTTGTAGTGTGTGCAGCCGTCAATGCTGAATTCGTACCTCGCTACGTTTCTGATCTCTACGATTTCTACAACTGTATCTACATCTGCAAACACATGCCGCAAGCCACCGTATGATGCATAGCGGAGAGGGGTAGGGGTTACCCTGTACACTACTAGTCATTTAGTTTCGTCTTCAAGTTTCAACTAAAGCGAGGAAAAAAACTACTGTCTGTATGCCTCCGTGTTTTCTTTTTTTTTTGGGAGGGTGGGGGGAGAGGGTGATCAGTCTTCTGACTGGTTTGATGCGGCCCACCGCGAATTCCTCTCCTGTGCCAACCTCTTCATCCGAGAGCAGCACTTGCAACCTACGTCCTCAGTTATTTGGTGGATGTATTCCAGTCTCTGCCTTCCTCTACAGTTTTCGTCCTCTACAGCTCCCTCTAGTACCTCATCTCTTAACAGATGTCCTATCATCCTGTCTCTTCTCCTTATCAGTCTTTCCCACATATTCCTTTCCTCTCCGATTCTGCGGAGAACCTCCTCATTCCTTACCTTATCAGTGCACCTAATTTCCAACATCCGTCTGCAGCACCACGTCTCAAATGCTTCGATTCTATCCTGTTACGGTTTTCCCATAGTCCGTGTTTCACTACCATACAATGCTATACTCCAGACTCACGTTCTCAGAAATTTCTTTCTCAAATTACGGTCTATGTTTGATACTAGTAGACTTATCTTGGCCAGGAATCCCCCTTTTGCCATTGCTAGTCTGCTTTTGATGTCCTCCTTATCCGGCCGCGATGACCGAGCGGTTCTTGGCGCTTCAGTCCGGAACAGCGCGACTGCTACGGTCGCAGGTTCGAATCCTGCCTCGGGCAAGGATGTCTGTGATGTCCTTAGTTAAGTTTGAGTAGTTTTAAGTTCTAGGGGACTGATGACCTCAGATATTAACTCCCATATTGCTCAGAGCCATTTGAACCATTTTGATGTCCTGCTTGCTCCGTCTGTCATTGGTTATTTTACTATGTAGCTGATTCCTTAACTTCATTTACTTCGTGGCCATCAATCCTGATGTTAAGTTTCTCGCTGTTCTCATTTCTACTACTCCTCATTACTTTCGTCTTTCTTCGATTTAATGTCAATCCATATTCTATGCTCATTAGATTGTTCATTCCATTCAGCAGATCATGTAATTCTTCTTCACTTTCACTCAGGGTAGCAAAGTAATCGGCGAATCGTATCATTGATATCCTTTCCACTCCTGAACCTTTCTTTTATTTCCATCATTGCTTCTTCGATGTACAGATTGAACAGTAGGGGTAAAAGACTACATCCCTGTCTTACACCCATTTTAATACGAGCGCTTATTGTTCCCTCTTGGTTGTTGTACATATTGTATATGACCCGTCTCTCCCTATAGCTTACCCCTATTTTTCTCAGAATCTCGAACAGCTTGCACCATTTTATACTGTCGAACGCTTTTTCCAGGTCGACAAATCCTATGAAAGTGTCTAGATTTTTCTTTAGCCTTGCTTCCATTATTAGCCGTAACGTCAGAATTGCCTCTCTCGTCCCTTTACTTTTCCTAAAGCCAAACTGATCGTCACCTAGCGCATTCTCAATTTTCTTTACCATTCTTCTGTATATTATTCTTGTAAGCAGCTTCGATGCATGAGCTGTTAAGCTGATTGTGCGATAATTCTCGCACTTGTCAGCTCTTGCCGTCTTCGGAATTGTGTGGATGATGCTTTTCCGAAAGTCAGGTTGTATATCGCCAGGCTCATATATTCTACACACCAACGTGAATAGTCGCTTTGTTGCCACTTCCCCTAATGATTTTAGAAATTTTGATGGAATGTTATCTTTCCCTTCTGCCTCATCTCAAGTCCTCCAGAGCTCTTTTAAATTCTCATTCTAATACTGGGTCCCCTGTCTCTTCTAAATCGACTCCCGTTTCCTCTTCTATCACGTCATACAAATCCTTCCCCTCATAGAGGCTTTCAATGTATTCTTTCCACCTATCCGCTCTCTCCTTTGCTTTTAACAGTGGTATTCCAGTTGCATTCCTAATGTCACCACCATTGCTTTTAATGTCACTGACGATTTTTTGACGTTACTGTATGCTGAGTCTGTCCTTCCGACAGTCATATCTTTTTCGATGTCTTCACATTTTTCCTGCAGCCATTTCGACTTCGCTTCCCTGCACTTCCTATTTATTTCAATGCTCAGCGTCTTGTATTTCTGTTTACCTTTGTTTCCTGGAACATTTTTGCACTTCCTCCTTTCATCGATCAAATGAAGTATATCTTCTGTTACCCATGGTTTCTTCGCAGCGATCTTCTTTGTATCTATATTTTTCATTCCAACTTCTGTGATGGCTATTTTTAGAGATGTCCATTCCTCTTCAACTGTACTGCCTACTGAGCTATTCCTTATTGCTGTATCTATAGCGTTAGAGAACTTCAAGCGTATCTCGTCATTTGTTAGTACTTCCGTATCCCACTTCTTTGCGTATTGATTCTTCCTGACTAATGTCTTGAACTTCAGCCTACTCTTCATCACTACTATATTGTGATGTGAGTCTATATCTGCTCCTGGGTACGCCTTACAATCCAGTGTCTGATTTCGGAGTCTCTGTCTGACCATGATGTAATCTAATTGAAACGTGCCCGTACCTCCCGGCCTTTTCCAAGTATACCTCCTCCTCTTGTGATTCTTGAACAGGGTATTCGCTATTACTAGCTGAAACTTGTTACGGAACTCAATTAGTCTTTCTCCTCTCTCATTCCTCTCTCCTCTCTCAAGCCTATATTCTGCTACAACCTTTTCGTCCACTTCTTTCCCTACAACTGCATTCCGGTGCCCCATGACTATTAGATTTTCATCCCCCTTTACATACTGTATCACCCTTTCAATATCCTCATACACTTTCTCTATCTCTTCAGCTTGCGACGTCGGCATGTATACCTGAAATATCGTTGTCGGTGTTGGTCTGCTGTCGATTCTGATTAGAACAACCCGGTCACTGAACTGTTCACAGTAACATACCCTCTGCCCTACCTTCCTATTCATAACGAATCCTGTTCCTTTTATACCATTTTCTGCTGCTGTTGATATTACGCTACACTCATCTGACCAGAAATCCTTGTCTTCTTTCCATTTCACTTCACTGACCCCTACTACATCTAGGTTGAGCCTTTGCATTTCTCTTTTCAGATTTTCTATTTCCCTACCACGTTCAAGTTCCCGACATTCCGATTGTAGAACGTTATTCATATTCTCATGGTCAACTCCCTCTTGGCAGTCCCCTCCCGGAGATCCCCCTAATTTCTCTCATCTTATGTTGGTGGTCCTCATGCGAAATGTTAAACTGGCGTCAGTAGAATCGTTCTGCAGCCAGCCTCAGATACCAGTTCTCTAAATTTTCTCGACAGTGTTCCAAAAAAAGAACGCCGCCTTCTCTCCAGGTCTTCCTATTTAAGTCCACAAACCATTTCCGTAATGACTGCATGTTGATCGAAACTAGCAGCTCAGCTCTGAATTGCGAATTGCTTAGATGTCTCCGTTTTCTCCGAGCTGGTGGGGGTCCCAAACATTCGAGCAGTAGTCAAGAATCGGTCACACCAATTTCTGCATACAGTCTCCTTAATCAATGACCCGTACTTCTAAAAATTCGCCCCACAGTCCGATCAATCGCCTTCCCTACTAACGCCCTTACGTGCTTCTTCCTTTCCATATCAGTTTGTAGATTTACGCCTAGATATTTAACAGACGTGACTGGTCAAGCAGTACGCTACTAATGCTGTATTCGAATATTACGCAATCATCCGCGTTAACTAGAGCAAGTTGCCATTCATCACACCAAGCAGAAATTTTGGGAAAGTCATATTGTATCCTCCTACAGTCACAGAACCTCGACACCTTACCGTACGCCACAGCGTTATCAGGAAATAGCCGTATATTGCATCTCACCTTCTCTGTCAGATCGTTTGCGTACACAGGGTGTTCAGAAATTAATTGCCCAAACAAACAGGGCTGATGACGGAGACGAAAGCAGATGTACACTCCTGGAAATTGAAATAAGAACACCGTGAATTCATTGTCCCAGGAAGAGGAAACTTTATTGACACATTCCTGGGGTCAGATACATCACATGATCACACTGACAGAACCACAGGCACATAGACACAGGCAACAGAGCATGCACAATGTCGGCACTAGTACAGTGTATATCCACCTTTCGCAGCAATGCAGGCTGCTATTCTCCCATGGAGACGATCGTAGAGATGCTGGATGTAGTCCTGTGGAACGGCTTGCCATGCCATTTCCACCTGGCGCCTCAGTTGGACCAGCGTTCGTGCTGGACGTGCAGACCGCGTGAGACGACGCTTCATCCAGTCCCAAACATGCTCAATGGAGGACAGATCCGGAGATCTTGCTGGCCAGGGTAGTTGACTTACACCTTCTAGAGCACGTTGGGTGGCACGGGATACATGCGGACGTGCATTGTCCTGTTGGAACAGCAAGTTCCCTTGCCGGTCTAGGAATGGTAGAACGATGGGTTCGATGACGGTTTGGATGTACCGTGCACTATTCAGTGTTCCCTCGACGATCACCAGTGGTGTACGGCCAGTGTAGGAGATCGCTCCCCACACCATGATGCCGGGTGTTGGCCCTGTGTGCCTCGGTCGTATGCAGTCCTGATTGTGGCGCTCACCTGCACGGCGCCAAACACGCATACGACCATCATTGGCACCAAGGCAGTAGCGACTCTCTTCGCTGAAGACGACACGTCTCCATTCGTCCCTCCATTCACGCCTGTCGCGACACCACTGGAGGCGGGCTGCACGATGTTGGGGCGTGAGCGGAAGACGGCCTAACTGTGTGCGGAACCGTAGCCCAGCTTCATGGAGACGGGTGCGAATGGTCCTCGTCGATACCCCAGGAGCAACAGTGTCCCTAATTTGCTGGGAAGTGGCGGTGCGGTCCCCTACGGCACTGCGTAGGATCCTACGGTCTTGGCGTGCATCCGTGCGTCGCTGCGGTCCGGTCCCAGGTCGACGGGCACGTGCACCTTCCGCCGACCACTGGCGACAACATCGATGTACTGTGGAGACCTCACGCCCCACGTGTTGAGCAATTCGGCGGTACGTCCACCCGGCCTCCCGCATGCCCACTATACGCCCTCGCTCAAAGTCCGTCAACTGCACATACGGTTCACGTCCACGCTGTCGCGGCATGCTACCAGTGTTAAAGACTGCGATGGAGCTCCGTATGCCACGGCAAACTGGCTGACACTGACGGCGGCGGTGCATAAATGCTGCGCAGCTAGCGCCATTCGACGGCCAACACCGCGGTTGCTGGTGTGTCCGCTGTGCCGTGCGTGTGATCATTGCTTGTACAGCCCTCTCGCAGTGTCCGGAGCAAGTATGGTGGGTCTGACACACCGGTGTCAATGTGTTCTTTTTTCCATTTCCAGGAGTGTATTTCGTAAGGCAACTGTGTATCGGAAAAGCATATTGTTGGAGTACTGAGTGGCCTGGAGGCTATTGTGTGCGATTGAGAATGAAACGACGTTAAACGTTTTTCATTGCTTTATTGTTCTGATCACTGTTACATTGCAATACATGTTCAAATGTAGCAACATTAACCTCAGTGCAGAGCCGGTATTGACGTAGCAGTGAGTCACGTGTTCGCTGGAAAATACGTGGTGAAACTTCCTGGCAGATTAAAACTGTGTGTCGG
Source organism: Schistocerca cancellata (assembly GCF_023864275.1). NCBI lineage: Eukaryota > Metazoa > Arthropoda > Insecta > Orthoptera > Acrididae > Schistocerca > Schistocerca cancellata. The sequence goes on from NC_064637.1 coordinate 15,236,229, forward strand.
ACCGAGACTCGAACTCTGGACCTTTACCTTTCGCAGGCAAGTGCTCTACCATCTGAGCTACCCAAGCACGACTCACGCCCTATCCTCACAGCTTTACTTCCGCCAGTACCTCGTCTCTTACTTTCCAGCTTCATATTTGCGCACACTCCGCTGCAGAGTGAAAATCTCATTCTGGAAACATCGCCCAGGCTGTGGTTAAGCCATGTCTCCGCAATATCCTTTCTTTGAGGAGTGCTACTTCTGCAAGGTTCGCAGGAGAGCTTCTGTGAAGTGTGGAAGGTAGGAGACGAGATACTGGCGGAAGTTAAGCTGTGAGCACGGGGCGTGAGTCGTGCGTCGGTAGCTCATTTGGTAGAGCACTTGCCCGTGAAAGGCAAAAGTCTTGAGTTCGAGTGTCGTTTTAATCTACCAGGAAGTTTCATATCAGCGCAGACTCCGTTGCAGAGTGAAAATCTCATATTTGTTTTTGTCTGCTGTAGCAGCCCTGTTAGTTTGGACACTGAATTTTTTACCATTCTGTAGAGACTATAACAGCGGTCCAGTCACACTTCCCTTCGACACTCCTGGCGATAGCCCTGTAACTGATGAACTTAAAGGGCGTTCAAACTGTGACAACGTGTGGCATTCCGCAAACCACTGCGAAGTGCATGGCAGAGGGCACTTAGCATGCTACCTAATGTTAGCCTCTCTCCCCGTTTCAGTCGCGTGTGTAGCACGCGAGGAGTGACTGCTTGGACACCTGTGTGATTATTATAATTAGTGGAGAGGTAGACCAGTGATGGGCAGGAAGTGTCTAATACTGAAAGCCGCTGTCACGGTGCGGAAAGCACACTGTTTTTCGGCGTTTTTTGTCCGTCTGCTGTATCTCTGGCGAGGGTCTCAGAGGTACAAAACCGGAACCTTATCGGGATACGGCACTTGTATTTGCGTGTCAGCATTCATTTACAGCAACAATTCCGAGAATTTCGAAGCAATCGGTCTTATCTGACATGCTATATTTCCCTCAACAATCGCTGCTGGAATTGCTGCGGTATATTTTTAGGTATAGGGGTCGTTAAACACGAATGCAACTGGTGTCACGAATGCTGGGCCCTCTTTGGGTAGGCGGCCCATTCGGATACCGATAACGGGCTGCTGCATTTAGATTCTGCACTACTCTGACGTATGCGATAAGGAATGTTCCGTTCCAAATGCTCAAAATTGTACTTTTTTCTTTTAATCACTGTTTCGAATCGTTTGATGATGTACTCGGTCGGTAGCTGGGTGTCCTACAACCAGTAACCTCAGTAATGTGTTTTTCATACACTACTGGCCATTAAAACTGCTACACCACGAAGATGTGCTACAGACGCGAAATTTAACGGACAGGAAGAAGATGTTGTGTAATGCAAATGATTAGCTTTTCAGAGCATTCACACAAGGCTGGCGCCGGGGGCGACACCTACAACGTGCTGACATGAGGAAAGTTTCCAACCCATTTCTCATACACAAACAGCAGTTGACGGGCGTTGCCTGGTGAAACGTTGTTGTGATGCCTCGTGTAAGGAGGAGAAATGCGTACCATCACGTTTCCGACTTTGATAAAGGTCGGACTGTAGCCTATCGCGATTGCGGTTTATCGTATCGCGACATTGCTGGTCGCGTAGGTCGAGATCCAATGACTGTTAGCAGAATATGGAATCGATGGGTTCAGGAGGGCAATACGGAACGCCGAGCTGGATCCCAACGGCTTCGTATCACTAGCAGTCGACATGACAGGCATCTTATCCGGATGGCTGTAACGGAGCGTGCAGCCACGTCTCGATCCCTGAGTCAACAGCTGGGGACGTTTGCAAGACAACAACCATCTGCACGAACAGTTCGACGACGTTTGCAGCAGCACGGACTGTCAGCTCAGAGGCCGCGGCTGCGGTTACCCTTGACGCTGCATCACAGACAGGAGCGCTTGCGATCGTGTACTCAACGACGACAGTGGACGTTACATTTCATATGTGTTACGACCCGTGGCTCTACCCTTAATTCGATCCCTGCGAAACCCCTTCATTTCAGCAGGATAATGCACGATCGCATGTTGCGGGCCTTTCTGGATACTGAAAATGTTCGACTGCCGCCCTGGCCAGCACATTCTCCAGATCTCTCACCAATTGAAAACGTCTGGTGAATGGTGGCCGAGCAACTGGCTCGTCACAATACGCCAGTCACTACTCTTGACGAACTGTGGTATCGTGTTGAAGCTGCATGGGCAGCTGTACCTGTACACGCCATCCGAGCTCTGTTTGACTCAATGCCCAGGCGTATCAAGGCCGTTATTATTGCCGGATGTGGTTGTTCTGGGTACTGATTTCTCAGGATCTATGCACCCAAATTGCGTGAAAATGTAATCACATGTCAGTTCTAGTATAATATATGTGTCCAATGAATACCCGTTTATCATCTGCATTTCTTCGTGGTGTAGCAATTTTAATGGCCAGTAGTGTATTTATGTTGCTTGTTCATTTCTTCTTTTTTTTTCCTCTCCTCTGCTCGTTCTACTTCCCACTCAGCTATTATTGAGTAGTGTAGCAGCTGTTTGGTTCAGGTTGCACACAGATATTTTTCTAATCTATTTTTCTTGCCACATCATCCTTCTGTACCTTACCGCATTTTCTAACGTTCTTCGATAGCACACACAATCTATGTTGAGTGGAAATGGAAAACGGTCTAGGTGCCAAATCAGAGAATGAGAAAACAGTGTTTTTTCTCTATTTGTACATAGCTGTTTTGGGGGAAAAAATGATAAGATATTCTGACACTACAGAAGTATCTTGCTCTCCGTATCAGCGCAAAAAATGAGACAAATTAAAACATTCACCGCCCAGTCACGTTAGAGCATCTGTCAAAAGCCTGAATAGCTACCTTTTGCAGCGCTGACCACTGAGAGACGTGTAGGAAGACAAGTCGTGGGACGCGCAGCCGCGCCGATCCCAGCGCCGCGTCCAGCTGGGCAGCTTTCTCGGATGAGGATCCGTGGTGCAAACAGCCCGATCGAGGTGATCCTACAGACTCGCCATTGGGTTTTAATTCCGGCAAGTTTGGCGGCCAGAGGAGGTCGGTAAACTCATCGTGGCGCTTTCCGAATCACACACGTACACTGCGTGCTGTGTGACACGTTGCATTGTCTTGCTGGTAGATGCCATCGTGTGGAGGAAAAACAATGTGAGCGTGGGGTTGATCTGATATTCTGTTATTCTGCGCAACGCATTAATCTGAGGTGTACCCTTTAACCTGTATCTCCTGCAAGATGCAAGTTCCAACCCCACACTACTACGGAAGTCAGACAGACGCTCCTAACGTTCGAAAGAGAAATGCCTGAAAAACTTTCAGCAATAAATATCTTCTGGAGTCGTCTGCTGTAAGGAAATGACACAAAAATTCACAAAATTTCTTACGTAACTAATGGGATACTTGGGTACTGCTAGTTAGTGTATGAAAAACGTGAAACTAACGAAAATTATAATTTTTTTTGCAAAAATTCTGAGAAATCACAATGGCACTTTTACTTATGAACTGAACAAGTTATATCGTGGTTCTTTTCGGAATGTGAAGTTACCTCTCAAGGATAGGATTCGCTAATGAAATTTCTATACAAAGTTTAAGATTATTATTGACTTGGCAGAATGGTTGACAGCCGTGCCTACTCAACGTGAATAATTATCCATTTGAATGTTGCTAGGTACGGTCGGAGCTGTCCTGTATGAAATGCTGTGAAGTGTACTGTTGTGGAGGAAATATGAGGCTCGCAAGAGCTGTAGCGCACAATACCGTAAGCTGCGATGACTGCTGTCTGCGCCGCTTGCTGCTGACAAATAAGATAACTGTCGTTCTATCTGGATTGACCTTCGCCAATCGAACTCTCCCCACGCCTTGATGAACGCGAGGACTCCTACTCGCCCCTAGTCTAACTATTGGCGTGGTACACCGGTCAGAAAACCAGTCCACCGCGATGACACTCACAAATTCGCTCGCAGACGTTTAACTGCAACTCTGTCCGTTCACACCACACAATAAGTGTGTCGGCCAACACAGTGAACAACACTTAATCACAACGACTCAATACAGAGTTGCACTCCGATTTGCTCTCGACAGAGGTTCTCTCCCAGTGAAGTACTGAGGAGAGACTTTTTCCTTGCTCTTTGAGTACACGTACGAGCACACACGCTCTCGTTACGTGTCCTCGCTCCAAGAGCGACAACGGAACGGCCCCTCTCCATGCCAGACGTGAAGGGGTATATCTTTCGATCTCTTCCATTACCCCTTCAGCTCAAGGCGTCAGAAATATCGTCTGCCAATCAGCATTGCTCTTCTAAAACGGGAGAATGACGTTTCGTTTAAGGCGACCAATCTGGAAATCTGTAGCGTCGGCGTTTGGCGTTTGCTGTCTCCCTGTGAAAACCTCTGAAACTGTGTGCTATGTTTGTAAAGAATGCATAGGCTGGGCAATCCCACAAAATGTAGCGGAATTTGCTTTTAAGCCGAACACGGGGTCGTTCTCCCTTTCACTCAGGCAAATGTTGTCTGCTCCACGGGCGGTCGCCGCCCAACGTAGATAGGTTGACTCGTCCTCTGAAGGGACCGGCCTCCTGGCGTGCGGTTGCCTCTCTCAAACTAAAATCTCCTGTGACCGTTGTGTCTGGAACGCATGTGTGTACGCCAGCCTCGAGTATTTCAACCATGGTGCGCACTCGCGATTTATTTGTTATTTGCATATCGTTTACATGAATTCATACAACATTGACTTTATCTTATCGAGTTCGGGTTTGAATGAAGCGTCTTGATGTGCGGAATATAATTGTGAGGGCGGAATATGTAACCAATGAAGGTCGGGAGACCACGACATCTTACAAAAACCTACAAGAAGGATTGGACGTGGTCTCCGAGGATATGTCCACAGTTGTGTTGATCCATTGTGCCTTCCAGAATGACGAGATCACCCTGGGAATGCCACGTAAAGATTCCCCATATCATAACACCTCTTCCTGACTGTACGATGTTTGCTGTCAGACACTTCACCGGCGTACACGCCAACGGACATTGTCCGATGGAGCATAAAACATGGTTCGTCTGAGAAGGCCACCTTTGGACACTCGGTGGTGGTCTAGTTGCGGCATTGGCGTGCACATTCCAGCCATCGTCGTGCATGAACAGCAGTCAGCGTGGGCGCATGAACCTGGCACCTACTGCGGAGGCTCGTATGCAGCAACGTTCGCTGAAAGGTCATAGAGGAGACACTGTCGGTAGCCCCTCGGTCCATCTGTTGGGTCAGCTGCTCAAGAGTTGCACGTCTGTTCGCCCGTACACATCTCCACAGCTGCTGTCAACCTGTGTCGTCTGTGGCCTGTGGTCCACTACAGATGCCTTGGCGCCGGTTTTACATAGCGCCATTTTGCCATGCCTTGTATACTTCAACCACGACGGAACGCCAACATTTCACAAACTTGATAGCCTACGCGGATGACCTCCTCCTGTTGGTCGGCGGCCGCAGCCGGCAAGACATAGAACTGAAAATTCAGAGAGCCATAGAGAAACTGCAACAGTTGTGCCACAAGACTATATTGACAATCTCACCCAGCACATCCACATACCTGCTGTTAAAAGGACATCTAATTAGAAATCCCACTGTCAGAATTAACGGCTCACCAGTTCTCCGGCGACGTGAGACACGCTACCTAGGAGTCATCATTGATGGGAGGTGGAAACACTTTGGCACCATAACACGGAAAGCTCTCCAGATATTAATCAATCTCATCTCGCTAGGACACAAAAGATTCCATCTCCCCACACACCTTATTAAACTTTACCATAACAGCATCCTAACCTCAACAGTGGGTTACGGCTCGGGAGTCTTGGGGCACAGGCTCACGAGGGCTGTGCCCGCCATGACAGTGAGAAGGGTCCAGAGAAGCATGATATTGAGATATGTGGGGGCCTACAGAACATCTCCATGGGGGGCCCTATTAGTCATAATGGGGCTCTGCCCTCTTGGCATCAAAATAAGGGAACAAGCGGCTTGGTACTGGGCAAGAAAAGGGGAATTATGAGAAAATTGTAGACATCGTGGGTGTAAGTGTGGAGGACAAAAGGGAAATAAGGAAAAGAGGGGAGGAACTTTGGCAGGAGTCTTGGAAGGTAGAAGAAACTGGACGTAGAACTTCCCAGTTCATACCAGATGTGAGGGAGCGCTTGGACACGAAATATTTTGAGCCAACACGAGGAGTGATCCATTTTCTCACTGGCCATGGACCCTATCAGACATACTTACGTCGATTTGGGAACAGGGCTACACCCGTGTGTGACTGTTGCGTGTCAGAGGGTACTCCCGACCATGTGGTTTACGAGTGCTCCCTCTTCAATGATGTTGCGACTACATTTCGAGACAGACTTCCAAACCACGACACATACCAACTGCTTAGACGTGAGGACACTTTCCAACTGCTAAACACACTGGCCAACGAGGTATCACGGAAAGTTTCAACAGATTGCTTGAGGGACATGAACTGAATAACTGAGACAAACAACAATGATTGCGTCCAGAGCCCTATTCCCATACCGCCTGCGTGTGGACTGTCCGACTTTCCATCATAGATGGAATCCGCCACGTGCAGGATTAGGGGGAGTGGGCGTCAATGCTACCGATAAAGAGGTGCACCGGAAATGACGTAGGATAAGTTAGTCTGTAGGACTTAGTTATTTAGGGAAACTATGCTAGGGAACTGCAGCGAATAAACATCGTGGCCTGCCCAGTGCCAGGAGGGGCACGCTCTTCGGGTTTAGGTCGATCAGCAAGGCCGTCAAAAGTAGGTTTATATCTCTGGCACTGGCACACATGTGACGCTGCAGGCGATAGGAATTAGTTATAGGAATTAGATACAAGTCCTAGGTACTAGACATTAAATGCCCATTGTATGTAATACTAACTATGGCTCACCTGAAAATTGTAACTAGCTGCAATATAAGTACCAGTTGTATAATTATTATGACCCACTAATCAGATAAGGAAGTGGGTTATTATTGTATAACTATTATGGTTTCTAATAAAGATTAAAAAAAATAATAAAAGAAAGACGGAAGGGACGCTTTTATTAGATAAAAAAACTTAGCCTCTACGGAAAAGCTTCCACCCTTGGCCTGAAATCTAATGGTCATGCCCGTTTGGACGTCGGATAAATCACTCTGTCTCAACATTACAAGGACTGCACTGTTTTTCGCGTCCCCCGAAACCCTCTATCTACCGTCTACTGCTAGTGTTGCCACTCGCCGTCGAACATACGCGGTGGTCACATCAATGGAGTGGAGTGTGTAAATACTTTATTAAGAACGTTTTAAGTGCCGTTTCAGGAAACAGACTGGTTATAAGTGTCAATAAGCAAGTTCTTACAGGCTGATTGTGGCAAAGAAGAAAACATCAACCAAACACTGTTAATAATGATATTTATGTACACAAAAAAATCTCCATTGGCGATTTCCAACCAACATTTTCGTCTTCATGCAGCTGTTCCCTTTTATAATACATTGTTGTTTAACTAGCTGTTAGCCTTTTTGCAGCAACTAAAGTAAACAACTACAAAGGAAGTGAAGTTAAAATCTTCTGGGTTATTAGGCCGCGTCATGTTTCTTCTAAAATGTTCGACGTTTCGACCCCTCTGCTTGGATCTTCGTCAGGATCTTTTGGTGTCCACTACTGCTAGAACATTGTCAGAGACGAATGTCGCGTTCACTTATAAAAGGGGAATTTTCTGGCGTTCGTGCTGGAGAAGTGATAGTATTGGTTAAAATACATGTGGCTACCATTGGTGGGCCACAGTCATAGGCTAATACAGAAGAAGGGGCGGTGGTAGCTCATCTCCTGTGGATATCATTGGCGGTTATCGTCATTGGATAGAAAGGCACTGTTCCACACTTATGCTGGAGAAGGGTTATCGGTTGAAATGCCTGCTACCGCTATTGGTTGGTCGTCGTCAGTGGCTAGATTCGAAACGGACAGGGCAAGAGAGGGGGAATGTTTACCCAAAATATTATTGTCCGCCGAGGTGACGTGCAGCGCGTTGTTTATGCCGCTCACACACCGCGGCCGTGTATTTACTTCCTTGATGGCGGGGAGCCACGATGCCGCAAGCCTATAGCCGTCCTCTCATTGAAATTAGATGAATTCTTAGAAATTTCAACCGCTTCTCGGACCTTTCTTCTATAAATGTTTGTTTCTTTAGCCAGTACACGTACGTTTTTAAAGTCGATGTCAGAGCCACAGTTCTCATGATGTTCCGCTACTGCCGATTTTGCACTTTGTTCTAGCCGCATGTGCCGTTCGTGTTCCTTAATGCGTTCTTTAACACTTCTTCCCGTTTCGCCTGTATACACTTTGCCGCAGCCACATGTCGCTTGATACACGCCTGCATTGTGGAGGCAATCAGGTACATCCTTTCCAGAATGAGCTTTTCACTCTGCAGCGGAGTGTGCGCTGATATGAAACTTCCTGGCAGATTAAAACTGTGTGCCAGGAAGTTTCATATCAGCGCACACTCCGCTGCAGAGTGAAAATCTCATTCTAGAAACATCGCCAAGGCTGTGGCTAAGCCATGTGTCCGCTATATCCTTTCTTTCAGGAGTGCTAGTTCTGCAAGGTTCGCCGGAGAGCTTCTGTAAAGTTTGGAAGGTAGGAGACAAGATACTGGCAGAAGTAAAGCTGTGAGTACCGGGCGTGAGTCGTGCTTCGGTAGCTCAGATGGTGGAGCACTTGCCCGCGAAAGGCAAAGGTCCCGAGTTCGCGTCTCGGTCGGGCACACAGTTTTAATCTGCCAGGAAGTTTCAGGTACACTCTTTGACATAAAACTCGACCGGCGGCCGGCCGCTTCAGAGGCCAAGTCCGCGCCGATCGCGACATGGGACAAAAAAACTGGCCAACTCGCTAATTCTCTAAGTCCGTTTATCTGCACAATCTGGCAACACTGTAGACTGCGAAACTTCCTGGAGGAAAACTTGTCCCAAGATAGAGAGGCTCTAAGCTGATTACGCCTGTGGTCTAGCGGTAGCGTGCGTTGTTTCTGTTCATAATTTCAGTGGATTGAGAGCAGCTGGCATAAAATATTTTTATAGGCTCTTCTGTCTGAATGCTGAAGACGTGAATGTAATGGTAGCGCTTTGTGACACACCGATATCAAAATTTTATCTAGTAACGATTTTGCGGCAGATTTCCTGCAGACTGTCCTCCTCTGGACGCCGTATGCGGCAAAGCTCCGGGATCCATTTGCTGGCTACTGGCAGCGGCCGTGGCGACAGCAGCGGCGCTGCAGTCCCCCGTTCTTTATCGAAAGCGCCTGCTACCGCTCATCGCTTTTGATGATTTAAAACGCTTTATTATGAAATGTTGCTCCACAGAAAATTTCTATAATTTCCATTCACGCTCAAAAGCAACGGAGACAGACGCCCTGATTAGTAGGCGGGTAATCGGCAAGAGCTGAGTATGGCCCGAAACTAATTTTATAGACTGGGACGAAATTAAACCACCTCACTACATTCGATGAATTTATAAATGCTTCATACCTCGTTTCTTTTCCTTTCAAACTTAATTATTTGTGCAACTTTTGGTCAATGTTTGGATGTTTTCGTCAAGCCAGAGTGAGCGTCTGTGGTGTAAAGTGTATTACAGATCTTGTTTCATTCCTTATGGTAAGTCTATGCGATAAACTGTGTGAATACCTTGCAATGCATGCTCTGTAGCAGTGCAGGCACACTGCACATTTGGAGTTCCATGTATGGGTTCATGAAGTATTTATTGTTGATCGGAAGTGATAGTTAAGGTCATCAGATTTAAACCAGAAAAATTTGTCGTTTTGAAGGTTTCAGAGAACGGAAAGGAATTGCTAACGCCGGTGTTAGAAAACGTCTACAGTTAAATGCTATTGCAAAAATTTAGAAGATGGGAACTATATTAATGAACATGTGCACTTCATAAACAACCTTCTGACATGTTAGACCTATATGACGAACAAAGCTCAAATTTATATCGTTGACAGTCGGTTTGAATCTTTTCAGGACCTATTTCACAGTGACGCACCTTGGAATTTGCAAAGCAGAAATCCATGATATTAACTTAATTTATTAAGTCGAAATCGGACGAAGATTGATGTTTAAAGGCATTCTTCAGATTTCGCATAAGAAATTTTTACTAGCAGTTTGCAACTCCATTAATTAAAATGGAAAATAAAAGGTTGTAGTCAGCGTCTTCTACCGTGATTCGAACTTATAGTAAAAGCACTGCAACGCACAAGGGAACCTCTGAGCTAACGACACACCGGCGGCCAGAGGCGGACTATAGTCACTGCGATGTTGCCTGAGCCTCAAAACGCAACCTTAAACACACAAACAGAGGAGGTGGAGATTACTGTTTTAACGTCCCGTCGACAACGATGTCATTAGAGACGGAGCACAAGCTCGGATTAGGGAAGGATGGGGAAGGAAATCGGCCGTGCCCTTCCTAAGGAACCATCCCGGCATTTGCCTGAAGCGATTTAGGGAAATCATTGAAAACCTAAATCATGATGGCCGGGCGCGAGATTGCACCGTCGTCCTCCCGAATGCACACACAAACAGGTGTTACTTATGTGAAGAACGCCGTTCTTGGAGTCCAGAAATTAAGTATACTTTGTAATTGTGTCATCTTGCAGTGGATTATATCGTACGAGTCTTCGATGTGGAAAACGAATGTCAAGTGAATTTAGCGAGGTAACGCCGACCTACACCCGGAAGTAAATGCACTATCAGAGTGTTGACAAATACTTGCTACGACGCTGCCACTTCTCGGCTCTCTGACGAGGCAACTCTTCAGCGAAATGCTTGCCGTGATTCTCCGATACGGTTCTTCAGAGTGGAGACGCGTGCGCACGTTTGGTTTTTATGCGGCGTTCTCCCCTGATGGTTTCTGACGTCGCCTTGTGGGCTATGTATACATATGAGACATTCAATTATCATTAATCCAGAATGATACAAGTATCAGCTTCCGGCGTGGAAGAAGGCTGTTGACGTTGACATTATATCATTTCAACGTAGGGAAAGCAAAACGGTTCATTCAATGTTTCTCATTCAACATAAAGCATGTGAGATAAATTTCCGTAACGTTCATAATCATCTAAAAATACAAACGAAGTAAAAATACACCGGAAGCTTATTCGAATTGAATATAATGTAAGATACCAAACGCTTTGCACCTCGATGTCGAATTTGTCCACTTGCAATCATTTGCAGCATGCACATAGAATGTCATGATTACCACGAGAATGAAGAAATATGTTGGTAAGGACGGAAGCAAGAAGAGACGCAGTCAACAAATATTCTATTCCTCATGGCATTCATTTCATTTGACACGTAAGAAGAGGTAAAGCGGGAATTTACTTTCGTTAACACGAAAGATATGCCGCACATTTTGATAACGAGGAAGTCTGCGTCTTCATACGTTTCCTCCTTGAAATCTGTATGCTCTATTATATACTAAGTAGCCCGATCATTGTTTCAGTAAAGTTACCCTCTTGTTTGACCCCGTAACGATGAACAGATTCCAAATGCATGTCTCTGCGTGAAAGTAGCTGTTCGAAGCCTTCCTGGGTTGTTTTTTGTGTTTTATTGCTTGGAATTCCTGAAGCAGACCACTGTGCCTTCCCCCCTCGTGGGTTAGGTCTCAAAACCAAACCGCTTTGTATCCAATGGCATAATTTATTCATACTGCATCAGCATAAGACTCTTGCGAGTGAGAGAATGACAATAACAATCGTAACAAGAACAAGCAAATAATGAATGATGTTTATTCCAACGCAGAACGAGAATGGCTTTAAATATAAAAATCTATATCTATATCCATATCTATTGATCTTTGAGTTGGCACAATGCAAATATATTCTTAGCATTTAGTTACTGAATTTAGTTCTGGATGTTGGCAGAGAAAAGGAAAAGTCGGTACTTCTCGCTAGTGTAATATAATGTGAACCAGCAACTACCCTTTCCTTAGAACACGACTCAAGCAGGTCCTCAAGTAGGCACTGCTGCATTCTGTTCCCTGACATTGCTCTGATGACGGTTAATGCAGATAGTTCCGATTATGAAATACAAAACGTATTGCAGGTTAGTTCCTAGGATAGTAACATTAAATTTGCGTTGTGGACGGCACATGAACGCGACGACTATCCATATTACTCATCAATATAAAAAGACAATATTTTGGGAATTTAGCAGGATTACTCAAAATGAATTCTGAAATTGGGTGACTGACCGCACAGGTGCTAAACGTCGTCAATAGTATACGATGTCCTAATCGCATTAGGAATATGAAGATCGTCTTCGACAGCTAGCAACTTTCACATTGCTATCTCCACCCTACTCCAGACAGCTCTCGGTGGAGTTGCACTACGTTGCCGATGTTATGGAAGGCCTTCAAACCGACAACAGACCACATATTGAAAAATACAAGCGAATTCTCTTGCAGCGTAAGCTTATTGTAACTAATCTAAAAATTATTGGAGAGGAACATTGTCCTATTCAAAAAAAGTAAAATGTTACACACTGTTGACGTCAAACGGACATTATCTATGTCCTGTCTTGTGTCCTACTCATCTATAATATCAAGTGTACTATGAAAATGATTATATACAATGGATTATAAGGTAATGCATTGATACCAGATGGTGGGGGCCGGCCGATGTGGCCGTGCGGTTCTAGGCGCTTCAGTCTGGAACCGCGTGACCGCTACGGTCGCAGGTTCGAATCCTGCCTCGGGCATGGATGTGTGTGGTGTCCTTAGGTTAGTTAGGTTTAAGTAGTTCTAAGTTCTAGGAGACTGATGACCTTAGAAGTTAAGTCTCATAGTGCTCAGAGCCATTTGAACTATTTAACACAAAATGACATTAAAAATTTAAGTTATTCACGAGCAGCTAGTTGAGAATATGTATGAATATTAAATGACACGACGAACCGTCTTGTTCTGCATATGGATTCAAACCCAGCTCATGCAGACTAAGCAAAGATTTCGTGACTGACGGAAACTAACAGTCATTCCTGATTAGGCATACAGAGAGTGATATACCTCGATTTTAGACAGTATCAGTTAGCAAATATCAACTTTAAATTGTATAACGCAAACATTTTTAACAGACGCGAATTCCTACCCAGCATCTATTGTCCCTGTTAACGAACTACGAGAGATGTTAAATATTGCTTCTTCACAAGTAACTTACTTGAAATGCCGTGAGGTAAAGCTGTGTGTTGGACACGGATTCGAACCCGGAACCTAATCCGATTGCCATCGAAGCACAGTCAAATGTGACATATCGGAATTTCGCGGCAGTAACTAGATGTTTTAACTGAAATGACGAGACGAAACATTAATTTTTTCCTTCCCAGGACTCCAACCCTGCACCTATCGCTGTTATGTTCTAGAGAAAACTAACGTTAAATATGGGTTTGTTGCACCAGCAGTGACATGTGAGCATGTTTGAACTGAAATAATATGACGAAGAGTTCAGCGCTCACTGGGAATAGAGCCCCACACATATCGTTGTTGACTACACACAAAGAGACGTCAGCTACCGAATTTTTCTCCACCAGCTGCTCAGAATAGCATCTTGAACATACAGTCATCTCGCAAATAGTTCTGTGTCTCACTGGGAGTTAAAAACGTCAGATATCGTTAGTGTTGACAGCGAATGAAAATACATTAAAAATTAAAATTATTATCCACCAGCAGATAGGTGTTCTCATGCTAGAGCTTGATAATACATAATTAAATCTTTAGTGCCGGGCCGGGATTCGATCCCATTCACGCATAGTATGTGAAGGTGTTGAGGAATCTGCAGTTTTGAACAAACAACAAATTGTAGCCGAGCTGTATTGCCACGAAGGGATCAAATTCCGCGTTAAGGGCGGTCTGAGTTGCATTCCCAGTTCAGAACCAATTTTATCGACATACAGAAGCTCAAATAAAAGATGGAATATGTGTCCTGTGACCATACATAGCGTTTGTGTCGTCACTTGAAATAAATAACTAGTATAAGAAAGGTTACTGGTGATAGAGTTTCTACATGTCGCCACTCCAGACTTTATTGTGGTTCAACCTACCGTCTACTTGGTAAAGAAGGAATATCATCTTTAATGTGAGTTTTCAGACCACGCAGCCATTATATCTCCTTCACTTGGTGTAGCCAGGAGTGAATGGAATCTGTCTCTCCCTATCTAAAATCATTGACAGAAGTGGGAATCGAACCCAGACCATAGGTATAGCAAACTACCATCCGTCCAACAGACCACGAAATCCTCTTCTCTGCGAGTCATTTTTCTACCGTAACGCAGTTGCGCCACACTGGATGAGAATTCTGACACACAGTCTCCCTGTAGTAATTTGCAGCATGTTCAGTAAATTCATTTACTTGGTTGACCGAATAACCATGAACTAGCTGCCTCGGCTACCCAGTGCATACATTCGACTATTTTGTAATCACAGAAATAAAATCACGTTTCTGCCACCTACACACAACTGCCAACATTGTAAGATGCAGAAGTTTAAATAGGAAGTGTTCCTTTCCACTTGAGCTATTCTATTGCGCTATCTGTTACTAGAAAACGTCGTTCAGTCCAAAAGAAAAGCTGTAACTGTTTGTCTCTCAGAAGTCAAGACCTGGCCATATGCATAATCTCACAGTACTGTGGAATCCAAAAGTTCTGGAGGAATAGTTGCCGAGCTCTGGAGCTGTTGTAGCTACGTGTCAGCTTGTACCATAGATAAGATGTCGCGAGTTCGAATACATTCAGTGCTACATTTTTTAAAACGCAATTCTGCTCTCTGCTGAAGTTATCAATCTAATGGAACTTTGAACATAATTCCCTTCACTTCTCAACCCAAAGTAGTCGCATGTGGAAAAAGGACTAACTACTGTGACATTTTGTTCTATTCAGGTTTAATAGACAGCAGGCAGCAGATGCATCTCGAAGATGTGCAGGGAGAGCGCATCGTGCCATAATATGTCAGAAAAGTATTTTCTACATTAGCCGTCGTGTGGTAGTGATATTTTATTCTTCTTCGAACTTTGATTGACCGCTTTAACTCAGAACAAATTTTCTACATGCATGTAATCAATAAACTGCATGTGCATTGTCAGACTGTCATAGGTAACATCAGAGAATTCGCATATATCGTTGATGATTCATTTCTCTCTCATGTTTACTATTGTTTTAACAACACTAAAGGAAACCTTACGAAAATTGTGCACTGTATTATAAGAAATGAAATAAAACTAACCATGATACCCTTACGACGAAAGTATCTGTACACAAGCATGCCTCTATCGACACGAATTAGTAAAATACTACTCACTTAGATTTTGATTGGGTCTCTGTTTAATTGGTATGCTGTGTCATACTCAAGAGGTATGCAAATGTGGCATTTCATAAATATAGTCACGTATTCCTAGAAACCCAAAATTCGCTTGTCAGCAGCGGAAAGAGGCGTTACCTGTTGTGCAGCATTGTAAGTTTTTCAACATTGCACTATGAGCTGAAAGCATTTTCTTGCGATTTCCTTATTGATGTTTGATCTGACTGCTTGTAGCTCTTTCACAGAAGGGATAAAAACGTTTCAGTCAGTGAGACTGGAACTGCGAACCGTAACAGACGCTGTTTCACAGGTCAGCACGTTACCACAGAGCTGGCGAGGAGGTATGGGTCTCAGCTTCCTATTACGACGGCAATAGTAAATAGAACTCGTAAACCGCTATTTAAAGGTCGAGATTAGTTGCGATTTCCACCTGCAACGACTTTCCTGGGCTGAAGACCGTAAATTTTCAATCTTTTGTTACCCTTCAAGCTATAATAACTCAGATTATTCAATGGAAATGACAGGTAAAATCAAGTGAACTTTGAGGCTTAATTCCGTGCACACCAGGAAGTAACTCGTCGATCACAGAGTTGCCAAACATACGTTGCCTTGTTGCCAAATCTCAGTTACAGTACCAGCAGGAAGAAGACGAACCAATGTGATCCTACAGCGGTCTGGGAAGTGACCATAGCTGGTGTCTCCAAGTCGCGGCTGCTACGGCCTGGAATACGTAATGCGTCTGATTCGCTTTCTGTAACTAGGTTTAGGGACTGGAGCGTAGTTACTAATAATACTCAGAACTGACTGCAAACTGAGCATCATAAATCAGTAACTCTCATTGTTGTTTTTATATTTCTTTCGTAAGTGCACTCAAAACTAAGAAAGTCATTCACAGGCGTTTTCGTGCCTCGCCGATAGTCGAGCACAACATACAAATAAAAATAAAAAAGAATGTGTGTGTGTGTGTGTGTGTGTGTGTGTGTGTGTGTGTGTGTGTGGGTGAGAGAGAGAGAGAGAGAGAGAGAGAGAGAGAGAGAGAAATAAAAAGCAATGAGAGAGAGTGTAAAAAATTGTTGTAAAGAAATTGAATCATGGTATTTAAAGAAATCTTTCATTAAAATGACACGTTCCACATCATTACGAAATGTCGTATTCATGATCTATGGAACAAGAGTTAATCTAATGTAATCTAATCTAATCTAATCACATCATATTGATGATTAGCCATGAAGAGTCATGAATTACCGAAACTTTTGCCAATACCAGTAACCAAATGTAAACTTGAAAATAAAAGACGACAATTTTTGTAATAAACCGTGACTCCTACCAAGACCCTTTCATCCCTGTTATCTAACCACGAAAGATGTCTGATATACCTCCATTCTGAAGTAACAAAGTGTGCATGCATTTAAAGATGAAGTGCATGATGTGAAGTTCTGTGACAGAGATACGAACCCAACACGTAATCCGATTGTTAACTAAGAAAAATCAAATGTTACGTATCGGTTTTTCTTACGAGCCGCTATGTGTCTGAATCTAAAATAAGGATACAAACTTTTGTGCCTAAGCGACAATCGAACTGCACACCTACCGTGCATCCACGAATATAGCTTAAGTATCAGTTGCTTACTCATGAACAGTAAGATGTGTGCGTGTTTGACCAGAAATAACGACACCTGTGGCGATTGTGGGCAACACATGAACAGACATTGAAATTGCGCGTTAATTTTCACTAGCAGGTGGGTGTGCACTTGATAAAGCTAGAAATGAAATTATGAATATTTTTGTACTGGATCAGGTTTCTGACTCACATACTTACCTTTGGAGGAGACCTAGAGAAGATTGCAGTCTTGGGAAAAGGAACGAAATGACTGAACTATACTGTTCCGAGAGATTCAGATCCTCGAAAGAGGAGATACGAATTCAAATCACAGTCCAGCACCAAATTTTTAAACGTCTCTAGTTCAATCAAGTACAAGTAAAATAAGAGCCCTGTCCCTTTAAATGACTATCGGTTCATCAAATAAAATAAAATTTTCTAATGTAAGTAAGCTTACTGGCGACTGTATTTCTTTTTACCATGACTTCCGCTGTGTCATTTCCCAACGTAAACCGGCTCTGCCCAGTTGGTAATGAAGGAACGTGATGTTTAATGCGGATTCTGGATTATAACGTCTTTCTCTTGAGGTTACCAGAGGTAAAATAAATCTGGTTGTGCGTCTTAAAAGTAAATGCCTGAACTCACGCATTGCACCTGTGATAGCTCGTTCCACCAGACCATTGTGGCCACATTACCCAGCCCCAGGAGTGTGCTGTAACGGATGATGTGCTTAGTTTACAAAATTAGTCACGGTGGAAGAAATGCGAGTCTATTAAATGGTCAAGTAGAAGCAAGCTTCTGACGCAGAGATTATGCTATTCTCATGTCAGCAGGATGTAAAGACTCTTCTAGGCATTATAGGCTGGATGTGAAGCCATTTTGATTTTTCACAAATTCAGCAAATTTCTTAGTTCGAGAAAATCCACTGTGAAGTGTGAAGTTGCCGGATAATTCGATTAATGACTCGCAGAGAAGAGGATTTCGTGGTCTGTTGGACGGATG
The DNA here is from genome assembly GCF_023864275.1 of Schistocerca cancellata. Lineage (NCBI taxonomy): Eukaryota > Metazoa > Arthropoda > Insecta > Orthoptera > Acrididae > Schistocerca > Schistocerca cancellata. The sequence continues at coordinate 15,254,219 of NC_064637.1, forward strand.
GTAGTTTGCTATACCTATGGTCTGGGTTCGATTCCCACTTCTGTCAATGATTTTAGATAGGGAGAGACAGATTCCATTCACTCCTGGCTACACCAAGTGAAGGAGATATAATGGCTGCGTGGTCTGAAAACTCACATTAAAGATGATATTCCTTCTTTACCAAGTAGACGGTAGGTTGAACCACAATAAAGTCTGGAGTGGCGACATGTAGAAACTCTATCACCAGTAACCTTTCTTATACTAGTTATTTATTTCAAGTGACGCACAAACGCTATGTATGGTCACAGGACACATATTCCATCTTTTATTTGAGCTTCTGTATGTCGATAAAATTGGTTCTGAACTGGGAATGCAACTCAGACCGCCCTTAACGCGGAATTTGATTCCTTCGTGGCAATACAGCTCGGCTACAATTTGTTGTTTGTTCAAAACTGCAGATTCCTCAACACCTTCACATACTATGCGTGAATGGGATCGAATCCCGGCCCGGCACTAAAGATTTAATTATGTATTATCAAGCTCTAGCATGAGAACACCTATCTGCTGGTGGATAATAATTTTGATTTTTAATGTATTTTCATTCGCTGTCAACTCTAATGATATCTAACGTTTTTAACTCCCAGTGAGACACAGAACTATTTGCGAGATGACTGTAAGTTCAAGATGCTATTCTGAGCAGCTGGTGGAGAAAAATTCGGTAGCTGACGTCTCTTTGTGTGTAGTCAACAACGATATGTGTGGGGCTCTATTCCCAGTGAGTGCTGAACTCTTCGTCATATTATTTCAGTTCAAACATGCTCACATGTCACTGCTGGTGCAACAAACCCATATTTAACGTTAGTTTTCTCTAGAACATAACAGCGATAGGTGCAGGGTTGGAGTCCTGGGAAGGAAAAAATTAATGTTTCGTCTCGTCATTTCAGTTAAAACATCTAGTTACTGCCGCGAAATTCCGATATGTCACATTTGACTGTGCTTCGATAGCAATCAGATTAGGTTCCGGGTTCGAATCCGTGTCCAACACACAGCTTTACCTCACGGCATTTCAAGTAAGTTACTTGTGAAGAAGCAATATTTAACATCTCTCGTAGTTCGTTAACAGGGACAATAGATGCTGGGTAGGAATTCGCGTCTGTTAAAAATGTTTGCGTTATGCAATTTAAAGTTGATATTTGCTAACTGATACTGTCTAAAATCGAGGTGTATCACTCTCTGTATGCCCAATCAGGAATGACTGTTAGTTTCCGTCAGTCACGAAATCTTTGCTTAGTCTGTATGAGCTGGGTTTGAATCCATATGCAGAACAAGACGGTTCGTCGTGTCATTTAATGTTCATACATATTCTCAACTAGCTGCTCGTGAATAACTTAAATTTTTAATGTCATTTTGTGTTAAATAGTTCAAATGGTTCAAATGGCTCTGAGCACTATGAGACTTAACTTCTAAGGTCATCAGTCCCCTAGAATTTAGAACTACTTAAACCTAACTAACCTAAGGACACCACACACATCCATGCCCGAGGCAGGATTCGAACCTGCGACCGTAGCGGTCACGCGGTTCCAGACTGAAGCGCCTAGAACCGCACGGCCACATCGGCCGGCCCCCACCATCTGGTATCAATGCATTACCTTATAATCCATTGTATATAATCATTTTCATAGTACACTTGATATTATAGATGAGTAGGACACAAGACAGGACATAGAATATGTCCGTTTGACGTCAACAGTGTGTAACATTTTACTTTTTTTGAATAGGACAATGTTCCTCTCCAATAATTTTTAGATTAGTTACAATAAGCTTACGCTGCAAGAGAATTCGCTTGTATTTTTCAATATGTGGTCTGTTGTCGGTTTGAAGGCCTTCCATAACATCGGCAACGTAGTGCAACTCCACCGAGAGCTGTCTGGAGTAGGGTGGAGATAGCAATGTGAAAGTTGCGAGCTGTCGAAGACGATCTTCATATTCCTAATGCGATTAGGACATCGTATACTATTGACGACGTTTAGCACCTGTGCGGTCAGTCACCCAATTTCAGAATTCATTTTGAGTAATCCTGCTAAATTCCCAAAATATTGTCTTTTTATATTGATGAGTAATATGGATAGTCGTCACGTTCATGTGCCGTCCACAACGCAAATTTAATGTTACTATCCTAGGAACTAACCTGCAATACGTTTTGTATTTCATAATCGGAACTATCTGCATTAACCGTCATCAGAGCAATGTCAGGGAACAGAATGCAGCAGTGCCTACTTGAGGACCTGCTTGAGTCGTGTTCTAAGGAAAGGGTAGTTGCTGGTTCACATTATATTACACTAGCGAGAAGTACCGACTTTTCCTTTTCTCTGCCAACATCCAGAACTAAATTCAGTAACTAAATGCTAAGAATATATTTGCATTGTGCCAACTCAAAGATCAATAGATATGGATATAGATATAGATTTTTATATTTAAAGCCATTCTCGTTCTGCGTTGGAATAAACATCATTCATTATTTGCTTGTTCTTGTTACGATTGTTATTGTCATTCTCTCACTCGCAAGAGTCTTATGCTGATGCAGTATGAATAAATTATGCCATTGGATACAAAGCGGTTTGGTTTTGAGACCTAACCCACGAGGGGGGAAGGCACAGTGGTCTGCTTCAGGAATTCCAAGCAATAAAACACAAAAAACAACCCAGGAAGGCTTCGAACAGCTACTTTCACGCAGAGACATGCATTTGGAATCTGTTCATCGTTACGGGGTCAAACAAGAGGGTAACATTACTGAAACAATGATCGGGCTACTTAGTATATAATAGAGCATACAGATTTCAAGGAGGAAACGTATGAAGACGCAGACTTCCTCGTTATCAAAATGTGCGGCATATCTTTCGTGTTAACGAAAGTAAATTCCCGCTTTACCTCTTCTTACGTGTCAAATGAAATGAATGCCATGAGGAATAGAATATTTGTTGACTGCGTCTCTTCTTGCTTCCGTCCTTACCAACATATTTCTTCATTCTCGTGGTAATCATGACATTCTATGTGCATGCTGCAAATGATTGCAAGTGGACAAATTCGACATCGAGGTGCAAAGCGTTTGGTATCTTACATTATATTCAATTCGAATAAGCTTCCGGTGTATTTTTACTTCGTTTGTATTTTTAGATGATTATGAACGTTACGGAAATTTATCTCACATGCTTTATGTTGAATGAGAAACATTGAATGAACCGTTTTGCTTTCCCTACGTTGAAATGATATAATGTCAACGTCAACAGCCTTCTTCCACGCCGGAAGCTGATACTTGTATCATTCTGGATTAATGATAATTGAATGTCTCATATGTATACATAGCCCACAAGGCGACGTCAGAAACCATCAGGGGAGAACGCCGCATAAAAACCAAACGTGCGCACGCGTCTCCACTCTGAAGAACCGTATCGGAGAATCACGGCAAGCATTTCGCTGAAGAGTTGCCTCGTCAGAGAGCCGAGAAGTGGCAGCGTCGTAGCAAGTATTTGTCAACACTCTGATAGTGCATTTACTTCCGGGTGTAGGTCGGCGTTACCTCGCTAAATTCACTTGACATTCGTTTTCCACATCGAAGACTCGTACGATATAATCCACTGCAAGATGACACAATTACAAAGTATACTTAATTTCTGGACTCCAAGAACGGCGTTCTTCACATAAGTAACACCTGTTTGTGTGTGCATTCGGGAGGACGACGGTGCAATCCCGCGCCCGGCCATCCTGATTTAGGTTTTCAATGATTTCCCTAAATCGCTTCAGGCAAATGCCGGGATGGTTCCTTAGGAAGGGCACGGCCGATTTCCTTCCCCATCCTTCCCTAATCCGAGCTTGTGCTCCGTCTCTAATGACATCGTTGTCGACGGGACGTTAAAACAGTAATCTCCACCTCCTCTGTTTGTGTGTTTAAGGTTGCGTTTTGAGGCTCAGGCAACATCACAGTGACTATAGTCCGCCTCTGGCCGCCGGTGTGTCGTTAGCTCAGAGGTTCCCTTGTGCGTTGCAGTGCTTGTACTGTAAGTTCGAATCACGGTAGAAGACGCTGACTACAACCTTTTATTTTCCGTTTTAATTAGTGGAGTTGCAAACTGCTAGTAAAAATTTCTTATGCGAAATCTGAAGAATGCCTTTAAACATCAATATTCGTCCGATTTCGACTTAGTAAATTAAGTTAATATCATGGATTTCTGCTTTGCAAATTCCAAGGTGCGTCACTGTGAAATAGGTCCTGAAAAGATTCAAACCGACTGTCAACGATATAAATTTGAGCTTTGTTCGTCATATAGGTCTAACATGTCAGAAGGTTGTTTATGAAGTGCACATGTTCATTAATATAGTTCCCATCTTCTAAATTTTTGCAATAGCATTTAACTGTAGACGTTTTCTAACACCGGCGTTAGCAATTCCTTTCCGTTCTCTGAAACCTTCAAAACGACAAATTTTTCTGGTTTAAATCTGATGACCTTAACTATCACTTCCGATCAACAATAAATACTTCATGAACCCATACATGGAACTCCAAATGTGCAGTGTGCCTGCACTGCTACAGAGCATGCATTGCAAGGTATTCACACAGTTTATCGCATAGACTTACCATAAGGAATGAAACAAGATCTGTAATACACTTTACACCACAGACGCTCACTCTGGCTTGACGAAAACATCCAAACATTGACCAAAAGTTGCACAAATAATTAAGTTTGAAAGGAAAAGAAACGAGGTATGAAGCATTTATAAATTCATCGAATGTAGTGAGGTGGTTTAATTTCGTCCCAGTCTATAAAATTAATTTCGGGCCATACTCAGCTCTTGCCGATTACCCGCCTACTAATCAGGGCGTCTGTCTCCGTTGCTTTTGAGCGTGAATGGAAATTGTAGAAATTTTCTGTGGAGCAACATTTCATAATAAAGCGTTTTAAATCATCAAAAGCGATGAGCGGTAGCAGGCGCTTTCGATAAAGAACGGGGGACTGCAGCGCCGCTGCTGTCGCCACGGCCGCTGCCAGTAGCCAGCAAATGGATCCCGGAGCTTTGCCGCATACGGCGCCCAGAGGAGGACAGTCTGCAGGAAATCTGCCGCAAAATCGTTACTAGATAAAATTTTGATATCGGTGTGTCACAAAGCGCTACCATTACATTCACGTCTTCAGCATTCAGACAGAAGAGCCTATAAAAATATTTTATGCCAGCTGCTCTCAATCCACTGAAATTATGAACAGAAACAACGCACGCTACCGCTAGACCACAGGCGTAATCAGCTTAGAGCCTCTCTATCTTGGGACAAGTTTTCCTCCAGGAAGTTTCGCAGTCTACAGTGTTGCCAGATTGTGCAGATAAACGGACTTAGAGAATTAGCGAGTTGGCCAGTTTTTTTGTCCCATGTCGCGATCGGCGCGGACTTAGCCTCTGAAGCCGCCGGTCGAGTTTTATGTCAAAGAGTGTACATCCTTTTTTTGTCGGAAAAAGTCTTTTATTTTGTTCTGACTAAAGAAAGATGTCTGAATACCATTTTTTTTTTAAATTCTGCTTATGCGGTCAGTGACCCCAGAAACTAACGGTAACCTGACGGAGTGAGAAGGCGGTTTCTCGTCATTCTTATTAACGGTGTAAATATTCCGCCTAAAAACTCTGTCGATTGAATAACTATCGTACCCATTTGCCTTCTATGTCCTCTTTAAAAAAAATCAACTCCGATTCTAAGTTGTCGTCATCGCTGATACAGAAGGCACGTGAAGACAGAGTGCTGAGCACTGCTTGCTTCTGCGCTGGGTGGTGGTGCGAAGTGGCGTCTAAATACCTGTTTGTGTTGGCTTTCTGTACACTCTGTGACCTAGAGTGTTATCAGATCTTCTGTATACCAACACATCTAGGAACGAGAGACCGACCTCATTCTCAATCTCCAAGGTGAATTTGATTTTGGGGTGAATTCCATTTAAGAAGTTGTGGAACGCATGAAGTTCTTCTTCGCCGCGTGGCCATATAACAAATGTATCGCCCACATAGGGGAGCCAGCAAGAAGGCTTCAAAGGAGCACTACTTAACGCTTGTTGCTCAAAATGTTCCATAAAAACGTCAGCTGCAACTGGCGAAATGGGTGAGCCCATAGCAAGGCCGTCAGACTGCTCATAGAATTCACCATTGTACTTAAAATAGCTCGAACGAAGACATAGTTCAATTAAGTCACAGACACACCAATGGTAGCCATATAAATTTTAACCAATACTATCACTTCTGCAACACGAACGCGTGAAAACTCCCCTTTTACAAGAGGATGCGACACTCGTCTCTGACAGTGTTCTAGCAGTAGTGGATACCAAAAGATCCTGAGGAAGATCCCAGCAGAGGGGTCGAAACGTCGAACATTTTAGAAGAAACATGACGCGGCCTAATAACCCAGAAGATTTTAACTTCAGTGACAACGGCCACGAACGCCTGCAGACTTACATATAACTACAAAGGAAATGCGAACGTGAACGTAACAGGCAGATTCTATATTCCTAGATTTTACGGAAAGCATTTGACATGGCGCGCCACCACTGAAGGTCCGAGAATGCTGAGTAGGTTCCCTTACACCGGGTGGTTATTATTAAACTTTCCCTGTTTAACACGTTATAACACGGAAACTAATTACCGTACGAGTACCGAACTTGGTAACATTAATGGACGGAGTATGGGATGCATGTTTTCCATGCGTCATCACAGCACCACCGTCTAGTTCCAACTATGGCCGCCAGCTGCCGTGATCAGTCGTCGTGATTCACAGTCTAACACACCTGACCAACCCCAGTGCACTTGTTGACATGCCAACATGAACTTGAACCAAAGGAGCAGAGCGTTATTACTAAATAATAATAATGTCGTGTGACGAGGGCCTCCCGTCAACACCGACTCAAAGGAAGGCCTCGGCGCTTGTTCGTGACGTCACGTCAGCTAGGCACGGCGCACGCCAGGTCTGTTGCAGGCATACTTATAATGGTGGTGTCTCCCTCCCTGACACAGGAAAATGTGAGACTATTGGCGGTAGTTGACCAACACACATTGTTCTGAGAGATTTCTGCAATCAATTAATTGTGCAATTCATTACACTTCTTGACAAATAGTGTACTCCTGAACTTAAATTTACACCTGTTTTAAGGATTCACATACAAAAACAACTTCACGGTCCAGCAGCAACAGAATTCGTGCTTCTGTACCTTATTTGTAAATCTGACGAAGTTACGTTTGTACTGGGTTGCTTTTACAAGAAACTGTGAACATATTCGTGCTCTTCTTTAGGTATCTTGGTTGACTATGGGGTGAGGAACACTGAATGTAAATGAAATATCTTGCGATTGTACACGTTGTGGGAGGGGGTGGGGGACAGAAGAAGAGGCAAAAGAGAGATACTTGTTTTATCAAATAAAATTTTTTATCTTCTAAAGTTTCTCCTTTCACTTGCAAGAGGGCAATATTTATCTTTTCTAATGTGCATGTTTAAAAAAGTTGAAGCTCAGCAGTATTTCGATGTATGAAGCTATTTTGTTTCCTGTTTAGAATTCCTTTCGTTGAAAACGACTGTAATCTAATGACTGGCAACAGTTGCACATTTACACATGTAAATTAGTTCACATTTCCAGTGACGATGTCAAACGAAAATAAATAAATAAATAAAAGAAACGAGTTAATTGTAAGGGGGTTGGGGTAAGTTTCGATAACAAAATGGATGAAGTAAATATAGTTACTTGAATGTAAAATTTCCGAAGCTTGCAATGGGGCAAAGCATCTTCTCATATTGATCTACGTTTGTTTTGACAGGATTCAGAACTATGATCTTCATTTGTAGCTTTAAGATAGTAAGAAAATGTTTCATGTAAATAAAACTGCAGAATCCAAAACAATACCAAACATTTTGTCCAAAAATAAGAGATTTATAGTGATAAGCAAGCCCAGGCGTTTCTGCCTGCAGCAGACCTGGCGTTCGCCGTGCCTAGCTGACGTGACGTCACCAACAAGCGCCGAGGCCTTCTTTTGAGTCGGTGTTGCTCCCGTCGGGTAGACCGTTCGCCTGGTGCAAGTCTTTCGATTTGACGCCACTTCGGCGACTTGCCCGTCGATGGTGATGAAATGATGATGATTAGGACAATACAACACCCAGTCCCTGAGCGGAGAAAATCTCCAACCCAGCCGGAAATCGAACCCGGACCCTTAGGATTGACAGTCTGTCACGCTGTCCACTCAGCTACCAGGGGCGGACAGCGTTATTGGTGAAGCTCTGTTACCGAAACGATAGTAATGCTGCAGCTGCACTTCGAGAATATCGAGGATTATGGAAGGCCCCTCTTTCTCCACCTGCTGTGCGGAGCATTTTGAAGAAGTTCGAATCAACTGGAAAAGTGGGCGTCGCTCCGGGAAGATGGTGATGATGATGATTGGTTTGTGGGGCGCTCAACTGCCATCAGCAAGACCCAATTTTTACACAATCCAATATTTGTCACAATTCAATCTAACCACTGTCACGAATGATGATGATGATGATGATGATGAAATGACGAGGACAACACAAATACCCAGTTTCCAGGCAGCTCCGGGAAGAGGCCGACGACCGGTTGCACCACAGGTAGTTGACGAAATCGCTGTTGTTATGGCAGACAAGGCTGCGCGAACTCGCCGGTCGTCAGGCAGCGCGCGTGCTGTGTCATGACAGCTGAACATCCCGTGGTCAACTGTACGGAACGTGATTCGAACCGTTCTCAAATCGTACCCGTACATGAACCATATCGCACAAATAAAATAAGAGATGGGGACCACCCACGCCCACACCAACGTGGTGACCAAACAAAAGTTCTACTGTCACCTCCGTCAACGTGTTAGTTATCTAATAGGTGGATCACAGGATGCTGGGCTGTGATGTTATCCGTGCGTCTGGGTAAGACTGCGCATTAACACGGTCCGTCAGGTGACAGATAGTGGACGAAACGCGAGTGAGGGTAGCGATTTGAAGAGCAGAGGGAAAAACGCGCCAAGGCTCGTGCCGTGGGAAAAAAACCTCTTCGATAGTGGGATGGGTAGTAAGAGCAGTAGTGGCTTACTAGCTGCGATAGTTCGTGCCAGGTTGGATTTGTTAGTATGTGTATCATGCATCATTACCGTGGCAAGCGATGGCGATGTATCCCAGTTGCTGCAGCCGCTACATTCCTGGAACAATGGAGATCGCTATACAGTAGTGGGAGATCGACCATAGATCATCTGACTGTGTGGAGCTTGTCTGCATGCAGTGTACGGCAGGGCTTCCCTGCGTGGTGCTAGTTATACGGCAAGTGTGTTCCAGCTGGATATCCAGTAATGGTGGCTGATTAACAGGGGTCACATGTACCGTTGTGTTTGCGTGTGCTTGGCCATAGATGTTAGGTACTTACAAGTATATCTTTTGGTATTTGACTTTCTCGCGGAAACGTATTGGGCGTGCATGTAGAGTTATTGGTCTGCAGTGTCGGTGTTTGCGCAGTTGCTTCGGTCTTCTAGTGAACAGAACGGCTTCGCACTTGTCGTCGTTTACTCTAACACGCCATTTCTCCAACCGAGGCTCAGCCACTCTGAGTGCAGTCTGTAGGCGTGACGTAATGTTGGATGGTTTCCAATCTTGCCCGAGGATGGCTGTGTCATACGCGTAGATTGCCATCGTTGTGTTGTGTGTGGTTGGGAGATCGTTTATGTAGAGGTTAAACAGTAGGGGCCCTAGGATGCTTCCCTGGGGTACTCCCGCGTGTATACCGTGTCGTGTTGATTGTTTTCCCTGCACGTCAGCGTTGAAACTCCTGTCTGTGAGGTATGAGTGTATTAGACGCACCAGCCCGTCGGGGAATCCCGCGTCGCTGAGTTGCGAATGAGGCCGTTGTACCATAGACGGTCGAAAGCCTTTTCGATGTCCGGGAACACCGCCCCTGTAGCTTTGTTTATTTTGAAACCATGTGTTATATGTTCAACGGCCCGTAAGAGGTATTGTGTTGTGGAGTGGTGATTTCTGAAGCAGAATTGCTCCGGTCTCAAGATGTCATTCGTTATACAGTGCCTAGTGATGTGTTTCAGAATCACCTTCTCAACAATCTTACTGAGCAAGCTCAGAAGGCTGATGGGTCTGTAATTTTGTGGGTGGCTGTCGTCTTTCCCCGGCAGTACAGGGCGCACAACGACGTGTTGACTGCGCTCTCCACTTTCTCGCAACGACTGAAGTTGACAAGGGCTAGCCCTGGACCATCCTATGGACAGACGAAGCTCATTTTTCTCTGACGGGTGAAGCGAACACAGAATTATCGAGTGTGGGGCATCCTCACTTCCAGTCAGTGTCAATGAAGTGTCACCGTATGGTACGGCTTCACGGCTACATTCATCAATGCCCCATTCTTTTTTGAACAGGTTTGCGCTCAAGCATCGAGGACGTGCAGTGTGACTGGCCAGCGTTACTGCGATATGCTTCGCCAGCGTGTCTCACCACCCTGTAGTGGGGAGACGCATTGAACTCGACAGTTTTCACGCAAGATGGGGCCGCACCACACATGCTTATCAGACACGTTTGGAAACGTTCGAACTATCACCTGATCGTTTCCAAATGCCTGGCCGGCACGATCATCTGCTCTCACTTCTTGTAGTTTCTGGTTGTGGGGCAGGTTTTATGAGGGAATCTTTCACACGTGGTACCGGTATGTAATGGTACGATGTACCGTAGCAGCACATTGAAAGTGTCTCAGTTGAATCGATTCTGCATGGTTTCTGTTCCCCATGTCCTTGACATTAGTGGTACCAAGTTTGGTACTCGTACGTTAATTAGTTTCCCTCTTATAACGTGATAAATAGCGAAAGTTTAATTATAACCACGTGGTATGCGACTTATCTTAGAAGAAAGATTACGGAAAGGCAAACCTACGTTTCTAGCATTTGTAGACTTAGAGAAAGCTTTTGACAATGTTGACTAGAATACTCTCTTTCAAATTCTGAAGGTGGCAGGAGTAAAATACAGGGAGCGAAAGGCTATTTACAATTTGTACAGAAAGCAGATGGCAGTTATAAGAGTCGAGGGACATGAAAGGGAAGCAGTGGTTGGGAAGGGAGTAAGACGTGGTTGTAGCCTCTCCCCGATGCTATTCAATCTGTATATTGAGCAAAAAGTATAGGAAACAAAGAAAAGTTCGGAGTAGGTATTAAAATCCATGGAGAAGACATAAAAACTTTGAGGTTCGCCGATGACATTGTAGTTCTGTCAGAGACAGCAAAGGACTTGGAAGAGCAGCTGAACGGAATGGACAGTGTCTTGAAAGGAGGATATAAGATGAACATTAACAAAAGCAAAACGGGGATAATGGAATGTATTCGAATTAAGCCGGGTGATGCTGCGCGAATTACATTAGGAAATGAGACACTTAAAGTAGTACAGGAGTTTTGCTATTTGGGTAGCAAAATAACTGATGATGGTCGAAGTAGAGAGGATATAAAATGTAGACTGGCAATGGCAAGGAAAGCGTTTCTGAAGAACAGAAATTTGCTAACTTCGAGTATAGATTTAAGTGTCAGGAAGTCGTTTCTGAAAGTATTTATATGGAGTGTAGACATGTATGGAAGTGAAACATGGACGATAAATAGTTTAGACAAGAAGAGAATAGAAGCTTTCGAAATGTGGTGCTACAGAAGAATGCTGAAGATTAAATGGGTAGATCACAAAACTAACGAGGAGGTACTGAATAGAATTGGGGAGAAGAGGAGTTTGTGGCACAACTTGACTAGAAGAAGGGATCGGTTGGTAGGACACGTTCTGAGGCTTCAAGGGATCACCAATTTAGTATTGGAGGGCAGCGTGGAGGGTAAAAATCGTAGAGGGAGACCAAGAGATGAATACACTAAGCAGATTCAGAAGGATGTAGGCTGCAATAGGTACTGGGATATGAAGAAGCTTGCACAGGATAGAGTAGCATGGAGAGCTGCATCAAATCAGTCTCAGGACTGAAGACCACTACAACAACAAGATGCGAGTAGTGTGAAGACTCGTTAAGCAGTAGAGCCCAGTATGTTATCCGCAACGGTGAATGTTCATCAAACACAAGGGTATCGTCGGTAGTATCTCAGGACAGAGTGATAGGACGGCTGTCGTTTTTCTTAAATTTCTAGCTGAATAACACGTACGCTATTTTTGTGTTACTGATGAGCAGAACAAACAATTCAACCTTAAATATGGAATAATTGTTGTACCAAGAAATAATGGAAGAATAGCCACGCGGGTTTAGCCGAGCGGTCTTAAGCGCTGCAGTCATGGACTGTGTGGCTGGTCCCGGCGGAGGTTCGAGTCCTCCCTCGGGCATGGGTGTGTGTGTTTGTCCTTAGGATAATTTAGGTTAAGTAATGTGTAAGCTTAGGGACTGAGGACCTTAGCAGTTAAGTCCCATAAGGTTTCACACACATTTGAAAATTTTTTGAATGGAAGAATCCATAAATAAGATTTTCATATACAGAAATGATTTGGTGGACAGGGTGGGTAGCAATCTGCGGTTGTTTAGTGATGATGCTTTGGTGCACGGTAAAGTGTCGATGTTGAGTGACTACAGGAGGATACAAGATGACTTACACGAAATTTCTAGTTGGCGTGATGAATTCCGGCTAGCTCTAAATGTGGAAAGATGTAAGTTAATGCAGTGGAGTAGGAAAAACTATCCCGTAGCATTAGTAGTGTCTTGTTTGGCAGAGTCACATCGTTTAAATATCTTGGTCTAACGTTGCAAAGCGATATTAAATGAAACGAACGTGTGAGGAGGATGATAGGAAAGCCGAATGGACAACTTAGGTTTATTGGGAGAATTGTAGAAAAGCGTAATTGATCTATGTTGTTGTTGTTGTGGTCTTCAGTCCGGAGAGTGGTTTGATGCAGCTCTCCATGCTACCCTATCCTGTGCAATCTTCTTCATCTCCCAGTACCTACTGCAGCCTACATCCTTCTGAATCTGCTTAGTGTATTCATCTCTTGGTCTCCCTCTACGATTTTTACCCTTCACGCTGCCCTCCAGTACTAAATTGGTGATCCCTTGATGCCTCAGAACATGTCCTACCAACCGATCCCTTGTTCTAGTCAAGTTGTGGCCACAAACTTCTCCCCAATCCTATTCAGTACCTCCTAATTAGTTATATGATCCACCCATCTAATCTTTAGCATTCTTCTGTAGCACCACATTTCGAAAGCTTCTATTCGCTTCTTGTCCAGACTATTTATCGTCCATGTTTCACTTCCATACAAGGCTGCGCTCCATACAAATACTTTCGGAAACGACTTCCTGACACTTCAATCAATACTCGATGTTAACAAATTTCTCTTCTTCAGAAACGCTTTCCTTGCCATTGCCAGTCTACATTTTATATCCTCTCTACTTCGACCATCATCAGTTATTTTGCTCCCCAAGTAGCAAAACTCCTTCACTGCTTTAAGTGTCTCATCAAGCATCACCCAACTTAATTCAACTACATTCCATTATCCTCGTTTTGCTTTTGTTGATGTTCATCTTATACCCTCCTTTCAGGACACTGTCCATTCCGTTCAACTGCTCTTCCAAGTCTTTTGCTGTCTCTGACAGAATTACAATGTCATCGGCGAAACTCAAACTTTTTATTTCTTCTCCATGCATTTTAATGCCTACTCCGAAACTGGTTCATCTACTGCATGTAGAATACTAGACCGAAACATTCTTGAGTGGTGCTGGATGGTTTCGCGGTACAAAGTACCCTCCGCTATCTGGCAGTGACTGATATGGGACCCCTGATACGTCTAGATACGACTTTGACAGGGGACCCGTACGTAAGCATCCTGTCTGATCACCTGCATCCATTCGTGTCCATTGTGCATTCCGACGGGTTTGGCCAATTCCAGTAGGACACTGCAACACCTCACAGGTCCGGAATTGCTACAGATTGGCTCCAGGAACACTCTTCTGAGTTTAAACACTTCCGCTGGCCAACAAACTCTCCAGACATGAACATTATTGATCATATCTGTACACTTCCGCTGGTCACCATATTACCGAGACATGAACAGTATTGAGCGTATCTGGGATGCCCTGCCACGTGCTATTCAGAAGAGATCTCCACCTCCTCGAACTCTTATGTATTTATGCACAGCCCTGCAGGATTGATGGTGTCAGTTCCCTCCAGCACTGCTTCAGACATCAGTCGAATCAATGCCACGTCGTGCTGCGGCGCTTCTGCGTGCTCGTGGGGGCCCTACACGATGTTAGGCAGCTGTACCAGTTTCTTTGCTTCTTCAGGATAGAATAACTACATGTGAAAAGATTTCACAAAATATGACTTGTTTTTTAAGTGAGTTCTTTCATTTCCTTATCACAAGTACACGCCTCTGAAAAAAGAATAATCAGTATTGATCTTTCCAGAAGCTGTTTCGCTATGATAAGCGCTACTTAGGAACAACATTCAAAGTCATCAGATAAATGTGTTAGAAACAGTTTGTATCATCGTCGGTTCTTGGTAGAAAAGCATACTGGTGCTTTTCATTTATTACAGTTTGTATCCTTCAACGACAGTTCGAAATACGAAATCACATGACTGCCTTAAAGCACCCCCGCACAGATTGAGTAAATATGAGATTGGCTCACTGTTTATCTCGTTTGCTGCAAACTCATCAGCATTAACCATAAGTGCTTTACATTTGTCGCATCCATTTACCCGTTATAGTAAACAATGCGAAACGTAGCCTGCAATAAGCCATTCTGAGAGTTTTCTGTCGTTTTGCAAGTTCATAAACATGACCTAAACGCCGAATATACACTTGTTTATCGCACGATTCTACAGTGTCAGGTGTTTTACACGGAAGTCCCCAAACAATGCCTACCTGATTTTAAGTACGTTAATTATTTTCAGTTTGTTTTTGGTGCAAAAGACCTGCAAAACCGACATATTTGCTGAAATGCACCCAACATTTGTCTGTAGCTACTGAACCTAGTCTCTAGAGGAAATGTTTGGAACTCAACTAAGAAATAATATTTACAGCGTATAATAGTGCTGGAAACGTATTCAGTTAAACGAATGATCGATGTTGTTGTATGTTGCATAGAAGAAACTGTACCAGGTGTTTAACTTTCCAGGATGTTCAGAGACAGGTACAGTTGGTGGTTAGTTTTTCTGGTGCATTAGGACAACAAAATCCGTCTGAGATTGCAATGAAATCCAGACCTTTAGCTGCTGACAGGCGTTGATAAATATCAACGGCGACAGTCGAAAATGTGTGCCCCGGCTGAGATTCGAACCCAGGATGTCCTGCTTACATGGCAGACGCTCTAGCCGTCTGAGCTACGGAAGACCCAGAGAAAAGTGCGACTGCAGATACTTATCTCTGACACGCTCACCGTAAGACCCTCATTCCGAAGTTACTGTGCACGCTCTACATTTGTAGTGTCCCTGCCCACCGCATTCATTACTCGCCGCAGTCAATCTACCGATTCCCGTAAGAGTTCCGCACTGAAGACAATCATTGACCAGTAAACCTATTCTATATGAAGATGGTATGTGTTGTTTCGGACATGTCTGGAAGAACAGGTACCATCTTCATACAAAATCTGTCTTGTTCTTTCCTTTGGCGATTTTTTTTCATTAGAAACGTGAACTGTCATGGAATACGATTGTCCTGAAAAGAAAGAAGGAAGATAATGTGACGTCAGCTTGAGAATTGTCCTACGAACTGTTAGGAAAGACCATCTATTCTTCCCATTTTAGTTACTGTGACTGTACCGAGCGAGGTGGCGCAGTGGTTAGACACTGGACTCGCATTCGGGAGGACGACGGTTCAATCCCGCGTCCGGCCATCCTGATTTAAGTTTCCCGTGATTTCCCTAAATCGCTCCAGGCAAATGCCGGGATGGTTCCTTTGAAAGGGCACGGCCGACATCTTTTCTAATCCGATGAGACCGATGACCTCTCAGTTTGGTCTCTTCCCTCGAGCCGGCCGGTGTGGCCGAGCGGTTCTAGGCGCATCAGTCTGGAACCGCGCGACCGCTACGGTCGCAGGTTCGAATCCTGCCTCGGGCATGGATGTGTGTGATGTTCTTAGGTTAGTTAGGTTTAAGTAGTTCTAAGTTCTAGGGGACTCATTACCGCAGATGTTAAGTCCCATAGTGCTCAGAGCCATTTGAACCATTTTTTGCTTCCCCCGAACAACCCTTCCCCCCTTCCCCCCCCCCCCCCCCAACTGTGACTGTGTACTTTTCTGTGAAATGTACAGCACAAATTATAGCGTTCCTCGCAGGCGCAAATCCTGCACAATGAATCTCTGTAACAACTTAGTCCGAAGTCTGCTTATTCTGGAAAGGAAAACATTGAAAGATCGCCGTCTTTGGTCATTGTAATTTATAGCACAATCTGGTACATCGCAGGTACAATTCATTTCCAGTACCTAGAATAAGTAACAGAATTTAATCATCGCCGCCATGTCTTAGGAATGGTGACCCTTTTGTTATAAAAAATAGACAAACATCTTCTGGATCACAAATTTTTGTTTACTGGCTACTAATTCGCCTGTACTGCAGATCATCTTCATGTATAGGTTGGAACAAAGGCAGAGATGGTAAAACAGAAGTGCTATGCTCCGAATGCTTGTCTCGTGTGTAGTGCAAATAACAACACAATACTATGAAATCAACACAGTCGTGTCGTCGCAAACTGCACTTATCTACATCTACATCTACATCTACATCTACGTCTACATTTGCATACGTACTCGGCAAGCCACTTTGCGGAGCGTGGTAGAGGTCACTTCTATCACTATTAGTCATTTCCTTTCTCATTCCACTCGCAAACAGAACGAGGGAAGAACGACTGTCTATGTGTATGCCTCCATTCCCCATATCTTTCCTTCGTGCTCCTTATGATAAATACAGGGTGTAAACGGTATAAGGCGCCAAAATTATACAGATGGTAGATCTCGGTATGCTTGACAAAAATGTCTAATGACATTTTCTTGTATCATGTACTTTATTTTTGTATTATTAAAACCTAATGTTCGTAGGATAGATAGTATACGCATTTCTGTTTACGTAGTCAACCGACAGTACACGGCGTACCGAGCTTGTTGCCTACAATGACGGGGCGGCCAGAGAAAGGCAACGAGCCGACCAGAGGATTGAAATCATCAGACGTGTACAACGACGTGGTGTGATAATCAGGTGGTACCGAAAAAAGGAATGTAACCGGTTTTTGGGTTGTCAAGAATGTGTAATTCGCTTTACGTGAATTTAATACAACCAGTCTGTTTCTCAACAAGTCGATAACGAAGGTCGTAGTAGTAATGACAAGCTAGTATCAAACACAATGTATTTCCATTAGTACAAATTCAGTCAATCACCAAGTAGATAGTTGTGCATTAATTACAATCAACTGTTTCACCTTTTTACCGCAATGTCATAACGAATACTAAATTCACATTATTTTCCTTCTGTACAACAACATCGTAACGAAAAGAAAACCCATTACTTCATTTCCTCTTACACCAATACTACAATAAATGTTCGAAATGACCACCATTCGCTTCTACACGTGCTTCATTACGGCGAACCCAGTTTCGTCGCAGTCGTTCACACACATGCACATTGGCCTTTATGGTATTGGCAGCATCTAAAATCTTCTGCGTCAATTCGTCCACATTATTTAATGGCTCAGCATAAACAAGTTCCTACATATGGCCCCGAAAGTAAAAATCCAGTGGATTTAAATCAGGGCTGCGTGCTGGCCATCGACGTGGACCCGAGCGCCCGATCCATCGTCCTGGAAATCGACTATCCAAAAATCTGCGTACTCTGTGACCGATGTGGGGTGGAGCACCATCGTGGAGGATCCGCATGTTATGACGTATGCCTAACGGAATGTCTTCTAACAACGTTGGTAACAATGTTTCCTCTAGAAACATTCGGTAATAGTCACCAGTCAAACGTGCAGGTAAAACATAGGGCCCAATAATGTAATTATCGAGCATACCCGCCCACACATTTACGAAAAATCGTCGCTGAAAATGTGTTGCCACTACGTGGCGTGGTTGTGTACACTCCACGTGTGCATGTTATGGAAATTAGTTATTCCGTCGCGAGTGAAACACGCTTCATCTGTGACGAGTATTTTGTTGACAAAATCATGCTGCGCACTGTGTAACAAATACCACTCTGAGGATTCACGTCGTGGAGGGAAATCTTGTTCTTCCGATGCTTGTACGCGCTGAATGTGGAAAGGCCGCAGACGCCCCTCTTGCAAAGTGCGATGAACGACAGTGTGCGATATACCCGCGCGGCGGGCGATGCTTCTAGTACTCTGAGAAGGATCCTCCTGGATGCGGTCCAGAATTCTTTCCTCAGCTTCCAATGTACGATCGGCGCGTTGTGGGCCTCTGCCTTCTGCGCGGGGCAGTAAAGAGCCAGTATCTCTCAATAAAGGAAATTAAATACGTACTCGTCAGTTGTATTCTGTCACGATGTAACAAAAACGAGAAGCATATCAGAATCGGTATTGTAATTGTAAACTGTCGAAGCTGCGTTGGTAAAGTACCGGAACTTCAAGCGCTGACAGAAAGCACCGAAGCTGAAATCTTTATAGGTACAGAAAGCTGGCTGAAGCCAGAGATAAATTCTGCCGAAATTTTTACAAACGTACAGACGGTGTTTAGAAAGGATAGATTGCATGCAACCGGTGGTGGAGTGTTCGTTGCTGTTAGTAGTAGTTTATCCTGTAGTGAAGTAGAAGTGGATAGTTCCTGTGAATTATTATGGGTGGAGGTTACACTCAACAACCGAGCTAGGTTAATAATTGGCTCCTTTTACCGACCCTCCCGACTCAGCAGCATTAGTGGCAGAACAACTGAGAGAAAATTTGGAATACATTTCACATAAATTTTCTCAGCATGTTATAGTCTTAGGTGGACATTTCAATTTACCAGATATAGACTGGGACACTCAGATGTTTAGGACGGGTGGTAGGGACAGGGCATCGAGTGTCATTATACTGAGTGCACTATCCGAAAATTACCTCGAGCAATTAAACAGAGAACCGACTCGTGGAGATAACATCTTGGACCTACTGATAACAAACAGACCCGAACTTTTCGACTCTGTAAGCGCAGAACAGGGAATCAGTGATCATAAGGCCGTTGCAGCATCCCTGAATATGGAAGTTAATAGGAATATAAAAAAAGGGAGGAAGGTTTATCTGTTTAGCAAGAGTAATAGAAGGCAGATTTCAGGCTACCTAACAGATCAAAACGAAAATTTCTGTTCCGACACTGACAATGTTGAGTGTTTATGGAAAAAGTTCAAGGCAATCGTAAAATGCGTTTTAGACAGGTACGTGCCGAGTAAAAGTGTGAGGGACGGGAAAAACCCACCGTGGTACAACAACAAAGTTAGGAAATTACTGCGAAAGCAAAGAGAGCTTCACTCCAAATTTAAACGCAGCCAAAACCTCTCAGACAAACAGAAGCTAAACGATGTCAAAGTTAGCGTAAAATGCGTGAAACGTTTAGTGAATTCGAAAGTAAAATGCTAGGTACCGACTTGATAGAAAATCGTAGGAAGTTCTGGTGTTACGTTAAATCAGTAAGTCGATCGAAACAGCATATCCAGACACTCTGGGATGTTAATGGCATTGAAACAGAGGATGACAAGCGTAAAGCTGAAATACTAAACACCTTTTTCCAAAGCTGTTTCACAGAGGAAGACCGCACTGCAGTTCCTTCTCTAAATCCTCGCACCAACGAAAAAATGACTGACATTGAAATAAGTGTCCAAGGAATAGAAAAGCAACTGGAATCACTCAACAGAGGAAAGTCCACTGGACCTGACGGGATACCAATTCGATTCTACACAGAGTACGCGAAAGAACTTGCCCCCCTTCTAACAGCCGTGTACCGCAAGTCTCTAGAGGAACGGAAGGTTCCAAATGATTGGAAAAGGACACAGGTAGTCCCAGTCTTCAAGAAGGGTCGTCGAGCAGATGCGCAAAACTATAGACCTATATCTCTGACGTCGATCTGTTGTAGAATTTTAGAACATGTTTTTTGCTCGAGTATCATGTCGTTTTTGGAAACTCAGAATCTACTATGTAGGAATCAACATGGATTCCGGAAACAGCGATCGTGTGAGACCCAACTCGCTCTATTTGTTCATGAGACCCAGAAAATATTAGATACAGGCTCCCAGGTAGATGCTATTTTTCTTGACTTCCGGAAGGCGTTCGATACAGTTCCGCACTGTCGCCTGATAAACAAAGTAAGAGCCTACGGAATATCAGACCAGCTGTGTGGCTGGATTGAAGAGTTTTTAGCAAACAGAACACAGCATGTTGTTATCAACGGAGAGACGTCTACAGACGTTAAAGTAATCTCTGGCGTGCCACAGGGGAGTGTTATGGGACCATTGCTTTTCACAATATATATAAATGACCTAGTAGATAGTGTCGGAAGTTCCATGCGCCTTTTCGCGGATGATGCTGTAGTATACAGAGAAGTTGCAGCATTAGAAAATTGTAGCGAAATGCAGGAAGATCTGCAGCGGATAGGCACTTGGTGCAGGGAGTGGCAACTGACCCTTAACATAGACAAATGTAATGTATTGAGAATACATAGAAAGAAGGATCCTTTATTGTATGATTATATGATAGCGGAACAAACACTGGTAGCAGTTACTTCTGTAAAATATCTGGGAGTATGCGTGCGGAACGATTTGAAGTGGAATGATCATATAAAATTAATTGTTGGTAAGGCGGGTACCAGGTTGAGATTCATTGGGAGAGTCCTTAGAAAATGTAGTCCATCAACAAAGGAGGTGGCTTACAAAACACTCGTTCGACCTATACTTGAGTATTGCTCATCAGTGTGGGATCCGCACCAGATCGGGTTGACGGAGGAGATAGAGAAGATCCAAAGAAGAGCGGCGCGTTTCGTCACAGGGTTATTTGGTAACCGTGATAGCGTTACGGAGATGTTTAATAAACTCAAGTGGCAGACTCTGCAAGAGAGGCGCTCTGCATCGCGGTGTAGCTTGCTCGCCAGGTTTCGAGAGGGTGCGTTTCTGGATGAGGTATCGAATATATTGCTTCCCCCTACTTATACCTCCCGAGGAGATCACGAATGTAAAATTAGAGAGATTAGAGCGCGCACAGAGGCTTTCAGACAGTCGTTCTTCCCGCGAACCATACGCGACTGGAACAGGAAAGGGAGGGAATGACAGTGGCACGTAAAGTGCCCTCCGCCACACACCGTTGGGTGGCTTGCGGAGTATAAATGTAGATGTAGATGTAGATGAACAGAAGATACGTTTCGCATACGGACGAAAATTTACAAAGGTGCAGATAACTAATGTACTTTATTAAGATGTAAGTGCGTAATAATCGCATGCAAGTAGAGAATTACAATGACACAAACCTTTGGCGCACAGCAGCAAATGTCTTTCGTGCAGGAAGTCGTCGTTGTGTGAAGCGTTCTCGAGAAATTCGTACAACTGCCCTCGCAACACCTTTTGCCACGCCATAAATTAAATGCATATCGCATAGCTCAGCTATAGTAAATCTCCTTTCCATCCTAACAGTTAGAGTTGCAATAACATCTGCACAGGCTACTCGCCTACTGTCGTCGCTCGGTGTATTACAATGACGCAGTCACTCAGGCTGCAGTTGCCTATGTGTTTACGATTTACGGTCGCGATGTCAACACGCGCAGCGGGCAATAACAGGAACCGATTGCTTACGTACGTGCACGGCCAGGTATCTACTTTTCCAAAACTATTATCCTGAGACGAACTGTTTTTTTCTGGGACAACAGTAGGAAATACGCAAACATGTTACTAGACTTTTTTTGTCAAGCATTGCGAGATGTGCCATCTGTATAATTTTGGCGCCTTATACCGTTTACACCCTGTGTATATTACGAGCAGTAGAATCTTTCTGACGTCACATTCAAATGCATTCTCTAAATTTTATCTGCACTGTTCATGGAAAACAACGTCGCCTTCCCTCCCGGGTTTCCCATTGGAGCTCCTGAAGCATCTCTGTAACACTTATGTGTTGTTAGAATCTACCGGTAACAAATCTGGCATCCCGTCTCTGAATTGCTTCGACATTTTCCTTCAATCCGACCTGGTACGGATCACAGACACCCTAGCAGTACTCAACAATAGGTTCCACATATGTCCTGCTCGTATATGCTATCTCATTTGCAGGTGAAACTTACTTTCCTAAAATTCTCCCAGTAAACCGAAGTCGACGACTCGCCTTGCCTACCAGTTCTCATATGCTCGTTCCATTTCATATCGCTTTGCAACGTTACGCCCAGATAATTAAACGACTTGAGTGTGTAAACCAGTACATTAGTATCTAACAACCCTACCACAACAAAGGTCAAAAATTAATTATGATTTGTAGTGTTGCTCACGCTGCTAAATATTGTATTTTCGGGCAACAACGAAGTTATATTATGTGGCAGGTGTCATTAGAGCACAGTTAATAAAGTCATTTCATAAAATAATGGATAAACTAGGCACTCATCTTTTCGTGTTTCCCACGCTGGTCTCGTTGTAAACTCGTCGCTCAATCGTCGAAAATCTAGGTAGCGATGATTCCAAGTTCGGATGCAAAGAGGCTTAGGTGTTATTCTGCGATATTCAAAAGTTTTATAGATATGTTTCACAAACCATTCTTGAAGATTAAACCTTTGGAAGTTAGGACAACAGTGATGTAAAAAAAAAGTAATCAGCACTCCGAATTTAAGTTACACTTCTTTTTTATTGCTTTTGTTGCAATATCACGCAGGTCATTCCAAATCATCACTTCACGATACAAAACATACTTGAAAACATTTTCCTCACTGTTAAAGTTCACATTTCATAAACTGACTACAATTTGCGTCTTTTCAACATGACGACCAAGACTTGACTCTCTAATAACCGCTTACGCGCCCAAAAACCCGAGTTACAAATACGTCAAAGATCATAGTGACAAAAGAAAGAATTCACATAAGAATAATATCATTGCAATATAAACATATCGATGTATCAAAGTACCTCTACATTAATGAAATCAAATCTGAATGTTGTCTCAGAAATATGTTAACTACTTTACAGAAACACAGTAGAATATTGCTGGTATCGAGTGGTTGAGGTGAGTTGCTGTAATGGTTACGTAATTCAAGTACCGTTACAAGTAGTACTGTATCCTAACATTACAGGTTTGATCTTTCTAGTCATCCGCATTAATTTCCATTTTTCCACATTTAGGGCTAGCTGGCAATCATTACATCCACTAGAAATTTTGTCTAAGTCGTCTTGAATCCTTTTACAGTCACTCAACTTCGACATTTTCCCATATACTACAACATTATCAGCAAGGTCACGGGCTGTCTAGCACATAACGACACGGTAGATGTGAAAAAAAATAGAGATAAGGGGAGGAGATAAGGTAATCTTTATTGTATATAATAGAACATACAGTCACCAGTGAACTTTATTTTACAATTATTATTGCCTACTTTGGCCCATATGAACAGATACTCGTCTACATCGAACTTCTTCCTTCTTCTTGTAGGCAGAGTAAACGGCTTGTCTGGCACCAAAGTCCCATAAGGAACTTTAGCAAGGAGTCCGGTACTCTCTGCTATACTCCATGTCTTCCAGCCGAAGATGTTAGCGTCTGGAAAAGCTTCAAGGCCACCATAGTCTGCGTCGTTGCCCCGTGCAACTGCCAAGGTAAGCCATGTACTGCCTCCAAAAAACAGCTTGAACATCACAAGAAACTGCATTCGTAGTCCACGAAACACATTAAGACCACCCATCATTTGTTGCTTATTGAACTGTCCAGCAAGATCAATATCAATTGCTGAGGCACGTTGACACACAGGCTCTGCAACGTGGATATCGTCGTCGCTGGAGCCGCAGTCTTCCTACATTGTAAATGTATGTGTTCCTTGCAAAGGAAATGACCATGTGCAGTCGTAAGGAAAGTATGGACTTGACGTGGAGTACTGTGACAGCAAAGGGAACATTGTGTCGAGAATGGTACAGATTGTTCTGTTTCCAGAGCCACAGCCGTCAGCAGCGTGTACTCCCGATACTTCGCTCATTGTTGAATGTCGTCCAATTGAAACCGCGATTGTAAAATTTAATTGTAAATATAGCGATCAAATATGTTTGTGACTGGTTTCCTACAATAATTCTGTCTAGGGGTGTGTGGCCCACTGGCGGGATTGATTCATGTTTCTGGCTGACGGTAGAAGCTGTCCAAATAGAGAGGCCTGTTGGGATGCAGGAATTTAGCTGACTTAACCGTGTCGACCGGGCAGGTAAGTTAGAAAATTTAAAAAGGGAAATGGATAGGTTAAAGTCAGTTATAGTGGGAATTAGTGATGTTCGGTGGCAGAAGGAACAAGACTTTTGGTCAGGGGAATACAGGATTATAAATACAAAATCAAATAGGGGTAATGCAGGAGTGGGTTTAATAATGAATAAAAAAATAGGAGTGCGGGTAAGCTACTACAAACAGCATACTGAACGCATTATTGTGGCGAAGAGACACGAAGCCCACACCTACTACAGTAGTACAAGTTTATATGCCAACTAGCTCTGCAGATGACGAAGAAATTGAAGAAATGTATGATGAAATCAAAGAAATTATTCAGATAGTGAAGGGAAACGAAAATTTAATAGTCATTGGGGACTGGAATTCGGTAGTAGGAAAAGGGAGAGAAGGAAACGTAGTAGGTGAATATGGATTGGGGTTAAGGAATGAAAGAAGAAGCCGCCTGGTAGAATTTTGCACAGAGCACAACTTAATCATAGCTAACACTTGGTTCAAGAATCATGAAAGGAGGCTGTATACATGGAAGAAGCCTGGAGATACTAGAAGTTTTCAGATAGATTATATAATGGCAAGACAGATATTTAGGAACCAGATTTTAAATTGTAAGACATTTCCAGGGGCAGATGTGGACTCTGACCACAATCTATTGGTTATGAACTGTAGATTCAAACTGAAGAAACTGCAAAAAGGTGTGAGTTTAAGGAGATGGGACCTGGATAAACTGACTAAACCAGAGGTTGTACAGAGTGTCAGGGAGAGCACAAGGGAACAATTGACAGGAATGGGGGAAAGAAATACAGTAGAAAAAGAAGGGGTAGCTCTGAGGGATGAAGTAGTGAAGGCAGCAGAGGATCAAGTAGGTAAAATGACGAGGACTAGTAGAAATCCTTGGGTAACAGAAGAAATATTGAATTTAATTGATGAAAGGAGAATATATAAAAACGCAGTAAATGAAGCAGGCAAAAGGGAATACAGACATCTCAAAAATGAGATCGACAGGAAGTGCAAAATGGCTAAGCAGGGTTAGCTAGAGGACAAATGTAAGAATGTAGAGGCGTATAGGGGTAAGATAGATACTGCCTACAGGAAAATTAAAGAGACCTTTGGAGAAAAGAGAGCCACTTGTATGAATATCAAGAGCTCAGATGGAAACCCAGTTCTAAGCAAAGAAGGGAAGGCAGAAAGGTGGAAGGAGTATATAGAGTGTTTATACAAGGGCGATGTACTTGAGGACAATATTATGGAAATGGAAGAGGATGTAGATGAAGACGAAATGGGAGATACGATACTGCGTGAAGAGTTTGACAGAGCACTGAAAGACCTGAGTCGAAACAAGGCCCCAGGAGTAGACAACATTCCATTAGAACTACTGACGGCCTTGGGAGAGCCAGTCCTGACAAAACTCTACCATCTGGTGAGCAAGATTTATGAGACATGCGAAATTCCCTCAGACTTCAAGAAGAATGAAATAATTCCAATCCCAAAGAAAGCAGGTGTTGACAGATGTGAAAATTACCGAACTATGAGTTTAATAAGTCACAGCTGCAAAATACTAACACGAATTCTTTACAGACGAATGGAAAAATTGGTAGAAGCCGATCTCGGCGAAAATCAGTTTGGATCATTTCTAGCATTTGTGGACTTAGAGAAATCTTTTGACAATGTTGACTGGAATACTGTCTTTCAAATTCTAAAGGTGGCAGGGGTAAAATACAGGGAGCGAAAGGCTGTTTACAATTTGTACAGAAAGCAGATGGCAGTTATTAGAGTCGAGGGGCATGAAAGGGAAGCAGTGGTTGGGTAGGGAGTAAGACAGGGTTGTAGCCTCTCCCCGATGTTATTCAATCTGTATATTGAGCAAGCAGTAAAGGAAACAAAGGAAAAATTCGGAGTAGGTATTAAAGTCCATGGAGAAGAAATAAAAACGTTGAGTTTCGCCGATGACATTGTAATTCTGTCAGAGACAGCAAAGGACTTGGAAGAGCAGCTGAACGGAATGGACAGTGTCTTGAAAGGAGGATATAAGATGAATATCAACAAAAGCATAACGAGGATAATGGAATGTAGTCGAATTAAGTCGGGTGCTGCTGAAGGAATTAGATTAGGAAAAGAGACACTTGAAGAAGTAAAGGAGTTTTACTATTTGGGGAGCAAAATAACTGATGATGGTCGAAGTAGAGAGGATATAAAATGTAGACTGGCAATGGCGAGGAAAGCGTTTCTGAAGAAGAGAAATTTGTTAACATCGAGTATAGATGTAAGTGTCAGGAAGTCGTTTCTGAAAGTATTTGTATGGAGTGTAGCCATGTATGGAA
Organism: Schistocerca cancellata; assembly: GCF_023864275.1. Lineage (NCBI taxonomy): Eukaryota > Metazoa > Arthropoda > Insecta > Orthoptera > Acrididae > Schistocerca > Schistocerca cancellata. The sequence continues at coordinate 15,280,894 of NC_064637.1, forward strand.
GTGAAACATGGACGATAAATAGTTTCTACAAGAAGAGAATAGAAGCTTTCGAAATATGGTGCTACAGAAGAATGCTGAAGATTAGATGGGTAGATCACAGAACTAATGAGGAGGTATTGAATAGAATTGGGGAGAAGAGGAGTTTGTGGCACAACTTGACTAGAAGAAGAGACCGGTTGGTAGGACATGTTCTGAGGCATCAAGGGATCACACATTTAGCATTGGAGAGCAGCGTGGAGGGTAAAAATCGTAGAGGGAGACCAAGAGATGAATACACTAAGCAGATTCAGAAGGATGTAGGTTGCAGTAGGTACTGGGAGATGAAGAGGCTTGCACAGGATAGAGTAGCATGGAGAGCTGCATCAAACCAGTCTCAGGACTGAAGACAGCAACAACAACAACATGTATGTGTTCCTTGCAAACGACTATGTCCAGTCGTAAGGAAAGTATGGATTAGACGTGGAGTAGCCAAGGGGAGAGTGTATCAAGTCATAAGAATTGTACAGATATTTCTATTTCCAGAGCCACAGCCGTCAGCAGGGTGTACTTCCGATACTTCGCTCATTGTTGAATGTAGTCCACTTGAGACCGCGATTGTAACATTTAATTGTAAATATAGCGATCAAATATGTGTGTGACTGGTTTCCTACGATAATTCTGTCTAGTGGTGTGTGGCCCACTGGAGGTGGCCTGTGGTGGGAATTGCTGTGGCCTTCTCCACCACACATCACGGCGCCTAGAGTATCAGCAACCAAACTGACAACCTGCAGCCGCGGGTTGCCCGCTTCGCAGGCACACCGAAGCACTACAAAACTTACAGGGAACATTGATGAACGGCCACAACAACATCAACAACAACACCACAGCAAAGACACCAGCGGCCACCAGGGGCCACTACCGGCCCACATAAACATAAGGAAGAGGTCGCTGCAGATCCCGGAACTATTTTCACACGTCAAACCACGTGATGGGAAATAGTTCCGAGGTACTCATCCGCCGAAGTGCTACAAAGGCCGGCGCTCGGCCGCACATCGGCAGTTCAGCGACCGCCAGCAGAGGTGGATAGCTGCCGCCCCGGCAGCCCGGCTTGGCTTTTCTCGCTGGTCTCTGGAGTAGGCTCGGTATATCGGAGAAGTCTCTGGCGGAGACTAGTAGGAAATTATTTCAGTTTCTTTATATGTTATTCTTGTATGTAGTTGTGATTCGAAGACAGATCATTGTCTTGTGTTGGTGTTATACTTGGAGAATTTGTTTTGATTAATTGAACAGTCCAATAAATTGTTTTCAGACTTTGATCGTTAGTTTCTTCTGCTTACGCAGACATATCAGGAATGATTCATGTTTCTGGCTGACGGTAGAAGCTGTCCAAATAGAGAGGCCTGTTGGGATGCAGGAGTTTAGCTGACTTAACCGTGTCGTTCTCTAGACGGCCGAATAGCCATCCAACACCTAGTATGTGTTGGATAGCTTTCGTGATCGCATGGAAATTTGAGAAGATTCAACATGGACGTGTGTTTGCGCTATACCATTACTCCCTCCCATGTAAATTGTCCAGTTGACTGCTTCTACACATTTCGTGCTTTTATTTAGTTGAGAGAACATCGATTGTGGTGTGTGCATCTAGTAGGTGGAAGACGCGACTTCAAATTCTCTAGACATAACAACACCTTAGTTGACTTTGTAAATTATAGGGATCATTTGGAATCTGTTACATCACCGACATCAGTATTCACAAGTGGAAATATCAGTTTTTTTTCGAGTTTTCACGTAAAGGTCTTCGCAGATGGGAAAAGTTTCTAGTTACCTAATGGTTTACAGCACGCTCCATCTCGCTAAGTTCAAGGTTTCTAGAGAAATAATTTCCAGTCTATATCATTGGAATTATGTTGTGTGAGTGATCGGTAGCATGCAGCTATGTGTTTGATATCGAGAAGTATGGCGTGAATGGTATAATATTCTGGCAAACCATATGAAAATACATGTGTTCTTACACTCCCAGATTTTGGAGATGTGTGTAAAAAGCAAGCAAATAGGTCGGGGCCAGAAACAGTGACGCCTTTGTGCCAAGGGGGAAAAACCCAGCCTTTGTACAACAGTCTTCACGGTATATGTGCGAGTGTCTGGTGGTCGCTACTGCGTGTCCTATCGTGAGGGAGCCATAGCTTCAGCACATCGATAAGCATAAGGGGAATGAAAAAAAATTTTATGTGGGAAAATTGTATGTGCTATAGATACTGAGATTCGTTACCGTACCACTGTCGAAAAGAGCAGACATGTACAGTACATTGCTTGGTGTCAGACTGCGGCAACAATCCTAGTATTTAATTGTAGTTACACTGATAAATATGTGTCAGGTTCCCAATATTCTTGTGAGTCTGGAGATGGTTGTAGAAAGTGTAGCAGCAAGCAAGCATGCTATCTTTTGTACACTGGTTCAGTGAGTCCCAGAAAGCTTTCGACTTATGATGATTTGGCTCGTAGCTCCCCCTGGATGGGTAAATAGTGAACTAATACCCAGTTTGCACTGAGTTACCTTCGGGACCTTCAGGTTATAAGGGGTCGTCCACGGCCAGCTGGACTCTCTCTGGTTGACACGCGCTTCCGTGGCTGCGATCATAGGCAGCATTTACGGTGGCGCTTTCCTCCGTTGGCGCTGCGCTGTAGCATGGTGAGTATGTGGGATGTATTTGATGATCTGTAGGCCAATTTTGCAGGATTTAACTGTCAATGCAATATGGCGAACTGTACAGAATAGTTTTTTGCCGCTGAAAGACTCGTCTGGAGAAAGAAAAAGGTGGATAGTGCTTCCACATCGGCAGCATCAGTAATTTGGTGGGTAAATTCAGTAAGAGCCGATCAGAATGATCCATTCATACGCAAGACATCCTTTGCGCTGGGACATAGGAGCCTCTATGTAGTGGTGAGATCGTCTGCATTTTGGAGATGTTTGTTGAAAGCAGGACTTAACGATTTCCAGGAATGGCAACACGTGATGGATGGGGTGCCACGTTAGGACCATCAGGACGAATGCATTTGGCGTTATTTTGAGCTATTTTCGTAAACAGGTTCTGCTAGGACAAGAATTTCCCCGCAAGCAAGCTGAGACATAACGAAAGCTCCTACAGAAGTGCCTTAACTATTTCTGCAACACTTTACAATTTCCGAGAGGTCGACTTTGCCCTTGTTTACATAGCCATGTGACGTGCATATAACAGTGAGAACGTTTTAGATGTGCCTGCGATGGTGAGTCGCTACCCGAACGTTTAACGACGATGCATCAGCCACAGTAAATGCATGCACAGCGAGACTCAGCTCGCATGTGCTATTCGGATTGTTAGGAACAATGCACCTTGTGGGAAGCATTGGAACAGGTTTCTATAGCGCGACCTGTGACGTCAGTATCCACAGGTAGAGAGGCATCGCGCCAGCAATGGTAAACAGGTGCGTGAGACCCAGAGGTGTCTTGCATATTGGACTGGTGTGAACGTATTGCCCGGCGTGCGCGCCTTGGACTTCTGTAGGGGAGCTGTTCGCCGATACGTCTCAGGTGATGGCAGTTCGAAAGTGTTTCTTACGTGCAATGAATGGGACGACATGAAGCGAAATATGGCGAAACAGGCTGAACTATGGGGAAAGGAAGAAAAGAAACGGAAGCATTGGTGGTGGAACATGGAATGTGAGGAAGCGGTAGAGACTCGCAGGAAAGCCTGGAGAGACTGGAGCGGCAAGGAGGACCCGGAAAAATGGGAAGTTTTCTTAGGAGCAAGAAAGGAAGCGGCCCGAACAATAAGATGGACCAGAAGACAGAAGATGAAGCAGGAACTGGACGAGATTGAGACCAACTTCAGGAAAAACAACAGCAGACACTTTTTCGGGAAATTCAAAGAGTCTGATTGGATACAAGGGTAGAGAACTGTTTATAAGAGATAAGAAAGGGGAGCTGGCTGTTAGTGCAAAGGAGAACTGTCGGATTTTTGCAGAGCACTTTCACGACCTGCTGAACTGTGAACCACCTGAAGAAGAGCTGGAACTGGGGGACTGACACAGAAGAGAGAGAGAGAGCCACGCCCTCCAACCAGGGATGAAGTTGCACATGCCATAAGCGATCTAAAGAATAAGGCAACTGGAGAAGATGGTATAGCAGCCGAGATGATAAAGTGGGGAGGCAGCAAAGCAATAGACAACATGACCAACATAATTCACCAGATCTGGAGAACAAAGAAGTTACCAGAAGTATGGAAGAATGCAATTGTAGTACCAATACATAAGAAGGGGGACAAGAGAGATGCAAACAACTACAGAGGAATATCGCTGCTAGAGGTCGGATACAAGGTGCTGTCAAAACTATTGCTCAAGAGAGTAGAACAGGTAGAAAGTACAGTTGGCGACTACCAAGCGGGGTTCAGGAAGGGAAGAGGCTGTATAGAACAGATATTTATCCTGAAGCAACTGATAGAACAAAGGGCCTTAAAAAAACAAAAAGACAGTAATAACCTTCGTGGACTTCACAAAGGCGTATGACTCCATCGACAGACATGCTCTTGTTAGGATCCTGAAGAACAGAGGACTTGATAGAACTACACCAGAACTCGTAAAAGAAATTCTGACAGACACAAAAGCAAGGGTGAGATTCAGAGGAGCACTGTCGGAAGAATTTGAGAGCAAGACTGGTGTTAAACAGGGAGATGGATTGTCACCATTGTTGTTCAGTATAGCTCTGGACGAAGTGATCAGGCAGTGGAGAGCAATAAACGAGGAAATGGGAATACCAAAGACCCATGTGGGGGACAAAAAGAACAACAGGGCTCAAGTGGACTGCCTAGCCTTTGCAGGCGACATAGCAATAGTAAGTGAGACGGAAGAAGACGCAAAGACCCAGCTCGACAACTTAAGTAAGGCAGGCAGAAAGGTGGGACTGAGGACAAGACAGACATTAAATACCACTGCAGACTGGAAAACACCGGAAGGCACTGTGCAAATGGTGGACAAATTTAAATATCTGGGAGAATTTATAACGGGAAGGAACAGGAGCAAGGAGGGAATAACAGAGAGGATAAAGAAGATGAGGTCAGCCTTCTGCATGACAAGAGACATATACAATAAAAAGAGTATATCCACAGAGGCAAAGATATGCCACTACAAGGCAACGGTGAGGATTGCAGTATTACATGCTGCTGAGACGATGACACTAGGAAGAAATGGGGCAGAACAACTAGAGAAAGAAGAGAGAAAAAATACTGAGAAAAATACTAGGTCCCAAAAGAGGTGGGGAGAGGTGGATGCGAAGACCAAGGGAAAAATTGTACCGGAACATGAGAACAATATCCGGGGAAATCAGACTCAAAAGGGGTAGGTTTGCTGGGCATCTAGTTAGGATGAGTATGGACAGAATGACGAAGAGAGTGTGGGTTGAACTTCGGAAGGACTGTTTGGAATTGGGGATCAAGGTCGAAGGAAAGGAAAATTGGAGAAACAAATATACACCGACCAATATGCCGGAGATCAGTGACGGAGAAGAATACAGGAAAAGATTAGAGTGTGACCAGTGGAGCCGACAGGAGAAACGGAAACTGAAGATCTCGGGAGAAGAGCGGGAGAGAAGAAGAGAGAGAATGCAGAGGTTCTGGGAGAAGAAGAGGAAAATGCAGTCCACGAAGGGGCTACCCGTGGTCCTACAGAGACCGTAACGCAAGAAGAAGAAGAATGAGTGTTTGTGCACTGCATTATTTTTGGCTGTTTAAGCGTTGTGAACTTATTTGCATAGCTTTACACACGTATTGTCTTCTGCCAATTTATGAGTTGTTTTCATGTCTGTTGCATTATTTTGTGAATAGGTGTGCAGGCTGTGCAGTGCATGATTCTGACAGTTGACTATTAGCAAGTATGTTTGCAGAGCATTTTACATGTATTATTTTGACAATTTACTAGTTGTTTGAGTCTCAGCACATCAGCATATCCATTATTTCGGTGATTTACGAGTAGCTTGCAGGTCTGTAGACTATTTACTGCGACTTCAAGCACCCCAGGGTGTTTTCGATTAGTGTAGTAAATAAACTACGTGAAATCCGTCCCTAAATAAATTGTTCCAAAAATAAATAAAGTACACTCCGTGCCATTTCGCCCCCCCCCCCCCCTCCAGACCGCCATCTTGGATTTGTCATAGGAGGGATGAATGACAGCGCCCTCTGGTGTCAGTACTGAGTACTACATCAGCTGTACTCTGGACATCATGGTGGACACACTGGATGGAGCTTCTACCTCAAATTGTTTAAATAAAGACTGTTTAGATACGTACGTCCATCCTATCCAGCACAGGCTGTTCTTTTCCCGCCAATTCCTAGGAAGAGGTAGCGATCAGATGAGTTAGGTTAGTGGAGGTAGCCCAAGTGACCTATTTTCCCGCCATTTTCTTGGGTTAGTGTAGGTAGCCATCGTGTGTTGCATTGTCCTGCTGGAATTTCAACTTTCCACCATTTTAGGGGGAGGGGATGGGAGGGGGTTAGATTAGTGGAGGTAGCCCAATTGACTTATTTTCCCGCCAAAATTTGAATTTCCCGCCATGACATCATTGTGACATTGCCATATATATCGCAGCCATCTTGGATCCGCCAATAAAGTTGGCAACAGTGGAGAGTGGGGTGATGCCCCTGGTTTTCCCAAAGAAACACGTTCGGAGATGTAAGGTGCTTCTACGACCAATCCACCTATCATTAAATAATCTATTTCATACCGCAAGCGAGCTATGTGTCGGACATCCATTATGTTGAAAGTACACCGCCATTCTGTCATGAAGTGAAACATCTTGCAGTAGAAAATGTAAAAAGTTGATTAGGGCCAGTTAGATGTCCTCCCATAATCCCACACTATACATTAACCCGCCAGGGTCGCAGATGTTCCTCTTGTCGCAGCCGTCGTTTTATTTTCCGTTGCCCAATAGTGCGTATTATGGCGGTTTACGTTACCGCTGTTGGTGAATGACGCTTCGTCGCTAAATAGAACTCTCGAAGAAAAACCTGTTATCGTTGCGTTATTTGTGCCCAGTGGCAAAAATTTACACGACGTTTAAAATTATTGCCATGCAATTCCTGGTGCATAGTGCGATGTTGCGTCATACGACCACACCGCCGCCTGAGAGAGAGATCTGCCGGATGCGATTCTCTCGATAAACGGAACAGAAGAACGGCTGCGCTAGCCAAAGAGTTCACAGCCAGTCGTAGTACTTGTGGCCGCCGCGAGGCGCTGCTAGGCCTCTTCATATGTAGCAGGATTGTAGTGCAGTTGTGCCAGTTTACAGTTCGTAGCCGCTGGCAGTGGTCAGCTAGCGCCGATGTTAGTCCCACCCCGTCTGCAGCTCAGTCATTGCTGCCATCAAGTCTTTGCAGCCCAGTTTCGAATTAGTCTTCAAATTCACCGGATTAGACATTCAATATTAAGAGAGATTAATTCGTCACTGCAAGATTTGTGACTTGTAAATTATGTCATGCTACAGACTCTTAGTATAGCCGTTTTCTACAATTGTCAACTAACAGATCATGGACTACAAGAAAGTTAAGTAGTAATTACTTTCTTATTTTGTACTCTTGCTAATAATTGTGTTTTCCTGTTGTAGCTACCAAGCAGTCTTGTCATAGTAGAACCCACGTCTCCTCCTTCTTGGCTAACTCATATTTGCTACCTCATGTTGATGGACTCTACTATGGTGGAAGATCGAGAGCCATCACATAGAAATATGGTAAGAGTGAAATGTTTGCAGATGACGCTGTCGTTTATCGACTAATAAAGTCATCAAAAGATCAAAACAAACTGCAAAACGATTTAGAAGAAAAATGGGAATGTGGCGAAAAGTGGCAGTTGACCTTAAATAACGAAAAGTGTGAGGTACTAAAAGGAACTCGTTAAATTTGGTTACACGAAAAATCAGTCTAATCTAAAAGCCGTAAATTCAACTAAATACCTAGGAATTACAATTACGAACAACTTAAACGGGAAGCAACACATAGAAAATGTTGTGGGGTAGGCTAACCAAAGACTGGGTTTTATTGGCAGGACACTTAGAAAATGTAACATACCTACTAAGGAGACTGTCTACACTACGCTTGTCCGTCCTCTTTTAGAATACTGCTCCGCCGTGTGGGACCCTTACCAGATAGGACTGACGGAGTACAACGAAAAAGTTCAAAGAAAGGCAGCGCGTTTTGTATTATCACGAAATATGGGAGAGAGTGCCACAGACATGATACAGGATTTGGGATGGACATCATTAAAAGAAAGGCGTTTTTCATTGCGACGGAATCTTCTCACGAAATTCCAATCACCAACTTTCGCCTCCGAATGTGAAAATATTTCGTTGACGCCGACTTACATATAGAGGAACGATCACCAAGATAAAATAAGGGAAATCAGAGCTCGTACGGAAATACAGGGCTATTACAAATGATTGAAGCGATTTCATAAATTCACTGTAGCTCCATTCATTGACATATGGTCACGACACACTACAGATACGTAGAAAAACTCATAAAGTTTTGTTCGGCTGAATCCGCACTTCAGGTTTCTGCCGTCAGTGCGCTCGAGAGCGCAGCGAGACTAAATGGCGACAAAAGCCGAGAAAGCGTATGTCGTGCTTGAAATGCACTCACATCAGTCAGTCATAACAGTGCAACGACATTTCCACCGACTGCTAACTCCATTCGGCGATGGTATGCGCAGTTTAAAGCTTCTGGATGCCTCTGTAAGGGGAAATCAACGGGTCGGCCTGCAGTGAGCGAAGAAACGGTTGAACGCGTGCGGGCAAGTTTCACGCGTAGCCCGCGGAAAATTGGCTCATGCCACAACTGGAGACCGACAGCGCCGACTTCATCTTTCAACAGGATGGTGCACCACCGCACTTCCATCATGATGTTCGGCATTTCTTAAACAGGAGATTGGAAAACCGATGGATCGGTCGTGGTGGAGATCACGATCAGCAATTCATGTCACGGCCTCCACGCTCTCCCGACTTAACCCCATGCGATTTCTTTCTGTGGGGTTATGTGAAAGATTCAGTGTTTAAACCTCCTCTACCAAGAAACGTGCCAGAACTGCGAGCTCGCATCAACGATGCTTTCGAACTCATTGATGGGGACATGCTGCGCCGAGTGTGGGAGGAACTTGATTATCGGCTTGATGTCTGCCGAATCACTACAGGGGCACATATCGAACATTTGTGAATGCCTAAAAAAACTTTTTGAGTTTTTGTATGTGTGTGCAAAGCATTTTGAAAATATCTCAAATAATAAAGTTATTGTAGAGCTGTGAAATCGCTTCAATCATTTGTAATAACCCTGTATATAGGTGTTCATTCTTTCCGCGCGCTATAAGAGTTTGGAATAATAGAGAATTGTGAAGGTGGTTCGCTGAACCCTCTGCCAGGCACTTAAATGTGATTTGCAGAGTATCCATGTAGATGTAGGATGTCGACTTCTCAAACCCGACGTTTTTGAAATTCCCGATTCTCGCTCAATTTGTCTGCTACTGATGTGCGGATTAGCCTCAACTGCAGCTAAAACACTTATTTGGGCATCTTCATTTGTTGCAGTTCTTGTTTGCGTCTTCTTCTTTGGCTGGTCACTTCCAGTTTCTTCAAATACGTTAACTATCTGACGAAACGTCAGAACACTTGGATGGTGTCTGTCAGGATAACGATCAACATACACAGCACAAGCTTTTTGGGCATTTTGATCACGATAGCCATAAATAAACACCTTATCTACCTTTTCTGCGACTGTTAAACGTTCCATTTTAACAGGATTATGTCTTCCGCTTAAGTATTATGACTGCACAAACGTCTTTTTTTTCTTTGTTGGTTTTCGATTCCCCCCGAAGGGGGCGGGCTGGCAGCAGGTTAGTACGCAGCTCTTCAGCCTACAGAAGTTTTAAAAACATTTTAAGAAGATAATAAATAATAAAAGCAGGCGATAAAAACGGTACTCTTAAATTGTAAAATGGCGGAAAATTGTGGAAGTTGCGATATAAAACAAGAGTTGGCGATGTTAATTAAAACACACAGTAAGCAGACAGGTACAACAGTAGACAAACAATTAAAAGAAAGCACGGCGACAGTCTGGTTTCTGATCGCAGCAGATAAAAAAAAAAATCACACCTAGCGACGGTACGGGTTCTGTTTGCTACATTTCGGAAAAGATGCACAACACTTGACACTCACTTAAAACAAACACTGCACTAAAAAGTTGGGCACGGAGATGAGACACCACAGCCTAAGGCAGATGTGTGGATGGGGGGGGGACCCGGACAGATGAGGGGGAAAAAAGCACAAGTGTGTTATCGTACCTAATTTAAGAAATAAATTGCACACGGTGCTGTCGGCTGCGTTGCTAAATTTTTGAGAATATTACAGCGCCATCCATCACAAAGCGAAAGAAATGTTCCATATCAAACATTCGTATTTATTTACGTACTAGATATACATGATTACTCTGGAATTCACACTTAAGTGCCTGGCAGAGGGTTCACCCAACCATTTTCATACTACTCCACCATTCTACTCTCGAATGGCGCGCGGGAAAAAGAAACACCAAACTCTCTCCGTTCGAGCTCTGATTTCTTTTTTTTTTTATTATGATAATCATTTCTCCCTACGTAGGTGGGTGTCAACAAAATATTTTCGCATTCGGAAGGGAAAGTTGGTGATTGAAATTTCGTAAATATATCTCGCCGCAAAGAAAACCGCCTTTGTTTCTGTGACAGCCACCCCAACACGCGTATCATGTCAGTGACACTCCCACCCCTATTGCGCGATAACGCGAAACGAGCTCCCCTTCTTCGCACTTTTTTGATGTCCTCCTTCAATCCTACCTGGTAAGGGTCCTAAAGCGCTCAGCAATATTCCAGCAGAAGACGGACAAGTGTAATGTAGGTTGTCTCTTTAGTGGGTTTGTCGCATCTCCTAAGTGTTCTGCCAACAAAGCGCAGTATTTGTTTCGCCTTCCCCACAATATTATCTGTGGTCTTTCCAATTTAAGTTGCTCGTAATTGTAATTCCTAGGTATTCAGTCGAATGGACAGCCCTTAGATTTGTGCGATTTATCGTATACCCAAAATTTATCGGATTTCTTTTAGTACCCATGTGGATGACCTCGCACTTTTCTTTGTTTAGTGCCAATTGCCACTTTTCGCACCATACAGAAATTCTCTCTAGATCATTTTGTAATTGTAATTAATCGCCTGATGATTTTACTAGACGGTAAATTAAGCGTCATTCGCATACAGTTTAAGGGGGATAATGTACGAATATGTAATAAAAAATGGGGTACCTATTTTAAAAAATTCAGTTGCCATCATTTTAACCTATGGCAGCGGCATCTTGTGGGCCATCCATAGCGCCATTTGTTTACCTCCGTCACGCTGGAACAGATTTGTTCTTATTTTTTCGTTTGATGCTAATTTGGCCTGGTCACTATAAATGGACCACTCTGTATATAGAATGAAACAGGTTCTATCACACTTCCCTGGGGCTCCTGACGATACCCTTATCTGATGAACACTCGCTGTCGAGGAGAACATACTGGGTTCTATCACTGAAGAAGTCCTCGCGCCACTTACATATCTGGGAACTTATTCCATATGCTCGTACCTCCGTTAACAGTCTGCAGTGTGGCACGTGTCAAATGGGATGTCGAATCTGCCTGTTGCCCTTCATCCATATTTCTCTGTATATCATGGGAAAAAATGGAAAGCTGAATTTCGCACAAGCTACGCTTTCTGAATCTATGCTGATTCGTGGACATAAGCTTTTCGTAAAATTATTTAAAAGTGGTCTTGATCGCAGCCGTTTTAACTTCTGACCGATTTCGGCCCTTTAATTACGGGCCATCATCAGAGTTTGCACTGTAATAACAAAACAGTCCTATATTACACGGAGAAGCCAGTTTTCTAAAAGTATGCTCTACAACGACGCATCATTAGCGATCCGGATTCCGCCTGACTCGCTGTGGATGCTTCAGTCACTGTAACTGATGATGGTGGATAAGCAGCCACGCGTTACATAGAGTGGAGAGAGAGGTCGCTCCAGAGCATGAGGCATCTCCGTCAGCCAAGAAACGAGTTCATTTATGGTTCATAATCTATGTGTAAATCGTTAACTGAGGTTCAGAGCGTCGTCTGGATGAAATAATTAGCATTATAAGGTCGTTAGTTCTGTAGCTACTGCTATTTGTTCGTAATGGTTTCATTCACGAAAAGTAAGCTGTACAAACCCATTCCTTTTTCTGCTTGCTGGTACCAGTGAGAATTCCAAGGGTAGAAACTGTAGACGATTGGCAGTTCTCCCTTTCTCTTTATTTCTGTCAGTGTTGGTGCAGTCCACCACCAGCAATGGAGGATGAGGCTTCGACAATGGCAGCCACTCGTGCTGGCGAAACGTCAGAAAAAATCATTAGACAGACTTTCGCCAAAGAACCCGACACAGAAGCCAACAGCCAGTTGGTCAGGACCAGTTTTTTTAAGATCAAGTACAAATTGATTTGTAATGGCCTAGAGTGGTTACACAATCAACATGCGCACCAGGATATTGAAATGAACTGTTGCGACAAGTGAAATTACATTTTCGACCATGTGCAGGCTCGTCACAATTGGGTAACTCTCCATCCACGTCGTGAAATGTGTTCCTAAAATTGTTATAGCTTTAGCTGAAATGAGAAGACAGTCACCCTGGATGTACAGATAAGTCTCAAATTTATTTCCAATGTATTTTTCAATCATCTTCATAATTTAAGAAAAGTATTAATGATGTAGTCTTAGTCCCTACATTTCAAATGTACACTACTGGCCATTAAAATTGCTACACAAAGAAGAAATGCAGATGATAAGCGGGTATTCGTTGGACAAATATATTATACTAGAACTGACATATGGTTACATTTTCACGCAATTTGGGTGCATAGATCCTGAGAAATCAGTACCCAGAACAACGGCCTTGATACGCATGGGCATTGAGTCAAACAGAGCTTGGATGGCGTGTACAGGTACAGCTGCCCATGCAGCTTCAACACGATGCCACAAATCATCAAGAGTAGTGACTGGCGTATTGTGTCAAGCCAGTTGCTCGGCCACCATTGACCAGACGTTTTCAGTTGGTGAGAGATCTGGAGAATGTGCTAGCCAGGTCAGCAGTCGAACATTTTCTGTATCCAGAAAGGCCCGTACAGGACCTGCAACATGCGGTCGTGCATTATCCTGCTGAAATGTAGGGATTCGCAGGGATCGAATGAAGGGTAGAGCCACGGGTCGTAACACATCTGAAATGTAACGTCCACTGTTCAAAGTGCCGTCAATACGAACAAGAGGGAACCGAGACGCGTAAGCAATGGCACCCCATACCATCGCGCCGGGTGATACGCCAGTATGACGATGGCGAATACACGCTTCCAATGTGCGTTCACCGCGATTTCAGCAAACACGGATGCGACCATCATGATGCTGTAAACAGAACCTGGACTCATTCGAAATAATGACGTCGTCGAGTACACATTCGCAGGCGCTGCTGTCTGTGATGCAGCGTCAAGGGTAACCGTAGCCATGGTCTCCGAGCTGATAGTACGTGCTGCTGCAAACGTCGTCAAACTGTTCGTGCAGATGATTGTTGTCTTGCAAACGTCCCCATATGTTGACTCAGGCGTCGAGACGTGGCTGCACTATCCGTTACAGCCATGTGGATAAGATGCCTGTCATCTCGACTGCTAGTGATAAAAGGCCGTTGGGATCCAGCACGGCGTTCCGTATTACCCTCCTGAACCCACCAATTCCATATTCTGCTAACAGTCATTGGATCTCGACCAACGCGAGCAGCAATGTTGCCATACGATAAACCGGAATCTCGAGAGGCTACAATCCGACCTTTATCAAAGTCGGAAACGTGATGGTACGCATTTCTCCTCCTTACACGAGGCATCACAACAACGTTTCACCAGGCAACGCTGGTCAACTGCTACTTGTGTATCAGAAATCGCTTGGAAACTTTCCTCATGTGAGCACGTTGTAGGTGTCGCCACCGGCGTCAACCTTTTGCAAGTGCTCTGAAAAGCTAATCATTTGCATATCACAGCATCTTCTTCCTGTTGGTTAAATTTCGCGTCTGTAGCATGTCATCTTCGTGGTGTAAGAATTTTGACGGCCAGTAGTGTAAGTCATTTTAAAGTGCCTTGAAGTACTGTTGTCACAATAAATTAGACTTGCAAATCCCATTGCAGAGACGGTGTGGTGTCACCGCCAGACAGCACACTTGCTAGCTGGTAGCCTTTAAATCGGCCGCGGTCCGTTAGTATACGTCGGACCCGCGTGTCGCCACTATCAGTGATTGCAGACCGAGCGCCGCCACACGGCAGGTCTAGAGAGACTTCCTAGCACTCGCCCGAGTTGTACAGACGACTTTGCTAGCGAAGCTAAACTGACAAAATACGCTCTCATTTGCCGAGACGATAGTTAGCACAGCCTTCAGCTACGTCATTTGCTACGACCTAGGAAGGCGCCATTACCAGTTATTATTGATATTGAGTCATGTACCGTCAAGAGCGACGCTCATCATTAATGGATTAAAGTTAAGTATTCCACCAGCTACGTCCGTTTTTCGAAAGTCTAAATTCCTTGCCCTGTTCCAGAACTCACGCCAGCCTGCGTGAGCTAAAACGCGTGCCTTTCGGCTTCCTCTAGTACCCGGTGTTGGCTCTCCTGCCAACCAACAACAGACGGTACTAACAGAACTCGCTAGATCGCGAGTGGAACGAAATTGGGAAGTAGACTGAGTAGTGACTAGGAATTTTTATTCACATTGATCAGCCAAAACTCTAATGATGAACCAGTTGGACTGCAAATGAACATTTCGATCACTATTCACATTTTAGATTAACGTGTAAATGCTTGGAAACGAGGTGGTAACATTCAGATGCAACGAGCAAGAAAATTAATCAAGTATAAACGAAATAAGTCATATTATACTGGCCTTAAGTACTGTCGTGAGAATATATTACAGTTGCAACCTCGTTGCAGTGACGGTATTAAGAGACATCACTAGAACGCGAGACAAGCGAAACTGGAAAATAGGATTGAATCGTGATTGGGACCTTTTTACCTATTTATGTTTCTGTTGTCACATTTGACACAAGAAGATATGAAATCTATATTTCATAGTTACTTTTATTACTTAAATCTAGAGGATATTCATACATCCTGATAGTGTATGAGGAGTCATTTTTAAAATACATACAATGGTAGTATGTACTATTTAATGTTATTTCCTCCTGTGTTTCATGAAGTTGTCAAACTGTAAACAGAGTTATAACTTCTTAAATTAAATTTTCCCTGAGACATTTAAGTCTCTAATTTATCTAGGATAACGTTGGAATCTGAAGAAGTGAACTAAAATTTGGTTGTTGCCGGGACTCGAACGTGGGTGTTCTTACTTACTAGACAGACATGCTGACCATTACACCACCACAGCATTATGGCCAACACACCTGCACAAACTACCCAAGTCAAGTACCCTCCCCATCACAAACTCTAATTCACATCCCCCCCTTACATTGTCTCTATTACCAGGGATCTCCGACATTGGAATAGCACCCCATTGGACGTAATGGGAAAGTGCTGTACTACATGTGATCATATTTTCCAACGGGTTCGAGTCCCGACCGCAACACAAATTTTAATTCACTTCTTCAGCTTCCAACACTATCGTAATAACTTCTTGTTTCTCGCATATCCCTGTCATTCGCACCACCCTATCCAAATGTTTCGTGATTGTCGGAGCAGCCTCGGTATTGCATCAGCTGCTGCTGCATATCGGGAAATCTCGAACTCGTTCGACCACGAATGTTGTTTGTCCACGAGAGATCAGAAGTGGGAGAGTGTGAAGACAGTGTTGCAGGTTGCATCTATTAAAAATCAAGGCGCCACTGTTACGTCATTACTATACCGGCTTCCCTTCTTCGGGCTCTAGCTCAGAGAATAACGACGCAGAAAGCTGGTGTAGCAATCACTTCATGCTCGTCGATTCGTTCCCTAATACTGAAGCCTAGAGGAGTATAATGGCGGCAAGTGGCACGTGAGTTGAGTGCGCGGTCTCACTGATGTAGTGTGGCACTGACACAGCGAAAAAGGCCAGCTCACAGGATGGGGTAGCCACTGATGTAGCTGGCGGACAGTGTGATAATGTAGTGTACACAACTGCAAAATTCGCTCCATGTGAGTAAGAATGATTTATGGTAAAAGTTCAACGCTATACTTCACTCTTCAGATAAAAAACATAGAACATTCGTCAAGTGCAAACAGTAATTAGTTTACACCAGTCTTCTAACATTTTTATACATATAGACATATATTAATGTATACGTGAATATACATCTGTACATACAAACATAAGTACCTACACACACAATATATATATATATATATATATATATATATATATATATATACAGGGTGGTCCATTGATCGTGACCGGGCCATATATTTCACGAAATTAGCGTCAAACGATAAAACTACGAAGAATGAAACTTGTCTAGCTTGAAGGGGGAAACCAGACGGCGCTATGGTTGGCCCGCTAGACGGCGCTGCCGTTCGTCAAACAGATACCAACTGCGTTTTTTAAAAATAGGAACCCCCATTTTTATTACATATTCGTGTAGTACGAAAAGAAATAAGAATGTTTTAGTTGGACCACTTTTTTCTCTTTGTGATAGATGGCACTGTAATAGTCACAAACATATGGCTCACAATTTTAGACGAACAGTTAGTAACAAGTAGTTTTTTAAATTAAAATACAGAACGTAGGTACGTTTCAACAATTTATTTCGGTTGTTCCAATGTGATACAGTGCCTTTGTGAACTTATAACTTCTGAGACCGCATGCTGTTACAGCGTGATTACCTGTAAATACCACATCAATGCAATAAATGCTCAAAATGATGTCCGTTAACCTCAAAGCATTTGGCAACGCTTGTAACGACATTCCTCTCAACAGCGAGTAGTTCGCCTTCCGTAATGTTCGCACATGCATTGAGAATGTCCTGACGCATGTTGTCAGGCGTTGTCAGTGGATCACGATAGCAAATATCCTTCAACTTTCCCCACATAAGACATCCGGGCACGTCAGATCCGGTGAACGTGCGGGCCATGGTATGGTGCTTCGACGACCAATCCACATGTCATGAAATATGCTACTCACAAGGGAACCTCCCCATCGTACCCCCCTCAGATTTAGGTATAAGTTGGCACAGTGGATAGGCCTTGAAAAACTGAACACAGATCAATCGAGAAAACAGGAAGAAGTTGTGTGGAACTATGAAAAAATAAGCAAAATATACAAACTGAGTAGTCTATGCGCAAGATAGGCAACATCAAGGATAGTGCGAGCTCAGGAGCGCCGTGGTCCCGTGGTTAGCGTGAGCAGCTGTGAAACGAGAGGTTCTTGGTTCCAGTTTTCCCTCGAGTGAAAAGTTTAATTTTTTATTTTCAGACAATTATCAAAGTTTAGGCACTCACACATAATCAACTTCGCTCTCCAAAATTCCAGAACATGTTCAGATTTGCTCGGACATATGCAGGATTTGACGGTCTACGCACGGAAAAATTTTGAGAGAGCACAGGGAAAACTGTGCGACTGTGAAACTGTTGCATTCATTTGTTGCAGTTTATGTGACAAACTCTTATGTTTTCATCACTTTTTTGGGAGTGATTATCACATCCACAAGAAAACGTAAATCGGGCAAGGTAGAAGAATCTTTTTACCCATTCGCCAAGTGTACACGTTAGGTGGGTCGACAACATATTCCTGTCATGTGACGCACATGCCGTCACCAGTGTCGTATAGAATATGTCGTGTTTTGCTGTGGACCAATCGGTTGACCTATGACCTTGCGATCAAATATTTTCGGTTCCCATTGGAGAGGCACGTCCTTTCGACTACTAATCGCACGGTTTTGCGGTGCGGTCGCAAAACACAGGCACAAAACTTATTACAGTGAACAGAGACGTCAACGAACGAACGGACAGATCATAACTTTGCGAAAATAAAGAAAGTGAACTTTTCACTCGAGGAAAGACTTGAACCAAGAACCTTTCCACAGCTGCTTTCTCTGCCTCGTGATGACTGGGTATTGTGTGCTGTCCTTAGGTTAGTTAGGTTTAAGTAGTTCTAAGTTCTAGGGGACTGATGACCATAGATATTAAGTCCCATAGTGCTCAGAGCCATTTGAACCATCCACAGCTGCTCACGCTAACCACAGTACCACGGCGCTCCTGAGCTCACACTACCCTTGATGTTGCCTACCTTGCGCGTGGACTACTCAGTTTGTATGTTTTGGTTATTTTTTTCATAGTTCCACACAACTTCTTCCTGTTTAATCGATTGGTCTTTATTCAGTTTTTCAAGGCCTATCCACTGTGGCAACTAAATCTGAGGGGGGTGTGATGGGGAGGTTCCCTTGTCAATACCGCTTCAACTGCACGCGAGCTATGTGCCGGACATCCATCACGTTGGAAGTACATCGCCATTCTGTCATGCAGTGAAACATCTTGTAGTAACATAGGTAGAACATTACGTAGGAAACCAGCATACATTGCACCATTTAGATTGCCATCGATGAAATGGGGGCCAATTATCCTTCCTCCCACAATGCCGCACCATACATTAACCCGCCAAGGTCGCTGATGTTCCACTTGTCGCAGCCATGGTGGATTTTCCGATGCCCAATAGTGCATATTATGCCGGTTTACGTTACCGCTGTTAGTGAATGATGCTTCGTTGTTAAATAGAACGCGTGCAAAAAATCTGTCATCGTCCGGTAATTTTTCTTGTGCCCAGTGGCAGAACTGTACACGACGTTCAGAGTCGTCGCCATGCAATTCCTGGTGCATAAAAATGTGGTACGGGTGCAATCGATGTCGATATAGCAGCCTCAACACCGACGTTTTTGAGATTCCCGATTCTCACGCAATTTGTCTGCTACCGATGTGCGGATTAGCCGCGACAGCAGCTAAAACACCTGCTTAGGCATCACCATTTGTTGCAGGTCGTGGTTGACGTTTCACACGTGGCTGAACACTTCCTGTTTCCTTAAATAACGTATCTATCCGGCGAACGGTCCGGACATTTGGATGATGTCGTCCAGGATACCGAGCAGCATACATAGCACACGGCCGTTGGGCATTTTGATCACAATAGCCATACATCAACACGATATCAACCTTTTCCGCAATTGGTAAACGGTCCATTTTAACACGGGTTATGTATCTCGAAGCACATACCGTACGCATTGCCGGAATGTTGAGTGATACCACGTACTTATACGTTTGTGACTATTACAGTGCCATCTATCACAAAGCCGAAAAATGTGGTCCAGCTGAAACATTCATATTTCTTTACGTACTACAGGAATGTGTAATAAAAAATGGGTGTTAGTATTTTAAAAAATGCAGTTGATATCCGTTTGTCCTATGGCAGCGTCATCTAGCGAGCCAACCATAGCGCCATCTGGTTTCCCCCTTTAAAGCTAGACGAGTTTCGTTCTTTTTAGTTTTTTCGTTTGATGCTTATTTCGTGAAATATTTGGCCCGGTCACTATCAATGGACCACCCTGTGTTTTTACTTATGTACCTACACATACACATAAACATTCTTACATACACCGTGATTCGTATCAAATTTGGGGAAATATCCCAAAAGTGGCTGACAAATGTTGAACACGTAAGGTCACCAGATACCAGATAAGGTACCTCAGTACACGTGCAACCGTTGAGCCTGTCGATCATAAATTTACAGGTAGGGGCTGCAGTACACATCACTGCACAACGGTGCAAATTTCGAACACCTCTTTGTAAGTGTTATCTGTTGTAAACGCAGAAGTTACAGAATTACTGTCCTCGCTGTAACCAAGTAAAAGCTGTTGTTATTTTGTGTTTCTTTCCTTTCGCCTCTTCTATTTTTGTCTAGACATTACTTAGTAAGGACAATGTAGGTCATTTACTGGCACCGACGAAGTTGTGGAGCTTATGCTCATTTACTTGTGACGCAATACGGTAGTTCTTTGTTGTACTGCACTTTGCAATAAACCAGCGGAGACTGCGAGACCGGTAAATAAAATAACAAACCTTATCTCAGTGTAAACACTTAACTGACTAAAGCAACGAAAAAAATACTGCCTGCCACACACAAGACTCGAACCCTGAGCCCTACGCGCTCAAGTCGCACACGTGGGCACTTTATCGGTATATTTTCTTTTTTTGTATTTTTTTATCTATTTTCTTTCTTTTTTCGGGGCCGGGACTGGTACCCGTATATCGCGCTTACCGCGAGGGTCGTCTTACAATTTTTTATTTTTTTACTTTTTTTTTTATCAAAAGACTCTACCATTCTGTTTGTTTCATTGCTTCTTTTTTTGCAGATGCCGTGACCACTTTTTTTTTAATTTACTGCAAATAACATAAAATAACGACTGTCTTCCAATTCGGACGATGGCCGCTTTCACGCCACACTAACCCCAAAAACATGTCTGTCCTAACAAGAAAACAAAGATAGTGCCACCCTCAAAGCTAAATAGGACGCTTGTTTGCCACCATTTCAGCCTCCGCCCAAGAACAAAAATTAAATAGCCTCTGCACGTTTTGCTAAAAAAAGTAAACGATAAAGGAAAGGGTACAATATTTTTTTAATCTTCTTCAGGGGGTGTCCACAGCAGCCGGACGGCAGGATGTCTAGGTCGTCTTCACGTTTATCGAGGGTGAAACACCCTATAATTACCGTTGATTTCTCTCGTCAGCCATCATGCGCTATATCTCCTCTCAGACCCGGTACATCCCAATGGTCTGGAGGGCGCGTCTGGTGATTCGCAAAGAGCGAACCATACGATGCCTTGCGCCGTAAAACTGTAGTTGCTCGTTAAATAACGCCGAAAATCTAACAACCCTCCAACGCCCTCACTACAAAAGTATGACAATACCATACCCTTAACCCACAGCGTGGCGTTGTGACGAGGAACAGGGAAGTAAGTGACGTCGGTATGGATCATTTTGGTGGGCTCTACCAACACCACACAGGCCTGCGCGCACACTTGTGACGTCACATACTGATGGCCGGGTCTGTTTCGGAACGCTCCTGTTAAACTATACCAACTTTACGAGTTTTCGAGCTGAGACCGCATGGGGATTCTCGTGCTTTTCCCCGGCCGAAGTGGCCGTGCGGTTAAAGGCGCTGCAGTCTGGAACCGCAAGACCGCTACGGTCGCAGGTTCGAATCCTGCCTCGGGCATGGATGTTTGTGATGTCCTTAGGTTAGTTAAGTTTAACTAGTTCTAAGTTCTAGGGGACTAATGACCTCAGCAGTTGAGTCCCATAGTGCTCAGAGCCATCATTTTCGTGCTTTTCTTCTTCTACATGGCCTTGTACTCAAAGTATGGAAATTTATATCATTGCGTAAAGTAACTGAACAAAACTGCCCTATGATATTTCAAGACGTAACATTATCTTGACGATTTGCCTTAAATACGCGTTTCTAGGCTCGAATACAAACTGTAATTTTAAATTCTGTCTTATACCTCAGGAGCTATGTTTTCTTGCAGTAAAAAGTCGGCAATATGCAATAATAAGCAGACGTTTCCTGTTTTAAATAAAGCAGCTGGAGCTCCTACAGAATTTAAGAATATGTTTCTCTGGTTATTTTCGTAAATTTTCCTCTCCACTTCAAAATATGCTTACACGAAACTCAAATCATTCGATGAAATTGAGCACCTCCTGACGCAATGTTTAATAAATCAAAAAACCTCAAAAAATACACTCCTGGAAATGGAAAAAAGAACACATTGACACCGGTGTGTCAGACCCACCATACTTGCTCCGGACACTGCGAGAGGGCTGTACAAGCAATGATCACACGCACGGCACAGCGGACACACCAGGAACCGCGGTGTTGGCCGTCGAATGGCGCTAGCTGCGCAGCATTTGTGCACCGCCGCCGTCAGTGTCAGCCAGTTCGCCGTGGCATACGGAGCTCCATCGCAGTCTTTAACACTGGTAGCATGCCGCGACAGCGTGGACGTGAACCGTATGTGCAGTTGACGGACTTTGAGCGAGGGCGTATAGTGGGCATGCGGGAGGCCGGGTGGACGTACCGCCGAATTGCTCAACACGTGGGGCGTGAGGTCTCCACAGTACATCGATGTTGTCGCCAGTGGTCGGCGGAAGGTGCACGTGCCCGTCGACCTGGGACCGGACCGCAGTGACGCACGGATGCACGCCAAGACCGTAGGATCCTACGCAGTGCCGTAGGGGACCGCACCGCCACTTCCCAGCAAATTAGGGACACTGTTGCTCCTGCGGTATCGGCGAGGACCATTCGCAACCGTCTCCATGAAGCTGGGCTACGGTCCCGCACACCGTTAGGCCGTCTTCCGCTCACGCCCCAACATCGTGCAGCCCGCCTCCAGTGGTGTCGCGACAGGCGTGAATGGAGGGACGAATGGAGACGTGTCGTGTTCAGCGATGAGAGTCGCTTCTGCCTTGGTGCCAATGATGGTCGTATGCGTGTTTGTCGCCGTGCAGGTGAGCGCCACAATCAGGACTGCATACGACCGAGGCACACAGGGCCAACACTCAGCATCATGGTGTGGGGAGCGATCTCCTACAGTGGCCGTACACCACTGGTGATCGTCGAGGGGACACTGAATAGTGCACGGTACATCCAAACCGTCATCGAACCCATCGTTCTACCATTCCTAGACCGGCAAGGGAACTTGCTGTTCCAACAGGACAATGCACGTCCGCATGTATCCCGTGCCACCCAACGTGCTCTAGAAGGTGTAAGTCAACTACCCTGGCCACCAAGATCTCCGGATCTGTCCCCCATTGAGCATGTTTGGGACTGGATGAAGCGTCGTCTCACGCGGTCTGCACGTCCAGCACGAACGCTGGTCCAACTGAGGCGCCAGGTGGAAATGGCATGGCAAGCCGTTCCACAGGACTACATCCAGCATCTCTACGATCGTCTCCATGGGAGAATAGCAGCCTGTATTGCTGCGAAAGGTGGATATACACTGTACTAGTGCCGACATTGTGCATGCTCTGTTGCCTGTGTCTATGTGCTTGTGGTTCTGTCAGTGTGATCATGTGATGTATCTGACCCCAGGAATGTGTCAATAAAGTTTCCCCTTCCTGGGACAATGAATTAACGGTGTTCTTATTTCAATTTCCAGGAGTGTATTATACTAGAACTGACATGTGATTACATTTTCACGCAATTTGGGTGCATAGATCCAGAGAAATCAGTACCCAGAACAACCACCTCTGGCCGTAATAACGGCCTTGATGCGCCTGGGCATTGAGTCAAACAGAGCTTAGATGGCGTGTACAGGTATAGCTGCCCATGCAGCTTCAACACGATACCACAGTTCATCAAGAGTAGGGACTCGCGTATTGTGACGAGCCAGTTGCTCGGCCACCATTGACAAGACCTTTTCAGTTGGTGAGAATGTGCTGGCCAGGGCAGCAGTCGAACATTTCCTGTATCCATAAAGGCCCGTACAGGACCTGCAACATGCGGTCGTGCATTATCCTGCTGAAATGTAGGGTTTCGCATGGATCGAATGAAGGCTAGAGCCACGGGTCGTAACACATCTGAAATGTCCACTGTTCAAACTGCCGTCAATTCGAACAAGAGGTGATCGGGACGTGTAACCAACCAATGGCACCCCATACCATCACTCTGGGTGATACGCCAGTATGCCGATGACGAATACACGCTTCCATGACGATGTCGCCAAACACGGATGCGACCATTATGATGCTGTAAACAGAACTTGGATTCATCCGAAAAAATGACCTTTTGCCATTCGTGCACCCAGGTTCGTCGTTGAGTACACCATTGCAGGCGCTCTGTCTGTGATGCAGCATCAAGGGTAACGGCAGCTATGGTCTCCGAGCTGATAGTCCATGCTGCTGCAAATGTCGTCGAAGTGTTCGTGCAGATGGTTGTTGTCTTGCAAACGTCTGCATCTGTTGACTCAGGGACCGAGACGTGGCTGCACGATCCGTTACAGCCATGCGGATAAGATTCCTGTCATCTCGACTGCTAGTGATACGAGGTCGTTGGGATCCAGCACGGAGTTCGGTATTACCCTCCTGAACACACCGATTCCATATACTGCTAACAGTCATTGGATCTCGACCAACGCGAGCAGCAATGCCGCGATACGATAAACCGCAATCGCGATAAGCCACAATCCGACCTTTATCAAAGTCGGAAACGTGATGGTTCGCATTTCTCCTCCTTACACGAGGCATCACAACAACGTTTCACCAGGCAACGCCGGTCAACTGCTGTTTGTGTATGAGAAATCGGTTGGAAACTTTCCTCATGTCGGCACGTTGTAGGTGTCGCCACCGGCGCCAACCTTGTGTGAATGCTCGGAAAAGCTAATCATTTGCGTATCACAGCATCTTCTTCCTGTCGGTTAAATTTCGCGTCTGTAGCACGTCATCTCCGTGGTGTAGCAATTTTAATGGCCAGTAGTGTATAACCGGGCTGATTTTTAAAAGGCAAAATATTGCGGGTCTCGCTGGCAGAGCTGCACTCCTGAGTCAGGAGACATCACTCGTCAGTGTGATTTTTTCCACCGTGTGCAGACTCTAGGGATTGATTTATGAGAAGATACGGAAAAAAATTTCTAATGATTAGATATCTCCGAAGCAACGTAGACGCCGATGCAACAAATATTTTAATAGAACACATGAGGGGCAGCGAATGTCGGGAAATACACCAAAAGAGGATCAGCGAATGTCGGGAAATACGCCAACAGAGGATGAGAAATGTTGAACATGTCATGACACCAGATGGCGACCTATCGATCTGTCGCACCTGTTCATGCCAATGTTGCGAATCTAGCTTAACAACAAGTATAAAGTAACAATAGTAAGAATAATTGAGCTGTTAAAGCAACGAAGCAGCACGTTCCAGGACGGAAGCGCTCCGGGCGTATTTGATGGTAGCGTTAACCCAAGCGCCGGCTCAAGCGGCGCCGGGAGTCAAGGTGCGATTCCGAACACGGCGACAGCGACCGCCCGCGGCTGCACAAGGCAGACGGCAGCGCTGCCGCCTGCAGTCTGTGCGCTGCGGAACGCAGCGACAGACAAGCTGTGCACTTGCCGGGAACAACTGCGCGAGGCGAGATGTCTGTTAACACCACCGCTGTTATTGCGCTGTTGTTGGAAGAGGAAGACGATGACATTTTATTGTTGCATTCCACGAAAAGACGAAAGCTGGTAACGCCTTTATATAAAAGTAGAACTGCAGAAGGTAGTTGCACAGCACTGATAAAAAGACATTTGTTAGGTGATGAAAATATCTTCAGGAGGTACTGTCGTTCAAATAAAGGACAGTTTAATTTCGTGCTCAGTTTTATGAAAGATGACATAATGCTATAGTGCCTAAGAAACGCAATAAGTGCAGAAGAAAAATTATATTTGACGCTGAGGTAAGTCCACAGAATGTTATACATTATTAGACTGTGCTGCAGTTCCGAGCCTTGTGAGAGAGTTGTGGAGGTTGAAGGGCTGCTGTTATCACTTGGCTGAATGGTGTTGCACTGTGCAGCCATTATTTCATAATCAGAAACGATCATACTAATTTTTCTTTTGGCTTCTGCGCCGGCCGCGGTGGCCGTGCGGTTCTAGGCACTACAGTCCGGAACCGCGTGACTGCTACGGTCGCAGGTTCGAACCCTGCCTCGGGCTTGGATGTGTGTGATGTGCTTACGTTAGTTAGGTTTAAGTAGTTCTAAGTTCTAGGGGAGTGATGACCTAAGATGTTAAGTCCCATAGTGCTCAGAGCCTAAGATGACCTAAGATGTTAAGTCCCATAGTGCTCAGAGCCATTTGAACCATTTTTTTGGCTTCTGCCTTGTAAGGAGTTTACAACTGTGCTGATGTGACGGAAAAAATAAGTCAGTATCATCATCTTTGTGTTCCATAAACGTTTTTAGTAAATTTTGCCTAATTTCGTCCCTTTCTTTCCACATTTTTAATATTGTATCTTTTGTGGATTGGCAAGACAGCCAACCCACTATAAGGAAGCCGAAAGGCACGCGTTTAAGCTCACGCAGGCTGGCGTGAGGTCTAGAACAGGTCAAGGAATTGAGACTAGCAAATAAAGTACGTATCTGCTGGAATACTTAACTTTAATCCGTAATTGGTGAACATCGCTCTTGACCGTACATGTTTTACAGCATCAATAGTAACTGGTAATGGTGCCTTGCTAGGTCGTGGCAAATGACGTAGCTGAAGGCTATCCTAACTATCGTCTCGGCATATGAGAGCGTAATTTGTCAGTGAACCATCGCTAGCAAAGTCGGCTGTACAACTGGGGCGAGTGCTAGTACGTCTCTCTAGACCTGCCGTGTGGCGGCGCTCGGTCTGCAATCACTGATAGTGGCGATACGCGGGTCCGACGTATACTAACGGACCGCGGCCGATTTAAAGGCTACCACCTAGGAAGTGTGGTGTCTGGCGGTGACACCACAGTATCATCATTACTACGAACTATACTGCGTTTTCTTTTCCATGCTGGCACATAACATTCATCGTTTGTTACCACAAATGTTCTACCACTATTTCCTATTGTGTGTGTTTCTGGCGTATCTTCTTCCTGTGATGCCGAAAGGTCCAGTTGACGAGTTCGATCTCCACTGTCTTCTTGGCTTTCTTGTATTGTTGTCTGTGATGATGTCAATGTAATATTCGTTCCTCGAGATCTGTGTTGTGGAACACTGTCAAGGAACGATAGATGTTCGTGTCTTTTTGTTTTTGAATTTTTTGAGGCAGCAGAGCCCGTTCCTAATTTGCTTTTCTTCTTGAACCTCTGGTAACCATCCGTTAAAAATTTCCACTTCTGACAGTCTTCACATGTAAATGGAAATTATATTAGCTGCATGTTTTCGTTTGTTTCAGATTCTTGGACACAGGCGAAAGTTATCGGTCTTTATCATTTGAGTATCGTATATCACCATCTTACATATCAAGAGTTGTTAAAAATGTTTTGAAGATACTAAGAATAAGGCTGCTGCCCATGTTGATGCCACCTTCTACTGAATCAGATTTCAGACGTATTGAAGAAGAATTTTGGCTTAAATGCAATGTACCTAATTGTGTAGGCGCTATAGATGGAAAACATGTTCGCATAAGGGCACCAGAAAAAAAGGGATCTCTGTTTTTTAATTACAAAGATTTTTTTTCAATTGTTCTGCTGGCTATGGTGACGCAAATTGTAAATTCATTACCGTTGATGTCGGCGCCTACGGGAAAGAGTCTGATGACGGTATATTTCAGAAATCGGCTGTGGGCAAGAAAACAGCCGCAGAGGAGTTTAATATACCTCCACCAAAATGTTAGCCAGGCACAAATGTGACATTACCACATTCCCTGATAGGAGACGGAGCGTTTGCTCTCAGTGATTGTATGATGAAACCTTATTCCAGAAGAGTTGCTGCATCACATCGAGACAAACAGATCTATAATTATAGATTATGCCGTGCTCTTCGAGCGTCAGAAAACGCCTTTGGGCTATTGAGCCAAGTACTTGGGGTATTTTGTAGTCCTAGTCCTGAAGTGGCTGACCACCTCGTTTTGTCGGCATGTTGTTTACACAATTTGCTACGAGACGGTTATCTTGAAGAAAATGGTATTCCATTTTATAGCTATAGTCTTAACGAAGCAACCAGCCAAAACAAGATGCATAGCTTTTCTCGTTTTGGAGGATTTCTAAACAGCAGTGATTTTGAAATTAGAGACAAACTATAAGATTTTTTCTCCAGTGAATACGGTTCTGTGGCGTGGCAAGAGGCAGCAGTTAACAATGGGTTGTGAATAACAATGGATTGTAAATAATGATTTATGTAAGACTAAACATATATACTGTTGCCTTTTTAACGTGTTCATATAATAATTGTTAGTGCACATACGGATCTATTTGTTAGTAAATAATTGGTTGAATATACGTACTCGTTTTATTTAACTCTCGTGCTATAGATTTCCATACGTTTCTTTCACTAAAAAATTTCTGTATTCTTCATGCCCTGCGTCATAAACTGTGGTCTCATCGCCAGACACCACACTTGCTAGGTGGTTAGCACACTGGACTCGCATTCGGGAGGACGACGGTTCAATTCCGTCTTCGGCCATCCTGATTTAGGTTTTCCGTGATTTCCCTAAATCGCTTCAGGCAAATGCCGGGATGGTTCCTTTGAAAGGGCACGGCCGATTTCTTTCCCCATCCTTCCCTCACCCGAGCTTGCGCTCCGTCTGTAATGACCTCGTTGTCGACGGGACGTTAAACACTAATATCCCCCTCCTGTACAGCCGACTTTGCTAGCGATGGTTCACTGACAAATTACGCTCTCCTTTGGCGAGACGATAGTTAGCATAGCCTTCAGCTACGTCATTTGCCACGACCTAGCAAGGCGCCATTACCAGTTACTATTGATGCCGTAAAACATGTACCGTCAAGAGCGATGTTCACCATTTACGGATTACAGTTAAGTGTTCGAACAGCTACGTCCTTTTTTGCTAAAGTCTAACTTCCTTGTCCTGTTCCAGACCTCACGCCAGCCTGCGTGAGCTAAAACGTGTGCCTTTCGGCTTCCTCTCATAGTGGGTTGGCTCTCTCGCCAATCAACAACATAAACAACAGAATATTTCGCCACACTGTTAATTAACTTTTTTCTTCATCGGAGTCCGAGTAACTCATTCTCACTGAATCGGGTATGTTCGGCCAGTAAAAGCAGTCTTCTCCGGTCGGCAGCGGCACTACTGGTCCCTGTGCGGTGGGTCTGCCGCCGAAGCAGGCGACGCTGCCGCCGCGCTCAGCACGCCTCACATTGCAAACAGTGGCAACCGGTGGTGCCGCCTGCACCCGCTCGGCGCGGTCTGCGGTCGTGTTCGCAATCGCACCTTCAAATAAGCGTATGTGACGATAACAGGGAACCAAATAGCTGTCACGCGTCTCGTGATGATGGAAACGTACCCGTAAGTGTGGCCAGCCTCTGAGTCGCAGGACCTTCCGGAACATTCTAGATGCTTTCCGTGACGCACGAAGGTGGTATAAATAAGGGGTCAAATGGTTCAAATGGCTCTGAGCACTATGGGACTTAACATCTTAGGTTATGAGTCCCCTAGAACAGAACTACTTAAACCTAACTAACCTAAGGACATCACACAACACCCAGTCATCACGAGGCAGATAAAATCCCTGACCCCGCCGGGAATCGAACCCGGGAACCCGGGCGCGGGAAGCGAGAACGCTACCACACGACCACCAGCTGCCGACAAATAAGGGGTCAGGAGGACCATTCAAGCAGTCGCAGTGAAGTCGAGACCCGCCGAGTACACCGACACGGCCTCTGTGTCGTTCAATGGCAGACGTGGGGGGCTTAGAAAGATTCGCTATGCCTCGGCTCTTCTACAACCGGGGAGATAGATTCCAGACTATGACTTTCTCCTGAAAGAAATTAGGGCGACATAGTGCCAGTAGGGAATTTTCAATTATCAACCTATAGGGATCTTATGAATTCTGCCGTGCAGCAGTAACTACCACTCACCGAGTTCCGTATCCTCCACCTTAGCATTAGCTTCCTCCTTCTAGCTGTCGGAGCTGCAGCAGCTGCCCGCGCCTACTTCTACTCTTCGACAAGATCGAACGAGGTGAGACCCCTGTGCTGTCACCGCCAGACAGCACACTTGCTAGGAGGTAGCCTTTAAATCGGCCGCGGTCCGTTAGTATACGTCGGACCCGCGTATCGCCACTATCAGTGATTGCAGACCGAGCGCCGCCACACGGCAGGTCTAGAGAGACGTACTAGCACTCGCCCCAGTTGTACAGCCGACTTTGCTAGCGATGGTTCACTGACAAATTACGCTCTCATATGCCGAGACGATAGTTAGGATAGCCTTCAGCTACGTCATTTGCCACGACCTAGCAAGGCACCATTACCAGTTACTATTGATGCTGTAAAACATGTACGGTCAAGAGCGATGTTCACCAATTACGGATTAAAGTTAAGTATTCCAGCAGATACGTACTTTATTTGCTAGTCTCAATTCCTTGACCTGTTCTAGACCTCACGCCAGCCTGCGTGAGCTTAAACGCGTGCCTTTCGGCTTCCTTATAGTGGGTTGGCTGTCTTGCCAATCCACAAAAGATACAATATTAAAAATGTGGAAAGAAAGGGACGAAATTAGGCAAAATTTACTAAAAACGTTTATGGAACACAAAGATGATGATACTGACTTATTTTTTCCGTCACATCAGCACAGTTGTAAACTCCTTACAAGGCAGAAGCCAAAAAAATGGTTCAAATGGCTCTGAGCACTATGGGACTTAACATCTTAGGTCATCTTAGGCTCTGAGCACTATGGGACTTAACATCTTAGGTCATCACTCCCCTAGAACTTAGAACTACTTAAACCTAACTAACGTAAGCACATCACACACATCCAAGCCCGAGGCAGGGTTCGAACCTGCGACCGTAGCAGTCACGCGGTTCCGGACTGTAGTGCCTAGAACCACACGGCCACCGCGGCCGGCGCAGAAGCCAAAAGAAAAATTAGTATGATCGTTTCTGATTATGAAATAATGGCTGCACAGTGCAACACCATTCAGCCAAGTGATAACAGCAGCCCTTCAACCTCCACAACTCTCTCACAAGGCTCGGAACTGCAGCACAGTCTAATAATGTATAACATTCTGTGGACTTACCTCAGCGTCAAATATAATTTTTCTTCTGCACTTATTGCGTTTCTTAGGCACTATAGCATTATGTCATCTTTCATAAAACTGAGCACGAAATTAAACTGTCCTTTATTTGAACGACAGTACCTCCTGAAGATATTTTCATCACCTAACAAATGTCTTTTTATCAGTGCTGTGCAACTACCTTCTGCAGTTCTACTTTTATATAAAGGCGTTACCAGCTTTCGTCTTTTCGTGGAATGCAACAATAAAATGTCATCGTCTTCCTCTTCCAACAACAGCGCAATAACAGCGGTGGTGTTAACAGACATCTCGCCTCGCGCAGTTGTTCCCGGCAAGTGCACAGCTTGTCTGTCGCTGCGTTCCGCAGCGCACAGACTGCAGGCGGCAGCGCTGCCGTCTGCCTTGTGCAGCCGCGGGCGGTCGCTGTCGCCGTGTTCGGAATCGCACCTTGACTCCCGGCGCCGCTTGAGCCGGCGCTTGGGTTAACGCTACCATCAAATACGCCCGGAGCGCTTCCGTCCTGGAACGTGCTGCTTCGTTGCTTTAACAGCTCAATTATTCTTACTATTGTTACTTTATACTTGTTGTTAAGCTAGATTCGCAACATTGGCATGAACAGGTGCGACAGATCGATAGGTCGCCATCTGGTGTCATGACATGTTCAACATTTCTCATCCTCTGTTGGCGTATTTCCCGACATTCGCTGATCCTCTTTTGGTGTATTTCCCGACATTCGCTGCCCCTCATGTGTTCTATTAAAATATTTGTTGCATCGGCGTCTACGTTGCTTCGGAGATATCTAATCATTAGAAATTTTTTTCCGTATCTTCTCATAAATCAATCCCTAGAGTCTGCACACGGTGGAAAAAATCACACTGACGAGTGATGTCTCCTGACTCAGGAGTGCAGCTCTGCCAGCGAGACCCGCAATATTTTGCCTTTTAAAAATCAGCCCGGTTATACACTACTGGCCATTAAAATTGCTACACCACGGAGATGACGTGCTACAGACGCGAAATTTAACCGACAGGAAGAAGATGCTGTGATACGCAAATGATTAGCTTTTCCGAGCATTCACACAAGGTTGGCGCCGGTGGCGACACCTACAACGTGCCGACATGAGGAAAGTTTCCAACCGATTTCTCATACACAAACAGCAGTTGACCGGCGTTGCCTGGTGAAACGTTGTTGTGATGCCTCGTGTAAGGAGGAGAAATGCGAACCATCACGTTTCCGACTTTGATAAAGGTCGGATTGTGGCTTATCGCGATTGCGGTTTATCGTATCGCGGCATTGCTGCTCGCGTTGGTCGAGATCCAATGACTGTTAGCAGTATATGGAATCGGTGTGTTCAGGAGGGTAATACCGAACTCCGTGCTGGATCCCAACGACCTCGTATCACTAGCAGTCGAGATGACAGGAATCTTATCCGCATGGCTGTAACGGATCGTGCAGCCACGTCTCGGTCCCTGAGTCAACAGATGCAGACGTTTGCAAGACAACAACCATCTGCACGAACACTTCGACGACATTTGCAGCAGCATGGACTATCAGCTCGGAGACCATAGCTGCCGTTACCCTTGATGCTGCATCACAGACAGAGCGCCTGCAATGGTGTACTCAACGACGAACCTGGGTGCACGAATGCCTGCAATGGTGTACTCAACGACGAACCTGGGTGCACGAATGGCAAAAGGTCATTTTTTCGGATGAATCCAAGTTCTGTTTACAGCATCATAATGGTCGCATCCGTGTTTGGCGACATCGTCATGGAAGCGTGTATTCGTCATCGGCATACTGGCGTATCACCCAGAGTGATGGTATGGGGTGCCATTGGTTGGTTACACGTCCCGATCACCTCTTGTTCGAATTGACGGCAGTTTGAACAGTGGACATTTCAGATGTGTTACGACCCGTGGCTCTAGCCTTCATTCGATCCATGCGAAACCCTACATTTCAGCAGGATAATGCACGACCGCATGTTGCAGGTCCTGTACGGGCCTTTATGGATACAGGAAATGTTCGACTGCTGCCCTGGCCAGCACATTCTCACCAACTGAAAAGGTCTTGTCAATGGTGGCCGAGCAACTGGCTCGTCACAATACGCGAGTCCCTACTCTTGATGAACTGTGGTATCGTGTTGAAGCTGCATGGGCAGCTATACCTGTACACGCCATCTAAGCTCTGTCTGACTCAATGCCCAGGCGCATCAAGGCCGTTATTACGGCCAGAGGTGGTTGTTCTGGGTACTGATTTCTCTGGATCTATGCACCCAAATTGCGTGAAAATGTAATCACATGTCAGTTCTAGTATAATACACTCCTGGAAATTGAAATAAGAACACCGTTAATTCATTGTCCCAGGAAGGGGAAACTTTATTGACACATTCCTGGGGTCAGATACATCACATGATCACACTGACAGAACCACAGGCACATAGACACAGGCAACAGAGCATGCACAATGTCGGCACTAGTACAGTGTATATCCACCTTTCGCAGCAATACAGGCTGCTATTCTCCCATGGAGACGATCGTAGAGATGCTGGATGTAGTCCTGTGGAACGGCTTGCCATGCCATTTCCACCTGGCGCCTCAGTTGGACCAGCGTTCGTGCTGGACGTGCAGACCGCGTGAGACGACGCTTCATCCAGTCCCAAACATGCTCAATGGGGGACAGATCCGGAGATCTTGGTGGCCAGGGTAGTTGACTTACACCTTCTAGAGCACGTTGGGTGGCACGGGATACATGCGGACGTGCATTGTCCTGTTGGAACAGCAAGTTCCCTTGCCGGTCTAGGAATGGTAGAACGATGGGTTCGATGACGGTTTGGATGTACCGTGCACTATTCAGTGTCCCCTCGACGATCACCAGTGGTGTACGGCCAGTGTAGGAGATCGCTCCCCACACCATGATGCTGAGTGTTGGCCCTGTGTGCCTCAGTCGTATGCAGTCCTGATTGTGGCGCTCACCTGCACGGCGACAAACACGCATACGACCATCATTGGCACCAAGGCAGAAGCGACTCTCATCGCTGAAGACGACACGTCTCCATTCGTCCCTCCATTCACGCCTGTCGCGACACCACTGGAGGCGGGCTGCACGATGTTGGGGCGTGAGCGGAAGACGGCCTAACGGTGTGCGGGACCGTAGCCCAGCTTCATGGAGACGGTTGCGAATGGTCCTCGCCGATACCCCAGGAGCAACAGTGTCCCTAATTTGCTGGGAAGTGGCGGTGCGGTCCCCTACGGCACTGCGTAGGATCCTACGGTCTTGACGTGCATCCGTGCGTCGCTGCGGTCCGGTCCCAGGTGACGGGCACGTGCACCTTCCGCCGACCACTGGCGACAACATCGATGTACTGTGGAGACCTCACGCCCCACGTGTTGAGCAATTCGGCGGTACGTCCACCTGGCCTCCCGCATGCCCACTATACGCCCTCACTCAAAGTCCGTCAACTGCACATACGGTTCACGTCCACGCTGTCGCGGCATGCTACCAGTGTTAAAGACTGCGATGGAGCTCCGTATGCCACGGCAAACTGGCTGACACTGACGGCGGCGGTGTACAAATGCTGCGCAGCTAGCGCCATTCGACGGCCAACACCGCGGTTCCTGGTGTGTCCGCTGTGCCGTGCGTGTGATCATTGCTTGTACAGCCCTCTCGCAGTGTCCGGAGCAAGTATGGTGGGTCTGACACACCAGTGTCAATGTGTTCTTTTTTCCATTTCCAGGAGTGTATATTTGTCCGTTTATCATCTGCATTTCTTCTTGGTGTAGCAATTTTAATGGCCAGTAGTGTTTTTTAGCCAAGCCTCGTATAGTCATTGGCAGTCGCAGCTGTGTTAAATTGCAGTTCAGCAGAGTCGCTGGGATGTGAGAGAATTCTGTAATGAATACGAAGTGTGATCCCCCTCCTCCCTGCATGTATCCCGATGCACGTGATGCCTGGGGTGAGGTGCACTCCGTCACGCCGGCGGATCGCCCCTGGAGCAGCGGCGCCTGCGCGCTGGCAACCCCCACGGCCCGCCCTTCCCCCCACCAGCGCGGCCTTCCCCCACTCCCAGTCGTCCCGGCTCCCGGCGTCGCGACTCGGGCCCTCCGTCGGCAGAGCTAGGCCGCCCTTCGTCGCTGTCGGACGTCTCCGCGCAGCCCGGCTTGCGTCTCTCTCAAACACGCTCCTCCCGCACCTCCGACTCCGGCACGCAGTCTCGCAGTCGGAGCGAAAACACGACCCTTGCGCGAACCACGGCGGTGAAGACTGCGGCGCCGACGATGACGGCGTGGACGACGCGCGGCAGCGACGGCGGTGACGACCCTGACGTCGACTACAGAGGCGCGTTCGCTGTGCGACACGCGTGCTGAACAGGCACCCACCAGCGTCCAGTCTCTACAGTGATTGTAAACAAAACAGCGCTGAAAACTTCCCGACACTTCACAATTTTCCCCCCTGTATTTTTTCCGCACGGGACTCATATAACACCAGTAGCTACGTCGCTTCTGTAGGACAACCAACTGCAGTGCGACTGTTTGGCACAAACCAAAAAGTTGTGGGACACCGTAGGACCGCGTATTAGAAACGAATTGATCCTTTCCTATTGTAGGGCCTGAAGCATTACTGTTTACTACCACTCAATCTGGATGTCAATTGCTCTGTGCCATAGTGAAGCTGTACTTGGACTGGTGGAAGGCAGATAAACAAAAGTACATATCACATCCACGGAAACTTATTGTATCACTTGCTTACAGCAAAGAGAAGTCTCAATAGTCAATGACCATATATATTTGTGCTATTTTTGCCAGTCAAATGAGAAGGTGTCACATTGCAGGCGGTTTGTTCACATAGTGCAGTGTGGGAGTAAAACGGCTCTTGTGTTTTCTTTTGGAGTTGTTGGCACAGATGTACCTATTGGAACAATTTTATGGTACGCAGCTTTAACAAAAAATTCACTCTTTAGATGTTATTGAGAATCAATATCTGGATTAGACGTGCCATAGCAACGTTAATACAAGGTTTACTAAACGTAAATTTCATTCTCTTGAAGATAACGTTTCAAGCGGCAGTTCTCTCTCTGAGGTAGACAAAGACCAGGAGATTTTCTGCGGAGTCAATAATTTGTTCGAGGTTGCCTTCAATCTGCCGTCGAATTTCTGCTTTTCTCGGAGCATTTCTAATAACTCTCGTTCTGGCAGTCTATCGAGCGTATTGCTGGAGTTTCTTCTAAAAAGCAACCGACGTAGATTGGGGATATACAATCATTCGTGACGGAAAATCTTGGTGAACACAGGAAGAACACTATTTTTAATGTAAGTTTTGTGGCGGTTTTCTTGCTGAAAAGCAGCTCTGCTCTTGAGCTATTTATCTGCCGCTTGCACGAAAATATCTCGCGCGAAATTTTTTGCTTCGGGTCACCGCCCACCGCGAAGACAATCCAGAAGTAGTTTCGTCTCCCGCATCGATTTGCAGCTGTGAAGCAGTAGAGGCGAGCTGCAGCGTTTAGGGCACTGTGCGCCGAGGAAAATTCGTCAGAGTCGGAAAAGCGGGTGTCGTCGTACCGGCGGGCATTTCCCGGAGCGGGCCGCAATAGTTTTTCCGGGCAGCAGCGCAAGTTGCGGCCACCTGTTGCTGCGTCTGGAGTCCCGACCCGGCGCCAGCGTACGATCGCCGGCGGACCTTGGGAGTCGGCCGCCCACGCATTCGCACCCCCACGCAGCGTAAAGGGAAGCTGCCGACTCGCCGCCCGCAGCTGCGTGCAGACCGAGTGAGTAGCGCCGGCTAGCCGCTTACGTTTGCGTCGCCTCATGTTGTTCGTACTGTTGTTGTTGTACGTAATGTTATGTGAGCCTCACAGCCCCTTTTTTTTAACTAATTTGTGTCTGATTTTATTCTGAGAAGCTCACTAATGTATGTAAATACCGTAAATGTAAATGTGATTCAAAAAGTTGTTGTTGTTGTTATTGTGGTTTTCAGTCCTGAGACTGGTTTGATGCAGCTCTCCATGCTACCCTATCATGTGCAAGTTCCTTCATCTCCCAGTACCTACTGCAACCTACATCCTTCTGAATCTGCTTAGTGTATTCATCTCGTGATCTCCCTCTACGATTTTTACCCTCTACGCTGCCCTCCAATGCTAAATTGGTGATCCCTTGATGGCTCAGAACATGTCCTACCAACCGATCCCTTCTTCTAGTCGTGCCACAAATTTCTCTTCTCCCCAATCCTATTCAACACTTCTTCATTAGTTACGTGATCTATCCACCTAATGTTCAACATTCTTCTGTAGCACCACATTTCGAAAGCTTCTGTTCTCTTCTTGTCCAAACTATTTATTGTCCATGTTTCACTTCCATACACTCCATACAAATACTTTCAGAAACGACTTCCTGACACTTAAATCTATACTCGATGTTAACAAATTTCTCTTCTTCAGAAACGCTTTCCTTGCCATTGCCAGTTTACATTTTCTACCCTCTCTACTTCGACCATCATCAGTTATTTAGGTCCCCAAATAGCAAAACTCCTTTACTACTTTAAGTGTCTCATTTCCTAATCTAATACCCTCAACATCACCCGACTTAATTCGACTACATTCCATTATCCTCGTTTTGCTTTTGTTGATTTTCATCTTATATCCTCCTTTCAAGACACCATCCATTCCGTTCAACTGCTCTTCCAAGTCCTTTGCTGTCTCTGACAGAATTACAATGTCATCGGCGAACCTCAAAGTTTGTATGTAAATACCGTAAATGTAAATTTGATTCAAAAAGTACTTGAAGTGAAGCGTAGCGCAGCTGTACAGCAACAAACTCTGTAGCGCTCAATCCCCGCAACGATAGTAGTTGTGAATCTTTGAGTATGGACTCAACAAAAAAAAAAGACTGTTGATTTATTAAGGAAAAAAGAGAACTGTTAATCCGTATCTTGCGGAAAGAGGACGCGTAGCTAGGCCGTCGCTCAGAACGTATTGTTACATTTAATGAAAATATTTTAGTCAGATTTCCCTCCATGTGGTGGGTGCACGCAACCACTGTGGTTATATTGGCTTAGATAGAGCAGCGATCAGTCGTAGAATTAAGTTGCTTTAATACGACATTTATAGTCACAACGCAGAACAGATTTCGACCTGTGTCAGGTCGTTATCAATGCTAAAACAAATACAAGAGTATATATATTACAATGTGATTTACAAAAGTTGTAAGTCCATCACATCGTTGTGTTTTAATGTTAACATTACGTACCAGTGCGGAATTGTAGCAGTTGTTCGTGTTCAATTGAATGATTACACAGTTCAACCATTACTGTCGTAAAATTATATGTTGGTTTCACAGTACACATCGGTTTTGCGTATGGCGCCCTCTATGAGCTGCGCCTGAAGTTTACAGTTTTGACGACATTTTTGTAATGTTTATGTTGTATAGTAACTAAGTAGTAACATGAAATTATTATGAGTAAAACTATGTAAAATTACAATTCTTACTTTTTCTCATGTCTGTAATGTGCTAGATGTTTAACATTACTGTAGCACTAGCGCCAACAAAGTTCAGTTTGTAAATAAAGTTCACGTTATATCTTTTGTCAAGTAACAACTAATTAAGTTAAGACAGGTCCCAACACGACAAAATATGCAATACTTCCTGTAACGTAATTTGCGTAGCCATATCAGTTCTATAATTAATTTTAGCCCGTAAGGCGTAAGCTGTCACTGTTACGTGCTGTAGTAGTTTTAAACATCTGGCACGTTACAGGGATGAGGAAGAGTAAGAATTGTAATCAATCGACAGAATTTAACTGGATTATGTTCTTGTACAATAGTATGGTGCTGAACTCCACTGACCAATTTTGATGCAGCAGGGCGTGTAGTTTGAAGGAAGTTTGTGCGGCAAGCAGTCTCCTTTTCTCACGAAAAGCAGATTGCTGTTCGATCTTATTTACTTACAACAGTGGTCCCTTCGGTATGTAAAGCTACGAAAACTTGGGCTCAAAGCTATCCGCAATACGGCCAAGTAACTAGTCGTATTTTAAACCTTAAAGAAAAGCAACTTCCTCCAAATTGCAGTACGTCAACAACTCGTGCAGAAGCTGATCATTCAAGGAGGCAGCAGCCAAAATTCAGGTACCAGTTACGACTTAAAGTAAAAATCTCAATCAAAAATCAATCTCTCTCCAAACACATATATAAATATTCATATAAAAAGGTCATTTTATATGTTGTTGTTGTCTTCAGTCCGAAGACTGGTTGGACGCACCTCCCCCCGCCATTGTGTCCTGTGCAAGCCTCTTCATCCCCGCATAACTACTGAAACCTTCATGCATTTGAATCTGCTTTCATTGTTTTCCTCCTTGGTGTTCCTCTACAACAGTGTTTCCCAACTTGGGGGTAATTAACCGCTGAGGAGTAAAATGAAATTTTATGACAGCTAAAAACTAAACGATTCGATTCTGTTTTACTCACGAAACTAAATTATTTAAAAAAAAATGGTTCAAATGGCTCTGAGCACTATGGGACTTGCTTGTGAGATCATCAGTCCCCTAGAACTTAGAACTACTTAAACCTAACTAACCTAAGGACATTAAGTCGGGTGATGTTGAGGGAATTACACTCCTGGAAATTGAAATAAGAACACCGTGAATTCATTGTCCCAGGAAGGGGAAACTTTATTGACACATTCCTGGGGTCAGATACATCACATGATCACACTGACAGAACCACAGGCACATAGACACAGGCAACAGAGCATGCACAACGTCGGCACTAGTACAGTGTATATCCACCTTTCGCAGCAATGCAGGCTGCTATTCTCCCATGGAGACGATCGTAGAGATGCTGGATGTAGTCCTGTGGAACGGCTTGCCATGCCATTTCCACCTGGCGCCTCAGTTGGACCAGCGTTCTTGCTGGACGTGCAGACCGCGTGAGACGACGCTTCATCCAGTCCCAAACATGCTCAATGGGGGACAGATCCGGAGATCTTGGTGGCCAGGGTAGTTGACTTACACCTTCTAGAGCACGTTGGGTGGCACGGGATACATGCGGACGTGCATTGTCCTGTTGGAACAGCAAGTTCCCTTGCCGGTCTAGGAATGGTAGAACGATGGGTTCGATGACGGTTTGGATGTACCGTGCACTATTCAGTGTCCCCTCGACGATCACCAGTGGTGTACGGCCAGTGTAGGAGATCGCTCCCCACACCATGATGCCGGGTGTTGGCCCTGTGTGCCTCGGTCGTATGCAGTCCTGATTGTGGCGCTCACCTGCACGGCGCCAAACACGCATACGACCATCATTGGCACCAAGGCAGAAGCGACTCTCATCGCTGAAGACGACACGTCTCCATTCGTCCCTCCATTCACGCCTGTCGCGACACCACTGGAGGCGGGCTGCACGATGTTGGGGCGTGAGCGGAAGACGGCCTAACGGTGTGCGGGACCGTAGCCCAGCTTCATGGAGACGGTTGCGAATGGTCCTCGCCGATACCC
Organism: Schistocerca cancellata; assembly: GCF_023864275.1. Classification (NCBI taxonomy): domain Eukaryota; kingdom Metazoa; phylum Arthropoda; class Insecta; order Orthoptera; family Acrididae; genus Schistocerca; species Schistocerca cancellata. Next base: position 15,321,155 of record NC_064637.1, read on the forward strand.
CAGGAGCAACAGTGTCCCTAATTTGCTGGGAAATGGCGGTGCGGTCCCCTACGGCACTGAGTAGGATCCTACGGTCTTGGCGTCATCCGTGCGTCGCTGCGGTCCGGTCCCAGGTCGACGGGCACGTGCACCTTCCGCCGACCACTGGCGACAACATCGATGTACTGTGGAGACCTCACGCCCCACGTGTTGAGCAATTCGGCGGTACGTCCACCCGGCCTCCCGCATGCCCACTATACGCCCTCGCTCAAAGTCCGTCAACTGCACATACGGTTCACGTCCACGCTGTCGCGGCATGCTACCAGTGTTAAAGACTGCGATGGAGCTCCGTATGCCACGGCAAACTGGCTGACACTGACGGCGGCGGTGTACAAATGCTGCGCAGCTAGCGCCATTCGACGGCCAACACCGCGGTTCCTGGTGTGTCCGCTGTGCCGTGCGTGTGATCATTGCTTGTACAGCCCTCTCGCAGTGTCCGGAGCAAGTATGGTGGGTCTGACACACCAGTGTCAATGTGTTCTTTTTTCCATTTCCAGGAGTGTAGATTAGGAAATGAGACACTTATAGTAGTAAAGGAGTTTTGCTATTTGGGGAGCAAAATAACTGATGATGGTCGAAGTAGAGAGGATATAAAATGTAGACTGGCAATGGCAAGGAAAGCGTTTCTGAAGAAGAAAAGTTTGTTAACATCGAGTATTGATTTAAGTGTCAGGAAGTCGTTTCTGAAAGTATTTGTATGGAGTGTAGCCTTGTATGGAAGTGAAACGTTGACGATAAACAGTTTGGACAAGAAGAGAATAGAAGCTTTCGAAATGTGGTGCTACAGAAGAATGCTGAAGATTAGTTGGGTAGATCACATAACTAACGAGGAGGTATTTAATAGAATTGGAGAGCAGAGGAGTTTGTGGTACAACTTGACTAGAAGAAGGGATCGGTTGGTAGGACATGTTCTGAGGCATCAAGGGATCACCAATTTAGTATTGGAGGGCCGCGTGGAGGGTAAAAATCGTAGAGGAAGATACAGAGATGAATACACTATGCAGATTCAGAAGGATATAGGTTGGAGTAAGTACTCGGAGAGGAAGAAGCTTGCACAGGATAGAGTAGCATGGAGAGCTGCATCAAACCAGTCTCAGGACTGAAGATCACAACAACAACAAGTATAGTTCACACATCTGAACTTGTTTGATTTAAATTAGCGTTGCAGTGTACAGCTCAACTAAGTGCCGCAATGGCGAGGAGTAATGCCCGGGGGAGTGTGTTTTGTAACAAGTGTCTACTATCACTGTGGATAGTTACCTTTTTTATCCGAGAAGGAGTTGTGGATAGCACTTGCCGTGCACCATGAATTGTTTCCTCATTTGTTCTACGACACAGACAAACACAAAATATCATTCATGTTTCATCATTTTAAAAATAAGTGTTCCAAGAAAAGTCTTTCATTCTACAGTTTAGTTAGGTGCTAACGTTTGTGATAATGCGGGGGTACTAGCCAATGCCTGAGTGCACACAGGGGTGATGGTCTAAGAAAGGTTGCGAACCGCTGCTCTAGATTAGTTTCTAGTCACTCCCCCCAACACTTCACTCCATTACCAAACTGACAGTCCCTTGATAACTGGAGACGTGTCCTATCCCAACTTGTGCCATAAATGTCTTTCCTCCCCAGTTCTTTTCAGTACTTCCGCATTAATTACGTGATCTATCCTTTTAGCTTTCAACGATCCTTTATAGTACCAGATTTCGAGAGCTTGTATTCTCTTCTTGCCTGAACTGCGTGGTCCATAGTACTGCAAATTTTATATCTGATAAGGAGCGAGGATCGATATCATTCCCATAAGTTTTATTCTTCCAAATTAATTTTATCCTATACTTTTATCTTAAAATTCTTCCGTGGGTTCGTGTTTGCATAAAAAAAAGTATGGGATTGTGGGTCCGCCTTGATGCAAAACACTTTTTATTTCCATACTAGTTTCAGTGACAATAGTGCCTTCATCAGAAGGTTTTTTAATTCTAAAACATACAAAAACAGCACATTTATAAACCATGTAAAACAATATTACATGCGTACTGCTTGTTTCCAAAATTTTTCAGTGAATAGTTTCAGAAGACGTTATTTACCTTACGTCACAGCACGGTTTCTACGACTGTTGCCGCTGTTTCCGTAAAAAGCATGCTGTGGTGTAAAATAAATAAGGTATTATGAAACTGTTAAAAGAAGACATTTCGAACCAAGCAGTACACCTGTAATAATGTTATACAATGTTTATAAGCATTCTATTTTTGCATGTTTTAGAATGAAAAAGCCTTCTGATGATGGCGCTGTTGGCTCTGAAACTATTTTGGAAATAAATAAATAAAAAAGTGGTTTGCATCAAGGCGAACCTACAGTCCCACATTGTTGTAAATTTATTCGTAGACCATGTCTTGACGTATCTAATCTATTTTGCATAATTATTTTTTACACCTTACTCGAAATCGTTTTAAGCGCCTTGTATTTATTGTTGTATGTAATATGCTACGTGTCTGTTCCCCATTTTCGGGCTTGGAGAGAAGACAAGTCCTGTAGTTACGAGGCAGTGTCTTGCTATTTATTGTCCAAATTTGTTGTGCTGCACTGTTGGCTGTATCATTGCCGTGCAGTTTGCGCCTTCAGTGTTTTGTCATCACTTGCAATGTATACTCAAAGAAAGGCATATGTAAGACAGCTGTTGCCGCGTTGTGTATGAGTACCCAAGCCATTGGGAGACATTTAGAGCAGGTAAAATATGTATTTTTATTGCGCTCTGTTGTAGATGAATTTTCCTGTCATGTCCTCTTGCGGATTACGAATGTATCATCACCTAGAAAGCTGTATGTTGTCAACAAATGTATAGTGTTGCGACATGCGGCTTACAACTGTTATTGATGGAATGTACTGTCTCTGATTAACGCAGAAGCAGTCTCAAGTTGTGAATGTGTTTTCACGCCAACGACCTTAGCTTACGTGTAAACGGCATGCTACAACATTGACTTTTAGCGACTTACGAGAATGATGTTAACATTGTAGCATTTCAGATAATTTACATCATTTAACAATACACTGCGCTTCGCATGTATACATGCCAGAGAATTTTAAAATCTGTAACATGTATAATTTTCACTATTTTCGTAATGTACTACTGTCTACATGATATGTTTGTATGGCTCTGTATATTCAAGTACACCCTGTGCTTCATTTGCGTACTCTTTCAGTTTTTGAAGTAACTCTTGAAAATGATCCAAATGCGGAAATTGCAACTGTGAAATAACTTATAGCCAGGGACGAATATGATGTCCTTCAAAATAGACTATGAAAAAGTAATCATATGTACAACGCTACAACAGACAAATATCTCCAGAAGAGACTTCCTTACGTTGATTTAACAAATTCGTTTTTTTTTCAGACAGGCTTTTTTTTTTTTTTTGCTACAGAGTAAGAGGGTGACACCATATACACTACTGGCCATTAAAATTGCTACACAAACATGCAGATGATAAACGGGTACTCATTGGACAAATATATTATACTAGAACTGACATGTGATTACATTTTCACGCAATTTGGGTGCATAGATCCTGAGAAGAACAACCACCTCTGGCCGTAAATAACGGCCTTGATACGCCTGGACATTGAGTCAACAGAGCTTGGATGGCGTGTACAGGTAGCTTCACGATACCACAGTTCATCAAGAGTAGTGACTGGCGTATTGTGACGAACCAGTTGCTCGGCCACCATTGACTAGACGTTTTCAGTTGGTGAGAGATCTGGAGAATGTGTTGGCCGGGCCAGCAGTCGAACATTTTCTGTATCCAGAAAGGCCAGTACAGGACCTGCAACATACGGTCGTGCATTATCCTGCTGAAATGTAGGGTTTCGCAGGGATCGAATGAAAGGTAGAGCCACGGGTCGTAACACATCTGAAATATAACGTCCACTGTTCAAAGTGCCGTCAGTGCGAACAAGAGGTGACCGAGACGTGTAACCAATGGCACCCCGTACCATCTCGCCGGGTGATACGCCAGTATGGCGATCATAAATACACGCTTCCAATGTGCGTTCACCGCGATGTCGCCAAACACGGATGCGACCATCATGATGCTGTAAACAGAACCTGGATTCAACCAAAAAAAAAAAAAAAAAAATGGCGTTTTGCCATTCGTGCACCCAGGTTCGTCGTAGAGTACACAACCGCAGGCGCTCCTGTCTGTAATGCAACGTCAAGGGTAACCGCAGCCATGGTCTCCGACCTGATAATCCATGCTGCTGCAAACGTCGTCGAACTGTTCATGCAGATGGTTGTTGTCTTGCAAACGTCCCCCATCTGTTGACTCAGGGATCGAGACGTGGCTGCACGATCCGTTACAGCCGTGCGGATAAGATGCCTGTCATCTGGACTGCTAGTGATACGAGGCCGTTGGGATCCAGCACGGCGTTCCGTATTACCCTCCTGAACCCACCGATTCCATATTCTGCCAACAGTCACTGGATCTCGGCCAACGGGAGCAGCAATGTCGCGATACGTTAAATCGCAATCGCGATAGGCTACAATCCGACCTTTATCAAAGTCGGAAACGTGGGGGTACACATTTATCCTCCTTACACGCGGCATCACAACAACGTTTCGCGCCGGTCAGCTGCTGTTTGTGTATGAGAAATGGGTTGGATACTTTCCTCATGTCTGCACGTTGTAGGTGTCGCCACTGGCGCCAACCTTGTTTGAATGCTCTGAAAAGCTAATCATTTGCATATCACAGCATCTTCTGCCTGTCGGTTAAATTTCTTCGTGGTGTAGCAATTTTAATGGTCAGTAGTGTAGCATTCCAACAAGCGTTGTGCTCGGACTAATCACCTTAGTAGTGACTTTTTTATACTCAGTCCGGCTTTTTAAGCTGTTTTACCATTTTCTCAGTAAAAATAATTTTTCTTCTTTTAGACGCAAGAAAATCTTAAAACGTGGGTCTGTAGCTGCATAGTCCGCCGACCAATAATTTTAGCGAAATTTGTCACATTTCGTTCTTCACTGTAACGTGGACAATATTCACTGAATAATATATCTTGAGTAGGAGCGATGGGTACACCTATTACCTTTCGGCATTGTGAGTATATTTTAGACAGTACAAAGCTGACATTGTATATTACACTTTTTCACGTAGGTCGCACCTGATGATGCGGCTTTAGGCCGCGAAACCGGTTGTGTATCAATAAAACAATTATTCCACCCGTTGCCTGCAGAAATTTTTTTGATATTTTCTTGCTGTTGTTGTCTTTTTATGTGCTTTCTACTGCGGCCATCACCAGTTACTTTACTGCCCAAATAGCAGAACACATTTACGAATTCCCGTGTCTCATTTCCTAGCCTTATTCTCTGAACATCGCCGGACTTAATTCGGTTACGTTTCATTACTCTCGTTATCTATAACAACATGTCGTAGATATCACACATTAGAAGAACAGGAAATCGATAAATAACGTATCAAACTGATCATAATGAGGTCTAGTTTTGTTGTAAAAAAAGATATTTAATTGCTTGAAAGTAACCATGATAGTTAAGAAAACTTATTTAGTTACTTGAGGAAAATTAAAATTGAAAAATTTCAAGAAGTGTTGCTGGTAGCTTTGTAAATGAAGCGTCAAAAAGTTCATCGTTTCATGTCCTAGCCATTTTTTGAGTAAAAATTACATTAGTTTGGTATTTAAATATCAAGAAAAGAAACAGGTCAATTGTTCTGTAAAATGAGTTGTGTAAATATATGAAATAAAGCAGAGAAAGATTTGCCACGCCTTTGAATGATGCTCGAAATTTTGTACAGCAGTTGAGGTGCCGTCTGGGTACTTGAAGTACAGCATGTAAGACGGGATCTTGTAGAGGATATTTGCTCTACCAGAGTTCGAGGATCATTTTACAAAACATTTGACCGTTTTTTTCAAAAATTTTGGTTTGCTTTACGGCCGGCTCAACGTACAGAGAAAATAACTTCTGGGATGGGCTACAACCCTGTTTCACCCGTTTCTCAATCGTTATTTCCCTTCCATGGCCTTCGGTTATCAAAACTGCAATCCGGTTTGTGTTCAACTTGTGAATTGCCTTCCTCTCTCTGTGTGGTATCCCTGCCAGCTTCAGAATTTCAAATAAGTGCACTGCAGTCAACGTTATCAAAAGCTTTGTCTAGATGATATAAACGTGAGTTTGCTTTCCTTACCCTGTATTCTAAGAGAAATCGTACGGTTAATATTGCCTCGCGCGTCCCTAAATTTGTCTGGAAACCAAATTGACCTTCTCTAACACCACGTTTTTTTAAATTTTTTCATTCCATTGGGTCATAGAATCAAAATATTATGAAGACACTTAGCCATTATGTATATCGACATCAGCCTACACGTTTTTATATTTATTTTTAAAATTGGTTTCAGTTGAAACATAAGTTAGCATATAACCAAATAAGATAAAAACAAGGGAAGAACTGTATGAGACAATTAGTGTGAGTATAGCATTACAATAAAGGCACACATTTTTCATATGATATCTAATTGCCGGCCTGTGTGGCCAAACGGTTCTAGGCGCTTCAGTCTGGAGCCGCGCGACCAATACGATCCTGCCTCGGGCGTGATGTCCTTAGGTTAGTTAGGTTTAAGTAGTTCTAAGGTCTAGGGGACTGATGACCTCAGATGTTAAGTCCCATAATGCTCAGAGCCATTTGAAGCCATATCTAATTATGTAGGTTTCATATTCAGGAAGAAAAGCTTCTAAAATTGTGACTTTTCCTATAAGAAAGATTAATGAAATGGTATATACCTGTGGCAGTGGATCTTTTTGTGAAGCTAAGACTTTCTCTGCGAGAAAAACAAACGTAATTTTTTAAAACATTCTATAGTGAAATTGTTCTATGATGATTGCATTTATCACCTTATCGTATGCAGCGAAACTTGGTAGATATTCCAATGCGTTGAAGTGGAACCGATTTATGCTGCGAAACAGTTAGTTTCAACTCTGGCCACCAGGTGCAAATCTGACGCTGTGAATGCGAGAAAGACGTAGAGAACTGTTTCAGATGTTACGGATTAGGTAGAAAATGCGAAACAAATGAGAAAAACATAAAGTTGATTTTAGTATTAACCGCCACTTAGAGAAGATTTTCAGTATGAGCTCCGGAGACGTCGAAGGAATGGTGCATCCGTAAAACGCCGTGATCGAGAGTTGCTCGCAGCGGTTCCGATGGAATCTAAGCAGAGTGGTCTCGAATACCGGCCTTCAGACCAGGTACAGGCCGAACATGTCTCTGGTAGACGCATTGGTTTACGCATCCTCAGAGCCAAAAGTCACACGGATTCAGGTGAAGTTATCTTGCAGGCCGTGCATCTGGAAAAGCTCTAGACATAACATGTTCATGAGAGACTGCATTAAGTAGATGTTTCACCAGGCGAACAATATGATGTGTTGCCCCCATCTTGCATGAAAACAGCTCCGCTATTCCAAAGCAGGAATAACGCGCTGTACAGGGAGGTCTAGACGAAGTACACCTCACAGCCCCTCTGATAAGGGGACGCCACGACGTTTGGAACGCGGATTTACTGCAGACTTCGTACACTCGTAGTACTCCATGAGAACAACAAAATGTGTAAGCAGTAACGCGTACTTCTCAAGCGTTATTGAGGAAATCGCAACATAATTTCGGTCGTCAAATATATACACGGTGTTACAAAAAGTTACGGCCAAACTTTCAGGAAACATTCGTCACACACAAATAAAGAAAAGATGTTATGTGGACATGTGTCCGGAAACCCTTAATTTCTATGTTAGAGCTCATTTCAGTTCCGTCAGTATGTACTGTACTTCCTCGATTCACCGCCAGTTGGCCCAATTGAAGGAAGGTAATGTCGACTTCGGTGCTTGTTGACATGCGACTCATTGCTCTACAAAAAATGGTTCAAATGGCTCTGAGCACTATGGGACTCAACTGCTGTGATCATAAGTCCCCTAGAACTACTTAAACCTAACTAACCTAAGCACACACACACATGCCCGAGGCAGGATTCGAACCTGCGACCGTAGCAGCAGCGTGGCTCCGGACTGAAGCGCCTAGAACCGCACGGCCACCGCGGCCGGCATTGCTCTATAGTACTAGCATCGAGCACATCAGTACGTAGCATCAACAGGTTAGTGTTCATCACGAACGTGGTTTTGCAGTCAGTGCAATGTTTACAAATGCGGAGTTGGCGGATGCCCATTTGATGTACGGATTAGCACGGGGCAATAGCCGTGGTGCGGTACGTTTGTATCGAGACAGATTTCCAGAACGAAGGTTTCCCGACAGGAAGACGTTCGAAGCAATTGATCGGCGTCTTAGGGAGCACGGAACATTCCAGCCTATGACTCGCGACTGGGGAAGACCTAGAACGACGAGGACACCTGCAATGGACGAGGCAATTCTTCGTGCAGTTGACGATAACCCTAATGTCAGTCAGAGAAGTTGCTGCTGTACAAGGTAACGTTGACCACGTCACTGTATGGAGAGTGCTACGGGAGAACCAATTGTTTCCGTACTAACTATCAGCAGCTGATTGGCCTCCACGGGTACACTTCTGCGAATGGTTGATCCGACAATGTGTCAATCCTCATTTCAGTGCAAATGTTCTCTTTACGGATGAGGCTTCATTCCAACGTGATCAAATTGTAAATTTTCACAATCTACATGTGTGGGCTGACGAGAATCCGCACGCAATTGTGCAATCACGTCATCAATACAGATTTTCTGTGAACGTTTGGGCAGGCATTGTTGGTGATGTCTCGATTGTGCCCGACGTTCTTCCACCTACGCTCAATGGAGCACGTTATCACGATTTCATACGGGATACTCTACCTGTGCTGCTAGAACACGTGCCTTTACAAGTGCGACACATGTGGTTCATGCACGATGGAGCTCCTGAACATTTCAGCGGAAGTGTGCGTACGCTTCTCAACAACAGATTCGGTAACCGATGGATTGGTAGAGGCGGACCAATTCCGTGGCCTCCACGCTCTCCTGACCTCAACCCTCTTGACTTTCATTTATGGGGGCATTTGAAAGCTCTTGTCTACGCAACCCCGGTACCAAATGTAGAGACACTTCGTGCTCGTATTGTGGACGGCTGTGATACAATACGCCATTCTCCAGGGCTGCATCAGCGCATCAGGGATTCCGTGCGACGGAGGGTGGATGCATCTATCCACGCTAACGGTGGACATTTTGAATGGGGTGTCACCGCCAGACACCACACTTGCTAGGTGGTTGCCTTTAAATCGGTTGCGGTCCGCTAGTATACGTCGGACCCGCGTGTCGCCACTATCAGTGATTACAGACCGAGCGCCGCCACACGGCAGGTCTAGAGAGACTTACTAGCACTCGCCCCAGTTGTACGACCGACTTTGCTAGCGATGGTTCACTGACAAATTACGCTCTCATTTGCCGAGACGATAGTTAGCATAGCCTTCAGCTACGTCATTTGCTACGACATAGCAAGGCGCCTTTACCAGTTACTATTGATATTGTGAATAATGTACAGTCAAAAGCGACGTAAACCAGTAAGTATTCCACCAGCGACGTCCGTTTTTCTAAATTCTAATTTCGTTGTCCTGTTCCAGACCTCACGCCAGCGTGCGTGAGCTAAAACGCGTGCCTTTCGGCTTCCTCTAGTGACCCGGTGTTGGCTCTCATGCCAACCCACAACATTGAACATTTCTTGTAACATAGTGTTTGGAATCACGCTGGTACGTTCTGCTGCTGTGTGTTTCCATTCCATGATTAATGTGTTTTGAAGAGAAGTAATAAAATGAGCTGTAACATGGAAAGCAAGCGTTTCCGGACACATGTCCACATAACATATTTTCTTTCTTTGTGTGTGAGGAATGTTTCCTGAAAGTTTGGCCGTACCTTTTTGTAACACCCTGTGTACCTGTGCGTGACCATTTTTACCATGAATCGGCAGCAGCCGCATGGTCGCCTGCACGGTAGCTCAGCGTGTTCGGTCAGAGGGTTAGCTCCGTCTGTAATAAAAAAAAAAAAAAACTGAGTTAATCGATCGACAACGAACTTAAACGGGTGTCCTACGACGTCCGTCCCGAGCAGATGCAACGAACAAAAGCGAACAAAATGAAATAAAAATAAAAAGTTGTTAGCGTTCAAGCCCTATAATCACTGGATCGATAGATCGAGTCCCGCTCGTAAGTTTTTTTTTTAAATTCCTAACACAGTCATGTTGTTTATTATTTATATTAAAGTTGATATAATGGGGAAAATACGTGAAATCGGATGAACTTTTATTAAATTTACAATGTTATTTGGCAGTCTATAAATTTTTACTATCACAAATAATGTAATATTCATGACTATCGACTAGCAAACGATCAAACGCATAAAGTGATACTGAAAATGTATGCTTGTCCTTGATTTGAGAAATCCCTCCTACCTGGAAGGAGCCCGAAACGAGTTGCTACCTCCAAGTTTTGACCGGCACAGACGTCTTTCGAAAGATGTACAGTTTAGTCGTCGCTTTCGACATTACGTGTACAAGTTGCAGGATGGTATTTTTCGTAAAAAAATGGAAAAATATAAAGTTACACGGCGCCAGCTGCATTGAATAAATGCTATGTTTCCGCATAAGCAAAGTCTTTTGAGGTTTTTCATGAAAAACAAACATCGTTAACTTCTTCAAAAACCTCTCTTTCAGACTATAGTTTGGAAGCAAACCATGCATAACGCAGCATTTCCTTAAATATCGGCGCTGATAATTGGTCATGCAGTATCGAGTGCATTTTAATAGCGTCTTCACGAGAAGCAATTTCTCGTTCTCTTTCGGTTAAATACGAACAATTTTGAAGACAAGCATACATTTTCAGTATCACTTAATGCGCTTGGTCGTTTACTAGTAGATAGTTATGAATATTATATTATGTGAGATAACAAAAATTTGTAGACTGCCGAATAACATTGTAAATTGTATGAAACTTCATCCGATTATACGTATTTTCTGCATTATATTGTAATATGAATAGTAAAGAACACTACTGTTAGAATAAAAAAAAAAAACTGACGAACGGGACTCGATTCATCGATCCAGCGATTACGGGCCTTAAACGCTAAACATTTTTTTTTTCATTTTGTTCGTTGTTTATCGTTGTTTGGTCGTTGCGGACGTCACATGACGTCCGTTAAACTTCGTTTGTTGATCCTTCCACTCAGTTTTTTATTACAGAGGCCAAGCAGCTCTCTGACTGATTACTCTGAGCTACCATGTCGGCTATCAGCATCCTTCCCTTTCGAAATTTGTTTAATTAATTTTCAGATGCGAATCTACCACTCGGCTGCCGCCGCTTCGTGGTAAAAATGGCCACGCACAGGTATATATATTTGACGACTGTAATGATCTTGCGATTTTCTCAATAACGCTTGAGAAGTGCACGCTACTGCTTACGTCCTCGTGGGGCACTAAGAGTGTACGAAGTTTGCAGTAAGTCCGCGTTCCAAACGTCGTGGCCTCCCCTTGTGAGTGTGTGTATTGTCTTCAAAGGAGAATAAAAGTGCTTGCGAATCCATATCGCCACAGTGATTACGAGTGCGATGGCTCTTCGTGCAGAACACGCGGTTCTGTGTATTCCCTGTAGTCTGCTGCGTACAGTGTGCCTCGAGACACACCACGGAATGTTGCCCAGCCAACCGTCGTCAACTTCGATCTGTGCCAGGAACCGAAGAGCAAATTCAGAGCGTTGCTGCGGATCACGAGGTTTCAGTTGCTGCACCATCTGGACCTTGTGCAGGTACCAGTATATAAAAGACAGCAAAACTGTTGACCACGGGGTGGACGATTCTCTCGACACTGTACGGGTATTAGCTCGTGCTGCATGGTCAGTTGGAGCAACAGCAACCTCGTCTGTAACTTCCGCCGGCCCAGGACGACTTCATCTTCGAGGAGCCGCACCAGGCTCACGCACCTCATGCTTTCGAATTGCATCTTCATCTTCCTTAAATCATTTTATCACGTCGAGCATCTCCTCAGATATTTCAGTGGCCGATAGTGCACAGCGCCAGATTTGCACCTGGTGGCAAAAATTGGAACAATTTTTTTTTTTTTTTTTTTTTTCCAGCGTAAACCGCTTCCGCATTAACGCAATGCCACATCAATCACGTTTTGCTACCCTACGATGATTACAGCCCACCAAGGACCTCTATGAGTAACTGCAGTTTCATTCTAATTCTACCCATCCACTGTATAAGACATCCTCTTCAACAAAGTATAAATCACATTTTGGAGAAGGTATTAACTGTAACAGATGTCTCGTTTAATTCGTCTGCATCTGATACGATTTTGAGTGATAACTGAAGCAGTTTCTCCTCTCGTGAGCGCCGAGTTGAGAAAGAAAGGGTGGCGTGGAATCTGTTGGCGAATCTGCCAGTGTCGTGTGCCTTTTGTGTCACGGTGCATGTCGACTTTGTCCATTCCGTTTTTCGGTGATTGACGAGTGTGCTATGAAAATCACCGTGTGGTAGGGGTTTGCCGGTGGGAGGCGGACGCTTCACCATTTTAGGGGGTTGGTCTGCAACACCAACATTTCCCGCTATCCACTGTATGATTGACCAGCTCACGCAGCTGTTTTACTCTATTGAGACTTCTCTGTACATTGCTTTCCGCGCGATTTGCGGTTTTTCCTTCCGCTGCCATCGTAACGGGTTGTACAGCGTTCGTCGAGGCAGTACCTACGTCTACATTTATACTCCGCTAGCCACCAAGCGGTGTGTGGCATAGGGCAAAATTCGCGGCAAAGTCATATTCCCCCCCCCCCCCCCCCCCCGCCCGCTCTCTGTTGCACTCGCCAATCGCGCGAGGGAAAAATGACTGAACACCTCAGTTCGAGCTCTAATTTCCCTTATCTTTGAATGGTGATAATTGCGCGATTTGAAAGTTGGTGGTAATAATATATGCTGTACATCCTCGGCGAAGATCGGATTTCGGAATTTAGTGAGCAGCCCCTTCTGTTTAGCGCGTCGTCTATCTGCAAGTGTGTCCCACTTGAAACTTTCTATGAGATTTGTAACGCTCTCGCGATGGCTAAATGTACCAGTCAAGAATCTTGCCGCTCTTCTTTGGACCTTCTCAGTCTCTTGAATCAGACCCACCCGGTAAGGGTCCCATAAGAACAATACTCAAAGATGGACGAACTAACGTATTGTAAGCAAATTCCTATGTTGAAGGACTGCATCGCTTCAGGATTCTACCAATAAACCGCAATCTAGAGTTCGCCTTGCCCGCCACTTGTGTAATCTGATCATTCCATTTGAGGCTGAGTTTATCAGCTCGTAAATGACCCACCACGGTAGCCGAAAGCGCTAACTCGCTGCTTCCTGGACTCGGGTAGGCGCGCCGGCCCCGAATCGAATCCGCCCGGCGGATTTAACGACGAGGGCCGTTGTGCCGGCCAGCCTGGATGTGAGTTTTAGGCGGTTTTCCACATCCCACTAGGTGAATACCGGGCTGGTCCCCATGTTCCGCCTCAGTTACACGGCTCGCGGACATCTGAACACTTTCGCACTATTCCATCGATTACACTCGATGCAGACAGCTGGGGTGCACTAATTTTGTCCCAGGGGGTACGGGGTAGCGGCAGGAAGGGCATCCGGCCACCCCTTAAACGTTAACATGCCAAATTCGATTAACGATGGCTGATCCTGCGTACCTGCAGGGCAAGGCTCAAGCGATAGATAGATAGAATTATCAGCTCGTAAATGGAGTGGTAAAGGTCCAACACCTCTGCGCTTAATAGCGATCCCAGCTACATCTACATCAACATAAATACTCCGTGAAGACACCTAACTGCGTGTTGTCGAGGGTACTTCTGATACAGTTAACTGATGCACCCTACTCTACTCCACTCGTGAATGGCGCGCAGGAAGAATCGTTGTTGGTAAGTCGTCGTATCAACTCTAATTTCTCGGAATTTCTCGTCGTGGTCATTTCGCGAGATGTGCATGGGAGGGAGTAATATTTCGTCCAATTCTTCCCGGAAAGTACGATATTGCGCTGCCAGTGTTATTCTGATTTACGCTGCCAAGTTTCTTGCGTGTCCGAAAGAACAGATACTGCGGCGACGGCGACTACAGCCGTTATGAAATACAGTAAATGTATTGGCAGTTGCAAATATGGACAACCACCAGTTGTGCAATGGAATGACGACAGTGAAAATTTGTGCCGGACCGGGACCCGAAGCCGTATTTCCCGCTTGTCCCGAGCGGTCGCCTCAAAAAATGGTTCAAATGGCTCTGACCACTATGGGACTCAACTGCTGTGGTCATAAATCCCCTAGAACTTAGAACTACTTAAACCTAACTAACCTAAGGACATCACACACATCCATGCCCGAGGCAGCATTCGAACCTGCGACCGTAGCGCTCGTGCGGTTCCAGACTGTAGCGCCTAGAACCGCTCGGCCACTCCGGCCGGCTGCTGTCGCCTCACCATTTGGCCGTCAGAGCAGGACTCAAGACCACACCCAAACTTGCAAATGTCGTGAACATGCATGCCCGTCTAAAGGAACGTTGCATCGTAATTCGGAATAACACACGCTCTGCAGTATCGTATTTACCCGCCGACATCGGGCAGGCGACTTTCAGGTAAAGTCTCCCCTGTACGGGAATATACATGACGGACGTACTTGTAGAGGTTGAAGACACATGGCTGACGACACATGGAGACTTGGGTGTGGTCGTGAGAGGTGCGCGGATAGCCAAGTGTTGAGGCGAACGCTTGCAATAAGCGGGAAATACGAATTCGAGTGCCGGTCCGGCTCAAATTTTCACTGTCGTCATTCCACTCTGCAGGTGATGGGGCCGGCCGGGATGGCCGAGCGGTTCTAGGCACTACAGTCCGGAATCGCGTGACCGCTACGGTCGTAGGTTCGAATACTGCCTCGGGCATGGATGTGTGTGATGTCCTTAGGTTAGTTAGGTTTAAGTAGTTCTAAGTTCTAGTGGACTGATAGCCTAAGCTAATAAGTCCCATAGTGCTCAGAGCCATTTGAACCTTCTATCAGTTCCAGAATGAGATTTTCACTCTGCAGCGGAGTGTGCGCTGATATGAAACTTCCTAGCAGATTAAAACTGTGTGCCTGGCCGAGACTCGAACTCGGGACCTTTGCCTTTCGCGGGCAAGTACTCTACCAACTGAGCTACCCAAGCACGACTCACGTCCCGTCCTCGCAACTTTACTTCTGCCAGTACCTCGTCTCCTACCTTCCAAACTTAACAGAAGCTCTTCTCCCAACCTTGCAGGTCTCGAGTTCGAGTCTCGGCCCGGCACACAGTTTTAATCTGCCAGGAAGTTTCTTGTTTCAGTTATCTGGTAAGGATCCCGTATTGATGACAATTACTCAAGATTCGATGGAAGAAGCCTCTTACAAGCCACTTCCTTCGTGGATGAGTTGCATTTTCTTGACACTCTTCTTATGAGTCACATCCGGGCGTCCGCTTTTCCTATTTATTTTAAGTGGTCTTTCCACTAAAGGACGCTCTCGATAGTTAACCTTCGATACTGTTTCCAACGATCTGTCATCAGTAGTGTAGCTGAACTGTAGTGGATTTCTTTTCCAATGTACACTATGTGATTAAAAGTATCCGAACACCCCCCCCAAAAACCTACTTTTTCATATTAGGTGAATTGTGCTGCTATCTACTGCCATGTACTCCGTATCAGCGACCTCAGAAGTCATTAGACATCGTGACAGCGCAGAATGGGGCGCTCAGCTGAGTTGACGGACTTGGAACGTGGTCAGGTGATTGGGTGTCACTTGTGTCATACGTCTGTACGCAAGATTTCCACACTCCTAAACATCTCTAGATCGAGTGTTTGCCATGTGATGGTGAAGTGGAAACGTTAAGGGACACGTACAGCACAAAAGCATACAGGCCGACCTCGTCTGTTGACTGACAGAGACCGCCGTCAGTTGAAAATGGTCGTGATGTGTAATAGGCAGACACCTATCAAGACCATCACACAGGAATCCCAAACGGCATCGGGAGGTGAGAAGACTTGGATTTCATGGTCGAGCAACTGCTCATAAGACACACCTCAGAGCGGTCAACGCCAACGACACGTCGCTTGGTGTAAGGAGCGTAAACATTGGACGATTGAACAGTGGAAAAAAGTTGTCTGGAGTGACGTATCACGGCACACAATGTGGCGAACCGGTGGCAAGGTATGGGTCTGGCGAATGCCCAGTGAGCATCGTTTCAAAAATGTGCGTGAGTTCTTAAGGGACCAAACTGCAGAGGTCATCGGTCCCTAGGCTTACACAGTACTTAAATTAACTTAAACTAAGCTGTGCTAAGAACAACACACACAGACCCATGCCCGAGGGAGGACTCGAACCTCCGACGGGAAGGGCGAGCATCGTTTGCCAGCGTGTCTAGTGCCAACAATAAAATTCGGAGGCGGTGTTGTCAAGGTGTGGTTGTGAGTTTCATGTAGAGGGCTTGCACCCCTCGTTGTTTTGCGTGGCACTATCACAGCACAGGAGTACATTGATGTTTTAAGCACCTTCTTGCTTCCCACCGTTGGAGAGCAATTAGGGGTGGCGACGGCATCTTTCAACATAATCATGCACCTGTTCATAATGCACGGCCTGTGGCGGAGTGGTTACACGACAATAATATCCCTGTAATGGACTGGCCTGCACAGAGTCCTGTTCCGAATCCTATAGAAGACGTTTGGGATGGTTTGGAACGCCGACTTCGTGCCAGGCCTCAACGACCGACAGCGATACCTCTCTCCTGAGTGCAGCACTCCGTGAAGAATGCACTACCATTCCCCAATAAACCTTCCAGCACCAGATTGGACGTATTCCAGCGAGAGTGGAAGCTGTCATCAAGGCTAGGGTGGGGCAACACCATACTGAATTCCAGCATTACCGATGGAGGGTACCACGAGCTTGTAAGTCATTTTCAGGCAGTTGTCCGGATACTTTTGATCACATAGTGTATGTGAAATATGTTACATGTATTTAGGTTCTCAGTCAGCTGCCAGAGCCAATGCTGCAAATCGATACTGTCTTATGGCGCTGCTACTTTCTTGTAGACAACCGCATCATCTGTGAACAGCCTTAGAGAGCATCCGACACTTTCTGCTAGATCATTTATATTCACTATAAACAAAAACGGTCCTATCACACTTCCATTGGGTGCTCCACTAATTCCTTTTGCATTTGCCGATTTTATTCCGTTAAGAGCGACATGTTGAGTGCTGTCTGCAAGAAAGTCTTGATCCAGTCGCAAATCTCGTTGGATACTCTGTAAGCTCGCATGATTTTCACCAAACGGCAGTGCGGGTCGGCGTCAGATGCCTTCCTGGAGTCAGGAAACGGCATCAACCTGAGCCTTGTGGATCTCGTGGAGAAACAGAGCGAGCTAAGTATCGCAAGATCTCTGTTTGCGAAATCCATGTTCAATTTTATACAGGAAGTTTTTGTTCTCCAGAAAAGTCATATTTCTTGAGCGTACAGTATTCAACAGACTGACGTTAACGACATAGGCCTAAAAGTGTGTTCAGATGTCCTACGACCCTTCTTCAAAATGGGAATGACCTGCGCTTTTTTCCAGTTGCTAGGTACCTTTTGTTTCCCTAGTGATCTATGATAAATTGGTGCCAGGAGTGCAGCAACTTCTTTCGCCTAAATCCGTGTAGAATCTTTAGGGGCGGACCTGTTAACAAGCTTCTGCAGTGAAAGAATTTCGGAACTCCGAACTAGTATTTCGAACTTTTGTCTGTTCTCATGCGTTCAGCCGCCAATATACTCGCTGAGACAATGAATCGCTTAGTACTGATTTTGCCGCTCGGGATTAGCCGAGCGGTCTAGGGCGCTGCAGCCATGGACTGTGTGGCTGGTCCCAGCGGAGGTTCGAGTCCTCCCTCGGGCATGGGTGTGTGTGTTTGTCCTTAGGATAATTTAGGTTAAGTAGTGTGTAAGCTTAGTGACTGATGACCTTAGCTGTTAAAGTCCCATAAGATTTCACGTAAGAGCAAAACGTCTTAGGGTTTCCGGTCAGATCGGTTGACAAAATTTTACTTTCAGACTCATTGCACACTTTTCTCATTGCTCACGTTCGTAACAAGGATAGTTCCCGCCATGTCTGGTCATAAGAATATGCGGCTCTTGCAGACTTACATTTTGGAAACATCCGTGAACACTTTTTACCAGTGATACCAGTAACAATCCAGTTTTGATAGTGTGCGAGCTGTCATTTCACTCGGGTTTACGGATGTTTTAGTTATTTCCGGACTGATGTGCGCTGACTAAGTCAGATTAAAAGTGTGTAAAATACCGGAACTCGAAGCTGGGACATTTGCCGAATAGTTTCAGATCTGTACACGCGCCCCTGCACAGTAAAAATTCATTCTGGAGGCAATCCTTCCTGGCTGTGTATAAGCCTTGTCTCAGCTGTTTTCTTTTTTGTTTTCGTCGGTATCGGGGGTCAGTTGGAAGCGGGAGTCATCACTGAAGACAACAGTATTTCAGTCAATCAGATTTCAGGGCGAAAGTGTGTTGAAGGCTTCTTGGAGAGGAGACACCAACGTGATTGTCGCCCGCCATTGTGCTGGGCTGTCAGAGGACTCCTTTGGTTGTCTTCTGCAGCACTCTGATGGGGCCTGCACATGTTCAGTATTTATTGACAGTACTAGTATGTCTGACCTTCAATATACTTAAGCACTCCGTCTTTAGGCCACAAGTTGCTCATCGGGACCATCCGACCGCCGTGTCATCCTCACTGAGGATGCGGATAGGAGGGGCGTGTGGTCAGCACACCGCTCTCCCGGTCGTTATGATGATTTTCTTTAACCGGAGCCGCTACCATTCGGTCGAGTAGCTCCTCAATTGGCATCACGAGGCTGAGCGCACCCCGAAAAATGGCAACAGCGC
Source organism: Schistocerca cancellata (assembly GCF_023864275.1). Classification (NCBI taxonomy): domain Eukaryota; kingdom Metazoa; phylum Arthropoda; class Insecta; order Orthoptera; family Acrididae; genus Schistocerca; species Schistocerca cancellata. The sequence continues at coordinate 15,340,111 of NC_064637.1, forward strand.
ATGGCGGCCGGATGGTCACCCATCCAAGTGCCGGCCACGCTCGACAGCGCTTAACTTTGGTGATCTGCGTGGAACCGGTGTATCCACTGCGGCAAGGCCGTTGCCGTAATATACTTAAGCGACCTCACATTGTCAATAACTTTGGTAAAAACGACATTTTGTCTATGGAGTGAGTGATTGATTCTTTTGTAAACAAATTTTTTGTTTATTTATAGACACAGTCACATGTTTATGACGCAGTCATAATCGGTTTCGGCCTTTAGCATCTGAAGATGGTCATTCTATGGCCGAAACCGGTTGTGGCTGTCATAAACGTGTGATTGTGTCTATAAATAAACAAAAAAATTTTTACATTATCAATAACACTGACAAAAATTGTCAGTTGACAACAACATTTTACAAAATTAAGATGGCGATCACCTAAAAGGAAGCGTATGCTGCACTTATATTTGCTATAGCTTACAAGCAACAAATAACAAGGAAAAAGAAGAGATGGGTCATAGATTGGTTGAAAAAAGGAACAACTGTTCACATGTTAATTTACTGACCGAAATCGGAGACTTCATAAATTATTTTTCGACAAATTATTAGTGCTGATACGATATAAAATACAGAAACACAATACGTTAATCAGAGAAGCAATCGCAGTCGGCAAGAGATTAGGAGTAAGTTAGCGATATCTGGCAACGGACAGGTCATTCTAAAGCTCGAAGTTTAGTTCTGCAATATCAGCAAGTACAATTGGTAACACTATAGAAGCCTGTGAAGCAATTTTATCTACATATCAACGAGCTGTTCAGGAAAATTATGTAAAATATTTTTTAAAGCTTTGTGGTAATGTGGAGAAATCGACATGCATTTCGCAGACCTCTTACTGGTCATTGCAGATATGACGTATTTTTCGAAATAGGGACGTTTTTGAAACCGCTAAGGAATACAATTAACTGTACTATATTTTGCATGTTGCTGTTATTACGGTCTTCAGTCTAGAGACTGGTTTGATGCAGCTCTCCATGCTACTCTATCCTATGCGAGCCCCTTCATCTCCGAGTAAGTACTGCATCCTTCAGAATCTGCTTAGTGTATTCATCTCTTGGTCTCCCTCTACAATTTTTACCCCCCACGCTTCTCTCCAGTACTAAATTAGCGATCCTTTGATGCCTCAGAACGTGTCCTACCAATCGATCCCTTCTTCTGGTCAAGTTGTGCCACAAATTCTGTTCAGCACCTCCTCATTAGCTACGCGACCTACCCATCTCATCTTCAACATTATTACGTAGCGCCACATTTCAGAAGCTTCTATCCTCTTCTTGCCTAAACTATTTATCGTCCATGTTTCACATCCCTACATCAACTACACTCCGTGCAAATACTTCCATAAATAACTTCCTGACACTTAAATCTGTACTCGATGTTAAATTTCTCATGTGCAGAAAAGCTTTTCATTCCATTGCCAGTCTACATTTTATATGCTCTCTACTTCGACCACGATCAGTGATTTTGCTTAGTAAATAGCAAAACTCACTTACTACTTTTAAGTGTGTCACTTCCTAATCTGATTTCTTCAGCAACAGCTGATTTAATTCGACTACATTCCCTTATCCTCGTTTTCCTTTTGTGGATGTTCATCCTATATCTTCCTTTCGATATACTGTCCATTCCGTTCATAGCCCTATTAAAAATTTTTTGTGTTAAAAGACTTCTTAAAAACCGGATCTGGGGTAAGGTATACTCGACGATGAATTGAAAAAATAAAAAAATAAAAAATGAAATAAACTAAAACAGTGCACACTACCACCATGTGGGTGCTATATAAACCTCTGTCAACATCTGAACGGAGTCAAACTGTTAATAATTGACGTCAAACTTTCAGTATGCGTTGACATACTGAGAATATTTATTTTGTTAATAAAAAAGATTTTCTCTTGCTGCACTATTTTACTGTCTCAAAAGCGTCCGCCTTTTTTTACTTTAAGGCATGATCAGTGGGATCTATAATGATACAATTATCATACACTTTTGTTTTGATGTGATTTATTCGAAGATTATAAAACAGTTTGCTTCCCATTTTTACGTAAGTAAACGATGTATTACAGTTTTTAGTTGGCATCGGCGTTTCCTCTAACCTGGTCACAGGCAGGTCGCACTGCCGCTCTCTTTACAAAAGCACTCCGTCGTCAGGCCACGAGTATCCTACCGGGACCATCCGACCGCCGTGTCATCCTAAGTGGAGGATGCAGATAGGAGGGGCGTGGGGTCAGCACACCGCTCTCCCGGTCGTTATGATGGTATTCTTGACCAAAGCCGCTACTGTTAGGGCGAGTAGCTCCTCAATTGGCATCACGAGGCTGAGTGCACCCCGAAACATGGCAACAGCGCTTGGCGGCCTGTATGGTCACCCATCCAAGTGCCGGCCACGCCCATCAGCGCTTTAGTTCGGTGATCTCACGGGAACCGGTGTATCCACTGCGGCAAGGCCGTTGCCCCTCTATTTACAAAACGTAGGCATGTTTTTGTGTTTCCAGCATTTTTCTTCCCACTTTTCATTTTGTTTGCCCTCGTTGTTGTGATGCTGTACTACTCCTTTGCCACTAATCTAGACATAACACTAATATAAATAAAACTACTTGAGTTCACTGTGCACCTCATCTTGTTTGGTTTGCTTACGTACACATACATGTTTCCATCCTGACGAAGTAGGTTGGCAAAACACCTAATCTCTCGCAAGTTAATACACTTAACAGTGATCAGCCAGAACATTATCAACGCCTACCTTACAGCCAGTATTTCCACCCTTGGCACGGATAACAGCGTAGTGGCTTGGTTGCTTGCTGGAGGTAGCTGGCACCACATCTGCTCACACAAGTCACCTAATTCCCGTAAATTCTGAGGAAGGAGTGATGAGCTCTGACGCCCCAGATGTGTTTGATTGCGCTCAGATGTGGCGAGTTGGGGGGCCAGTACATCAACTGCATCAACTGAAAACTGCCATTGTGTTCCTCGAACCACTCACCACACACCTGGACTTGTGATAAGCTGCATTGTCTTGTTGGGAAAGGCCAGTGCCTCCGGGAAACATGGCCGTCACGAAGGGGTGTACGTGGTTCAAACTGTTCAAATGTGTGTGAAATCTTATGGGACTTAACTGCTAAGATCATCAGTCCCTAAGCTTACTGTGGTATGCGTACTGTAAGACCTTCGGTACACACACCATCAGATTATTTGACTTGTCGCTCTAACGAAGTAGGCGAGTGTCGGCAATATGTCTCGTGGTCTTATCGTGGCGTGTTTATCTTCTGCCGTTAGGTCAGACGATAGAAATGCCACTTGCACGCTTAGAGTAGCAGATTGACGGTGACCAACTTTAAACAGAAGTTGATTAATTTTCACACACATTTATTAAAATAATAACAAGCGTAGACATTATGAAACTTGATTCTGGATGCTGTTTACCATTGACAATCTGAAGTTCCTTTGGTCTTGGTACGTTGATCTTATTCTAACATATCTGTGATACTTGACAAAGTGTCTATACATTTATGTTCATGGCTATGTACAGGAATATGATAATCTTCTTAGGTGCAGACTGAAACTTGACTATAGACTGGTAAAGACTAATACAGACTGGTACAGACTGCTGCAGACAAATGCAGACTGACTAATCGGAGGTCTGTAGACTCGTTATAATACCTCACGCGTTGATGTATCACTGGGCGAGTGTGATCCGCGAGGAGAAAAGGTTCTACGTTAGCAGCAATCTCATTGGCAGCGTTACATATTAATACATGGATCGGCGGAAGCAGAATTTGGTCCGTCTCTAAGGCAGCGCCATCTCGTAGTGCGGAGATGGACGAGCGCTGCGCCTGCGCTGTTGTGCTTAGCGGGGCGCGCTCTAGTGGGGAAGTTGTGGACGCGCTGAGTACCCGGAACTATGTACACAACACTTACACACTGCTTAACCTAAATTATCCTAAGGACAAACACACACACACCCATGCCCGAGGGAGGACTTGAAACTCTGCCAGGACCAGCCGTACAGTCCATGACTGCAGCACCTTAGACCGCTCAGCTAATGCCGCGCGGTGGTGTACGTGGTCTGCAGCCAGTGTACGATACTCCTTGGCCATCACAGTGCCTTGCACGAGCTCCATTGGACCCACGGATAATTACAGCATAATGGAGTCGTCGTCAGCTTGTCTCTGCCCTGCAGTACAGGTGTCAAGGAGCTGTTCCTTCGGATTCGCGCCCTCCCACCGACACGATGAAGAAGGTATCGCGATTCATCAGACCGTGCAGCGCTCTGCCACTGCGCAAACGTCCAGTGCCGATGGTCACGTGCCCACCCCAGCAGTTCCCGATGCTGTGGTGTTAACGTTGGTACATGCACGGGTCATCGATTGTGGTGGCCCATCGTTGGGAGCGTTCGGTGCACTGTGTGTTCAGACACACTTCCACTCTGCCCTGTATTGAAATTCTGATGCTAGTTCCGCCCCAGTTCGCCGCCTGTCTTGTTTTACCAGTCTGCACAACCTACGACGTCTGACATCTGTAATGAGAGATGGCCGCCCAACCTCACGACGTCTGGTTTCACCACGTACTGAAGACACTCACTACAGCAGCCCTCGAATAGCCGAAAAGTGGTGCAGTTTCCGAAATCCCCGTGCTGAGTGCTGAGCCTCCGGGCCACCAAAGTCTGCCCCCGGTCGAACTCAGATCGCTCGCCCCGCCTTCCCCGTTCTACACGCGGAAAGCACGCCCACTGATACTGCACGCACCGCACCGTGCCTGTGTCTGACCAGCAGCCACTGCTCGCCAGGTGACGCTGCTATCGCCTGGACGGGTTTGTGTACACAGTAGGTCGGTGGTCGTTATGTTATGGCTGATCAGTGTAAGTTACAGTTTACAAAACTTTCTCATATTATCTCAATCTCGTATCGTTCACACTTCACTCTGTTCAATTACACATATACACAATTATACATCACATGTGGACTATATACACAAGTGGCATTTAAATTTCTGGCTGCAACAACGGCCGTAACAAAAGGTGATGCTCCAGAAATAAATTAATATGGATCCCATCTGCCGTTTCGGACCTAGGTAGTCCAGGAGGCTTGCCTTGCCTTGGATGGATGGCGATTGCCGACTCTTGTAATCCCGTGCCATTCATTCCCATTTGGGATCCCACTCTCAGCTTATCTGGTAACTGACTGAATAGTTCCGCGACTCCTAAATGGGGGGGGGGGGGGGGGATCTCGAACAGTAAAGATTCCACACGATTTGAAAATGGGTCTGAGCACTATGCGACTTAACTTCTGAGGTCATCAGTCGCCTAGAACTTAGAACTACTTAAACCTAACTAACCTAAGGACATCACACACATCCATGCCCGAGGCAGGATTCGAACCTGCGACCGTAGCGGTCGCTCGGTTCTAGACTGTAGCGCCTAGAACCGCTCGGCCACTCCGGTCGGCCACATGATTTGAAACGTCATTGCCCCTGCGGACACACAGCAGGAAGCTCGTTCTAAGTTTACCAATAAATAAAACAGAGGCACAGTTCATTGTATACAATGATCCGCCAGAAGATTGTAACCGCAGTACCACTATCGATATAAACCCGTCCAGACGATAGCAGCGTCACCTCGCGAGGAATGACTGCTAATCAGACACACACACGGTACTTGTACTGCCGGCCGCTGTGGCCGATCGGTTCTAGGCACTGCTGCTGCGGTCGCAGGTTCGAATCCTGCCTCGGGCATGGATGTATGTGATGTCCTTAGGTTAATTAGATTTAAGTAGTTTCAAGTCTAGGGGACTGATGACCTGAGACTCCCATAGTGCTTAGAGCCATTTGAATCATTTTGGTACATGTACTATCAGTGAGCACGCTGTATGTGTGTAGAACGGGCAAGGCGCGCGATCTGTCTGAGTTTGACCGAGGGCAGATTGTGATGGCCAAGAAACTAGGCAGTAAAATTCTGCAAACTGCACGACTTGTCGGGTGTTCCAAGAATGCTGTGGTGATTGTGTTCAACATGTGGCGAAACCGGGGTCAAACCACGTCCAGACAGCGTGGGGTTGGATAGCCACCCCTACGTACAGATCTACATCTACATGTCTACTCCGCAATTCACATTTAAGTGCTTGGCAGAGGGTTCATCGAACCACAATCATACTGTCTCTCTACCACTCCACTCTCGAACAGCGCGCAGGAGAAACGGACACCTAAACCTTTCTGTCCGAGCTCTGATTTCTCTTATTTTATTTTGGTGATCATTCCTACCTATGTAGGTTGGGCTCAACAAAATATTTTCGCATTCGGAAGAGAAAGTTGGTGACTGAAATTACGTAAATAGATGTCGCCGCGACGAAAAACGTCTTTGCTTTAATGACTTCCATCCCAACTCGCGTATCATATCTGCCACACTCCCTCCCCTATTACGAGCTGCCCTTTTTTGCACCCTTTCGATGTCCTCCGTCAATCCCACCTGGTAAGGATCCCACACCGCGCAGCAATATTCCAACAGAGGACGAACGAGTGTAGTGTAAGCTGTCTCTTTAGTGGACTTGTTGCATCTTCTAAGTGTCCTGCCAATGAAACGCAACCTTTGGCTCGCCTTCCCCACAATATTATCTATGTGGTCTTTCCAACTGAAGTGGTTCGTAATTTTAACACCCAGGTACTTAGTTGAATTGACAGCCTTGAGAATTGTACTATTTATCGAGTAATCGAATTCCAACGGATTTCTTTTGGAACTCGTGTGGATCACCTCACACTTTTCGTTATTTAGCGTCAACTGCCACCTGCCACACGATACAGCAATCATTTATAAATTGCTCTGCAACTGATACTGGTCTTCGGATGACCTTACTAGACGGTAAATTACATCATCATCTGCGAACAACCTGATTGTCACCCAGGTCATTTATATAGATCAGGAACAGCAGAGGTCCCAGGACGCTTCCCTGGGGAACACCTGATATCACTTCAGTTTTACTCGATGATTTGCCGCCTATTACTACGAACTGCGACCTTCCTGACAGGAAATCACGAATCCAGTCGCACAACTGAGACGATACCCCATACGCCCGCAGCTTGATTAGAAGTCGCTTGTGAGGAACGGTGTCAAAAGCTTTCCGGAAATGTAGAAATACGGAATAAACTTGAGATCCCCTGTCGATAGCGGCCATTACTTCGTGCGAATAAAGAGCTAGCTGCGTTGCGCAAGAACGATGTTTGCTGAAACCATGCTGATTACGTATCAATAGATCGTTTCCTTCGAGGTGATTCATAATGTTTGAATAAAGTATATGCTCCAAAACCCTACTGCAATCCGACGTCAATGATATAGGACTGTAGTTCGATGGATTACTCCTACTACGCTTCTTAAACACTGGTGCGACCTGCGCAATTTTCCAATCTGTAGGTACAGATCTATCGGTGAGCGAGCGGTTGTACATGATTGCTAAGTAGGAGCTATTGTATCAGCGTAATCTGAAAGGAACCTAATCTGTATACAATCTGGACCTGAAGACTTGCCCGTATCAAGCGATTTGAGTTGTTTCGCAACCCCTAAGGTATCTACTCTTAAGAAACTCATGCTAGCAGCTCTTCGTGTTTCAAATTCTGAAATATTCCATTCGTCTTCCTTGGTGAAGGAATTTCGGAAAACTGCGTTCAATAACTCCGCTTTAGCGGCACAGTCGTCGGTAACAGTACCATCGGAATTACGCAGCGAAGGTATTGACTGCGTCTTGCCGCTTGTGTACTTTACATACGACCAGAATTTCTTCGGATTTTCTACCAAATTTCGAGACAGTGTTTCGTTGTGGAACCTATTAAAGGCATCTCTCATTGAAGTCCGTGCCAAATTTCGCACGTCTGTAAATTTTAGCCAATCTTCGGGATTTCGCGTTCGTCTGAACTTTGCATGCTTTTTCCGTTGCCTCTGCAACAGCGTTCGGACCTGTTTTGTGTACCATGGGGGATCAGTTCCATCTCTTACCAATTTATGATGTATGAATCTCTCAATTGCTGTTGCTACTATATCTTTAAATTTGAGCCACATCTCGTCTACATTTGCATAGTCAGTTCGGAAGGAATGGAGATTGTCTCTTAGGAAGGCTTCTAGTGACACTTTATCCGCTTTTTTTTAAATAAAATGTCAGTGTCGTAGGCTGGACAGATTGGTAAAACAGGACAGGCGGCGAACTGTGGCAGAAATAACGTCAGACTTTAACGCAGAGTACAAGGGTGTCTCAACACACAGTGCACCGAACACTACTAATGGTGGTGCTCTGCAGCTGACGAGCGTTCATGTGCCAATGTTAACACCACGACATCGGGAACTACGACTGAAACGGGCACATGACCATCGACACCAGACCTTGGCGCAAAGAAAGGGCGTTGCACGGTCCGACGAATGCCGATACCTTCTCCAACACGCCGATGGGACGGCGCGAATCCGTCATTTTCCAGGGGAACTGTTCTACGGGACAGAGACAAGGTGGCGACGGGACCACTATACTCTGGGGAACATTCAGGTGAGGATTCGTGAGTCCGGTGGAGCTCGTGCAAGGCACCATGACCGCCAAGGAGTGTCGCCCATTGATGGCAGACTACGTACAATGCTTCATGACGATCACGTTTCCCGACAGCAGCGGCAATTTTCAACATGATAATGACCACTGAAAGACCTGAGTCGAAACAAGGCCCCGGGAGTAGACAACGTTCCATTAGAACTACTGACAGCCTTGGGAGAGGCAGTCCTGAGAAAACTCTACCGTCTGGTGAGCAAGATGTATGAGACAGGCGAAATACCCTCAGACTTCAAGAAAATTATAATAATTCCAATCCCAAAGAAAGCAGGTGTCGACAGATGTGAAAGTTACCGAACTATCAGTTTAATAAGTCGCAGCTGCAAAATACTAACGTGAATTCTTTACAGACGAATGAAAAAACTGATAGAAGCCGACCTCGGGGAAGATCAGTTTGGATTCCGTAGAAATATTGGAACACGTGAGGCAATACTGAAAAAATGGTTCAAATGGCTCTGAGCACTATGGGACTTAACATCTTAGGTCATCAGTCCCCTAGAACTTAGAACTACTTAAACCGAACTAACCTAAGGACATTACACACATCCATGCTCGAGGCAGGATTCGAACCTGCGACCGTAGCGGTCGCGCGGTTCCAGACTGTAGCGCCTAGAACCGCTCGGCCACCCCGGCCGGCGAAGTAATTTCGGATGTGCGGTTATGTGCCGACACTGACTTCAGAGTCAAATACACTGAAGCGCCAAAGGAACTGGTATAGGCATGGGTATTCAAATACAGAGTTTTGTAAACAGGCAGAATACGGCGCTGTGGTCAGCGACAAGCGTCGGCAACAAGCGTGTGGCGCAGTGGTTGGATCGGTTACAGCTGCTACAGTGTTAGGTTACCAACATTTAAGTGAGTTTGAACGTGGTCTTATAGTCGGCGTACGAGCGATAGGACACAGCATCTCCGAGATAGCGATGAAGTGGGGATTTTTCCGTACGACCATTTCCCGAATGTACCGTATCAGCAGTCCTGTAAAACATCAAATCTCCGACATTGCAGCGGCCGGAAAAACATCCTGCAAGCACGACGATTGAAAGAATCGTTCAGCGTGACAGAAATGCAACCATTCCGCAAATTGCTGGAGATTTAAAGGCTGAGGTATCAACAAGAGTCAGTGTGCGAATCGTTCAACGAAATGTCTTCCATATGGGCTTCTGGAGCGGAAGGCCCACACGTGTACCTTTCATGACTGCATGACACTAAGCTTTACGCCTCACCTGGGCACCTCAACGCCGACATTAGACTGTCGACGACTGGAAACATGTTGCCTGGTCGGACGAGTCTCGTTTCAAATTGTATCGAGCGAATGGACGTGTACGGCTATGGAGACAACCTCATGAATCCACAGACACTGCATGTCAGCAGGGGATTGTTCAAACTGGTGGAAGCTCTGTAATGGCGTGGGGCGTGTGCAGTTGGAGTGATACGGGACCCCTGATACGTCAACATACACCTCTGACAGGCGACACGTACGTACGCTTGCTGTTTGATCACCTGCATCCATTCCTATCCATTGTGCATTCCGAAGGACGTGGGAAATTCCAGCAGGACAATGCGACACCCCACACGTCCATAATTGCTACAGAGTGGCCCCAGAAACAGTCTTCTGAGTTTAAAGACTTCCGCTGGCCACCATACTCCCCAGACACGAACATTATTGAGCATATCTGGGACGCCTTGCAACGTGCTGTTCGGAAGAGATCTCCACTCCCTCTTACTCTTAAGGATTTATGGACAGCCCTGCAAGATTCATGTCGTCAGTTCCCTCCAGCTCTACTTCAGACATTAGTCGAGCCTATGCCACGTCGTGTTGCGGCACTTCTGCGTGCTGTTGGGGCCGGTACACGATATTATGCGGGTATACCAGTTTCTTTAGCCCCTTAGTGTATAATCGCAAGCAGCGCAATAATGCTCCGCACAGAGGTGGGGAATATGTTCCTCTTTAACGGCTCTGATAGAAAAATGGGGAACCAGTTACCTCAGTCCTCATTCCGCCTTCCTCTTCAAATATTTTGTTATGCGAACATACTCGTGCTGTTTTAACACAGGACGGTGTAAATCTTTGTACGCAATCCCTCTTTGTAGTTAAGCCGCCTTATCCAGCACCTCTTCTCACTGACACCGTCTATACAGCGTGATTTTTTTCCACCTTGTACAAACTCTAAGGACTGATCGATGAGAGAATCCGGCACAAAAAGGGTCCAATGAACTTACGTCCGAAAGTGGATGGTTTCCGTGATAGATACCATTTATTCAATCGTACATTGTTACAGAGACTGCGGTCTAATACGCGCTGTACCACACAGCCACAGTTACAATTTCTGTTGAAAATGGTTTTATTGTGTCTCAACTCATGTGTGTATGCGCTGTGGCATGTTCTGTCTCACACGTTCACATTGGCCAGGCTGCACCCGTAGCAAAGACAGCATGAATTCGCTGCTCCAGTTTCTCCACATCTGGAATGGGCTCTGCGTACACGATACTTTTGAGATGGTTCCATTACCAGAAATCGCACGAGTTGAGATCCCGTGAACGAGCAGGCCATGCAAATGGACCCTCTCGTCCGATCCATCGACCAGGGAACACACTATTGTGATAGATCGTGACGTTAACGCTGAAGGGCGCTGGACCACCATCATGTAGCAGCCACACAGCGCTTCGAATCAGCAGTGGCGCTTCTTCCAGCAGGGGAGGCAAAGTCAGCCGCCAGAAACGCCGATAGTTCCGCCCTGTTAGACGACGTGGAAGGAAGACTGGTCCCAAAATACGGTCGCCAGTTATCCCGGCCCACACATTCCGGCTGCAACGATGCTGGTGGTTCGCTGTCACCATACCATGCGGGTTCTGCATACTATCCCGCAGATGACTGCCGTGAAAGCTGAAGATACCACTCCGCATAAAGGTGGCCTGATCTGTGAATAGGATGGATGACACAAATCGTGGGATCGTGGTTGCCTGGTGAAGAAACAAGCCACGAAACTGCTCCCGATGTGGAAAGTCTGTCACCAGTAAGCCCTGCTCACACCGTAAATGATAAGGATGGTAAAAATTGGCGTCGAGAATGTTCCCCAAGGTCATCAGGTTTACCCTGTACTGGCGGGCCAACTGCCTGATACTGACATGGTGGTTGCCTTCCACAGTGTTAATCACATTTTGCTCCAAGTCGTCCTTCATGATTTCCTGCTTCCCAAAACGAACCTGTCGCAAGCAAACGGCGAAATACTGTCGGAAACATTGAATGCTGTAGTCGTTGTTGGCAGGGACAGGTCTCCCGATACAACCTTGCTGCCAGCCGCCCGTTGTGATTTGCCTTTCCGTAAGTAAACACCATGTCGGCAAGCTTTCGATTCGAATACGGAACTGTTGTGTACAACGCTGTATCACATCCCCTACAAGGCGAGTCAGTAAGAGAAGTGAATCGGACGCAACATCACCAGTTACTGTGGCAGGAGAGGGCGCTAGGGCATGACGTATGAGGAATAGTACTACCCTCTAGGAGGGAACCGTGGGTACTGTGACTGTGGCTGCGTGGTGCAGTGCGTATTAGACCGCAGTATCTGTAGCAAAGGGTGACGGAATAAATGGTGTCTAGCATGAAAACCGTGCGTTTCCCGACATACGTTCATTGGACCTTTTCTATTCCGTATCCCCTCATCGACCAATCCCTAGAGTTTGTACTCGGTGGAAAAACAGCCCTGTATATATTATGTTTCTCTCCCACTGTCTCCACTGGACTCGCATTCGGGAGGACGACGGTTCAATCCCACGTCCGGCCATCCTGATTAAGGTTTTCCGTGATTTTCCTAAATCGCTCCAGGCAAATGCCGGGATGGTTCCTTTGCAAGGGCACGGCCGACTTCCTACCTCGTCCTTCCCTAAACCGCCGAGACCGATGACCTCGCAGTTTGGTCTCTCCCCCAAAACAACCCAACCCACTGTCTCCTTGTCCCCCCATTGATTTACAATACATCTCAGGGACACCTGTCCTCTCTTCCTCACACTACCTACTTTTGTCTTTCATTCCAACTGCCAGCCTCCACAACACCTCAGTAGCTCAAAAATTCAGCACGTCTAACTCCCCCCCCCCCCCCCCCAAACCTACCTACGTGTTCACGATTCCGATTCCCACGCTGGTCTGCTCGGGCAGGATTCATCTCTATTTTGCATTTCCACTGTCCCTTCTCTTTTCCTCCCACTGCTTGCATCCTCAAAATTCAAATGGCTCTGAGCACTATGGGACTTAACAGCTGTGGTCATCAGTCCCCTAGAACTTAGAACTACTTAAACCTAACTAACCTAAGGACAACACACAACACCCAGTCATCACGAGGCAGAGAAAATCCCTGACCCCGCCGTTGCATCCTCATCCATCTTCTTATCGCCATTGCCTCTCACTGACCATCAATATCTTCTCTCCCTCTCTTCGGCTCCCACAGCTATTCTCTTTATCCATCTCCCTTTCTCTTTCACTGTCATTCTCTCCCTCCCACCATTACCGTCACCTCTTTATTCCGCTCCCATTGGCGCGGCCTCCTCTCTTATACCTTTACTGTCTCTCTGTCACTCTCTTTCATCACAAAAAGCTGCAGTATGTTCGCGTGCCAAAATTTTTGGTAAGGTTGGCGGAATGGCAGGATTGAGGCATCTGGGTCCACACTTTCCTGTCGGATTCTTTAATAGAGGAACGTTTTCGCTTTTTCGTGCTCTGACAAGAGCATGTTCTCTCTGGTTCCCTTGTTTCCTCTAGTACACCAGGGTGAACTGCTTATATAACAGGAATTCTGTAGGTCAGTAAAGTTTTGCCAGTTTATGTATATACTTCGACACGTTTATACACTTTCACACGCAGCAATATCAAAACAGTACACACAGTACGCTCAAGCGCCAAAGAAACAGGTATAGGCATGCGTGTTCAAACATAGAGATATGTAAACAGGCAGAATACGGCGCTGTGGTCGGCAACCCCTATATAAGACGCAGTGGTCGGACAGGTTACTACTGCTACACTTGCATGCTATCAAGATTTAAGTGAGTCTGAACGTGGTGTTGTAGTCAGCGCACGAGCGATGGGACAAAACATCTGCGAGATAGCGACGAAGTGGGGATTTGCCCGTACGACCATTTCACGAGCGTACCGTGAATATCTATGAAGCCGACACCGTGAACTAGCAGCCTCTAGTGGCGAACCGTCACCTGAAGATGGCTGGACGGCTGCCATCCGAAATATTGTGCAAGTACTCAAATGATCCGTCTGAAATTCCGAAACCTGATAGAATATTCACAACGCTGGGAAACGTTCAGGCATCACAACAGGTTTAGAGGAGTTGTAATGTCCCTGATGGATTAATTACTCAGCTAACATCCAATCGAGGCCACTGAGGTCTTCTGACTGAACCTTTCTGCCTTTGCTGCTAGTGTAGTGGGAATATATCAGATCGGTTACTGCCGCTACAGTGGCTGGTTATCAAGATTTATAGTGTTACAGTGTGCGACGAACGATGGGACACGCGATGAAGTGGGGATTTTCTCGTACGACCATTTCACGAGTATATCAGCAATCCGTACAACGTCAAATATCCGACATCGATGCGGTCGCAAAAAGATCCTGCAAGAACGGGACCAACGACGACTGAAGAGAATCGTTCAATGCGACAGAAGTCAACCCTTCCACAAATTGCTGCAGATTTGAATGCTGGGCCATCAATAAGTGTCAGCGTGCGAAGCAATCAACGAAACGCCATCGATATGGGCTTTAGGAGCCGAAGGCCCACTCGTGTACCCTTGATGACTGCACGATACTCAGTTTAAGCCTGGCCTGGGCTCATCATTACTGACATTGGACTGTTGATGAATGGAAACATGTAGCCTGGTCGGACGAGTCTCGTTTCATATGGTATCGAGCGGATAAACGCGTGCTGTTATAGAGACAAGCTCTGGAATCCATGTGACTGTTGAAGCTGGTGGAGGCCCTGTAATGGTGTGGGGCGGGTGCAGTTGGAGTGATATGGGACCCCTGACACGTCTAGATACGACTCTGAAAGGTGACACGTACGTAAGCATCTTGTCTGATCACCTGCATACATTCATGTCCATCGTGTTTTCCGATGGGCCTTCGAATGCCCGCGCCATTAGAGGCGGTTCGAGTTGTCCCTCGCGCATGCGTGTGTGTGTCTGTGTTGTTCTTAGCATAGGTTAGTTAAAGTAGTGTGTAAGGGACCGATGACCTTAGCAGCCAGCAGTTTGCTCCCATAGGAACACACATTTGAAGATTTGAACTTTGTGGCGGACTTGGTCAATTCGAGCAGGACAATGTGACACCCCACACTTCCAGAATTGCTCCAGGGCCGGCCCCGGTGGCCGAGGGGTTCTAGGCGTTTCAGTCCGGAACCGCGCGACTGCTACGGTCGCAGGTTCGAATCCTGCCTCGGCCATAGATGTGTGCGATCTCCTTAGGTTAGTTAGGTTTAAGTAGTTCTAAGTTCTAGGGGACTGATGAGCTCAGATAAGTCCCATAGTGCTCAGAGCCATTTGAACCACTTTGAATTGCTCCATGAATACTCTTCTGAGTTGAAATACTTCCGCTGGCGACCAAACTTCCCAGGCATGCTGTGTAACGTGCTGTTCAGAAGAAATCTCCACCGTTATGTACAGCCCTGCAGGATTCATGGCGTTCCCTCCAGCGCTACTTCAGACATGAGTCGAGCCCATGCCTCGTCGTGTTGCGGCGCATCTGCGTGACTTTTTTAATTTTTTTTTTTTGGGGGGGGGGGGGGCGGGGCATACGATATTAGGCAGGTGTACGAATTTATTTCGCTCTTCAGGTGTGCGTCTGTGACGTCTAGTGTTCAACTCGACGTTAGACAGGGATGTCCGGATACCGCTCATCGGACAGTGCAGCTGGAGGGACTGCCGCAACGTCATGTCTGCAGTGACTGCACGGCTGTTGAGCATTCTGCTGACGCACGCGGCGCGGCGCGGAGGAATTGTCGGCCGGCTGTTTACCGCCAAGTGGCCTAACAAGCCGCGCCAGCTGTGGCCGCCGCACCACAGCCGTAATTCGTCCGGCGGTCGTTAAAGGCAACGAACGCAGGCAGCGCTGGCGACGAACGTGGCGGATGTGATGATGTGATGCGACTTGATTGGTATTTTAGGACCCTAAACTGAGAGGTCATCAGCACCTTTACATGAGATCCATGCTACTCTATCCTGTGCTTCTTCATCTCCCAGTACCTACTGCGACCTACATCCTTCTCAATCTGCTTAGTGTATTCATCTCTTGGCCTCCCTCTACAATTCCCCCCCCCCCCCCCCAACACGCTTCTCAGCAGTACTAAATTAGTGATCCTTTGCTGCCTCAGAACGTGTCGTACCAAATCACCCCTTCTTTTAGTCAGCTTGTGCCACAAACTCCTCGTCTCCCCAATTGTATTCAGCACCTCCTCATTAGTTACATGATCTACCCATCTAATCTTCAGCATTCTTCTGTAGCACCACACTTCGAAAGCTTCTATACTTACTTCCATAGATGGCTACGCTCCGTACAAATACTTTCAGAAATGACTTCCTGACACTTAAATCTACACTCGTTATTAACAAATTTCTCTTCTTCAGAAACGCTTTCCTTGCCATTGCCAGTATACATTTTATATCCTCTCTACTTCGACCATCATCAGTTATTTTGCTCCCCAAATAGCAAAACTCCTTTACTTAAGTGTCTCATTTCCTAATCTAATTCCCTCAGCATCACCCGACTTAATTCGACTACATTCCATTATCCTCATTTTGCTTTTGTTGATGTTCATCTTATATCCTCCCTTCAAGACACTGTCCATTCCGTTCATCTGCTCTTCCAAGTCCTTTGCTGTCTCTGACAGAATTACAATGTCATCGGCGAACCTCAATGTTTTTATTTCTTCTCCATGGATTTTTATACCTACTCCGAATTTTTCTTTTGTTTCCTTTACTACTTGCTCAATATACAGATTGAATAACACCGAGGATAGACTACAACCGTGTCTCTCTCCGTTCCCAACCACTGCTTCCCTTTCATGCCCCTCGACTCTTATAACTGCCATCTGGTTTCTGTACATATTGTAAACAGCCATCCGCTACCTGTATTTTACCCCTGCCACCTTCAGAATTTGAAAGAGAATATTCCAGTCAACATTGTCAAAAAGCTTTCTCTAAGTCTACAAATGCTAGAAACGTAGGTTTGCCTTTCCTTAATCTATCTTCTAAGACAGGGAAAGGCAAGACATACCAGTATTCAGACAGAAAATAGCAGAATTTCTTTTATATGCACTATGTGATCAAAAGAATCCGGACACCCCCAAAAACATACGTTTTTTCATATTAGGTGCATTATGCTGCCACCTTCTGCCAGGTACTCCATATCACCGACCTTAGTAGTCATTAGACATCGCGAGAGAGCAGAGTTCGGCGCCCAGCGGAACTCAAGGACTTCGAACGTGGTCAGGTGATTGGGTGTCACTTGTGTCATACGTCTGTACATCCCTAGGTCCACCGCTTCCCATACTGAAGTGAAAATGTGAAGGGAGACGTACAGCACAAAAGCATACAGGCAGACCTCGTCTGTTGAGACAGTTGAAGAGGGTCGTAATGCGTAATACGCAGACATCTATCCAGACCATCATACAGGAATTCCAAACTGCATCAGGATCCATTGCAAGTACTATGACACTTAGGCGGGAGGTGAGAAAACATGGATTTCATGGTCGACCGGCTGTTCATAATCCACGCGTCAGGGCGGTGAATGGCAAACGACGCCTCGCTTGGTGTAAGGAGCGTAAACATTGGACGACTGATCGTGGAAAAACGTTGTGTGGAGTGACGAATCACGGTACAGAATGTGGCCATCCGATGGCAGGATGTGGGTATGGCGAACGGCCAGTGAGCATCGTTTCAAAAATGTGTGAGAGTTCTTAAGGGACCACAGTGCAGAGATCATCGGTCTCTAGGCTTACACACTACGTGCATCAACTTAAACTAACCTATGCTAAGACCAACACACACACCCATGCCCGAGGGAGGACGCGAACCAACGGCGGGAGGGGCGAGCATCGTTTGCCAGCGTGTCTAGTGCCAACAGTATGGTGTGGTCGTGCGTTTCTTGAGGGGGGGGGGGGGGGACGGGGGCTTGCACACCTTGTTGTTTTGCGTGGCACTATCACAGCACAGGCCTATATTGAAGTTTTAAGCACCTCCTTAGTTCCGACTGTTGAAGACTAATTCGGGGATGGTGATTGCATCTTTCAACATGATTGAGCACCTGTTCATAATGCACGGTCTGTGGTGGAATGGTTACATAACAATAACATCACTGTAATGGACTGGCCTGCTCAGAGTCCTGACTTGCATCCTAGAGGAAACCTTTGGGATGTTTTTGAACACCGACTTCGTGCCATGCCTCACTGACTGACATCGATACCTCTCCTCAGTGCAGGACTCCATGAAGAATGGGCTGCCATTCCCCAAGATACATTCCAACACCTGACTGAACGTATGCCTGCGAGAGTGGAAGTTGTCCTCAAGGCTAAGCGTGGGCCAACATCATATTGAATTCCAGCATTACCAATGGAGGGCACCACGAAGTTGTAAGTCATTTTCAGCCAGGTGTCGGGATACTTTTGATCACTTAGTGTACATGAAGCAGAATCTGATAGTGTATTTCCAGTATCCCCTCCCAAACATCTGAATCGATTTCAACCAAATTTTGCAGACAAACAGAAGGCCTCAAGAGTGTCAGGGCTGTTCGAATAGAGAAACAAGTGTTTCTTCAAGCCCATGTCATATAGGCTGCCCTGCAGAACAACCATGTTGTGTAGCAACAGTATTGAGCTGCCAAATCAAGCTGCTTTGCAGAGAAGTCTACATGTCAGAGCCAAGTGACAGTTTCCCTGGCGTTGACATGTAGACTGCCTTGCATGACAGGTAGGAACTTGTCGGGATGGATAGAGGAGGGGATGGACAGAGTGAAGGGGAGGAGAAAATGGATAGAGATGGGTTACAATGGGGAAGTGCATGATATAGGTGCTAGATGGAGAGGCATAGTGGGCAGGCAGAAAAGGAAGAAGTGGAGGAGAGAGGAGTAGGAGGATATGGTCAGAGAGAGAGGGGTAGGAGGATATGGTCAGAAAGAGAGGGTTGGTTGGTTGTTTTGGGGAAGGAGACCAGACAGTGTGGTCATCGGTCTCATCGGATTAGGGAAGGATGGGGAAGGAAGTCGGCCGTGCCCTTTCAGAGGAACCATCCCGGCATTTGCTTGGAGTGATTTAGGGAAATCACGGAAAACCTAAATCAAGATGGCTGGACGCGGGATTGAACCGTTGTCCTCCCGAATGCGAGTCCAGAGAGAGAGAGGGGTAGGGGGATATGGTCAGAGAGAGGGGTAGGGGGATATGGTCAGTGAGAGGGGTAGGAGGATGTGGTCAGAGAGAGGGAGAGGAGGATATGGCTAGAGAGTGGGGTAGGAGGATGTGGTCAGAGAGAGGGAGAGGAGGATATGGCTAGAGAGAGGGGTAGGAGGATATGGTGAGAAAGAGGGGTAGGAGGATATGGAGAGAGGGGTAGGATGATATTGTCAGAGAGAGGGGTAGGAGGATATGGTCAGAGAGAAAGGGGTAGGGGGATATGGTCAGAGAGAGAGGGGTAGGAGGATATGGTCAGAGAGAGAGGGGTAGGAGGATATGGTCAGAGAGAGAGGGGTAGGAGGATATGGTCAGAGAGAGGGGTAGGAGGATATGGTCAGTGAGAGGGGTAGGAGGATGTGGTCAGAGAGAGGGAGAGGAGGATATGGCTAGAGAGAGGGAAGGAAGAGATAGTGAGAGGCTGAGGACAGGGAGACCTAGGAGGAAGCTGGAAGTTGTAGAAAGGTAGTGGACAAGTGGAAAAGGAGTGAAGAGGATGACCAGAGGGATAGAGAGAGGGGGACATATGTGTCCATGGCCAACACAGGCGAAGTTGGGAAAAATAGTAATAACACCGAGGATAAAATAATAGCACATTCATTTAAAAAGGGGGTCTGCTTGGAAATAATGGGTGGCCAAGCCAGTCTCAGATACACTATTGCATTCGCCTTATTATCTGTTAGAATAGAGGGCAGGTACGGTGACAGACCAGGATCTGTCCTCACGTAGCCGTACAAAACACAGCTGTGATGCGTGAGAGGAAGCCGTGTGCCAGTGTTCAGTGTCCCACAGTGAACCTCGTAAGGGTTTCGTATTCATCTCGTCACTGTCGGAAGGATGTAAGCCGCGGTTGCGCAGAGGATTTCAACGACCGCATATTACTGCTCTGCACTGCCAGCCACTGCTCAATGCGGAGACGTGGCCCACTGATAGCGCGTCCGCCGAACAATACCGAGAATTAACTGGACGCCTGGCGTCCGTATTACAGTCCGGAATCGAGGGCAGTATTTGTTCCCTGCATAACAAATTGCCGCCTGTCGCTCGATGTACAGAACAGTGTAAATGTCATGGAAATCTGGAAAGGAGGCATAATAAACGAGCTATTGAAGAACGGTGGACCCAAAGTAGTAACATTAGCAGCACTAATAAATATTTTTAATAAAGTAAATAAAGGAGATGAAGCACTCCAGTAAAAGATGATATCATATACCAGTATGAAAACTGCTCCTATTTTAGCACACAAAAAGGGAATATGTCCTGGGCAGAGTTAGGGATGTAAAACAAGAGAACTAGCTTTTCGAGTTATCTGGCAGCTTCAAAGACATTTGAAGTGAAACACCTTGACATATTCGCGCTTTTTTAGTTGTTAGTGTTAGTACCCATGTATGTAATATAATGCATCGTTTCAGGAAGTGTAACATACTACGTGTAATCCAAAATTCCATTTGTCGCGTATTGCAATATGACAAAACTTATCATTAAAATTTAGGACGTAGGCATTCTAATCTGGGATACTCTCTAATGCAGATGCACCCTCACTCTTGTTGTTGTAGATGGAGCCTGCTCTCACACGTAAATGTGTCTCTGTCTGTTCTTACTCAGCTTACCATACATGTAACAGGGAGAGCGTTTCGGGGATAAATGGTCCCCTTTGGGAAAAATCAACCACCTTCCCATCCAGAACTCAAGAAATTGTTTTAGGGTCTCCCCCCAGGAAAAAACACCCCCTCCCCCAAGAAATTCGATCGCTTTCCCCCATAAACACTTGTTTAGTTATTACATCTATGCTCTTCAGCCATATTATATGTTGTTTACTGTCGCTGGCGATTCTTCTGGATTTTGGGGACAGGATCAGGGACTTGAGGCTATACATTGCAAGATGTAGGCGTGCCAACACATCGAAGCTAAGACAGCACATTGCTAAAACAACGCGAATGTGTCAAGACGTTTCGATTTAAATGTATCTGAAGCTGCCAAATAAGTTGTAAAGCTGGGCCCCTTCATGTACATGTCAAACTCTATCCTGGGCATATTCGTCTCCTTTTGTGCTACGATAGGATCATTTTCCATTCTGGTTCTTAACTTTTACTCTACCAAAATTTTGACATTACACCGCCATAATGTGGCAACTGATGTAGATTTTTGATGACGTCTGATTCGTTAGAAGTTTTTTTTTAATTGTCTTTCTAACCATGTTGATGTCCGCCCCCGGTAGCCGAGTGGTCAGTGCGACAGACTGTCAATCCTAGGGGCCCGGGGTCGACTCCCGGCTGGGTCAGAGATTTTCCCCGCTCAGGGACTGGGTGTTGTGTTGTCCTAATCATCATCATTTCATCCCCATCGACGCTCAAGTCACCGAAGTGGAGCCAAATCGAAAGAGTTGTACCCGGCGAACGGTCTACCCGACGGGAGGCCCCCCCTGCGGGTCCGGGGATTAGAATAGGCCCGAGGTATTCCTGCCTGTCGTAAGAGGCGACTAAAAGGAGTCCATCCCCCTCACGGGGATAGTTGGCGCCTGCGTCCGGAGACGGACGGTTCCACGACCTATAATCGTGGTCTTTTTGGTTTTTCACTTCTCGTTTCTTCCTTCCTTTTGTTGGTTCCTTTCTTTGCTATTCTCCACCTCACTGTCTTCCTTACTCTTTCCCTTGACTTCTCCTTGCCTTCTCATTGCCTTTTTCTCCTTGCCTTCTCATTGCCTTTCTCTCCTTGCCTTCTCATTGCCTTTTTCTCCTTGCCTTCTCATTGCCTTTTTCTCCTTGCCTTCTCATTGCATTTTTCTCCTTGCCTTCTCATTGCCTTTTTCTCCTTGCCTTCTCATTGCCTTCTTCTCATTGCCTTCTCATTGCCTTCTTCTCATTGCCTTCTTCTCCTTGCCTTCTCTGGTCTCCGCCTTGGCGTTTGAGACAGTCTGTCCTCTTTCTCCCTCTCTCTCTTCTTTTTCCTCCTCTTCCTTCCTCCCTGTGCGTGTCTGAAGGCCGACCCACGCGTTCGCACGCGTAGCCGGTGACGGGGTAACGCGTAAGTCCCCGCCCTGGGTAGACATGTAAGGCACGCGCGTACCCCCTGGTAAAGGCCAGGCCCGGGGAGGGGTGATTTCCTGAGCTGATACCTTCTGACCATGCCGATTGGTCCCTCCGTCTGTTTCTCGGGAGGTGTGACCTGAGGTGTAAACATTCACCTAAGGCGGGAGTGCCCTCTGAGAGGGTCCCCACAAGGAAGGAGCGCGCCATCGGAGACGCTGGCAATCATGGGGGATTCCTCCGCAATGGATTCTACTCCATCTGTCTCGACTTCGACCCAAAAACGGAAACGTGACCAGCCAACAGTGACAAAAGTACTACCGCCTGCCCCACAGTTCCTCGTAGTTTCTCGCGCTGAGGACGGAGAGGATTTTTCCTCTGTCAACCCTTTTGTTATTCAGAAGGGCGTTGATGCCATAGCCGGATCTGTCAAATCTTGTACCAGGTTGCGTAACGGCACCTTATTACTAGAAACTGAGAGTGCCTTTCAGGCACAAAAACTGCTTCGGGCCACCCTCCTGTACACGTTCCCTGTCCGGGTGGAGGCCCACCGAACTTTGAATTCGTCTCGTGGTGTAGTCTATACTAGCTCCCTCGACGGATTGACTGACGAGGAGCTTCAATCTTTCCTCGCTGAGCAGGGCGTGACGGCTGTCCATCGGGTCATGAAAAAGGTCAACAACGACCTTGTACCGACCCGGACACTTTTCTTGACCTTCGATAGTGTTAAGCTGCCATCGCGCATCAAGGCAGGCTACGAGGTTATTTCTGTTCGCCCCTATGTCCCGACACCTAGGCGCTGCTACCAGTGTCAGCGTTTCAATCACACTCGACAGTCTTGTTCCAATGCGGCTAAATGTGTCACTTGTGGCAGGGATGCCCATGAGGGTGACTGTCCACCTCCGTCTCCTCGTTGTGTGAACTGTCAGGGTGACCATGCCGCATCCTCCCGCGACTGTCCTGTCTATAAGGACGAACGTTGCATCCAAGAAATTCGGGTCAAAGAGAAAGTGTCCACCTCGGCTGCTCGCAAGCTATTGGCTAGTAGGAAGCCCACGCTGCTCCCAGCGGGGAAATATAGTACTGTCCTCGCCTCTCCTCGGACTACCCGGGAGGTAGCAACCCAGACATGCGATCTGACCTTCAGCACCACGGTCGTCCGTTCGGCCAGTGCTAAGATCGCGCGGTCGACGTCTCCTCTTCCTCCCATCACACCACAGACACCAGCCACTTCCTCAGCTTCTGCTAAGTCGAAGACCCCGAAATCAGATGCACGGTCCTTCAAGAAGGAACCATCCCGTGCAGACTTCCTCCGTCCCTCGACCTCCCAGCCTTCGACCGGTACTTCCACCAAACGTCCTTCCAAAAAGGCGCATAGGAAGCACAGTTCTCCTTCTCCGCCACGGCGCATTTCTTCTCCTGCGCCACCCAGCGGTTGCCGCCCCAGGCCGCCATCCGTTTCGCCTGGCCGCACCGCCGGTAGCCGTATATCTGGCCGTTCACCGGCGGAGGAAGCTCCCCCTCCCGGCCATCCTCCCGAGATGGCCGAGGACCCTATAGACCCCATGGACGATGACTGTCCGCCTACTGATAGCGGCGGCAGTGCTCGCTCGAAGCCAGGCCCTAAGCGGCCTTCGAGGTGACCCCTTCTCTCCTCTTCCTTTTCTTACGATGGCACTTATTCACTGGAATATTCGCAGCATTCGCTCCAACCGAGAGGACTTGAAGTTGCTGCTCCGCTTGCATCGTCCGCTCGTCGTAGCCCTCCAGGAAACGAAGCTACGCCCATGCGATCACATTGCCTTGGCACACTACACCTCTGTGCGTGTTGACCTACCCCCTGTGGTAGGTATCCCAGCTCATGGAGGGGTTATGTTGCTGGTCCGGGACGATATTTACTACGATCCCATCACGTTGCACACCGGCCTGCAGGCAGTTGCCATCCGCATTACTCTCCCCACTTTTACGTTTTCCTTTTGTACCGTTTACACTCCATCGTCCTCTGCCGTTACCAGGGCAGACATGATGCAACTTATTGCTCAGCTACCTGCACCGTTTTTGTTAACTGGAGACTTCAATGCCCACCATCCCCTTTGGGGTTCTCCAGCCTCCTGCCCGAGGGGCTCCTTGTTCGCAGACCTTTTCAACCAGCTCAATCTTGTCTGCCTCAATACTGGCGCCCCTACTTTTCTTTCGGACACATCTCATACCTATTCCCATTTAGACCTCTCCATATGTACTCCCCAACTTGCACGCCGGTTTGAGTGGTATGCACTTGCTGATACATATTCGAGCGACCACTTCCCGTGTGTTATCCATCTCCTGCAGCATACTCCCTCTCCGTGCTCCTCTAGTTGGACCATCTCCAAGGCAGACTGGGGGCTCTTCTCTTCCAGGGCGACCTTTCAGGATCAAACCTTCACAAGCTGCGATCGTCAGGTCGCACACCTCACGGAAGTCATTCTCGCTGCTGCTGAATATTCCATCCCTCACCCTACTTCTTCTCCACGTCGCGTACCGGTCCCCTGGTGGACCGCAGCATGTAGAGACGCTTTACGTGCTCGTCGACGTGCTTTACGCACCTTTAAACGCCACCCTACAGTGGCGAATTGTATTAATTATAAACGTTTACGTGCTCAGTGTCGTCGTATTATTAAAGAAAGCAAGAAAGCCAGCTGGGCTGCTTTCACAAGCACCTTCAACAGTTTTACTCCTTCTTCTGTTGTCTGGGGTAGCCTGCGCCGGCTATCTGGCACTAAGGTCCACTCACCAGTTTCTGGCTTGAAGGTCGCGAATGACGTCCTTGTGGCCCCTGAGGATGTCTCCAATGCCTTCGGCCGCTTTTTCGCAGAGGTTTCGAGCTCCGCTCATTACCACCCTGCCTTCCTCCCCCGCAAACAGGCAGAGGAGGCTAGGCCACCTGACTTCCGCTCCTCGAATTGTGAAAGTTATAATGCCCCATTCACCATGCGGGAACTCGAAAACGCACTTGGCCGATCACGGTCCTCCGCTCCAGGGCCTGATTCTATTCATATTCAGATGCTGAAGAACCTTTCTCCTGCGGGTAAAGGTTTTCTTCTTCGTACATACAATCGCATCTGGATTGAGGGACATGTTCCCGCATGCTGGCGCGAGTCTATTGTTGTCCCGATTCCTAAGCCGGGGAAGGACAAGCACTTGCCTTCCAGTTATCGACCTATCTCGCTTACCAGCTGTGTCTGTAAAGTGATGGAGCGAATGGTTAACTCTCGATTGGTTTGGCTGCTCGAGTCTCGACGCCTACTTACCAATGTACAATGTGGATTTCGTAGGCGCCGCTCTGCTGTTGACCATCTGGTTACATTGTCGACCTTCATTATGAATAACTTCTTGCGGAAGCGCCCGACCGCGGCTGTGTTCTTTGATTTGGACAAGGCTTACGACACCTGTTGGAGGGCGGGCATTCTCCGCACCATGCATACATGGGGCCTTCGCGGTCGCCTCCCTCTTTTTATTCGTTCCTTTTTAATGGATCGACAGTTCAGGGTACGTGTGGGTTCTGTCCTGTCCGACACCTTTCGCCAGGAGAATGGGGTGCCACAGGGCTCAGTTTTGAGCGTCGCTCTCTTCGCCATCGCGATCAATCCAATAATGGATTGCCTCCCAGCTGATGTATCAGGCTCCCTTTTTGTGGACGATTTTACCATCTATTGCAGCGCGCAGTGTACACGTGTGCTGGAGCGCTGTCTTCAGCGTTCTCTTGACCGTCTTTACTCCTGGAGTGTCGCCAATGGCTTCCGTTTTTCTGCCGAGAAGACGGTCTGTATTAACTTCTGGCGCTACAAAGAGTTTCTCCCACCGTCCTTACGACTCGGTCCCGTTGCTCTCCCAATCGTGGAGACAACCAAATTTTTAGGCCTTACCTTTGACGGGAAACTTAGCTGGTCTCCACATGTGTCATATTTGGCCGCCCGTTGTACCCGTTCTTTAAACGTCCTCCGTGTTCTCAGTGGTATGTCGTGGGGAGCGGATCGAACCGTCCTACTTCGTCTATATCGGTCGATCGTCCGCTCCAAGCTGGATTATGGGAGCTTCGTATACTCCTCTGCACGGCCATCCATCTTACGCCGCCTCAACTCCATACAACATCGGGGTTTACGACTTGCGATCGGAGCATTTTATACCAGTCCCGTAGAGTCTTCATGCTGACGCTGGCGAATTGCCACTCACCTACCGGCGGGATATACTGCTTTGTCGGTATGCCTGTCGGCTACTGTCAATGCCCGACCATCCGTCTTATCGTTCCTTTTTTGACGACTCTCTTGACCGTCAATACGGGTTGTATGTCTCTGCCCTGCTACCCCCTGGCGTTCGCTTTCGTCGCCTCCTTCAACACCTTAATTTTTCACTCCCTGCAACCTTTCGAGTGGGCGAGAGCCGCACGCCACCTTGGCTCCAGGCTCAGGTCCGCGTTCACCTTGACCTCAGCTCGCTCCCAAAAGAGGTCACCCCCGGTTCGGTCTACCACTCCCGTTTTTTGGAACTTCGTTCGAAGTTCATCAACATGACTTTCATTTATACAGATGGCTCTAAGACCAATGACGGGGTCGGGTGTTCCTTTATTGTCGGGGCACAAAGTTTCAAATACCGGCTCCATGGCCATTGTTCGGTCTTCACAGCTGAGCTCTTTGCCCTCTACCAGGCTGTTCTTTACATCTGCCGCCACCGACATTCTGCTTATGTCATCTGCTCAGATTCCCTGAGCGCCATCCAGAGCCTCAGTGATCCGTACCCGGTTCACTCTTTCGTACACCGGATCCAACGCTCTCTTCAGCAGCTGGTGGATGTCGGTTCTCCGGTTAGCTTTATGTGGGTTCCTGGCCATGTCGGTATCCCTGGGAACGAAGCTGCAGATGCCGCGGCCAAGGCTGCGGTCCTCCAGCCTCGGACAGCTTCTTGTTGTGTCCCTTCGTCCGATTTTAGCAGGGTCATTTGTCGGCGCATCTTACGGCTGTGGCATGCCGATTGGGCTGCACTTACCGACAACAAGCTTCGGGCCTTAAAACCTCTTCCCGTGGCTTGGACGTCCTCCTCACGCCCTTCTCGTCGGGAGGAGGTCGTTCTAGCCCGGTTAAGAATTGGACACTGCCGGTTCAGCCATCGCCATCTGCTGACGGCTGCGCCGGCGCCGTTCTGCCCATGTGGGCACTTGCTGACGGTCCGCCACATTTTAATGTCCTGCCCGGATTTTAACGCGCTGCGTCTCGATCTTAACCTGCCATGTACTTTAGATGCCGTTTTAGCGGATGACCCACGAGCAGCTGCTCGTGTTCTTCGTTTTATCAATTTGACAAACCTCACTAAGGACATTTGATGATGCTGTTTTTTAATCCTATGCCTGTCAGTCTGTCTTTTATCGTGTTTTCCCTTTTAGTTGTTGTTGTCAACTTGTGCCTCGCGGTGCATTCTTAGAGTAGTCAGGGCGCTAATGACCATTGAAGTTGTGCGCCCTAAAACCACAAAAAAAAAAAAAAAAAAAAACCGACGGGAGGCCCTAGTCACCATGTTGCTTACATCGTGGCAAAGGACAAGGCTTCTACCAAAGAATACGAAGAGCATTAATTACATCTAATTGTCTACCTTACATAATTTAAAGTACAAAAACATGTTTTTTGCACGTAAATTCCGAGCGCTGCACATGATGGCACCATTAGCTGAGCATTTATTTCAGCCTGACTAAAATCTTGTGCAATAAATCGATTTGGGTAATTCGTCTGGACGCTGGCTGTGATTCGTTTTTCAAATTCTGTTTAATGTACTGTCACATAGCTGCAAATACATACATACATACATACATGCCGCTGGTCTAGACCGGAAAAAAAACTTTTTACACCATGATCTTAGATCACCAATCCCAAAGAAAGCAGGTACTGACAGATGTGAAAATTACCGAATAATCACTTTAATAAGTCACGAACGCAAAATACTAACGCGAATTCTTTACAGACGAATGGAAAAACTGGTAGAAGCCGACCTCGGGGAAGGTCAGTTTGGATTCCGCAGAAATGGTGGAACACGTGAGGCAATACTGACCCTATGACTTACCTTAGAAGAAAGTTTAAGGAAAGGCAAACCTACGTTTCTAGCATTTGTAGACTTACAGAAAGCTTTTGACAATGTTGACTGGAATACTCTCAAATTCTGAAGGCGGCAGGGGTAAAATACAAGGAACGAAAGGCTATTTACAATTTGTACAGAAACCAGACGGCAGTTATAAGAGTCGACGGACAGGAAAGGGAAGCAGTGGTTAGGAAGGGAGTGAGACAGGGTTGTAGCCTCTCCCCGATGCTATTGAATCTGTATATTGAGCAAGCAGTAAAGGAAACAAAAGAAAAGTTCGGAGTAGGCCTTAAAATCCATGGACAAGAAATAAAAACTTTAAGGTTCGCCGATGGCATTGTAACTCTGTCAGAGATAGCAAAGGACTTGGAAGAGCAGTTGAACGGAATGGACAGTGTCTCGAAAGGAGGGTATAAGATGAACACCAACAAAAGCAAAACGAGGATAATGGAATGTATTCGAATTAAGTCGGGTGATGCTGAGGGAATTAAATTAGGAAATGAGACACTTATAGTAAACGAGTTTTGCTATTTGGAGAGGAAAATAGCTGATGATGGTCGAAGTAGAGAGGATATAAAATGTAGACTGGCAATGGCAAGGAAAGTCTTTCTGAAGAAGAGAAATTTGTTAACATCGAGTATAGATTTAAGTGTCAGGATGTCGTTTCTGAAAGTATTTGTATGGAGTGTAGCCATGTACGGAAGTGAAACACGGACGGTAAATAGTTTGGACAAGAAGAGAATAGAAGCTTTCGAAATGTGGTGCTACAGAAGAATGCTGAAGATTAGATGGGTAGATCACATAACTAATGAGGAGGTATTGAATAGAATTGGGGAGAAGAGGAGTTTGTGGCACAACTTGACCAGAAGAAGGGATCGGTTGGTAGGACATGTTCTGAGGCATCAAGGGATCACAAATTTAGCATTGGTGGGCAGTGTGGAGGGTAAAAATCGTAGAGGGAGACAAAGAGATGAATACACTAAGCAGATTCAGAAGGATCTAGGCTGCAGTAGGTAATGCGAGATGAAGAAGCTTGCACAGATAGAGTAGCATGGAGAGCTGCATCAAACCAGTCTCAGGACTGAAGACCACAAGAACAACAGCTCAAAATAAAATCAATCACGAAGACCTCGACAAAACGCGATTGAACACGCGGCCTTTTCAGACATATTTGTTACAACACAGCCAGGCTGTAACGATTATCGCCATATACTGGGTCAATATTAATATAACCGAAAAAATGCAGGGAACGATTTCTGACCCGGAATGGAGCAAAGAAGTCCCTATGAACATGTATGTGGAAATGGACCAAGCGCATGCAACGGCAACAGATCGTCCCGGAACTCAGTACAGAGGTGCGTCGCATCCACGTCACAACAGGTGTCCAAAGTGGCCTCAATGGGGATATCAGAGGTTGTCATGCAGGATACAGATGATCGTACTTTGGCTTACACATGCCTGGAGCTTGTACTAGGGTTCGCCTCAATGTCCTGTAGAAGCCAGTCCGCCACCTGCGACCGCCTGAAAGCACTCACGACCAGAAAGGACATCAAATGTTGTGCGACGTGGTCGGTGTCTGTGAGGGCACTTGTTTCGGTATGGCCGTGCTGCCTCTCGATCGTTTCCGTCCGCTTGGCCGTACACAGACACCATCTCGGCTTGTTGCCGACGTGAATACCAGACCATTCTGACACTTACAGTAAGCTGCGTCAGTCAGACAGCCTGCAACACACAAGGGACACAAGGCACGTGGTCAGAGGGACTGTCATTCGTCAGTGCCATCTACCGTAGCAGCGACACATTTCCGGATCCATGTTCATAGGAACTTTTTTCCTTCATTTGCAGTCTGGAATGCGTCCCTACAGTTATTAATGTCCACCCTGCATAACCAAGGGAGCAGGGGGGTTCCGATCGTTTCGGTTAGCAGTTGTAGAACAATTAAGAACAAATTGGAAATGGTTGCACATGTCGTGTATTTTTTTTTAAATGTTCGGATAATAAGTTGCCGTCTCTTTATCTAAGAATAGATGATCAATGCAGCTAGCCGCTATCTCTGTGTAATGTCTTGTCTGTATACACGTGTATCTGTTGTCTTTAAGATCCCTTCACCTTCACACATAAGTCTATACAGTAAAGTAAGGGCCTCCCAGTTCTTGGCTGATCCGTGATAAGACAGGCGAAAAATTAGACTAATGGAGGATTATAAGTATTATCTCTATTTTCATTCGCTCTCTCTCTCTCTCTCTCTCTTTCTCTCCTTTATCTATGTATAGTTTTTAATATAAGATTTCATTACGTGCATAGAGGTAAAAATCAGCCAAATAGAATCCTTGGTGGAGTCCTTCGTCTTGGTAATCAGCGGCTGGCTTCGTGTAAGAGATCTTTACATTTATTATTATTGTTAAACACTGCAGTCAGTCGGGAGAATGAATCGTTTGGACAATTTGTTCCTTTTACGAAAGATTGCGAATTCCGGATGTGTACGAAGCCTTTTTGGACGATTTAACACAGACTCAGTGATTGCAGGCTCTCTTCGACACTGCTGAAACTTCCCCCCTTATGAGTCAGAAAAAACTCATTCATTCACTCCAGAACAAAAAGTCACAAACCTTATTTATGGAGGAAATCGTGTATAAATCCATCTCCACTACATGTCCAGATCTCCGGTGATTCCACGCCTTAATTATTTTCCTTTCTTCAAAACAAACCGCTAGCGGCACAAATGTTAACTGGCTCGCTTTTGCGAGAAGAAAAGCAGAATATGTATCTCTCAGAAACACGTCGATCCCTCAACAGATACTCCAGAAGTTGTCCTATTTACCACTCTCTAACAACCATGGAGAATGCATATATGCACCTCTGTTATTTCAAAGAATAAATGCATTAGAAAATACTTTGGCGTCGACGAGCTGTCGCCGCATATATTACGAGCAAATCAGATCAGATAACTTTTCCAAAGTGAATGAATGTGGATGGTTTGATTGAAAATGATTAATTGGTGCGTGGTAGAGGGTATCTGCTGTGGGGACATTACAGTATCTCAGGAAAAGTTGGGTTTTACTGCTCTGTTGTTAACATCTTTCACGCCAGATGTGTCAGATAATGGTCACAAAGAGTAAAGATCTCCATTTGGTGTTTGTTGATTTAGGAAAGGTCAAGGAAGTTATTACGGACAGTATTGAAAAACGTTAGTGGGTACGTTTATAGAGGTGGCGGAAAGGTTGTACAACCAATGCGAGGCAGTTGTGAAGCTAGGTGGTAGGATATAGGAAAGTTTTAAAACAAGGGAAGTATTAAGACAAGGACGAACTAGGTGACCATCTTTATTTAAGTTGCATTTAGAAGTTGTTCTTGATTACTGGAATAGGCAGTGTAGCAGCACAGCATCAGTGTTTAAATCCATTGCTGTTTAGGCGGCCGGTGTGGCCGTGCGGTTCTAGGCGCTTCAGTCTGGAACCGCGTGACCGCTACGGTGGCAGGTTCGCATCCTGCCTCGGGCATGGATGTGTGTGATGTCCTTAGGTTAGTTAGGTTTAATTAGTTCTAAGTTCTAGGGGACTGATGACGTTAAGTCCCATAGTGCTCAGAGCCATTTGAACCATTTGAATCATTGCTGTTTACCGACAATCAAGCGCTTATGCTCTGGATAAGAATCATGCCACATATGAAGTCAGAAAGTTAAGGGATGCTTGTAAACGGAGGAGGACTAACATACAACGTGG
The DNA here is from genome assembly GCF_023864275.1 of Schistocerca cancellata. Taxonomy (NCBI): domain Eukaryota; kingdom Metazoa; phylum Arthropoda; class Insecta; order Orthoptera; family Acrididae; genus Schistocerca; species Schistocerca cancellata. The sequence continues at coordinate 15,371,988 of NC_064637.1, forward strand.
ATAAAAGAGAGAATCTTGTTGTTGGTAGTGGGCAGGATGAGGATTTGGAGTTTGAATTTGGCCAGGCAAAAGAATATGGAAGTGTTCAAGTATTTGGCTTTACTAGTCGATAGATCGGCTCAATGTGACGTGCAAGTTTCACACAGGATAAACGAGAATGACAATTAGATAAATAAATGGTGTCTTTTTGGAGTCGACACATATCCAGAGGAACAAGGAAAGGATATAAACTTATTGCTCAATGATGGGCACTCAACCAGAGACAGAAGGCGAAAATTCGGGCTGTCGAAATGCACGGGTTACGGGGCAGCATGACAGTGAGCCGTGTGGCTCATCTTGGGATGAATGTATACAATGAAGAACCAAAGAAACAAGTACACGTGCCTGATTTCGTGTAGGGCCCCCGCGAGCACGCAGGAGTGGCGCAACAAGACATAGCATGGTCTCGATTAATGTCTGAAGTAGTGCTGGAGGGAACTGACACCATGAATCCTGCAGGACTGTCCATAAATCCGTAAGAGTGCGAGGGGGTGGAGATCTCTTCTGAACAGCATGTTGTAAGGCATCCAAGATAAGCTCAATAATGTTCATGTCAGGGGAGTTTAGTGGCCAGCGGAAGAGACATGTAAACAGGCCGGCAGCGGAAGAATATTCCTGGAGCCACTCTGTGGCAATTCTGGACGTGTGGCGTGTCGCGTTGTCATCCTGGAATTGCCCAAGTGCGTCGGTATGCACAATGGACATGAATGGATGCACACAGTCAGACAGGATGCTTACGTACGTGTCACGTGTGAGGAGTCACATCTACACGTATCAGAGGTCCGATATCACTCCAGCTACCCGCGCCCCACACGGAGCCTCCACCAGCTTGAAGAGGCCCCTGCTGAGATGCAGGGTCCATGCATTCATGAAGTTGTCTCCATACCCGTACACGTCCATCCACTCGATATAGTTTGAAACGAGACTCGTCCGACCAGACAACATGTTTCCAGTAATAACAGTCCAATGTCGGTCTTAAAGGATCCAGGCGAGGTGTAAACTTAGTGTCGTGCATTGATCAATATGACACGATTGGGCCTTCAACTCAGAGAGCCCATATCGATAATGTTTCGTTGAATGGTTCGCACACTGACTCTTGTTGTTGGCCCAATATTGACATCTGCAGCAATTTGCGGAAGGGTTGCACTTCCGTCACGTTGAATGATTCTCTTCAGTCGTCGTTGGTCGCGTTGTTGCAGGATCTTTTCCGGCCGCAGCGATGTCGGAGCTTTATGTTTTGATGGATTCGTGATATTCTAACGGTACACTCCTGAAATGCTCGTACGAGAAAATCCTCACTTCACCGCTGTGTCCCATTGGTCGTGCGCCGAGTATAACACCACGTTCAAACTGTCTTGATTTTTGATAACCAGCCATTGTAACAGCAGTAGCCCTTTAACAACGGTGCCAGTCACTTGTCTTACACTGCTGGAAATGGAAAAAAGAACACATTGACACCGGTGTGTCAGACCCACCATACTTGCTCTGGACACTGCGAGAGGGCTGTACAAGCAATGATCACACGCACGGCACAGCGGACACACCAGGAACCGTGGTGTTGGCCGTCGAATGGCGCTAGCTGTGCAGCATTTGTGCACCGCCGCCGTCAGTGTCAGCCAGTTTGCCGTGGCATACGGAGCTCCATCGCAGTCTTTAACACTGGTAGCATGCCGCGACAGCGTGGACGTGAACCGTATGTGCAGTTGACGGACTTTGAGCGAGGGCGTATAGTGGGCATGCGGGAGGCCGGGTGGACGTACCGCCGAATTGCTCAACACGTGGGGCGTGAGGTCTCCACAGTACATCGATGTTGTCGCCAGTGGTCGGCGGAAGGTGCACGTGCCCGTCGACCTGGGACCGGACCGCAGCGACGCACGGATGCACGCCAAGACCGTAGGATCCTACGCAGTGCCGTAGGGGACCGCACCGCCACTTCCCAGCAAATTAGGGACACTGTTGCTCCTGGGGTGGCGAGGACCATTCGCAACCGTCTCCATGAAGCTGGGCTACGGTCCCGCACACCGTTAGGCCGTCTTCCGCTCACGCCCCAACATCGTGCAGCCCGCCTCCAGTGGTGTCGCGACAGGCGTGAATGGAGGGACGAATGGAGACGTGTCGTCTTCAGCGATGAGAGTCGCTTCTGCCTTGGTGCCAATGATGATCGTATGCGTGTTTGGCGCCGTGCAGGTGAGCGCCACAATCAGGACTGCATACGACCGAGGCACACAGGGCCAACACCCGGCATCACGGTGTGGGGAGCGATCTCCTGCAGTGGCCGTACACCACTGGTGATCGTCGAGGGGACACTGAATAGTGCACGGTACATCCAAACCGTCATCGAACCCATCGTTCTACCATTCCTAGACCGGCAAGGGAACTTGCTGTTCCAACAGGACAATGCACGTCCGCATGTATCCCGTGCCACCCAACGTGCTCTAGAAGGTATAAGTCAACTACCCTGGCCAGCAAGATCTCCGGATCTGTCCCCCATTGAGCATGTTTGGGACTGGATGAAGCGTCGTCTCACGCGGTCTGCACGTCCAGCACGAACGCTGGTCCAACTGAGGCGCCAGGTGGAAATGGCATGGCAAGCCGTTCCACAGGACTACATCCAGCATCTCTACGATCGTCTCCATGGGAGAATAGCAGCCTGCATTGCTGCGAAAGGTGGATATACACTGTACTAGTGCCGACATTGTGCATGCTCTGTTGCCTGTGTCTATGTGCCTGTGGTTCTGTCAGTGTGATCATGTGATGTATCTGACCCCAGGAATGTGTCAATAAAGTTTCCCCTTCCTGGGACAATGAATTCACGGTGTTCTTATTTCAATTTCCAGGAGTGTATGAATCGAAGTTTGCGTGGCGAAGAGCGTTTTACTACTCAGTGCAGCAATGTTTAGATTATTGCTGCCGTGGTGTAATGGTCAGCATTGGTGCCTAGTAAGCAAGGAGACGTGGGTTCAAGTCCAGGGATAAATCATAATTCGTTTATTCAGCTTGCATCACTATCGTAGATGAAGATGAGACTTAAATGTCTCGAGGAATATTTAATTGTAAGATGTAGACGTGCAACTGTTGAGCAACTCACCGCCCAGGACAACCGAGGGGCTGCCGACAGCGTGTCCTCAACGATCGTTCAGCGAACGTTGGCGCGCCTGGACCTCCGCAGCAGGCGCGTGGCTCGTGCAGGTGTACCAACTACTGTTCATCGCCGACGAAATTTCCGCGCCAGTACCACAGCTGGACGTGCACCGAGTGGGGACCGGTGGTCTTTCCAGATGAACCACATTGTGTACTCCGGCTAACAGACGGCCGTTCTTCCTTTGGTTCGTAATTCACGTTTTATAGCTTCACGAACACGTTTCCGTATTACGGGCATTTGCATCACTGACGAGTGCTTTTGCAAGTCCAGCACGCAGTTCCATGTCCGTGTTGTTTTCGTGCTGACAGCGTTCGCGAGTGCGACATTTAGTTTTGAAGTGACTTTTCAAGTTGTCGTCCTCTTTATTTTTCGTCAAAATGCCACGGAATGACCGTCTGTCATGCTCACTCTTCACACACTTTCCATCGCTTTGTGACTTGGCCAATGATGTTTCTACGCTTCCCCTGAGTGCGTTATAAATCTTCCATACGGTGCCTCTTGAGACACGTAGCTCCGTAATTCAAAGCACTTAGCAACTTCCAACAAACTTTACGAACGATGTAAGCATTTTCGAAACGTTTACTCGCCGACTCCTTCACAAAACTACGTAACGGACGAAGTTTATCGTTCACAGAATTTTCGCTGTTCATGCAGTAAAATTTCAGTGTTAGGCATCACGTTTTAATTTATTATTGCAAAACACTTTGCAGGCATTATTCTCGTACGCAACTCTATGCAAAATTGTATCATTGCGCGCCACAAAGTTCAGACGATATGGCTCCGTGAACATTGCGATGCGTGAAAAACTAGCTTTTTTTTAAAACGGGGCGCAAATTGTCCAGACTATATAACTATGTAGCCTTCCGCGGTCCCCTTCATGATGATTGGTTCAAATGGTTCAAATGGCTCTGAGCACTATGGGACTCAACTGCTGTGGTCGTAAGTCCCCTAGAACTTAGAACTACTTAAAGGTAACTAACCTAAGGACATCACACACATCCATGCCCGAGGCAGGATTCGAACCTGCGACCGTAGCGGTCGCGCGGTTCCAGACTGTAGCGCCTTTAACCGCTCGGCCACTTCGGCCGGCCCTTCATGATGATTAAAATTCTTCTGGCTGTTGTACCGCGTAATTGTATAAAGTACTTTAATTATACGAGGATCGTTCAATAAATAATACCCCACATATTTTTTGTCAGAAAATATTTATTGTTGAAAGTCAGAATTTGGTGACAATATACATGAAAATATCTTGTCCACTTCCTATTTTTCTACGTAGTCTCCATCACGTTCTTTGTCCGTACGCCAACGTTGTGGAAGAGCGTGTATTCCCTGCTGGTAAAAGCTCTTGTTCTGTAGGCGTAGCCATGTTTTCACTGCATGACTGACACTGTCGTCATCTTCAAAGTCTGTTCCCGTTAGAGAGTCTTTAAGCGGGCCAAAGATATGGAAGTTCGAGTGTGCCAGGTCTGGACTGTAGGGTGGATGAGGCAGTGATTTACAATCTGGCGATGTGTACCCGGGTTCTCAGACTTGTGTGTGGGCGCGCATTATCGTGTGGGAGCAAGATTTCTGTTGGATTTTTGTCGCATCGAACACGTCGGAAACGGTTCTCAAGTTTATTCAGTCTTCAAGTATCCCTCTGAATTGATTGTTGACCCTCTTGGCATCACATGCACGAGAATAGCGCCATCACAATCCCAGAAGACTGTCACCATGACTTTTCCGGCAGAGGGGGTTGTCTCGAATTTCTTCTTTTGTGATGAATGAGGATGATGCCACTCCGTGGACTGCCTTTTTGTTTCCGGAGCAAAGTGGTGCACCCAGCTTTCGTCCCCTGTAACGATCTGTGGCAGAAAGGCCTCTCCATCGGTCTCAAAACGCTCCAAAAATTCAGATGAAATGGCCTTTCTTTGAAGAATCTGTGAGCATTCGTGGAACCCATCGTGGGCACCTCGTTGGATATAGCAGAGTCTCGATCATTGCAGACGCACTATCAGTGCTGACCGACAACTGTAGAGCCAGTTGTCGAGTTGTGATGCGCCGGCGACACGAATAATGGCGTCCGCACGATTCAGCATGCCCGGGGGCGTCCCGAGCGTGGCTAATCATGGAGCTCAGTTTCTGTATTTCGTGAGGCTGTAACTATCATGACCCATCGCCCAACTGTACGCCTATCAACTGCGCCATCGCCATGCACAGCACACAAACGTTCATGGATTTGCACCACGGTTTCCTTTTTTTTGCACACAAGAAGTCGATAACAGCACGCCGATTGTAACGTGAGTCGTATGTAGACGCCATTTTGACGCTGTACTGCGGCTCTACCATCTGCCAGAACGGTTAGAAACCTCACCGGCGCATAGAACAAACATCAAGTGTGAAGCACCAAGAAGGACATTAGCTTATGTATATTAAGGTCTTTAAAAAAAAAATGTGGGCATTACTCATTGAACGACTTTCGTATATCATTGCGGGCCACATAGTCCCGAAAACATTGCGATCGTTGCAAAATCGGCTTTTCTTAAAACGGGGCGCAAATTGTCCAGACTATGTAGGCATCCGCGTCCCCTTCCATGACGATTAAAGTTCTTCTGAGTGCTGTACCGCGTAATTGTATACGATCCTTAATTATAAAATGAACACGTTCCGATCGTACTACAACGGCATTGCTGAGGACTATGTTGCCTTGAGGAAGGCCGTTGTCGCACCAAAAAAAAAAAAAAAAAAAAAAAAGGTTCTGATGGCTCTGTGCACTATGGGACTTACGTCTATGGTCATCAGTCCCCTAGAACTACTTAAACCTAACTACCCTAAGGACATCACAGAACACCGTTGTGGCACAGTCGAAACGTTGTTTGCCGTGTACAACTAAAGCACTCTGACGAAAAAAAATCGCAACACTAAGGAAGGATTGTGCGAAATAAACGAAAGTTGGTAGGCTTGTTTCTACATCTGAAAGACGTCCATTCAGATTTCGCGTCAGTCACGTAAGAGTATCTCTAGTAGTGTTACTATGAGGATGCAAATCAGGTTTGCTTTAAATACCCGCCGTGGCGGTCACGAGCGTTAGTTACGTTTGAGATTGCACGTGGTTGATGTCAGTCAAGAATGACTTCAAAGCGATAGAGAAGCCATCATCAGCACATGACTGAGTTTCGACGAGGTCATGTAACAGGGCTAGCAGAAGGTGGATGTTCCTGCAGAGGGACTTGGCAAGATTGTAGCCGCTGCACGTGCTTGGTGCAGCGGCAGTCAGGAGAACGTACGGTCCCACGAAGACAGGGCTGCGTATGGCCACGTGACACTACAGAGAGGGAAGACCATCGCGTTCGGCTATGGCTGTGGCGCACCATGTTGCGTGTGCAGCTGCAGTCTGAGCGTAAGTTGGCACTACGGTGGCACAATGAACTGTTGAAAATCGGCTACTTCAAGGACACCTCCGATCCAGTCGCCCTGTAGCGTGTATTCCACCGACCCCAAACAATGGCCGTTTGCGACTTCAGCGGTGTCAAGCGAGAGCTCACTGGAGCGCAGGATCCAAGTCTGTTGTGTTTTGCCGGCCGCTGTGGCCGAACGGTTTTAGGCGCTTCTGTCCAGAACCGCGCTGCTGCTACGGTCGCAGGTTCGAATCCTGCCTCGGCCAGGGATGTGTGTGATGTCCTTAGGTTAGTTAGGTTTAATTAGTTCTAAGTTCTAGGCGACTGATGACCTCAGAAGTTAAGTCGCATAGTGCTCAGAGCCATTTTTGAGCCTGGAACCAACCTGTCTGCGCGCTAAACACACTGGACCTACACCTGAGTTATGGTCTGTGGTGCGATTTGTATGACGGCAGGAGCACTTTCCTGGTTATCCCACGCTTCCTGACTGCAAATTTATACGGAAATCTAGCGATTCGCCATGTTGTGCTGCCATTCACGAACGCTATTCCAGGGAGGGTTTTTCCAGCATGACAACGCTTGGCAACATACCGCTGTTGTAACCCAACATGCTCTACAGAGTGTTGACATCTTGGCTTGGCCTCTCGATCACCATCCAGTCGAGCACATATGGGACATCGTTGGAGAATGGCTCTAGCGTCGTCCACAGAGAGCGTTAACCGTCCCTGTATTGACTGCAGCAGGCATGGAACTCCATCCCACAAACTGACAACCGAAAGCTGTACAATACAAAGCATGCACTTTTGCACGCATGCATGCAATTCTCTGGCCCTTACACCGGTCATTAATATATCAGAATTTCACATTTGCAATGGCTTTTCTCTCAGTTACATTAACCTGTCCTCTTGCAGTGTTAACCACTATTCCTCGACAAATATATTCCAGAAATTTCTTGGTGTTGAGATTTTTTTCCGTCAGTGTATTTTATATACAAGGTGGTCCATTGATTCTGACCGGGCCAAATATCTCACGAAATAGCGTCTAACGAAAAAACTACAAAGAATGAAACTTGTCTAGCTTAAAGGGGGAAACCAGATGGCGCTATGGTTGGCCCACTAGATGGCGCTGCCATAGGTCAAACGGCTTATCAGCTGCGTTTTTTTTTAATAGGATACCTCCTTTTTAATTACATATTTGTGTAGTACCTAATGAAATATGAATGTTTCAGTTGCACCACTTTTTTCGCTTTGTGATAGATGGCGCTATAGTAGTCACAAACATATGGCTCGCAATGTTAGACGAACAGTTGGTAACAGGTAGGTTTCTAAAATTAAAATACAGAAAGTAGGTACGTTTGAACACTTTATTTCGGTTATTCCAATGTCATACATGTACCTTTGTGAACTTATCATTTCTGAGAACGCATGCTGTTACAGTGTGATTACCTGTAAATACCACATCAATGCAATAAATGCTCAAAATGATGTCCGTGAACCTCAATGCATTTGGCAATACGTGTAACGACATTCCTCTCAACAGCGAATAGTTCGCCTTCCGTAATGTTCGCACATGCATTGACAATGCGCTGACGCCTGTTGTCAGGCGTAGTCGGTGGATCACGATAGCAAATATCCTTCAACTTTCCTCACAGAAAAAAATCCAGGGACGTCAGATCCGGTGAACGTGCGGGCCACGGTATGGTGCTTTGACGACCAATCCACATCTCATGAAATATGCTATTCAATACCGCTTCAACCACACGCGAGCTATGTGCCGGACATCCATCATGTTGGAAGTACATCGCCATTCTGTCATGCAGTGAAACATGTTGTAGTAACATGGGTACAACATTACGTAGGAAATCAGCATACATTGCACCATTTAGATTGCCATCGATAAAATGGGGGCCAACTATCCTTCCTCCCGTAATGCCGCACCATACATTAACCCGCCAAGGTCGCTGATGTTCCACTTGTCCCAGCCATCGTGGATTTTCCGTTGCCCAATAGTGCATATTATGCCGGTTTACGTTACCGCTGTTAGCGAATGACGCACGCACGCAAAAAATCTGTCATCGTCCCGTAATTTCTCTTGTGCCCAGTGGCAGAACTGTACACGACGTTCAAAGTCGTCGCCATGCAATTCCTGGTACATAGACATATGGTACGGGTGCAATCGATGTTGATGTAGCATTCTAAACACCGACGTTTTTGAGATTCCCGATTCTCGCGCAGTTTGTCTTCTACTGATGTGGGGATTAACCGCGACAGCAGCTAAAACACCTACTTGGGTATCATCATTTATTGCAGGTCGTGGTTGACGTTTCACATGTGGCTCAACACTTCCTGTTTCCTTAAATAACATAACTATCCGGCGAACGGTCCGGACACTTTGATGATGTCGTCCAGGACACCGAGTAGCATACACAGCACACGCCCGTTGGGCATTTTGATCACAATAGCCATACATCAACACGATATCGTCGTTTTCCGCAATTGGCAAACGGTCCATTTTAACACGGGTAATGTATCACGAAGCAAATACCGTCTGCACTGGCGGAATGTTACATGATACCACGTAGTTATATGTTTGTGACTATTACAGCGCCATCTGTCACAAAGCGAAAAAAGTGGTCCAACTAAAACATTCATATTTCTTTACGTACTACACGAATATGTAATTAAAAATGGGGGTTCCTGTTAAAAAAAAACGCGGTTGATATCCGTTTGACCTATGGCAGTGCCATCTAGCGAGCCAACCATAGCGCCATCTGGTTTCCCCCTTCAAGCTAGACGAGTTTCGTTCTTTGTAGTTTTTTCGTTTGATGCTTATTTCACTATCAATGGACCACCCTGTATACTGACGCGGTGAAATATCAGTAAGAATATAATCATCCAGTTTTTTCGAGCATAGGAGTTCGAATCTTAAAAGAAGCTGGTGTGGTGATTTACAGGTAGATCGTAAATAAGGCGCTGGTCTTAGTTGTCGTGACTGAGGTCACCAACGTCGTACACAATCACCGATGCTTGTGTTGTGTGTTTTTTCCTTCCTATCCAGACATCACGTGTCTGTTATTGAAGTCTAAAGCAAGGTGGAAACTTTGTTACGAATTCGTTACGAATTTTCCTACAGTTACTCGAGCGTGAGTCTGTGCTGTGCACAACAACGTCATTAGCGATCGCTCGGAGTTTGCCTGCCGCATGGAATATGCATGTGACGCCTTCTTGGCCGAGTCTGGACAGTTAACTCTCATCGATACCAACCGTCGCAGTGTGGGATAACGCTGCGGCTCAGTGAGCTGAATAGTCTCCTAGGCAGTAGCGTATCGCATTTCTGCATCTACTCCGTGTATTCACACCACTGTTACCTATGTGGGCTGTGGAGCGGCTTTCGAGAACTTAGCAGCGCGGAGGCTGTCTCTTCATTTTAAACACAAGTAAGTCTCCTCCACTTTGATAATCTTCATTTAGATCTACAACTACAAACACACTGCGCATGTAAAAGGGTATCTTGTACCACAGGTAGTAATTCATTTTCCTGTTCCACTCGCAAATGGGGCGACGGAACAACGACTGCCTCTATTAGGATGACCAAATGTCCCGATTTTCATATAGATGTCCTGATGTCCCGAGAAAATCATTCGGGACACACAATTGTCCTGGCTATTAATCGAGAAACAAAATACGCGCAGCAATTCTCATTTCATTAAAAATTAGTGAAAAATAAGTTTCCTAGAAGTAGAATGTTATGTTGGTGGTGTTGTGGTCTTCAGTCCTGAGACTGGTTTGATGCAGCTCTCCATGCTACCCTATCCTGTGCAAGCTTCTTCATCTCCCAGTACTTACTGCAACATACATTCTTCTGAATCTGCTTAGTGTATTCATCTCTTGGTTTCCCTCTACGATTTTTACCCTCCACGCTGCTCTCCAATGCTAAATTTTGTGATCCCTTGATGTCTCAGAACATGTCCTACTAACCGATCCCTTCTTCTAGTCAAGTTGTGCCACAAGCTCCTCTTCTCCCCAATTCTGTTCAATACTTCATTATTAGTTATGTGATCTACCCATCGAATCTTCAGGATTCTTCTGTAGCACCACATTTCGGAAGCTTCTATTCTCTTCTTGCCCAAACTATTTATCGTCCATGTTTCACTTCCATACATGGCTACACTCCATACAAATACTTTCAGAAACGACTTCCTGACACTTAAATCTATACTCGATGTTAACAAATTTCTCTTCTTGAGAAACGCTTTCCTTGCCATTGCCAGTCTACATTTTATATCCTCTCTACTTCGACCATCATCAGTTATTTTGCTCCCCCAAATAGCAAAACTCATTTACTACTTTAAGCGTCTCATTTCCTAATCTAATTCCCTCAGCATCACCCGACTTAATTCGACTACATTCCATTATCTTCGTTTTGCTTTTGTTGATGTTTATCTTATATCCTCCTCTCAAGACACTGTCCATTCCGTTCAACTGCTCTTCCAAGTCCTTTGCTGTCTCTGACAGAATTACAATGTCATCGGCGAACCTCAAAGTTTTTATTTCTTCTCCATGGATTTTAATACCTTCTAGAACGTTATACAAATATATATTTCATAGTACCCCTTGTAGGCCTTCTGTATTTGGCTTAACTCGGTCTTGTACCTAAAGAAAGAATAGTTGGCCGACTTTCCACTTCATGGCTCGCGGGACAAGTAAAATCAAAACCAAAGGAGGCGTAAGGGAGCAGTATTTAAATCGCTTCTCCTAAGGGGACTGCAGCCTTATGCAAGTTAAATTTCTGAAAAATGTGAGCAATACGGCGTGTATTAGCAGTGCTTATTGAATATTGTTGAGCATGTATGCACGCTTGCTCTAACAGCCTATACTCAAACGAAATCTTAAATTTTAGTACAAAATGTATAATTTGTATCTGATTACTAATTAATACATTACTGGTCATTGAAATTGCTACACCACGAAGATGACGTGCTACAAACGCGAAATTTAACCGACAGGAAGAAGATGCTGTGATATGCAAATGATTAGCTTTTTAGAGTATTCACAAAAGGTTGGCGCCGGTGGCGACACCTACAAAGTGCCGACATGAGGAAAGTTTCCAACCGATTTCTCATACACAAACAGCAGTTGACCGGCGTTGCCTGGTGAAACGTTGTTGTGATGCCTCGTGTAAGTAGGAGAAATGCGTACCATCACGTTTCCGACTTTGATAAAGGTCGGATTGTAGCCTATCGCGATTGTGGTTTATCGTATCGCGACATTGCTGCTCGTGTTGGTCGAGATCCAATGACTGTTCAGGAGGGTAATACGGTACACCGTGCTGGATCCCAACGGCCTCGTATCACTAGCAGCCGAGATGACAGGCATCTTATCCACACGGCTGTAACGGATCGTGCAGCCACGTCTCGATCACTGAGTCAACAGATGGGGACGTGTGCAAGACAACAACCATCTGCACGAACACTTAAACGACGTTTCCAGCAGCACGGACTATCAGCTCGGAGACCGTGGCTGCGGTAACCCTTGACGCTGCGTCACAGACAGGAGCGCCTGCGATGGTGTACTCGACAACGAACCTGGGTGCATGAATGGCAAAACGCCATTTTTTCGGATGAATCCAGGTTCTGTTTACAGCATCATGATGGTCGCATCCGTGTTTGGCGACATCGCGGTTAACGCACATTGGAAGCGTGTATTCGTCATCGCCATACTGGCGTACCACCCGGCGTGATGGTATGGGGTGCCATTGGCTACACGTCTCGGTCACCTCTCGTTCGCATTGACGGCACTTTGAACAGAGGACGTTACATTTCAGATGTGTTACGACCTGTGGCTCTACCGTTCATTCCATCCCTGCGAAACCCTACATTTCAGCAAGATAATGCACGACCGCATGTTGCAGGCCCTGTACGGGCCTTTCTGGACACAGAAAATGTGCAACTGCTGCCCTGGCCAGCACATTCTCCAGATCTCTCACCGATTGAAAACGTCTGGTGAATGGTGGCCGAGGAACTGGATCGTCACAATACGCCAGTCACTGCTGTTGATGAACTGTGGTATCGTGTTGAAGCTGCATGGGCAGTTGTACCTGTACACGCCATCCGAGCTCTGTTTGACTCAATGCCCAGGCGTATCAAGGCCGTTATTACGGCCAGACGTGGTTGTTCTGGGTACTGATTTCTCAGGATCTGTGCACCCAAATTGCGTGAAAATGTAATCACATGTCAGTTCTAGTATAATATATTTCTCCAATGGATACCCGTTTATCATCTGCATTTCTTGTTGGTGGAGCAATTTTAATGGCCAGTAGTGTAGTTATCGATACCACACTGCATACAACGTAACTATTCTAAGAATCGAGAAAAGGTCTTAATTTTGAAAGAAAGGTGGAGATATTGGCAAAACTTCCGTATATTCTGAACCCTGATATGTGCACGTTCACTGCCAAGCCCGTGATAATCCTGACAGTCATGCTCAAGTCGTTTCATTCAAATTAGCAAGTTTATGGTAACAGATTTCCCGAAATCTGACATCTAGTAAGCACGGATTGTTCTTGAATGAAAATGCTCACCATACTAGTAAGTTTATCGGTGTCCAATGCGCTCAAGTTTTTAGCCAACGATCTGCTCAATATGCCACTCGGAATTACTGTCTTTTCTGAAACACAAAATGGCTTAAAAAATCCGTACTTTCTAAGAAAAACAAACTGGAATAAATATGTCTTCACTTTAAAACACTTTTGAAACGTGTACCACAACAAAAACTGGCAAATTACAACTTTCTTCGGAGCTCCTACAGCACACGAACGTACCATTGAAGGGCTGGGCTCCGACTCCCTAGACTGCTGTAAGCATTCTCTTACCTCCAAGGGAAAAGACGCACGAAGAATACTCCGTTTCTTTAGGGCCAATAGGAAAACATTATTTTTAAGCGTTAACCCGCGCGTTTCATTACTAACCAATCAACAAATAACACACTTTCGAACTGTACTTTTTCCAAAATAAATATTTAATATTCTGATGCTAGAAGGAGATTTTCACTCTCCAGCGTAGTGTGCGCTGATATGAAACTTCCTGGCAGATTAAAACTGTGTGCCGGACCGAGACTCGAACTCGGGACCTTTGCTTTCGTGGGCAAGTGCTCTACCATCTTCCTTTTTTTTTTCCTAATGTAAATGAGTATAAAGTCTCACCATCAGCAAGAAACCAACTTTTTTATGTTATTTTGTTTTGGGGGAGCAAAGGAGAAAGAAAACAAGTAGGCTGCATATAGAGAGCTATGCGTGAAAAGGGTAAACATGTGTAAGGAGAAAAGAAAAACTTAGAAGCGGAGGAGAAAAGAGAAGTGAAATAAATTAGGAATACTTTTCGCACCATGCTCTACTTTGTCGCGCCATCAGAACAACGTGCATTCTATCATTCACCATTAAAGGGGAACGTGGCATCTTTCACTCTTGGCTGGCACGGTTCGTTGAGATTCCAGCTTTGAGGCGGGTTGATGAGAATACTCTGTAAATACACTCCTGGAAATGGAAAAAAAAACACATTGACACCGGTGTGTCAGACCCACCATACTTGCTCCGGACACTGCGAGAGGGCTGTACAAGCAATGATCACACGCACGGCACAGCGGACACACCAGGAACCGCGGTGTTGGCCGTCGAATGGCGCTAGCTGCGCAGCATTTGTGCACCGCCGCCGTCAGTGTCAGCCAGTTTGCCGTGGCATACGGAGCTCCATCGCAGTCTTTAACACTGGTAGCATGCCGCGACAGCGTGGACGTGAACCGTATGTGCAGTTGACGGACTTTGAGCGAGGGCGTATAGTGGGCATGCGGGAGGCCGGGTGGGCGTACCGCCGAATTGCTCAACACGTGGGGCGTGAGGTCTCCACAGTACATCGATGTTGTCGCCAGTGGTCGGCGGAAGGTGCACGTGCCCGTCGACCTGGGACCGGACCGCAGCGACGCACGGATGCACGCCAAGACCGTAGGATCCTACGCAGTGCCGTAGGGGACCGCACCGCCACTTCCCAGCAAATTAGGGACACTGTTGCTCCTGGGGTATCGGCGAGGACCATTCGCAACCGTCTCCATGAAGCTGGGCTACGGTCCCGCACACCGTTAGGCCGTCTTCCGCTCACGCCCCAACATCGTGCAGCCCGCCTCCAGTGGTGTCGCGACAGGCGTGAATGGAGGGACGAATGGAGACGTGTCGTCTTCAGCGATGAGAGTCGCTTCTGCCTTGGTGCCAATGATGGTCGTATGCGTGTTTGGCGCTGTGCAGGTGAGCGACACAATCAGGACTGCATACGACCGAGGCACACAGGGCCAACACCCGGCATCATGGTGTGGGGAGCGATCTCCTACACTGGCCGTACACCACTGGTGGTCGTCGAGGGGACACTGAATAGTGCACGGTACATCCAAACCGTCATCGAACCCATCGTTCTACCATTCCTAGACCGGCAAGGGAACTTGCTGTTCCAACAGGACAATGCACGTCCGCATGTATCCCGTGCCACCCAACGTGCTCTAGAAGGTGTAAGTCAACTACCCTGGCCAGCAAGATCTCCGGATCTGTCCCCCATTGAGCATGTTTGGGACTGGATGAAGCGTCGTCTCACGCGGTCTGCACGTCCAGCACGAACGCTGGTCCAACTGAGGCGCCAGGTGGAAATGGCATGGCAAGCCGTTCCACAGGACTACATCCAGCATCTCTACGATCGTATCCATGGGAGAATAGCAGCCTGCATTGCTGCGAAAGGTGGATATACACTGTACTAGTGCCGACATTGTGCATGCTCTATTGCCTGTGTCTATGTGCCTGTGGTTCTGTCGGTGTGATCATGTGATGTATCTGATCCCAGGAATGTGTCAATAAAGTTTCCCCTTCCTGGGACAATGAATTCACGGTGTTCTTATTTCAATTTCCAGGAGTGTAGTTCGCGAAATTGGCCCGACAGTGTCGATGTCGGCGAAGAGTGTGGTGATGTACTTGGAGGCGTGTCCATAAGTCCGCCGGATCGACGATGTCGTCCCGGAAGAGGTAGTTGACAGCCATGCCACTGATCCATGTGATGGAGTGCCACTTAGCCGATGGAAAGTAGGTCGTGTCGGGATATATCATCATGGTAGGAGAAACGTGATGTGGTGGTACTCGGCGGTAGAAAGCCACAATCTTGTATACGAGGGTCCAGACCGCTGCTGCTGGCCCACACTCAAAACGATGTAAATCTGCATCTTCGACATTACACTTGAGGCACAGGGGTGAGTCCACCAGTGAGTCCAAACCGTAGGCCATGAAACCTGGCGGTGACGAGTTTCGACGGGGCTTCGGTTTGGGGACTTTCGCAGAGGCGGTAGATGTCGCGAGTGGTCATCTTCCTGGTCCTGGGGAGCTCGGTGCATGTGTAACTGAACTCCAAAAAGAAACGGCCGATATGTGACATCGGAGGTGGCATGTGTGCCAGAGACGTCGGTGGGCGTCTCGAAACAGGTGCAAGCTCGGTGGTCAATATTCCAGTAAAACTAGCATTTTGGCTTTTCCATAACTGGAGCATAGTATTGGTGTAAAGTGCCGTAGTCCTCGCTCTCACATTAACGAGATCGAGGCCACCGTCCCGCTTCGGTAAGGTGAGAGCTACATACTGGACTGTGAAGATGTGTCCAGAACAAAGAAAATAGCCGAAAGCCGCCTGTAATCTGGCCGCCATTGTCGTAGTGATGGGCAGAATCTGCGCTATATGGGGTATCCGGGCTGCCAGATGGGTATTGACGAAGGTGACTCTCTGGCACATATTCAGCGGGCGTAGTATGTGATTTTGTATGTTGGCCCGGATGCGTTGCAGCAGCGCCCGAAAATTGATCGCCGAGGTGCGGCGAATGTCCCGCGTGTACACCAATCCGACACAACGAAGGGTGTCCACCAGTTGAAATGGAACTACGCTGTCTGCGGGAAGGCCGCGGCCGATCTTCATGGCGCATGATTTTGCCACGTTCATAGCGCTCCCTGCCCCTGCACTGTAACGGGTAATCCACTGCATCGCAGCTTGTACGTCGGCCGCTGAACGTACGACGAGGCCCAATTCGACCGCGTAGGCACGGCAGCGGAACATATGATCCTGGAATACGTATCAAAAGTCGCCGTAATCCGCAAATAAGTGGTTCCATCGCAATGGCATAAAGCACCGTCGACAAAGGGCAACCCTGCCGTACTGAGCGTTCAGTCGGTGTAGGTTCCGTAAGTCTGCCGTTGACGAGAAGTCTCGAGGTTGCCCCACGAAGTAGGCGCATAATCACCTGCGTCAACGTCCGGGGAATCGCCATTCGGTCCATCACTGCGTTGAGGAATGCATGATTGACGCGGTCAAACGCTTGTTTGAAGTCGATGGAGATTAAAGCGCCTGGCAGTCGCGAGTGTGTTGCCACAGCGATCACATCTCGATATTCACCGAGGGCTGTCTGTATATTACGATCGCCGCCTAAGGATGTTTGTTCGTGGGAAACAATGTCTCGTAAGACATGTTTGAGTCGCACTGCTAGAAGGCGTGTGAAAATCTTGAAGTCGGAATTGAGTAACGTGATCGGCCGGTAACTGTCGAGTCGTGTTCCTCCTGCGGGTTTCGCTTGCGAAGTCAGCCGTCGTCCGTCAGGTAGGTCTAAAGTTGTCATTACAGCCTGTCAGCGTCGACGAACATTTTGAACAATATGATGCGTAGAAGGTTCTTCACCGTTAATCCTATCTTGGCTGCGTGCTCGTACAATGGCTGCCTCTAGACGGCATCTGGTCAAGGTTAAAATCTTTGCCTTGATGCGTTGAGCTTCTTTTAGACGATCCGGAGATGGAGGATGATCCATGAGTTCACGTAGAGCGCTGTAGTAGAAATCAGTTGTGTGGTGATTCCACCTGGCTTTGGTTCTGCCATAGTGTGTCAAGGTGCGTCGGATGGCCGGCTTGGTGCACGGTAACCACCACTGCAGTGTGGTCTCATAAGGCTTGATGCACTGAACACAAGCGTGCCACGTGTCGGTGACCTGTTGTCGACTTTCAGGGTCCCGCAGTAGCGTGACGTTGAGTTTCCAAGGTCCTGCACTGTACCATGAACCTACATGTATGTCGACGTAGGTTCATGGTACAGATGTAGATGGCATGATCCGAAAAGGCAGACGGCCAACGTTCCGCGTCGAGGAGAACTGATTTTAGAGCGTCAGAGATGTATATTTTATCAAGTCGGCTGGCGGAGTGGCTCGTGATGTGTGTACGCCCCGGGCGGTCGCCGTGTACCACTCGCCAAGTGTCGAGGAGACGAAGGCGGCGGACGAGGAAGCGAAGTTCCGGACATGTGGTGAAATGAGGGTATTGGTCTGTGCGCTCGAGAACACAGTTGAAATCTGCACCTACGATGAGATGATCGTATTGGCCGAGGAATAAAGGACTAAATCTTCTGCGTAAAACTGGAAGCGATCCCTCCGTTTATCAGTGCCCGATGGGGCGTAGAGATTTATGATTTTGATTCCTTCAACTGTTATGACCACCCCTCGCGCCGTTGGGAGATATGCGACTTCGGAAACTGCAATCCCTTCTCGGAGGAGGATGGCTGCGCCTGTGTGTTCCATAGCTGCAGGGGCGGCGTACGTCTCATATCCATAACACCCAGTCCAAGTTGCTGTCCTCAGTTCTTGTAACAGGGCGATGTCGATGTCCGCTGCTCTTAGCGTGTCACGGAGCAGTTGAAGTTTAACGTGGGAGCCGATATTATTAGTATTGATAGTAGCTATTTGGTTCGCCTGATGGGGGATCCGTGCTGTCGGTAGGTTCGTAGCTGGTGAAGATTGTCGTGGTGGATTCTGGAAGTCCATAGAAGTCGCAGGAGTTGTCGTAGAAACATTGCTCTAACGGAGGAACAGATCTCATTTCCGCATCAGGTGGAGGTGGGAAATCCGTGTCATCCGCCGATGAAAAATGTCCGACGTCGGCGAGAGGTGGCAGCGCTGGTAAAGTCGGCTCAATTGAGTCGGTGACGACAGGCGTGCTGTGTTCGATGGTTTCTGGGCACGGGGCTTGCTCACCATCTCTGATGGACGGCTCACCGTCTTGTGGATGACGCGTCTCCGTGGCAGAGGACAGAGTGTTGTCGTGTACTCCGTCAGAGTGAAGGGCCATCTCTTCCTCCTGCGGAGGGGGCTCAGTGGTCGATTCTGATGTCTTGCGGCGTTTTTTTCGTCGTTTGGGCGACTTTTGCTTCCGGCAATGAGTTTCGGTGTCTGAGGAAGGAAGAGATTCACGTCGTTCCGGTACAAAAGCCGCGGTTGCTATGATGCGGTCTTCATTCTCCAGAACACTCTCGTTGGTACCCTTGTGATCTTCTAGCGTGGGCGTGTCCGGCTGTTGGTCATGTTCATGGGCGGCATCGCCGGTGTCAAGGTGCTGGGACACCTCCGGGTGTATCGGTCCAGAGAGACGCTCATGAACGCCGCATTTGTTGTTGTTGTAGTCTTCAGTCCTGAGACTGGTTTGATGCAGCTCTCCATGCTACTCTATTCTCTGCAAGCTTCTTCATCTCCCAGTACCTACATCCTTCTGAATCTGCTTAGTGTATTCATTTCTTGGTCCCCCTCTACGATTTTTATCCTCCACGCTGCCCTCCAATACTAAATTGGTGATCCCTTGGTGCCTCAGAACATGCCCTACCAACCAATCCCATCTTTTCAAGTTGTGCCACAAACTCCACCCTAATTCTGTTCAATAGTTTCTCATTAGTTACGTGATCTACCCATCTAATCTTCAGCATTCTTCTGTAGCACCACATTTCGAAAACTTCTACTCTCTTCTTGTCTAAACTATTTATCGTCCACGTTTCACTTCCATACATGGCCACACTCCATACAAATACTTTCAGAAACGACTTCCTGACATTTAAATCTATACTCGAACAAATTTTTCTTCTTCAGAAACGCTATCCTTGCCATTGCCAGTCTACATTTTATATCCTCTCTACTTCGACCATCATCAGTTATTTAGCTCCCCAAATAGCAAAACTCCTTTACTACTTTAAGTGTCTCATTTCCTAATCTAATTCCCTCAGCATCGCCCGACTTTATTCAACTACATTCCATTATCCTCGTTTTGCTTTTGTTGATGTTCATCTTATATCCTCCTTTCAAGACACTATCCATTCCGTTCAACTGCTCTTCCAAGTCCTTTGCTGTCTCTGACAGAATTGCAATGTCATCGGCGAACCTCAAAGTTTTTATTTCTTCTCCATGGATTTTAATACCTACTCTGTTCTTTTGTTTCCTTTACTCCTTGCTCAATATACAGATTGAATAGCATCGGGGAGAGGCTACAACCCTGTCTCACTCCCTTCCCAATCACTGCTTCCCTTTCATGCCCCTCGACTCTTATAACTGCCATCTGCTTTCTCTACAAATTGTAAATAGCCTTTCGCTCCCTGTATTTTACCCCTTCCGCCCTTAGAATTTGAAAGAGAGTATTCCAGTCAACATTGTCAAAAGCTTTCTCTAAGTCTACAAATGCTAGAAACGTAGGTTTGCCTTTCCTTAATCTTTCTTCTAAGATAAGTCGTAAGGTCAGTATTGCCTCACGTGTTCCAACATTTCTACGGAATCCAAACTGATCCTCCCCGAGGTCGGCTTCTATCAGTTTTTCCATTCGTCTGTAAAGAATTCGCGTTAGTATTTTGCAGCTGTGACTTATTAAGCTGATTGTTCGGTAATTCTCACATCTGTCAACACCTGCTTTCTTTGGGATTGGAATTATTATATTCTTCTTGAAGTCTGAGGGTATTTCGCCTGTTTCATACATCTTGCTCACCAGATGGTAGAGTTTTGTCAGGACTGGCTCTCCCAAGGCTGTCAGTAGTTCTAATGGAATATTGTCTACTCCCGGGGCCTTGTTTCGAGTCAGGTCTTTCAGTGCTCTGTCAAACTCTCCGCGCAGTATCATATCTCCCATTTCATCTTCTTCCATTTCCATAATATTGTCCTCAAGTAGATCGCCCTTGTATAGACCCTCTATATAGTCCTTCCACGTTTCTGCTTTCCCTTCTTTGCTTAGAACTGGGTTTCCATCAAAGCTCTTGATGTTCATACAAGTGGTTCTCCTCTCTCCAAAGGTCTCTGTAATTTTCCTGTAGGCAGTATCTATCTTACCCCTAGTGAGATAAGCCTCTACATCCTTACATTTGTCCTCTAGCCATCCCTGCTTAGCCATTTTGCACTTCCTGTCGATATCATTTTTGAGACGTTTGTATTCCTTTTTGCCTGCTTCATTTTCTCCTTTCATCAATTAAATTCAATATTTCTTCTGTTACCCAAGGATTTCTTCTAGCCCTCGTCTTTTTACCTATTTGATCCTCTGCTGCCTTCACTATTTCATCCCTCAAAGCTACCCATTGTTCTTCTACTGTATTTCTTTCCCCCATTCCTGTCAATTGTTCTCTTATGCTCTGCCTGAAACTCTGTACCACCTCTGGTTCTTTGAGTTTATCGAGGTCCCATCTCCTTAAATTCCCACCGCATAGGTGACTGGAAGCGTGGTTGTGGTTCTGTCGGTGTTCGTATCGTCGTGCCTTAGTTGTGTGATGCGGCGCTGCAGGCACTCATTACGGACGTGGCCTCCTTTGCCAACCGGAACATGTTCGAGGTTGTCCGTCGTAAATGACCACCGCACGGCAGCCGCCAATAGAAATGTACGATGGGACTGGCGTTTGAGATCGATTCGGACTTGTCTCACACCATTAAGCACCGGATACGTCGTAAACTGTGCCCATGTCTCGGCTACGTGGCTCTGGACTTTTCCGAACGGGCTTAGCGCCGCGATGACTTCATCTTCATTCTCCTCGAATGGCAGTTCGAATACACGGATCGTCCGAAGGCCAACTCCTTCGACATCCACAGGCCCGACGTTTCCGTCGGAGGGCCGAAATTTTAGTCCATGTCGCGTCCTTTGAATAATCTCGTTGCAGGCAGCGTCGGAAGTCATCTTAACATAAAAGACGCTGCTAATGCTCGATAGGTGTATGCCGATGAGTTCGTCACGTCTTCGCGTAGGATGCGTTCGACGGCCAGTGCTTTGGGACGTGCGTATTCATTTGAGAAGGTGAACTTAAGAGTGTTGTTCCTGTAAGAGCTGGCCATTAGAGCTTGTTCGACTGTGAGGCGCGGTGACGGGGAAGTAAACAAACACTCCGCGCGCGCAGCGGCGTGGACGGCCGAGCGCGGTGCGCTCTGCTGCCCTGCCGAACGCAGACTGTTCCACCATCTGAGCCACCGAAGCACCACTCACGCCCGGTACTCACAACTTTACTTCCGCCAATAGCTCGTCTCCTACTTTCCAGACTTCACAGAAGCTCTTCTGCGAACCTTGCAGATCTAGCACTCGTGGAAGAAAGGATATTGCGGAGACATGGCTTAACCACAGATGGTATAGCACTTCCCGCGAAAGGCAGAGGTACCGAGTTCGAGTCTCGGCCCGGCACACAGTTTTAATCTGCCCGGAGGCTTCATATGAGAGCACAGTCGGCTGCAGAGTGAAAATCTTATTCTGGAAACATCCCCCATGCTGTGGCTAAGCCATGTCTCCGTAATATCCTTTGTTCCAGGAGTGCTAGTTCTGCAAGCTTCGCAGAAGAGCTTCTGTGAAGTTTGGAAAGTAGGAGACAAGGTACTGGCGGAAGTAAAACTGTGAGGACGGAGCGTGAGTCGTGCTTGGGTAGCTCAGATGATAGACCACTTGCCTACGAAACGCAAAGGTCCCGAGTTCGAGTCTAGGTCCGGCCACACAGTTTTAATCTGCCAGGAAGTTTTTAACATTCTGATGTTTTGTTCATACTTTACGTTATTAACTACTTTCATTTGCACTCGAATTAGCGTTCGTTTTGCCATAAACGTACTTAACATATTATGATGCAAAATTCCCCGTCATACAACGTTCAACAGTGGAACAGTGATCCACCTACTTATTTTAGACGACATTCACGTATTATTCGCCGGCGGAAGTGGCCGAGCGTTTCTAGGCGCTACAGTCTGGAGCCGCGCGACCGCAACGGTCGCAAGTTCGAATCCTGCGTCGGGCATGGATGTGTGTGATGTCCTTAGGTTAGTTAGGTTCAAATGGCTCTGAGCACTATGGGACTTAACATCTATGGTCATCAGTCCCCTAGAACTTACAACTACTTCAACCTAACTAACCTAAGGACAGCACACAACACCCAGCCATCACGAGGCAGAGAAAATCCCTGACCGCGCCGGGAATCGAACCCGGGAACCCGGGCGTGGGAGGCGAGAACGCTACCGCACGACCACGAGATGCGGGCAGGTTAGTTAGGTTTAAGTAGTTCTAAGTTCTGGGGCCCCCCATGAACCATGGACCTTGCCGTTGGTGGGGAGGCCTGCGTGCCTCAGCGATACAGATAGCCGTACCATAGGTGCAACCACAACGGAGGGGTATCTGTTGAGAGGCCAGACAAACGTGTGGTTCCTGAAGAGGGGCAGCAGCCTTTTCAGTAGTTGCAAGGGCAACAGTCTGGATGATTGACTGATCTGGTCTTGTAACAATAACCAAAACGGCCTTGCTGTGCTGGTACTGCGAACGGCTGAAAGCAAGGGGAAACTACGGCCGTAATTTATCCCGAGGGCATGCAGCTTTACTGTATGGTTAAATGATGATGGCGTCCTCTTGGGTAAAATATTCCGGGGGTAAAATAGTCCCCCATTCGGATCACCGGGCGGGGACTACTCAAGAGGATGTCGTTATCAGGAAAAAGAAAACTGGTGTTCTACGGATCAGAGCGTGGAATGTCAGATCCATTAATCGGGCACGTAGGTTAGAAAATTTAAAAAGGGAAATGGATAGGTTAAAGTTAGATATAGTGGGAATTAGTGAAGTTCGGTGGCAGGAGGAACAAGACTTCTGGTCAGGTGACTACAGGGTTATAAACACAAAGTCAAATAGGGGTAATGCAGGAGTAGGTTTAATAATGAATAGGAAAATAGGAATGCGGGTAAGCTACTACAAACAGCATAGTGAACGAATTATTGTGGCCAAGGTAGATACAAAGCCCACACCTACTACAGTAGTACAAGTTTATATGCCGACTAGCTCTGCAGATGACGAAGAAATTGGAGAAATGTATGATGAAATCAAAGAAATTATTCAGATAGTGAAGGGAGACGAAAATGTAATAGTCATGGGTGACTGGAATTCGAGTGTAGGAAAAGGGAGAGAAGGAAACGTAGTAGGTGAATATGGATTGGGGCAAAGAAATGAAAGAGGAAGCCGCCTGGTAGAATTTTGCACAGAGCACAACTTAATCATAGCTAACACTTGGTTTAAGAATCATGATAGGAGGTTGTATACATGGAAGAACCCTGGAGATACTAAAAGGTATCAGATAGATTATATAATGGTAAGACAGAGATTTAGGAACCAGGTTTTAAATTGTAAGACATTTCCAGGGGCAGATGTGGACTCTGACCACAATCTATTGGTTATGACCTGCAGATTAAAACTGAAGAAACCGCAAAAAGGTGGGAATTCAAGGAGATGGGACCTGGATAAACTGAAAGAACCAGAGGTTGTACAGAGTTTCAGGGAGAGCATAAGGGAACAATTGACAGGAATGGGGGAAAGAAATACAGTAGAAGAGGAATGGGTAGCTTTGAGGGATGAAGTAGCGAAGGCAGCAGAGGATCAAATAGGTAAAAAGACGAGGGCTAGTAGAAATCCTTGGGTAACAGAAGAAATATTGAATTTAATTGATGAAAGGAGAAAATATAAAAATGCAGTAAATGAAGCAGGCAAAAAGGAATACAAACGTCTCAAAAATGAGATCGACAAAAAGTGCAAAATGGCTAAGCAGGGATGGCTAGAGGACAAATGTAAGGATGTAGAGGCTTATCTCACTAGGGGTAAGATAGATACTGCCTACAGGAAAATTACAGAGACCTTTGGAGATAAGAGAACCACTTGTATGAACATCAAGAGCTCAGATGGAAACCCAGTTCTAAGCAAAGAAGGGAAAGCAGAAGGGTGGAAGGAGTATATAGGGGGTCTATACAAGGGCGTTGTTCTTGAGGACAATATTATGGAAATGGAAGAGGATGTAGAAAAGATGAAATGGGAGATACGATACTGCGTGAAGAATTTGACAGAGCACTGAAAGACCTGAGTCGAAACAAGGCCCCCGGAGTAGACAACATTCCATTGGAACTACTGACGGCCTTGGGAGAGCCAGTCCTGACAAAACTCTACCATCTGGTGAGCAAGATGTATGAAACAGGCGAAATACCCTCAGACTTCAAGAAGAATATAATAATTCCAATCCCAAAGAAAGCAGGTGTTGACAGATGTGAGAATTACCGAACAATCAGCTTAATAAGTCACAGCTGCAAAATACTAACAAGAATTCTTTACAGACGAATGGAAAAACTAGTAGAAGCCGACCTCGCGGAAGATCAGTTTGGATTCCGTAGAAATACTGGAACACGTGAGGCAATACTGACCTTACGACTTATCTTAGAAGAAAGATTAAGGAAAGGCAAACCTACGTTTCTAGCATTTGTAGACTTAGAGAAAGCTTTTGACAATGTTGACTGTAATACTCTCTTTCAAATTTTGAAGGTGGCAGGGGTAAAATACAGGGAGCGAAAGGCTATTTACAATTTGTAGAGAAAGCAGATGGCAGTTATAAGAGTCGAGGGACATGAAAGGGAAGCAGTGGTTAGGAAGGGAGTAAGACAGGGTTGTAGCCTCTCCTCGATGTTATTCAATCTGTATATTGAGCAAGCAGTACAGGAAACAAAAGAAAAATTCGGAGTAGGTATTAAAATCCATGGAGAAGAAATAAAAACTTTGAGGTTCGCCGATGACATTGTAATTCTGTCAGAGACAACAAAGGACTTGGAAGAGCAGTTGAACGGAATGGATGGTGTCTTGAAGGGAGGATATAAGATGAACATCAACAAAAGCAAAACGAGGATAATGGAATGTAGTCGAATTACATCGGGTGATGTTGAGGGTATTAGGTTAGGAAATGAGACACTTAAAGTAGTAAAGGAGTTTTGCTATTTGGGGAGCAAAATAACTGATGATGGTCTAAGTAGAGAGGATATAAAATGTAGACTGGCAATGGCAAGGAAAGCGTTTCTGAAGAAGAGAAATTTGTTAACATCGAGTATAGATTTAAGTGTCAGGAAGTCATTTCTGAAAGTATTTGTATGGAGTGTAGCCATGTATGGAAGTGAAACATGGACGATAAATAGTTTGGACAAGAAGAGAATAGAAGCTTTCGAAATGTGGTGCTACAGAAGAATGCTGAAGATTAGATGGGTAGATCGCATAACTAATGAGGAGGTGCTGAGTAGGATTGGGGAGAAGAGGAGTTTGTGGCACAACTTGACCAGAAGAAGGGATCGTTTGGTAGGACATGTTCTGAGGCATCAAGGGATCACCAATTTAGTATTGGAGGGCAGCGTGGAGGGTAAAAATCGTAGGGGGAGACCAAGAGATGAATACACTAAGCAGATTCAGAAGGATGTAGGTTGCAGTAGGTACTGGGAGATGAAGAAACTTGCACAGGATAGAGTAGCATGGAGAGCTGCATCAAACCAGTCTCAGGACTGAAGACCACAACAACAACAACAAGTTCTAGGGGACTGATGACCTCAGAAGTTGAGTCTCATAGTCCTCAGAGCCATTTGAACCATTTGAACGTATTATTCGCACTACTTAAAGCATGTTCAAAACTGTACAAACGTAAATAAACAATAAAAGCCTTCAACAAATAAAGAGAACAATTCACAAAAACATTGTCTTGACCTGTTTATTGAATGTCTCTGTCCCCTGCTGTCTTCTAGCAGGTGAAAACTTGCACTATGTAGTCGACTGAATCCACTTCAGACCATCTGTCACTGTGCACGCACGAGTCATTTTCCCGATTCACAGGCTCCAGACAGGAGGGATATAAGGCACCACGCCTCAACTGTCCTTGTACACCTTGTGTACGCGATGCTACCGCTATCTCTGTGTGTCCGTATCGCTGTTCCATGACGTTGTCATCTTGCTGTAATTAATGAGGCACCAAGTACGAATATCACGAAGGTTTCACTCAACAGATTAACACATGTTGTTGTTGTTGTGGTCTTCAGTCCTGAGACTGGTTTGATGCAGCTCTCCATGCTACTCTATCCTGTGCAAGTTTCTTCATCTCCCAGTACCTACTGCAACCTACATCCTTCTGAATCTGCTTAGTGTATTCATCTCTTGGTGTCCCCCTACGATTTTTACCCTCCACGCTGCCCTCCAATACTAAATTGGTGATCTCTTGATGCCTCAGAACATGTCCTACCAAACGATCCCTTCTTCTGGTCAAGTTGTGCCACAAACTCCTCTTCTCCCCAATCCTACTCAGTACCTCCTCATTAGTTATGCGATCTACCCATCTAATCTTCAGCATTCTTCTGTAGCACCACATTTTGAATGCTTCTATTCTCTTCTTGTCCAAACTAGTTATCGTCCATGTTTCACTTCCATACATGGCTACACTCCATACAAATACTTTCAGAAACGACTTCCTGACACTTAAATCTATACTCGATGTTAACAAATTTCTCTTCTTGAGAAACGCTTTCCTTGCCATTGCCAGTCTACATTTTATACCCTCTCTACTTCGACCATCGTCAGTTATTTTACTCCCTAAATAGCAAAACTCCTTTACTACTTTAAGTGTCTCATTTCCTAATCTAATTCCCTCAGCCTCACCCGACTTAACTTGACTACATTCCATTATCCTCGTTTTGCTTTTGTTGATGTTCATCTTATATCCTCCTTTCAAGACACTGTCCATTCGGTTCAACTGCTCTTCCAAGTCCTTTGCTGTCTCTGACAGAATTACAATGTCATCGGCGAACCTCAAAGTTTTTACTTCTTCTCCATGAATTTTAATACCTACTCCGAATTTTTCTTTTGTTTCCTGTACTGCTTGCTCAATATACAGATTGAATAACAACGTGGAGAGGCTACAACCCTGTCTCACTCCTTTCCCAGCCACTGCTTCCCTTTCATGCCCCTCGACTCTTACAACTGCCATCTGGTTTCTGTACAAATTGTAAATAGCCTTTCGCTCCCTGCATTTTACCCCTGCCACCTTCAAAATTTGAAAGAGAGTATTCCAGTCAACATTGTCAAAAGCTTTCTCTAAGTCTACAAATGCTAGAAACGTAGGTTTGCCTTTTCTTAATCTTTCTTCTAAGATAAGTCGTAAGGTTAGTATTGCCTCACGTGTTCCAACATTTCTACGGAATCCAAACTGATCTTTCCCGAGGTCCGCTTCTGCCAGTTTTTCCATTCGTCTGTAAAGAATTCGCGTTAGTATTTTGCAGCTGTGACTTATTAAACTGATAGTTCGGTAATTTCCACATCTGTCAACACCTGCTTACACCTGCTTTCTTTGGAATAGATTAACACATAACTGCTATAAAATGCAGTGCATACAGTTTCTGACGTAAAAGTTAAATGTTATTGTCCCTAGGTGGTCAATCAGTCAGTGAAGTCGACAACATTAAACTGTCAGGGTTAAGGGTAGGCGGAAGGCTATCTTGTGCCTAGACTGAACGCTGTTGAAGTCACTACGAGAATGATGTCCATCGTCTGTGACACTGAAACACGAAGATTTATTTACTTTACGGCCACGCCGTTACATCGTATGGTGTTGCACAGAGCGAGGAAAATTAAAGCGTCCCGGACGAGTGGATACGATAGGACGTGAATGTGTGCATACAAGCACACCCTGTGACGCACACAACACGTGTACGCCCGCCACGGCGTCCACACGGGTTCAGAGCGGAGTGCGGGCTGCGTCAGTGTGAGTGGAGCAGTGCGAAGGGGGCGGTGGTACTCACGGTGGAGCAGCGGGCGTTCGCTGTGGAAAGGTACGTGACATCGAAGTCGTGAAAACGGTGTGGTCAGCGGTTTGCTGAGAAGTTTAATGGTGCCAGAGAGTCGCATGCAACGCTTAGTCCGGACATGGCTTCAGATCGGACAAGATCTGTGTTGAACAAGTCCAACAGTATTCTGAAACGTGCCCAGACACCAGAAAATGTGGCTCCAATTCACCAGAATATGCTTCAGAGTGCTGCCAAATCAACCCTACGCCTGTCGCAAGTGGCTGACATATCACGTCGATCGTGCCGACGAATACTCCACCTGCACACGCATCCCTACCGAGTGTCTGTTTTCGTGCGTTAAAACCAGCAGATGCTGCTCAGCGTCTCCAGTTTTGTGACTGGCTGTTCACTGAGATGACAATGAATGGACATGGATCTCTTCCTTCTATCAGATGAAGAGTGGTCTCACCTGACTGGTGTCCGCCCCCAGTAGCTGTGTGGTCTGAGCGACAGAATGCCAATCCTAAGGGCCCGGATTCGATTCCCGGCTGGGTCGGAGATTTTCTCCGCTCAGGGACTGGGTGTTGTGTTGTCCCAATCATCATCATTTCATCCCCATCGACGCGCAAGTCGCCGAAGTGGCGTCAAATCGAAAGACTTGCACCCGGCGAACGGTCTACCCGACGGGAGACCCTAGTCAAACGACATTAAAATCTGAGTGGTTATGTCAACTCGCACAATCATATGTTCTGGGCAGTGGAGAATCTGCGTAACTTCCGTGAAACGAAAAGTTCGGGTTTGACGTGCACTGTGCACGTCGCATTTTTGGTCCCATCTTCTTTTATCAGATTCTGACTTTGGCGCGTTACATTGCCATCAGTTTGAAACCATTTGTGGCAGCATTAACGGAGGAGGAAAAGACCCACTGTTACTTCCAACAGGATTCATTGAGATTCATTGGGAGAGGCCTTAGACAATGTAGTCCATCAACAAAGGAGGTGGCTTACAAAACACTCGTTCGATCTATAGTTGAGTATTGCTCATCAGTGTGGGATCCGCACCAGATCGGGTTGACGGAGGAGATACAGAAGATCCAAAGAAGAGCGGCGCGTTTCGTCACAGGGTTATTTGGTAACCGTGATAGCGTTACGGAGATGTTTAACAAACTCAAGTGGCAGACTCTGCAAGAGAGGCGCTCTGCATCGCGGTGTAGCTTGCTCGCCAGGTTTCGAGAGGGTGCGTTTCTGGATGAGGTATCGAATATATTGCTTCCCCCTACTTATACCTCCCGAGGAGATCACGAATGTAAAATTAGAGAGATTAGAGCGCGCACGGAGGCTTTCACAGACAGTCGTTCTTCCCGCGAACCATACGCGACTGGAACAGGAAAGGGAGGTAATGACAGTGGCACGTAAAGTGCCCTCCGCCACACACCGTTGGGTGGCTTGCGGAGTATAAATGTAGATGTAGATGTAGATGGAGCAACCGCCTGCATAGCCGGCCGTACCTCGGAGCACATTTACGTAATTATCACGCCTGGCAGTTGTTAGCAGAGGTGAGTCTGGTCGCGGGCCTAGCTGGCCACCCAGGTCACCCCGTCTGCCAGTGTGCGATTGCTTTGTGTGGGGAGCCCTGAAGCCTAAGGCGTATCGTAACAACGCTCGGAGTCTTCAAGAAATGCAGCGGAACGTTTCGGATGAGACTGCAGACTGCAGCAATTCCAGCAATCCAGCTCTGATTTGCTTTCAGCAACTTGCTGACCAGGGCACAAAACTGCCAAAACTGTCACTTTCAGCATCTGCTATAGTCAGTGTATTTCCTTTCCTCTGCTGTGTTTCCTTGTACTCTGGAATTCTGTTCCCCAGGCCACTTTTATTTGCCCCACCCTGTATGTTGGGCAAACTCTGTGCTCTGGGCTGTCACCAAGAATATTCTCAGCCTATACAATATGTGATCAAAAGTATCCGGACACCCTCAAACACATATGTTTTTCATATTAGGTACATTGTGCTGCCACCTACTGCCAGGTACTCCAAATCAGCGACCTCAGTAGTCATTAGATATCGTGAGAGAGCAGAATGGGGCGCGCAGCGGAACTCAAGGACTTCGAACGTGGTCAGGTGATTGGTTATCATTTATGTCATACGTCTGTACACGAGAGTTCCATACTCCTAAAAATCCCAAGGTCCACTGTTTCCGATGTGGTAGTGAAGTGGAAACGTGAAGGGAGACGTGCAGCACAAAAGCGTACAGGCCGACCTCGTCTGTTGACTGACAGAGACCGCCACAGAGACCATCACACAGGAATTCCAAACTGCATCAGGATCCACTGCAAGTACTACGATAATTAGGTGGCAGGTAAGAAAACTTGGATTTCACGGTCGAACGGCTGCTCATAAACCACACATCACGCCGGTAAATGCCAAACGACGCCTCGCTTGGTCTAAGAAGCGTAAAGATTGGATGATTGAACAGTGGAAAAACGTTGTGTGGAACGACGAATCACGGTACAGAATTTGGCGAACAGATGGCACGGTATGGGTATGGTGAATTCTCGTTGAACGTCATCTGCCAGTGTGTGTAGTGCTAACAGTAAAATTGGGAGGCGGCGGTGTTATGGTGTGGTCGTGTTTTTCATGCAGGGGGCTTGCACCCCTTGTTGTTTTGCGCGGCACTATCACAGCACAGGCCTACATTGATGTTTAAAGCACGTTTTTGCTTCCCACTGCTGAAGCGCGATTCGGGGATGGCGACTGCATCTTTCAACACGATCGAGCACCTGTTCATAATGCACGGCCTGTTGCGGAGTGGTTACACGACAGTAACATCCCTGTAATGGACTGGCCTGCACAGAGTCCTGACCTGAATCCTACGCAACACCTTTGGGATCAGCAAATGATCGTGGGAACACGTCATATTTAGTAAAAACAGGCATATGCCTGTTTTTACTAAATATGACGTGCTCCCACTACTACTTACCGTTCTGTTACAAGATGGTAATTTTACATCTAGCATTTCATCAATGTTTTTCTTAATTTATGGCCAACTAAGAGCTTGATATCATCTTAAGTGTCCTGCAATATATGTTAAAGGCATAAAATTAAATACTTCAGAATGGCAGAAAAGGCCGAAAGTTGGGTTATACTAAAATAAACATTCGAACAGACAAATGGCGGCGTGTTCTTTTAAAAAATCCACAATTTATCTGCAAGTTATTTCCTGTCATTCCCTGTAAAGAAATATCTCAAAGGTCAGCTGTGAGATCGGATATATTGAAGCGCTTAGAATCTCTAAAAATGGCCACTTGTGGTTTGTTTTCTGGTCATTTTAATGAATAGTTCAAGCGGTTTTTGGACCCCGAGCGAATTTTCCACTGCTCCAGCCATGGGGTTTCTTCGCGGAAGATATAAACTTGTTCCTTATTTTCCATTACTGCAAGTTTGTTATGAAATCTGGCGTGCCACTATGGGTCCGGGCAGGCAGTAAGTCTCTGGCGGCTGCACTGTCATCGCTTTTTAGACGAGTTAATTACAGACAGTGTGGGGTGTGCGCGGTGCGCCCTGGGAGGTGGGGAACTGCCGTGAAGTTAGTAACGACCCAAGTTTGGGCGTAATTCAGCGCGCCGTGAAATACTGCCTCTATAATGGAACACCGGCGCCGGCCCATCACCGCAGCGCCGGCGCCGGCGCTTTTGTAATGAGAAGCATTGCCGTCCCGCGGCTGATTGTAACTGCTGGACAGAAGAGCGGGTGCTACACACAGTTGCAGACCTTTTATTTGAGACTGCTGTGTGTGATGTCCTTGGGTTAGTTAGGTTTAAGTAGTTCTAAGTTCTAGGGGACTGATGACCATAGATGTTAAGTCCCATAGTGCTCAGAGCCATTTTTCTGAGACTGCTGATAAACACTGGAAATAAAACTTGTCAAGTTACCTGGAACATGAACTGTAGCGACCCTTTTTTCTATCCCGACTTCCGTACCTTGCATGAAAGTAGGAACGTTAATTTATCTACACATTGACTGGTATTGAGGGGTTTTGTTTTATCCCGGCTAGTTCTTAAATTAACCCCCAGTGAGTCACTACACGTATTGTCTTCCCAGTTTTGAAGGAAAAAACCATAGGTAAATTAATACTAGTGTTTTCAATAGATTCTCGTTCACTTTTTTCAGTAACTAGTCTGCAGTTTATGCTTGGTGAAAATCACGTAACCTAATTATTTATGAGCCTAAATCGAAGTAAAGTTCGAGACGAATAGTCAGTTTTAAATTAACACGTTATTTTATTTAACAATAATCATTAATAAATCAGTTCATTCACACGATCGCATTCAAAGGGGTTCTTTGAATAAGTATCTAATCTGGAATCCCGTCAATCTCAGAGATACTAAACAATGTTCTGTCACTTTCGATAGAAATATTGTTCCCGTTTAATATCCATAAACTGTCACGAACTATGATTACTGGTCGCGTGATGTAAAACTTTTCCACTATCACAATACAAAGTCCGGATCTGTCCAAAAGTCGTTAATTCCGTAAAATATTTAAATTTTCACACGAAATGACGTTAAAGTCAGAGAGATTATTGATCACCTTCCCGTTCCTCTAATATGACAGAAATTCTAATTCTGATCTGAAATTAATGCTTCCCAAAAAAGTCTCGTCGCGTTGCTTCCTAAAGCTGCACGTCCTAATTGACTTCGAACAGACTAGAATATAGAGACTGGAGTATCATAATTGCATTGTATGTCTATTTATACTTTAGTAAACGATATCTTTGGTGTTCAAGACCTACGTTCTGTGACTATAATATTGATTTTCTCATATATAAGAATAACTAATAATTTAACCATTTCTATCGTTTTTCCCCCCTCCCATGCTTCCAAAATTTATGATTAAAATTCTTTTCTTTTTCTATTATTTTTCTACTATAGATTTCCCTCTATTTGTCTCTTATTCCTATTTCGTAAATTACTACTTGTGGAGAGGCTTGAGACATTATCTGAATTTATATTTCGAGGGCATGAGAGCTAATTTGGGAGCTATTTCGGTTTGTTAACACCGAGAGGCGTTGTAGGTGTTGCACTACTCAAGACTCATACCCATTCTGTTCTCAGAAACGCCATTGTGTATGTGCTTTGTCATGCTATGGATTGCTGAAGAAAAAATATAGGAGATGCATTTAAAAAAACATAAGTTTGTCTTAAAAAACACATATGCTTTCGTCTTATAATGTTTCCAAATATGTACATTCGTGGGCCCCAGCCCTACATTGATACCAGAGACATTTTGGGTGGACAAGATAGCTGGGACACTATATAACGTATCCCTTCTACCCCACAGTAAGTAGGCCTATTAAATACTGTCTTCAAGAGTACCTACAATTATTTACTACGAATAATGTTTCAGCAACCACGACAAAATGGAGACAGAACTCTGGGAAACTTCCTGCCCTAACAGCATTAATGAAATAGTTATAAAACTACAGTCAGATTACCTGGAATTACTAACAGTGGCCTAGAAATCAAATGACACTCGTGGAAATCTTCAATACAGTACTGTTAAAAAAAATAAAAAAAAAACATTATGACACTCAAGGACGTAATTATGACGTCTGCAGCTTAGCAAAATTCTTACACATTAGATACACAATCCCATTTTAATTTTATGTTGATAAGAATAATGTGGTATAATAATTTTCACACAGCCAATTTACAGGTCTGTTTTCAAATTTAACTATGTATACTGCAAGTTGTTTTATATGTGGTAAAAAGCAGAAACGACTGACTTCGTTTAGATAAGAGAACTTGGTTGGTTTCCACGAGGCTCCTGTTTGACTTGTGTCAGCCCTGTTGACTGCGACTGCCCACTGCTTTCGTCTTTCTCCATTGCGTGGAAATGCTGACATGCGAAATACACCTTCGCCTCTATTGGAACAGCCAAATGCAGCACAACCTGGCATCGTTTACGAATGTCTGCAGAACGAATTACAGATGTCAAAAACAATACCGTACAATTACTAACGTGTTTACTTCAAACATGTAGGCCTACCGACTTCATCACAAAACGCTTCATTATTTCAACTCGTTTTTAAGATCGCAAATGCTAATTACGTGCTAAAAACTATATACATGTAAATCGAACATGCATGCACAACGCATAACAAGTCTCTCAATAATTCAAATACCTTTTAATCGTTCCAAAAAGTCCTCTGAACTTCAATTCAGCTGAAAAGCACGGCGGACATAGGAAGCTCGAGAGACATTTGGCAGAAAAATGGCGCCAAAGCTAATCAACCAATCACGGGCAACTTCACCTGTGGCCTCTCTCTCTGTATACAGGCTCTCTAGCATGGAGGTAAGAATAAGGGGAGATGGCGCTACGTATCCCAGCCGTACTACGTTTTGAAGCCATGGGGGCGTGGCTCGCTGCCATGACACTCTGACCAAAACATTGCCAGTGTGCTATAGCGCTGCGTGTATTACAGTCGCTAATTGCACCATATACGCATGTAACGTCATCAGATTGGTTGTTTCAAAGTTTTTGTTTAAAATAAAATCTCGTAAATGCGAAATTACGCGTTTCTTCTGATTAAAAATAGTTTTTAATGTAATATTTCGAATAGCTAGCCTTCAATGTAAACGATACAATTTTGTTAATTCAGTAATAAACGTGTATCACAAACTAAATAATAGAAACTGAAAACTAGGTTAGCTATACCCTCCCTCCAAAGTCCCATAAATACATATTGTTGTAATACGTACTGGGACATTTCAGTTACGTTACACTACTGGGAAACACTGTTCATTACCACCAAATTTACTGAAATACGGTACATAGAATGGCAAATCTACACAGTGTCCTGTTTAGGCCTATACTTTACGCCAGTTAATGTAGTGTTAGCTTTTATGGAACTTCGGTTATCGACGATACGTACGTATTATACTGAAACGTGAACTTTAAAACTAAGAATTTAATTCTTTGAATTAACATACCTTTTGCAAATGTTTTGGG
Organism: Schistocerca cancellata; assembly: GCF_023864275.1. Taxonomy (NCBI): domain Eukaryota; kingdom Metazoa; phylum Arthropoda; class Insecta; order Orthoptera; family Acrididae; genus Schistocerca; species Schistocerca cancellata. Next base: position 15,407,473 of record NC_064637.1, read on the forward strand.
TGTGTAAGGAAAACTGATGGTACAGCATTTTCTCGGAGCCTTACTGTTGAAAGGGAAGTTCGGTCTGTCCTCTTCTCGGAAATGCTGAGAACATATAGTGCTCCATTTAGACGCACGCCAATTCTTCCTCCTCACGGCATTCTCCCAACGAGCTTTCCGACTTTCATTTTTAGGAAATCTAAAATCATACAGGAGAAAAACACGCTATAGTACAAGTACCGATGTAGCACACGTTTATTCACAATGAAGTTGTAAAATCACACTTAACGGGACAACTTACACATGAAATGTTATTCCCTTCGATTTCGCATCACAATCAGAAAGATTCGTACATCCGAACACCACACAAGTCACCATAATAGCGGAAAATCCTTCCAAAAGCGAGCGACAAGCCTATGCACACAAGCTTATAGCAGCAATGTTTTGGTCGGATTGAGATGGCTACCCTCGGCTTCACATAGCTTCACAGCTGTGACGTCACGGCGTCTCCCTCTATTCTTACCTCCATGCTCTCTAGCGTGTAACGTGGTTGCGTCTTTGGTTTGGGGGAGGGGACCAAACAGCGATGTTATCGCTGACAACGGATTAGAAAGGGATGGGTAAGGAAGTCGGCAGCGCCCTTTCAAGGGAACCATTCCGGCATTTGCCTAGTGCGATTTAGGGAAATCGCTAAAAATCAGGATGGCCGGACGCGGGTTTGAAGCGTCGTCCTTCCGAATGCGAGTCCAGTGGGCTAACCACTGCGCCACCTCGCTCGGTCATGGCCGTAACCTAACAGTGTCGGTGTACTGCAAGACCTGCAGAAAAGTGAAAGCGCGAATTCAAAGAGTTCGTCGCCCTATCCTTCAGAACGACAATGTCAGACCACACACGACATCTACAACAATCCGACGCCTCGGCTTCTCTGTCATCCATCATCCTCCATACAGTCCCGACTTAGCCCCTTCCGATGTTCATCTATTTCCAAATCTTAAAGGACACCTTCGACGACTTCACTTTTATAGTGTAACCAGAGGTAAGGTTGTTGCTTCGTCAACAAACATTCTAAAGTGACGCTGTCAGCAAACTGGTCTCCCGGTGGGAGAACTGTGTTCGTCGACAGAATGACTGTTGATGAATAAATACACTACTGGCCATTAAAATTGCTACACCACGAAGATGACGTGCTACAGACACGAAATTTAACAGACAGGAAGAAGATGCTGTGATGTGCAAATGATTAGCTTTTAAAAGCATTCACACAAGGTTGGCGCCGGTGGCGACACCTACAACGTGCTGCCATGACGAAAGTTTCCAACCGATTTCTCATACACAAACAGCAGTTGACCGGCGTTGCCTGATGAAACGTTGTTGTGACGCCTCGTGTAAGGAGGAGAAATGCGTACCATCACGTTTCCGACTTTGATAAAGGTCGTATTGTAGCCTATCGCGATTGCGCTTTATGGAATCGCGACATTGCTGCTAGCGTTGGTCGAGATCGAATGACTGTTAGCAAAATACGGAATAGGTGGGTTCAGGAGGGTAATACGGAACACCGTGCTGGATCGCAACGGCCTCGTATCACTAGCAGTCGAGATGACAGGCATCTTATCCGCATGGCTGTAACGCATCGTGCAGCCACGTCTCGATCCCTGAGTCAACAGATGGGGACGTTTGCAAGACAACAACCATCTGCACGAACAGTTCGACGACGTTTGCAGCAGCACGCACTATCAGCCAGGAGACCGTGGCTGCGGTTACCCTTGACGCTGCATCACAGACAGGAGCGCCTGTGATGGTGTACTCGACGACGAACCTGGGTGCACGATTGGCGAACCGTCATTTTTTCGGATGAATCCAGGTTCTGTTTACAGCATCACGATAGTCGCATCCGTGTTTGGCGACATGGCGGTGAACGCACACTGGAAGCGTGTATTCGTCATCGCATGCCTGTTGCCTGGGAGCTCAGTGTGCCTTTACACTTCTCCAAAACTCATAATATTATTCTAAAGGCACTCACCGTGCGCTGTGCACTCATAAATAAACAAACTTTCTGAGAATTGAAGCGTACACTTTATTTGAATATAAAGAACCTCTTCCATTTAGGAAAAGAATGCATGCGTTAAATCAAATTCCTTGTGTAATTCGAGAAGACGGTTAACACAACTACATACGTAGACAGCGCTCTTTGCTTTGTCACGCTGTTCAAAACTGTCGGCAAATAGCCGACCATGCTGGTCTTCCATTTTCTTTGCTGGGAAATTGTCGTGTACTCTGGCATGAGCTCGTATTGAAATTTGATTAGAGATTTGCTCTTCCTTGCCAAGCTGAACTCTACCACCTTACCAAATGGTTCAAATGGCTCTGAGCAATATGGGACTTAACATCTGAGGTCATCAGTCCCCTAGAAGTTAGCACTACTTAAACCTAACTAACCTAAGGACATCACACACATCCATGCCCGAGGCAGGATTCGAACCTGCGACCGTAGCGGTCGCGTGGTTCCGGACTGAAGCGCCAAGAACCGCTGGGCCACCGCGGCCGGCTACTATCTTACCCATGAGCCACAAGGTTGAATGTCGTTTCTGATTTGCATAACGCCATCCTGTGGGAGCGAACAGTTCTCACAGAGCTATATGCCCATTGCCACACCTCGTTAGCGGTGAAGTAGAGTGAGAGACTTCTGCAGTCCAAGCACTGGTTGGTATTTGACAAGCCGATCTTAGCCGTCTTGGCACAGCATTTCACACAAGTGCACGGATTACCTTGCCACGCGTCCTTCCTCGATCGAAATTCTCGCTTTCTCCCCAGTCTACTTTAAATTCCTCCTAACACACGAACAAAATTGTCGAGGATCCCCATGTTCTGGAACATCACCTCAGCGTCGAATGTACGTGAGGGTTGCAGTCGGAAACCCAGGTGCAGGTGCTTATACAAATGAAATGACACAGTTTCAAAAACTTTACTGGCCTCGTTCGGATATAATTGGTGCAGCGATGTGAACCCCTGTGCCAATGTCGCTTAGTGGCTAATGCTCCTGCCCAGTAAGCACGAGGCCTGGGTTCGATTCCTGGCATTGATACAAATTGTCTCTCGCCGCATCATTTTTATAGTAAAATCGTATCTATACGAGAACAGCAAAGTCTCTGAAATTGTATATGTGGTGTCACCGCCAGACACCACACTTGCTATGTGGTAGCTTTAAATCGGCCGCGGTCCATTAGTACATTACGGACCCGCGTGTCGCCACTGTCAGTAATTGCAGTCCGAGCGCCACCACACGGCAGGTCTAGAAAGACGTACTAGCACTCGCCCCAGTTGTACGACGACTTTGCTAGCGACTACACTGACGAAGCCTTTCTCTCATTTGCCGAGCGATAGTTAGAATAGCCTTCAGCTAAGTTCATGGCTACGACCTAGCAAGGCGCCATTAACCATTTCTATAGAGAGTCTCACTTGTATCATCAAGAATGCTGTATACAAATGATGGATTAAAGTTAAGTATAACCGCAGCTACGTACTTTTCTTTATAGCATTCATAACGTATCCTGTTCCAGACTTCACGCCAGTCGGCGTGAGTTGACGCGTGCTCTTTCGGTTTCCTCGCCTTGTGTCTAGACTGTCTTGTCTAGACACAACAGTATAATTTAATTTTCGTTATGTTTTGGAGCAGAACAAAATTACAGGTGCAATGTCCAGTGAATATGGAGGCTGTGGCATAATTGCAGTATTGGTTTTCGACAAAAATTTACGAACGAGCAACGAAGTATGAGCAGACGCAATTACAGCGGCTCGCGTTGGTGCTTTTGTAGGTTTCCGCCCTCTGTCGGAGGCCAGTTGACATGGTTGCAGTTGTTTGTATTCTTCTTGTGTTGACTGGCGCCACTGGATTTCGCAAGCGTTGCCTATCAGCTAATGGCAGCAGCCGCGTTATCGATATGTGGTAACTATGGGATGACGTCGTTGTTCGTCTGGGTTGTGTGAGTCAGCAGTTCGTTTGGGAACTCCGAGGAGCCAAGAGGGCAATGGGAGAACACGCCGGGATTGCTGGCGGCACGCGTGCACTGTCAGTTGGAAGGCTGTGGTCGTGAGGGTGCACGACCTGGTCGTCAGCCGGATCCAACAAGCTGTGAGTGGATTTTAATGCTAGCAGTGAAACCTCGACCACTGTGAGACCTCCAGTGACTCGGGTTCGTGTTGCTGCTCGCAGTGTCGCCGAGGCGAACAGCAGCGAGTGGAGTGCTTGGGGAAGGCGGATCAAGTTAGCTTTCTTCGACTTCTTGTTACTAATTGCTGCATTCTATGTGTTGCTATTTGTTAAATTCCATCAGCGGTATTTGTCCTATCTGGTGACCGCTAACGCCCCAGTCACCTGCACTGGAGGTTAGTGTATGCAACGGCTGGGTACGTTTCTTCGCCTTGCCGATGCGTCCGGTAAGGCGTGTAGTTTTGACAGTTTGCTTGATTTGTACGTCGGTTGGTGTTTCTTCTACTCTGGTAATAGTGGTTCCTTTCTCCTTTCGGACGCTCTAAACACAGAATTCTGATGACGTAGTGCTGACCGCTCGTTCCGGCTTCCATCACTGCATTGGTCATCAGGCGTTACGTAGCTTCAGCAGATTATCGTTAGTCATTCGTCTGACTGCCACTGGTCTGAGTTACCGTCTTGTGAAGTGGATGCAACTCTTGGCTGCGTTTCTCATCGCTCGCGAAAGTGTTTTTCGACTGACCTACTCAGAGATCGATTCCTGGAACACCGTCTGTGACTAGCCCTTGTGTTTTATAATTGTGCTATTACTTTATTATTGTCTCACCTGTTTGGTAGTCAGTTGCTTGTCCTTTTTAATTAACTTTGTTATTATAGTTGCTGTTTTATTGTATGTTTCTAATTTTTTAAAATATAATTGCCATCCTTGGCGTTACAGCAAGTTTAAGCGGTTGTGCTACCAAATTTACTATAATTTTGTTTCACCTGTTTGGTGATCAGTTGCCTGTCTTTCAAATTAACTTTTGCTATTGCCTTGCTGTTTGACAGTCTCTTTGTTAATTAAAAAAAATAATTGCCATTCTTGGCGTTAAAGGCCTTCAGCCATGACTGTCGTTACTTGTCTTAAAATTCTAATGTGGCAATTGTATTTTAGCAGTTAACCTTTAAGACCTTGATCTGTTTTCAATATTTTAATAACTGTAGTTTGTGAGTTCCAACAACTTAAACATTTTTTTATTTATTGCCATTAAGGCCTTCAGCAATGAAACAATTCTTAATTTATTGCAATTATTTTAATTTGTTGTTCATTTTAAATACATTGCGTGTGATTAAAAGAAAAGCCAACCAATAGTAACTGATTATGGTCCCATCCACAATCGTAACCGAATCCTGCCTTCCTTGACCATCAGGTCTCACCAACAATTGTTTCTCTTCAAATCCATGCTTTTTTTCGAGTTACTTCACGCTAACTGCATTGCACCAGTAAATAATCTCTCTCTTTCCGAGCATTTATCCCGACTGGCGAGGACTGCTGTTACGGTTAACAGGATTTGGCGTGTTAATTTTAAGGGGTGGCCGGGGGATGGAATGCGTGTACCCCAACTGTCTGTGTCTGGTGTAATCCATGGAATAGTGCGAACGTGTTGCAAATGTCTGCGAGTTGTGTAACTGAGGCGGAACGAGGAGACCAGCCCAGTATTTACCTAGCGTGATGTCGAAAACCGCCTAAAAACCACATCCAGGCTGGCCAGCGCACCGGCCATCGTTGTTAGTGCACCAGGCGCATTCGATCCGGGGCCGACGCGCCTATCCGAACCCAGAAGGCAGGGCGTCGGCGCTCTAGGCTACCCTGTTGGGTTGTTGAACCTGTGAGCAATACTCCTTATTAATCGTTCGACCTCGTGGCAGGGAGTCACGGTGATGTATACCGCTGGAGTAGAGGGCTGCAGAGAGCATAACCTCCACATTTGACTGCATTTCTCCAACCTCTCTTCGATCTTGGCGATCCAGAATGCAGTCAGTGGGACGTCATCATGACGTAAATACACGTTTCAGCTCGTATACGTTTCAGTAGTTGTGCATCGTTGTTTTCACTTTGCGACTTCCGAGAAACTTGAGTCTGACACAGTTTCTGTTCGCAGTTCAGCGATTTCGGAACAAATTTAGCTGTCACACGTTTCATACCGAAAATTTGCGAAAAAAAAAATCATGTCGTGAGTCTAATGATATGCTCAGCATCATCAGCGACTTCTCTGTGATTCGGCGATCGTTGACAATCATTTCTTTCACTTTTTCAGCGATATCACCGTCCGAGTGGGTACGGTGTCCTCACATGGCAGTGTATTTGCCAGCTGTTAATAATTCAGACATAGGAGGTCTGTTCACAAAATTCCGGAACTTTCCCCACTTTTACTTATTGTACACTGTCTCCTTCGAAATACTCTGCTCCACAACTGATACACCGCTCCCAACGCAGTTTCCACTTCAGGAAGCACTCTTACAAGGGAACCTCCCCATCGCACCCCCCTCAGATTTAGTTATAAGTTGGCACAGTGGATAGGCCTTGAAAAACTGAACACAGATCAATCGAGAAAACAGGAAGAAGTTGTGTGGAACTATGAAAAAAATAAACAAAATATACTGAGTAGTACATGTGCAAGATAAGTAAGCAACATCAAGGATAGCGAGAGCTCAGCAGCGCCGTGGTCCCGTGGTCAGCGTGAGTAGCTGCGGAACTAGAAGTCTTTGGTTCAAGTCTACCTTCGACTGAAAATTTCAATTTTTTATTTTCAGACAATTATCAAAGTTCAGGCACACACACACACAATCAACTTCGCTCTGCAAAATTCCAGGATATGTTCAGATTTGCTTGGACATATGCAGGATTTGACGGTCTACACACGGAAAAATTTGAAAGCGTTAAAAACATATGTTTTGACAGAGCACAGGGAAAACTGTGCCACTGTGAAACTGTTGCATTCATTTGTTGCAGTTTCTGTTACAAACTCTTACGTTTTCATCAGTATTTTGGGAGTGATTGTCACATCCACAAGAAAACCTAAATCGGGCAAGGCAGAAGAATCTTTCTACCCATTCGCCAAGTGCACAAGTTAGGTGGGTCTACAACATATTCCTGTCATGTGACGCAAATGCAGTCACCAGTGTCGTATAGAATATATCAGACGTGTTTTCCTGTGGAGGAATCGCTTGACGTATGACCTTGCGATCAAATGTTTTCGGTTCCCATTGGAGAGGCACGTCCTTTCGTCTACTAATCGCATGGTTTTGCGGTGCGGTCGCAAAACACAGACACTAAACTTATTACAGTGAACAGAGACGTCAATGAACGAACGGACAGATAATAACTGCGAAAATAAAGAAATTAAAATTTTCAGTCGAGGTTCAATCAAGGACCCCTCTTTCCATAGCTACTCACGCTAACCACGGGACCACGGCGCTCCTGATATAACTTGCATTTGATGTTGCCTATGTTTCACATAGACTACACAGTTTGTATATTTTGTTTATTTTTTCATAGTTTCACACGACTTCTTCCTCTTTCCTCGATTGATCTGTGTTCAGTTTTTCAAGGCCTATCCACTGTGCCAACTTATAACTAAATCTGAGGGGGGTGCGATGGGGAGGTTCCCTTGTTAGTACGCATCTTATTCGATGGCGCGAAGCGCCGTCTGCGAATTTTCTTTTATTTCGTCCATCGTTGCAAATCTTGATCCTTTCCACGGAGTTTTCAACTTTGCAAGGAAGAGAAAGTCTGGAGGGACCAGGTCTGGAGAATATGGAGGAGGACACCGAGCGACGTGGCGCAGTGGTTAGACACTGGACTTGCATTCGGGAGGACGACGGTTCAATCCCGCGTCCGGCCGTCCTGATTTAGGTTTTCCGTGATTTCCCTAAATCGCTCCAGGCAGATGCCGGGATGGTTCCTTTGAAAGGGCGCGGCCGACTTCCTTCCCAATCCTTCCCTAATCCGATGAGACCGATGACCTCGCTGTCTGGTCTCCTTCCCCAAAGCCAACCAACCAAGGAGGATGAGGAAGCACAGCGATTTCGTTTCCTGTGCAATAGCAACGCACCAATAGGGGTGAATGTGCAGATGCGTTATCCTGATGAATAGCTCCAGGAACTGACTCGCCACATTTCAGGCCGTTTCCTTCTCACATTTTCTCGCAGACATCTCAACACGCCCCGATGGTAAAATTGATTTGTAGTTTGTCCCTGTGGCACGACTTCATGATGAACTAATCCTTGAAAGTCAAACAAAACTATCAGCATTTTTTGACATTTGAGCTGACCTGACCGGCCGACTATGAAGCCTGGCCCTTGGTCAACATAATAACAGTAGACCCACGTCTCAACACCAGTTATGGTTCTCTTAAGCAACATCACGTTCTCATTTGCGAGAACCAAAGCCTCTTCACAGATTGTCAAGCAAAGGTCAGCCATGGGACGAACTTGGCGGCAACACGGTGCATTCCAAATGCTGTGTCAGGATTTCATGACATAATCCAAATGAAATGTTAACAGTCGTCTGCAACCTCTTGGGCAATCATTTTCCGATTGGCAAGCACAATTTCGTTGTATCAGCGACGTCGGTAGACGTCGAAGGGCGCCCGTCCGGCCATTTTTAAACCGAGTGAACCACTTGTAACACCGAGTACGGCTTAAGCACTCATCAGCGTACGCTTGCACCATCATTTCGTGTGTCTCTGTGAGGATTTCCTTGAGTTCCACGCAGAATTCAATGCAGACGCCGTGCTCCTCTAACTCTGCCGTCTCGAAATTCGTAAACCGTGCAACACAACGTTCACTCAATGCACCACTGGACAATAACTAACACGTATACAGGGTGGTCCATTGATAGTGACCGGGCCAAACATCTCACGAAATAGGCATCAGACTAAAAAACTACAAAGAACGAAACTCGTCTAGCTTGAAGGGGGAAACCAGATGGCGCTATGGTTGGCCCGCTAGATGGCGCTGCCATAGGTCAAACGCATATCAACTGCGATTTTTAAAATAGGAACCCACATTTTTATTACATATTCATGTAGTACGTGAAGAAATATGAATGTTTTAGTTGGACCACTTTGTTCGCTGTATTAGTCACAAACGGATGGCTCACAATTTCAGGCGAACAGTTGGTAACAGGTAGGTTTCTTAAATTAAAATACAGAACGTAGGTACTTTTGAACGTATTATTTCAGTTGTTCGAATGTGATACATGTACCTTTGTGAAGTTATTGAGAATGTATGCTGTTACAGCGTGATTACCTGTAAATACCACATTAATGCAATAAATGCTCAAAATGATGTCCGCCACTCTCAATGCATTTGGCAATACGTGAAACGACATTCCTCTCAACAGCGAGTAGTTCACCTTCCGTAATATTCGCGCATGCATTGACAATGTGCTGACGCATGTTGTCAGGCGTTGTCGGTGGATCACGATAGCAAATGTCTTTCAACTTTCCCCACAGAAAGAAATCCGGGGACGTCAGATCCGGTGAACGTGCGGGCCACGGTATGGTGCTTCGACGACCAATTCACCTGTCATGAAATATGCTATTCAGTACCGCTTCAACCGCACGCGACCTATGTGCCGGACATCCATCATTTTGGATGGGCTCGTACATCGCCATTCTGTCATGCAGTGAAACATCTTGTAGTGACATCGGTAGGAAATCAGCATACATTCCACCATTTAGACTGCCATCGATAAAATGGGGGTCAATTATCCTTCCTCCCATAATGCCACACCATACATTAACCCGCCAAGGTCGCAGATGTTCCACTTGTCGCAGCCATCGTGGATTTTCCGTTGCCCAATAGTGCATATTATGCCGGTTTACGTTACTGCTGTTGGTGAATGGCGCTTCGTCGCTAAATAGAACGCGTGCAAAAAAATCTGTCATCGTCCCGTAATGTCTCTTGTGCCTACAGACAGAACTGTACAAGACGTTCAAAGTCGTCGTCACGCAATTCCTGGTGCATAGAAATATGGTTCGGGTGCAATCGATGTTGATGTAGCATACACAACACCGACGTTTTTGAGATTCCCGTTTCTCGCGCAATTTGTCTGCTGCTGATGTGCGGATTAGCCGCGTCAGCAGCTAAAACACCTACTTGGGCATCATCACTTGACGCGTCACACGTGGCTGAACACTCCCTGTTTCCTTAAATAACGTAACTATCCGGCGAACGGTCCGGGCACTTGGATGATGCAGTCCAGGATACCGAGCAGCATACATAGCACCCGCCCGTTGGGCATTTTGACCACAATAGCCATACATCAACACGATATCGACCTTTTCCACAATTGGTAAACGGCCCATTTTAACACGTGTAATGTATCACGAAGCAAATACCGTCCGCACTGGCGGAATGTTACGTGATACCACGTACTTATACGTTTGTGACTATTACAGAGGCATCTATCACAAAGCGATAAAATTGGTCCAACTAAAACATTCATATTTCTCTACGGACTACACGAAGATGTAATAAAAAATCGGGGTTCCTATTTTAAAAAGCGCAGCTGATATCCGTTTGACCTATGGCAGCGCCATCTAGCGGGCCAATCATAGCGCCATCCGGATTCCCCTTCAAGCTAGACCAGTTTCGTCCTTCGTAGTTTTTTCGTTTGTTGCTTATTTCGTGAGATATTTGGCCCGGCAACGATCAATCGACCACCCTGTATACGTTGAGAGGCCAATGTCAGAATACCTAGACTGGTGAACAGAAGTCGACAAGACTATCAATGGACCACCCTGTACACAACAATGAAACTTCCGGTAGTTTCACATTAACACAGGTGTGTGCAGGGATGCCAACCCCCTTCGGTGTAACACACCATAGGCGCGAAATTACGAATGTTCGGGAATTTCTGAACAGATACAGTTATCGCTGAAGTTCTCCTCAGCGCGTGTTGTCACCGTAGCTACCAGTGTAAGTTAATGTTTGCTGGTTGACTCTACTCAGGAGACCAGGTGGTGTTGTGGTGCGAGCTAGTTGCAGTCGGGCCCTCGGCCAAGACGGGGTGATCCGAGCTCATGTCGATACTGCTCGGTAGCCTCTTAATGCTCTCCTTGCGTGTCCGCGCCGCGATCGGTATTTGCTGAAGTTTCAGTGTGGAAGCAAATTGTGGCATGCAGGTTAAAGAGCTGAATGTCATCAATGTGTTGATGTCTACTGAGTGTTTGAATGAAATGTAGTTCGTGACCTGTTAACAATCGATATTCTCATTTGAAACAGTCATCATAGTATCCCTGCAGGAATTATGTAATGAGATTAGCTGCATGGAAAGTTTGTCGGAAAAATAGGGAGAAAGAGCGACCTAATGTAGCGGGCCTAGAGGAATACCGACAAGGCCGTCATAACTTACACGGCTCGCAGACCCTTATTTTGCTCAGAGCAGTCTCATTTTATCACCGCTTCCCTTGAAATGAATTAAACCTATGCAAAATAACAAATGAAAATATTAACTTCCTGTAAATTCTGACTCGAAATTGTTAGCAATGACGGCAACGTTAAAGAAAACTGGGGTCTCTCTTCATGAAGTATACTTCCTTCAATTGTATTGTTATTTCTTTTACGTAAACTATTACACAATTACAGTAGCAACTTCAAAATAGCTACGGCGCACAGTTAGCTTAGAAGGCAGTTCTTTTGCTAATCTATAAACTGACCGTGAAATTTAAAGATGCCTGCTTTCGGAAAAGAGTATACAGTTTACAGTCGATCTTCGCAATGTAAATATGATTGGAACCGGAATTTAAAGACAAGATACCTGTGCATGAAATGGAATGAAATTATACGGACCAAAAGAAAAGTTTCCGTATTTATTCCACTATGACTAACCTTGTAAGGAAAGGACTGATATTTTAAATGAAGTAAAGTACATAACAATATATTTTTAAGGTAACTGACACACACACTTACATTTGGTCATCACAGCAACTAATCGTTAGTTATGACGGAAAAATTAAAAAATGTTGTCTGTGAACATAGTACTCCATCCCTTTACATTTAACTAACTCGACGCCCGTTGCCCCGCTCGCGTAGACTGTATGTCCTGTAGATTTTTTAAAAATATATTTTTATGTTCTTCACAAATTGCAACACCTTCTAAGCTTTTCACGCTAATTAAGGCCATATAAGCATGGTCTTTTCCGAATGTACTTCTGACGAAAAAGCGATTCTGCTAACTGGAGCCCAAAGCTTTTGTTAATAATGCCGTTTGCGTTCTTGTGGAGATATGACCACAGCTACTTTCATCCCCCGAGCGAGGTGGCGCAGTGGCTAACACACTGGACTCGCATTCGGGAGGACGACGGTTCAATCCCGCGTCCGGCCATCCTGATTTAGGTTTTCCGTGATTTCCCTAAATCGCTCCAGGCAAATGCCGGGATGGTTCCTTTGAAAGGGCACGGCCGACTTCCTTCCCCGTCCTTCCCTAATCCGGTGAGACCGATGACCTCGCTGTCTGGCCTCTTCCCCCAAACGATCAAAATATTTGTTTATGTCTAACCGAGAAATGAAATACCAGTTTCCATGAATTTAGTAGCTTTATAATTTTTTAAGGTAACGAAATATTTTCTTAAAAATTTTCATCCCCTATTGCACTCCCTTAGGGGTTGAATTTCTAGAAACAATGAAACAATTTTTTTTTTAATTTCTAACCGGGAAGTGTAATGCCAACTGTCACAGGTGCAGCCTTCAAAATCCCTTAATAGTTCTTTAGTAATTATTTATTTGCTAAAAAGCTTTCACCGACTATTTTAGTCAATTAGTGGTTGAATTTCCAAAAATAGTGAAACATGTATTTTTTAATTTATAACCGACAAGTCAAATGCCAGTGTTCATAGATGTAGATTTAAAAATGTTTAAGTACTACGCTAATAATCATGTTTTAAAAAAAAAGCTTTTCCTCATTATTTCACCCCATGGAGTTGAATTTGCAAAAAGGCTAAAATACGTATATTTTTTATTTTCTGGGTGAGAAATCTAATACCAATTTTCGTACCGTAGGTCTGATTTCGAAATTACCTTAATAGCGACATTTTTGAAAAAACCTTCAATTTCAGTCTCTTACAATTGTGACTTCGAAAAATATCTTCTTAAACGACGCCTACAGTACGTATGAGGTCCACACCTTCCCCAAATTACATGTTTCACTTTGGGCTGGGCGCCGATCAGTCACCCAGCTAGCCAATCAGACAGAACATTGCCTTTTATATGTATGGATTATTTCCGGAATCTGATCAATCATTTATTCTCCAGGTAAGAATTAAAGCTGAACACTCAGCTAAATTAACATCAGTGCAAAGCTAGCGCAATTCAGAATGGATCGAGCTAACAAAGCGAGCGAGAAAGATAAGCAGACGGTGAGGCCACAAAGTGAGATCGGCGACCCTTGTACAATGGTTTGTATGGATCCCTTATGTCGAGGACATTCGTCCATTTAGAAATTACATTTACGTTTACAGCTTTGGTATCTCTGCTGCAGTTCATACACCCCTAAAATTTAATACTTCCCGTTTGCATACTTTACTGTGGCTGTTTCCACACGTTATACTTTAATAAAATTCTGAGGAAAGCTTTCCTCCGTGACACTACGTCACGAAAAGCAAGATCTTACATTTCTAAATCTTTGCTCCATTTATCCCGATCTTTCAGCAAAATTTAGTAGGAGAGTGTGTTGTACGTTGGGATACTCCGCAGGCATTCGCGCGTATCCAACCTTATAATAGAAGTCCAACATACTGCTTATTCCAATTTGAAATGATAGCGCTCACTTACGCGCGCTGCAGTCTTTTTCGGAAATCACAGAAATAAGGCTCCAGAATAGAAAAGCGTTTTCAGACGTGAAACACTGTTGAAACGTGCAACATGATCGTGTACGTAGGAATAAAGATTCTGTTCACATTGAAAAGTGTCCCAATCGAGAAAATCGTGTCGACACTGTATTTAGTACTTACTCTATCTGATTACCCGTGAGTAGTGCAGTAATAGCGTAAGTGAAATTAAATTAAGGAGAAGTGGTGTCAAAAACCAATTACAAGTTAGAGACGTTTTCAAATGGAATCTCTTGGGAACTAATACAAATTTTTATTTTCAAAGACAAAGAAATATGTTACGTCCTCAAAGAAGCTCCGTTCATTTGCATGGTTCAAAAATGGCTCTGAGCACTATGGGACTTAACTTCTGAGGTCATCAGTCCCCTAGAACTTAGAACTACTTAAACGTAAGTAACCTAAGGACATCACACACATCCATGCCCGAGGCAGGATTCGAACCTGTGACCGTAGCGGTCGCGCGGTTCCAGACTGTAGCGCCTTTAACCGCTTGGCCACTACGGCCGGCTCATTTGCATGTCTAAGATGGTACACAACTAAGGAAGTAAGGCTTAACTGTGCGGACGTTATACAACTAGTTTTAAGAATACACAGAATTTTACTTACTATAAAACTCGGTAAATGTATAATGAACTGGGTCCCCCAAATTCCTTTAATACATTACACAGCATTTACATATGTAGAACTCAAAGACTATTATTTACAAGCGCAGCACAGAACAAAACCGCACTGTCCGACAACAAAAAATGCATAAAATCCTGGAAAGTGTTTATGGTGCTTTTCATTGTGCATTTATGCATGTGATTCTAAAATAAGTCGCTAGATGGAATCACCGACCAGAAAACATGTGTTCCTACAACTCCCTCCCCTAAAAATTCACTGATTCATTTCAATACGAAATAAATAACTGCGGTACCACTAAAACACGTGTGACCTTTTCGGCAGCTGACAAGAGAAGAATTTATTTTTTAGGGAAATTAAAAATTTTACTTAAAAATATATTGTCTGTATATTTTTCTCAGAAACTATCAGTGAAGTTTCTAAAAAATTTTCTGTTTAATCTCTTTCCATTTAGTGAGCTTCTCTCATGGTTTTTTTTAATATAACGAATAGGACAATTTTAATAACATTTTGATCATAATTCCGTAAGTATAACATAAAATTCACGCAAAATTCTAAGCACTTCACCCCAAACTCATAATTTCATAACTTATTCTATACAACATTTTTGATTGGAATACTCTCTTTCAAATTCTGAAGGTGGCAGGGGTAAAATACAGGGAGCGAAAGGCTATTTACAATTTGTACAGAAACAAGATGGTAGTTATAACGGTCGAGGGACATGAGAGAGAAGCAGTGGTTGGGAAGGGAGTAAGACAGGATTGTAGCCTCTCCCCGATGCTATTCAATCTGTATATTGACAAGCAGTAAAGGAAAGAAAAGAAAAGTTCGGAGTAGGTATTAAAATCCATGGAGACGAAATAAGAACTTTGAGGTTCGCCGATGACATTGTCAGAACTGTCAGAAACAGCAGAGGACTTGGAAGAGCAGTATAACGGAATGGACAGTGTCTCGAAACGAGTATATACGATGAACATCAACAAAAGCAAAACGAGGATAATGGAATGTAGTCGAATTAAGTCGGGTGATGCTGAGAGATTAGGAAATGAGACACTTAAAGTAGTAAAGGAGTTTTGCTATTTGGGGAGCAAAATAACTGATGATGGTCGAAGTAGAGAGGATATAAAATGTAGACTGGCAATGGCAAGGAAAGCGTTTCTGAAGAAGAGAAATTTTTTAACATCGAGTATAGATTTAAGTCTCAGGAAGTCGTTTCTGAAAGTATTTGTGTGGAGTGTAGCCATGTATGGAAGTGAAACATGGACGATAAATAGTTTGGACAAGACGAGAATAGAAACTTTCGAAAGATGGTGCTACAGAAGAATGCTGAAGATTAGATGGGTAGATCACATAACTAATAAGGAGGTATTGAATAGAATTGGGGAGAAGAGGAGTTTGTGGCACGACAAGAAGAAGGGATCGGTTGGTAGGACATGTTCTGAGGCATCAAGGGATCACAAATTTAGCATTGGAGGGCAGCGTGGAGGGTAAAAATCGTAGAGGGAAACCAAGAGAAGAACACACTAAGCAGATTCAAAGGATGTAGGTTGCAGTAAGTACTGGGAGATGAAGAAGCTTGCACAGGATAAAGTAGCATGGAGAGCTGCATCACTCGGGACTGAAGACCACAACAACAACAACAACAACAAACAACATTTACTGCGTCTACAGTGAAAAATGTACAGAATTCCGAAATACCAGCCTTCATAGATTTTGAGAGAAAGATACATGAAGTTTAAATTGCATTTTCTGAAAATTACGGTTTTTAACGTTCAACCTAACATTCTTTCCTATGTCACCTCTTCAGAAGGCCGCAGATTTATACTCAGGGTCCTCTTTCCCCTCAAGGCTTCTTTGTTTTTTTCTCTCCTTTCCTTTATCAGGTCTTCAGCTGACTTCCCAGCTGCAGAGAGGTACTGTTAATCGATATTTCTCAAGATGTCTTGAGTGAAATTTCCTTTCATAAAGCCCATTCTCTCTCGTATCTTCATACTCCATACGTCCACATCATTAAATACATAAACTGCATCATATGTAGGAATTGTGACGACTGCTGCAGTTGAAAATGTGGCAAAACAACAATTGCTTGTTCGTAAAGAAAGTAGCTTTTTTGTTATTGTTTCTAACATAGACGGTATATAACGAAGGTCGCGCATTACACTATATTAGCGTGTTAAGGCGTGAAACCAACATCTAAGTCACGTGACTCGGGGCAGAGAGCCGAGTTCCTGTCTTTACACGCTGTGTGAAGTTGACTGCTACAGTTCTTCACATTTATAGCTGAAATCAGGCATTGATTTTGACAATTCAACGAATTGTAGTACTCCTGTTACGCATTTAGCAGTGCAGTTAACGTAGTTTCTCCGAAATTCCTGATAATAAAGCAATGGTTATCGTTTTTACATGAGGTCAGGTTGAAAGTATTGATAGTTCCTTTTAATAAGCGGCATAATAGTTGTTTAGTGAATACTCGCTTTTGGCTTTGTGAATTCTTGTAGTTCACCACTTCCACTGTAGTTTTCTAACGATTCCACAGGAACGCGTGTGCCGCGCGGGATTAGCCGAGAGGTCTTAGGCGCTGCAGTCATGGACTGAGCGGCTGGTCCCGGCGGAGGTTCGAGTCCTCCCTCGGGCATGGTTGTGTGTGTTTGTCCGTAGGATAATTCAGGTTAAGCAGTGTGTAAGCTTAGGGACTGATGACCTTAGCAGTTAAGTCCCATAAGATTTCACACACATTTGAACATTTGAATGAACGCGTGTAAAATTTTGTAAGAAAGGAAATTTATTTATGTGCATAATGTCAGGTATTTACACAAAATACGCCCATATATTTTCTGACTTTTTCTCAATCCGGTACACATACCGAAACAATATCAAGATAAGAAGCGTAATATATTACAAAACGTTGATTATAAGTGTGTAGTGAGTTAGTATTAATTATACGTCTCTTAAAATCGTAGTTATTCATCAAGTTTTGTATCCAAGGACCAACAGCCATCCTAACTTTCAACTCATGGAAAGAACCTCTGGAAATATTTGGAGATAGTTCCCTTTGACAATTGAGATTTTCATCCATTTGTGATGTGTGTAGGGTCAAAACAAGACTTCTCTGGGCATATATTCACTGAAGAACTGTGATTTTGTTTCTTGTAAACAGAACTGTCAGTACGTTTCACTTGGCCACACGTAAAAATGGTAACCATCGCGTTAATGTTAGAAATTTCGGAGAAGCATTTGATTTCCTGTGTATAGTATTTATTTGTCATTTGTTTCTGTTGTGTTATCTGTATATAGTTTGATGGTGGTTGTCTTGTCGAATGTGCGCATACGTTGGTGCGTGCGATGGGCCTGCTATGGGAAAAGAGAATGTTTTGAGTGGAGGGAATCAAATTCTTTTTTATCATTTGCGGTGGCAGATTAAGTTATTATTAAGTGAGTTTATGTTCTACATCTCCGTTGTTATTTTAGTGTCTAATGTGATAAATGAATTATTTGTCTTGATTTGGTTTATTACGTTTTTGCTTAGTGAGACGGCTCTTTACATGTGGAAGTTTTCCTGTAGGCTAATGTTAGGAGCTTTCTCTGTTCATTTTAATAATTTTCAGATCCTTTTTCCATGTTAGGTGGTTTGTTCCCGTGGTATTTAAAAGTGTCAACAGCTTCCATTACTGAAGCGTTCTTCTAACCCGCTTATAGTGATATGACTCAGTGGATTAGAGAAAGGACACAGGCATGAATTAGAGCCCCTTATGCGAACTTACAGGTATTTAAGAATTCTCTAGCTACAAAAAGAAGAAAGTTAAGGATAGCCTACTCGCTCGTACTATGAGTTATTACATATGTGTCCGAAATACGGACGATGATTGAAGTGGATGTAAAAAGGGCGTTCGCAAGAAAATTTCGTCGAAAAATTGATGGGGCTGTCAGAGAGACACAGGTTTGGACACTAAGTTAAAAGCATGACATACAAAAGGTTACACTAAGGGAAGCTAAAGTAAAACCAATACTCTCAAAAGATACGTTGGTTAGGACGCAACAGCAATTCCACGACTCCCCCTCCATTTTTTTAAAGAATCAAACTCTCATGTATGAAACGGCTGCAAACGTCCGAATCGTTTAATATGAGTTAATGTGTTAAATATTTGACGTTAAACATATACAAATTTTATGGTTTTAAGACGAAAAACCCTAATTATTGTGGTTTTATTAGTTCCCATAGAGTAATGAAGACGTTTAGAGGAGGTTTGAAATTACCTTTAAAGTTTGTTGGAAATCGCTGAATTCTCTTCCCAGTTGAAACTGGTAAGCAACGTTTGTGCTCGTGCAAGATCAATCAGATTGTTTGTATACGGGTATCGTCTGAGTTCTGCTACTGGATTCGTGATTTCCTGTCAGAAAGGTCAATTCGTAGTAGTTGATGGGAAGTCATTGAGTAAAACGGAAGTGATTCTGGTATTCCCCAAGGAAGTGTTACAGGCCCTCTGCTGTTTCCAGTCTATAACGGTGATCAGCCAGAACATTACGACCACCTCACCTACTGTCGATGTAAACTCATCCAGACGATAGCAGCGTCTCCTGGCGAGGAATGACTGCTAGTCAGACACACGCACGCTGTCTGTGTGTAGGATGGGGAAGGCGGGGCCATCTGTCCGAGTCTGACCGAGGGCAGATTGCGCTGGCCTGGAGACTCGGCACTCGTTTCGGAAGCTGCGTGATTTGTCGGCTCTTCTAGAGTGCTGTAGTAAATCTCTTCAATGCGTGGCGAAACAAAGGTCAGAACACGTCCAGAGGCGTGAGGTTGGTGGGACACCCCTCATTATAGATGTCGGACGTCCTAGGCTGGGCACACTGGTAAAACAGGACATGCGGCCAACTGTGGCGGAACTAACATCAGACTTTAATGCTGTGTCTGAGCACAAGAGTGTCTGAGCACACAATGCACCGAACAATCCTAACGATGGGCCTCCACAATCGACGACTCGTGCCTGTGCTGATGTGAACGTCATGACATGGGCAACTGCAACTGAAATGGGGATGTGACCGTCGGAACTGGACGTTGGTCAATCAGCAGGGCATTGCACCGTCTGATGAATACCAATACCTTCTTCATTGTGCCGATGGCACGGCGCGAATCCGCCATCTTCCAGGAGAACATCTCCTCGACACCTGTACTGCGGGACGGAAATAAGCTGGCGGCAGCTCCGTTATGCTCTGGGGAACATTTACGTAGGCATCCGTGGGTCCAGTGGAGCTGGTAAAAGGCACCATTAATGCGCCATGTCACAAGGCCAGAAGTGTGATGGAGTGGTGAGCTCCAGTTGACGTGCAGGCCCCCTGGCTCCCCAGATCTGAACCCGATCGAACACGTCTGGGACGTGATTGGACGTGATGTCAGAGATTATCGTCCCCCTCCCCGGAATTTACGGGAATTAGGTGACTCGTTTGTGCCCAATGGGGAGCCAGCTTCCGCCAGACACCTACCAAGGCATCATTGCTTTCATATCCGTGCCAGAGAGGGACATACCAGCTGATCAGTGTAAACACTTTTGGAGAGCGTCTGAGCAGCCATCTTAGTTTGTTTGCAGAGGATACAGTGAAGTCAGCAGAACTTATTTTTTTTAGAAAAGAGACCTGTATGGTTCGATAAGTGGCAACTGACACTAAATAATGAAAAGTGTGAGGCCATCAACACGAGTACCAAAAGAAATCCGTTAAGTTTACGTTACACGATGAATCACACAATCTAAAGGATGTTAGTAGAACAACAGTTCATTCGACATACCAACAAACTTGGTAGATATGCTAATGCCTTAATGTGGAAACGATTTACTCTGAAAAAATTAGTTTCATTTGCGGCCACCAGGAGCAATTCTGGCGCTATATACGGTTTGTTTCATGGTATGACATCCACACCATGCGCTCTTAATTAAACTGTTTTATGTGAACAGCAACAATTCCAGTGATGAACTGAAAGAACATCGCCGACTGAAAGGTCTGAGGAAATGTCTGATGTCATTAAATGGTTTAAAGATGATGATGATGATGATGGTGATGAAATTGAAAAACGCGGGTCAGTTTGGTGTGGCACATCGAGGAGGAAGCCATCCTATCGCCATGCAAATTATTGACGAGACTGCTGTTGCTGTAACTGATCACGCAGCACGTGCTCCGGATAGCACTGCTGCTTGGGTAGTGTCACGAGAATTGTCCATCCCATGGTCAACAGCATGAAAAGTTTTGCGGTGTGTTTCGCACAGGTACCCGTACAAGAGCCAGACGCTGCGGCAACTGAAACCTCATGATTTGCAGCAGTGTTTTGAATTTGCACTCCAGTTTGTGCCGTACTTGCGGAGTATGCTTGTATATCTAGATACGGACCTAGGATGGAAAGTCGCCCACAGACATAGAAGTAACTTCAGGTGTGCCACAGACAAATGTGTTTGGATCCTTCTTCATTTTGCTTGTTAATGACACAACAGAGAATGTTACTAGTAACTTCAGAATATACGGGATATAATGGAGTTATCGGCAGTGAAGTACTGTCTGAGCAACGCTACACCAGCATCCAGTGAGACACTGGTTAAGATTTCAACGTGGTGCAAAGACTAGTAACTTTTTTAAAATGTTCAGAAATGTAAAACTGAGCACTTCACGAAAAGAAAAATGCAGTATCCTATGACTATAGTATCAAAGAATCACATTTGGAAGCAGTCATGTGGTACAAATAAATGAGTGCAACAGTTTGTACCAATATGAAATGGAATGATTACAAAGTCTCAGTCATACATAAACGAGGTGGCAAACTTCAGTTCATTGATACACCAGTAGGAAAATGCATCAGTCTGCAAAAAAGATTACTCACATAACACGGGTTCGACATATCTTTGAATACAGGTTATGGTGAGGGACCTGTCCCAAATACGACTAACAACCAATCCTGAACGTTTACGAAGTGTCACCCTCTGCCAGTGGCACTATCGGATGGAGTATGTAGGGTCACGTGCTCCGCTCACAGGTCTCCCTGCTTTTGTAGGGTTTCTTGATCTTGGAGCCGCAGGTACTCGGCCGAGTTGCTCCTCAGTTCGCTTTGCGGGGCTGCGTGCACTCCGTACCAAGGAGAGGTCAGCAATTGGACACAGATCCTCCACAGGCAGCCAGACGCTCTGACCACTCAGGCACGGAGCTGGACACAGAGCATACTCAAGACCATTGGAAACAGCGCACCCAGACAGAAGAAAGGTAGCAGCGTGAAACTGCAAATATGTAGAATGGAATGCATCATGCGAATTATCCAAGTTTGGTGCCAGTGCATGTGCCCACACACCCTGCAGGGGCGGTCCAATCGGTCATAGGCCCTGTTTAAACAGTGCACAGTGAACGAGTCATACACGTGACGATCACATTCCGACTTGAGGAGGACTTCAGTAGGTAAGGTAGACGTGTTAAACGACGTTTCGTACAGTTAAGCCAGTTTAAGAGGTGCTAGTGTTTGGCATGAAATCCCTAGGCTGGTCGACACGCCATGTAGCTCGCTAGCACAATTGTTAGAGAGTTCAGTCAGATGATGTTGAGAGCAATGGACATGAGATGGCACGCAAGTGCAACGCACTGGGTGTGGAGGGACTGGGAACACAAGGCCAGAGGATTGAAAGGTCATGTGGCGAGCTATCACGGATCCTTCAGTGACTGGCTCCATGACACAAGCAGATCTACGTGTGCCAGTTGTTTGACAAACCATTTGCAGACGCCTTGCAGATGCAAATTTCGAATGTTCTTGCGTATGCTCTGTGCCCAGCTCCGTACCTGAGTGGTCAGAGCGTCTGGCTGCCTGTGGAGGATCTGCGTCCAATTGCTGACCTTTCCTGCACGCAGCCTTGCAAAGCGAACTGAGGAGCAACTCGGCCGAGTACCAGCGGCTCCAAGATCAAGAAACCCTACAAAAGCAGGGAGACCTGTGAGCGGAGCACGTGACCCTACATACTCCATCCGATAGTGCCACTGGCAGAGGGTGACACTTCGTAAACGTTCAGGATTGGTTGTTAGTCGTATTTGGGACAGGTCCCACACCCATAAGCTGTATTCAAAGACATGTCGAACCCGTCTTTTGCAAGTAATCTGTTTTGCAGACTTATGCATTTTCCTACTGCCTTATGAATGAACTGAAGTTTGCCACCTCCTGTTAAGAGTGACACTTCGTAATCATTCATTTTCATATTGGTATATACTGTTACACTCAGTTATTTGTAGCAGATGACTGCTTCGAATTGTGATCGTTTGTTTACTATAGCCATAGCATACTATATTTTTCTTTTCGTGAAGTGCCGGCCAGGGTGGCCGAGCGATTCTAGGCACTACACTCTGGAACCACGCGACCGCTACGGTCGCAGGTTCGAATCCTGCCTCGGTCATGGATGTTTGTGATGTCCTTAGGTTAGTTACGTTTAAGTAGTTCTACGTTCTAGGGGACCGATGACCTCAGCACTTAAGTCCCATAGTGCTCAGAGCCATTTGAACCATTTTTTTCGTGAAGTGCTCAGTTTTACATTTATGAACACAGTAAAAAAGTTGCTAGTCTTTGCACCAATTTGAAATCTTACCAGTGATGTACTGCCGTTAACAATGAGACATTGGTGACTCCATCTACAGTGATACCAAACGAGAACGATGTTGATTCTCACATGCTAGCAAAACATAGTGGTTAGTGGTGAATCCCGATTCGCTTTGGGGATGGATGATAAATGCATGCGGGTATGCAGGAAACGCAATGAATGGTACAGTCTAGAGTTCCACCTGTACAGTAGCACACCACACTGCCTGCACAGCCAGCATAATTATTGGGGAAGCCATGGCCTACAATAGTGAATCCACAATTGTGGTACGTGGCCAATCTTGTGTTCATCACGTTCTTTGCCCTCACATGGGACCACTCCTATTTTGGTCTACCAGCGCACTTCTCCAGCAAGCCAGTGCTCATCTGCGTACAGCTCGAGTTGCTCAAGACTTCTTACATCCTGTTCAGACTCTTCCAAGAGTGTCTTGCGTCCTGAGCTTACAGCTGATGCCTAATCAACTCGACACAGGATCGTTCACACATATATTTCAACAAGAGGCGGTTCAACACATTGTTAATATTCTACTGTATTTGTCTGGTTGTACTCACTGTATTTGTTTACACGTCTTGATTTTCAGATCGAGTGAATCATTTCTACAATTATGACTGATAATCCAGAACGAGATTTTCACTCTCCAGCGGAGTGTGCGCTGATATGAAACTTTCTGGCAGATTAAAACTGTGTGCCCGACCGATACTCGAACTCGGGATCTTTGCCTTTTGCGGGCAAGTGCTCTACCACCTTTTTTATTTAATCTCATTTTTTTTATTTCGTTCGTTGCATCTGCTCGGGGCGGACGTCGAAAGACACCCGTTTAAGTTCGATTAACTCAGTTTTTTTTATTATTACAGAGGGCAGCTAACCCTCTGATCGACCACGCTGAGCTACCGTGCCGGCAAATGATCATGGAGACAACACAACACGCAGTCTCTGAGCGGAGAAAATCCCCGACCCAGCGGGGAATCGAACCCGGGCCCGTCGGACGGCAATCCGTCACGCTGACCACTCAGCTATCGGGGCGGACACCACCTGCGCTACGAAGCACGAATCACGCCCCATTCTCACACCTGCACTTGTTCACGAAAAGCAAGGGGTCCCGAGTTCGAGTCTCGGTCCGGCACACAGTTTTAAACTGACAGGAAGTTTCTTGACAGATAATTTGATTTCGATGTAATGGTCGCGCTATTCACGATGTGCCCGCGCGCTAACGCGGCCCCGGTGTTGCAGGAGGAGATGCGCCGGCTGGTGCTGTGGCTGGCCGCGGCGGCGCTGGCGGCGGTGGGCGGGGCGCAGGCGCGCGCCTTCCCGCACGCGGGCCACCACAACAGCTCGCCCGGGCGCGCGCACCACGGCCACGGCCACGCCAGCGCCAGCGCCAACGCCTCGGGCGCGGACGCCGCCGCCGACCCCCTGGTCGTCGCCACGACCAGCGGGCTCGTGCGCGGCCGCTCCGTCACCGTGCTCGGCCGGGAGGTCAGTAGCGCGCCAACGCCGGTTCTGCCCCATCGGGCTGCTCGCTAGCCCGGAGGGACCCCCACAAGCTCTGCGTGTACGGTGATACGGCACAACATTATGAGCCCTCGGGTTGGTCTGGCTTTGGAACCCAATACAGAATAGACTCTTAAGCCACACGGATTCCGTAAGTCGTACGTGGCACAACTCAGGCAGTTCCCATACATTTGAGTCCAGTGCCCAGAATGAGATTTTTTTACAGTCCTGTCTTTTGACAGCGTCCCACATTTTTTCCAACAGGTTTAGGTCTGGCAAATTTGGTGATCGAGACATTGAGTTGACTACCACACTCTTCAAACCACTGTAGAACGATTATGGTCCTCTAAGAAGGACAGTTATCCTACTGGAAAATGGCATCACCATTAGGAATGCCATCCACCATGGCGACATTTAATTGTTCTGGAGTATTATTCACACAGTCCACAGCTGTCGTAGTACTTTCATTACTACCACGGGTTCCAGCAAAGCTCAGGTGAATATTCCCCATATCATAATGCTACACCTGATCAGCAGCATGTGTTGGACAATGCATGTTTTGAGTAACCTGAGCCTGCCCGGTTAGCCATGCGGTCTAATGCACTGCTTTCTGGGTGGGAAGGCATGCCGGTCCCTGGCAGGAATCTGCCCGGTGGGTTAGTGTCGAGGTCCGGTGTGCTGGCCAGTCTGCGGATGGTTTTTAAGGCGGTTTTCCAACTGCCTGGTCGAATGCGGGCTGGTTCCCCTTATTCCGCCTCACTTACACTATGTCGGCGATTTCTGCGCAAATACTTTCTCCACATATGCGTACACCATTAGTACTCTACCATGCAGCATTGGGGTTACTCTTGTCTGGTGTGAGACGTTTTCTGGGGGAGCACTGGGGCCCAAACTGCAAAATAACTCTGGGTTTGGTGTGGGTCAGCCTTGAGGTGAGTGCACTGCTGTCGCCTGTTGAGTTGTGAACCGATGGGGGCTACGGCAGGGACGAAGCCACTCTGTCGTTTCTAGGTCCCCAGTTCCATGGAGTACAAAACAAAAACCTTCCATCTGCATGATAGTGTATCTGGACATGATCTTCGATCCGATGTAACAAGAAAAATAATTGATATGACTATGCGATGCATTCCCATGGTGCAATCTCGAACCTGTTTCCGTTGCAATCATAAGTGATGATCTGTCTGAGTCAACATGGGGATGCATAAGGGCGTCTGCTGTGGACCCCATGTTCAACAATGTGCTCTGAATGCGATATGGAGAACATTTGAAACATAATATAT
This sequence comes from Schistocerca cancellata, assembly GCF_023864275.1. Classification (NCBI taxonomy): domain Eukaryota; kingdom Metazoa; phylum Arthropoda; class Insecta; order Orthoptera; family Acrididae; genus Schistocerca; species Schistocerca cancellata. Next base: position 15,433,316 of record NC_064637.1, read on the forward strand.
ATATCAGTTCATGCCATCCAGTGTTACAAATTTCAAATCTCCGCCATTTCTCTCCCCACATCCACCACTGCTGGCGGCTCACCTCCAACTGCGCAACGCTATGCGCTGTTCACATCCAGCTGCCCAACACTACAATGGCAGACAACAATGCAAACTAGCCACAGACTGCACACAGCACAGCCAGTGATTTTCATACAGAGCGCTACGTAACGTTGCCAATAAGAAAACATAAACAGCCTACTTACACATTCACCTGCTCTTTCCTGGAACCCGTTGCAGTAATGAAAGTACTATGACAGCTGTGGACTATGTGAATAATACTCCAGAACTATTACATGCCGCCATGCTGAATGGGATCCCTAATGGTGATGCTATTTTTCAGTGGGATAACTGTTCTGATTAGAGGACCAGTTCTACAGTGGTTTGAAGAGTGTGGCTGTCAACTCAACGTCTCGATTACCAAATTTGCCAGACCTAAACCTGTTGGAACAAAAACACTCGGTCCTGCACCATCGTTTTACTCGTAAGATATGTCTTATACAGAGCAGGAAAGCCTTCGAGCTCCACATTCTGTGATGAGGAGTGGACCTCGTTGGCTACTTGTGCTTCCACTGTGCCTCAACCATATTCCATGGATGCTCCTGTGAGCAACATCTGATGAGCCAACCAGCTTCGCTCCTTCCAGGTTCCAAGCCGCGACAATCTGCCTTTTCTCAAAATCACTGCACTTCCCCCTCCGAGGTCTGTATCATCGGTACAATGATCGGTGTCTGGATTGCTTATACACTTCCGTTAAGCTCCCTTTACATACACGTGTTTCTCAGTGTGAAGCGCGCCATACTTCATGTCTGCTGTGGTTGCTGCACGCTCCGAAACGGCCTCTCCGCGTCTCACGGCACACAACTTGCTCCCGATCGCGACGTCAGCGCTCTCCAGCGCATCTGGCCGGTAAGTCTCAGTTCCTTTACGGAAACAGACGTGCCTAAAATACACTGCACATCAGAACTGTAGAATCACTTTTTCGAAACCCTGTGCTTACTTCACGCTGCGACGTATAGCTTCTAAAATTGGCTCAAAAGGTGCCCACGGCCTTAATCTCTAATGGTAAAAAGGCGTCGCTCCTTATGACGTCATCCTCGGGCTCGGCGACACATCCAAAAAGAGATCAGAACTCAGTTCATAGGATCTGTGCAGGGAGTTAATGGTGTCACATCTCCGCCAAATATCACCCGGTTCCTGCCCAACGCCACCACGGACGTGTCACTAGATGGGAATGTCGTCGATCCTCTCCTACTCACATTTACCTCCCTCTCACCTCCATGACAGAGGTTGTAACAGCGACGCCCAGCGTTCAAGTGTCACGTTTTTCTTATGTATGGCCAAGGAAAATGTTTCAGATACACCCTCGTTCAAAATAGACACGAAAATGCCTCCAGTGGTGGCGTAAAAGACGGCAATGAAAGCACCCCTTCCCTTGAGGTGTTGATCCCCAAACATTTTGGGGTCGAAAGTGACTACAGAATAATTTGATAAGCAACAGGGCGACGTTCCTTACAATTTTTGACACTGATGACTGGGGCACTGGGCGGAACTACAAGACACCGTTCAAAACCATTCTACGAAATTTCATCATGTTGCAAGGGAGAAAAGTCTGCTTATGCTTTGTCAGCCATCTTTGTTTGTACCCTACTGTGATGTGATCACAGAAGAATGCTACATTGACAGATGCGTGAATTAAACGGCAAAGGTCCCTACAAGATCTCTAGTTCGCCAACACTTTCAATGCCACTCACCCACGTTTGTTGACCTCCTTGAGAACGTATCTGTACAGACACGGCATGTGACGAGAGCCCTAGGCGCCTGCAGATAGGCAACAACTTGACACGTCTTAGTTCTGCCATGTGTACCAGCAGGGGCCTACGGCTCTCACCACAGGTTTCCCCTGTACAGGTAGGTTTTTAAAGTGCTCAACAAACGTACACAGTTGGCACTGGGGGTGATGCCGAAGCGAGGTTCTCATAGAGAGCTTTTGCTGTTTTCGCTAATTTGGAGGCCTGGGAAAGCATAAGCACCACTTGCTCCTCCACATCGCGATCAAATTTCGTCGAACGGTTTTGAATAGTCTCGAGTGAACCAGAGCATATATTGGGGTCTCACTACATTCCAAAGGGGTGAGATCAGGCTGAATGCAGTTGTTGGACTACGGTGTCTTTAGAGAAGGCCGCTCAAAACATGCAGCGCACCACAGACACGGGCCTTTGGAAGGAGTAGGCCAGTCAGACTGTGTCCACAATGTGCGTCGCGCCAGGATGGGAAAAAATGGTTCAAATGGCTCTGAGCACTATGCGACTTAACTTCTGAGGTCATCAAACGCCTAGAACTTAGAACTAATTAAACCTAACTAACCTAAGGACATCACACACATTCATGCCCGAGGCAGGATGCGAACCTGCGACCGTAGCGGTCACGCGGGTCCAGACTGAAGCGCCTAGAACCGCACGGCCACACCGGCCGGCCAGGATGGGAAAAGGGTGGAAAATCCATTTCACTGATTTTCATGTTGTAAAGGTTCTTGGCTGTATATAAGAAAAACAAAAACGCCTACATCTCGTTTGGCGCGACTTTTTACTTTCCTAACGTTTCTCTGTCGATTTTTGAAGGAAATATGGAATTAAAAAATCTGATTTTTGAGCACACGCTAATGACCATCTTAGCTTCGTAATTAACCATCTCCCTTTTTATAATTCGAAACGATAAGCGTGAAATGACGCTATTTGTCAAGTACTTCCACTTGGCCGGCCTCGGTGGCCGAGAGGTTCTAGGCGCTTCACTCCGGAACCGCGCGATTGCTACGGTCGCAGGTCCGAATCCTGCCTCGGGCATGGATGTGTATGATGTCCTTAGGTTAGTTAGGTTTAAGTCGTTCTAAGGTCTAGGGGACTGATGGCCTCTGATGTTAAGTCCCATAGCGCACAGAGCCATTTGAACGATTTTCACTTGATTTACAGTCTTATAGCGGAAACGCTTGATAGCTGGTAGCTCACTGTCGCATACGTTTTACACCATTCCTTATTACCGGTGTATTGCAGCTAAACGTACAACAAAGTTTTTGAAAGGGCAGTCACACTGTAATCGGTCGCCGTATGCAAATAAACGCGAGTTATTCTGTGGCGCCAGAGTTCCGATCGAAAGCCCATGGAATTCGCACGCCTTTAGCGTGATGCCAAACGCTGCAGCACTCAATAAACGGTTTACTAGCAGACCATATCGGCCTACTGTCGGCGCCTGGTGTTCTTTTAATGATCCATGTAAAGAAAAGTACAAATGTAAGACGAAAGAGGCCTCACCACTAAACAGTTATCTGAATATGATGGAAACTGGTTGATGTCGTGTACGAGGTGCGACAATAAAACAATGAGACTGAATTTCCTTGCAAGCTGTGGCAACCTTACAGGTTTGCGTAGGCACAATATCTTTGACCTTGGTCTGTAAGCTGATTCTAGTCCAAGCGGCACACCAATGCAACTGCTCATCTGTGAGTTGTGCTGTAATAAGTGAACACATGTTTGTGTCTCTTGTCACGGAAATGGAACTACATAATATTGTGCAACGGTATGCCATTTGTTTTTACGTTAAATTGGGTGAAAAACGCGACAACTTACGGTAAGTTTCAGAGGGCTTTTTGAGAGGAGGTTATGTCAAGAGCTCAAGCTTTTCGTTGGCATAAAATGTTTAGTGAAGCCAGAACGAATGTTGAAGATGAATACAGCAATGGACCTCACGGACGGATGTCAACTGTTCATAAATTGTTCATAAAGAGTGGGTGCCTCCTGGACAAACAGTTAACCAATATCACTACAAATAAATTGTAGAAAGACTTCGTAAAAGAGTTCTTTGTGTCCGTGCCAACATTGCTGATAATTGGATTCTGCGTCACGAAAATGCGCCATCCCGTAATGCTCTGTCGGTACAGCAATTTTTAACCTCGGAACAAATTTCAGTACTACCACAGCCACCAGATATCGCTCCGTCCGATTTTTTTCTATTTCCAAGAGTCAAAACGGCGGTCAAGGGACACCATTTTCAAACAACACAAGATGTCCAAGAAGTGTCACGACCGGTGGGGTCAGGGATTTCCTCTGCCTCGTGATGACTGGGTGTTGTGTGATGTCCTTAGGTTAGTTAGGTTTAAGTAGTTCTATGTTCTAGGGGACTGATGACCATAGATGTTAAGTCCCATAGTGCTCAGAGCCATTTGAACCATTTGAAGTGTAACGAGGGTCTTGGAGGATATTACAGAAGATGAGTTCCAGAAATGTTATTCTCAATGGCAGAAAAGCTGGAAAAAATGTGTACAATCATAAGGGAACTACTTTGAAGGAGGCAACACTAAACTTGACTAAAATGGTAAGCAACATTTTTTTCACATCAGTCTCATTACTTTATTGTTGCACCTCATATATGCACAGACAAACAAATGATTACAGTTTCAGACAAAGGAAGAGCTTCACAAACAGAGCAATTCAATAACACGTTGATACACTTCTGGCCCTCTTGGCAGCAGTTATTTGACTTGGCATTGTTTGATAGATTCTTCGGATGTCCTTCTGAGGGATATTATGCCAAATTGTGTCCAACCGGCTCGTTAGAGCGTCAAAGTCCTGAGCTGGTTAGAAGGCCCAGCCCATAATGTTCCAAACTGGAGGGAGATCTGGCGACCTTTCTGGCCAAGGTATGGTTTGGCAAGCACAAATACAGCATTACCTTGCTGAAATGTAAATTCAGGATGGCTTGCCAAGAAAGGCGACAAAATGTGGCATAGACTACCTTAACGTATTTCTGTGTTGTAACGGCGCCAGGGAACAACCAAAGTGTTAACACTATGAAATGAAATGGCACCCCATAGATCACTTCTGGTTGTTGGGCCGTATGGCGGACGACAATTTATTCCACTGTTGTCCGGGGCACCTCCACATACATCTTCACTGGTCATCGGGGTGCAGTTCGAAGACAGAATGACCACTGAAAACATTGCCAGTGGAGTTACTGAGATCCACACTGAAGACATGTTTGGTGAGGCCCCTCACAGTGGAGAGATACCAACATGATTGTCGCCCACCATACGGCCCAGCAACGAAGAGTGGTGGTCTGGGGTGCCAGTTATTTTCACCGCAGGATCGCTTTGGTTGTCATCCACAGCACCGTTACAGCTGAGGGAGACGTCGACGATATTCTAGGGCCCGTTTTGTTGCCCTCGTGAGAAGCCATCCTGGGCTTACGTTTCAGCAAGATAATGCCCGGCTGCATGCACTGAGAGTTTCTGCTGCTTCTCTTCGTGGTTGTCCAACCCTGTGCTGCCCGCATCTCGTGGTCGTGCGGTAGCGTTCTCGCTTCCCACGCCCGGGTTCCCGGGTTCGATTCCCGGCGGGGTCAGGGATTTTCTCTGCCTCGTGATGGCTGGGTGTTGTGTGCTGTCCTCAGGTTAGTTAGGTTTAAGTAGTTCTAAGTTCTAGGGGACTGATCACCATAGATGTTAAGTCCCATAGTGCTCAGAGCCATTTGAACCATTTTGAAACCCTGTACTGGCCAGCGATGTCATCATATCTCTCTCCAGCCGAGGACGTATGGAGTGTTATGGGCAGGGTACACCAGGCAGCTCGGGACTTTGATGATCTAATGCCCCAGTTGGATAAATGGTTCAAATGGCTCTGAGCAATATGGGACTTAACATCTGAGGTCATCAGTCCCCAAGAACTTAGAACTACGTAAACCTAACTAACCTAAGGACACCACACACATCCATGACTGAGGCAGGATTCGAACCTGTAGCAGCCGCGGGGCTCTGGACTGAAGCGCCTAGAACCGACCGGCCACTGCGGCTGGCTGCCAGTTGGGCAGTATTTGGTATTATTTCCCTCAGAAGGACATCCAACAAAACTGTCAATCAGTGCCAACGTAAATAACTGCTCGCCTCAGGGCCCGGGGTGAACCAACGTGTTATTGACTTGCTCAATTTATGGAGCTTTTTCGCTTGAATAAATCATCCAATTTTTCTGAAAGTTCTTTAAAGTCAGTGCCGCCATTACACTTTTGTTTATTTACAGTTATACATTTATACATACACAATCATAATTTCGGCTTCAAAGTGCCATTATCAAGTGTCTTTTACAAGTCACGCTTGGTAATGGCACTTTGAAGCCGAAATCATGATTGTGTAAGTGTAAATGTAACAAAAAAAATGGTTCAAATGGCTCTGAGCACTATGGGACTCAACTTCTGAGGTCGTTAGTCCCCTAGAACTTAGAACTAGTTAACTAACCTATGGAAAACTGCCTATTGGCTTCTGTCTCGGGTTCTTCGGCCGACGTTCATCTAATGATTTTACTGACGTTTCGCCAGCACGAGTGGCTGGCATTGTCAAAGCTTCACCCTCCATTGCCGGTGGTGAACTGGAGGCGAGCTCGCGGCCGCAGACTATATGTACCTGGCGCGCCAACGTCCGAGGGCTTCTCCGCGGTCATTTCCGGTGCGGTTCTCCTCTTGCTACCTGTGACGGTCGTTCGCTGCAGTACGGAAGCCAGGATCCGTTTACCTTAAGACTTTCCCCTTTCTTGTTCAAACTGTTCGCGTGTTTTTGTATTTCTGCAGCTTCTCTGAACAAGAAAGAGGAAAGCCTTAAGGTAAACGGATCCTGGCTTCCCGTACTGCAGCCCGGAAATGACCGCGGAGAAGCCCTCGGACGTTGGCGCGCCAGCTACATATAGTTTGCGGCCGCGAGCTCGGCTCCAGTTCACCACCGGCAATGGAGGGTGAAGCTTTGACAATACCAGCCACTCGTGCTGGCGAAACGTCAGAAAAATCATCAGATGAACGTCGGGCGAAGAACCCGAGTCAGAAGCCAATAGGCAGTTTGTCAACGGCCACGAAAGCCTTAACAATTTTGTAACCTATGGAAATCACACACATCCATGCCCGAGGCAGGATTCGAACACGCGACCGTAGCGGTCTCGCGCTTCCAGACTGCAGCGCCTAGAACCGCACGGCCGCTTCGTCCGGCGTAAGTGTAACACTGTAGATAAACAACAGTCTAATGGCGATACTGACTTTAAAGAAATATATGATGACTGTGGCCCAGCATTATGAAATTTTTTTTCTGAAACTGTATTCGTTTGTCTATCCATTTCTGTCCGAGCCAGTTAATCTCTTCGTGGTGCGTGTTTCTTTTTTGTCTTACAGTTCGTATACTATACTGCCCCTAGGCGGCGACGAATACACTGGCTGTTCTTTTTTTTTTTTTTTTTTTTACAATAAGCCTCACTTGACATTTTAAAAAGCAAACCGTAGTCAGCATCGTGGAGTTAGTAGAATGTACATTTCATATTTGGAATTAGGCGAGAATGATGATCAACATACGATGAGACTTTTCTGGGGATGGCCTGCCATAAAAACTTGCGACATGCTACCTAACTGCTTTCTAGTTGGTGATGAAAAACGGCAGAGGTCAAGAAATAGAATTAAGTTTATAGATGTTTCTGCATCTAAGTTAAATAACATACGAGATGTATCGCTTTGAAATTTTCGCATTCTTATTTCTGTGTAGTACCGAAAGTAGTAAATAACTACATTGACCCTATCTCATCTCTAAGGAAAAATATTTATTTTAAGAAATTCTTGTGATGAAACCAAGGACAAGTGGAATTGCGTGTCAGTATACATTTACATGAATTGCTTGGTCATACTTTCCAAAATTTTAATCTCTGATCTCCGTCCCTAAGGACTTTCCATTTCGTTCTTTACATTTTAACAGGAAGAAGAAAGGAAGATTAGTATTGAGTACTCTGTCGAAGTACAGGTCATTGGAGATAGTTAACAAAAAGAATAATGGCCAGGTTCGGTGTACCCTCAAACACTACGGGGCAAGTAAACAAATTACTGTCGATCGATGCGGATATGAGCATCTCTTTTTTTTTCCTTTGTCCCTTTGGTGGGCCGAACTGAAGAGGCTAGGGAGTCCCTATTCTTTGACAGCTGACATGAAAGTTGGTAGACAACAAAGATGCTGTCGTAGAGAATAATTACTTAATTGGTATCGTTTTGAAGCACAAAAGAAATAGGATGGTATGGACTCATCCCGTAAATAGGGATGCCATTCAGGAGAACGTTTTACTTTACATAAAGCAGTAGAAAGTTCCCTGAAATAACTTATTCGTATTACAGAATGAGTTATAATACATTTTGGGATATGCTGCGTAACTTTAAAGACATGAGACACATCAGGAAGTAGTCGCCATTTTTACTAATGTATTGCTGCGCTTTCATCAAAGGTACTTGCCCTTTTCGAGTTGCATAATTTCTTCTGCGTTTTTCCCACTAGGTTTTTCTTTCTTTTTTCGTAACGATGCAGTAGTTGGCAGTGGCGATGGTTTGTTGATTGGAGCCAACAGGTGACCGCACACCAGTGGTTTTCCATCGCTGACCAGTTCCGTGCTGGAAACTTGGTGCGGACTTCAAGGTGAAGTGCTTTTAGTAGCTTCCATAATGAAACTCTGTCTCCAAATCTGACGGAAAATCCAAAAAGATTCTGGTCGTATGCGAAGTACACCAGCGGCAAAACAAAACAAATACCGGTATCAATGGTAATATTACCGAAGACAGCAGCAGTAAAGTGGAGTTATTAGATACAGTTTTCCGAAATTACTTCACCATACAACAGGAATTAAATATTCCAGAATTCGAATTGCGAACGACTGCCAAGACTAACTTAGGAGTGGGTATCCTCTGTGTAGCAAAGCAGCTTAAAGGACTTAGTAATGGCAAGTCCAGGTAACGTAAGAATAAGGTTCGTATCAGAGTATGTTGATATAATAGCCCTATATGAAGCGATCTTGTACAGTTGCCTTTTCGACGAAACATCCGTACCAAAAGATTTGAATGTTGCAGAGGGCACACCAATACTCAAGAAAGGAAATAGGAGTAATCCGCTGAATTTCAGACCCAATTGAGTAATGTCGATTTGCAGCAGGGTTTTGGAACATAGACCGTGTGCAGACATTGTCTATTGACACACAATCAGCAAATATCGTTCCTGTGAAAGACAAGTGTCACTTTATTCTCACCAAGTAATGAGTGCTGTCGACAGAGGATCTGAATTTTATTTCATATTTTTGGATTGTGGAAATCCAAAAATATGAAATAAAATTCAGATCCTCTGGCTTTTGACAACGTTTCTCACAAGTAACTACTAATCAAACTGCCTGCCTCTCGGGTATCGATTCAGTAGTGCAACTAGGTTCGTGAGTTCCCATCAGGAAGGTCTCAGTTCGTATAAATTGACGTATAATAATCCAATACAACAGAAGTGATATCCGGGGTTGGCCAACGAAATGTTGTAGGCCCTCCACTGTTCCTAATCTGTAGAAATGACTCAGGAGACGATCTCAGTAGACCTCTTTGATTGTTCACATATCATTCTCTCATTTACCGTATAGTAAAGTCAGCAGATTTTTAAAAAAATGCAAAATAGCTTATATGGTTCGACAAGTTGCAACTGTGTGTCAGGAAGTTCCCTAGAACTTAGAGCTACTTAAACCTAACTAACCTAAGGACATCACACAACACCCAGTCATCACGAGGCAGAGAAAATCCCTGACTCCGCCGGGAATCGAACCCGGGAATTGCAGCCTTCATAGCCGACGAGCATGAGTCAGCGTGGGTGCATGATCCAGGCGCCTGCTGCAGATATCTATAAGCAGGAAGGTTCGCTAAACGGCCCTTGAGGAGACGCTGTTGATAGGCGCCTGATTCATCAGGGAGGTCAGCTGCCCAACAGCTGCGCGTCCATCCACCCGCTCACACCTCTGCAGCCATCGTTCACGCCTGTCATCTATATGGCCCGACTCGGATTTCGCCATGCACGGTGGGCTTTAACCATGCCGGCACGCGAGCAGTTAACAGACTTTGGAGAATCGGAAATGCTTCCACCCTTGGCCGGAAAGCAAATGATGACGCCTGTCTGGATGTCAGACGCATTACGACAACTGCTGCAGTGTTTACTCATTTCCCCGACTTGCTTTTATGTGCCCTCCGCTGCCAGTGCTGCCACGCGCCGTATGTGAGTCGTTATTACACATAAACGTCGAACATAGGCGGTGGTCACATTATGTGACTGCATCATGTATTATGTCCAATTTTCGCTCACATCAAGAAAGCCTGGCTGCTTACATGTTTTTCGAGGTATATCGTCGTTTGGCACTATTGTTAATACACTATGTGATCAAAAGTGTCCGGACGCCTGCCTGAAAATGACTTAAAAGTTCGTGGCGCCGTCCGTCCGTAATTCTGGAATTCAATTCGGTGTTGACCCAACCTTAGCCTTGATGACAGCTTCCACTCTCGCAGGCATACGTTCAATCTGGTGCTGGAAGGTTTCTTGGTAAATGGCAGCCCATTCTTCCCGGAGTGCTGGACTGAGGAGAGGTGTTGATGCCGGTAGGTGAGGGCTGGCACGAAGCCGGCGTTCCAAAACATCACAAACATGTTCTGAGGATTCAGGTCAGGACTCTGTGCAGGCCAGTCCATTACAGGGCTGGTACTGCACTGTAACCACTCCGCCACAGGCCGTGCATTATAAACAGGTGCTCGATCGTGATGAAAGATGCAATCGCCATCCCCGAATTGCTCTTCAACAGTGGGAAGCAAGAAGGTGCTTAAAACATCAATGTAGGCCTGTGCTGTCATACTGCCACGCAAAGCGACAAGGGGTGCAAGCCCCCTCCACTAACAACACGACCACACCATAACACCATCGCCGCCGAGTTTTACTGTTGGCACTACGCACGCTTTCAGATGACGTTTACCGGGCATTCGCCATACCCACATCCTACCGTCGGATCGCCAAATTGTGTACTGTGATTCTTCACACAACATACCGAGCGAGGTGGCGCAGTGGTTAGACACTGGACTCGCATTCGGGAGGACGACGGTTCAATCCCGCGTCCGGCCATCCTGATTTAGGTTTTCCGTGATTTCCCTAAATCGCTCCAGGCAAATGCCGGGATGGTTCCTTTGAAAGGGCACGGCCGACTTCCTTCCCCGTCCTTCCCTACTCCGATGAGACCGATGACCTCGCTGTCTGGTCTCCTTCCCCGAAACAACCAACCAACCAACCAACCAACCAATCTTCACACAACGTTTTTCCACTGTTCAGTCGTCTAAGATTAACGCTCCTTACACCAAGCGATGCGTCGTTTGGCATTTACCGGCGTGATGTGTTGCTTTTCAGCAGCCGTTCGACCATGAAATCAAAGTTTTCTCACCCCCCGCCTAACTCTCATAGTACTTTCAGTGGATCCTGATGTAGTCTTTAATTCCTGTGTAATGGCCTGGATAGATGTCTTCCTATTACACATTACGACCATCTTCAATTGTCGGCGGTCTCTGTCAGTTAACAGACGAGGTCGGCGTGAACGCTTTTGTCCTGTACGTGGCCCTTCACCTTTCCACTTCACTATCACATCGGAAACAGTGGACCTAGGGATGCTTAGGAGTGTGAATATCTCCCGTACTGACGTATGACATAAGTGATACCCAATCACCTGACCTCGTTCGAAGTCCGTGAGTTCCGCGGAGGGCCCCATTCTGCCTTCTCACGATGTGTAATGACTACTGTTGTCGCTGATATGGAGTACCTGGCAGTCGGTGGCAGCACAGTGCACCTAATGTGAAAAACGTATGTTTTTGGTGGTGTCCGGATACTTTTTTATCTATGGCGTTCATTTGGAATACTGTCTAGAAATTTTTCACCCATATCTTTGTATGCCCTATTTTTTATGTAGTGTCAGTTTTTACATTCAAAGTATTTCACACTACAGTTGTATGAATTTTTCGATGTCGTCATTGATACACCTCTTCACTATACTTGCTGTCACCTGAAACCCACTCATTCATCAAGATTCAATTATACCTACATATCTCTGGTTACAATGTTAAAATTTCCTTTTGTCGGTAAAACAAAGTGGAGTTTAGACAATGATACCTTGCTAACATCCTAATATAGATGCAATTGCGATAGAATTCAGAGACAGCGGTTTATTGAACTTGGAACCGAGCAGAAATCATGTCAAAAGCTTGTGAACAAGCACATTCCCAGTATAAATATAGAGGCGTAATGTCTTTACTTATCTTGTTACAAAGCCATACTAGTTCACATTTCACCAGCTATCGATGACTGTTAAAAAATTACATCATTCCTTTCGAAAAGTCTGCAGTTACTCATATACCAAAGTGGATAAGAAAGTTTTAATTGTTAACTATATGGCAAAATACTGACCTCTTTGCGTGCTATCATTTGCCAAAATCTCGTTTCGACATCTCAAACAGTTTGTGAGATATGAGGGGTGTTTCGAGCATTTAGTTGTAGCGTTATCGCTGGAACGCCTGATCCCAAATGTGTGGTCTGCATAACATCAATTTTCTCTAAACTGGTGAGATCGAGACCTCCTCTCAAGTCTTAACAAAAATTCAATGAGTTAACTAAATTTCGTACACTACAATGTATGGTCTAACTAGCTTAACGCCCGCTGCTTTGCTCGCATAGACTGTATGGCCCGCAGAGATTTTATTTGTTTTTATTTCACCCATTTTTTTATGTTGTGAAGAGATTGCAACACCTCCTAAGCTTTTTACGCCAATTGAGACCATATAAGCGTGGTCCTTTCCGAATGTACCTCTGACCAAAAAGTGATTTTGGTGACTGGAGTCCAAAGTTTTTTTAATCATGCCTTTTTTGTTCATGTAAAGATATTTCCATAGCAACTTTCATCCCAAAACAAATATTTCCTTATATCTAACCGCGAAGTGAAATATCAATTTTCATAAATTTAGCTTTAAAATTTTCTTAATGTAACGAAGTATTTTCTTAAAAATTTTCATCCCTTATGGCATTCCCTTAAGGGCTGAAAGTCTAGAAACACCGAAACACCTTTTTTTCTTTTTTTTAATTTCTAACCAACAAGTAAAATACCATCTTCCATCGGAGCAGCCTTAAAATCCCTTAGTAGTTCTTTAGTAATTCTTTTTTTTAGTCAAACTTTCACCCACTAATTTACCCCGTTAGTGGCCGAATTTCCAAAAATGACGAGATACATATTTCTTTTATACCGAGAAACCAAGTACCAGTATCCGTAGTTCCAGCTTCAAAATGTCCTTAACAGCGAGATACGTATCAAAAAACGTGCAGTATAAGATCCACACCCTCTCTAAACTTCAAGTTTCCATCCTCAGCAGTTTCGACTGCGCCATGATAACTCAGTCGGTCAGTCAGTCAGTCAGCACCTTGCCGTTTACACTGGTGTCCAAAATTAAAGCAACAAACGGAAATTTTCCAAGGCTCGTTTATTTTGCTACGAAATACACTGAAGCGCTAAGGAAACTGGTAGAGGGATGCGTATTAAAATACAGAAATCTGTAAACAGGCAGAATACGGCGCTACGGTGGGCAGCGGCTGTATAAGACAAGAGTCTGGCGCAGTCGTTAGATTGGTTATTGCTGCTACAATGGAAGTTTTTCAAGACTTAAGTGAGTTTGAACGTCGTGTCGTAGTCGACGCACGAGCGATGGGACACAGCATCTCTGAGGTACCGATGAATTGGGGATTTTCCCACACGACCACTTCACGAATGTACCATGTATAACAGGAATCCAGTATGGAGACAACCTCATGAATCCAGCACCCTTCATGTCAGCAGTGGACTGTTCAAGCTGGTGGAGGCTCTGTAATGGTGTGCGGCGTGTGTAGTTGGAGTGATATGGGGCCCTTGATACGTCTAGACAGGTGACACATACGTAAGCATCCTGTCTGATCACTTGCGACCTTTCATGTCCATTGTGCTCTCCGACGGACTTGGGCCATTCCAGCAGGACACTGCGACACCCCATACGTCCAGTATTGCTAGAGAGACGCTCCAGAAACACTCTTCTGAGTTTCAACACTTCCGCTGGCTACCGAACTCCTCAGACATGAACATTATTGAACACAGAATGAGATTTTCACTCTGCAGTGGAGTGTGCGCTTATATGAAACTTCCTGGCAGATTAAAACTATGTGCCGGACCGAGACTCGAACTCGGGACCTTTGCCTTTCGCTTGCAAGCGCTCTACCAACTGGGCTACCCAAGCACGACTCACGCCCCGTCCTCACAGCTCTACTTCTGCCAGTAAGTTTGGAAGGTAGGAGACGAGGTACTGGCAGAAGTAGAGCTGTGAGGACGGGGCGTGAGTCGTGCTTGGGTAGCCCAGTTGGTAGAGCACTTGCAAACGAAAGGCAAAGGTCCTGAGTTCGAGTCTCGGTCGGGCACACAGTTTTAATCTGCCAGGAAGATTCATTATTGAACACATTTGGCATACCTTTCTACTTGCGGTCCTGAAGAGATCTCCATCCCCTCGTGCTCTTACGGATTTACGGACAGCCCGTCAACTCTCTCCAGCACTACTTCAGACATTAGTCGAGTCCATGCCACGTCGTGTTGCGGCACTTCTGCGTGCTCGCGAGGGCCCTACACGACATTAGGCAGGTGTACTGTTTTTTTGGCTCTTCACTGTAAACTGCCTCTAAAGGTGGAAGAACCAGCAATGATCAACGACATGAAGATGCAGAAGGCAATGGAAACCACTGCCTTAAAGGCACTTAACGTGTATCCACGGGACATGTAATTGAAAAACTTTCAAGATGATCGCTTGGTTGTGAAAAGATTCCGGAATAGTCCCCCATTCGAATCTCCGGGAGGGCTCCCAATAGGGAGGTTACGATGAGAAAAAGACTGAATAAAAACCGAAAGGGTAACGTTCTACGAGTCGGACCTTGGAATGTCAGAGGCTTGAACGTGGTAGGGAGACTAGAAAATCTGGAAAGGGAAATGCGAGGGCTCAATCTAGATATAGTGGGTGTCACTGAAGTGAAGTGGAAAGAAGACAAGGATTTCTGGTCAGATGAGTATAGGGTAATATCAACAGCAGCAGAGAATCGTATAACGGGAGTAGGATTCGTTATGAATTGGAAGGTAGGGCAGAGAGTGTGTTACTGTGAACAGTTCAGCGATAGGGTTGTTCTTATCAGAATCGACAGCAAACAAACACCGACAACGATAGTTCAGGTATACATGCCGACGTCGCAAGCTGAAGATGAACAGATAGAGATAGTGTATGAGGATATTGAAAGGGTAATGCAGTATGTAAAGGGGGAGGAAAATCTAATAGTCATGGACGACTGGAATGCAGTTGTAGGGGAAGGAGTAGGAGAAAAGGTTACAGGAGAATATGGGCTTGGGACAAGGAATGAAAGAGGAGAAAGATTAATTGAGTTCTGTAACAAGTTTCAGCCAGTAATAGCGAATACCCCGTTCAAGAATCACAAGAGGAGGAGGTATACTTGGAAAAGGCCGGGAGATACGGGAATATTTCAATTAGATTACATGATGGTCAGACAGAGATTCCGAAATCAGATACTGGATTGTAAGGCGTACCCAGGAGCAGACATAGACTCAGATCATAATATAGTAGTGATGAAGAGTAGGCTAAAGTTCAAGACATTAGTCAGGAAGAATCAATACGCAAAGAAGTGGGATACGGAAGTACTAAGGAATGACAAGATACGTTTGAAGTTCTCTAACGCTATAGATACAGCAGTAAGGAATAGCGCAGTAGGCAGTACAGTTGAAGAGGAATGGACATCTCTAAAAAGGGCCATCACAGAAGTTGGGAAGGAAAACATAGGTACAAAGAAGGTAGCTGCGAGGAAACCATGTGTAACAGAAGAAATACTTCAGTTGATTGATGAAAGGAGGAAGTACAAACATGTTCCGCGAAAACCAGGAATACAGAAATACAAGTCGCTGAGGAATGAAATAAATAGGAAGTGCAGGGAAGCTAAGACGAAATGGCTGCAGGAAAAATGTGAAGACATCGAAAAAGATATGATTGTTGGAAGGACAGACTCAGCATACAGGAAAGTCAAAACAACCTTTGGTGACATTAAAAGCAACGGTGGTAACATTAAGAGTGCAACGGGAATTCCACTGTTAAATGCAGAGGAGAGCAGATAGGTGGAAAGAATGCATTGAAAGCCTCTATGAGACAGAAGATATGTCTGATGTGATCGAAGATTTAGAAGAGGTTGGAGATCCAGTATTAGAATCAGAATTTAAAAGAGCTTTGGAGGAATTAAGATGAAATAAGGCAGAAGGCATAGGTAACATTCCATCAGAATTTCTAAAATCATTGGAGGTGGTGGCAACAAAACGAGTAGTCACGTTGGTGTGTAGAATGTATGAGTCTGGCGACGTATCATCCACACAATTCCGAAGACTTCAACAGCTGGGAAGTGCGAGAATTATCGCACAATCAGCTTAACAGCTCATGCATCCAAGTTGCTGACAAGAATAATATACAGAAAATGGAAAACAAAATTGAGGATTTGCTAGATGACGATCAGTTTGGCTTTAGAAAAGGTAAAGGCACGGGAGAGGCAATTATGACGTTGTGGTTGATAATGCAAGCGAGACACGTTCATAGGATTTGTCGACCTGGAATAAGCCTTCGACTATGTAAAATGGTGCAAGATGTACGAAATTCTGAGAAAAATGGGGGGTAAGCTATAGGGTGAGATGAGTAATATACAATATGTATAACAGACAAGAGGGAGTAATAGTAGACGACCAAGAACGAAGTGCTCCGATTAAAAATGGTGTAAGACAGGGATGTAGTCTTTCGCCCCTACTGTTCAGTCCATACGTCGAAGAAGCAATGATGGAAATAAAAGAAAGGTTAAAGGATATCAATGTTCGATTCTCTGATGACATTGCTGATGATGATGAATTGCCACATTCCTTGACAGAGCGCAGGGTTGTTAGGTTGTTTTTGGGGAAGGAGACCAGACAGCGTGGTCATCGGTCTCATCGGATTAGGAAAGGATGGGAAAGGAAGTCGGCCGTGCCCTTTCAGAGGAACCATCCCGGCATTTGCC
Organism: Schistocerca cancellata; assembly: GCF_023864275.1. Lineage (NCBI taxonomy): Eukaryota > Metazoa > Arthropoda > Insecta > Orthoptera > Acrididae > Schistocerca > Schistocerca cancellata. The sequence goes on from NC_064637.1 coordinate 15,450,333, forward strand.
TGGAGAGAGCGCAGGGAAACGATGCAGTAGACCCGCACTGCCTTACTAGGCATGGTCCTAGTGGAGGTGGTTTGCCATTTCCATTGCCTTCCTGCGACCGTAATGGGGATGATGATGATGATGATGACGACACAACAACAGCCAGTCATCTCGAGGCAAGTGGAAAATTCCTGACCCCGCCGGGAATCGAACCCAGGACCCTGTGCTTGGGGAGCGAGAACGCTACGGCAATCTGCGGACATGACGTTGATATCCAGAGTGGAAGTGAAGAAGAAGTACATAATCTGCTGAATGTAATGAACGATCTAATGAGCACAGAATATGGACTGAGAGTAAATCGAAGGAAGACGAAAGTAATGAGAAGTAGTAGAACTGAGAATAGTGAGACACTTAACATCAGGATTAATGGTCTCTAAGTAGATGAAATTAAGGAATTCTGCTACCTAGGCAGCAAAATAACCGATGACGGACGGAGTAAGGAAGACATCAAAAGCACACTAGCTCTAGCAAAAAGGGCATTCCTGACCAAGAGAAGAAGTCTACTTGTATCAAACATAGCCCTTAATTTGAGGAAGAAATTTCTGAGAATGTACGTTTGGAACTTTTTAAAAAATTTTTGGTAAGATGGTATGGGACCAAACTGCTGAGGTCATCTGTCCCTAAGCTTATACACTACTTAACCTAAATTAAGCTAAGGACAAACACACACACTCATGCCCGAGGGAGGACTCGAACCTCCGACGGGGAAGCCACGCGGACCGTGACAAGACGCCTGAGACCTCACGGCTACCCCTCGCGGCCGTACGCTTGGAGCACAGCATTGTATGGTGGTGAAACATGGGCTGTGGTAAAACCGGAACGGAAGAGAATCGAAGCATTTGAGATGTGGTTCTACAGACGAATTTTGAAAATTAGGTGGACTGATAAGGAAGTTCTGCGAGGAATATGAGAGGAAAGAAGTTTGTGGAAAAGACTGATAAGGAGTAGGGACAGGATGATAGGACATCTATTGAGACATCAGGGAACTACTTCCATGGCACTAAGGGGAGCTGTAGAGGGCAGAAACTGTTGAGGAAGGCAGAGATTTGAATACGTCATGCAAATAATTGAGGACGTAGGTTGCAAGTGCTACTCTGAGATGAAGAGGTTGGCAGAGAAGAGGAATTGGTGGCGGGCCGCATCCAACCAATCAGAAGACTGATGATCACCCCCCCCCCCCCCCCCCCCCCCCGTCCATCACTCCAAAAAAAGGGATGTGATCACCTCTGGCACCAACACAGATCTGACAGCGTCGCGGTATGCCATATGCCGTGAAAGATGTGATGAGTCTCATGCTGAGGCAATAACGCCCTGCAGAGTGCTCGCAAGTCTTGGAGGGTGGTTGATGGATGCTGATGTCACGGAACTCATCTCCCTAGTGCATCCCAGACACGCTCTATGGGATTCAAATCGAGAAAGTGAGCAGGCCATGCCATGCATGCAAGATCTTCCATTTGCAAAAGAACGTTAACCACCTGTGCTGTATGAGGTCGTGCATTACTGTGCATCAGTACAATGTCTGGACCCACAGCAGTCGCAACAACCGCACATGTCCTCACAATACCTGATAGCAGTAAAAGCTTCCCCATTCACAATCGGGAAAAAACATTCACTCACTGTTCGAACGTCCAGCTGGCATGTGGACGACTCCACTCTAGACGTTCCCTTCTGAGACGACGGTCAGAGGTAGACATACAGCAGGTCTCCAACAATAAAGGCAACTCTTCCGAATGGCAATTACATGCAGAGGTGTTCGAGTGGTCAACATAATCCCTGCCGACACCATTACAGATACTCCCAGATATCGGTCTCTTTACACAATGTTTGGATCCCGAAATCGTGTTCCAAATTCCGTCCAGATACGAATCCGTCGAGAATCACTCTCCAGACCAAATCGGGACTCATCTGTGAAAAATAACATTGGCTCACTGTTCGAACGTCCAGGTGGCATGTGGACGACTCCACTCTAGACGTTCCCTCCTGGAAAGACGCGTCAGAGGTAGACATACAGCAGGTCTCCAACAACAAAGGCCACTCTGCCGAAGCTTTCTGCATACTGTTCGCCTCGCCACAACACGTCCAGTGTGTGCTGCGAGGTCAGATGCCTGTTGCTGTGCAGTACTAAGGCGGTACTTCTCTTTCTGATGTCGCACGTGGTCGGCCCTGCCCTGGTCTTCGTGATAAGTTTCGGTGTTTATAAACTGTCGCCACATCCGAGAGTCAACAGAATGGTTCACATTAAGCCACCAGGCCACACGGGCTAGCGACTGTCCTGCTTCCATGCTTCCTATGCCTCTCAACCGCAAAGTCTTCTCTGTGCCATACTGCACGGTCTGTACTGTGTACACAGCGATTGCGGATATGGGACTACCTGACAAATACTACCCCGTTTGAAGGGTGTCCTGACGTCATCGCTGGCCTGGTTGTCTGTTGACCAGAATGCTATCTTCCATGCGGAACACGATCTTACGGAGACATGTTGACAGCTGGTATGGCTATAGTTTGACTAACAAGGAGACGGCACGACAGTGGGATCCGGGATTTGTCCGAAATTTTGTGTGGTGAAAGAGGACCCCCAACACCTCACGTGGTTAAAATATTTGGACGCACTACCCGGAAAATCCCGGGAAAAATCGATCCAAAGTTTCTTAAGTGTCTTATTAGTATAAAATGTTAGTCCATGGCCGAGCCGCCCTCTGGCCTAGATGTTTAGAGGGCTCGGGCTCTTACGCCCGAGGTCTCGGGTTCGATTCCTCTTTTTTCTTTTGTTTCATTTTCTTTTGTTATTCCACAATTTATCCAGAAAGTCTCCCAATCCTACATTATCTTCAACAAATTAGTTAAATTATTGAATAAAAATTATTTTCTTTTTGTCCAACAACACAATTCATGGCGGTGGGTTTTTCATTTTTCATTGTAAATTATATGAGGAGAAACATTGGGTTTTTAATCAGAATAACAAATGCGATTCTGAAACATTCAGTTTTTCTACATTTAATAATTACAAACAAGAATCACAGTGGTAATTGTCGTACAAACGAACAAAGGAATAATTTTTGCGACATCTTGCGCAACATATAAAAGCGGATTTTTTTCAATCACAAGTCGTTTGCAATAAATCTGTACAAAAACATACCCCATTAACATTTACGAAAATGTTTTGAGTTTCTGATAATTTTGAGGCAAACCAGGCATATTGAATCATGTCTCGGAATGTTGGTGACGATAATTGATGGTGAATTACAGAATGAATTTTTATACAATCTTCCCGGGAATTAATTTCACGATTCTATTGTAACAATGCGTTGCAGTTTTGCAAGCAACAGAAGAAAAAAAAAGTGCCGGGGAGGAATGGAACCCGAGACTTCTGCCGTAAGGGTATGAGCGCTAACCATGTAAGCCACACGGCGGGTCGTCAATGGACTAACATTTTATACTCATAAGGCACCTAAGAAACTTTAGATTGATTTTTACCGGGATTTTCCGAGTAGTGCGTCCTAATATTTTAACCACGTGAGGTGTTAGGGGTCCTCTTTCACCACACAAAATTTCGGAAAAATCCTGGACCCCACTGTCGTGCCGTCTCCTTGTAAGACCGACAGGACGCGGAAACAGCGGTTTGTTGCTTTAATTTTGGACACCAGTAAATATGAATTTTCTAACGTGATAATTAGTTTAGTCTGCTGAGCTTATTTGTTATTTGGTCCGCTCCTGGCAGCTGACTGGTCAGCGCGTCGGAATGTCATACCTAACGGCCCGGGTTCGATTCCCGGCTGGGTCGGAGATTTCCTCCGCTCAGGGACTGGGTGTTGTCCTTATCATCGTCATTTCATCCCCGTCGACACGCAAGTCGCCGAAGTGGCGTCAACTAGAAAGACTTGCACCAGCGAACGGTCTACCCGCTGGGAGGTCCTAGCCATACGGCATTTCCATTACCAGAAAAGATGTATTTATGGCAAATCGGTTTACGTTTAAAATACTTCAGCGGAATCAGAATCGAATGAAATGTTGTAATCTTACCTATTTCTGGATTAAATCTATGCTAGATACTGCAATTGAAGCTGTTATCCTCACAGATCCATCAGCTGCAGAGGTCTCCCTCATAAGCCATATACTAACGACCCTAACATGTTTGCCCATTAATTTTAAGCATCTTCAGTTCGCAATGACGGATTGGTTGACAATGACAATAAACCACAATCAGTATCAGAGGCACGGGGGTGGGAGGGGGGGGGGTGAACAAATGGTTCAAATGGCTCTGAACACTATGGGACTTAACTGCTGTGGTCATCAGTCCCCTAGACTTGGAACTACTTAAACCTAAGGACATCACACACATCCATGCCGGAGGCAGGATTCGAACCTGCGACAGCAGCAGCTGCGCGGTTCCGGACTGAAGCGCCTAGAACCTCTCGGCCACAGCGGCCGGCGTCCGAGTTGGAAGGTCAGAATCGTGCTAAAATGGTTTGCGGGGCATTGCAGCCAACTCACATTGATGTCTTGGCCAGAAAATGTGCCTCGTCTGTACGCGCTGGAACACATATCGTGTGCCAGCTGCTTGACCGTAAACCAGCATCCCGTAACTTGCGGGGATTGACTGGCCTGTGCGCAGACAACCGGTTCCACATTCTTCTGAAATCCTGTCGAGGGCTTGTAGAATCCATGTCAAGCACAATCTCCGCTGTACTGCGTCTCAGAATTGGGACAACACGCTATTAAACACGTGGTCATAATGTTTCGGATCATCGGTGTATGTGCTGTTTTGGTTTCTTCCCTGCAGTCAGTTTACCGAGAAAAGATCCGCCCCTGGTAGCTGAATGGTCAGCGCGACGGAATGTCATACCTAACGAACCGGGTTCGATTCCCGGCTGGGTCCGAGATTTTCTCTGCTCAGGGACGGGGTGCTGTGTTTTCCTAATCATCATCATTTCATCCCCGTCGCCGCAGTGGCGTCAACTCGAAAGACTTGCACCAGGCGCACGGTCTATCCGACAGGAGGCCCTAGCCACACGGCATTTCCATTTATTTGTTTTTGCTTTTTGAGCCGTTGCTACTTTGCTGAAAGCAGTGTCGGCGTTTCGGTTGCAGGTGCACATCTTCACGGGCATCCCGTTCGCGAAGCCGCCGCTGGGCCCTCTGCGCTACCGCCGGCCCGTGCCCGTGGACCCGTGGCACGGCGTGCTGGACGCCACCGCCATGCCCAACTCCTGCTTCCAGGAGCGCTACGAGTACTTCCCCGGTGAGTACACGCAGCAGCAAGTTGTCTCAGCTCGTTCACTCACAAACTTCTAACGAGGGAACCTGCCCATCGCACCCCCTTCAGATTTAGTTATAAGTTGGCACAGTGGATAGGCCTTGGAAAACTGAACACAGATCAATCGAGAAAACAGGAAGAAGTTGTGTGGAACTATGAAAAAAATGAGCAAAATATACAAACTGAATAGTCCATGTGGAAGACAGGCAACATCAAGGATAGTGTGAGCTCAGGAGCGCCGTGGTCCCGTGGTTAGCGTGAGCAGCTGCGGAACGAGAGTCTTCCCGAGAGTGACCCCACTGCTAGTGCGGCGTCTGCCACGCCCAGACCATCCTTAAAAAAAAAAATTACTGTATATATTAATGCGTTGTGTGACTACAATTTTCTGAATTAAAAAAATAGGATGGATAAAACAAAAACAAGTGGATGGGGAAGTGTGGAGGGGGAGGAGTAACAACCTCGTAAAAAAACCAGGGTCCGTCCGGCTCCAGATGGTAGCACCCTGTCATAGGGCCCCTGCCTAGGGTTACTAGGTGAAACCCAGCCAACGGTCTCAATGGCGGAAGAGGAACAATTTCCCAACGGCAGAGAGAGCGGAAGAGCTAACTCCAGGGCTTACTACCTTGGTTTTAATTTCGGATTCGGGGCAACCCGATCCCCCAATTTATTATCCAACAATTATTGCAAAGCATGATGGGAACGTCGTCAAAGATAGACACTACTCCAAGAGGTAGACCGAATGGCAAATCCTCCGTTGTTCGTAGAAACAATGCAAAGGGGTCAAAGGATTTTGGAGGACCCCAACCAACATGTATGCAGCCCTCAACACTGAAATTTAAGAAAGCAACTATGTTTGCAACCCTAAATGTAAACTCTCTAATTAAAGTAGGAAAATTGAAATCATTGATTGAAAAGCTGAACCAGAAAGAAATTTTAATATGTGCATTGCAAGAAACAAGGTTTTTAGATGAAACTGCTTTAGATTTTGAAAACTATCGTTTATTTAAAGGAAAACCAGGTAAAATCTTAATGAAACAAATGCCATACCTGGGAACAGCATTTCTGGTACATCACTCAATTTTAGATTCAGTTACTAACTTCTACTCGAGTTCTGAGAGACTATCCATTCTTGAGATTAAATGTAAAAACAAAGGATACTCTATAATCAACTGCCATGCACCCATAAACCAGGACAACAAAAATAACCCGGAGAAAGTTGAAGAATTTTGGGAGATACTTGAAATGGAACTGGATAGATGCTCAAAGAAGAACATAAAAATGTTAGTAGGCGATTTTAACGCACAAATAGGAAGGGAGAAAAAATACCATGGAACAGTAGGCCTCTTCCCAGGTCACAAAAGAACTTCAAAAAATGGAGAAAGGCTTATAGAGGTATGTAGGCATTTCAACTTGAAAATAATGACAACACATTTCAAAAAGCTGAGCCGAAAAACTAAAACATGGAGATCACCAAATCCACTTCTCGGAGAATTACAAATTGACCATGTGGCTATCTCACTTCATTGTCAAGAAGAAATTCAAAACACTAAAGTGCTGAAAAGCCTTGATGTTGATTCAGACCACTATTTGACTACGATTAAATTCAGACCACTCCCATTTCGAAAAGAGAAGAAAACCTTTTACAAAATTCCAAAATATAACACAGAATCTTTAAAAAATGAAGAAATTAAACAACGGTTTCAAAGAGCATTGCACAAAGATAGCGATGGCATATCCACAATAAATAAGGAAGCGGGATGGGAGGAGATCAAAAACGAAATAGTTGAAATAGCAAAAGAAAATTGTCTCGTGAAAAGAGTAAGAAGACATCCATGGTGGGACAATGAATGTGATGAGAACCTGGAGAAGAGACAGAAATTGTGGCAGAAATGGAACTCCACAAAAGATCCTCAAGATCTTGACAATTTTAAAATCCAGAGAAGAGAAACAGCTAAGCTTTTCCGTAATAAAAAAAGAAGACAATTTCAGGATAACCTAGAACAGATTGAGGAAGACTTTAAAAGAAATAATTCTAGAGATTTCTACAAAACTTTTAGAAAACAGCTAACCAAATACCAATCCCCAAATTTATGTTTTAAAGATGAAGAGAACAAGCTAGGTTTGACAAACAAGACTAATTGTGAAATACTAGCAAAATATTTCGAGAATCTACTAAATTGTGAACCACCCAAAGATAAAATGAGTTTTGAAAACCACCGAAATACTAATACCGAGTCAAAACCTCCAGACGCTGAAGAAATAAAACACATAATACACAGTCTAAAAAACAATAAAGCCCCAGGTGAAGACTCCATAGTACCAGAAATCCTAAAAATAATGGATACCAACCTCCCACAAGTTTTGGAACATATGTTTAAGAAGATCTGGGACGAAGAAAGAATTCCTGAAGACTGGCAGTGTGCCCTGATACACCCACTACACAAAAAGGGGGATAAGATGAATGTTAATAATTATAGAGGGATCTCGCTACTACCAGTAGGATACAAAATTTTGTCAAGGAAATTACTTCAAATCGTGGAGCGAGTTCTGGACAAAAAAATAGGTGAATATCAAGCAGGTTTTAGACAAGGTAGATCCTGTGTTGAACAAATATTTAACCTGAAAACACTAATTCGTTACAGAATCTCAAGAGGCCAGAGATTTGCAATAGTATTTGTAGATTTCAAAAAAGCATACGACTCGGTAGATAGAGAAACATTACTGAAAGTATTGGAAGAATTTGGGGTCGATAAGAAAACAATTCAAATTATCAAACAGACGCTAACAAACAGTAAGGCCAAAGTTAAATTTATGGGTGAAATTTCAAGGAAGTTCGAAATTAAAACAGGTGTTAGACAAGGTGATGGTTTATCCCCAATCCTCTTCAACTGCGTACTGGAAAAGATATTGAGAATATGGAAAGAAGAACTCAAAGGCACCAAGAATGACATCAGAATCGGAACAAAAAAAGAAAAAATAGAAGTGGACTGTTTAGCTTTTGCAGACGATCTGGCAATAATTACAGAAAACGAAGAAATAGCTCAGAACTACTTGGAGAAACTACAAGAAGTTTCGGCCAGAGCTGGACTGCAGATTTCATTTGAAAAAACCGTGTATATGTCTAATCATAGAAATAACAAGAAAAATCTTATTACTAAATACGGCAATATTAAGAGAGTAGAAAAATTTAAGTATTTAGGTGAAATAATTCAAGTGAATGGTTTAGACAAGAGTGCAAACCAGGCGAGAGCAAGGAAAATGGAATTTGCTTTTCAAAAAACCAAAGACATATATAACAAAAAAAACATTTCGATTCAAGCTAAATTAAGACATTATAAAACTGTCATTAGACCAGAATGCCTGTATGCATCGGAGTGCCTAACTCTTAACAAAAAGGAGGAAATAGAAAACATGGAAAAGAAAGAAAGGAAAATTTTGAGAAAAATATTAGGACCGAGAAAGATTGGGGAAGAGTACAAGCTAAAGAGTAATAAGGAAATATACAAAACTATTGAGAAAGTGAGTGAGGCAATGCGTAAACGCAGACTAACGTTTTATGGTCACCTGTCGAGGATGGATGGAAACAGACTAACAAGAAAAGTGTTTGAACATAGTAACAGGAACGAAAAAACCAACAATAAATGGATACAGATGGTGAAAAAGGATTTGGCCTATTTTAATGTCACCCGTGAGTCAATCAGGGACAGGGAAAAGTTTAGACAAATAGTGAACGAAATTAAGTGTTTTCCAGAAGAAACGAAACTAAAGAATAATAACAGGAAATGGTCGGAAGAGCGGAGGAGGAACCACTCGAAAATGATGAGGAAATATTGGGAAGAGAGAAAAAAAGATCAAAAAGCCGGGCAAGTGAATTGTTGAACGTGGTCCAAAGATGGCCGAAATCGAAAGAAGAAGAAGAAAAACAAGTGGAAAAATGCTTGCCTCCCATACAGCAGGCTCGGGTTCGTTTACCGGCCAGCTTGGAGATTTAGGAAAAAAAAAGAGTGAAAAGTTTACTTTCTTTATTTTCACAAAGTTGTGACCTGCCCGTTATTCATTGACGTCCGCTGTAGCCGGCCGGAGTGGCCGAGCGGTTCTAGGCGCTACAGTCTGGAACCGCGCGACCCCTACGGCCGCAGGTTCGAATCCTGCCTCGGGCATGGATGTGTGTGATGTCCTTAGGTTAGTTCTAGGGGACTTATGACGTCAGCAGTTGAGTCCCATAGTGCTCAGAGCCATCTGAACCATTTTTTTGTTCACTGTAATGAGTTTAGTGTCTGCGACCGCACCGCAGTTAGTAGACGAAAGGACGTGCCTCTCCAATGGGAACCGAAAACATTTGATCGCCAGGTTATAGGTCAACCGATTCCTCCACAGGAAAACAAAAAAAATGGCTCTGAGCACTATGGGACTCAACATCTACGGTCATCAGTCCCCTAGAACTTAGAACTACTTAAACCTAACTAACCGAAGGACAATACACAACAGCCAGTCATCACGAGGCAGAGAAAATCCCTGACCCCGCCGGGAATCGAACCCGGGCGTGGGAAGCGAGATCGCTACCGCACGACCACGAGCTGCGGACAGCAGAAAAACACGTCTGATATATTCTATATGACACTGGTGACGGCATGTGCGTCACATGACAGGAGTATGTTGTCGACCCACCTAACTTGTACACTTGGCGAATGGGTAAAAAGATTCTTCTACCTTGCCCGATTTAGGTTTTCTTGTGGATGTGATAATCACTCCCAAAAAAGTGATGAAAACATAAGAGTTTGTCACAGAAAACTGCAACAAATGACTGCAACAGTTTCACAGTCGCACAGTTTTCCCTGTGCTCTGTCAAAACATATGTTTTTAACATTTTCAAATTTTTCCGTGTGTAGACTGTCAAATCCTGCATATGTCCAAGCAAATCTGAACATGTCCTCGAATTTTGGAGAGTGAAGTTGACTATGTGAGAGTGCCTGAACTTTGATAATTGACACACGATCACGTAAACAATACTGCTCTGTGTACCTGTGCAGCAACGCAAAGTAATTGTCTGAAAATGAAAAATTAAACTTTCCACTCGAGGGAAGACTTGAATCAAAGACCTCTCGTTCCGCAGCTGCTCACGCTAACCACGGGACGACGGCGCTCCTGAGCTCACACTATCCTCCACATGGACTACTCAGTTAGTATATTTTGCTTATTTTTTTCATAGTTCCACACAACTTCTTCCTGTTTTCTCGATTGATCTGTGTTCAGTTTTTCAACGCCTATTCACTGTGACAACTTATAATTAAATCTGAGGGGGGTGCGATGGGGAGGTTCCCTTGTAAGCTCTAAAGCCATCCACACACGGTGCGTGCATCTGAACGCACGCTTGCAGCTCGTCGACTTTCGCAACGTGACACGTGCACTCCGCAAAACCATCCTATGGTATTTGGTGGAGGGTACTTTCTGTACCTCTGTCACTTTCCCACTTTCCAGTTCCAGCATGCAGGAAGAACAACCGCTGGTTAGCCTCTTCGTGAGCTCCAATCCCTACAATTGTACTGCCACGTTCTTTTCGCGTGATATACGTAGGAGGAAGCAACGTATTGATTGAGTCATCTACGAACATACGCTCTCGCACTTTTTACAGTAAACTACACCGTGATGCACAATCGCTCTCTTATAGCGACTGGTACTGGAATTCGCTAAGCATCTCACCAATCCCGTATTTTTTGGATGCCAGACTGGTGAACAGTAGTAAAGTCCTGATCAAAAGACCTTTAACGAAAGTGACTGCTTGCAGTGAGTGTACTGCACACCTGTAATCACATATTAATACGTTTTTCTGTCTATTTAAAGGCAATACATCATATTTGTTTATGTTGAGGCTCAACTACCAAGTCCTGTGCCAGAAGCCAATCTGCAGGTTTTCCTGCATTCTGCCAAAGTTTTCTAACATTGACACTTCTCTGCATACAACAGCATCATCAGTGAAAAGCCTTATGGAACTTTTGTCGTTTGCCACTTGGTAGTATATAAAGTAGCTTGAAAGGAGGGTATAAGACGAACACCAACAAAAGCAAAACGAGGATAATGGAATGTAGTCGAATTAAGTCGGGTGGTGCTGAGGGAATTAGATTAGGAAATGAGGCACTTAAAGTAGTAAAGGAGTTTTGCTATTTGGGGAGCAAAATAACTGATGATGGTCGAAGTAGAGAGGATATAAAATGTAGACTGGCAATGGCAAGGAAAGCTTTTCTGAAGAAGAGAAATTTGTTAACATCGGGTATAGATTTAAGTGTCAGGAAGTCGTTTCTTAAAGTATTTGTGTGGTGTGTAGCCATGTATGGGAGTGAAACGTGGACGATAAATAGTTTGGACAAGAAGAGAATAGAAGCTTTCAAAATGTGGTGCTACAGAAGAATGCTGAAGATTAGATGGGTAGATCACGTAACTAATGAGGAGGTATTGAATAGAATTGGTGAGAAGAGGAGTTTGTGGCACAACTTGACAAGAAGAAGGGACGGGTTGGTAGGACATGTTCTGAGGCATCAAGGGATCACAAATTTAGCATTGGAGGGCAGCGTGGAGGGTAAAAATCGTAGAGGGAGACCAAGAGATGAATACACTAAGCAGATTCAGAAGGATGTAGGTTGCAGTAAGTACTGGGAGATGAAGAACCTTGCACAGGATAGAGTAGCATGGAGAGCTATATCAAACCAGTCTCAGGACTGAAGACCACAACAACAACAACAACAACTGGTATGCAAACAGAAAATTTTATCAGTATCAGCACTGTGGGGCTTAGAACCTCCTACCTTCAATAGGAGCAGACATACATGTAAATATATGTTTTTTCAGCCCCAGCCATGTAGACTGTCGTCCGCGATGGACAAGGTGTGTGGGAGTAGTTTTCGCCTGCCATATCGATCTCTTTTGTAGGGCAGCCTGCTCATTGGGTCCAAAAAACAGTTTTCCAGCCCTCAACATGTAGGCTGCCCTGCACAAGCATTTTGTGTTGCCATAGCATTCATCTGCTTTGTTGAGTTGTTTTGCAGGGGCTACATGTGCAGATGGGCAAGGCTGGGGGAAGAGTGGGATGGTTAGGGGGTGGGGAGGTAGACAGATGGAGGATGCAGGAGGGGAATAGGTTGGGAGAGAGGTAGGATAAGGGGAGCGATGCATAAAGGGGGCAGGAGGAGATGAACAACGGGGCAAGAGCATATTGGTAGCGAGGGGGATGGGAGGAGCAGGAGGAGGAGATGGGATGAGAGGGGAAGATGAAAAGGCAGAGAGAGTGGCTGGAATATACATAAATGACCTTGTGGATAACATCAGAAGTTCACTGAGGCTTTTTGCGGATGATGCTGTGGTATATCGAGAGGTTGTAGCAATGGAGAATTGTTCTGAAATGCAGGAGGAACTGCAGCGAATTGACGGATGGTGCAGGGGAATGGCAATTGAATCTCAATGCAGACAAGTGTAATGTGTTGCGAATACATAGAACGAAACATCCTTTATCATTTAGGTACAGCAGGTCAGCAACTGGAAGCAGTTAATTCCATAAATTATCTGGAAGTAGGCATTAGGAGTGATTTAAAATGGAATGATCATATAAAGTTGATCGCCAGTAAAGCAGATGCCAGACAGATTCATTGGAAGCGTCCTAAGGAAATGCAATCCGAAAACAGAGGAAGTAGGTTACAGTACACTTGTTCGCCCACTGCTTGAATACTGCTCACCAGTGTGATCCGTACCGGATAGGGTTGATGGAAGAGAGAGAGAAGATCCAATGGAGAGCAACGCGCTTCGTTTCAGGATCATTTAGTAATCGCAAAAGCGTTAGCGGAGATGATAGATGAACTCCAGTGGAAGACTCTGCAGGAGAGACGCTCAGTAGCTCGGTACGGGCTTTTGTTGAAGTTTCGAAAACATACATTCACCGAGGAGTCGAGCAGTATATTGCTCCCTCCTACGTATATCTCGCGAAGAGACCATGGCGATAAAATCAGACAGATTAGAGCCCACACAGAGGCATACCGACAATCCTTCTTTCCACGAACAATACGAGACTGGAATAGAAGGGAGAACCGATAGAGGTACTCAAGGTACCCTCCGCCACACACTGTCAGGTAAATTGCGGAGTATGGATGTAGATGTAGATGTGGAAGGATTGGACAGATACGTTTGAGGACGAGGTGGACAGAAACATGGCGGGAGGAAAAGGTGGCCATAAACATGATGGAGCAGGTGATGCCTGCAATACATGTGTCGAATACATAAGTGAGAAAAGCCGCAGGAATAGTTAATATATAAGTTAAAGGTCGTATAACATTCACTTAGAGCTCACAAAAATTACCCTCACCTCTGAAAACATTTATCCGTTAAGCCCGTCTCACACGGAGCAAGGTTCGCCGCAAGTTTGCGAGGTGGCGTGCATGCCTGCCGGCCTGCAGGGAAAGGAGCCGGCTGTCTCCCGTGCCGAAGCTCTGCCACGGTGCAAGGTCGGCGGCTAGCTGTGTTGTGATCGGCTGCATGTTGTATCGAACGAAGATGGCTGCTTCAGGTACAGATGTTCAGAGCAAACTGGCGTTATTAGCTGTTTTGGTGCTAAACGATGCAGAAATGCACGCTAATGAATGAAGAAAAAAGAAAGAATGGACGAGAAACTGGATTAAGAGGAGAAACGGTGGAAAAGGTGTGCTCTCCATGCTTCATAAAGAGTTGAGGTTAGTTCGCATAACATCTACTTTTGTTTGAAAAGTGCCACCATTTCATTACTGTTTGACTTTATAAATATACCAAAAATGAAATGGTTCAACTGGCTCTGAGCACTATGCGACTTAACTTCTGAGGTCATCAGTCGCCTAGAACTTAGAACTAATTAAACCTAACTAACCTAAGGACATCACACACATCCATGCCCGAGGCAGGATTCGAACCTGCGACCGGAGCGGTCACGCGGTTCCAGACTGAAGCGCCTTTAACCGCACGGCCACACCGGCCGGCCACCAGAAATGACTATTAAATACGACTTCATTTTATAGGATAGAAGATCGTACATCCTTCGCAAATTTTATACGAACGGATATGGTGGAACAAGACACACGGCACTTGCAACTGTTTCGAGTGGTGCGCAGCTCGTGGTCGTGCGGTAGCTTTCTCGCTTCCCAAGCCCGGGTTCCGGGGTTCGATTCCCGGCGGGGTCAGGGATTTTCTCTGCCTCGTGATGACTGGGTGTTGTGTGATGTCCTTAGGTTGGTTAGGTTTAAGTAGTTCTAGGTGACTGATGACCATAGATGATAAGTCCCATAGTGCTCAGAGCCGTTTGAACCATTTTTTGTTCTGCACGCAAGTGTTTATTATAATAGTTTGCGCTTTTCACGACGTACAGACACTGGTCTTCCCTATAAGTACATATCAATGCTTCAATCGCTTCCTTGGACCACTCCTGTGCCATTATTTAATTATTATAACTTCCTACCGCACCTCACAACAGCAGAAAAGCGACTATCAACAAAGGCTTCCCGCCCAAACTTTCCGCGTCTGACGTCAAAAACGAAACGTCTCATGATTGGCCAACGCAGGTAGCACTCAGGGAACCTTACAAAAAAAAAAAAAAAAATAACACCGGACCAGCAAGGTATCCGGCTAGCAGACGACGGAGCCCGCAAGGCAGCCGCCGCGCGAGCCAGCAAGGAAACTCGCAGCGAATCTTGCTCCGTGTGAGGCGGGCTTTAGAGTGATACGTTGTCATTGTTCTCTTCCTGCTAGGAGCTGTCACTCAGATGATTTGGTATTTGGTACCCTCGTATTTTTTTCAGTGGAGCTGTATCGAACGGCTTCTGGAAGTGAATGAGCATGACGTCAGTCAACCTCCGGCTAGTTTATAGAGCCTGCTGAGTTTCTTTGGACGAAAAGAGTGAAGGAGATTCCACACGATCGTTGTTTACGGAACCCATGTTCATTTCTACAGAGGAGAATTTCGGTATCCGGAAATGTATCAATACGCGAGCGAAAAACGTGTTCAAAAATTGTTCCGACTAGCATCACAGATACACGCCTGTCGTTTTGTGCATGTGTTGGACGAGGCATTGTGAAGCCGGGAATGGCCTGTGCTTTTTTTCCAGTTCCTTGGAACACTTCGCTCTGCCAGCGACCAGTGACAAAAATGGTTCAAATGGCTCTGAGCACTATGGGACTTAACATCTGAGGTCATCAGTCCCCTAGAATTTAGAACTACTTAAACCTAATTAACCTAAGGACATCACACACATCCATGCCCGAGGCAGGATTCGAACCTGTGACCGTAGCGGTCACGCGGTTCCAGACTGAAGCGCCTGGAACCGCTCGGGCGCACCGGCCAGCGACCAGTGACACACTGATCCTAAAGGTGTAGCAACTTCTACATCTACATCTACATTTATACTCCGCAAGCCACCCAACGGTGTGTGGCGGAGGGCACTTTACGTGCCACTGTCATTACCTCCCTTTTCTGTTCCAGTCGCGTATGGTTTGCGGGAAAAACGACTGTCTGAAAGCCTCCGTGCGCGCTCTAATCTCTCTAATTTTACATTCGTGATCTCCTCGGCAGGTATAAGTAGGGGAAAGCAATATATTCGATACCTCATCCAGATACGCACCCTCTCCAAACCTGGACAGCAAGCTACACCGCGATGCAGAGCGCCTCTCTTGCAGAGTCTGCCACTTGAGTTTGCTAAACGTCTCCGTAACGCTATCACGGTTACCAAATAACCCTGTGACGAAACGCGCCGCTCTTCTTTGGATCTATTCTATCTCCTCCGTCAACCCGATCTGGTACGGATCCCACACTGATGAGCAATACTCAAGTATAGGTCGAACGAGTGTTTTGTAAGCCACCTCCTTTGTTGATGGACTACATTTTCTAAGGACTCTCCCAATGAATCTCAACCTGGTACCCGCCTTACCAACAATTAATTTTATATGATCATTCCACTTCAAATCGTTCCGCACGCATACTCCCAGATATTTTACAGAAGTACCTGCCACCAGTGTTTGTTCCGCTATAATATAATCATACAATAAAGGATCCTTCTTTCTATGTATTCGCAATACATTACGTTTGTCTATGTTAAGGGTCAGTTGCCATTCCCTGCACCAAGTGCCTATCCGCTGCAGATCTTCCTGCACTTCGCCACAATTTTCTAATGCTGCAACTTCTCTGTATATTACAGCATCATCCGCGAAAAGCCGCATGGAACTTCCGACACTTCATTCGGACATTGTATCTCAAAAGTGGTATGTGAGATCACTGAAACCTCAAGATACAGGTTGGGGTAGGAAAAGACTCACGTGGAAGGATGGGTCTGCAATTATTGCACCATTTGTTCTTCCAATGATCACATTTATTTACAGTGCACATGATAGGACAAAATAAAATCAGTTATCACCAAATATCTCTGAACATAACAGGCTGTTAAATAAGAATATGCCTTTTTAAATTTTAACCACCGATTGACATGACAAAACTTGTAATTCTTAAACAATAAGTAAGTAAGGGATAAGTCTTTCAAAATCATCTTAGACAGTCACAGTTATTAAGTTGAGAATTGGTAATTTAGAATAAACCCCCAAACATGACAGATGTGACGAATGTTCTTACATCCATGACAAATTAAGCTCAAGCAAAGAAGAGTGCGTTATAATTAAAAACTTTAAAATTTTCCTCAGCGCAAATTTTCGTCCTCAGATTAACGCCTATTTTTCATACTAGTGCAAGCAAACTGGCATTTCTGGCGTAATAGTATCAAACTTTGGCGTTAATTTGTAAAAGAACTCTCTGAGAATGTCTATTTGGAGGACAGCGTTGTAAGGTAGTGGATGACGGATCGTGGCACAACCGCAAAAGAGAAAGTTTGAAGCGTTTGAGATGTGCAGCTGTAGAAGTATGTTGAAAATTAGGTGGACTGATTAGTTAAGAGACGAGGAGGTTCGCTGCAGAATGGG
Organism: Schistocerca cancellata; assembly: GCF_023864275.1. Classification (NCBI taxonomy): domain Eukaryota; kingdom Metazoa; phylum Arthropoda; class Insecta; order Orthoptera; family Acrididae; genus Schistocerca; species Schistocerca cancellata. The sequence continues at coordinate 15,467,596 of NC_064637.1, forward strand.
TGAGGAGAGGGACGTATCGAAAACACTGACAAGAAGAAGGGACAGCATGAGAAGACACCAGGGAATAATTTCCAGGGAGCTGTACAGGGTAAATTAATTTGGTTGTTTTATCTCCGTGGATCATTTCCCCGAGACATCATAGTGATGTGAAATGATCCATTTTACAAGCACATCACAAATTACTTCCTAAATAAATCTACATCTACATTCATACTCCGAAATCCACCATACGGTGCGTGGCGGAGGGTACCTCGTGCCACAACTAGCATCATCTCTCCCTGTTGCATGCCCAAACCGAACGACGGAAAAATGACTGCCTATATGCCTATGTACGAGCCCTAATCTCTCTTATCTTTGTGGTCTTTCCGCGGAATGTAATTTGGCGGCAGTAAAATTGTACTGCAGTCAGCCTCAAATGCTGGTTCTCTAAATTTCCTCAGTAGCGATTCACGAAAAGAACGCCTCCTTTCCTCTAGAGACTCCCACCTGAGTTCCTGAAGCATTTCCGTAACACTCGCGTGATGATCAAACCTACCAGTAATTAATCTAGCAGCCTGCCTCTGAATTGCTTCCATGTCCTTCCTCAATCCGACCTGATAGCGATCCCAAACGCTCGAGCAGTACTCAAGAATAGGTCGTATTAGTGTTTTATCAGCGGTCTCCTTTAGAGATGAACCACATCTTCCCAAAATTCTACCAATGAACCGAAGACGACTATCCGCCTTCCTCACAACTGCCATTACATGCTTGTCCCACTTCATATCGCTCTGCAATGTTACGCCCAAATATTTAATCGACGTGACTGTGTCAAGCGCTACACTACTAATGGAGTATTACAGGATTCTTTTTCCGATTCATCTGCATTAATTTACATTTATCTATATTTAGAGTTAGCTGCCATTCTTTAGACCAATCACAAATCCTGTCCAAGTCATCTCGTATCCCCCTAGAGTCACTCAACGACGACACCTTCACGTACACCACAGGATCATCAGCAAACAGCCGCACTTTGCTACCTACCCCATCCAAAAGATCAGTTATGCAGATATAAAACAACAGCGGACCTACAACACTTCCCTGGGGCACTGCAGATGATATTCTCACCTCCGATGAACACTCACCATCGAGGACAACGTACTGGGGTCTATTACTTAAGAAGTCCGACTACATGCTGATCGTTGCCTATATAAAGAGGGCATACAGACGTGCGTACCCATCACCTTTTACACATTATAGTAATAGAAATTCTTTTATGAAATAGAAGAAGTTGTAAAGGAAAACTCTGCAGTCTGGTACCAAATTTGACTTCGTTGTCAGTCAGGTATTTTATATCACTGGGCTTCGTTTTGTTTGGTTTGTGTAGCACGTGCTGAAGACGATCTATAAGTGAAGACAGAGACTGTAATACAGAAGTAATTCAGGACTTAGGATGGACAAAAAATGTCGCAGCAGTACACCAACAAGGACACTGCTACATGTTGCAAGAGCGCAAAGCGAGTGTGTGTCGTTGCCACGCCTACTGCCTTTACTGAGGCTGTGGAAGGGACAGGTACGTACCGAGGTCGGCTTTATGCTGGGTGTAACGTCAGCGGTTTTGTGGCGGGTGGTGGAGGCGTAGTCGCGGGAGGGTGGGGGGGAGGGTGAGGTGGCTGGCCGCTGTATCGAGGGCCGCCAGGCAGGTCCGCGCGCGCTGCTAGAATATTTCCGCGCGGCGACCGAAATAGACGCTCACGGTCGAGCACGCTACGCTGCTGGGGCTAGCGCTCGCCTAGGGCAGCCCTGTGAAGCTGGCGTGCCGGGTGTGGGGTCGGCTAACCGTGTGTTTGTATCTCATCGTAAAAGGATGTACACCGCCTCACGTGAAAACTACCTTATTTACAAATGGTATTAAAAAAAAGAGAGACCCAATCAGATATAAATACTTCCGGTTTGTGGCAACTAAAATGGGTCCCATCAATCCAAAGACTAAGAGGATAGACGGTGCTTTAAAGCCCATACGCACCAAAGCATGTCTACGATGATGGAGGCTATTACGGCCACAGTTCTGCTGTTGAGATCGCCAAAGTCATGTAAAGACGAGGCATACAGACTGTCTGTAATGTAGCCCCACAGGAAGAGTCCGCAGCTCGTCGTTTAGTGGCTAGCAGTGCTGTCTCTGGAAGAGTGGGTCCCGGGTTCAATTCCGGGCCGCCTTGGGGATTTTCTCTGCCCGGGGAGTGGGTGTTTGTGTTGTCGTCATAATTTCGTCATCATTTGTGATAGTGGCTGTGAAAAAGTGGACTGTGTAACAAATGGGACTTTGTACAAGTGCTGGTGACCGCGTAATTGAGTGGCCCACAAACTAAACATCATCACCTGCAGGAAGAAATTAAAGGGGGTTATTAAATGGCAAGCAATGCTGTACAATCGCAATAAAGTCATGGGATGTTCAATTGACTCTTTTATTAGAACATGTTACGCGTTTCGGGATTACACCCATCTTCAGACATCCGTTACAAGAAAGTACAAAACATAACTGAACAGCACACTCGTCTCAACGTTACAGAAAAGAGATGTGAGTTACATACCACAAACTTCAACTCCTTCCTAACCAACCAGGCGTATAGCCCTTACAAATCTAAAGAAAGTGTCCAATAACATATGACTATAAATGCGACACAAGCAGTCTTGAAGCAGAGCGTATACTGACACTAAACAAATCAACTAGCAGCGAAGCGCCCTCGGTAGGGGGCGGTGCATGGTCATGTGCTCCATGCGTTCACATGTACAAAAAAATGTTCAAATGTGTGTGAAATCTTATGGGACTAAACTGCTAAGGTCATCAGTCCCTAAGCTTACACACTACTTAACCTAAATTATCCTAAGGACAAGGAGGGAGGACTCGAACCTCCACCGGGACCAGCCGCACAGTCCATGACTGCAGCGCCTAGACCGCTCGGCTAATCCCCCGCGGACCGTTCACGTGTAATTTAATAATAATGTACTCAAGATATAACATCTAACAGGGTGTAATTACGACTAGCAACAGGAATGGTAGTTCCGTACACATTAACACTAAAGCATTTTGAAAACTTTTTTAAAGAAAAACTCCAAAATTTTTACATTCCCATACTATACCTATAGCCAGTAGCGGCACTAAACACAACTCAAATCATATGTTAATGGAGGAGGGGGGGAGTTCCTTCATTAATAAACCTTTCAACCTCCCAGATCTCTAGAAGAATAGGACCAAATTAAATATAACCAACATTATCCATCATAAACTAAAACCCTGTGATCAGTTTGCGTACGCAAACTTCTTAGGCGCCATCTGTTAAAGACAACGGCAACCACGTCGGCGGCAGCCATCCGCCTATAGAATTACAGCTAAGTGATACCCACGGGCCATGACTGCCCAAATAGAAGCCTTTAAAGGACAAATTACACCCCATTACAACATGGGAAAACGTTCAGTGGTGAAAGGAAGAACATTTTCATAGAATCCCAAAACACACACGTGGATTATACCTCATACATTCCTTATATAAACTAGTGGCACGAAAACTGCCCGAGTCCTACCTATGCTATTCGGATACTGGAGAGCTCTAGATTTTTAAAAAACAAGAAACAAAACATTAAAAATGTTAAAACTTTAAAGTTTAAAATCAATAAAATAAACCATTGTGTCACCAAGGACTATCCAAAGAGTATGGTGATGAACAAATCGGTATATGCCAGCCTATCTACCCATCTAACTTCCACGATATGACGTTAAACTAGCCAAAAGGGAAGATTTTAGATAGCCTCGAAGATCTGGAGATGTACGCGCGTATACAGCACGATGCCCACCCAGTGTTTAATGAACAGGCTTCCGGTGGGAACAAGTGGTTTTTTGGCTTGTTTGAACGGATACTATTTTGAGTTTGGTGTCTGTTAGCCCCTCATAAGAAATTATGATAGTGTATTTTATAGGAGCTCGCGGTGTTCTATGCACCTATGGTTATGATAGACTAGGTTTTTTGCTGAGTCGTTGCCTAGTTTAACGTAACTCATATGACCCGATATCTTTTTTTGTGATGTTGAGACGTGTTGACTGTGCTGTTCACTTATGTTTTGTACTTTTTTGTAACATACGTCTGATGGGTGTAATTCCGAAACGCGTAACATGTTCTAATAAATGAGTCAATTGAACATCTCACGACTTTATTGCGATTGTACAGCATTGGTTGCCAATTATTAACATAAAAATGATCACAGGCCTCAGACGGGATTTAATGTCCTGTATATCAAATGGCATTATGTCTGGAAACCACGGTGGCTGGTTGGTTGGACCATTTTGTCCCGTCAGTCGCTGTAGAAATGTTTGGTTCTGGATGTCACAAATATGTAAATGTGGTTCGTGTGTCGATACCACCACACGGGCCTCATACTGTTGCCACTGGAACTGCAAGTTTCTGTCTCACGCGAAAAGTGGTCGTGTGGAGTCCAGGGGATCCAGTGGTGCGCGCCCGCTGAGCCACGGCTCCAGCGGCTCCAGCGGCTCTCTGCCAAGAGCGCCCTCTGGTGCGGCAGTGTGGAGGGGCTGGACACCGGCGCTCAGCCCGCTCGTGATTGGTCCCCCTCCACTTCGCAGGCGTCAACCAGGCGCGGCCAGAGTGTCTCGTCCCTGCTGACACTGAGAGCGGGTCTCCATTTCTTGCTGCTTCATTTTTAACGGGTCTTCATTCGCTTGGAGAAACTGAAGTTAAGTCAAACTTCTGTTAGTTCACTGTGATTACTTCTGTTCCTGTCCAGCTACGAAGGCAGTTGCCACACGACTCTGTAGCCCGCCTTCCCTTGCTGTTGTGCACAAAGCTGTGTGCGACAGTGAACGCCAGTGTGGCGGTGCGCTGTTCTGCTGGAAGATCACATTCGGATGAAGAGGAAGATGCAGAGGGGTAGCATAATGCCAACACATGTCCAGATAACGGTTCGTGTTGCTGCTTGCTCGATGAAGGAAAGTCGTCCAACTGTAAGCTCAGACCAGATTCATCGCTTTCTCGTCTCTGAAATATTCCTGAAAACTGTAGGGGTTCCCGACACCAATATGGCAATGCTGCGCCAGTTAACCTTCCCACATGTGTATGGGAATGCTCTGTCAAATAAAACGATATTTCCTACATAAGTGGAGTTTTGCCCAATCTAGTCAAATATGTCGTTACCAAATTCTTCACGAAGATCCAAGTCTTTCCCTTTCAATGCTTCCATCTAAACGTGCAAGCGGAATCGTTTGTGCCTCGCCTTATGAATTTCAACATTTTGGAAGACGACTGCCAACAGCCATTAAGTAATGTATAAAATGCGCATTTAAACCATCAGCTGTTTGTATTTTATACCCAAATTATACCAGTTTCGGTCTTGAACCATCTTCATAGATGAAGCATTAGAATGGTTTAAGCCGGCACATTCTGTTAGTCATTACACAGAACTTTAAAAGCAATCATCCAGATACAAATTGTATACAGAGTCAATCTGTGGCAAACAGATTAAGACATGCAGGTCTCAGTACAACTGAGAATTTTCTCTACAAACCATTTTAGAAGCTGGTACGTGCAGATGATACCGATGTAAGTGCAAGAACGACAATAACTATGAAAGAAGCCTCTGCAAGTGTTGAAAACACTGCTAGATGGGTTAAGCGAAAGATGTACGGGGTGCGGCACTTAAATCCGGACAAATTTCAATTTCAGTTTCCCGTCATATCGTAGTTCCGCCGGATGTCGCGATGGCCGTTCTTGAAAGCCATAGAGGTCTAGTAAACAGTCAGAACTTGAAAATGGCCGAGATGTTACGGACAAGTTCGGAGTACAACCGAAGAGCCGCGATTATCGAAAGTCTTCCCGCTGGCCGTTCGCCCAGTGAAATACAAACAGCAAAAAAAATTTTGCATCACCTCGGTTCCGAAAGTTACGGAACCTGGAATAGAGATCAACATAAAAGTCATTTCCGCCCCTTATATTGCTCATGAAAACCACACATTTCATGTTCCCCATCGTACAGCGAGACCTTCAGAGGTGTCCAGATTACTGCACACATCAGTAGCTCTAATACCCAGCAGAACGTCGTCTTGCATTGATGCATGCCTGCATTCGTCGTGGCATACTATCCACAACTTCATCAAGGCACTGTTGGTCCAGATTGTCCCACTCCTCAATGGCGATTCGGTGTAGATCCCTCAGAGTAGTTAGTGTGGCCGACGGAGTGGCCGAGCGGTTCTAGGCGCTACAGTCTGGAACCGAGCGATCGCTACGGTCGCAGGTTCGAATCCTGCCTCGCGCATGGATGTGTGTCATGTCCTTAGGTTAGTTAGGTTTAAGTAATTCTAAGTTCTAGTGGACTGATGACCACAGAAGTTAAGTCCCATAGTGCTCAGAGCCATTTTTTTGGTTAGTGGGTCACGTCGTTCATAAACAGCCCTTTTCAATCTATCCGAGGCATATTCGATAGAGTTCATGTCAGCAGATCATGCTGGCCACTCTAGTCAAGCGATGTCGTTATCCTGAAGGAGGTCATTCATAAGATGTGCACGACGGGGGCGCGAATCGTCGACCATGAAGACGAATGCCTCGCCGATATGCTGCCGACGTGTTGCACTGTCAATCGGAGGATGGCATTCACGTATCGTACAGCCGTTACGGCGCCTTCCGTGACCACCAGCGGCGTAATTCGGCCCCACATACTGCCACCCTAAAACAGCAGGGAACCTTCACCTTGCTGCACTCGCTGGACAGTGTGTCTAAGGCGTTCAGCCTCAGCGTGTTGCCTCCAAACACGTCTCCGACGATTGTCTGGTTGAAGGCTTAGGCGACACTCCTCGGCGAAGAGAACGTGATGCCAATCCTGAGAGGCACGTTGTTGGGCCCATCTGTACCGCGCTGCATGATGTCGTGATTGCAAAGATCGTCATGGACGTCAGGAGTCAAGTTGCGCATCATACATCCTGTTGCACACAGTTGGAGTCGTAACAAGACGTCCTGTGGCTGCACAAAAAGCATTATTCAACATGGTAGCGTTGCTGTCAGTGTTCCTCCGAGCCATAATCCGTAGGTAGCGGTCATCCATTGCAGTAGTAGCCCTTGGGCGTCGTGACCGAGGCCTGTCATCGACAGTTCCTATCTCTCTGTATCTTCTCCATGTTCGAACAACATAGCTTTGAATCGCTCCGAGACGCCTGGATACTTCCCTTGTTGAGATCCCTTCCTGGCACAAAGTAACAATGCGGACGCGATCGAACCGCGGTACTGCCTGTCTAGGCATGGTTTAACTACATACAACACGAGCCGTGTACCTCCTTCCTGGTGGAATGACTGGAACAGGTTGGCTGTTGGCTGCTCATGCATGGTTGCTTACATATTTGGGCGGGTTAGTGACGTCTCCGAAGAGTTAAAGGGACCGTGTCTGTGGTAGAATATCCATAGGATATGTTCAGGAGTTCTGGGAACCGGGGTGATGCAAAACGGTTTTTGATGTGTGTAGTTAGAGTCTTCGGGTTCCAAAATGGTTCAAATGGCTCTGAGGACTATGGGACTTAACATCTGAGGTCATCAGTCCCCTAGAACTTAGAACTACTTAAACCTAACTAACCTAAGGACATCACACACATCCATGCCCGAGGCAGGATTCGAACCTGCGACCGTAGCGGTCACGCGGTTCCAGACTGAAGCGCCTAGAACCGCACGGCCACACCGGCCGGCCGAGTGTTCGGGTATGCGAGATCAACTGTTTACGATATTGTGGCCAAGTATAATGCTTCAGAGCTCTGGGGTCACGTCCTAGGTGTGGTATCCAATGAGGGTGATACCACACTGCCGCATTTCTTTGAAAACGGACAAACTGTCACAAAAGAAGTTTATCTGCAAGTTTTGACGAATGTCATGGAGCCGTGGATGGTAATTTTGGCCTTAGGGTACAACATATCTTTCAACAGGATGGTGCAACGGCTCATACGAGCCGTTCAGTCCAAACCTGGCACCTGATTAACATTGGCATGCTCTGGTTAAAGGAGTTCTGACTCCCGAATAGCCCGGATTTGAACCCCGTCGGCTACTATGTTTGAGCGTAGTCGAAAGAGTTACCAATAAGATGAGGCACCCTATTGTCGTTTCGCAACGCACCGCTATCGAAGATGCATTCGCGAATATGGACACCTTTGTTTCAAAGAGTGCGTGCGATCGCTTCCGGACAAGATTGCAGGGGGTCATTGCGGCTGAAGGATACCACTTCTTATATGTAAAAGATGTAAAACAATTTTCATTTTTATTTGGATATTGCTGTAAAAAATTGCTTTAAAAATGTTTCCTCTGTCCGGATGTAAGCGCCCCACTCTGTATGAAACAAAAACTGTGTATATATATACACTCCTGGAAACTGAAATAAGAACACCGTGAATTCATTGTCCCAGGAAGGGGAAACTTTATTGACACATTCCTGGGGTCAGATACATCACATGATCACACTGACAGAACCACAGGCACATAGACACAGGCAACAGGGCATGCACAATGTCGGCACTAGTACAGTGTATATCCACCTTTCGCAGCAATGCAGGCTGCTATTCTCCCATGGAGACGATCGTAGAGATGCTGGATGTAGTCCTGTGGAACGGCTTGCCATGCCATTTCCACCTGGCGCCTCAGTTGGACCAGCGTTCGTGCTGGACGTGCAGACCGCGTGAGACGACGCTTCATCCAGTCCCAAACATGCTCAATGGGGGACAGATCCGGAGATCTTGCTGGCCAGGGTAGTTGACTTACACCTTCTAGAGCACGTTGGGTGGCACGGGATACATGCAAACGTGCTTTGTCCTGTTGGAACAGCAAGTTCCCTTGCCGGTCTAGGAATGGTAGAACGATGGGTTCGATGACGGTTTGGGTGTACCGTGCACTATTCAGTGTCCCCTCGACGATCACCAGTGGTGTACGGCCAGTGTAGGAGATCGCTCCCCACACCATGATGCCGGGTGTTGGCCCTGTGTGCCTCGGTCGTATGCAGTCCTGATTGTGGCGCTCACCTGCACGGCGCCAAATACGCATACGACCATCATTGGCACCAAGGCAGAAGCGACTCTCATCGCTGAAGACGACACGTCTCCATTCGTCCCTCCATTCACGCCTGTCGCGACACCACTGGAGGCGGGCTGCACGATGTTGGGGCGTGAGCGGAAGACGGCCTAACGGTGTGCGGGACCGTAGCCCAGCTTCATGGAGACGGTTGCGAATGTTCCTCGCCGATACCCCAGGAGCAACAGTGTCCCTAATTTGCTTGGAAGTGGCGGTGCGGTCCCCTACGGCACTGCGTAGGATCCTACGGTCTTGGCGTGCATCCGTGCGTCGCTGCGGTCCGGTCCCAGGTCGACGGGCACGTGCACCTTCCGCCGACCACTGGCGACAACATCGATGTACTGTGGAGACCTCACGCCCCACGTGTTGAGCAATTCGGCGGTACGTCCGCCCGGCCTCCCGCATGCCCACTATACGCCCTCGCTCAAAGTCCGTCAACTGCACATACGGTTCACGTCCACGCTGTCGCGGCATGCTACCAGTGTTAAAGACTGCGATGGAGCTCCGTATGCCACGGCAAACTGGCTGACACTGACGGCGGCGGTGCACAAATGCTGCGCAGCTAGCGCCATTCGACGGCCAACACCGCGGTTCCTGGTGTGTCCGCTGTGCCGTGCGTGTGATCATTGCTTGTACAGCCCTCTCGCAGTGTCCGGAGCAAGTATGGTGGGTCTGACACACCGGTGTCAATGTGTTCTTTTTTCCATTTCCAGGAGTGTATGTAAGAAAGACTACTCTAATGAATCCCCATTCATAAGAATTGTTCCATATAAGTTAGAGGTGCATAATTTCTCTTATCTTGGATCAGAAGTAAGAAATCCAAGATCGAATACTGTCCGCCAACAAGGCAGAAAACTTACTAAATCTAAGCTGTTGTTCAGGAAAACGGAAGTTATGTCGCACAAAATGTTAGCGCTAACCTACGGCGGTAAAACGTCGTCACTAACGAAATTCAATGAAAAACACCCTTGCAGATTAAAAGAAAACTCTTCAGACGAATTGTTGGCCAATCGCAAGAACATGTACTCTGTAGGAGAAGATCGAACTACAAACTATATAAAGAATCAGCCCCTGTCACTTGGATTAAGATTGAAATGCTGAAATGGCCATGAATGTATTGAGAACTAGTGACAGAAGGATTAAGAAGACGTAGGAGAGTTAATCCAAAGATAAGTTATGAGGAAGGCTGAAATGGCCATGAATGTATTGAGAGCTAGTGACAGAAAGATTAAGAGGAATCAGGAGAGTTAATCCAAAGATTAGCTGGGAGCAAGGCTGAAATGGTCATGAATGTATTGAGAGCTAGTGATAGAATGATTAAGAGGAATCAGGAGAGTTAATCCAAACATAAGTTGGGAGGAAGGCTGAAATAGCCATGAATGTATTGAGAGCTAATGATAGAATGATGAAGAGGAATCAGGAGAATTAATCCAAAGATAAGCTGGGGCGAAGGCTGAAATGGCCATGAATGTATTGAGAGCTAGTGACAGAATGATTAAGAGGAATCAGAAGACTTAATCCAAAGATAAGCTGGGAGGAAGGCTGAAATGGCCATGAATGTATTGAGAGCTTATGATAGAATGATTAAGAGGAATCAGGAGAGTTAATCCAAACATAAGTTGGGAGGAAGGCTGAAATGGCCATGAATGTATTGAGAGCTAATGATAGAATGATTAAGAGGAATGAGGAGAGTTAATCCAAAGATAAGCTGGGAGGAAGGCTGAAATGGCCCTGAATGTATTGAGAGCTAGTGACAGAATGATTAAGAGGAATCAGGAGAGTTAATCCAAAGATAAGCTGGGAGGAAGGCTGAGATGGCCATGAATGTATTGAGAGCTAATGATAGAATGATTAAGAGGAATCAGGAGAGTTAATCCAAAGATAAGTTGGGAGGAAGGCTGAAATGGCCATGGTCCTTGCCACCCGAAAGGCCACAAGATTGTCAGCTGAGGGACGGCACTTGAAGCGGCGCAGAGCTGCACGGCGGGCTCGGATGGCTGAGCGGCACTCAGTGTTCCACCAAGGGACAGGGCGCCTCTTGGGATGACTTGAGGACCGCGGGATCGACAATTCAGCAGCATGGGAGATCACGGCTGTAACATGGTCGACCCATTCGTGGACGCTGGCACGGGGTTCCAAAACAGCTAAATCGCTGAAAAGTGTCCAGTCAGCTCTGCAGGGCTGCCACCTGGGCGGCACTGGTAATGCCACAGTCTCATACAGGAGGCGAATCCAAAGGGGGAAGTGGTCACTAGAATGGAGGTCAGCGGCAACCTCCCACAGAGCAGAATCCGCGAGTGCTGGAGAGCAAAAGGAAATGTCAATAGCTGACGACGACCCAGAAGCAGTACAGAAATGAGTGGGAGCACCAGAGTTGAGGATGCACAGTTATTCAGATATCATGAGGTTTTCCAGAATGCGACCCCTGGGGCAAGTAGTCGTTGAGCCCCATAAGACATTATGAGCATTGAAGTCCCCCAGAAGGAGAAATGGACGGGGGAGTTGGCTAATAAGGTCTGTGAGAGCCTCAGAGTCTATTGCATCCTGAGGCGGTAATTAAACGGAACAGATTGTGAGCCTCCGCCCCACAAGAAGGTCAACTGCAACTGCTTGCAAGTCCGTAACGAGAGGGCGCTCAGATGATTGGTGTATGTCACGGACAAAAACCGCAACACCACCCTTTGCCCTTTCCCCCGTCAGATCATCTTTTCGATACACGGTATAGCCCCGTAAAGAAGGAGCATCAGTGGCCCGGAAATGTCTCTTGGAGACATAAGCACAAGGGGCGCTCTTGTACAAGGAGTTGTAATTCGGCCACATGCGTCCTGAACCCATTCAGGTTCCACTGTAATATGGGAGCCAGTGATTAGGGTGGCTGAACTTTCACCCTTTCTCTGTGCTCTGGAGGAAAGCCCATACTGGCCGGAGATTTATTCCTGGGGCGAGAAGATCGCCCCCGGTCGACATCAATGTCCATCAGCTCCGATGACGACCAATGGGAGATGTCAGACAGTATGATGGCCTCGTCATCGTACTGACCCTGACTAGTCTCCTCAGGTGGCAAAACCTTCACCTTCGGCATCTTTGTCTTGGGGGGCTTAGAATGCAGAGCCTTGTCAACAGTTGGAGCTTTACTCGCCTGGGCAGAAGGCACCATATGGGGAGAGGCAGGAAGTACCCCAATGTCAGCAACCACAGCCTTGTCCGACGTTGTGGGGAGAGCCGCAGGTTGCAAAACAACCGCAGCAGCACAAGTGCACTGACAAACGCAGGTATTAGTGCTAACACTAGCAACCTCCGTTTGCGTAGCAACAGTGGCCATTTGTACCGGTTTCTTCAGAGAGGAAGCGAAAGATGTTGTAAACACAGGAGGTTGCATGGCCTTAAAGAGCTTCTTGGCCACACCATAGGGGATGCGCTTAGATGTTTTAATCTCCTGTATCTTCCGTTCTTCGAGACAGATGGGGCAGACCCGGCTCCAGACAGGGTGACTCCCAGAGCAATTCACGCACTTCAAAGGCGATGAACAATCGGCTCCTTCATGGGCAGGCTGACCACATTTACCACAAATGGCTATCACATTGCACCCCAACGTAGTATACCCAAAGCGCTAACATTTAAAACAGTGCATTGGGGTGGGGAAATATGGCCGTACTGGCAAACGTAAGAACCCCGCTTTGACATGCTCTGGGAGTCTCGGGCAACTGAACGTGAGAATAAACGAGTCAGATTTGACTAGGTCCCCATCGACTCGTTTCATAATATGCTGCACGTCAACAATACCTTCATCAGCCCACTCAGATTTTAACTCGTCTGTGGGGATATCCACCAAGTCCCTACATGTCACAACACCCTTACTGTGGTTCAGAGTGGAGTGGAGCTCGGCCTCGATAGCGTACTCTCCGAGACAGGTTGCTTGCCGAAGAGAAGCGACTTGATGGGAACTAGAAGTTTCAACTAACAGAGTCCCATTGCGCAGTCGCTTCAGAGATTTCAGTGTTCCTGCAATTCCCTCAAGACCCTTGTGGATGTAAAAGGGAGAAACTCTCTCAAAGCTACCTTCCTTCCGTTTGACAATCAAAAACACATTCTGGTTATCAGCATGTGCTCTGTTACGACAGTCTGATAAATCTCTAGCAACACCAGGCGCTGGAGGACTCACTGCACGAAGTCACTTTTTCGATGTGGTGTGTTTTCCTACCACTGGCCCACCCAATCCACTGGTAGGGGGAAATGTAGAGGTCGAAGGGTCCATTGCGGTCCCACGAGCAGCTTAGGAACTAAAGGTCCGCTCAGACAGAGCCCCGCGTGCCTGAGTAAGCCTCATACAACTGGGGTGCGGCAGGTGCCCCAGAGGTTGCCCGCTTGCGACTGTTCCACCTCAACAGCCATGCATCTCATAGGCGCAGAGCACACCGGAAGATTGAGGGGTTTTTATAGAGGTTGGCCTTCCTCGCAATCCAGGCGGTCAAGCCAAGATTACCATTCCCCGCAGCACACAACATTCCACCGCCGCGCCATACGGTGGTCGCTGAAGCATGTCCGGGGGTTACGGTGACAGGAGACTGGCGGCGCTGACCAGTCCCCAGCTCAGGACCCCGGGGTCGCCAAGCCGTTGTCAGCAAATGAATGCTGAGTCCCTGGGGGGTTAAGACACGTATTCCACCTTCCCAAGAGAGGATGATTCTCTGGAAGAAGATCTTCTTGAGGATGGAACCACTCTGTCACAGATTCCTACAGTTCTTGGTCTCATCCACTTTGGTGCTCCCAGAGGTCTTTCCTGAGTGGCCCAAAACGTGGAAATCACAGGGACTCAAGTCAGGACTGTACATGGTGAGGTCTAGTACTTCCCACTTCCGCGACGCAAAAAGATAATGTGTTTGTTTGTTAGCACGAGGCTGGGCAGTGTCGTGTAGGGTACCCTACCGTTTATTCTCGATTGCTGGCCAGACAGCGGAGAACGTCGCAGTAATTGTTGCCGTTCATTGTTCCTCCTTTGAGTAGGAACCCCACTAGGGGAGGCCCCTGCTCATCGAAAGACACCTTGGCAGCTGATGACGTGGATTTTGGTGGGTTTAGGCGACCCTGCATGCTTCCACTCCGTACTGTCACATTTCAGTGCTGGCTGAAACAGTGCGTCTACGAATTCATCTCTGTCAACGATCTTGGAAAGGAAATCGTCACCCTTCTTCTGATATCGTGTCAAACGGTTCAGTGTAATTCCCATTCTGTTGCGTCGTTGTTTCACAGGCAAACATTTGGGGACCCACTGAGCAGAAACCTTCCCACCAAATGTGTTCCGCACAATGGCATGCACACTGCCATGAGACACGCGTACTTGGCACTAATGACATCCAGTCAGTGTCTCTCTACCAGCACGATAACGCTGAGACGACCTCGTCACTGTTTTGTCTGAAGCACACTTCACATCGTACACACTCTGCACCGGGAGAAAGCGGATCACACCTGCCTTTTCTTCCTCGGTAACGTCTGTCACTAGCACCTGCATTGGCGTGTCCGCCCAACACCGACTCAAAGGAAGGCCTCGGCGCTAGTTGGTGACGTCACGTCAGCTAGGCACGGCGAACGCCACGTCTGTCGCAGGCATACTCATAACGGTGGTGTCTCCCTCCCTGACACAGGAAAATGTGAGACTATTGGCGGTAGTTGACCAACACACATTGTTCCAAGAGATTTCTGCAATCAATTAATTGTGCAATTCATTGCACTTCTTAACAAATAGTGTACTCCGGAACTTAAATTTCCACCTGTTTTAAGGACTGACATACAAAAACAACTTGACGGTCCAGAAGCAACAGAATTTGTGCTTCTTTACCTTATTTGTAAATCTGAGGAAGTTACGTTTGTACTGGGTTGATTTTACAAGAAACTGTGAACATATTGGTGCTCTTCTTTATCTATCTTGGTTGACTACGGGGTGAGGAGCACTGAATGTTAATGAAATATCTTGTGATTGTACACGTTGGGGGAGGGGGTGGGGGACAGAAGAAGAGACAAAAGAGGGTTACTTGTTTTATCAAATAAATTTTTTTATAAAGTTTCTCCTTTCAGTTGCAAGAGGCGAATATTTGTCTTTTGTAATGTGCCTGTTTAAAAAAGTTTAAGCTCGGCAGTATTTTCGATGTATGAAGCTATTTTGTTTCCTGTTTAGAATTCCTTTCGTTGAAAACGACTGTAATCTAATGACTGGCAACAGTTGGACATTTACACAGGTTAATTAGTTCACATTACCAGTGACGATGTGAAACGAAAATAAATAAATAAAAGAAACGAGTTCGTTGTAAGGGGGTTGGGGTAAGTTTCGTTAGCAACATGGATCAAGTAAATATAGTTACTCGAATGTAAAATTTCCGAAGCTTGCAATGGGGCAAAGCATCTTCTCATATTGATCTACGTTTGTTTCGACGGGATTCTGTAATACATAACTGTGATGTTCATTTGTAGCTTTACCATAGTAAGAAAATCTTTCATCTAAATAAAACTGCAGAATCCAAAACAATAGCAAACATTTTGTCCAAAAATAAGAGATTTATAGTGATAAGCACGCCCAGGCGTTTCTGTCTGCAACAGACCTGGCGTTCGCCGTGCCTAGCTGACGTGACGTCACCAACAAGCGCCGAGGCCTTCCTTTGAGTCGGTGTTGGTCCGCCCCCACAGCTGAGTGGTTCGCCGGCGCGGCAGCACAGCGTGTTCGGTCAGAGCGTTTGTTGGCGTCTGTAATAAAAAACTGAGTGGCAGGATCAACCACCGAACTTGAACAGGATCTCTTGCGACGTCCGCAACGACCAAACACAACGATCAAAAAAAAAAAAAAAAAAATGTTCAGCGTGACTGAGTGCCGTCCTACGGGTCTGGATTCGATTCCCGGCTGGGTCGGGGATTTTCTCCGCTCTGGGACTGGGTGTTGTGTTGTCCACGTCATCATTTCGTCCCGACCCGGCGCGCAGGTCGCCCAGTGTGGCGCCGCGTGTGACAAGACCTGCCCCGAGGCGGCCTCATCCGCCCCGTAACTGGCCTCCCGGTCAATGACGCCAAACGCTCATTTCCATTTTTACCTCCATTGGTGACACGACGCCACATTTCACCTGGAGGATAGAAATGAAATAACTGTGTGGCATTTATTTCCCATCCAGGGAACTTCGGCCGCTGAGTTGCAAGTATTATTTCAGGTGACGCCACATTGGACGACTTGCGCGATGAAATGATGGTGAAGACAACACGACACCCGGTCCAAGAGTGGAGAAAATCTCCAACCTGGGCGTGAATCGAACCCAGGCCTGCAGCGTGGTAGGCGAACACATTGCCACTCAGCTGAGCAATCTCTGCTAACTTGCCACGCCACACTCATGAGCAAAAAAATTAAAATTTGTTATGGCCTGTACGTAGATGGATATGAACAGTATACTGGACTAACATCTCCCCCAACACATTCTCCGGATGTCTGCAATTGGACGTTTCAATTTCACTAGACTATATTACACTACTAGCCATGAAAACTGCTACACCACTAAAATGACGCGCCACAGACGCGAAATTTAACCGACAGGAAGTAGATCCTGTGATATGCAAATGATTAACTTTTCAGAGCATTCACACAAGGTTGTGTAGGTGGCGACACCTACAACGTGCTGACATGAGGAAAGTTTCCAACCGATTTCTCATACACAAACAGCAGTTGACCAGCGTTGCCTGCTGAAACGTTGTTGTGATGCCTCGTGTAAGGAGGAGAAATGCGTACCATCACGTTTACGACTTTGATAAAGGTTCATTGTAGGCTATTGCGATTGCGTTTTATCGTATCTCGACATTGCTGCTCGCGTTGGTCGAGATCCAATGATTCTTAGCAGTATATGGAATCGGTGTGTTCAGGAGGGTAACACGGAACGCCGTGCTGGATCCCAACGGCGTCGTATCACTATCAGTCGAGATGACAGGCATCTTATCAGCGTGGCTGTAACGCATCGTGCAGCCACGTCTCGGTCCCTGAGTCAACGGATGGGGACGTTTGCAAGACAACAACCATCTGCACGAAAAGTTCGACGACGTTTCAAGCAGCATGGACTACCACCTTGGAGACCATGGCTGCCGCTACCCTTGACGCTGCGTCACATAGAGGAGTGCCTGCGGTGGCAAAACGTCATTTTTTCGGATGAATCCACGTTCTGTTTATAGCATCATGATGGTCGCATCCGTGTTTGGCGACATCGCGGTGAACGCACGTTGGAAGTGGGTATCGTCATCGCCATACTGGCGTATCACCCGGCGTGATGGTATGAGGTGCCATTGGTTACACGTCTCTGTCACATCTTGTTCGCATTGACTGCACTTTGAACAGTGGACGTTACGTTTCAGATACGTTACGACCCGTGGCTCTACCCTTCATTCGATCCCTGCGAAACCCTACATTTCAGCAGGATAATGCACGACCGCATGTTGCAGGTCCTGTACGGCCCTTTCTGTATACAGAAAAAGTTCGACTGCTGCCCTGGCCAGCACATTCTCCAGATCTCTCACCAACTGAAAATGTCTGGTGAATGGTGGCCGAGCAACTGGCTCGTCACAATACGCCAGTCACTACTCTTGATGAACTGTGGTATCGTGTTGAAGCAGCATGGGCAGCTGTAGCTGTACACGCCATCCAAGCTCTGTTTGACTCAGTGCCCAGGCGTATCAAGGCCGTTATTACGGCCAGAGGTGGTTGTTCTGGGTACTGATTCCCCAGGATCTATGAACCCAAATTGCGTGAAAATGTAATCACATGTCAGTTCTAGTATAATAATTTGTCCAGTGAATTTCTTCTTGGTGTAGCAATTTTAATGGTCAGTGGTGTATTCTTCGCAGAAATAAAATTTGTCACGTAGAAGCTGACATATAGGTGCCGAAACATGTCTCGCCGAATAAAAACTTACTCGTTCTCCAGAGACTGCAAAAACCACTACCGAACTGCACAAAAGAAGATGCTTAGGACAATCTGTGGCAGGATAGATCGATTTCATGTGACAGTACATGTCTGCGGTTCTGCTGCATGTGTACCCAGCGTATTGGCAGGAGGGGGCATTGTGGAAAAGTACCACCAAATCTCTTAAGGGGAGAGGACGCAATGAAAATGTCATGTAAGCGTTTCAATTCAGAGAACATACATTACTACTGCAAATTACACTTTGTTTTACACAGTTAACCCCAGGCATAGACAGTACAAAGTGCTCATTAATCTTCATGGGCTCTCTGAACTGAACTGAAAGCTGTACGCGCGTGCAAACCCAGAAGTCCCTGATCTGAAACATAAACCGCAAAACTATTCTCCACCGCTCCGATCTAAATCACTGCTACACGTGTAAGACCGATGTTATAGCGTTCAACATCAATTTGTACCACAACGTTTATAGCGTGAATATTACACGGCGTGCGGGCAAATCGAAAAAGATGTCAGAGAAAGAAGCTTATCGTTTATGGAAAGAAGCTAGGCTGAAATTCACCGACAGGCATTGCCTTAGTGATCATATAAATAACGAGACTGAGAAGCTAGATAACCACACAGCTCAAAGGAAGAGACAAACAGTGCTGTCTTTCCATCTGCAAAGTAACTGGCGGTTCAGTGGCATTTACGTATATACTACAAAAATAAAGGATCAATTTTTAGGTATATTTCACGTATATACGTTAACTTCTTAGGGATCCTTCAAAACGGTTAATACTAACACTAAAAGGCTTTCGTACTCAAACAACATATAATTTCAAACTACGTAGGAAAGTGAAGCCAACAGCAATAGAGAGTTTTTTAAACTTTGTCAAGGAGCAAGAGTGGAAAGATGTTTATAGTGCTGATAACACAGGTGATAAATATAGTGCCGTCCTTAACACATATCCCATGTTCTTTGAGAGTTGCTTTCCATTAGAACGTTCTCAACGGGGTGCTAGAAGTAGTAGACAGTTCGGGTGGCTGACTAGTGGGATAAGGATATTATGTGGAACAAAGAAGGAACTATATCAAAATGTTAGAAGAAGTCACAATCAAACTATAGTAGCCCATTACAAACAGTATTGTAAGGTGCTTAAAATTGTTATTAGGAAAGCAAAGAGTATGTGGTTGTTGTTGTTGTTGTTGTTGTTGTGGTCTTCAGTCCTGAGACTGGTTTGATGCAGCTCTCCATGCTACTCTATCCTGTGCAAGCTTCTTCATCTCCCAGTACTTACTGCAATCTACATCCTACATCTACATCTGCTTAGTGTATTCATCTCTTGGTCTCCCTCTACGATTTTTACCCTCCACACAGCCCTCCAATTCTAAATTTGTGATTCCCTGATGCCTCAAAACGTGTCCTACCAACCGGTCCCTTCTTCTTGTCAAGTTGTGCCACAAACTCCTCTTCTCCCCAATTCTATTCAGTACCTCCTCATTAGTTATGTGATCTACCCATCTAATCTTCAGCATTCTTCTGTAGCACCACATTTCGAAAGCTTCTATTCTCTTCTTGTCCAAACTATTTACCGTCCATGTTTCACTTCTATACATGGCTACACTCCATACAAATACTTTCAGAAACGACTTCCTGACACTTAAATCTATACTCGATATTAACAAATTTCTCTTCTTCAGAAACGCTTTCCTTGCCATTGCTAGTCTACATTTTATATCCTCTCTACTTCGACCATCATCAGTTATTTAGCTCCCCAAATAGCAAAACTCCTTTACTACTTTAAGTGTATCATTTCCTAATCTAATTCCCTCAGCATCACCCGACTTAATTCGACTACATTCCATTATCCTCGTTTTTCTTTTGTTGATATTTATCTTATATCCTCCTTTCAAGACACTGTCCATGCCGTTCAACTGCTCTTCCAAGTCCTTTGCTGTCTCTGACAGCATTACAATGTCATCGGCAAACCTCAAAGTTTTTATTTCTTCTCCATGGGTTTTCATACCTACACCAAATTTTTCTTTTGTTTCCTTTACTGCTTGCTGAATATACACATTGAATAACATCGGGGAAAGGCTACAACCTTGTCTTACTCCCTTCCCAACCACTGCTTCCCTTTCGTGCCCCTCGTCTCTTATAACTGCCATCTGGTTTCTGTACAAATTGTAAATAGCCTTTCGCTCCCTGTATTTTACCCCTGCCACCTTTAGAATTTGAAAGAAAGTATTCCAGTCATTATTGTCAAAAGCTTTCTCTAAGTCTACAAACGCTAGAAACGTATGTTTGCCTTTTCTTAATCTTTCTTCTAAGATTAGTCGTAAGGCCAGTATTGCCTCACGTGTTCCAACATTTCTACGGAATCCAAACTGATCTTCCCCAAGGTCTGCTTCTACCAGTTTTTCCATTCGTCTGTAAAGAATTCGCGTTAGTATTTTGCAGCTGTGACTTATTAAACTGATAGTTCGGTAATTTTCACATCTGTCAAAACTTGCTTTCTTTGGGATTGGAATTATTATATTCTTCTTGAAGTCTGAGGGTATTTCGCCTGTCTCATACATTTTGCTCACCAGATGGTAGAGTTTTGTCAGGACTGGCTCTCCCAAGACCGTCAGTAGTTCTAATGGAATGTTGTCTACTCCCGGGGCCTTGTTTCGACTTAGGTCTTTCAGTGCTCTGTCAAACTCTTCACGCAGTATCATATCTCCCATTTCATCTTCATCTACATCCTCTTCCATTTCTATAATATTCTCCTCAAGTACATCGCCCTTGTATAGACCCTCTATATACTCCTTCCACCTTTCTGCTTTCCCTTCTTTGCTTAGAACTGGGTTTCCATCTGAGCTCTTGATATTCATACAAGTGGCTCTCTTTTCTCCAAAGGTCTCTCTAATTTTCCTGTAGGCAGTATCTATCTTGCCCCTAGTGAGATAAGCCTCTACATCCTTACATTTGTCCTCTAGCCATCCCTGCTTAGCCATTTTGCACTTCCTGTCGATCTCATTTTTGAGACGTTTGTATTCCTTTTTGCCTGTTTCATTTACTGCATTTTTATATTTTCTCCTTTCATCAATTAAATTCAATATTTCTTCTGTTACCCAAGGGTTCCTACTAGCCCTCGTCTTTTTACTTACTTGATCCCCTGCTGCCTTCACTACTTCATCCCTTAGAGCTACCCATTCTTCTTCTATTGTATTTTTTTCCCGCATTCCTGTCAATTGTTCCCTTATGCTCTCCCTGAAACTCTGTACAACCTCTGGTTTAGTCAGTCTATCCAGGTCCCAACTCCTTAAATTCCCACCTTTTTGTAGTTTCTTCAGTTTTAATCTACAGTTCATAACCAATAGATTGTCGTCAGAGTCCACCTTTGTCCCTAGAAATATTTTAAAATTTAAAATCTGGTTCCTAAATCTCTGTATTAATTTTATAATCTCTCTGATACCTTTTAGTATCTCCAGGCTTCTTCCATGTATACAACCTTCTTTTATGTGTCTTGAACCAAGTGTTGGCTATGATTAAGTTGTGCTCTGTGCAAAATTCCACCAGGCGGCTTCCTCTTTCATTTCTTACCCCCAATCCATATTCGCCTACTACGTTTCCTTCTCTCCCTTTTCCTACTCTCTTATTCCAGTCACCCATGACTATTAAATTTTCGCGTCCCTTCACTACCTGAATAATTTCTTTTATCTCATCATACATTTCATCAATTTCTTCATCCTCTGCAGAGCTAGTTGGCATATAAACTTGTACTACTGTAGTAGGCATGGGCTTCGTGTCTATCTTAGCCACAATAATGCGTTCACTATGCTGTTTGTAGTAGCTTACCCGCACTCCTATTTTTTTAATTCATTATTAAACCTACTCCTGCATTACCTCTATTTGCTTTTGTATTTATAACCCTGTATTCACCTGACCAAAAGTCTTGCTCTTCCTGTCACCGAACTTCACTAATTCCCACTATATCTAACTTTAACCTATCCATTTCCGTTTTTAAATTTTCTAACCTACCTGCCCGATTAAGGGATCTGACATTCCACGCTCCGATCCGTAGATCGCCAGTTTTCTTTCTCCTGATAACGACGTCCTCTAGAGTAGTCCCCGCACGGAGATCCGAATGGGGGACTATTTTACCTCCGGAATATTTTACCCAATAGGACGCCATCATCATTTAACCATACAGTAAAGCTGCATGCCCTCGGGAAAAATTACGGCTGTAGTTTCCCCTTGCTTTCAGCCGTTCGCAGTACCAGGACAGCAAGGCCGTTTTGGTTAGTGTTGCAAGGCCAGATCAGTCAATCATCCAGACTGTTGTCCCTGCAACTACTGAAAAGGCTGCTGCCCCTCTTCAGGAACCACACGTTTGTCTGGCCTCTCAACAGATACCCCTCCGTTGTGGTTGCACCTACGGTACGGCCATCTGTATCGCTGAGGCACGCAAGCCTCCCCACCAACGGCAAGGACCATGGTTCATGGGGGGAGGGAGTATGTGATATGCAAGTAGAATAGCTAATTCACAGGATAAAATTAAAACCATATGGTCAGCTGTGAAGGAAGTTTCTGGTCAGTAGCACAAGGTCGACGATATAAAGTCACTTCGCAATAAAAATATTTCCGTTACTGATAAATCAGATACATGTACAGTATTTAACAATCATTTTCTGAGCATTGCTGGAGAATGAAATAAAAATTTAGTTGCTACACGGAATCATATAACTTTCGTGGCAAATAACTTTCCGACATTGATGTCTGAAATACTCCTCTGTGATACAGACAAGAGTGATATTGAGTCATTAATTAAATTACTGAAGACTAAGGACTCTCATGGATATGATGGAGTGCCTAGCAGAATATTAAACTACTGTGCTGCACATGTTAGCCCTGTATTTACCAATGTTTATAAATTTTCCTTTAAGAATGATCAGTTTTCTGAACGGTTAAGGTACTCAGTAGTAAAGCCGCATTATAAAAGGGGAGAAAGGGATAATGTAGATAATTTTAGACCTATTTCTATGGCATCAGTGTTTGCTAAAGCTATTGAAAAGTCTGTGTATGTAAAGATAATTGACCATTTTATAACACACGATTTGCTATCAATCGTACAGTTCGGATTCAGACGTCGTTTAAGAACTAAAAATGCTGTATTCTCTTTTCTCTGTGAGGTACTGGATGGGTTAAACAAAAGGTTTCGAACGCTAGGCATATTTTTTGATTTAACTAAGGCATTCAATTGGGATTATCACAAAATATTGCTCCAGAAGTTGGACCATTACGGAATACGGGGAGTAGCTGACAACTGGTTCACCTCTTACTTTAGCAACAGACAGCGAAAGGTCATTATTCACAATGTTGATAACGGCTGTGATGTGGGGTCTCAGGGATCAGTGTTGGGACCACTCCTGTTCCTCATTTATATAAATTAAATGCCCTCTAGTTTTACGGGTAATACTAAAATATTTCTGTTTGCTGATCACACTAGCTTGGTAGTAAAGGATGTTGTGTGCAACATTGACTCGGTTTCAAATAGTGTAGTACATGACCTCAGTTCATGTCTTGTAGAAAATAAACTAACGCTAAATCATAGTAAGACTCAGTTTTTACACTTTCTAACACAAAATTCAACAAAACCTGATGTTTTAATTTCACAGAATGGGCATGTTAGTGAAACTGAACAGTTTAAATTTCTAGGTGTTCAGATAGTAAGCTGTCGTGGAAAGCCCACGTTCAGGATCTTGTTCAAAGACTTAATGCTGCCATTTTTACTGTTCGAACGGTATCAGAAGTGAATGATTGTTCGACACGATAATTAGTCTACGTTGCTTATTGTCATTCGCTTACGTCATATGGTATTATATTTTGGGGTAACTCTTCCTGTTCTAAAAGGTTATTTTTGGCTCAGAAACTGACGGTTCCGGCAATAAGTGATGTAAGTTCCCGAACCTCTTGTCGACTTCTGTTCACCAGTCTAGGTATTTTGACACCGGCCTCTCAACGTATACAGGGTGGTCGATTGATCGTTGCCGGGCCAAATATCTCACGAAATAAGCGTCAAACGAAAAAGCTACAAAGAATGAAACTTGTCTAGCTTGAAGGGGGAAACCAGATGGCGCTATGGTTGGCCCGCTAGATGGCGCTTCCATAGGTCAAACGGATATCAACTGCGTTTTTTTAAAAATAGGAACCCCCATTTTTTATTACATATTCGTGTAGTACGTAAAGAAATATGAATGTTCTAATTGGACCACTTTTTTCGCTTTGTGATAGATGGTGCTGTAATAGTCACAAACATACAGCTCAAAATTTTAGACGAACAGTTGGTAACAGGTAGGTTTTTTAAATTAAACTACAGAACGTACGTACGTTTGAACAATTTATTTCGGTTGTTCCAATGTGATAAATGTGCCTTTGTGAACTTACAACTTCTGAGACCGCATGCTGTTACAACGTGATTACCTGTAAATACCACATTAATGCAATAAATGCTCAAAATGGTGACCGTCAACCACAATGCCTTTGTGCAATACGTGTAACGACATTCCTCTCAACAGCGAGTAGTTCGCCTTCCATAATGTTCGTACATGAATTGACAATGCGCTGATGCATATTGTCAGGCGTTGTCGGTGGATCACGATAGCAAATATCCTTCAACTTTCCCCACAGAAAGAAATCCGGGGACGTCAGATCCGGTGAACGTGCGGGCCTTGGTATGGTGCTTCGACGACCAATCCACCTGTCATGAAATATGCTGTTCAACACCGCTTCAACCGCACGCGAGCTATGTGCCGGACATCCATCATGTTGGAAGTGCATCGCCATTCTGTCATGCAGTGAAACATCTTGTAGTAACATCGGTAGAACATTACGTACGAAATCAGCATACATTGCACCATTTAGATTGCGATCGATAAAATGGGGGTCAATCACCCTTCCTCCTACAATGCCGCACCATACTTTAACCCTCCAAGGTCGCTGATGTTCCACTTGTCTCAGCCATCGTGGATTTTCCGTTGCCCAATAGTGCATATTATGCCGGTTTACGTTACCGCTGTTAGTGAATGACGCTACGTCGCTAAATAGAACGCGTGCAAAAAATCTGTCATCATCGTGTAATTTCTCTTGTGCGCCGTGGCACAACTGTACACGACGTTCAAAGTAGTCGTCATGCAATTCCTGGGGCATAGACATATGGTGCGGGTGCAATCGATGTTAATGTAGCATTCTCAACACCGACATATGTGAGATTCCCGATTCTCCCGCATCTTGTGTGATACTGATGTGCGGATTAGCCGCGACAGCAGCTTAAACACCTACTCGGGCATCATCATTTGTTGCAGGTCGTGGTTGACGTTTCACATGTGGCTTACACTTCCTGTTTCGTTAAATAACGTATCTATCCGGCGAACAGTCCGGACATTTGGATGATGTCGTCCAGGATACCGAGCAGCATACATAGCACACGCCCATTGGGCATTTTGATGACAATAGCCATGCATCAACACGATATCAACCTTTTCCGCAATTGGTGAACGGTCCGTTTTAACACGGGTAATGTATCACGAAAGAAATACCGTCTGTACTGGCGGAATGTTACGCGATACCACGTACTTATACGTTTGTGACTATTACAGCGCCATCTATCACAAAGCGAAAAAAGTGGTCCAACTAAAACATTCATATTTCTTTACGTACTACACGAATATGTAATTAAAAATGGGGGTTCCTACTTTAAAAAACGCAGTTGATATCCGTTTGACCTATGGCAGCGCCATCTAGCGGGCCAACCGTAGCGCCATCTGGTTTCCCCCTTCAAGCTAGAAGAGTTTCATTCTTTGTAGTCTTTTCATTTGATGCTTATTTCGTGAGATATTTGGCCCGGTCACTATCGATGGACCACCCTGTATACGTTCCTTACTGTCATTGTTTGGTAACAGTATTAACTTATTGCCAAGAATAAGCAGCTTTTACTCAGTTAATAATCAGCAGAAATCAAACCTGCATTCGGCTCTCACTTCTTTAACTCTGGTGCAGAAAGGTGTGCAGTACACTGCTGCGTCCGTTTTCGATAAGTTACCACAAGAATTCAAAAATCTTAGCAGTAATCCACGTACTTTCTAATCGAAACTGAAGAGTTTTCTCATGTGTCACTCCTTTTATTCTGTCGAGGAGTTCCTTGAAAAATTAAGGTGATTCTTGTTGTATTGTTGACTGCGTTTACTTGAACTTATGGCTTGACTTTTTTCGGTTTGATAAATGTTTATTTTTATCTGCTATTACTTTTGTGTTGTAATTTCATGTACTGGCACTTTCCATGACCTAATACATTTTCTGCTCAATTTGGTCCTACGGAACTTGTCGTGTAAATAAAAATTAAAAACTATTTTCGTAGAGCCTTTTTATCCGTCTCTCTCTCTCTCTCTCTCTCTCTCTCTCTCTCTCTGTGTGTGTGTGTGTGTGTGTGTGTGTGTGTGTGTGTGTGTGAGAATATTACTTATGGTTGGAATGTTCAAAGTAAAACGTTTTTTATCAAGTGTTAGAAACACTTTAATACGATTTATAAATGAAACATTATATTAGTAAAGTGTTGGAATAAACGTTTAAAACAAATTTAAATAATTTCAGTTCTACGCATTTTTACCCGATTACGGCGTGGGGGAGAGGGGTCCAATCGCATTTCACTAAATCTCATCAATCAAGGGGTCCAAATTTAAAAAACAAAAAACTCACGTAATTAGTGGATGTCCTTGCCTCTGGAAGCTGCGAGTGTGATGTTGCAGAGCCTTAGACTGTATTATTCGGTTTGGTAATACAGAAATGTAAGCCAGAACTCGGCTGAACAGCCAGAGTCACACCATTAATCGACAGAGTGATGAAGAAGCAGTGTAGCCTGAGGGCGGTGCGACGCCCACCCTCGTGACGTCAAACGAAGCGCAGAGTGAATTCCGTCCCGCCGCGGTGTTTTGTGGTCGGCCAGCCCGCTGCTTCTTCTCCCCCGCTATGCACGTCACCCCACCCCCTGCACGCCTCCCTCTGTGCCACAGGCCGCCCCCGCACACGAGAGGTTGTTAGAGTTATTTTTACGACCATTGTATTCCGGACGGGTCGCCCGCCGGTAACGATTTTGCGCCCGTGACGCCCCTCGCCAGCTGCCGGCGGGGCTCCCCACACCCCCCTGCTTCTCCCTCCCCTTTCATTCAACTCCATTTCTTTTCCTCTCCTTTCCAGTGTTACGCTCTACTTCCCCCAACTTCTTGTCGCCCATTTCCTAACCTTGAACCCCCCCCCCCCCCACCTTCCCCCGCGCCAACCCTCACCCCGACACGCATAACAATCAATTCCGTGTGCCACCGCTACACCCAGAGTACATCACCTTTCCTTCACTCATCATAACCGATGATTTATGAAAACCTGTAACTGTGTCATTAAGGTCTGAATGGTTCTGAAAATCCACCTCAAACAACACATTCGTGAAATGCCCTCAGTAATTGACCTTTCATTTTTTTATTGTACATACTATGTGATCAAAAGTATCCGGACCCCCACCCCCGCCCTCCCCCCCTCCCACCAAAATAATACGTTTGTCATATTAGGTGCATTGTGCTGCCACCAACTGCCAGGTAATCCATATCAGCGACCTCAGTAGCCATTAGACATCGCGAGAGAGCTGAATGGGGGGGGGGGGGGGGTCAACGGAAGCGTTCAATTCCACCCGTCTGCTTGGACCCATGACGTACGGGTGTTGTGGTGTGTGACGTCATCACGGCACGGAGATTATGAGTTGGTTGTGTTTGCAGTTGTCGTCTTTGATGGCGCCCTGTCTCTCTCTCTCTCTCTCTCTCTCTGTGTGTGTGTGTGTGTGTGTGTGTGTGTGTGTGTGTGTGTGTTGGCCGAACTACTTTGCAACGCCGGAATTTGTTGGTGGTAAGTAATTTTTTTTTGGGTCTATTTTTCTCGAGTTGTAACGAAATTTGTTGGTGGTAAGTCGTTGTTTCTTGGGTCTATTTTTCTCGAGTTGTAATATTTTGTGTGTTTATTGTGTATTGAATGTGTTTTAATTTACGTAGGGATGTTTGACTTTTGAATTTTTGAGCTGTTGTTGTTTTGCTTTTTGTAGTTTTAGGTGTTGGTCTGATTCCAGTTTTCGTAGTTTTTGCTGTAGGCATTGGTGTAGCTTGTCCCCTCACCAAAAACTCCCAAATTCCCGCGGCTGCCCCGTTAGTTTGATTGTATTTTTGGAGGGAGATGTTACCGTCTTATTTATACGTATTTGCGTGTTTTTTGCCGTCTGTATGTAGTGACATCATAGGCGCCATATTGGAGACGCTTAGAATAGCCATTTCTGCCATATTGATGACGCCATGGATCAAAGCAGACGGGTGGAATCGGACACTTCCGTAATCCCGAATGGGGCACACGGCGGAACCTACAGACTTCGAATGTGGTCAGGTGATTGGGTGTCACTTGTGTCATACGTTTGTACGTGAGAGTTCCACACTCCTAAACATCCCAAGGTCCACTGTTTCCAATGTGATAGTGAAGTGGAAACCTAAAGGTACACGTACAGCACAAAAGCGTACAGGCCGACTTTGTCTGCTAATTGACAGAAACCGCCAACAGTTGAAGAGGGTCGTAATGTGTAATAGGCAGACATCTATCCAGACCATCACACAGGAATTCCAAACTGCATCAGGATCCACTGCAAGTACTATGACACTTAGGCGGAAGGTGAAAAATTTGGATTTCATGGTTGAGCGGCTGCTCAGAAGCCACAAATCACGCCTGTAAATGCCAAACGACGCCTCGCTTGGTGTAAGGAGCGTAAACATTGGACGATTGAACAGTGGAAAAACGTTGTGTGGAGTGACGGATAACGGTACACAATGTGGCGATCCGTTGGCAGGATCTGGGTATGGCGAATACCCGGTGAACGTCACCTGCCAACGTGTGTAGTGCCAACAGTAATATTCGGAGGCGGTGGTGTTATGGTGTGGTCGTGCTTTTCATGGAAGGGGCTTGCATCCCTTGTTGTTTTGCGTGGCACTATCACAGCACAGGGCTACATTTAAGCAACTTCTTGCTTCCCACAGTTGAACAGCAATTCGGGGATGGCGATTGCATCTTTCAACATGATCGAGCACCTGTTCATAATTCACGGCCTTTGGCGGAGTGGTAACTGTGCAATACCATCCCTGTAATGGACTGGCCTGCACAGAGCCCTGACCTGAAGCCTACAGAACACCTTTGGGAAGTTTTGGAAGATCGACTTCGTACCAGCCTCACCGACCTACATCGATACCTCTCCTCAGTGCAGCACTTCGTCAGGAATGGGCTGCCTTTCCCCAGGGAACCTTCCAGTACCTGATTCAACATACGCCTGCGAGAGTGGAAGCTGTTATCAAGTTTAAGGGGGGGCGAACACTAGATTGAATTCCACCATTACCGATGGAAGGACAGGTTCGTGTCGCCCTCCATTTTCAGTCATGTGTGCGGGTATTTTTGATCACATTATGTACGTTAATGCCATTAAACCTTCACTTTGCTGATTAAAGACAACGTTGTTTGTACTTTCCTCTGAACCGTGTGATTATGTAGCTTTTCAGTCTCGTTTTCTATATGATCACTAAGAGAATTATTGTCTGTGATTTGCGTTTACCTTCCTTCCACAGTCGATCATCTTCCTAGTCGCACATGTGTTTCTACTCGTCGACATGCTGCTTAGTATACCCACTATAAAAGTTGTATTACTGATTGTTGTTAAACACTATAACATCGGTTTTATATGCATTGCAGTCATTTTGATTGGTGCAGTTGGGAACAATTATGCAGCTTCTGTTCGAAATTGGGAAATTCTGGGTTTGCACATGTGTACACCTTTCAGTTCAGTTCAGAGAGGCCATGAAGATTAGTGAGCAATTTGTACTTTCTATGACTGGGGTTAACTGGGTAAAACAAAATGTAATCAGCTCTAATAATGTATATTCTCTGAATTGAAAAGCCGGCCTGAGTGGCCGAGCGGTTCTAGGTGCTACAGTCTGGAACCGCGCGACCGCAACGGTCGCAGGTTCGAATCCTGCCTGGGGCATGGATGTGTGTGATGTCCTTAGGTTAGTTAGGTTTAAGTATTTCTTAGTTGTAGGTAAGTGATGACCTCAGAAGTTGAGTGCCATAGTGCTCAGAGCCATTCGAACCACTTTTGAATTGAAAAGTTTACATGACATTTTCATTGCTTCCCCTTAAGAGATTAGGTGATACTTTGGCAAACTACCCTCCCCCACCCGCCCCTTCCCCTTGTTTTGAACTCACATAATTAGAGGACGTCCCCCAACAAACATTTTATTTTCAGAACTTCATACAATACCGGAAAAAAATACGACACCGACTAGAACAAAGTCATTTTATTGTCTAATGAGGTGAACAAGATAGTTCATTATTGTAAAAGTATATGATAGCAAATTTGGACCAAATAAAAGACACATGTCACAGTAAAAGCTGACCAGACAGCCGCAGTGCTAGTTCTGCAAGGTTCGCAGGAGAGCTTCTGTAAGTTTGGAAGGTAGGAGACGAGATACTGGCAGAAGTAAAGCTGTGAGGACGGGGCGTGAGTCGTGCTTCGGTGGCTCAGTTGGTGGAGCACTTGCCCGCGAAAGGCAAAGGTCCCGAGTTCGAGTCTCGGTCGGGCACACAGTTTTAATCTGCCAGGAAGTTTCGGTCCAGTGACTGTACGGAAATGGGTAACAGTGAGACGACGCTACCTGCTGAGGTGGAGACAGGAGTTTACGGACTGGGTGGTGTGGAAGGAAGAGCTCCGTGAACGCGAAATGTCGAAGATAGTAAATGTTAATTATCAAGTTGAATTTCAAATATGTTATGAGAGCAGTACAGAGAGGCGGTATAGAAGTTGGCAGCTGTTGAAGTGTAATTTTGAAGATATGAGTAATATAAGAAGGTGAATTGCATCTCACTTCTTATTTATGTGGCGGAGTCAATGAGAGTGACAAGTTAATTTTCAGCAGCTTTATCTGCAGGTTGTGCAGAGGTGAAGTCTGAGCCAAATTGGAGGAAGAAGGCACCGAGATGCAGGACACAGACAAGCTGGACCCTATTAATAATACCTAAAGGCGACCGAATATTCAATAAACAACATTCATTGTATATGAGGGTTATTTGGAAAGTAAGGAACGACCGGTCGCGAAATGGAAAATACAGTGAAAACCTGATGAAGCTTTGCACAGATGTGTTGGGCACTGTGTCCAGTACGGCTATCGATCACATCATGTCGCTGTTTCCACATCTGAGCTCACAGTGAGAACGTAAAGATGTCTAGAAATTAGCGTCTCCTGCGATGTATGAGGGCCTGGCGAAAGATTTCGCCTGAAGCTATGCAATCCACATAACATAACTGTCATGCAGTTTGCTCTACACGGCAATTCTCGACCGCACACTAAGTCGGAGCGGCGAGTGTGTAGAGAAGTAGCTGCAAGGTGTAGCTAACCGTTGCAGATAAAACAGTATTGATTTTCACTGTCGTTTCTGTCGTGTTGGCGGAAGAGCCAACACAGTGTTACGAATGGAGGCCAAAGTCCACGCGTTTTAGCTCACGCAGGCTGGCGTGAGGAGGGAAGAACTATACTGACGTGAGGTCTGAACATGACAAGGAATGAGAATTCAGAAAGCGGACGTAATTAGTTTGATACTTAACTTTAATCCATTAATGATAAACGTCGCTCTTGACGGTACATGATTCACAATATTATCTGTTCAGAATACATTACTGAATATGGCGCCTTGGTAGGTCGTACCTGAAGGCTATGCTAAACTGTCGTCTCTGCAAATGAGAGCGTCTGTAGACAGTGAACCATCGCTAGCAAAGTCGGCTGTACAACTGGGACGAGTGCTATGGAGTCTCTCTAGACTAGACCTGCCGTGTGGCGGCGCTCGGTCTGCAATCACTGATAGTGGCGACACGCGGGTCCGACGTATACTAACGGACCGCGGCCGATTTAAAGGCTGCCACCTAGCAAGTGTGGTGTCTGGCGGTGACACCACAGTCCATTTCGCGACCTATCGTTATTTACTATCCGAATCGCCCTCATATAAAAGAAGTGTTCAGGTGTCAACTTATCTAAGTGTTTAGTGCATGAGGTGAAGCAAAACAAACCAGCACGCAGTCAACCAGAAACACTGCAAGCTGTATTCCACTCTCCAGTCCACTGTTTCTACAGCAGTGTAGCCATGCCTGGTGGTGTCAACCTGGCCATTACTTAGTCCTGCTGCGAGAAGACAGTTCCGAGTGCTCCCCGATGACAGAGCAGGTACAAACGTGCTACATTTCATCCCTGCATCATGTTTGGTCGGCGAGTGCCGCTCGCACAGTGTGTTGATTTTGACGTCCAGAACCTTGTCTACAGCTGTCGTAATGTTCCACAGATCACTGTTTAAAGCAGCGATACTCCACCTGTACATTGTGCCGCACGTGTGCAGCAATCCGTCGATACATTCCTGCAGGCCTATAATGTCGCCTTTCTCAAGTAGCCGAAGCTATTCAGTAGAAGTACTGCAACTGGGTAACCTCTTTTGATACTAGTCACTTGTCAGGATGAGCATTACTGCAAAGGGCATTTGATTCTAAAGCACTATGTCAGGGTGAAAATAGTAATTTAATTAATTTTTCTCTCTTAACAACATGTGGGCATGGTGGGTTCTTCCTTGGCTTGAGTATGAGGTAGAATGAAACAGCATTTTTACATCAGATAACTTTTATTGAAAGTTTTGTACAACTGTTTCCTTACTCGATGTTCTGGCTCGGAGAGCGGCAGCTGTGTCGTGTGCGAAGCCTTCTGCTGCGGCGTCTGATTACGCCTGGCGGTGTGTATCTCGTGTCGCCGTTTCGCCCAGTTGACTGGAGACGCGCATCGTGAGGTGGCCCGTTTAATTATTGAGAGCGAAGTCGTGCATCAGATGGTGATACCTTGGATGTGGCGTCCCAGTGTTTCTCTCTCTATGCGGCCGCGTGTGTTGTGCGTCGGCCAGCGGAGCGGCGCGGCGGGGAAAACCAGTGTCCCGGACTCGAACAATGGACTCCCGCTTGCCAGTCTTCGGCTGTCAGATCTTCATCCCAGCTCACAGGTGACTGCTGTTGTGAGGCCGTCTCCTTCCCGTCCTCACGAGTCACCCGGGTACGTAAAAATCAGACTTGAAATACCTTCTGACATCTGTCTTCTGGCGGTGAGGCTGCGGCTTGCTATTCCATCACAGCGGCGGACTCGGTGCTTCTGTGTACGATGTAGTCTCTTCCTGCATGACGGTCTTCAGCATCGACTGAACTGTACTGGAACTGAAAACTACTGTCGGGCCCACTGGGCCTCGCGTATTTATTTACTTCAGTTCACTGAACGTGAAGGACTTCACGGTCATTGTCTCTTCTGTCACGTTGAAAAGCTTCTCGAAGAATCGTCTTAACGTCGGTCATGGGCTCTTGGAATGTAGCTGAGGGCCTTTGATCACATGTGACAACTGAGCAACAGATGAGCCGGTCGGGCGATGCCCTGACGGCTGAATCGACAGCTTCCGCTTACGTGGGGACAGTGACGGCGTCTCCTGAACGTGCCGACTTGCAAGCGCCGGCCGTTGCCACTGCTGCTCTGCCCGCTGTTTGCCAGTGTTTAATTCTTCTAAACTAAACTAAGTTTTTCATTTATTTTCTAATTTCTACTTCACATTGATTTCACTAATTTATTTACCTATCTTAAGTACCACTCAACAGTACATACACTAACGGAAAAAACATTACAAAACTAAGTAGGAGTTATAAGACATAAACGAAAGCTGGTGTGTGTTTCTATGCCTGAAAGACCAAGTGTAGTCAGATTGGATAAAAGTCGCGCTACTACCGACGCTATGAGGGTGCAAATCAGGTTTTGTTAAATACACACTGTGACGGTCGTGAGCGTTGGTTAGCCTTGAGACTGGACGTGGTGAGTCGATGTTAGGAAGAATTCCTTTAAGGCGACAAGAAGTCATTATCAACACCTCACTGAGATTGTGAAATAGAGCCACGAGAAGCTGGATGTTCCTTCTGCGATGCTGCGGAAAGACTTTGGTCACTGTACATGACTGCTGGCAGCGGTGATTACGAGAATGTACGGCCGCAAGAAGACCAACCTTCCGGACGCCCACGTGGGGGAAGACCTTCGCGGTCGGCTTGTGCCTCTGGTGCATCGTACTGCATCTGCAGCAGCAGCTTGAGCAGCAGTCGGCACCACAGTGACGCAACGAACTTCGAGGGCAGCTCCCAGTCATATGCTCTCTGAGTTGCATTCCACTGACCCGAAACCACCGCCATTTGCGACTACAGCGGTGTCAAGTGAGACGGCAGGGTGCAGTTCTGTTGTGTTTTCCGATGAAAGTTTGTTCTGTCTCTGTGCCAGAGATGGCCGTGTCTTGGATAGCAGGAGGTCAGGTGAGGGCCTGCAACCAACCTGCTAGACACACTGGAGTTATGGTATGGCCTCCGATTTTGTTTGGTAGCAGTAGCACCCTCGTGGTTGTCCCACGCACTTTCACTGCAAAATTGTACGTCTTTTGTGCTGCCATTCGCGAACAGCATTCCATGGGGTGTTTTCCAATACGATAACGCTCGACCACGTAATGATGATGTAACCCGACATGCTCTACGAAGTGTCGACATGTTGCCTTGGTCTGCTCGATCACCAAATCTAGCCGAGCGCATATGGGTCATCATCGGACGAGAGCTCCAGCGTCATCCACATCTAGCATCAACCGTACCTGTATTGATCGACCAAGTTGCAACAGGCGTGGAACACCATCCCGCAAACTGACTTCTGTCACGTGTACAACACAATGGTTTCGATTTAGCATGCTTGCATTCAACATTCTACCGGTTACACCGGTTATTAATGTACTAGCATATCACATTCGCAAAGGCTTTTCTCTCGATTACATTCATCTGTGATCTTGAAATGTTAATCACTTAAACATATAATTTACACAAATGTATTTCCGCAATTTCATTACTCTACATTAATTAGTTTTTGAAATTGCGTTTTTCCGGTGAGTGTATTTGTCGTGTTCACCTCTAAACTCAGCACAGTTAATACCTGCAAAGTCAAAACAGACGACGCACACAGAGCCCTTCTGAGCGCCATCGTGAACTGAATGACCGTCACAAATGAATCAGTGACACTGCTACCATTCAGAATGACCAGGTACCACTGAACACAGTCCTTGAAAGTGCTGTAATTGATTTTTCTGGCAGCATGTAGTTATTGACCTGATGGTAATACACTACTGGCCATCAAAATTGCTACACCACGAAGATGACGTACTACAGACGCGAAATTTAACCGACACGAAGGAGATGCTGCGATATGCAAATGATTAGCTTTTCAGATCATTCACACAATGTTGGCGCCGGTGGCGATACCTACAACGTGATGACATCAGGAAAGATTCCAGACGATTTCTCATACACAAACACCAGTTGACCAGCGTTGCCTGGTGAAACGTTCCCGACTTTGATAAAGGTCGGATTGTTGCCTATCGGGTTATTGCTGCTCGCGTTGGTCGAGACCCAATGCCTGTTAGGAGATTATGGAATCGGTGGGTTCAGGAGGGTAATACGGAACGCCGTGCTGTATCCCAGCGGCCTCATATCACTAGCAGTCGAGATGACAGGCATGTTATCCGCATGGCTGTAACGGATCGTGCAGCCACGTCTCGATCCCTGTGTCAGCGGATGGGGACGTTTGCAAGACAACAACTATCTACACGAACAATTCGACGACGTTTGCAGCAGCACGGAGTGTCAGCTCGGACACCGTGGCTGCGGTTACCCTTGACGCTGCATCACAGACAGGAGCGCCTGTGATGGTGTACTCGACGACGAACCTGGGTGCACGAATGGCAAAACGTCGGTTTTTTCGGATGAATCCAGGCTCTGTTTACAGCATCATGATCGTCGCTTCCGTGTTTGGCGACATCGCGGTGAACGCACATTGGAAGCCAGTATGCGTCATCGCCATACTGGCGTATCACCTGGTGTGATCGTATGGGGTGCCATTGGTTACACGTCTCGGTCACCTCTTCTTCGCATTGACGGCACTTTGAACAGTGGACGTTACATTTCAGATGTGTTGCAACCCGCGACTCTACCCGTCATTCGATCCCTGCGAAACCCTACATTTCAGCAGGATAATGCACGACCGCATGTTGCAGGTCCTGTACGGGCCTTTCCGTATACAGAAAATGTTCGATTGCTGCCCTGGCCAGCACATTCTCCAGATCTCTCACCAGCTGAAAACGTCTGGTCAATGGTGGCCGAGCAACTGGCTCGTCACAATACGCCAGTCACTACTCTTGATGAACTGTGGTATCGTGTTGAAGCTGCAGGGGCAGCTGTACCTGTACATGTCATCTAACCTCTGTGTGACTAAATGCCCAGGCATATTAAGGCCATTGTTACGGCCAGAGGTGGTTGTTCTGGGTACTGATTTCTTAGGAACTATGCACCCAAATTGCCTGAAAATCTAATCACATGTCAGTTCTAGTATAATATATTTGTCCAATGAATACTCGTTTATCATCTGCAATTTTAATGGCAAGTAGCGTATTTTAAATTCTCTCATCATCTACTCTACAAGAGCTGTAATCATACGCTAAATGTTCTACAAAAAAGGTAAGCATTGGAGTTAAAACGGTTGTAAGTCAGGACGCACCGTATCTCATAGCGCGTACATTACACATGATTTATTTACGCAGTACTTGCGAATAACGGCACTTAGCAACTTCGAACAAATTTTGCATATAATTTCAAACCTTTTAGAAACTTTTTCTCGCTGACATGGCCCGGCCTCCATAAACTAATAAAAAGAAAAAAAAATCACCGCTTACTATGTTTCTTGCTATTCATGCAGTAAAACTGCAGTATCGTGCTTGACGTTATAATTTATTACTTCTTTACTGCCAGCTGCATTCGAAACTTTTTTTGTAGACGGTATACCACTGAATGCACCGGCAAAAGTATGTCACTGTACGACAGACGTTCGTGATTTTCTCTCGTTACGACGCTGAATTGTGAAACTCAAATCGAAGGTTCCGAAAACCCTCCCCCGTAGTGGTATAAAAGCATAGCGCCCTGCGATGCAGTCTGGGGCTCGACGACGCTTCAGACTGCGAGGTCTCGACACGTGCCGAAGACAAGGCGAGGGCCCAGAAACCCTTGTGACGGCTAAGATGGGCTGATGTTGTCATATCGGCACCAAATGTTCCGACGGAGATGGGGGACTGCTGAGGACACTGGACTCGCAAGCGGGAGGACGACGGCTCAAACCCGCCTCCCAGCATCTGATTTAGGTTTTCCGTCATATCCCTAAAACCCTGGAGATACTAAAAGGTATCAGATAGATTATATAATGGTAAGACAGAGATTCAGGAACCAGGTTTTAAATTGTAAGACATTTCCAGGGGCAGATGTGGACTCTGACCACAATCTATTGGTTATGACCTGTAGATTAAAACTAAAGAAACTGCAAAAAGGTGGGAATTTAAGGAGATGGGACCTGGATAAACTGAAAGAACCAGAGGTTGTACAGAGTTTTAGGGAGAGCATAAGGGAACAATTGACAGGAATGGGGGAAAGAAATACAGTGGAAGAAGAATGGGTAGCTTTGAGGGATGAAGTAGTGAAGGCAGCAAAGGATCAAGTAGGTAAAAAGACCAGGGCTCTTAGAAATCCTTGGGTAACAGAAGAAATATTGAATTTAATTGATGAAAGGAGAAAATATAAAAATGCAGTTAATGAAGCAGGCAAAAAGGAATACAAACGTCTCAAAAATGAGATCGACAGGAAGTGCAAAATGGCTAAGCAGGGATGGCTAGAGGACAAATGTAAGGATGTAGAGGCTTATTTCACTAGGGGTAAGATAGATACTGCCTACAGGAAAATTAAAGAGACCTTTGGACATAAGAGAACCACTTGTATGAACATCAAGAGCTCAGATGGAAACCCAGTTCTAAGCAAAGAAGGGAAAGCAGAAAGGTGGAAGGAGTATATAGAGGGTTTATACAAGGGCGATGTACTTGAGGACAATATTATGGAAATGGAAGAGGATGTAGATGAAGATGAAATGGGAGACACGATACTGCGTGAAGATTTTGACAGAGCACTGAAAGACCTGAGTCGAAACAAGGCCCCCGGAGTAGACAACATTCCATTGGAACTACTGACTGCCTTGGGAGAGCCAGTCCTGACAAAACTCTACCATCTGGTGAGCAAGATGTATGAAACAGGCGAAATACCCTCAGACTTCAAGAAGAATATAATAATTCCAATCCCAAAGAAATCAGGTGTTGACAGATGTGAAAATTACCGAACTATCAGTTTAATAAGTCACAGCTGCAAAATACTAACACGAATTCTTTACAGACGAATGGAAAAACTAGTAGAAGCCGTCCTTGGGGAAGATCAGTTTGGATTCCGTAGAAATACTGGAACACGTGAGGCAATACTGACCTTACGACTTATCTTAGAAGAAAGATTAAGGAAAGGCAAACCTACATTTCTAGCATTTGTAGACTTAGAGAAAGCTTTTGACAATGTTGACTGGAATACTCTCTTTCAAATTCTAAAGGTGGCAGGGGTAAAATACAGGGAGCGAAAGGCTATTTACAATTTGTACCGAAACCAGATGGCAGTTATAAGAGTCGAGGGGCATGAAAGAGAAGCAGTGGTTGGGAAGGGACTAAGACAGGGTTGTAGCCTATTCCCGATGTTATTCAATCTGTATATTGAGCAAGCAGTAAAGGAAACAAAAGAAAAATTCGGAGTAGGTATTAAAATCCATGGAGAAGAAATAAAAACGTTGAGGTTTGCCGATGACATTGTAATTCTGTCAGAGACAGCAAAGGACCTGGAAGAGCAGTTGAACGGAATGGACAGTGTCTTGAAAGGAGGATATAAGATGAACATCAACAAAAGCAAAACGAGGATAATGGAATGTAGTCGAATTAAGTCGGGTGATGCTGAGGGAATTAGATTAGGAAATGAGACACTTAAAGTAGTAAAGGAGTTTTGCTATTTGGGGAGCAAAATAACTGACGATGGTCGAAGTAGAGAGGATATAAAATGTAGACTGGCAATGGCAAGGAAAGCGTTTCTGAAGAAGAGAAATTACTTAACATCCAGTAAGTGTCAGGAAGCCGTTTCTGAAAGTATTTGTATGGAGTGTAGCCATGTATGGAAGAGAAACATGGACGATAAATAGTTTGGACAAGAAGAGAATAGAAGCTTTCGAAATGTGGTGCTAGAGAAGAATGCTGAAGATTAGATGGGTAGATCACATAACTAATGAGGAAGTATTGAATAGGATTGGGGAGAAGAGAAGTTTGTGGCACAACTTGACCAGAAGAAGGGATCGGTTAGTAGGACATGTTCTGAGGCATCAAGGGATCACCAATTTAGTATTGGAGGGCAGCGTGGAGGGTAAAAATCGTAGGGGGAGACCAAGAGATGAATACACTAAGCAGATTCAGAAGGATGTAGGTTGCAGTAGGTACTGGGAGATGAAGAAACTTGCACAGGATAAGGTAGCTTGGAGAGCTGCATCAAACCAGTCTCAGGACTGAAGACCACAACAACAACAACCCTAAAATCGCTCCAGGCAAATGCTGGAGTGGTTCGTTTGAAAGGACTCTGCTGATTTTCTTCCCCATACTTCCCTAATCCGAGCTTCTGCGGCGTCTCAAATGACGTCGTTGTGGACGGGACATTAAAACACTAATTTCGCTGCTTCTCCTAATCGGCACCAAATGTGACCACAATTCTGTCCGACGCCACCGTGGACTTGACACACGTTGGGAAGGTCGCCACAGGCCCTCTTACACACTATGTGATCAGAAGTATCCGGACAACCCCAAGAACACATGTTTTTCATATTAGGAACACTGTGCTGCCACCTACTGTCAGGTGCTCCATATCAGCGACCTCAGCAGTCATCAGACATCGCCAGAGAGCAGAATGGGGCGCTCCGCGGGACTCACGGACTTCGAACGTGATCACGTGGTTGGGTGTCACTCGTGTCATACGTCTGTACGCAAGATTTCCACACTCATAAACATTCCTAGCTCCACTGTTTCCGATGTGATAGTGAAGTGGAAACGTGAAGGGACACGTACAGCACAAAAGCGTACAGGCCGACCTCGTCTGTTGACTGCCGAGACCGCCAACTGTTGTAGAGCCTCGTAATGTGTAACAGGCAGACATCTATCCAGACCATCACACAGGAATTCGAAACTGCATCAGGATCCACTGCAAGTGCTATGACAGGCAGGAGGTGGAAAAACTTTGATTTCATGGTCGGGTGGCTGCTCATAAGCCACACATCACGCCGGTAAATGACAAACGACGCCTCGCTTGGTGTAACGAGCGTAAACATTGGACGATGTAACATTGGAAAAACGTTGTGTGGAGCGACGAATTACGGTACACAATGTGGCGATCCGATGGCAGGGTGTGGGTACGACGAATACCCGGTGAATGTCATCTGCCAGCGTGTGTTGTACCAGGACTAAACTTCGGAGGCGGTGGTGTTACCGTGTGTGTGGTCATGTTTTTCATGGAGAGGGCTTGCGCCCCTCGTTGTTTTGCGTGGCTCTATCGTACCACAGGCCTACACAGATGTTTTAAGCACCTTCTTGCTTCCCACTCTTGAGAGCAATTTTGGGATGGCGACTGCATCTTTTAACACGATCGAGCACCTGTTCATAATGCACGGCCTGTGGCGGAGTGGTTACACGACAATAACAC
Source organism: Schistocerca cancellata (assembly GCF_023864275.1). Lineage (NCBI taxonomy): Eukaryota > Metazoa > Arthropoda > Insecta > Orthoptera > Acrididae > Schistocerca > Schistocerca cancellata. The sequence continues at coordinate 15,508,425 of NC_064637.1, forward strand.
CCTTGTAATCGACTGACCTGCACAGAGTCCTGACCTTTACTAAGGTGCCGTGACCAGGGCATAATTCCGAAGTTTGTCAGATTAGTAGATTTTATAAAATCGACGTCTATGAATAAGATTTTAACAAAAGCTGGTTCTGCTATTGTTAAGGAGAGCATCCACTTTACTCGCAAAAAATTAGACCTGGTTTCTGAAGAACTTTATCGCCTGCACCTGAAGATGTCTGTGGTGATACCCTATGATTCTTGGATTAATGGTACAACTTGGGCCAAATCAGACTGGATTCGTGAGGTGGCCACATCCAGACAGACTGCAAAATTTGGTCGACTGAAGACGACATCGCAGCGAGAAACTGTTATTCGACGCCCTGTCATTAATATGACAGGTAGAGATCTGGACGACGCTACGATGATGGTTTTGAGTAAGGGACTGAATTTTGCATCCACACCACAGGTCCTGCCATTACCTTCGTTTATCAGTGCCACTGAAGAAGCGGTTCGACGACTTCCCTCGGATTCAGAAGAGGAAATAAGACGTGAAACATGCCGTGCAATTACAAAGGCTCGTCCACAAACGAGCAATTTATCTGTGGCAGAGAAGGCTGCACTACGTAAGCTTCGCCAGGATACTCACACGGTGGTACGCCCAGCGGATAAAGGGAATGCTACTGTTTTACTGTCTCGGGACGAATACCATGATAAAATGTACAATTTATTGAGTGACAGCATGTACCGGAAGATCAGCAGGGATCCCACTAATCAAGTGACGAAGAATGCTTCGTTTCTGAATGATTCTCCCTTCCCACCAGAAGTTGTTCGGAGACTGAAGCCAAGTGGTCCGGTGCCTCTTAGACTTTATGGTCTACCAAAGGTCCACAAGAAAGATGTTCCTCTCCGCCCGACAGTGGGTAACGTAGGCTCTCCGACCTATTACGTTGCCAAACACCTGGCATCGTTCTTGAGGCCTCTTGTGGGAAAATGTGTTCACCACATAAGAAACTCTGCTGATTTCATTGTTGTTGTTGCTGTAGTCTTCAGTCCTGAGACTGGTTTGATGCAGCTCTCCATGCTACTCTGTCCTGTGCAACCCTCTTCATCTCCCAGTACCTGCTGCAGCCTACATCCTTCTGAATCTGCTTAGTGTATTCATCTCTTGGTCTCCCTCTACGATTTTTACCCTCCATGCTGCCCTCCAGTACTAAATTGGTGATCCCTTGATGCCTCAGAACATGTCCTACCAACCGATCCCTTCTTCTAGTCAAGTTGTGCCACAAACTCTTCTTCTCCCCAATTCTCTTCAATACCTCCTCATTAGTTATGTGATCTACCCATCTAATCTTCAGCATTCTTCTGTAGCACCACATTTAGAAATCTTCTATTCTCATCTTGTCTAAACTATTTATCGTCCATGTTTCACTTCCATACATGGCTACACTCCATACAAATACTTTCAGAAACGACTTCCTGACACTTAAATCAATACTCGATGTTAACAAATTTCTCTTCTTCAGAAACGCTTTCCTTCCTTCCGCCAGTCTACATTGTATATCCTCTCTACTTCGACAATCATCAGTTATTTGGCTTCCCAAATAGCAAAACTCCTTTACTACTTTAAGTGTCTCATTTTCTAATTTAATTCCCGCAGCATCACCCGACTTAATTCGACTACAGTCCATTATTCTCGTTTTGCTTTTGTTGATGTTCATCTTATATCCTCCTTTCAAGACACTGTCCATTCCGTTCAACTGCTCTTCCAAGTCCTTTGCTGTCTCTGATAGAATTACGATTTCATCGGCGAACCTCAAAGTTTTTATTTCTTCTCCATGGATTTTAATACCTACTCCGAACTTTTCTTTGGTTTCCTTTACTGCTTGCTCAATATACAGATTGAATAGCATCGGGGATAGGCTACAACCCTGTCTCACTCCCTTCCCAACCACTGCTTCCCTTTCATACCCCTCGACTCTTATAACTGCCATCTGGTTTCTGTACAAATTGTAAATAGCCTTTCGCTCCCTGTACTTTACCCCTGTCACCTTCAGAATTTGAAAGAGAGTATTCCAGTCAACATTGTCAAAAGCTTTCTCTACGTCAACAAATGCTAGAAACGTAGGTTTGCCTTTCCTTAATCTTTCTTCTAAGATAAGTCGTAGGGTCAGTATTGCCTCACGTGTTCCAACATTTCTATGGAATCCAAAGTGATCTTCCCCGAGGTCGGCTTCTACCAGTTCTTCCATTCGTCTGTAAAGAATTCGCGTTAGTATTTTGCAGTTGTGACTTATTGAACTGATATCATTAGTAAACTGAAATAATTGAAAATGAACCCTTATGATACATTAGTTAGTTTCGATGTGGTGTCTTTATTCACAAACGTTCCTCTTCCAGAATCTCTACAACTTACTGAAAGAAGTTTTTATAAAGAGATTTCAGCTTTACTCAACCATGTTTTGACCTCTACATACTTCTTATTTAACAACGAATGTTTTGAACAGACGGACGGAGTCGCCATGGGTAGTCGCTTATCACCTCTGGTGGCCAATTTATTTATGGAAGACTTCGAGGAGAAGCCGCTTGAATCTGCTGACGTGAAACCCACACGGTATTGTGGAGGTATGTTGATGACATCTCTGTGGTTTGGCCCCATGGGTAAGATAACTTGCAATACTCCCTTCACGATCAAATAAAGTTCACAACGGAAATTGAAAAGGAGGGATGCCTTCCATTCTTGGATTCTGGTTCGGCGCGGAGAGGATAGCACTTTGGGACGTGAAATATATCAGAAGCCGACACACGGATTTGTATTTACGTGCAAATAGCTGCCACCATCCTGCCCAGACGATGAGTGTTGTCCGAACTTTGACCCACAGAGCGCAAATTATGTCTGACGAAAGCAGTCTGCAAGATGAACTTTCCCACTTGCAGAGAGTGTTTGAAGACAATGGGTACTCTCCACAGCAAATAGAGAAGGCAGTGGAAATGAAACAGAAAGAGGCCACAAAGAAAGGAGAAGAAGACGGAGAAACCTTTAAACCGATGGCCTTCCTGCCATATGTGGGTAGCCTCTCATCAAAAGCAGGACGGATTCTCAGCAGACACAAAATAAAAGTGATTTTTCGTCCTCCACTCAAGACAGCTGCACTCGTGGGCTCCGTCAAAGATGATTTGCTGCTCCGAAAATCTGGAGTTTACAAAATTCCATGTGAATGTGGCCATTCTTACACTGGATAAACAACTCGTACTGTGCAAGAAAGATGTACAGAATACCGGAGGTACACACGACTTTTAGAACCTAATAAGTCGGCTGTGGCAGAGCACTGTATTGACACTAGTCACAGTATGTTGTATTATATTGTATGACAACGTCGAAATTTTGGCAATTACTTCATCTTTTTGGGACTCTCTAGTCAAGGAGGCAATTGAAATTCGCTTGACGTCGAATTTAATTAACAGAGATAGTGGTTTCAGCCTTGATAAATCATGGAATCCGGCACTTAGTGTAATAAACTCACAAAGACGCTGTCACAGTGCAGCTCACAATGATATATCGATACGCCAACAGAGATCGACTGGGGAGTCATAGATGTAAGTTGCGCATTGTCCACGTCTTTGCCGCCGACCAACGTCTCTGGCGCACTTGCATCTGTGGCCGCATACGCAGTTGCACGGTACACGAGTGTAAAGGGACGAAGCGAGCACTGGAGCGGCCAAGACCCAGGCGGTCATTGTAGGCAAAACCACCCCTTCCTTCCGTCTCCTAGACTTCTATATCACCATTTATGGCCGTCCTATCACCCTCAAGTAGCTTGGCGTCACCCTTGACCACCGCCTGTCCTGGAGACCCCCATCTCCGGACTATCCAAGCCGAGGCACGCTCCCATCTCTGTCTCCTCAAGCTCCTTTCTAGCCACGCGTGGGGTCTGGACCCCTCCACCGTGCTCCACACCTATAAATCCCTCATCCGCCCTATGCTCTGCTAAGCCCACCCCGCCTGGATCTCTGCCCCTCCTGCCTTTCACATATCGCTTCAAATCCTAGAACGCCACGTGCTCCGCCTCACCCATCCGTCTCTCCTCCCCCACAGGGATCCTTTACGACCACATTCCATTCCCACACCTTGTCCTTTTCCTCGAACGGATACGGATCCTCTTCGTGTCCTGTAAACTCGATCCCCCTCGCCCACTTCTCTTCCCCACCCTCTCCCACCCCCGTCCGCTGCCGTGCCTGCATTCCTACGTCCCTCCTGCTCTCCATCTCACCACTCTCCACACCCTCGCCCACCAACTCCCCCTCCCTGATGATGCCCTCATCCCCTCCATCTACCCCTCCTACCAACTTTGATCCTCCCCTACCACACCCTGTGTTTTTTCTCAAGGGCAGCCTCTCTTCCTTCTCTCCCTCGTCCCTCCCTCCTCCCCCTGAGCTTCCCCTACCCCCCAACCTTCTTTCCTCCCCCTCCCATCTCCTCTGCCACTGGCATCTCCATCCTCCCCTCCTCCCCCATCTCTTCCCCTTTGCCAGGTCCCCAGACTCGTACACGTACAGTGAACATTCCCGCGCCGGAGATCATCACCGTCGCTTCTTTGTGCGTGCCTTCGTGTTAGTGCTTTAGTGTTTCACCGCCCACGCTCCATCGTTTCAGTTATCAGTGTTCGTGTACAAGTGCTGAACGTTTTTTATTTTACTACACCTGTGTACGGCTCCGTCTTTTTTACTCATGTGTCTACTGTTTTCTGTCCATCATTATGTTTTTCTGTGTCTTCCTCGTTTGTCTATGTATTGCCTGTGGCCGAAGAGTTACGTAATATTGCCGCTGCCGGCCTACCTTTGTACAATGTGTTAAAATAACAATGAAGTAAAAAAACTGGAGCGGCAGTCTTGTGGCTCACTCTGAATATGGCTGAATGTTATACGGCCGAAATATTAGAAGAAGAAGGAAATTCTTGCGGCTGCACACCCGAAACTTAATGGAACAATTTAGTGTATTGTGAGCAACCGAACCGACTGTGTTAATTTCCGAGAAAACCCTCATGCCTTTACAGTGATTTCCGCTCCTGTAGCATTACGAGACGTCGGTTGTAAGAGGCGGCCTGCCCGGTGTGCCCGCAGGTTTCGAGGGCGAGGAGATGTGGAACCCGAACACGAACGTGTCGGAGGACTGCCTGTACCTGAACATCTGGGTGCCGCAGCGGCTGCGGCTGCGCCACGCCGCGCCGCCGTCGCCCGGCGCCGCCCCCGGCGTGCCCATGCTGGTGTGGATCTACGGCGGCGGCTACATGAGCGGCACCTCCACCCTGGAGGTGTACAGCGCCGACCTGGTGGCCGCCACCAGCGACGTCATCGTCGCCTCCATGCAGTACCGCGTCGGCGCCTTCGGCTTCCTCTACCTGCCCGACATCGGCGACGGAGAGGAGGCGCCGGGCAACGTCGGCCTCTGGGACCAGGTGCGCCAAGCGTCTAATAAAATGAAACTTCCTGCCAGATTAAAACTGTGTGCTGGCCCGAGACTCGAACTCGGGACCTTTGCCTTTCGCGGGCAGGTGCTCTACCAACTGAGCTACCCAAGCACGACTCACGCCCCGTCCTCACAGCTTTACTTCTGCCAGTATCTCGTCTCCTACCTTCCAAACATTACAGAAGCTCTCCTGTGAAGCTTGCAGAACTAGCACTTCCGGAAGAAAGGATATTGCGGAGACATGGCTTAGCTACACACTGGGGGATGTTGCCAGGAGAGCTTCTGTAAAGCTTGGAAGGTAGGAGACGAGGTACTGGCAGAAGTAAAGCTGTGAGGAGGGGGCGTGAGTCGTGCTTGGGTAGGTCAGTAGGTAGAGCACTTGCCCGCGAAAGGCAAAGGTCCCGAGTTCGAGTCTCGGTCCGGCACACAGTTTTAATCTACCAGGAAGTTTCGTGTCGCTGAAGAGTGAAAATCTCATATAAAATGGATTTTCACCTCCTTGTGTTTTACCTGTTTGCAGTTAAAAAGTCGGCCGGGGTGGTCAAGCGGTTCTAGGCGCTAGTGTGGAACCGTGCGACTGCTCCGGTCGCAGGTTTGAATCCTGCCTCGGGCATGGATGTGTCTGATGTCCTTAGGTTAGTTAGGTTTAAGTAGTTCTAAGTTCTAGGGGACTGTTGACTTCAGAAGTTAAGTTCCATTGTGCTCAGAGCCATTTTTTTCCAGTTAAAATTGTTGGATGATAGGTTCGCCAGTTATGCAAAACACCGTTTTTTCCACGTTCCCAAACATGTTGCAGCCCCTCTGTAGCATCATCAGTGGATTTGTGTTTTATTCAGTCTGTAATGTGAACTTTTTTACCAAATGATTACAAAAGTATGGGAATATTTAGTTGAAACTACAATTTGTTTCTTTTAGTTAATACTTTTACATTCGGTTTTCATAGTTATGCAGGACCACTTGCGTATTATTTCTTACAAGTGGCTTGTCATCTACAACGAAACCATGTTGATGAGAAAATTTGTTGGTAGTTAACCTGTCATTTAATGCTTCAAACTTTGATTAAAATGGTTCAAATGGCTCTGAGCACTATGGGACTTAACTTCTGTCATCAGTCCCCTAGAACTTAGAACTACTTAAACCTAACTAACCTAAGGACATCACACGCACCCATGCTCGAGGCAGGATTCGAACCAGCGACCATAGCGGTCACGCGGTTCCAGACTGTACCGCCTAGAACCGCTCGGCCACACCGGCTGGCAAACGTTGATTAGTTAGCCGCGATATTTCGCCCATGTATTCGTTTTTACTTACGTTTTTGTTTGGCTAGCCCTTTTTTGTCAGCATCCTGATTAGGTGTTGTGAAGCACCTGTATTTTACGAATTTGATCGTAGAAAGCACTTAACACTTCACCTAACGACATTGTAATCGTGGTTGTTGTGTGTCCCAGCCCAGTCACTGTCCATCTGTTCCCAAGTGAATTTGGCGCCAAATTTGGATTTCGTTTACATTTTATCTGTGTGTTCTGTGTGTGTGTGTGTGTGTGTGTGTGTGTGTGTGTGTGTGTGTGTGTGTGTGTACGTATGTGTGTCCATGTGTGTATGTGTAGACCTTTTAACTGTTCTGTTGTATTTTCTGGAAAGTTCTTTTAATGCGTTAAATAGTGTGCCTTTGCTGAGTGCAATGTATTCATTTGTGACCTGTTTTCCTTCTCATATTGCCTTCTGTATGTGGAAGTTTTCCTCAATCGTTAATTTGCTGTATACTCTGTGTCTGGGTTTTAGTATTCTTAAGTCTGTTTCTGTTGTAATTGGGTGGTGATTGTGGACTATTAGGTACTCAGCAAATGTGCTAATCGAGCTTTTGCTTTTAAAGCTTTCTTTATGTCTGTCCAACTACAGTAGAAACAGACTTAAGAATACTAAAGCCCAGCTACAGCCTACACAGCAGGCTGACCATTGAGGAATACTTCCATACACAGAAGGCAATAGCAGAAGGAGAACAGGCCATAAATGAATACATTACACTCTGCAAAGACACACTAATTAACACATTAAAGGAACTTTCAGAAAAGACAACAGAAAGAACTCAAAAGTCTACGCGCGCACAGTATATATATATATATATATATATATATATATATATATATATATATATATATATATACTCTGCAAAGAATCGCCATTTTACACACTAAAGGAAAACCACGTAAAAGACAACGCAAATAGCTAAGAAGCTTAGAGAACATACACACACACACACAAAGATAAGATGTAAACAAAACCTAAATTTGGCGCCAAACTCGCTGGTGAACAAATGAACTCTGACTGGGCTGGGACACGCAACAACCACGATTACAGCGTGGTCAGGTGAAGTCTTAGGTGCTCTTTAAGACCAAATTTCGGAAAATGTGTTATATTTACGTGTCCTTCGCAACACCTCATCATGATGCTGACAAAAAGGGGCTTGCCACACAAGAACGTAAGTAAAAACGAATGCATGCATGAAATATCGCGACAAACTAATTTATCGTTTAAAGCATAAAATGATAGGTTAACTGCCAACAAAATTTCTCATCAACATAATTTGGTTGCAGATGACAAGTGGTCCTGCAAAACCATGCAAACCGAATGGAAAAGTTTTAACTAAAAGAAACAAATTGTTGTTTGAAGCAAATTTTTCCGTAATTTTGTAATCATTTGGTAAAAATGTTCACAGCTTGTCACGAAGTGTGTATACTAGCTTATAATTAACATCACTAACGAAGACAATCCATGTTTTTAAAAACAATTTGTGCGCTAGGAGTGAAGCTATGGAAGAAAATAGCTGTAGCCAATGCCATCAGTCCGGCTTGAAGATTTTACTACAGAACTAACTCCAGATCTCTCGCCACATTCAGTATATACTTGTTTCGATGTTTTTATTGTGACAGGTACATGACGACCACGAGAAGCTATGAACTTCTGCTAAACTTAATTCTATAATGACTAGTCCCTAGGCGACTTCTAACTGCTAATGGCAAAAATTAAATATTGTACCATTACGAAAGCGCCTAATGACTAGTTACTTAAGACACGAAGCAAAACGAGAGATAAAGTGAATCGGAAAAGCCATGCATGGTTAGACACATCACAAAGTGCACGTTAGTACTGCATGACATCGATAATATAGAGGAAGATATGAGAGGGATTTTATCCCAGTTAAAATGTTCTGACGTGTCTTAAAGTACATTGTGTTTACTACGCTAAGCTTTTCTATGAAATATGAACTATCGAAAATGTTTGTTTTTTAAATGTAATTTTTGTAGCAAAATGTATCGTCATATTATGTATCAATCTGTGCTGTTAAATGCTTTAATTATTGGCTTCTCAGTTTTTTACACGTCATGTGATCATTGCCAAAATAAATGAAGTAGTATCCACGCTTAAGGTTCCTGTGAAGATATAATCAATGCATGTTGCAAACATATTTGCAATTACTGTTCGTCAGAAAATTTGGTTTTCTTTGTTATTCTGGGAGAACGTAAATTGAGCAGTATAGGAAGCATGCTGAAAAGTAATACCTCCGAATTTATTATGTGAAAATTCTTAAAGCTTTTCAAATGTAAAAAACGTTATTGACATACCGCATGCTTATCGTTTGTGTATACATATTTGTTTCTCAACGTAATCTCCCTGGCGACGAACACATTTCTCCCAATGTGAGACAGGTTTGTTGGTACCCACACTGACTTTGTTGACGGAGTCATAACCTCACCTCTGTTTGCACCGCTTCGTCACTATCAAAGTGAAGTCCTCGAAGGTATTCTTCAAGTTTTGCAAACAGATGAAGTTACGTTGGCGCAAACTAGGAGCTCTATGGAGTGTGATTGATGACAGTGGACCCAAGACGTCGGGTTGTTCCAAATGTCGCAGCGCTCGTGTGTGCTCTTCCATTGTCATGTCGAAGAAGAGGAATATACACGTGTGGACGAACTCTTCGAATTCGAAACTCGATTACAGCGTGATGTTTTCTACCCACCGACGTAGTTATGTTACACGTTCTCATGTTCGGAGCACTCTTAGACATAAAGAATAAAGGTGCAGAATGATAATAACGTTTGTTTTATTTAAAAAGCCTTAGGAGTTTTCACATAAGAAATTCGGAGACGTTATCTTAGATCACGCCCTCGTCGCATATAAATGTCAAACGTTGTGTTCTGATGAGTATAATTTCAGCCACCCGTATTGTTTGTGACGTTTGAGCGTGTAAATTAGAGGATGTCCGGGAAGTAGGCACGAATAGTAAGTGCTGTACAACATGCAAAGTTTATTGAAAATGTAATGGGTTTTTTCCATTTTTTTACAAAGACATTAAGTAATTTCTCCCATTTATGCATGAAAAATTATATCCCCCATATGAGCACCCAAGGCCGCGCGGCAACGAGCAATTAGTTCTCGATGACGCGTTCTCAAACCTTTTAATTTCATCTTTCAGTTGGTGCATTGCTTGTGGTTTTTTTCAAAATGGTTCAAATGGCTCTGAGCACTATGGATTTAACATCTATGGTCATCAGTCCCCTAGAACTTAGAACTACTTAAACCTAACTAACCTAAGGACATCACACAACACCCAGCCATCACGAGGCAGAGAAAATCCCTGACCCCGCCGGGAATCGAACCCGGGAACCCGGGCGTGGGAAGCGAGAACGCTACCGCACGACGACGAGATGCGGGCTTGTGGTTTGTTCACGTACACTTTTGATTTCAGAAATCCTCAGAAAAAAGTCACAAGGCGAAATATCGCATGATATGGTAGGCCATTGCTGGTTGCCACACAGAGAGCCAATTTTTTGAGGAAAGTTTTCATTTAGCAGAGCAATGGTGCCACTGGATGTGTGACATATCGCACCATCTTGTTAAAACTTAAAATCGTCATTTTGCTGAGTAAGAGGGAGAAGCATGTTTCGGTGACGGCCGCCGTTCACACTGACAGCAGCTGCCTCATCATTTTCAAGGAAGCGTGGGCCGATCACTCCGCCTGCGCAGAGCCGTGCGTTGTGGACGCATCTCATCTGCCACAGGCACTCGCAGATTTTCGTTACCCCAAAGTCTGCAGCCTCGTTTTCGGACATACCCACTGAGGTGGAAGTGCGCCTCATCTGAGAAAATTATTCTTTTTGTGAAGTTCTCGTTGTCCGCCTGTCGAGCCAAGACCCACTGAGCAAATCGATGTCTCTTTCCATGATCGGCAGGCTTCAACTCTTGTTGAAGATTAATCTTGTACCCACGCATTTTCAGATCTTTCGAAAGAATTTCATGCAGTGAATTGGGTGATAAATTCGATTGTTGAGCTCGTTGGCGAACCGATTTTCTGCGGCTTACGGTCAAACTGTCACACAGGACAGCAATGTTTTCTCGCGTTTGAGCAGAGCGTGGTCGTCCTGTTTCCTTAACGTTTGAAACAGAACTCTTGGTCTCAGATTGCCAGATCAACTTTCGAAGTGGTGATCCGCTTGGAGCAGCATTACGTCGGAGCGTCTCACGTGATTCAAGAAGGGTTGCCGTGGGACTTTCATTGTTCTTGTAACAACTTTTTATCACTTGGAGACTTTGCTCAGTTGTCATCTACTCCATGACGAAGATAAACATCAAACAACAATGCTGACCACACAAAAGCTATCAGGCTGGTAATGGGAACGATCGGAGACAACAAACATGAGGAAACCACGGCTGTCAACCGTCACATGACAAAATGGCGCAAAATTCAAATTCGTCCTTACTTCCTGGACACACCTTATTACAGTAGCCATTACTTGACAGACAGTACTGCAGTACCCGATACACGGCAGCATACAAAAGCTATCAGGCTACTAGTGGCAAGAATTGCAGGTAACAAACATGAGAAAACCAAGGCTGCCAACCGTCACATGGGAAAATGGCGCAACATTAAAATTCGTCCTTACTTCCTGGACGCTCCTTATTACAGTAGCCATTACTTGACAAACAGTACTGAAGATGTACACGGCAAATTTCGTTATTATACACTCATAGTCATAAATTAAAGATAATATTGATACATGGCGAAACAACGCTCTGTTGGTATGACCAACGCTCGGGGTATGACCATGCGGTGCATTTGACCTGCGGTCGTCGCACGGTGGCGCTGGCAGCAGCCCACATAAGCAGAGGTGCGTTGGTGCATGTCAGACTATGGTTCAGCGACTAAGTGTGCAGACTTTTTCAGACGTGCTAGTGGTGACTGCGTGTTGAAAATAGCGCAAAGAACACATATTGATGACGTTATGAGGGGTAGAATACTAGGGCGACTGGAGGCTGGTCAAACAAAGCAGGTCATAGCACGGGCGCTCCGTGTGCTACAAAGTGTGATTTCAAGATTATGGCAACGATTCCAGCAGACAGAAAACGTGTCCAGGCGCTACGGTACGGGACGTCCACCGTGTACAACACCACAAGAAGACCGATATCTCACCATCAGTGCCCGCAGACGGCCACAGAGAACTGCAGGTAGCCTTGCTCGGGACCTTACCGCAGCCACTGGGACAGTTGTCTCCAGACACACAGTACAGGCGACTGAACAGACATGGTTTATTAGCCGAGAGACCTGCGAGGTGCATTCCACTGACCCCTGGTCACAGGAGAGGCCGTAAAGCCTGGTGTGAAGAACACAGTACATGGTCATTGGAACAGTGGTCCCAGGTTATGTTCACGGACGACTCCAGGTATAGTCTGAATGATTCTCGCCCGGTTTTCATCTGGCGTGAACCAGGAACCACATACCAACCCCTTAATGTCCTTGAAAGGGACCTGTATTGAGATCGTAGTTTGATGGTGTGGGGTGGGGTTATGATTGGTGCACGTACACCCCTGCATGTGTTTGACAGAGAAACTGTAACAGGTCAGACATATCGGGATGTCCGCGTTTTCAGGGCTGCAGTGGGTCCCACCTTACTCCTGATGGATCATAACGCACGGCCCCACCGAGCTAACATCGTGGAGGAGTACCTAGAAAGGTTTCGGGCGAATGAAGTGGCCTGCCTATACTCCAGGCCTAAACCCCATCGAGTACGTCTGGGATGCTCTTGGTCGACGTTTCGCTGCACGTCTTCAAACCGCTAGGACACTTCAGGAGCTGGTGCAAGAATGGGAGGCTATACCCCAGCAGCTGCTCGACCACCTGATCCAGAGTATGCCAACCCGTTGCGCGGCCTGTGTACGTGTGATCATATCCCATATTGATGTCGGGGTACATGCGCAGGGAACAGTGGCGTTTTGTAGCACATGTGTTTCGGGACGGTTTTCTCAACTTATCACCAATACCGTGGACTTACAGATCTATGTCGTGTGTGTTCCCTATGTGCCTACAGGTATGTTATTAGTGCCAGTTTTGTGTAGTGCCACGTTGTATGGTACCAGATTCTGCGATTATACTTAAATTATGAGTGCAATATCCGATAGATGGTCTGAAACGCGGTGCACAGGAGGATAGGGGTTGTGAGTTTAGCCAGTTTCTGCTACAATGAGATCCTGTGATGAGTGCTAAAAGGAACGTGTGAAATGGGCACAGAGGGGACTAGTGGCAGCCACTTGTAAAAAAACTCTGTCTGTGTTTCAGTTTCACGGTGGACTAATCACCAGCCCTTCCTCCAAGGCACCGAAGGCTTCATATATGCAGATGATTGCGCCATTACCGCTCAAGCAGACAGCTTTGAAACTGTTGAACAGAACCAGTCAGAAGCCCTCGAACAGCTTGCCACCTACTATAAGGGGAACCATCTCAAACCAACGCAGGTAAAACCCAAACCTGCGCCTTCCACCGAAAGAACAGACAATCTGCAAGAAGACTACAACTTAACTGGGAAGAAGTGCCGCTGGAACATTGCGAAACACCAAAATAGTTAGGCGTCACCTCGGATGGAGCACTCACCTATAAAAAGCACTGCATGAACACTAAACACAAAGTAGCCGCGAGAAACAACGTTGTGCGCAAACTAACGGGCACTGCATGGGGGGCACAGCCTGGAATAGTGAGAACCACAGCTCTCGCTTTGTGCTATTCAGCAACGGAGTACGCGTGCCCTGTGTGGTACAACTCTAGCCGCGCCAAGCAGGTGGACATACCGCTTAATGAATCCTGCCGCATCGTCACAGGCTGTCTGAGACCAACCCCGACTTATAAAGTGTACTGCCTGGCAGGCGTGGCCCCACCAGTTATTAGGAGGAAAGTAGCGGCCAGGAAGGAAAAGCAAAGGCGTCGACCTCACCTGCCCACCCGCTGTACAAACACCAGCCAGGCCGCCGGCGACTAAAATCTAGAAAAAGCTTCCTGCACACAGCAGAAAACATCGTCGGGACACCGCAGCAAGTGAGGCTGGCAATGTGGCGAGGAGGAAACGCGCCCCTCGGGGAATGGTTAGACCCAAACGAAGAACCCCCTATGGAAGGATGGACGACATGGAAATCTGCGCTCTGGTGACACACGATCCAAAGAGAATATGCGCAAATGAGGCCTCTCAAATGACCCGGCGTTCCGTGACTGTGGACACACTCAAACCACCACCCACGTCACGCACAGTGTGTGCTGTGCCCAAGCACCTGCACCGTGAAGGATCTGATGAATGCCACCCCGGAAGCGCTGGACGTGGCCAGGTTCTGGTCCAAGACTTCATAAAATAAAAAACTACTTGACCCTGCTTATATGTCTGTATACTTTTGTACTCTTTTTGTATTTGTTATACAGGGCGAGTCACCTAACATTACCGCTGGATATATTTCGTAAACCACATCAAATACTGACGAATCGGTTCCACAGACCGAACGTGAGGAGAGGGGCTAGTGTAATTGATTAATACAAACCATAAAAAAATGCACGGAAGTATGTTTTTTAACACAAACCTACGTTTTTTTAAATGGAACCCCGTTAGTTTTGTTAGCACATCTGAACATATAGACAAATACGTAATCAGTGCCGTTTGTTGCATTGTAAAATGTTAATTACATCCGGAGATATTGTAACCTAAAGTTGACGCTCGAGTACCACTCCTCCGCTGTTCGATCGCGTGTATCGGAGAGCACCGAATTACGTAGGGATCCAAAGGGAACGGTGATGGACCTTAGGTACAGAAGAGACTGGAACAGCACATAACTTCCACGTGCTAACACCTTTTTAATGGTCTTTTTCACTGACGCACATGTACATTACCATGAGGGGTGAGGTACACGTACACACGTGGTTTCCGTTTTCAATTACGGAGTGGAATAGAGTGTGTCCCGACATGTCAGGCCAATAGATGTTCTATGTGATGGCCATCATTTGCTGCACACAATTGCAATCTCTGGCGTAATGAATGTCGTACACGCCGCAGTACATCTGGTGTCATGTCGCCGCAGGCTGCCACAATACGTTGTTTCATATCCTCTGGGGTTGTAGGCACATCACGGTACACATTCTCCTTTAGCGTACCCCACAGAAAGAAGTCCAGAGGTGTAACATCAGGAGAACGGGCTGGCCAATTTATGCCCGTGTTTGTTAGAACACGCAAGTGAACGTCGGAGGTTTCAAGCGTCAACTTTAGGTTACAATATCTCCCGATGTAATTAACATTTTACAATGCAACAAACGGCACTGATTACGTATTTGTTTATATGTTGCGATGTGCTAACAAAACTAACGGGGTTCCATTTAAAAAAACGTAGGTTTGTGTTAAAAAACATACTTCCGTGCATTTTTGTATGGTTTGTATTAACCAATTACACTAGCCCCTCTCCTCACGTTCGGTCTGTGGAATCGGTTCGTCAGTATTTGATGTGGTTTACGAAATATATCCAGCGGTAATGTTAGGTGACTCACCCTGTATACGTGATATGTATGTGCTACCTACTCTGATTTTATGTACGATGCTTCTGACACGATTAAATAAGCAGTGGATGGGAGTTTGGAGGGAGTGGGGCTGTGACGGGGTGTGGCGTTGCAGGCGCTGGCGATCCGGTGGCTGCGCGACAACGCGCAGGCGTTCGGGGGTTCCCCGGAGCTGATCACGCTGTTCGGCGAGTCGGCGGGCGGCGGCGCCGTGTCGCTGCACCTGCTGTCGCCCGTCACCAGGGGGCTGGTGCGGCGCGGCATCCTGCAGTCCGGCACGCTCAACGCGCCCTGGAGCTACATGACCGCCGACAAGGCCAAGGAGGTGCGTCTCTCCTCTGTCTGTGTGTGTGCGTGTGTCATTCCTCACCCCTCAGTTACTGTCTTGCTCCAACCAAGACTATACTCCGTTCATAAGAATAAACCTGATGTAAACAAACAAACGCGATGATTGGTCAGAAGCCGTGGAACACGTACACTGGTGTTGTTACGCTCGTCGAAGTAGGTCCTACTGAAGCGTCCCCTCAGAAAAATCTGTGCTGATAAACTCCCTACGTTATTTGATTTTCAATCAGTTGAGCAAAACTGAACGTACTCAGACATTTCTCTCTTTACTTATTCCGATCATCAATAAACTGACACAGAATATTTTTAGCGCAACGCAATCTGACTTTCAAAAATCCCTACAACAGAATGGCCCTGACTAACAATAACCTATACCTTTCACGAATCACTTACCTCACAAAAATCTTCGTTACTCGAACTACTGCAGTACAGCGAGCGCCAATACTGCCAGCTAAATAAAAGATTCAAACTACTGAAGGCACTAACTACTGATAGGCATAGTTAGGAAATGAAAGATTTTGATAGAGAACAAACAATGTATTTACCTTAATAGTGTTCAAAAGTCATAAAACATGTATCAGTTCATGACATCCATTCTTACAAATTTACTCTCTCTGACGGACACACGTCCAGATCATCCGCTCTCAAAATTCTGCCATCTCTCCCCCCACATCCACCACTGCTGGCGGCTCACCTCCAACTGCGCAACGCTACGCGCTGTTCACATCCAGCTGCCCAACACTAAAATAGCAAAAATTCCAACAATGCAAACAAGCCACAGACTGCACACAGCACAGCCAGTGATTTTCATACAGAGCGCTACGTCGCGTTACCAATATAAAAACCTAAACAGCTTACTTACACTGCTTATGTACTAGACTATTACTGAGCTACATAAAATGAAACTTCAAGATATTCAGATGTATTAGCAGCCGTCAAAGTTTTTCGCAATCACGCTTTACCTACGTAGTTTTTATTCCAAAAATCGTGAACAGTCACAGCCTCCGCGCTGATGTGCTCTGATTCTCGCGCTGTTAGTACGCAATATGAAAATGGCTGAACTTGCTTCCTGTTCCGTAGTGAAACACGCGTCTGGAACACGGTTAAAAACTGCCGAGAATTAGGCTGTTTTTAATGTTCGTCATAAATATACAGCGATAACCGGTTTTGAAGGTATCCGAGGGCTTGTATAAGATGTTACAGCTCATTTCATTACTTCTCTTCAAATCACATTAATCATGGAATGGAAACACACAGCAACAGAACGCACCAGCGTGGCTTCAAACACTTTGTCACAGGAAATGTTCAAAATGTCCTCCGTTAGCGAGGATACCTGCATCCACCCTCCGTTGCATGGAATCCCTGATGCGCTGATGCAGCCCTGGAGAATGGCGTATTGTATCACAGCCGTCCACAATTCGAGCACGAAGAGTCTCTACATTTGGTACCGGGGTTGCGTAGACAAGAGCTTTCAAATGCCCCCATAAATGAAAGTCAAGGGCGTTGAGGTCAAGAGAGCGTGGAGGCCACAGAATTGGTCCGCTTTTACCAATCCGTCGGTCACCGAATCTGTTGTCGAGAAGCGTACGAACACTTCGACTGAAATGTGCAGGAGCTCCATCGTGCATGAACCCATGTTGTGCCGTACTTGTAAAGGCACATGTTCTAGCGGCACAGGTAGACTATCCCGTGTGAAATCATGATAACGTGCTCCATTGAGCGTAGGTGGAAGAACATGGGGCCCAATCGAGACATCACCAACAATGCCTGCCCAAACGTTCACAGAAAATCTGTGTTGATGACGTGATTGCAGAACTGCCTGCGGATTCTCGTCAGTCCAGACATGTTGATTGTGAAAATTTACAATTTGATCACGTTGGAATGAAGCCTCATCCGTAAACAGAACATTTGCACTGAAATGAGGATTGACACATTGTCGGATGAACCATTCGCAGAAGTGTACCCGTGGAGGCCAATCAGCTGCTGATAGTGCCTGCACACGCTGTACGTGGTTCGGAAACAACTGGTTCTCCCGTAGCACTCTCCATACAGTGACGTGGTCAACGTTACCTTGTACAGCAGCAACTTCTCTGACGCTGACATTAGGGTTATCGTCAACTGCACGAAGAATTGCCTCGTCCATTGCAGGTGTCCTCGTCGTTCTAGGTCTTCCCTAGTCGCGAGTCAGAGGCTGGAATGTTCCCTGCTCCCTAAGACGCCGATCAATTGCTTCGAACGTCTTCCTGTCGGGACACCTTCGTTCTGGAAATCTGTCTCGGTACAAACGTACCGCGCCACGGCTATTGCCCCGTGCTAATCCATACATCAAATGGGCATCTGCCAACTCCGCATATGTAAACATTGCACTGACTGCAAAACCACGTTCGTGATGAACACTAACCTGTTGATGCTACGTACTGATGTGCTCGATGCTAGTAGTGTAGAGTAATGAGTCGCATGTCAACACAAGCGCTGAAGTCAACATTACTTTCCTTCAGTTGGGCCAACTGGCGGTGAATCGAGGAAGTACAGTACATACTGACGAAACTAAAATGAACTCTAACATGGAAATTAACCGTTTCCGGACACATGTCCACATACATCTTTTCTTTATTTGTGTGTGAGGAATGTTTCCTGAAAGTTTGGCCGTAGCTTTTTGTAACACCCTGTATATAACGTTTAATTGACTGAACAATATTTTTTTCCACGTACGGCGAAGCTTGAGGAAGCTGCAATAACGTCCGCAAATAGAGCACCATGGCTATAGTTGCGGTACTTCTTGCGGACAGATCTGCTCCTTTGCGTGTAGCGGATACTCTCCGATTCTCAGGACTCTGTTCCGCAAGTGATCTGCGACGGACAGTTGCTCTGTTTACGGCCACTCGATCTTCTGCAACGCACACTATACGTAAATGTATGTTTGGCGTCACGTATCCCCCACGTGGCACGGACACTTCCTACTCTGCCGTCCATGGCCCGGCGCATGCTAGCGGCATTGGGTGCTTGTGTTTGCCACCGCTTGCTTCTGAAGAGACACCCACCCTCCTGCGGTGAAGGGGCGGTTTAGGTCTGTAGGTCGGTACCTTTAGGCCTGGCAGTGCGGTACCCGTTTTTGTTAGCTCTCACATGACGTTGTGACGCCGTTTTACGTGCCTCGCCAGCCTATTGCTGCAGGCCCTTGCACCACACACTCTCTCAGCAGCTATCCAGCTTTCAGAAGTCCCGCCGCCTTTCTTTCACTTCCGCCACCTTTTCCTTGAACCGAGCTACGTCCGTACTGTGATACTGCTGGCGCAATTTACATCCACGAAGGCGATCTATGGTTTCCTTCAGCAGCACAGGTCACCGAATGTGCTTGATGGGAAGCTTTCCCAAGTCGGTTGGCGTGCCGTTTGGCTATCGGTGTGTGCTTCTTATCTTGATACTGACGCCCAGTCTGCACGGTACCTCACTGTCAGTGGGAAGCAAGTATGCCGGTCACGTCTGTACAGGATTCACCTCGCAGACACTCCATTCTGGGCCGACTGTGACATTATGGACACAGACCAGCACAGCGTGATGTGCAGTTCGGTGAGAGGTGTCTGGCTGTTGGTGGAACACATGTTGTCCCTAATTACCCGTACGACTCCCCATCAGATACCTACTCAGCTGCTCGTGTTTCCGGACGCGGCACACTTCCCGCTAGCAAAGACGAACTCTGTGAGCTGGATTTGTGGTCACGCACCTCACTACTTGTTTGCTGATGGCGATAAATGTGTTCCTGACTTTTGGAAGTTCCTTAATGAACGACACTGCGCAGTTATCCCCAAACGAAAATACAAACAATTTTTCTCCAATTTCCTCGGCAGTGTGTTCCTTAACGCACCCTAGAGCTGGGGTATTTCTGTCATGTACAGTTAATCCCCGTCTCTTCCACACTTACAACCGATATGTTCAGTGGTTATCGGAATGTACTGTCGAAAAAAAAAGAAAAAAGGAAACACGTTGATAGTCTCAATAAGTTTGAAGTCTCGTTGCCCCCTCCTCCTCGCGTGGCTCCGGTTTACTGACATTCTCGATGGTATTAATGATAAAAATTACTAAATAAATAAAAATAACAAAAGAAAACGAAAAGAATAATAAATAAAGAAACTATGTTCATTGAATCTGTACTCCACATTCCCTATGCTTTCGTTGGTTCCTGGAAAGTGGAAACAGGACATGGTGGCTAGGCCTCGGATTGCAACCCCTGCCCACTTTGACCCCACCCCTACCTTTGGGCACCGGGAAGGTTCCTTTCAATAATAAAAAAGAAAATCGGTAGCGTTGTAGCCTGACAACTCCTTGCAGTACACAGTTCGACGGTTCAAGTCTCACTGAAAACAACTATTTTTCTTGTTCCATTTTAAATAAGTACATCTCGTAATTGTAAAATTCATCACCGTTTTTTATGAATAATGCACGTCTTTTTGTTGTAATTACATATTGCACGCAAAATTTCTGTTTTCATTTCAAATATAAATTCTCCGTTATCGATATTTTATGGAAGACTGTCAGTAAAAGTTGGTTAAAGTAAGAAAACATTACAATTAAATTTTTAAGGCAAAAATGAAAAACCAAGTAGTCTTTATTTTTACTGTGTCCATTGTGTTATACTACAGATGTAGATACGTGTCGTAGAAACAATGATTTTCACAGCATGGAGCACACCATACAAATACTGCATTTTTACATTTTCCTACTGCACCATTACGATATGAACTCAACAGAAGTCATCCGGAGCCAAGATAAGGGATTTGGCCCCAAAAATAACAAGACGTACTGGAACTAACGCACCCAGCTTATTCACGTGTCACTATCAAACGTTGGCGGGATATGGAATGACACGTTATAAAAGAAGCGGAGAAAATGCGTCGCCTGGGTGGCTTCCCGGATTCTATCGCTTATCGACTCGTTGTCAACATAGCAGATGACAGTTACAGGACTGAGACGTATTTCTCGGATTCGAATAAGGAAGGAGGTGAGAGATTACCAGACGACTGACTGTAATTAATACCTTCAGTGGCTTCACTATTGCTGGCCGGTGTGGACGAGCGGTTCTAGGCGCTTCAGTCTGAAACCGCGCGACTGCTACGGTCGCAGGTTCGAATCCTGCCTCGGGCATGGATGTGTGTGATGTCCTTGGGTACTGATGACCTCAGATGTTAAGTCCCATAGTGCTCAAGAACCATTTGAGCTTCAGTATTCAACCTTCGCATGACACACAGCTCGCTCAAAAAAATCACCCTGAGTTTGACTTAGAAATTTGCATCAATCTTGTTTGTAATTTGCATCAATCTTGTTTGTAATTAGAATACTATACCAGGCGAGAGCGAGAGCATTGTATGCTTCCCGTCTGATCACCTACGAAGCGAGCGGTAGTGCTGGACTTCTGCCGAAAATTATTTCATTCTCTTTAAAAATGAAATGACGTTCGGAGCTATATAGCTTCTCTTTTTACGTTTGAACTGACACAGCTCACATCATTGCTGTTTAGTTGGACCCCCCCTCTCTCTCCCTCCCTCCTCTATCCTCCTCTTCTCTTTCTCTGACCATACCGTTCTCCCAGTCTCTCTGTCCATCTCCTTCTCCTCCCCCTGTCTCCATTCATTTTGCAAGAACACTCCACTTGTACTAAACCTCGAGAAATGTCTTACTTTAGCCGGCGAGTCCGTACACGGTGGTATAAGGGGCGTACGTTATAACAGACCACGGTTTCCTACTCATATTTTGCGATAATTAAGTCAATCCGTCTTTGAATTGACTTAGTGAGCCGTCGGGTAGGAGTTCTTCCAACCTGTTATGTGGACATGCTCTCCAAATTTTATGTCCCCTCACGGAGACATTGGACACCGGCACAATAGCTCAGTGCGTTGGATCAGCGGGTTAGGTGCTTTGTGTAACAAGAAACGTAAATGAATGGATCAATGATGAACCTGAACGGGTGAACAGATGCAACGAACAATAAAGAAAAAGAAAGAGATCCTGAAAGTGGAATGCTCTGATTATGTTTTACGTTATGAAGTTGGGAGGAAGCTTTTTACACCGATGCCATTATGGTGAGTTTATTTAAGAAACACTGTAAAATGTTAGATCCTCCGTAGTCGTCAAATATGGCGTGTCAAGGAATATTACTTTCTCAGATCACAAGACAACATTCAAACAAATCGTATCACTGAATTTTATTACGAAACGAACAAATACAAAACTTTGTGTTACACAGGTGTGTCGCAAGCAAAGGGCGACATGCTAAATAAGGAATGTTCTTCAGTATAAATTCGAAAATCTGATACTTATAGGGTTCAGGCGAAATAATGAGCTTTGATGCTTCTATGCAAGTCGCTAGTCTTGAGGCTGCTGTTCGATTGAGGCGGGACCAGTGCGTCGCGGAGCTGATGCTCTCTTCGCATGGAGGTGTTGTCATCCTGGAGAGGGGTCGTCGCTCCAGGCTGACTTTGTTTGTGCGGGCGCTTGACTTAACGCCGTAACAGTTCACACTGATTACGAGCTAAGTATTAACGGTACGAGAACACGGTCTACCGCACGGCTAAATGTAAAGGCATCCTATCGACGACTGTCGACTATGGCGCACAGTTTGTAACTTGAGCGTACAAGCGGTGTAGTTCGTATAAGATCGTACATCTTCGGTTGTGCCAAAGTTATTCATTTATTTATTAAAATCAACGTTTCCTGGCACTGTAAAATTACTGAAAAATTGCTGTTTATGACCTGTGGAATCCTCCTAATGTCTGAGTGGCAAAAGGCAACCTTTATTAATAAATATTTAACAATATCAATTACTTGATTCACGCCGGAGTAAATGTACTTATATCTTTGCTGACGTGATGAGAGATTTCTCCATCTTCACCTCGTCCCACTGGTTCTGTAAGCGCCAGACGTCCAGCCGCCTCTGCCGGCCAGCGTGGGAACCTACCAATCGCTCCTCACTCCGTACGTAGTGCAGTATTGATACCGTCACTTCATGTATGTGAAGCGGCAAACCTGGAAATAAAGTAAAAAGCGCTTTTATGTGCAAGTAAGGGGTACCTTACAATCTCAACGTCTTCCCTTTCGCTGTCATCTTCCCACCTCTAGCTGTCCACCTACCCCCCCCCCACCCTCCCCCCATCACATCTGTGTCCACGTTCTCCTTCCCCCTGGCCACTCTGTGTCTGTTTCCCTTCCGGCTCCCCCTCTCCCTCTCCACATATGGTGAAATAGGAAATCTGGAAATAAAATGCGCTCTTATCTGCAAGTAACGGGTCAATCTCCTCGTCTTCCCTGTCGCTGTCCATTTTCCCCTCATCTATCTGTCCATCTTCTGCCTCCCCTCCTCCACGTCTTTGTCCATCTTCTCCTCCCCCCCCCCCTTCGCTCTATGTTAGTATCTCTTCTGGCTCCCCCTTGTCTCCCCACGCTATCACGCCGGTTCCTACCACCACATTATTTTAGAGGCAGGTGTTTTGCTGTGCTGTGCGACTGGTCGCCGTGCCCCGGCAGGTGGCGCGCCAGCTGGTGGAGGACTGCGGCTGCAACGCGTCTCGCGTCGACACGGCCCCGCTGCAGGCGATGGCGTGCATGCGCGCCGTGGACGCGCGCACCATCTCGGTGCAGCAGTGGAACTCCTACTGGGGCATCCTCGGCTTCCCGTCCGCGCCCACCATCGACGGCGTCTTCCTGCCCAAGCACCCGCTCGACATGATCGACGACGCCGAGGACCTCACCGACACCGAGATCCTCATCGGCTCCAACCAGGACGAGGGTGAGTACTAGAGATGGGGGATCCGCTCCTGAACTAATTCATAGAGTTGAATCTTTCAAAGGAGTGAACAATCAGTGATTCAGAAAAAAAGAACGGTAGCTCCAAACGTTTCCCACGGCAGAGAGAGAGAGAGAGAGAGAGAGAGAGAGAAGGAGAATATCAGCGGCGCCTCTGCTGGTCAGAGCACAGTGCACGCCACACAACACAGCCGGCGCCGGCCTCTGCCCTGCTTCTACCTTGGCTCCCTGCATTGTGCAGTGCCCCCATTGGATTTTGTGTTTCACATATGCCGTGCCGTCTCTGTGCGTCGTCTGCCACGTGCAGTGTCTGGCGCAGCTCAACTTTGCATCGCACTCTGTCGGCGATCGTTTCAGTCGCACGTCCTGCCCTCTGGGCAGTTGATGCGAGCAACAGGACAGAGAGCCTCCTAGCGGAGAACATAAGAACTACTTGCAACAACCTGCTCGCAAGAGAACAGACGATTTGTCTCAGAGCGGGTGACTGGTGGCCGTTCACCGCTCCCCCCACCCTTGGAACTCGCCCGCTCGACGCTCACCCCACCATTCTCGACTCTAGCCAGAGCGTTGAGCAAAGCAACTCAGGTGTCACTCTGGTCTCTGCGGTCTTAGCTCACGCAGTAATACAGCTCGCGGCTCGACCTGCTCGACTCAGCACTTCTGCATCGGAGTTCGTCTCTACTGGATATTGTTCTTCGTAGTAATACCGCTATGTATATTACATTATTATGTTATGTATACATCATTTGTTTTTATTTTATTTTTATTTGTTTAAACTGATCAGATTAGGTTCCTGACGACTCCTCTTACTATAGGATTTTTATTATGGACACTCGAATTTACGCTTTAATTACGAGTGAACTGATAAACGTATTGCAAAATGTGATACACCAATATTTTCCTTGTTTTATTCTGCGTAAGGCTATATGCAGCACTTTAGTCTTACAGTCAAATTTATATTTTTTTTTCCTTATTCTGGTACGGATATTGCGATTTTAGGCGTCTTCGGAAGGAAACGTTCACTTTAAAAATATATGGCTTGCGATGTATTTGTACGAGGTTAATGAAATTTTAATACATTATAGCCAAATATATTGTTAATGTAAATCTCAAGTTACAACATTTTCCGATGACCCAAAAAACCACGATAGTACAAAATAAATCAATAATCAAAAACTTTGTCATATCGTGGAAATTTCAACAAACAATACAAAATTCTTACTCGTTATCTGTGTTACTTCAAAATAGGATCAAATAAGATCGAAATACAGGTATAGTACTGGAATAAACCAAGTTTAAAGGGCAATGTGCCTTCCATTTATTTTCTATTGTGAATGAATGGTGAGTCATGAAAAAGAGCTAGTTCATTTCAGGGAGTGAACAGTTCTGATCCGATCTCTGAAAAGAACAGTTTTGCCCATCTCTAGTGAGTACGCCTACCGCGCGGCGCTGCTCGTCTCCATCCCACTGTCGACACTCCTGCTAATAGCGCAGCCTCAGATAGTGTCTAATATGGCTACGTTTCCTCTTACTGGACTCAACGTATCTCCTGCAGTTAGTCCCTTTCGTACTACAACAGTGCAGGCTACGACACCTAGAGGACGAACCAAAGAGGTGTATCATCAACGCAGACAGGCTGTCTACGCGGTAACAGCGCTTTGGGAGTGAGCAGTAACCAACACCGGCCGCCATATTTTGTCACGTCAAGCACATCAGATATTTCAGAAGGGCGGGCCACGACGTTGGGCTCACGGATTTACTTCCAGCTTTGTACACCTTTAGTACGCCACTAGAACAAGGTGCACTGCACTGGCAATTCTGAGAAAATCTCGTGGAAAGTTCCACTCGTCTGTTACGTAACTGATGTACACTACTGGCCATTAAAATTGCTACTCCGTCTTCAGGCCACGAGTGGCCTACCAGGACCATCCGACCGCCGTGTCATCCTCAGACGAGGATGCGGATAGGACGGGCGTGGGGTCAGCACACCGCTCTCCCGGTCGGTATGATGGTATTCTTGACCTAAACCGCTACTATTCGGTCGAGTAGCTTTTCAATTGCCATCATGAGGCCGAGTGCACCCCGAAAAATGGCAACAGCGCATGGCGGCATGGATGGTCACCCATCCAAGTGCCGTCCACGCCCGACAGCGCTTAAGTTCGGTGATCTCACGGGAACCGGTGCAGCCACTGTGGCAAGGCCGTTGCCCATTAAAATTGCTACACTAAAATTGCTACACCAAGAACAAATGCAGTTGATAAACGGCTATTCATTGGACAAATATATTATATCAGAACTGTCGTGTGATTACATTTTAACGCACTTTGGGTGGATAGAACCTGAGAAATCAGTACCCACAACAACCACCTCTGAGGAAAGTTTCCAACCGATTTCTCATGCACAAACAGCACTTGACCGGCTTTGCCTGGTGAAACGTTGTTGTGATGCCTCGTGTTAGCAGGAGAAATGCGTACCATCACGTTTCCGACTTTGATAAAGGTCGCATTGTAGCCTATCGCGATTGCGGTTTATCGCGACATTCGTGCTCGCGTTGGTCGAGATCCAATGACTCTTAGCAGAATATGGAATCGGTGCGTTCAGGAGGGTAATACGGAACGCCGTGCTGGATCCCAACGGCCTCGTATCACTAGCAGTCGAGATGACAGGCCTCTTATCCGCTTGGCTGTAACGGATCGTGCAGCCACGTCTCGATCCCTGAGTCAACAGATGGGGACGTTTGCAAGACAACAACCATCTGCACGAACAGTTCGACAACGTTTGCAGCAGCACGGACTATCATCTCGGAGACTGTGGCTGCGGTTACCCTTGATGCTGCATCACAGACAGGAGCGCCTGTGATGGTGTACTCGACGACGAACCTGGGTGCACGAATGGCAAAAAGTCATTTTTTCAGATCAATCCAGGTTCCGTTTACAGCATCATGATGGCCGCATCCGTGTTTGGCGACATCACGGTGAACGCACATTGGAAGCGTGTATTCGTCATCGCCATATTGGCGTATCACCCAGCGTGATGGTATGGGGTGGCATTGGTTACGCGTATCGGTCACCTCTTGTTCGCATTGACGGCACTTTGAACAGTGGACGTTACATTTCAGATCTGTTACGACCCGTGGCTCTACTCTTCATTCGATCCCTGCGAAACCCTACATTTCAGCAGGATAATGCACGACAGCATGCCTTTGCGGATACAGAAAATGTCCGACTGCTGCCCTTGCCAGCACATTCTCCAGATCTCTCACCAATTGGAAACGTCTGGTCAATGGTGGTCGAGCAACTGGCTCGTCACAATACTCCAGTCACACTACTCTTGATGAACCGTGGTATCGCGTTGAAGCTGCATGGGCAGCTGTACCTGTACACGCCTTCCAAGCTCCTCAGGATCTATGCACCCAAATGGCGTGAAGATGTAATCACGTTTCAGTTCTAGTATAATGTATTTGTCCAATGAATACCCGTTTATCGTCTGCATTTCTTCTTGGTGTAGCAGTTCTAATGGCCAGTAGTGTAGATTCATCAACACAGCCTCAACAGCGCTGTGGGAATGAGCAATAACCAACACCAGCCGCCATATTTTGTCACGTCAGGTTATGGAATATTTCAGAACGGCGGCCGCTATGTTGGGGTCACGGATTTTCTTCCAGCTTTGTACACCTTTAGTAGATGACTAGAAGAGGAAGTAAGTTGCAGTACAGTGGCAATTTCGAGAAAATCGCGAGCGTAGTTTCACGCGTCTGATGTATCTGTGCGAAGGCGGTAGCTCTACCAGGTAACTGTGGTTTAGTGGACGCCGGCACAGTAACTCGGCGTTTACCATACGGCTGCTCATCAGCTACCTGCTCAGCTGCTCCTGTTTCTGGACGTGAGATACTTCCCGAAAGCAAAGAGGAACTCTGTGGAGTGGATGTGTGGACACGCAGCGCACTACTTGTTTGCTGACGACGGGAAATGTGTCCCTGACTTTTGGTAGTTGTCCGCAATCCGAAATACAGACAATTTTCCTCCAATTTCCTCTGCTGAGTGTTCCTTAACGCACCCTAGAGCTGGGGTATTCCTGTCAATCCCCGTCCCTTCCACACTTACAACCGATGTATTCATTGGTAATCGGAGTGTTCTTCTTAGTCTAACGCCTTAGTACGTCCTCCTGCTCACGTAACGGCAGTTTCCTGATACTGTCGGTGGTTGTAATGATAAAAATAACTAAATAAATAAAAATAACAAAAAAGAACGAAAAGTATAATAAATAAATAAACGATGTTTATTCTATCTGTACTCCACATTCCCTATGCTTTCGTTGGTTCCTGGAGGCTGGGAACGGGATATGGTGGTCAGGCCTCCGGTTGCAACCCGTGCCCACTTTGCCCACACCCCTCCCTTTGGGCGCCGGGGAGGTGGGGGCTGCCCTCTGTAATTAAAAATAACTGAGTGAACGCATCAATGAAGAACTTGAACAGCTGTCATGGGGCGTCGGCACCGGACAAATGTAACGAAGAAAATAACTGCTTGGGCTGTTCCATTTCCTTCAAGTTTATTCATCATTACTAACTTTTCTACAGGAGCGTGTATACAATGTAAATGACATATTATTGTAAACATAACTAGGTCTACTTTGAGTCTTCGGGTCGATTCCATTTCCTCCAAGTTTATTTTCTAGGCTAATAATATGTTTGTAGACTGGTATGCGCTGATCGAGATGTCATCGCCTACAAGACCTGGCATTGTGGAATCGACCCGAAGACTCAAAGTAGACCTGGTTATATTTACAGTAATATGCCATTTACATTGTATACACGCTCCTGTAGAAAAGTTAGTAATGATGAAAACATACATGTATGGATGAAAGGGCTTGATGTACTTGCTGATAGTGTAACTGTAACTGTACTACAATTATTAATAGAGTGTGACCCTGCGCGTCAGCCGAGAATCGCCAGATGTACATCTGGTAATCGGGAGGCTGAAGGATGCAACAGTTTGAAAAAAAGTGGTTAAGCATTCGCGCCATGCGAGAATGTCCTGGACGAGGCAGTAGTTTCAATCCCGCTGACAGTTACTTCCTATCTATATTTTTTTCATGACTGGTCACATTTTTTATTTACATGACGTTTGAGAGATAATATAATGAAACAAAATGTGCATTTTCATGAAGTTGTAGTGAATTTCATATGTTATTTGACTATTTAATATTTGTAACTTTCAAGGACGAGGGGCAGACCTGGAAAGCCCACGTCAGACCTCGATAAATAATTATGACGTTACTCAGTAATACGAGGTACGTTCAAGTTCTAAGGCCTCCGATTTTTTTTCTAATTAACTACGCACTCGAAATCGATGAAACTGGCATTACTTCTCGACGTAATCGCCCTGCAGACGTACACATTTTTCACAACGCTGACGCCATGATTCCATGGCAGCGGCGAAGGCTTCTTTAGGAGCCTGTTTTGACCACTGGAAAATCGCTGAGGCAATAGCAGCACGGCTGGTGAATGTGCGGCCACGGAGAGTGTCTTTCATTGTTGGAAAAAGCCAAAAGTCGCTAGGAGCCAGGTCAGGTGAGTAGGGAGCGTGAGGAATCACTTCAAAGTTGTAATCAGGAAGAAAATGTTGCGTAACGTTAGCTCGATGTGCGGGTGCGTTGTCTCGGTGAAACAGCACACGCGCAGCCCTTCCCGGACGTTTTTGATGCGGTGCAGGAAGGAATTTGTTCTTCAAAACATTTTCGTAGGATGCACCTGTTACCGTAGTGCCCTTTGGAACGCAATGGGTAAGGATTACGCCCTCGCTGTCCCAGAACATGGACACAATCATTTTTTCAACACTGGCGGTTACCCGAAATTTTTTTGGTGGCGGTGAATCCGTGTGCTTCCATTGAGCTAACTGGCGCTGTGTTTCTGGATTGAAAAATGGCATCCACGTCTCATCCATTGTCACAACCGACGAAAAGAAAGTCCCATTCGTGCTGTCGTTGCGCGTCAACATTGCTCGGCAACGTGCCACACGGGCGGCCGTGTGGTCGTCCGTCAGCATTCGTGGCACCCACCTGGATGACACTTTTCGCATTTTCAGGTCGTCATGCAGGATTCTGTGCACAGAACGCACAGAAATGCGAAATCTGGAGGCGAACTGTTCAATAGTCATTCGGCGATCCCCCAAAACAATTCTCTCCACTTTCTCGATCATGTCATCACACCGGCTTGTGTGAGCCCGAGGTTGTTTCGGTTTGTTGTCACACGATGTTCTGCCTTCATTAAACTGTCGCACCCACGAACGCACTTTCGACACATCCATAACTTCATCACCACATGTCTCCTTCAACTGTCGACGAATTTCAATTGGTTTCACACCACGCAAATTCAGAAAACGAATGATTGCACGCTGTTCAAGTAAGGAAAACGTCGCCATTTTAAGTATTTAAAACAGTTCTCATTCTCGCCGCTGGCGGTAAAATTCCATCTCCCGTACGGTGCTGCCATCTCTGGGATGTATTGACAATGAACGCGGCCTCATTTTAAAACAATGCGCATGTTTCTATCTCTTTCCAGTCTGGAGAAAAAAAATCGGAGGCCTTAGAACTTGAATGCACCTCGTACAGGAAACCACAATGTGGCAGACCACAAGAGTAGTGTACGATTACTCGTCGGATGTGCTCTCGACATCACGTACTGCAGGACGGTATTTGTCATGCAGACATGGAAAACATAAATTGAAACTTCCTGCAAATATATGTGAAGGTAGGAGACATACTGGCAGAAGTGAAGCTGTGAGGGCGTAGCGTGAGTCGTGCTTGGGTAGCTCAGTTGGTAGAGCACTTGCCCGTGAAAGGCAAAGGTCCCGAGTTCGAGTCTCGGTCCGGCACACAGTTTTAATCTGACAGTAAGTTTCATGTGTTGCCTCTGTCCAACTGGCAAGGGGTGGCCACGACGTTGGGATCACAGATTTACTTGTCCACACTTTGTACACTTTTGGTAAGCCATTAGATCAACAGTGTCCATGTAGCAAGGTGCACTACTGCGGCAATTTCCAAAAAATCGCAAGAGAAGTTTTACGCTCCTGTTACGTAACTGATGTACCTCTGGGTAGGTGAGGGACGTCAGACTTTGGTGGTCAAGCCGTACCGGCACGGGAGCTCACCGTGTTCGGTCGCAGGGTCAGCCGCTCTCTGTGATAAGAAACTGAGTGAACGGATGTCGTGGCACGTGCGCCCCACACAATTGCAACGAGCAATAACGCACAAAATGAGATTTAAAAAAGTGGCTAGCGTTCGAGCATTGTAAGAAGAACTTGTCTGAAGCGTCGGTTCGATTCCCGCTCAAAGTTAGTTACTATTTCTTTTTGCATCACTGGTCATATTATTTAATTTATATGACATTTGAGAGGCACTATAATGAAAAAAAAATCACATGTTTCCAGAATTTTCGCTCTGCAGCGGAGTGTGCGCTGATATGAAACTTCCTGGCAGATTAAAACTGTGTGCCGGACCCAGACTCGAACTTGGGACCTTCGACTTTCGCGGGCAAGTGCTCTACCATCTGAGCTACCGAAGCACGACTCACGCCCGGTACTCACAGCTTTACTTCCGCCAGTACCTCGTCTCCTATCTTCCAAACTTTACAGAAGCTCTCCTGCGAAGCTTGCAGAACTATCACTCCTGGAAGAAAGGATATTGCGGAGACATTGCTTAGCCACAGCCTGGGGGATGTTTCCAGAGTGAGATTTCCACTCTGCTGCGGAGTGTGCGCTGATCAGTTTTAATGTGCCAGGAAGTTTCATATCAGCGCACACTCCACTGCAGAGTGAAAATCTCATTCTAGACACAACACATGCTGGAAAATCATATTTTTTGAGATTGAAATATAAGTTAAAAGTATTTCTGTGGCTCATTCAACATGCCCAGTGTATGTGCAGTGTACTGTTGTTGATACAGCCGGAATTTCGTATTTCAGCCGGGTACCACCATGGTTTCATGTGTAACATTTTTATACGTATCTGTCCTATTTCTTAAATATCTATCTCGTTTTTTCTGGATATTGAGGTTATCAGGAATGACAAGCAGTTATTGAAGTGTTCCTCTCTACTGCATGTAGTGTGTCTTAATGTATCGATAATACACGCGTTTGGGGAGAGCAAAATTACGTGTTAAACGATAACTACAATAGGCATATGAACTTTGCATGTATATAAACTCTAATTAAGCTAGTCTTTGTTTTTCTACTGAATTTCAAGCAGCTAACGCAACACAAGGCAGTAACAAGTGGCAGTCTACTGATAATAGTTATATACGCTCTTCTCATTTTATGGCTTCTGATAAATGCTCTTTTCCGAAAGAAAACTAAAAACCTAACGCAATATGAGGTTAAATATCACAGTCCTACCTTGCATTACAACTGCAACTACTGAAAGCTATACAACACGCTAGAGTAAAAAAACTCTAGTTCACATACTCAACAGCAACGACAAATAAGCTTGCCATGCGCACACTAAACTGTTTACTGATGACTATTATCGTCTGGTTTCTCTATAAATACCAATTTCTTTGGTAGATACGTAAGATTTTTTTTGACATGGCTGTCAATCAGCGACTGTTGTATAATACAATATTTTGAAAAACACAGCCCTCAGTCGCGAACACAATTAATTTGTGACCTAGGTTTCGGTGTCACAAGGGACACCTTCTTGGGACAAAAGTAAAACTAAATGTTACAGCATAACGTACCAAAAAATACGAAAGCTGCGGTCGTACCTTTCAGGGTCAGATAGTTTTGCGTTGACTGTAGAAGAGGACACATGGCAGCCCGTAGTGGCTTGCACCTCTGTTGCATTTTATTTTATTTCTGACTATCTGACGCTGTCAGGTATGACCGCAGCTTTCGTATTTTTTGGTACGTTATGCTGTAACATCTAGTTTTAATTTTGTCCCAAGAAGGTGTCCCTTGTGACACCGAAACCTAGGTCACAAATTAATTGTGTTCGCGACTGAGGGCTGTGTTTTTCAAAATTTTGGAAGTCACGTAAGACTTCCTACGGTGAAACTCGCTACACATTAACCAAATCAAAGGTGTAATAAATGCAAGTACGAAGATGTTTACGATATTGCAGTCATGTATAATGCGTCGGAGAAGTCTGCGGTTCACGACCTAGGTGTAGTGTCCAGTGACGGTGATGTCATGCCGCCACGGTATTTGGAAAAGGGACAGTCACAAAAGAAATTTATCTGCAAGTTTTGGCGAATGTTGTGAAACCGTGGATCGTAACTTCGTCCTCCGGGAGACAATATGTCTTTCAACAGGATGCTTCACCGGATCGTACAAGCCATTTAGCGCAAAACTGGCTCTCGGATAAAGTTGACATGTTCTGCTCAAAGCAGTTCTGCCCCCAAATAGCCCAGATTTGAACTCCATCGACTACTATGTCTGGAGCGTAGTCGAAAGAGTTACCAATAAGACGAGGCACCCTAATGTCACATCTCTACGCACCGCTATCGAAGCAGCATTCGCGACTGTGGACAGCGTTTCAGGAAAAGATTGGAGGTGATCATTCCTGCTGAAGGGGCTTACATCGACTAATGTTGCCCTTGAAAGATACCACTACTTATGTGTAAAAGGATTTTCATTTTCATTTGTATTTTGTATTAAAGAAGTTGCTTTTTTAAAAAAAGTTTCGTTTGTCCTTCTTCAAAAGCCGCACCCTTTACTGAACACATGTTCTAACTTCTGATCATATCCTAATAAACATGGCAGAATCACCCTTATCATGCGTTTAGTCGTTCCTTTGGTTTTCCAGCATCTACATCACATTGACTGCGTACAGCGCCATATTTTCGCACGGTGGCAGAGCGCGGAAGTACTTTCCTTTCTGCTTACTTCGTGAGCGAACGGATCAATGAACAAACCTACGATGTTTCGGCGTCCTGTGATGTATACAACCCGCACTGCACCGCTCGGAACATCGTCGGTTTAATTGTAATCGTACGGTTTTAGACTGTGGCTGTGATAGGAAGTGAGAGATACCTGGTGTGGATGCTGCATACGGGTCTGGCCACTCACCGTAACGAGACTTGCAGAGTGTCGTTGTGGTCTTCAGCCCAGAGACTGGTTTGACGCAGCTCTCCATGCTACTCTATCCTGTGCAAGCTTCTTCACCTCCCAGTACCTACTGCAACCTAAATCCATCTGACTATGCTTAGTGTATTCATCTTTTGGTCTCTCACTACAAATTCTACCCTAAATTAGTGATCCCTTGATGCCTCAGAACATGTCCTACCAACCGATCCCTTCTTCTAGTCAAGTTGTACCCCAAGCTCCTCTTCTCCCTAATTCTATTCAATACCTTATCATTAGTTATGTGATCTACCCATTTAATCTTCAGCATTCTTCTGTAGGACCACATTTCGAAAGCTTCTACTCTCTTCTTGTCTGTTTATCGTCCATGTTTCACTTCCATACATGGCTACACTCCATACATATACTTTCACAAACGACTTCCTGACACTTAAATCTATACTCGATGTTAACAAATTTCTCTTCTTCAGAAACGCTTTCCTTGCCATTGCCAGTCTACATTTCATATCCTCTCTACTTCAACCATCATCAGTTATTTTGCTCCCCAAATAGCAAAACTCCTTTACTACTTTAAGTGTCTCATTTCCTAATCTAATTCCCTCAGCATCACCCGATTTAATTCAACTACATTCCATTATCCTCGTTTAAGTTTTGTTGATGTTCATATTATATCCTCCTTTCACGACACGGTCCATTCCGTTCAGCTGCTCTTCCAGGTGCTTTGCTGTCTCTGACAGAACTGCAATGTCATCGTCAAACCTCAAAGTTTTTATTTCTTCTCCATGGATTTCAATTTCTACTCCTATATTTTCTTTTGTTACCTTTACTACTTGCTCAATATAAACATTGAATAACATCGAGGATAGGCTAGAACCCACACTCCCTTCTCAATTACTGCTTCCATGACCCCCTCCCCCCCCTCTTATAACTTCCATCTGGTTTCTGTACAAATTGTACATAGGCTTTTGCTCCCTGTATTTGACCCCTGCCACCTTCAGAGTTTGAAAGAGTGTATTCCACTCAACACCGTCAAAAGCTTTTTCTAAGTCTACAAATGATAGAAACGTAGGTTTTCCCTTCCTTAATCTACCTTCTAAGATAAATTGTAGTGTTAGTATTGCCTTACGTGTTCCAACATTTCTATGGTCCAAACTGATCTTCCACGAGGTCGGTTTCTACCAGTTTTTCCGTTCGTCTGAACACAATTCGTGATGGTATTATGCAGGCGTGACATATTAAACTGATACTTCGGCAATTTTCACACTTGTCAGCCAGCACCTGCTTTCTTTGGGTTTGGAGTTCTTATATTGTTCTTGAAGTATAAGGGTATATCGCCTGTCTCATACATCTTGCTCACCAGACGGTAGATTTTTCTCATGGCTGGCTCTCCCAACGCTATCAGTAGTTCCAATGGAATGTTGTCTATTCCCGAAGCCTTGTTTCGACCTAGATCTTTCAGTGCTCTGCCAAACTCTTCACGCAATATCATATCTCCCATTTCATTTTCATCTACGTCCTCTTCCATTTCCCTATTACACAAATCAAAAAAAGTTTTGCATCACCCCGGTTCCCAGAACTCCTGAACATAGACGTTGACTGTGGATATTGTATCACAGTCAAAATGGCTGTGAGCACTGTGGGACTTAACATCTGAGGTCGTCAGTCCCCTAGAACTTAGAACTACTTAAACCTAACTAACCTAAGGACAGCACACACATCCATGCCCGAGGCAGGATTCGAACCTGCGACCGTAGCGGTAGCGCGCTTCCAGACTGTAGCGCCTAGAACCGCTCGGCCACTCAGGCCGGCGTATAACAGTCGCTTTAACTGTTCAGAGATGTCAGTAAACCTCCCCCCCCCCCCCCGAAAGGTGTAAACAATGATGAATGAGCTGCACCTATTAGACGGAGGGGGTCCGACAGCCAATCTGTTCCAGCCATTCCACCAGGATGAAGGTATACGGGTCGTGCTGTCTGTAGTTTAACGATGCCCACACAGTCAATACCGCGGTTCGTTCGCGTCGACATTGTTACTCTGTGCCAGGAAGGGCTCTGAACAAGAGAAGTGTCCAGGCGTCTCGGAGTGAACCAAAGCGATGTTGTTCGGACACGGAGGAGAAACATAGATACAGGAACTGTCGATGACATGCCTAGCTCAGGCCAGCCAAGGACTACTACTGCAGTGGATGACCGCTGCCTACGAATTATGTCTCAGAGGAACCCTGACAGGAACGCCACCATGTTGAATAATGCTTGTCGTGAAGCCACAGGACGTCGTGTTACGACTCAAACTGTGCGCAGTAGGCTGCATGATGTGCAGCTTCACTCCGGACATCCACGGGGAGCTCCATCTTTGCAACCACGACACCATGCAGCGCAGTACGGGTGGGCCCAACAACATGCAGAATGGACCGCTGAATATTGGCATGAAGTTCTCTTCACCGATAAGTGCAGCATATGCCTTCAACCAGACTATGGTCGGAGACGTTTTTGGAGGTAACCCGGCCAGACTAAACGCCTTAGACACACTGTCCACCTATTGCAGCGAGGCAAAGGTTTCCTGCTGTTTTGGGGTGGCATTATGTAGGGCAGAAGTACGCCGCTGGTGGTCACGGAAGGCGCCTTAGAGGCTGTACGATATGTGAATGGCATCCTCCGACCGATAGTGGAATCACATCGGCAGCGTATTGGTGAGGAATTCGTCTTCATGGAGGACAATTCTTGTTCCCACAGTGCACATCTTGCTAATGACTTCCTTCAGGATCACATCACTCGACTAGAGTGGCCAGCATGTTCTCCAGACATGCCTGGGATAGATTGAAAAGGGGTGTTTATGGACTACATGACCCACCAACCATTGTGAGGGATCTACGGCGAATCGCCGCTGAGGATTGGGACAATTTAGACCAACAGTGCCTTGATGAACTTGTGGATAGTATGCCATAACAAATACAGACACGCATCAATGCATGAGGACGTGCTACTGGGTATCAGAGGTACCGGGGTGTACAGAAATGTGGACCACCACCTCTGAAGTACTGTAGGACCTTCGGTACACACAGCATCAGATTATTTGACTTGTCGCTCTAACGAAGTAGGCGAGTGTCAGCAATATGTCTCGTGGTCTTATCGTGGCGTGTTTATCTTCTGCCGTTAGGTCAGACGATAGAAATGCCACTTGCACGCTTAGAGTAGCAGACTGATGGTGACCAACTTTAAACAGAACTTGATTAATTTTCACACACATTTATTAAAATAATAACAAGCATAAACATTAGTTAACTTGGTTCTGGATGCTATTTACAATTGACAATCTGAAGCTCCTTTGGTCTTGGTACTTTAATCTTATTCTCACATATCTCTGATACTTGACAAAGTGTCTATACATTTATCTTCATGGCTATGTACAAGAATATGGTAATCTTATTAGGCGCAGACTGAAACTTGACTATATACTGGTACAGACTAATGCAGACTGGTACAGACAGGTGCAGACAAATGCAGACTAATGCAGACTGACTGATTGGAGGTCTGTATCCTTGTTATAATACGTCACACGTTCATGTATCAGTGCGCGAGTGTGATCCGCGAGGAGAAAAGGTTCTACATTAGCAGCAATCTCATTGGCTGCGTTACATATTAATATGCGGATCGGCGGAAGCAGAATTTGGTCCGTCTCTAAGGCAGCGCCATCTCGTAGTGCGGAGACAGACGAGCGCTGCGCCTGCGCTGTTGTGCTTAGTGGGGCGCGCTCTAGTGGGGAAGTTGTGTATGCGCTGACTATGCGGAACTATGTACACAACAGAAGGTCTCGCTGTATGGTGGTGCAACATGCAATGTGTGGTTTTCATGAGCAATAAAAAGGGCGTAAATGATGTTTATGTTGATCTCTATTCCAATTTTCTGTACAGGTTCCGGAACTCGGAACAGAGGTGATACAAAACCTTTTTAATGTGAGTATTATGGGCAGTGTTTTGGAAGTGGAAGAGAACTTGGAGGCTATAGATTTAAATAGCAGCATATCTTCGTCCGTAAGTCCAGAGGTGGCTCGACAGCTTGGCTAGGAGCGCCTGCACAGCTGTGAGCTGCGCCACGAGGCGGTCCCGCTGCGGAGTGGTTAGCCGTGCGGCCAGCGAGGCGGTCTGAGCTGACGTAAGCTGGGGGCGGTAATGTTATTCGTCGGCGCCGTATTTCTGCCGCTTCCTGCCGCTCGCTTAGCGCTGAGTTAGCGCCCACTTGTTGCCGGCGCATTCACGGCGCCGGATAATTGCGCCAAAACCGACCTAAAAGTCCGCCAGCTCTTCAGCTGTTAACTGGAGAGCCGCGGCTAAGCGTTGCACTGCGAGACTGCTCCACAAAGCACGACACGGAAGTCTGGGCGAGCGCGCTCCGAGCCCCACTCACAGCTCGATTTGTGTGTTCGTCTCTCTTCCCCAACGCAGTTCAACTACAGAAGCGACTTATGTCACTAACATTTATTACCTTATTTAAGTCTGCAGTTAAAACCTTCTGGGTTGTTTGGTGGCGTCATATTTCCTCTAAATATTTTAGGTACCTATATATAAAGCTTTTGACAATGTTGACTGCAATACTCTCTTTCAAATTCTGAAGGTGGCAGGGGTCAAATACAGGGAACAAAAGGCTATTTACAACTTGTTCAAATGGGTCAAATGGCTCTGAGCACTATGGGACGTAACATCTCAGTCCCCAAGAACTTAGAACTACTTAAACCTAACTAACCTAACGATATCACACACATCCATGCCCGAGGCACGATTCGAACCTGCGACCGTAGCGGTCGCTCGGTTCCCGACTGAAGCGCCTAGAACCGCTCGGCCACCAACGGCCGGCTTTACAACTTGTACAGAAACCAGATGGCAGTTATAACAGTCGAGGGACACGAAAGGGAGGCAGTGGTTGGGAAGGAAGTGAGACAGGGTTGTAGCCTCTCCCCGATGTTATTCTATCTGTATATTGAGCAAGCAGCAAGGGAAACAAAAGAATAATTCGGAATGGGAATTAAAATCTATGGAGAAGAAATAAAAACTTCAAGGTTCGCCGATGACATTCTAATTCTGTCAGAGACAGCAAAGGACTTGGAAGAGCAGTTGAACGGAATGGACAGTGTCTTGCAAGGAAGATATAAGATGAACATCGACAAAAGCAAAACGAGAATAATGGAATGTAGTCGAATTATGTCGGGTGATGCTGAGAGAATTGGATTAGGAAATGAGACACTTAAAGTAGTGAAGGAGTTTTGCTATTTGGGAAGCAAAGTAACTGATGAAGTTCGAAGTAGAGAGGATATAAAATGTAGACTGGCAATGACAAGGAAAGCGTTTCTGAAGAAGAGAACGTCGTTTCTGAAAGTATTTGTATGGAGTGTAGCCATGTATGGAAGTGAAACATGGACGGTAAATAGTTTGGACAAGAAGAGAATAGAAGCTTTCGAAATGTGGTGCTACAGAAGAATGCTGAAGATTAGATGGGTAGATCACATAACTAATGAGGAGGTATTGAATAGAATTGGGGAGAAGAAGAGTTTGTGGCACAACTTGACAAGAAGAAGGGATCGGTTGGTAGGACATGTTCTGAGGCATCAGGGGATCACAAATTTAGCATTGGAGGGCAGCGTGGAGGGTAAAAATCGTAGAGGGAGACCAAGAGATGAATACACTAAACAGATTCAGAAGGATGTAGGTTGCAGTAGATACTGAGAGATGAAGTTTGCACAGGATAGAGTAGCATCGAGAGTTTCATGAAACCAGTCTCAGGACTGAAGAGCACAACAACAACATGTGCATGCGAATGTTTTTGAAATAAATTGGTCCAGAATTTTTGAGAATTTTTAGAAATAGTTTCTCCCCTATTTGTATGTTACATATATTAAAAGTAGGTACCTAAAATTGCAATTGAATGCAGCGTTGAGTCAAAATTTCGAAGCAATCGGTGATGAACTTTCTGAGATTAATGATTTTGAGCACAGCAACATTTAAGTTTTTATAACGTTTGTATTGTTATTATATACATGCCTGATAGCGTTCGAGTAAGTATATAACTGATGCCGACGTCATAGGCTGGGCGGACTGGTAAAGCAGGACATGTGGCGAATTGTGGTGGAACTAAAATCAGATTTCAGTGCTGGGCAGAGTACGAGTGTGTCTGAACACACAGCTCACCGAACGGTGGGCCTCAGAAGCCGACGACCCGTGCGTGTACCGATCAATGTTGACACAACGACAGCGGGAACTACGGCTGAGATGGGCTCGTGACCATCGTCACGTTGGCGCTGTGGCAGAGCATTGCACGGTCTGATGAATCGCGCTACCTCCTGCAACACGCCGATGGGAGGGTGCAAATCCGTCGTCTTCCGTGGGAACAGCTCCTGGACATGTGTTCGGCGGGATGGAGGCAAGCTAGCGGCGGCTTCATTACGCTGTGTGGAACACTCACGTGGACATCCGTGGGTCGACTGGAGCTAGTGCGAGGCATCGTGACGGCCAAGGAGCATCGCACAGTGGTTGCAGACCACGTGCATCCCTTCATGACGATCATCTTTCCCAGCGGCAGTGACATTTTTCAGCAAGATAATGCGCCATATCACGAGGCCAGGAGTGTGGTGGAGTGGTTCGAGGAACACCGAGGCGAGTTCCAATTGATGTGCCGGCCACCGAATTCGGCAGATTTGAAGCCGATCGAATACTTCTGGCTCAGAATGCACCGCCCCCATTACCGTAATTTACAGGAACTTGGTGACTTGTGTGGCAGCTCCCAACGGCGACGTACCAGGTAGAGATGGGGGATCCGCTCCTGAACTGATTCCTGGAGTTGAATCTTTCAAAGGAGTGAACAATCAGTGATTCAGAAAAAAAAGAACGGTAGCTCCAAACGTTTCCCACGGCAAAGAGAGAGAGAGAGAGAGAGAGAGAGACGGAGCATATCAGCGGTGCCTCTGCTGGTCAGAGTACAGTGCACACCACACAACACAGCCGGCGCCGGCCTCTGCCCTGCTTCTACCTTGGCTGCCTGCATTGTGCAGTGCCCCATTGGATTTTGTGTTTCACATATGCCGTGCCATCTCTGTGCGTCCTCTGCCGCGTGTAGTGTTTCAGTCGCACGTCCTGCCCTCTGGGCAGTTGATGCGAGCAACAGGACAGAGAGCCTCCTAGCGGAGAACATAAGAACTACTTGCAACAACCTGCTCGCAAGAGAACGGACGATTTGTCTCGGAGCGGGTGACTGGTGGCCGTTCACCGCTCCCCCCACCCTCGGAACTCGCCCGCTCAACGCTCACCCCACCATTCTCGACTCTAGCCAGAGCATTGAGCAAAGCAACTCAGGTGTCACTCTGGTCTGGTCTCTGCGGTCTTAGCTCACGCAGTAATACAGCTCGCGGCTCGACCTACTCGACTCAGCGCCTCTGCATTGGAGTTTGCCTCTGCTGGATATTGTTCTTCATAGTAATACCGCTATGTATATTACATTATTATGTTATGTATACACCATTTGTTTTTATTTTATTTTTATTTGTTTAAACTGATCAGATTAGGTTCCTGACGACTCCTCTTACTATAGGATTTTTATTATGGACACTCGAATTTACGCTTTAATTACGAGCGAACCGATAAACGTATCGCAAAATGTGATACACCAATATTTACCTTGTTTTATTCTGCGTAAGGCTGTATGCAGCACTTTAGTCTTACAGTCAAATTTATATTTTTTTTCCCTTATTCTGGTACGGATTTTGCGATTTTAGGCGTCTTCGGAAGGAAACGTTCACTTTAAAAATATATGGCTTGCGATGTATTTGTACAAGGTTAAAGAAATTTTAATACATTATAGCCAAATATATTGTTAATGTAAATCTCAAGTTACAACATTTTCCGATGACCCAAAAAACCACGATAGTACAAAATAAATCAATAATCAAAAACTTTGTCATATCGTGGAAATTTCAGCAAACAATACAAAATTCTTACTCATTATCTGTGTTACTTCAAAATAGGATCAAATAAGATCGAAATACAGGTATAGTACTGGAATAAACCAAGTTTAAAGGGCAATGTGCCTTCCATTTATTTTCTATTGTGAATGAGTGGTGAGTCATGAAAAAGAGCTAGTTCATTTCAGGGAGTGAACAGTTCTGATCCGATCTCTGAAAAGAACAGTTTTGCCCATCTCTAGTACCAGGGCCTCATTGCTTCCGTGCCACGACGCGCCGCCGCCGTTATCTGTGCCAAAGGTGAACATACAGGCTATTATGTAGGCGACCATAAAGTTCTCGATGATCAGTGAATTAAGGAAATCCGAATATAACGTTGTGACAAAATTTTAAACCGATTGGTGAAGAAATTTTGGAAGGTATGTACATGTTGACTTCGTACTGCTCTGCAAGACTGCTGGCCAGGCGCTTCGTTTGAGATCCTGTAAGTGCGGAGATACGTAGGGAGGCCAGTCGGCAGGGTGCACAAGGCGAGAGCGTGCGGCAGTGTTGCCGCTGTCGGTGGACGGCGATCGCCCGGGCCCTGCCTGGCTGCGTTATTGTGGAGACGCGGACGCAGTGCCGGCGCTGCTGTATATTCTGGCCCCGGCGCGCTCCTGATGGAGCTCCGCTGTCAGCGTGCAGTTTTAATTAAGCCGGCCGGCTCTGCAGTGCACGGGGCCCGCCAGCCTGCCCCCGGCTCTCCGGCTGTGTCTACTTCTAGCCGCGACGCTGCCGCTGCCTCCGGAAATCGATTTTCGTGCATTCGCCGCCCCCACAGTGCCTCAATTATTGTTCCGGCGCGACCCCCACCCGCCAGAACCTCCCCGCCTCTCCTGCGGCTCTCTGCTGTGACAGACTCCGCCTCGCTCCCTAGCCAACACCCGTACGATTTTTCAATCTCTGTCGATACAGCTGTGCTCGTTTTGGTCGTATCAGCCTTGTTGTATTCACCGAATGCGCTTGCCGTCAAACATAAATATGCCAAGAAGAAAACCCTCTCCCAGTGCGTACTTGCTGTTCTGGGGTGGCTTCCTGGTAGAAAACAAATATAGAACTTCGTCACAAGTGGGTTGTTGTTGTTGTGGTCTTCAGTCCTGAGACTGGTTTTATGCAGCTCTCCATGCTACCCTATCCTGTGCAAGCGTCTTCATCTCCCAGTACACTGCCGCCTACATCCTTCTGAATCTGCTTAGTGTATTCATCTCTTGGTCTCCCTTTACGATTTTTACCCTACACGCTGCCTTCCA
The DNA here is from genome assembly GCF_023864275.1 of Schistocerca cancellata. NCBI lineage: Eukaryota > Metazoa > Arthropoda > Insecta > Orthoptera > Acrididae > Schistocerca > Schistocerca cancellata. The sequence goes on from NC_064637.1 coordinate 15,551,182, forward strand.
ATACTAAATTTGTGATCCCCTGATGCCTCAGAACATGTCCTACCAACCGATCCCTTCTTCTAGTCAACTTGTGCCACAAACTCCTCTTCTCCCCAATCCTATTCAATACCTCCTCATTAGTTTTGTGATTTACCCATCTAATCTTCAGCACTCTTCTGTAGTACCATATTTCAAAAGCTTTTATTCTCTTCTTGTCCAAACTAGTTACCGTCCACGTTTCACTTCCATACATGGCTACACTACATACATATACTTTCACATACGACTTCCTGACACTTAAATCAATATTCGATGTTTACATATTTCTCTTCTTCAGAAACGCTTTCCTTGCCATTGCCAGTCTACATTTTATATCCTCTCTTCTTTGACCATCATCAGTTATTTTGCTCCCCAAATAGCAAAACTCCTTTACTACTTTAAGTGTCTCATTTCTTAATCTAATTCCCGCAGAATCACCCGACTTAATTCGACTACATTCCATTATCCTCGTTTTGCTTTTGTTGATGTTCATCTTATACCATCCTTTCGAGACACTGTCCATTCCGTTCAACTGCTCTTCCAAGTCCTTTGCTGTCTCTGACAGAATTACAATGTCATCGTCCAACCCCAAAGTTTTTATTTCTTCTCTGTGGATTTTAATACCTACTCCGAATTTTTCTTTTGTTTCCTTTACTGCTTGCTCAATATACAGATTGAATAACATCGGGAAGAGGCTACAATCCTGTGTCACTCCCTTCCCAACCACTGCTTCCCTTTCATACCCCTCGACTCTTATAACTGCCATCTGGTTTCTGTACAAATTGTAAATAGCCTTTCGCTCCCTGTATTTTACCCCTGCCACCTTTAGAATTTGAAAGAGAGGATTCCAGTCAACATTGTCAAAAGCTTTCTCTAAGTCTACAAATGCTAGAAACGTGTTTGCCTTTCCTTAATCGTCGAACTTAGAACTTAGAACTACTTAAACCTAATTCACCTAAGGACAGCACACACATACATGCCCGAGGCAGGATTCGAGCCTGTGACCGTAGCGGTCGCGCGGTTCCAGACTGTAGCGCCTATAACCGCTCGGCCACCCCAACCGGCTATGAGAAAAATGCACTCTGAGACATAAAAACGAAATTATACCAATGGCGCGGAATTGGTGAGATATGATGTACAGTCATGGACAAAACGAGCGTGACCCCTCCCCTTTTAGTTATGCTGATCCGCACAGCTAGACAGTCTTCTACACAGCGTAACAGGCAAGGCGACCAAGTGCTACCAACATACTACGCACAGGCGTGAAATTGAAAAACTTTCCGAACTTCGTCAGACTGTTTTCAATCATGTGTAAGACTATATTAATGCTCATTAGTGTGTTAAACACAACACGTGAATATAAGATATAAATGAAAGAAGAAACACTAATTACTATGAACTGTACTAATAAAAATGTAAATCAGCTTATCGAGATAACATAACTGTTTTAGTAAGACAAAGTACCCCATATAGTTACGAATTAGCAAAATATTATGTGCATTCGGCCGCGAAACGGTCTGTGTTAACGTTCAGACAGTCATACTGTATTACCGTTGCTGACCTACCATGAAAGTGTGCAAATGTAGCAATGCGTGAAGATTCATAACGAAATTCAGTGCCACACTTCAGTCAATTCAATTATTGACAGAAACGGAAAAAGTAGGCAGTAACAAGTATAAAATTCTACAAGGATTTCATACGGATATCCACAGGCCGCCGGTACAGAACAAAGGTAGAGATAAATCGTATTGGGGCGCGAGAATTTCTTAAAGTTGCTTTACTGATAGTTTACCTACCTCCATCGAGATTAGAACCGAAAACGAACCAGACCCCCCTTGCAGTAGCAAACACCTTTCATACACTAGCAGACAACTCAGGCAAACAGCCCTCTATTATTACCGAAGACATGAATAAGCCGGCAATTTCGCAAAATAAAATGGCAAAATGATATGCAGTTTCTGTTGCGTAGAGCTTTTTGGGCTCAAAAGCATGAATTTTCTACGTTATTGTCACTGCTCATGTGACAATCATTTGGGATGTTTATCTAAATAACGAAATACTGTTATTAGCGGGTAAATGTAGTAGGATAATTCTGCACCACCCCAGGAAATAAACGGCTACATAGGTGCCAAATGTATTGCACAATGTTTTGAATTCTGCATTAGACTCGCCACAGCCAGAAAACATTCATAAGCCGAAGTGTTTCTTAAGCTACCTAGCAATGGGAATGCTCGCACTTCTAAAACGCGGTGGCATTAATACTGCGATCTGAATTACCACGTGTATAGGCAAATGGATTTTATTTGCATTCATGTAAACGTGATTTGGATCGAAAGCTTAGGTACGATTAATATACTGATGTGTCGACTGCAACTAGAACATTTCGAATAACGGGTAGGGGGAATTATTTATGTGGTTGTCATCTTCAGTAACGGTCGTAGCTATTTTTGTTGTTAGGATTTCGTCACCTATATCGGTAAAAATGGAACCCTACTAGTCTCACTTTCTTGACCGTCTGTCTGTCTACCCAAAACCCAGTTTACCTCGAGTACGGGTAGACATAATAAACGGAAATGTGTCGCACTTCCTGCGGTATACGGTCCCTTGGTGGTGTAAAAAAGTGAGCTTCTTTCATTTATATCTTATATTTACATGTTGTGTTTAACACACTAATCAGCATTACACATGACTGAAAACACTCTGACAAAGTTCGGATAGTTTTTCAATTTTGCGCCTGTGCATAGTATGTTGGTAGCACTTGGTCGCCTTGCCTGTTATGCTGTGTAGCAGACTCTAAAGCTGTGTGGGTCAGCATAAGGAAAAGGCGAGGGGTCACGCTCGTTTTGTCCACGACTATACATGTGCAAAAAGACAAACGACTGTAATTTTAGAAAAACTGGGTGATTTATTCAAGGGAAAGAGCTTTACAAATTGAGCAAGTCAGTAACGCTCTGACGCATCTCCAGCGCTTACGTAAGCAGTTATTCGGCTAGGCATTGACTGGTAAGAGTTGTTGGGTGTCTGCCTGACGGATATTGTGCCAAATTCAGTCCAATCGGCCCGTTAGAACGTCAAAATACCGTACCCGTAGTGATCCAGACGTTCTGAATTGCGGAGAAATGCGGGGACCACGCTGGCCAAGGTGCTGAGCACGAAGACAAACAGTAGAAACCCTCGCCGAGTGCGGTCGGGCGTTATCTTGCTGAAATGTAAGCCCAGAGTGGTTTGCTTTGAAGGACAACAAAACGGGACATGGAACATCGTCGTTGTGCCGCTATGCTGTAAGGGTGGCGCGGATGACAACCAAAGTGATCCTGCTATGAAAGGAAACGGCACTCCAGACCATCATTGGCCGACTGCAGTGGCCGAGCGCTTCTAGGCGCTTCAGTCTGGAACCGCACTGCTGTACGGTCGCAGGCTCGAATCCTGTCTCGGGCATGGATGTGTGTGACGTCCTTAGGTTAGTTAGGTTTAAGTAGTTCTAAGTTCTAGGGGACTGATGACCTCAGAAGTTAAGGCCCATAGTGCTCAGAGCCATTTGAATCATGGCTGTCGGGACGTGTGGGTGGCGACAATCAGGCTGGCATCTCACCGCTGTCCGCTGCGTCTCCAAACTCTTCTATGGCCTGTAATCTCACTCACTGGAGTAAACGTGGCTTCTGTGATACTTCCTGCATTACCAGCCACTCTAGTGGTTTCAGACGTCTTTGACTGTTACGCCAGTTCTATGAAAGTTTTCACGCATGCCTTAGTTTAGGCTTTCCGGATTTACTTAAACCATGACTATCTTTGAGAAACTTTTTAGAGGCAAATAATATATCTTAAAGGAAGGGTAAATAAGAAGTGTGTTTCTATAACGAAAGTTGAAAGATTTCAGGCGGTAGTTAATCTGTTGGACACAATCCCTCATTGCCGTTTAATGAACAAAATACGAGCTTACTGAGAATCGCAGCAGTCTTGCGATTGGATTCGAGACTTTCTTGCACACAGAACTCAACACTTCGCTCTTAACGGAACAAAATTGACGAATGTAAAGGTAATATCCTTAGTACCATGGGGAAGTGTGATAGGACCGCAGCTGTTAACGATATATACAGTGTGTTACAAAAAGGTACGGCCAAACTTTCAGGAAACATTCCTCACACACAAATAAAGAAAAAATGTTATGTGGATATGTGTCCGGAAACGCTTAATTTCCATGTTAGAGCTCATTTTAGTTTCGTCAGTATGTACTGTACTTCCTCGATTCACCGCCAGTTGGCCCAATTGAAGGAAGGTAACGTTGACTTCGGTGCTTGTGTTGACATGCGACTCATTGCTCTACAGTACTAGCATCGAGTACATCAGTACGTAGCATCAACAGGTTAGTGTTCATCACGAACGTGGTTTTGCAGTCAGTGCAATGTTTAAAAATGCGGATTTGACAGATGCCCATTTGATGTATGGATTAGCACGGGGCAATAGCCGTGGCGCGGTACGTTTCTATCGAGACAGATTTGCAGCACGAAGGTGTCCCGACAGGAAGACGTTCGAAGCAATTGATCGGCGTCTTAGGGAGCACGGAACATTCCAGCCTATGACTGGCGACTGGGGAAGACCTAGAAGGACGAGGACACCTGCAATGGACGAGGCAATTCTTCGTGCAGTTGACGATAACCCTAATGTCAGCGTCAGAGAAGTTGCTGCTGTACAAGGTAACGTTGATCACGTCACCGTATGGAGAGTGCTACGGGAGAACCAGTTGTTTCCGTACCGTGTACAGCGTGTGCAGGCACTATCAGCAGCTGATTGGCCTCCACGGGTACACTTCTGCGAATGGTTCATCCGACAATGTGTCAATCCTTATTTCAGTGCAAATGTTCTCTTTACGGATGAGGCTTCATTCCAACGTGATCAAATTGTAAATTTTCACAATCCACATGTGTGGGCTGACGAGAATCCGCACGCAATTGTGCAATCACGTCATCAACACAGATTTTCTGTGAACGTTTGGGCAGGCATTGTTGGTGATGTCTCGATTGTGCCCGACGTTCTTCCACCTACGCTCAATGGAGCACGTTATCACGATTTCATACGGGATACTCTACCTGTGCTGCTAGAACATGTGCCTTTACAAGTACGACACAACATGTGGTTCACGCACGATGGAGCTCCTGCACATTATAGTCCAAGTGTTCGTACGCTTCTCAACAACAGATTCGGTGACGACGGATCGGTAGAGGCGGACCAATTCCGTGGCCTCCACGCTCTCCTGACCTCAACCCTCTTGACTTTCATTTATGGGGGCATTTGAAAGCTCTTGTCTACGCAACCCCGGTACCAAATGTAGAGACTCTTCGTGGTCGTATTGTGGACGGCTGTGATACAATACGCCATTCTCCAGGGCTGCATCAGCGCATCAGGGATTCCATGCGACGGAGGGTGAATGCACGTGTCCTCGCTAACGGAGGACATTTTGAACATTTCCTGTAACAAAGTGTTTGAAGTCACGCTGGTACGTTCTGTTGCTGTGTGTTTCCATTCCATGATTAATGTGATTTGAAGAGAAGTAATAAAATGAGCTCTAACATGGAAAGTAAGCGTTTCCGGACACATGTCCACATAACATATTTTCTTTCTTTGTGTGTGAAGAATGTTTCCTGAAAGTTTGGCCGTACCTTTTTGTAACACTCTGTATGTATATATATATTACGTAGTAAAAAGCGGCGGATGATCTTTAACGCTATTCGCAGGTGATGCAGTTGCCTATACCAAAGTAGCAATGCCAGAACATAGTAAGAATTCACAGAACGACCTGCAGAGAACTGATGATTGGTGCAGGCTCTGGCAGTTGGCCCTGAACGTAAATAAATGTAACGTATTGCGCATACGTAGGAATGGAATAGACTACTGTACAGCTGCACTATTGGTGACAAACATTTGGAGACATCGTCTGCCGTAAAATATCTAGGCGTAACTATCCAAAGGGACCTTAAGTGGAATGACGACATACAACAAATAGTGGGAAAAGCAGATACCAGACTCAAAAATGTTCAAATGTGTGTGAAATCTTATGGGACTTAACTGCTAAGGTCATCAGTCCCTGAGCTTACACACTACTTAACCTAAATTATCCTAAGGACAAACACACACACACCCATGCCCGAGGGAGGACTCGAACCTCCGCCGGGACCAGCCGCACAGTCCAAGACTGCAGCGCTGAAGACCGCTCAGCTAATACCAGACCGATTCATCGGAAGAATATTAAGGAAATATAACTCACCCACGAAAGAAGTGGCTTATAAGGCGCTTGTGCGGCAGATTCTTGAGTATTGTTCATCTAGCTGGGATCCCTATCAAGTAGGACTGATAGAGGGGTTAGAGAAGATCCGACGAAGAGCGGAGCTTTTCTTCACGGGATCGTTTAACTGGCGAGACAGCGTTACGGAGATGCTAAACAAACTCCACTGCTAGACGTTACACGAGAGGCGGTGTGCATCACGAAGGGAGTTTCTATTGAAATTTCGGGACAGCCCTTTCAGGAGGAATCAGACAACATATTACTTGCCCCCACATACATCTCGCGCATTGACGACGAGGAGAAAATTCGAGAAATTAGAGCCAATACAGAGGCTTAACGGCAGTCATTCTTCCCACGCACTACTCTCGAATGGAACAGGGTTGGAGGGATCAGTTAGTGGTACCGAAAGTACCCTCCGCCACACATCATTAGCTCGCTTGCGGTGTATGGTGTAGATAGCTGTAGAAGTAGAACAGAAGAATTTCGTGGACCAAGGCCTTATACCCCGAAAGGTTTACCAGCAGTAATGTCAGCCGGTCCTAGAAGCTTTCATTCTATTACGAGTAATTCAGTTAACATGCAAAACTAGAACTAACTTCTATAATGATGAAAAAGACCACTTGAACTGTCTCATAAATATTTATTTACGATCCAAGTAGTTTGATGGCGTTGGAGCCACATATTCAGTGATACGTATTTATTTCATGACTGTACAGAGATAGCCAGTACATGACCCATCATTCTCTGTCAGTTGAGATAACAATGTTTAACTGTGGAGAGGTCAGTGATCCAAGTTAAAAGACGGCAGGAAGTCTCACGTTATCACGACGATGCTGCAGCTTTGGTTTCCTGCATCGGGATGACGATCTACCGTGTTTAAATATGGACTACCGACCTCTCCACCATTGAACAGCTTTATCACAACTCGCAGAAAATCTTCGGTCATCTACTGGTTACACTCAAAGTAAGTCATGAAATAAATACCCGTATGTATCCCTGAAGATGTAGCTTTAACGCCATGGAACTAGTTGGACCAGGCCTCTCCACTGGTCTTTTTCGTCGGGATGCAACTCTACGGCTGTGGATGCCCACAAATACAAAATCTGCTACAACTGACTTTATCGACTGTTTAAGTTTGTTGCTCTCACAAACTTATTTGACTCGAATGTGTGAGGTCATCCACGTGAGTGGTAAAAGAAATCCGTTGATCTTCGGTTACACGATAAATCAATCTAAAGACCGTAAATTCAACTATATACATAGGAATTACAATTACGAACAACTGAAATTGGAAGGAACAAATAGAAAATGTTGTGGGGAAGGCTAACCAAAGACTGCTTTTTATTGGTAGGACACACAGAAAATGTAGCAGGTCTACTAAGGAGATTGCCTACACTACGCTTGTCCATCCTCTTTTAGAATACTGCTGCGCAGTGTGGGATCCTTACCAGATACGACTGACGGAGTACATCGAAAAAGTCCAAAGAAGGGCAGCACGTTTTGTGTTACCGCGGAATAGGGGAGAGAGTGTCACTGAAATGATTCAGGATCTGTGATGGACATCATTGAAACGAAGGCGTTTTTCGTTGCGGAGAAATTTTCTCACGGAAATTCCAATCACCAACTTCCTCCTCAGAGTGCGAAAATATTTTGTTGAGACCGACCTACATAGGGAGAAACCATCACCAAGATAAAATAAGGGGAATTGGATCTCATACGGAAAGATATAGGTGTTCGTTCTTTCCGCGCACTATACGAGATTGAATAATAGAGAATAGTGAGGGTCGTTCGACGAACCCTCTGCCAGACACTTAACTGTGATTTGCAGAGTGTCCATGAAGATGTAGATGCAGACGAAAAGAGTGAGTGAATAATTCAACCGACACGTAAAGGTTAAGCAAAAAGAGTCAACTGTTTTCCACCAGCCGAGTGAATCAATTGTTTTCATTCCGTCTTTACCATCAAATGCTCAATGGACAGACTGAATAATATTGGGAATAAGCTACGGTCGTGTCTCAGTCCATTCTCAGCTACTGCTTACCTATCATGCATTTCCCTTCACATAACTGCAGTATAGGTTTCGTCAGCAACTACTCTACTGATATTTCTCTACATGTGCGTAACGTGTTACTCAGATGGCACGGTTGTAATCCCCTACTCTTTAGACACTTTGGGTGATTTCTCACTATTTATCTTTTCCAGGTCCTCTTTTTCCAGCCTGCGCTAATCTCTTGGACAAGAATGTAAGCACTTCCGTGACTCGGGAAGTTAGCGAATCGGGAGACCCGGCAATTTTCACCGCCGATTCCAGAAAGAGTGACTTAAAGCGGAGGAAACGCGCAGACATAGCGTGACCCACGCTGTTACTTGAGGAACAGCCTGTAAGGGCGCTGCGGTGATAGGTGGTGGGGTGAGGGGGCGGCGGTGGGGGTGGGAAACTCAGTCTGAGCCACTCGCCGGGCGGGTTTATCCAAGCGCTGCGCCCGCCAAGTTTCTCTCGCGGAGAGAAGTTGGCGGAGTTGCCGAGTGCCGGAGTTAGGAGCTCCCAATGCCTGTCTGTGTACCCACGACGCCGTAATAAGCCAGCAGGGAACGTGGCGCAGTTGCTACACTACTTCTCGAATTTACACGTGTTATTTCGTGGCAGAGCGTGTGCTTATGCTATAATTCTTCCTTTCGCGCCATCCTAAATTCAGGAAACACTTTTTTGCCATATATATGTATATTATTATACGAGTAAAACTGTATCCCGTTGAGAGTTGCAGGTTGCCTATCTAATGGCGCAGGGGCAAAAAAAATTATTTTTCATATTTCATACAATTATTCACCGAATTTAAAAATCGAAAATGCTCTGATAATCTATTTATTAAGAGGTATAATTTTACAGTGAAGATTTAACGGTACAAGTCGACTACCAAAATTAGAAACTGTGCCCTTACGGCGCAGAAATCACCCAAACTATGTTCGTCTGGTATTTGAGAATGCGAGTTCTTAGCGTTTGCCAAGAAACTTTGCCGCTTACTACAGTTTCGTGGTTCATGCAGTGGAACGTCAGTACAAGGCGTGACGTTTTAATTTATTTCTTCTTTACTGCTAACTCCATTTGCAACTAATTTTGCTGACAGTATCTGCATCACCATTGAATATACCTGCAAAATAATATCATTTATGAGGTATCACGTCATAAACACAGAGATGCTTCAAAAATCAACTTCGTTGTAAAGCAATCAGGCATTTGAATCTGTTCTAGACGTGAGAAGTGAATTATTTAAGGAATTGGTGGGGGAAGGGGAGGGAATTACTCCTATACATATACAGGATGGTCCATTAATCGTGACCGGGCCTAATATCTCACGAAATAAGCGTCTAACGAAAAAAACCACAAAGAACGAAACTTGTCTAGCTTGAAGGGGGAAACCAGATGGCACTATGGTTGCCGCGCCAGATGGCGCTGCCGTAGGTAAAATTGATATCAACTGCGTTTTTTTTAAAAATAGAAATCCCCATTTTTATTACATATTCGTGTAGTACGTAAAGAAATATGAATGTTTTAGTTGGACCACTTTTTTCGCTTTGTGATAGATGGCGCTGTAATAGTCACAAACGTGTGGCTCACAATTTTAGACCAACAGTTGGTAATAGATAGGTTTTTAAATTAAAATACAGAACGTAGGTACGTTTGAAAATGTACCTTTGTGAACTTATCACTTCTGAGAACGCATGCTGTTGCAGCGTGATTACCTGTAAATATCACATAAATGCAACAAATTCTCAAAATGATGTCCGTCAACCTCAATGCATTTGCCAATACATGTAACGACATTCCTCTCAACAGCGAGTAGTTCGCCTTCCGTAATGTTCGCACATGCATTGACAATGAGCTGACGCATGTTGTCAGGCGTTGTCGGTGGATCACGATAGCAAATATCCTTCAACTTTCCCCACAGAAAGAAATCCGGGGACGTCAGATCCGGTGAACGTGCGGGTCATGATATGGTGCTTCGACGACCAGTCCACCTGTCATGAAATATGCTATTCAATACAGCTTCAACCGCACACGAGCTGTGCGCCGGGCATCCATCGTGTTGGAAGTACATCGCCATTCTGTCATGCAGTGAAACATCTTGTAGTAACATCGGTAGAAATCAGCACACATTGCACCATTTAGATTGCCATCGATAAAATGGAGGCCAATTATCCTTCCTCCCATAATGCCGCACCATATACTTTAACCCGCCAAGGTCGCTGATGTTCCACTTGTCTCAGCCATCGTGGATTCTCCGTTGACGAATAGTGCATATTATGCCGGTTTACGTTACCACTGTTGGTGAATGACGCTTTGTCTCTAAATAGAACACGCGGAAAGAATCTGTCATCGCCCCGTAATTTCTCTTGTGCCCACTGGCAGAACTGTACACGACGTCCAAAGACGTCGCCATGCAATTCCTGGTGCATAGAAATATGGTACGGGTGCAATCGATGATGATGATGAAGCATTCTCAACACCGACGTTTTTGAGATTCCCGATTCTCGCGCAATTTGTCTGCTACCGATGTGCGGATTAGCCGCGACAGTAGATAAAACACCTACTTGGGCATCATCATTTTTGCAGGTCGTGGTTGACGTTTCACATGTGGCTGAACACTTCCTCTTTCCTTAAATAACGTAACTATCCGGCGAACGGTCCGGACACTGGGATGATGTCGTCCAGGATACCGAGCAGCATACATAGCACACGCCCGTTGGGCATTTTGATCACAATAGCCATACATCAACACGATATCAAACTTTTCCGCAATTGGTAAACGATCCATTTTAAGACGGGTAATGTATCACGAAGCAAATACCGTCTGCACTGACGGAATGTTACATGATACCACGTACTTATACGTTAGTGGTCCAACTAAAACATTCATATTTCTTTACGTACCACACAATATGTAATAAAAAATGGGGATTCCTATTTAAAAAAAAAAACGCAGTTGATATCCGTTTGACCTATGGCAGCGCCATCTAGCGGCCAAACATAGCGCCATCTGGCTTCCCCCTTCAAGCTAGACGAGTTTCGTTCTTTTTAGTTTTTTCGTTTGATGCTTATTTTGTGAGATATTTGGCCCGGTCACTATCAATGGATCACCCTGTGTATATACACAGGGTGGAGTAAAATTTAGTCACGAAATTTTAATCCTGGTTAGTTGATGCCAGTAGGAACCAAAATTACGAATGTTCTGTAGGTCGACAACACACCATTTTTAAACTATGATAACTTGGCGCCACGTGCTCTGATTGGCCGCGGGATTGCCCTGTTGCCGGATGCTCTGGACAACGCATGACCGCGAATGCTGTGGCTGCCAAGGGATGGCGGTGTATCCAAGGCGGCCAGCACGCTCGATGGTATCGCGCCAGCCCGACACATCCATAGCAGTTTCATGATAAGTCGCACTAGAAACAAACCTGTCAACAGCTGTTAGTTCGAGTGCAGATAGTCTTTTACAAACTGTGTCGGTCCTAATAAGAGCCTCTTTCTGTAGCTAGTACATTGTTAGTTGATCACGTGCTTGAAGTGGCGACTCTCTGATGCGACACAAGCTTGGTAGCGTCGAACGGCGTTTTGCCGAACTGCTGTCACTGCCCTGATGTTATTGGCGGCGTGTTGGATGCGATATATTAATCCTCTTCGTTTCTAGGTGGTTCGCTATCGGGTGGGTGAACTAGAACCTTGAAGAATCCCCACAGGTAAAAGGCCAGTGGTCTGAGGTCTGGTGATAGTGGGGGGCATGTCCTACGAGCAGGCCGGTTAGAATTTCTTGCAGAAAGTGAAGGTAATTTGCCCCGGTAAGTCAAGAAGGTAGACGGACCGGCCCAGTCAGATGGTCACCTACAATGCCTACCCAAATGTTGGACGAATGTCGTTCCTGGTATCCGTGGAGGTACGTGACGTGAGGGCTTCCCCTTGTCCAGTAATGAACGTATCCAGTGCTGTAAAGGCCATCTCAATAGAAGGTGCACTCCTCCGTAAACAACACAATGGTGCGGATGTCGGGATCTGGTGCAACACGTCGCAGAGACCACCGGCACAACCCTACCTGTGTTCATAGTCTGCCACAGGATTTAGGTCTCGGACAGGGCGGAAACTGAATGGATGCTGGTCGTCATCCCTCAAAACCTTCCAGACTAACCGGTGAGTGGTCACCATGTGGTGTGCAACCGCTGGGGTACTTGTCGTAGGTGATTCCTCGAAGCGCTCGAGTACAATCTCTTCAAATGCATCGGTTTGTTGTAGAATCATGGAACACATTTTGTGTTCAGACATAATGACCTTTCTAGACTCTGAGAAGCTCATCTGCAGAAACCAGCACGGTTTTAGGTAACAGTGGTCATGCGAGACACAGCTGGCCGTCTTTGTGCATGATATACAACAGGCTCTAGATACCGGCTCCCAGGTTGATGCCATATTTCTCGACTTTTGAAAGGCGTTCGACTCAGTTCCGCACTGTCTCTTGCTCCAAAAAGTGCGCGCTTACGGTCTATCCGATGACATATGCTGTTGGATAGAAAGTTTTCTAACAGACAGGGAGCAGTATGTCGTCCCGAACGGGGTAACTTCAACAGAAACAAGAGTAACTTCAGGTGTGCCCCAGGGCAGCGTAATAGGTCCGCTGCTTTTTATGATTTACATAAACGATCTGGTTGATGGTATTGACAGCGGAACAAATCAATGAGGATTTGCAGAAAATAAATGCGTGGTGTAATGACTGGCAGTTATATCTCAATATTAGTAAGTGTAACCTACTGCGTGTAACAAGGCGAAAATCCCTATTAATGTATGAGTACAAAATAAATGCCCAGTCTTTGGAAGAGGTAACATCAGTCAAGTATCTGGGTGTGACTATTCGGAATGATCTGAAATTTAATGATCAGATTACACAAGTAACAGGTAAGGCGAACTCTAGATTGCGGTTTATTCGTAGAATCCTGAAGCGATGCAGTCCTTCAACAAAGGAAATAGCTTACGTTAGTTCGTCCAGTCTTAGAGTATTGTTCGTCTGTATGGGACCCTTACCAGTTGGGTCTGATTGAAGAGATTGAGAAGAGTGGCAAGATTCATGACTGGTACATTTAGTCATCGCGAGAGCGTTACAAATCTCATAGAAATTTCGAAGTGGGACACACTTGCAGATAAACGACGCGCTAAACAGAAGGGACTGCTCTCTAAATTCCGAAATCCAGTCTTCGCCGGTAAGATCTATTCGACACGTGTGTGTATTACGTCGGGTCAATGATGGGGCGAGGGACGTTTGTATGTGTGAAGCGACAACCATAGCGCTGCCCGTCAACTGACGAACGGCAACAGGGTAATCCCACGGCCAATGGGAGCGCGTGGCGACAAATTTCCCTAGTTTAAAAATGGTGCGTTGTCGGCCTACACAACATTAGTAATTTTGGTTCCTACTGGCATCAGCTATCCAGGATTAAAGTTTCGTGACACAATTTTTCTCCACCCTGTGTATACGCACAACGTTTCAGCACAAATATCTCTGGAAAAAATAGACATTGTTAAACTACTTTCAGGGTTATAAAAGTAGGGCAGAGGCTGTTGAAAGTAAATAGTGTGAGAGATTCCTCTGCGAGTCTCTTCGTCTCTACATAACTCATGCAACCTACACACATTTGAACCACGTTACTGTATTCAAGCAGTGATTTCCTTCTACAATTTTTTTTATCCTCTCACACTTCCTCAGATTACGAAACTAACAATATCTTCATGCTTCAGGATTTGGCCTACAAATTGGTCCCTTCTTTTAATTATGTTTTTGTCATAAATTTCGTTTTTCCGCAATTAAATTCAGTACCTCCGCATTTGTTATTCGATCTATGTATCTAATCTCCAGTATTATTCTAAAGCATCACATTTGGAAAGTTCCTATCATCCTCTAGTATGAATTGCCAGTCGGCCTTGTTTCAGTTCCATACAAGCCTACACTTCAGAAGAGACTTCTAATACTTAAATTTATATCAGATTTTAACAAATATCCTCTTTCTCAGAAATTCTTTCTCTTACTACAGGCAGTCTACATTTTATACCCATACCTTCCTGACTTCGGCCATGATCAGTTATTTTGCTAACCACATAACAGAACTCATCTACTACTTTTCCTGACTCTCTTAATAATCTAATACCCTGAGCTTCGCATGACTTGCTTTGAGCATATTCCATTTCCCTCGTTTTACTTTTATAGGCGTTCACCTTATAACCTCTTTTCAAGACAATATACATGTATTGAGCGAAAATTCGTGATGGTATATTTTAGATATGTGACAATGAATGTATCTCTTCATTCTATCAAATTTTCGGTGTAGTCACTTGTAGAGTCTTGCCATTGTTTCTCATTCTGTTTTAATGTGTTTCTATGTAACTTGGTTGATAAGTCGATAATGCTATCTTACGGTTTTATGCATACAGGCCTGAAGAGGACGCACTGAGTCGCTGAAACTGATTGCAACAAAATAAAATAAAATCATAAGAACGGTTGTAAATGTTTTATTTTGTCAGAATAGTATACGGCCGTCGTCCCAGAGACCTCCTGACAAAAGGATGGACATACAAAAACAATACATTTCGATCAGTCACGGGCAAATCGTAGGCTTGTACAACCAGAGTAAAAGTTTTTTGACAATCGTACTACGTCATAATGTAAAGTAGACCGAAGAGACAAAAAACTTGTACACCCGTGTATCCTGTAGGGCTCCCGCGAACACTCAAAAGAGCCGCAGCGCGACGTGCCATGTACTGGAATAGTCTAAAGTAGCGGTGGGTAGTGCTGGAGGGAACTGACACCATGAATCCTGCTGGGCTGTCCGTAAATCCGTAACAGTATGAGGGAGTGGAGATATCTTCTGAACAATACATTTCAAGGCAACCCCAAACATGCTCAATAATGTTCCTGTCTGGGGAGTTTGGTGGCCAAAGGAAGTGTTTAAACTTGTGAGAGTACTCCTGGAGCCACTCTGTAGCATTTCTGGATGTGTGCGGTGTCGCGTTGTCCTGCTGGAATTACCCAAGTCCGTCTGAATGCAAGATGGATTTGAATGGATGCAGGTCATCAGGCATGATGAAACAATCGTCACATTACATTAAGGGAAATTAGAGCTCGCACGAGAAGATGTAGGTGTTTGTTCCCTTGCGGGCAGTGCAAGATTGGAATAATAGAGAATTATTGTTAAGATGATTCGACGAATCCCCTGCCAGGCACTTAAATGTGATTTGCAGAGTAACTATGTAGATTTAGATGTAGTGCATATTGAAACGCACATGATGCAATTCTCGTCACAGTTACTTCAGCGTAACATTGCGTCTCGAGTTTTTGTTACTTCAGCGAGTGTTCGTTGTGAGAGATGGTCGAAATTTGTGATGTTTAAGACTAACACTTAGTAAAAATAGAGACTTTCAAACGTCGTTGTTGTCTACACCAAGCTGACAACTATTGCTATGTTTGTGGGAAACCCACCCCAACATATAAAAGAAAACCAATCTCTGATTTCGTTAAGGACACATATAAATTGTATTTTGGTTGTCCTGTTAGTGATTAAGGAAAAAATTTGCCCCTCGTATTGCCTGAGTAACCTGAACTATTACTTTGACCGGATGGTTAATAGGAAAATGTCGAGCCATGCCATTCGCTGTTCTAATAGTGTTGTTTGGGTCTGAAGACCGTTTTTAAGACTGTTACTTCTGTGTAACAAATGTTTCAGGACATTCGATCAAAGCTACACGTAAAATAAAGTATGCAAATGTATCATCATTTTCCTGTGCCCCGAGATGAAGGCTAGCCACAGATTTACAGGGTAGGTTCACAAAATACGCTTTTTTTATGTCTGTGAGACAGCCGTGATACCAAGGACCGCTAGCTAGCCAAAGAATGGCCTATAAGGAAATAATACTTCTCTAGAAAGGAAAATGTGAAAAAGCACTCTGTTGGTTGAATCTGATAAACTCTTTTTGCCTCCTCTTTATCTCAAGTTTCACTTACGAAGAACTTTGTAAAAGCTATGGATAAAGGACGTCGAACTTTAAATCTTTTGGCAGAAGAGTTTGCTAATCTGAGTGAACCGAAGTTGAAAGAAGGTGAATGTATTTGCAGGACCGCAAATAAGAAAACTGATGAAACACTCAGACTTTGATACAGAACTCCCAAATATGGAATTAACTGCCTGCTCCTCGTTCGAAAGAACTGTGAAGGGCGTTTAGGGCAACAGAAGAAATTAAAACTGTGTTTTCACTGTGAATTAAATGTACTAGGGTCGTCCGATAAGATGTGCCCCACTTTTTTTCCTCAGAACATATTTATTATTAAGAGTCAGAATTTGGTGACAATATACACCAACATGTCTTAGCTATCTCCTATTTTTGTACGTAGACTCCATCGCGTTCTATGGCCGTACGCCAACGTTGTGGAAGAGCATGTATTCCCTGCTCGTAAAAGCTCTTGTCCTGTAGGCGTAGCCATGTTTTCACTGCACGACTGACACTCCCGTGATCTGCAAAGTCCCCGTAGAGAATCTTGAAGCGGCCCAAAGAGATGGAAGTTTGAGGGTGCCCGGTCTGGACTGTAGGTTTGATGAGGCAGTGATGTCCAGCTCAATTTGGCAATGTGCTCCCGGGTTCTCAGACTTGTGTGTGGTCGTGCGTTATCGTGTTGGAGCAAGATTTCTGCTGGATTCTTGTCCAATCGAACACGTCGGAAACGGTTTTTGAGTTCATTCAGAGTCTTCACGTATGCCTTTGAGTTGATGGTTGACCCCCTTGGCATCACATCCACGACAATGACGCCATCACAATCCCAGAAGACTGACACCACGACTTTTCCGGCAGAGGGGGTTGTCTCGAATTTCTCCTTTTGTGGCGAATGAGGATGATGCCACTCTATTGACTGCCTTTTTGATCCGGCACAAAGTGGTCCACATAGCTTTCGTCCCCTGAAATGACCCGTGACAGAAAGACCTCTCCGTCGGTCTAAAAACGCTCCAACAATTCAGATGTGCTGGCCTTTCTTTGAATCTTGTGGTCCGCTGTGAGCTTTCGTGGAAGCCATCGTGAGCATCTCTTTGAATATCCGAGGTCTCGATCATTGCAGACGCACTTCCAATGCTGACCGACAACTGTAGAGCCAACTGCAGCATCGCCATATATGCACACAAACGTTTACGGATGTTCACCACGGTTTCTTCATCTGCACACAAGAATTCAATAACAGCACGCTGCTTGTCTACGATTTTTACCCTACACGCTGCCCTCAAATGCTAAATTGGTGATCCCTTGATGCCTCAGAACATGTCCTACCAACCAATCCCTTCTTCTTGTCAAGTTGTGCCACAAACTCCTCTTCTGCCCAATTCTATCCAATACCTCCTCATTAGTTATGTAATCTACCCATCTAGTCTTCAGCATTCTTCTGTAGCACCACATTTCGAAAGCTTCTATTCTCTTCTTGTCTAAGCTATTTATCGTCCACGTTTCACTTCCATACATGGCTACACTCCATACAAATACTTTAAGAAACGATTTCCTCACATTTAAATCTGTACTCTATGTTAACAAATTTCTCTTCTTCAGAAACGCTTTCCTTGCCATTGCCAGTCTACATTTTACGTCCTCTGTCAAAAGCTTTCTCTAAGTCTACAAATGCTAGAAACGTAGGTTTGCCTTTCCTTAATCTTTCTTCTAAGATAAGTCGTAAGGTCAGTATTGCCTCACGTGTTCCAATATTTCTACGGAATTCCCAAGGTCGGCTTCTACTAGTTTTTCCATTCGTCTGTAAAGGATTCGTGTTAGTATTTTGCAGCTGTGGCTTATTAAACTGATTGTACGGTAATTTTCACATCTGTCAACACCTGCTTTCTTTGGGATTGGAATTATTATATTCTTCTTGAAGTCTGAGGGTATTTCGCCTGTCTCATACATCTTGCTCACCAGGTGGTAGAGTTTTGTCAGGACTGGCTCTCCCAAGGCCGTCAGTAGTTCTAATGGAATATTGTCTACTCCCGGGGCCTTGTTTCGACTCAGGTCTTTCAGTGCTCTGTCAGTCTCTTCACCCAGTATTGTATCTACCATTTCGTCTTCATCTACATTCTCTTCCATTTCCAGAATATTGTCCTCAAGTACATCGTCCTTGTATAGAACCTCTATGTACTCCTTCCACCTTTCTGCTTTCCATTCTTTGCTTAGAACTGGGTTTCCATCT
Source organism: Schistocerca cancellata (assembly GCF_023864275.1). Lineage (NCBI taxonomy): Eukaryota > Metazoa > Arthropoda > Insecta > Orthoptera > Acrididae > Schistocerca > Schistocerca cancellata. Next base: position 15,569,722 of record NC_064637.1, read on the forward strand.
GAGCTCTTGATATTTATACAAGTGGTTCTCTTTTCTCCAAAGGTCTCTTTAATTTTCCTGTAGGCTGTATCTATCTTACCCCTAATGAGATAAGCATCGACATCCTTACATTTGTCCTCTAGCCATCCCTGCTTAGCCATTTTGCACTTCCTGTTGATCAATGGCTTTTTAAAAAATATGTGGGGCATTACTCACTGAACGACCCTCGTAGACAGCTACAAGAAGAAGTGGTATAGGACGCCTCTCAAAATTCACTTTTTACATTCCGACCTTGAATTATTTCCGGAAAAAATATGTTCAAGTGTGTGTGACTTCTTATGGGACTTAACTGCTAAGGTCATCAGTCCCTAAGCTTACACACTACTTAACCTAAATTATCCTAAGGACAAACACACACACCCATGCCCGAGGGAGGACTCGAACCTCCGCTGGGACCATTTCCGGAAAATTTGGGAAACGTAAGCGATGAGGAGGGTGAACGCTTTCGGAGGGACAGCGTTATCAGGGTCACTGGAAAACCCTTCCATGGTTGGCGACCACTGGGGTCTTTATAGGGAGACTGATGAAACGGCAAACAAAAGGAGAGAATTGTTGTCACATTTTTCCAATACGAAAGGACATGAAAGTTGAAAATATCTTGTGAACTAATTTAGACTGTCTACTGACACTGAGGAGCCAAAACATTTTTACCATCTGCTTAATAGCTTGTTTGTCTGTTCAAATGGCTCTGAGCAATATGGGACATAACATATGAGGTCATCAGTCCCCTAGACCTGACTAACCTAAGGACGTCACACACAGTCAAACCCGAGGCAGGATTCGAACCTGTGACCGTAGCAGCAGTGCGGTTCCGGACTCGAGCGCCTAGAACCGCGCGGCCACATAGCCGGCCTGTTTGTCCGGCTTTGGAACGAAATACATCACTGATTGTGCGTATCAGGGATCTTACAGTTTGTTGGTAGGTTTGTGGAGGTATGTGGCATTAGCTGTCTATGCATAGGCCACGTAATTCACGTAAAAAACAGGCATCTGAAACTTCCTGGTAGATTAAAACTGTGTGCCGGACCGAGACTCGAACTCGGGATCTCTGCCTTTCGCGGGCAACAGTTCTACCAACTGAGCTACCCAAGCACGACTCACGCCCCTTCCTCATAGGTTTACTTCTGCCAGTACCTCGTCTCCTACTTATCAAACTTTACAGAATGTCCCGAGTTCGAGTCTCGGTCCGGCACACAGTTTTAACTGCCAGGAAGTTTCATATCAGCGCACACTCCGCTGCAGAGTGAAAATCTCATTCCGGAAACAGGCAGCTGTTTTGCGTACGCGGTGATGGCGTCCGGTAACGACCCCGAGGGGTTCCACAGAATTTACATCAGGCAAATTTGCTGGCTAAGACGTTAACTCGAGTTCACTGTAATGCTCCTCAAGCCACTGAGGCACGTTTCTGGCTCGGACACACGGAAAAGTTACACAGATGATTGTTGATATCGATGCTGGGGAAGGCATCAGGCATTAAGGTTTCGCGTCTATCATCGTGTCTTACTCAAGTGCAGGAGAATTTCTCCCAGAGCACAGTACTGCTCCCACCAGGCCGCGTCCCTCGCGCTCTGCAGGTATGAAGTCGCCGTTCACCTCGATGACCCACGTAATGCAGTAAAAACGTGGCTCACCCGAAGAGCCGACACGCTTCCATGGATCGACGGTCAAATCCCGGTGGTGCCGTGCCCATACAATCGTAACTGACGATGTCGTTGGGTCAACATGTGGACACGCAGGGATAGTCTGCTCCAGGGCTCTGTGTTCAGCGATGCGCGATGAACAGTGTGCTTCGAAACCGTTGTGCGTGCTCTAGCATTGCGCTGTTTTGGCATAGATGCCAGAGATCGCCATCTATCCTACTTTACAGAGCAGAAAAGCCTCCGAACCCCACTTTCTGTGCAGAGACATGGACGTCCAACCTTCTAGCGCCTAACAGTAGTTTTACCGCCCCTGTACCTCTTTCCGTAGATGCTCACGACAGTAGCACGTGAACATTCGACCAGCTTCTCCGTTTTCGAGATATTCGTTCACAGACTCTGCTTAATAGTAATCTGCCCTTTGCCAATGACCCGTATCTCAATGGATTACCCTATTTGCAGCCTATTTCTTCGCTAGGGGGATGCCCCGTCTGTACCTGCTTCGCTTACAGACTTCTGTTACCGCGTCACGTGCCCGAAAAGCCGCTAAGAGGGATCTTAGTGTGAAGTGTACATTTGATGATCCAAGCGAATTAGTGTAAGCTCATACAGCTCATATCACAATTGGTAAAACATCATAATACAATTAAAAATACATTTATTTTAGGTGACTGCAGTGAAATAAGCAAAAGACACCACAGACACCGAGAGAGATGCATACCTTAGTATGCGGCATACATTAAAATTTAATACGTCTACCAGTCCCTGACAACAAGGGCTTTTTATAGTCGGTAGACAGGCAGAGAGAGACACAGAGACAGACAATGAAGTGATCCTATAAGCGTTGCATTTTTACCGATTAACGCACGAAACCCTAAGAATAAGTTAAATTTTTCTAAATCTTCATTCTAAAATTATTTTTAGGATTTTATTTAATTGTAAAACCGCAAGTGTATACTAGGATACAACAAAAATGTTTTTGCAGAGTGCCGCCAGTCACTGACGAACCTGATCGACCACGAGCAGCTTCTCTTCTACCCTCTCCCTTTCGGCATTCTCTTAGTGGTGTTTTTGTTGTACTTCTTTTTCCCAAACTAAATTCAGTACCTCTGCATTTGTTATTCGATCTGCCTACTTAATTTTCAGCATTATTCTATAACGCCACATTTGAGAAGCTTCTAGCTACTATCTTCTTCTTGTATGAATTGACAGTCATCCACCTTTCACTTCCATACAAGGCTACACTTCAGAGGACACTTCCTTATACTTACACTACTGGCCATTAAAATTGCTACACCAAGAAGAAATGCAGATGAGAAACGGGTATTTATTGGACAAATATATTATAATAAAGCTGACATGTGATTACTTTTTGACGGAATTTGGATGCATGGATCCTGAGAAATCAGTACCCAGAACACCCACCTCTGATCGTAATAACGGCCTTGATACGCTTGGGCATTGAGTCAAACAGAGCTTGGATGGCGTGTACAGGTACAGCTGCCCATCCAACTTCAACACGATACAACGGTTCATCAAGAGTAGTGACTGGCGTATTCTGACGAGCCACTTGCTCGGCCACAATTGACCAGACGTTTTCAATTGGTGAGACATCTGGGGAATGTGCTCGCCAGGGCAGCAGTCGAACATCGTGCATTATCCTGCTGAAATGTAGGGTTTCGCAGGGATCTAATGAAGGGGTCGTAACACACCTGAAATGTAACGTCCACTGTTCAAAGGGCCGTCAATGCGAACAAGAGGTGACCGAGACATGTAACCAATGGCACCTCTGTTACGCCAGTATGGCGATGACGAATACACGCTTACAATGTGTGTTCACCGCGATGTCGCCAAACACGGATGCGACCATCATGATGCTGTAAACAAAACCTACATTCATCCGAAAAAATGACGTTTTGCCATTCGTGCACTCCGGTTCGTCGTCGAGTACATCATCTCAGGCGCTTCTGTCTGTGATGTAGCGCAAGGGTAACCGCAGTCGTGGTCTCCCAGCTGATAGTCCATGCTGCTGGAAACGTCGTCGAACTGTTGGTGCAGATGGTTGTTGTCTTGCAAACGTCCCCATCTGTTGACTCAGGGATCGAGACGTGGCTGCACGATCCGTTACAGCCACACGGATAAGATGCCTGTCATCTCGACTGCTAGTGATGCGAGTCCGTTTGGGATCCAGCACGGCGTTCCGTATTACCCTCCTGAACCCACCGATTCCATATTCTGCTAACAGTCATTGGATCCGACCTTTATCAAAGTCAGAAACGTGATGGTACGCATTTCTCCTCCTCACACGAAGTATCACAACAACGTTTCACCAGGCAATGCTGGTCAACTGCTGTTTGTGTATGAGAAATCGATTGGAAACTTTCCTCATGTCAGCACGTTGTAGGTGTCGCCAGCGGCGCCAACCTTGTTTCAATGCTCTGAAAAGATAATCGTTTGCATATCACAGCATCTTCTTCCTGTCGGTTAAATTTCGCGTCTGTAGCACGTCATCTTCGTGGTGTCGCAATTTTAATGGTCGGTAGTGTACATTTAATCAGATTTTAACAAATACCTCTTTCTCAGAAATTGTTTCTCTTACTATCGGCCTTCTGCATTTTATACTCTTACCTTCCTGACTTCGGCCATGATCAGTAATTTTCTTGTGCGCCGACTATAACACCTCGTTCAGACTCATTTAAATCTCGATAACCTGCCATTATAGCAGCAGTAACCGATGTAACAACTGCGCCAGACACTTGTTGTCTTATATAGGCGTTGGCAACCACAGCGCCGTATTCTGTCTGCTTACAGGTCTCTGTATTTCAATACGCATGCCAATATCAGTCCTTTGGCGCTTCAGTGTATTTGCGAGTGCCTGTTAGCTGTGAAGAACTTTTCTGATAAATAACAGAAGGCACATTTTAACGTTGATGGACTGCGGAAAGATACTGGATCTGAATTTGTAAAATATTTATTTTAAACTGTGAAAAATCGCCACCGGTCACCGAAATGTAACATTCAGAGAATCACTGTTATTGGGAAGTCACTGTATAGCTAGTGTGTGACAAATCGCAACCTTTCACCGAAAAGTAACATTCAGAGAATAACTGTTACTGGGAAGTCACTGTTTAGCTAGTGTCTGACAAATCACAACTGCTCACGGAAAAGTAACATTCAGAGAATCACTTTTACTGGGATGTCACAGTTTAGCAAGTGTCTGACAAATCGAAACCGGTCACCGAGAAGTAACATTCAGAGAATCATTTTTACTGGGAAGTCACAGTTTAGTATGTGTGTGACAAATCGCAACTGGTCACCGAAAAGTAACATTCAGAGACTCACTGTTACTTGGAAGTCACAGTTTAGCAAGTGTCTGACAGAACGCAACTGGTCACCGAAAAGTAACATTCAGAGAATCATTTTTACTGGGAAGTCACAGTTTAGTAAGTGTGTGACAAATCGGAACCGGTCACCGAAAAGTAACATTCAGAGAATCACTGTTACTTGGAATTATCAGTTTAGCAAGTGTCTGACAGAACGCAACTGGTCACCAAAAAGTAACATTCAGAGAGTCACTGTTACTGGGAAGTCACAGTTTAGCAAGTGTCTGACAAATCACAACCGGTCACCGAAAAGTAACATTCAGAGAATCACTGTTACTGCCGGCCAGAGTGGCCGACTGTTTCTAGGCGCTACAGTCTTGAGCCACGCGACCCCTACGGTCGCAGGTTCGAATCCTGCCTCGGGCATGGATGTGTGTGATGTCCTTCGGTTAGTTAGGTTTAAGTAGTTCTAAGTTCTAGGGGACTGATGACCACAGCAGTTAAGTCCCATACTGCCCAGCGCCATTTGAGCCATTCATTGTTACTGGGAAGTCACAGTTTAGCAAGTGTCTGACAAATCGTATCCAGTCACCGAAAAGTAACATTCAGAGTATCACTGTTACAGGGAAGTCATAGTTTAGCAAGTGTCTGACAAATTTCAAACCGGTCACCGACAAGCAACATTCAGAGAATCACTGTTTCTAGGAAGTCACAGTCTGGCAAGTGTCTGACAAATCGCAATCTGTCACCGAAAAATAACATTCAGAGAATCGCTGTTACTGGGATGTCACAATTTAGCAAGTGTCCGACAGATCGCAACCTGTCACTGAAAAGTAACATTCAAGGAATCACTGTTACTGGGAAGTCACAGTTCAGCCGAGATCTACAAGAGGCCATTCAGCGGTCTGGAGGCGACGGAGCGGAAGAGGGCTCCGCTCTGACGTCACATGAGGCTCGCCGGTTCCCGGAACTGGCAGGCCAGCGCAGAGCGGCGGCAGGCCGCCCGCTTTACGGCCTATTGCGGTGAATCATTCAGCGAGTTTGCCGGCCGGTCGGCGGCTGGCGTGACCGTGGCGCGCGGGGCCACACGTGGGCGGTCCAGAGTTTGGTCGTCCTCCATTATGTATCGCGAGCGCTGGCGTGACTGGTCTGTGTAGGGAGGGGGTTGACAACTGGCGCGCTGGTCACTCCACAGTGCCCGCTGGCCTCAGCAGTGCGCCTACTGGGAGTGCTCTAAACTGTTGCTTTGCGACAACAGTGTGTGATGTTAATGTTACTTTTCGGAAACCGCTATTTTTAGCTGTAGTACTTTATAATAGTTTTGAACCACTTTTTACGATAATGATAGAAGCTGAAGATATGGGTTAAAATTTGTGTCCCAGCCGGGTCCTAAACCTAGGCCTTGCTTCCAAGGCAGATGTACTAACCATTACACCACAACAGGAGTATAGCAAAGATGTCGTCACGGTCTGCTGTAGTCCATTGCCACCCCCAACACTAACTCACGTCGTCAGCTTATTTTCCCCTTCATAAATCGTCCAGGAAAATGTAATTGTATCATAATTTTGCGAATTCACTTTCTGTATCCCTCATTCGCCTCTTAAACATCAAAATGTTCCCACCCTGTTGATATCACTCTTCAGTACCGATAACCTAAGCAGTTTGTTCCCATAAGGTCTTACCACAAATTTACAAAAAATCACTCTTCAGTAACTAGTATTTTTGGTTATACTATTTTATTACGGTTTTAAACCATATTTTACGAATTCACAGCCTAAATCCCTGTGCACTACACCTATGCCAAAACCTTCCTGTCATTATCAGTGCGGCTGTTATTCTGCAACGACTCAGCATTAGAAAATTGCAGCGAAATGCAGGAAGATCTGTAGCGGATAGGCACTTGGTGCAGGGAGTGGCAACTGACCCTTAACATAGACAAATGTAATGTATTGCGAATCCTTTATTGTATGATTATATGATAGCAGAACAAACACTGGTAGCAGTTACTTCTGTAAAACATCTGGGAGTATGCGTGCGGAACGATTTGAAGTGGAATGACCATATAAAATTAATTGTTGGTAAGGTGGTTACCAGGTCGAAATTCATTGGGAGAGTCCTTAGAAAATGTAGTCCATCAACAAAGGAGGTGGCTTACAAAACACTCGTACGACCTATACTTGAGTATTGCTCATCAGTGTGGGATCCGTACCAGGTCGGGTTGACAATGGAGATAGAATAGATCCAAAGAAGAGCGGCGTGTTTCGTCACAGGGTTATTTGGTAAGCGCGATAGCGTTACGGTGATGTTTAGCAAACTCCAGTGGCAGACTCTGCAAGACAGGCGCTCTGCATCGCGGTGTAGCTTGCAATCCAGTTTTCGAGAGGGTGCGTTTCTGGATGAGGTATCGAATATATTGCTTCCCCCTACTTATACCTCCCGAGGAGATCACGAATGTAAAATTAGAGAGACTCGAGCGCGCACGGAGGCTTTCCGGCAGTCGTTCTTCCCGCGAACGATACGCGACTGGAACAGGAAAGGGAGGTAATTACAGTGGCACGTAAAGTGCCCTCCGCCACACACCGTTGGGTGGCTTGCGGAGTATAAATGTAGATGTAGATGTAGATAAGTAACAAGCACTTCAAAAACTGGTTCAAATGGCTCTGAGGTCATCAGTCCCCTAGAACTTAGAACTACTTAAACCTAACTAACCTAAGGACGTCACACACATCCATGCCCGAGGCAGGATTCGAACCTGCGACCGTAGCGGTCGCGCGGTTCCAGACTGTAGCGCCTAGAACCGCTCGGCCAATACGGCCGGTAAGGCACTACAAACTGATTTATCTGTCTAGATGGAATGTATCAGAGTAACGGGAGTGATTTATCTCCTGCAAAAGTTCAAATAAAGCAATTATCAGCATCCGTCATTCTTTTTATTTGATCCCATCATGCGTTTCGAGAGCTTACATTCTCATCTTCAGGTGAAGAAACGATACTATGTTACATTTTTCGGACATTTCATCACGTGATAAGCCATAAATACATGTTTCCTCTCTTTTGTAAAACCAACATCGAAGAGGAAAGGAAAACAGGACAGCGTCTTGTATACAATTTTTGTTTCAAATTACGTGCAAGGAGGAAGAAGATATGTGTGAGCAACAATTTGTCTAAACGTTAACACGCCCTCCTATCGTAACTGAAACTGATTTAGAGAAAGAAATCGAAACCTCACATTGCCACGGTACAGCACAAAATTTCTTTTCTCGTTATCAGTTTCAACAGAAAATGTGTAATTACGGTTTTTAAAAAAACTATAGCTTGCCATCTGAAAGTTTATTGGAGTATCGTATAATAGTTTCAGAGTAACTGATCAAGATTTTTACTAGATTTTTGCGAGCTACGTAGAACATATAAACCAGTAAGAATATTTTCACGAATATGATGTTCAAAAGTCAAAGGGTAAATTACTTTCTCGAAGAGTAAATATTCTTCCCACTTCGTGTAATGTTTTTCAGATCAATCAGTATCTTGTAATACACGTTTTCTAAAGTGACTTATGTTGTTCCTCGGTGTTCAATCTATATCCACTCCAAATTTCGTCCAAATTGGTTTAGGCCTATGCCGTTCAGTTGTGAAAAGATGACAGAGTTAATTTCTCATGTATGTTATTAGTATGGAAGCAGTGACTAGTGTGGCTTATTATCTCAATTCCACTTAGCAACTAAAAAAGTTCACACCCCGAAATTAACTAAAAAAATATTTTCCGTTCAGTTTAGATCTGTTAGTAAGTTAGTTAGAACTACTGACTACTGAGGACAAATACAATGATAAATTGTGTGAAGAAAATTGCAGGGACTGTCCCTCGTAATATTCGCTCTCTAATCTTCTTTGAAAAGTACTGAAAGATAACAGGAATAGCTGGCGCACATATACGTTAGTCAGTCCGGGATAGGTAGAAGACTAAGAATGACGAATACATTTTCTAAGATTTTTCTCGTCTCGGCACTGCAACAGCTAGTTGTGAACTGAGCTGTGTGGGATGTTCAAATGTCTTTAAGCACCATGGGACTTAATATCCGAGTTCATCAGTCCCCTATTAGAACTATTTAAACCTAACTAATCTAAGGACATCACACACGTCCATGCCCGAGGCAGGATTCGAACCTGCGACCGTAGCAGCCGCGTGTTTCCGGACTGAAGCGCCTACAAGCGCTCGACCAGAGCGGCCGGCTGTGTGGGCTGTCATTCTGCGCCTTCAGCGTATGCATTCCCCGGGACTCGAAGCTGCGCGCGAGCTCCGAAGTTCTTGGTTGACTGCTCGAATCAGATGATAACTGCATTCATGAGACAATCTATACAGTTACATCACGTTATCAGTAGGGCAGCGATCTCTGAATTTGAAAAATGTAATCTTCTTACTAGACATGTTTCATTTGTCCAAATACCAATAAATACATATGTAGACAACAAGTTTCGGCAGATTAAATTACCTTCTTCAAACCTGAAAAACCGGTACAATATTTTTTTTTTATATTTTAACAATCTAATAATGGATATTATGAAAAAAATTCCAAACACGCGTATTACACACCATGTACATATATTAAGCTTTATGTAACGGTCATCTAGCCATAAATATACTTGGGTGCAACTGCAAGATAGGTAAACAAAGTTACGGAAAATCCAACGTCAGGATTATGAATAAAACATGCCAGAAGTACAGATACCTTGCTGAAGAAGGCTGTAATCTAACCCTCGCTCTTTGTTGTCGCTACTGTCCACGATGGTAAAGTGTTTTCAGAAGATTCGAGAGGATATCACGGTATAAGTGTATATTTTTATTTTCATAATTATATATTTTATGATCTTGGTTGGGGTGGCTTTAAATATTGTGGACTAGCATGAGAATTTTAATTAACTTATACCGCGCTAACACTAGTACGGACATCGGCTGCCCCGAAGTACGTACGATATAATATTTTTTATACACAGCGCGCGACTCACCGCCTTCTAATAAATAGTTTGCGTGAGCGCTGCTATTTAGAAAAGAAAATATGCGTAGTCTTACGCAAACTGTAATTATTAATATGGGTCTCAGGGGCTACTGGTTATGTATGTACCAAATTACACAAAGATTAACTGAGATGTTGCGGAATGTAATGCTTTTGAATATTTCTTGTTGATTATTTGCCAGGAAAAACTGGAGAGAATCTCGTCTGCCATTAGGCGGCCAAAATGAAACATACTGAACTCATTCAGTGCTGTGAATTTTGGTAACTGAAATTAATTTTAACTTCGAAATTAATGAAAGATCAAAATTGAGAAATCTCTCGCGTTTACATTTAATATTATGACTTGAAATTTTAATTACATAATACAATCAGCGTAATGGCCGACTAAATCCTGCTAGGGGAGATGAACTGCCTGCAGTACGAAGTTCTGTAAAAATTTTGTTAATTATAATTAATGGTTGCAGTCACGAGAAGTGACAAGTAAGTCAATAATACACTCTTTCTAATAACAATTTCTATTATATTTTTCAAAACTACAGATGAAACTTACGTTAATTATCATACAGCAATACAATGGCGGCCTACCACTAGACGAAACAAAACAGGAGAGATCGTTCAATCAAAGCATTGTCTCTGATCTTCATGGCCTATGTTACGCAGAGATTATACCAAAATAAACTGTTTTGTTAATTACCTCGATATTTGTGTGTTGATAATAATAACTTACGTTCTTTACTATTTGTTATACATCGCGCACACGTACACAGTCTTGATGTAATTTATACTTCACACGTCTCACAACAACAAACTTCCTTTCCCTTTCTCCAAATGTCAATTTATGTGCTGTGCCGTCACAAGGACTAATTCTTCATGTCTATTCTTCATGTCTGATTCTTTAAGCTGAAATTCTCCCATTTTAGTTTCTCATGGTTCAGTTGATCTAAGTAATTCTGAAAAATGTCGTCGCAGAATTTTTGTTTTCACGATGATGTATTGTGTCACATTTTACTACATCACAGTGTCTTTTGAATTTTCACATTAACAAAGCCGAAATTACGTTGTTCGTCCAAAATACAAAAAAAAGTCCGATCATATAAGAGGCATGTTTCACTCTGCGGTAATAACAATATTCCAAATGATTACATTTCTTCTTGACAAATGAATTTCTATTGGTTTACATTTACATTATTATTTTGTAAATGAATCCAGAAATAAACATAAAAAAGAGTAATAGATTGCATAATTAATAATAGAAATTTTAAGTGTGCCAAATATATCGTAGTTCACATGCTTCTAAAAAAAAATTGTAACCGTACATTCAGAGCTAGTACACATCGATTGGAACAACGAAAATAAAGTAATTCCTGTTCATAAATTTTAGCTTGAAACATAACATATTGTGTATAAAATTATATGAAACTTTTCATAAATACAGCTAAGATTATATTGGCCTGTCCAAAATTCGAAAAATATTACTGGTATGGAAAGTACTGTTGAGGAAAAGTAATGCTAGACGAGGTTCTCTGTTTACAAGGCGCGCCAGTGTAACGTCATAGACCATGTTAAAACGACACTTGTGGTAAAATTCACAAAAGTTTCTGGTGAAACAAATTTGGTTTGCAGGGTTCATGTGCGTACAAGCACTATATGTGTTTTCATGTGTTGTTGTTGTTGTTGTTGTTGTTGTGGTCTTCAGTCTTGATACTGGTTTGATGCAGCTCTCCATGCTACTCTATTCTGTGCAAGCTTCTTCATCTCCCAGTACCTACCGCAGCCTACATCCTTCTGAATCTGCTTAGTGTATTCATTTCTTGGTCTCCCTCTAAGATTTTTACCCTCCACGCTGCCCTCCAGTACTAAATTTGTTGTGGTTGGCAGGAGTGCCAACACCGTGTTACTAGAGGAGGCCGAAATGCACGCGTATTTGCTCACGCAGGCTGGCGTGAGGTCTGGAACAGGACAAGGAAATTAGAATTTAGAAAAACGGACGTAGCTGGTGGAATACTTAACATTAATCCATTAATGATGAACGTCGCTCTTGACGGTACATGATTCACAGTATCAGTAGTAACTCAATATGGTGCCTTGCTAGGTCGTAGCAAATGACGTAGCTGAAGGCTATGCTAAAATATCATCTCGGCAAATGAGAGCGCATACAGTCAGTGAACCATCGCTAGCAAAGTCGGCTGTACAACTGGGGCGAGTGCTAGGGAGTCTCTCTAGACTAGACCTGCCGTGTGGCGGCGCTCGGTCTGCAATCACTGATAGTGGCGACACGCGGGTCCGACGTATGCTAACGGCCGATTTAAAGGCTACCACCTAGCAAGTGTGGTGTCTGGCGGTGACACCACAAAATTGGTGATCGCTTGATGCCTCAGAACATGTCCTACCAACCGATCCCTTCTTCTAGTCAAGTTGTGCCACAAACTCCTCTTCTCCCCAATTCTATTCAATACCTCCTCATTAGTTATGTGATCTACCCATCTAATCTTCAGCATTCTTCTGTAGCACCACATTTCGAAAGCTTCTGTTCTCTTCTTGTCTAAACTATTTATCGTCCATGTTTCACTTCCATACATGGCCACACTTCATACAAATACTTTCAAAAACGACTTCCTGACACTTAAATCTGTACTCGATGTTAACAAATTTCTCTTCTTCAGAAACGCTTTCCTTGCCATTGCCAGTCTACATTTTATATCCTCTCTACTTCGACCATCATCAGTTATTTTGCTCCTCAAATAGCAAAACACCTTTATCACTTTAAGTGCCTCATTTCCTAATCTAATTCCCTCAGCATCACCCGGCTTAATTCGACTACATTCCATTATCCTCGTTTTACTTATGTTGATGTTCATCTTACATCTTCCTTTCAAGACACTGTCGATTCCGTTCAACTGCTCTTCCAAGTCCTTTGCTGTCTCTGGGAGAATTACAATGTCACCGGCGAACCTCAAAGTTTTTATTTCTTCTCCTTGGATTTTAATGCCTACTCCGAACTTTTCTTTTGTTTCCTTTACTGCTTGCTCAATATACATATTGCATAGCATCAGGGAGAGGCTACAACCCCGTCTCACTCCCTTCCCAATCATTGCTTCCCTTTCATGTCCCTCGACTCTTATAACTGCCATCTTATTTCTGTACAAATTGTAAATAGCCTTTCGCCCTGTATTTTACCCCTGCCACCTTCAGAATTTCAAAGAGAGTATTCCAGTCAACATTGTCAAAAGCTTTCTCTAAGATTACAAATGCTAGAAACGTAGGTTTGCCTTTCCTTAATAGTTCAAAATGGTTCAAATGGCTCTGAGCACTATGGGACTTAACTGCTGTGGTCATCAGTCCCCTAGAACTAAGAACTACTTAAACCTAACTAACCTAAGGACATCACACACATCCATGCCCGAGGCAGGATTCGAACCTGCGACCGTAGCAGTCGCGCGGTTCCGGACTGCGCGCCTAGAACCGCGAAACCACCGCGGCCGCCCCTTAATAGTTCTTCTAAGATAGGTCGTAGGGTCAGTACTGCATCACGTGTTCCAACATTTCTACAGAATGTAAACTGATCTTCCCCGAGGTCGGCATCTACCAGTTTTTCCATTCGTCTGTAAAGAATTCGCGTTAGTATTTTGCAGCTGTGACTTATTAAATTGATAGTTGGGTAATTTTGACATTTGTCAGCATATGCTTTCTTTGGGATGTGTTATGCTTAAATATAAGGCAATGTTGTGCCGACGACTGATACATACCGCTCCCTAACGTGCCCCTTGTGGCCACCAGTTTAGTCCACCTTATTTCTTGCCTTTAATCGTAGAATTTTGTGAAATGTTTTTGTTGTGTTGTTATACATTTCCTGATTAATTTGAATCGTATACACAGCGCTCCTAAGCTGTAAGCCTCTTGCATTGAAATCGTTGTAAGTTTTAATTGTAGATAAACTTAAGTGTGTACTTTCCATACAAAGACGAAAAATACACTACTGGCCATTAAAATTGCTACACCGCGAAGATGATGTGCTACAGACGCGAAATTTAACCGGCACGAAGAAGATGCTGTGATACGCAACTGAATAGCTTTTCAGAGCATTGACACAAGGTTGGCGCCGGTGGCGACGCCTACAACATGCTGACATGACAAAAATTTCCAACCGATTTCTCATACACCACAACAGTTCACCGGCGTTGCCTGGTGAAACGTTGTTGTGATGCTTCGTGTAAGGAGGAGAAATGCGTACCATCACGTTTTTCACTTTGATAAATGTCGGATTGTAGCCTATCGCGATTGCGGTTTATCGTATCGCGACATTGCTGCGCGCATTGGTCGATATCCAATGACTGTTAGCAGAATATGGACTCGGTGGGTTCAGGAGGGTAATACGGAACGCCGTGCTGGATCCCAACGGCCTCGTATCACTAGCAGTCGAGATGACAGGCATCTTATCCGCATGACTGTAACGGATCGTGCAGCCACGTGTCGATCCCTGAGTCAACATATGGGGACGTTTGCAAGACAGCAACCATCTGCACGAACAGTTCGACGACGTTTGCAGCAGCGCGGACAGTCAGCTCGGAGACCGTGGCTGCGGTTACCCTTGACGCTGCATCACAGACAGGAGCGTCCGCGATGGTGTACTCAACGACGAACCGGGGTGCACGAATGGCAAAACGTCATTTTTTCGGATGAATCCAGGTTCTGTTTCCAGCATCGTGACGGTCGCATCCGTGTTTGGCGACATCGAGGCGAACGCACATTGGAAGTGTGTATTCGTCATCGCCATACTGGCGTGATGGTACGGGATGCCATTGGTTACACGTCTCGGTCACCTCTCGTTCGCACTGACGGCACTTTGAACAGTGGACGTTACATTTCAGATGTGTTACGACCGGTGGCTCTACCCTTCATTCGTTCCCTGCGAAACCCTACATTTCAGGAGGATAATGCACGACCGCATGTTGCAAGCCCTGTACGGGCCTTTCTGGATACAGAAAATGTTCGACTGCTGCCCTGGCCAGCACATTCTCCAGATCTCTCACCAATTGAAAACGTCTGGTGAATGGTGGCCGAGCAACTGGCTCGTCACAATACGCCAGTCACTACTCTTGATGAACTGTGGTACCGTGTTGAAGCTGCATGGGCAGCTGTAGCTGTACACGCCATCCAAGCAATGTTTGACTCAATGCCCAGGCGTATGAAGGCCGTTATGATGGCCAGAGGTGTTTGTTCTGGGTACTGATTTCTCACCATCTATGCACCCAAATTGCGTGAAAATGTAGTCACATGTCAGTTCTAGTATATTATATTTGTCCAATGAATACCCGTTTATCATCTGCATTTCTTCTTGGTGTAGCAATTTTAATGGCCAGTAGAGTACGTACACTGAGATGACGCAGGCCATGCGATGCCTCCTAACATCGCATCGGACCTCCTTTTCCCCGGCGTAGTACAGCAACTCTACGTGGTATGGTCTCAACAAGGCAGAAATATTGAGCTGTGCTGCTTGTATAGCCGTTCATGATTGCGAAAGTGTTGCAGGATTTTGCGCCCGAAATGGCCTTCCATTGTGTCCCATAGACGTTCGATAGGATTCATATCGGGCGATCAGGTTAGCCAAGTCGTTCACTCGAACTGTCCAGAATGTACTTGACACCAGTCGCCGTGTCAATTCCATCGTTTTTTAGCCGGCCGTGGTGGCCGAACGGTTCTAGGCGCTACAATCTGAAACCGCGCGACTGCAACGGCCGCAGGTTCGAATACTGCCTCCGGCATGGAAGTGTGTGATGTCCTTAGGTTGGTTAGGTTGAAGTAGTTCTAAGTTCTAGGGGACTGATGACCTCGGATGTAAAGTCCCATAGTGCTCAGAGCCATTTGATCCTTTTTTTCCCATCGTTGTTTGGGAACATGAAGTCCATGAATGGCTGGATATGACCTCCAAATAGCCCAACAACCCATTTCCAGCCAGTGATCGGTGTGGTGGGACCAGAGACTCAGTCCATTCTATGCAAAGACAGACCATACCATTATGGAGCCACAACCAGCTTGCACAGTGGTTTGTTGAGAGCCTCGGTCCATGATCGCGGGGTCTGTGCCACACTGGAACGCTGCCATCTGCTCTTATCAACTGAAATTGTGACTCTTCAGAGCAGGCCACGGTTTTCCAGTAGTCCAGGGTCCAAACGATACGGTCACGAGCCCAGTAGAGGCGCTGCAGGCGTGGTCGCCTGCTACCATAGCCATAGCACACTAACGGCAAACTGCGCCACACTGTCCTAACGGATACGTCCGTCGTATGTTGCACATTGATTTCTCTGGTTATTTTGCGCAGTGTTGCTTGTCTGTTAGCACTGACAAGTCGACACAAACGCCGTTGCTCTCGGTCGTTAAATGAAGGCCGTCGTCCACTGCGCTGACCGTGGTGACAGGTAGTACCTGAAATTTGGTATTCTCGGCACATTCTTGACACTGTGGATCTCGCGATATTAGATTCCCTAACAATTTCCAAAATGTAATGACGTCTAGCTCCAACTACCAAACCGCATTCAAAGTCTGTTAATTACTGTGGTGTGGCAATAATCAAGTCGGATACATTTTCTCATGGATCACCTCAGTACAACTGACAGATTAGCAAAAAACCGCCTTTTTACACTTCGTGTGTGCGATACTACTGCCATCTATGTATATGCATATCGCTATCCGATCACTTTTGCCACTTGAGTGAATGTATGATGTTCCTAAGCGATTATTGTTTAGAAGACTGCTGCTACTGGTGGTACCTTTCCATAACAAACAGTCCGTTTGACCATTGCTCGGCTGCGTGCCGTCAGCTTTCAGTGTCAGTACGACAAAAAATACTCTACGAACCAAATGTGTATCAGAAATTTCTGTGTTCATCAGAAGTACGTCTTTATTATAAGATCGAAGACGTTACACTGATGCATCTTCTTCAACGAGGGATGAGTATCTCTAGCGTGTTCTGTTTGTAATCTTGACGTTCAATTTTCCATAATTGTGTTTACCTAAATTACACTTGCTCCCAAGTGACTTACGTTTATGACTAGGTGACTGTGGACTACATCGAGTGATACAAGGGTTGATGTATGGGGATGGTATGTAATACGCGTATTTGGAAAAAAAGTTCGGTAACGAATATCGATTAGTAGACTCTTTAGATTTTAAAAAATTGTAACGCTTTTTTTCAGTCTGAAAAAGGCAATTCAAATTGCTGGAACTAGTTGTCTATACAGGATGTTCAAAAAAAGTGTAGACTACTTTGAGAGGTGGTTGTACTCATCGAAAAAAGAAAAATAAGTCCATTACATCTTTCTTTTCTTGTGCTACTGCCTGTATCCCGCATTGCGCGCTGCGTTGGCAGGGTTAAGTACGGATCTGGCATGGTGAATTTTAAGGGGTTGCGGGATGCCCTTCCTGCCGCCACCCCATACCCCCTGGGACGGAATTAGCGTACCCTAGCTCTCTGCGTCTAGTGTAAATCGTGAAATAGGTTGAATGTCTGCGAGTCGTGTAACTGAGGCGGGACGTGGCGACCAGCGCGGTATTCACCTAGGAGTATGTCGAAAACCGCCTAAAAACCACATCCAGGCTGGCCGGCACACCGGCTGTCGTCGTTAATCCGCCGGGCGGATTCGATCCGCGGCTGGCCGGGAAGCAGCGCCTTAGCGCTCTCGGCTACCCTGGCGGCTGAAAAATGTCCACTACATGTGGGTCCGAGATAAACAGGTGTCTGTAGGAAGGGCTGCAGGACCCTCTATTGCGGATACTAGCAGAGTCGTTGCATTGGCGCTCCGTCAAGTGTGTCGGCAGGGTATTATGATTTCTCACTGACAGTACTGTATCTGCCAGTACGTGGTCTGCAGTCAGGTCTGTGGTTCGAGTCGTGCTGTAGGCTACTTCAGTTTTCGTCGTGTTTGTGTGCTTTATTGTACACTATCGTCAACATTGGGTACGTATCATGGTGTTTCACCTTCTTCCAAACGCGGATTCTCTTACGTGTTCACTGTTATTGCGCTGTTTGTACATACAAATGGTGTAGTACACTTACGTTTTCTCTCTTCCGCCACTTGTTATCAATGTAAGTCAACTACTCGACAAGTGAAATGGCGGATATGAAATTAGTGTATAGTTTAGCGAATGGACATAGCCTGTGAGCCCGTGCCCTCTGATAAGCTGCTCGGCAGACTTTTCCAGCGTCTGAGGGACACAGGTGCCCTGGCAGCACGGAACATTGGCAGTGGTAGGCCCCGCACATACCGCACGCCTGACGTGGAGGAGCGTGTGCTGCGTTCTGTGGAACAAACCCCTGGACCGGTGTGCGACGATTAGCAGCAGCACGAGGCGTGTCTCACTCTCTTATCTGGGGAGGGGGCGAAGAGGGGGGGACTTGATGAACAATTGAACAATTGCTATACCCGTATCATCAACATCTACATCTACATTTATACTCCGCAAGCCACCCAACGGCATGTGGCGGAGGACCACTGTCATTACCTCCCTTTCCTGTTCCAGTTGCGTATGGATCGCGGGAAGAACGACTGCCGGAAAGCCTCCGTGCGCGCTCGAATCTCTCTAATTTTACATTCGTGATCTCCTCGGGAGGTATAAGTAGATTGAAGCAATATATTCGATACCTCATTCAGAAACGCACCCTCTCGAAACCTGGACAGCAAACTACACCGCGATGCAGAGCGCTTCTCTTGCAGTGTATGCCACTTGAGTTTGCTAAACATCTCCGTAACGCTATCACGCTTACCAAATAACCCTCTTCTCTATCTCCCCCGTCAACCCGACCTGGTACGGATCCCACACTGATGAGCAGTATTGAAGTATAGGTCGAACGAGTGTTTTGTAAGCCACGTCCTTTGTTGATTGACTACATCTTCTAAGGACGCTCCCAATGAATCTCAACCTGGCACCCTCATTACCAACAATTAATTTTATATGACCATCTCACTTCAAATCGTTCCGTACGCATACTCCCAGATATTTTACAGAAGTAACTGCTACCAGTGTTTTTTCCGCTATCATATAATCATACAATAAGGGATCCTTCTTTCTATGTATTCGCAATACATTACATTTGTCTATGTTAAGTGCCTATCCGCTGCAGATCTTCCTGTACTTCGCTACAATTTTCTAATGCTGCAACTTCTCTGTATACTACAGCATCATCCGCGAAAAGCCGCATGGAACTTCCGACACTTTCTACAAGGTCATTTATATATATTGTGAAAAGCAATGGTCTCCCAACACTCCCCTGTGGCACGCCAGAGGTTACTTTAATGTCTGTAGACATCTCTCCATTGATAACAAAATGCTGTGTTCTGTTTGCTAAAAACTGTTCAATCCAGCCACACAGCTGGTCTGATATTCCGTAGGCTCTTACTTTGTTTATCAGGCGACAGTGCAGAACTGTATGGAACGCCTTCCGGAAGTCAAGGGAAATGGCATCTACCTGGGAGCCTGTATCTAATATTTTCTGGGTCTCATGAACAAATAAAGCGAGTTGGGTCTCACACGATCGCTGTTTCCGGAATCCATGTTGATTCCAACAGAGTAGATTCTGGCTTTCCAGAAATGTCATGATACGCGAGCAAAAAACATCTTCTAAAATTCTACAACTGATCAATGTCAGAGATATAGGCCTATAGTTTTGCGCATCTGTTCGACGACCCTTCTTGAAGACTGGGACCACCTGTGCTCTTTTCCAATCATTTGGAACCTTCCGTTCCTCTAGAGACTTGCGGTACACGGCTGTTAGAAGGGGGGCAAGTTCTTTCGCGTACTCTGTGTAGAATCGAACTGGTATCCCGTCAGGCCCGTTCACGCCACAGGATCATCATGGCTGTTGCAGAAGTGTGCAGCCGATCGACTGTTCTCATCCAAGATTTTATTTACCGATGAGACATTGTTCACAAAAGATGGTGTTATGAATTTCCTTTACCAGCATGTATGGGCAAATTTAAATCCCCAAGCAGTTCAGAAGAGACGGCGTCAACACCGAATCTCGATCAACGCGTGTGCAGGCGAACTTGGCGAAAGACTAATAGGGCCATATCTGCTACCACACGGGTCAAATGGGGCGCATTATTTGCACTTTCTCATTGCCTAGATTGCTGGAGCCTGTGCAACGAATACAAATGCGGTTCATGCATGATGGCGCACCAACACAACTGCGTCACAATGTGCGCGAACATGTGATGGAGACATTTCAGGACTGCTGGATTGGTCGGGAGGTCCCCACACCGTGGCCTGCTCGTGCCCCAGACATCAATCCCCCAAACGTTTGCCCGCATCTCGTGGTCGTGCGGAAGCGTTCTCGCTTCCCACGCCCGGGTTCCCGGGTTCGATTCCCGGCGGGGTCAGGGATTTTCTCTGCCTCGTGATGGCTGGGTGTTGTGTGCTGTCCTTAGGTTAGTTAGGTTTAAGTAGTTCTAAGTTCTAGGGGACTGATGACCATAGCTGTTAAGTCCCATAGTGCTCAGAGCCATTTGAACCATTTGAACCCCAAACGTTTGGTTACAGGAACGCTTGAAGGAATTGGTCTTCGCCACACCAATCAGCGATGTGCGGACACTACAGGGTCACGCCTGCAATGCGTGTCAGCGGTTACAACAATCGGGTATACTTCAAAGGAAGCGTCTTTCCTTACGACGGAAGGCAGAGGGATACAGTGTCATGGATGTACGCCACGTTGAACACCTCCTGTGTTTATCTAACAAAGTATGCATTTCCCGACTCATGTTTATTGGACTTATTTGTCTTGTTTCCATGGGTACTACGACCTTTTAAAGTATTCGACACTTTTTTTTGGGCACGCTGTATGAGGCTTCCTGGCAGATTAAAACTGTGTGCTGGACCGAGACTCGAACTCGGCACCTTTGCCCTACGCGGGCAAGCGCTTTACCAACTGAGCTAGCCGAGCACGACTCACGCCCCGTCCTCACAGATTTACTTCTGCCAGTAACTCGTCTCGTACCTTCCAGACTTCACAGAAGCTCTGTTGCGAATCTAGCAGAACTAGCACTCCTGGAAGGAGGGATACTGCGGAGACATGGCTTATCCACAGTCTGGGGGATGTTACCAGAATGAGATTTTCACTCTACAGCGGAGTGTGAAGTTTGGAGCGTCGGAGATGAGGTACTGGTAGGGGTAGAGCTGTGAGGACGGGGCGTGAATCTTGCTTGGGTAGCTCAGTTGGTAGAGCACTTGCCCACAAAAGGCAAAGGTCCCGAGTTCGAGTCTCGATCCGACACACAGTTTTAATCTGTCAGGAAGTTTCATATGAGCGCACACTCTGCTGCAGAGTGATCTGATTCTGGAGACGCTGTATGAGTATTGATTGTGATCTGGGCAAACAAAAATGATGTTAAACATTGCGTTTTTCACAGTCTTTACACTTACACAGTCATATTCGTCGCTTCAATTAACAAATAATAACTGATGAACTTTGATATTTCGAAGCTCTCGCAGCATGCCAGGAACGAATCAGAGCGTATGATCGCTCTGCAGGTGCCGCCTCATTTAAATGAAGGAGCCCACGTGAGTGCAGAGCCGTGTCAAACAGCGATATCGGTAGCTTTTTCTCGACCGCACACATCGAGGAATGCTTTCTCATGAAGTCGACTGTCTGTTTGTTACACCGCGTGGGGTGCTTCGAATTAGACTTGGCCACTGTTTCTATGTTTCGATACAGTGTATCGATACGTGGAACTGTTTCAGTGTTTCGGAAAGGTTGTGGTTCACTGTTTCGAAACAGTGGTGTTTCATTCCGCCCCTGTCTCGGACCAGATTCGATCTCGAGCCAGACACAGAAACTGTATCGTTGTTTCAAAATAAGGCTGTTTCAGTCCACCTGTGCCTGGACCGGAGTAATTGTATCGAAACAGTGATGTTTCATTCCGCTCTGTGTCGGATGAGATTCGGGCACGGCACAGGTACTGAAACACAACATACCACTTCATAAAACCCTTTCAAGAGTGTCGAAATCTTTTTGACAAGCAATAGCATGAAGCTTAAGATATCCGAAAATAAAGCTTCGTTTCTAGCTGACTGTCCTGTTTCGAAATGGCGTAACATCTGCTTTACAAACACTAACCAAACAATAAAACAACGCATACTATTCACATTCAAAATAATATATATATGAAAATCATTCAGTTAAATTACACTTTTTTTATAACATACGCTTCTCTGTTCATGTACAGTAATCATATTAAGAAACGCAAGTAAGCCTACAACATTTTGAATAAAAAAAGGCGTAGAGTGACAGTTATTAGACATATACATAAATTTGATGTAGGTATAATTGCAAGCAATCTGTTTGACAAATCACTGATAGTGTAATGGTGTACGGGAAGGGCTGGGAAGCATGGTGAATTTATAGTAACGGTTCGAAACACCTTGAAAGACAAAAAAAATTTCTGTTATATTTTGTTATTTATTCGAATTATTTGGCGTTATTTGTGAGTCTATAGTCACTGTGCCTATTATCCACAATCATTCCCTTTGTGTAGATGGAAATTAGCAGGATGGGTATATTACCCATACTAACGGAATGTGTGTTTCTGCAGTTTGCTCCCACCTCCAGTTCCGTTCGTGTTGGTTCTTCTGTCTTCAGCTATGGCTGTCCTCAGCCAAGTGAAAAGTATGAAAGTCACGCGACACGAAAGCAGCGCATTTGCTGCAGGAAATACGAAACTGCCAAGACGCCTAAGTGATAGCTTCATACTTTCTGCGACATGATTAGCGCTCTCGCACCTCATTTGTGATTATATGGACATACTTATACAGTAGACATTCAAGATGATAAAACGTGTAGGTTTATTAGAATACAAAACACAAACTGTTTCACTGTTTCGAAACAACGTATCGGAACATTACATTGTACTGTTTCATTTGTTTCGAAACAGTTACGTGTATCAGTTTGCCCATCTCTACAGTAGACATTCAAGATGATAAAATGTGTAGGTTTATTAGAATACAAAACACAAACTGTTTCACTGTTTCGAAGCAACGTATCGGAACATTACATTGTACTGTTTCATTTGTTTCGAAACAGTTACGTGTTTCAGTTTGTCCATCTCTACTTCGAATAACGAAACGATGAGAGTTCCTTGGCCCGTACAGGCGGTTATTGGTTCAAAGTTAACATATATCGTGAGGAGGCGCGTGTCGCCTGCGCGAGCGTAATATTTATTCCTTGACTTAGCGTTGCTCCATTGCGAGCGAAGAAATGTAAGAAAGTCGGTATGTGACCGGACCTTTGTTGCGAGGCGGTGTGTGAAATGTGTGCAATGAAACAGTCGTTGTTAGCAGCCATACTGTATAATTTGTGTTTTTTCGAGATTCACAAGCGATATGTAACGTTAACGTGGAGTTAAGTAATACCCATAATACAGTCTGCTGCACTCCAAAGGTAATTTCGCGTATTCATTTTTGATCAAAAGGTTCTGTGGTCAACTATAACGCACGACAAGCTTGTATAGGACTTCGAACATTTGGTGGTCGATGTTTGCTGTAGAAACTGCTTCAATAACACAGTCAAAAGCACGAAGAAAGTTTTCTCTGCTAAAGCGAACTCATTTCATGGTTTCAGGAATTACTGCAATCAATCGACGTTTTTTCTTCAATTTTCATTTATTCATGACCGGTTGCGAATCCCCTGGCGATTCATCATCAGTATGTGGGAGTCGCCATCTGTGGAAAAGTGCCTGTTTCACCTGATATTTAATGATTCTGGTAAGCACACATTATGTTTTGCAGAGCAGTGCCTGCCACAAGAATAAAAACAATGCACAACGCCCACAATACTCCAAACTAAACTGTATCTTTCGAAACCTGTCAGGAATAAATAAAAATGGAAGAAAAAACGGCTATTGGTTGCAGTAATTCCTGAAACCTTTAACAAGAAAGTCTCAGTGTTCCAGATATGTTGTTGTTGTGGTCTTCAGTCCTGAGACTGGTTTGATGCAGCTCTCCATGCTACTCTATCCTGTGCAAGCTTCTTCATCTCCCAGTACCTACTGCAACCTACGTCCTTCTGAATCTGCTTAGTGTATTCATCTCTTGGTCTCCCCCTACGATTTTTACCCTCCACGCTGCCCTCCAATACTAAATTGGTGATCCCTTGATGCCTCAGAACATGTCCTACCAACCGATCCCTTCCTCTGGTCAAGTTGTGCCACAAACTTCTCTTCTCCCCAATTCTATTCAATACTTCCTCATTAGTTATGTCATCTACCCATCTAAACTTCAGCATTCTTCTGTAGCACCACATTTCGAAAGCTTCTATTCTCTTCTTGTCCAAACTATTTATCGTCCATGTTTCACTTCCATACATGGCTACACTGCATACAAATACTTTCAGAAACGACCTCCTGACACTTAAATCTATACTCGATGTTAACAAATTTCTCTTCTTCAGAAACGTTTTCCTTGTCATTGCCAGTCTACATTTTATATCCTCTCTACTTCTACCATCATCAGTTATTTTACTCCCCAAATAGCAAAACTCCTTTACTACTTTAAGTGTCTCATTTCCTAATCTAATTCCCTCAGCATCACCTGACTTAATTGGCCTACATTCCATTATCCTCGTTTTGCTTTTGTTGATGTTCATCTTATATCCTCCCTTCAAGACACCAATCCATTCCGTTCAACTGCTCTTCCAAGTCCTTTGCTGTCTCTGACAGAATTACAATGTCATCGGCGAACCTCAAAGTTCTTATCTCTTCTCCATGGATTTTAATACCTACTCCGAATTTTTCTTTTGTTTCCTTTACTGCTTGCTCAATATACAGATTGATGTTCCAGATATAGAATGGATAAAAGTTTTATTTGAACTAATGGCAGAAGATCTTATAGAAGTTTTCTTTCTCCACGAGAGTGGGAGAAGTCGACGCCGCTCTGATATTGTCCTCTACAGACATACAAAGAGAGAGACAAAACACACTAGTTCAATAACAACGAGTTTCATATTAGCAGCTTAAAAACATTAATTTCATCTTTTGAGCCATAACATTATGAAAATGGCGACGGTGACAGGACACAGTATAAGGATGACAGTCGCAGACGCCGTTTAGATATGTGGCGCGCGGCTTGGTTTAGGAGGGTAGTTATGTGAGCTGGTGGAGGGGGGCGGAGAGCGCTCGCCTGATTTCCCAGGCGGGTAAACGTCTCCGCACTCGCCACGATTGCTTTCCAGGCGGCGACCCTTCAACAGCAGCAGCTCTCACGTAATTTTCTTATTACCGCTATTGTGATGCTGAAAATGAAAATGGCGACACCATGACGGAAGCGTGGGACATGAGATTTATAGAAGGCCAAAAGAGGCGTGCTCCACGCAACTTATTAGGACTACTGAGTCATGTGGCAGTTGCTTGCCTGAAATGTTGCCAGAATCGTTGAAAAAAATTTTATGTGGTTAAATATACAAATGAAATGGTCGTAGGGTGTTATTCGCTGGGAGATTTTACAAAGGGTATTTTACAGCGTTGGCCCCTTACCTGGTTTGCATTTATCATCAATTTCTCATCCAGCACAAAGTCACAAGCGACTGGAAAAATGGCGCAGGTGACTCCAATATATAATAAGGATAAAAGAACGGGCGCGCGAAATTACAGACCAATATCCCTTGCATCGGTACTTTTCGACGTAAGTACCATAACCACTTGACCTCACATATTTATTTACGCTACATTTCATCGTTTGGAGGTTAGTTATTTTTTATTTTCACACAGGGCACTTCTAACACTGTTTTTCTACCGTAGGGCAACAACACACCAAAAATACTTCGCCACTGTGGAATAATAAAAATCGAAAACGGACGACAATGTAAAGTGTATCTTGAAAATCATGTGAACAGCCGTCTGATGATTAACTTGCCAGTTCGAAACCGGTAACGGCGCTATTCACCTAAATAAATAGCAGTATTAATAGTGGCTGCTTGCTGTTTTCTTCTTTGTAAGAATTAACCTACATTAATGCGAAACGTATTTCACTTCTAGGCCTCTTGCCACGCTCAAGCACAGAAATGTTTCTAACTTTCCTTTCTACACTTACAAACTTTCTGTGTCCTAAACATATCAGGTTCAACAAAATATATACTGCCTTCATTAATCTCATAAGCTTATCGTCTCATCTGAGTGTTCACCGGTTTCTTAACCCTTTGCTTTGGAACAGCTTTCGGGGCTTTTTCTTTGGGACAACGGCTCTCCTTACGCTTATTAAAACAACATACTACTAAAACTACCCTTCCAATAAAACCACATGCAGCACTGACATTCCTGACGTTTAGCATGTTTAATTTGTAGGGATGTGGGTGAAAGAGTACATTGAAGGCCTGTCTGATGACGTGAAGAAGCGGGAGTCGATACACAAGAGACAGGGAATCCAGCGGTACAATCAGAACTTAAAATGTATGACGTAAGGAAGAATAAGGCAGAAGGGATGGATAACATTCCATCAGAATTTCTAGAATAGTTGGGGGAAGTGCCTACAAAACGACTGTTCGCGTTGGTGTATAAACTCTATGAGTCTGGCGATATTCTTTCGGGCAAACATCGTTCACACAATTCCGAAGATCGCAATAGACGACAAGTTCGAGAATTATCGTACAATCAGCTTAACAGCTCACGCATCCAAGTTGCTGACAAGAATAATACGAGTACACAGCAGAATGTAACAGAAAATTGAAGATCTGCTGGACGACTATAAGTTTGGCTTTAGGAAAGGTAAAGGCACCAGGGAGTCAATTCTGGCGTTGCCGTTGATAATGCAACTGAAGAAAAATCAAGACACGTTCATAGGATTTGTAGACCCGGAAAAAGCATTCGACAACGGAAAATGGTGGAAGATGTTCGAAATTTTGAGGAAAATAGAGGTAAACTATAGGGAAAGGGGGTAATATACAATACGTACAAGAAGCAAGAGGGAATAATGAGAGTGGGTTATTAAGCGTGTAAGGCAGGGATGTAGTCTTTCGCCCCTACTGTTCAATCTACATATCGAAGAAGTAATGATGGAATAAAAGAAAGTTTCAAGAGTGAAATTAAATTTTAAGGTGAAGGGATATCAGTTGTACGATTCACTGATGATTTGTTATCCTGAGTGAAAGTGAAGACGAATTAGAGGATCTGTTGAATGGAATGGATGATCTAATGAGTACAGAATAAGTAATGAGAAGTAGCAGGAATGATAACAGCGAGAAGCGTAACGTCAGAATTGATAGTCACGAAGTAGATGAAGTTAAGAAATTTTGCTTTCTAGGCGGCGAAACAACCCATAACGGTCGGAGCAAGGAGGACATACAAAAGCAGACTGACAATGGCAGAAAAGGCATTCCTGGTCAAGCGAAATCTACTAGTATGAAACATATGCCTTAATTTGAGGAAGAAATTTTTGTTAATGTACATTTGTAGCACAGGATTATATGGTAGTGAAACACGGACTATGGGAAAAGCAGAAAAGAAGATAATCCACGCATTTGAGATGTGGTGTTACACAAGGACGATGGAAATTAGGTGGACTGATAAGGTAAGGAATGAGGACGTTCTCTGGAGAATCAGCGAGGAAAGAAATATATGGCAAACTCTGGCAAGAAGAATGGATAGGATGATAGCACATCTGTTAAGACATCAGGGAATAACTTCCATGGTACTAGAAGGAGGTGTAGAGGATAGAAACTGTAGAGGACGACAGATTGGAATACATCCAGCAAGTAATCGAGTACGTACGTTGCAAGTGCTACTGTTAGTATGAAGAGGCTGGTATAGCAAAGGAATTCGTGGTGGATGACTAAAAAAAAGCAGACTTGGGAGAGAGAGGGAGAGAGAGAGAGAGAGAGAGAGAGAGAGAGAGAGAGAGGGAGAGAGAGGAGGGGGAGGGAGGTACCTAGTGATATGGAGAAGGAGATGAACAGACAGGGAAGTGGATGGATAGAGGAAGATGGAGGAGATGGATAGAGAGGGAGGTGGACGGATGGATAGGTACAGAGATGGAGGTAGATGAATAAGAGAGCTAGAGATAGATAGATAGACACATGGATAGGTAGAGAGATGGAGAGAGATGGATGGCAGTAGATTAGGTAGGAGTAGAGATTGTTGGGGAGGGAAATAGAAAGACAGAGAGATGGAGGGAGATGGCTTGGTAGAGAGATGGAGGGATATGGATAAGTAGACAGATGGAGGAAGATGGATGGCAGTAGATCAGGTAGCGCAAGAAATTGTGGAGGGAGATGGAAAGACAGAGAGATAGAGGGAGGTGGATAGACAGAGATATGGAGGGAGTTGGATAGGTAGAGAGATGGAGGAAGATGCATGGCAGTAGATCAAGTAGTGCTAGAAATTGTTGTGGAGGGAGATGGACAGGCAGAGAGATGGAAGAAGATGGATCGGTAGAGAGATGGAGGGAGATGGATAGGTAGAGAGATGGAGGAAGATGGGTGGCAGTAAATCAGTCAGCGCTAGAAATTGTTGTGGAGGGAGATAGAAAGACAGAGAGATGGAGGGAGATGTATAGATAGACAGATGGATAGCTAGAGACAGAGGAAGATGGATGGGTAAAGAGATGGTGGAAGATGGGTGGCAGTAGATCAGTTAGCGCTAGAAATTGTTGTGGAGGGAGATGGACGGATAGATGGAGGGCAGTAGATTAGGTAGCGGTAGAAATTGTAGTGGAGGAAGTATGGGAGATTGCTGTAATGAGAGTCACACTGCCACGAATAAATTACGTGGCAGCTTCGAGATTGAGCCTGGTTTGCCTGATATCTGCAGACTAATTTGCCTTTACG
Source organism: Schistocerca cancellata (assembly GCF_023864275.1). Taxonomy (NCBI): domain Eukaryota; kingdom Metazoa; phylum Arthropoda; class Insecta; order Orthoptera; family Acrididae; genus Schistocerca; species Schistocerca cancellata. The sequence goes on from NC_064637.1 coordinate 15,598,529, forward strand.
TCTACATCGCCAAGTAGACCGCGGCTGAATGGAGCATCTGTACCCGCCATTACGGGCCGACAACGCGGCGGACCATCAGCGGCGCACAAAGATGCGGCTCCTCTCTGGCCTGGCAAAGGTCAGAGGTGAGATGGCCGCCGCCAGACAGCGACAATTAATATGAATTAGTGAGCGGCCGGTGCTGCGGACCTCTCGGCCGGCGCGATGGCGTGCATTATTGACGGCGCCGGCCCCGGAATAGAGCCGGAGCCGGAGGCGGAGTCTGGCAGGCGGCGGCGGCGCGCGCTGCTCACACACGTATGTACGTTCCTCCCTGCGCGGCCAAAACAGCCGACACGTGCAACGCTCGCTGACCTTTTTTTAACTTCGTCGTTTCCGTACTCTGGCTTCCGCCTAAAGCCGAGTGTCCATCTACAGCAGGGCCGGCCAGGGCGTGACAAACTGCTCGCGTGCAATGTGTGCGGGCGAAGTACCGGCTTGTCGGTTAGATTTGCTCGGAAGCTACAGCCCGACGTTTCGTTGGCTACTGCCGTCTGGCATTATTCGGTAGGCATAACTCTCTTGAGTTAGACAGAATCGTCGAGTCAGCATCTGTTCGCGCTTCACTATTCATTTGTGCTATGAAGGATGTTCGGAGATCAAGTGGCTATTTGAACAAAAAGAGGCATACTAGCGATTTATACCCACAATCCTTTTAAAATGAATGGGAATGGTAGAACAGTTGTTGTTGTTGTGGTCTTCAGTCCTGAGACTGGTTTGATGCAGCTCTCCATGCTACTCTATCCTGTGCAAGCTTCTTCATCTCCCAGTACCTACTGCAACCTACATCCTTCTGAATCTGCTTAGTGTATTCATCTCGTTGTCTCCCTCTACGATTTTTACCCTCCACGCTGCCCTCCAGTACTAAATTGATGATCCCTTGATGCCTCAGAACATGTCCTACCAACCGATCCCTTCTCCTAGTCAAGTTGTGCCACAAATTTCTCTTCTCCCCAATCCTATTCAATACCTCCTCATTAGTTATGTGATCGACCCATCTAATCTTCAGCATTCTTCTGTAGCACCACATTTCGAAAGCTTCTATTCTCTTCTTGTCCAAACTATTTATCGTCCATGTTTCACTTCCATACATGGCTACACTCCATACAAATACTTTCAGAAACGACTTCCTGACACTTAAATCTATACTCGATGTCAACAAATTTCTCTTCTTCAGGAAGGCTTTCCTTGCCATTGACAGTCTACATTTTATATCCTCTCTACTTCGACCATCATCAGTTATTCTGCTCCCCAAATACCAAAACTCCTTTACTACTTTAAGTGTCTCATTTCCTAATCTGATTCCCTCAGCATCACTCGACTTAATTCGACTACATGTCATCATCCTCGTTTTGCTTTTATTGATGTTCATCTTATATCCTCGCTTCAAGACACTATCCATTCCGTTCAACTGTTCTTCCAAGTCCTTTGCTGTCTCTGACAGAAATACAATGTCATCGGCGAACCTCAAAGTTTTTATTTTTTCTCCATGGATTTTAATTCCTACTCCGAACTTTTCTTATGTTTCCTTCATACATACATTGTTACAAAGACTTCAGTCTAATATACTCTGTACCATGAAGTTACAGTATGTGCTGAAAATAGCCGCGTGGGATTAGCCGAGCGGTCTAGGGCGCTGCGGTCATGGACTGTGCGGCTGGTCCCGGCGGACGTTCGAGTCCTCCCTTGGGCATGGTTGTTTCGATGTGCCTCAACGCAAGCGTGTACGCACCGTAGTCTATTCTGTCTCACACGTTCACATCGGCGAAGCTGCGTCCGGACAGTGTCAGAGACAGCACGAATACGCTGTTCCAGTCTCTCCACGTCTGGAATGGGCTCTGCACACACGACATTTTTCAGGTAGCCCCGTGAACAGAAATCGCACGAGTTGAGATCTGGTGAACGAGCAGGCCACGAAACTGGACCATCTCGTCCGATCCATCAACCAGGGAAGACACAATTAAATGCGAGCGGACGTTAAACTCGAAGTCAATTGGAGCACCATCATGTAGCAGCCACGTAACCCTTCAATTCATCAGTGGGATTTCTTCGAGCAGGGAAGGCAATGCCACCCGCAAGAAACGCCCACAGTTCCGGCCTGTTAGGCGACGTGGAAGGAAAGCTGGCCCCAAAATGCGGTCGCCAGTTATCCCGGCCCACACATTCCGGCTTCACGTACACTGATGATCCGCTGTCACCGTACCGTGGGGGTCGTGCATACTATCCCACAGGTAACTGTTACGAAAGTTGAAGATACCACTCCACGTGAAGGTGGCCTCATCTGTCAACAGCATAAATGACACAAACCCCGGAATCGTGGTTGCCTGGTGAAGAAACCAGTCACAGAACTGCTCCCGATGTGGAACGTCTGTCGATAGTAAGCCTTGCACACGCTGTACGTGAGAGGGGCAGTAACAGTTGTCTTGGAGAATGTTCCACACGGTCGTCTGGCTCACCCTCTACTCGTGGGCCAACTGCCTGGGACTGACACGGCGGTCGCCTTCCACAGAGTTAATCATGGTTTCCTCCAAGTCGGGTATTTTATTTATTTATTTATTACTTGTCATTAGCCAACATTTCTTGAAATAGACAGTTTTGACATTACATTTGATAGTGAATCTAAAATTGGGAAACTATGTACATTCACATTACATTACATGAGGATAAAGAGTTATTCTCTACATTATAATTCCTTAACATCATAGCTACTCTTTACTAAATTCCAATTCCTTTACATCATAGTTACTCTCACTCTCTACTTCATTCTAATTCTGTTACATCATAGATACACTTATCAGCTATCAATTTGTGCAGCTGCTTCTTGAAGGCATCACCTTGTAGGTCTTTCAGTGATTGTGGTAACTTATTAAATAATTTTAATTTTGTTTGCTTAAAGCTACTTTGGACCTTAGATAGCCTAGTAAAGTCTACATCAAGATTGTTTTTATATCTGGTATCATGTGAATGAACATCTGTCCTGGAAGGTAAGGTATGTATTTGTTTTTTTTTTATGGAAAGAAGACACGTTTTTATATACAGAGAAGGTAATGCTAAGATGTTAAGTTCCTTAAAGTGCTTTCGACATGATTCTTGGCTTTTAATACCTGTAATTGCCCTAATTGCTTTCTTCTGCCACATGAACACTGTCCGAGCACGAGTTGAGTTGCCCCATAATTTTATTCCGTACTGTAAGTGAGATTCAAAGAAGGCATAATAAGAAGATAAAAGTTATTTTCTGCTAACTAATGTTTTTAGTTTCCTTAACAAAAAGACTGCTGTAGATAGTCTGGTACATAACAGTTCCGTGTGGGTGTTCCATGTTAATTTCGGGTCCAGGTGGATTCCTAGAAGTCTTACAGAGTCAGACTCATTTAATTTTTCCTGTAGATTGTGCAAGAAGAAATACATAGTTTCGGTCTTGCTACTGTTGAGTATCAGCTTGTTACTGTGGAGCCATATGGCAGGCTTTTCAAGCATTACTTTTGTTTGTTTCTTCACTTCCTCCAATTTGTTATCTGAGGTAATTAGGGTTGTGTCATCAGCATATATTATTGACTTGTGAAGCATGAAAGTAGGCAAATCATTCATGTATACCAGGAAGAGAAAAGGTCCAAGCACTGAACCTTGTGGCACGCCTCTTACGACTAGTAGGGCATTTGATTGCTGGCTATTTACTATAACTACCTGAGTTCTGTTTGTCAGGTATGATCTGATTAATGCCAGTTCGTTATTTTTGACACCATAGCACTCTAGTTTATTTATTAGTATTTAATGGGATACAGTATCAAATGCTTTACTCAGATCTAGTAGTACAGCACAAGTGATGGAATTGTTCTCGAAGCCATCAAGTATGTCTGTCACAAGAGTTTCTACTGCATTTATTGTAGACAATCCCGGCCTAAAACCAAAGAGCGAGGAGGAAAAAAGATTTTGTTCAGCAAAATAGTTGCAAAGTTGTGTTTTAATGCAGGATTCTATTATCTTGGATAATATAGGTATGAGGGATATTGGACGGTAACTTTCAGGTTTGTTTTTTTCTCCTTTTTTATAGATTGGGATAACAATAGTAGCCTTCAGGACCTCAGGAAATTTTCCAGCTGTAAAAGTACTATTGATCACGATTTACTGTGCCCTAAAACGAACCTGTGTCAGACAAACGGCGAACTCTATTGCAAACATTGAATGCTATGGTTCTTGTCGGCGGGTATACACCTCGCCGCCCTCCTCCGGGTGCCATTTGCCATAAGTAAACACCATGCCGGCAAGCTCTCGATTCGAACCATTGTATACAACGCTGTATTACATCCACTACAAGGAGGGTCAGCAGGAGAAGTGAATGGGACACAACATTACCAATTACTATGGCTGGGGAGATGGCTAGGGCGCGACGTATGAGGAACAGCACCACCCTCTAGGAGGAAACCATGCATACTGAACTGTGGCTACGCGGTACAGCGCGTATCAGACCGCAGTCTCTGTAACAAAGTACGCTTGAATAAATAGTCTGTAGCATGGAGACCGTGCATTTCCGGACATAAGTTCATTACACCTTTTTTGTTCCGTATCCTCTCACCGATAAATCCCTAGAGTTTGTACGCGATGGAAAAAATCACCCTGTCATTTAAGCAGTCGTATAAATGACGGGTAATGTAAATTTGCTATGGAGCTATATTACAGTACCATATATAAATAATTTAAAGATTTAGTTGAGAATGAGGGAGTAGAAAATTACAAAGATTGACAGACGAGATTCATTGTTTCGTACATCAAGAAGCACTTTGCGCTAAATTTGCAGGCATGCAGCACGTGAAGAAATTCGTAGTACGAACAGTAAAATTTCTGACCTCGCACGGCATTTTCCGACAAACAGGTGCAACACTTTTCGGTTTCATTCAGCGAAGAGTATGGAGACTTTATATCTTACTCAAAGTTGGTTACGTTAAGGGGAATGCCTGGAATGATAAGTCGATTTAAAGCTCGCAGTTGTTGAATATATGTAGTACAAAGGAGTGCAAGCACGAAAATTAGAACATTCGGAATGGATTGCAGACCTTGCACTTTAAGTGGACGTGACTGCAGACTTCCCACACTGCAAGTTGAGAAACAACTTCTCTCTCATTTGGTGGGGGATGAATTTAAAAAGAAAATCGCGTTGTAGAAAGGACACATTTTGATAAACGCTGTCCAGTTCCGTAAGCTCACCGACGTTAAAGAAAACGCCAGGTTTCAAGAATTGATTGTGGCTTGAAAAAATTGCAAGGACGGTTTCGTAAACGTTTTGAGGACAATGTCAATCTTATAACTGTTTTCATTCTGTTTCCGAAACAATTTGCAGTTTTTGTTGAAAGCGCCCCTCTGCAGGTGTAGATGTAACCGGTTGATCTTCAGTGAAAGAAAAATCGTTTTTGTTAAAACTGTCCAGGCCGTCTATCCTGTATTCCTCAGATAGAGTCTTGGTGTTTACATAATGAGGATGTAAAGGTGCTATAATATTTCGAGCAATGGCTCTGAGCACTATGGGACTTAACTTCTAAGGTCATCAGTCCCCTAGAACTTAGAACTAGTTAAACCTAACTAACCTAAGGACATCACACACATCCATGCCCGAGGCAGGATTCGAACCTGCGACCGTAGCGGTCACGCGGTTCCAGACTGTAGCGCCTTTAACCGCTTGGCCACCCCAGCCGGCTATTTCGAGCAATATATGTGTGTGAAACACGCTTTTTCCATCATTAAACTGAAGGAGTTGCGATTACGTGTGTGAAAATCCGTCAAATTGCCCGTGTATATCTGTATGCTGTAAGTGAAGCCCGCCAGGCTAGCCGCGCGGTCTAACGCGCTGCTACCCGAGCGGGAAGGCGTGCCGGTCCCCGGCGCGAATCCGCCTGGAGAACTAGAGTCGAGGTCCGGTGTGCCGGCCAGCCTGTGGATAGTTTTTAAGGCAGTTTTCCATCTGCCTCGGCGAATGCTGGCTGGTTCCCCTTATTCTGCCTCAGTTACACTGTGTCGGCGGTTGCTGCGCAAACGCTGTCTCCACGTACGTGTACACCATAATTACTCTACCATGCAAACATTTGGGGCTACACTTGTCTGGTATGAGACGTTCTCGGGGAGAGGGGGGGCGGGGTTCCACCGGGGCTGAATCGCACAGTAACCCTGAGTTTGGTGTGAGGTGGCGGTGGGGTGAGTGGACTGCTGTAGGCTGTTGTGGGGGTTGTGTAACATTGAGGGCTACAGCGGGGGCATAGCCGCTCTGTCGTTTCTAGGCCCCCAGTTCAATACACAATACACACAATGCTGAAAGTTTGTACCAGATAAAACTTGTCTTCAGTGCACCAAAAATAATTAAATAATACTGAATATGTGTTGTTGAGCAATGTGAAATATAAAATCAAGTCGTATGCAGTGGGATTGCATTACCATTTAAATGCAGCGCATTCAGTATTTACCCCTCTTCTCTCTCCCCCCCCCACCCCCCAACCCCCTCACCTTCGCGATTAGACAGTGTGTTGCAGCGGTGGGGGAAGTGTGCCAGCCAGACTGAATGCCATGGCACTCATACCAAGGCACAAATGGCGAGCCGAATTCTTCTCCAGCCACGATCTACAGGGTTGGCGAGAGGTCTCCACACCACTGTGACCCTGTTTAGCACCGAATGTTATCTGCAGGTTGTTTGGTATGTTCCTCCTTATGAACACTGTAGATAGCAGTGGCACCACATCGTCTTTTCAATAGAGTCCCAGTTCTTCATATAACATTGCGATTAACGTACTCATGCCTGGACATTCCGCAGAGAACTAACATTATCATATTGACTCTTCGTCATCATAACTGGCCCAGCACGTGGCGTGGTCCTTTAGTTCACACTACTACTGATATGAACATCACATGTTACACTTCAGACACATTACTGCCAGTGACTGTACCCCACCTTTCAGGCCACTGCATCATTGTCAACAAGATAATGTATGACCGCATGTTCCCTGTGCTGAGCTGACCTACATGACACAGAGGCTAGTCAACAGCTGCCTTGGCCAGCACATACTCCAGATATCTATCCCACTGAAAACATCTTGGCGATAGCCTGGGACACCGCCACTCGTAAAACATTACAACTGACGAGCTCAAGGAGCTTAAAATGACGTTCCCTCATGTCATCTTAGTTCACTTTAGGGTGTTTTCCAGCTTTGTTAGAGTGTTATTGTTCCAAGAGATGGTACCCCGTGTACTAAATTTTGTATCCTGTATATCCCAAAGTCACTTACATATCTGCTCATGGATTCTTCTTGCAGTAAACACCCTATATACATACACTACCTGAAGCCCAGTGTTGCTCGGGTAGCTGTTTGTTCTGAACTTCTGTTAGTCTATGTCCTTCTGTCCCTCTTTTTGTCCATCAACTGCTGCCCCCTCTCTCTGTCCACCTCCATCCCACCAACTCTTGTGTCCATCTGCTCCACCTTCTCTGACCTCTTCGTTGATCCATTATGGATCGTGGGACGAACTTCTTGATGCAATAATTTACCAAGAGCAGTATGTATTGTAGAAATATATTTTGTTTTATGAACTTCTATGTGGTGCCTGAAGATGGCATCAATGTAATGCCAAAACTGAAAGCACATAGAAGTTCATAAAATAACATAAATTTCTACAATACATACGGCTGTTGGTAAATTATTGCATCAAGAGATTCTCTGACATCCTCCTTCCCTCTCTCTTCCACTCACTCTATCCATCCGCTCCTCAACACACTGTCCATCCTATTCTCCTGTATCTCTCTACACATCTCCCCCTCTTGATGTCTCTGCCCATCTCCTACACACACCTCTACTTGTTCATTTACTCCTCCCTCTGACTACCTCTTAGTCCCTCTGCCTCCTCCCACCTCTGTCTCCTCCTCCTCCTCACTCTCTCTCTTTCAGTCTCTTCTCCTCCTGCTCTCTTTGTCCATTTCTTTCATGCCCTCTCTCTCTGGCCATGTCTTCCTCCTCACAACCTCTGACCATATCCATCACCCCTTCTCTCTTTCCATCTCTGCCTCCCCTTCTCCCTTTCTCACCTGCCCTTTAACCACCTTCTACCTGCCTCATGCTCTCCACTCCTCCCGTCTCTGTCCATTTCCCCCTGCCCTTCACTCTACCTTCACCTCTATCCATTTCAACCTGTCCCCAGTCATGCTCATTAACAGATATAGCCCCTGTAATACAGTCCAAAAAAGCAGGCCAGTGCTACTCCCACAACATACCTGTTGTGGAGGGCAAACTACACATAAAGGGCTTGAAAAATCTAGTATCTGGCTCTGATGTACAGAACACCATGCGAAGCAGTTCAATTTAGCAGGCCGATACTTCTCCAACACAACGCACGTGTCGTGCACAGCACTGCCAGAAAATGCCCATGACATGTAGGCTGCCCTGCAAAGCACATTGATCTGGCAAGACGATACTTTTCCAACATAACATGCCTCTAGTGGAAGGGAGCGTATACGTCAGGGGCTGGGAAAAACACATTTTTGGCTTATGTCTCTGCTCCTATTGCAGCAAAGGGGCTTATAAACCCTGACCTGCTGATACTTGTGAGGCCTGTTGTTTCTGTATCGAATTTGGCTGAAATCTATACAGGGGTTTGTACATTTGTATCACACACACACACACACATATAAAAATGGTTCAAATGGCTCTGACCACTTTCGGACTTAACAGCTGAACTCATCAGTCCCCTAGAACTTAGAACTACTTAAACCTAACTAACCTAAGGACATCACACACATCGATGCGCGAGGCAAGATTCGAACCTGCGACCGTAGCGGTCGCGCGGTTCCAGACTGAAGTGCCTAGAACCGCTCGGCCACACCGGCCGGCCACACGCACATATATATAAGGGGCATGATGGGAATTAGTATGTCCTGTATGATTTGATGGTTTAGTTGAGTGACAAAGCGCACATTCATTTGTATCGGTTCGTCAATAAGCAAAATTGGCACATTTGGGGGACAGAATCCGCATGTCGCGATCGAGACGTCTCTTCACCCTCAGTGCAATGTCCAGCCACGGAATAATAAGTGCGATATTCCTTGACGGCACGGAGACTATGCAACGGTGCGTGAAGGTTTTGGAAGGTGATTTCATCCCCATTATCCAAAGTGGTCCTGATTTCGGCAAGATGTGGTTCATACAAGACGGAGCTAGACCCTCTCGCAACGGGAGGGTGTTTGATGTCCTGGAGGAGCTCTCTGGGGACCGCATTCTGACTGTGGGATACCCAGAGGCCACTGGCATGGGCCTCGATTAGCCGCCATATTCTCCGGATCTGAACACATTTGACTCCTTTTTGTGAGGCTACATTAAAGACAGCAATAACACCAAAACCATTGCTGAGCTGAAAACATCGGTGTTCTGACACTTCAAGGCGTCATGCAGAATTTCGCCATTCGTCTGCGCCACATCATCGAAAATGCTGCCAGGCATATCGAAGATGTCATAACTTAAATCCGAATATCTATGGTGACTTTTATATGTTGAATAACGTGTGTGCACGCCTTAGAACTAAATTAGGTTTTTTTCGAGCACACACTGTGTGTGTGATATAAATGTTAGTCCATTTGAGGCGATACGATCACCATACACAAAAGTACATAAACAGAAGAAACGATTTATTACTGTCTGAATAGGTGATGGCTGCACAATCACTGAAAGTTCTTGAATACAGTAGGTATGTGGTACAATACGTACAGAGCGGTTTAGAGTGGAACCACTACATAAAACGAATCGTAGGTCAGGCAGATGGCAGAGCCAGATTCATAGGAGCAGTTATGACCAAGTGAGAGAGCTAGTTACAAAACCCTCGTTTGACTGATTTTCTATAATATCGCCTCACAAAGACACACACACACACACACACACACACACACACACGCACACGCACACGCACACGCATTCACGCACGTTCGACAGAACAGAAACGATGCATGTACGTTTCAAAATGCCCGAAGTGGCGTAGATGAAACTGAGACAAGCGGTTTAATACAAGACATATGGGGCCGAAAATATCGGAAAATATCTCAAAAGTGGATGACAGATGTCGAACATGTGACGTCACCACACGATGTACCTCGCTGCGCGATTGGATTGTCGATCATAGCCTCGCCGGTAGGGGGCATCGTTCCGCTATGCTAATCTGTTTTCGAACACCTTTGGTAAATGTGATCTGCTCTAAACGTAAACGTTATAAAACTTTTGTCCTCGTGGTAACGAAGCAAAAACTGTTATTATTTTCTGTTTATTTCTGCCGGCCAGTGTGGCCGAGCGGTTCTAGGCGCTTCTGTCAGGAACCGCGCTGCTGCTATGGTCGCAGGTTCGAATCCTGCCTCGGGCATGGATGTGCGTGATGTCCTTAGGTTAGCTAGGTTTAAGCAGTTCTAAGTCTTGGGGACTGATGACCTCAGATGTTAAGTCCCATAGTGCTTAGAGCCATTGTTTGTTTCTATTTGTTCCTTTGTTTTTTGTTTACAGACTTCATTGAGTAAAGAACAGGTAAACCTTTTATTGGTAACGGTGCAGTTCGGCAGCGTATACTTATTTACTTGTGAAGCAGTGTGGTAAGTTTTCGATATACTTTAGTTTTCAATTATCCAGCGGAGACCGCGAGACATGTAAATGAAATAAAAGATCTGCTCTCAGCAGCATTAACACGCAGGTGTCTAACCCAATGCAAAAAAAAGTACTGTGTGGCACATGCAGGAGTCGAACCCAGAGCCGTGCGCGCTAAAGTGGCCCACGGAGGCCCAGACCCGCACCAGCGTTAACACTTGACTTGGGTTGGGATGATGTGCGACAGAGTGATAGGCCCCATCGCTGCACCAGCGGCGAGGCACGTCAGTTGGTGACGTCACATGTTCAACATTCCTCATCCATTTCTGGGGTATTGTCCAACATTTGCGACCCCGTGTCTCGTACATTAAATTAGTTATCTCAGCGTCGTCTACATAGCTTTGGACGTTTTTCTGCGTTAATATGTACCTCATAATCTAATTTTCCCTGAAACATTTAAGTTTCATCTTTATCTACGATAGAGCTGGCAGCTGAAGAAATGAATTGAAATTTGTATGGCGTTCCGGATTCGAACTCGGGTCTTTTTGCTTCCTGGGCAGAAGTGCTGACCATTAAACAACCACAGTATTATGGTCAATATTGAAACTTCCTGGCAGATTAAAACTGTGTGCCGGACCGAGACTCGAACTCGGGACCTATGCCTTTCCCGGTCAAGTGCTCTACCAACTGAGCTACCCAAGCACGACTCACGCCCCGTCCTCACAGCTTTACTTCTGCCAGCACCTCATGGTCAATATTGCTGTACGAACTACACAAGTCTAATGCTCTCCCCAAAATAAACTTGAGCTCATATCTCCAGCACATTTTTCCTCTAGTTTGTGCAGCAAAACTGACGATAGTGGTGTAATGGTCAGCATTTCTGCCTAGTAAGTAAGAAGATCCACCTTAGAGTCGCGGCCGCGTCACAAATTTTAATTCTGCAGCCTCCAATATCATTGGTACTAAGAGTCACTCTGTTTGTGATGTCCTTAGGTTAGTTAGTTTTAAGTAGTTCTAAACCTAGGGGACTGATGACCTCAGATGTCAAGTTCCATAGTGCTCAGAGCCATTTGAACCATTTGAACTCTGTATGCTTGTATATCTTCATGTCTACGAGTGCGACGGTGTTTGCGTGTGGATGGTCATTACGTGCACAGACTCCTGTGGGGATCAGGCGAGCTGCCAGGAGGAGGAGAGTTGACAGGGAGTCTACTTGCGTACGGCAAGCAGGAAATTTGGCTGGGGTGGCAAGTGTACCATGACAGCCGAAGCGCTCAAGGCGACCCATTGCGTCATCCGGGAAATCCGGGTTCGAATCGCGGTCCGGGACAAATTTTACACCTGTCGTCTTTGAATATATTTCAAAGTTCGCATGCGACTCATTTCGTCGGTTTCCGTTAATTCTTATTCGTCCTTGTCTCGGACGTTTACCAGATAGGACTGATGGTGGAAATACAGTAGTCTGTTTGCCTGAAGTTTCTGTCTAAGGGAGTACTGCAGAGCGGTCTATTTTAATTGTTAAAAACTGTTCAGAAGCCAAGAACGCACCAATATTTTTTATTCAAGACAACCGGTTTCAACACTTTTACCTGCCATCTTCAGGCCTTAAACATCTTTCGGTAGCACAATACCTGTCAGTTGTACATTGTACGCCATCTAAAGTGGATTTGCACTGTGTAGTATGTCTTCAGCATATGTGGTAAATATTATCCACTTGACATCTTGTGCACGAGGTCAGTGTAAAATGAACGTGTTTTACTACAAAAATATTTTTAAAACCTGAAGATGACAGCTAAGACTGTTCAAACCGGTTGTCTTGAACACAAAAAATAATATTTTGTGCGATCTTGGCTTTTGAATGGTTTTTTAGAAGTTTCTATGAATATCGGAGTGTTTCTTCACAGGTTTATTTAGTAAGCTGTAAAGCATCACAGAGATGGTCATCCTCCTTTAGATGGATCATTTTTACATTCTTATTGGGCATTAATCTTTACCGATCTATTAAACTGTTTCATGGACTTGGCAACTACAGTTTCCGTCATTATCTGTCCCAAACAATCTTCTTACGGCAAGTCACCATACAATAATGATACACCGTTTGTATGTACGTGTATGGGGTGTTGCTAGCAAGAAAACAGAGTACCGGAAATCATTAGAAAAAGAAATGTGTGTGAAATCTTATGGGACTTAACTGCTAAGGTCATCAGTATCTAAGCTTACACACTACTTGACCTAAATTATCCTAAGGACAAACACACACGCCCGTGCCCCAGGGAGGACTCGAACTACCGCCGGGCAAATCATTAGAGTCCTAGCTGTTGATCAGCTTCAGTCTTGGGGAAGGACGCATACCGATACTGTGACCCCCACACTGAGCGGTGAAGTTATGCAGATACGTAATAATGTCCGCGGGCTGCGAAATCTCCAAGATTGGCGATCTTTTACAGGAGCTGGAAATCTAGCGCGGACATCAATGCGATATGCTCGTAACAGTTTCCACAACGAAACTTTCTCTCGAAACCTACCAGGAAATCGAAGAGATTTTGGTCGTCTGTGAAGTATGCTAGCGGCGAGACACCATCGTGCCCTCTCTGCGTGATGCTAATGGAAATACTATCAACGACAGTGCTGCCGCACTAGAGATACTAACACGGCCTTCCGAAATTCATTCACTAAAGAAAAAAAATATTAGGGAATTCAAATCAAGAACTGCTGCCAACATGAATAACGTAGAAGTAGATATCCTAGGAGTAGTGAAGCAACTTAAATAACTTAATAAAAGCAAATCTTCCGGTGCAAACTGTGTACCAATTAGGTTCCTTTCACAGTAAGCTGATGCAATAGCTCCATACTTAATCATATACAACCACTCGCTACCCGAAATATCCGTACCCAAAGACCGGAAAGCTGCATAGGCTACACCAATATTCAAGAAAGGTAGTAGGAGAAATACAGTCACCCGCAGGCCCACATCATTAACATCGATATCCAGCAGTGTTTTGGAGCATATATTTTGTTCGAACATTACGAATTAATATTGACACACAGTCATCACGGATTTACAAAACATTGTTCTTGTGAAACACAACTAGCTCTTTACACACAAGAAATGTCGAGCGCTATTGACAAGGGATCTCAAACTGATTCCGTATTTCTAGACTTCTAGATGACTTTTGACGCTGTGGCACACAAGCGAATTCTAGCGAAATTGCGTGCTCACGGACTGTCCTCTCATTTAAGTGACTGGATTCGTGATTTCCTGTCAGAGAGATCACACTTCGTAGCATTTGACGGAAAGTCATCGAGTAAAACAGAATTGATTTCGCCGGCCGCGGTGGTCTAGCGGTTCTAGGCGCTCAGTCCGGAACCGCGTGACTGCTACGGTCGCAGGTTCGAATCCTGCCTCGGGCATGGATGTGTGTGATGTCTTTAGGTTAGTTAGGTTTAAGTAGTTCTAAGTTCTAGGGGACTGATGACCACAGATGTTAAGTCCCATAGTGCTCAGAGCCATTTGAACCATTTCGAATTGATTTCTGGCATTCCCCAAGATAGTGTTATAGGCCCTCTGCTATTCCTTATCTATATAAACGATTTAGTAGACAATCTGACGAGCGATCTTAGTTGTTTCCAGATGATGTTCTCGTTTATCATCTAGTAAAGTAATCAGAAGATCAAAACAAATTGCAAAAAGATTTACAAAGGATTTCTGAATTGAACCGACAATTAGCAGTTCACTTTAAATAAGGAAAAGTGTCAGGTCATCCACATGAGTGCCAAAAGGAATCAGTTAAATTTCGGTTACATGATAAAGTTGATCAAATCTCAAGGCCGTAAATTCAACTAAATACCAAGGAATTACAATTACGAACACCTTAAATCGGAAAGAACACATAGAAGATGTTGTGGAGAAGGCGTACCAAAGACTGCGTTTTATTGTCACAGTACTTGCTAATGAGACTGCCTACACTACGCTTGTCCGTTCTCTTTTGCAGTACTGCTGCGCTGTCTGGGATCCTTACCAGATAGGTCAACTGAGTACATCGAGAAAGTTCAAAGAAGAGCAGCACGTTTTGTATTACCGCGAAATATGGAAGACAGTGTCACGGAAATGATACAGGGTTCGGGTTCAAAATGGCTCTGAGCACTGTGGGACTTAACTTCTAAGGTCATCAGATCCCTAGAACTTAGAACTAGTTAAAGCTAACTAACCTAAGGGCATCACACACATCCATGCCCGAGGCAGGATTCGAACCTGCGACCGTAGCGGTCGCGTGGTTCCAGACTGTAGCTCCTAGAACCGCTCGGCCATTCCGGCCGGCCAGGGTTTGGCGTAAACTTAATTAAAACAAGGGCGTTTCTCGTTGCGGCGGCATCTGCTCGCGAAATTTCAATCACCAACTTTCTCCTCCGAATGGCGAAATGTTTTGTTGACGCCGACTTACATAGGGACAACCGACCATCATAATGAACAAGGGAAATCGCACGGAAAGATATAGGTGTTAGTTTTCTCCGCGCGCTGCTCGAGACTGCAATAATAGAGAGTTATTGTGGAGGTGGTTCGATAAACCCTCTTCCAGGTACTTAAGTGTGATTTGCAGAGTATCCATGTAGTCCGTCATGTGTTGTCCACGTAACTTTAGAAGTCAGAGACAACATGGAGAACAGTTTCGAACAATGAGTTGGCGAGAATGATAAAGAACGCTGCTGAAACATCTTTAATACGACGTGAAGGGCCCTTGTTTCATTTCGTCGACAATGTTCCCAAACTGTCTCACGTAATTTCGTTTCAGCTGTGTGGCTGCAGTAATTGAGTAAGTTTTCTTTTCATTAGAAAGTTTGTACTTGAATTAATACTGATTTGCTGTACGTCCACAGTGGAGAGAAATTTGAATAACCTGATTTAGTGTGTGCAGAAGGGTTTTGGTTATCTTGTGAAAATGTGTTTGAGGCCCGAGTTTCGCTGTGTGATCTGGGAATATCTTACCCTTCGCTACTGAAGTGACTCTCATATTGAATGAAGGTAACTTTAGATTGATCACTGCTTATACAGAGGTGCACAACGTGTAGTTATTCTTACTGTCGCTTGTTGAGTGGAATAGGAGAAGTCTTTAAAATTCAGTCTGCTTCAGAGGGAATACTAAACACTTCAGGAGGTATTGGTATAGTCTGATTCGATAAAAACATTCCTATAACACGTGTCCAAGTGTGCTGGTTGCAGAGATGCTGTTGCTTACAGATTTAAGTACCCATTTCGTGTATTAATAATCCAGTTCCTATTACTTTCTTTATCGTAGCCATTGATGTTTCCGCGTTCAATTTGTGATCAAGTTTACGCAACTGAATTTTTTGAGCACTGTGATTCCTTGGCTAATTCTACTGTACTGCTGTACAAATTCTGGCGACGCCGATATGGTATCTGAGTATGGGTTTTGTAATTAGAGCGCTGCTGCTGCTTGCAGGCAATACGGTACACAATGTCCTGACTGAAGAGTGGCAGACTGAAAAGTCTTCACTTGAGTTTTGACTCCGTGGACTCCGCAGCAGCCGTACTTCATGTGGCCTACCAATACACAGAGGTGGCAAAAGTCACGGGATAACAATGTACACACATACAGATGGCGGTAGTGTTGCGTGAACAAGGTATAAGAGGGCTGTGCTTTGGTGGAGCTGTCCATCGCTTGTGCCTTCTTTCAGTGTCTCTGCGCTCCCTCCAGTCCTGTCTTCCCTCTTCCTCTCCTGCCTCTTCGTGAACCCACGGTTGCCCCTCCTCTCTTCATCCCGCCGCTTCCCCAGCTGCCCCATGCTCTCCCCTCCTTTTCCATCCTCTCTGACCTTTCCCTCGGCAGGTCCCACCTGGTAGTTTTACTCTTCGTCGTGTGTGCTCCAAGTGTGTTTTAAGTGTGTTGTTTCGGAGTGTTTTTAATACTGTGGCCAACTTTTAACCTGTGCATGCGCATCCAGTGTCTTCTCTGTGTTTTAAGAATCGCCAACTGTGTTTTATAACTTTCTGGTGACTTTTTTAACTGTCCCCAATGAACGTCTACATGTCAGTGTATTTTTACCTCCATTTTCTCCCCTTACTCTGTTTTATGTTCCCCTTTTTTATCTCCTTATGTATGTATTATTTTATTCTTGTTTTAGTTGTCGTGTCACTCGGCTGAAGAGCGGCGGATTGTGCTGCTGACAGCCCTCCCCTGCCCATATGGGGCAGGGGAATGAAATCACAATAAAGAAAAAAAAAGTGGAGCTGTCATTTGCAGTCAGGGGATTCATGTGGGAGGGTTTCCAAAGTGGTTATGGCCAGACGACGGGAATTACCATATTTTGAAAGCAGCGTGGTAGTCCGCCAGGTTAGCCGAGAGCGCTAATACGCTGCTTCCTGGACTCGGGTAGGCGCGCCGGTCCCGGATCGAATTCGCCCGGCGGATTAACGAAGAAGGCCAGTGTGTCGGCCAGCCTGGATGTGGTTTTTAGGCGGTTTTCCACATCCCACTAGGTGCATACCGGGCTGCTCCCCACGTCCCGCCTCTGTTACACGACTCGCAGACATGTGAAATACGTTTGCACAGTTTCATGGTTTACACTAGACGCAGACAGCTGGGCTACAGTGATTCCGCCCTGGGGGGGGGGTGGGGGGGTACACGGTGGCGACAGGAAGGCATCCAGCCACCCCTTCAATTACCCATGCCAAATCCTATGATAACCATGCTGACCCTGCGAAAACTGTGGGACAAAGGCACAAGCAAAAGAAGAAGAAAGCAGCGTGGTAGTTGGAGGTAGATGCATGGCATATTCCATTTCGGAAATCGTCGGGGAACTCCACATTCCGAGGTCCACAGTGCCATGAGTGTGCTGAGAATATCGTGCGTCAGACATTACCTCTCAGCACGGACAACACAGTGGCCGATGGTCGTCACTTAACGACCTAGAGCAGAGCCGTTTACGTAGAGTTGTCAGTGCTGACAGACAAGCAATACTGTGTGAAGTAACCGCAAAATCAATGTGGAACGTACGACCAACGCTTCCGTTAGGGCACTGTGGCGAAGTCTGACGTTAGTGGGTTATGGTAACAGACGACCGATGCGAGTGCCCTTGCACGACATCGCCTGGGATGCCTCTCCGGGGCTCTTTACCATATCGATTGGACTCTAGACGACTGGAAAACCGTGGCCTGCCCAGATCAGTCCCGATTAGGTGGGTTAGTGTGGCACAGACCTCACGAATCCGTGGACCGAGGTTGACTACAAGGTACTAGCTATGCAAGCTGGTGGTGGCTCCATAGTGGTGTGGACTGTGTTTACATGAAATGGACCCTGCACGTCAGCAGGGGACTGTTGGAGCTGGTGGAGACTCTGTAATGGTGTGGGGCGTGTGCAGTTGGGGTGATATTGGACCCCTGATGCGTACGTAAGCATCCTGTCTGATCACCTGCATCCATTCATGTCCTTGGGCAATTCCAGCAGGACAATGCGACACTCCACACGTTCAGAATTGCTACAGAGTGGCGCCAGGAACACTCTTCTGAGCTTAAACAAATCCGCTGGCCACCAAGCTCCCAAGACATGAACATTATTGAGCATATCTGGGATGCCTTGCAACGTGCTGTTCAGAAGAGGTCTCCACCCCTTGTATGAACAGCCCTCGTATGGACAGCCCTCGTGATCTTACGGATTTATGGACAGACCTGCAAGATTCATGGTGTCAATTCCCTCCAGCACTACTTAATCAAGTGAATGGCATGTTGTGTTGGGGCACTTCTGCGTGTTCAGGATGGCCCTACACGATACTAGCAGGTGTACCAGTTTCTTTGGCTCTTCAGTGCATTTACCCGGATAATCCTTTTGGAAGATACGATAAATCAACTTTGATTTTACTTCTTTGTTTTTAATTTTCGTTGCTCCCAGATTTCCTTCATCCTTAGAAAGCGTCATTCCTTTCCTTCCTCTCACAGATTTCATTTTTTTTATTTATATTTTGTGATACTTCTCTAAAAGCTATTCTGTTCTCTATTCTGTCGATTCCAGTTCCAGTGTTTTTCATATATTTGTCAGCTTCAGTGAACCATGTGGGATTATATTTGTAGCTGTTTAGTAAGTTGAAGATATGCTTGGTTAATCTTATTATCCATTCGGCATGTGCGTCCATAAAACTGCAGTTTTCTTTTCCTCAGTACATCAGTTACCTTTTCTTCTAAGCCCTTGTATTTTCCTTAGAATTATTCTTCCTACTTTTTCTAGTTTTTCAAGATCCCCAAATCTTGTTTGTTTAAGTGCTTCTGCTGCATACATTACTTCAGGCCTCACAGCTGTCTTAAGTTCTGTGATCGAGATAAAGTTGTTTTTGTTATATATTTTTTGACATTCAGAATGCCCTTTCCATTTTAGAGTAGAGTTGAGTTTTATTGGTTCTGGTAATTATATAGTAGACAAATACTACATTCTGATGTAGGATAAGTCAATGTATAACAAAATATAACATTAAATTTGCATTAATTTCATTATTTCTGCATTTAATCATCACTGAGTTACAATATAGAGAGCAAATATTGTACAAAATAAAGAGTATTTAGGATCATTAATTTCTTTCCCATTACAATTTAATTTAATAATTTTGAGGACAAACATTGTTTCACTATACTTCATACAGCTTTCATTTTGTTATTGGAGTTATTTATATAGCAGTCATTTGCCATTACTTTAATTCGTGTGATGACTTTCTTAAGTATCATTTTATAATTCTTGAAATATGCAAGGAATTTATTGGATACTATGGAAGACGCAGATCTCATATAATCTTCGTTTTTCAGCACATGACTTATTTGTACCTGTTGTCAACCAGTCAACCAGCAATTTTTTCTGTTTAGCCTACTACACTTGGTTTTTCTGATTTTTAGCTGGAAATGACACGTTAAAATAATGTGTAAATATATCCAAAAATATGTTGGACTTGTCATCTGTGTTTTCTTGTCTGTAAATGTCAGTCCACGTTTCCTTCTTTAGTAAATTCCTAAAGTATTCAATGTTTTGATGGTTGAAGGTTCTTCGTATTTTTATTATTTCTGTTTGTTTGGTTAAGTTCAGCGTCGAAGATTTCTCAAGAATCTGTGCATATTTATGCCTATCCTTGTTTATCAGTACCATATCAATAGTGGTGCTGGATACACTTGTAACTCTGCCAGGGGAATTTACAATTGGAGCAGGTTGTATGTTGCACAAATAACCATAAGATCATCTCTTATCTTTTGAGACTTTGTTAGGTCAATGTTAAAGTCTCCACATATTATAACTGTTTTGGTTAGATCCCCGGTACTATTAAGACTACCTTCAAGTTGGTTAAGGAATATTTGTATGTTTGAGTTTGGACTTCTGTACAGGCAAATGATGATTGTTTTTATTGACGCTAGTTCTACAGAAGAAATTTCAAAACGACCTTCTTTTCCTAACTTCTTTTCCTGTCTTTCACAAATGTACATGTTCTTCCATGTGTAGATATTTTTCTACAGAAACGAGATGTCATAACGTAGCCCTGTGTACTTGTGATTGCTAACATCTCATCAGTTATCCAATGTTCACTAAAACGCACTACAGATACTTCTTTTAAATGCTCTGAGGGTAATACCTCTAGCTCATTTATTTTGTTTCGCAATGACTTGACAATTATGAACTTGGGGTTTCTGCTTGGCATATCTGATTCATCTCTTACCTTTATTTGTCTCTGCCTTCTTTTAGTTTTAATCTGAAGAACACTTCTGGGATGAACTGTGGAGGTGCTGTCTTCATCTGTGGCCAGTAAGAAGCCCCACTTCTTGATGGTAGTTGTCTTGGTCTAGCAGGTTGTGTCCATCGCTGTTGTTGGAAGCTCATACATAGTTCATTCAATTCCTTAGAGGTCTTTCTTTAATTATTTCACTAACAGGATCACAAACAAACCTTTTCCCTTTATAGTTCAAATGCATTCCATGCTTCGTGTGCAGATTTCGATGCAGCTTGCTTATATCCAGCACATCACACTTAGGGTACTGAGAATACAGTTTCCTTATTTTAATGTTTGTTTTCCGAATTTCTTCACACAAGAACTATAAATTAGATCGTGCCTATGAGACAGTGTGGCATCTACTGTGTTCCTGCATTTTATGCAGTCTATTTTCTGTGGCTATCTTTCCTCTTTTGTTGCTTGTTATCCAATCTCCTAAGTATTTAAAACAGTTCGTTTTAGATATTGTGGTGTTATGAATTTTGAGGTTTGGAGGAGCATCGTTGATATTTCTCATGAAATGTGCTTTTTCAAATGATATTTTGTCTGCTTGTTTTCGTAATACTGTGTTTTTTTTCTTTGGTACATCCAATGAGCCGATAATTAATGCCATGTTTTCTCGAAAAGCTAGACAGTCTACGGCGGTTTTATTTGGGTTTCTTCCTATTCGAACGCCCTTAGTATTGACGGGTTTTCTCCGTTGTTTCACTACCTTCTCTAATGCGCAGTTAAAAGCAGGAGTTATAAACCAACTCCCTATCTCACTCCTGATTTCATTTCAAAATATTTTGAAAATTCTCCCAGAAATTTGCTTTTGATGTTGTGTTAGTTACAGATCATTTAATTATTTCTGTTGTTTTATTCTCGAATCCGAATTCCTCTATAATGTTGATTAGTATGTTACTATCAATTCACTGATACGCCTTTTTAAAATCTACAAAAGTTATCATATATCTCAAGTTTCTCGTTTTCGTCATTTCTGTTACATTGTTTAGATTTAGTATTTGCTCTTCACAAGATCTTCCCTTCCTAAATCCTGCTTGATACTCTCCTAGTTGTCGGTCGAGTATTCTTTCAGTTCCGTTCGGAAGGGTCATGTACAAGATTTTATGTGTCACTAGCAAGGGGGTATAAGTTTTGTTTCCTTTTTTACGCGGTATATGTATTACTGGCGATATCCAGTCCGATGGTAAGTTGTATCTTGTCCAAATTTCATTAATGATATCTGTTAGAATAATATTGCCACTAAAAAGCTTCCGCAATTCTGCAACTATACACCCTTTTCCTGATGCTTTGTTATTTTTAAGTTGTTTTATGATTTCTCCGATATCCTCTATTGTTGGTGGCTTTGAATCTCGCTGTATTTGGATTGAGATATATGATAAAAACGAACAAGTATTTTTGGGCCGCTGTATTTTGGTGCCGCTGTATTTGGATTGAGATATATGATAAAAACGAACAAGTATTTTTGGGCCGGTCTGTGACCACAGAAGAAATTACCAAAACGAAATTCTTCTCGTAGTGGATCGCAATTATGTAGTTCTTTGAAGCAGTTCTAAAGTTTCCTATAGTCCTCAGTCTTATTATATGTAGTTTTCTGTATTTTCGGATCTGTAAATTGTAAACTTTGTGGTTTTACTTCTTTAAACTATTTTAATGTTTTATAAAAGTTCATTGTATAGTTCTGTTTAAAGTGTCACTCAATTAACGTTAGTTGATCTTTTATGTGTTGTACACTGATCTTTTTGAGACTTTTTGATGCATATTTCCTTGCTTCCATAAAACTTTTCCTGGTCTCATCATTTTTTATTTGCGATCCAGATATTCCAAACTCCTTGTCTCTCTATAATTAACTCATTATAATCATCATTCCGACAAACATGTTAACATTTCTTTTTAAGGGGGATAGTTTCTGCTGCAGTCTCAATGACTTTTTGTGGTTGTTCTCAAAATTTAGGTATTCTTTTGTGCAACTGAATTTTGCCACCTTTTTCTCTAGATAACTCTTGTGTGTTACTCGATATTGTAATGACTGAAATAACGTCACATAGCTTCTCAACCCGTGAAGTTTTGTTTCACTTCCCCCCCCCCCCCCCCCTCCCTCTCCGTCTCGACGCTTCACAATATTTGACAGGCAGTGTTTATTTGATGTTGATACAGCAGAATGACTACAAGCGCGTAAGTGATCCTTTAGAAAGTCTTTAAACATAAAACTCGAGGAAAAAGAAACAGAGACGGGTAAAGGCGAATTACTGTTCCTTCCAACAGCTTTTCTGCAACGTCAGATTCGAGTTGACGAAGTCACAGTCGGTCTTTTTCTTTTTTCTGCGATTGTCGCGAACTTGGGCCACTCCCAGCTGTCGAACGCTCTACTACCCCCCCCCCCCACCCCCCTCTCCCACCTACCCCTTCACAACTCCTTTTATTGCCCAAGAAAGGGACTCCGAGTTCTATGGCCGAAGTTTGCGGCAATATATCAAAACTCTGCCCGGAAACGACCGGGACAATGGGCACTCGACAATGTGACACGTGTCAGCCAAGTTCGCGGGTAACTTCTGGCAGCCGCGGAGGCCGCCGCAAAGCGGCCGAGAAGTCGCCTGCGGCGTCTGTATCTGGTCCACTAGATGAATGGTTAACGCAGTGTGAGGTGAAGCGAAGCACACGCATTCTCTTCTAACGCAGAACATTATAAATCCATTTATCCACTCTCTTTGTAGTTACGCCTTCTTACTCAGCATCTACCTCCAAATTCCTTTCTCTATCTCTCTTTCTCAATGTCACCTTTGTCCCCTATTGGCTTTCAGTGTTTTCCACTCCACTGTTTACTGTCTCATTTAAGCTGCCTCTTTTCGTCTTTCTTTCCCACTACTACTGTTTCAACTATATCTCAGCAGCTCAGAAATACTGCGGGATCAAAATTACATTTCCCCCTATTCCTACACATTTAAAATTTCTGTTCAAATGCGCTCTTCCCTGTATCTACACATATCTACGTTGCTGATTATGTTGTATATTAACGACCTTGTAGACTATATTAGTAGTAAAATCAGACATTTTGCAGACGATGCAGTTATCTATAATGAAGTACTATCCGAAAGAAGCTGCATAAATATTCATTCAGAAGTTGATAAAGTTTCAACGTCGTGCAGAGTTTGGCAACTTGCTCTAAATGTTCATAAATGCAAAATTTTGCAGTTCACGAAACGAGAGAAATTGTATCCTATGACTAGAATATCAGTGAGTCGCAGACGGAATCGGCCAGCTCATATAAATAACTTTGTAGGGATATGGAATGGAATGATCACATAGGATCACTCATGGATAAAGTAGGTGGTGTATTTCGGTTTATTGGTAAAATACTGGGGAAGGTCAATCAATCTACAAAGCAGATTGCTTACAAATCACGCGTCTGAAAGTTTTTTTATTCTTCAATGTAGTCTTGTTGTATATTAATGCACTCGGTCCAACGATGATCCAGTGCACTGATCCCATCTCGAAAATGAGTTTCTTCCAGGCCTGCAAAATAGTTGTCAACTCCAGCTATCAATTCTTCGTTTGAAGTGAATCTTTGTCCACCAAGAAAAATTTTCACTTTTAGGGAGAGATAGAAGTCTGACGGAGCCATATCAAGTGAATAAGGCTGGTGTGGCAACAATTCATACCTTAGTTCGTGTAATTTTTCCAAGGCGAAGGCACATGTGTGCAGGCGCGGATTGTCTTGATGGAAGATGACTTTCTTCCTTGCTGCACCTGGCCTTTTTTCGAGTATGTTTTGTTCCAATTTGTCCAGGAATAGTGTTCTGCAGTAATCGTTTGCCCAATTCGGAGATAATCTATAAACAGAACACTGATACCATGACCTTTCTCGACGAAGGAATTGTCTTTGCTTTATTTGGTGTCAGAGAATCAGCATGTTTCCAGTGCTTTAACTATTGTTTTGTCTCTGATTATAGTAATGGACCCAAGTTTCTTCTGTGGTCACAGACCGGCCCAAAAATACTTGTCCGTTTTTCCTAAAACGGGCCAGACATTGTTCCTATATGTCCATTCTCTTGCGTTTTTGATCCAGTCAAGAGTCGCGGCGTGCATCTTGCATATAATTTTTTCATTTCTAATTCTTTAGTTAAAATGTGATACACACTTTCACATGGCATCAGACAAGAGTGAGCAATTTCACACACTTTCAATTCTCCATGACCATTTTGTGCACTTTTGCAATGATTTCTGGAGTAGTGTCACATCTCGGTCGACCACTGCGCGGAACGTCATCTAAGCTCGTCCGACCAAATTTAAATTCATTTGTCGACTTGGCAACAGTTGAGTATGAAGGAGCAGAGTCCCCCAGTGTATTCTGTAAATTGGGGTGAATGTCCTTTTCTTTCATACTTTTATTTAGAAAGTTCTTAATCGCTGCTCGAATCTCGATTTTTTTTCCATCTTCGCAAATCACTACGCGGGAACGACGACAGAGCCACGTCACCGCCACAGCTCTCTTCCTAGAACACAGACGTGGCCGGTGTTTACAGGCAACAGCCCGGTGAATACGACGTGAACAACCCGTTGCGCTAGCGCTGACCTCTCGTGCTGATTCCGAGAACTTTTCAAACCACCCTTGCACGACGAGAAAGTCTATTAAAAGTTTCAAGAATCGAGTTTAAATGATTACTCGAGGAATATACCACCATCCCCTACGTATCGTCCACAGAGAGATCGTGAGGATCAGATTCCAACAGTCATTCTTCTCGCGCTCCATACGTGAACGGAACAGGAAGAAATCCCAATAACTGGTGCCATGGGGCGTATACTCTGCCACGCATGTCACGGCGGTTTGCAGAGCGTAGATGTAGCTGCAGATAAGAGTTCCCCGGTTTGTGAGGGTCCAGACACCGCCTTCCCCAAGATCTCCACTCATCTGTATTTTTCACTTCTGCTGTCTCTTCTGTCATTTTCTTCCACCGCTTCTGTCTGTATCCATGTCTCTTTTTGACTCACTGCCGCTGTGTATGTCCCACCATCAGCGTTTCCTCTCTCTTTCTCTCCCACTGTCTTCTCTCATCCACCGCCACTGCCTCTCTGTCGACAGAACAGTGTACGAGTACGCTCGCCCGCCAACATTTTTTCTGAGGTAGGCAGAAAGAGTCTTGAGGCACCCGCTTAACCACTTTTCTGTCGCTGGCTTTTATCGAGGAACCTGTGCGGAATTATTGTGCTCCGACAGGAACATATTTCGTTTAGTTCCTATCTTTTCCCTGCTGCAACAAGATCTGCTGGACGTATAAAAGAAATTCTGTAGGTGACTTAAGCTGTATACATTGACACATTTACGTACTTTGACACATATGAACGACAAACAAGTACGCATAATAAAAGGTTAACACAAATCGTTTGCTTTATGTTTTTTCTGGATAGTTTGCTTATCGATTGCAGCTCGTCGAAAACACCCAGCTTATAATTTAAAACTCAAAATAGTGAAAATGACACGAGAAATATTTTACTGAGTTTTTAATCTTTACAGTTTTAAATAATTTTTGGGCTGTCATTTTAAGTTCTTTCCAGACATGCTAAGACCGTTTTTAGCCCACTCTTTGCCACCGCAGCAACACTTCTGGCATACTTACTCGTATACAGAGACAGCTCCTCATGAAGCTTCATTGGTTCAAAAGATGGCTGAGTACATTGGTGACGTCTGAATCCATGTGTTCAACACGTCAACTAAAATTAGACTTACATCACAGGCTGGATATTACGTGCGTATTTTACGCACATGAGTACGGTAACTTTGATCCTCTTGATCTTGATAACGGATAAAGAACTCGAAAAAAGTGTCAAGTTCCCCGAGAATATTGGACGATTTTCCATGAACAGAAATTATAGACGTGGCCATCCCCATTATTCGTACTTCTCGTACCCAAAAATTTGTTTTTCGGGCTTTCCTCAGGCATCGCCCATGAAGAAATGGTCGTAAGTCCACCCCAGACCAAACCCAGTGGAACAGAAGCAATCTATCTGCTCAATTTGTCTGGAGTGGAGGAAGTGTTTTAAGTATAAATTTTGGCCCTGTGCTGTAGGTTCTCTAGAGAATTTCTGTTCTGGTCACTAGGCCAAGGGCTGTCCAAAACAGTTGACCCCGTTATCTCTTAGATCTCATTGACGCACTCTGCTTTTTGGAAGATATTGATACCATTCATTGTCATGCGCCGACCAGTATTGTCTCCCGACACTGTAATTCCTTTATGGGTGCTACATTTCATTTTGGGTGTTAAACAGCAAAGTTCTAGCTCGTTCTTAGTATATTGGTAAGTTTTGTATCATACCTTCATTTTGAAACTATTGGAACAGAAAACAAAAATGGGTCTATATTCATTTGAAAAGTGTCGAGTGTCCAGATGACATAAACAAATAAATATTGAATAACAAATGAAACAGCTATGAGCCGTCTAAATTTCCAAATTGTTATTTTATTGGGTTGCCAGATTCGATGACATATTAGGCCATCTTCAGCCCCCCTGACCGACGTGTAGGCAGATTCCCACCTCTGGTCCAAACAAAACAGGGCCCATCATTCAATGACTGGTGTCTGTAGATTTGTGGTTGGGACAGCGATCACTGCAGACATCTCCTGTGACTATTTATGATCGTTTTCTTAAATAGAAATATACAGATGGCAGTCGTTCACTGCTGTCCCATATTTTGACTGGACCAGAGGTGGGAATCTTCCTACACGTCGGTCAGGGGGCTGAAGATGACGTAATATATCGCCAAACTGGCAGTCCAATAAAATTACAATTTAGAAATTTAGACGACTGAAAGGTGTCTGATTTGACATTCTGTACTGAACAGTCGAAGCCCCGCATCCATCTGTGAACACATGGACATACTGAAATTAAAAAAAAAAAGTATAACGACAAAATCGTCAGTTTTTGATGCGGATTTTTCGCAGCATTCCTGAGCAACGTCAGTCCGTGGATGGATATCCCATTGAGCGGACGCGTGCTTGAATCCGTCTGGCATACCATTGACGATATCATCGAGCCAGTGCTGGCCCAAATAGTCCCACTGTTTAGTGGCGAGTCTGCGTAACACACGTTCAGAAACGATTCGTTCCAGTCCATCTCACGCATCTTCATTTGGGTTCGAGTCCGAGGAGAAGGTAGGCGACTCCATTCTGGTGATGCTACAGGGCCGTGTTCACGAGGACAACACTATGCATGCAAAAGCTTTCATTCGTCACGATGAAACTGTCACCAAAACGTTGGCGATTGAGTGCGAGTGCTGGCTGCAGAATCTCGTCAGTGTACCGCAAAGCAGTTAGACTACCGTCAACAGCCACAAGAGGTGTACGGTGGCTGCATGAATGGCAGTCCAGAACAACACTCCACCACCACCACCTTACTGCACAGGTGGGACACAGTGCTAGAAACAAACCTCACCGAGCGAGGTGGCGCAGTGGTTAGCACACTGGACTCGCATTCGGGAGGACGACGGTTCAATCCCGTCTCCAGCCATCCTGATTTAGGTTTTCCGTGATTTCCCTAAATCGTTTCAGGCAAATGCCGGGATGGTTCCTTTGAAAGGGCACGGCCGATTTCCTTCCCAATCCTTCCCTAACCCGAGCTTGCGCTCCGTCTCTAATGACCTCGTTGTCGACGGGACGTTAAACACTAACCACCACCACCACCACCAGAAACAAACCTGAGATCCTTCCGTAAAGAATCCTAGGGTGTCCATGGTGCATGACTTCTCGCCCGGTGCTCATCATGGATACAGGGAAAGAAGATTCTCATCGTGCAGTTGTCTACTGACAGTCTGATGCGGTACATGACGTCCTATAGCCTCCTGGCACGCTGAATGCAGTTCTGGTGCCCTCAGCGCACGGTTCCTTTGACTATTGTAGATACCGATCATGCGGTGCACCTGTGCAACGAGGACAGCCTTCAACTAAAACCAATGCCACGTCCGCACCACATCATTCTGGTGCATAACGTTCACCAACTTTCCCGTTTCACAAGCTTTTTGTGCTTAACGTGATAACGTGGACTGTACCATGGTTTCCACTACCGTTCGTGGCATGATAGATGTTCAATCCACTGTTCGACGGACGTCGCTAATGCGGTCCCTATTGGTTCTTTTCTTTCAGCTGAAATGGTGCGATACATTCGAGTACAGCGCCCTACTGTAGGGCAACTGTGTCTGTTCTGGTATGCTTACAGAACAACGTCACGGGTGACCTTCCGATAAGTGCTGAGCGGTTAAGTTGCAATATATTTGTCTATAGCGCGTAATGGCTTGTTGTGGGAATTTGGCGTAGGAGCTGGGAATCGATTGTCTAAGAGCTCGAGACTGGCCAGCTGTAAACTTCATCACTTGAACATGTTGACTATATTCGAACTTTGGCTCCCTCTATTATTTTCACCCCCCGCGTCCATCCACTCGCCCACACTCACTCTTACTTCCATTACCAAACTGACATTTTTTTCATGTCTCGTGTTGTATCAGTTTCGAACTTTGGTTCCCTCTATAATTTTAACCCCCCCCCCCTACTGACACACAACTACCCTCCCACTCATCCTCCCACCCACACACATACACACCCACACCCACCCTCCCACCCACAAAGACACACACACACATACACACACACACGCACACAAACACGTCCTTCCATTACCAAACTGACATTTCTTTGATGCCTCTAGATGTGTTGTATCAATATACCCTATATATTTTTTAAACATGTATGATAAATAAATAGCTACGTAATACGACAATTGGAAACATTCTTAACAAAAGTCTCGAAGACTTCTTCACCGTTTTACTTCAAACTGTTACACGATACTGTACTACAATCAGAGAGACATAGGCTACATACTTTTTAATCAGAGATGTACAGCTTTTCTCTTCAAACCAACCGCAAAAAAGAAGGTGATATGCTGTGAAAGTGCGTGGTTTAGCTTTCTTCCTCGCAGGTTGTTTTAACTCATATATCGGAACATTTAAACGATTAGACGTGGCTTCCTCCAATCCTCCTTACATAAAACTTTTGATTGGGTGCTTTTTTTTTCTCTTTTAGTCGCAGTCGGTTTTAAGAGGAAACACGAATGTTGTGTCTATGGCTCATCGACTTACACTACTGGCCATTAAAATTCCTACACCAAGAAGAAATACAGATGATAAACGGGTATTCATTGGACAAATATATTAAACTAGAACTGACATGTGATTACATTTTCACGCAATTTGGGTGCATAGATCCTGAGAATCAGTACGCAGAACAACCACCTCTGGCCGTAATTACGGCCATGATACGCCTGGGCATTGAGTCAAACAGAGCTTGGATGGCGTGTACAGGTACAGCTGCCCAGGCAGCTTCAACACGATCCCACAGTTCATCAAGAGTAGTGACTGGCGTATTGTGACAAGCCAGTTGCTAGGCCACCATTGACCACAAGTTTTCAATCGGTGATAGATCTGGAGAATGTGCTGGCCAGGGCAGCAGTCGAACCAGAAAGCCCCGTACAGAACTTGCAACATGCGGTCGTGCATTATCCTGCTGAAATGTAGGGTTTCGCAGGGATCAAAAATGGCTCAAATGGCATTGAGCACTATGGGACTTAACTTCTGAGGTCATCAGTCCCCTAGAAATTAGAACTAATTAAACCCTAACTAGCTTAAGGACATCACACACATCCATGCCCGAGGCAGGATTCGAACCTGCGACCGTATTCGCAAGGATCGAATGAAGGGTAGAGCCACGGGTCGTAACGCATCTGAAATGTAACGTCCACTGTTCAAAGTGCCGTCAATGCGAACAAGAGGTGAGCGAGGCGTGTAACCAATGGCACTCCATACCATCACGCCGGGTGATACGCCAGTATGGCGATGACGAATACACGCTTCCAATGTGCGTTCACCGTCATGCCGCCAAACACGGATACAATAATCATGATGGTGTAAACAGAACCTGGATTCATCCGAAAAAATGACATTTTGCCATTCGTCGAACTGTTCGTGCAGATGGTTGTCGTCTTGCAAAGGTTCACATGTGTTGACCCAGGGATCGAGACGTGGCTGCACGATCCGTTACAGCCGTGCGGATAAGATGCCTGTCATCTCGACTGCTAGTGATACGAGGCCGTTGGGATCCAGCACGGCGTTCCGTATTACCCTCCTGAACCCACCGATTCCATATTCTGCTAACAGTCATTGGATCTCGACCAACGCGAGCAGCAATGTCGCGATACGATAAACCGCAATCGCGATAGGCTACAATCCGACCTTTATCAAAGTCGGAAACGTGATGGAAGCATTTCTCTTCCTTGCACGAGGCATCACAACAACGTTTCACAAGGCAACGCCGGTCAACTGCTGTTTGTGTATGAGAAATCGGTTGGAAACTTTCCTTATGTCAGTACGTTGTAGGTGTCGCCACCGGCGCCAACCTTGTATGAATGCTCTGAAAAGCTAATCATTTGCATATCACAGAATCTTCTTCCTGTCGGTTAAATTTCGCGTCTATTTGTGGTGTAGCAATTAATGGCCAGTAGTGTATGTTTACTACTATTGTGGGATCCTGCCCATTCGCGTAATATAGGGTGCGTAGGAAGTTGGTTTCTCGGATAGGTAAAGAACAATTCAAGCAAATCTTATTAATGGAGTTTATTACGGTAAACTGGCTTGACAATACTTAACTTTGCCTTTTCACAAACAGGTGTCGCAAGCAGTTGGCGACATGCAAATAATCAGCGTTCTTCGATATATATAATTTCCATATAAGCAAAGTCACGAGTAACGAATTGGGATGACTGACGGCTCGTCTCCCAGTGCGGCTCTTCTAGTGTTGCCGAGGGTGGCTGTGGTGGCGCTTACACTCTCTGCTTGTAGAGGCCGCTCCTGCCGTGGTGTCGTCCCAGCCAGCGTTCTACTGGCTGACGTCGTCTCACAGCCTTCTCCGCTGTTACGTTTCTGGCCGACGTGGCGGAACAACTATGAAATCTGAATCATTCGATACTTTTCAGTCCTACCCAAAGCTTCTGTTCTCATAGATTCAGCAGCTGGACAGGTCTCTCCCATACCCGTTGTATTAATGAACCCAACCGATTTACACGTTCGTTTTGTGTGACTTCGTTTCCCAAACGATGTTTCGTTTACAATAACAATAAACAAGGCCCAACGCCAGAGAGAGAGAGAGAGAGAGAGAGAGAGAGAGAGAGAGAGATAGAGAGATAGAGAGAGAGAGAGAGAGAGAGAGAGAGAGGAGATGGACAGAGAGAGGGAGTGGGAGAAAATGGATAGAGCGGTTGAAAGGAGCAGATGGGCAGAAAAAGGGGTGAGGAGAAAATGGGAGAGAGGCTGGGCAGAGGAAGACTTGAGGACTTGGACAGTGAGAGGGGGAGGAAGATGAGGACAAGGACAAAGAGAGGGGGAAAAGAGGAGGAGATGAACCACGAAAGGGGGAAGAATGAGATGTGTATACAAATCCCACTGCAAAGAATTGGCGGGTTTGTTAGTGAGATTATATAACAGCGTATTTGTTCTCAGTCCATTAATATAAGAAGTATGGATCATTTTAAACATGCCAAAGGAGCTCTTGGGCTAAATCCTCTACTTTTCACCGATTTTGCTATGTTAATTTTTAATTATTGTACGGACTTTGAAATAATTCTTTGAGATACACAAGTGCGACATGCTATCAGTTTCCGCCAGCCTAGAATGTTAATCGTGTACCTATTTCTTGACTTAAAGCCATGGCCTGGCCTCATTAGATTTCCTTAACAAGGACAAGGCAAATGATAGATACACAGACTTGATTATTTAAAATGAGTTGTTTTAAATAATCTCTACATGATTCACGGGAGATAAGTCCTGCACTGCGCTTTCCAACATTTCTGTCCGATTGTTCTACGTATCAGAAATCGTTATTTTACGTTATCAGATATTAAGTTTGAGATTTTCAGTTGATTCAATTAGAAAGACAAGACAATGAATATCATCAAGAGAGAACTTTCATCGGGTACTACATAGGTAGAATGTAACTTATATTTAAAAATATTCGAGTCTGGATGAAAATTATTTCGCTCCACGTTTTGTATTCGTTGATTGACGGCCCGACGACTATTTACACTTCTTTGTTGTTCATTTCTTCATTTTTCTTTCATTTTATTCTTTCCCATGCCACCAGTTACCTGCGCGTTTTTGTACATTCTTTCGCTCTCATATGCAGGACAAAACATGTCACGACTTCACTTATTAAGAAAAATACTATCTGCTGACGAGTAAAAATATGATATATACCTTCTTACAGCTAAAAAAAATGTCGTGTGACTAGGGCCTCCCGTCGGTTAGACCGTTCGCCGGGTGCAGGTCTTTCGATTTGACGCCGCTTCGGCGACTTGCGCGCCGATGGGGATGAAACGATGATGATTAGGACAACACAACACCCAGTCTCTGAGCTGAGAAAATCTCCGAACCAGCCGGGAATCGAATCCGGGCCTTAGGATTACCACTCAGTTACCGGGGGCGGACTTTCTACAGCTGTAACTGGAAAGAAAAGAAGAAACTTATCTGAGGACACAGTTGCCGTGTTATAGAATAAGACACAACAAAACCAATTTATGAAGCGTTATTAAAACGTTTACATGAATAAAGTTGTGATTAAAAGTCGTGAGTTTACAAATACTCAAGTACAGCTTTAAGTTTTTCAACTGGACGGAAAATATTTGACATAACCAGAAGTGTGTTATAAATTGGTTGCTGGTGGAAACTTGGCGAGCAAGCGCTTTGTCAACAATTGTTTCCAAATAACACAAAATTTCTTACTGATTAGACAATTTCAACTGATAAAATTTTCACGAGATCTCGTTTAGGAGTTGTGCATTTTAGCGTAGTTGGTTTCTTATTACATCAGAGAATATACCACTAAACAAAACGGTCATTATGTCGTTTTACCCAGATTATTCCGGATGGTACGTATTCCAGAGCTGCGTGGGTTCCAAATCAGAATAATATACTTCTCCGTTTTACAGTGTCTGTAAACTGATACAACATGAAATAAGAGGGGAAGGGAAAAATGTGTCAGTACGTAGTTGAAAGAGGAGATTATCAAGTTCTGTACCTGTTCTGTTTTTGACAAGTATTGACTTCATTACATCTTGCACGATGGCCAGTTTCAGTCGTAACGTGGGAGCGTCAGAACTGAAGCCAGAAGTCGAAGACTGTACCACTTTGTGGTTTCAGTTCTGACGCTCCCACGTTACGTGCTCGCTCTCTCGTGTACGGGGTGACACACGGGAGACGGACGGTTTTGAACTGCGTAGTACTGAGGGCGCGGTGGTGGGAGGTGGTCTGATCCACACAAGGCGCCAGTCACTATGGAGCAGTGGGACTTGCAACGTCGAGTGTTTGTCTATGACAGTTTCGTGAAAAGTGGTGAGTCTGTTATTGCTACGCAGCTATTGTTTCGTGCGCAGTTTGATGTCGGTCGACATGGAGCTGTTCTGAGCCGTAACACAATGCTCAGATGGGTGGAAAACTTCAGATCAACTGGAAACATACTGGATAAGAAGCATCCTGGCCCGAGGTGTAGAGTAACGACACCAGAAAATGTTGAAAGGGTAAGGCAAGCGGCAGTCAGAAGCCCAGGACGGTGAGTTAGACATCGTGATAGTGAGTTACGAATCAAGCGTGAATCGGTTAGACGAATTTTGCATAAAGAATTAAAATTCCGTCCCTACAAGATGCTCATTGTCCAACAACTTAAGAAAACTGATTTTGCTGTACGAGAAGACTTTGCTTACAGAATGCAAGTGATTTTGCGATCGAATGAAAATGAAATTTTATTGATGAGCGATGAAGCTCATTTTCATTTAAACGGGACCGTGAATAAGCGAAATCTACGTTACTGGGCTCCAGAGCAACCACACCTTATCCACCAGCGTCCTCTACACTAAGAAAAAGTAACAGTCTGGTGCGCTCTCGGCTCTGTTGGCATTATTGGGCCTTTATTTTTTTTGAAGATAACGGGGCACAGTTACTGTTAATTCGGTTCGTTACGTTCGTATGCTTGGAACTTTCTTGAAACCAGAACTAAGAAGACGACGAATCCCTTTGAAACGCGTTTGTTTCCAGCAGGATGGGGCAACATCACACACCGCAAACACTTCAATGACAGTTCTTAGACGCGTGTTTCCTGGCCGGATTATCTCACGTTTTGGCAATGTTCCTTGGCCTCCCAGGTCTCCTAACTTATCAGTATGAGACTTTTTTCTGTGGGGGTACCTTAAGAACTGTGTCTATAACCACAAACCACGAAATTTGGACGAGTTGAAGAATGCAGTCATTCAAGAAATTACTGCCATCCCTGCAGAGATTTTAGTCCGTGTGATGGAGGGTTTTGAGAAGAGACTTCAGTCCTGCATTCCAAATGATGGACATCACCTTGACTACATTATTTTTCACAAATAACTTTGTTCACTAAAATGGCAAATAATGAGCTTTGATTTTGTGTAAATAAACATGCATTAATTTTAAAGTTGGCTGAGTATTATTTTATTAAAAACCGTCCGTCTACCGTGTGTCACCCTGTCCTCCGCCGTTTTGTAAGCGGATAATTGTACAACACATTGACACCTACTGTGCTTCAAAATGACCTGTAACATGTAATAACGTGAATACTTGTCAAAGACTGCTGAAGTGGAAAACTTCAAACTGTTCTTCAACAAATATGTGGCTGTGCTACCCCAAATGAAGAAAATGACCAACTAGCGGTACGACAGTAGCGCATTCGCATCCTAGTATCGAGTGCTACACTAAGCATACCAGTGGAATTCTGCGCTAGTGTGTCACATTACTGTCTGAGAGCTATGTTTCTCCATTTAAAAGCTGATCTTGTTCCTACAGAACGACACCGCGATAGTGCTCCATAGTCCCCTACCCGCCTAGTTGGCCCTGCATGCAATCCATCTCTTATGCATGAGTTGAAATTGTATGACAACGTCAGGAGCGACGCGTCTACCTGAGAGTTTCTGACGGAATCGGTAACTACTGTACTCCGGCCAACTACTCTCTCCATTCGGACCCCTGCGGCCGGCCTCCATTTGTGTGGGGAGAACTTGGCAGCGACTTCTGTCCCGCAGTGTGAGAGGGGGCGTGCCGGCCATACATAGTGCAGGCCCCACCACCACCGCGGGCTCACACAGCGCTAGGGACGACCCGTGCGTTATTCATAGCACTCTGCCTTCACACCAGTTCCCTGCCGTGCCAGCTGCCCACAGCCTTGTCGACACAGTACGATACAATCCAAAGTTCATTAGGATATGCATGCTTGTCCGAATGAACGGGCACTCCGGGGACTACAGCCGTTATGAAACAGATTAAATTTATTCGCGGTTGCGAATTATGGAGAACCATCAGCTGTAGAATGGAATGACAAGAGTTCAAAAATGGTTCAAATGGCTCTGAGCACTGTGGGACTTAACAGCTGAGGTCATAAATCCCCTAGAACTTAGAACTACTTAAACCTAACTAACCTAAGGACATCACACAACACCCAGTCATCACGAGGCAGAGAAAATCCCTGACCCCGTCGGGAATCGAACCCGGTAACCCGGGCGCGGGAAGCGAGAACGCTACCGCACGACCACGAGCCGCGGACGAATGACAAGAGTGAAAATTTGTGCCGGACCGGGGCTCGAACCCGGATTTCCCGCTTGTCGCGAGCGGTCGCCTTACTGTCTGGATATCCGTGCTCGGCTCACGGCCAGACCCAGACTCCCACATGTCGTCAACCATGTATCTCCATCATCCGTTATTTATATTCCGTCACAGGTCAGACATTTTACGTGAAAGACACTTGCTCGGTGTCGGCGAAAAAATGCGATATTGGAGTGTCTATTCTACTGTTGGTGGTTATCCATATTCGCAGTTGCGAATAAATTTAATACATTTCATAACCGTTCTAGCCGCTGCAGTGCATTGCAGTTCAGAATAACACAGGCACTGCCATATCGTATGTATCCGCCGACACTGGGCAAGCGACTTTCAAGTAGAATGCCTCATCTGTACAGGAATATATACAGAGTGTTACAAAAAGTCAGTATAAATTTCAAAACTGAATAAATCACGGAATAATGTAGATAGAGAGGTAAAAAGTGACACACATGCTTGGAATGACATGGGATTTTATTAGAACCAAAAAAAAAAAAATACAAAAGTTCAAAAAATGTCCGACAGATGGCGTTTCATCCGATCAGAATAGCAATGATTAGCATAACAAAGTAAGACAAAGCAAATATGATGTTCTTTACAGGAAATGCTCAGTATGTCCAACATCATACGTCAACAATACCTGTAGTCGAGGAATAATGTTGAGAACAGCACTGTAAAGCATGTCCGGAGTTATGGTGAGGCATTGGCGTCGGATGTTGTCTTTCAGCATCCCTAGAGATGTCGGTCGATCACGATACACTTGTGACTTCAGGTAACCCCAAAGCCAATAATCGCACGGACTGAAGTCTGGGGACCTGGGAGGCCAAGCGTGACGAAAGTGGCGGCTGAGCACACGATCATCACCAAACGACGCGCGCAAGAGATCTTTCACGCGTCTAGCAATATGGGGTGGAGCGCCATCCTGCATAAACATCGTACGTTCCAGCAGGTATTTATCAGCCAGGCTGGGGATGATGCGATTCTGTGACATATCGGCGTACCTCTCACCCGTCGCGGTAGCAGCTACAAAACCAGAATCAAGCATTTCCTCGAAGAAAAAAGGCCTGATAACGGTAGATGTGGTAAATCGAACCCATACCGTGACTTTCTCGTTGTGCAATGGAGTTTCCACGACAGTTCTAGGATTTTCGGTAGCCTAAATTCTGCAGTTGTGGGCGTTGACAGACCCTCGGAGCGTGAAATGAGCTTGGTCGGTCCACAACACGTTACTCAACCGATCGTCATCTTTCGCCATCTTTTGAAACGCCCACACCACAAATGCCCTCCGCTTCACTAAATTGCCAGGTAACAGTTCATGATATCGATGGATTTTGTACGGATAGCATCTAAGTGCCAACCAAACAGTAGTGTATCGAATGCCGGTGCACGAGCGCTGACTTCCCCGTGCATAGACGAACCCGCTACAGTCTCCATTTCTTCCTGAACTGTCTCAGCAGCATTACGCCTTGTGCTCGGTCGGCCACTACGGGGCCTATCGTCTAAACAACCCGTGGCTTGGAACTTCGGAATCATTCTCGCCACAGCTCCAATTGTCAACGGACCTTTACCCGTTCGAATCCCCTTCCTTTGGCGATAGGATCGTAACGCTGAACTAGCACATTCCCCATTCTGATAATACAGCTTCACTAAAAGCGCCTTTTCATGTAACGGCAACATGCTGCGACTGCTGGCGCATCTGATTTTCTCTCTCATTACAGCTCCTTTTATACACGATTGTCATGCGCAGTCACTGACGTTTTGCTGTCCAGCGCCATCTGTCGGACATTTTATGAACTTTGTTTTTTTGATTCTAATAAAACCCCATGTCATTCCAATCATGTGTGTCAATTTTTACCTCTCTATCTACATTATTCCGTGGTTTATTAAGTTTTCAAATTTATACTGCCGTTTTGATCACCCGGTACATAATGGGATTACTACGGGCTAGAGATACATGGCTGACGACATATGGCAATTTTGGTATGGGCGTGATTTGTGCACGGATAGACAAATGGTAAGGCGACTGTTCTGGATAAGCGAGAAATCCGGGTTCGAGTCCCAGCCCGTTAAAAATTTTCATTGTCGTTCCATTCGACAGCTGATGGTTGTCCTTATTTGCAATTGCGGATACATTTAATGACCGGAATTGACTGTCTTTGTGTGTGTGTGTGTGTGTGTGTGTGTGTGTGTGTTCGTTCCACATCTTCTCCTAAACCACTGCACCGATTTTATCCAAACTCGGTTCGGTTATCACTTACTGTGCGCCTACCTCTGAAAGGGATGGAGGAATGGGTTAAAAAGAACCGGAGCTCATGACATACAAATAAGCGGAATATATTCACCCAATATTTGAGAATGAGCAGCATTTACACATAATCTCAAACCCTCAGCCTCTACGCGACATTTTCTAGCTCACTCCTTTCTCCTCTCCAACCCCAACCCGTCCGCAGCTCGTGGTGTTGTGGTTAGCGTTGCTCCATCTCGATCACGGGGTCCAGAGTTCGATTCCTCGTCGGGTCGGGGATTTTTTTCACCTAGGGACTGGGTGTTGGTGTTATCATTTCATCATCATTCGGGAAAAGTGGCGAGAGTGGGCAGGGAAAAGACTACGAATTTGTACCGGCACTGATAACCATGCAGTTGAGCGCCCCACAAACCAGATATCATCAGCATCATTATCATCATCTAACCCGACCCCAAAAAAATATTATGAAAGGGAAGAAAATTTTTATCGCTTACTACATTTCCGCTATTGATGGAGTGAAACTGCAGCCTCAGACCTGAAATTTATCACTTCTTTACTAGTAACTACCGGCCGTAGTGGCCGTGCGGTTCTAGGCGCTACAGTCCGGAACTGAGCGACCGCTACGTTTGCAGGTTCGAATCCTGCCTCGGGCATGGATGTGTGTGATGTCCTTAGGTTAGTTAGGTTTAATTAGTTCTAAGTTCTAGGTGACTGATGACCATAGATGTTAAGTCGCATAGTGCTCAGAGCCATTTGAACCATTTTCAACTAGTAACTCTATTGACAATGTACCTGTAAAATGTATATCATTCTTCAACAGATAGTTTCGGGGATATGACGTCTTAAACGCTGATATACGTGAATAACAGCCGCATAATGCGTGACGTTTTAATTTATTTTACGTTCTACTACTACACTTCTACTACTACACTGAACCGCCGAAGAAACTGGTATAGGCATGCGTATTCAAACACAAGAGTATGTAAGCAGGCAAAATACGGCGGTGAGGTTGGTAAAACCTATATAAGACACGTGTTTGCACAGTTGTTAGATTAGATTGATTGATTAGATTCTTACATAGTTGTTAGATTGGTTACTGCTGCTACAATGGCAGGTTATCAAGATTTAAGTGAGTTTGAACGTGGTTTTATAGCCGGCGCACGAGTGATGGGACACAGCATCACCGATGTAGTGATGAAGTGGGGATTTTCCCGTACGACAATTTCAGGAGTACCGCAAATATCAGAAATCCGACAAAACATCAAATCTCCAACATCGCTGCGTCCGTAAAAAGATTCTGCAAGAAAGAGACCAACGACGGCTGAAGAGAATCGTTGAATGTGACAGAAGTGCAATCCTTCCGCAAACAGCTGCAGATTTCAATGCTGGGCCATCAACAAGTGTCAGCGCGGGAACCATTCAACGACCAGTCATCCGTATAGGCTTTCGGAGCCGAAGGCCCGCTCGTGTACCGTTGATGACTGCAGGACACAAAGGCTTACGCCTTGCCTGGGCCTGTCAACACCGGCATTGGACTGTTGATGACTTGAAACATGTTGCCTGGTCAGAGGAGTCTCGTTTCAGATTGTGTCTAGCGAATGGACGTGTACGGGAATGGAGACAACCTCATGAATCCATGGGCTCTGCATGTCAGCAGGGGACCCTTCAAGCTGTGTAATGATGTGGAGTGTGTGCAGTTGGAGTAATATGGGACACCTGATACGTCTAGATACGCGTCTGACAGGTGACACGCACGTAAGCATCCTGTCTGATCGCCTGCATCCATATATTGATGCTCATTGTGCATTCCGACGGACTTGGGCAATTCCAGGATGACAGTGTGCCAACCCACATGTCCAGAATTGCTACAGAGTGGCTCCAGGAATACTATTCTGAGTTTAAACACTTCCGCTGGTCACGAAACTCCCGAGACATGACTATTATTTAGCACATCTGGGATGCCTTTCAACGTGCTGTTCAAAGATCTTCACCTCCTCTTACGGACTTATGGACAGCCCTGCAGGATTCGTCGTGCTGTCAATTCCCTCCAGCACTACTTTCAGACATTAGTCGAGTCCATGCCACGTCTGGCTGCGGTACTTCTGCGTGTTCGCCCTGTACGATATTCGTCAGGTGTACCAGTATTTTTGGCTCTTCCGTGTATATTCGAAATACATTTCGCAGAAAGTGTCTACAAAAACAGTCGGATGTGTCTGTAAAATTATTCAGTTGTACGACACATGGGAGATATTACATCAGAAACACTGAACTGCGTGAAAAGAAACAACAGCGCGAAATTCGCTAGTAGTACAAGTGAAATAACTGTAGAAAGATGTGTGGTATACTTTAATTACATGCGAAATATATGTGACATACGCGCAAGTGTGCGGGTAGAAAGCTGCTCCAGAACCCACGGATCGATTTTAACCGAAGTTGGTACACATGTTACTATCTGGAAACAAATACTGTGGGGGTGCAGTGATAAGGTGGAGAAACAAGGGGAGGGGTAAGGAGAGATGGATGGACAGAGAGGGGGAAGGAGGAGATGAATGGAGAGAGGGTCGGACGAGATAGAGGGGATGACGAGGAGATAGAGGAGTAAATGGAGAGAGAGGGAGGGAGCACATGGACAGAGAGTGAGGGATGGAGTGGACAGACAGGGAGAGGGAGAAGAACGAAATTGATAGAGGGGGCGGGCGGAGGGGGAAAGTGGATGGACTAACAGAACTGGAATAAATACACACTCGGGCGACGCTGGCTACTCGTATTAATAATAAAGAAAAATCAATAATTGAGAAGAAAAATAAGATAATATCATGAAGTTAGACCACCAATATAATGTATAGACAAGGTATTAATTGGGGATTGCAGCTGGCTAACGTAGACTTCTTGCCACGATGTTTCGGCTGACAGCCATTCAGCCGTCGTCAGAGACTGCTGGTTCACGTCGATAGCTTTATACCAAAAATTCGTGCGGAGACGCATGTGCAAGAAGTCGACATTATCCAGCTGCAATCCCGAAACTTCACCGAACACTCTTTACGCTGGAAACTTTCCAGAATGGCCTACCGGGGTGGCCGAGCGGCTCAAGGCGCTACGGTCTGGAACCACGCGACCGCTACGCCTGTAGTGGTGTCTAGAAACCAATGCCTGTTGAGTTATGGAGAAGTCTGTTTTCCTGTACCCGTCAGCCTGTTACGTAGATGTAGACACTATAGGGAGTGGTATAATGTGGTTATGTCCTTCAACCCTTCTTCACAGCGAATCAGGCACCTGGTTTCATTCGGATTGCGTTACATGCATTGGTCGCACGCTGGCGTAATGCCTGCACGTTGCCGATGGACTGCGCATACACGATTGTCTGTAAATGTCGCCACTGTAAGAAATCAGATGGTTGCGGGTCGAGCGAATGCGCCTCTTAGACCGATCCATCGTCCACGAAACGTTGCAGTGAGATACGGTCGCACCATCCGCAGGAAATGGAGTTGTAGTCCATCGTGCATAAACCACAGACTTCGTTCGCCAACGGCGCTGCTAATTCATCGCTCAGGTGTCAATCTGTTTGCTAAGTGTTTGGCGCTAGGAATCCATCACCGACAATTCCTGCCCATAAATTGATACTGAAGCTGTCTTTGATCACTCACGTCCACGATTGCTTAAGGACTTGTATGACACAAATGTAAGTATTGCTCTGACTTAATATGTCATCTCTTGTTAATCCTGCGTCGTCTGTAAATAAAATTCAGGTTGTGAACAGTACATCATCAACAGCCTATTTTCGGACATGCATTTAAACTAATTTGTCTTCTTCTTTTGACCGGTACTATCTCCTGTAGGAATATGTCACTGTTTTTAAACGTAGTGTATAGCTTTACTAGTTGTCAAATATGAATAAATGTAAGTTCATGAAAATATGAACTAGTGTGAATGCTATGCAGCTTGAGGAATCTATTACATATCCAGGCGGAACGTTGAAAAGCGATGTGAAACGTAATGAGCTCGTAAAACGGGTTGCCAGGGAGACAAATGGTCGACGTCGGTTTACTCGGAAAATCCTAGGTGTATGTCTATGCCTGTGTGTGTGTGTGTGTGTGTGTGTGTGTGTGTGTGTGTGAGTGTGTGTG
Source organism: Schistocerca cancellata (assembly GCF_023864275.1). NCBI lineage: Eukaryota > Metazoa > Arthropoda > Insecta > Orthoptera > Acrididae > Schistocerca > Schistocerca cancellata. The sequence goes on from NC_064637.1 coordinate 15,640,981, forward strand.
TGTGTGTCATCTAATAGGAGGTGACGTACAGAACACTATTGCCAACTAATCTTGAGTACTGCTCGAGTCTTTGAGATTCTCGCCATGTCGGATTATATGATGCCATGTTAGAATTTCACAGGCGGGCTGCTAGATTTGTTATCGGTCGGTTACATCAGTTCGAGAGTTACAGAAATGCTCCATGTGCTCAGATGGTAGTTGTCGCAGCGAAGAAGACGATCTCTCGCAAAACGATATTCAGAAAGTTTAGAGATCCTCAGAATGGACGCCAAGTGTTTGTAATTGTGGTGCAGCACTTGCCCTCTGAGGGTTGGAGATGTTCCGCTCTCGAAGATCTCGGCTACATCTCGTCTTTCACCACGCAGTCGTTTCGCACGGTTTGGGGAAAAATACGGAATCACCAAAAAGAGATAACCATGCCTAATACGGTGAAGGAATCTTGTTGTCATTCAAAACAGTTTCAGTGGTGTTGGAATGATTAGGTACAGGTCCTGTATAGATTTCAAGGGGATCTTATACCATTCTTCCTGTAAAGTAATGCCAGATCATGTGACGACTATGGAGGTGAATAGCTATCAAGCATCCTTCTCTCCAAAGTAGACCTCAAAGGCCCAATAATATTGCGATCTGTTAACTGTGGTGGCCGGGGGAAATGCGAGAATTCATCTTCATGCTCGCAAAACGAGTTCTGGACGGTGCGTGCTGTCAACAGGGGCACTCTCCTCTCGCCATTTTGGAACAAACACTGTACCATGGGATGGACCTGATCAGCCATAATGGTCACATAATCCCTGGTAGTGATGCGGCCTTGCAGGGTAGCCGCAGACTCGTGGATCACCACGGTACGACTGCCCAGATCACTGAACACAGCCTCTTGGGACGTAGACTCCGCCAGAAATTCAAAACCGTGCGAAAAAAGGCATATCCGACCAAATGTCACTCCTTCATTCCTCCACGGTCCAGGTTTTTGTAACTCCGGCACCGCATTTTCCTGTTAAGGGCATTTGCATCACTGACAAGTGGTTTTGGAATTTCAGCTCCCCCTGCAATTCGCAGCTTTTGGAGATTCCTTCGTGTTGTTTCAGAGCTGAAATGGTTTGTGAGTGCGACATTCAGTTCTGCAGCGACTTTTGTAGCTGTCGTCCTCTTATTTTTCGCCGCAATCCTTATCAGTGACCAACCGTCACGGTGACTCAACACATACAGGGTTATTACAAATGATTGAAGCGATTTCACAGCTCTACAATAACTTTGTTATTTGAGATATTTTCACAATGCTTTGCACACACACACAAAAACTCAAAAATTTTTTTTAGGCATTCACAAATGTTCGATATGTGCCCCTTTAGTGATTCGGCAGACATCAAGCCGATAATCAAGTTCCTCCCACACTCGGCGCAGCATGTCCCCATCAATGAGTTCGAAAGCATCGTTGATGCGAGCTCGCAGTTCTGGCACGTTTCTTGGTAGAGGAGGTTTAAACACTGAATCTTTCACATAATCCCACAGAAAGAAATCGCATGGGGTTAAGTCGGGAGAGCGTGGAGGCCGTGACACGAATTGCTGATCATGATCTCCACCACGACCGATCCATCGGTTTTCCAATCTCCTGTTTTAAGAAATGCCGAACATCATGATGGAAGTGCGGTGGAGCACCATCCTGTTGAAAGATGAAGTCGGCGCTGTCGGTCTCCAGTTGTGGCATGAGCCAATTTTCCAGCATGTCCAGATACACGTGTCCTGTAACGTTTTTTTCGCAGAAGAAAAAGGGGCCGTAAACTTTAAACCGTGAGATTGCACAAAACACGTTAACTTTTGGTGAATTGCGAATTTGCTGCACGAATGCGTGAGGATTCTCTACCGCCCAGATTCGCACATTGTGTCTGTTCACTTCACCATTAAGAAAAAAATGTTGCTTCTTCACTGAAAACAAGTTTCGCACTGAACGCATCCTCTTCCATGAGCTGTTGCAACCGCGCCGAAAATTCAAAGCGTTTGACTTTGTCATCGGGTGTCAGGGCTTGTAAGCGGTAAGGCTTCTGCTTTAGACTTTTCCGTAAGATTTTCCAAACCGTCAGCTGTGGTACGTTTAGCTCTCTGCTTGCTTTATTCGTCGACTTCCGCGGGCTACGCGTGAAACTTGCTCGCACGCGTTCAACCGTTTCTTCGCTCACTGCAGGCCGACCCGTTGATTTTCCCTTACAGAGGCATCCAGAAGCTTTAAACTGCGCATGCCGTCGCCGAATGGAGTTAGCAGTTGGTGGATCTTTGTTGAACTTCGTCCTGAAATGTCGTTGCACTGTTATGACTGACTGATGTGAGTGCATTTCAAGCACGACATACGCTTTCTCGGCTCCTGTCGCCATTTTGTCTCACTGCGCTCTCGAGCGCTCTGGCGGCAGAAACCTGAAGTGCGGCTTCAGCCGAACAAAACTTTATGAGTTTTTCTACGTATCTGTAGTGTGTCGTGACCATATGTCAATGAATGGAGCTACAGTGAATTTATGAAATCGCTTCAATCATTTGTAATAGCCCTGTACATTCATCCGCATTGTGACTTAGGGGATGATGTTCTCCTTCCGCTTTTTCTGTATGTGGTATAAATCTTGAAACACCAATCACTTCGCCTACGTTGGTTATGGAAACACCCACCACAGGAGCACCAGCAATTTTCCCACGTTTGAAGTCACGGCGTAACCACAACTCACACTCGCAACGTACTGAGGACACTGTGCAGGTGACGTTAGTGGACAAATACAACAGCGCAGACGGCAGGTTTGGCTAGCGACTCCATTTATGCTGAAGCATGCATTTCTGTAGAGGTGGAGAACAGATGTAATGTATTAGAGCTGGAGGACAAAAGCTCGCAACAGATGAGGACAGAAGTAGCTGATACTGTCAAGGAGGCCGCAGAGAAACACATTCCCAAGAAAAGGAACAGCAAGAAGGCTAGATGGCTATCAGCTGAGGCACCGCAAGTTGCAGAAGAACGAAGGAAAGCAAAAATCAAGGGAGATAGATCAGCTATGTTTGAATTAAATAAAGATTTTCGGAAATTAGCTACAAGAGATAAAAATATATTCTTTAATGAACAGTGCAAGGAAGATAGTAACAGAATGGGGAAGACAAGAGATCTTTATAAGAAAATTAGACAAATTAAAGGAAAATTCCGAGCAAAAATTGGAATGATAAAAGAAAGAAACGGGAAAGATCTGAGTGAAGCAGAGGATGTTAAGGAAAGATGGGCAGAATATGTAGAAGGCCTATACAAGAAAGAACTGCATAACGACAGGGCTCCTACTGATGATGTTAATGTTAATTTAGAACTAGAGCCAGATATTTTGGAGAGCGAAATCCAGTTGGCCCTTGAAAATATGGCTGATAACAAAACTAGTAGACAAGATGAAATACCAGCAGAATTGTTTAAAGTCCCTGAAAGGATGCAGTGAAAGTGCTGCACTCAATATGTCAAAAAATATGGATCACGCAGCAGTGGCCAGAAGACTGGAAAAGATCAGTATTCGTCCCCATTCCAAAGAAGAGAAGTTCTAAAGAATGCTCAGATTACCGAACAATCGCACTTATCTCTCATGCTGGCAAAGTCATGTTGAAAATCTTACAAAATAGACTTCGCCAATATCTAGATCGAGAGCTGCCAGAAAAACAATCTGGATTTAGGAAAGGAAGAGGAACTAGAGATCAAATTGCTAACGTTCGGTGGATTATGGAAAAAGCAAGAGAATTCCAGAGAGATGTGTACCTGTGCTTTATTGAATACGCCAAAGCCTTTGACTGCGTCGATCACAACAAATTATGGAACGTACTGAAAAACATGGGTGTACCAGATCACCTCATTCATCTGATACGGAGTTTATACCTTGACCAAGAAGCCACGGTGAGAACTATGAATGGAACTACGAAATGGATAAAGATTCAGAAAGGCGTCCGGCAAGGTACTGTCACCGTACGGTTGTATGCAGAACACTATATGAGGAATGCAAGGCCAGATGAAGGAGAAACAGGAATTAAATTGGCTGGAATGAATGTAAACAATCTCAGGTACGCGGATGATACGATCTTGTTGGCAGAAAGTGAAGAAGAATTGAGCTCTTACTGAAGGTGAAAGACTAAAGTGAAAAGGCCGGTCTTAGGCTGAATGTGAAGAAAACGAAAATTATGGCAACTACACCTACCAATTCGTGGGATATAGCAGGAGAAACCATGGAGGTAGTGACCACATTCAGTTATCTCGGTTCCCAGATGTCTGCTGATGGCGACTGCAGCCATGAAATCCGGAGACGCCTGTTGCCCGGTAGACAGGCGATGTCAAACCTTGACAAGGTTATAAGGTCCAGAGATATAACACTAGCAACAAAGATCCGTATTGTGAGGGCTACGGTCTTTCCAGTTGTGATGTATGGATGTGAGACCTGGACCATTAGAAAGGCTGAACAGCGAAGAATTGACTCCTTCGAATTCTGGTGTCGGAGGAAACTTCTTAGAGTTCCATGGACTGCAAAGAGAACCAATAGATCAATATTGGAGCAAATAAAACCAGATTTCTCCCTGGAAGGTCTAATGTTAAAACAAAAGCTGACCTACTTTGGACACACAATGCGAAGGCATGCCTCGCTGGAAAAAACATTAATGCTGGGGAAGATTGAAGGAACTAGAAGGAGAGGACGTCAGAGGATGAGATGGATCGATGGCATCACAGAAGCAACGTGTTCCAACCTGCAAGGTCTACGGGAGAAAGTGCAAGACAGGAAAAAGTGGCGTGATTTGGTTCATGGGGTCACGAAGAGTCGGAACCGACTAAACGAATAGGGGGAGAGAGATGCATTTCTCACGGTGTAATCGTGTCAAACCACTGTACGTAAGTACGTAGGCACCTTGTGTACTAAGCAGGAACTATACGTCTCCAAAAAGTTTATGTGGCCCCTGCGTCTTTTATTCCTGCTCTGTAATCATCTTTGACTTCCTGTTTGGTCCTCTCGACGTCAGAAGAGACGCCAAACAGCGAGCCTTTCCCGGTTCTGTTGTGATCAGATTTCCGGAACGTTAATGGATCGTGTCGTTGCTGGTGACGGAGAGATATCCGTACACGCTGTAAGAGCGAGCAGATAAGGCGTCCCGACTAGGGTGGACGCCCAGATAGGAGACAGAAACGTGCCGTGTCGACACGCGAGCCCGGGCAGTGATGTGGGGACACGCCTCAGCCAACCGGAGCCCGGCTCGGTCCATCAGTCACGGCGTAAGGCGACTGATAACCCCCGCTGCTGCTGCTGGAGATAAGATTTAATCGCCGCAAAATAGCAGCTGTCGCTAATGGTACCTAACCGTCTGAAACGTGCGCTGGAATAACCAGCTATGCTGCACGGCAGACTAGCCGAACAACCAGGTGACGTCATCGTGCCGCGTACGTGCAGAGTTAACAAACTCACAATAAGCTTCAGAACAGTTAACACAGTACGATCACGAATTTGTCATTCCCTAGAGCAACACTGTACAATTACCTGTTGAGGCGTTTATAAAATAAAATGCGTCAGCTGTGGCAAAATATACGCGGGACAGTATGGAAGAAATTTCTGGACAAGCTTCAGACAACATGTGGAATCTTACTGGCGGAAAGTTATCTTCTTTTAGCTCACACCTAAAATGAACAAAAAGACACAGCCAGTGATAAATAAATATCTGTCAAACATACACACCACTGAGAAAGGCAGCCCTCTAAAACTTTCGGAAGGAATGGAAATTTTCATATATTTGACGAAACATCCTGACTTTATTTTGAACAAACAGACCAACCTAAAACAAATTGTAAAAAATTTCAGCAGTATTCTCATTAACCTTGTGTGATGAACGAAATTCCTTTATTTACAAATTGCGGTAACAGCAATGACATAACTTAATGATTATGTTAAGCACATCGCCATTGACAAGTACATAACATTCCAAATTAATATGCTTATGCTACTGTTATATAATTACGTAATTGTATGACTCTTATTCACAACAAATATCTTTGGCATTTGCTAAGACACAAGTATGTGAGGTAAGCTAGATTTTATGAAAAACTATCAATCACATTAAGTGATACGAAATATCATACAGTACAGATAAATATATTCGGAAAGGTACTTTGTTTCCTCTAATGCGGATGCTGCTGCCTATACACATGCACTCTATACTTCTGACAGTAAATAAATAAATATAGGTAATCTTTACGGGGCAGCTTACATTAGCCCATTCATACATAAATATGAATGATGGTTTGTTCAAAATCGTATATCTCCGATAGTTCTTCATTGATTGATTTGAAATTTTGGCACAACTTTGTTATCGAATATGCGCGTTTTCATATATGTATAATGGGGCACCATGTGGTATATACATATAAATATAATATATCTAATATATATTTATATACCTATAGTGTAAAAAATAGGCGTATAAAAATGCGCGTGTATTCAAATACAATTTTGTGTTAAAATTTCATAGCAATTGGTGAAGAAGTTCCAGAGATTTAACAGTCTGGTAAACGAACATTTTACCCATATATAGATAAAAAAGTTAATATTCGTTTGTTCAAAAACTTAAATCTCCTAAAGTCCTTCTCAGATTGCTTTCAAAAGTTTGCATTCGTATAGGTGTGTGTTTACTATGTGTACGGGGTGGTCAAAAACAGTCTAAAAAGCTTGTAAGGGTGTAGTGCAATAGGTTGCGCTGAGAAAAAATTGTTAAAAAAATCGATACGTTGCTTCGTTTACGAGTTAATTAGCATTGAAGTACACTTCGGAAAGACCGGGTGATACGGGAAGATTTCAGTTGGATTACATCATGATCAGATAGAGATTCCGAAATCAGATACTGGATTGTAAGGCGTACCCAGGAGCAGATATAGACTCAGATCCCAATGTAGTAGTGATGAAGAGTAGGCTGAAGTTCAAGACATTAGTCAGGAAGAGTCAATACGCAAAGAATGGAATACAGAAGTACTAAGAAATGACCAGATACGTTTGAAGTTCTCTAATGCAATAGACACAGCAATAAGGAATAGCGCAGTAGGCAGTACAGTTGAAGAGGAATGGACATCTCTAAAAAGGGCCATCACAGAAGTTGGGAAGGAAAACATAGGTACAAAGAAAGTAGCTGCGAAGAAACCATGGGTAACAGAAGAAATACTTCAGTTGATCGATGAAAGGAGGAAGTACAAAAATGTTCAGGGATTCACAAATACAGGTCGCTGAGGAAGGAAATAAATATGAAGTGCAGGGAAGCAAAGACGAAAAGGCTGCATAAAAAGTGTGAAGAAATCGAGGAAGAAATGACTGTCGGAAAGACTGACTCAGCATACAGGAAAGTCAAAACAACTATCGCTGACACAAAAAGCAACGGTGGTGACATTAAGAGTGCAACGGGAATTCCACTGTTAAATGCAGAGGAGAGAGCAGATAGGTGGAAAGAATACATTGAAAGCCTCCATGAGGGGGAATATTTGTCAGATGTGATAGAAGAAGAAACAGAAGTCGATTTAGAACAGATAGGAGATCCAGTATTAGAATCAGAATTTAAGAGAGCTTTGGAAAACCTAAGATCAAATAAGGCAGAAAGGATAGATAACATTCCATCAGAATTTCTAAAATAATTGCGATAAGTGGCAACAAAACGACTATTCACATTGGTGTGTAGAATGTATGAGTCTGGGGACATACCATCTGAGTCTTGGAAAAATATCATCCACACAATTTTGCAAGAGCTGACAAGTGCAAAAATTATCGTACAATCACTTTAATTGCTTATGCGTCAAAGTTGCTTGCAAGATTAATATACAGAAGAATAGAAAAGAATATTGAGAATGTGCTAGATGACGATCAGATTGGCTTTAGAAAAGACAGGCAATTCTGATGTTGCGGTTGATAATGTAAGCAAGACTAAAGAAAAATCAATACACGTTCATAGGATTTGTCGACCTGGAAAAAGCGTTCGACAGTGTAAAATGGTGAAAGATGTTCGAGATTCTGATAAAAATAGGGATAAGGTATATGGAGAAACGGGTAATATAAAATATGTACAGCCGTACGGTTCTGGGCGCTGCAGTCTGGAGCCGAGCGACCGCTACGGTCGCAGGTTCTATCCTGCCTCGGGCATGGATGTGTGTGATGTCCTTAGGTTAGTTAGGTTTAAGTTGTTCTAAGTTCTAGGCGACTGATGACCTCAGAAGTTAAGAGCCATTTTTTACAATATGTACAAGAGTCAAGAGCGAATAGTAAGAGTGGACGATTCAGAAGGGAGTGCTCGGATTAAAAAGGGTGTAAGATGGCAATGTAGTCTTTCATTCTGTTCATAGACGAAGCAATGATGGAAATAAAAGGAAGGTTCAGCAGTGGAATTAAAATTGAAAGTGAAAGGATATCCATGTTACGATTCGCTAATGACATTGCTATCCTTAGTGAAAGTGAAGAAGAATTACATGATCTGCTGAATGGAATGAACAATCTAATGAGTAGAGAATATGGATTGAGAGTAAATCGGAGAAAGACGAAGGTAATGAGAAGTAGCAGAAATGAGAACAGCGAGAACTTAACATCGGGATTGATGGTCACGAAGTAGGTGAAGTTAAGTAATTCTGCTACCTGGGCAGCAAAATAACCAATCACGGATGGAGCAAGGAGGACATCAAAAACAGAGTAGTAATTGCAAAAAGGGAATTTCTGGCCAAGAGAAGTTTACTAATAACAGATGCCGGCCTTAATTTGAGGAAGAAATTTCTGAGAATGTACAGAAGAATCGAAGATGTGGTGCTATAGACGAATGTTGAAAATTAGGTGGACTGATAAGGTAAGGAATGAGGAGGTTCTGCGCAGACCCTGAGAGGAAAGGAATATGTGGAAAACACTGACAAGGAGAAGGGACAGGATGATAGGAAACCTGTTACGACATCACGGAATAACTGCCATGGTGGTACACGGGGCTATAGATGGCAAAAACTATGGAGAAAGACAGATAGGAATACTTCCAGCAAATAACTGAGGAGGCCGTAGGTCGAAAGTGCTAAGTGCAGCTCTGAGATGAAGAGGTTGGCACAAGAGGGGAATTCGTGGCGGGCTGCATCAAACACTCAGAAAACTGATGACTGAAGAAAGAAGAAAAAAAAAAGCATTGAAGTGAATCAGAAGACCGTAGCGTGTGCAGTTCCACGCATCCCGTCAGAGATTGTGTCGCCAGACGTGTTCTTCGTTTCCTTTCCTGCACACGAACAAGAAAGCGATACAAATCTTGGTCGTGGGACATTAGTAAGGATCGAACCCGAACCAAAGAGCAGTCTCGTGCGCTGTCCCCTACGATATGAGAACAATTGACACTAGTTGTATCGGGCGGGCCGCTTGAATTTGCGCCCGAAAACATCTGATTGCCTAACTTCAAAGCTAATTAACTCTGAACGGGCGCAAGATATCGAATTTTTTTCTTAACCATTATTTGTCAGCGTCAACTACCCTGCTACTCACAAGATTTTCAGATTGTTAATGACCACCGTGTATAAAGGAGGAAAGACTACGAAATATCTCGAGAAGTTCTCCACCGATTTACTCCAGGTTTTTACAGAATACTCTGATGAACTTTCGGAAAAAAAGACTTTATATTTTTAATATATAATTATCTGTGTGATTTATAAAGGGAAGACATTGTTATCAAAAATGTCAAAGAAGTATACTGACTGACTGCCTTCAAAATTTTACATGTAACTGTAATAAATGCATGGACACACAAGGTGTATCATAATTAATGGCGTAAACGCATACAGTTAAAAGTACACGATACTGGAAGCAAAAACATGCGGTCGAATATGCATACCTTAAGAGAGACGAGCAATTTTTCATTTTAGATAGTATGAAGAAAATCTCTTCTACAGCAAGCTCTTTGCTTTTCACATTTTGGGAAGTGGTAGTATGGACCAAAACATGAAAAAATGTCCAGTGAACATTCGTTCTCAAATGCATACCTTAAAAGTTATGAGCAATTGTTGATTAGAATTGTGTTTGCAAGTAGCGAAGATGAGCACGTGGACACAGCTCTTACGGTAGGCATTTTAGAGGACATGTTTTTTCTTGTTTTGGTCTATATTTTCACTTCCCAAAATATGGAGAGCAAAGAGCTTTCAGTAGAAGGTATTTGCTTCACATTATCGAAGATGAAAAATTGCTCGTAGCTGTTAAGGTATGCGTTTTCGACCCTATGTTTACTGAGCCTTTGTGGCTTCTAGTATCGTGTACTTTAAACTGTATGCGTTTGCGCCATTAATTATGATACGTCCCGTGTATAGTGGTAAACAAATGTGTGACTAGGGCCTTGCCGGGTTCAAGTCTTTCGTTTTGACGCCATTTCGGTGACTTGCGCGTCGTTCGGGATGAAATGATGATCATGATGATTAGGACACACCCAGTCCCTGAGCGGAGAACGTGGACTATTAGTGTTGTCATTCTGTCGCGCTGACCACCCAGCTACCGGGGACGGACATACATAGTGGTATTTATGGCTTAAAGGCTTAGGATTAGAATGCTATTATAAATGTGAATTTGCAACAAGAATAAATAAGGCTGAAGGTCAGAGAGTTGAGGGCAGGGATAGGAGATGGGCATACGGGTGGGTGAAAATGGACGCTGAAAACGAAAAGAAAGAGATGGATAGACACAAGGAGAGAAAATAATTAAGACGTATATCCAAATCGCATACATACTGGTCTGTGGTGAACGTGTGGGTGCTATTCTGTCATTCAGACAGACGCTCCTAACGTTCTAAAGAGAAATGCCTGAAAAACTTTCAGGAATAAATATCTTCTGGAGTCATTCGCTGTAAGGAAATGACACAAAAATTCACAAAATTTCTTACCTTACTAGTGGGATACTTGGGTACTGGAGTAGTGCTAGTTAGTGTAAGAAAAACACGAAACTAACGAAAATTATTATTTATTTTGGATAAATTCTGAGAAATCACAATGACACTTTTAGTTATGAACTGAACAAGTTATTTCCGAGTTCTTTTCGGAATGTGAAGCTACCTCTTAAGGATAGGATTCGCTAATGAAATTTGTATACAGAGTTTAAGATTGTTATTCACTTGGCAGAATGGCTGAGAGCCACGATTACTCAACTTGAATAATTATCCGTTAGAATGTTGCTAGGTACGGTCGAGGCTGTCGCGTGTGAAATGCAGTGAAGTGTACTGTCGTGGAGGAAATATGGGGCTCGCAAGAGCTGTAGCGCACAATTCCATAAGCTGCTATGACTGCTGTCTGCGCCGCTCGCTGCTGAGAGATAAGATAACTGTCGTTCTATCTGGATTGACCTTCGCCAATCAAACCTTTCCTATGTCTTGCTGAAGTCGAGGACTCTTATTCGTCCCTAGACTAACTATTGGCGTGGTACACCAGTCAGATAACCAGTCCACCGTGATGCCACTCAAAAATTCGCGCGCAGGCGTTTAACTATAACTCTGTCCGTTTGCACCGCACAATAAGTGTGGTGACCAACACGGTGAACAACGCTCAGTCGCAAGGACTCAATATAGAGTCGCACTCCGATTCGCTCTCGACAGAGGTTCTCTCCCAGTGAAGTACTGAGGAGAGACTTGTTCCTCGCTCTTTGAGTACACGTACGAGCCCACACGCTCTCGTTACGTGTTCTCGCTCCGAGAGCGACAACGGAATGGCCCCTCTCCATGCCAGACGTGAAGGGGTATATCTTTTGGTCTCTTCCATTACTCCTTCAGCTCAAGGCATCGGGAATATCGTCTGCCAATCAGAATTGCTCTTCTAAAACGGGAGAATGACGTTTCGTTTAAGGCGACCAATCCGGAAATCTGTAGCATCGGCGTTTGGCGTTTGCTGTCTCCCTGTGGAAACCTCTGAAACTGCGTGCTATGTTTGTAAAGAAAGCGTAGGCTGGGCGCTCCCACACAATGTAGCGGAATTTGCTTTTAAACTGAACACAGGGTCGTTCTCCCTTTCACTCAGGCAAATGCTGTCTGCTCTACGAGCGGTCGCCAGCCGACATAGATAGGTTGACTCGTCCTCTGAGGGGACTGACTTGCTGGTGTGCGGTTTGCCTCTCCCAAACTAAAAGCTTTTGTGACCATCGAATGTATGTGTGTACGCCAGCCTCGAGTATTTCAACCTCAGTGCGTACTTGCGATTTACTTGTTATTTGCATAGCCGGCCGCGGTGGCCGTGCGGTTCTGGCGCTGCAGTCCGGAACCGCGGGACTGCTACGGTCACAGGTTCGAATCCTGCCTCCGGCATGGGTGTGTGTGATGTCCTTAGGTTAGTTAGATTTAAGTAGTTCTAAGTTCTAGGGGCCTTATGACCTAAGATGTTGAGTCCCATAGTGCTCAGAGCCATTTGAACCGTTTTTTTGTTATTTGCATATCATTTACATGAATTCATACATTTACTTTATCTTATCGAGTTTGAGTTCGAATGAAGCGTCTTGATGTGTGGAATATGATTGTGAGAGCAGAATATGTAAGCAATTAAGGTCAAGAGACTACGACGTCTTACACTGGAAACGAGTGCTTTGTCCTTTTTTTTATTTTTATTTTCCTTTTAACGAGACTGAGCCACAGCAAAGTGTGACTGGGAGCAGATGGTGTATCCGTTATCTATAGGTCTTTCAACGCCCAGAGTTGCTCTACCCATTCAGACGGATGAAAAACGTGCAAAAAAGCCAATACTTCTTCCCTGTGTAAGTGATCCCTAGCACTAAAGAGCCAGTCCTGACTATATTCCCCCACTGAGTTAGGAACAGAGTGTTTAGAATGGAAGAATTAAGAAGGATAAAAGCTTACCGAAGTAAAGGCAGGAGTATGGCATTTAAAAAGGCAGAAATGAAAAGGAAGGACAGAAATGCAAGAAAGGAAAATACTGGCAGGAAAGAGAAGAATGGAAAAAATGACAAGGGGAAGAAGTAAAATACATGAATGGAAACGGAGGTAAAGAAAGAAAAAGAAAACAAAGCAACGGAAGTGAGTAACGAAAAAGAGGGAAGGGAGGAAGTAAGGTAAAGTAAGGAAACACACGAAATAACATCGACAGAAAGGAGGGAAATTGTGATAAGTAAAGATAGAATTGGAAGACAGATGAAGGATGGAAGAAGTGAAGGCAATAATTTAGACAGGAAGGAAAAAAGGAAGTATGGAGGAAAGAAGGGAAAAGCTAGTTACTTAAAAGAAATGTAGCAACCAACAACTTTTTACATAACTTTATTTAAATAAAACGCGTCTGGAGTATTGGCCTATCTTCAGTTGGTGTAATACACTTTTATTCAGCCCAGCTTCATTAATGTGACCTCTGCCTATGTTCGACATCAACGTGCGATTACAATTCACAGAAGATAGGTGGCAGCACTAGCAGTGGAGGATACATAAAATGTCATAATGTGATGATTGGCCTTCGGGCCAAGGGCTGAAGCAATTCCGAAGCGGCTAACTGTGTAAACTCTTGTGATGAAGCCGTGTTTGAAGTCTACCGTGGATGGCAAAATGTCAGTATCCGAAACCGGCGCTGAGGCGCCTGCAGTGGAGATGTGTACAGGCGAATAGACGCCCAACTGTTGGGCAGCCGACCGCCCAGATGAACCGATGGGTTGCCGACAGTGCCTTACATTGCTTTGTATAGGTCTGGTTCATGAAGCCCTGCTTACTGCTGTTGAGCGGCAAAGAAGGCCGTGATTTGCACGCCAGTAGCGCAACTGGACGTCCACTGAGCGGCGACACGCGGCCTCTTCAGATGATCCACGTTTTATGTTCCCTCAGACAGATGGCCGTAGTCGTACACGGCCCTGCAACAATAGTCGGAAGGGTCCAGGTTGGAGGAGAGAGAGTTACTGTCTGGAGAACGTTTTTGTGGCATTCCCTTAGTGATCTTCATAACGACCGGGAAAGCGGTGTGCTGACCACACGCCCCTCCTACCCACATTCTCAGCTAAGGGTGATACGGCGGTCGGATGGTCCCGATGGGCCACGTGTGGCCTGAAGACGGAGTGCTGCTGCTGGTGCTTAGTGATCTTGCCATTTTGGAAGCCACAGTGTGCAGCGATTTTGCTACACATGGCTAAGAAAATTAAGACCTAACCTGCTATGTTATCTAACTCAGTTATGATCAAGCCATATACAGGGTGTACATTTTAAGTTCACAAACCAGAGTAACTCGGAAAATAAATTTCACTCGAAAAAAAGTGCAGAATCCAAAAACTCGGAAAATAATCTTCACACGAAAAAAATGTGCAGAATCCAATGTTGATTATTTTCGATGGGGACATCTACTGGTGCTAAAATTAGCCAGCCACCCCAGCCCCCTGGGGGTGGGGCGGAAGACAACTTTAAAATTTCAGTTGGGAACCCCCAGTTTTTATTACAGAATCAGGTTCTACATAAAAAAAACTACGTACATTTTGTCTTAAACATTTGTTTTGATTCTTGGTAGTTGTTTCAAGACAATCCATGTTCTCATTTTCGCGTGGAAAATGGTTATGGATAAATAAAAAGTACTTATTTACTTCGTAAATTTTGATCCGCTAAAACTAAAACTCTCGCTCTTTCCCCATAGGGTGGGGTTTGAGAGAGAAGAATTAGAGTTTTACAAACGTTGACCCAAATATTAATTTTTTCCGCCATTTCGGGTAAGTTTGGTTTGTTTCGTGGTCATGAGGCCAAACAACTTTCAATTATCAAACAATTATGTAACTAGCTAACTAACTAACCTACCACGAAACGAATTTTATAACTTAATTCCCGGCTAAATGCGGGATTCAGTGTCATGCCTCAAGGGCTAAACAACTTTAATTTAAATTCGGCTGAAGGCCAGTAACTTAAGACTTAAAAACAGGAATTTGAATTTGAAAGGCTGAGACTGGCAGTTGGCCCAACGATTCTCAATCGGACGACAACCTAACCGACAGATAGTCAACGGCCCAAGCGACAGGATAACTTCCGCTCCACCCGACCAGCACACAACAGAGAGTTCAATGGAACAACGCAGAAGGTATCGGCGCCCACAGCGAATTACACATTCAGCTGTCAAACTTCACGCCGTGCTGGACAGCCACAACACGACGAGGAAAATACGCTGCCTGAATCTATGTCAACAGCAAAGGCAGGTAACCGGAATGTTAACGGTTACAAGGTAGAAGATTCCGCTGGTGCACTTCAATTGAAAAAATAATAATCAAGTTATGTTAAACTCCACAGGAGAGCGACTAGAAATTCGCGAACTTGAAAACACACATTGTTGCTCGCAGGAATGTCCCAACGGCCGCCAACTAAATTCAAACGACACAATGTGAACAGTCGGAGCTGGCTGGTAGATTAAGTAAAGACTCAGCTCTCGTGTCCAGGATCGGTGAGCCCGGACCTCGTAGCAATGGGAACAGAAAATGGCAGAAAATCCTAAGAAATTTTGGTCTTATGTCAAAGCGGTAGGTGGAGCAAAACAAAATGTCCAGACACTCTGTGACCAAAATGGTACTGAAACAGAGGATGACAGACTAAAGGCCGAAATACTAAATGTCTTTTTCCAAAGTTGTTTCACAGAGGAAGATTGCACTGTAGTTCCTTCTCTA
Source organism: Schistocerca cancellata (assembly GCF_023864275.1). Classification (NCBI taxonomy): domain Eukaryota; kingdom Metazoa; phylum Arthropoda; class Insecta; order Orthoptera; family Acrididae; genus Schistocerca; species Schistocerca cancellata. Next base: position 15,656,595 of record NC_064637.1, read on the forward strand.
GATTGTCGCACAAATGACAAAATGGTAGATATCGAAATAGACGACAGAGGGATAGAGAAACAATTAAAATCGCTCAAAAGAGGAAAGGCCTCTGGACCTGATGGGATACCAGTTCGATTTTACACAGAGTACGCGAAGGAACTTGCCCCCCTTCTTGCAGCGGTGTACCGTAGGTCTCTAGAAGAGCGTAGCGTTCCAAAGGATTGGAAAAGGGCACAGGTCATCCCCGTTTTCAAGAAGGGACGTCGAACAGATGTGCAGAACTATAGACCTATATCTCTAACGTCGATCAGTTGTAGAATTTTGGAACACGTATTGTGTTCGAGTATAATGACTTTTCTGGAGACTAGAAATCTACTCTGTAGGAATCAGCATGGGTTTCGAAAAAGACGGTCATGTGAAACCCAGCTCGCGCTATTCGTCCACGAGACTCAGAGGGCCATAGACACGGGTTCACAGGTAGATGCCGTGTTTCTTGACTTCCGCAAGGCGTTCGATACAGTTTCCCACAGTCGTTTAATGAACAAAGTAAGAGCATATGGACTATCAGACCAATTGTGTGATTGGATTGAGGAGTTCCTAGATAACAGGACGCAGCATGTCATTCTCAATGGAGAGAAGTCTTCCGAAGTAAGAGTGATTTCAGGTGTGCCGCAGGGGAGTGTCATAGGACCGTTGCTATTCACAATATACATAAATGACCTGGTAGATGACATCGGAAGTTCACTGAGGCTTTTTGCAGATGATGCTGTGGTGTATCGAGAGGTTGTAACAATGGAAAATTGTACTGAAATGCAGGAGGATCTGCAGCGAATTGACGCATGGTGCAGGGAATGGCAATTGAATCTCAATGTAGACAAGTGTAATGTGCTGCGAATACACAGAAAGATATATCCTTTATCATTTAGCTACAAAATAGCAGGTCAGCAACTGGAAGCAGTTAATACCATAAATTATCTGGGAGTACGCATTAGGAGTGATTTAAAATGGAATGATCATATAATGTTGATTGTCGGTAAAGCAGATGCCAGACTGAGATTCATTGGAAGAATCCTAAGGAAATGCAATCCGAAAACAAAGGAAGTAGGTTACAGTACGCTTGTTCGCCCACTGCTTGAATACTGCTCAGCAGTGTGGGATCCGTACCAGATAGGGTTGATACAAGACATAGAGAAGATCCAACGGAGAGCAGCGCGCTTCGTTACAGGATCATTTAGTAATCGCGAAAGCGTTACGGAGATGATAGATAAACTCCAGTGGAAGACTCTGCAGGAGAGACGCTCAGTAGTTAGGTACGGGCTTTTGTCAAAGTTTCGAGAACATACCTTCACCGAGGAGTCAAGCAGTATATTGCTCCCTCCTACGTATATCTCGCAAAGAGACCATGAGGATAAAATCAGAGAGATTAGAGCCCACACAGAGGCATACCGACAATCCTTCTTTCCACGAACAATACGACACTGGAATAGAAGGGAGAACCGATAGAGGTACTGAAGGTACCCTCCGCCACACACCGTCTGGTGGCTTGCGGAGTATGGATGTAGATGTAGATGTAGAAACAGCACGACACACTCCGACCATGTGTGGGCGCCGCCAGCGGCCCCGGTCAGACATGCGCCACGGAGACTTCCTCGCTGGTCCACGCCAACCACCCAACTGCCCGCACATGGCACAGCCGGAAATATAAGAGCGAGGTCAAAGATAGTACAAGGGTGCGAATATCGATACACGCTGCTGCTGCGAAGAGAGAGGATAACAGCACAATCGCGATAACCGTGGGAGACTAATCACAGAATAGCAACCAAGGTTTAATGCAAAGCAAAACACGAGCCAGCCACGGCTCAGAAGTCTTTCAGCGAGTGGCCAGCCACGCTCAAGAAATAACAACATAAACCACGAATATCATTTCAGATCGATGGTAAGAGAGGGATAAAGGAGAGTGTCTCTGGAAGGGGGACAGTTACGTCATGAAAATCCCGTAGCGATGCAGGACACGAATTTACAACAGACGCCTATGTTCCACCATTCAGTTTCTGCTCAAATGGTTCAAATGGCTCTGAGCACTGTGGGACTTAACATATGAGGTCATCAGTCCCCTAGACTTAGAACTACTTAAACGTAACTAAGCTAAGGACATCACACACATCCATGCCCGAGGCAGTATTCCAACTTACGACCGTAGCAGCAGCGCGGTTCCGGACTAAAGCGCGTAGAACCGCTCGGTCACAGCGGCCAGTTCAGTTTCGGCAAAATATTACAGAATTGGAACTTTGTATTTGGTGAGGGCAATATTACAGCAAGTCGGGGACTGAAGGCGACGAAGGAAAAGTTGATTAAAACCTTGAAGCAGATGCTCCGAAGGGAGAGAGTCGCGGCAGTTAGAGCAGAGGACAGAGGCAGGTCCCAGTGGAAGTGGAGAGACAGCAGGACTGGCAGGAAAATCTGAAGTTGTTAGCCGATCAGACGTGAGCGTTGTTTTGGAACAGTACGTGGAGTTGTGGCTGGGCAGCCGAGAACTCGCGTCGTGGCTGCAGGCGCTTTCAGTAGACACGTTCCTTTAATGGGCGGGACGAGTCACCGTCTCCGTGTAGAGATTTGGTCTGTCACGGGTGCAACTCATTTAGAGAAAATGTACACTAAACTGAGGATGATAAAATCGGAAGTTGTAGAACACTCAGCGTTCGTCATTCAGCACTAATTCCAATCCTATAAGGTTGCCACTGTAAATAATTCACATTCATTGTACAAAGACAAATATGAATGTGCGCGCTGCACGAGTAGTGGATAAGATCCTTGACTCTTTGCTCAACCCCTAGCTTCCCAGGTTCAAATGTGGTCTGAGAGACCGCTATGTTTAAATAGCCTAAAAACTGCATTCAGCAGTTTCTGTGAAACAGTTAAGTTTTTTATATAAAGGGCTACGTTAATACGACAGAAAAACATTCAAATAAATTTCAACGATAAGGCATTTGAACGAACTGCACAAAATGAACACATTATTACATGATAATGTTAATGCTATGGAAACTCAAATACCCTACACTCTAAATTTTACTTTCTGCAACATTTTTATGGTTTATTGTACATGTAATAATAAAAACATAAAAAACCCATAAAACATTCCCAAAAAAATGAAAATTACACTAGTAATTTTCAGGTTTTTAGCTTCCTTCTCAGATGTTTTCTTTGAACTCGCTGAAAACTTTTGTGGAGAAATCAAGCTAGATTAGCTTGTTACAACAATTACAAATATATTTTTGGATCAAGGGTGGAGCATATAATGCGTTTTTTCGGTCGTTCTACGACAACCTCTACTCTCAGTTCCGCTACACCCAACACATGCTGAATGGATATACGATGTTCACGGGTTATGTGTTTATAATTATTGACTCGCTTTTTATCTCCAGTGTCACCAACGAGTTTGCAAGCTTCTACAGAAAACTATAGCTGCTCACCTGAGTTACCGTGTTTGTAGGAACTGTGAAACACAAACACATTCAGGACAGTTGTGTCCAATACGCGGACAAATGATGCCATTGGCCATCGTTGGAAGTGGCTGTATTTGATACCACTAAACGTATTTCTAGCAGTACCCTTAGCTGGAGATTCAGTTTCTATAATTCTGTCTTCATCACTTCTATCACTTGTTTCATTCAAAGATTTAACAGGTGGCAAAACAAATTCGCCTTCAATTTCGGACTGTTCCTATGCCGCAGGTGGCAAAACAAATTCGCCTTCAATTTCGGACTGTTCCTATGCCGAATTATGTTCACTTTCAATTTCATTGTCCAACATCACTTCCTAAACTGTTCTCAAACCATTTTAAAACACTATCGATAAAGTCAAGAACCGTTAAACGTGAACAGTAGATGTAGACATGGATACTGAATCAACAACGCAAAGTCCCAGGTCGTGTCTCAGAGACTGCTAGCACGAAAGAGGCAGTGATGGTATAGGTTCACCTCGCTCTGAAGTGGCTACTGTCGGAGGAAATCACTGCAGCTTCGGGGAAGAACACCTAGATACCGCTGTAATCTCCTACTCCACCCTCATGCGTTAGCAACGGAGTGGCAATAAACGCTAGCCGTCTGTGATGTGGGACCGCATTTGCGGCGTTAAGGGTTAATGTAGGCCGTGGTACACCTTGTCGCCAGTCAGTTGCGCAGCAGTGCTGCAGTTTTAACTGAGGCATAGTAGCGATCAGTTGAATTTTAGAGGCGGAGACCAGGCATTTGTGAATCTGGAAGAAACTGCGAGTGATGTAACTTAAAAAGTGGCAACTATTTTTTCACGACCGATGCAAAAGAGTTACATGTTTGCACCTGTTACTGTCCTACAGAGTAGTCACCAGCGTTGTGTATAACCCGTTGGCAACGATGTGGAAGGCGTAGTATACCGTTAGCAGAGCCTTCCTGTTGATGGTGCGAATGGAGCGGTCCAAAGTGATGCTGATTCTCTTGTACGACTGTGATGGTGTTATCCTAACGCATTACGTTCCCACGCAGCAGACCGTCAGTGCAGGTATTGGTGTTCGTTTTCGGAGCATCGCTTGCGACCAGCTTTGCGAAAGAAGCGGCAACACTTTCTGCGCAACCCACCCATCATTTTGCACGACAATGCGCGGGCGCATACACCGCAAGCTGTGGCTGCTCTGTTCGGTCGATGGGACTGGGAAGTGAAGTGCTGTACCACGCACCGTACTCCCCGGACTCAAGTCCTTGTGACTGTGATTTGATTCCGAAGATGAAGGAACCACTTCGTGGCATTCGCTTCAGAACTGTTCCAGAGATTCGACAGGCAGTAGACCGCTCCGTTTGCACCGTCAACAGAACAGGCTCTGCTAACGGTATACTACGCCTTCCACATCGCTGGCAACGGGTTCTACACAACGCTGGTGACTACTTTGAAGGACAGTAACAGGTGCAAACATGTAACCCTTTTGTATCGGTTGTGAATAAAGAGTTGCCACTATTTAAGTTCCAACCCTCGTATCTGGAATACTTTATTATGGAGATGAAAACTTGTTTGTAAACTTGTGTAATTGATTCTATTGATGGAGAAGATTTTTGGAGGAATTTTTCGAGGTAACCAGTGCATGCGTAAGAATGAAATGTTTGTTTGTCAGGACTATTAATTCAAGGAAGTTCATGGCCCTTAGATAATACTAATCATGAATATTAGTAGCTGATTTGACCTATTTCTTTCCATTATATCACAAGTAGCGTAGTTATTGTAAATGTCTGCAATTTTTTTTACTAATGAGAGAATTTTGTAATTCTTAAAGTCTTCTTGTGTAGCACAGTCTTTTTGGCAATAATCAGAGTTTAAATGTTTCAAGAATGATTTCTTTAAAATAAAATCCTCCTTCATCATTCTTACTAAAGTTCTAAATATTTCGCCGTGTGTGCGTTGCATCTTACGCCACACGAAGCCACAGGCTATTTCTGATAGCAAAAAAGAAGTTTTGTAGAGAGTAGTTTATTTTTTCCTTTAGCTGCTGCGTCTGGTGATTTCTCTATGCTTTCGGGAACGCCACACACAAAACGAAATTCTGATCATGAAGTAGGCTGATTTTATTTCAGGGCGGGTCTCATTTTGCATTCTTATGAGGAAACAGGTCGCAGTCGGAATTATAAGGTGTTGTGCTAAGCAAGCAGAATAATTTGCAGTTAACAGTGTAGGCAATCTCAAACAGATATTTTCCTTCTGAATAAAGTGGTACTTTATTTTTGTGAACATTTGAAGTCAGAAAGTCCACTTCGTGTCACGCAAGTTTCATAATTTACTTCAGTGTTGAGTTTCAGTCACATACTTTTCACTGTGCACACATTTAGTTACTTTTGATTCCCCCGCGGCGCGCTCCCTCCGCCGTCCGCGCCCCGCGCCACGGTCGCGCGGTGGATCAGATTGCGACGGCGTCTGAGATGACGTCAGAGTGATGGCTCCGTCCGCCGTGGTCGTCACAACTATACGTTTGCTCGATTTACTCTCGATTAACCCAATCGCCACAGTCACGGTTTATGAGGTCGTCATTGGTGCGAATTTCGATGGCCTCTCTAATAACGCTGTCCCAGTATCTCGACGTCTGTACCAGAATGCTCGTGCGTTCGTACTCCGTAGCGTGATTTTCCGACAAACAGTGTTCAACGACCGCCGACTTGCTCGGATACATCAGTCGAGTGTGCCGCTGGTGTTCACGGCATCGATCCTCGACGGTACGCATCGTCTGACCGATATACGACTTGCCACATTGATACGGAATCTGGTACACGCCGGCCTTCGTCAAACCGAGGTCATCTTTGGCGCTCCCCACCAGTGCACGAGTTTTATTTGGACAAAACACAATTCCGACCCGGTGTTTCTTCAAAATGCGGGCGATTTTCCCCGAGAGTGCGCCTGTATATGGAATAAACGCAGTGCCTACCTCCTCCCTCGTGATTTCTCCACAGGTTGTGCTGTAGTGGTTGAGCGCGGGGCGCGGACAGCGGAGGGAGCGCGCCGCGGGCGGAGGGTATTTAAATCGTCCGCCGCCGCGACCGAACCCAGTTCCCTCTGAGCAGCCATAGCGTACGGATCTCCGTGCCGGCACGCTCACGGGAGCTCAGTCCGTCAGTTCACCTGATGATGGCGACATGTATGATCGCCGAAATATTGTGCCCGTTGGACACTGTAGACCGGCAGTACTCCCGTGGATATTTTGATTATCAAATACGCTGGGAGAAACTCAAGAATCATATGATAAGGTATTCTATGCAAGTCACGAAGACGGTGCATCAGTTTGTACGGGCCCTTCACGCAGACGTAGCTGCAGAGCTGGACCTGAGGTGAGGCGACTGGCACGGTGCTGCGGGCGGCAGCTGTGCCACATTTTCCGGCCGGCGCGCCGCCGGCAGCCGCGGCGCGACCCCGCGCGCCCGGCGTCCGTCCTTGACCCCCGGCAACGCCCCCTCCTCCCCCTCGCACCCCCCTCGGTCCCCCGGCACACGGCCGGAGCCGGCCGGGGCACGCGGCGGCAGAGCGGCGCGCTGCTCGCAACAGCCCCTCTGGGAGCGGAGCTGCGTTCGATCTATCGATTGGCCTCGCCGGCAGGCACGCTCCGGCTCCCGCTGCCGCTGGCGGCCCTGCTGTCGATACGTCGCGGTCGACCGCCGCCGGCCGGGGCTTCCCCTTTAAGGGCCGCGACGGCGCCGGCAGCTGAAATCCTAGCGCGGAGCGCTCTCGCGGCGGTCCTGCGACGACCGCCAATTACACCGGCGCAGCGCCTCGGCGCCAATGCCGTCACGCGTCTGCTTCCGTGCGCACCCGCATGCTCAGACCACACGCGATCGCCAAGAGCAGCGCGTTTTTTCACCGTTTCGTTTAGACGGCGCGAGACTGTTAATATGTAGTAAAAACCTAAGAAAACCTCCCGTTTTCGTCATTTGCTTTCGTAATGACGTAATGCCAGATCGTCACATTGGTCGCTTTTCTCTCGGAAACGTTTACATTTATCGTCTGGAAACTTATGTCGCGTGCTGAGGTATGCGGTGGCACCACTAGCAACAAAATAGAAGCTTCTAAGTTGATACAATCGGCAAATAAGAAGTAGTACAAGTCAAGTTTTAGCTATCGAAAATTCAATTATTCGCCGGTTTTGGTGCCTTGCAGTTGACCGAGGAGCTTAAGATTTTCCATGATCCGAGGTCTGGCAGCCACATTACACGAGAAAATGCGAAAAGTGTTAAAGGTGAATTCACACTTGACGAAACACCACTGTCACGTCCGTGACATGAAAACGTTCTCCTCTGCAGTTCAAATGGCGGCTCTCACACACGGCGTCACCGGAACGTCGTCGAAACGTGACGTCACGTCAGCGTCACGTCAAGGTTTCCCGCGGAGAATGTTTCGACGTGCCACAGTGTAGCCTACTTGGCTAATACGAAAGCATACCCCACTGAATGCTATTGCGAAGAGGTCTTAATATTTACTGGAACACAATACGAAGGTCAGGTATTTCATTTTATACACTGCAAAAAGTGTCACGAAGGTTTCTGAAAGTATTTGTATGGAGTGTAGCCATGTATGGAAGTGAAACATGGACGATAACTAGTTTGGACAGGAAGAGGAAATGGTTCAAATGGCTCTGAGCACTATGGGACTGAACTTCTGAGGTCATAAGTCCCCTAGAACTCAGAACTACGTAAATCTAACTAACCTAAGGACACGACACACATCCATCCCCTAGGCAGGATTCGAACCTGCGACCGTAGCGGTCGCGCAATTCCAAACTGTAGCGCCTAGAACCGCTCGGCCACTCCGGCCGGCGACAGGAAGAGAATAGAAGCTTTCGAAATGTGGTGCTACAGAAGAATGTTGAAGATTAGATGGGTAGATCACATAACTAATGAGGAGGTATTGAATAGAATAGGGGAGAAGAGGAGTTTGTGGCACAGCTTGACAAGAAGAAGGGACCTGTTGGTAGGGCATATTCTGAGGCACCAAGAGATCACAAATTTAGCATTGGAGGGAAGCGTGGAGGGTAAAAATCGTAGAGGGAGACCAAGAGATGAATACATTAAGCAGATTCAGAAGGATGTAGGTTGCAGTCAGTACTGGGAGATGAAGAAGCTTGCACAGGATAGAGTAGCATGGAGAGCTGCATCAAACCAGTCTCAGGACTGAAGACCACAACAACAACAACGTCGCGTAGCGCTCTGTATGAAAATCACTGACTGTGCTGTGTGCAGTCTGTGGCTGGTTGGCATTGTAATATTCGCTATTGTAGTGTTGGGCAGTTGCATATGAACAACGCGTACCGTTGCGCAGTTGGAGGTGAGCCGCCAGCAGTGGTGGATGTGGGGAGAGAGATGGCAGAATTTTGAGAGCGGACGATCTGGACGTGTGTCCATCAGAAAGAATAAATTTGTGATACTGGATATCATGAACTGATACATATATGATGACTTTTAACATTATTAAGGTAAATACATTGTTTGTTCTCTATCAAAATCTTTCATTTGCGAACTATGCCTATCAGTAGTAAGTGCCTTCAGTACTTAGAATAGAAGTGATTCATGAAAGGTATAGGTTATTGTTAGTCACGGCCATACTTTTGTAGGGATTATTCAAAGTCAGATTGCGTTGCGCTAAAGATATTGTGTGTTAGTTTAGTGTTGAACAGAGTAAGTAAAGAGCGAAATGTCTGAGTACGTTCAGTTCTGCGCAGCTGTTTGAAAATCAAGGGGTTTATCAGCACAGTCATTCATAAACTTTTCTTATGGAATGTTTCACAAGTAGTCGTAGCACAAGATGGAGAGGATGCTAACTATATGTGCAATCAACTAGCAATAGCATCCAAAGCTCGGAGTTTGAAGATTAATTACCAAGAAACAGAATTCTTGACTAATGATTCAGATGAGCTATACATTGGAGGAAAGCAAATCAAAAAGATAAACACTTTCTGTTATTTGGGATCCATTTTAGAAATCGAGGGAAAATCAGAGTCAGAAATCAATAAAAGAATTAGTAGCGGACGGAAGGTCATTAGGATGCTCAACTCAGTCTTATGGAGCAGGAATGTAATGAGCAGAACTAAAAAATTGATATAAAAATCCATATTAGAGAGTGTGGTTCTGTATGGAACGGAGACGTGGACAATTAACCTGAAGCACATTAAAAAATTACGAGCTCTAGAGATGGAATTGTGGAGAAGATCGGAAAGAATCTCCAGGAAAGAAAAGATAAGGAACACCGAAGTAATAAAGAGAATGGAAATAAAAGAAAGAATACACAATAAAGGATGACAGCCAAAAACAGTTGCAGGATAAAATTTTTTTATTAAAATTCTTGACCAAGGTTTCGGTATATATAAATATACCTTCATCAGAAGTAAAACTTCCTGAACAGAAAGACACATTCATTAGAAAAGCCATATCAACGAAAGTGAGAAACAGAAGCTTAAGTAATGGTGAAATTACTACAGAAATGTAGGCACAAAATCATTAGTACTTACTAAAATTACATCATGTAATGGAGAATAATAAAAACAATTATGCCAAAGGCGTCGTCAATAATTAAAACATCATCTCCATTTGTACAACATGTGTAATGGGCACAGGGTCAAAGCGAACAGTATTAACAGCATTACTTCACTTATGAACTTTTGAGACACGAGTGTGAAAGCACTAGGGCAGATGGTTTCGCCGAGAGAGGGCACTTGCATGTGCCAGACTCGCGCATATTACAATCCATGAGTACTTACATAAGCGCATCAAAAAATTATTAAAAGTTGTGTTAATTCAAACTCTGTCTTAATAAGTAAAACGTATCAGGCCAATTAAAGACATTTATATAAAATAGAAATATAGAACCAATTTATCTGTATCCTAGTGTCAAACGGATAAAGCTTGCGCTTGGAACATCTGACGAGAGAGGGCACTAGTGTAATGCGCGAGAGTCTCGCGTAACATAGGCAGTGAAATACATACTAGCGAAACAACCAAAAAATGTTATAATAAAACGAAAACATCTGTCATTATGAATAAAACATAGTAGTCATTTAACCATACATACATTGAAATTCATAACAAACAAACATCACAATACGTAGAATCCCAACAAGACAGGAAAAGCGCATTTCACCGGCATTAACAAACAAGAAAATAACTGCTAGTCAGCCAGACTATGTTACATTAAGGCAATGAGGGGTTTGAAACTATCTAAAAAATTTTTGTTTCGAAGCTGCACCTGTTCATTAAGAACAAAACCATCATTTAGAGACAGATGCTTGAAAATCTCTAATTCTTCGAGCAAGTCTAGTTTGTAACCTTTATTAGCTTCATGAAGCAGCTCTACGTCGTCCAGTTCACTTGGCGTGTGCCGTAAGAGCCATAAATGTTCAGCAAAGGTGGAATTATATACGTTTTCCCCATTTTTACCTAACAAGTGTTCTTTATACCTAACTTTAATGGGTCTACCTGTCTGCCCTATGTAATAGGGAATGACAATTAAACATCGTGGACTTGTTATATTTGTTTCTAATGAATTTAATATTGGAGATGAGGCTCTAATTTCCCGTCTTCGGGTTGTTCACGCCGATTGCCACATAATTCATTGCCTTAATATGAAACAGGAGGTGGCGTCGGACACGTCGGATGTTGATGTGGAGGCGGAAGCCATATACATATCGTCGGATGAGGATGAAATACAGGGTACGCCGTGCACGCCGGACACGGTGGATCCGTCGCCGACGTCCGACAGCGACTAGACCGTACTTTGGTCGTATGTGTAGGTGGAGAACAGAATATACACAATCTGGTGGCGTTCGGTTTGAGTATGGCAAGATGGGCTCCGCAGAGAAGCAGGACGATGCTGCAAAGAACTTTTCAAAACTTGAACATTATGACATTTCAGACGAATTTAAGTTTTTCTCTAACAAATATGCTGGTGTAATTATAAATAAGGTTGTTACGTATGTGTACAGAGTTAATGTTAGAATAGAGAGACTAACACTAGACGATAGAGCTAATTAAAAAATATTTGAAGATCAAGGAGCCTTGGAAAGGGTTAGAATAGCATTTTTCTACTACACATACGACCAAAGTACGGTCTAGTCGCTGTCGGACGTCGGCGACGGATCCACCGTGTCCGGCGTGCACGGCGTACCCTGTATTTCATCCTCATCCGACGATATGTATATGGCTTCCGCCTCCACATCAACATCCGACGTGTCCGACGCCACCTCCTGTTTCATATTAAGGCAATGAATTATGTGGCAATCGGCGTGAACAACCCGAAGACGGGAAATTAGAGCCTCATCTCCAATATTAAATTCATTAGAAACAAATATAACAAGTCCACGATGTTTAATTGTCATTCCCTATTACATAGGGCAGACAGGTAGACCCATTAAAGTTAGGTATAAAGAACACTTGTTAGGTAAAAATGGGGAAAACGTATATAATTCCACCTTTGCTGAACATTTATGGCTCTTACGGCACACGCCAAGTGAACTGGACGACGTAGAGCTGCTTCATGAAGCTAATAAAGGTTACAAACTAGACTTGCTCGAAGAATTAGAGATTTTCAAGCATCTGTCTCTAAATGATGGTTTTGTTCTTAATGAACAGGTGCAGCTTCGAAACAAAAATTTTTTAGATAGTTTCAAACCCCTCATTACCTTAATGTAACATAGTCTGGCTGACTAGCAGTTATTTTCTTGTTTGTTAATGCCGGTGAAATGCGCTTTTCCTGTCTTGTTGGGATTCTACGTATTGTGATGTTTGTTTGTTATGAATTTCAATGTATGTATGGTTAAATGACTACTATGTTTTATTCATAATGACAGATGTTTTCGTTTTATTATAACATTTTTTGGTTGTTTCGCTAGTATGTATTTCACTGCCTATGTTACGCGAGACTCTCGCGCATTACACTAGTGCCCTCTCTCGTCAGATGTTCCAAGCGCAAGCTTTATCCGTTTGACACTAGGATACAGATAAATTGGTTCTATATTTCTATTTTATATAAATGTCTTTAATTGGCCTGATACGTTTTACTTATTAAGACAGAGTTTGAATTAACACAACTTTTAATAATTTTTTGATGCGCTTATGTAAGTACTCATGGATTGTAATATGCGCGAGTCTGGCACATGCAAGTGCCCTCTCTCGGCGAAACCATCTGCCCTAGTGCTTTCACACTCGTGTCTCAAAAGTTCATAAGTGAAGTAATGCTGTTAATACTGTTCGCTTTGACCCTGTGCCCATTACACATGTTGTACAAATGGAGATGATGTTTTAATTATTGACGACGCCTTTGGCATAATTGTTTTTATTATTCTCCATTACATGATGTAATTTTAGTAAGTACTAATGATTTTGTGCCTACATTTCTGTAGTAATTTCACCATTACTTAAGCTTCTGTTTCTCACTTTCGTTGATATGGCTTTTCTAATGAATGTGTCTTTCTGTTCAGGAAGTTTTACTTCTGATGAAGGTATATTTATATATACCGAAACCTTGGTCAAGAATTTTAATAAAAAAATTTTATCCTGCAACTGTTTTTGGCTGTCATCCTTTATTGTGAAGAATTTTAACAGTTGCTGCCGCAGCCATGTTTAAAATCATGAAAAAAGAAAGAATATATTACGCAATGGATAGGAAGAAATTCCAGTGGTACGGGCATGTACGACGAATGTAGGAAACCAGAATACCGAAATTGATACTGGAGTGGGAACCGAAGGGGAGAAGAAGAGAACGACCTATGAGTACCTGGATCAGAAATGTACAGCACACAATGAGGAGAATGGGCGCAGAGGAAGAGGACACACAAGATCGAAACACCTGGAGGAATATTTTGAAAATATAGTTTAAGAACGTTTATTCTCTGTATTGTAATTTCCGAGTAAATTATTGTGTTGGAAATAAGCCTCTGTTCAAATGGCTCTGGGCACTATGGGACTTAACTTCTGAGGTCATCAGTCACCTAGAACTTAGAACTACTTAAACCTAACTAAGGACATCCCACACATTAATGCCGGAGGCAGGATTCGAACCTGCGACCGTAGCAGTCGCGCGGTTCCAGACTGTAGCGCCTAGAACCGCTCGGCCACTGCGGCCGTAAGCCTCTGTAATGAAGAAAAGCTCAAAATAATAAAAAACAATCTTTAAATGAAAAACCAAGTTTACTGTCACCAGTCACTGTTTATTTAACTCCACGACGCGTTTCACAGGTTTAAACCTCCACCATCAGGTCCATTTACATTTGTTAGGATGCCGTGTGTGCGGGTGTGGTGTTACGATTTTTTGGAGAAATTTGTGGCACTGTAACCACTTATTTTCACCGCTAGATATGCGTTTAGTTTTTTGTTAGAAGAAACCCAAAACCATGTTCTGAAATATTGTTTTGTTTCTCCAACCACACAGTGCCACAAGTTCCTCCAAAAAACCGTAACACCACACAGACATACACACATGTCATACTAACAAATGTAAATCCACCTGAAGATGGAGATTTGAAACGCTTCGACGAGATAAGTAAACAGTGACTAGTAACAAACAGCAAACTTGTTTCATTTCATGTCAATAACGTTCACGGTAAACCCTAACCTAAAATGTTCGCATTTAAAAATACGTATGTTGTTCAATGTACTTCAAGATTTTTCCAGTGGAAAGGCGAAATTAAAACCGGGCGTAAAGCTGATGTGACATGCAGAAGTTTAAAAGAACATTAGTAATAAATTAACGACGAATAGCAGGTAGCAGAAATACACATAAACATAGTCAAAGTACACTAAAACGACCCATCTAAACTTTTCGTAGGTAAACCGTCAGCATCTGTAGAGGTGATATTGGACACCTAAATCTTGAATTTCTCTTAGTAAATTTTATTTGTATCTTGTCCAACAGGTAAACAACACTGTTCTTTACACGTTATGAAATATTTATATAAAAGATGACTCCTCCTCTTCCAGCTCCTTGTAAAGTGTGTGGAACTCTCCTTCACAGTCTCGATTTTTTAACATTTTTCTAACTGACACTCTTTTTGCTCTCTGTTCCTCATCATCAAGTGAAACAGAAAATATCGCAAACCGCTTTAAACTAAAATTCGGCATTTTAAAATGGTTCAAATGCCTCTGAGCACTATTTGACTTAACATCTGAGGTCATCAGTCCCCTAGAACTTAGAACTACTTAAACCTAACTAACCTAACGACATCACACACATCCATGCCCGAGGCAGGATTCGAACCTGCGACCGTAGTGGTCGCGCGGTTCCAGACTGTAGCGCCTAGAACCCCTCGGCCAGTCCGGCCGGCTTCGGCATTTTACGATGATCTACCATGAACTACGAAATAGCGCCTCTGGTGAGTATTTTATCAACTAGCTGTAAAGTCACGACGTTTTTCTTTCGACGTTGACGTGCCGTGTAGTGTGAATGCTCAGAAATTACTCTGACCGTTGACATTCACAAATGTCACAATTACGTGGCGGCGACGTTCCGGCAATTGTGAATCCACCTTACGCCGCGTTCAAACACGCAACAAAATTGTCGTCACAGCTAGTGGCATACTGCAGTTGCATGTGTCAGCTCCCAGATTTTAGTGGCGCAGCTTAAGGGAAGCAACTTTTGTGACGCTACAAAAAGTTCAACTTGGTTCTACTTTGTTGCGGCATTTTCCTTCCACCACTGCTCCCTGGCGGCAGTACTTCGAAACACGAGCATTCTGTCGCAGTTGTCGTGGAGTAGTTACTTCTGTACTCCATTCGATTTTCATTTCGTTTCTGAAAAAAGTGAAAACAGTGATCGGCAGGTAGACTTTCTCCGCTTCTGGAACTACAAGAACAACCTATGTTTGATTTCCTGCTGCAGTCTGCTTGCTAGTGTGCGTGTGTGTATGGTGTATGTGTGTGTGTGTGTGTGTGAGTGAGTGTAAAGGCAGTATTTGCAAAATAATGACGTATCTCACAATTTTTGGCTGAATATATAAATGAACGTAATATATGTAACCAAAACAGCGAGTCCTATAAACTGCGTGGTCTGTGAGAACAGACATTGTACAAACTGTGCATTATATGCAGCAAATGGCTCCCAAATGTGGTGTGACAGCTGTTAAACTGAAAATAAGTTTTTCGAAATGCCCGTATCAACGAACAGAATAAGATTCTTAAATCTTGGAAGAATGGCATGTCTCTAGATGATATTTACATGCAAACTGAGGCGCATGATTGAGAAGTAGGGGCTCCGGTCTCGTAAACTGACATACGTCCGTGAGGGCGGTGTGCTGACCACATCCCGCATACGGTGACGCTTGTGGGCTAAGGATGACACGGCGGCCGGTCGGTACCTTTGAGGCTTCCATGTCCTGTTCGGGCGGAGTTTAGCTTTTTTGTTGGTTGGTTTGGCATTGCAGACACCATTTTCGTCTGTGAGTGTTATTACAAATGTGTTTGCAGACCCTGATTTACGCCTGTGCGAAATATATTTTCGGATGCAAATTTGTATTTCATCTTTCTTGTACTTAACTCCTGTCATAGCTCTAACGCCAAGACCTACACTATCTCACATTGATAGCATGTGATATGGTGTCAACTGACGCCACATTGATACGTGTGCAA
The DNA here is from genome assembly GCF_023864275.1 of Schistocerca cancellata. Lineage (NCBI taxonomy): Eukaryota > Metazoa > Arthropoda > Insecta > Orthoptera > Acrididae > Schistocerca > Schistocerca cancellata. The sequence continues at coordinate 15,672,692 of NC_064637.1, forward strand.
CTACGTAGAATTTGTGGCGTCCTGTGTGAACAGTAGCTCACGATTCCACTACAGAAAGCCTCAAATTGTGGCGCCACATTAGTTGCCTGCGTGAACCCGGTTTCACAGAGATGGTCAACGAACTCAAGTTGCAGACGTTACAAGAGGGGCGTTGCGGGTCACGGAGACGTCTGCTGTTGACATTTCGAGAGCACGCACCAGAAAGAGTCGGAAAACGTATTACTTCTCCCACAGACATTTGGCTTAATGACTACGACTACAAAATTCGAGAAATTAGAGCCAATACAGAGGCTTATCGACATTCATTCTTACCTCGCGCCAGCCGCGAGTGGTACAGGGAAGCGGGGATCAGTTAGTGGTGCCAGAATAACCTTCTGACACACTCCGTTGGGTGGCTTCCGGAGCACGATGTAAATGTAGATGTATGTTACAGGAGAAATGAAGAGGCTTGCACAGGATAGAGTTGCACGGAGGACTACCTCATAGCATTCTTTAAACTGAAGACTACAACAGCTCAAAGACAGCTGTCATTATACACTAACTTCCGATGCATAAAGTAATGCCGCTTTCAAAAAATCAATAATTTGCAGAAATAATTTCTCTTGTTTTGTTTGGCCAGTGGTCAATAGTTGACGCGACAGTGTTTTGCCCACAGGAATGAAGTTTTTAAACCGCCTGCGGTGGAAACGTGCAGCCTTGTGCGAATGTCGGGACAAGCTGGTGTGTGAGAGACAGCCTTATTCGCGATGACAATACGCGATGGCTTCATACGAGGGACTGTACATCTACATCTACATACATACTCCGCAATCCACCATACGGTGCGTTGCGGAGGGTACCTCGTACCACAACTAGCATCTTCTCTCCCTGTTCCACACCCAAACAGAACGAGGGAAAAATGACTGCCTATATGCCTCTGTACGAGCCCTAATCTCTCTTATCTTATCTTTGTGGTCTTTCCGCGAAATGTAAGTTGGCGGCAGTAAAATTGTACTGCAGTCAGCCTCAAATGCTGGTTCTCTAAATTTCCTCAGTAGCGATTCACGAAAAGAACGCCTCCTTTCCTCTAGAGACTCCCACCCGAGTTGCTGAAGCTTCTCTGTAACGCTCGCGCGATGATCAAACCTACCAGTAACAAATCTAGCAGCCGGCCTCTGAATTGCTTCTATGTCTTCCCTCAATCCGACCTGATAGGGATCCCAAACGCTCGAGCAGTACTCAAGAATAGGTCGTATTAGTGTTTTATAAGCGGTCTCCTTTACAGATGAACCACATCTTCCCAATATTCTACCAATCAACCGAAGACGACTATCCGCCTTCCCCACAGCTGCCACTACATGCTTGTCCCACTTCATATCGCTCTGCAATGTTACGCCCAAATATTTAATCGACGTGACTGTGTCAAGCGCTACGCTACTAATGGAGTATTCAAACATTACAGGATTCTTTTTCCTATTGATTTCCATTAATTTAATCTACACTACTGGCCATTAAAATTGCTACGCCAGAAAGATGACGTGCTAAAGACGCGAAATGTAACCAACAGGAAGAAGATGCTGTGAAATGCAAATGATTAGCTTTTCAGAGCATTCACACAATGTTGGCGCCGGTGGCGACACCTACAACGTGCTGACACGAGGAAAGTTTCTAACCTATTTCTCATACACAAACAGCAGTTAACCGGCGTTGCCTGGTGAAACGTTGTTGTGATGCCTCGTGTAAGGAGGAGAAATGCGAACCATCACGTTGCCGACTTTGATAAAGGTCGGATTGTATCCTATCGCGATTGCGCTTTATGGAATCGCGACATTGCTGCTAGCGTTGGTCGAGATCCAATGACTGTTAGTAGAATATGGAATGGGTGGGTTCAGGAGGGTAATAAGGAACGCCGTGCTGGATCGCAACGGCCTCGTATCACCAGCAGTCGAGATGACAGGCATCTTATCCGCACGGCTGTAACGGATCGTGCAGCCACGTCTCGATCCCTGAGTCAACAGATGGGGACGTTTGCAAGACAACAACCATCTGCACGAACAGTTCGACGAAGTTTGCAGCAGCATGGACTATCAGCTCGGAGACTATGGCTGCGGTTACCCTTGACGCTGCATCACAGACAGGAGCGCCTGCGATGGTGTACTCAACGACGAACCTGGGTGCACGAATGGCAAAACGTCATTTTTTCGGATGAATCCAGGTTCTGTTTACAGCATCATGATGGTCGCATCCGTGTTTGGCGACGTCGCGGTGAACGCACATTGGAAGCGTGTATTCGTCATCCCCATACTCGCGTATCACCCGGCGTGATGGTATGGGGTGCCATGTTGTTCACACTGACAGCACTTTGAACAGTGGACGTTACATTTCAGATGTGTTACGACCCGTGGCTCCACTCTTCATTCGATCCCGGCGAAACCCTACATTTCAGCAGGATAATGCACTACCGCATGTTGCAGGGCCTTTACGGGCCTTTCTGGACACAGAAAATGTTCGACTGCTGCCCTCGCCAGCACATTCTCCAGATCTCTCACCAATTGAAAACGTCTGGTCAATGGTGTCCGAACAACTGGTTCGTCACAATATGCCAGTCACTACTCTTGATGAACTGTGGTATCGTGTTGAAACTGCATGGGCAGCTGTACCTGTACACGCCATCCAAGCTCTGTTTGACTCAATGCCTAGGCGTATCAAGGCCGTTATTACGGCCAGAGGTGGTTGTTCTGGGTACTGATTTCTCATGATCTATGCACCCAAACTGCGTGAAAATGTAATCACATGTCAGTTGTAGTATAATATATTTGTCCAATGAATACCCGTTTATCTTCTGCATTTCTTCTTGGTGTAGCAATTGTAATGGCCAGTAGTGTATATTTAGACTTAGCTGCCATTCTTTACACCAGTCACAAATCCTGTCCAAGTCATCTTGTATCCTCCTACAGTCACTCAACTACGACACCTTCCCGTACACCACAGCATCATCAGCAAACAGCCGCACATTGCTATCCACCAGATCATTTATGTAGATAGAAAACATCAGCGGACCTACCACACTTCCCTGGGGCACTCCAGATGATACCCTCACCTCCGATGAGCACTCACCATCGAGGACAACGTACTGGGTTCTTATGTGTCAAGTAACTCTGACATCCAAGCCTAGACGAAGTATGTTCCTTTCCTGTAGCGGCAACATTCAGCTTCTAGGTACTGACACCCTCGCTGGACGCGAAGCGAGGTCCATCGAACGGCAGGAGTAGCTCGTTGTGTAACTGTTATCCATGTGGACTGTGGTATGCTGCTACGACGTGAAGTCAAGCGCGTGTACGCCAGTGGGGAACGAAAGAGAAGAGACGGCTGTGAGAAGAAGTCAGCCAATAGCATACCGACCGACCCCTCTCCATGACGACAACGCGTCAGCAGCGGCTCCGAGGTGAACAGGACATAATCGCCACGCCCAGCTTGTAGCGGCGCAGTTGAAGAGCAGCTTTGATAGACGCATCAACTCTAATCACTTGCTTGTACTGCCTATGTAACACGGACTTGGGAGTTGTTATACTGAAGAGATTTCTTATTTGATCTGTCACCCTTTGCTTGCGACACATCTGTGTACCACAAAGTTAAGTATTGTATTTTTTCATTTTTTAATAAAACTCATTAATACGATTTGTCTGAATGTTGTCTAGCGATCCCTGAAGGCAGGTTTTCTTCACACCCCATATTTGACGGCAAAGCTGGGATAAACAAGCGTCAGCTCATATTTATCCCCGAACCATCACAGCTCATGCCAGCCACCAGTTCCACTGCTCACAACCGCTTAACATAGTTCGGAAGGGCCATAAAGGTTTTCCTGGTCCTGCTAAAAACGACAAACTATTGGCCAGCAATTCTTCAGCTGTACATTTTTGCTATAGGTTTATATTGATTAATTTTGCCGGTGTTTTAAATTCGGCATCACTCTAAGGATTTTTCTATTTTTTAACTTATACGCATCCATGTCGGTGCACTCCTTCTCAGGTCGTACTGTGTTATCAAAAACCATGTACTGCAAAAGCTCGCTTTTCGAGTAGCCCAGCTTTGGCGCCTGTAAGGTAGACAACTGCTCTAACTTCGGACATTTTTGGTTGCCAATACTATCAGGCGCCATATTATGCCGTTAGGCAAACTTACCATATTACTTCCAACAAAAACTCCTCCCTTATCATATGCTCATTTATACAGACTCACTTCACGGAATTCTGCGGAAAAAATGTGCACCTAGCATGTTTCAGTACTCACTGCTGGGAAGGACTGTCGTTGGATGCCAACAATACACAGCACTCCGAATAGCTTTCGCAAAAGCACTCGGCTCACGCAACAAATGTTTTGTTCAGCGAGCAGGCAATATGAGATTTGTGTTTCGGCAGCGAATTGCGCTTGGTGGTGACTTATATGTCCTAACCTTTACGAGTTTCATCCTTTTCTACATCGTCTGTTACACACATTATGTGTAATACTCACTCGTTATATCTATTTATATTTTTCGTCCACACAACAGGTCTCTTGCCTGCCCGTCAGCGTGCTGCTCTAGGTCGCTTGATTAAGGCTAAAACGTAATTCCAAACTTTTTTGTCCAACTCAAGCTTACGTTTCCTCTCTAATTAGTTACCTAGTTAGTTAGTTACGTGTTCCATTGATCAATCTGACGGTAACCGTTATGACGTGAAACGTGTTAAGTGCATAAAAATGCACACGTGAATCAAGGTTTTCTTTTTTAAAAAAAGAAAAAGCTTAAAATTTTTATTACCTATACCATTCCCTTAAATGGCACAAAATGCATATATTATATATATAGATTTATCTATTCCTGTTCTAGAATTCATCTGTGGTATAGGAGGAGTTGAGAAGGAGATATGATTTCAATTTGTCTGTCTCTCAGACATTTTATTTCATCTGGCAATTTATCGAAAAGTTTTACAGCAGCATACTTTACCTCTTTCTGTGACAAAGATAGGTTAAGTAAATGTTAGTGTAAGTCTTTGTTTCTTCTGGTATTATATCATGAATACCACTTTTGTTTTTAAACTGGTCCATCTTGTTGAGAACAAATTTCATAACTGAGTAAATGTACTGTGAGGCTGTTGTAAGCATTCCTAACCTTTTAAACAGGCGCCTACAAGATGGGCGACTATGAGTCCCGCACACTATTCATACAATTTCCTTTGAGCAGTAAATACCTTTTGCCTAAGTGTTGAATTACCCAAAAATATTATTCCGTATAACATCAGAGAGTGAAACTATGCGAAGTATGTTAGCTTAATAATTTCTGTATCCTCAAAATTGCAATTATTCCGAATTCAAAAGTTGCTGAACCTAGTCGCTTTAGGAGATTCGAAATATAAAGTTTCCAGTTAAGATTCTCATCTATATGTACACCCAAAAACTTAGTATGCTCTACACTGGCTACTGACTTCTGTTGATGTGTTATGTTTATTGAAGTAACTGTACTCCTTGCAACAGAAAATTGGATGCACTCTGGTTTTTAAAAGTTCAGAGCAAGCCAATTCGCAAAAAACCAATTAATAATTTTCCGGAGTTTTTCTGCAGTTACGAGAGATGTTTACTAAATAGCCTGTTTTACCAATTAGCCATCAGATGGCGGTATTGTCTTGAAGTTGCCGTGGCGCCCAAGTCACATGATGTTTCAGTTTTGTGTTGACTGTAGCAGAGGACACATGGAAGCCCCTAGTGGCTTGCACCTTTGTTACATTTTGTTTTAATTCTATCTGACGCTGTCAGGTATGACCGCAGCTTTCGTACTTTTTGGTACGTTATGCTGTAACATTTAGTTTTAATTTTGTCCGAAGAAGGTGTCCCTTGTGACACCGAAACCTAGGTCACAAATTAATTGTGTTCGCGACTGTGGGCTGTGTTTTTCAAAATTTTGTATTATAGAACAGTCGCTGACTGACAGACATGTTAAAAACATTAATAATTTTCCAGAGTCATTATTTGTATCATTTTCTATTGGAATTTCTTTTCCTGGATTAATAGTAATGTTTGTATCACTTTAGCTTCCTGTTTCAGATAAGAAGGGAGGCCATTCACATGTATCAAAAATGGAAGGGGACCCATGGTCGAACCCTTTGGAACACCAGTTAAATGAAATGGCAAACTTCCTTAGATCACTTAAACCATATAAAGAAACTTCTGGTTTCTTGTTCTGTAGATATGACTTAAACCACTGATATGCTGTTCCACTTATACCGTAGAACTGCAATTCCTGTAACATAATGTCATGGTTCCAACAACCAAATGCTTTGGATAAGTCACAGAAAATTCCTGTTGGTGACATGTTACTATTTAAAGACTCTTATGTGGGCAGTGAAATTGTACATTGCTGTCTCAGTGGAACAGCGTTTTTAAAATGCGCACTGTGGTTTAGTAAATATCCCATTACTATTGAGATGGTAACCATTACTTTCTCGACGATTTTTGAAAATGCTGTAAGCAAAGAAACTGGCCGGTAATTATTGACAGCTGTGGCATCCTACACATCTGCTGGACATTTGCAACCTGGCGAATGGGATACTTCGCCATTGCACCAGAGAAGCTAAAAGTGTGTGCTTCGTGCATATATTCACGGTCTACAACTTACAAAATAAAAGACAGCTGCAGCCCTGAATTGCAGTCGAGTCAAATTAATGTATCCAGCTGTCAGAAGGCCTGTATAACCACATTTTGCTGCACGGATCGCTCCGAGTTGTGCAGCAAGAAACTCTGCGAGGTTCTGGAAGGTACCGACAGGGTCCTGGAGCCATGACGCCTCCAGAGCGGTGGCCAGCTGCGCTAGGTTTCTCGGTTGAGGATCCACAGCACGGACAGCACGATAGATAGAGGTAGTCCCAAAGATTCTCGATATGGTTCTAATTCGGGCAGTTTGGTGGGAAGGGGAGTACGGTAAGCCCATCTTGGTGCTCAAACAGTGCGAGCAGTCTGACACGTTGCCTTATCCTGTTGATATATGCCATCATTCCGAGCAAAAGATAAACTGCATGCAGGGATGAACACGGTCCCCAAGGACAGGGGTGTACCAGTTGCCACGGCGCCGGTTTTGGATAGTTCCACATTGCCAGGTACAGTATACTTCAACCTCGGCGGAACGCCTTATCCGTTTCGCAAATGCTTCCACCGTTGGCCCGAAAGCAAATGATCGTGCCCTGTTGGACGTCAAATAAACCGCTCCGTTTCCGCATTACGACTGCACTGTTTTCTGCGTCTCCTCGATACGCTTTATGTTCCCGTTTGCCCCCCCCCCCCCTCGCATCACGCCTCGCTATCGCATGTTGACGTGGAAAAAGGCAGTGGTCACAGTAATGTAACTGGACCGGGTATAATATTACGGAAGCTAAAGATAGGCGAAAATCCGAAACGCGTTTTAATTAAATAAAGTTATACAAAAAGTTGCTGGTTGCTGCATTTCTTTTCTTTTGTTTCCCTTGCTTCCTAAATTGTTGCTTTCATTTCTTCCTTCCTTTCACCTGTTTTCCAATCCTTCCTTTTTTCTTTGTTTTCTGCCTTCCACATCTCGTTCCTTTTCCTTACCACACATTCCTTCCTTTCTCTTCTTTTTATTCCAAACTTTTCTTACTTTACCTTTTTTCCTTTTCCTTTCTTTCCTTTTTTCATTTACTCGCTTCCATTGCCTTGGCTTTGTTTTTCTTTCTTTTTCTTCGCTTCCTTTCATGTATTTTACTTCCTTCCCTTGTCATTTTTTTTCTCCCCTTTTTGTATGTTGACGTCGACGATAGGCGGAGCTGACATTAATGTGACTGGACTATTTAATAATATATGTAATACATAAATATTCAAATGTGTCAGTTTTATTTTCTTCGGGCACCTATCCTAGGTCTTTTTTCATCACACTGAAAGAGACAACCCATCTGCGTAGCACCACGGTCTTCAGCATCCAACAGCAGCCCTTCCTCCCGAAAGTGTTATCCAGCACAGCGTTGGTAGCGTGATTCTCAGCATCCGTTTTAAGAAAAGCCTATTTTTTATCCATCTCAATATTCGCGACGCCATATGTCCCAATGTGTGTTGTACAATGATTTCGCAGGTACATTCAGTGGTATGTGTGGATACTGTCTGCAAACTGTGTTGCAAATACACAATCTAGTAAAGAAGTAATAATTAAAACGTCGTGCCTTATGTTGAAGTTTTACTTCCTGGATAGCGAGAATGTGGTAAACGATAAACTTTTTTCGTACATTATTTTATCGAGATATGTTAGGGAGTGAGAGTTTCGAGAATGTTTGAAATTACGTGGAAAGTTTGTTGGAAAGCCGCCGAGGCTCATCAAACAATAGACATAAATAATCTGTGTTATTTGCGTGCCAAGAGTTAACTGACCGACCCATTCAGCGTCTCTGATAACGACAGAATAGGCCGCGCTTCCTTTAGTACTGCAGCTTCCAGCTCTCGTGATATTTGGCGTTACATACGGTTGCCTGCATACTTTTGTCTGATATCGTTGCAGCATGGAAGCTTTGCAAACGATATGTCTGAAAAGGCAGCGGGCAGAATCGACGTATGGGCGGTCTTGGTGCTCGGTTCCCGTGTGACCTAGGGCCATGCAACAAGGAGTTCTTGATTTATTCTGGGCCTGCGGCCATTTGTGTCACTGTAGCTATGTTACGCGATATTAATCACGTTTTAGAAGAACGAACCGGAGCTGGCGCAAAGGCAAATTGTGCGAATCGAGTAATTCCATTTGCAAAAGATTTTAATTCAGCTGATAGTAATGCTCAGCTAATAGCACCATTTCCGTATGCACCGTACAGATTTTACGAGCAAAAACCGTACTCTCGTTCGGATATTGCTGGCAGAAACAGTCACCCTTAAACACCTCCGGACTGGAGCGAGACTGAGCGTTCAAATTTGATCCACCGGTATATCGGACCGTGGTCTAAGATAAATTTTAACCGTTTGAAAAATATCCTGCTTCCTTTGGATTTTATGTGCAAAAAATACATTTTTTCTGGTACGTTATTGAAGCGCGCCACTTCTGTACAGTAGATTTGTAAATGGGGTGAACTCAAAACAATTTTTTTTTAAATCCAGTAATCTTCATCCGTTGTCGAGATGCGTTGGTTTCATGTTGAGCTAAATGTAACACGTCAAATTCTTCCTTACGTGAACTGAGTGCGTGGAAACGGTTTGAAGTAAATAAAATAGGTGAAAAATGGATTCTTCCAGTAAAATTGAAAACTCGCTTCGAAAAATCTGGCTTCATTCGAATTTTACGTTCAAGAAACACGTTTCTGTGAGTTTTTTTTTTCAACAGGCGCCACATCTATATTTCAACATGTGGGAATCCGTTAAAATTTTGTCAGAAGATAGACAAATACATGCAATTAATGGTTGTCCTGTTTTGTGATACCTTAATCGTAGACACGTTGAAAGCAACATGGCTTGAAAGGGAATAGCACAATTCTAACAAAAATCTATGTAGGTTGTCAAGATATGATGGGCCAATGCCAAAATTATGGTAGTGTAAAAGTTGAGAATTACAATGAAAAATGCTCCTTTCATAGCAGAAAAAAGACGAATATGTTCTGGGTAGAGTTAGGGATGTAAAAGATGTGAACTAGGTTTTCGACTTATCAGATGCCTTCAGAGACCTTTAAATCAAAACACCCTCACATATTCACGCTATTTCGCGAGGTAGCCCTCCATCCTTATCCTTAACATAGACAAATGTAATGTATTGCGAATACGTAGAAATAAGGATCGTTTATTGTATGATTATATGATAGCGGAACAAACACTAGTAGCAGTTACTTCTGTAAAATATCTGGGAGTATGCGTGCGGAACGATTTGAAGTGGAATGGTCATATAAAATTAATTGTTGGTAAGGCGGGTGCCAGCTTGAGATTCATTGGGAGAGTCCTTAGAAAATGTAGTCCATCAACAAAGGAGATGGCTTACAAAACACTCGTTTGACCTATACTTGAGTATTGCTCATCAGTGTGAGATCCGTACCAGGTCGGGTTGACGGAGGAGATAGAGGAGATCCAAAGAAGAGCGGCGCGTTTCGTCAAAGGATTATTTGGTAAGCGTGATAGCGTTACGGAGATGTTTAGCAAACTCAAGTGGCAGACTCTGCAAGAGAGGCGCTCTGCATCGCGGTGTAGCATGCTCACCAGGTTTCGAGAGGGTGCGTTTCTGGATGAGGTATCGAATATATTGCTTCCCCCTACTTATACCTCCCGAAGAGATCACGAATGTAAAGTTAGAGAGATTAGAGCGCGCACGGAGGCTTTCAGACAGTCGTTCTTCCCGCGAACCATACGCGACTGGAACAGGAAAGGGAGGTAATGACAGTGACACGTAAAGTGCCCTCCGCCACACACCGCTGGGTGGCTTGCGGATTACAAATGTAGAATTTAGATGTAGATCCTGAGCGCCGTGAGCTCTGTTTACATGTATGGTGTGGGATGTGAGAACAAATAGAAATTTATGAGCTTCTACAGAATGATATGCATCTACAGGGTGTTACAAAAAGGTACGACCAAACTTTCAGGAAACATTCTCCACACACAAATAAAGAAAAGATGTTATGTGGACATGTGTCCGGAAACGATTAATTTCCATGTTAGAGCTCATTTCAGTTTCGTCCACCTACGCTCAATGGAGCACGTTATCATGATTTCATACGGGAAACTCTACCTGTGCTACTAGAACATGTGCCTTTGGAAGTACGACACAACATGTGGTTCATGCGCGATGGAGCTCCTGCACATTTCAGTCCAAGTGTTCGTACGCTTCTCAACAACAGATTCGGTGACCGATGGATTGGTAGAGGCGGACCAATTCCGTGGCCTCCACGCTCTCCTGACCTCAACCCTCTTGACTTTCATTTATGGGGGCATTTGATGAAAGCTCTTGTCTACGCAACCCCGGTACCAAATGTAGAGACTCTTCGTGCTCGTATTGTGGACGGCTGTGATACAATACGCTATTCTCCAGGGCTGCATCAGCGCATCAGGGATTCCATGCGACGGAGGGTGGATGCATGTATCCTCGCTAACGGAGGACATTTTGAACATTTCCTGTAACAAAGTGTTTGAAGTCACGCTGGTACGTTCTGTTGCTGTGTGTTTCCATTCCATGATTGTGATTTGAAGAGAAGTAATAAAATGAGCTCTAACATGGAAAGTAAGCGTTTCCGGACACATGTCCACATAACATATTTTCTTTCTTTGTGTGTGAGGAATGTTTTCTGAAAGTTTGGCCGTACCTTTTTGTAACACCCTGTATAACAGTAAGTATCCTAGAATGGGGATGCATGCTTGCTAAACTTTAATGTCATATTGCACGACATGAGAAATGTCTTGTTGGGTGACATGATGGCGTGTTTTAGTTTATGCGACATGATATAATGTATCACGCTGCTTTACTCGACACGATGCATTATATCACAGGGCATGAGTAATGATTCTTACGAGTAAAAAAGTGCGAGCATGTCAGGATGTTTTGACTTAAATGTCTTTGAAGCTGCCAGATAAATCGGAAAGCTAGTTCCCGTCTTTTACATCCGAAAGTCTACCCAGGACACATCGACTTTCTTTATGGCACGTGTGTGCCTTCCTCTTCTGGTACTGTATATGCCCAATAAGCAAAATTTCATTTTTGCTATACTACATAACGTTGCAATTTTGATGGTCGACATTATGGAAAGCAGCAGTTAGAGAAGAGGGCCGAACGCTTTATAGAAGCACCCGGGCGTATTATTCGGCTGAGTCTCGCCCCTTCTTGAATCGAGCGCCGGCGGTCGATACGCGGCTACGTAACGCAAGTGCGCGCCTGCCGTCACGCAACCCTAGGAATACCTCGCAGCCGCGTTCATTCATGCGCCCCAGCTGCGGGCGCTGAGGCGACGCCTGACCGCCTTAATTATTCGCCAGCTCTTGTACTTCTCGACACGGCATTCTAATCGAAAACTGCGAGTTGGACGGCGCCACACGCCTTACACAAGGACAGCTCGATTGAGCGCTCCACGTGCAGCTGTTACGTTGCCACTGAGTCCATCAGTGACATGTCTTTCACTCCCATAGCAGTCTTCGAAGGTTTATGATCGCCATTCATCCCGTGCACTTCGTTCGCGTATTTCAGCAAACTGTCAGCATTAATAGATCTCCAGTTACACTATGAGCATTTGGGTGCTATTCTGTCATTCTGCGCAACCGATTAATCTGAGATGTACCCTTTACCCTGTGGCTCCTGCAAGATGCAATTTCCACCCCCACACTACTACAGAAGTCAGACAGACGCTGCTAACGTTCTAAAGAGAAATGCCTGAAAAACGTTCAGCAATAAATATCTTCTGGAGTCATCCGCTGTAAGTAAATGACACAAAAAATCACAAAATTCCTTACCTAACTAGTGGGATACTTGGGTACTGGAGTAGTGCTAGTTAGTGTAAGAAAAACATGAAACTAACGAAAGTTATTATTTATTTTGGATAAATTCTGAGAAATCACAATGGCACTTTTAGTTATGAATTGAACAAGTTATTTCCGGGTTCTTTTCGGAATGTGAAGTTACCTCTGAAGGATAGGATTCGCTAATGAAATTTCTATACAGAGTTTAAGATTGTTATTCACTTGGCAGAATGGCTGAGAGCCGCACCTACTCAACTTGAATAATTATAGTTGAGGCTGTCGCGTGTGAAATGCAGTGAAGTGTACTGTTGTGGAGGAAATACGGGGCTCACAAGAACTGTAGTGCACAATACCGTAAGCTGCGATGTCTGCTGTCTGCGCCGCTCGCTGCTGGGAAATAAGATAACTCTCGTTCTACCTGGATTCGCCAATCAAACTTTTCCTATGTCTTGATGAAGTCAAGGACTCAAATTCGCCCCTAGTCTAACTATTGGCGTGGTGCACCGGTCAGATAACCAGTCCACCGCGATGCCACTCAAAAATTCACGCGCAGGTGTTTAACTGTAACTCTGTCCGTTCACACCGCACAATAAGTGTGGCGACCAACACAGTGAACAACGCTCAGTCGCAAGGACTCAGTATAGAGTCGCACTCCGATTTGCTCTCGACAGAGGTGCTCCCCCAGTGAAGTACTGAGGAGAGACTTGTTCCTCGCTTTTTGAGTACACGTACGAGCGCACACGCTCTCGTTACGCGTTCTCGCTGCAAGAGCGACAACGGAACGGCCCCTCTCCATGCCAGACGTGAAGGGATCTATCTTTCGATCTCTTCCATTATTCCTTCAGCTCAAGACGTCAGAAATATCGTATGCCAATTAGCATTACTCTTATAAAACGAGAGAATGACGTTTCGTTTAAGGCGACCAATTCGGAAATCTGTAGCATTGGCGTCTGGCATTTGCTGTCTCCCTGTGAAAATCTCTGAAACTGCGTGCTATGTTTGTAAATAATGTGTAGGCTAGGCGCTCCCACACAATGTAGCGGAATTTGCTTTTAAGCCGAACACAGGTTGTTCTTCCTTTCATTCGGGTAAACGCTGTCTGCTCTACGGGCAGTCTGCCGACCGACGTAGGTAGGTTGACTCGTCCTCTGAAGGGACCGGCCCCCCGGCGTGCGGTCCGCCTCTCCCGAACTAAAAGCCCCTGCGACCGCCATGTCTTGAATGTGTGTGTGTGTGTGTACGCCAGCCTCGAGTATTTCAACCTCGGTGCGCACTTGCGATTTACTAGTTATTTGCATATCGTTTACATGAACTCATACAACATTGACTTTATCTTATCGAGTTTTGGTTCGAATGAAGCGTCTTGACGTGCGGAATATGATTGTGAGGGCGGAATATGTAAGCAATGAAGGTCAGGAGACCATGACGTCTTACAACACTGATGAGCCAAAACATTACGACCAACTGCTTAAGGGGAGGTTTACTATCTTTTGGTTCAAAAAAGCGAATTTTTTAAATTGCATTTCTGTATCCATTAGTGTTTAGAATCCACCCCTGAAACGGTTTTTCCGAATACGTAATGTAAATGTTTGTTATTCGCGGTTGAACAAAAAAATCTGACTGAAATCGGCCTTTTTCAGTACCAATTTTTTTCGCGAATTTCGACTTTGTAGCCGCGAAAAATTATTCTATGTGCTTGTCCATGACTAAAATGATAAAATCAAGGAGCTTACGACGTATTACGGCTTGGCAATCCGACGGCATTCCAATTCGGTGGAACAGATGAAGAAGGCAATTTGGGCAACGTATTTCCACAAGCGTTCGGCGGATGACCACCCACAACATCAAAATTGTCCGGCTGAGGAAACTAGTTGGTGCAAGTGGCGCACTGCAGAGGGTACCGGACATCTGGACGAATATCAACACGACCAGCCGCTCTCCAAAGAAGTTCAAAAAGTGATTCATCCGATCTAGCAGGCCGATCTACGAGGCCCTTTCGGAGGACGAGCTATTGTACCGGTGCTTGGGAGGAAACACAAAATTCAAATGATAGTTTGAACGCTTGTGTTTGGAAGTTAGCTCCTCAGCATTTGCATTCTGGCGCGAAGACTGTGAAGACTGCGACTTCCTTGGGAGTGAGCAGCTTCAACGAAGGGTATTCAGCAATTCTGAAGACCATGACAACGATGGACGTCACCCCGGGACTCTATTCGACCCAGTTCGCCACGCATTCGGACGACCACCGGATTCGAGCGACCGAAAACCGCTTGTCACCGGCCGTACGAGCAGCTCTGGAGCAGCGTAGGATGGCCCAGATCGAGCAGAACGCCCACTATGGGGAAGAGGAAGGACTAGTTTATAGACTCAGAATAGCAGATTGAACGTAAGTAGTCAAAACTTCGAACACATTTTTCTAGAAATGACTTTTTTTTCTGTTACGCGATATGGTAACTCCAAATCTACTGAACCTATTGCATGATACTTTGTTTCCGACGAAAATAGCTAAATAGTCTAGGAGTTTATTCCGATCCATAAATATTTTTACTTGGCCGATGAAGTCGAAAGCCGCGAGGGATTAGCCGAGCGTTCTAAGGCGCTGCAGCCATGGACTGTGCGGCTGGTCCCGGTGGAGGTTCGAGTCCTCCATCGGGCATGGGTGTGTGTGTTTGTCCTTAGGATAATTTAAGTTACGTAGTGTGTAAGCTTAGGGACTGATGACCTTAGCAGTTAAGTCCCATAAAATTTCACACTCATTTGAACATTTTTTGAACGAAGTCGATGAAAACACCCAATTTTTTTAAAATGGCTGCCAATTTGTTTCCTATGGTCCAAATAACTTAAGCAAGGTACAATTCCTAAAGAATCTCATATACTTCGCTAGCGTCAATTTGGGCTTCAGACGAGCTGGCTGACCTGTGACGTACCGCGCATGGAGGTCTACGTCGAAATTTTGTTTCGTTCCGACGGCACTTCCGCCTTTGTACTTCGACATTTCCGGTCGAAAAAATTCCAGTTTCTAGAGGAAATATCAATAAACATTTTGACCAAATTTGACATTGATATCTATAACACATCCCGAGAAAAAAATTCTCAAAGAACATGCATTTTTCGGGACAAAGATAGTAAACCGTCCCTTAAAAGCATATTGATCCACTTCTGGGATGCAGTGCAGCAGTGATTGTGTGTGACACGTATTCGACAAGTACATGATGGGTTTCCAGAGGTTTGTGGCACCAGATGCCTACGCACAGGTCATACAATTCCCGTAAATCAAGAGCGGCTGGGTTATGGGCGCCGAGCTGGCACTCGATAGCGTCGCAGTTGGGTTCAGATAAGCCGAATAGGATGGTAAAGACATCAACGTGAGTTTAGTATCATGCTACTCAAACCATTGCAGCAAGATTCTGGTCTTGCGACACGGAGAGTTACCCTGCTGAAAGATGCCACCGCTGTTGAGGAAGACATCAAGCGTAAGGGGCTACAGGTGGTCCCTAATAACGTTCACGTAGTCCACAGCTGTCCTGGTTTCTTAGATTATTACCACTAGGACCCATCGAAACCCAGGTGAATGTCCCCCAAATGGCCAAGCGGTTCTAGGCGCTACAGTCTGGAACCGTGCGACCGCTACGATCTGATGACCTCAGAAGTTAAGTCTCATTGTGCTCAGAGCCATTTGAACAATTTTTTTGTCTTAATTAAAGGTCAATATAATGGTTTACGTGACACTTTCGTGGTTGTTATTAGAATGAAATTATACAAACTGCATAAATATTTTAACAGTTTTTATTGAAGTATTCCCTGAAAAGTATGGTCAGATAATGTATTTCAAGCACCTGACCTGAAGCATTTGTGTGTATTAGAGAACAGAGCACAGCAAAAGATTTTTCTGTCGTTTCCCGGTACCGCAGATCAACAGGAGGCAAAGAGCTCCACACAGACAGAACACTGCCAGTGAGATTGAAAACCGCAGAGAGCACTAGCGGCGTCCGCTGTTCGGGTTTTGTGCGACGAGGGCGCTCCAGCATCCTCTCTGGCGGGAAGCGCGAGGGGTGGGGGCAAAAACAGGCGCCGCTCGTTACGGGCTAGTATCTCTGGTCAGAGATAACGACACCACCGCTCCACCACTAATGAGGAGCCCGGCCACTTGTAGCGCTTCTATCTGGAGAGGAGAGAGAAAAAAAAAAAGATGATGGTGTACGGGAACTAAAGAGAGATGGAGGCAGTGCGCTGCACGAATTTCTCTGAACAGGCCGGTTTTGTTTAAGACGTTGCGTACTCTGTGGGAGATATGCATGACAGTTACCTACTGCAGCCTGTTTAAAAATGTTGGCATGAGTATATGAATCAAAGGTCTATTCTCCCCCCTCCCTCTCCAGTAATAGTCACAGCCATGATGAAGGTCATGATAACTGTTCAACAAATAGTTTAAGTGTTAATATCATGAATGTCTATAATATGCAATTGCAAATGAGAAAAGAATCCTGCAAGTACAAAAAAAATTCATTATTCTTTATATAAATGAAATATCAGCATAAATTCCTTCGAAGAAAACTAGATCACAAGCTAATATGGAGTCAACACAGCCAAAACAAGAAAATTAGTTTGACATGTTTTTCAAATGTATTGCACTGTACTGGCTTGAAGCTTTTTAATTTTTTCCCACTGTTTTTCTTTCTGCAGCAGCACTGAATGATATTTATGGGGAATAAAGAAGGAATAAATAATGTCTTTATTTAGCAAAAACGAACAATTACAAGTATATTGCTTAAGGCACATAACTAGACACTTGGAGAGATTTCTCTAACGAACTTGAAAATCTTGCACTGATTTCTGAGTACATTTTCTCCTTAGGTGAATGTTAGGTTATAATGAGAAAAACTGTTTAATATTTACCACACAAGTAGCTATTATCTAGATTTTCCTTTTGTCTTGAATATGAAGTCAGATTCTGTATTCTGGAATAATGCTCACAACAGACATAATGAAAGATAACGGTAATGCTTGCAAAATGAAAAGAACATTATAAAAGTATTTTAATGGTTCTTTTAGATATTATCTGATTATCTGGGTCTGACGATTAACACCTCCTATTAACAGTGTGTAAGGCAGAGAAGTTCACTGCAAGCTAGTTGCGTCCCTTGTAGTTGAAGCCCAAGTATTTCCATGTGGCAGATGTCACAGTAGGACACGATATGCCGTGTATATCGAGCTAACTACAGTGATTAAGCAGCGGCTACCCACAGTGTATTATTACGTCCAACATCGCTTAAAAATAACAGTGTTCAGTTTCATCACTCGATTGCCTTCTGGAGATGGGATTAATCAGCTAACAGCTTTAAGATGTATAAATAGTTCAGTTAAGCACTGTGAAAATCATTAACCCTTACAGTATTTTTAACTGGAATCGTCATATAGACTCCTGGAAATGGAAAAAAGAACACATTGACACCGGTGTGTCAGACCTACCATATTTGCTCCGGACACTGCGAGAGGGCTGTACAAGCAATGATCACACGCACGGCACAGCGGACACACCAGGAACCGCGGTGTTGGCCGTCGAATGGCGCTAGCTGCGCAGCATTTGTGCACCGTCGCCGTCAGTGTCAGCCAGTTTGCCGTGGCATACGGAACTCCATCGCAGTCTTTAACACTGGTAGCATGCCGCGACAGCGTGGACGTGAACCGTATGTGAAGTTGACGGACTTTGAGCGAGGGCGTATAGTGGGCATGCGGGAGGCCGGGTGGACGTACCGTCGAATTGCTCAACACGTGGGGCGTGAGGTCTCCACAGTACATCGATGTTGTCGCCAGTGGTCGGCGGAAGGTGCACGTGCCCGTCGACCTGGGACCGGACCGCAGCGACGCACGGATGCACGCCAAGACCGTAGGATCCTACGCAGTGCCGTAGGGGACCGCACCGCCACTTCCCAGCAAATTAGGGACACTGTTGCTCCTGGGGTATCGGCGAGGACCATTCGCAACCGTCTCCATGAAGCTGGGCTACGGTCCCGCACACCGTTAGGCCGTCTTCCGCACACGCCCCAACATCGTGCAGCCCGCCTCCAGTGGTGTCGCGACAGGCGTGAATGGAGGGACGAATGGAGACGTGTCGTCTTCAGCGATGAGAGTCGCTTCTGCCTTGGTGCCAATGATGGTCGTATGCGTGTTTGGCGCCGTGCAGGTGAGCGCCACAATCAGGACTGCATACGACTGAGGCACACAGGGCCAACACCCGGCATCATGGTGTGGGGAGCGATCTCCTACACTGGCCGTACACCACTGGTGATCGTCGAGGGGACACTGAATAGTGCACGGTACATCCAAACCGTCATCGAACCCATCGTTCTACCATTCCTAGACCGGCAGGGGAACTTGCTGTTCCAACAGGACAATGCACGTCTGCATGTATCCCGTGCCACCCAACGTGCTCTAGAAGGTGTAAGTCAACTACCCTGGCCAGCAAGATCTCCGGATCTGTCCCCCATTGAGCATGTTTGGGACTGGATGAAGCGTCGTCTCACGCGGTCTGCACGTCCAGCACGAACGCTGGTCCAACTGAGGCGCCAGGTGGAAATGGCATGGCAAGCCGTTCCACAGGACTACATCCAGCATCTCTACGATCGTCTCCATGGGAGAATAGCAGCCTGCATTGCTGCGAAAGGTGGATATACACTGTACTAGTGCCGACATTGTGCATGCTCTGTTGCCTGTGTCTATGTGCCTGTGGTTCTGTCAGTGTGATCATGTGATGTATGTGACCCCAGGAATGTGTCAATAAAGTTTCCCCTTCCTGGGACAATGAATTCACGGTGTTCATATTTCAATTTCCAGGAGTGTATTTTGACGAAGCTGTTAGCGGGTTAATCACATTCAGGTGCTAAACCACTACTGTGAACACTGAACTTTTTCAGTCACCTTGAACCTAATGAATTGTTATGAAAACATTTAAAATGTGCTGCCGCTGTCAATACGTCATTCAAAGAAAGAAAGGACACCGACTAAATGGTAAAACTGAGGAACAAATGTTTACTTATCAAAAAGAGTCTAAATCACAATTTATTTATTATGGTGACCGGTTCCGACCACTACTGTGGTCATCTTCATACCAATGAGTAAGAACCTCCTTCTGCTGGAGATTAGTGATTCTCCAGCAGAAGGAGGTTCTTACTCATTGGTCTGAAGATGACCACAGTAGTGGTCGAAACCGGTCACCGTAATAAATAGTGATCAAGACTCTTTTTGATAAGTATACATTTGTAACACATTGATCACTATCAGTCCCACACTGTATTCAAAGGTGAGGAGCAAATAGCTTTAATGTTGGTATCTCTTTGTTAACTTATAGCTTAATCCATTCAGAGTATAACGATTCGATGATCATTAACTGTTAAGACAGTATATACACTGCAGAGCCAAAGAAACTGGTACACCTGCCTAATATCGTATACGAGCCCCGTGAGCACGCAGAAGTGCCGCAACACGACGTGGCATGGACTCGACTAATAACTGAGGTAGTGCTGGAGGGAACTGACACCATGAATCCTGCAGGACTGCCCATAAATACGTAAGAGTACGAGGGAGTGGAGATCTCTTCTGAACAGCACGTTGCAAGACATCCCAGATATGCTCAGTAATGTGTCAGCGGAGTTTGGTGGCCAGCGGAAGCGTTTAAACTCAGAAGAGTGTTCCTGAAGCCACTCTGTAGCAACTCTGGACGTGTGGGGTGTCGCATTGTCCTGCTGGAATTGGCCAAGTCCGTCGGAATGCACACTGGACACGAATGGATGCAGTCGATCAGACAGGATGCTTACGTACGTGTCACCTGTCAGAGTCGTATCTAGACGTATCAGGGGTCCCATATCACTCCAACTGCACACTCCCCACACCATTAGAGAGCCTCCACCAGCTTTGACAATCTCCTGCTGACATAGAGTCCATGGAGTGTCTATGGAGTCATGAGGTTGTCTCCATACACGTGCACGTTCATGCGCTCAATATAATTTGAAACCAGACCAGGCAACTTGTTTCCAGTCATTAGCAGTCCAATGTCGGTGTTGAGGGGCCCAGGTGAGGTGGAAAGCCTTGTGCCGAGCAGTCATCGAGGCTACACGAGTCGGCCTTCGGCTCCGAAAGCCATTATCGGTGATGGTTTGCACGCTGACACTTGTTGATGGCCCAGCGTTTAAATCTGCAGCAATTTGCGGAAGGGTTGCATTTATGTCACGTTAAACTATTCTCTTCAATCGTCGTTGGTCCCGTTCTTCCAGGATCTTGTTCCGGCCGCAGTGATGTTGGAGATTTGATCTTTTACCGTTTTCCTGATATTCACGGAACATTCGTGATATGGTTGCACGGGAAAATCTCCAGTTCATGGCTACCTCGGAGATGCTGTCTCGCATCGCTCGTGCGCCGATTATAACACCACGCTCAAACCCACTTAAATCTTGATAACCAGCCAGTGTAGCAGCAGTAACCGATCTAAGAACTGCGTCTTATATAGGCGTTGCCGACCGCAGCGCCGTATTCTGCCTGTTTACACATCTCTATATTTGAATGCGCATGGCTGTACCAGTTTCTTTGGCGTTTGAGTGTATATGCTTACAATGAGAATTATACGCGCGCAAGTGATTTTCTTACAGCCGTTTAGGTAAATATGTACATTACGAGAATGATTCACAGGTCTGTGTAGATCACCGCCGAATGCGTTTGTCCCCGAGTGGTCGTGGAGCACAGGGGAAGCGAGACCTATGTTGGTGAAATGTCACGAAAGTGGTTGCCAAGGGGGTGGTGGAGGGGGGGGGGGGTGGTGGGGGCGTACTGCCCGCACGCCAGCTGGTGTCGCGTGACTCCCTCCCTCCGCTTTGCTGTCCCGCTCCACTGGCGGTGGGTCGTCCGGGGAATTCGTGCCTCCCCTCGGTTCAACAGCGACTAAAGTAGCTAGCTATTCACGAGGTCTGCACTCGAAACTGAATGACAGAGTGCAGTGCTTTATCTGAGACCACCACAGGTGGCGTGCCCGAAAGAAATACTGGGCACGGATGATACAGGGTTTTCCACGCGACTATCGCTCCGTGCACGGCAGTGCACCGTACCTATTCAGGGATGCGACAGGAACGATCAGCGGAAGCAAAAATGTCTAGTAAACTCGGGCTCTGGAATGCACTGCTTTAAGAGTTACGCGCACTTCTTCATCTTCGATCCTGTGAAACAAACCTCTTCTGCTGGTAGTTCGATCACAACAAGATAGAGACGTCCAGTAAACAAGGGCTCTGAAGTGTTTACCTTAAGAACTACCGGTTGTACATGACAGTGTTTAAAAAATCCCCGCGCGAAAATGAGATTTTCAGGGTGTCATTTCTCGAGTGCTACCGATCACAAAGATAGGGGGTGAATTGTTCTGGGCAACTCTTTGCCTAGCGACTATTTGTATACCTATCGCAAGAATTGCCGTACTGTAGCTATCCTAGAGTATACGGTCAAAATTTAAGGGGGGTAGGACGTCAAACGGGCCGACTTGGAGCAGGAGAGGCACCGCAGGACATTTTAGATTGCACTGTGTACACCTTTACAAATAAATCCATAAAACTTTGTGAGCATGACCAGGAAGGATTCAGGATTCATACTCATAGCAGTGGAAGCTCAAAACGTAACAAAACACATTTTTTTACATGTGAAATTTCATCATTTTTTCACTTACTACTGGCTGCATTTGTTGCTATAGGTGCACTTTTCTTACTAAGTAAGATGACTTTTGCACAGCATACAAACCATACTTACAGGTGTATGAAACTCTAGAAGTTATTTCATTTATGAAAAAATGAATGAGCTGTTACATTTTAAACTTCATATTTACAAAAAATTCAAGTTTTATAGTTAATTATCTCAATTTTTACCACAGTTTTTAACAGATTTGGGAAATTCTAGCTAATACCAAGTGAAAAAATGATGAAATTTCACATGTAAAAAAAATTGTTTTGTTATGTTTTTGAACTTCCTCTGCTATGTGTGTGAATACTGAATACTCCCTGGTCATTCTAACAAAGTTTTATGAATTTATTTGTAGATGTATAGACAGTGTAAATTAAAATGTCCTTTGGCGCCTCTCCTGCTCCAAGTCGGCTCGTTTCACGTTCTACCCCCCCCCCCCCCCCCGTAAGATAATGATCTAGGACAAACTTGAAATTTTCTTCGTTATCTTCACGAAGAGGTTCAATGCACTTAATATCCGGTCTGAGGCGCAAATGTAGTTTTAACTGACGTTGTAAGAAGGGTTCTGGGGTCCTCGCAAGGTTTCTGACGTTGCCATACTACGCTTCTAGTCGCCATTTTTTTATCAGAAAAAACTGAAGACATCTGTCTCTGTATAACTTCACACTTATATTGTCTTTGTTGACCTGGAAATTATTCGATGGTGCAACCAGCCGGCGTAAGCGCCTTAAGAAGATATTCTGTCATACGAAATTCATTGTTCTTGCTGTAATAATAATAGTGGCGTGTGGCGAGGGCCTTCCGTCGGGTAGACCGCTCGCCTGGTGCAAGTCTTTCGATTTGTCGCCACTTCGGCGACTTGCGCGTTAATCAAACAGAGCGTTTAGTGGTATACTGGAGGTTAACCTGAAAAGGTGCATTTTTACGTAAAGTTGTGTAAAGAAAACTTGCGTTGGATGGGATACAACTTTGTGTTAACCTTATATTTTGCATATTTATTTGTTGTATGTGTCGAATACATTAATGAAGTGCCAATACTATACTCACCTACAGAATTCATTTTATACAAGCACCACTCCCTGGTGTAACAGAGAAAAGAAGGAAACCGGCAGCAAATGTGCCTGTCGGAGCACAAAAAATGCGAATATGTACCTCTTTAAATGTGACTGACAGAAAAGTAGGAAACCAGCTGCCTTCGTCGTCAAAAAAATTAGAGTGCGAGCACACTGAGTGTTTTTGATTCTGAAAGAGATTTCTAGAGGGACAGTTATGGTGGAAGACAGAAAGTGGCTGTGTGTGAGAGAGACAGATTAACAGTAGTATTGGGAGCAAAACAGAGAGCAGATACTGATACTCAGTGAGAGTGAGTCAAAAACAAAATAGGAATGACTGGAGACAGAAGCAGAGGGAGCAAAGAAAGAGAAGACAGTGGAAATGGAAAAGAGCAAGGAATGGAGCCCAGACATAAGCTGGGGAAGGGGTGTCTGGACCGCCGCAGACTGGCTAACTTGAACACGAAAAAATTTTTCGACTATACCTACGTGTTAAAGTTCCTCGATCTGGGAGATAAAACCCCAGTTCAAATGGCTAAATGGCTCTGAGCACTATGGGACTTAACAGTGGAGGTCATCAGTCCCCTAGAACTTAGAACTACTTGAACCTAACTAACCTAAGGACATCACACACACCCATGCCCGAGGCAGGATTCGAACCTGCGACGGTAGCGATCGCGCGGTTCCAGACTGTAGCGTCCAGAACCGCTCGGCCACCTCGGCCGGCGCATCCTCAGTGATTACGAAGGAAGGCAGTGGTGGTGGTAAAGAAAGACAGCCGATTGTAACTGAGAAAGGAAGACATAGCAGTAAAGGGAGAGGAAAACAATGAGACAAAGACGATATCAGTGAGACAGAGAGGCAGTGAATGTGGAAGAAAAGAAGCCAGTGGTAAGGAAGAGTGAGAGGAAAGGATGAAGACAGCGACAGTGGGAAAGACAGGGGGAAGAGACTGTGGGAGAGAGACATGTGTAGAAACTTGCAGCGAGACAG
Source organism: Schistocerca cancellata (assembly GCF_023864275.1). Classification (NCBI taxonomy): domain Eukaryota; kingdom Metazoa; phylum Arthropoda; class Insecta; order Orthoptera; family Acrididae; genus Schistocerca; species Schistocerca cancellata. Next base: position 15,696,862 of record NC_064637.1, read on the forward strand.
AGGTGTTGAGTATGGAGGCTTAACTGAGAAGAAAGACTGGGTAAAAGGGTGTATAATGTACCGTGTTAAGAAAGTACAAATATGCTCACATGCCAAAATTTTTGGTGATGAGGACTGAATGAGGATCGGGCTCCTAGACACCACTTTTGTGTCGTTCTTTTAAAGAGGAGTATATTCATCTTTGTCATGCTCCGATAGGATCATGTGTGAGCTTGTTATGAGTATGAAGTTATTAAAATCACCATGCATTAAAGTGTTTCACGCAAAAAAAAAAGACTGGTTGTGCAAGGACTGAGGGAACGACTAATATTTTTCCGTAAGTGGTATTTGCTGGACTGATTTTCTGAAGATAATTCGCCGGTGCGTTGCTCCGAGCATGCCAGTGTCCGCATATCGCGCTGTACGTGGCTCCACGCGCTATACGAGCTCTCGTGCGCCTCGGCATTTCCTTCGCGGGGGACGTGGATTGGCTGAGTGCCTTAGCGACGCCGGGGTCTCTCAGACACACTCGCTGCGTGCCCCGTGGCAAGTGAGGAAGCTCGGCTGCCGCCCTGCGCTAATCGAGTTGTGCCGTATTGTAGGCGGCGCGTCGCACGGCAGGCCGGTTTAATCAGCCGCCCCCGACCCGCTCCGGGATATTAGCCGGGACCCACAGCTGCGTCACGTGACGGCGGGGACACCTCCACGAGGTCTGCACTTGCTGCAGTGAACGGCAGAAACAGCTGCTGCTTTTCCTCCATTTCCGCCACGTCACAAACATTCTTACCAACTGCGCGTCTTCCCGCCCAGCCTCGCACCAGACGTCCTCTGAAAGTAGAAAAACTGCACGCAAGGCTAGGTTCTTACAAGGGAACCTCCCCATCGCACCCCCCTCAGATTTAGTTATAAGTTGGCACAGTGGATAGGCCTTGAAAAACTGAACACACATCAATCGAGGAAACAGGAAGAAATTGTATGGAACAATGATAAAAAAAAGCAAAATATACAAACTGAGTAGTCCATGCGCATGATAAGCGACTTCATGGAAAGCGGAGTCTAAGGAGCGCCGTGGTCCTGTGGTTAGCGTGAGCAGCTGCTGAACGAGAGGTCCTAGGTTCAAGTCTTCCCTCAACTGAAAAGTTAACTTTCTTTATTTTCGCAAAGTTATGATCTGTCTCTTCGTTCATTGACGTCTCTGTTCACTGTAATAAGTTTAGTGTCTGTGTTTTGCGACCGCACCGCAAAACCGTGCGATTAGTAGACGAAAGGACGTGCCTCTCCAATTGGAACCGATAACATTTGATAGCAAGGTCATAAGTCAACCGATTCCTCCACAGGAAAACACGTCTGATATATTCTATACGACACTGGTGACGGCATGTGCGCCACATAATTGTCTGAAAATAAAAAATTAAAATTTTCACTCGAGGGAAGTTTTTAACCAAAGACCTTTCGTTCTACAGCTGCTCACGCTAACCACGAGACCACGGTGCTCCTGAGCTCACATTATTCTTGATGTTGCGTATCTTGCACATAGACTACTCAGTTTGTATAATTTGCTTTTTTTTTTCATATTTCCACACAACTTCTTCCTGTTTTCTCGATTGATCTGTGTTCAGTTTTTCAAGGCCTATCCACTGTGCCAACTTATAACTAAATCGGAGGGGGGTGCGATAGGGAGATTCCCTTGTTAGTTTACTGCAAGCCGTCTTCCTTTAGGAAACCATAAGACTGTTACCTCCTGAAGGCGCTCTTTAGAATATGAGGGAGTGCCAGACTCGTGCCGACTGTCCCTCCTTTCCTTGCCTCAGTTCACAGTTCAGTCACAGGGCAGCTGTCAGTTGTAAATGTACAGTAGTTACCCCCCCCCCCTCCCCGTTGTGGCCAGGTGTGACGACTTTCGGCCGAAGTGGCCGTGCGGTTCTAGGCGCTGCAGTCTGGAACCGCGAGACCGCTACGGTCGCAGGTTCGAATCCTGCCTCGGGCATGGATGTATGTGATGTCCTTAGGCTCTGAGCACTATGGGACTTAACAGTGGAGCTCATCAGTCCCCTAGAACTTAGAACTACTTAAACCTAACTAACCTAAGGACAGCACACACATCCATGCCTGAGGCAGGATTCGAACCTGCGACCGTAGCATGATGTCCTTAGGTTAGTTAAGTTTAACTAGTCCTAAGTTCTAGGGGACTAGTGACCTCAGAAGTTGAGTCCCATAGTGCTCAGAGCCATTTGAACCATTTTTGTGGCGACTTTCATGTAGTGAACACAGTCAACATCATTAGCACTAGAGGTTGACTGCTTTCTACGTTGCACCGACCACTGGAGCACTGCCTTGCCTGTCCCAGATCCAGCATCCTTCCTCTTCCCACAAACTCACTCAAACCATAGGGAAAGACAAGGAAGACGTTCACCACGTTAAATACTCGTATATTTAATATGAAGTTAGTTGTAAGACAATATGTAGAGCGAATGAAATCCAGTTCACTTTAATGAAAGGTTACTATTATTCTGCCCATCATTACGAGGTGCATTCAAGTTCTAAGGCCTCCGATTTTTTTTCTCCGGACTGGAAAGAGATAGAAACATGCGCATTGTTTTGAAATGAGGCCGCGTTCATTGTCAATACGTCCCAGAGATGGCAGCACCGTACGGCAGATGGAATTTTACCGCCAGCGGCGAGAATGAGAACTGTTTTAAGTACTTAAAATGGCGACGTTTTCCTTACTTGATCAGCGTGCAGTCATTCGTTTTCTGAATTTGCGTGGTGTGAAACCAATTGAAATTCATCGACAGTTGAAGGAGACATGTGGTGATGGAGTTATGGATGTGTCGAAAGTGCGTTCGTGTGTGTGACAGTTTAATGAAGGCAGAACATCGTGTGACAACAAACCGAAACAACCTCGGGCTCGCACAAGCCGGTCTGACGACACGATCGAGAAAGTGGAGAGAATTGTTTTGGGGGATCGCCGAATGACTGTTGAACAGATCGCCTCCAGAGTTGGCATTTCTGTGGGTTCTGTGCACACAATCCTGCATGACGACCTGAAAATGCGAAAAGTGTCATCCAGGTGGGTGCCAGGAATGCTGACGGACGAATGCTGCCAAGCAATGTTGACGCACAACGACAGCATGAATGGGACTTTCTTTTCGTCGGTTGTGACAATGGATGAGACGTGGATGCCATTTTTCAATCCAGAAACAAAGCGCCAGTCAGCTTAATGGAAGCACACAGATTCACTGCCACCAAAAAAATTTCGGGTAACCGCCAGTGCTTAAAAAATGATGGTGTCCATGTTCTGGGACAGCGAGGGCGTAATCCTTACCCATTGCGTTCCAAAGGGCACTACGGTAACAGGTGCAACCTACGAAAATGTTTTGAAGAACAAATTCCTTCCTGCACTGCAACAAAAACGTCCGGGAAGGGCTGCGCGTGTGCTGTTTCACCAAGACAACGCACCCGCACATGGAGCTAACGTTACGCAACAGTTTCTTCGTGATAACAACTTTGAAGTGATTCCTCATGCTCCCTACTCACCTGACCTGGCTCCTAGTGACTTTTGGCTTTTTCCAACAATGAAAGACACTCTCCGTGGCCGCACATTCACCAGCCATGCTGCTATTGCCTGAGCGATTTTCCAGTGGTCAAAACAGACCCCTAAAGAAGCCTTCGCCGCTGCCATGGAATCATGGCGTCAGCGTTGTGAAAAATGTGTACGTCTGCAGGGCGATTACGTCGAGAAGTAACGCCAGTTTCAGTGAGTAGTTAATTAGAAAAAAAATCGGAGGCCTTAGAACTTGAATGCACCTCGTAATTAGTGTGTTATTCTTATATTAAACGACGCCATAACTGGGTAATAGAACCCTCTGTGTCTGCAAGTGTCTCGTAATAGTCAAAAGAGCTTGCTCAGGAAAATTAAGACCAGAGAGATGAAGATCATGAGTAGAACACTGAGACCCATAAGAGAAGAAAAAGGAGTGAGCAGAAACCAGGATAACGGCGAGCTATACATACAGCAGGCTGACCTCATCACGTGTGTAAGGAAAGGGTGACTGGCCTTCCACGGACACTTGACCAGAATGGATCCCAAAAGACTCACCCACAGTGACACATAGCGAGACCACCTCCAGCAAATGGATTGTATCAGGTCGGATCTGTAACCATTTCAGATCCAACTGCAGAAAACACAAGACCGACTGTGGATGCAGCATCCTGTCATACCAGTTAGAAGAGCACAGGGACCAAGATCGATGAGAGAAAGTTGGCTCACAGCCAGAAAATGGAGGAATACCGGGAGTAGAGAAGAATGGATTCTTTACAGCCACCGTGGCGCTCAGTCGGCCCTTGGGCGTGCTGCGTTGCGACAGGGTGCGCTCCTCACACAAACAGTCATCATCTCCGAACTGTTGATGATGATGGCATTGAAACAGAGGATGACAAGCGTAAAGCTGAAATACTAAACACCTTTTTCCAAAGCTGTTTCACAGAGGAAGACCGCACTGCAGTTCCTTCTCTAAATCCTCGCACCAACGAAAAAATGGCTGACATTGAAATAAGTGTCCAAGGAATAGAAAAGCAACTGGAATCACTCAACAGAGGAAAGTCCACTGGACCTGACGGGATACCAATTCGATTCTACACAGAGTACGCGAAAGAACTTGCCCCCCTTCTAACAGCCGTGTACCGCAAGTCTCTAGAGGAACGGAAGGTTCCAAATGATTGGAAAAGAGCACAGGTAGTCCCAGTCTTCAAGAAGGGTCGTCGAGCAGATGCGCAAAACTATAGACCTATCTCTCTGACGTCGATCTGTTGTAGAATTTTAGAACATGTCTTTTGCTCGAGTATCATGTCGTTTTTGGAAACTCAGAATCTACTATGTAGGAATCAACATGGATTCCGGAAACAGCGATCGTGTGAAACCCAACTCGCTTTATTTGTTCATGAGACCCAGAAAATATTAGATACAGGCTCCCAGGTAGATGCCATTTTCCTTGACTTCCGGAAGGCGTTCGATACAGTTCCGCACTGTCGCCTGATAAACAAAGTAAGAGCCTACGGAATATCAGACCAGCTGTGTGGCTGGATTGAAGAGTTTTTAGCAAACAGAACACAGCATGTTGTTCTCAATGGAGAGACATCTACAGACGTTAGGGTAACCTCTGGCGTGCCACAGGGGAGTGTTATGGGACCATTGCTTTTCACAATATATATAAATGACCTAGTAGATAGTGTCGGAAGTTCCATGCGGCTTTTCGCGGATGATGCTGTAGTATACAGAGAAGTTGCAGCATTAGAAAATTGTAGCGAAATGCAGGAAGATCTGCAGCGGATAGGCACTTGGTGCAGGGAGTGGCAACTGACCCTTAACATAGACAAATGTAATGTATTGCGAATACATAGAAAGAAGGATCCTTTATTGTATGATTATATGATATCGGAACAAACACTGGTAGCAGTTACTTCTGTAAAATATCTGGGAGTATGCGTGCGGAACGATTTGAAGTGGAATGATCATATAAAATTAATTGTTGGTAAGGCGGGTACCAGGTTGAGATTCATTGGGAGAGTCCTTAGAAAATGTAGTCCATCAACAAAGGAGGTGGCTTACAAAACACTCGTTCGACCTATACTTGAGTATTGCTCATCAGTGTGGGATCCGTACCAGATCGGGTTGACGGAGGAGATAGAGAAGATCCAAAGAAGAGCGGCGCGTTTCGTCACAGGGTTATTTGGTAACCGTGATAGCGTTACGGAGATGTTTAACAAACTCAAGTGGCAGACTCTGCAAGAGAGGCGCTCTGCATCGCGGTGTAGCTTGCTCGCCAGGTTTCGAGAGGGTGCGTTTCTGGATGAGGTATCGAATATATTGCTTCCCCCTACTTATACCTCCCGAGGAGATCACGAATGTAAAATTAGAGAGATTAGAGCGCGCACAGAGGCTTTCAGACAGTCGTTCTTCCCGCGAACCATACGCGACTGGAACAGGAAAGGGAGATAATGACAGTGGCGCGTAAAGTGCCCTCCGCCACACACCGTTGGGTGGCTTGCGGAGTATAAATGTAGATGTAAATGTAGATGTAGATGTAGATGTTGCACTACTCAGATTCGGTTCCATACACAATAGGTGTGCCCAGCGACTGGGTTTGTTGGAAACTGAGAAATGTACAGCAATCAGTCGCTAATAATCTCTCTTTCAGATCTAGCTAGATTGCAATTACTGTGTTCCTATCGTCAGGATGGTAAGGTGCAAGTCAAATGGTCATTATCACTTGCCTGCAGAAATGTCCCCTACTAGAACATCCACATTAAGATTCAGTTCATACTCTCTGTACATAATAACACAATACTGTGAAATGTGATCATATCCTTGAGAGGCACGCACATGCCTTTCTCATTCTGTGGCATCAAGCAGTCAGGCCTGCAAGATGAGTGGTCTGCCAAGCGAGTGGATTTATTCGTGTTTCTCAATGACTGATTATGACCTCTAGTACTCACAATTAAGGTACAAATTATTCTCATGTTTGAACATTACGCAACGGAAACGGATAACGCACATCTGACTATTAGGAATTTACACAACTCTGATCGTTCACTACGCTCTGGCAATACCACATTTTGTTTCTTACCCAACGGCTTTGATCAACACGTCGCCATCGCACTGATTATGAATGGCGCACAAATTATAAATTCTGGATGTCATGACTACACACTATTCGAAGAACAAGGCCACCAATCTTTTTCATTTCACTATCTTTTTTATTCCGATAAATTCTATTCAAAGATAACCTAAATACACCATTACATTTTCTACAACAATTGCACATGAGAAACTCCGCCCAGTGGGCATGGCTTTACATTGGTGATTCTCTATCGTATGGTCTCGTAATTATCTAACACTACAGTGCACTTTCTGGATAGGATGGTGGATCTTTTGCTATATCTCACGCTTCGACTCTCACACCCATCATCACGAAAATTTCCTCCAGACCGAGCGATACAAAAAGGAACATGCATAACCCACTGCCTCTGAACCTATCTTGCTACTCTCCCATGCAAACTACACATACTTAACTTACATGAAATACACCACACCGGCAACATGGAATACATCACAAAGAATAGTCACAACGTTAGAATCACTTCACTTTCAGCTTTCCCACTTCAATTAGTATTCATCCGAGTTCCACACGACGCTGCCCCACTTCGTTACTTTTCTTTCCTACTACGAACTCTGGAGGATATATGGACGTCTTCCTGTGCAAAGCAAGCCAAGTGGCGTTGCTGGATAGACGGCTGACTCACTTTGCTTCTCTCTCAGAGTATTAGAGTTTGAATCTAGCGTCACACGGAAACATAACGCGCAAAAGTAATATTAAGATCATATACGTCACACACGCAAGTCCTCAACTGATACCTTGGACGAGTACTTCTCTTTATCCTTTGTCTAATACACAGATTGAGACTCACACAGTACTCACCTCGTGGAACTGCTCGTCTCAAATTTCAAGTCCTGCACACGCCATTTCTTAAATATTTCCAACTTATAGTACACACGCCAGTAAATCAGCTAACTTTAGCACTCAGAATAATGTCAGCTTAGTACTAGCACTCGCAAGTATTTCAACTTATTGCTACATGTGGTTTCATTGTTACCGTTGGTCACTTCCGAAGATTACTATGATCCCCTTAATATTACCTGCCTGTCATTTAATTCTCCCCCCAAAAGTTCCTGAAATAGAGAAATAATTATTCCAAACAACTCTTAAGTATTTCACATGCATACCATCTCTCCACTCTTTTGTCTTTACGGAGCACACCTAAGACAGGTCTTACCAACACTAGATCCAGCGCCAGAGTGCTGAAACATGGCCGTTCTTCAGGTCCTCTCGCACCTCTGCCGAGGTGGGGGAGCACCATGCTACCGTATTGGTCAGCCACATTTCAGGCGCTCAAAGCTCAGGTAAATTTCATCTCTTTGGTTCCACCAAAGGTGACCAAAAGACCGTCTCAAAGATGATCATATATTCACATTCACTATCTGCGGTTAGCAGACGGACCATACATTCATTCATTTCGCAGATCTCACCAAATTGGATGTAGGGATTTATTTTGTGGGAGTGCACATGTGATCAATTAAATGAATAAATTGTCCTTCATTACTACACTGGTATCCCGCTTCGGTGTATTAATTGAAATTGAGTTATTATTACAAAAAATATGTTGTTCTGACAAGAATAACGAAGAATGTTGTACCTATTTTCAATGTCGGGCGGTACTGTACCCTTTCATCCTTCCACAGGCAGTGTCTTCTTAAGCAGGATAAGGCGACCGCTCCTTAACCATGAAAAACATCCACATATCACGATACCATGTCGTCCCTACTTCACTGTTCCCACTACATCTGATTGCAGGTAACGGTCCCCAGGTATTCGCCAAACATAACGCGACTCAACACTCCAAGCAACTCGTTTCCAGTCTTCCACAGCTCAGTGCCGTTGTTCTCGCGTCGCTTAGCTCTCACTACAGAAACGTGGGCTGCTCCGCCGCTGTTCCCCCCTCTCTTCACCTCCCTACTTACAGCCATTGTGCCACCTCGACAGCTAGTAGCACTTTACGAGGTCTGTTAAAAAAATTCCGGAACTTTGTCCACAAAATTTTTGTACGCTTACCTTTTACTTATTGTGCACGGTCTACATCTACATCTACGTGATTGCTCTGCTATTCGCAAATAATGTCCCTGGCAGAGGGTTCAATGAACCGCCTTCAAGCTCTCTCTCAACCGTTTGAACGGCGCGCGGGAAGAACGAGTACTTAAATTTTTCCGTGCGAGCGCTGATTTATCTTATTTTATCGTGATGATCATTTCTCCCTATGTACGTGGGTGTCAAAAGAATGTTTTCGCTATCGGAAGAGAAAACTGGTGACTGAAATTTCATGAGAAGATCAGGTCGCAACGAAAAACGCCTTTGTTTTCATGATTGCCACTCCAATTCACGTATCATGTCTGAGGCACTACCCCTCTACTTCGTGATAATAGAAAACGAACTGTCCTTCTTTGTACGTTTTCGACGTCATTCGTCACTCCCATCTGATGCGGATCCCACACCGTACAGCAATACTCCAGAACAGGGCGGACAAGCGTGGTGTAAGCAGTCTCTTTAGTAGACCTGTTGCATCTTCTTTGTGTTCTACCATGAATCGCAGTCTTTGGTTTGCTCTACCCACAACATTATCTATGTGATCGTTCCAGTTTAGTTTATTTGTGATTGTAATCCCTAAGTATTTACTTGAATTTACAGCCTTCACATTTGTATTATTTATCGCGTAATCGAAATTTAGCTGATTTCTTTTAGTACTCATGTGAATAACGTCACACTTTTCTTTATTCACGGTCAATTTCCACTTTTCGCACCATACAGATGTTTTATCTAAATAATTTTGCAAGTCGTTTTGATCATCTGATGACTTTACAAGATAGAAAATGACAGCATCATCTAAAACAATCTAAGAGGGCTACTGAGATTGTCTCCTGTGTCGTTAATATAGATCAAGAACAATAGAGGACCTATAACACTTCCTTTGGGAACGCCGGATATTACTTTTGTTTTACTCGATGACTTTCTGACAGGAAATCACGAATCCAGTCGCACAACTGAGGCGATATCCCATGCGCACGCAGTTTGGTTAGAAGACGCTTGTGAGGAACGGTATCGAAAGCCTTCTGGAAATATAGAATCAATTTTACATCTCCTGTCAGTAGTAACTGAGTATAAAGAGCTAGTTGTGTTCCAGTTGTGTTTCTGAACCCGTGCTGACTACGTGTCAATAAATCGTTTTCTTCGAGGTTATTGGTAATCATTGAACACAGTATATGTTCGAAAATCCTACTGCAAATCGACGTTAGTGATATGGGCCTGTAATTCAGCGGATTACTCCTATTTCGTTTTTTGGGTATTGGTGTGACATGAGCAATTTTCCAGTCTTTAGGTACGGATCTTTCTGTGTGCGAGCGGTTGTATATAATTGCTGAATATGGACCAATTTTATCAGCGTACTCTGAAAGGAACCCGACTGGGATATAATTTGGAGCGGAGGCATTGCCTTTATTAAGGGATTTAAACTGCTCTGCTACACCGAAGATATCTATTCCTAAGTTTCTCATCTTGGCAGTTGTCCTTGATTGAAATTCAGGAATATTCACTTTGTCTTGCTTGGTGAAGGAGTTTCGAAAAACCGTGTTTAATAACTCCGCTTTTGTGGCACTGTGGTCTCCACAACTGAGACACGGCTCCACTTTGAGAAGCAGTCTCGGGACGCCTTTGCTGGATCGAGCGAAGGGCCGCCTGCGAATTTTCTTTTATTTCGACTATCGTTGCAAATCTTTGTCCTTTCAACTGAGTTTTCAACTTTGGAAATAAAAAAAGTCCGCAGGGGTCAGGTCTGGAGAGTACTGGGGATGAGGCAGCAGAGTGATTTCGTGACCCTCCTCCTGCTCTTCCCACAGTGGTCCGCGAAGCAAAGGGCTCCTACTTTTGACACGTGGTCGCATTAGTGGGACTTGGGCAGTGAATGTCAACTTTCTACAACAGGCTTGCTGGAAGCGGAAGTCTTCCAGGGTACAACACTCTCCCCTACTGACACTGTACCAGTCTACATTATATGCAATATAAAATCATGAGTGTCTGACATGCTGCAAAACTTCTTTTTCCATCATCACAACATACCCATAAACAAGTTGCGAAAGTAAAATTCTGTGTACCGACAAGACAGAAAATCCTAGGAAGTTCTGGTCTTACGTTAAATCAGTAAGTCGATCGAAACAGCATATCCAGACACTCTGGGATGATAATGGCATTGAAACAGAGGATGACACGCGTAAAGCTGAAATACTAAACACCTTTTTCCAAAGCTGTTTCACAGAGGAAGACCGCACTACAGTTCCTTCTCTAAATCCTCCCACGAACGAAAAAATGGCTGACATCGAAATAAGTGTACAAGGAATAGAAAAGCAAGTGAAACCACTCAACAGAGGAAAGTCCACTGGACCTGACGGGATACCAATTCGATTCTACACAGAGTACGCGAAAGAACTTGCCCCCCTTCTAACAGCCGTGTACCGCAAGTCTCTAGAGGAACGGAAGGTACCAAATGATTGGAAAAGAGCACAAGTAGTTCCAGTTTTCAAGAAGTGTCTTCGAGCAGATGCGCAAAACTACAGGCCTATATCTCTGACATCGATCTGTTGTAGAATTTTAGAACATCATTTTGCTCGCATATCATATTTCTGAAAACCAAGAATCTACTCTGTAGGAATCAACATGGATTCCGGAAACAGCGATCGTATGAGACACAACTCGCTTTATTTGTTCATGAGACCCAGAAAATATTAGATACGGGATCCCAGGTAGATGCCATTTTCCTTGACTTCCGGAAAGCGTTCGATACAGTTCCGCACTGTCGCCTGATAAACAAAGTAAGAGCCTACGGAATATCAGACTAGCTGTGTAGCTGGATTGATGAGTTTTTAGCAAACAGAACACAGCCTGTTGTTATCAATGGAGAGACGTCTACAGACGTTAAGGTAACTTCTGGCGTGCCACAGGGGAGTGTTATGGGACCACTGCTTTTCACAATATATATTAATGACCTAGTAGATAGTCGAGAGTTCCATGCGGTTTTTCGCGGATGATGCTGTAGTATACAGAGAAGTTGCAGCATTAGAAAATTGCAGCGAAATGCAGGAAGATCTGCAGCCGATAGGCACTTGGTGCAGGGAGTGGCAACTGACCCTTAACTTAGACAAATGTAATGTATTGCGAATGCATAGAAAGAAGGATCCTTTATTGTATGATTATATGGTAGCGGAACAAACACTGGTAGCAGTTACTTATGTAAAATATCTGGGAGTATGCGTACGGAACGATTTGAAGTGGAATGATCGTCTAAAATTAATTGTTGTTAAGGCGGGTGCCAGGTTGAGATTCATTGGGAGAGTCCTTAGAAAATGTAGTCCATCAACAAAGGAAGTGGCTTACGAAACACTCGTTCGACTTATACTTGAGTATTGCTCATCAGTGTGCGATCCGTACCAGGTCGGGTTCACAGAGGAGATAGAGAAGATCCAAAGAAGAGCGGGCGTTTCGTCACAGGGTTATTTGGTAAGCGTGATAGCGTTACAGAGATATTCAGCAAAGTGGTAGACTCTGCAAGAGAGGCGCTCTGTACCGCGGTGTAGCTTGCTGTCCAGGTTTCGAGAGAGTGCGTTTCTGGATGAGGTATCGAATAGATTGCTTCCCCCTACTTATACCTCCCGAGAAGATCACAAATGTAAAATTAGAGAGATTCGAGCGCGCACGGAGGCTTTCCGGCAGTCGTTCTTCCCGCGACTGGAACAGGAAAAGGAGGTAATGACAGTGACACGTAAAGTGCCCTCCGCCACACACCGTTGGGTGGCCTGCGGAGTATGAATGTAGATGAAGATGTAGTGGCAGAGAGAGAAAGAGAGAGAGAGAGAGAGAGAGAAAGTAGAGGAGGAAACACTGCGTGTAGCTTATGACGCTATAAAATTAAACGTGGATACGTAGCGACAGTCCATTAGCTTTTCACGTCGCGACGTTGGCAGCACTGCTTATCGCATATTAATTCACCCCGGCAGCTGCCGGCGTCTGCTGTTGACGGTGGCGGCTCGGAGATTGCCGGGGCGTTCGTATCGGGGAGGGTGGGTAGGATGGGGAGAAGCGAGTCCGCAGAAAAGCGATTAAAGAAAAAAAAAAGTGGTTTGGCGGAAGAGGGGAGACGTGTCGCAGCTCGGAAAATTCTGCGGGAAAGCGACGTCGCCGGCCCAGCGGAGGGGAGACCGTGGAAATTTTTAACGACGCCCGCAAGGCACAGTCGCACCCGGCGAGTTGAGTTTTTGTCTCGCTCTTTGTTTGTGTTTTCCTTCCCCGCACTCTGCGCCTCCTTTATCCGAGAAGAACAGCACACACAGGAACGGCGCGGGTAGAAAAAAAAAAAGATCCGCCAGCGGATCCGCAGATTAATTCCGACGTAACAACTCCGAACCGTTAGTGCGTAGCGGCAAACTGCGCCGAAGCTGTATCGCGAACTTTTGACTTACGAGAGGCTCTTGTTAAAAAAAGGCCTCGAGGATGTCGAGGTGATCAGTTTTAAATTCGCATTTATTTCAGCTTGCGACGAAGCAACTGTTGAGCTGCAGGCAGTCCCCTAACGTAAGGGGCGATCAAGAAGTTTCCGTTCGAAGACAGTAAACTATAGACCTTAGTAGTGACAAATTTCAACTTCATACTTCTACCCGTTACTGAAACAAAGTGTATCTCAGCAGGAGGTCGGAGACTCAGGCTTTCGGATGACCAGTGACAGTTTTTTCCTGTTATATATCGGGTGATCAAAAAGTCAGTATACATTTGAAAACGGAATAAATCACGGAATAATGTAGATAGAGAGGTACAAATTGATGCACATGCTTGGAATGACATGGGGTTTTATTAGAACCAAAAAAAAAAATACAAAACTTAAAAAAATGTGTGGCAGATGGCGCTTCATCTGATCAGAATAGCAACAATTAGCATAACAAAGTAAGAGAAAGCAAAGATGACGTTCTTTACAGGAAATGCTCAATATGCCCACCATCATTCCTCAACAATAGCTGTAGTCGAGGAATAATGTTGTGAACAGCACTGTAAAGCATGTCCGGAGCTATCGTGAGGCATTGGCGTCGGATGTTGTCTTTCAGCATCCCTAGAGATGTCGGTCGATCACGATACACTTGCGACTTCAGGTAACCCCAAAGCCAATAATCGCACGGACTGAGGTCTGGGGACCTGGGAGGCCAAGCATGACGAAAGTGGCGGCTGAGCACACGATTATCACCAAACGACGCACGCAAGAGACATTTCACGTGTCTAGCAATATTTTTTTTTTTATTCTAATAAAACCGCATGTCATTCCAAGCACGTGTGTCAATTTTTACCTCTCTATCGACATTATTCTGCGGTTTATTAAGTTTTCAAATTTGTACTGACTTTCCGATCACCCGGTAGTTACAAATTCAGTGTTTTCGGACTTTTTTCGTTTACCTATACTGGCTAAATCTTGCTTCTTCACAAATTTCAGGATTCTGCGCTAACGGTAAGATTTTGATGAGTGACTTTTCGTATATCAAAATACACTCAAGAGCCAAAGAAACTAGTACACCTACTTAATATCGTGTAGGGCACCGGCGAGCTCGCTGAAGTGCAGCAACACGACGTCGCATGGACTCGACTAATGTCTGAAGTAGTGCTGGAGGGAACTGACACCATGAATCCTTCAGGGCTATCCATAAATCCGTAAGAGTACGAGGGGGTGGCGATCTGTTCTGAACGGCGCGTTGCAATGCACCCCAGATATGCTCAACAGTGTTGATGTCTGGGGAGTTTGGTGGCCAGCGGAAGAGTTTCACCTCAGAAGAGTGTGCCTGGAGCCACTCTGTAGCAATTCTGGGCGTGTGGGGTGTCACATTGTCCTGCTGGAATTGCCCAACTCTGCCGGAATGCACAATGGACATGAATGGATGCAGGTTGTCAGACAGGATGCTTACGCACGTGTCGCCTGTCAGAGTCGTATCTTGACGTATCAGGGGTCCCATATCACTCCAAGTGCACACGGCCCATACCTTTACAGAGCCTTCACCAGCTTGAACATTCTCCTGCTGACATACAGGGTCCATGGAGTCATGAGGTTGTCTCTATACCCGTACACGTCCATCGGCGTTGACGGGCCCAGGCAAGACGTAAAGCTCTGTGTCGTGCAGTCATCAAGGGTACACGAGTGGGTCTTCGGCTCCGAAAGCCCATGGAAATGATGTTTCGTTGAATGGTTTGCACGCTGACACTCATAGACGGCCCAGCACAGAAATCTCAAGCAATTTCCGAAGGGTTGAACGATTCTCTTCAGTCGTCGTTGATCCCGTTCTTGCAGCATCTTTTCCCGGCCGCAGCAATGTCGGAGATTTCCCGCATTAGTGATAGTCACGGTACAATCGTGAAATGATCCTACGGGAAAATACCTACTTCATCGATACTTCGGAAATGTTGTGTTCCATCGCTCGTGCGCCGACTATAACACCACGGTCACACTCATTTAAAACTTGATAATCGACCATTGTAGCTGCAGTAACCGATCTAACAACTGTGCCAGATATTTGTTGTCTTATATAGGCATTGCCGACCGCAGCGCCGTATTCTGCCTGTTTACATATCTCTGCATTTGAATGCGCGTGCATATACCAGTTTCTTTGGCGCTTCAGTGTATTTCCCAAATGAAAAAAAGTGTCAGAAATTCCTTTGGTCAGGGATTCATCAATGTCAGCGGCCGCGCGGGATTAGCCGAGCTGTCTAGGCGCTGCAGTCACGGACTGTGCGGCTGGTCCCGGTGGAGGTTCGAGTCCTCCCTCGGGCATGGGTGTGTGTGTGTTTGTCCTTAGGATAATCTAGGTTAAGTAGTGTGTATGCTTAGGGACTGATGACCCTAGCAGTTAAGTCCCATAAGATTTCACACACATTTGAACATTTTTGAACGTCAGGGGCTCAGTCAATAGGCAGGAATGCACAATTCATAAATGTAAATAAAAATGAATTTTCAACACAAGGTAAGGATTTGTTAAATATCATTCATACCATTCACATACCAGAGGTACAGTTAATGAGGGCAGACTTTTTTCACTCTTCTAAACCTCGTATTTTCTGAAAAGATGGCAACGGTGCCACAGTTTCTGCCGAAATGCGCAGAGCAGGGATTGTCTTCAGCAAGCTTCAAGACGGTGTAGGCAACCCGCATTACGGCTTCACGGCAGATGCTGTGGCACCTCTACAGTTTCTTAAACTCTAAGTATTCCAGTGCGTGTAAGGTTTACAGCAGTGAAACGATGTCTGCGATAAGTAATTATACATATAGATTTCTTTTCGGTAGAAAAAACATACATGTGCGATTAAAAAAGAAACGCAACTATTTGTTGAAAGTAATGTTCATGTAATGTTACTTGTAGGGGCAGTGCATTCCTGCCGATGTGAGAGCCCCCGACGTAAGTACATCCCTGTGCAACCGCATTTTTCACATTTTTTTAAATTTCGGAAATATGTGAGATGGCATATTTAGGCGCGACGTATTGCATATACTTACAGTGATGAGCGAAAACATTATAACGATCTGCTTGACTGTGCGTGTTTAGAACGAAGTGCATGGCTGATCCTGTGTATCAGGGATCCGATAGTTTTTTGATAGGTTTATGGAGGTACGTGGCATTAGATGTCTAAACACAGGTCACTTAATTCGCGTAAATAACGAGCCGCTGATTTGCGTACGCGGTGAAGGCATCCGATGGCGACCCAGATGGGTTCCACAGGATTCACACCGGACGAATTTGGTCACCGAGACGTCAACGCGGGTTGGCTGTAGTACTGCTCAAACCACTGCAGCATGGATGATCTACCTTCGAGACACAGACAGTTATAATGTTGAAAGATGCCATCAAATGGTTCAAATGTCTCTGAGCACTATGGGATTTAACATCTCAGGTCATCAGTTCCCTAGAACTTAGAACTACTTAAATCTTACTAACCTAAGGACATCACACACATCCATGTCTGAGGCAGGATTCGAGCCTGCGACCGTCGCGGTCGCTCGGTTCCAGACTGTAGCGCCTACAACCGCTCGGCTACTGCGGCCGGCTCGAGCACGGAGGTGTGTGTGTGTGAAATCTTATGGGACTTAACTGCTAAGGTCATCAGTCCCTAAGCTTACACACTACTTAACCTAAATCATCCGAAGGACAAACACACACACCCATGACCGAGGGAGGATTCGAACCTGCGACCGTAGCATTCCCGCGGTTCCGGACTGAAGCGCCTAGAACCGCACGGCCACTACGGCCGGCACATCGGGCAACAACTTTTCGAGATTTCTAATAACAATGACAAACAGAACTTTACATAATAGAGGATGGTTCATTGATAGTGACCGGGCTAAATATCTCACGGAGTAAGCATCGAACGTAAAAACTACTAAGAACGAAACTCGTCTAGCTTGAAGAGGGAAACAAGATGGCGCTTTGGTTGGCCCGCTAGATGGCGCTGCCATAGTTCAAACTGATATCAACTGCGTTTTTTTAAATGGGGAACCCCCATTTTTTTATTACATATTCGTGAAATACGTAAAGAAATACGAATGTTTTAGTTGGACCACTTTTGTCGCTTTGTGGTAGATGGCGCTGTAATAGTCAGAAACATACGGCTCACAATTTTAGACGAACAGTTGGTAACAGGTAGGCTACTTAAATTAAAATAGAAAACGTAGTACGTATGAACGTTTTATTTCGGTTGTTCCAATGTGATACATGTACCTTTGTGAACTTATGATTTCTGAGAACGCATGCTCTTTCAGCGTGATTACCTGTAAATACCACATTAATGCAATAAATGCTCAAAATGATGTCCGTCAACCTCAATGCATTTGGTAATACGTGTAACGACATTCCTCTCAACAGCGAGTATTTCGCCTTCCGTAATGTTCGCACAAGCATTGACAATGCAGTGACGCATGTTGTCAGCCGTTGTCGGTGGATCACGATAGCAAATATGTTTCAACTTTCCCCACAGAAAGAAATCTGGGGACGTCAGATCCGGTGAACGTGCGGGCCACGGTATGGTGCTTTGACGACCAATCCACCCCTCATGAAATATGCTATTGAATACCGCTTCAACCGCAGGCGAGCTATGTGCCGGACGTCCATCATGTTGGAAGTACATCGCCATTCTGTCATGCAGTGAAACATCTTGTAGTAACACCGGTAGAACATTACGTAGGAAATCAGCATACATTGCACCGTTTAGATTGCCATCGATAAAATGGGGGCCAATTATCCTTCCTCCCGTAATGCCGCACCATACATTAACCCGCCAAAGTCGCTGATGTTCCACTTGTCGCAGCCATCGTGGATTATCCGTTGCCCAATAGTGCATATTATGCCGGTTTAGGTTACCGCTGTTGGTGAATGCCGCTTCGTCGCTAAATAGAACGCGTGCAAAAAATCTGTCATTGTCCCGTAATTTCTCCTGTGCCGAGTGGCAGAACTGTACACGACGTTCAAAGCCGTCGCCATGTAATTCCTGGTGCGTAGAAATATTGTACGGATGCAATCGATGTGGATGTAGCATTCTCAAGACCGACGTTTTTGAGATTCCCGATTCTCACGCAATTTGTCTGCTACTGATGTGCGCATTAGGCACGACAGCAGCTAAAACACCTACTTGGGGATCATCATTTGTTGCACGTCGTGGTTGACGTTTCACATGTGGCTGAACACTTCCTGTTTGTTTAAATAACGTAACTATCCGGCGAACGGTCCGGACACTTGGATCACGTCGTCCAGGATACCGAGCAGCATACATAGCATGTGGTGTCACCGCCAGACACCACACTTGCTAGGTGGTAGCCTTTAAATCGGCCGCGGTCCGGTAGTATACGTCGGATCCGCGTGTCGCCACTGTCAGTGATTGCAGACCGAGCGCCGCCACACGGCAGGTCTAGAGACACTTCCTAGCACTCGACCCGGTTGTACAGCCGACTTTGCTAGCGATGGTTCACTGACAAAATACGCTCTCATTTGCCGAGACGATAGTTAGCATAGCCGTCGGCTACGTCATTTGCTACGACCTAGCAAGGCGCCATTACCAGTTACTATTGATACTGTAAAACATGTACCGTCAAGAGCGACGTTCACCATTTATGGACAACAGTTAAGTATTCCACCAGCAACGTCTGTTTTTTGCTAAAGTCTAATTTCCTTGACCTGATCCAGACCTCACGCCAGCCTGCGTGAGCTGAAACACGTGCCTTTCGGCTTCCTCTAATATCACGGTGTTGGCTCTCCTGCCAACCCACAACATCGCACACGCCCTTTGGGCATTTTGATCACAATTGCCATACGTATACACGATATCGACCTTTTCCGCAACTGCTAAACGGTCTATTTTAACACGGATAATATATCACGAAACAAATACCGTCCGCACTGGAGGAATGTTACGTAATACCAGGTGCTGACACGTTTGTGACTATTACAGCGCCTTCTATCACAAAGCGAAAAAAGTAGTCCAACTAAAACATTCATATTTCTTTACGAAGTACACGAATATGTAATAAAAAATGGGGGTTCCTATTTAAGAAAACGCAGTTGATACCCGTTTGACCTATGGCAGCGGCATCTAGCGGGCCAACCATAGCGCCATCTGCTTTGCCCCTTCAAGCTAGACAAGTTTACTTCTTTGCAGGTTTTTCGTTTGACTCTATTTCGTGAGGTATTTGGCCCGGTCACGATCAATGGACCACCCTGTATTGTAGTATAGATCATTTACTCCTCACTGGCTTCGTGAATGGTACAGAAACTCGGTGGTATTGTTACGGTGTTTCCTCCGCCATGCAGAGTACAGTGGCTTGCGGAGTGTATACGCTAATGTAGACTGTAGACGTGAGGGGGCAGATGGTTAACGCAGGGCACGCACAGCCGGCGCTGACCCGGGCTGCAGAAGTACGTGGCCGCACGCCGCAGTGGAGTGCGTGGACACCCCTGGGTGCGACTAGGCCGCCCCGGGGGCGCAGTTGAGGTTCCGGGCTGCGATACGTCACGCAGCCGCAACAAACGCCGGCCATTACCGCGGCTCTCCGGGGGGCAGCACCAGACACAGCGAACGCGGCGCGACCTGCACCCCGGCTGTGAATCCAGTCTGCTTGTGGCCGTTAAAATCGCAACTGCAGGAAGAGTCCCCAATAAACGAGCAACAGTTTCCGGGCATCACTATGCAGTGACCGCTAGATGTCACGTTAGGCGGACACGCCAGTACAAAATGAGGTGGGGACTGTTTTTTTTTATTGAAGGTGTGAGCCCCTCCACGCTCGCACAAGCATGTTGACCAACTCAAAAGGTCTACTGTCACCTCTGCATTGTTAGTGTTTATAATCGAGGAGATCGCAGGAGCGAGGAACTTCCATGTTATCCGTACGTCTGGGTAGGGTTACCCATTAATACGGGCGCATGTGGGTGATAGAAGTGGTCAAGCTTGAAAGAAGAGCGGTTTTAAGGGCAGAGGGAAAAAAGTGCCAATGCAAGTGCCAAGGGAAAAAAACCTCTGCGACAGTGTCAGGTTGGGTAGTAAGGGCAGTAGCGGTTTCTTGCTATCTGCGACAGATCGTGCAAGGTAGGGCTGTGTTAGTGGTTGGGTATTGTGGTGTGTGTACTGTAAGATCTTCGCTACACATACCATCAGATTATTTGACTTGTCGCTCTAACGAAGTAGGCGAGTGTCATCAATATGTCTCGTGGTCTTACCGTGGCGTGTTTATCTTCAGCCGTTAGGTCAGACGATAGAAATGCCACTTGCACGCTTAGAGTAGCAGATTGACGGTGACCGACTTTAAACAGAACTTGATTAATTTTCACACACATTTATTAAAATAATAAAAAGCATAGACATTACGTAACTTGATTCTGGATGCTGTTTATAATTGACAATCTGAAGTTCCTTTGGTCTTGGTTCGTTAATCTTATTCTCACATATCTCTGATACTTGACAAAGTGTCTATTCATTTATCTTCATGGCTATGTACAGGAATATGGTAATCTTCTTAGGTGCAAACTGAAAGTTGACTGTAGACTAGTACAGACAAATGTATACTGGTACAGACTGGTGCAGATAAATGCAGACTGACTGATCGGAGGTCTGTACACTCGTTATAATACCTCGCGCGTTCAGGTATCACTGCGTGAGTGTGATCTGCGAGGAGAAAAGGTTCTACGTTAGCAGCAATCTCTTTGGATGCGTTACATATTAATATGCGGATCGGCGGAAGCAGAATTTGGTCCGTCTCTAAGACAGCGCCATCTCGTAGTGCGGAGACGGACGGGTGCTGCGCCTGCGCTGTTGTGCTTAGCGGGGCGCGCTCTAATGGGAAAGTTGTGTACGTGCTGACTACGCGGAACTATGTACACAACAGGTATCATGCGTCAGTACCATAGAAGCGATGCCAGATTGTCACGGAATGGTCAGTCCTGTCTAGTAGGTGAGCGCTGCTGCTGCTGGGCCGACGATGTCTCCTGGGCCAGCAGCTGCTGCTGCCGCTCCTGTAACATAGCCATGTCGTTGTAGGTTTGTCAGTTCGATGGTCGTCAATGGAACTGGCAGTGTGATATGTGTTGGGAGTTTGTTCGTGAGTCATGTTTGGCTTCCCTGCGATTGCCAGTTCTCATGGCAGAGGATCAGCTAGCAAGCTAGTCAGCGGTTAATGTGCAGGGGCTCGCCTCATTGTGTCGTTTGTGTAGTTACAAAGTTACCATACATGGTTAGTCCCTAAGGAGTGTCTTTGGGCGCTTGCGTTTCCATCTATGGTCGTGATCGTAGTTGCCCAGGTGTAGGATGTGAGGATTGCTCTTGTGACTTGATTTCTTGTACAGTCATGTGGCGAGTTTTTTGAATACCTCCTGGAGCATCTCCAGTCGGTATTCTCGGTGAAGGTCCGCTGTCCGTGTGTATCTGAAGTATTGCTTATGATACGTAATACCTTGTTCTGTATTTTCTGGAGGTGGTCCAGGTGTGTGGACGCTGCGTATCCCCAAACAGGAGCTGCGTATGTCATCAGCGGTCTAATCAGTGTCATGTGTAATGTCCTAGACACCCTCATATTCAGTGTACTGTTCCTGTTGAGCATAGGATAAAAGTGTTTGAGCCTCGCGTTTGCCCTGTTGGTGAAGTATTGTATGTGGTCTCCCCATGTGAGCTTCCAGTCTAGCCAAACACCGAGGTATCTGAATTTCGCAGCGAAGCGTATTGGGCTTGGATGTAGTGTTATTGGTCTGCAATTTTGGTGTTTGCGCAGTAATTTCGGCCTGCGAGTGAACAGAACTGCCTCGCACTTGTCGACGTTTACTTTAATACGCCACTTCTCCAACCGAGGCTCGACAGTTGTGAATGATGTCTGTAGTCTGTTATTAATGTTTGACAGTTTCCAATCTTGCGCAAGGATGGCCGTGTCATCCGCGTAGATGGCAACCGTAGTGTTTTGTGTCGTTGGAATATCATTGATGTAGAGATTAAACAACAGGGGCCCTAGGATGCTACATTGGGGTACTCCTGCTTGGATAATATGTTGTGTCGATTGTTTACCCTGAATGTCAGTGTTAAAACTTCTGTTGGTGAGGTATGAGTGTGCGAGACATACGAGTCCGTCGGGGAACGCAGCGTCCGTGAGTTTGCGAATGAGGCCATTGTGCCAGAGACGATCGAAAACTTTCTCGATGCCAAGGAACACTGACCGAGTTGCTTTGTTCTAAGAGGTGGGGACTATCGTTCTGCCAGTAGAAAATGAGCGACAGCAGAATGGTTCAGTCAACAGGGCTCACACCCCAACCTCCAGATGTCAGATCGGTACCAAACGTTGTGTGTCCATAGAGTATGAACCAAAACAACGACTTAGTTCGTGCTGTGTGCCGTCGTCCAGTAGAACACGCACTCCGTCTTCAGGCCACAAGTGGCCCATCGGGACCATCCGACCGCCGTGTCATCCTCAGCTGAGTATGCGGATACGAGGGAGGCGTGTTCAGCACAACCCTCTCCCGGTCGTTATGATGGTTTTCTGTGACCGGAGCCGCTACTATTCGGTCGAGTGTCTCCTCAATTGGCATCACGAGACTGAATGCACCCCGAAAAATGGCAACAGCGCATGGTGGCCCGGATGGTCACCCATCCAAGTGCCGGCCACGCCCGACAGCGCTTAACTTCGGTGATCTGACGGCAGTCGGTGCATCCACCGTGGCAAGGCCGTTGCCCCAAGTAGAAGATGAGTGAACGGCACTTAAAATTATCATCAGAGTTGCGGCTCTGTAAGTGACTGTAATGTACATCTCGCTTGGGTGAAAAGGTAGTGCGTTCAAACCACACTCAAAATTTTTATAACTGTTTACGGTCAAACTGTTACACCGAAGAGACAAAGAAACTGTTACAGCTGCCTAATGTAGTGTAGCCAGGGGAACTGTTTAAACTCAGATGAGTGTCCTTGCAGCCACTCTGTAACAATTCTGGACGTGTGGGGTGTCGCATTGCCCTGCTGGAATTTTGCCCGTCGGAATGCACAATGGCCATCAATGGATGCAGGTGATCGGGCAGTATGCTTACGTACGCCTCACCTGTCAGAATCTGCACACGCCTCATACCACTACAGAGCCTTGACCAGTTTGAACAGTCCCCTGTTGACATGCAGGTGTACGCATTCATGGTGTTGTCTCCGTAGCCGTACACGTCGATCCGCTCGATATGATTTGAAAGCAGCCTCGTCCGACCAAGCGACATGTTTCCAGTCATCAACAGTCCAATGTCTCTGTTGTCGGGCCCAGGCGAGGCTTAAAGCTTTGTGTCTCCCAGTTATCAAGGGTACACGAGTGAGCGTTCGGCTCTGAAAGCCCATATCGATGATGTTTCGTTGAATGGTTCATACACTGACACTTGTTGACGGACCAGCCCTGAAATATGCAGCAATTTGCGGAAGAATTGCACTTGTGTCACGCTGAACGATTCTCTTCAGTCGTCGTTGGTGTCGTTGTTGCAGGATCTTTTTATGACCGAGTGGAGTGGGTAGTGAGTAGAATAGTTCGAGATAGTCGCTTGCTAACCGGCCTATGGATAACACCATGTTAGATAGCTTCGTAAAAATAATCTTGAAAATGAAGAAATAGTGAGTTAATTGCGGTTCGAATACCTCGTGACTGAAGCGACTGGATTTACGGACATTTAATGAAAGTTTGGTGTTTCTAAATTAAATAGTTTGAAAGTTATGAGCGTGTGAATTCTATGGTCGTAGTAACAATTGCGTGTGGCACGTTTCATGCTCTCTACGGACTACTTTGGCGACCACTTCTTTCGAAGAAGACCACTGAAACGACCGAATGCTTAACTCGCGAATAGTTCTGGGTCGGTACTTGGTAGAACGTGAAAATTAGTCGGGTCGGACCTGCAAAAATTCTGGCTGCTTCCCGAGTGAAAGTTGTACAGATGGTGAACTGCGAATGATAGAGCATTAGTATATTAAATACGGACTTGACAGCCATTCCATGTGTTTCATATGAATAAAAAGCAGATTCACTCTAATTTTAAGTGCTTTCTGCAAGTAGACTGCACCCTCCAGAGGCAGATTTTTTAAATACGAACCTTGAGGAACTGCCTTTCAACCCGAGTTACGCGAGCTCTGTGTGGTAGGTATTAGGCAGTGGTTTCATCGACTCTGCTTTACACTGCCTAGCACGTATCTGCCACTAAAGGGTGAAGGGACGTCGGAAAGCAGCAAATCGAGGTAGGTGGACTTTCGATAAGTGAAGGATGCAGACGACCGAACACACTCTGCGGCAAGTTGTTACTTCATTTTTCCTTTCTGATTGTATATTCTGTGAAACAAATGTACTCTTTAGGTTTACTGCTTTCAAAGAAACGAAGCAAAAGCGACATTCCCGTAAACTCTAAATAGCCCCTTTACATGTCATGAACCCGTCGTCCCATATAAGAGTTTCATGCATAATATAATAAAAAACAATGTTTTTTTATTTCACACTAACAGTATGAGAAATGACTAGCTTACAATGAAATGACATAAATAAGGTGACAGGTTACTGCAGGCAGTAATTGCAGCATTCGTAGAATGTGGAATGATATTCATTCTGTAACAGTAGCTCACATTAGCGCCTTCACTACCACCTTGGACTGGTGGCACTTCAGCATGCACATTTTCACCTTCTGCAGTATGAGGTAACTCTTCATCGCTTTCCAGACCCATCTTAGTCATTCAGCAAATCCTTGATGTATGCTCCTAAGTCCTCTTGGGGCTTTGAACCTGGGATCCTTGGATACGAGGGCCTAACGCTCTAGCAACTTCGCCACGGAAGCACCACAAGTTACATACTCATTGTGCTGTGTAGTTCTGGTGTTATTTTGGCTTTTATTCAATTAACGTTTACACCAGTTCTGCTGGACAACAGCGCACAGTACGAACTAAATCGGAGTTTTGGTTGATACTCTAGCGACATACGAGGGCTATTTGGGAAGTAAGGAGCGATATGTCGCGAAATGGAAACCACAGTGAAAATCAAAACTGTTTCATTTGCAGCGGTTAGCTACACTTTCCAGCTGCTTGTCTTCACAGTCGCCGCTCATACTTATACATCTGTCGTAGCGTTGTACCAATTTTTCAATTCCCTCTTTATAGAAAACAGCCGCCAGTGCTTTTCGACAATTTTCTACTCTGGACTGCAGCTCGTTGTATGTGTCAAAATATTGTCTTCACAGCCAGTGGTTCATTTGAGCAGAGATGAACCTCAGGGCTAGGCAATTACGGTCTGTGTTGTGGGTGATCAAACACTTCCCATCGAAAACGCTGCAGGAGCATCTTCATTGCCCCTGCAGAGTGCGGCAGAGCAAACTGCATGACAGTTATGTTGTGTGGATTGCATAGCTTCAGGCGACATCTTTCGCGAGGCTCTCATACTTGGCGGGAGAAGCTAATTTTTAGTCATCTGTACCTTCTCACTGTGAGCTCAGAACTGAAATGAGCGACATGATCCGATCGACGGGCATACTAGACAGAGTGCGCAATGCATCTGTGCAAAGCTTCATCAGATTTTCACTGTACTTTCCATTTCGCGATCGATCGTTCTTTACTTTCCGAATAACCCTCGTACAACGTTTGGTACCGACCTGTCTGAAATCTGGAGGCTTTGGTGTCAGTGACTTCGCACGTGAACTAGCCACTGGGTGTCACCTCAGTAACAGATATACCAGGCACATTCCATTCGTCCTAGAGCCGTCCAATTCCACTGTGGCTGACGTGACTGTGAAGTGGAAATCTGAAGGAACAACCACACCCATACCTAGACCAAGCATATACTATACTAATCTTCAGATGTCTTGACCGCACTTCATTTCCAATATCGACTTTCAGGCTTCGACATTGCGCCAGTTTCAAAGGCTATTAAGTGTATCACATGACTGGTATCAAAATATATGAAAATATGTTACATTTCACCATTGATTAGAGACTTTGTATAATGGGTAGAAACTGGTTTTGTACCTTATCAATGTTATATCAAACATGTTGTAGTTAGAAAACATCGTTCTTGTGAAACAAAACTAGCCCATTACTCACAAGAAGTGTTGAGTGGTATTGAAAAGGGATTCCGAACTGATTCCACATTTCTAGATTTCCAGAACGCTTTTGACACTATGCCATAAAAGCGGCTTGTAGTGAAATTGCGTGCTTATGGAATATCATCACAGTTATGTGACTGAATTCGTGATTTCCTGTCAGAGGGGTGACAGTTCGTAGAAACTGTCGGTAAGTCATCGAATAAGACAGAATTATTTCTGGCATTTCGCAAGATAGTATTATAGGCCATCTGCTGTCCCTTATCTATATAAACGATTTAGTAGACAATCTGAGCAGCCCTCTTACATTGTTTGCAGGCGATGCCGACGTTTATCGACTGGTAGAGTCATCAGCAGATCAAAACAATTTGCAAAACGATTTAGATAAGATATCTGTGTGGTCCGAAAACTGGCAATTGACCCTAAATAATGAAAAGTGTGAGGTCATCCATGTGGTTGCTAAAAGGAGTCCGTTAAACTTTGGTTACCCAGTAAATCAGTCAAAGCTAAAGGCCGTAAATTCAACAGAATACCTAGGAATTACAATTAAGAACAGCATAAGTTGGAAAGAACACATAGAAAATGTTGTGGGGAAGGCAAAACAAGAGCTGCATTTATTGGGAGAACACTTAGAGAATGTAACAGATCTACTGACGAGAGTGCCTACATAGCCTTGTCCATCACCTTTTGGAGTACTGCTGCGCGGTCTGAGATCCTTAGCAGATAAGATTAACGGAAGTACAAAGAAGAGCAGCACGTTTTATACTATCCCGAAATAGAGGGAGAATGTCACGGATATGATACAGGATTTGCGGTGGACATCATTGAAGCAAAGGCGTTTTTCGCTGTGGCGGAATCTTCTCACGAAATTCCAATGACAGTTTCTCCTCCGAATGTGAAAATATTTTGTTGACGCCGACCTGCATAGGGAGAAACTATCATCGTAATAAAATGAGGGGAAAACAGAGCTCGCACGAGAAGATACCGCGCGCTGTTCGGGACTGGAATGATAGAGAATTATTGTGAAGGTGGTTCGATGAGCCCCGTGTCAGGCACTCAAGTGTGACTTGCAGAGTGTCCATGCAGAAGAGGGTATGAAATTGTTCAATAGGTATACAGGGTGATTCAAAAAGAATACCACAACTTTAAAAATGTGTATTTAATTAAAGAAACATAATATAACCTTCTGTTATACATCATTACAAAGAGTATTTAAAAAGGTTTTATTTCACTCAAAAACAAGTTCAGAGATGTTCAATATGGCCCCCTCCAGACACTTGAGCAATATCAACCCGATACTCCAACTCGTTCCACACTCTCTGTAGCATATCAGGCGTAACAGTTTGGATAGCTGCTGTTATTTCTCGTTTCAAATCATCAATGGTGGCTGGTAGAGGTGGCCGAAACACCATATCCTTAACATACCCCCATAAGAAAAAATCGCAGGGGGTAAGATCAGGGCTTCTTGGAGGCCAGTGATGAAGTGCTCTGTCACGGGCTGCCTGGCGGCCGATCCATCGCCTCAGGTAGTTGACTATTTATACCAACGTTTAATACACCACCTATCAGGAGGTTTAACACCATACGTCGTTCGAAATGCACGCTGAACAACTGTCGTCGATTCACTTCTGCCGTACTCAATAATACAAAAAGCTTTCTGTTGAGCGGTCGCCATCTTAGCATCAACTGACGCTGACGCCTAGTCAACAGCGCCTCAAGCGAACAAATGTACAACTAAATGAAACTTTATAGCTCCCTTAATTCGCCGACAGATAGTGCTTAGCTCTGCCTTTTGTCGTTGCAGAGTTTTAAATTCCTAAAGTTGTGGTATTCTTTTTGAATCACCCTGTATTGTATCTTGTCGACATCCTTAGTAACTAGACAGGTACAAACTGCTACCGAGGACAAAACCAGTAATGCATGATACACGCTGCATTTGTTTGTTCATAACAACGTTTTCGTCGCATTCAGTAATTTCATCAGTTTTCTGTTAAATGCTATCTATTAACTTTTACCGAGCCTAGTAATTTGCACGCTGTAGTTTGTCAAAAATTGTCAACAGACAATTTGTCTTCTGTATCCTAGCGTTACACATTTTTTCGACTATTCAGTACAGCTGTAACGCACTGTTTTACTGAAGAAGGATATTCTTTTACACGATGAAAATGTACCTATAAAAAAAAAAAAAATGCAGCGTCCCCTAGCGTTGTAGTCCGCACGGTTTAGAATTTGTTCTTTGGTAGCAGATTGCATTTGTCTCGCCATTGAGAATGTCGACAAGATACACTGTATCTGTGGTGTCACCGCCAGACACCACACTTGCTAGGTGGTAGCTTTTAAATCGGCCGCGGTCCGCTAGTATACGACGGACCCGCGTGTCGCCACTGTCAGTAACTGCAGACCGAGCGCCACCACACGGCAGGTCTAGAGAGACGTACTAACACTCGCCCCAGTTGTACAGACGACGTTGCTAGCCATGGTTCACTGAGAATTAGGCTCTCATTTGCCGAGACGATAGTTAGCATAGCCTTCAGCTACATTTGCTACGACCTAGCAAAGCGCCGTATTCAATTGCTATAATACTTCTGTATCATCAAGAGCAATGTTCTACAAATGTGGATTAAAGTTAAGTATTCCAGAAGCTACGTACTTTTCTTTATAGCATTCATTACGTATCCTGTTTCAGACCTCACGCCATCCTGCGTGAGCTTATAGCGTGCATTTCGGCCTCCTCTAGAAACAGTGTTGGCAATTCTGCTGACACTTCGGTATCTATTGAACAGTTTTATATGATTGACATAACAATGGTAAGCTAGAAAAGATTTCTTTTGATACCAGTTTGTATTGTGATTTATAGCCTTTGAAAATTATAGAATGTCGAAACGCGTGAGCTGATTTTGGAAATAAAGTGTGGTCAAGATATCTGGAAGCTATTAAAGTGCGTCCAACTGGCCGCTTTGTCTCATAGAATTTTCATCTAAATATTGGAGATTTCATGTACTGATGGGTGGTTGTAAAAAACAGCACGAAATCAGAGAATTCAATTACTCGTGACTTCTAATGTGCTGCCAGCAGTCCAACCAACACAGTGACACTGCGTTAAAAAGAATGAGGCAACAGTGGTCAGTGAACTCCTCATAGATGTAAATGTCATGTGACTAGGGCCAATATGCTGCCGATATGATTGCACTATCGATCGGAGGATGGCATTCACGTGTGATACATCCGTTATGTCACCTTCTATGACCACCAGCGGCGTACGTCGGCCCCACATAATGCCACCGCAAAACAGCAGGGAACCTCCACCTCGCTGCACTCGCTGACCGGGTTCCCTCCAAACACGTCTCCGGTGATTGTCTGGTTGAAGGCATACGCGACACTCATCGGTGAAGAGAACGTGATGCCAATCCTGAGCAGTACAAAACTGGCTCTGAGCACTATGCGACTTAACTTCTGAGGTCATCAGTCCCGTAGAACTTAGAACCACTTAAACCTAACTAACCTAAGGACATCACACACATCCATGCCCGTGGCAGAATTCGAAACTGCGACCGTAGCGGTCACGCGGTTCCAGACTGTAGCGCCTAGAACCGCACGGCCACTCCGGCCGGCTTGATGGTTGTTCAACTGGTGAAAACATGAGGGTGCAAGATCAAGTGAATAAGGAGGATACGGTATGACATCCCAACTGAACTCATATACATGGTGTTTCCGTCAGAAGGAGGACATAGAGGATGCTCCACTGAACAATTTGAGGGAGGGAACCTGGGGTCGGAGGACCCAGCTTAAGAAGATAAGGAAGTAAACTTGCGTACCGCTTTGTGTAGCATTACTGTTTTCCAGTGCATTTACAACTAACACGGGTACAAGTTTACAAATACTGTGCTGTAAAATATATAGTAAGTAATAATTATCAATATACTGTGCTGTTTATTTACATGTACATCCTTTATTTCCTTCAAACAAACGAGGACGAGCAGAAATGTACAGCAGAATACGATGGAGAAATACCGGTACAGTATTTCCTGGTTGCTGGATTGGGAGCTGCTTTTCCATGGCCTGTGAGGTCACCTACCTAACCTGAATCCCCTTTATTATTTGCTACGGGGATATCTAAAAACATTCAAATCGCTCCAAGCACTATGGGATAACATCTGAGGTCATCAGTCCCCTAACTAACCTAAGGACACCACACCACACACATCCATGCCCGAGGCAGGATTCGAACCTACGACCGTAGCAGCAGCGTGGTTCTGGACTGAGCTGCCTAGAACCGCTCGGCAACAGCGGCCGGCACGGGGATATCTAAAGTCACTTGTGTACGGCGGCCCAGTCGATACGGAGGTGGAATTAGTTGCCAGATTTGTAGCGGCCTGCGATGTGATTCGAGACACGCCAGGGCTATTTGTCAGGGTGCGTCGGAATCTTGCTCGCCGATGTCGTGCTTGCATTGAGGTCGACGGCCGTCAGTTTCGGCACATTTTGTAAGATGACGTTCATTGTGTCAGTGATGGTGTTTGCGGTTAACTAATGTAAATAAAAAAGTACGCAGTAAAGAGATGTTATTCCTATTATCTCCTCACGCTGACTTCTCCGACCCCGGGTTCCCTGCCTGAAACTGTTCAGTTAAGCATCCTACACGTGCAGCACGCGCTGTGTAGTGTCAGTCTAGCAGAATGCGCGGCGGGCGTTTTCGTGGCGTAGGGTCACCTTACGCAGAGTTCCTGGTCGTTGTTCTTGGACTGCGTCTGCAGGAGGTCTCAGCTGCTGGCAGTGAATGCCACACCTCGCGGAGCAGTTCGCAGTATGCCGCACGGTCGCTGTTCCACCAGATGCAAAACGCTGTCTCCCGTGGATCCGCGCAGTCTTTATACGTGGAGTTACTGCTTTATTTAGGGTAAACTATTCATTTTTTTCCTCATTATAGCATAAAGACACCATTTCTTGCGACCAGTAACGATACAGGATGGGAATTCTCGGTGCTGTTGACGAGACAATAAATGATGAGAAAGTAGAGATGCACACGCGGCCACTCACTGATTTGTGTGACTTTGGCTTGGACCGTGCGGTGCACACACGCCCGATTTTAGAACCTAGATCGCTGCATGAAAATGTCGCAGAAGGATGGAACGGTCACAACCCAAAATGTCTTCCTGAACGTCGAGAGTCACAAACGGCAAAACGAAACTCCTTAAAACGATAAAACCATTTTCTTGCCGTGCTCTGTCCAGTGACATATCCCCATATACGACGCAAATGTTTCTGGCTGCCTCAGTTGCTGTCGCCTCTCTGTTGAATTCAAATGGAAGAATATGTTGGAAATATTCAGATTTTTCCAGCTGGCACTCCATTTTCTAACACAGATACCTCCAATAACTATCTCCAAGTGACAATACGTAAACAGCGATACCAACTGTGAATTACAAATAAAAAAGTCAGTCGATAAATAAATCCGTTGCAACAGGAATACCAACATGCAGAACAAGAGCGCCATGAGCTTATGCACCAAACTAATACAAAGAAACTGGCACACCTGCCTAGTATCGTGTAACGCCTCCGCCAGCACTCACAAGTGCCGCAAGACGACGTGGCGTAGATTCGACTAATGTGTGAAGTAGTGCTGGAGGGAACTGACACATACGAATCCTGCAGGGCTGTCCGTAAATCCGTAAGTGTACGACGGGGTGGCGATCTCTTCTCAACAGGACGTTCCAAGCCATTCCAGATATGCTCAATAACGTTCATGTCTGGTGAGTTCGGTGGCCAGCGGAAGTGTTTCAACTCAGAACAGTATTTCTGGAGTCAGTCTGCAGCAATTCTGAACACCTTGTCGTGCTGAAATTGCCCAAGTGCGTCGCAATGGTCAATGGGCATGAATGGATGCAGCTGATCAGAAAGGATGCTTACGTACATGCGTCGTATCTAGACGCATCAGGGGTCCCACATCACTCCAACTGCACATGCCATTACAGAGCCTCCACCAGCTTGAACAGTTTGGTGCCGACACGCATGGTCCATGGATTCATGTTGTTGCTCGGTACAATTTGAATCGAGACACGTCCGAACAGACTACATGTTTCCAGTCATCAACAGTCGAACGTCGGTGTTAACGGGGCCAGGCGAGGCGTAAAGTTTTGTGTCATTCAGCCATCAAGGGTGGACGAGTGGGCCTTCGGCTCCGAAAGCCCATATCGACTAGGTTTCGTTGAATGGTTCGTACTCTTGACACTTGTTGTTGGCCCAGCACTGAAAACTGCAGCAGTTTGCGGGAAGTTTTCACTTATGTGACGCTGAACGATTGTCTTCAGTCATCGTTGGTTCCGTTGCAGGATCTTTTTCCGGCCGCAGCGATGTCGCAGATTTGATGTTTTACCGGATTCCTGATATTCACGGCACACTCGTGACATGGGCCTACGGGGAAATTCCCAGTTCATTCCTACAAAAAATGGTTCAAATGACTCTGAGCACTATGGGACTTAACATCTGTCCCCTAGAACTTGTGTGTGATGTCGTTAGGTTAGGAAGGTTTAAGTAGTTTTACGTTCTAGGGGACTGATGACCTCAGAAGTTAAGTCCCATAGTCCTCAGATCCCTTTGAACCCAAATTGGAATAGAGATGAACATAAACATCACTTCCGCCATTTTTTATTGCTCATGAAATCCACACATTGGATGTTGTATCACCAAATGGCTCTGAGCACTATGGAACTTAACATCTATAGTCATCAGTCCCCTAGAACTTAGAACTACTTAAACCTAACTGACGTAAGGACATCACACAACACCCAGTCATCACGAGACAGAGAAAATCCGTGACCCCGCCGGGAATCGAACTCGGGAACCCGGGCGCTTGAAGCAAGAACGCTACCGCATGACCACGAGCTGCGGACAGTGTGCAGAAGAGTGGATAGTGGAAATGCTGCAAGAAAACAGAGTGCTGAATACGGAAAGCGAGATCAAGTGGTAGTTCGGAGGTGAACGGAGTGGACAGCTGCGTTGAAGCAATGTCCGCAAGAAGACGAAACAACAGCAATGAGGACAAGGATAACGACGACAGAAACGATTACAATATTGTAGTTGGTTCGAATGGCTCTAATGGCTCTGAGCACTATGGGACTTAACATCTGAGTGAACTCCTCATAGATGTAAATGTCATGTGACTAGGGCCAATATGCTGCCGATATGATTGCACTATCGATCGGAGGATGGCATTCACGTGTGATACATCCGTTATGTCACCTTCTATGACCACCAGCGGCGTACGTCGGCCCCACATAATGCCACCGCAAAACAGCAGGGAACCTCCACCTCGCTGCACTCGCTGACCGGGTTCCCTCCAAACACGTCTCCGGTGATTGTCTGGTTGAAGGCATACGCGACACTCATCGGTGAAGAGAACGTGATGCCAATCCTGAGCAGTACAAAACTGGCTCTGAGCACTATGCGACTTAACTTCTGAGGTCATCAGTACCCTAGAACTTAGAACTACTTAAACCTAACTAACCTAAGGACATGACACACATCCATGCCCGAGGCAGGATTCGAACCTGCGACCGTAGCGGTCGCGCGGTTCCAGACTGAAGCGCCTAGAACCGTTCGGCCACAACGTTTGTAGTGACATACAACAAAAATAGTGCTGTACGTCTGCATTTTCGACAGAGTATGGTGACTGCGGTCACAGCTCGAAAACCGGACTCAATACTCTCGATCACGAGTCGGTGCAAACGGGCCGATAGCCAGGAAGGAGCGGCGTGGGTGGTCGGGACGCAGTTGGTTGCAAGTCTCCGGTTAAACCCGGCCACAA
Source organism: Schistocerca cancellata (assembly GCF_023864275.1). NCBI lineage: Eukaryota > Metazoa > Arthropoda > Insecta > Orthoptera > Acrididae > Schistocerca > Schistocerca cancellata. The sequence continues at coordinate 15,730,879 of NC_064637.1, forward strand.
AATTACGCTCTCTGCGACTCATTTGTTTCCCCGGAGCCGGCGAAAGATTCGCTGACGCATCGGCGCTCGCAGCGCCCTGCATTCCGATTTCCCGTGACAGGCTGTTATTTATCTCATTCGGAGCCGGTTTTTCCTTTTTGGCTGTATTTACTTTCTCCCCCCCCCCCCCCCTCGCCGGCGGCCTTCGGCGAGTAATTGGAAAAAGGCCGTGCACCCCCCCTTCCCGCCTCTCCCCCTTGTAGAATGCCCGCATCCTCTCCCAGGGCACGAACTCACCCCCCCCCTCCCCCCCTTCAGAACTGCACTCACTACATGCCTCCCATCAATTCCGCCAATCCGCGCTACCGAAACCGGATGACCTCATCCTTCCCTCCCAGCCCCAGTATCTTCCTCGTCGTTTGCGCTCTGTCGAACGCTGTGTGCGCTGGCCCTTGTTCGTAATATTTCTTTTCCGCTCACTTTCACATTTTCAGCTGCCGGGGGGGGGGGGGGGAGTGGGAAACGAGTAGCGTTGGTCAATTTATACCTTCCCTACAGCAGCACGAGCTTTTCCTTCTTTTTCAGCGCTCACGCTGTTGCTACCATTAATTTCTTCATGTTGTACTGTATCCAATTATATCGCCTGTTATGTGGAGCGTTGCGGTTTTCGGCCGGTCACATTTGTGAACCAATGGTGAAAGAGGAAAATAAGCAATAATTATTAGATGTTAGCTATCATATGCAAATTGAAGGATAATGACGGTATTGAAACACGTACACGGATGAGCTAAAACATCATTACCGCCTGTTTATTAGCGTGTCTTTCGACTTTTCAAACATTCTGTTTGGCACAGATTCCACAAGTCCTTGACAGGATTCCAGAAGCATGTAGCACCAGATGTCTACGCTCAGGTCAGGCGATTACCGCAAATTACGAGATGATGGTTTACAGGCCTGCAGTTGGCGACCGATATGACTTCCAGTGGGTACACATCAGCCACATTTGCTGGCCAGGACATCAATGTTAGTTCACTATAATGATCCTCAAACCGCTGAATTACGATTCTGACCTTGCAACACGGACAGTTATCCTGTTGGAAGATGTCATCGCTGTAGGGGAAGGCTTCAAGCATGAAGCGATGCAGGCGGTCCTCAGTATGTTCACGCAGTTCGCTGCTGTCCTGATACCTTTGACTGTTGTTGTTGTGGTCTTCTCTCCTGAGACTGGTTTGATGCAGCTCTCCATGTTGCTCTATCCTGTGCAATCTTCTTCATCTCCCAGTACCTACTGCAGCCTACATCCTTCTGCATCTGCTTAGTGTATTCATCTCTTGGTTTCCCTCTACGATTTTTACCATCGACGCTGCCCTCTACCATTAATTGGTGATCCGTTGATGCCTCTGAATAAGCCGTACCAACCGATCCCTTCTCGTAGTCAACTTGTGCCACAAACTTCTCCCCAATTCTATTCAATACCTCCTCATTAGTTATGTGATCTACCCATCTAATCTTCAGCATTCTTCTGTAGCACCACATTTGAAAAGCTTCTATTCTCTTCTTGTCCAAACTATTTATGGTCCATGTTTCACTTCCATACATGGCTACACTCCATACAAATACTTTCAGAAACGACTTCCTGACACTTAAATCTATACTCGATGTTAACAAATCTCTCTTCTTCAGAAACGTTTTCCTTACCATTGCCAGTCTACATTTTATATCCTCCATACTTCGACCATCATCAGTTATTTTGCTCCCCAAATAGCAAAACTCCTTTACTACTTTATGTGTCTCATTTCCTAATCTAATACCCTCAGCATCACCCGACTTAATTCGACTACATTCCATTATCCTCGTTTTGCTTTTGTTGATGTTCATCTTACATCCTCCTTTCAAGACACTGTCCATTCCGTTCAACTGCTCTTCCAAGTCCTTTGCCGTCTCTGACAGAATTACAATGTCATCGGCGAACCTCAAAGTTTTTATTTCTTCTCCACGGATTTTAATACCTACTCCGAATTTTTCTTTTGTTTCCTTTACTGCTTGCTCAATATACAGATTGAATAGCATCAGGGAGAGGCTACAACCCTGTCTCACTCCGTTCCCAACCACTGCTTCCCTTTCGTGCCCCTCGACTCTTATAACGGCCATCTGGTCTCTGTAAAAATTATAAATAGCCTTTCACTCCGTGTATTTTACCCCTGCCTTTGACTAGCACCACATATGTCATGGACACCCAATTCAATGCACCCCACAGCGTAATTCTGCTCTCAGCGGCGCCCATGGCGCAGTCCATGTTTCGTGCACCCACTCACCTGGATGACGCAGCCATCGACCTGGTGTAACGAGAAATGCGATTCATTCGACAGCCGACACATCATCCACGGTGGAAACTCTGTGACGGTGTGCCCACTGCAATCGTAACTGACGATACAGTTATGTCAACCCAGAAACAAGTAGCGATCGTGTGATGAGGAGCTCCATGTTCAGCAGTGGCCTTTGAACGGTGTGGTCCGAAACACTGTGCCTACACCAGCATTTGTACTCTGCCGTCGCCGGCCGCGGTGGCCGAGCGGTTCTAGGCGCTACAGTCTGGCACCGCGCGACCGATACGGTCGCAGGTTCGAATGGATGCGTATGATGTCCTTAGGTTAGTTAGGTTTAAGTAGTTCTAAGTTCTAGGGGACTTATGACCACAGCAGTTGAGTCCCATAGTACTCAGACCCATTTTGAGGAAAGTTTCCAACCGATTTCTCATACACAAACAGCAGTTGACCGGCGTTGGCTGGTGAAACTTTGTTCTGATGCCTCGTGTAAGGAGGAGAAATGCGTACCATCACATTTCCGACTTTGATAAAGGTCGGATTGTAGCCTATCACGATTGCGGTTTATCGTATCGCGACATTGCTGCTCGCGTTGGTCAAGATCCAATGACTGTTAGCAGAATATGGAATCGTTGGGTTCAGGAGGGTAATACGGAACGTCGTTCTGGAACCCAACGGCCTCGTATCACTAGCAGTCGAGATGACAGGCATCTTATCCACAAGGCTGTAACGCATCGTGCAGCCACATCTCGATCCCTGAGACAACAGGTTGGGACGTTTGCAAGACAACAACCATCTGCACGAACAGTTTGACGACGTTTGCAGCAGTATGGACCATCAGCTCGGAGACTGTTGCTGCGGTTACCCTTGACGCTGCATCACAGACAGGACCACCTGCGATGGTGTACTCAACGACAAACCTGGGTGCACGAATGGCAAAACGTCATTTTTTGGGATGAATCTAGGTTCTGTTTACAGCATCATGATGATCGCATCGCGGTGAACGCACGTTGGAAGCGTGTATTCGTTATCGCCATACTGGCGTATTACCCGGCGTGATGGTATCGGGTGCCATCGGTTACACGTCTCGGTCATCTCTTGTTCGCATTGACGGCACTTTGAACAGTGGACGTTACGTTTCACATGTGTTACGACCCGTGGCTCTACCCTTCATTCGAGCCCTCCGAAACCCTACATTTCAGCAGGATAATGCATGACCGCATGTTGCAGGTCCTGTACGGGCCTTTCTGGATACAGTAAATGTTTGATTGCTGCCCTGGCCAGCACATGCTCCAGATCTCTCACCAATTGAAAACGTCTGGTGAATGGTGGCCGAGCTACTGGCTCGTCACAATACGCCAGTCACTACTGTTGATGAACTGTGGTATCGTGTTGAAGCTGCTTGGGCAATTGTACCTGTACACGCCATCCAAGCTCTGTTTGACTCAAAGCCCAGGCGTATCAAGGCCGTTATTACGACCAGAGGTGGTTTTTCTGGGTACTGATTTCTCAGGATCTATGCACCCAAATTTCGTGAAAATGTAATCACATGTCAGTTCTAGTATAATATATCTGTCCAATGAATACCCGTTTATCATCTGCATGTAGCAATTTTAATGGCCTGTAGTGTATGTCCACACTTTTCAGTGGTTTAGGTGTTCATAGTACCTTATTCTAAACTTTATGCTTGTCCTTGACACGTATATTGAACGACAGTCATTGACGGTTAATTAACGTACAATAAGTCTCCGTAACTTTAGAAAAATAGAGCATAAGAGTGTGTTGGTGATCTTGCTTTCCATATTCATCACAGATCATCTAGAGTATGTGACAGAACGTCTGTCTCTTCGTCTCATAACACTCTTAAACCTTCCCTGGTTATCCGATAACTGAGAACAGAGCGTACAGTACTCACCACGTTCTTTTGGAGACAGATGGATTCGGCAGCGTTTTTTGACGGCGGACGTTGCAATGCAGCAGTTGTGTCTAAGCATAGGGACGTCGAGGTATTCATTCAACTCTAGGACGTTAAAATCTACGAGAGGAAAGATTCTGACCTGGCCTCTCCTAACCTAACCTGACCTAAGCTAACCTAACCTTTACTCCCTGACCTCGCCAAAAACTGACGAAGGGGATCGGCCTTACGATTACCGAATGTAACGAAGGGCGGGACAACTCATGCAGAGCCAGGTTAATTTTTAAATCTTATGATGAATTATTTTAGGCAAGCAGCAAATAATTTAATCACTAGTGCTACTTTCTTACCGCAAGCTTGTTTTGGCTATACACCCATTCTCCAGTAAACCTGTAGATGGAACAGCTGGCGAGTCTACATACGTTTACAAAAGTTGTACATAAAAAAGGTCAGTTTACATATATACTTACGTCTAGTTGGCATAGACGGCCATACTGTATCAGTGGGTTAACTGTTTATTTCTAGACTGTTCTACATCTACATACGTACTCCGCAATCCACCATACGGTGCGTGGTGGAGGGTACCTCGTACCACAACTAGCGTCTTCTCTCCCTGTTCCACTCCCAAACAGGAGGGAAAAATGACTGCCTATGTGCCTCTGTATGAGCCCTAATCTCTCTTATCTTATCTTTGTGGTCTTTCCGCGAAATGTAAGTTGGCGGCAGTAACATTGTATTGCAGTCAGCCTCAAATGCTTCTTCTCTAAATTTCCTGAGTAGCGATTCACGTAAAGAACGTCTCCTTTCCTGTAGAGACTCCCACCCGAGTTCCTGAACATTTACGTAACACTCGCGTGATGATCAAACCTACCAGTAACAAATCTAGCAGCCCGCCTCTGAATTGCTTCTATGTCCTCCCTCAATCCGACCTGATAGGGATCCCAAACGCTCGAGCATTACTCAAGAATAGGTCGTATTAGTGTTTTATAAGCGGTCTCCTTTACAGATGAACCACATCTTCCCAAAATTCTACCAATGAATCGAAGACGACTATACACCTGCACCACAACTGCCATTACATGCTTGTCCCACTTCATATCGCTCTGCAATGTTATGCCCAAATATTTAATTGACGTGACTGTGTCAAGCGCTACAGTACTAATGGAGTATTCAAACATTACGGGATTCTTTTTCCTATTCATCTGCATTAATTTACATTTATCTATATTTAGAGTTAGCTGCCATTCTTTGCACCAGTCACAAATCCTGTCCAAGTCATCTTGTATCCTCCCACAGTCACTCAACGACGACACCTTTCCGTACACCACAGCATCATCAGCAAACAGCCGCACATTGCTATCCACCCTATCCAAAAGATCATTTATGTAGATAGAAAACAACAGCGGACCTACCACACTTCCCTGAGGCACTCCAGATGATACCCTCCGATGATCACTCACCATGTTGTAAGTCACACAGTTCCTATTTGTGTAGAATTTTTTCGTGACATAATGTTACCAGCTAGATTGACACTTGATTCTTCTTGATGCTTTAAGTCTACACTGAAATCTTTGCTTGTCAGTGATGTTAGTTGTTTTACACTAATATTATAATTTTCTTAAGGTTTGTATCTGCAGTTATCTCGAAATAAATAGACAGTCGAGTTTACCCACTGATGTAATATGGGCCTCTGTTCCAATTACACGTAAGTACATATGTAAACCGAAATTTATGCACAACTTTTATAAACTTAAGTAGACGCACTAACTGTAACACCTAGAGGTATACTTAAGAATGGCCTGTAGTCGAAGCAAGCTTGTGGTAAGGAAGAAGCACTAGGAATTAAACTATCTGCAGCTTGTCTGGAATAATACATTATAAAATATCATCCTGCGGCCCCGGACGAAAAGAAAAATATTTTAAATTGTCTGCGTTGTAGTTGTTTTGGTCAGTTTTCGCGCCTCCTCTGTGGCTGCACCCTCGCCATGGGCCTACTCCACCACGGTGCTGGGTGAAGCTGGTCGTTGTAAGTAGAAGCGACAGCCACAGCCTAAGTAACGGCGCCAACTTCGCGCGAGAGTTGGAGCGGAGGGTGATTCCCCCGTTTACGGGCTCGTGCAGGGGAAGCCCCGCAGAGAGCGGGCTGCTGCTGCTGCTGGCTGCAGGCGTCCCGGGGAAGCCCCGCGCTCGTAATTGCCAATCTGCGCGCCGCAGCCGCTGCCGCCGCGCACAGCACCAACCAGAACAGAAGAGCCGGCCAGCTTGCCTGCTGCTCACGAGCACACCTGCGCCGCGGCCAGACCGCACTGCGCCCCAGCCGCACGGCGACCTGGCGTTCAGACCGCTGTTCCCGGAGAACCGGCAAACCCACACCCGATACTGTAAAGAATTCAGCTCCCATATACAATGCGTTTCAAAAACACACGTAGAGGGACAAATACTATACTAATTTACGCTGCTGGCCATTAAAATTGCTACACCACGAAGATGACGTGCTACAGACGCGAAATTTAACTGACAGGAAGAAGATGCTCTGATATGCAAATGATTAGCTTATCAGGGCATTCAGACAAGGTTTGCGTCGCTGGCGACACCTACAACGTGCTGAGATGAGGAAAGTTTCCAACCTATTTCTCATACACAAACAGCAGTTGACCGGCGTTGCCTGGTGAAACGTCGTTGTGATGCCTCATGTAAGGAGGAGAAATGCGTACCATCACGTTTCCGACTTTGATAAAGGTCGGATTGTAGCCTATCGCCATTGCGGTTTATCGTATCGAGACAATGCTGCTCGCGTTGGTCAAGATCCAATGAATGTTAGCAGAATATGGAATGGGTGGGTTCAGGAGGGTAATAAGGAACGCCGTGCTGGATCGCAACGGCCTCGTATCACTAGCAGTCGAGATGACAGGCATCTTATCCGCATGGCTGTAACGCATCGTGCAGCCACGTCTCGATCCCTGAGTCAACAGATGGGGATGTTTGCAAGACAACAACCACCTGCACGAACAGTTCGACGACGTTTGCAGCAGCACGGACTATCAGCTAGGAGACCACGGCTGCGGATACCCTTGACGCTGCATCACAGACAGGAGCACCTACGATGGTGTACTTGACGAGGAACCTGGGTGCACGAATGGCAAAACGTCATTTTTTCGGATGAATCCAGGCTCTGTTTACAGCATCATGATGGTCGTATCCGTGTTTGGCGACATCGCAGTGAATGCACATTGGAAGCGTGTATTCGTCATCGCTATAATGGCGTATCACCCGGCGTGATGGTATGGGGTGCCATTGGTTACACGTCTCAGTCACCTCTTGTTCGCATTGACGGCACTTTGAACAATGGACGTTACATTTCAGATGTGTGGCTCTACCGTTCATTCCATCCCTGCGAAACCCTACATTTCAGCAAGATAATGCACGACCGCATGTTGCAGGTCCTGTACGGGCCTTTCTGGATACAGAAAATGTGCGACTGCTGCCCTGGCCAGCACATTCTCCAGATCTCTCACCAATTGAAAACGTCTGGTCAATGGTCGCCGAGCAACTGGCTCGTCACATACGCGAGTCACTACTGTTGATGAACTGTGGTATCGTGTTGAAGCTGCATGGGCAGCTGTACCTGTACACGCCATCCAAGCTCTGTTTGACTCAATGCCCAGGCGTATCAAGGCCGTTATTACGGGAAGAGGTGGTTGTTCTGGGTAATGATTTCGCAGGATCTATGCACCCAAATTGCGTGAAAATGTAATCACATGTAAGTTCTAGTACAATATATTTGTCCAAGGAACACCCGTTCATCATCTGTATTTCTTCTTGGTGTAGCAATTTTAATGGCCAGTAGTGTACAAAGAAACAATGTTTAACATTGTTTGCAAAAGACTAGAAAGTTCTTGACCGATTTATAACGATTTTGACACGACCTAACATTAACAACTATATATATTTAATATATATAGGGTGTTTCAGAAGTGTTGGTCAATAATTCACACACGCCAAATAGCAGTACAGGCCAAGAGCTGAAGAGCTCCAATAAACATGGGTCCGCAGATCAACGCCGCAGATTAACCGTGGCCGAGGCATGGCATTAATTCGAGTCAGGAACCAACTATAAACGACCCTGGATACCGCGGTATTTACGTTGCTATATCAGTGTTTGGGATCTACTATCTGTTTGTCTACACATGATCAACTACTTCACTTCCCACCTCCATGCACTGTACTGTACCGACGGCACAGTTGCAAACGTGACGGCACCATGGACAGGGGTTGCGCCAATCAAGAGGACGCTGACATGAACTTCACGTATTGAAAAGCCAATGGCAAATCCATAGAAGCTGCACGATTGTGTGAAGAAGCTTTTTCCTCTCCTCTGGCAGTCCGACAGGCGTACGTTCAGCTCAGTGGCTACCACACGGGACTCACATTCGGGAGGACGGTTCAATCCCGCGTCCGGATTTAGGTTTCCCGTTATTTCCGTAAATCGCTTCAGGCAAATGCCGGGATGGTTCCTTTGAAAGGGCGCAGCCGACGTCCTTCCCCATCCTTCTCTAATCCGATGCGACCGATGACCTCGCTGTTTGATCTCTTCCTCCAAGCCTCCCCCCCCACTCCCCCTCCCCCCCCCCCCCACCCTGTACATTTACTCGGTTAACCGGCCGGAGTGTCCGAGCGTTCCTAGGCGCTTCAGTCTGGATCTGCGCTGCTGCTACGGTCGCAGGTTCGAATCATGCCTCCTGCATGGATGTGTCTGATGTCTGTAGGTTAGTTTAGTTTAAATAGTTCTAAGTCTAGGGGACTGATGACCTCCGATGTTAAGTCCCATAGTGCTCAGAGCCATTTGAACCATTTTTTTTAGTCGGTTACATCAGCGCCTTAGGGAAAGTAGCAGTTTCGCACACCATGTGGGAGAAGGTCGACTCTGATCCGCAACAGCCGATGCTGAGTAAAGGGTGTTACGCGTTGTACACGAAAGTCAAAGTCTGGGTGCTTCAACAAGGAGGATTGCTACTCGAGAGCGTGTCCTGAGTCATAGCAGTGTGTGGCTGATTATACATCGGCAAGTACTGTTCAGATGGTTCAAATGGCTCTGAGCACTGTGGGACTTAACTTTTGAGGTCATCAGTACCCTAGAACTTAGAAGTACTTAAATCTAACTAACCTAAGGACGTCACACACATCCATGTCCGAGGCAGGATTCGAACCTGCGACCGTAGCGGACGCGCTGTTCCAGACTGAAGCGCCTAGAACCGCTCCGCCACAGCGGCCGGCGGCAAGTACTGTATCCATATCATCACCAACGTGTTCAAGTCTCAACAATGCGGACTTCCCTCCTAGAGAGAATTTCTGCGAATGGGTGCAACAACAGTGTACCCTAAATCGCCTGTTTGTAAGCAGTATTCTGTTCACGAATGGGGCTGGATTTATCCATGACGATATTTTTAACTTTCATAACTGACACTTTTGGGCTGATTTCAATGCCAATGCAACACACGTATCACGACACCAGCAGCGTTATTCGTTGAAGGTCTGTGCAGGACTGCTCGGAGACGGCATAGTTGTACCACACTTCCTACCACAGAGGCTAACTGGACAGCAGTACATGTGGTTTCTGCCGACTGTACTTCCGGATGTACATGATGATGTCCCACTGAAGCAACGCCTGGACATGTGGTTCATGCATGACGGTACTCCTGCACATTTCCATTTACGACTGCACTGGTTTGACGTATGGTCAACATTGTACAGGTAGAGGAGGGCCAGTGCCATGGCCTCCAAGCTCTGTACATTTAAATCCTACGGATTTCTGCGTGTGGGAGCGTGTCAACAGTCTTGCCTACGCTACCGAGATTAACTCTCTTGAAGAATTACGCTTGCGGACTGAAGCAGCCTTCCAGCATTTACAGAATTCCCCAGGACTGCCTGATAGTATTCGCAACTCATTTCAGTGACGAGGTCAGTGTTGCATTCAGACGCGTGGACTACCTACTTTAAGGCTCGGGGATACCATGTGTTTCTAGACACTGATGAACCGCAACAGAAAATGAGTTGTACCTCAACGATTGACTTATGGTCCCATATTTATTGGACCTTTTTAGCTACGTTTGGCCGGTGCTTCCCATGTGTGGATTATTGACCATCACTTCTGAAACGCCCTGTATACAGGGTGAGTCACCTAACGTTACCGCTGGATATATTTCGTAAACCACATCAAATACTGGCGAACCGATTCCACAGACCGAACGTGAGGAGATGGGCTAGTGTAATTGTTTAATACAAACCATACAAAAATGCACGGAAGTATGCTTTTTAACACAAACCTACGGTTTTTTAAATGGAACCACGTTAGTTTTGTTAGCACATCTGAACATATAAACAAATACGTAATCAGTGCCGTTTGTTGCATTGTAAAATGTTAATTAAATCCGGAGATATTGTAACCTAAAGTTGACGCTCCCTACGTAATTCGGTGCTCTCCGATACATACGATCAAAGAGCGGAGGAGTGGTACTCAAGCGTCAACTTTAGGTTACAATATCTCCGGATGTAATTAACATTTAACAATGCAACAAACGGCACTGATTACGTATTTGTTTATATGTTCAGATGTGCTAACAAAACTAACGGGGTTCCATTTAAAAAACCGTAGGTTTGTGTTAAAAAACATACTTCCGTGCATTTTTTTATGGTTTGTATTAACCAATTACACTAGCCCCTCCCCTCACGTTCGGTCTGTGGAATCGGTTCGTCAGTATTTGATGTGGTTTACGAAATATATCCAGCGGTAATGTTAGGTGACTCACCCTGTATAAATACACAGATTTCAGTGCGGGGCCATCAAAAAGTCTCAGCGTGTTTACCATTCAACGAAACTTCATCGCTGCCTGTATTCTGCTCTCTCGTTTCTTATACATAACCCTTGATCTATACAATACATTAGGAATAGGAGTTGTCTCATAAAATTTCAGTCAATTCTCTTTCCGTGTTTCCGTTTACAACACCTATCTATTGTTCAACATATTTTTGACAATTTTGCTAGTTTCTGCTCTATTTCGCTATCGTATCAACGTGTAATGTCGCAATCTAGACGGCTATAATATTTAATTTAGTCTCTTATTTCACTGTAGACTAGAAATTCTTATTTGGTGTCTTTTGCCCATAGAAGCCACGATTTTGAATTATCCTGTTGCCACATTTACGCGATATTCTTTACATGTTCATCGAACAAACTTCGTCTACTTTCCTCGCGAAAAGTGTGGCATTACCCGCGTGTAAGAAACAAGATGATAATAGTTACCATCTAATATACTGTTGTTTATCGTGTTATAAATCTTTTATTCGGTGAACCCCATTAGGCGTCACGTTTCGACTAAGCGTAAATTGACACGCGTATAGCACGTGTGGCGTGGCTACAGCTCGAAGGCCACGTTCCTCAAGGTGTCGCGTTGGTCCAACGCATATTGAGACGCTTACACATACTTCACACGCGGCGATTGGCGGTGCTCTGCAATGACACAACCGAAGCGCACGCATTCTGTTATTTTTATCAGACGATTTTACAGAAACTATTCACTGAAAATATATGTAGCGTCATATGTCAGCTTCGTGGCGAAGTGCCCATCATCTCGCTAATCGTCATACTTATTGTGATATACACATTTTAGTAAGACACTAGGGAGAATTGGAAGATTTGCAATGAAAAATAGAGGTCCTTATGATTTTGCATTTGGTGCTTGTTACACCATCTGTTGCGGAATATGAAATTTAACTAACATGAATTTTTCTTTAGACTTGGGAGGAGGTCTATATCCGCCTACGATTTCGAGAAAATGGATCCTATGAAGCGCATTCACTCCCGATCTCTCGCCTGCGAGAATGAAATATTCGCAACATCCCTCGTATCTCCTAAACCGCTTGAGACATCGAAACGAGATTTTAGCGAATGATAGCACACAAGGAGGAGAGTGTTTTGCCAATTCGTAAACGCAAGAGACTTAATTGTCTATGTCGACTTATCAGTAGTTATACTTCCTTTTTTTATTTTTTTCACTCCAATGACTGTAATTTTTTCAAAGTTATCGACAGATAGTGAAACAGGAGTCTGCTACAGCAAACCGACGGTACGAGGATTTCCGTAAGCTGTTGAGCTCTCCGGTCGCCTATTACTTGTTTAATGAGGGACTCTGTTTCAGAATTCTGTCGCAATAGCTACTTTAAGGTGAGTATGTGCAAATTATACTTTGTTTTGGCAAAAGAAGTACAATTAAACCTGCCAACAAGAGAAATGTGGCCGTTATTCATAAATGGTGATGCTTCTTGGAATGAGAAAATGTTAACAATTCACACAAAAATAAATTGCCAAATCTGTTGAAATTTTGCTTGAATCCCAGTAATCCATCGTATTTTAACACTGAACGACTGGGGTGGAAACTTACCAAAGCATTTTATTCATTTTCTTCATCTGAACAGTATTAAAATATTGATGAGTGTTCCCTTCAGGCGGACTGATATGCAAATACGAGAAGCTGGTTGCTCACCTACGGCTTGCCAAACTGCTAATGTGTAAAGTAAACGTCTGTCGCACAACACAATAGTCAGGGTATCGTCAGCAGCTGAGGATAATACGCGCGACAGGAATGCGGAAACTAGACAAGTGTGTTTTGTGAGAGAAAGAGTTCACGTCGCTCGAAAAACATTGTCATGAAAGTAGATCTGCCTTTGTCAGCAGTACATTTGAACAAATCAAATATATCTGATCGCCACACTCTTTCAGGATACTTATACTTTCGTAATAATGCCGACCATATTTTCCATTTGTGTAGCATGTTGTATTGTTAGTTTATTATTGCTGATAATGTGTATGCAACCACTGAAACGCTTTTTGTCGTCACGGCGAGCCAATTAAAACATTGTTATTCGTGAGGGCTTCTTGGGTGTTCCTAACTTGCAAAAAATGGTTCAAATGGCTCTGAGCACTATGGGACTTAACTTCTAAGGTCATCAGTCCCCTAGAACTTAGAACTACTTAAACTTAACTAACCTAAGGACATCACACACATCCATGCCCGAGGCACGATTCGAACCTGCGACTGTAGCGGTTGCGCGGTTCCAGACTGAAGCGCCTAGAACCGCTCTGCCACCCAGGCCGGCTTTCTAACTTGCAGCGGAAATGTGGTGTCCACATGTACACAGTATAATGTCTCTTATTACATCCATATCGAAGTAACGATATTGAAACGTCATATCTAGGACGCTTTTTACCTGAAGCACAAAGGAGTCACACCCGTGGAAATTACGCCTTTACGACTTTTTTCAACAGATAGTAGAGATACGACAGCATAACAGGCATCAAGTAATAACCTTGTTTTACTTTCCGGCCTTGCTTCTAGATCACGTGATTTTACAATATTCCGTACTTCCTTATTCACTACCCTCACGCATGTAGTATGGAATGTAGTCGAATTAAGTCTGGTGATGCTGAGGGAATTAGATTAGGAAATGAGACACTTAAAGTAGTAAATGAGTTTTGCTATTAGGGGAGAAAAATAACTGAAGATGGTCCAAGTAGAGAGGATATCAAATGTAGACTGGCAATGGCAAGGAAAGCGTTTCTGAAGAAGAGAAATTTGTTAACATCGAGTATAGATTTAAGTGTCAGGAAGTCATTTCTGAAAGTATTTGTATGGAGTGTAGCCATGTATGGAAGTGAAACATGGACGATAAGTAGTTTGGACAAGAAGAGAATAGAAGCTTTCGAAATGTGGTGCTACAGAAGAATGCTGAAGATTAGATGGGTAGATCACATAACTAACGAGGAGGTATTGAACAGAATTGGGGAGAAGAGGAGTTTGTGGCACAGCTTGACTAGAAGAAGGGATCGGTTGGTAGGACATGTTCTGAGGCATCAAGGGATCACAAATTTAGCATTGGAGGGCAGTGTGGAGGGTAAAAATCGTAGTGGGAGACCGAGAGATGAATACACTAAGCAGATTCAGAAGGATGTAGGTTGCAGTAAGTACTGGTAGATAAAGAAGCTCGCACAGGATAGAGTAGCATGGAGAGCTGCATCAAACCAGTCTCAGGACTGAAGACCACAACAACAACAACCCTCACGAAGAATCGTCTGTCCCTTCTGACGATCTGAAAACATTGTGGAGGCAGAAGATATACTTCCATTGGCTAATGGCTCACCAGCTATTGAACTGTGCATTGTTCTTGACAAAACAAAACAAAATACGTCACAGGTACATGTAACTGAAAACTATTATGAACTAGCGAAAAGATATGGAGAGCTTAAACGGCGAAAATCGAAACACTACTCGGTGACATAAAACTCAGTATTCTGTAAGGCCGTATTTTTCGGATGGGCAATATTTCCACTGTCCATATGCGCCATGCCGAAGTGAATATACGGCAGGACTGTCTTCCCATACCGCTACGGTCACAGTTTCGATTCCTGCCTCGGGAATGGGTGTGTGCGATGTCCTTAGGTTAGTTCTAAGTTCTAGGGGACTGTTTTTTGTGTTCCGGTCCCCCCACCCCCCACCACCGCAGTGCAGGCATGGCGCACGCGGGAGAAATGTGCCGCAACCGCAACGCCGCCCGACCTGGAGCAGGCGCGTGTCGCGTCCCAGTCGCGTCGCGTTGCAACTTGCGCGGTCCCATTTGAACCTGTGATGTTACAAAAACGCGCGCTGCGCAGCGCCGCGCCTCACCAACACCGGCTCAAAGGAAGGCCTCAGCGATTGTTGGTGACGTCACGTCAGCTAGTCCCGGCGAACGCCAGGTCTGTTGCAGGCACACCGGTGTCTCCCCCTCTGACACAGGAAAATCTGAAACTATTGGCGTTAGTTGAGCAACACACATTGTTCTGAGAGATTTCTGCAATCATGTAATTGTGCAATTCATTGCACTTCTTAACAGGTAGTGTACTCCAGAACTTAAATTTCCACCTGTTTTAAGGATCCACGTACAAAAACAACTTCATTGCCCAGCAGTAACAGAATTCGTGCTTCTTTACATTATTTGTAAATATGAGGAAGTTACGTATGTACTGGGTTGCTTTACAAGAAACTGTGAGCATATTGGTGCTCTTCTGTAGGTATCTCGGTTGACTGTGGGGTGAGGAGCACTGAATGTTAATGAAATATCTTGCGATTGTACACGTTGGGGGACGGGATGGGGGACAGAAGAAGAGGCAAAAGAGAGATACTTGTTTTATCAAATAAATTTTTTTTATCTTATAAAGTTTCTCCTTGCAGTTGCAAGAGGGGAATATTTATCATTTCTAATGTGCATGTTTAAAAAAGTTTAAGCGCAGCAGTATTTTCGATGTATGAAGATATTTTGTTTCCTGTTTAGAATTCTTTTCGTTGAAAACGACTGTAATCTAATGAGTGGCAACATGTGGACATTTACACACGTAAATTAGTTCACATTTCCAGGGACGATGCCAAACGAAAATAAATAAATGAAAGAAACGAGTTCGTTGTAAGGGGGTTGGGGTAAGTTTCGTAACAAAATGGATCAAGTAAATATAGTTTCTTGAATATAAAATTTCCGAAGCTTGCGATGGGGCAAATCATCTTCTCATATTGATCTACGTTTGTTTCGACAGGATTCAGTAATACAGAACTATGATCTTCATTTGTATCTTTACGACAGTAAGAAAATGTTTCATCTAAATAAAACTGCAGAATCCAAAACAATACCAAACATTTTGTCCAAAAATAAGAGATTTATAGTGATAAGCACGCCCAGGCGTTTCTGCCTGCAACAGACGTGGCGTTCGCCGTGCCTAGCTGACGTGACGTCACCAACGAGCGCCGAGGCCTTCCTTTGAGTCCGGTGTTGGCCACACGCGCTATACACGTCTCAGTTTGCGCCTAAACATTCAGCTGCAGGGAGACAGTCTGCTTAACAGCAGCGTCTTAGTGTCTCGTGTAGCTGGCACATCTTCCGTTAGTTTTTGGTTGTAAAATTTCTCTTCTATAATTAAAACTGTTAACCCTTTGTATCATACCATGCCCATCTCAAGGAAACGAGGGGCGCATTTCATATTGAATTGAATTCTGTTGTATTGAACTGGGGACCTAGAAACGACGGAGAGGGTTCGTCCCCCCGTAGCCCTCTGTGGTTCACAGCCCGACAACAGGCTACAGCAGTCCACTCACCCCACCGTTGCCCCACACCGACCCCAGGGTTGTCGGTCTCCAGTGGATTCCCCCCAGGGAACGTCTCACACCAGACGAGTGTAACCCGAAATGTTTGCGTGGCAGAGTAATGGTGGTGTACGCGTACGTGGAGAACTTGTTTGTGCAGCAATCGCCGACATAGTGTAAGTGAGGCGGAATATGGGGACCCAGCCCGACCATCCGTAGACTCGCCAGCACACTGGACCCCGACAGTAATCCGCCGGGCAGATTCGTGCCAGGGACCGGCACGCCTCCCCTCCCGGAAGGCATTGCGTTAGACGGCGCGTCTAACCGGGCGGGCTCATTTGATATTTGTCACTTTTTTTTCTTAAAAAAAAAAGAACTTTGACAGATGTCTCGAACTGTGTATCTCTGATTTTCCAATGCTGAGGAAATGGAAAAATTTACCAGACCAGGAAACATACCAGAAAAATTAGTGAAATTTGGAAAGTTCTTGTTGTTGTTGTTGTTGTGGTCTTCAGTCCTGAGACTGGTTTGATGCAGCTCTCCGTGCTACTCTATCCTGTGCAAGCCTCTTCATCTCCCAGTACCTACCGCAACCTACATCCTTCTGAATCTGCTTAGTGTATTCATCTCTTGGTCTCCCTCTACGATTTTTACCCTCCACGCTGCCCTCCAATACTAAATTGGTGATCCCTTGATGCCTCAGAACATGTCCTACCAACCGATCCCTTCTTCTGGTCAAGTTGTGCCACAAACTTCTCTTCTCCCCAATGCTATTCAATACCTCCTCATTAGTTACGTGATCTACCCATCTAATCTTCACCATTCTTCTGTAGCACCACATTTCAAAAGCTTCTATCCTCTTCTTGTCCAAACTATTTACCGTCCATGTTTCACTTCCATACATGGCTACACTCCATACAAATACTTTCAGAAACGATTTCCTGACACTTAAACCTATACTCGATGTTAACAAATCTCTCTTCTTCAGAAACGTTTTCCTTACCATTGCCAGTCTACATTTTATATCCTCCATACTTCGACCATCGTCAGTTATTTTGCTCCCCAAATAGCAAAACTCCTTTACTACTTTATGTGTCTCATTTCCTAATCTAATTCCCTCAGCATCACCCGACTTAATTCGACTACGTTCTATTATCCTCGTTTTGCTTTTGTTGATGTTCATCTTACATCCTCCCTTCAAGACACCATCCATTCCGTTCAACTGCTCTTCCAAGTCCTTTGCTGTCTCTGACAGAATTACAATGTCATCGCCGAACCTCAAAGTTTTTATTTCTTCTCCATGGATTTTAATACCTACTCCGAATTTTTCTTTTGTTTCCTTTACTGCTTGCTCAATATACAGATTGAATAACGTCGGGGAGAGGCTACAACCCTGTCTTGCTCCCTTCCCAACCACTGCTTCCCTTTCATGTCCCTCGACTCTTATACCTGCCATCTGGTTTCTGTACAAATTGTATATAGCCTTTCGCTCCCTGTATTTTACCCCTGCCACCTTTAGAATTTGAAATAGAGTATTCCAGTCAACATTGTCAAAAGCTTTCTCTAAGTCTACAAATGCTAGAAACGTAGGTTTGCCTTTCCTTAATCTTTCTTCTAAGATAAGTCGTAGGGTCAGTATTGCCTCACGTGTCCCAATATTTCTACGGAATGCAAACTGATCTTCCCCGAGGTCGGCTTCTACTAGTTTTTCCATTCGTCTGTAAAGAATTCGTGTTAGTACTTTGCAGCTGTGGCTTATTAAGCTGATTGTTCGGTAATTTTCACATCTGTCAACACCTGCTTTCTTTGGGATTGGAATTATTATATTCTTCTTGAAGTCTGAGGGTATTTCGCCTATTTCATACATCTTGCTCACCAGATGGTAGAGTTTTGTCAGGACTGGCTCTCCCAAGGCCGTCAGTAGTTCCAATGGAATGTTGTCTACTCCGGGGGTCTTGTTTCGACTCAGGTCTTTCAGTGCTCTGTCAAACTCTTCACGCAGTATTGTATCTCCCATTTCATCTTCATCTACATCCTCTTCCATTTCCATAATATTGTCCTCAAGTGCATCGCCCTTGTATAGACCCTCTATATACTCCTTCCACCTTTCTGCTTTCCCTTCTTTGCTAAGAACTGGGTTTCCATCTGACCTCTTGATGTTCATACAAGTGGTTCTCTTATCTCCAAAGGTCTCTTTAATTTTCCTGTAGGCAGTATCTATCTTACCCCTAGTGAGATAAGCCTCTACATCCTTACATTTGTCCTCTAGCCATCCCTGCTTAGCCATTTTGCACTTCCTGTCGATCTCATTTTTGAGACGTTTGTATTCTTTTTTGCCTGCTTCATTTACTGCATTTTTATATTTTCTCCTTTCATCAATTACATTCTATATTTCTTCTGTTACCCAAAGAGTTCTACTAGCCCTCGTCTTTTTACCTACTTGATCCTCTGCTGCCTTCACTACTTCATCCCTCAGAGCTACCCATTCTTCTTCTACTGTGCTTCTTTCCCCCATTCCTGTCAATTGTTCAATTATGCTCTCCCTGAAACTCTGTACAACCTCTGGTTCTTTCAGTTTATCCAGGTCCCATCTCCTTAAATTCCCACCTTTTTGCAGTTTCTTCAGTTTTAATCTACAGGTCATAACCAATAGATTGTGGTCAGAGTCCACATCTGCCCCTGGAAATGTCTTGCAATTTAAAACCTGGTTCCTAAATCTCTGTCTTACCATTATATAATCTATCTGATACCTTTTAGTATCTCCAGGGTTCTTCCATGTATACAACCTTCTATCATGATTCTTAAACCAAGTGTTAGCTATGATTAAGTTGTGCTCTGTGCAAAATTCTACCAGGCGGCTTCCTCTTTCATTTCTTAGCCCCAATCCATATTCACCTACTACGTTTCCTTCTCTCCCTTTTCTTATGGGACCAAAATGCTGAGGTCATGGATCCCTTATACACTAAGGACAACACACGCAGCCATGCCCGAGGGAGGACTCGAACGCCGGTCTATGTAGGCGAGCGGTTCTAGGCGCTTCAGTCCGGAAACGCGCTGTTGCTACGCTCGCAGGTTCGAATCCTGCCTCGGGCATGAATGTGTGTGACGTCCTTAGGTTAGTTAGGTTTCAGTAGTTCTAAGTTCTAGGGGACTGATGACCTCAGATGTTAAGTCCCACAGTGCTCAGAGCCATCTGAACCATTTGAGGACTCAAACCTCCGACGGGGGAAGCCTCGCGAACCGTGACAGTACGCCAAAATTAGTGATGCATGGGTCGAATGTGTTGTGGGAATGTTTGAGTAAATTGCTTAACGCACGTATGTGAGAAGCAAAAGTAATGTGTAAGATACGAAATTTGGCAATATATCGGGTGATCAAAAAGTCAGTATAAATTTGAAAACTGAATAAATCACGGAATAATTAGATAGAGAGGTACAAATTGACACACATGCTTGGAATGACATGGGGTTTTATTAGAACCAAAAAAATACAAAAGTTCAAAAATGTCCTACAGATGGCGCTTCATCTGATCAGAATAGCAATAGTTAGGATAACAAAGTAAGACAAAGCAAAGATGATGGTCTTTACAGGAAATGCTCAATATGTCCACCATCATTCCTCAACAATAGCTGTAGTCGAGGAATAATGTTGTGAACAGCACTGTATAGCATGTCCGGATTTATGGTGAGGCATTGGCGTCGGATGTTGTCTTTCAGCATCCCTAGAGATATGGGTCGATCACGATACACTTGCGACTTCAGGTAACCCCAAAGCCAATAATCGCACGGACTGAAGTCTGGGGACCTGGGAGGCCAAGCATGACGAAACTCGTGGCTGGGCACACGATCATCACCAAACGACGCCCGCAAGAGATCTTTCACGCGTCTAGCAATATTGGGTGGAGCGCCATCCTGCATAAACATCGTACGTTCCAGCAGGTGTTTATCAGCCAGGCTGGGGATGACGCGATTCTATAACATATCGGCGTACTTCTCACCTGTCACGGTAGCAGTCACTGACGTTTTCCTGTCCAGCGCTATCTGTCGGACATTTTGTGAACTTTGTTTTTTCTTTTTTTTTGTTCTAATAAAACCCCATGTCATGCCAAGCATGTGTGTCAGTTTTTAGCTCTCTATCTACATTATTCCGTGGTTTATTACGTTTTCAAATTTATACTGACTTTTTGATCACCCGGTAAGTGCAGATTATAAGAAAGGTAGTGAGAAGGTACGTGGAGTTAGTGTTACAAGGTCTGTTGGCAGATTGTATGGTCGGGTCCTAAAGCAACGTAGAGGGAATGCTGATGTACGTGAAGCAGCAAAATGGATTCCGGAAAGAAAGGTCTTGTAATGACAACATCTTTACGTTAAGACGACTAATGACAATGAGGCCGAAACGGAATCTGAGGAGCCATTTACTGTTCGTAGCTCTCGAGAAGGCGTATGACACTGTGCAACTGAGGAAGCTGCTTGAAGTCCTGAGGGGCAGTGAGCTTGAAAAGAGAGACGCGAGAAG
Organism: Schistocerca cancellata; assembly: GCF_023864275.1. Taxonomy (NCBI): domain Eukaryota; kingdom Metazoa; phylum Arthropoda; class Insecta; order Orthoptera; family Acrididae; genus Schistocerca; species Schistocerca cancellata. The sequence continues at coordinate 15,751,776 of NC_064637.1, forward strand.
TATATGCAACCTGAAAAAGTTTTCAAAATGTGCAATAACGTGTCGTCATAACCTAGAAAGACTGAGATGCTGCTTCTCCGCTACATTGTTTAAAATGCAGATCCAAAAACAATGGACTATGTCATAATTATTGTCAGTATTTCGTAGTAGAATGGAAGAGAGAGCTTGAAGACCCTAAAATAATAAATAAGTAAATAAAGAAATGTGATTCTCCAAATGAAAAGTTCGTCGTCGAAGTCACGACACACGCTTCCAGGAAATACGGCGCACTAATGATAACTGACACGGAAGTGGGTTAGGCCAGTTCGCAAGCTACGTCAATCGCCGGAGTGTGGGGAGCTGTTTCTAACTTTACCTGTTACGTGCTTTATTGACTCACGCCGCCCCCCGGATATTAGCTTCGCCTATTTGGTCGTTACTGCCTGTCACTGCGTGGGCTCTTGTGGTGGACTCGATCCCGCTGGGACGAAGGAGAAACACTGCGGCAGAAAGGAAGCCCGCCACACAGACTTCCGCCTCGACTTGTGCCAGACACGGCAAGTTGGTCTGTGCAATTTGCCGCCGCAGTCCGCTTCCGCGGGGCGGGTTACCCGGCAGTTAGTGCCCCAGAGCTGGCACGCCACGCTGTCTGGTGGCGCCTTACTGGGGCTAACGCCGGGGCGTGGCTGATCGGAGGAGCCAGAAGCTGCCAGGTGCCTGAGCAAACTTTCACAGCGCCAGCAGTAATGTGTAGACTGGCTGCCTCCCGGTCCACTGCCATAATCGTGGACGGACGGATGGATGCACGAACTGGTGCACTTAATTTTTTGGGTGCCAAACAAGGAGGTCATAACCACCCGTTCCCAGCACGAGGACCTCCTGTATAGTAATGCCTCTGAATGATTTTCAACCTGTTCTCAATATCGGTTCAGGTGCTACATGCCAAACACATTACTCAGTTAACTTCCTCACTTCGCTACATCTACATAAAGAAAAATTCGGAGTAGGAATTAAAATCCATGGAGAAGAAATAAAAACTTTGAGGTTCGCTGATGGCATTGTAATTGTGTCAGAGACAGCAAAGGACCTGGAAGAGCAGTGGAACGGAATGGATAGTGTCTTGAAGGGAGGATATAAGATGAACATCAACAAAAGCAAAACGAGCGTAATGCAATGTAGTCCAATTAAGTCGGGTGATGTTGAGGGAATTAGATTAGGAAATGAGACGCTTCAAGCAGTAAAGGAGTTTCGCTATTTGGGGAGCAAAATAACTGATGATGGTCGAAGTAGAGAGGATATAAAATGTAGATTGGCAATGGCAAGGAAAGCGTTTCTGAATAAGAGAAATGTGTTAACATCGAGTATAGATTTAAGTGTCAGGAAGTCGTTTCTGAAAGTATTTTTATGGCGTGTAGCCATGTATGGATGTGAAACGTGGACGATAAATAGTATGGACAAGAAGAGAATAGAAGCTTTTGGAATGTGGTGCTACAGAAGAATGCTGAAGATTGGATGGGTAGATCACATAACTAATGAGGAGATATTGAATAGGATTGGGGAGAAAAGAAGTTTGCGGCACCACTTCACCAGAAGAAGGGATCGGTTGGTAGGACATGTTCTGAGGCATCAAGGGATCACAAATTTAGTATTGGAGGGCAGCGTGGAGGGAAAAATCGTAGAGGGAGACGAAGAGATGAATACGCTAAGCAGATTTAGAAGGATGTAGGTTGCAGTAGGTACTGGGAGATGAAGAAGCTCGCACAGGATACAGTAGCATGGAGAGCTGCATCAAACCAGTCTCAGGACTGAAGACGACAACAACAACAACACAACCTCTACATCTACATTTATACTCCGCAAGCCGCCCAACGGTGTGTGGTGGAGGGCACTTTACGTGCCACTGTCATTACCTCCCTTTCCTGTTCCAGTCGCGTATGGTTCGCGGGAAGAACGACTGCCGGAAAGCCTCCGTGCGCGCTCGACTCTCTCTAATTTGACATTCGTGATCTCCTCGGGAGGTATAAGTAGGGGGAAGCAATATATTCGATACCTCATCCAGACATGCACCCTCTCGAAACATGAACAGCAAGCTACACCGCGATGCAGAGCGCCTCTCTTGCAGAGTCTGCTACTCGAGTTTGCTAAACGTCTCCGTAGCGCTATCACGCTTACCAAATAACCCTGTGACGAAACGCGCCGCTCTTCTTTGGATCTTCTCTATCTCCTCTGTCAACCCGACCTGGTACGGATCCCACACTGATGAGCAGTACTCGAGTATAGGTCGATCGAGTGTTTTGTAAGCCACCTCCTTTGTCGTTGGACTACATTTTCTAAGAACTCTCCCAATGAATCTCAACCTGGCATCCGCCTTACCAACAATTAATTTTATATGATCATTTCAAAAATGGTTCAAGTGGCTCTGAGCACTATGGGACTTAACTGCTGTGGTCATCTGTTCCCTAGAACGTAGAAAGACTTAAACTTAACTAAACCAAGGACATCACACACATCCATGCCCGAGGCAGGATTCGAACCTGCGACCGCAGCGGTCGCGTGGTTCCAGACTGTAGCGCCTGGAACCGCTCGACCACTCCGGCCGGGTATGATCATTCCACTTCAAATCGTTCCGCACGCATACTCCCAGATATTTTACAGAAGTAACTGCTCCCAGTGTTTGTTCTGATATCATATATTCATACAATAAAGGATCCTTCTTTCTATGTATTCGCAATACATTACATTTGTCGATGTTGAGGGTCAGTTGCCACCCACTGCACCAAGTGCCTATCCGCTGCAGATCTTCCTGCATTTCGCTGAAATTTTCTAATGCTGCAACATCTCTGTATATTACAGCATCATCCGCGAAAAGCCACATGGAACTTCTGACACTATCTGCTAGGTCATTTATATATATTGTGAAAAGCAATGGTCCCATAACACTCCCCTGTGGCACGCCAGAGGTTACTTTAACGTCTGTAGACGTCTCTCCATTGAGAATAACATGCTGTGTTCTGTTTGCTAGAAACTCTTCAATCCAGCCACACAGCTGGTCTGATATTCCGTAGGCTCTTACTTTATCAGGCGACAGTGCGGAACTGTATCGAACGCTTTCCGGAAGTCGAGGAAAATGGCATCTACCTGGGAGCCTATATCTAATATTTTCTGGGTCTCATGAACAAATAAAGCGAGTTGGGTCTCACACGATGGCTGTTTCCCGAATCCATGTTGATTCCTTCAGAGTAGATATTGGGTTTCCAGAAATGACATGATACGCGAGCAAAAAACATGTTGTAAAATTCTACAACAGATTTACAAGGAATATTGTCTCATGACGCTTCAGATATTTTGCACACATTTTAAACTGCAACCTACCATAACAAGAAAAAAATAAATAAAATAAAATGAAATTCAGCTCTCACACTGTTTATCTATACACTGTGAAAAAGTGCACTGAGTACAGATTCGTGACCAACCAAAGATGTCGCTGCGGACGTTACAGTTGACAACGTGCCGTACTCAGTTTAGTGTGGGACTGACTGTACGGTGAGTAGACTTCTTACATTTGTCTCTGCAACCATACTCAAATCATTCTCATATTACACGCTGGTTGAACAAAAACTGGATGTACCAGTAACAACTACACTCCTGGAAATGGAAAAAAGAACACATTGACACCGGTGTGTCAGACCCACCATACTTGCTCCGGACACTGCGAGAGGGCTGTACAAGCAATGATCACACGCACGGCACAGCGGACACACCAGGAACCGCGGTGTTGGCCGTCGAATGAATGGCGCTAGCTGCGCAGCATTTGTGCACCGCCGCCGTCAGTGTCAGCCAGTTTGCCGTGGCATACGGAGCTCCATCGCAGTCTTTAACACTGGTAGCATGCCGCGACAGCGTGGACGTGAACCGTATGTGCAGTTGACGGACTTTGAGCGAGGGCGTATAGTGGGCATACGGGAGGCCGGGTGCACGTACCGCCGAATTGCTCAACACGTGGGGCGTGAGGTCTCCACAGTACATCGATGTTGTCGCCAGTGGTCGGCGGAAGGTGCACGTGCCCGTCGACCTGGGACCGGACCGCAGCGACGCACGGATGCACGCCAAGACCGTAGGATCCTACGCAGTGCCGTAGGGGACCGCACCGCCACTTCCCAGCAAATTCCGTTAGGCCGTCTTCCGCTCACGCCCCAACATCGTGCAGCCCGCCTCCAGTGGTGTCGCGACAGGCGTGAATGGAGGAACGAATGGAGACGTGTCGTCTTCAGCGATGAGAGTCGCTTCTGCCTTGGTGCCAGTGATGGTCGTATGCGTGTTTGGCGCCGTGCAGGTGAGCGCCACAATCAGGACTGCATACGACCGAGGCACACAGGGCCAACACCCGGCATCATGGTGTGGGGAGCGATCTCCTACACTGGCCGTACACCACTGGTGATCGTCGAGGGGACACTGAATAGTGCACGGTACATCCAAACCGTCATCGAACCCATCGTTCTACCATTCCTAGACCGGCAAGAGAACTTGCTGTTCCAACAGGACAATGCACGTCCGCATGTATCCCGTGCCACCCAACGTGCTCTAGAAGGTGTAAGTCAACTACCCTGGCCAGCAAGATCTCCGGATCTGTCCCCCATTGAGCATGTTTGGGACTGGATGAAGCGTCGTCTCACGCGGTCTGCACGTCCAGCACGAACGCTGGTCCAACTGAGGCGCCAGGTGGAAATGGCATGGCAAGCCGTTCCACAGGACTACATCCAGCATCTCTACGATCGTCTCCATGGGAGAATAGCAGCCTGCATTGCTGCGAAAGGTGGATATACACTGTACTAGTGCCGACATTGTGCATGCTCTGTTGCCTGTGTCTATGTGCCTGTGGTTCTGTCAGTGTGATCATGTGATGTATCTGACCCCTCGAATGTGTCAATAATGTTTCCCCTTCCTGGGACAATGAATTCACGGTGTTCTTATTTCAATTTCCAGGAGTGTATATGACGCAGTAACTTGCACTTGTATAAGAGGCAAGATTATTACACATTTTTTTAGATGTAACAGCAGAATAAAAAGGAGAGTGGTTCTACAACATGATAATAAAATCATAGTCAAACGTAAAAAAGGCCATCATTGGACCAAGAGTTACCCACTATATAAAGCCAGCCTCATTTTCATTGTTCTGTTACAACTAGGAAATGTTTCAGTGAACTTGAGTGTTACACAAGTCCAAGTCATTGGATCATACGGTTACTACTTACGTATCCAGTTCACACCGCATCTAACATGGATGTGGTGTGAAGATGGTTGCACCGATCACGCACGCTAGGTTACTCTTCATATTTTAACTTTTATACTGACTGAAACAGGTGCTAGTACAGATACTTTTATCGTGGTACCAGAATACGTACACATATCACTTTGCTGGTTGTCCTTTCTCTGTGTCAAACAGCGCTCCCACAAACATGTCAGCCGAGAGAGGTGGCGCAGTGGTTAGCACGCCGTCAGTTCAAACCCGCCTCCTACGATCTTAGGTTTTCCGTCATTTCCCTAAATCGCTTGAAGCAAATGCTGGTGTGGTTCCTTAGAAAGGGCTCGGCCAATTTCCTTCCCCATCCTCCCCTAATCCGATGGGACCAATGACCTCAAGGTTTGTCCCCTCCCCCAAACCAACCAACCAAAGATGTCACAAACTCTTCAGCCTCAAGTCTCCTGCACCACTGCGTGGAGTATGCCTGTCAGTATAGACTGAGCGCTGTGCGTTCACACTTAAACCCCTGACATGCTGTGCAGGGGGAACAGAATCATTAGTGGTTTGTTCTTGCCAAATGCACATACTTGGAGGTACTAACCAAACTGAAAACATTCGACTTATATTTGCTATAATTATTAGTCCGCCAATGAAATAAATACTGATGTCACCAACAGAAGTATCTGCACTTATACGCATTTCACCTTACACATCCGTGCGATCTAGATAATTAAAAGTTGTTTGAGAAATGATATTTGTACATTTTAACAAGTTAGATAACATCGCTTTCTCTTCCCCTGTAAATCACAGGTCTTGCTTATTTCCGTCAGTTTGGTGCTTATATACCAATAATTATAGGCTCCATCATGTGCGTAAGTTAGACCATAAAAGTTTGCGACATATGGTTTGTAGCGTAGACAGTAACACTTCATCTGTTGGTACGTTATTTCGGAGTGCTGCAGTATCTTGAACACTGGCAGTGGGAATTGGGGATGGTGGTTGTCGCTGAAACAACGGGTTTTGAGTTATATTGTTTTTTTTTTCTCCACGCGAGTTTGATCTGAGTCTTAAAACCACTCAAAATAACCGGTTTATGAAATAACCGATTTTACCTTTTTTATTCCTATTATGTTCTATAATAAACCTAGAAATCGAACAAGTATTGAAGAAGTTTGAGTCAGTTTCAAGATACATAGAAACAAAATATTCAGTTAAAGAGGCAAATAAAAGAAAATTTAGTCTGTCCACCTTTCGCTGCTTTTCTCGAAAAGTACTAAGTGATTGAGTACGCTAAAAATCAACAGTATTGTATCATGGAGTATACCTATGCATGGAAGTGAAACATGGACGATAAACAGTTTAGACCAGAAGAGAATAGAAGCTTTTGAAATGTGATGCTGCAGAATAATGCTAAAGATTGGATGGGTAGATCACGTAACTAATGACGAGATAAGGAATAGAACTGGGGAAAAGAGGAGTTTGTGGCACAACTTGACTAGAAGAAGGGACCGGTTGGTAGGAAATGTTCTGAGACATCAAGGGATCACCAATTTAGTACTGGAGGGCAGCGTGGACGGTAAAAATCGTAGAGGGAGACCAAGAGATCAATACACTAAACAGATTCAGAAGGATGTAGGCTGCAGTAATTCCTCGGAGAGGAAGAGGCTTGCACAGGATAGGGTAGCATGGAGAGCTGCATCAAATCATCGTCTCGACTAGAGACCACCACAACACAACAACACTGTCCTCTTGATTCTAAGATTTTGAAACTCTGCTCAAAAATCATGTTGTAATCGGTGATCTTGGCACTTTCTACATCTACATCTACATCAATACTCCGCAAGCCACCTGACGGTGTGTGGCGGAGGGTACCTTGAGTACGTCTATCGGTTGTCCCTTCTAGTCCAGTCTCATATTGTTCGTGCAGAGAAAGATTGTCGATATGCCTCTGTGTGGGCTTAATCTCTCTGATTTTATCCTCATGGTCTCTTCGCGAGATATACGTAGGAGGGAGCAATATACTGCTTGACTTCTCGGTGAAGGTATGTTCTCGAAACTTTGACAAAAGCCCGTACCGAGCTACTGAGCGTCTCTCCTGCAGAGTCCTTCCATAGAATTCTTCCAATGAATCTCAGTCTGGCATCTGCTTTACCGACGATTAATTTTATATGGTCATTCCGTTTTAGATCACTCCTAGTGCCTACTCCCAGATAATTTATGGAATTAACTGCTTCCAGTTGCTGACCTGCTATACTTTAGTTAAATGATAAAGTGTCTTTCTTTCTGTGTATTTGCAGCACATTAGACTTGTATACATTGAGATTCAATTGCCATTCCCTGCACCATGCGTCAAATCGTTGCAGATCCTCATGCATTTCAGTACAATTTTCCATCGTTACAACCTCTCGATATACCACACCATGATCCGCAAAAAGCCTCAGTGAACTTCCGATGTTATCCACAAGGTCATTTATATATATTGTGAATAGCAACAGTCCTACGACACTCGCCTGCGGCAGACCTGAAATCACCCTTACTTCGGAAGACTTCTCTGCATTGAGAATGACATTCTGCGTTCTGTTATCTAGGATCTCTTCAATCCAATCACACAATTGGTCTGATAGTCCATTTGGGCGTTACGAACAGTCACCGTACAGGACGAAAACTGAGGTTGAGGAAGTCTGTTTTTCCGAATCCTGCCATGGGCATGGATGTGTGTGATGTCATTAGGTTAGGTAGGTTTAAGTAGTTCTAAGTTCTAGGGGACTGATGACCTCAATTAAGTCCCATAGTGCTCAGAGCCATTTGCACCATTTTTGAAGTCTTTTTTTCGCGTTAATTTTTCCCTTTTCGAGGGCTACAAGCATATAAAGGAGCATTATCTAGACACAGGCAGCTGAGGAGCTATACTATGAATGAATTGTTGTAAATTTTTAATTTATTACTGTTACCATAATTTCCTTCCTTTTCCGTTACTTCATAGAAACAGCAGACAAATCTTTAATCTCTTAAAGCAAACGAAGATATGTCACTTGATAAAAATATTTCCAGAGTACAGTTGGTACCATCCGGCAATACAAAGAATGTCCAGAGGCGACAGCGAGAAGGTACCGTAGAGACCAGGTGGGGGCGGGTCTTGCGCGCAGCACGTACAGGCGTATCTTAAGGGTCGATTCACGGGTGCGTTATTCTCACTTACCGTGCCAATTCTGACGCCATTTTTCTTTTTGCTCACGTCCGTGGATATTGTTACTAAAATACGAAGACTATTCGGAAGGTAAGGAACGAGGGGTCGCGAAATGGAACCCACAGTGAAAATCCAAACTGTTTTGTTTGTAACAGTTAGCTACAACATGCAGCTACTTTTCTCCATAGTCGCCGATCCGACTTAGACGTTTGTCGTAGCGTTGTACCAACTTCCCAATACCCTAGTTACAGAAGACAGCTGCCAGTGCTTTCCTCCAATTCTCTACATTGGCCTACAGCTCGTTGTCTGCAAAATGTTGCCTTCACAGCCAGCGGTTCATGTGAGCAGAGATGAAACTCAGAGGGAGACAATTACGGGCTGTATTGTGGGTAATCAAACATTTCCAACTGTAAACGATGCAGGAGTATCTTGATTGCCCCTGCAGAATGCTGCTGAGAATTGTCTTGAAGAAGAAAATGCACGACAGTTATGTAATGTTGGCTGCATAGCTTCAGGCGAAGTTTCTCACCAGGCCCCGTACTTGGCGGGGGACACTATTGCTCTAGGTATCTTTATGCACTCCCTGTGATGTGCCTGCGTAAGCAGAAGAAACTAACGATCAAAGTCCGAAAACAATTTATTGGACTGTTCAGTTAACCAAAACATATTCTCCAAGTATAACACCAACACAAAACAGTGATCCATCTTCAAATCACAACTAGATACAAGAATAAGATAGAAAACAACTGAAATAATTTCCTACTAGTCTCCGCCAGAGACTTCTCCGACATACCGAACCTAATCCAGAGATCAGAGAGAAGAACCAAGTCGGGCTGCCGGGGCGGCAGCTATCCGAGTTTGCTGGCGGTCGATGAACTGCCGATGTGCGGCCGAGCGCCAGCCTTCACAACGCTTTGGCGGATGAGTACCTCGGAACTATTTTCCGTCACGTGGTTTGACGTGTGAAAATAGTTCCGGGATCTGCAGTGACCTCTTCCTTATGTTTATTTGGGCCGGTAGTGGCCCCTGGTGTCTTTGCTGTGTTGTTGTTGTGGCCGTCCATCAATGTTGCCTGTCGGTTGTGTAGTGCTTCGGTGTGCCTGCGATGCGGGCAACTCGCGGCTGCAGGCTGTCAGTTTGGTTGCTGATACTCTAGGCGCCGTGATGTCTGGTCGAGTAGGCCACAGCACCCTGTGTGCTCAGAACTAAGAATAACGACGTAATGCGATCGACGGGCATACCAGAGACAATGCCCAACACACCTGTGCAAAACTTCATCGGATTTTCACTGTGGTTTCCATTTTGCGACTGCTCGTTCTTTACTTCCTGTGGTGTGCGTACTGTAAAAACTTCAGTACACACACCATCAGATTATTTGACTTGTCGCTCTAACGAAGTAGCCGAGTGTCAGCAGTATGTCTCGTGGTCTTATCATGGGGTGTTTATCTTCTGCCATTAGGTTAGACGATAGAAATGCCACTTGCACGCTTAGAGTAGCAGATTGACGGTAATCAGCTTTAAACAAAACTTGATTAATTTTCAGACACATTTATTATAATAGTAACAAGTATAAACCTTATGTAACTTGATTCTGGATGCTATTTACAATTGACAATCTGAAATTCCTTTGGTCTTGGTACGTTAATCTTATTCTCACATATCTCTGATACTTGACAAACTGTCTATACATTTCTCTTCATGGCTTTGTACAGGAATATGATAATCTTATTAGGCACAGACTGACACTTGACTATAGACTGGTACAGACTAATGCAGACTGACTAATCGGAGGTCTGTACACTCGTTATAATACCTCGTGGATTCAGGTATCACTGCGCGAGTGTGATCCGCGAGGAGAAAAGGTTCTACGTTTAGCAGCGATCTCATTGGCTGCGATACATATTAATACGCGGATCGGCGGAAGCAGAATATGGTCTGTCTCTAAGGCAGCGCCATCTCGTAGTGCGGAGACGGACGAGCGCGGCGCCTGCGCTGTTGTGCTTAGCGAGGCGCGCTCTAGTCTGAAAGTTGTGTACGTGCTGAATGCACAGAACTGTGTACAGAACACTTCCCGAATAACCCTCGTATTTCAAAATATTTGAAATCGACGCAAATATACGAATAGAAACTATTCGTTTTTTTTAAAAGAAAGGTTTATTTAAAAATGAAACTTTTTAGCACTTCTAAAATTGTGAGGATATTTCGTTTTTTTACTAGGTTCGTTGTAAAAAATAAAAAAAAACTGTTATACGAGAGACCAAAGAAATACCTAAAAGTACAGATTATCCAGGACTAAGATACCGGTATTGGTTTCAACCGGTCGGTTTTTCCCATCCCTAGTGGAAATCTCGCCAGTCAGCTCGCCCCTCCCCCACGTCAGTCAGTGCCCCTCCCTCCCCCCACCACCGCCCTACGGCGGCCGCTTTGATATGCTAATAGTCGCCGCCGCCGGCGTGATTGCGCGCCGCGCCGCCAGCCGGCGCTGGCGTCGCGTGCCGGCGCTGACTGCCCCGTGATGGCCCCGGACGTGGACCGCTCAAATTAATTCCCGCCGTCCGTCGGACAGCACTGAGCCGGCGGCCGCGATTGAGCGGGTCTGGCAGTCGCACGCGACGCCCACGCAGCCCAGGGGTCCGCTCGAGCGGAAACATGCCGACCGCGGCTCGACGTCAAAATGTCAGGCGGTGTGCGACGTTTCTGACACAATGGAAGGTTTTTCACAGTACGGCAGCCACAGAACTACACTGCTGGAAAAAAAGTGCACCCTTTCCGAAGTTTCCAGTTCACTCAAGATTTATTGCTGCATACGGAGAAAATGAAATGATTACATTTACAGATGAACGGCACACCGATGGTAGTAGAGATGGGTAGTTCGCGAGCCAACGGGTGCAAAGGAACGGTTCACCAAGATGAACAAAAGGACCGAGGAAAGAAATCCAAGGAACGATCGGTTCATAGTTCACTTCGGTTGCGGCGGTCTACTTATAGTTCCCGGGAACGAGGAAAGATCGGTTCATAGTTCACTAGTTCACTTCGGTCGCGGCGGTCACTTGGGCAGTTCTCGTTCCAGCCTCGGCCGCGTGCTCGCCTCAGTCTCGGTCTCCCTCGGCCGCACTGGCCGTTCTTCGCACGACCACCTGTCTCAGTTCCACTGCCGACTGCTCCTAGTTAGTTCAGTATCCAGTTGTTCGTTTCGTTCACTGCGCTCGCCCATTTTACATGTGTTCCGAACTGTTCTTGCACTTGGTTCTGGCTATTCAGCGTCCACGACCAGTAATCTAAAAGTATTCTATACTTACGTAAATTACATAAAAATTACACTGTGTGTAATAGGTACGTCTTTTCAGGTAACAAAAGGGCATATCAGCTCACTTCATTATATCGATGAACAGCAGAAGACATACTTATAACAAGGCGTTTTTGTTATTCATATATTTTTCGGTTTCATCGACTCGATTTAGCAGCTACCTTTCAATAATTTGCTTAATTTTTAGTGTAAGAAAATTCATATAAAACGATTTTCGTGTATCTTTCACATACAAAACATTACATTTAGGAAGTCTCTAATTATTTTTAAGTTTGGTTCTTTCGAATTTGCATTACCTGCTAGTTTGGTTTCATTGAAAAAAAAAGTGGGTTGTGGGTCATTTTGCCTCAGTAGGAAAAGCGGTGCCTCTCCGCTTGAAAAGACATAGATTGCCATAAAATCCTATTTACTTATTATCTCAAAAACATTTGTTCAGAAGGAGTTTTCACACCAAAAACTTTATTACTGCGAACTTAATTATTATTATTATTGCTGCATTAACTTTACTAATGTGACATAAAAAGTTAATTTTTACTAAGCGTGTGACGCAAGTATGAGAAAACCAAATTTTATTTTGTGCTGCCATAAAGTCTCTACTTCGCCTACGAACTCACAGACAACGTGAACTATATATAGGGTGTAAACGATTATTGTTTACAACGTAGCGTAGCTATGTAGTGGAAGTCGAAACGAAGAATTTTATACAAGATACTTGTGGTCTCTTAGGTCGGGAAACAGCCACGAACAGGTTTACGAGACTACATGAACTATAGCCCTCGCGCGTCGCGTGAGATTTTCATGTTCTCTTCTCCAGCTCTCTACACATCGTCATCGATTGTTTCGCAATTGTTGCTTGTATTAGCTTGTTACTTCTTCACTCCCTAATTATTACATGTTTGTCTGTTTGTTGTATCTCCTCGTAACGGGCAACACATCGTCCGTTTAATTGGCGAGCAGTCTGTACTCGGGGCCGGTTTCCCGTGCGCCACCCTATATTATTGCCCTGCGATCAGCCACACAAGGCTACGGTTGGCTAAACGAGAGGTTCTGCAGAATCACAGAAATTACTTCTAAAAGTGTGTAAGAATTCTGTAATGAATAAAAACTCTATACTGCAGGGGGGAGGCAAGTGCCCCCTCTGGGTGCCCTCCATCCTTTAGCCACCTACACTACTAGTTTTCAGTTTTTCATAAGAACCATATACCAAGCACAAATGAACCGTGAACGAGTAAAAATGAACGGTTCCCCAAAAAGAACGATCAGCAGTCAACTAGTTCCCAAGGATGAACGAGTTTGCCCGTCTCTAGATGGTAGTACTTGGTGTAGCCGCCACGAGCGGAAATGCAGGCACTGATCCTTGCATCGAGTCGACTCTACAGACAGCGAATACTGTCGTGGGACACGTTATGCCACGCCCGCTCGATCTGTTCACGTACCCTTCATGATCAAAAGTTTCCGGACACCTGGCTCAAAATAGCTTCGTGGTGCCCTCCATCACGAATGCTGGATTTCAATATGGTGTTGGTGCACCCTTAGCCATGATGACAGCTTCCAATTTCTGCGGTATTGCAGAACATTACAATAGCAGACATGATGGCGCAACATCCTGTTTTCTACAGATGATGTGACGGTACCTCACTGTGACGTTTCATGGGCAATGAGTTCATCGAGGAGCTCTTGTAACACAGCCCTCCATTCCATAGGACCTGGACCCATTGAGCTCCTGGTTATGTGGAGATGTAAAGGTAATGATGTCCACCCAATCCATTGTAATGGGATAAACTGTAATGGCATAGAATGCGGACCTGAAGTGTGATCAGGCTGCAGCAGCCGCGTGTCAGCGGGTGAACGCCCATACCTGCATTGCAACATCTGCAGTAGCAAGACGCAGTAGTGAGAAATTAATAGGACTTGTTTGATTCTTTGTCTAGCGAACGAAGTAGGCAGGATTCTCATATTGATCAGTGTCACCACCACCACCACCACCATACGTTTCATGACAGACCTACACTATATGATCAAAAGTATCCGGACACCTGGCTGAAAATGACTTACAAGTTCGTGGAGACCGCCATCGGCCCTGAGCACTATGGGACGTAACATCTATGGTCATCACTCCCCTAGAACTTAGAACTACTTAAACCTAACTAACCTAAGGACAGCACACAACACCCAGCCATCACACCGCCATCGGTAATGCTAGAATTCAATATGGTGTTGGCTCATGCTTAGCCTTGATGACAGCTTCCACATTCGCAGGCATACGTTCAATCAGGTGCTGGAAGGTTTCTTGGGGAATGGCAGCCCATTCTTCACGGAGTGCTACACTGAGGAGATGTATCGACGTCGGTCAGTGAGACCTGGCCCAAGTCGGCGTTCCAAAACATCACAAAGGTTTTCCATAGGATTCAGGTCAGGACTCTGTGCAGGCTAGTCCATTACAGGGATGTTATTCATGTCCAATATAATTATCCGGGCTGTTATGCCGTGGTCGGTTGATGAATTCTGTGTCAATTCACAACGTTTCGTCCCCGTCTGCGGAGGACATCTTCAAGGGGCTCTGTAGCTCGATGGAAGGTCCAACACACCCACTGGCTCCCTCAGTCAGTTCCGAGCGACCTCCATCGAGCTACAGACCCCCTTGAAGATGTCCTCCGCAGACGGGGACGAAACGTTGGAAATTGACACAGAATTCATCAACCGACCACGGCATAACAGCTCGGATAATTATAATGGGACATGACATTTCCGGCCGTGAAAGTACATTTTAGTATGAGGGATGTTACTGTCGTGTAACCACTCCGCCACAGGTCGTGCATTGTTAACATGTGCTCGATCGTGCTCGACCGTGATGCAGTCGCCAAATGGTTCAAATGGCCCTGAGCACTATGCGACTTAACGTCTGAGGTCATCAGTCGCCTAGAACTTAGAACTAATTAAACCTAACTAACCTAAGGACATCACACACATCCATGTCCGAGGCAGGAGTCGGACCTGCGACCATAGCGGTCGCTCGGCTCCACACCGTAGCGTCTAGAACCGCACGGCTACTCCGGCCGGCTGCAATCGCCATTCCCGAATTGCTCTTCATGAGTGGGAAGTAAGAAGCTGCTTAAAACATCAATGTAGGCCTGTGCAGTGATAGTAGTACGCAAAACAACAAGGGGTGCAAGGCCCCTCCATGAAAAACACGCCCACACCATAACACCAGCGCCTCCGAATTTTACTTTTGGCGCTACACACGCTGGTAGATGACGTTCACCGGGCATTCGCCATACCCATACCCGGCCATCGGGTCGCCACATTGTGTACCGTGATTCGTCAATCCACAAAACGTTTTTCCATTCTGCAATCGTCCAATGCTTACGCTCCTTACACCAAGCGAGGCGTCGTTTGACATTTGCCGGCGTGGTGGGTGGCTTATGAGCAGCCGCTCGTCCATGAAATCCAAGTTTTCTCACTTTCTGCTTAACTGTCATAATACTCCCAGTGGATCCTGATGCAGTTCGGAATTCCTGTGTGATGGTCTGGATATATGTCTGCCTATGTGAGCGTATTTTTCGCTACCCGCCCACACTACAAATGAAAGTGCTCAAGAATCTGCGTGGTTTGAGCCATAATTAATCGCCTTGGCATGTTTCTGAGCAAGCCGTTTTACCTCCTACGGGAACAGCACGAGCAGTTACACTCTTTCGAAAGTTCTTAAACGATTCAATAGCGCAAAGAAATAAAAACATCCTAGACAGATTATATAGAAGTAATAAATGAAAGAAATATCAATGCGGAGACTCGTTCCTACGGGTATTGAATGAGAGGATACCACGTTATCCATTGTGCCACGAAAATGCTGCAACTAAGAGCTGTATGAACGACTACTGCCACTGTCAGGGCAAAAAAATGGTTCAAATGGCTCTGAGCACTATGGGAGTTAACTGCTGAGGTCATCAGTCCCCTAGAACTTAGAACTACTTAAACCTAACTAACCTAAAGACATCACACACATCGATGCCCGAGGCAGGATTCGAACCTGCGGTTGCGCGGTTCCAGACTGAAGTGCCTAGAACCGCTCGGCCACAGCAGCCGGCCGCTGTCAGTGCAGTTCAGGCTACAGCCGCGATGGGTATACAGTGTAAAACGAATCTCACTGATGTGTCCACAAAAACAGCTAACGAAGTAACCTGTCGGGGAGTTGATTCAGGACGTAGTTGTGCATCTACTTACCTTGTACGAGGAAAGGCGGGCGTTGCGGAATGTACAGTCACTTGTTTACCGGAACAGAGATAAGAAGCGAAGTTTGTCAGTTGAAATGGTGACAGTTTTCAACAAATCCACAGAAGAATTTTACCAGAATATGCACAATGTAAGGACTCAAAAGAAGTAGGTTAATAACGCAAATTAATTAACATAGACAAACAAGTAAAGTTATCTTTGAATGTAGTCGTTTTGGAATTCGGAAAATTGCCATTTAACTTCGAGTAATACAATCCTTGTGACGTGGTATTTATTGATTATACTAATATACTGCATGCTGAAGAATAGACCTTCAGTAATATACGAGTAGTTCTTTACGTCAATACAAGTGAGAGCTTTCAAGTAAAAATACACTGACGGATAAAAAGACTGTAAAACCATAACCATAAAAATTTGAGGAATACCTTTGTCTTGGTAAGATGTTTAAGTGACTAAGATTCAAAGGTCACAGATTACTGCAAGGACGAAAGAAGCCATTGCAAATGCTGCTACATTAATTAACCGGTAACCGCCAGATCGTTGAGTGCAAGCATGCAGATTTGCCGCCTTTGTATTGTACAGGTCGCACTTTGTCGGTCAATACAGGGACAGTTAATGCTGTTTGGACTGATGACCATAGCTGTTAAGTCCCATAGTGCTCAGAGCCAATGCTGTTTGTGGATGAAGTTGGGGCTGTTGTCCGATGATGTGCAACATGTGCTCGACTGGAAACATATCTGGTGATCAAGCACGCCAAGACAATATGTCGACACTCTGTAGAGATGGTTGGGTTACGGCAGCGGTATGTGGGCGTGCGTTATCCTGCTGGAAAACACCCCCTGCAATGCTGTTCATGAACGGCAGTACAACAGGTCAGATCACCAGACAGACGTACAAATTTGCAGTCAGGGTGCTTCAAATAACCAAGAGAGTGCTCCTGTAGTCATGCGAAATTACGAGGTGCATACAAGTTCTAAGGCCTCCGATTTTTTTTCTCCGGACTGGAAAGAGATTGAAACATGCGCATTGTTTTAAAATGAGGCCGTGTTCATTGTCAATACGTCCCAGAGATGGCAGCACCGTACGGCAGATGCAATTTTACCGCCAGCGGCGAGAATGAGAACTGTTTTAAATACTTAAAATGGCGACGTTTTCCTTACTTCAACAGCGTGCAATCATTCGTTTTCTGAATTTGCGTGGTGTGAAACCAATTGACATTCATCGACAGTTGAACGAGACATGTGGTGATGGAGTTATGGATGTGTCGAAAGTGCGTTCGTGGGTGCGACAGTTTAATGAAGGGAGAACATCATGTGGCAACAAGCCGAAACAACCTCGGGCTCGCACAAGCCGGTCTGACGACACGATCGAGAAAGTGGAGAGAATTGTTTTGGGGGATCGCCGAATGACTGTTGAGCAGATCGCCTCCAGAGTTGGCATTTCTGTGGGTTCTGTGCACACAATCCTGCATGACGACCTGAAAATGCGAAAAGTGCCATCCAGGTGGGTGCCACGAATGCTGACGGACGACCACACGGCTGCCTGTGTGGAATGTTGCCGAGCAATGTTGACGCGCAACGACAGCACGAATGGGACTTTCTTTTCGTCGGTTGTGACAATGGATGAGACGTGGATGCCATTTTTCAATCCAGAAACAAAGCGCCAGTCAGCTCAATGGAAGCACACAGATTCACCGCCACCAAAAAAATTTCGGGTAACCGCCAGTGCTGAAAAAATGATGGTGACCATGTTCTGGGACAGCGAGGGCGTAGTCCTTACCCATTGCGTTCCAAAGGGCACTACGGTAACAGGTGCATCCTACGAAAATGTTTTGAAGAACAAATTCCTTCCTGCACTGCAACAAAAACGTCCGGGAAGGGCTCCGCGTGTGCTGTTTCACCAAGACAACGCACCCCCACATCGAGCTAACGTTACGCAACAGTTTCTTCGTGATAACAACTTTGAAGTGATTCCTCATGCTCCCTACTCACCTGACCTGGCTCCTAGTGACTTTTGGCTTTTTCCAACAATGAAAGAAACTCTCCGTGGCCGCACATTCACCAGCCGTGCTGCAATTGCCTCAGCGATTTTCCAGTGGTCAAAACAGACTCCTAAAGAAGCCTTCGCCGCTGCCATGGAATCATGGCGTCAGCGTTGTGAAAAATTTGTACCTCTTCAGGGCGGTTACGTCGAGAAGTAACGCAAGTTTCATCGATTTCGGGTGAGTAGTTAATTAGAAAAAAAATCGGAGGCCTTAGAACTTGAATGCACCTCGTAATAGGTCTACCAGAAGCTGGACGTTTCTTCTGCGAAAGACCTGGCAGGAATGTAGCCACTGTACGTGACTGCTGGCAGTTGTGGTGACTGGCATGGGCCTCGATTGGACGCCACGTTTCCCGGATCTGAACGCATGCGACTTATTTTTGTTGGGCAGTATTAAAGAGAAGCAATGGCTCCAAAACCATCGCTGAGCTGGAAAAGCCATTCAGGAGGCCATCGATGTTCAGCGGCTCATTCAGAAGTTCGCTACTCGTCTGCGCCACATCGTGGCAGGCATATCGAACATGTCTCTAACCTAAATCTGAATATCTGTAGTGACGTTTACATGTTGAATAAAGTGAGTGCACGCCGTAGTTTGTAAATAATGTAAGTTTTTTTTTCATATAGTTCATTTTCACCCTGTATCTTCTATTGAGTCGGTGACATTCTCGTAAATTTTCGATGTGTTCTTGATTTTCCATCATAAGCTCTGCATTGAGATTGTTGCACCCTTCAAAATCCTCCCGCCCCCTACACCGCTCTCTTATACAGCACGAAGGCGGCCAGTTTAGGGCTTTTGTTTGCCACTAAAAGTGCTGAAAGTGCAGTTGTAGCCCAGCCCTGTTCCACCGCAACCTCTTGCTTCGCTGACAGAACTGCGACTGAGAAATGCCGCGGAGAGCCTTCACTCAGCTGTCGCAGACTGCCTCACCCTGCTGCGTAAATGCTTCCCCACATCATCTCTCTCAGGATTCTCCGACACTTACAGAACGTACTCGCAAGTAACTAGCGGACAGTGGCCATCTGCTGTTACACACATCCATCGCCATCCACGTGCTATCTGCACCTGTTATTATTCTTGCGTCAGAAACATACGGGGGTCGTCCGATAAGTAATGCTCCATATTTCTGAATTCTTGTGTGCAGAAAAAGAAAATGTAGTGAACATCCGTAAACGTTTGTGTACACTGTATGGCGATGCCGCAGTTGATAGGAGTACAGTTGGGCGATGGGTAAACAAAGTTGCAGCCTCAGGAAGTGCAGAAACAGAGCTCCACGATCAGCCACCTCGGGACGTCCTGCCACAGCCACTGCTCCAGACGTGCTGAATCGCTCGGATGCCATTATTCGTGCCGACCGGCGCATCACAACTCGACAATTGGTTCTGTTGTTGATAATTCTTCCGGGTTATATGGCCGTGGTCCATGGAATACTTCTATTCCTAAAGTTTCGTCCACATCCTCAGAGGTATGGCTCGTCCTGTTGAGTCCTGCCATACCTCTGAGGATGTCCAGCGTAGTATTGGACGAAACTCTAGGAATAGAAGTATTCCATGGACCACGGCCATATAACCCGGAAGAATTATCAACAACAGAACCATCCGGTCGTGAAAGCCTTCATTGTATGATCGACAATTGGTTGTACATTTGTCCGTCAGCATTGGAAGTGCGTGTACGATGTTCGACACTCTGCGATATTCAAAGATGTGCTCACGAGGGATTCCACGAATGCTCACAGCTGACCACAAGATTAAAAAAAAAGCCATTTCATCTGAATTGTTGGAGCGTTTTGAGACCGACGGAGAGGCCTTTCTCTCACGAATCGTTACGGGGGACGAAAGTTAACTTTGTGCCGCAAACAAAAAGGCAGCCCATGGAGTGCCGTCATCCACATTCACCACTAAAGGAGAAATTCAAGACAACCCCCTCTGTCATAGCCACAGCCTTCTGGGATTATGATGGTGTCATTCTCGACGATTTGATGCCAGGACGGTCAACCATTAATTCAGAGACATTCGTGCAGACTCTGAATAAACTCAAGACCCGTTTCCGAAGTGTTCGACAGGACAAGAATACAGCAGAAATCTTGCTCCAACACGATAATGTACGCCCACACACAAGTGTGAGACCCTCGTATTTATCGGGTGATCAAAAAGTCAGTATAAATTTGAAAACTGAATAAATCATGGAATAATGTAGATAGAGAGGTACAAATTGGCACACACGCTTGGAATGACATGGGGTTTTATTAGAACCAAAAAAATACAAAAGTTCAAAAAATGTCCAACAGGTGGCGCTTCATCTGATCAGAATAGCAATAATTAGCATAACAAAGTAAGACAAAGCAAAGGTGATGTTCTTTACAGGAAATGCTCAATATGTCCACCATCATTCCTCAACAATAGCTGTAGTCGAGGAATAATGTTGTGAACAGCACTGTAAAGCATGTCCGGAGTTACGGTGAGGCATTCGCGTCGGATGTTGTCTTTCATCACCCCTAGAGATGTCGGTCGATCACGATACACTTGCGACTTCAGGTAACCCCAAAGCCAATAATCGCACGGATTGGGGACCTGGGAGGCCAAGCATGACGAAAATGGCGGCTGAGCACACGATCCTCACCAAACGACGCGCGCAAGAGATCTTTCACGCATCTAGCAATATGGGGTGGAGCGCCATCTTGCATAAACATCGTACGTTCCAGCAGGTGTTTTATCAGCCAGGCTCGGGATGATGCGACTCTGTAACATATCGGCTTACCTCTCACCCGTCGCGGTAGCAGTTACAAAACCAGAATCACGCATTTCCTCGAAGAAAAAAGGCCCGATAACGGTAGATGTGGTAAATCCGACACATACCGTGACTGTATCGTCCTGCAATGGAGTTTCGACGACAGTTCTAGGATTTTACGTAGCTCGAATTCTGCAGTTGTGGGCGTTGACAGACCCTCGGAGCGTGAAATGAGCTTCGGCGGTCCACAACACGTTATTCAACCAATCGTCATCTTCCGCCATCTTTTGAAACGCTCACACCGCAAATGCCCTCCGCTTCACTAAATCGCCAGGTAACAGTTCATTATGCCGATGGATTTTGTACGGATAGCCTCGGACGGTACGCCTCTGTGCCAACCAAACAGTAGTGTATGGAATGCCGGTGCGACGTGCGACTGCACGAGCGTTGATTTCCCCGTGCGTAGACGAACCCGCTACAGTCTCCATTTCTTCCTGAACTGTCTCAGCAGCATTACGCCTTGTGCTCGGTCGGCCACTACGGGGTCTATCGTCCAAACAACCCGTGCCTTCGAACTTCCAAATCATTCTCGCCACAACTGCATTTGTCAACGGACCTTTACCCGTTCGAATCCCCTTCCTATGGCGATAGGATCGTAACGCTGAACTAGCACATTCCCCATTCTGATAACACAGCTTCACTAAAAGCGCCTTTTCAGGTAACGACAACATGCTGCGACTGCTGGCGCATCTGATTCTCTCTCTCATTATAGCTCCTTTTATACACGATTGTCATGCGCAGTCACTGACGTTTTGCTGTCCAGCGCCATCTGTCGGACATTTTGTGAACTTTTTTTTTTTTTTTTTGTTCTAATAAAACCTCATGTCATTCCAAGCATGTGCGTCAATTTTGACCTCCCTATCTTCACTATTCCGTGGTTTATTCAGTTTTCAAATTTATACTGACTTTTTGATCACCCGGTATATTGAACTTCAAAAGCCAAATTGCTCCAAATAGCCTAACGCTGAAAAAAACAAGAAAAGTAGTCTCCGCAATGAGGAACTCCACAGTAGGGCTTGGCGTCGTGGCCTGCGCATCTCGAGGTCCTGCATTCGATTGCTAGCCCAGTCAGAGATTTTCTTCGCTCGGGATGCGAGTGTTTGTGTTGTCCTAAACATTTCGTCTCATCATCATCATCACCATCATCATAACAAAGACGTGGAAATCATCTCAGTGTCGTCCAATAGAACGACTTCTGCGAAACGGCCGAACAACCCCAGATGGGGTGTCCTGGCATATAATCCCATATGATCATTTCGTTGTGCACTACTACAGCAGTCTCCCTCCAGACATCCTGATTTACGTTTTCTGTGGTTTCCCTAAAGTACTTCTTTGGGTAATGCTGGAATGGTTGCTGGGCAAACTAAAGTCTGTAAATATCTGTATACGCCAATTTTTCGTTTTGTTCTTAAACTTTAATATTACGCTAAGACCAGTTTAGCTGTGAAAATGATCCCCAGGTGAAAAGTGCTACTACTATTATTACTACTCACACACATACAGTACTGGCCATTAAAATTGCTACACCAAGAAGAAATGCAGATGATAAACGGGTATTCATTGGACAAATATATTATACTAGAACTGATATGTGATTACATTTTCACGCAATTTGGGTGCATAAATTCTGAGAAATCAATACCTAGAACAACCACCTCTGGCCGCAATAACAGCCTTGAGACGCCTGGGCATTGAGTCAAACAGAGCTCAGATGGCGTGTACAGGGACAGCTGCCCATGCAGCTTCAACACGATACGACAGTTCATCAAGAGTAGTGACTGGCGTATTGTGACGAACCAGTTGCTCGGCCACCATTGGCCAGACGTTTTCAATTGGTGAGAGATCTGGAGAATGTGCTGGCCAGGGCAGCAGTCGAACATTTACTGTGTCCACAAAGGCCCGT
This sequence comes from Schistocerca cancellata, assembly GCF_023864275.1. NCBI lineage: Eukaryota > Metazoa > Arthropoda > Insecta > Orthoptera > Acrididae > Schistocerca > Schistocerca cancellata. The sequence continues at coordinate 15,774,452 of NC_064637.1, forward strand.
ACAGGACCTGCAACATGCGGTCGTGCATTATCCTGCTGAAGTGTAGGGTTTCGCAGGGATCGAATGAAGAGGAGAGCCACGGGCCGTAACACATCTCAAATATAACGTCCACTGTTCAAAGTGCCGTCAATGCGAACAAGAGGTGACCGAGACGTGTCACCAATGGCACCCCATACCATCACGCCGGGTGATACGCCAGTATGGCGATGACGAATACACACTTCCAATGTGCGTTCACCGCGATGTCGCAAAACACGGATGCCACCATCATGATGCTGTAAACAGAACCTGGATTCATCCGAAAAAATGACGTTTTGCCATTCGTGCATCCAGGTTCGTCGTCGAGTACACCACCGCAGGCGCTCCTGTCTGTGATTCAGCGTCAAGGGTATCCGCAGCCACGGTCTCCGAGCTGATAGTCCATGCTGCTACAAACGTCGTCGAACTGTTGGTGCAGATGGTTGTTGTCTTGCAAACGTCCCCATATGTTGACTCAGGGATCGAGATGTGTCTGCACGATCCGTTACAGCCACTTGCGCCAACCTTGTGTGAATGCTCTGAAAAGCTAATCATTTCCATATCACAGCATCTTCTTCCTGTGGGTAAAATTTCGCGTCTATAGCACGTCATCTTCGTGGTGTAGCAATTTTAATGACCAGTAGTGTACATACACCACGGACGTCTAATTAAAATCTTCACTCATTGTTAGAGACACTCCAAGCAAAACGGTAACGTCGATATGCTTTGGGATTTCGGTACATATACAGTGTGCGGACATTATGAATTAACTAGATCTTTATTGTCAGGTAGCAATGGGTGCTGCCGACATGGGAGGTCACTGATTCTGTATTTTTAGATTTATAGAAGGGTAATGATAGTGTTCCTCAGAATCAACTTCTAATTACATTGCGTGCCTATGATGTATCGCCTGAATCTTGGACGTAGATTCGTGATTTCCTGTCAGTAAGTCACAGTCCGTAGTAAGTGACGCAAAGTCATTGAGTAAAAGTCTTATGTGGCGTTTCCCAGGGAAGTGGTATAGCCCCTCTGCTGCTCCTAATCTACATAAACGATTTAGGAAAGTATGAGGTCGTCCACGAAAGTACTGAGAGGAAACCGCTAAATTTAGGTTACAGGATAAAAGACACAAATCAAAAGCCTGTGAATTCAACTAAATTCTTAGGGACGACAATTATGAATAACTTCAGTTGGGACGATCACTTAGGTAATCTTGTGAGGACGGCAAACGTAAGCCTGCGTTTTGTTGGCTGAACTCTTAGAACATGCAATAGGTGTACTAAAGAGACCACTTACATTACGCTTGTTTTTAATGTACGGTATGGGATCTTTATCTGATAGGATTGACAGAGGACACTGAAAAAGTTAAAGAAAGGCAGCACGTTTTGTGTTATCGCGAAATAGGGGAGGGAATGCAACGGATAAGGTACGCCAAATGGAGTGGGAGTCATTAAAACAAAACCGTTTTTCATTGCGGCGGGATCTGCTCGTGAAATTTCAGTCACCAACTTTCTTTTCAGAGTGTGAAGATGTTTTTGGCGCCTCAGAGTGTGAAGATGTTTTTGGTGCCCCCTACGTAGGGAGGATGGACGATCGTTATAAAATAAGAGAAATGGCAGCTCGCGTGGAAAGAATTATGTGTTGCCTTTTAGGCGAGCTGTTCAAGAGTGTTACGCTTGAGAAATACCTTAAAGGTGGTTCCGTGAATCCTCTACCGGGCACAAAATTGTGAATTGCAGAGTAATCACGTAGATGTAGAACGTAACATAGGATGTGAACTCGCAGTGGAAAATGTTAGTAACCTCCGTAAGGAGCATACATTGCTCGGCCAGAACATTATGACCATTCATCTAATGTCGCTATGTCCGCCTTTCGGCACAGATAACAGCGGCGACGCGTCGTGGCATGGAAGCAATGAGACCTTGGTAGGTCGCTGGAGGAAGCTGGAACCACATCTGCTCACACAAGTCAACTAAGTCCCGTAGATTCTGTTGAAGGAGGCGTTAAGCTCTGACGCCAAGTTTATTCACACCCCAGATCTGTTCGATCTGGTTCAGATCTGGTAAGATGGGGGGCCAGCACATAATTTGGAACTCGCCACTGTGTTCCTGGAAGCGCTCCATCACACTAATGGACTTGCGATATGGCCCATTATCTTGTTGAAAAATGCCACTGGCGTCGGGAAACATGATCGTCATGAAGGGATGTACTTGGTGTGCAACCAGTGTACGATACTCCTTGGTCGTCATGGTGACTTGCAAGAGCTCCACTGGACTCATGGATGCCACATGAATCTACATCTACATACGTGCTCCGCAGTCCACCATACGGTGCGTGGCGGAGGGTACCTCGTGCCACAACTAGCAAATTCTCCCACTGTTCCAGTCCCAAACAGAACGAGGGAAAAATGACTGCCTATATGCCTCTGTACGAGCCCTAATCTCACTTATCTTTATGGTCTTTCGGCGAAATATAAGTTGGCCGCAGTAAAATTGTACTACAGTCAGCCTCAAATGCTGGTTCTCTAAATTTCTTCAGTAGCGATTCACGAAAAGAACGCCTCCTTTCCTCCAGAGACTCCCACCCGAGTTCCTGAAGCATTTCCGCAACACTCGCGTGAACCTACCAGTAACAAATCTAGCAGGCCGCCTTTGAATTGCTTCTATGTCCTCCCTCAATCCGAGCTGATAGGGATCCCAAACGCTCGAGCATTACTCAAGAATAGGTCGTATTAGTGTTTTATAAGCGGTCTCCTTTACAAATGAACCACATCTTCCCAAAATTCTACCAATGAATCGAAGACGACTATACACCTGCACCACAACTGCCATTACATGCTTGTCCCACTTCATATCGCTCTGCAATGTTATGCCCAAATATTTAATTGACGTGACTGTGTCAAGCGCTACAGTACTAATGGAGTATTCAAACATTACGGGATTCTTTTTCCTATTCATCTGCATTAATTTACATTTATCTATATTTAGAGTTAGCTGCCATTCTTTACACCAGTCACAAATCCTGTCCAAGTCATCCTATCTCCTCCTACAGTCACTCAACGACGACACCTTCCACTACACCACAGCATCATCAGCAAACTGCCGCACACCCTATCCAAAAGATCATTTATGTAGATAGAAAACAACAGCGGACCTACCACGCTTCCCCGGGGCACTCCAGATGATACACTCACCTCCGATGAACACTCAACATCGAGTACAACGTACTGGGTTCTATTACTTACGAAGTCTTCGAGCCACTCGCATATTTGGGAACCAATCCCATATGCTCGTACCTTAGTTAGGAGCCTGCAGTGGGGCACCGAGTCAAACGCTTTCCGGAAGTCAAAGAATATGGCATCCGTCTGATACCCTTCATCGACGGTTCGCAATATGTTGTTGTTGTTGTTGTGGTCTTCAGTCCTGAGACTGGTTTGATGCAGCTCTCCATGCTACTCTATCCTGTGCAAGCTTCTTCATCTCCCAGTACCTACTGCAACCTACATCCTTCTGAATCTGCTTAGTGTATTCATCTCTCGGTCTCCCTCTACGATTTTTACCCTCCACGCTGCCTTCCAATGCTAAATTTGTGATCCCTTGATGCCTCAAAACATGTCCTACCAACCGATCCCTTCTTCTAGTCAAGTTGTGCCACAAACTTCTCTTTTCCCCAATCCTATTCAATACCTCCTCATTAGTTACGTGATCTACCCACCTTATCTTCAGCATTCTTCTGTAGCACCACATTTCGAAAGCTTCTATTCTCTTCTTGTCCATACTAGTTATCGTCCATGTTTCACTCCATACAAATACTTTCAGAAACGACTTCCTGACACTTAAATGTGTTAACAAATTTCTCTTCTTCAGAAACGATTTCCTTGCCATTGCCAGTCTACATTTTATATCCTCTCTACTTCGACCATCATCAGTTATTTTACTCCCTAAATAGCAAAACTCCTTCACTACTTTAAGTGTCTCATTTCCTAATCTAATTCCTGGCCATCACCGAACTTAATTCGACTATATTCCATTATCCTCGTTTTGCTTTTGTTGATGTTCATCTTATATCCTCCTTTCAAGCCACTGTCCATTCCATTCAACTGTTCTTCCAAGTCCTTTGCTGTCTCTGACAGAATTACAATGTCATCGGCGAACCTCAAAGTTTTTACTTCTTCTCCATGAATTTTAATACCTACTCCGAATTTTTCTTTTGTTTCCTTTACTGCTTGCTCAATATACAGATTGAATAACATCGGGGATAGGCTACAACCCTGTCTCACTCCTTTCCCAACCACTGCTTCCCTTTCACGCCCCTCGACTCTTATAACTGCCATCTGTTTTCTGTACAAATTGTAAATAGCCTTTCGCTCCCTGTATTTTACCCTTGCCACCTTTAGAATGTGGAAGAGAGTATTCCAGTCAACATTGTCAAAAGCTTTCTCTAAGTCTACAAATGCTAGAAACGTAGGTTTGCCTTTTCTTAATCTTTCTTCTAAGATAAGTCGGAAGGTTAGTATTGCCTCACGTGTTCCAACATTTCTACGGAATCCAAACTGATCTTCCCCGAGGTCAGCTTCTACCAGTTTTTCCATTCGTCTGTATAGAATTCGCGTTAGTATTTTGCAGCTGTGACTTATTAAACTGATAGTTCGGTAATTTTCACATCTGTCAACACCTGCTTTCTTTGGGATTGGAATTGTTATATTCTTCTTGAAGTCTAAGGGTATTTCACCTGTCTCATACATCTTGCTCACCAGATGGTAGAGTTTTGTCAGGAGTGGCTCTCCCAAGGCCGTCAGTAGTTCTAATGGAATGTTGTCTACTCCCGGGGCCTTGTTTCGACTCAGGTCTTTCAGTGCTCTGTCAAACTCTTCACGCAGTATCGTATCTCCCATTTCATCTTCATCTACATCCTCTTCCATTTCCATAATATTGTCCTCAAGTACATCGCCCTTGTATAAACCCTCTATATACTCCTTGCACCTTTCTGCCTTCCCTTCTTTGCTTAGAACTGGGTTGCCATCTGAGCTCTTGATATTCATACAAGTGGTTCTCTTCTCTCCAAAGGTCTCTTTAATTTTGCTGTAGGCAGTATCTATTTTACCCCTAGTGAGACAAGCCTCTACATCCTTACATTTGTCCTCTAGCCATCCCTGCTTAGCCATTTTGCACTTCCTGTCGATCTCATTTTTGAGACGTTTGTATTCCTTTTTGCCTGCTTCATTTACTGCATTTTTATATTTTCTCCTTTCATCAATTAAATTCAATATTTCTTCTGTTACCCAAGGATTTCTATTAGCCCTCGTCTTTTTACCTACTTGATCGTCTGCTGCTTTCACTACTTCATCCCTCAGAGCTACCCATTCTTCTTCTACTGTATTTCTTTCCCCCATTCCTGTCAATTGTTCCCTTATGCTGTCCCTGAAACTCTGTACAACCTCTGGTTCTTTCAGTTTATCCAGGTCCCATCTCCTTAAATTTCCACCTTTTTGCAGTTTCTTCAGTTTCAGTCTGCAGTTCATAACCAAGAGATTGTGGTCAGAGTCCACATCTGCCCCTGGAAATGTCTTACAATTTAAAACCGGGTTCCTAAATCTCTGTCTCACCATTATATAATCTATCTGATACCTTTTAGTATCTCCAGGATTCTTCCAGGTATACAGCCTTCTTTTATGATTCTTGAACCAAGTATTAGCTATGATTAAGTTATGCTCTGTGCAAAATTCTACAAGGCGGCTTCCTCTTTCATTTCTTCCCCCCCAATCCATATTCACCTACTATGTTTCCTTCTCTCCCTTTTCCTACTGACGAATTCCAGTCACCCATGACTATTAAATTTTCGTCTCCCTTCACTACCTGAATAATTTCTTTTATCTCGTCATACATTTCATCAATTTCTTCATCATCTGCAGAGCTAGTTGGCATATAAACTTGTACTACTGTAGTAGGCATGGGCTTTGTGTCTATCTTGGCCACAATAATGCGTTCACTATGCTGTTTGTAGTAGCTAACCCGCACTCCTATTTTTTTATTCATTATTAAACCTACTCCTGCATTACCTCTATTTGATTTTGTATTCATAACCCTGTAATCACCTGACCAAAAGTCTTGTTCCTCCTGCCACCGAACTTCACTAATTCCCACTATATCTAACTTTAACCTATCCATTTCCCTTTTTAAATTTTCTAACCTACCTGCCCGATTAAGGGATCTGACGTTCCACGCTCCGATCCGTAGAACGCCAGTTTTCTTTCTCCTGATAACGACGTCCTCTTGAGTAGTCCCCGCCCGGAGATCCGAATGGGGGACTATTTTACCTCCGGAATATTTTACCCAAGAGGACGCCATCATCATTTAATCATACAGTAAAGCTGCAAGATATCATGTGAAAAAATGGAGAGATGTGTTTCGCAGGAGCGATGCTTTCTAAAGCCGTGCTGATGCATGGACAGCAACTTCTCTGTCTCCAGGAAATTCATTATATTCGAAATGAGAATATGTTGAAGTATCCTGCAACAAACCGATGTTAACGGTGTTGGTCTGTAATTTTGAGGATCCGTCCTTCTACCCTTCTTTTATACAGGCGTCATCTGCGCTTTTTTCCAGTCGCTCGGGACTTTACGTTGGGCAAGAGATTCGTCATAAATGCAAGCTAAGTAAGGAGCCAATGCAGTAGAGTACTCTCTGTAAAACCGAATTGGAATCCCATCAGGACCTGGCGATTTCTTTATTTTCAACCCATTCAGCTGCTTCAGAACCCCAGGGATATCTATCACTATGTCCTCCATACGGGCATCTGTACGAGACTCAAACGGCGGTATGTTTGTACGATCCTCCTGCGTGAAAGAGTTCTCAAATGCTAAATTTAAAACTTCAGAAACTTCCTGGCAGATTAAAACTGTGTGCCCGACCGAGACTCGAACTCGGGACCTTTGCCTTTCGCGGGCAAGTGCTCTACCAACTGAGTTACCGAAGCACGACTCACGCCCGGTACTCACAGCTCTACTTCTGCCAGTATCTCGTCTCCTACCTTCCAAACTTTACAGAAACTCTCCTGCGAACCTTGCAGAATTAGCACTCCTGAAAGAAAGGATACTGCGGAGACATGGCTTAGCCACAGCCTGGGGGATGTTTCCAGAATGAGATTTTCACTCTGCAGCGGAGTGTGCGCTGATATGAAACTTCCTGGCAGATTAAAACTGTGTCCTTTCTTTCAGGAGTCTATTAGAAGAGGTCAGTGAATATGTCTACCTTGGCCAGATTATAAATATGAAGGGAGACATAAGGCTAGAAATCTATCGACGCATCAAGCTTGGCTGGCAAGCATTTGGGAAGAATTCAACAGTATTCAGATCAAAAATGCCAGTAAATCTGAAGAAAGCAGTATTTGATCAATGCATTCTCCCTGTGATGACGTACGGCTGCGAGACATGGACACTGAACTCATTCACAAAAGGGAAACTTAGGACAGCACAGAGAGCCATGGAGAGATCAATGCTGGGCTATACAAGAAAGGACAGGAAAAGGGCAGATGGCATCCGGTCTGTCACACAGCATATACTATACTATATATAATGCAATGTTCAAGAATTACAGGTTTGCTTTTCCTTCTCATTTTCACTAACTTACATTTCTGTACATTAAGAGCCAACTGCCATGCATGAAACTAATGAGCTGTATCGTATACTTCAGTATCTTGGTATCAGTGTGCTGCATTAAGAGCTGGTTCCAGCGTATCTGTAGAGGTTTGCATTCCCTCTTGCGCACCCAGCTGATGGCAGGCTAGAAACAGTGATACGTGGCATTATGGAAATGGCTCTTGGGAGTGAGTATTTTGAGCGGTGCGCTGTGTGCCCACCTGGGAGAGACGGAACTGCCCGGGACCTGGTGGGAGTGCCGGCTGCCGAGATGGGCGCGTGGCGGGCTGCCTGCGCCCGACTTGCGGGCCGGCCTGTGGCGGCCGGTCAGGGCCGCGGTGTCCGTTTTCGGATCGATGGCTTGTTTGCGCCGCCCAGGCCCGTGCCGGCCCCTCTGGCAGCCCCGCCGCCCACCGTACGCAGACGCCGCCCCCGATGACGGACGCCCACGCGAGGCCGCCGGCACGCGCCTCCTCACAGCGCCGCCCCCTCCCCCGCCCCCGACTCATCGCACTGGCGTCCAGCGTCGTCCAGTCCGCATCGATCACAGTGTCTGACAGGAAAAGTGAGACCTCACAGGGGAACGAAGCTTCCAGGACACAGAACCTATGTGATGTTTCAATAAAGAACTTGCCAGTATGATATACCTTCTATATTCATCGATATGATGGTAAACTGTGGTCCTGAAAAGGACCAAGATGATGTTTCTGGTGTGAAAGTATCAGCCGCCAGAGAAACCTGACGCCCAGGGTACGTCCGATAGCAAGTCTTATTTTGGTCGGAAATCATTGCGATCTTGATCACAGGTTGCTTAAGACCTACCCCAACTGATAAGCTCTACTGCCTGTCTGGAACAGCGCCACCGTGGGTACGCAGAACAGTGGCCGCTAACAAGGAGAGACTGAAAGTGGAACAGGACAGTGCCCATCCACTGCACGGACGTAATCCACCACAGCAACGGCTGAGATCGCGAAAGAGCTTCCTGAGAACATCCGAGATGCTCACCATTTCACCAGAGAAGGCGAGGCTGGAGTTATGGAAGAAGTCGACGCCTCACCTGCAGACGCCAGAAGCTGAAGAACTGCCACCTGGACACAACGAGAGCTGGCTGGGGTGGAAATCTTTAAACAGATTACGATCAGGAGTTGGATGATCCAGAGACAACCTGAAGAGATGGGGCTTCATAACAGAAGATGCGTCCTGTGATTGTGGACATTATTTATATATATATATATATATATATATATATATATATATATATACTCCTGGAAATTGAAATAAGAACACAGTGAATTCATTGTCCCAGGAAGGGGAAACTTTATTGACACATTCCTGGGGTCAGATACATCACATGATCACACTGACAGAACCACAGGCACATAGACACAGGCAACAGAGCATGCACAATGTCGGCACTAGTACAGTGTATATCCACCTTTCGCAGCAATGCAGGCTGCTATTCTCCCATGGAGACGATCGTAGAGATGCTGGATGTAGTCCTGTGGAACGGCTTGCCATGCCATTTCCACCTGGCGCCTCAGTTGGACCAGCGTTCGTGCTGGACGTGCAGACCGCGTGAGACGACGCTTCATCCAGTCCCAAACATGCTCAATGGGGGACAGATCCGGAGATCTCGCTGGCCAGGGTAGTTGACTTACACCTTCTAGAGCACGTTGGGTCGCACGGGATACATGCGGACGTGCATTGTCCTGTTGGAACAGCAAGTTCCCTTGCCGGTCTAGGAATGGTAGAACGATGGGTTCGATGACGGTTTCGATGTACCGTGCACTATTCAGTGTCCCCTCGACGATCACCAGTGGTGTACGGCCGGTGTAGGAGATCGCTCCCCACACCATGATGCCGGGTGTTGGCCCTGTGTGCTTCGGTCGTATGCAGTCCTGATTGTGGCGCTCACCTGCACGGCGCCAAACACGCATACGACCATCATTGGCACCAAGGCAGAAGCGACTCTCATCGCTGAAGACGACACGACTCCATTCGTCCCTCCATTCACGCCTGTCGCGACACCACTGGAGGCGGGCTGCACGATGTTGGGGCGTGAGCGGAAGACGGCCTAACGGTGTGCGGGACCGTAGCTCAGCTTCATGGAGACGGTTGCGAATGGTCCTCGCCGATACCCCAGGAGCAACAGTGTCCCTAATTTGCTGGGAAGTGGCGGTGCGGTCCCCTACGGCACTGCGTAGGATCCTATGGTCTTGGCGTGCATCCGTGCGTCGCTGCGGTCCGGTCCCAGGTCGACGGGCACGTGCATCTTCCGCCGACCACTGGCGACAACATCGATGTACTGTGGAGACCTCACGCCCCACGTGTTGAGCAATTCGGCGGTACGTCCACCCGGCTTCCCGCATGCCCACTATACGCCATCGCTCAAAGTCCGTCAACTGCACATACGGTTCACGTCCACGCTGTCGCGGCATGCTACCAGTGTTAAAGACTGCGATGGAGCTCCGTATGCCACGGCAAACTGGCTGACACTGACGGCGGCGGTGCACAAATGCTGCGCAGCTAGCGCCATTCGACGGCCAACACCGCGGTTCCTGGTGTGTCCGCTGTGCCGTGCGTGTGATCATTGCTTGTACAGCCCTCTCGCAGTGTCCGGAGCAAGTATGGTGGGTCTGACACACCGGTGTCAATGTGTTCTTTTTTCCATTTCCAGGAGTGTATATATATATATATATATATATATATATATATATATATATATATATATATATATATATATTGCTCTGATTGTTGCCAGCAAAATAAGCAGTCTTGCATATGCGGATGACTTAGTTGTGATGGCAGATTCGATTGAAAGTTTGCAAAGTAATATTTCAGAGCTAGATCAGAAATGTAAGGACTATGGTATGAAGATTAGCATCTCCAAAACGAAAGTAATGTCAGTGGGAAAGAAAGATAAACGGATTGAGTGTCAAATAGGAGGAACAAAGTTAGAACAGGTGGAGGGTTTCAAGTAGTTAGGATGCATATTCTCACAGGATGGCAACATAGTGAAAGAACTGGAAGCGAGGTGTAGCAAAGATAATGCTGTGAGCGCTCAGTTACGATCTACTCTCTTCTGCAAGAAGGAAGTCAGTACCAAGACTGAGTTATCTGTGCATCGTTCAATCTTTCGACCGACTTTGTTGTATGGGAGCGAAAGCTGGGTGGATTCAGGTTACCTTATCAACAAGGTTGAGGTTACGGATATGAAAGTAGCTAGGATGATTGCAGGTACTAGTAGATGGGAACAATGGCAGGAGGGTGTCCACAATGAGGAAATCAAAGAAAAACTGGGAATGAACTCTATAGATGTAGCAGTCAGGGCGAACAGGCTTAGATGGTGGGGTCATGTTACACGCATGGGAGAAGCAAGGTTACCCAAGAGACTCATGGATTCAGCAGTAGAGGGTAGGAGGAGTCGGGGCAGACCGAGGAGAAGGTACCTGGATTCGGTTAAGAATGATTTTGAAGATGGGTTTTACATCAGAAGAGGCACCAATGTTAGCACTGAATAGGGGATCATGGAGGAACTGTATAAGGGGGGGCTATGCTCCCGACTGAACGCTGAAAGGCATAATCAGTCTTAAATGATGATGATATATATATATATATATATATATATATATATATATATATATATATATATTGATGTGTATGGCTACTGCATGTTGTATGTTTCTTACTCGAGAATAATAATAAAAGTATGAAGTTGCACCACCAATCTCCACCGTCCCCACCCCACCCACCCCAACACCCCAGCCTGAATGCATTCACTGATTCAGTTCGGTTCAGTTCGGAAGGTTGTCGAAAAGCGGTTGAATGCTCTCCTGAAGGCAAGCAGGCCACAACTGTCGTAACTCGTCCGTCTTATCCTGGAGATTGGCGGCGGGCGGCAGTTGCCGTCCAAGCTAATCCCACAGGCCTTCTGTCGGGGACTTACCTAGGTTGGTCGGTTCAAACCAAACAGCCAGGTCATCGGTCCCATCGCGCTAGGGAAGGATGGGGAACGAAATCGGCTGCGCCCTTTCAAAGGAACCATCCCAGCATTTGCCTGCAGCGATTTAGGGAAATCACGGAAAACCTAAATCAGGATGGCCAGACGACGTTTGAACCAAATGACTCCCATCGCGCTAGGGAAATATGGGGAAGGAAATCGGCCGTGCCTTTTCAAAGAAGCCATCCCGTCATTTTCCCGCAGCGATTTAGGGAAATCACGGAAAACGTAAATCAGGATGGCCGGACGCGGCTTTGAACCGTCGTCCTCACGAATGCGAGTGCAGTGTGCCGACCACTGCGCCACCTACCTCGATACGTATCTAGGGATCTGAATGCTATCGAAAAGGGTCTTCAAATTCGTTCGATATTTTTAGATTTTTTTGACACTGTACCTCACAAGAGGCTTGTAATAAAATCGCGAGCTTATGGAATATCGTCTCAGTGATGCGACCGTCATGTCACAGTGCTTCATAGTAATTAACGAGAAGTCATGGGGTGAAACAAATCATTTCTGGCGTTCCCCAAGGTAGTGTTACACCCCCTCTGCTGTTCCTTTTCCGTATAAACGATTGTAGGGGTCAATCTTCCATTGTCTGTAGACGAAGCTATACTTTATCGTCTAGTGGAGTCAGCAGAACATTAAAACACATTCAAAGAGATTTAGAAAAAAAACTCTGTATGGTGCGAAATTTGGCAGTGGACCCTAAATAATCAAAAGTATGAGGTCATCCACATGAGTGCTAAAAGGAATCCGTTAATCTTCGATTACACAATAAGTCAATCAAATCTAAAGGCCGTAAATTCAGCTAAATACCTAGGAAGTACAATAACGAGCAAATTAAGCTGGAAATAACACAAAGAAGAAGTTGTGCAGAAGGTGCACCAAAGACTGCCTCATATTGGCAGAATGCTTAGAGGATGCAACAGGTCTACTAAAGAGAAAGTCTACACTACTCTCGTCTGTCATCTTTTCAGAATACTGCTGCGCCGTGTGGGATACTTACAAGACAGATTTAACGGAGTACATCGAAAAAGTTCACCACGCGGTGTAGGCTCGTGGTCTGGGCGCCTTGTCACGGTTCGCGCTGCTCCCCCCATCGGAGGTTCGAGTCCTGCCTCGGGCACGGATGTGTGTGTTGTCCTTAGTGTAAGTTAGTTTAAGTTAAATTACGTGGTGTGTAAGCCTAGGGACCGATGACCTCAGCAATTTGGTCCCGTAGGGGCTTACCACAAATTTCCAAATAAGTTCAAAGAAGAGTAGGACGTTTTGTATTGTCGCGAAATACGAAGAGACTGCCTGTGTAATGATACAGTTTTTCGGTTTGACATCATTAAAACAAAGACGTTTCTCTTCGCTGTGGGATCTTCTCACGAAATTTCAGTCACCAACTTTCTCCTCCGAATGGAAAATATTCTCGGTTAACCCCCGACTTATATAGGGATAAACGAACATCATAATAAAATAAGGGAAATCAGAGGTCGCACGGAAAGATAAATACGAGCGTTTTTTCATCGCGCTCTTCGAGAGTGGATTAATATAGAATTATTGTGAAGGTGGTTCGATGAACCCTCGGCCAGACACTTAACTATGATTTTCAGACTATCCATGTAGATGTAGGTGCGGATGTAGCTGTAGATCTTGCTGACCAGGGAAGTACCTCAGCATCACGCGTGCTGTTAATAGAGCCAATGTTCGTACGAGCATTATCCTCTTGAAAAATGGTTCCACGATACTGTCCCCTAAGAGGTAACACACGACGAAACTGCATGTTATTCAGAGTTCCCTCAATCATTAAAAGCAGAGACGTACAGTCGTACCCACACAGTGACTACAGCCGCGATGCGACAGTCAGCATGTGCTTTGGTCCACAATACAGCGATCGATGGTCGACCAGACTCTTGCCCTCTCATTCCCATGCACGCCAACATGGAAAAGATAAAAGAGTGAAGCTCGTAGGGCTGATAGTTGATAGACTGCACACTGAGGTGACGGGATTGCGATGTGCACATATACAGATGGCGATAGTACAGTCTACACGACGTATAAAAGGGCAGTGCAACTACGTTGCACCATATGAGGGTTCATGCCTCCTGTGATCATCTTGGAGGAGACATGTAAATACCATATAATTAAGAAAATCTAAAGGAGCACAGACACACAAATATGATGCTATATTTGTTAATATATGTAAGTACGGGAATGTGTACCATGTCCTCTCATAAAATAAAAGATCTGCCTTCTTTGTAATTGCAAGATACTCCATACGAAGTGATATCAAAAAGTAACGGGGATTTTTGTTTTTCTTAAAGAATTTTTATTTATTCGTCATCAACATCAACTTTGTCGCCCCCGAAGCTATCCCCCTCAAATATAATAGACTTGTGCCAGCGATTTTTCCAATCTTGGAAGCATTTCTGGAACTCACTTTTCGTTATGGGATTCAGCTGCTTCAGCGATTCTGTTTCTATATTATCAATGGTGACAAAACGACCCCCTTTCGTGTTTCACTTAAGCCTCGGGAATAGAAAGAAGTCGCTGATGGCCATGACCGGCGAATACGATGGGTGAGCCAACATAACGGTTTTGTTTCTTGTCAAAAAATCACAAACAAGCACTGACGTGTGAGTGGAGCATTATCGTGATGGAATTTCCACGAGTGCTTTTGCCACATTTCTGGTCTTTTTTTCAGATTTCTTCATGCAAATGGGGCATAACACCCATGTAGAATTTACTATTAACTTACAACCATACGGGAGGAACTTATTGATGCACTGTCTCATTGCAGTCGAAGAGAACAGTGAGAAGAACTTTCATACGTGATCGAAGTTGTCGAATTTTTGCGCTCTTGATTTTTCAGACAGTTCGCATTGGGGCGATCGGGCCTCGGTTTTGACGTGATACCCGTATACCCATGTCTCATCACCCGTTATAACCTTCTTCAGAAGTTCGTGATCCTTGTGGAATTCATTTAGCAATTCCTGAGCGATGCCTACACAACATCGTTTTCCTTCGAAATTGAACAATCTCGTAACGAACATTGCTGCTACACGTTTCATGCCCGAAACATGCAAAAAGAGACTTAGCATGAGCCAAAGGAGATGCCGACATCACCAGCAACCCGATGGTCACTCGGTGATTTTCCAGAGCAGTTTCCTTTGCTTGTTCCACACTGTCGTTGATAATTAGTGTGCTGGAGCGTCCAGAGCAGGTGTTGTCTTCGACGTCTTCACGGCTCACTTTGAAACGTTTACGTGGCTCGTAAACTCTTGTCTTACTCATAGCAGATTCGCTAAAAGCCACTGTAAAGATTTCGAATGCGGTGCTGTACCTCACTCTATTTTTCAAGCAAAATTTCATGCAGATTGTTTGATCCATCGTTTTTCAAAAACAAAAATTCGCCGGGCACTCGAAACACTTCGACTGTCAACAGTAAACTAAGTATTCAAAACAGTTAAAAATGAAAACAGAAGTCAGTAATAAGGGGTAAATTCTAGTCTCCGCTTCCACTCGTCGGCTTTGAGCAATGACGTCATGCTTAAGGCAAGGACGTTACATATACGCAATTTATGAAAGCAACGGATCATACACACAAACAAACGAGCAAATTTTCATGTCTGGGAAGAAGTATTCTCGTAATTTATGCCACTAGAAAAGCACAGAGAACCTTTAAACTACATTACAGTAAAGTGCATGGCGAAGTCATACTATTATAAAATAGCGTTAATTTTATACTATTTTTTAACCTAACGGAGAAGCGCAGGAAAGTGGTGGTTTGAGCCGGGAGAAACTGAAATGTATCAGAAAAACGGGGAAATTCAATGAATTACAACAAATACGAAACGTCAGCGTAAAATGTGGAGAAACCGACACACTAAATTCTAAAAGAAAAGCCAGTACATCACGAAAGTATATCTACAAAAAATAAAGAATATTGGAATCGATAACTAGAATTAATCTGTCAGGTTAATTCCAATTACAGTTTCCAACCGCTCCATGATTCATATGTAAATTATTTTTCCAATTGTATGCACTGAATGGCAATACCATTTCTACATTTGCAATTGCTGTCTTAAAGTACTGCGGTGTACAACAAAAACTGGAATCGATAACTAGAACTGACCTTCCGTATAGCTCAATTCTAGTTACCGAATCCAATATTAGTAACTTTTTTCCAGTAGTTCAGAGAGCTGTTACAAATATTTTAGTACACACACGTGATGAAAAAGGATCTAATTAACGAATCATCGAATGACTCGTATCGGTAACTATTATTGACGTATATAGGATGTTTGCGTTTTTGTAGCGTTTCTAAATTTCTGATTGACTCGGAACTACTACGAAAAATTAATAGAAATTGTAGTTAAAGCTCCCAAACTTTTCTTCTTCAGAGTAATGAATCATGTATGGAAATCGTGTAACACTTTCGCGCTCACACTTGTTGTTGAAACGATCTAAATAACGAACCGTGGAATGGTTGGAATCGATATCTGGAACTAACCCATGTAGGTCAGTTTCACTTAACGATTCCATTATTTGTTAGACTCTACTTTTTGTCAATTGACGTTACTTGTGTGCTCGTCCCGTTAGATTTAACTATTAGTATCAAAAGTTAACGTTGTTGTTGTTGTAGGATTCAGTCCAGAGACTGGTTTGATGCAGCTCTCCATGCTACTCTATCCTGTACAACCTTCTTCATCTCCAAGTACTTACTGAAACCTACATCCTTCTGAATCTGATTAGTGTATTCATCTCTTAGTCTCCCTCTACGATTTTTACCCTCCACGCTGCCCTCCAATGCTAAATTTTTGATCCCTTGATGTCTCAGAACATGTTCTACTAACCGGTCCCTTCTTTTGTCAAGTTGTTCCACAAACTCCTCCCCAATTCTATTCAATACCTCCTCATTAGTTACGTGATCTACCCATCTAATCTTCAGCATTCTTCTGTAGCACGACATTTCGAAAGCTTCTATTCACTTCCTGTCTAAACTAGTTATCGTCCATGTTTCACTTCCATACATGGCCACACTCCAAACAAATACTTTCAGAAACGACTTCCTGACACTTAAATCTATACTCGATGTTAACAAATTTCTCTTCTTCAGAAACGCCTTCCTTGCCATTGCCAGTCTACATTTTATATCCTCTCTGCTTCGACCATCATCAGTTATTTTGTTCCCCAAATAGCAAAACTCCTTCACTACTTTAAGTGTCTCATTTCCTAATCTAATTCCCTCAGCATCACCCGACTTAATTCGACTACATTCCATTATCCTCGTTTTGCTTTTGTTGATGTTAATCTTATATCCTCCTTTCGAGACACTGTACATTCCGTTCAACTGCTCTTCCAAGTCCTTTGCTGTCTCTGACAGAATTACAATGTCATCGGCGAACGCCAAAGTTTTTATTTCTTCTCCATGGATTTTAATACCTAATCCGAATTTTTCTTTTGTTTCCTTTACTGCTTGCTCAATATACAGATTGAATAACATCGGGGAGAGGCTACAACCCTGTTTCACTCACTTCCCAACCACTGCTTCCCTTTCATGTCCCTCGACTCTTATAACTGCCATCTGGTTTTAGTACAAATTGTAAATAGCCTTTTGCTCCATGTATTTTAGCCCTGCCACCTTCAGAGTTTGGAAGAGAGTTTTCCAGTAAACATTGTCAAAAGCTTTCTCTAAGTTTACAAATGCTAGAAACGTAGCTTCTAAGATAAGTCGTAGGGTCAGTATTGCCTCATACTAGTTAACGATGATTCATAATATTATGATTTCACCATGCGCTATACTGTACTGGATGTAAAGGTTCTTTGTGCTTTCGTTACTCGCATAAATTACGATAATAATTTATTTCAGACATGTGCGCTTCTCTTTTTCTGCTCTTATTTGTCTTCGTTACCTTCAATTCTTGCTTACAAATATGATCAGTTACTTTCAGAGATTGCCTCTATGTAGCGTCTATGTCTTAGATACGACGTCGTTGTTCAAAGCCGACGAGTGGATTCTGACACTTTTAAGATTGACCTGTAACTTGTATACCAGCAAGATAGAAAAAAAAATTGAAAATAGAAGCTATAAAGCCATTGAAATTAAATTCCTGATGATGTTGGAACAGCATTGCAGTCGCCGCGAAACGTTGTTGGGTTTGCTGCTGGTCCATGACGTGCGGCAGCAGGTAATATCGTTGATGGATAACGGCAGCGAGATCTGTGGTGCGCGGTGTATTGCGGGACCGCCGAATGCAGCAGGGGTTTCGCCGGTAACGCGGTTTCCACTGCGGAGCCGATAGAAGGCGGGCGACAGCGCGCGTATCGAGTCCATCTCTCTGATTGGTCGCACCGCAGGACGGAATTCAATGCCAGTGGGCTACAGGTGGAGGAACATCTGTGTGTGTGGGGGGGGGGGGGAAGGGGAGGGTCACTGATAAAGGGGAGGCGTGGAGATGTGGACACGAAAAAAATCGGAAAGCACTGCAAATAAAAGCAGTTGTGTGTGTGTGTGATACTTCGTTACTCGGGCAGTTTGAGAGTAAAGCAAATTTTCGTTGATACTTTGAGCAATACCCAGCGCACTGAACTGACTGAAAGATAACCGTATAGTGAAATGTTTTTTTTTTTTTTATTCCAGTCCTTGATCACAATATAAATCTCTTTGGCGATGACCAGTTTCAGTCAGTAATGAGCATCTTCAGTCTGTTCTACACCATGTCCTAATGTGATAAGACCGCAATGGAGATGGTGTAGGAGAGATCTGAAGATGGTCATTACCGACTGAAACCGGTCAACGTGCAGCCCGCAGTGGCCGAGCGGTTCTAGGCGCTTCCGTCTGGAACCGCGCGACCGCTACGGTCGCAGGTTCGAATCCTGCCTCGGGCATGGACGTGTGTGATATCCTTAGGTTAGTTAGGTTTAAGTAGCTCTAAGTTCTAGGGGACTGATGACCTCAGATGTTAAGTCCCAAAGTGCTCAGAGGCATTTGAGCCATTTTTGAACCAGTCATCGTCAAAGGAATTTATATTGTGATCAAAGACTGGAACAAAAAAAAAAAGAAACATTTGACACTATTGGATCACTGTTCATATTCACGACAGTGTCTCAGCTGGGATAACCGTATAGGTCGGGAAAAAAAAGAAAAAGGCGTTTGAAATGTTATGGGAATTAATTGCTAAGGTCTTCAGTCCCAAGGCTTACACACTACTTAAGGGCAAACACACACACACCCATGCCCGAGGGAGGACTCGAACCTCCGCCGGGACCAGCCGCACAGTTCATGATTGCAGCGCCTGAGACCGCTCGGCTAATCCCGCGCGGCTCGGGCAACAACAGCCAAAAAAACTTGTACTTAATGTGAAGGACAACGAAAAAATTTAAAATCAGAGACGGTAAAGTAGTCTATATTAAACTAAGTGAATTTCCAGGTCCACAGTAGCCGTTTATTATGTTTCATATCCTGGAGATATGTCTTCAATCCTATAAAACTAATACTTCATGTACCACGACTTCCAAGACGAAAGTGGGCATAAAAACGTTTCATTCCTCTGTAAAACCTTGGGTGAAACGGGAGATGGGTATCCGATCCGAACTACGCAAGGTCATTAATGATACCCATCTGGCATTTCATCCTACAGAAGAGTAATATGTTTTATGCGCACTTTCGCCTTGTAAATCGTGGCACATGTATGTAGTTTTAAATGACCTGAAGAAAAACCTCCACGGTCTGAAATCGATAGTTATACAGTGAAAACATAATAAACAGCTATTGCGGATTTGGACATGCAATGAGTTTAATATAGACCTGAGAAAAAGGGTTTTTAACAGTAGGACGGACAGACAAACGAACAACAAAGCCATCCTATAGGAATGAGATTTTCACTCTGCAGCGGAGTGCGCGCCGATATGAAACTTCCTGCCAGATTAAAACTGTGTGGCGGACTGACACTCGAACTCGAGACCTTTGCCTGAGTCGTGCTTGGGTAGCTCAGTTGGTAGATCGCTTGCCCGTGAAAGGCAAAGGTCCTGAGTTCGAGAAAAGCAAAATCACGACACAAGAACATAATTTTAAAAAACCGGTGACAGATACAAAAAACTGGACATTAACTTGTTATTTCCCGCAATATTTCCACGTTTTTCAATGTATCATATGTGTTTAGTTTTAGAATATTCGCAATTTTTTTGTCGCGCATTGTTTTGAGTTTGAGCGACTTTAAGAGCCGGACGTTCCGTTCATCTAGGGGAGGGGACTGGGTGGTAGTCACTATCGGAGACAAGTATGTATGTAGCGACGTTCCAAAACGATCAAGCTGAGCGCAATATAATTGTTTAGGGCAGCAGACAACAGGGTATTTTGTGAACTGTGAAGAGACTGTCGAGTGCCGTGATCGCGATATACGAATTTTATGGTGAAGTGTTATAGCATCAGTTATTAACGGCCGCGCGTATGTAAAATCCCCTCAGACTGCGTTTTAAGTGTTTAGTCACTATATTGAAAACTATTCGTGGGAAAATACAAATAAACTACGTGTTCAAATTATAAATCAACTTTAGTGACTCAATATTTTAAATTTCACCGCAATACCAGTCTACATTGTTTTTAATACATATTTTATTTCAGCTTGAAAACTCAGTTTTGACAGCTGTTAGCTGGCACCCTATTGTGACATACGAAGTCAATCATTGAGACCAGCCACATCTCTGAGGCCGCTCAATTAAGCTGAGAGTTTGAAACCTTCCCGTCTCCTCTATATCTCTTTTGTTACGCAACCTTCCCTTCTACAATAACCTATGAAACCTTCCCTTAGGATTTCTATCTCTTGCTTAATAATAACAAATGAAATCTTCCCTTTGAAATTTATTCTCTTTCTCTATCTTCGCATACAAATTTAATTGCTGCTTATTAAAAGTGATTTTCTGATTATTTCGACGAAACGTCTTGGCCGTCAGTCGCTATCTGCAATAACCCAAAACGGTTCCTTACCTTTTTTACTGTTACTGGATCGCTGTCTGACTGCTACATCGAACTGCGACATGAATATACTTACTCTGTTTTACTATACTCTATTAGCTGCTGGTGGGCTGTCATAACAAGTGGCTGTATTTATTACCAAAGCTGACGTTATTCTTTAATAGCAAAGCTGACGTTATTCTTTAATTAATTTGACTGAAGTTACGTAATTCATATTTACACTTTTTCTTGACAACAATAAAATTTTTGCAAAGTTTTACGTTGATGGTTTTTGGGATGGATTATAATCAGTAATGCAACATTGTTGGCAAAAATTAATTATATTCTGAAAACGTTTCTTCAAATGTTTACTGCTGGTAATGAAATGATTTTACAAACGTTCGAATGGGACTTACCTTTTACAATAATCTTACAGCTAACATTGCGCAAACATACCTTCAGTAGTCTTGAGTTTCGCAAAGAAAATAATTCAATAATATTAGTTCCTCTTATGATAATAGATAGCTGATGTCTCTGTACATCCGTTTACAGGCTCCTGTGAATCATAGCTGGTGGCTGGCAGGCACACCGCTCCTCTCAACCTCTCGCTTCAGACCTGCTACCAATTCGCTTCACATCTCGCTTACTAGCTTTCTGGTGCAGGCAATCCCTGCTACCATTACAAAATGTATCAATGCACGGTCTTTCCCGCTCATTTCTTAAAATGTATCAATGCGCGGTCTCTCCCGCCCTTTTTAAAATTATATCAATTTGCGGTCTCTCTTGCCAACAATACTTTGGTGCAGACATTCCCTGCTACCACAATTATTTCCAACATGACAAATATCGATTATTCCTACTTAATCCTATTAATAAAATATAAACATCTTTTGTAAATTGTGGTTTGACAATAGACAATAGAAATATACACGTCTTACAAGTTAAGTGTAACAAATATATAAATTTTCATGCCATAGCACGGGGGGCTCGAGCTAACTATTTAACCTAAACTAACTTTTTTGCGAACAGCACCAACACCAACTATATAAATATTTTCATCATTTTCAGCGAAGTTTTACAATTCGTAGTGCCCAGTACAATCTTAGCCTCTCGATTAAATTGTGGTTTGATTAGGATTCAGCATATATGAGTATATGTTCTAGTATGCTTGAATTACAGCGCGAAGTTTTCGGCGGTTGCTTAGGGACGGTCAAGTAGTGTGAGTTCCCGAGATAGGTTTTCACTGGTGGAGCGAACTGTACGCAGTCTGTGGTCAGACCGCTGCACTATTGTACCCTATTGCGGGGTGTGGCTGGCCAGAGTCGATAAGCGGGTTTGGCTTGGCCTCCATTAGGCTCCGGGCGCACACACTCCACTCCCCTCCAGCCAACTTGGGGCCCGGCTGCAAATCCGGCTTAAGCACTGGAGAGCGAGACACGGGGTGTGGGGAGGCGGGAACCTGTGTCTGCCGGATGGCTCCGACTGTAGCAGACCAAAGGGAATACCTTCCCGACGCAAACAGTTCACGGTGTCCGACGAGTCAATCCCCCAGCTGCTTGTGATGATGATGATGATGATGATGATCATGTTACGTAGTGGTAGGACTAGATCGATTAGGTGTACTATGCCATATTGTCAAAAACTGGCATATTGAGGCCGTGACTGTGTACAAAATATAAGTTTATTCGTGCAAAGAAGAAAACAGGAACCACCCACTATTAGTAACGCTATCTACTTACATAAATAGCGCCGTTACCGGTTTCGAACCGACAGTTTTATCTTCAGACGGTTGTTCATGTTCAGATTAATTATGTCGTCCTTTACAGTAGGTGTCGCCTGTTTTTCACCCATGTGTTAAAACAGTATATGTATTGGTTGGCCCTATTATTAACAGTAATACGCCTCCTTTTGGCTTCAACTAATAAGAATAAGGGTATATTATTTACCAATCTTTCAGGTCGAAAATGACTGCAATATTTCACTTCTTATTCTATTTAAGGTTGATTGATAATATAAATACTTTTTGACTGCAACCCAAATGTTATAGATAACTACAACCCTTCATTCTGCTCATTGTAAGGGTCCTTGATTGCATTAGTGATATAGTCCACCTATTAGGACTAGAATAAAAAATATTGTTGATACTGTTCGGATTATAATGTCTGATGTTTTGAAAATAATTGCAATGGGTAGAATTAGTGCGATTTCTACATCAAAGATTAGAAAAATTACTCCGATTAGGAAGAATCGAAGGGAGAATGGTATTCGTGCTGATCTTTTTCGATCAAACTCACACTCTAATGGTGATCTTTTTTCCCGGTCATTAATTAATTTTTTTGATAGCGTTGTTGCAAGGATTATAACAATTATTGGAATAATAAATCTAATAAAAAACTCTTGTATATAGAATTAAGATTGTTTACTTGATTTACATCAAGCATTCTGATTGGAAGTCAAATCTATTTATACTAGAAAAACAACTATCTATCTCATCAATAAATAGAAATATATAAAATAATCATACTACATCTATGAAGTGTCAATATCATGCTGCTGCTTCAAATCCAAAGTGGTGTCTTGGTGAGAATTGGTTTATTGAGTGTCCAAGTAGACATGTTGTTAAGAAGATTGTTCCAATAATTACGTGGAGTCCATGGAACCCCATTGCAACGAAGAATGTTGATCCATATACTGCGTCTGCGATAGTGAAAGGTGCTTCTCAGTATTCATATGTTTGAAGTATTGTGAAATATAATCCTAATAGTACTGTGAAGAATAGCCCTTGTAATGCTTGAGTGTGGTTAGATTCTATTAAACTGTGAATTACTCATGTTACGGTTACTCCTGAGGCTAAAAGAATAGCTCTATTAAGTAATGGAATTTGTATAGGATTAAAAGGTTGAATTCCTATTGGAGGTCATAATATTCCTAGTTCAATTGTTGGTGCTAGTCTTCTTCTAAAGAAGGCTCAGAAGAATGATACGAAGAACAATACTTCTGATGCAATAAATAGGATTATTCCTCATCGTAATCCAATTGATACAAATCCTGTATGCAACCCTGGATAAGTTCCTTCCCATACTACATCTCGTCATCATTGAATTACAGTTAATATGGTAATTCCGAATCCAATCATAAAGAAATTAATGTTAAATAGGTGGAATCATTTTACTAATCCTGATACTAGGACTATTGCTCCAATTGGTCCTGTTAGTGGTCAAGGTCTATAGTCTACTATGTGGAATGGGTGATTTGAGTAAGTTGTTAACATAAGTTTTGTATACTTCTCTAGAAAGTTCTTAAAATCGAGAAAACATAAGCTTGAGTTATAGCTACTGCTGATTCTACGATTAATAGAAGTATTTGTCCAATAATTAGTAGTGAAATTAAATTTTTTGATATAGATGGTCCTGTATTTCCTAATAACCACATGGAATACATATTCTTTGCTACATCCGTTCATTGTTTACAGTAATTTTTAATTCTTATGTTTTTTTCTTCTTCCTTCGGTTCATATTGTACCCATCTTTTCTTGTTTTCTCTTGGAAGCCCTTGAAATCTTTTACTTTTGTTCCGAATCTTTCTCTTTCTCCTACTTCTTCTTTCATTATTTTGATTCCCCTAACCTCTGCTTTAACTTATTTGTCCATGTCATTGATGGTTCGCGTTCTCTGTTAAAGAAGTTAAAAATTCTTTTTGTTATTCTGTTTTAACTAGTCTTTCTGAGACGATAAGACATCACAGGCTGCACTGCTTACATTCTAAGTCGAAAGTTTTGATGCCAACTTCTAAATCCACAATATCACTTGGACGAGCGTACGCGTACCGAATACGGCGCGGCTGATCGTTGATGATGCGGAAACACGATGACCGAACGCACGCCCTCAGGCTCGCTGCAAGACACTGGCACCTCACTGCACTCTTTTATGGTGACTAATCTCTAGTGATTCACATCAGTTCATTATGGGAGACGGAACACGGCGCGGATGATCGATGCTGTGCGACACGCAACGAGAGGACACACAAATACGTTATCGGCGGCACTGCTCATTTATAATTACATCTTGACGCACTTTCCTCTGAATCACTTCCGCATTTCATCACTTTACTATAATAGCACTTGTAGCAACACTTCAACTTCCATACTAACAATGCTTCTTACATGCAGAGCTACCCACAACACAACATAACAGTTCGGTTTCCCGCGCTCGAATCTCTAGACGCGGCTGCCCGCAAAGATACTCCACGACTGAGCCAGCGATATGACAAGACGCTTACACTACCACATCAAGGAACTTTCGCCATAACGTTGAGAAAACAATCGACAACATCGTCAGGTGGCTTGCGTAGTATTGCTATAGATATGTTGATGTAGATGTAAACAACAACCAAATTAATCGAACCGTGAACACTTGTATGTAGATGAAGTTGTTGGTTCGAATCTCGTAACGGTTCCGTTTTCGTAAATGCACACATTATAAAAGGTTTTGCATCACTCCAGTTCCCAGAACTCCTGAAGATAGACCTGGACTGTGGATATTTTACACAGACAGAGGCCCTTTGTCTGTTCAGAGATGTCACTAAACCCGCCCAAAGATGTAAACAACCATGCATGAGCAACGCCTTTTAGACGGAGGGGCTCCGACGGCCGATCAGTTCCAGTCACTCCACCAGGAAGGAGGTACACGGCTCGTGTTGTCTGTAGTTCAACCATGCCTAAACGGCCAATACCGCGGTTCGATCGCGTCCGTATTGTTGCTTTGCTCCAGGAAGGGATTTCAACAAGGGAAGTGTCCAGGCGTCTCGGAGTGAGCCAAAGCGATGTTGTTCGGACATGGAGGAGATACAGGAACTGTCGATGACATGCCTCGCTCAGGCCGCCCTAGGGCTACTACTGCAGTGGGTTATCGCTACCTACGGAGTATGGCTCGGAGGAACCCTAGCAGCAACGCCACCATGTTGACTAATGCTTTTCTTGCAGCCACCGGACGTCGTGTTACGACTCAAACTGTGTGCAATAGGTTGCACGATGCGCGACTTCATTCCGGACGTCCATGACGAGGTCCATCTTTGCAACCACGGCACCATGCAGCGAGGTACAGATGCACCCAGCAACATGTCGAATGGACTGCTCAGGATTGCCATCTTCAACCAGACAATCGTTGGAGACGTGTTTGGAGGCAACTCGGTCAGGCTGAACGGCCGTCCTGCGAGTGCAGCAAGGTGGAGGTTCTCTGCTGTTTTGGGGTGGCATTATGGGCGGCCGACGTACGCCGCTGGTGATCATGAAAGGCACCGTAACGGCTGTACGATACGTGAGTGCCATCCTCCGACCGATAGTGTAATCATACTGGCAGCATATTAGCGAGGCATTGGTCTTCATGGACGACAATTCGCACCTCCTTAGTGTACTCCTTGTGAATGGCTTTCTTCAGGATAGCGACATCGCTCGACTACAGTGCCCAGCAAGTTATCCAGACATAAAACCTATCCGACATGCCTGAGATAGATTGAGAAGGGCTATTTATGGACGACGTGACCCACCAACCACTCTGAGGGATCTGCACCGAATCGCCATTGAGGAGTGGGACGGTGGCTTGATGAACTTGTGAATAGTATGTCACGACGAATTCAAGCACCCATCAATGCAAGAGTACCTGCTGCTAGGTATTAGAGGTACTGCTGTGTACAGCAGTCTGGACCACCACCTCTGAATGTCTTGCTGTATGGTGATACAACATCGTCCGCAGCTCGTGGTCGTGCGGTAGCGTTCTCGCTTCCCACGCCCGGGTTCCCGGGTTCGATTCCCGGCGGGGTCAGGGATTTTCTCTGCCTCGTGATGACTGGGTGTTGTGTGATGTCCTTAGGTTAGTTAGGTTTAAGTAGTTCTAAGTTCTAGGGGACTGATGACTATAGATGTTAAGTTCCATAGTGCTCAGAGCCATTTGGTGATACAACATCCAATGTGTGGATTTCATGAGCAATAAAAAATGGCGGAAGTGATGTTTATGTTCATCTCTATTCCAATTTTGGTTCAAAGGGATCTGAGGACTATGGGACTTAACTTCTGAGGTCATCAGTCCCCTAGAACGTAAAACTACTTAAACCTTCCTAACCTAACGACATCACACACATGCATGCCCGAGGTAGGATTCGAACCTGCGATCGCGCGGTTCCAGACTGTAACTATCCAATTTTCTACAGGTTCGGGAACTCATGGAACAGAAGTGATGCAAACTTTTTTTTGATGTGTGTAAATAGCATTGTTAACAGTGTCTGGTTCCTTTTCTACAAGAGCAAGCTTCTATGTCGTGTACTGTGTCTGACAATATTTATTAAACACGGAAACGTGCAAAACAGTACATACGTTGTCGTAATGCGGAAACGGAGCAATTTATAAGACGTGCAAAATGGCACGATGATTAGTTTTCGGACCAGTCGGCTAACTTTGTAAACTGTTCGCATGCCGCAGTGGTTAAAGTATACCGTGCATGGGTAAATGGCGCTATCCAAAACCGGCGCCGAAGCAACTATGGTGCACCACTGGCCATACAACACAGGCATCAAACGACGGCCTTTAGCGATGTGCAGCTGTTGAACAACATACTGCCCAGATGAACCGAGGGGCTACAAACAGTGCCTCCTGAACCAGCGTCGCTGCGCACGGGCCCCCGTGGTTCATGCACCCGTGCTGACTGGTATTCATTGGCGACGAAGGCTGGACTTCACACGCCAGTCCTGCAATTGGACGTCCATTTGTGGCTACTGGTGGCCTTTTCAGGTGAATCGCATTTTGTGCTACATCGGAAGGGAAACGCCCGGAAGCAAAGAGCCTGCAGCAACCGCTGGAAGTCGGAGGAGGGGACGTTATAGTCTGTGGAATGTTCGTGGCATTCCCCGGGCGATCTCGTCAATGTGGAAGGCACAGTGCATCAACACAGTATCTATCGTCGGGGGCCATATTCAGGCTTTTGGCAGGTGGTTACATTGATGAGACTGCACAGTATAAAATCTAATTGGAACTCCCTATTGACTGGTGTGCTATTAGATTCAAGTAGTCTTAAGTGGTGGATAAATAAAAAATAATTCTCTCAAACGCCACCCTATCGGGAGAGAGTTTTGGTTTTTGCGGATCAAAATTTACGAAGTAAATAAGTTTTTTTATGTATCCGTAACCATTTTCCACGCAAAAATGAGAACATTGATTTTCTTGAATTACAGCGCCAACTACCAAGAATCAAAACAAATGTTCGAGACAAAATGTATGTAGTTTTTTATGTAGAATCTCAGACTGCAATAAAAAATGGGGGTTCCCATTTGAAATTTTAAAGTTGCCTCCCGCCCCACCCCCAAGGGGCTGGGGTGGCAGGCTAATTTTAGCCCCTCTCGAAAATAATCAACTTTGGATTCTACACATTTTTTCGCGTGAAGCTTATTTTTCGAGTTATTGCGGTTTGTCGACTTAAACTTTACAACCTGTATGGTGCACACATAACCGTCCCCCGCAGTGTTCCACGGTCCCTGTCCGAAAGTAAATGAGGTGTACCTGCTCTTGGTTTAGGCCTGGTTGTTCTTCCGCGTCTTCACAATCACAACAGCCGACTTGGGCATCTTTAGAAGAGTTGAAGCGTCCCTCATGGAGCTGACACGCCCACATCCCAAGTCGTTGACCTGTCGTGAGAGACCCATTCTGCTGTCACCGCTTCGCTACTGGAAACACGGACTCTTTTAATATCGTTGGGTCGGCCTCTCGTGAAGTCTACTGGTCAGATCCTCGTCACACGGGCGTGTCCGGATACTTTTGATCAGATGACGTACGCCTGTGTCAATTCGCTGTACGGCGGGCGATGGAAGTGGGTGACCCGGTTGCCATAAAGCGCCATCGGCCGCCGCCTCATCCGGAATTCCGGGCGCCACTCGGCCATGTCGATTGCAGGTCGATATCGGCCACAAATATAGTCAGTCGACCGGGGTGGGGGCGGCCGTCACGTGCGAGTGACCTCAACTGGCCGGCCTTGGGGCAGTCCAGAGTCAGGGAGCCAGCGGACCACCGCTGTGGAGGCCGGCTCTGTCCCAGTTCCCCCCCCCCCCCCCCCCGCACCTGTACAAACAACAGCGCGTTTACGCGAATGCCGTACATTTGCCATGCCGGACATTTGAAACTTCCTCGTACTTCTTCTGTCCGCTTTCAAACCGCCGTCTCCACATCTTACTCGATACAACCAGTACGTAAAGGACCTTCTTCTTCGACATCTTGACCAATTGATGATGATGAGTCCCATACTTCTTTACAGAGCGTAGGGGAGCGACGCGGGAGACCCGCGCCGCCTTACTAGGCAAGGTCCTAGTGGAGGTGGTTTGCCATTGCCTTCCTCCGAGCGTAATGGGCGTGTATGATGATGATGAAGACGACACAACAACACCCTGTCATCTCGAGGCAGGAAAAATCCCTGACCCCGCCGGGAATCGAACCCGGGACCCCGTGCTCGGGAAGCGACAACGCTACCGCGAGACCACCAGCGGTGGAACAATTACGGAGCTTTTTTTCCGAAATCGAAATATTTATATCTTTTGGGAAACGAAAGCAATACCGACGATTATGTCAGTATGTAATTAGTTCTGCCAAGTATAAATATACACTCCTGGAAATTGAAATAAGAACACCGTGAATTCATTGTCCCAGGAAGGGGAAACTTTATTGACACATTCCTGGGGTCAGATACATCACATGATCAGAACCACAGGCACATAGACACAGGCAACAGAGCATGCACAATGTCGGCACCGAGCGAGGTGGCGCAGTGGTTAGACACTGGACTCGCATTCGGGAGAACGACGGTTCAATCCCGCGTCCGGCCATCCTTATTTAGGTTTTCCGTGATTTCCCTAAATCACTCCAGGCAAATGCCGGGATGGTTCCTCTGAAAGGGCACGGCCGACTTCCTTCCCTAATCCGATGAGACCGATGACCACGCTGTCTGGTCTCCTTCCCCAAACCAACCAACCAACCAACCACAATGTCGGCACTAGTACAGTGTATATCCACCTTTCGCAGCAATGCAGGCTGCTATTCTCCCATGGAGACGATCGTAGAGATGCTGGATGTAGTCCTGTGGAACGCCTTGCCATGCCATTTCCACCTGGCGCCTCAGTTGGACCAGCGTTCGTGCTGGACGTGCAGACCGCGTGAGACGACGCTTCATCCAGTCCCAAACATGCTCAATGGGGGACAGATCCGGAGGTCTTGCTGGCCAGGGTAGTTGACTTACACCTTCTAGAGCACGTTGGGTGGCACGGGATACATGCGGACGTGCATTGTCCTGTTGGAACAGCAAGTTCCCTTGCCGGTCTAGGAATGGTAGAACGATGGGTTCAATGACGGTTTGGATGTACCGTGCACTATTCAGTGTCCCCTCGACGATCACCAGTGGTGTACGGCCAGTGTAGTAGATCGCTCCCCACACCATGATGCCGGGTGTTGGCCCTGTGTGCCTCGGTCGTATGCAGTCCTGATTGTGGCGCTCACCTGCACGGCGCCAAACACGCATGCGACCATCATTGGCGCCAAGGCAGAAGCGACTCTCATCGCTGAAGACGACACGTCTCCATTCGTCCCTCCATTCACGCCTGTCGCGACACCGCTGGAGGCGGGCTGCACGATGTTGGGGCGTAAGCGGAAGATGGCCTAACGGTGTGCGGGACCGTAGCCCAGCTTCATGGAGACGGTTGCGAATGGTCCTCGCCGATACCCCAGGAGCAACAGTGTCCCTAATTTGCTGGGAAGTGGCGGTGCGGTCCTCTACGGCACTGCGTAGGATCCTACGGTCTTGGCGTGCATCCGTGCGTCGCTGCGGTCCGGTCCCAGGTCGACGGGCACGTGCACCTTCCGCCGACCACTGGCGACAACATCGATGTACTGTGGAGACCTCTCGCCCCACGTGTTGAGCAATTCGGCGGTACGTCCACCCGGCCTCCCGCATGCCCACTATACGCCCTCGCTCAAAGTCCGTCAACTGCACATACGGTTCACGTCCACGCTGTCGCGGCATGCTACCAGTGTTAAAGACTGCGATGGAGCTCCGTATGCCACGGCAAACTGGCTGACACTGACGGCGGCGGTGCACAAATGCTGCGCAGCTAGCGCCATTCGACGGCCAACACCGCGGTTCCTGGTGTGTCCGCTGTGCCGTGCGTGTGATCATTGCTTGTACAGCCCTCTCACAGTGTCCGGAGCAAGTATGGTGGGTCTGACACACCGGTGTCAATGTGTTCTTTTTTCCATTTCCAGGAGTGTAGATCCCTCCGTCTGTACGGTAGCTTCCTTTCACGCTTACTGATTGCGATAGAAACAGTCCATCGGCAGGGAAGCAACAAGAAAGGATCGATGCAAAGAGTATGCGAATGTACGCTACTCATTTCTTTTTGATCACTGCATTTGTGCCTACTGTAATTACTACAACTGCATGCCCAGAAAACAATAAGGAACGAAGAAATGCGTATGTGAATGTTTGAGAAGAAGAACAACATATTAATTTACTCTCTAAAATGCGATATCCCTTGCGGTGAAACATTAGTTAATGAAGTGCAGCGAGACAATGTTCAAAACATGACTGAAAATACGTTCACTAAATAGAGATAAGAACATCTATGATTGACATGGCATCTAAAGTCGACGTACAGTTTTAAAACGTTAGAAATACGGCAATGAAGTAATACAGAATGCTATGCTTGTAACGTACGTTGCTGTTCTACATTGTTTAGCTCTGGTATTTACAGGGTCACAGAGAAAGCCTCCTAGGTTTTGGAGGTCCAAATGGCTCTGACCACTATGGGACTTAACATCTGTCGTCACCAGTCCCCTAGAACTTAGAACTACTTAAACCTAACTAACCTAAGGACATCACACACATCCATGCCCGAGACAGGATTCGAACCTGCGACCGTAGCGGTCACGCGATTCCAGACTGAAGCGCCTAGAACCGCACGGCCACACCGGCCGGCAGTTTTGGAGGGAAAAGCCGTAATTGTAATAATCTGCACTACAACAGAACGAAGAAACACAGCTTAAGGAAAAATAATGTAATTTGGGTTCCAGCTCACAAGCGACATTGAAGCAGGTAGTTCCTGTGACTTAGTATGGGCAGAGGTTCTATTAGACGACCGGGATAAATTAATAACTGGCTCCTTTTACCGACTCCCGGTCTCAGATGAAACAGTTGTTGAACAGTTCAAAGAAAACTTGAGTCTCATCACAAATAGGTACCCTACTCGTACAATTATAGTTGGCAATGGCACAAATACATTTTCATACCCTATTGTAGATAGGAAACAACTTCCGTAATTGTTCTAAATGTTTTTTTTTTTAATTATTTTGAACAATTAGTTCACGAGGCCATTCAAATTTTAAATGGTTACGAAAACATACTTGAGCTCTTAGCCACAAATAATCCTGAGCATCACGACGGATACAGCGATTAGTGAACACACAGTCGTAGAGAGGCTCAATTCCGTAACAAAGAAATTCACCAAAACCAAACGCGAAATATATCTATTTATAAAAGCAGCTGAAAATTCGCTTGACGTCTTTCTAAGAGACAGTGTCCAATACTTCCAAACTATATAATTGAAGACCATATGCGGATTCAGTTCAAATAAATAGTATCAACAGCACTCGAGAGATTCATACCAAATAAATTAATAAGAGACGGAACTGATCCCCCGTGTTACACAAAACACGACAGAAAGCTGCTGCAGGAGCACCGAAAAAGGCACGTACAATTTAGGCGAACGCAAAATCTCCAAGATTGGCGAAGTTTTACTGAGGCTCGAAATTTGGTGCGGATTTCGATGCGAGATGCATTTAATAGTTTCCACAGCAGAAAATCCAAAGAGATTCTGGTTCTATGTTGAGTAAACGAGAGGAAAGGCTAAGTAAGCGATGAGGAGGAGGAGGAGGAGGAGGAGGGGGATGGGGAGACAAGGGACCCAACCCTTTGGAGCAGGTAAAATCCCGGCAAATGTCCGGCGTGGCAGATGTCCGCACACCGTCTACGCACTGTCCCGAGATGCGTTACAGCGCCCGTCTCTCGGCAGCAGTGCGGTCAGCGCGGCGTACTGCTAGCCGAACGGCTTCTGATGATGATGTTCGTTTTGTGAGGCGCTCAGCTAAGTGGTCATCAGTGCCCATACACAATCTGTACACAGTCCAACCTTACCACTTTCATGAATGGCGATGTGATGATGAGGCAACACAAACACCCAAGCGCCGGACAGAGAAAATACCCAACGCGACCCGGAATCGACCCCAGGACCCCGTGATCCAGAGGTAGCAACGCTAGCCACTAGACCACGAGCCGCGGACGAGGGGTCCGGATTCGATTCCCAGCCGGGTCGCAAATTTTCTCCACTCGTTGAATGGGCACTGCGTATTGTCCTTAGGCGTCGAAGTTGACATATCGCTATTGAGATAATTTTATGGGCACGTCCCGAAAACCATTAAGAAAATAAAAAAGGTCCAAAATCTTAAACCTAATAATATCGAAAACCTCAATACCGACCTGTATGTACTATCAAAATGGGCGCAGAATATAGAGTTCAAGCTCAGGTCATCCAAAGCGGAAGCGATATTAGTTGGTCAATCTAGCATTATTAACCAGAAATATAGGGAATAGCTACCACCTTTAACTCTAAAGGGTACAAATATCAACTTCTCTCCCTCGGCAAAGAGTCTAGGAGTTAACAACAGATGAAAATCTAAACTGGACTGAGTACGCAACTGCAATGTAGAAAAAGGCATCACCATCTCTCCATCCTCTACAAAAATATGAAAAGCTCTTCGCTCTTCACCTGAAAAAGAAACTTGTATACGTCCAAGTAGTGGTTACACCGATGTAAGGTCTTCCTCAGAAAAGCTTACGGCGATTGTAACTGGTTATGAAAGCCAGTGTGCATTACATCTGTGATGTTCAACTCTCTGATCACTTTTCACCATCATATGGACAGGTATCGTAGCTGTGTGCGCACAAGCGCTGAGATCTCCGTGCCCTCTGTCTTCGCTATTGTCTTAAGAACGAACGCTACCCCCATATAACTCCTCGACCTTAACGCTCTTGTCTGAACAACATGGCAGAAACACCCATCAGGGTAAAATCCCATTTTGTTCCATTGCATAGTTCAGCCTCTTTCTCGAAGTCCTTCTGAGTAGCGGGAACCCGACTGTGGACTAACCTCCCACATTGTACTAGAGAATCGAATAGCATCTCCAGCTTCGGAAGACATACCTACTGCAGCAGTAGTAATGATCATCGTTGTCCCTCTATACACTCGTTACCCCAGTACTCCCTTCTTTCCAACCATATCTTCCTCATTTGCTAGTATTCTTAACCGGTGGACGCTAATTAAATTTCCTTTTTCCAGAAAATGCGATATCAGAAAACAACTACTTTGTACACCTATTAATACTTATTACATCTTCCACTATGGTCATTTTTTTTATTGCGAATAATCCATCTGAGGGCCACGTTCCCATCTCAGTTTTTCATTCTTTGGACGGCCGGAGTGGCAGTGCAGTTCTAGGCGCTACAGTCTGGAACCGAGCGACCGATACGGTCTCAGGTTCGAATCCTTCCTAGGGCATGGCTGTGCGTGATGTCCTCAGGTTAGTTAGGTTTAAGTAGTTCTAAGTTCTAGACGACTGATGACCTCAGAAGTTAAGTCGCATAGTGCTCAGAGCCATCTGAACCATTTTAGCCATTCTTTTCTTTTCTTTTCTTCCAGCGTGCTTTGATATGTTCACTATGTTTCTTCTTTCTGTCTTCAGACAATTTTGAACTAGCCTTATTAGCTACCCTGCGTTGGAATCCTTCCGTTTTCTATACTTCTTCCCGAAAGGCTTCTCTGTTCTTTATATGTTATGTTTTGTTTCTAAATCCTTTTTCACTCTGGCGACTCAGCTTGTTGTGGACTACTTATCCCACAAATATTTGAAGATCTTATTAGTTAATCCACTGTCTTGCATTTTCTGTCTTTCTTTTCCTTACTGGGTTAAAGTATTTTCTATATTTTGGTATACTTCAGCATTACTTCCTAAATTCCGCTGTTTTGTAGTCCTAATATTTTCCTTATAATTCGCCTTTCTAGTACTTCTAATTTACCTAAATTATAGTTTAATCCCAAGTGTTGCTTTTATGTAGGTATTCTGACTTCACTACTGCGTTGTAATGCCTTTTTTCTTGGGTAGGCATTCTTTATTGTAGAGGTGTTTGGTGATTCTATTTTATGTTAGCCTTTCCTCTATTGCAAATTTTTCCAAAGCATTTTCTTGGAGTATTTCCCTAGATATTTGAATTTTTTCACCGTCTCTATTTGACCATTATCCTTTTTCAGGACTTTCGGAGCATCCTTAATATTTATTAAAAATTTAGTTTTTCTGCAGAAAAAACTCTGAAGTCAACTCTGCTGGCTGTTTCTTCCAGGAGATTTATTTGTGTTACAGCAGATGCCACATTGTAGAAGAGTAGCCTATAGTAAATTCATCTCCAAACGCAAGACAGTTCATTTCGATCTTTCTGCTCCCCTTCCTAACCTTGTAGGCGGGATGTTGAGTTCAATGAGTTTTTAGTTCCAAATTCTCACTGTTTTCTCTAACACACTATTAGGAAGAATTGGGGATAGGCCGTCACCTTGTCTTGGAAAATACTATATCATTATTATTATTATTATTATTATTATTATTATTATTATTGTTACTGTTATGACTGACTGCAGCAGCAGCAGTAGTAGAAGTACCACCAGTTCATAGTTGGTATCGCCTATTGATATTGTCTCTGTACTTAATAGTGTACTTATATTCTACACCCTATACTTGATATTGTTTGCCATATTGAAATTGTTACCTCTTAGGTAACTATGGTTGAATTATGTACTGTATGTCTGTAACCCTGGTCCGAACAAGAGAGGGCCTGAACGCGCTAATGACATCATGGTAAACATATAAATAAATAAAGCAGTTTGTTGACGGCGTGTGTGTGTGTGTGTGTGTGTGCAGGCACGTACTTCATCCTGTACGACTTCGTGGACTACTTCGACAAGGACGCGGCCACGTTCCTGCAGAGGGACAAGTACCTCGAGATCGTCAACACCATCTTCAAGAACTTTTCACCGCTCGAGAGGGACGCCATCATCTTCCAGGTGAGGCAAAGAGCGCCAGCACTTCGCTTTACACTAGCTGCAAAGTTCATCCAGCCACTCTGGTGCTATCAGAACAGCGTCATGGAAATACGCCTGCAACTACATCTGCAGCGATACTCCGCAGTCGACCGTACGGCGCCTGGCAGAGGGAACCATGTACAACTACCAGTAGTTTCCTTTCCTGTTCCACTCGCAAATGGAACGAGGGAAAAACGACTGTCTCTCGTACCTTACCTACGTGGTCCTTATGCGCGATGTATGTAGGATGCAGCAGAATCGTTCTGCAGTCAGCTTCAAATGCTGGTGGTTCTCAATATTCGTCCCTCCAGGAATTTCCATTTGAGTTCCCGAAGCGTCTATGGAACACTTGCGGGTTACTACCACTAACAACTATAGCTGCCCACCTCTGAATTGCTTCCATTAACGCGACCTGGTGCGGATCCCAAACACTCGAGCAGTATTCAAGAATAGCTCGCACTACCGTTTTATATGCGGTCTTTACAGATGAACCTAAGTTTCCTAAATTACTCCCAGTAATCCGAAGTCGACCATTCGTCATCCTTACCACAATCCTCTCATGCGCGTTCCATTTGATATCGCTTTGCGACGCTATGCCCAGATAATCGTATTTGAACGACGTGACGGTGTCAAGCAGGACACCACTAACACTCTATCCGAACATTACAGGTTTTATCTTCCTACTCATCCGCATTCTACCGGGTGATCAAAAAGTCATTATAAATTTGAAAACTGAATAAATCATGGATTAATGTAGATAGAGAGGTACAAATTGACACACACGCTTGGAATGACATGGGGTTTTATTAGAACCAAAAAAATACAAAAGTTCAAAAAATGTCCAACAGGTGGAGCTTCATCTGATCAGAATAGCAATAATTAGCATAACAAAGTAAGACGAAGCAAAGATGCTGTTCTTTACAGGAAATCCTCAGTATGTCCACCATAATTCCTCAGCAATAGCTGTAGTCGAGGAATAATGTTGCGAACAGCAGTGTAAAGCACGTCTGGAGTTATGGTGAGGCATTGGTGTCGGATGTTGTCTTTCAGCATCCCTAGAGATGTCGGTCGATCACTATACACTTACGAATTCAGGTAACCCAAAAGCCAATAATCGCACGGACTGAGGTCTGGGGACCTGGGAGGCCAAGCGTGACGAAAGTGGCGGCTGAGCACACGATCAACGAGGCGTGCAAGAGATCTTTCACGCGTCTAGCAACACGGGGTGGAGCGGCATCCTGCATAAACATCTTACGTTCCAGCAGGTGTTTATCAGCCAGGCTGGGGATGATGCGACTCTGTAACATATCGGCGTACCTCTCACCCGTCACGGTAGCAGTTACAAAACCAGAATCACGCATTTCCTCGAAGAAAAAAGGCCCGATAACGGTAGATGTGGTAAATCCAACCCATACCGTGACTGTATCGTCCTGCAATGGAGTTTCGACGACAGTTCTAGGATTTTCGGTAGCCCAAATTCTGCAGTTGTGGGCGTTGACAGACCCTCGGAGCGTGAAATGAGCTTCGGCGGTCCACAACACGTTATTCAACCAATCGTCATCTTCCGCCATCTTTTGAAACGCCCACACCGCAAATGCCCTCCGCTTCACTAAATCGCCAGGTAACAGTTCATGATGTCGATGGATTTTGTACGTTTAGCTTCGGAGGGTACGCCTAAGTGCCAACCAAACAGTAGTGTATGGAATGCCGGTGCGATGTGCGACTGCACGAGCGCTGACTTCCCCGTGCATAGACGAACCTGCTACAGTCTCCATTTCTTCCTGAACTGTCTCAGCAGCATTACGCCTTGTGCTCGGTCGGCCATTACGGAGTATCCTCTAAACAACCCGTGGCTTCGAACTTGGAAATCATTCTCGCCACAACGGACCTTTACCCGTTCGAACCCCCTTCCTACGGCGATAGCATCGTAACACTGAACTAGCACATTCCCCATTCTGATAATACAGCTTCACTAAAAGCGCCTTTTCAGGTAACGTCAACATGCTGCGACTGCTGGCGCATCTGATTCTCTCTCTCATTACAGCTCCTTGTATACACGATTGTCATGCACAGTCACTGACGTTTTGCTGTCCAGCGCCATCTGTCGGACATTTTGTGAACTTTGGGTTTTATTATAACAAAAAAACAATGTCGTTCCAAGCATGTGTGTCAATTTTTACCTCTCTATCTACATCATTCCGTGGTTTATTAAGTTTTCAAATTTATACTGACTTTTTGATCAGCCGGTACATTTAGAGCTATCTTCCCATTCACCATACCAACTATAAATTTCGTATCAGTCATCTTGTATCCTCCTGCAGTCATACACCTTACCGTACACCACAGCATCATCAGCAAACAACCGAAGATTGCTGTCCACCCTCTCTGTCAAATCATTTATGTGTATAGAGAACAAGAGTGGTCCTATCGCACTTCTATGGAGCAGTCTTGATCATACCATTGTCTCTGGTGGACACTCGCTGTCGACGGCATCATTCTATTATTTAAGAAGACTTTGAGCCACTAACATATCTGTGAACTTATTTCATACGCTCATACCTTCGTTAACACCCTGCAAGGGGTCCCCGTGTCAAACGGCTTCCGGAAGCCTAAAAATATGGACTCTATCTGATGCCCTTCATCTATAGTTCGCAGTATATCATGTGAGAAAAGGGCAAGCTGAGTTTCGCATGAGCTAAATCCACACTGCTTCGTGGACATAAGTTTCTCGGTCTCAAGAAAATTATTCGAACTGAGAATATGTTGAAGGATTCTGTTGTAACTAACCTGTTACTACGGGTTATTACGTTAAGAATGGGAATGTAAATACTTATTGGTTGTGAAGTTAACTTGAGAAGATTAGGGTCGCCACCGACTAACCATACAACTAATCTCATTCTGGAAACTAATCGAAGGTTTGGTCGAGTCGGAAAATAAATTAATTTGATCACAGACCAAAAACTCACAAAAATGCATACGTTGTGAGGTCGCTCATAGCGGATACGATGTAATTAATAGTATTGCCCGTGCACTGTTCACGACAATCAAACATTTAAAATAAAATAGAAAATGCATGAACACTGTGCATAAGATCAGCTCCCAGCAACACACCTGAAAATAAGACTTAATCTAAAGCATTTGTTTTAAAATACAAGGGGAGACTAATCACTGGACCTGTGCGTAAGGAAACGCGTTGGATGTGCTGACAGGAAAGCTACGAGGTGAGTGGCTTAGGTGCAAAAACGTAACCTCGGAATACAAGAGAAATTTGTAGATAAAATCATTTATTCCTAAGATAAGGATGTGAGGCATGTACACAATTCCTGATAACATTAATTCCTAAAACATTAAAGAAAAGCGTTGATACGTTCACCACTATAATCTACACCTAAAATCAATGGTGTGAATCATTCATACAACTGCTGTTGCCTGATAACTGATCGCAATAACTCGTGAAACGGTACACGTTTCGCAGTACACCCGCGTGCCCACGAGGTTTCTGGAGACGCAGTTTCTAGGTATCGTGGCCAAGTTACAACAGTATCACATCACACAGTCATGAACAGTTAACATTCTTTAAAACAAACATGAGACCGGACAGTTAGTGATGACGGTAGCCCAACAAACTCTAATGTTCAACCACGTGGTCGGCTCCCCACAGACGAAAGGAAAATTTACTAGAAGGCAAAGCTATTAATATTTAGAAAAATGAAAGCTTATACAGGCACAGCTGAAGGCAAACAGACATTCATACAGAAGCGAGTGCTCACTTCTTATCGACACCTTTGTGTGGCGCTCTTCCGGCGGATCCAAGTCTGCTACAGAAATTTACTAAAAGAAAAATCTGCCAAAGTTTTGCATTTCTTGTTGCGACAAGGCAAAGCAATCTTTCAGAGCTGAAAACCGAAACCAAAAGCTAACAGCTCTCCCCTCGCCAAGTAACAACGCGCCACGCGGTCAGTCTAACTCAGCCTCCTTCGACTGGAGCACAGCTGTGGACGCTTCCCGTACCGGCGGCAGACTGCCTCCCGCTTTATTCTCCAGTCTCTTCCACGCTCCTCGTGGCCCGGAAAACCCAAAGATGCCATTTCCGCCACAACCTAACGCAGGTGGATTTCTCACCAGTAGCGCAAACCTCTTTGCCTACTTGACCACTACGCGAGTTGGCTATTCTGAACAACTGCTACTGAATCTGTACGACTATCGCAGACTTTCTGCAGCAGACTACGACACTGTCTAGCAACGTGACACACAACCACATTCCTTCAATCACACCACCATGAGAGTCATGAGAAAAGAGAAACAAGGAAAGAAAGAGAAATGCTAGTGAAAATGGGCTACCGGACTAATGAAAGGTGGCTACAGGAGCCTTTCACTGTACCAATCTGAAGTTAGGCATATTGTGTTGTGGCTTGGCAAGACAGCCAAGCCACTATGACCGGTAGCCGAAAGGCACGCATTTTAGCTCACGCAGGCTGGCGTGAGGTCTGGAACAGGACAATGTAATTAATATAGGCAATAAGGTACGTTGCTGCTGGAATACTTAACTTTAATCCATAATTGGTGAACATCGGTATGACGGTACATGCATCACAAGATAAATAGCAAATGATAATGGCGCCTTGCTAGGTCGTAGCAAATGACGTAGCTGAAGGCTATGCTAACTATCGTCTCGGCAAATGAGAGCGTAATTTGTCAGTGAACCATCTCTAGCAAAGTCGGCTGTACAACTGGGGCGAGTGCTAGGAAGTGTCTCTAGACCTGCCGTGTGGCGGCGCTCGGTCTGCAATCACTGATAGTGGCGACACGCGGGTCCGACGTATACTAACGGACCGCGGCCGATTTAAAGGCTACCACCTAGCAAGTGTGGTGTCTCGCGGTGACACCACATATTGTTCTGTAATTTTGTGGGTCTGTTCTTTTTCACTTCTTATATACTGGAGTCACCTGCACTTTCTTCCAGTCTCTTGGGAGTTTCTTCTGTGCGAACTACTGCGTCAGCATACTCTGAAAGAAGCCTAATTGGTATGCAATTTGGTCCAGAAGACGTGGTTTTATTAAGTAATATAAATTGCTTCACTACTGGAAAACAACCTGTTTAGAAGTTGATCCTTGGTCACATAAACCGCTAGCTTTGAGGGCAGTATATTGGCACAGGCAACGAGCTGCAGACCAGCGTAGGTGACTGACGCAAAGCACAGG
Source organism: Schistocerca cancellata (assembly GCF_023864275.1). Taxonomy (NCBI): domain Eukaryota; kingdom Metazoa; phylum Arthropoda; class Insecta; order Orthoptera; family Acrididae; genus Schistocerca; species Schistocerca cancellata. The sequence goes on from NC_064637.1 coordinate 15,815,459, forward strand.
CGCCTGCTTCCTATGAAGAGGCTACTGGAAAGTTGGTACCACGCTATGATCAAAAGTATCCGGACACCTGGCTCAAAATCACTTACAAGTTCATGGCGCCCTCCATCGGTAATCCTGGAATTCAGTATGGTGTTGGCCCACCCTCAGCCTCGATGACAACTTCCACTCTCGCAGTCAGACGTTCAATCGGGTGCTGGAAGGTTTCTTGGGGAATGGCAGCCCATTCTTCACGGAGTGCTGCACTGAGGAGAGGTATCGATGTCGGTCGGTTAGACCTGGCACTAAGCGGGCGTTTCAAAACATCCCAAAGGTGTTCTATAGGATTCAGGTCAGGACTCTGTGCAGGCCAGTCCATTACAGGGACGTTATTGCCGTGTAACCACTCCGCACAGGCCGTACATTTTGAACAAGTGCTCAATCGTGTTGAAAGATGCAATCGCCTTCCCCGAATTGCTCTACAACAGTGGGAAGCAAGAAGGTGCTTCAAAAATCAATGTACCCTGTGCTGTGATAGTGCAACGCAAAGCAACAAGGGATGGAAGCCTGATAAAGAAAAACACGACCACACCGTAACACCACCGCCTCCGAATTTTACTGTTGGCACTACACACGATGGCAGATTACGTTCACCGGGCATTCGCCATACCCACGCCCAGCCATCGGATGGCCACATTGTGTACCGTGATTCGTCAATCCACACAACTTTTTTTGCATTGTTCAATAGCCCAATGTTTACGCTCCTTATACCAAGCGAGGCGTCGTTTGGCATTTATTGGCGTGATGTGTGCCTTATGAGCAGCCGCTCGACTATGAAATCCAAGTTTTCGCACCTCCCGCCTAACTGTCACAATACTTGCAGTGCACCCTGAGGCACTTTGGAATTCCTGTGTGATGGTCTGGATAGAAGTCTGCCTGTTACAGATTACGACCCTCTTCAAATGTCGGCAGTCTCTGCCAGTCAACAGACGAGGCCGGCCTGTACGCTTTTGTGCTGTACGTGTCCCTTCACGTTTCCATTTCACTATCACATCGGAAACAGTGGACCTATGGTTGTGTGTGGAAATCTCGCGTACACACGTGTGACACAAGTGACACCCAATCATCTCACCACGTTCCAAGTCCGTGAGTTCCGCGGAGCGTCCTATTCTGCTCCCTCCCTTTGTCTAATGACTACTGAGGTCGCTGATATGGAGTACCTGACAGTAGGTGGCAGCCAAATGCAACTAATTGAAAAATGTATGTTTTGGGGGGTGTCCGGATACTTTTGATCACATAGTGTGTAATTCTGTGCGGTGACTATGTAGAGACGTAGTTGGAAGGTGTAGCTCACTATTGGAAATAAAATATTTTTAATTTTCACTGTGGTTTCCATTTCGCCACCGATTGCAACCCTCTTGTACACCTACCTTCCTGATGGCCCTTTTCTAGCTGACAAGTTCGTAGCGCCTATCACTTCCACGAGATGTCACTCCAAACTAGATACATACAACCGCTCGGCAGACGAGACATCCGTACCCAAAGAGTGCAAAGTTGCGCAGGTCAGACCAGTAACCAAGAAATGTTGTAGGAGTAATCCACATAATTACAGGCCCATATCATTAACGTCAATATGCAGCAACATTTTGGAGCATATATCATGTTCGAACATTATGAATTACCTCGAAGAGAACGGTCTATTGACACACACTGAACACGGATTTAGAAAACATTGTTCACGTGAAGCACAACTACTTCTTTACACACACCAAGTGTCGAGTGCTATTAACGAGGGATTTCAAATTGATTCTGTATTTCTTAACTTGCAGAACGCTTTTGACACTGCTGCACAAAAGCGGCTTGTGGTGAACTGCGTGCTTCCGAACCAAAGACCAAATTGTACATATTCTTGTTAACAGCATAAAGGTTCATAACGAAATACCGATTACATATACGGGCAGGAATAGGTTCTAAAACTCCTCTGAAAAGTGTTTATCTTCAGTACCAGAATGAACATCAAATTGTCAGCTTTTCTAAATAGAAAAGCATTTTGTTAGTAACAGACAGCAATAATGAGACTTGCAGTTGGTGATTTCTGCGTGGAAAAGGAAATAAGCTGTAGAGAGATTTAAAATGGTAAGTAAAGAGAGCCTCAGCCTTTTGCTCACATTCTTACATGTAATGCACTTGCTTGTTTTTCATTTCCTTACCTTTCATAACATTTTTAATATTGTTTCAAGAAGTGTATCTTCAATAGCAGAGTGAACTTCAAATTGTCAGGCTTTTCTTAAAGGAAAGAGCAGTCCCTTAGTATCACAGTGCAAGACAGAATCTTGTGTTCAGTGATGTCTATGTTAAAAGGAGAATATTTGATATCTATCTTTTGTTTCCATTCTTTATTACTGGGGATACACTTGTAAAAATTCTTGAAAAGAGCTGTCACCATGAACATATGAGTAAATTCACAATAGTCATGTGTTTTATGAGATAAAGCGAACTCTTGTTACCTTATTGTAAACGAAATTTGTGAGTGTTTTTCTATGTATGACAGTGTTTAAGATAATTTACTTTCAGTGTAATAGCTTGAAAATGTTAAGTCCTGCTGTCAGTTGGCATTTGTCACCACCTGTATGCGAGTTTTAAAGCTAAATAGTGGTCTGACAATTATAAAATAGTGGCAAAGTTCCTCAATCGATTAAACTTATTCCTGCCCGTATATATAATCGGTATTTCGTTATAAACCTTTATGCTGTTTACAAGAATATATACAATTTGGTCTATGGTTCGAATTATAGTCCGCTCCTTTCTGTATGACGGACAGAAGATCGTTAGCATCAGGCGCGTCTGTACGGAGGTGTCCGTGGACTGCTGCGTCGGCTATGGGCCGCTTAGTGTGACGTCACTAACACTGCTGGGCGGCCTTGTTATCCCGGGGGTGTCGGCTGAAGCGCGTAGAACCGCTCGGCCATAATGGCCGGCACATTTCGGAATGTTATTGGCTGAAACAGAAGTGATTTATGGCGTCCTCCGAGATAGCGTTATAGGCCCTCTGCTGTTCCTTATCTATGTAAACGATTGAGGACGCAATCTGAGCAGCAGTCTTAAGTTGTTTGCAGATTATGCTGTCGTTTATCGCCTAGTAAAATCATCAAAAGCTCAAAAAAGTTTCAAAACGATTTAGAAAAGATATGTTTATGGTCTGAAAATTGGCAATTGATCATAAATAATGAAAAGAGTGTGATAATTCTTGTTGTTGTTGTTGTGGTCTTCAGTCCTGAGACTGGTTTGATGCAGGTCTCCATGCTACCCTATCCTGTGCAAGTTTCTTCATCTCCCAGTACCTACTGCAATCTAATACCCTCAGCATCACCTGACTTAATTCGACTACATTCCATTATCCTCGTTTTGCTTTTGTTTATGTTCATCTTATATCCTCCTTTCAAGACAGTGTCCATTCCGTTCAACTGCTCTTCCAAGTCCTTTGCTGTCTCTGACAGTATTACAATGTCATCGGCAAACCTCAAAGTTTTTATTTCTTCTCCATGGAGTTGAATACCTACTCCGAATTTTTCTTTTGTTTCCTTTACTGCTTGCTCAGTATACAGATTGAATAACATTGGGGAGAGGCTACAACCCTGTCTCACTCCCTTCCCAACCACTGCTTCCCTTTCATGCCCCTCGACTCTTATAACTGCCATCTGGTTTCTGTACGAATTGTAAATAGCCTTTCGCTCCCTATATTTTACCCCTGCCACCTTTAGAATTTGAAAGAGAGTGTTCCAGTCAACATTGTCAAAAGCTTTCTCTAAGTCTACAAATGCTAGAAACGTGGGTTTGCCTTTCCTTAACCTTTCTTCTAAGATAAGTCTTAAGGTCAGTATTGCCTCACGTGTTCCAATATTTCTACGGAATCCAAACTGATCTTCCCCGATGTCGGCTTCTACCAGTTTTTCCATTCGTCTGTAAATAATTCGTGTTAGTATTTTGCAGCTGTGACTTATTAAACTGATAGTTCGGTAATTTTCACATCTGTCAACACCTGCTTTCTTTGGGATTGGAATTATTATATTCTTCTTGAAGTCTGAAGGTATTTCGCCTGTCTCATACACCTTGCTCACCAGATGGTAGAGTTTTGTCAGGACTGGCTCACCCGAGGCCGTCAGTAGTTCTAATGGAATGTTGTCTACTCCCGGGGCCTTGTTTCGACTCAGGTCTTTCAGTGCTCTGTCAAACTCTTCACGCAGTATCGTATCTCCAATTTCCTCTTCGTCTACGTTCTCTTCCATTTCTATAATATTGTCCTCAACTACATCGCCCTTCTATAGGCCCTGTATATACTCCTTCCATCTTTCTGCTTTCCCTTCTTTGGTTAGAACTGGGTTTCCATCCGAGCTCTTGATATTCATACAAGTGGTTCTCTTTTCTCCAAAGGTCTCTTTAATTTTCCTGTAGGCAGTATCTGATAATCCTTATCAGTGTAAAAAGGAATCCGTCAAAATTAATTTACACGATAAATAAATCAAATCTAACTGCCGTAAAGGTCGTCAATTCGTATAAATACTAGGAATTACAGTTAGGAACAACTCAAATTGGAAAGAGCACATACTGTTGTGGGGAAGATGAACCAAAGACCCTGCTTTATTGGCAGAACACATAGGAAATATAACACATCTACTAAGAGGACAGCCTACACCACTCTCGTCTGTCCTCATTCGGAGTGCTGATGCTCGGTGTGGTTTCCTTACCAGATAGGTTTAACGGTGTACATCGAAAAAGTTCAGAGAAGAGCAGCCTGAATAGGGTAGAGAGTTTCACGGACATGATACGCGATTTGGGATGGGCACCATTAAAACAAAGGAGTTTTTCGTTGCCGCGGAAGCTTCTCAGAGAGAAACGATCATCTGAATAAAATAAGGGAAACCAGATCTCGCACGGAAAGATGCAAGCGTTCGTTCTTTCCGAGCGCTGTTAGAGATTGGAATAATAGAGAATTGTGAAGGAACGTAAGTGTGATTTCCAGAGTATGCATGTAGATGTAGATTTCGGAACAGATACTTACCGACATATACGTATATCAAGTACTCATCATTATTGTAAACAATGAATGAAGTACAGAAATCTTCTCTGGAAATGAGTCTATTAGGGAATTCCAGAGGATAGGCTTCACATACAAATTCGTGATATATTCTATATACAGGGTGTTACAAAAAGGTACGGCCAAACTTTCAGGAAACATTCCTCACATACAAAGAAAGAAAATATGTTATGTGGACATGTGTCCGGAAACGCTTAATTTCCATGTTGTTTACTTTACTGCTTTTGGCTCTGAGCACTATCGGACTTAACACCTGAGGTCATCAGTCCCCTAGAACTTAGAACTACTTAAACCTAAGTAACCTAAGGACATCGCACACATCCATGCCCGAGGCAGGATTCAAACCTGCGACCGTAGCGGCTCTAGACTGAAGCGCCTAGAACCGCTCGACCACCGCGGCCGGTTTTACTACTTTTCCCGCCTGTGACTGCCTCCTCTGCCAATGGCCACTTCATAGCTCACATCATCGCCACAAGTTGCCACTCCAAACACCAGTAAAATGTGGTGCAAATAACAATTTACATACTGTGCACTGATCATTATACAATCTAGCGCACAGAGCATCAACTGGCTTTCACCGTTGTACTCCATGCTTCTCTATCCGACAACTGTAAGTCTCTCATCTCAGGCCCTTACAATTTGCAAACTTAGAGAAAGCTTTTGACACTGTTGAGTGAAGTACACTGTTCAAAATAGAGGATCGCCGTGGTCCCGTGGTTAGCGTGAGCAGCTGCAGAACGAGGGGTCCTTGGTTCAATTCTTCCCTCGACTGAAAAGTTTACTTTCTTTATTTATCGTGTTCGGTCAGAGAGTTAGCTGCCCTCTGTAATAAAAAAAACTGAGTTAATCGATCAACAACGAACTGAAACGGATGTCGTACGACGTCCGCCCCGAGCAGAAGCAACGAAGAAAAGCGAACGAAAATGAGATGAAAAAAAAAAAAATTCTACGTATACATACATACTCATTCCACAAACCACCGTATGTTGCATAGCAAAGAGTACCTTTTACCACTACTAGTTCCTTCCTCTCCTGCTAGGGTCGCAAACAGAGGAAAGGGAAAACTGCTATCTATATGCCCCAACATGCCCTTATTTCTCTTACCGTATGTTCCAAGTCGTGTATTGAACTATATATTTGTGGCAGTAGGATCGTTCTGTAGTCAGTTTCAAACTCTGATTGTCTAAATTTTTTCGGTAGTGTTCCTTGAAAAGAACGTCGCATTCGATCTGTTGATTCCCATATCAGTTCCCAAACGCTCTCAGTAATACTTGCGTGTTGACTGCACGTACTGTTAACAACTCTAGCAGCCCACCTCTGAGTTGCTTTGATGTCTTCCTTACATCGTAAACGGCGAAGATCCAAAACACTCGAACAGTATTCTAGAATAGGCCGCGCAAGTGTGTGAGTTTTATTTTGTCAAGTTACGCAATGGATTGATCCAACAAGTACCCTTTGGCTCCTGCAAGAAACAGTTTCCACCTCACACTACTACAGAAGTCAGACAGACGCTCCTAATGTAACCAACAAGAACTGCTTCAAAAACATTCAGCAACAAATGTCTTCTGGAGTCGTCCGCTCTAAGGAAAAGACACAAAAATATTCTATATTCTTGCATAACTAGCGGAATGCTTAGGTATGGGAGTATTGTTAGTTAGTGTAAGAAAAACATTAAACGAACGAAAAATATTATTTATTACAAAAAAATTCTGAGAAATCAATTGAAACTTTTTCTTATAAAATAATAATAAATTTCCGGGCTGTTTTCGGAACAGTAGAGTGCTTGTTATGGATAGGAATGCTATTATTTTACAAAGTATGGAAAGGTTCTTTTCTCCCTTTTCTTTAAGAATGTTATTTACTCGGCAGAATGGCTGAGAGCCGCGCCTACACAACTTGAATAACTTTTCTAGGTACAGTCAAGGCTGTTGCGTGAGAAATGTAATGGGGTGTACTGTTATGGAGGACAGATGGGGCTCGCATACACTGTAGCACACAATACTGTGAGCTGCGACGACTGCTGTCTGCGCCGCTCGCTGCTGACAAATGAGATAACTCTCGTTCTATCTGGATTGACCTTCGCCAATCAAACTCTCCCTATGCCTTGATGAAGTCAAGGACTCCTATCCGCCCCTAGTCTAACTATTGGCATGGTACACCGGTCAGATAACCAGTCCACCGCGATGCCACTCAAAAATTCACTTGCAGGCGTTTAGCTATAACTCTGTCCGTGTTCACACCACGCAATAAGTGTGCGGCCAGCACAGTGAAGAACGCTTAATGGCGAGCGACTCAATATAGAGTGTCAGTCCGATTCGCTCTCGACACAGGTACTCTCCCAGTGAAGTACTGAGGAGAGACTTGTTCCTCGCTCTTGGAGTACACGTACGAGCGCGCACACACTCGTTACGTGTTCTGACTCCAAGAGCAACAACGGAACAGCCCCTTTTTCTGGAAAAGTTGCAAGGGTATATGATTTGCTGCCTCCCCTCACTCCTCTGACCCTTTGCTTCAGAAATATTCTGCGAATCAGCGTTGCTCTTTTATACGGGAGAGTGACGTTTCGTTTAAAGTCGACCAATGCGGAAATCTGTAGCATCTCCATTAGGCGTATACTGTCCTCCTGTGAGAACTCCGTAACTACGAAGTTGGTCCGTGAAAAAATGCATCTTCTGGGCGATCCCATACAATGTAGCGGAATTTGCTTTTAAGCCTAACAAGGGGGTCGTTATCTCTTCGCTCCGGCAAAAGCTGTCTTCTCTCTGGGCGGTGTCGTCAGCCGAAGTAGGTGTGTTGTTGAACCAGCCCTGTGAAGGGACGGTCTTCCCAGCGGGCTGGTTTCCTCTTTAGAACGAAACTTCCTGTGGCCGTCATGTTGTGTACGCCAGCCTCGACGTTTTCAACCTCGGTGTGCACTTGCGATTTACTTATTACATTTGCATATCACTTACATGAATTCATACAAAATTGACTCTACCTTATCGAGTTTGGGTTCGAATGAAGCGTCTTGATGTGCAGAATACGATTGTGAGGACGGAATACGTAAGACATGAAGGTCAGGAGACCACGCCACCTTACAAGTGTATTACAGACGGTCTCCTTTACAGGTAAACCACTTTTTCCTACATTTTATTTTCTAGTTTGCTTTATAGATGAGGTAAACTGTCCTAAGACTCTCCCAATGAACCGAAGTCCGCCATTTGGCATCCCTACTACAATTTTTACATAATCGTTTCATTTTCTATCTCTTTGCAGCTGAAATATGTATACTTAATTGACGTGAGTGTGTCAAGCAGCACATTACTAATACTATATTCGAACAGTGCAGGGTTCTTTTCCTACTTGTCCACATCCCACTGCAGACATGTTAATGAAGATACAAGCCTACAGAGTAGGTTCCCAGATGCCGGAGTTCCTTAAAGATTTCCTAAGTAATATAACCCAAGTACACTGTCTGCAATATCGAGTACTCATCAGAAACAAGCATGCCCAGCGAAATGTGACTATTCTCTATATACAGCCATTTACATGTTTCCATATTTAGAGCGATCTGCCATTCGCCACACCGGCTAGAATCTTGTCCCCTCTTACAGTGACTCAACGATGACGCCAGCCAGTGTACCCACAGCGTCATCAGCAAACAGCCGGAGATTGCAGCTCACCCTGTCTGTTATATCACTTGTGTACGAGGTGCATTCAAGTTCTAAGGCCTCCGATTTTATTTTCTAATTTACTCCTCACCCGAAATCGATGAAACTGGCGTTACTTCTCGACGTAATCGCCCTGCAGACGTACACATTTTTCACAACACTGACGCCATGATTCCATGGCAGCGGCGAAGGCTTCTTTAGGAGTCTGTTTTGACCACTGGAAAATCGCTGAGGCAATAGCAGCACGGCTGGTGAATGTGCGGCCACGGAGAGTGTCTTTCATTGTTGTAAAAGCCAAAAGTCACTAGGAGCCAGGTCAGGTGAGTAGGGAGCATGAGGAATCACTTCAAAGTTGTTATCACGAAGAAACTGTTGCGTAACGTTAGCTCGATGTGCGGGTGCGTTGTCTCCGTGAAACAGCACACGCGCAGCCCTTCCCGGACGTTTTTGTTGCAGTGCAGGAAGGAATTTGTTCTTCAAAACATTTTCGTAGGATGCACCTGTTACTGTAGTGCCCTTTGGAACGCAATGGGTAAGGATTACGCCCTTGCTGTCCCAGAACATGGACACCATCATTTTTTCAGCACTGGCAGTTACCCGAAATTTTTTTGGTGGCTGTGAATCTGTGTGCTTCCATTGAGCTGACTGGCGCTTTGTTGCTGGATTGAAAAATGGCATCCACATCTCATCCATTGTCACAACCGACGAAAAGAAAGTCCCATTCGTGCTGTCGTTGCGCGTCAACATTGCTCGGCAACATGCCACACGGGCAGCCGTGTGGTCGTCCGTCAGCATTCGTGGCACCCACCTGGATGACACTTTTCGCATTTTCAGGTCGTCATTCAGGATTGTGTGCACAGAACCCACAGAAATGCCAACTCTGGAGGGGGGGGGGGGGGGAGGAGATTAGTGTTTAACGACCCGTCGACAACGAGGTCATTAGAGACGGAGCGCAAGCTCGGGTGAGGGAAGGATGGGGAAGAAAATCGGCCGTGCCCTTTCAAAGGAACCATCCCAGCATTTGCCTGAAGCGATTTAGGGAAATCACGGAAAACCTACATCAGGATGGCCGGAGACGGGATTGAACCGTCGTCCTCCCGAATGCGAGTCCAGTGTGGTAACCACTGCGCCACCTCGCTCGGTATAACAACTCTGGAGGCGATCTGTTCAACAGTCATTCGGCGATCCCCCAAAACAATACTCTCCACTTTCTCGATCTTGTCGCCAGACCGGCTTGTGCGAGCCCGAGGTTGTTTTGGTTTGTTGTCACACGATGTTCTGCCTTCATTAAACTGTCGCACCCACGAACGCACGTTCGACACATCCATAACTCCATCACCACATGTCTCTTTCAACTGTCGATGAATTTCAACTGGTTTCACACCACGCAAATTCAGAAAACGAATGATTGCAGGCTGTTCAAGTAAGGAAAACGTCGCCATTTTAAGTATTTAAAACAGTTCTCATTCTCGCCGCTGGCGGTAAAATTCCATCTGCCGTACGGTGCTGCCATCTCTGGGACGTATTGGCAATGAACGCGGCCTCATTTTAAAACAATGCGCATGTTTCTATCTCTTCCCAGTCCGGGTAAGAAAAATCGGAGGCCTTAGAACTTGAATGCACCTCGTAAAAAGGGAGTAATCACATTTTGCTGGAGCACTCATGACGATGTACTGATGAGCACTCGACATTGCGGACAATGCACTTGGGTTGTATAGGAAAACTTCGAGGCACTCCCACATCTGGGAGCCTGGTCCATAGGCTTACACCTTTGTTGACAGTCTGCAGTGGAACACCGTAGCAGACGACGTTCTTTCTGGAGGTAGCGCGGATAAAATACAGGCAGTGAGAGCTTATGTACGTGTTGTACAGAAACGAGACTCCGTTTGTATGAGTTAAAATATGTGAAAGTTGGGAAGGGAGTGACAGATTGTTGTAGCATCTTATTCAATCCGTACATTGAAGAAGCGGTAGAAGATACCCAGCAGAACTTTGGAAAGAGAATGTAAGTTCACGAAGATGAAATAAAAATTTGTTCGTTGCTGTAGTAGTTAAGCAGTCATGACGAGGCTTGCACTGGATGGACTGGCCGGATAGGTGCACATAATGAGTGTTTGCACTGAAGACCGCAACAACATTACAATACCACAGCCTCTGTCGGTCCGCTGTCGCAATGAGGAACCTAAAATTCGCAGACGTGTGTCTTCCGGTGTCGTTAGTTACTGTGGAGGAACCTGCAGAGTTGGCTGGGAGCAGTCTCGCCTGGGACCAGCCTGTCTGTTCCCGCGGTGTCAGAAAGTAGGCCGCTACCTACAAAGGCGACCGGGCCCGCCTGTGTGAGCCCAGCGCCGCTAAGCGGTTACGAAAATTACAGCCTCAATAATTCAGCGCCGTGCTGGGCGCTCTTTCACGCGTCCACACAGCAGGTGCCGCTGCTCGTCAACAGGGGCGGCAGGGGCAGCAGGGGCCACACACACACACACACACACACGCACTGTGGCTCACGACACCCGCCTAGCCACCGCTCCACTGACGTCAGCTGTCGCTCGCCATGCCTGCTCCACGAGTCACTAACCTCGCGCGAGCCACCGGGGATTGTGGATAGTATGCAGATTATAAGAGCCTCTCATATTTCCGTAAAGTTTGCAGTCTGTATCCATAAATATTATAAAAATGGATTTAGATATGCATGAATAGATTAAGGAAAGGCAAACCTACGTTTCTAGCATTTGTAGACTTAGAGAAAGCTTAGGACAACGTTGACTGGAATACTCTCTTTCAAATTCTGAAGGTGGCGGGGGTAAAATACAGGGAGCGAAAGGCTATTTACAATTTGTAGAGAAACCAGATGGCAGTTATAACAGTCGAGGAGCATGAAAGGGAAGCAGCGGTTGGGAAGGGAGTGAGACAGGCTTGTAGCCTGTCCCCGATGTTATTCAATCTGTATATTGAGCAAGCAGTAAAGGGAACAAAAGAAAAATTCGGAGTAGGCATTCAAATCCATGGAGAAGAAATACAAAGTTTGAGGTTCGCCGATGAGATTGTAATTCTGTCAGAGATAGCAAAGGACGTGGAAGAGCAGTTGAATGGAATGGATGGTGTCTTGAAGGGAGGGTATAAGATGAACATCAACAAAAGCAAAACGAGGATGATGGAATGTAGTCGAATTAAGTCGGGTGATGCTCAGGGAATTAGATTAGGAAATGAGAAGCTTAAAGTAGTAAATGAGTTTTGCTATTTGGGGAGCAAAATGACTGATGATGGTCGAAGTAGAGAGTGTATAAAATGTACACTGGCGTTTCTGCAGAAGAGAAATTTGTTAACATCGAGTATAGATTTAAGTGTCAGGAAGTCGTTTCTGAAAGTATTTGTATGGAGTGCAGCCGTGTATGGAAGTGAAACGTGGACGATAAATAGTTTAGATAAGAAGAGAATAGAAGCTTTCGAAATGTGGTGTTACAGAAGAATGCTGATGATTAGATGGGTAGGTCACATAACTAATGATTAGGTATTGAAGAGAATTGGTTCAAATGGTTCAAATGGCTCTGAGCGCTATGGGACTCAACATCTTAGGTCATAAGTCCCCTAGAACTTAGAACTACTTAAACCTAACTAACCTAAGGACATCACACACACCGGTTCTGGCGCTGCAGTCCGGAACCGCGGAACTGCTACGGTCGCAGGTTCGAATCCTGCCTCGGGCATGGGTGTGTGTGATGTCCTTAGGTTAGTTAGGTTTAAGTAGTTCTAAGTTCTAGGGGACTTATGACCTAAGCTGTTGAGTCCCATAGTGCTCAGAGCCATTTGAACCATTCTGAACATCACACACACCCATGCCCGAGGCAGGATTCGAACCTGCGACCGTAGCAGTCCCGCGATTACGGACTGCAGCGCCAGAACCGCTAGACCACCGCGGCCGGCCGAAGAGAACTGGAGAGAAGAGAAATTTGTGGCACAACCTGACCACGAGAAGGGATCGGTTGGTAGGGCTTATTGAGAGGCATCAAGGGATCACCAATTTATGGTAGAGGGCAGCGTGGATGGTAAAAATCGTAGAGGGAGACCAAGAGATGAATACACTAAACAGATTCAGAAGGATGTAGGTTGCAGTAGGTACTGGGAGATGAAGAAGCTTGCACAGGATAGAGTAGCATGGAGAGCTGCATCAAACCAGTCTCTGGACTGAAGACCACAACAACAACAACAATACATGTATATATATATGTATGTATGTATGTATCTACCCTATGTGATCAAAAGTATCCTGGTACCCGGCTGTAAATGACTTACAAGTTCGTGGCGCCCTCCTTCGGTAATGCTGGAATTCAGTATACTGTTGGCCGACCGTTAGCCTTGCTGACAGCTTCCAATCTCGCGGGCATACGTTCAACCAGGTTCTGGAAGGTTTCTTGGAGAATGGGAGCCTGTTGTTCACGGAGTGCTGCACTGAGGAGAGGTATCGATGTCAGGCGGTGAGGCCTGGCACGAAGTCGGCGTCCCAAAACATCCCGAAGGTGTTCTGTAGGATTCAGGTCAGGACTCTGTGCAGGCCAGGGACGTTATTGTCGTGTAACCACTCCGCCATAGGCCGTGCGTTATGACCAGGTGCTCGATCGTGATGAAAGATGCAGTCGCCATCCCCGAATTGCTCTTCAACAGTGGGAAGCAAGAAGGTGCTTAAAACAGCAATGTAGGCCTGTGCTGTGATAGTGCCACGCAAAGCAACAAGGGATGCAAGCCTCATCAAGAAAAACACGACCACACCGTAACACCACCGCCTCCGAATTTTACTGTTGGCACTACACACGATGGCAGATGACGTTCACCGGGCATTCGCCATACCCACGCCCTGCCATCGGATGGCCACATTGTGTACCGTGATTCGTCACTCCACACGATGTTTTTCCACTGTTCAATCGTCCAATACTTACGCTCCTTATACCAAGCGAGGCGTCATTTGGCATTTACTGGCGTGATGTGTGCCTTATGAGCAGCCGCTCGACCATGAAATCCAAGTTTTCTCACCTCCCGCCTAACTGTCATAGTACTTGCAGTGGATCAACCTACGTTGATAAGTGTCTGCCATCTTTTTGTATTGAAAGTGGCTAATTAGTTTCTGTTGTATGGTAATGTAAATGTAAATGCCGTGTGGTTAGGGCCTCCCGTCGGGTAGACCGTTCGCTTGGTGCAGGTCTTCCCAGTTGACGCCACTTCGGCGACTTGAGTGTCGATGGGGATGAAATGATGATGATTAGGACAACACAGGACCCAGTCCCTGAGCGGAGAAAATCTCTGACCCAGCCGGGAATCGAACTTGGGCCGTTAGGTGTGACATTCCTTCGCGCTGACCACTCAGCTACCAGGGGCGGACGTATGGTAATGTATAGTTGTATTTACTGGTATTTTGTTTATCTGGTAATGTGAAGTTGAACTCGTGGTTAGAGAAACAGTTAGGTTCATATTTAAGTTTGTAAGTAATCTCGTAATTCTGGAAAAGTGATCAGCAGTGCAAAAGTTAATCATAAATGCGACAATAAACTGTGTGTTGCAACCTGATGATGAGAGTACAGTAAAGATGTCGTTTTAGCAATAATACATGCAATCTGTCCGCGAGATAAAAAGGGAATACAAATAACTACCCTTGCCTGATATCTGACTTTTACCATTGCGACCCAGTCAGCCATGAATGCAGACCTGCAATTACTGTAATAAAGGTCGGCTGCGTCCTACATGACTTTATGTCATGTTTATGTTATTGAAATTAAAACACTCTCGAAAATTGTGAAATACGTGGGAGGGATACCTTTCCAGTATCAGTTTCGATAACGGAACAAGTGGTCGAGATTCTCGACTCTCGCAACGGATGAATTGTCTACTTTGAAAATTCATATAAATTAATTCATAGTAACTGCAGAGGTGATTGTAGTGGCAGTTTGTAGGGAAATACATCAAATTTTGTCTCGCATAATTCGCTACTGCCGAATCGCACCGTAAGGAGCGCTAGCGGCAATTGCGTTAAAGATGGGTGCTTTCACTGGACCCAAGCGTATACGGTACCTGCACATGTTACAACAATTTTTGACACCACAGATCGATGAGGATGAACAAGAACGAAATGATTATTTTATAGAAGATGACGCACAACCCCACTACCTGTCTGACGTCCTGGATTTTCTAAGTGACCACTTTCCACGTCAGTGGTTTTTTTTTTTTTTTTTTTTTTTTTTTTTTTTTTTTTTTTTTTTTTTTTTTACGGGGATTCATCGAGGATATCGTGTTTGTACTTCCTATGCGGGCTGCTCTAACTGAACTTAGAGCAAGAATTTACGTCGCGACTCTGCAAGTTACACCTGCAACGCTACAGCGCGTTTGGGAGAAATTGAGACCCGATGGGATGTTTGCAGGATAACCAATCGAAGCCACATACAACATCTTTAGTTTAAGTAAAGAAACCTTATGTGTTTATCTATAACATAACACTAATGTCAGCCCTATATCTTTTTTCAACAAATTTATATGAATTTTTGAAGTTGTAAAGTCCTTATTGAAACAGTCTGTGTATACATGATTAACTTTGTACGGAAACCTCAGTGCAAGAGTCCTTTTCGCACCTTGCCAATTTTTATTCCACTTGGGAGCAGTTGAATATGAAGGAGCAGAGTCCCCAGTTTGTTCTGAAAATCGGCATCGATTTCCTTACTCTTCGTACCTTTCCTAACAAAGCACTTAATCACTGCTCGAACGTCGACTTTTTCCATCTTAGAAATCACTACACGGGAACAACAGAGACGTCAGTGCAATAGATCTCGACCCACAACACAGAAGCGTCACGTGCTTGCTGATAGATGATAACCGATTGAAACTTCCATGCATTTTAAAACTGTGTGCTAGGCCGAGACTCGAGCTCGGGACCTTTGTCTTTCGCGGGAAAGTGCTCTACCATCTAAGTTACCCACGCACGACTTACGACGAGGGTGGGGTGGGGTAGGGGGGTGAGCAGTGCTTGGCTAGCTCAGATGATAGTTCCGCTTCCCGCCGAGCGGGAAAGTTCTTGTTTACTTCACTTGCCGCCCCTTCGCTTGTGTGGAGTTTTCCTAGTTAGTTAAAAAAAAAAAGGGTGTGAAATCTTATGGGACTTAACTGCTAAGGTCATCAGTCCCTAAATTATCCTAAGGACAAACACACACACCCATGCCCGAGGAAGAGCTCGAACCTCCGCCAGGACCAGCCGCACAGTCCATGACTACAGCGCCCTAGACCGCTCGGCTAATCCCGCGCGGCTTTCCTAGTTAGTGTTCTTCTGTCTGCCGAGTGACTCGTAGAGCCTCCGCTCTGTCTGTGTTCATCTACTGGCAGCGGTGTCGGCCGCTCCGCTATGGCTACTACGGTCTCCACGTGTAATCCACGAAAAGGTACTGTGAGCTTTACTCTCGATAGAACAACGCGTCACGTGCAGATCGGGTCTCTAGAAATCCACATACAATTCATATCAACTCTGGTCCATGATCAGGTCCACACCGCTTATTTTGACGCAGACGAGTACGTGTTTTACGTGAAATTTATGGATCCCCTACACGTTGAAAGATTACTGTCGCGACAAGGTTGTCACGTCCCGTTCAAGCATCGCGATAATTCCGTTATAATGATGTCCCTCGCAGATGCTGAAATCGAATATATGTTCGCGTATTCAACCTCCCGCCGGAAGTTAATGACAACTTTCTAAAGGACATATCCATCACATTGATTTGCAGCTCCTTGTATTGGCCGGGTTCGCAGTTAAAATTGTTGGATGTGAAGTCCGCCAGTTATGCAAAAAACCGTGTTTCTTGTGGTGTCACCGCCAGACACCACACTTGCTAGGTGGTAGCCTTTAAATCGGCCGCGGTCCGTTAGTATACGTCGGACCCGCGTGTCGCCACTATCAGTGATTGCAGACCGAGCGCCGCCACACAGCAGGTCTAGTCTAGAGAGACTCCCTAGCACTCGCCCCAGTTGTACAGCCGACTTTGCTAGCGATGGTTCACTGACTATATGCGCTCTCATTTGCAGAGACGACAGTTTAGCATAGCCTTCAGCTACGTCAGCTGCTACGACCTAGCGAGGCGCCATATTCAGTTACTATGTCTTCTGAGCAGATAATATTGTGACTCATGTACCGTCAAGAGCGACGTTCATCATT
This sequence comes from Schistocerca cancellata, assembly GCF_023864275.1. NCBI lineage: Eukaryota > Metazoa > Arthropoda > Insecta > Orthoptera > Acrididae > Schistocerca > Schistocerca cancellata. The sequence continues at coordinate 15,832,359 of NC_064637.1, forward strand.
AATTGATAAAAGTTAAGTATCAAACTAATTACGTCCGCTTTCTGAATTCTAATTCCTTGTCATGTTCCAGACCTCACGTCAGTATAGTTCTTCCCCCTCTTGGCTCTTCTGCCAACACAAAATTTCTCAGTACCCAAACATGTTTCTGCACCACTGAGCCATCATTAGTGGGTTTTCGTTTTTATTTATTCTGCAATGTGAACATTTTTGTTAAATCATTATAAAATTATGTGCGTTTTTAGTTCAAACAACAGATCATATGTTTTTGTAGATACCTTTACGTTTGGTGTGCTTGAATTTTTTGGGCCGGCCGGCTGGCCGTGCGGTTCTAGGCGCTTCAGTCTGGAACCGCGCGATCGCTACGGTCGCAGGTTCGAATCCTGCCTCGGGCATGGATGTGTGTGATGTCCTTAGGTTAGTTAGGTTTAAGTAGTTCTAAGTTCTAGGGAACTGATGACCTCAGAATTTAAGTCCCATAGTGCTCAGAGCCATTTGAACCATTTGAATTTTTTTTCACTTGTGTGTTAATTACGACAGGTATCTTGTCATCTGCAACCAAACGATGTTGATGAAATTTTTTTTTTTTTTTTTTTTTTCTGGGAGTTAACCTATCTTCTAGAATGTAATTCAGTTTTTCGCGATCTCCTATATTCGTGTTTACTTACGTTTTCGTGTGGCAAGTGCTTTAATTCTGAGGTGTTGTGAAGCACACGTAACTATAACAAGTATTTTTCACAAATAACGTAGTAAAACACTTTTCACTTCACCAGAACACAATTTTATTCTGCCAGGAAGTTTCATATCTGCGTACACTCCGCTGGTGAGTGAAAATCTCATTCTGCAATAACCTATTGTTACGCAGGAATCTCGTTACGCTACATCTGGTGGTGATTTTTTTTTTTAAACTGCTCTCGTATTAGACCACTTTGACTCATTTTGACATGGGAAAGAGTATGGTCACGAGATGAAATTTTATTCTGTATTGTGCTTGTGTCTATGGCGATGGCTCTTAACATGTCGAAACGTATATCACACTTCTTTCGGAGCCTTCCTTTCATTTGAGCAATTGAGTTTAACGGAGATTTTAGTGAGGCTTTTTCTATCGCGATTATTTGCCAGTGATGTAATGTTCGGCAGCAACACACACACGTTGAACGGCTGCAGACAAAGGAAATTCTTTGTTCGGCGGTTTCGATCTCGAACTCGCAAGCAGCAAGTTGGAACCGCCAGTGGAACGGACAACCCAACCTCGCACGAGAAGTCCAGAGCAAACTGGGGCGCGCAGCGGTCTGCCAACTGGCAGCCCGGCCGAACTCGGCGTGGCTGCGGCCTTGAAAAGGCGGCGGCGGCGACTCACCGCCCCCTCCCCTCTCTCATTACAGACCCGTGGGAACCCTGCAACTGACGCCGCCTCTGACGTCACCTGGGGATTACGTCACTGAGGCGACCGGTGCCGCGATCTGCCTCTCCCCCGCACGCCAACAGCCCGCACGTAATCCTGCCGCCTGCCACGCGATAGCTCGCCTCCCACGCACAGCCCCTCACCCTCCCCCGCTCCCATGTCCCCTCTCACTACGTTACCCTCCACATTTATCTTTACTTCTCCTATCGCGAACTTGCAACACATACAGGCGTCGAGCCAGGATGTGCCATCTCAGCGCTGAAATAACATAACTTTAATGAAGCTAAAACATTCTATGCACAAACTATTTTTTTGGACTCTAGCTCGGAAGAAGTACAGCATTCATTGAACGCTACCTACAGCAGCATATTGAGACATCTTGAGCTCAATTATTGATTCGAGTGCAGTGTCCAATCGTAAAATTATGTAAGGGCACATTGTCAGTAGTACCTGACATGCAGGGTATCCAAGGAGGAATGGTCATCATTCAGGGACTTTCATTCGAAACAGAAAAAGTCTAGTAAACATACCTTAAGAGCTATGGGTAGTTGGTCGCTAGAAGAGATTTGTTTCACACTAGCGAAGATGAACAGATGCTTATAACTGTTAACAAATTGGCTTTAGAGTCTGTGGTGTGCGTAGTGTAAGACCTTCAGTACACACACCATCAGATTATTTGACTTGTCACTCTAACGGAGTAGGCGAGTGTCAGCAATATGTCTCGTGGTCTTATCGTGGCGTATTTATCTTCTGCCGTTAGGTCTGACGATAGAAATGCCACTTGCACGCTTAGAGTAGCAGACTGATGGTGACCGACTTTAAACAGAACTTGATTAATTTTCACACACATTTATTAAAGTAATAACAAGCATAAAAATTACTTAACTTGGTTCTGGATGCTATTTACAATTGACAATCTGAAGTTCCTTTGGTACTGGTACGTTAATCTTAGTCTCACATATCTCTGATACTTGACAAAACTGTCTACACATTTATCTTCATGGCTATGTACAGGAATACAGTAATCTTATTAGGCACAGACTGAAACTTGACTATAGACTGGTACAGACAAATGTAGGACTCGTACAGACTGGTACAGACTAATGCAGACTGGTACAGACTGGTGCAGACAATTGCAGACTGACTAATCTGAGGTCTGTACACTCGTTATAATACCTCGCACGTTCGTTTATCACTGCGCGAGTGTGATCCACGAGGAGAAAAGGTTCTACATTAGCAGCAGTCTCATTGGCTGCGTTTCATATTAATACAAGGATCGGCGGAAGCAGAATTTGGTCCGTCTCGAAGGCAGCGCCATCTCGTAGTGCGGAGACAGACGAGCGCTGCGCCTGCGCTGTTGTGCTTAGCGGGGCGCGCTCTAGTGGGAAAGTTGTGTACGCGCTGACTACGCGGAACTATGTAGACAACAGAGTCCATGTTTACTGGACATTAATTCTTGTTTTGGGTCATGCTGCGACCTCCCAGTATATGGAAAGCAAAGAGTTTGCAGTAGAACAGACTTGTTTCACAATATCGAAGATTAACAAGTGCTCACAGCTCTTAACGTATACAGTTTAGTGCCTGTGTTTACTAGAGTTATTTTCCTTGAAATGACCCTTGCTGTCATATCGATCAATACTGACCATTCCTCCTGGGTCGTTCTATTGATGATGACAGTTGTGAGCGTGTGGGTGCTATTTTGTCATTCTGCGCAACGGATTAATCTGAGATGTACCCTTTACCCTGTGGCTCCTGCGAGATGCAATTTCCACCCCCACACTACTACAGAAGTCAGACAGACGCTCCTAACGTTCTAAAGAGAAATGCCTGAAAAACTGTCAGCAATAAATAGCTTCTGGAGTCGTCCGCTGTAACGAGATGACACAAAACTTCACAAAATTTCTAATGTAAGTAGTGGGATTCTTGGGTACTGGAATAGTGCTAGTTAGTGTAAGAAAAACATGAAACTAACGAAAATTATTATTTATTTTGCTAAAATTGTGAGAAATCACAATGGTACCTTTAGTTATGAACTGAACAAGTTGCTTCCGGGTTCTTTTCGGAATGTGGAGTTACCTCTCAAGGATAAGATTCGCTAATGAAATTTCTATACAAACTTTAAGATTGTTATTGACTTGGCAGAATGGCTGAGAGCTGCGCCTACTCGAATAATTAACCGTTATAATGTTGCTAGGTATGGTCGAGACTGTCGCGTGTGAAATGCAGTGAGGTGTACTGTTGTGGAAGAAATATAGGGCTCACAAGAGCTGTAGCGCACAATACTGTAAGCTGTGATGAGTGCTGTCTGCGCCACTCGCTGCTGACAAATAAGATAACGTTCTATCTGGATTGACCTTCGCCAATCAAACTCTCCCTATGCCTTGATGAAGTCAAGGACTCCTATCCGCCCCTAGTCTAACTATTGGCATGGTACACCGGTCAGATAACTAGTCCACCGCGATGCCACTCAAAAATTCGCGCGCAGGCGTTTAACTACAACTCTGTCCATTCACACCACACAATAAGTGTGGCGGCCAACACAGTGAACAACGCTCAGTCGCAAGGACTCAATATAGAGTCGCACTCCGATTCGCTCTCGACAGAGGTGCTCTCCCAGTGAAGTACTGAGGAGAGACTTGTTCCTCGCTCTTTGAATACACGTACGAGCACACACGCTCTCGTTACGTGTTCTCACTCCAAGAGCGACAATGGAACGGCCCCTATCGACACCAGGCGTGAGGGGGGGGGGTATATCTTTCGGTTTCTTCCATTACTTCTTCAGCTGAAGGCATCAGGAATACCATCTGCCAATCAGCATTGCTCTTCTAAAACGGAAGAATGGCGTTTCGTTTAAGGCGACCAATCCGGAAATCTGTAGCATCAGCGTTTGGCGTTTGCTGTCTCCCTGTGAAGACTTCTGAAACTGCATTCTATGTTTGTAAGGAATGTGTGGGCTGGGCGCTCTCACGCAATGTGGAGGAATTTGCTTTTAAGCCGAACACGGGGTTGTTCTCCCTTTCACTCGGGCAAATGCTGTCTGCTCTACGGGCGGTCGCTGGCCGACGTAGATAGGTTGACTCGTCCTCTGAAGGGACCGGTCCCCCGGTGTGACGTTTGCCTCTCCCGTACTAAAAGCTCCTGTGACCGTCATGTCTGGAATGTGTGTGTGTATGCCAGCCTCGAGTATTTCAATCTCGGTGTGCCCTTCGATTTACTAGTTATTTGCATATCGTTTACATGAATTCATACAACATTTACTTTACCTTATCGAGTTTGGGTTCGAATGAAGCGTCTTGATGTGTGGAATATGATTGTGAGGGCGGAATATGTAAGCAATGAAGGTCGGGAGACCACGATGTCTTACACAGTGTGTCTTTGTCTCATTTTACTATGACACAGTGCACTCGAATCAATAATTGATCTAAAGAAGGATGAATGTGCAGACGAGACTAGCAACCACCGAATGCACATTTGCGATCTGGACTATAAAGGATGTTGTCTACAAAATTTTTTTATCTTCATTAAACAATTTAGGTGTCTTATATCCTTCCTGAGTCTGAAATAACAGCTCAGTTTTATATTTTTTCATACAGTCTAAGAAGAAATTATTCGAATGGGATGGAAATCGGTAGACATGATGTAGATGTACAGACAAAGAACTGGGATTTATTCTGCTTGGCACTTATTGACGGAGGTGTCGGATGTCCTCCTGAGGGATATCGTACAAAATTCCTGTCCAACTGGCGCCTTAGATCGTCGTAATCTCGCGGGTCGACGCGTCTTCAGACTCGTCTGCGCTTGTGGTCGGTGCAAAGCTCGAAGCGGAACTCGTTACTGAGCACTCCAGTCAGTGAGATACTAGACCGAAGATGTGTCTGGAAACTTCGGGATAAGCTGACTGGCGCCCGCCAAACGACCCGACAACCAGAGCTGGTGGTCTCGGAGGCCGTTTCTTTTCTTACCAGGACCCCTTTGGTGCGAGCCGTTTGCGGCTCGCGTTGATGCCGTTCATAGCTTGGCATCTTGTAATAGCGATAGTGGCGTATCGTTTTCTTAGTGTGTACACTGGCGCCACCACTTTTGCTCGCCTTGTCTGTCCGTGAGTGGCAGCAGCAGTGGTTATCGATAGCGGGTACTGTAGTACCATCTTTGCGGCGGCCTCTAGTATTTCCAGGTCGTCGTGTGTCGAGCGAGTGGAGTTGGGACGGATGTCAAGGACCGGTTTCGGCGAGTTTTAGTTGAATGGACCGTGATATCCGAGTAGTGCAACTTTCATCTGTGTCTGTGTGTGTCCGCCCGTCAATGTGACCTCGTGGCAATATGTTGTCAGTCGACGATTTAAACTGGGATCTTTCCCGTGCCTGACTCGAGTGGGGACGACCGTTGGTTGGTCGTTCGCTCGGTCGTCGCAGCGGACGACGTGCAGTTGGACTTCCGACCGCTTCTGACTTCTCTGTGTTTGTGTCGGCTTATAAATCGTCCTTGTCGTTTCACAGTGACTGGTTTTAGTATTGTCAGTTGTTGGTGGAATTGTTTTCCCAGATCCGCGTGTATCTGGTGGTTCTGAATGAGCAGCTATTTTAATGCTGTCTGCGTACTGGATTTGGTGAGGAGTTGCGAACAGACATCAGTCCGGTTGGGGCGCAGCAGCGAGCAGGTCGTGCAGCGCGAGGGCGAGCCGGGGCTGCTGGCGGCGTGCTGCCGGACCGAGGAGGGGCAGCTGCGAGAGCGGCGACTGCGTTGCACACAGAACCCTGGACGTTTCAGTTGTGTGAAGAGTTGACTGCTAATGCAACCTCGACTATTCTGAGGTCTCGCCTTTGGTCGGCGGCAACGAGTGAAGTGTTTCGGCGAAGTGAAATACTGCTGCAGTCTTTCTCTATTAGTTATTCATCATTGAATGTAGTATTGTTCTTATTAGTGAAGCGCAACCAGCGGTATTGTCTGCCTTGTGGCCGCTAACGCCCCAGTTACCTCCCCTGGAGGTTAGCGTGCTTTTCCGGCACCGTACCTTTCCTCGTCGTGTTGATGCTGTCCAACACGACGTGCAGTTCGACAGCCTCTTGTATTGTACCGTGCATATTTTTTTGGGGAGGTCTACCTTGGTTCTAGTGTTTCCTTCGGCCTTGGGTGTTTTCTGAAGACGTAGTGCTGTCTGTCTCTTCGCCGTTGCCTAAAAATATTCCATCGTTGTGCCGGTGATCGGACGTTAGGCGGATTAATTACTCAGTCGGTCGGCGCTTAAGCTGCCCCTAGGTTCAGTTGCCATCCTGTTACCTGAGTGAAACTCTTGGCTGCCTGTCTCAAAAATGCTTCAAATGGCTCTGAGCACTATGGGACTTAACTTCTAAGGTCATCAGTCCCCTAGAACTTAGAACTACTTAAACCTAAGCAACCTAAGGACATCACACACATCCATGCCCGAGGCAGGATTCGAACCTGCGACCGTAGCGGTCTCGCAGTTCCAGACTGAAGTGCCTAGAACCGCACGGCCATACCGGCCGGCTGCCTGTCCCACCTTACCTTACCTTATGTGTGAGTAACCTTCCCAGGCCGACCCTTGGAACACTTGCTAGGAACCGCTTGTCCTAGTTCCTTAGATTGTGATGTTTGCTTTAAGGATATTTGTAATTTTCTAATTATTGTTGTGTGTGCTTCAAATTTCACTCATTTCGTGATAAGGTCTTCAGCCGTGTTACAGTAAGTTTTTTTTTTTTAAAGCCAACTTCTTTTAAAAGCAAGGGGTTTATTTTAAAAATACTCTTTGGAATTGTTTTCCGAGTTCTAATTCAGGCCTAAACCCGTTTGTTATTTGAAATTGTTTGCGGCCTCCACCCAGGCAATAATTTCACTTCTTTCATAATAAGGCCTTCAGCCGTGTTACAATAAGTTTTTTCTAAAGCAAACTTGTTTTAAAAGGAATGTATTTCTTGAGATGTGCGCTGTTTAGAATTGTTTTCCTGACTTCTAATTCAGGCCTTCAGCCCTTTTTTATTTGAAATTGTTTGTGGTATTCAGTCGAGTGATAATTTCATTTCTTTTGTAATAAGGCCTTCAGCTCTGTTACAGTTTGTTTTAAAACGAAGTATTTATCTAAATATGTGCCGTTTGCAAGTGTTCTTTTGACTTCTAATTCAGGCCTTCAGACGTTTGTTGTTTGACGTTATTGTTGGTGGCCTTAGGCCCTAAAATTGTGGAATTTTTTTCTGTAATAAGGCCTTCAGCCGTTGTGCAGTCAATTCAGTTTTTTTAAGAGATTGTTTTAAAATTTTAATATGAAGTTTACGTGTTTGTTGTGCAACCGAGAGCAACTGACTACGGCTCCTGTCGTGCTCCATCCTGAGAATTCCGTTCTCATCCACGCCACCCTTACAGAACAGCGGTGCGACGACTGCGTTTACGGCCTGTTCTGTTTCCCTCCACGGCAGCCCATCCTTGGCTTATAGTTCAGCAAGATAATGCCCGTCCGCAGCGGCGAGAGTTTCTACTGCTTGTGTTCGCGCTTGCCAAACCCTACTTCGGCCAGCGAGGTCGCCGGATCTCTTCCCAGGTGAGAGCGTTTGGAACATTACGGGCAGGACCTTCCAAACACCCCGGGATTTTGACGATCTAACGCTCCAATTGGACAGGTGTTTTGCACGACATGCCTCAGGAATACATCCAACAGCTGTGTCAATCAGTACCGAGCAGAGTAACTGCTTGCATGAGGCCAGGCGCGGACTAACACGTTACTGGCGTGCTACATTTATGACTCTCTTTCTATTGAAAGAATCATCGAATTTTTCTGAAATTATGACGATTTGGTTTTCTGTACATGTACATCAGATCTACCGATTTCCGTCCCATTCGGATAGTTTATTAGTGGTGCGTCTTTTTTTTTTGAGCGTATTTCATCCGACACAATCATAGTAACATTTCAGGATGCCGTAATCGGTTTCCACCTGTCACAGTGCCATCTTCAGACCGCGAAATGATACCCTAACCACATCATCACAGACTAAACGCCGGCTATACAGGTTTCTAAAAGTTGCATATGGGACGTAGTAGACAAAATTCTGATAAGGAAGCCATGTTTGAAAATGTGTTCGGATACATAATAACTCTCGCTTCGCGGTTCGCACACGCCATTGTCAGTCCCTGCTATATTCATGACGTCAGATACCGTTTTCGTCCGACCACAGTAACGGCTGCGATAAACTGGTGCTCTCGCAGCTGGGGAGGGTGACTGTGTTGCTCCACGGGCGTGCCGCGCTGTCTGCTCTGAAGGGGCCGTCTTTCGCCCCGGGAAGACAGCCCGACGGGCGATTACTCCAGACAATGCCCGCGCCCAAGCCACGGCATTCCTGCAAGACGCACAGGTCAGAGCGCACTCTCTTCACTGTGTCCGTGCCGTCAAGCGGCAGATACCAGAGTGATCCCGTCTTCAAAAGTTACTTTACATCCAAACGGTACATCACTGGGTCGAGTTCTTTATCAAAGCTATGTCTTCCAGGTACGCTCTACGACCCCCGGGAGTCTGTTATGGGAACTGTGGAGTGGGCTGCAGATACCGCGTCGCCAGGCACCTTGTCTCTGGTGTTCTGACAGATATCTGAAATTTCCTTTGTATAATGTGCAGCTATAGTCTGCCCAAATACTGTTCACGATGTCTTTCACGCGACGATCAGCGTCGACGGAAATCGTCAGTTTGTTTGCATTACAGACGAACGTTATTTTCAAACCGAAATTTTACGTGCCCTTTCGACAGAGCTGTCGCACATTAGTGTAGTAGTACACTACTGCCTATTAAAATTGCTACACCAAGAAGAAATGCAGATGATAAACAGGTATTCATTGGACAAATATATTATACTAGAACTGACATGTGATTACATTTTCACGCAGTTTGCGTGCGTAGATCCTGAGAAATCAGTACCCAGAACAACCACCTCTGGCTGTAATAACGGCCTCGATACGCCTGGGCGTTGAGTCAAACAGAGTTTGGATGGCGTGTACAGGTACAGCTGCCCATGCAGCTTCAACACGATACCACAGTTCATCAAGAGTAGTGACTAGCGTATTGGGACGAGCCAGTTGCTCGGCCACCATTGACCAGACGTTTTCAATTGGTGAAAGAACTGGAGAATGTGCTGGCCAGGGCAGCAGTCGAACATTTTCTGTATCCAGAAAGGCCCCTACAGGACCTGCAATATGCGGTCCTGCATTATCCTGCTGAAATGTAGGGTTTCACAAGGATCGAATGAAGGGTAGAGCCACGGGTCGTAACACATCTGAAATGTAACGTCCACTGTTCAAACTGCCGTCAATGAGAACAAGAGGTGACCGAGACGTGTAACCGATGGCACCCCATACCATCACGCCGGGTGATACGCCAGTACGGCGATGACGAATACACGATTCCAATGTGCATTCACCGCGATATAGCCAAACACGGATGCGACCATCGTGATGCTGTAAACAGAACCTGGATTCATCCAAAAAATTACGTTTTGCTATTCGTGCACCCAGGTTCATTGTTGAGTACACCATGGCAGGCGCTCCTGTCTGTGATGCAGCGTCAAGGGTAACCGCAGCCGTGGTCTCCTAGCTGATAGTCCGTGCTGCTGCAAACGTCGTCGAACTGTTCGTGCAGATGGTTGTTGTCTTGCAAACGTCCCCATCTGTTAACTCAGGGGGCGAGACTTGGCTGCACGATCCATTACAGCCATGGTGATAAGATGCCTGCCATCTCGACTGCTAGTGATACGAGGCCGTTGGGATCCAGCACGGCGTTCCGTATTACCCTCCTGAACCCACTGATTCCACATTCTGCTAACAGTCATTGGATCTCGACCAACGCGAGCAGCAACGTCGCGATACGGTAAACCGCAATCGCGATAGGCTACGATCCGACCTTTATCAAAGTCGGAAACTTGATGGTACGCATTTCTCCTCCTTACACGAGGCATCACAACAACGTTTCACCAGGCAACACCTGTCAACTGCTGTTTGTGTATGAGAAATCGGTTGGAAACTTTCCTCACGTCAGGTCGTTGTAGGTGTCGCCACCGGCGCCAACCTTGTGTGAATGCTCTGAGAAGCTAATCATTTGCATACCACAGCATTTTCTTCCTGTCTGTAGCACGTCATCTTCGTCGTGTAGCAATTTTAATGTCCAGTACTGTATCTCGATGAAACCTGGACCATACATAACAGGTACTACTACAGTGTAGTACAGAAGATCTCTGAAAGAAATACGCAGTGAGACGAACAGAAATGACTCTTTTATTCACAGACAGTAATTACATTTAAGTAACTACGATTGATTATTGGCCTTTAGACATTACATCTTAGTTAATGGGGTGTCTGATCACCACGGACAGCAATGGATGTTCTTCAACGTGCTAACTTGCGGATCACAAGGGATTGCAACGAGCCGTTGTAGTGGGGCCTTGCGTCCTCCATGAGCCCTCATGACAACTGCTATCTGGTCGTTGTTGGATGTTGACGTCTGCCAAACGCATCCCAAAAAATGGTTCAAATGGCTCTAAGCACTATGGGACTTAACATCTGAGGTCATCAGTCCCCTACTTAGAACTAGGTAAACCTAACCAACCTAAGGACATCATACACATCCATGTCCGAGGCAGGATTCGACCGTAGTAGCAGCGCCGTTCCGGACTGAAGCGCCTAGAACCGCTCGGTCCCAGCGGCCGGCAAACGTATCCCACAAATGCTTGATGGGACTTAATTCCGGAGAACACCAGTCCACTCGTCGAATATTCTCTCGCTCCAAAAGCTCCATCTGCGTTGTTTATCATGACTGCAGAAATCTGATGGTGATTCGGTTCACAGCTTTCGTGAAAGTTTTAAATCAAATCATTCCGCTTTAGGCTCCTGAAACATTATTGATTGGAACTGCATTTTCAACTATTTTTGGGTATGGCACTCAGTAATACAAAGCTGTGCCGTGGTTTTACACAGCAATAGCCCTAGTTTTGCACGACTGCAACACCTCAAAGGAACAAATGAAAAGACTGAAAATTACGAGGTTGCTTTTCCTGTTTCTTGTGAGGCAAAGCGGGCTTGGATTCCGTGCCTTTTGGACCATGTTCTGCGCCTTCACTGTATTGTTATGCCTCGCCCGTATTGCATCTCCCAGAAATCGAAGCTGTCTGATTATTCGAACGTGAAACATATTTTTTTCCCCAAAATTCCGAATAAGGCGATTTTTCCCCACTTATTGCTTGTCTCCCACCACCCAGCACCAATGTCAACACCTATCTTCCATTCTCTGAATTTGAAATGAAGATATTCATGGGAAATGAAACAGTGTACACTGGTCGACCGTTGCAGAGAGGGAAGATACCTAACGTAGACCGCAACCATCGGGCGCGACGGATCCGAAATATGAAGCCTGCAATCCAGTCCCTGTCGGCCGGGAACTGTTGTCGACCATTTTTCTTAAACCGAGTCTCAAGATACGATTGCTGCATAGTTCTATGTAGTCACGATAGACTGCCTGCGTCGATACACAAAGAAAGTGGACAGCTTCAAATATGGTGTCGTCATAGGCTCGCACGGAAGCTATATTTCCGTTTTCCATCCTGGCACGCCTCCACGAGTAGTCTATCTTTTTCGCGCTCATTCCAGACAACTGTCTGACATACGCGCACTGTCGCATTGAACGTCACAGTGGAAAATCGCGAGGTACCTATTCTACATCGTCGCGCTGCACCAACCAGTTCTTTTAATATTGGTTTGTCTCAAAGTTCGTTCGCTTTTCGTTGCAGTGGAGTCACGAAGAACGCCTAAGGGTACACTTCCCCACAGCACAGCTACGACAGGGTGGTCGCCGGCCTGTCTGCTTACGTACTTCACACGCAAGTTCATGCATAGTGCGAGGGTTGTCCAGGAAGTAAGTTCGGATCGGTTGCGAAATGGAAACCACTGGGAAAATCCGGCAAAGCTTTGCACACATGTGTTGGGCAGTGTCTCTAGTATGCCCGTCGATCATGTAGCGTCGCTCTTTACGGTTTTGAGTGAACAGTGAGCTCGTAAAGATGCGTAGGGAATAGCGTCTCCCGCCAAGTACGAGGGCATGGTTAGAGATTTCGCCTGTGTCACGCAGCCCACATAAGACAACTGTCGAGCAGTTCCTTCTTCGTGCCAATACTCGGGCACACACTGCAGGGGCAATGAAGACCCTCCTGCAGCGTTGAGAAGTGTTTAATCACCCACAATACTGTCCGTAATTGGTCCCCTCTCCCTGAGTCTCATCTCTGCTCACAAGAACCGCTGGCTATGAAGACAAAATTTTTCCACAGACAACGAGCTGCAAACCAGTGCAGGTAACTGGCCGAAAGCACAGGCGGCTGCTTTCTATGATGAGGATATTGGAAAGCTGATACAACACTACGACAACACTCGAAGTTGGAGCGGCGGCTATGTAGAGAAGTAGGTGGAAGGTGTACCTAACTGTTGCAAATAAAACGTTTCTGGTTTTCTTTGTGGTTTCCATTTCGTGACCGATCGGAACTTACTTTCTCGACAACCTTCGTATATCTAAATGAGGTGGGTTTGTTTTGCAAACGAACTAATTATTTTCTACAGAATACACCATTATCGTCGACATAATACTGCCATTTGTCTCGAAGGTTATAAATGCCATTCTTCCAGAATGTGGAGGGTTTTCAGGTTGATGTGCTCTTCAAGGTTCGGTTCCCAGTCGCCTAAGGAGATGAGGCGTTTTCCATTCAGGAAATTCTGGTGGAAATGGAAAAGATCATAGTCTGAAGAGGCAATGTCTGTCGAATACGGCGGCTGGGGTAACACATCCCACTCAAAAGAACGCAGCCTTTGGAGGGTCCCCATAGAGGTATATGGTCTGGTGTTGTCTTGGTGAGAGACGAGATCGTGTCCCAGATCTGGCCGTTTCTCATCAGTGACTACCTTCAGACGATCCAACTGAAGAACTTCGTAATACAGGACGACACTGTAGTCCCACAAGATAAGTAGCACAATCTTTCTCGGGTGCATCCCTGGTTTAGGAACTTTTTTGGTGGCTGCCCTCTCTTGAGCTATAATTTACTCTTCCGAAGTACACGAGCCATCTCTCATCTGGAGTTACCAGTCGTTCCAGAAAAGCAGCATTCTGATTGCGTCTCAATAAAGCGTCACAGACGGACACGCGCTGAATCAAATTCGCTTAATTCAGTTCGTGATGAACCCATACATCGCCAATATTTACGTAAGCCAGCTTCTTCAAGTTCCTGGCTACAGTCGTACGAGCGACATTGATCTCGAATGCCAGCACCCGAGTTTTCATTTGCGGATTGTTGACTGTCACGTCATTAAGCCGTTCCATGTCCGTAACCGTTGGCCGTCCAGATCGATGATTGTCTGTTAGGACGAAGTTCCCAGCTCGAAATCAGTTAAACTACCTCTGACATGCTCGAACCATTACTCCATCGTCCCTGTATATAACACACCCCTTCTGTTGGCATTGTGAGGCGGTTTTCTCCTTACGCTATAAAAACAGCATAATTTGTCGGAAATGTTTCTCCTTCTTTCCATTGTTTGTGAACAAACATTCACACTGTTCCATAGAACGCCAGCCACAAACACACATTACCTTGTGCTTCTACGTCGTAGGGGCGGTTAGACAACTGTGTCACCCTTGAGGGGGAGGGGCTGCTACACGGCTGTTTCAGGGTTTTCAGGCGCTATAGATGGAACGTGCGAGTAAAACGAACGAACTTAAGAAATAACCCAAAACAATGAAAGCGTGAGTAATTTCGCATTCTGTCGAACTCACATCATTACATCAGCAGTGAAGAAGCATGAAAAGCACAGAACGTGTCGTTACGCACGAATACGAGAGCTAACGTTTTAAGCGTTTAGCTGCGGTCAGCCCCTGCCCCTCTAGGCTACCCGCCACGCGGTGCGGTTTTGCGGTTGCCCTACATACGGCTGCAGGCGGAATGACATTTCCCATCTCGCTTTCGCTTCATCGTTTCGACAGTGTGATGCTTGGCTCCTCTTGAGTACGAGTTGCCAAAAGATGAGGTCTCCAAATACCGCTTCAACGATTTAACCTCAGCTGAGTGTTTCAGTTTTAGGTAAAACGAGAGTCGTTTATGAAATACTCATGGATTCGAATGGAGATCATTTCGTCAATAACGCGAATAAAATATTTATGTAAGTTATTTTCTTCGTTGGTGCCCTTAATCCTACTGATCTGGTGCAGCTCTCCAGACTAGTCAATCCTATGCAAGACTGTTCATCTTTGCATTACTACCGCAATCCACATTGGTCTGAATCTGCTTACTCTATTCATCTCATTATCTACCTCTACAATTTTTACATCCCTTCCCTTTCACATTTCCCCCCGCTATGAAATTTAGTATTCCTTAATGTCCCAGGGTGTGTCGAATTAATCTATCCCACCTTTTAATAAAGTTTCTAATGTGTGTACCTCTTCATTAGTTATCTCATCTAATTGAGTCAGCATTCTTCTGTAATGTCATATATGAAGTGCTTTTCTCTTTATGTCTACACTGTAAGGATGCCTTAGATATAAATATTGTTGGATGGGTATAAAATCATTAGAAAGAGTGTTCGCGCAGAATGATTACTTGTGTAACTGCAGCTGCCTAAATTTTGATTAACATCTGGCTTAAGTATTTTTGCATGATTGCACACCGAATACTGCAACACTACGAAAGGGACGAAAAATACTGACATTCTGAGATCTTGTGTTTTCTGACGGATACCACGCCCAGTATTTCGACACCGTCACTCGTCCTCATCACGTGATACCTGCGACTGAAGTAATTCACGGCGTGAAAATACCCAGACTACACACGGTGTCCCAGTAGGAATGATCAGTTTTCTGGTATATGAAAGAAGCGACAATTTTAGCACAAATCATCGTATGCCCATTTCTCCTACTCCGAATGGTTTCCGCGGCAGAGCAGTATTTAAATGTCCATTGTTATTTATTTTCTGCATTATTCAATACACTAAGGAACAGAAGTCGAGGGATACCTTCAAATATCACGTCGGACCTCCTTTTCATCGACGTACTGCAGCAACTGGACGTGGTCTGAAAAAGCCCCCTGCAAAAGTATTCAGCCACGACGGCTCTATAGCCGTCCACCATTCCAAATGTGTCACCGGTGCAGGAGTTTGTGGACGAAGTGACGTCTTGATTATGTTCCATAAATATACAGTGGGATTCATGTCAGGCGATGTGGGTGGCCGAGTCATTCGCTCGAATTGTACAGAATATTCTTCAAATCAATTGCGAAGAATTGGGGCCTGGTGACATGTCGCATTGTACTCCACGAAAATTTCATTTGTGTTTGCCAACATGTATGGCTGCAAATGGTGTCCAAGTAGCCGAAGGTAACAGTTTTCAGTCAATGGTAGGTTCAGTCGGACCAGAGGACTCAGTCGATTCCATGGACACACAGCCCATAACATTATGGAGCCACCGCCAGTGCCTTGCTGGCATCTACATCGACATCTACATCTACATACATACTCCGCTATTCACCATGCGGTGCGTGGCGGAGGGAGCCTCGTACCACAACTACAATCTTCTCTCCCTGTTCCACTCCTAAACAGAACGAGGGAAAAATGACTGCCTATATGCCTCTGTACGAGCCCTAATCTCTCTTATCTTTGTGGTCTTTCCGCGAAATGTAAGTTGGCGGCAGTAAAACTGTACTGCAGTCAGCCTCAAATGCTGGTTCTCTAAATTTCCTCAGTAGCGATTCACGAAAAGAACGCCTCCTTTCCTCTAGAGACTCCCACCCGAGTACCTGAAGCATTTCCGTAATACTCGCGTGATGATCAAACCTACCAGTAGCAAATCTAGCAGCCCGCCTCTGAATTGCTTCTGTCCTCCCTCAATCCGACCTGATAGGGGTCCCAAACGCTTGGGTCCATGGCTTCGTGCGGTGTGCGTCATACTTGAACCGTACCATCAGCTCTTACCAATTGAAATCGGGACTCATCTCACAAGGCCGCGGTTTTACAGTCGTCTAGGATCTAACAGGTAATGTCACGAACCCATGAGAGGCGCTGCAGGCGATGACGTGCTGTTAGCAGGGGCTCTCACGTCTGTTGTCTCATGCCGTACACCTTTAACATCAAATTTCGCCGAAGTGTCATAATGTATAAGTTCGTCGTACGTCCTTTATTGGTTTCTGTGGTTATTTCACACTGTGTTGCTTGTCTGTTATCACTGACACCTCTACGCAAACGCCGCTGCCCTCGGTCGTTAAGTGAAGGCCGTCGACCACTGCGTTGTTCCGCGGTGAGAGAGATTGCCTGAAATTCGGCACTCTCGGCACATTCTTCACCCTGTGGATCTCGGAATATTGAATTCCATTTCCGAAATGAAGTGTCCCGTGCGTCTGCCTGCAATCACCATGCCGCGTTCGAAGTCTGTTAATTCCAGTCGTGCTGCCATAATCTCGGAGGAAATGTTTTCGTGTGAGAGAACTGAATACAAAAGATAGCTACGTCAATGCGCTGCCCTTTTATACGAGGGTTCGAACTTCAGTAGAGGCAACTATTTATTTACGGCTCATACAAAATAGATACGTGTTTCAAAGTTTTCTTGACCTTCAAAGTAGTGACCAGCATTGTGTATAACCAGTTGCCAGCGATGTGGAAGTCGTAGCATAATCTTAGCAGTGCCAGTTGTGTTGACCGAGCGGCGCGGTCTAATGCCCGAAGTACTTGTAGCAGTTCTGAAATGAATGCCTTGGAGTGTTTACTAGGCGTAGGTTGTGTTCCAAAAATGAACAGCATAGACACAGAAGTTATCATACTTTCTCCAGGCCCTGACCATCATTTTGCAGGACATTGCTCAAGCACTTACAGTACAAGCTGTTACTGGGGCTGCTGAATGATATACCACTTAGGGATTACAATTACAAATAAACTAAATTGGAACCATTACATAGATAATATTGAGGGTAGAGCTAACCAGAGACTGCGATTCATTGACAGAACACTTAGAAAGTGCAACAGGTCTACTAAAGAGACTGCTTACACCACACTTGTCCGCCTTATTCTGGAGTATTGCTGTGTGGTGTGGGATCCGCATGAGATGGGACCGACGGATGACATCTAAAAAGAACAAAGAAGGGCAGCTCGTTTTGTATTATCGCGAAATGGGGGAGATCGTCTCACAGACGTTATACGTGAATAGGAGTGGCAATCTTTAAAACGAAGGCGTTTTTCGTTGCGACGGGATCTTCTCATGAAATTTCAATCACCAGTTTTCTCCTCGTATTGCGAAAACATTCTGTTGGCACCCACCTGCATAGGGAGAAATGATAATCACGATAAAATGAAATAAATCAGGGCTCCCACAGAAAAATTTAAGTGCTCGTTTTTCCCGCGTGCCGTTCGAGAGTGCAACGGTAGAGAGACATCTTGAAGGAGGTACACTAAACCCTCTACCTGGCACTTTATCGTGAATAGCAGAATAATCTCGTAGATATAGATGTAGACTGCACTCCGCTGACTTAAGCCCTCGTGAGTTCAGCTCGATTTCTACACTGGAGGAAACATTTCACGACATTCGCTTCAGAACTGCTACATATCCGTCGGGCAATAGACCCTGCCGCTCGAACTGTCAACACAACTGGCACTGCTAAGAGTATCCTACGACTTCCACATCGCTGGCAACGGGTTATACACAATGCTGGTGATTGCTCTGAAGGTCAGTAAAACTTTGAAACACGTATCTATTTTGGATGAACTGTAAATAAATAGTTGACACTATTAAAGTTCCAACCCTCGTACTAACGCCATATGCGGTAGTGCAAATCACTATCACATGACTTTTGTGACCTCAATGTATATTACCAGGTTTACACATGTACTACAATTAGTAAAGTTACAACATTATTTTTTAAAGTATGTTTAAAAATACATATTTTGAACAAATTCTCCTGTAACATTATCGTTCACGTCCCATTACATCTGTTGCTCACTCGACTATAAGTTCTCGAATATCCCATCGTCACCTTCAGTGCTTTTGTGTACTGTCAGGAGAACATGTTTGGGTTTGCTGGTCTGAGTGCCTCTGCACGTCCCCTAATGGGGAAAGGAGCGCCCACGATGCGACCAAGCAGCTCACCTCGCCTATTCACCATTCATTTCCAAACCTCGGACATCATCCAACCCCGTAAACAAAACTCTAACGGCGAAAGGTCTACCTATCTTGTCAGTCAGTTAACTGTACCACAACGACCAGTCCAGTGACCAGGGTATGTGCGCACGAGATGTTGCCTAAGACGTCTGGTACATTGTGGATGGGCTCAGTTATGCAGGAAGTACATGGCAAAGGAACGTCCTGGAGGTGTTGAATGAACGAATTTTCCAAAAAACGCATGTTACTGTGTTCCGCCATTCGCTTCCTTAAAAACGCTTGGACCTGTCAGGATGTCACCGATCGTGCCGTACCAAAACTTGAGCGAAAAATGAACCTGAAACAGGGTTCTGCTGCGGTATGTGGAGTTTCCTGTGACCATTGGTAATCGATAATTATCATGTATGTTGTCGATTCTACTCCGTATGAACGTGGCTTCATCAGTGAATAGTATTAACAAAAGCAAATGACGATTGCTTTTAACCAGGTACAAAATTCAAGTAGTTTGCCATTCTCGCCCATGTGAAGATTGTAGACTCGCCCTTTGTGAAAGAGGACAAGTTAGCCACGTGTAACGTTCGTAATAGCCGTGTTTCTGGGACACTGATACAGTACGTGCAGAAATTCACCGTGTGCTGGCAGTGGGACTACGCTGCAACACTGCAATGCTGTATGTCTGTTTCTGCACAGGTTTGTGAACTACACGTTCAGAAGAAAAATGGAAACTTTCAAGGAGACTTGGTTCACAGAATGTGCTGACGATTCTGGTAGACTGTCTACGATAAGATTCGACATTTCGGAAGTGTACATTAAATGTGTGCTATCTCAAAAACCATTATGAATCGGACATATGTCCATATTTATATTGTTGCTTCAGATAATCGTCCTGTCATATCCCTGAATATTGACCACAGCTCCTGGAACATCCTATATTCATGCAGTATTTGAGAATGAAAGCACTTAGTATCTTCCAACGTACTTTTCTTTACTTTTTCTCGCTTACAACTATCATTCAATTGAGTAAGTCAATATTCGTCGGAAGCTGTAATGTTAAATTACAGTTTAATGAATTACCTTTTATAATTTACTTTTGCAAGGCCAAATCCAAAATACAGCGTTATTCTAAATGATGGAGTCATTTTCAGAACTTCGTATTTATTCAGGCACAAATCGAAAATGAACAAGATTTACGCCAAAGAAAAGAGGAAGTTTCAAAGATTTTTTCATAATCTGATATATGGAGTGTCCACTTGATCTTAAAGACCGAGAGTAGAGCTGTTGGTTTTCTGATCTGTGATGTGAAATTAAATGAACTATAGTGTGTAAGTTTTGGTCTATTTCCGCTGTTTGTAAATGACACTCTATTTTCTGCATTTTCAGTCTAGATGGAAATCGAACCAATGCAAGAGGCGAACCGTGCCTGCTCTTTATCACTGGTTTCGTACATATTTATGGCATATGCCGTGCTAGACCAGGAATGAAAGTAACAAAAGAGGGAGCATCAGATGGCTAAGTGTTCACAAAAAATGTGGATTTCACTGCGGGTCAGGTGAGGCATGAGCCATTCAGGTTAAGAGTAGTTTCCGGGCAGTGTCTGGCACAGCGGAAAGAGTACAGACTGGCAACCAGAGGGTCGGTGAGTTGAGTCCCAACACACACGTCTTTTAAGTATTAAGGTTACTTACACTGCAAATAAACCGAAATAATGTTTTATATATTGTGTTTATTATTATTTTCATAAAAGGCATCAAGAGGTAAGGAAGGGGAAATTTTGAACTGCAAATAAATTTTAAAGTTGGAATCGTAAGGTATTCACAAAAACTTCGCATATAAAATTATATACTTCTATTATTTTCCAGTTCATAGTTTACACGTGCTAGGGTCATATTCATCATGAAACAGAGGAAGAAGTAATTTTCTCGATATTTGGCACACATTATAGATGCCGATTATTTATAATTACTTAGTTAGCCTACTTTAATTTTTTCTATAAAATAAGAAACTTGGTTTATATTCATATAAGGTTCTCTTTCATTACACTGCATAGCAGCAAACCACATGTAACGCATCACTTCGCCAAATATTGGCGACGAGCCGTATTTTGTTGCAGTTTCACAGAAAGTGAATTATTCTTCTCTTTTGACCAGATGCGTTTTGAAGCTTTTTGATCATATTCCTTACCTGACGATAAAAACAGAGAAAACAGACATCTTAAGTTTGCACTAGGGAGGAAACCACTTTAATATTCCATCACGGCAATACTTCTTAATCTTGAAAAATCTCTTCGCATAACTGTGAATTTGATTGTCTTCACTGCGACTCAGTTAACAGAAGAAGTTTATTCTCCTGCATATGAGGCTAGTTAAATTTTTTTTTGGTATAATGTTGTTGTACGTTTCCAACTTCTGATGGACTAATGACGATAGCCCTATGTTTTGCCAAGTACTCATACAGCGAATTTTCCTTTACATTTACTTCCCCTTCAGTTTATCGAAATAATTAAACCATGGGGAACGTTATTTCTTTTTATTGGCTGTATAAGTAACGTAAAAATCTATGGAAAAAGAAAAAAAAGAATTCTGCGCAGGGAGTCGACCCCACGACCCTGAGATTACCGTTGTGTACTCTTTCCCCTGCGTCAGCCTTGACTGGAAAGTACCGCAACATAAATGGCTGATTCCTCGCTCATCTGCAAGAGAAATGCTGTTTTTCCTAAACGCTAGGCCATCTGAATCTCCAGTCACTTTCATTTTTGGCCAGTCCCTGCATATACCGTAAATCGGGGCAAAATCTGTGATGACAAGTAGGCGTGGTCCCCTTTGAGAACGATATAATGAGTGGAATTTCTTCTCCACATTCACAGATCGGTGTGTTACCACATCCCACTCAATGTAAACGGTTGGGGTTGAAATGTTAACAGGTGCAGAACACTTCCAGTAGGGACAATGCCACACATGCTGAGTATATTCCTAATGCTCAGAGAGCGTGGTAACTGATTGTGTGCTCTGCTCTCTCATGGCTGTGCAGTACACGGACTGGGAGCAGCTGGGAGATGGTTACCTCAACCAGAGGATGGTTTCGGACGCCGTCGGCGACTACTTCTTCATCTGCCCCAGCAACCTGTTCGCCACCAAGATGGCGGCTCGCGGCGCCACCGTCTACTACTACTACTTCACGCAGGTAAGTCTGGAATCGTTACTGCACCACTACTACTACTAGTACTAGTTCAACCACGTAGGTCTGCAGCTTACAAGACACACTCCTGCTTTTCCAGTTTACAATACTAGCGCCACAGGAGAGGCAAATGTGGAGCAGATGTTACATAGATTGATTCGGACAGCGTCATGGAACCGTACATTAAATGGCGTTAATATCGTTTGTAAAATAATGATAAAACGCTTTTGATTGAATTTTCTCATTCGAGTAAACTGAAGGATGATCTGTTTAATTGTTAAAAACCATTCATCATCCAAGATCGCGTAAGACAACCAGTTTCAACATGTGTTGTTATCGTCAGGTCTATAAGGTCTTTGATATAAAAGTTTTAGTTTGGTATTATCCATTTGGCATCTAGCGTGTGAGGACAGCATAGAATGAACGTTTTACATCAAAAAATTTTAAGGTATGTAAATGTACATTTCCGATTTTTATAATACCAATCCAAAACTTTTATATCAAATATTACATCTTAATTTACGATACATATTCCATGTATATGCACTTTCTTACAGACTTGAAGATGACAGGTAGTCTCTTGAAACCGGTTGTCTGATATAAAAGAATATTTTATGCGATGTTGAATGCTTTTTAAGGATAAAGCGTTTTGTATACCATTTTTGTTTATTCTTTTTTAAGTTTCGCTCAGTAATGTTTGAGTGTATATATATATATATATATATATATATATATATATATATATATATATATAATGTTGTAGAATGGTACAGTGGCAACTTTAGGACATTTGCGTGCGCTTCTCTCTAATAGTAGAATCGAAATGTTTCTTCAAAAAATTTCTACATATCGTCTTCCTCTACGGAAGGTATGACATAAGAAACTAAGCAGAGATGTGCATACGATCCTTACTAGTGAGTTTACGTTACCGCAGGCCGTGGTTACACACTGAATTACTACATAACATTTTATTAACAATTAACAACGTAATTTTGTGTTCACGCTAGGAGGAGAGCGAGATGTTACAAGTCACTGCTACTACTACTACTATGGGAGAGGTGCCTGTATTACACCAGCATCTAATGTGTACCGCTGCTATGAAACTCGTACCTCTTGTACTCTCCGATATTTAGTGATATCAGCTTAAACTACCTGCTTCTTGGAGTTATATGGCAAGCTATAAGTTCTGTGTATTGAGGGAAGATTGTCTCAAAACGGCATTCGTTTTGCTGTGATTTTCATCAAAATTTTTGTGTATGTGGCGGAGCGAACTATTGTTATAAGGCAAGCGGCGGCAAACGGGATTATATTTCGAGAGGGGGAGGGGAGGGCAAACCGGAAAGATTATTTTACCCAGTTTGACTTTTTATACACTACTGACCATTAAAATTGCTACACCAAGAAGAAATGCAGATATAAACGTGTATTCATTGTACAAATATATTATACTAGAACTGACATGTGATTACATTTTCACGCAGTTTGGGTGCGTAGATCCTGAGAAATCAGTACCCAGAACAACCACCTCTGGCCGTAATAACGGCCTCGTTACGCCTGGGCGTTTAGTCACACAGAGCTTGGACGGCGTGTACAGGTACAGCTGCCCATGCAGCTTCAACACGATACCACAGTTCATCAACAGTAGTGACTGGCGTATTATGACAAGCTAGTTGCTCGGCCACCATTGACCAGACGTTTTCAGTTGGTGAGAGATCTGGAGAATGTGATGGCCAGGGCAGCAGTCGAACATTTTCTGTATCCAGAAAGGCCCGTACAGGACCTGCAATATGCGGTCGTGCATTATCCTGCTGAAATGTAGGGTTTCGCAGGGATCGAATGAAGGGTATAGCCACGGCTCGTAACACATCTGAAATGTAACGTCCACTGTTCAAAGTGCCGTCAATGCGAACAAGAGGTGACCGAGACGTGTAACCAGTGGCACCCCATACCATCACGCCGGGTGATACGCCAGTATGGCGATGACGAATACACGCTTCCAATGTGCGTTCACCGCGATGTCGCAAAACACGGATGCGACCATCGTGATGCTGTAAACAGAACCTGGGTTCATCCGAAAAAATGACGTTTTGCCATTCGTGCACCCTGGTTCGTCGTTGAGTACACCATCGCAGGCGCTCCTGTCTGTGATGCAGCGTCAATGGTAACCGCAGCCACGGTCTCCGAGCTGATAGTCCATGCTGCTGCAAACGTCGTCGAACTGTTCGTGCAGATGGTTGTTGTCTTGCAAACGTCCCCATCTGTTGATTCAGGGATCGATACGTGGCTGCACGATTCGTTACAGCCATGCGGATAAGATGCCTGTCATCTCGACTGCTAGTGATACGAGGCCGTTGGGATCCAGCACGGTGTTTCGTATTAACCTCCTGAACCCACCGATTCCATATTCTGCTAACAGTCATTGGATCTTCACCAACGCGAGCAGCAATGTCGCGATACGATAAACCGCAATCGCGATAGGCTACAATCCGACCATTATCAAAGTCTGAAACGTGATGGTACGCATTTATCCTCCTTACACGAGGCATCACAACAGCGTTTCACCAGGCAACGCCGGTCAACTGCTGTTTGTGTATGAGAAATCAGTTGCAAACTTTCCTCATGTCAGCACGTTGTAGGTGTCGCCACCGGCACCAACCTTGTGTGAATGCTCTGAAAAGCTAATCATTTGCATACCACAGCATCTACTTCCTGTCGGTTAAATTTAGCGTCTGTAGCACATCATCTTCGTGGTGTTGCAATTTTAATGGCCAGTAGTGTATTGTAATATAAATACAGATTCCATTAAACCTTATAATAGAGTGGACAGGCGGACAGGAATTGATTTGCTGTTTTCATTCGCGTTAAATGATCCATAAGCATCTCAAATTTTCGCATAATTTCTACATAAATACCTATTTAATTTACAGTAGTGTTAGTGAAGTATGCAGTTCATTGTTTATTAGGTTATTGTTGGGTTTCTGTTGTAGAACTCATGTACGTAACCTGCTCTCACTAAGTTGGTTACTGTACATGAAAGTATTTGAAATATATAAAGCTACACATGAAATTTTACAGTTTTTTTCTCGGGATTGACTGGCTATGCACTTTCCTATTCTGTGAGTGAGCACCCTTCAGGTGTACTACAATTTTACCTAGGCTTACCCCAATGAATTACCCAGGTCGTACTTTACCCTTTTAGCATTATCATTTAACGTAACCTACCTTGATTCTTTCTTGAAGTCAATGGATGGATGCGCTTTCTGTCCGGAACTGTTATTATGAAGAACCGGGGATCAAACACATGTCACTATGATTTAGAATTACCAAGTAGCTTTAGTTGAAAACAGTGTACTCCAAGGTGATCTCGGATCTGTGTTTCACACTTTACACTCAGAATCGATACTGACTGTTTCTTGCTGGCTTTGGAAGAGAGGTAGCTGTATATCTCGTTATATAAATTTTTCTGGGTTATAAATGTTTATAATGTAGATGAAATGCTAAATTGCGTTTCACTTTTGAAGTTTTGATATAAAGAATTAAATGATTAGTGCTACTCGCAATAATTGCAGTGGTTGGAGATGCTATCGTGACCCTGTTTCTAACTGCAGCACAATTTAAGTAAGGCTGCAAAATATTGAATTCGCTCTTTTATCAAACTGACTTCTTCATTGACAACAAGTTAGCACACTGCACTCCCATTCGGGAGGATGGCGGTTCAAACCCGCGTCTGGTAATCGAGATTTAGATTTTTCACGATTTTTCTTAATCGCTCCAGAAAAATGCCGGGATTGTTCATTTGAAACGACGCGGCCGATTTCTTTCTCCATCGTTGACACAATTCGAGCTAGTGCTCCATCTCTAGTGACCTAGATGTCGACGGGACGTTAAACCCAATCACCCTCTTTTCTTCCTTCATTGATAACACGCAAGTTATACTGAACAAACTGAAAACTTACTCCCAGTAGCTAACTGCTGAGTCGAAAGCTGTCTTATAAGTTGATCGATAGAAAAATTCCTAGTTAAGTTACTCCGATGTACTGTCGTCACTTTTTTATGTGGTTGAAGGTGCTTACTTTGATACGAGTGGACAGGGGCTTGAAGATCACTTTGATAAGTGTCTTCCACTCCACTCTTCGTGCTAAACTTATTCGATATTTTTGTTTTTCTACGTGAAAGGCAGCTATTTACTTCACACAAGTTTTCAACCTTGAGTCTATTCCGTTCTATTCCGAAATAGCCCAGACGCAGCGCTGTTGCACCTACAGTTTTCGTAGTATGCCTAATTATGGCACTGAGACTTGAGACAAAGAAAGCTCATTAGCTCAAACCTGTCATTGGAGCCTCATATAGTTTTGTGGATATTCCTCTACTGTTTTTTGCACTTGAAACTCCTTTGACTTGAAACTCAGTCATAATCAAGAATAATTAATATTAAAAAAAGCCGTTTGGTACTGGAAAATTTCCATTGTACTCAGTATAAGCCCAAACATTTGGGGCGGGGCCACAGGAACTCTGGGCCGCCCACCCATGAGCCTCAAGGTGGGAGTCAACGAACTGCTCTGTTTATGGCTGAATATATGTAGAATAACGACTCTTCAGAATACCATGAATCTGTATTTCCTGGGACTTGAGTGTACAAAATTCATAAAGAAAAGATGGTGACGTTGCCTATAATATGCCACTACATTTTCGATATTGAACCGGTAGAATTTAAGAAATGTGCTCCTACAGTGAGCTATAAGAAATGCGTCTATCCTAAGTAGTGCAACGTAATGTTGAGAAAAGATGTGATGGAACTCTCTAATGATTTCTTTGTCCTAAACTATTCATTAATTGTTTTGTATTACAATATTGCAACTGAAAGGTTTAGAGAAAGTGGAGGACAAATGAATAGCATTTAGCAGTAACACTATATTTAACTGGGTATCATGGGTTATATGAATATGCAGACATAAAAACGTAAACGGCGGTATAAAAATTTCTGGGTACAGAAAAAATATTCTCCTCCTCCCCCGCCCTCTATGCCCATCTCCTCCTTCTCCTCCTTTATCTATTTCCTTTACAGCCATCTCTCTCTTCTGTTCTCTCTCTTTGTCCATCCCCTCCTCCATCCATCTCAATCCTCCATCACTCATGCCCATCCACATATGTAGCCCTTGCAAAAGGGGTCGATAAATCAGGTCTGCTTCTTCAAGAACACATCATGCCACGCAACGTACATACAAGGGGATTCAAAACAGTACTTTGCACCCGATGTATAGTACACCATTCAAGGCAGGTGGATATGGAAGGTCAATGCTATTCTTACACAACATGCCTCTGATGCAGATCAGTGTGCACTTTGTAGACTGCCCAGCAGAGCAAGTGGATGAGGTAGGTATGTACTACCTCCATAACACACGTCATGCAGTACAGACCACATGTCAGCGGCTCATCTACATTTACATACATACTCCGTAATCCACCATACGGTGCGTGGCGGAGGGTACCTCGTACCACAACTAGCATCTTTTCTCCCTGGTCCACTCCCAAACAGAACGAGGGAAAAATGACTGTCTACATGCCTCTGTACGAGCCCTAATCTCTCTTATCTTATCTTTGTGATCTTTCCGCGAAATGTAAGTTGGCGGCAGTAAAACTGTACTGCAGTCAGCCTCAAATGCTGGTTCTCTAAATTTCCTCAGTAGCGATTCACGAAAAGAACGCCTCCTTTCCTCTAGAGACTCCCACCCGAGTTCCTGAAGCATTTCCATAACACTCGCGTGATGATCAAACCTACCAGTAACAAATCTAGCAGCCCGCCTCCGAATTGCTTCTATGTCCTCCCTCAACCCGACCTAATAGGGATCCCAAAGGCTAGAGCAGTACTCAAGAATAGGTCGTATTAGTGTTTTATAAGCGGTCTCCTTTACAGATGAACCACATCTTCCCAAAATTCTACCAATGAACCGAAGACGACTATCTGCCTTCCCCACAACTGCCATTACATGCTTGTCCCACTTCATATCGCTCTGCAATGTGAAACCCAACTATTTAATCGATGTGACTGTGTCGAGCGCTACACTACTAATGGAGTATTCAAACATTACCGGATTCTTTTTCCTATTCACCTGCATTAATTTACATTTATCTATATTCAGAGCTAGCTGCCATTCTTTACACCAATCACAAGTCCTGTCCAAGTCATCTTGTATGCTCCTACAGTCACTCAACGACGACACCTTCCCGTACACCACAGCATCATCAGCAAACAGCCGCACCCTGCCATCTACGCTATCCAAAAGATCATTTATGTAGATAGAAAACAACATCGGACCTACCACACTTCCCTGGGGCACTCCAGATGATACCCTCACCTCCGATGAACACTCACCATCGAGGACAAAATGTACCATGTTTCGTCCACATATCCATTCCTATTGGAGCTAATAGGTTATAAACCACACAGTGCGAATTTCGTGAGACAAACAGTATGCATATCAGATTTAGTTGAACACACTCCACGGCTTCAGGAAGAGATTCTGGACATACCTATCTATATGCTTTAGCATAAATACTAAGCTGCTTCCCCTTTGATTACATTTGACACATGTGTTGAACACACCTCCTCTGCACCGTCTCTATGTGCATTTCTCCCCCTCTCCACCTCTCTCTATCTCCTCCTCCCCCTCCCCCCCCTCTCTCTCTCCCCCTCTCCACATGCACTGCTCCCCCTCTCTGTGTCTATTTCCTTCACCTCCTCTCTGTGACCAATCTTTCCCTTCCTGAACTGCTAATATTCTCCCTCTCTCTATGCAACTCTGCCTCACCCATTTACTTTTCCACTTGCCCACATTCCCTCTACACTTCCCATCTGCCTCATGCATCTCCAATTCCTACTCCCCCTGTCGATTTCTTCGTTTTGTCCAACCCCTTCTCTGTCCATCTCAGTCTGTCCCCCAGCCTTCCCAATACAGTTCAATAAAGCAAGCTGATGCTACTCCCACGATGCTCCTGTCATGCAGGGTGCGAATCATACGCCACCATTCAAACCAGGTTGATAAAGCAGAGTGATACTACTCCGAAACAACACAAATAACAGGACAGTCTACATGCCAGGACCAAAAAAAACCTTTTTTTGCCCCTAATATGTAGGCTGAACTACATAGCATGTTGGTTTAGTAGGCTGATAATATTCTCATACAACATGCCTGTCAAACAAGGCAGTCTATATGCCAGGGACTGGAGAAAACACGTTCTTGCCCATATCTCAACTTTTACTAGACAAAGGTTATAAACCCCACAATGCTAAAAATAATAAGACCTGCTGTTTCTGTGGGAAATTTGGTTGAAATTGATGGAGGGGTTTGGAAATAGGTTCCAGACGTACATATTCTGGCTCATTAATCACACGTTTGCAGAACAGTCACTGGAAGTAGTAACAGCTATAAAATACAGGGTGTCACAAAAACGTACGGCCAAACTTTCAGGAAACATTCCTCACACACAAAGAAAGAAAATATGTTACGTGGACATGTGTCCGGAAACGCTTACTTTCCATGTTAGAGCTCATTTTATTACTTCTCTTCAAATCACATTAATCATGGAATGGAAACACGCAGCAACAGAACGTACCAGCGTGACTTCAAACACTTTGTTACAAGAAATGTTCAAAATGTCCTCCGTTAGCGAGGATACATGCATCCACCCTCCGTCGCATGGAATGCCTGATGCCCTGATGCAGCCCTGGAAAATGGCGTATTGTATCACAACCGTCGACAATACGAGCACGAAGAGTCTCTACATTTGGTACCGGGGTTGCGTAGACAAGAGCTTTCAAATGCCCCCATAAATGAAAGTCAAGATGGTTGAGGTCAGGAGAGCGTGGAGGCCATGGAATTGGTCCGCCTCTACCAATCCATCGGTCACCGAATCTGTTGTTGAGAAGCGTACGAACACTTCGACTGAAATGTGCAGGAGCTCCATCGTGCATGTTGTGTCGCATTTGTAAAGGCACATGTTCTAGCAGCACAGGTAACGTATCCCGTATGAAATCATGATAACGTGCTCCATTGAGCGTAGGTGGAAGAACATGGGGCCCAATCGAGACATCACCAAGAATGCCTGCCCAAACGCTCACAGAAAATCTGTGTTGATGACGTGATTGCACAATTGCGTGCGGATTCTCGTCAGCCGACACATGTTTATTGTGAAAATTAACAATTTGATCACGTTGTACAGTACATACTGACGAAACTGAAATTAGCTCTTACATGGAAATTAAGCGTTTCCGGACACATGTCCACATAACATCTTTTCTTTATTTGTGTGTGAGGAATGTTTCCTGAAAGTTTGGCCGTACCTTTTTGTAATACCCGGTATATAGGAATATATGCACAGGCCAATTAATTGTGGCTAAAGCAGATGCAGACTGACATTCATTGGGAGAGTCCTCAGAAATATAGTCCATCAAAAAGGAAGTAGCTTATGAATGACTTGTTTGATCAACACTTGAATTTTGCTTGAGGCTCTTGGATCCGTATCAGATAGAATGAAATGGATAAGATCAAAGGAAGAGCTGTGCCCTTAATTGTAAGTTCACATGGTAAGTGCAGAAGCCATCTCCAGTGGCAGATGGTGCAAGAGAGGGGTTCTGCATCGTGATGTAAATTTCCGAGAGCATACATTCCTAGAAGAGAAGACCACAAATATAAAATCAGAGTGATTAGAGCCCACAAGGAGACTTACTAGCAGTCATTCTTATCGCGAACCACACACGAACATGGAATGTAACAGTGGTACAGAAAATACTCTCCGCCAGACACCACAAGGTGGGTCGTGGAGTATAGATTTAGATGGAGATATTGAAGTCTGAGGTTTGGCCGTTCAAGACCTGGGAGATCAGCTCATCGTCTGCCACGAAATACTTCCTTCCTCTGAGGAAAGAGGAAGTAGTCACTGGGTGCATATGCCAGGAGAATATAGGTGTCGAGACAAAATCTGACAGCCCAAAGGAGC
The DNA here is from genome assembly GCF_023864275.1 of Schistocerca cancellata. Taxonomy (NCBI): domain Eukaryota; kingdom Metazoa; phylum Arthropoda; class Insecta; order Orthoptera; family Acrididae; genus Schistocerca; species Schistocerca cancellata. Next base: position 15,863,087 of record NC_064637.1, read on the forward strand.
AGCATGTTTAGCTGTGGCCTGTGCCGAATCAGCTGGGGCGTATCCGTGGGGTGTAAACATCCCTCTGATCATCTTCCGAGGCTCTTGTTCTGCACAGCCTCCCATGCCGTCATCAGGAGATTCCAGCAGTACTGTACGCTTACGGCTGTCATCTGTCAGCAGCGCGCTATGCGTCCCCTAGCCAGGTAATGGACGGCTCTCTCCCTTAGTCGGCAGTGCTGAAACCGCATGATACCACTGCGAGCTTTGCTCCTTCATTTCGGGGTATGGATGGCGGTTATCGCTAAAACAACCATTTCGGTTATACCGGTTTTTTTGTCTCCAGTTTAACTTGACTACTACTCGCAATAACCGGTTTGTGAAATAACAGATTTTCGGTTTTTTATTGCCGTTATTTCCTGTAGTGAACATACACATCGAACAAAGACTGAAAATTTCTAAAATTCTCAGAGACTTTTGCATTATATGCTTCAAGAAAGGTAGAATCAAAACTACAAATAAAATAGGTAAATAAAGGGGAACTTAGTCCGTCTACAGTTCGCTGCTTTTGTCGGAAATTATGGGAGTTTGAATGATACAAACACTCGTCAGCATTCTCCTGTTGATTCTAACTTTTTGAAACTTTGCTCAAAAATAATGTTGTAATCGAAGATCATACCATAGTCAAAACTGAGGTTGCAGATCTCTTATTGTTTAAGTTAAATTGTCCGTTTCCAACAGTTACACTACAGTTAAGGGCACTTTATGTAGACAAAGGCAGCAGATCAGGTAATCTCAATTTTTATTCTACACTACGAATGTATTGTTAAGTTTCAACTCATTACTGTTATCGTAGTATCCTTTGTCTTTTACTAGTTCCTAGAAACGGCTGACCAGTAATAACTTTTCGTGCAATACTTGAAGTCTTACTTTTCTTTAATAATTTTCGAAACAAAAACCCGTTTTGTGGTCAAATATATTTATTTACTTTTTAACAAGAAATTGAATACAATTGATATTTGGTTGACAAAAGTAAAATGCTCTTTAAGAAAATTCAGATGCGCAATTTACAGGGTGTCCAGAAAAGGGCTCCCTGATTTCAAAATTAAATATCTCGAAAACAAAGATCGATAGAGGAATGCAGTAAACGGTATGTTTATTGTGAAAGCTGTAAGAAGTTTATACAGCAGTTTGAAATAATAGTTACAAAAGCTGCTAACAGATGGCGCTGTACGCTGTACAGCTCGTATCAGCATACACAAGGGAAATAATCGTATGAAAACAATGTTTTCAAAATGTTCGCCATTGGCACTACAGAGGTGGCGCAAACGAAGAATGAAATTCGCCATCACATTTCGTAGTGTCTCAACCGAAATGGATTCACATGCCACAGAGATCGCCGATTCAGGCTCGTCCAGCGTGGCGGGATGCTTGGGGTAGACCATGTCTTTCACTGTGCCCCACAAAAAAAAGTCACAGGGAGACAGATCCGGCGAATATGGAGGCCAATCCATGCCTGCACCAGTAAATTAGGGATATTCCAAAGCAATGACTTGATTCCCGAAGTATTATTCAAGAAAGCGAAACAGTTGTTCGGTCCGATGTGGTCGGGCTCCATCCTGCATTGATCCTCTAACGCTTGCTGTGTGGCGACAAATTGTTCCAAAATTGCAACGTAACGTGCACCAGTGACCGTTTATCGAATGAAAAAAGGGCCAATAATGCCTCTGCTGTATACTGCAGCCCACACAGTAACTTTAGGAGAATACAGGGGTTTCACTTCACACCAATATGGCTTTTCGGAACCCCAAAATCGCCAGTTCCGCTTATTCACGTATCCATTCAGGTGGAAGTGTCCTTCATCTGTAAACCAGGTGCAGCCAACATCAAATCCTTCACTATCAATCATTGTGAGCATCTGATTAGCAAAGGCAACCCTTTGTTGCACAGCTCGTACGGGTATGGCCTGGTGCGTTTGAATTTTGAATGGAAACACGTGTAGGCTCTTTCTCAGTATTTTCTGCGTGCTGGAACGCTTCAAACCAGTCTCAGATGCAATTCTACGGACGGATCACATTGGATTTCGCTGAATAATTCCAGAAACTGTGGCGATATTTTCAGGCGTAACTGCGGTTTGCTTGCGGCCAACATGCCCCACTAGATCATCAGTTACGCTGCCTGTTCGTTGAAATTTTGCGAAGAGCGTACGAATGGTTTTCGCATCGGGTCCTTTTGGAACATTAAATCGTGTTTGAAAACTTGGCCCTGTTGCCGTAGGACTCTCTTCTAACCTGTGGTACTCTAGCACCAGAAAAACGCGTTGTTCAATGGAGTACATGGTTTTAATCTCTTCCTTCGGTACGCTAACCTCCTTTCACGTTTCAATAGTGGAACTGATCGCTCTGGGCTTCGGATCACTATTTATACTAGGAATTACGTATGGCGATTACAGCGCCATCTGTCAGCAGCTTTTGTAACTGCTGTATAAACTTCTTACAGCTTTCACAATAAACATACCGTTTACTGCATTCCTCTATCGATCTTTGTTTTCGAGATATTTAATTTCGAAATCAGGGAGTCCTTTTGTGGACACCATGTAGATAGTACAAGTATAACATTTAGTAGGAACAATTACTTGGCAATAGTTAAAATTTCAATAATGAGTTCATAGACTGGCGAATATTTATTTTCTAATCTATTAAACCGAATGGAGTATTTTTCTTCATTTCTACCCAATTCCATAAAGTACTTCCACATTAGGGATGGTGTCGTTCTGTGATACAGCCAATCTCTGGCGACGACAGCGAGAAACTGCTGTATAGAGACCAGGCGGGAGCAATTCTGCAACACTGCACATGCCTGTGAATCGTCTGATAGGCTACACCGCATTTCAGCAGGTACGTTATGGTCTCAGCAATGTGGAAACTGGAAATTGGTGGTTCCTATGGGACCAAACTGCTAGGGTCATCGCTCCGTAAGCTTACACACTACTTAATCTAACTTAAACTAACTTACTCTAAGGACGACGCACACAGCCTTGCCCCAGGGATCACTCGAACCTCCGACAGGGGGAGCCGCGCGAACCGTGGCGGGGCTGGTAAAACCGTGCGGTTACCCCGCGCGGCCAGCCGGTGTGGTACTGATTCGTATGTAATCTAATTGCTTCCTTCTACCTGTCGGTGCTATTATTAGAATAGCTCTGATCGCTTTTCCCACCGTCTGTAGCAATCCGAAACTTAAAGGCAATGGAAATTTTACGAATAAAAATTAGTTTAAAAAAAAAAATTTACGAGGTTCTAAGGCCAATTTTTCTTCTCTGGACTGGAAAGAGATAGAAACATGCGCATTGTTTTAAAATAAGGCCACGTTGATTGCCAATACGTCCCAGAGATGGCAGCACCGTATGGCAGATGGAATTTTACTGCCAGCGGCGAGAATGAGAACTGTTTTAAATACTTAAAATGGCGACGTTTTCCTTACTTGAACAGCGTGCAATCATTCGTTTTCTGAATTTGCTTGGTGTGAAACCAATTGAAATTCATCGACAATTGAAGGAGACATGTGGTGATGGAGTTATGGATGTGTCGAAACTGCGTTCGTGGGTGCGACAGTTTAATGAAGGCAGAACATCGTGTGACAACATACCCAAACAACCTCGGGCTCGCACAAGCCGGTCTGCCGACACGATCGAGAGAGTGGAGAGAATTGTTTTGGGGGATCGCCGAATGACTGTTGAACAGATCGCCTCCAGAGTTGGCATTTCTGTGGGTTCTGTGCACACAATCCTGCATGACGACCTGAAAATGCGAAAAGTGTCATCCAGGTGGGTGCGACGAATGCTGACGGACGACCACACGGCTGCCCGTGTGGCATGTTGCCGAGCAATGTTGACGTGCAACGACAGCACGAATGGGACTTTCTTTTCGTCGTTTGTGACAATGGATGAGACGTGGATGCCATTTTTCAATCCAGAAACAAATCGCCAGTCAGCTCAATGGAAGCACACAGATTCACCGCCACCAAAAAAGTTTCGGGTAACCGCCAGTGCTGAAAAAATGGTGGTGTCCATGTTCTGGGACAGCGAGGGCGTAATCCTTACCCACTGCGTTCCAAAGGGCACTACGGTAACAGGTGCATCCTACGAAAATGTTTTGAAGAACAAATTCCTTCCTGCACTGCAACAAAAACGTACGGGAAGGACTGCGTGTGTGCTGTTTCACCAAGACAACGCACCCGCACATCGAGCTAACGTTACGCAACAGTTTCTTCGTGATAACAACTTTGAAGTGATTCCTCATGCTCCCTACTCACCTGACCTGGGTCCTAGTGACATTTGGCTTTTTCCAACAATGAAAGACACTCTCCGTGGCCACACATTCACCAACCGTGCTGCTATTGCCTCAGCGATTTTCCAGTGGTCAAAACAGACTCCTAAAGAAGCCTTCGCCGCTGCCATGGAATCATGGCGTCAGCGTTGTGAAAAATGTGTACGTCTGCAGGGCGATTACATCGAGAAGTAACGCCAGTTTCATCAATTTCGGGTGAGTAGTTAATTAGAAAAAAAATCGGAGTCCTTAGAACTTGAATGCACCTCGTACTTGAAAGTAGACAATTTTGGCACATTTTATGGAAAACTGATATACCGGTTTTTTACCCAAATATTAGTAAATAATAAAGAAAACTGTTGTAACTGATATCAAACAAATAACGAAAGATACTGGTTATTCAGAACTGAAATAACGATATCGGCTTTAACATCGATGTTTGCTATCTTTATTGTGGGATCATTGTGGTCCAGCCAGCACTGGCCCACGCCGCTGCTGCCACTGTTAGGCAGGCATTGTGAGGGGGAGTGAGGATTTCAGTAGTGGGCTCAAATTTTTCGTCGACGATGCAGTGGTTCAAAAAATGATTCAAATGGCTCTGAGCACTATGGGGCTCAAGTGCTGTGGTCATCAGTCCCCTAGAACTTAGAACTACTTAAACCTAACTAACCTAAGGACATCACACACATCCATGCCCGAGGCAGGATTCGAACCTGCGACCGTAGCGGTCGTGCGGTTCCAGACTGTAGCGCCTTTAACCGCTCGGCCACTCCGGCCGGCCCGATGCAGTGGTCTATAATGAAGTGGTGTCCGGATAAAGCTGCACAAATATTCAGTCAGATCTTGGTAAAACGACGAAGTGGTGCAAAGGCAGGCAACTTTGCTCAAGTGTTCAGAGATGTAACATCGTACACTTCAAAAACCTAAAAAGACACAGTATCCTAAGTCCAGAGTAAGAACGTGTCAGAATTGGAGTCGGTCAACCCTTAAAAATACGTGGGTGTAACAGGTTGTCGGGATATGACTGGAACGATCGCACCGTTGTGGGTAAAGCTGGTGGCAGATTACGGCTGGTTAGTAGAATCGTAGCGAAATGCAATCAGTCTCCTAAGGAGGTTGCATACAAAACACCGTGTGATCCACCCTAGAATGTTTTATATATGTCTGGGATTCGTACGTAATAGGGCTAACAACTTTTAGAGGGCAGTACGAATGGTCAGGGGTTTGTTGCAGAGTGAAAGCACTGAACATGTAGCGTCTTCAAGATAGGCGTAAAAAGTCGCGAGAAATACAGCTATACAGGAATGTATTAGTAGTTGCGAATACAGGCAACATCCAAATGTGTGACGTTGGAAAATTGTGCCCGACCGGCATTCGAGTCCAGATTTTCCGCTTGTCGTGAGCAGTCGCCTTAACCATTCGGACATCCGTGCACGCTTCACGGCCAGACCAAAAGCGGAGGTTGAAAATACCGCTTAAATTGTAAGGTCCTTTTTATTTAAAACACGACCGGCCTCGGGGTCTGATATGCCCATGATCATTACGTGTTATACTCAAAAAACAAGAGACCGGAGCTTATAGTTTTTGCACACAGTAATACACATAAAAAGTGAAAAAGAAGCTCCATATAATAATTTAGAAATCAGCGGTCGGACTAGGTGCGGTAAAACATAAGTCCATGGCAAAGAGACACCAGAAAAAAATACGGATGACTGCCTGGGTAAAGACATATGGCATGAACATGAGGACAGTTACACTTTGAGCTGTGAGCCCGTTCGCGACGGTGGACTAGTACAGGACGTGGTGACCCACCAGCGAGCGTAGCATACACGAATGGGGGAAACAAACTGGTCGTGTTTTAAACCAAAAGGACCTTACAATTGAAGGGGTATTTTCAACCTCCGCTTTCGGTCTGGCCGTGAAGCGTGCACGGATGTCCGAATGGTTAAGGCGACTGCTCACGACAAGCGGAAAATTCGGGCTCGAATGCCGGTCCGGCGCAAATTTTCAATGTAGGCATTCTATTACACATTTGATTGTTACCCGTATTTGCAAATACGAATACAGTCCTGTATACCTGTACTTCTCGCGATTTTCTACGTCTATCTTCACGAAGCTACAAGTTCTTTCAGTATCCCTGTGACACTGTTCCACTAGTCAAACAAACAATAGAAAATTACTTGGAAGCGTTAAAAATGCTTCATCAGTGTTAAAGGAACATATTGAACAGGGGCAGTACAAAACTGTAGTCAAAGTAATTGGAAGCCGGGGCATAAAATTTAAGGCATAAATCGGAAAACACAATCAAAATTTTTCCCCTTTTCACGTGCGACATGCAAGTTCTTAATTTAGTTGTGATGTATTTCGCGACGTGAAACAACGCGCCACAGTACACTTGTGCCGGTCCTATTGAAAAGCATCTCGCTACTGAACAAAATGGAAGGTCACAAAACCTTACAGTCCACACTGTCAAAAAATACTACACCGATTAATAGCTAGCAGAAATAGCACTCAAAGGACGCATTAAACGTGGGATCAACTCAAAAACTGCTAACTAAAATCCGACGACGCAACGAGGCTTGCACAAGATAAGACCTGAGACAAATTTACGACCATGAAAGACAGGCAAATTTTAAGTCAGTGGGGACACAGATAATGACCCACTATAATGCTCCTTAGTCATAGAGTAAAAAATTAAAAATATACAGACTTTCATTAAAAGAGGACATTTTAGAGCTGTTTAAAAGAAACTGGATGGAGCGTGCTCACTATAAGAGATAGGCAGATTCCCTACAGTAGCTAAGGCTGATTAAGGGCCACCAAAGCAACTGATCCGATTACGAAGTACACATGGATAGCGTACAATAAGCACAAACCAGAAGGGGAAGCAAAGGAGATTGGACAATGGTTCAAAAAAGGAAAGTTACTCGGCAGGACTGTGTACTTAAGCACAGTTTTCTCACTGAAAATGCGCGAGGTATCTCGTTTAATGCTGTGGATGGTTTCTACTTCTTATAAAATGTTTAAAACAGGACCCTTACGGTGAATATGTTGAATGCTTCAGTTCGTGTTTGTATCTGAAATTGAATGATTATGATTCTTCAGGTAACTCCTGATGATGGGCATATAAGAGCCCGAAACTCGTCGTGTTTTAAATAAAGAGAATGATACAACTGAAGCGGTATTTTCAACCTCTGCCGTAATATTCCGCTGCGGACGTTCCTCTGACAGGATTGTTTGCAGACCCCAAAGTACAATATGCCGTCGTCCGTGTCTCATTAACCTGCACTCGGACACCTACTGTAATTCCCGTACAGGGGAGACACTAAAGCGAAAGTCACTAGGTTCGTATCGGGGGATAAATTCGGTATTGTAGTGCCTATGTTTGAGCACAGTGCAATGTCTTTTAACACATGCATTCATCGTACTTCTTCTATACACAGACACTGCTATACCGTATTGAATCCCGAGAAAGTTTACGAGGTGCATTCAAGTTCTTAGAACTTTTTTTCTAATTTTTCTAATTAATTTTCATAGGATGCACCTGTTACCGTAGTGCCCTTTGGAACGCAATGGGTAAGGATTGCGCCCTCGCTGTCCCAGAACATGGACACCATCATTTTTTCAGCACTGGCGGTTACCCGAAATTTTTTTGGTGGCGGTGAATCTGTGTGCTTCCATTGAGCTGACTGGCGATTTGTTTCTGGATTGAAAAGTGGCATCCACGTCTCATCCATTGTCACAACCGACGAAAAGAAAGTCCCATTCGTGCTGTCGTTGCGCGTCAACATTGCTCGGCAACGTGCCACACGGGCAGCCGTGTGGTCGTCCGTGAGCATTCGTGGCACCCACCTGGATGACACTTTTCGCATTTTCAGGTCGTCATGCAGCATTGTGTGCACGGAACCCACAGAAATGCCAACTCTGGAGGCGATCTGTTCAACAGTCATTCGGCGATCCCCCAAAACAATTCTCCCCACTCTCTCGATCGTGTCGTCAGACCGGCTTGTGCGAGCCCGAGGTTGTTTCGGTTTGTTGTCACATAATGTTCTGCCTTCATTAAACTGTCGCACCCACGAACGCACTTTCGACACATCCATAACTCCATCACCCATGTCTCCTTCAACTGTCGATGAATTTCAATTGGTTTCACACCACGCAAATTCAGAAAACGAATGATTGCACGCTGTTCAAGTAAGGAAAACTTCGCCATTTTAAGTATTTAAACCAGTTCTCATTCTCGCCGCTGGAGGTAAAATTCCATCTGCCGCACGGTGCTGCCATCCCTGGGACGTATTGACAATGAACGCGGCCTCATTTTAAAACAATGCGCATGTTTCTATCTCTTTCCAGTACGGAGAAAAAAAATGGAAGCCTTAGAACTTGAATGCACCTCGTATTAACAAAGTTTGAAGAGTAGGCTTTATATGATGCCTCTTGGGGCCTTACGTATCGCTTAGAATATGGGTGGTGAGGATAAGATTAATTAGTGAACGCACAGAGACCCTGAAACAATTATTCCTCCACCGCTCCGTACGTGCATGGAAGGGGAATAAACCTTAAAAACTGTTTCAGTGAGACGTACCCTCTGCCACGCACTTCACAGTTGTTTGCACAGTATAGATATAAATGTAGATCTAGGTATGAAAAGCGTTTACTACGCTGCAGTAAGTGACTGAGCAATGGTGGCCAGCCGCAAAGAGAAATGATGGCATTGGCGTTGAAAACCGAAGTCTGCAGAATATTGGAGGGAGAAGAGAGAGGATATTAGTTCCAGCCTATCGAGTAACAGACGCTCATTCGCCGGCACATACTGCAAGTAGCGCTAGCACGCCCGTCATTCTAGCTTTTATAGGAATTTTCCGCCTTGTCAAAGGCGCAAGCGGTCACTATTCTGGTGGTACTCTGTTATTTTCCGGCATAAAATGGAGAAGCAAGTCGTCGTGAAGTCCAGGCTGTTTCTAATGGACTCTGCAAGCCGGACAGTCATTACATTAGTTGTCACTGGAACCATAAAACGTTCCTCAGTGACCGAGTTACTACCACGTGGTGTAACAGCCGATAAACAGAGTAGAGAACACGGAGGTCGCTCTGGCTGCTGACGCACCCAGCCTGTTGTAGCGCGACCGGCAGATTAACGTCAACTCCGAACCACGGTGCAGTTTGTCACATGCACACGTGCAAATCATTGGCATAGATGAAAATAAGCGGCGCAGAATTCTGAAAACAATGAATATGCCTATAAGTTCATTGCGCATAACACAGTTCATTAAACGTCATGCGTGTAACGCAAATACGATTCGGGTAGGCAGATTGCGAACTGTGAACTGTACTTATCCTTATCTAAAGAAAGCGCCTATGTGACTGTTACATTTTTTTCTTTTGGACGAACTATACAAACAGTCCCTGAGAGGGTAAGTCATACGGACGTCTGGACTTTAGTGCTATTGCTGCTAACTATTAATTGGTATAGTAGATTTTGACAGTGTGGACTGTAAGGTTTTGCGACCTTCCATTTTGTTCAGTAGCAAGATGCTTCTTAATAGGAGCGGCGCATGTGTACGTTCTCTTAACTTATGACTGTGGCGCGTTGTTCCACATCGCCACATATGTCACAACTAAATTAGAAACTTGCATGTCGCACGTGAAAAGGGGAAAAATTTTCATTGTGTTTTCCGATTTATGCCTTAAATTTTATGCGCCGGCTTCCAATTAACTTTCACTACAGTTCTGTACTGCCCCTGTTCAGTATGTTCCTTTACCACTGATAATGCACTTTTAACGCTTTAGAAGTAATTTTATATTGTTTGTTTGACTACAGGAAGAGCGTCACAGGGATACTGAAAGAGCTGAACTTGTAGCGTCTTGAAGATTGACGTACAAAATCACGAGAAATACAGCTATACAGGAATGTATTCGTAGTTGCGAATACAGGCAACATCCAAATGTGTGACGTTGGAAAATTGTGCCCGACCGGCACTCGACTCCGGATTTTCCGCTTTTCGTGAGCAGTCGCCTTGACCAGTCGGATATCCGTGCACGCTTCACGGCCAGACCAAAAGTGGAGGTCGAAAATACCCCTTCAGTTGTAACTTACATTGTCCTTTCGAACGACGCTGACACCTGCGGAAAACGTTAAAAACGAAATAGTTCTGAAAGCGGAATATTACCTGCCCACTGGACGGAGGCTTTCCAAATTAGTGCCGAGAGATATGCGTTTTACCGAGATGTATTAACAGGGACAGTAAAACACAGAGAATATCAGACTGTACTCCACCAGCGGCAGTACGGCGCCGTCTGCACTCACTGCTACCGCCTTGCAGGAGCGCTGCTGCAACAGCATGCGTTCTCACAAATGACAAGTTCACAAAGGTACATGTATGACATTGGAACAGCCGAAATAAAATGTTCAAACGTTCCTACGTTCTGTATTTTAATTTAAAAAACCTACCTGTTAGCAACTGTTCGTCTAAAATTGTGAGCCATATGTTTGTGTCTACTACAGCGCCATCTATCACAAAGCGAGGAAAGTGGTCCAACTACAACATTCATATTTCCTTACGTACTACACGAATATGTAATAAAAATGGGGGTTCTTATTTTTTTTAATGCAGTTGATATCCGTTTGACCTGTGGCAGCGCCATCTAGCGGGCCAATCATAGCGCCATCTGTTCCCCCCTTCAAGCTAGACGAGTTTCATTCTTTGCAGTTTTTTCGTTTGACGCTTATTTCGTGTGATATTTGGCCCGGTCACGGTCAATGGACCTCCCTGTATAACAAAAAGAAAGAGAAATGCGGTGGTGCGCTTAAGTGGAAGGAGGAGAGAGACACTGCGGCCCGGCCTCGGAACTCGACCCCTACCCGCCTTGACTCCTCCAGCCTGCCACTGGCTATGCTACTAAAAAAAAAAAATTAAACTTGGTAGGTAGCCTGAGTTAGATTTCCGGGTGATGCATTTTTTTTCAATTTATTGTTCCATTTCCGTCTACAAGAGGTAGAAGAAATGCAGTAATTGTTTTTGCCATAAAACAGACAAAACCTCTGTCTTCTTTTTGAGTTAAGAAAATGACAAGTAAGAAAATGAAAAAAAGTGGCTAACGCACCTAAAAAGTAAAAAAAAGAAAAAAAAAGTGAGCAGGAAATCCGGAGTAAAATTGTGGCTTTAGGACTGTATGGCGGCCACGCCGGGTTCGGAACTCCCTTGTGCCATTTACTTTTATTTTATTTATTTTTTCAAACATTATGAACTGTGCCTGCGGTTAAGAAAAAGGCAAGGCCAATGCTCGCGATAACCGGGAAATACGGGTTAGAGTCCTGGTCTGGCACAACTTTTCATTGTCGTCATTCAGTTCTACAGCTGCTGATGGTTCTCCATGTTCCAAATAGCGAACACATTTAATGTATCTCATTCGTAAGGTTTTCTTGTCGACAACCACTCTATCAGTTTACTGGGGTACGTATGCTGCGCTCCTTGTCAGTAAACCCTGCTTTTTCAGTGAAGTCTTCTCGTCCGATTACTGGCGAATTAAACGTCGCAGTGGTCGGCTTCGCCGGGAAGCGTCAGCGAACATCTCGATTTGAAGGAAAGACTTCAAATCACCTTGTATCTACGGTGATTCGTGTAAAATGTAACACGTCTTTCATTTCGAGGAACGTTGACGGTATCAAAACAGAGTTTTCAGAATATTATAGTACCCGAAGGAGCACACAATTTTGTGGTTGCGGTTAAGCCTCTTAATGCATGTATCAACAGAGGTCAGAGGTACTCAGGAACGTACATAGTGTAAAAATGGAGCAATGTAATGCTTGTAACGACATTCAAAAGATCTTGGAATGACTATACTTACATGACGCTTCTTAATTTTTGCTTTGTAACTTTTCTCAAGACGTCCACGAAAATTCAAACGCAATGCAGCGTTGATGGGCCGTTGCAGTCGAAACTCTGCCAGATGATGTTCCACATAAGCTGATTACTTAAACAGGAGTACATACTGAAACCTGGTAGTCAAGGAAGCCAGGATTCGGTTACGACTGTGGACGTGGCCGTAATCAGTTACTATTGATGACTTTCACGGGTTTGTAGCCGGGTTTCATCGTGCTGGCGTCAACACGATATTTCGGCGGGCCATCTGGCCGCCATCTTCAGGTGAGAGTGAGTGCACAATCCGTTCTGGGGTGATTCTGCACTCGATCTCACCTGAAGATGGCGGCCAGATGGTCCGCCGAAATATCGTGTTGTCGCCACCACGATGAAACCTGGCTACAAACCCGTGAAAATCATCAGTATTTGATACGCCGGGAAAATCTACGTTATCACACCGGTTACTATTGGTTGCCTTTTGCAATTACACACATTTATTTTTAAACGGTAATTCCAGACTCAGCAATAAATAAAGACATCACACGTTATTAATGAAGGAATAAACAACTGTGTAATTAATAGTGTTTTCAGTGCGTTACAGTTTTCCAAAGGAGCATAAAATACAGACACAGAAAATAATGTTTTAAAAACAAGCCAATGTGATCCCAATTAGAATTTTAAGGCATGTAACCACAGTCACTGCTGAAGGCCCTTAACGGCAAGAACGGCAATTATAAAAAATTTAACAAACGTCTTGTAAAACAGTAATGCAATGGCAAAGGTTAATTTAAAAAGACAGGCAACTCATCACCAAACGGGTGAGACAAAATGATGGTAAACTTTTTAGCGCAACCATTTAAACCTGCCGTAACGCCAAGAATGGTAATTATGTAAAAAAAATTTATAAACATACAATAAATCAACAAATACAATAATAAAACACAAGGGCCAGTCACAGACGGTGCACCAAGACTCGACCTCCGGGTAGGTCCAGCAAAAAACACTTTCGCGAGCGATGAGATAGGCAGCCAAGAGTTGCATTCACTTCACAAAATGGTAACTCAGACTAGTGGCAATCTAACGAATGACTAATGATAAAAACAGAAGAACCAGAGACATGGAGATGGTAAACGAGCCCCTGACGGACTGTCTTGGATGTTGTAAGATGTTTACCTGTTAGAACAGTGTAGTGTGCATTCAGAAGGAATCATGGAAGAGTACCGCCCTGTAAACAGACAACTGTGTGTTGGTATCGACAATTTAGGTTTACTGGTTGTCTCTATAAAAAGAAAATTTCCAGTTGATCCAGGGTGCCAGATTCAAGTGTGGAGATGGTGGGGCTGAGTTTGGTACGAAGTCCAACGGTTCGTGCCAGCCACGAAGTTGGAATACCGCAGCAGACTGTGTGGAAGCTTTTGCGACGGCCGTTACATTTCGAAGCCTACCATCTGCAGCTCGTGGTACGAATCAAACCAGAAGTTTATGGCCGGCGCCTTCAGTTTTGCGTGACAGCGCAGCAAGCACTTGAGAATGAACATGTCGCCTCAAAGCTGATATTCAGCGACGAAGCAACCTTCCATTTATCAGGGAGGATTAGCCAGCAATTATGTGAGAGTGGGGAGTGAACGAGATCACTCCGAAGGTTGATGTTTTCTGTGCAGTTTGTAATGGTACTTGAATTACGTAACCATTACGGCACCTCACATGCACCTCTCGATACCAGTAATATTCTACTGTGTTTCTGTAAAGTAGTTAACATATTTCTGAGACAACATTCAGATTTGATTTCATTAATGTAGAGGTACTTTGATACATCGATGTATTTATATTGCAATGATGTTATTCGTATGTGTATTGTTTCTTTTGTCACTATGATCTTTGATGTACTTGTAACTCTGATTTTTGGGCGCGTAAGCGGTTATGAGTAGTTAGTTAAAGAGTCGGACCTTGAGAAGGTCAAGTCTTGGACGTCATGTTGGAAAGACGCATATTGTAGTCAGCTTATAAAATGTGAACTTTAACAGTGAGGAAGATGTTTTCAAGTATGTTTTGTATTGCCAAGTGATGTTTCGTGTGTTACGTGATATTGCAACAAAAGCAATAAAAAGGAAGTGTCACTTAAATTCGAAGTGCTGATTATTTTTTTACATCACCATTGTGCTAACTTTCAAAAGTGTAATCTTCAAGAATGGTTTGTGAAATACATCTATAAAACTTTTGAATATAGCAGAATAAAACCTAGGCGTCTTTGCGTCCGAGCTTGGAATCATCACCAACTAGATTTTCGACGATTGAGCCATGATTTTACAACGAGACCAACGTGGGAAACACGAAAATATGAGTGCCTAGTTTATTCATTATTACATGAAATGACTTTATTAACTCTGCTCTAATGACACCTGCCACATAATAACTTTGTTGTTGCCCGGAAATGCAGTATTTGGCAGCGTGATCAACACCACAATCATGATTAAATATTGACTTTCGTTGTGGTAGGGTTGTTAGAAGTTTCACAGAGGAAGCTGTATGCGCCGTTTCTGTTCTGTGAGAATACCTATGAGTGACGCCTTTTAGCTTGATAGTTTGTGGTTGTTTCCGAGAATTTCGCCTTCCAACAAGAGGAGGCGGCCCGGTCATTGGAGCATTGATGTTCGTCGCTACCTAAACGACGAACTTTCGCATCGCTCGATTGGGCGTGGTGGTGAATATGATGTGCCTCTATTCCCTTGCCACTTGTTCACGTGTTTATGTGTTTACGTATCCACTCTGCAGGGAACACGGGAAAGGGCCAGAGAACGCATCATTAGTGTTGTGATGACCGCAGACAGGAAGTTGCTACATAAAAGTGGAGCCAACTTGACAACCACTCGGACATGGGTCGTGTGAATGGATGGCCGCTCATGAGACATTCGTAGCGCGCAAAATGCAAACTTGGTGATTCTAGGGTTGTTTTCATGCAGCAACCATATTTTTGCATGCAGTACTTTCGAAATTATACAACTTTAACAGCAATGAAGCATTTACACTGATGCGCCAAAACATTATGACCACCTAATTAACAGCTTGTTTTACCGTCTCTGGAACGAAATACATCACTAATTTTGCGGATCAGGAATCCGGCAGTTGTTGGTACGTTTGTGGAGATACGTGGCATTACACGTCTACGCACAGGTCACGTAATGCGCGTAGACAACGGGGCGCTGATTTGAGTACTCGGTGATGGCGCCAGATAGCGATCCAGACGAGATCCATGGATGTGCGTTAGGCGAATTTGGTCGCCGAGACATCAGAGTGAGTTTGTTACAATGCTCCTGAGACCACTGTAGCTCGGTTCTGGCTCCGAGACGCGGAAAGATTCAGACTGCTGAAAGATCACACTGCCGCCGGAGAACACATCAAGCGTGTAGGGATGCAGATGGTTCGCAGCTCTTAGCGTGTCCTCCATTACTACCACAGGTCCGATGCAAGCGCAGCAGAAACTCGCCCGTAGCACAGTACTGCGTCCGTGGCGCGCTGCACGTTTCGAGCCGACGTTCACGTCAATGGCGGCATTTGAGGAGACGACCAACGACCTGGTGTAGCCAAAATGCGATTCATCCGAAGAACCGACACGTTTCCACTGATGGGCGATGGAATGCCGATGGTCCCGCACCCACTGTATCGTAACTGTCGATTCGTCGGATCAACTTCTGAACACGCAGGGGTGGTCTGCTGCCGAGTTCCATGTTCAACAACGTACGACGAAAGTGCGTCTTCATCAGCATCGTTCTCTCTCGGCAGAGATGCCAGAGATCACCATCCATCCTATTTTATAGAGCAGACAAGCCTTCTAAACCCAAGTTTTGTGAAGAGTCGTGGACGTCCAACCATTTAGCGCGTAGTGGTAGTTCCACTGTCCTTCTACCCCTTTCCGTAGATGCTGACGACAGTAGCACGTGAACATTCGACCAGCTTCGCTGTTTTCGAGATACTCATTCACAGGGCATGCGTAATAATAATCCGTGCCTTTGTAAAAGTCGCTTATATCAGAGGATTTCCCCATTTACAACACACGTCTTTGCTAGGTTGATGCTCCGTCAGTGTCTGCTCCGCTTGCATACTTTTCTGTTACTACGTCACGTGCCCGCAACGCCATCAGGAGGCAACCAACGTAGCGGTGGGAACTGTTAAAAATATTTTGGCTTATCAGTGTCTAGTAGCCTTATATTTTAACTCTCGTACCAGTGAATTTAAGCAAAATTTCTAGCAGTATTAGTTAAACAGCTAGATGCGTACAAAAAGTTTAGGATTTCTGATGTCACCGAAACTGCATCTCTACCGATGTGAGAACAAATCCAGCTTCATGAGTCCTTTCTACTGAGGGTGCGGCCGCGACACCATAGATGCATGCGGAGCGTCTCCCAGATGGATCCATGGCTAGGCTGTTAGAAAAGCGCGAATCGTGTTTCGGATGACTAATCCTTTCAGAAACTGTGCTAGATGGCTTTGGAAGTCACTTCCTTCTACATATGGATCTACATCGACACTCCACAAGCCACCGAACGATGCCTGGCGGATGGTACCCTGTACCACAACTGTTTCAGTGGGAGGGAAAACGACTGTTTGCCACCGTATCAGACCTAATTTCTAGTATCTTATCTTCGTGGTCCTTACACGCAATGTACCGACTGATCAAAAAGTCAGTATAAATTTGAAAACTTAATAAACCACGTAATAATGTAGATAGGGAGGTCAAAATTGACGCACATGCTTGGAATGACATGGGGTTTTCTTAGAACAAAAAAAAGTTCACAAAATGTCTGACAGATGGCGCTGGACAGCAAAACGTCAGTGACTGCGCATGACAATCGTGTATAAAAGGAACTGTAATGAGAGAGAGAATCAGATGCGCCAGCAATCGCAGCATGTTGACGTTACCTGAAAAGGCGCTTTTAGTGAAGCTGTATTATCAGAATGGGGAATGTGCTAGTTCAGCGTTACGATCCTATCGCCATAGGAAGGGGATTCGAACGGGTAAAGGTCCGTTGACAAATGCAGCTGTGGCGAGAATGATTTCGAAGTTCGAAGCCACGGTTTGTTTAGACGATAGACCCCGTAGTGGCCGACCGAGCACGAGGCGTAATGCTGCTGAGACAGTTCAGGAAGAAATGGAGACTGTAGCGGGTTCGTCTATGCACGGGGAAGTCAGCGCTCGTGCAGTCGCACGTCGCACCGGCATTCCATACACTACTGTTTCGTTGACACTTAGGCGTACCCTCCGAGGCTATCCGTACAAAATCCATCGGCATCATGAACTGTTACCTGGCGATTTAGTGAAGCGGAGGGCATTTGCGGTGTGGGCGTTTCAAAAGATGGCGGAAGATGACGATTGGTTGAGTAACGTGTTTTGGACCGACGAAGCTCATTTCACGCTTCGAGGGTCTGTCAACGCCCAGAACTGCAGAATTTGGGCTACCGAAAATCCTAGAACTGTCGTGTTGCACGACGTGAAAGTCACGTTATGGGTTGCATTTACCACATCTACCGTTATCGGGCCTTTTTTCCTCCAAGAAATGCGTGATTCTGGTTTTGTAACTGCTACCGTGACGGGTGAGAGGTACGCCGATATGTTACAGAGTCGCATCATCCCCAGCCTGGCTGATAAACACCTGCTGGAACGTACGATGTTTATGCAGGATGCCGCTTCACCCCATATAGCTAGACGCGTGAAAGATCTCTTGCGCGCATCGTTTGGTGGTGATCGTGTGCTCAGCCGCCACTTTCGTCATGCTTGGCCTCCCAGGTCCCCAGACCTCGGTCCGTGCGAGTATTGGCTTTGGGGTTATCTGAAGTCGCAAAGGTATCGTGATCGACTGACATCTCTAGGGATGCTGAAAGACAACATCCGACGCCAATGCCTCACCATAACTCCGGACGTGCTTTACAGTGCTGTTCACAACATTATTCCTCGAGTACAGCTATTGTTGAGGAATGATGGTGGACATATTGAGCATTTCCTGTAAAGAACATCATCTTTGGTTTGTCTTACTTTGTTATGCTAATTATTGCTCTTCTGATCAGATGAAGCGCCATCTGTCGGACATTTGTTGTTGTTGTTGTTGTTGTTGTCTTCAGTCCTGAGACTGGTTTGATGCAGCTCTCCATGCTACTCTATCCTGTGCAAGCTTCTTCATCTCCCAGTACTTACTGCAACCTACATCATTCTGAATCTGCTTAGTGTATTCATCTCTTGGTCTCCCTCTACGATTTTTACCCTCCACGCTGCCCTCCAGTGCTAAATTTGTGATCCCTTGATGCCTCAGAACATGTCCTACTAACCGGTCCCTTCTTTTTGTCAAGTTGTGCCACAAACTCCTCCCCAATTCTATTCAATACCTCCTCATTAGTTATGTCTACCCATCTAATCTTCAGCATTCTTCTGTAGCACCACATTTCGAAAGCTTCTATTCTCTTCTTGTCCAAACTATTAATGTCCATGTTTCACTTCCATACATGGCTACATTCCATACAAATACTTTCAGAAACGACGTTCTCTTCTTCAGAAACGCTTTCCTTGCCATTTCCAGTCTACATTTGATATCCTCTCTACTTCGACCATCATCAGTTATTTTACTCCCCAAATAGCAAAACTCCTTTACTACTTTAAGTGTCTCATTTCGTAATCTAATTCCCTCAGCATCACCCGACTTAATTCGACTACATTCCATTATCCTCGTTTTGCTTTTGTTGATGTTCATCTTATATCCTCCTTTCAAGACACTGTCCATTCCGTTCAACTGCTCTTCCAAGTCCTTTGCTGTCTATGACAGAATTACAATGTCATCGGCGAACCTCAAAGTTTTTATTTCTTCTCCATGGACGTTAATACCTACTCCGAATTTTTCTTTTGATTCCTTTACTGCTTGCTCAATATATAGATTGAATAACATCGGGGAGATGCTACAACCCTGTCTCACTCCCTTCCCAACCACTGCTTCCCTTTCATGCCCCTCGACTCTTATAACTGCCATCTGGTTTCTGTACAAATTGTAAATAGACTTTCACTCCCTGTATTTTACCCCTGCCACCTTCAGAATTTGAAAGAGAGTATTCCAGTCAACATTGTCAAAAGCTTTCTCTAAGTCCACAAATGATAGAAATGTATGTTTGCCTTTCCTTAATCTATTTTCTAACATAAGTCGTAGGGTCAGTATTGCGTCATATGTTACAACATTTCTGCGGAATCCAAATTGATCTTCGCCGAGGTCGGCTTCTACCAGTTTTTCCATTCGTCTGTAAAGAATTCGCGTTAGTATTTTGCAGCTGTGACTTATTAAACTGATAGTTCGGTAATTTTCATATCTGTCAACACCTGCTTTCTTTGGGATTGGAATTATTATATTCTTCTTGAACTCTGAGGGTATTTCGCCTGTCTCATACATCTTGCTCATCAGATGGTAGAGTTTTGTCAGGACTGGCTCTCCCAAGGCCGTCAGTAATTCTAATGGAATGTTGTCTACTGCTTGGGCCTTGTTTCGACTCAGGTCTTTCAGTGCTCTGTCAAACTCTTCACGCAGTATCGCATCTCCCATTTCATCTTCATCTACATCCTCTTCCATTTCCATAATATTGTGCTCCAGTACATCGCCCTTGTATGGACCCTCTATATACTCCTTCCACCTTTCTGCTTTGCTTCCTTGCTTAGAACTGGGTTTCCATCTGAGCTCTTGATATTCATACACGTGGCTCTCTTTTCACCAAAGGTCTCTTTAATTTTCCTGTAGACAGTATCTATCTTAACCCTAGTGAGATAAGCCTCTACATCCTTACATTTGTCCTCTAGCCATCCCTGCTTAGCCATTTTGCACTTCCTGTCGATCTCATTTTTGAGACGTTTGTATTCCCTTTGCCTGCTTCATTTACTGCATTTTTATATTTTCTCCTTTCATCAATAAAATTCAATATTTCTTCTGTTACCCAAGGATTTCTACTAGCCCTCGTCTTTTTACCTACTTGATCTTCTGCTGCCTTCCCTATTTCATCCCTCAAAGCTACCCATTCTACTGCACTTCTTTCCCCCATTCCTGTCAATTGTTCTTTTATGCTCTCCGTGAAACTCTGTATAACCTCTGGTTTAGTCAGTTTATCCAGGTCCCATCTCCTTAAATTCCCACCTTTTTGCAGTTTCTTCAGTTTTAATTTACAGTTCATAACCAATAGATTATGGTCAGAGCCCACATCTGCCCCTGGAAATGTCTTACAATTTAAAACCTGGTTCCTAAATCTCTGTCTTACCATTATATAATCTATCTGATACCTTTTAGTATCTCCAGGATTCTTCCATGTATACAATATTCTTTTATGATTCTTGAACCAAGTGTTAGCTATGATTAAGGTATGCTCTGTGCAAAATTCTACCAGATGGCTTCCTCTTTCTTTTCTCTCTCCCAATCCATATTCACCCACTATGTTTACTTCTCTCCCTTTTCCTACTGTCGAATTCCAGTCACCCATGACTATCAAATTTTTGTCTCCCTTCACTACCTGAATAATTTCTTTTATCTCGGCATACATTCATCAATTTCTTCATCATCTGAAGAGCTAGTTGGCATATAAACTTGTACTACTGTAGCGGGCATGGGCTTCGTCTCTATCTTGGTCACAATAATGCGTTCACTATGCTGTTGGTAGTAGCTTATCGGCACTCCTATTTTTTATTCATTATTAAACCTACTCCTGCATTACCCCTATTTGATTGTGTATTTATAACCCTGTATTCACCTGACCAAAAGTCTTGTTCCTCCTGCCACCGAACTTCACTAATTCCCACTATATCTAACTTTAACATAGCCATTTCCCTTTTCAAATTTTCTAACCTACCTGCCCGATTAAGGGATCTGACATTCCACGCTCCGATCCGTAGAACGCCAGTTTTCTTTCTCCTGATAACGACGTCCTCTTGAGTAGTCGCCGCCCGGAGATCCGAACGGGGGACTATTTTACCTCCGGAATATTTTACCCAAGAGGACGCCATCATGATTTAACCATACAGTAAAGCTGCATGCACTCGGGAAAAATTACGGCTGTAGTTTCCCCTTGCTTTCAGCCGTTCGCAGTACCAGCACAGCAAGGCCGTTTTGGTTAGTGTTGCAAGGCCAGATCAGTCAGTCATCCAGACTGTTGCCCTGCAACTACTGAAAGGGTGCTGCCCCTCTTCAGGAACCACATGTTTGTCTGGCCTCTCAACAGATACCCCTCCGTTGTGGTTGCACCTACGGTACGGTATCTGTATCGCTGAGGTACGCAAGCCTCCCCACCAACGGCAAGGTCGATGGTTTGAACTTTTTTATTTTTTCTGGTGCTAATAAAACCCCATGTCATTCCAAGCATGTGTGTCAATTTGTACCACTCCATGTAGATTCTTCCGTGATTTATTCAGTTTTCAAGTTTATACTGACTTTTTGATCACCCGGTATGTTGGCGGCAGTGGAATCGTTCACCAGTCAGCTTCAAATGCCGGTTCTGTAAATGTCCTGACTATTGTCTCTCGAAAAGAACGTCGCCTTACCTCCATGGGTTCCCACTTATGTTGCCGAAGCATCTCCGTAACACTTATGTTTTCTTTGAACCTACCGGTAGCAAATCTAGCAGCCCACCTCTGAATTGCTTCGATGTCTTCCTTCAATCCGACCTCGTGCGGATCCAAAACACTCGAGCAGTATTCAAGAACGGGTCACGTCGGCATGCTATATGCGGTCTCCTCTACAGGTGAAGCGCTCTTTCCTAAAATTCTCCCAACAAACCAAAGTCCACCATTCACCATCCCTATTGCAATTCTCATATGCTCGTTCCCCTTCATATTGCATTGCAACGTCCAACGTCACTGCATCAAGCAGGACACTGGTAATACCGTATCCGAACGTTACACGTTTTCTCTTCCCACTCATCCGCATTAACTTAACATTTTTCCACATTTAGAGCTAGCTCCCATTCATCGCAGCAACTAGAAATTTTGTCGTAAGTCGACTTCGTGTAGTCACTCGACTTCGAGACGTTACCGTGCACCACAGACAACCCGTACTGAAGTGACTGTGTCTGAGATCATGACAGACGTGGAGGAGTCCTGTCCTTTCGACCTACCTCGTACTCCGATGACAAGGTATCGGTACAGGTGCAGTCATTGTAATGGACCAGGTTGGTTGGTTGTTTCGGGGAAGGAGACCAGACAGTGAGGTCATCGGTCTCATCGGATTAGGGAAGGACGGGGAAGGAAGTCGGCCGTGCCCTTTGAAAGGAACCATCCCGGCATTTGCCTGGAGCGATTTAGGGAAATCACGGAAAACCTAAATCAGGATGGCCGGACGCGGGATCTCTGCACTGCCCGGGTGCTGTTCTCCAGAGCTGGGAGGCCGGTGCCGAGTCCCCCGCGGCTCGGCCCCTGCGCCACTGTTTCCGCGGCGCGCCGTGTTTCCCCGGGTTTTCCCTCTAATTAATGCGCCGCGGTGTGTCCACAGTACGGGCGCCCGGCTTTTGCCTTACCTCTGCGGACCGCCGCTGCACGTGTACTCGTCTCATTAGCCTCTCCAGGAATTCAGGCAGCAGCGAAACCTGCCTCTGCCGCCCGTTGAGCAACGCTAGTGCTCCGCATAGCAAACATGTTCCTGTACACACTGTGTGTAACGCAGAGCCACCACACTGACCGACCGCTCTAGTAGGGGAAAGTGCCCTAAAATATGCCCCCCCCCCCCTCCCTCATAAACCGGATCACTCAGTCTCTTGCCTCTGCATCGTTCTTGTGAAACACAACTAGCTTTTTATTCGCAAGAAGTCTCGAGTGCTATCGACAAAGGATTTCAAATGCATTCCGTATTTCTGGATTTCCTGAAGGCTTTTCATACTGTTTGTAGAATGAAGGCTTTCACGACCGGGTGACATGGCTGTTGATATAGTTTCCGGGATGTGAGGTCGTGGTCCAAGAACTTTTCTGCTCCTTACGTTTCGTCCAGAACTGCGCTGGGCTTCCTCAGAGGCGCTGCTCCGCTGAGTCTTGCCGACTCACTGGTCGGGTGTCTGAGAGCGACTTATATATTGTGAGAAAGTGGGGCGTGGTTCAGGTGACACGTGATGAGCAGTGATAATCCATAGCAAAGATAAGGTTGACTATCGATTACCACCTTGTCGAAGATAAAAATTGTTAGCAATTATGTAGAGCCACTGTCCATATATCGCTAAGTTTCATAGCCTCCTCTTTCCTATTAAAATTATCGCGATGTTTCAATAGCTTCTCTATATAGCCGTGGATAGTAATTTAACGTTGTAGATAAAACTTCGGTATCCGGAAACTTCACTTGGTGGTTGCCCGGTTGAAGAGCATGTTCCGCTACAGCTGATTTTTCTATAGTCGCTCTCAGACACCCGACCAGTCAGTCGGCAAGACTCAGCAGAGCAGCGCCTCTGAGGAAGTCCAGCGCAGTTCTGGACGAAACGTAAGGAGCAGAAAAGTTCTTGGACCAAGACCTCACATCCCGGAAAGTATATCAACAGCCTTTTCATACTGTGCCACACAAGTGGCTTCCAGTGAAATTGCGTGCCTGTGGAGTATCGTCTCAGTTACGTCACTTGATTCTTAATTTCCTGACAGAGAGGTCACAGTTCGTAGCAACTGACGGAAAGTCATCGAGAAAAACAGAAGCAATATCCGGCGTTCCGCAAGGTAGGGCTATAGGCCCTTTGCTGTTCCGTATCTATATAAACGATTTGGGAGAGAATCTGCGTTGCTGTCCTGGGTTGTTTGCGGATGACGCTGTCGTTTATCGACTAGTAAAGTCATCAGAATGTCAAAACAAATTGCAAAACGATTTAAAAAAGGGTATCTGTGTGGTGCGAAAATTGGCAATTGATCCTAAATAACGAAAAGTGTGAGGTCATCCACATGAGTG
Organism: Schistocerca cancellata; assembly: GCF_023864275.1. Classification (NCBI taxonomy): domain Eukaryota; kingdom Metazoa; phylum Arthropoda; class Insecta; order Orthoptera; family Acrididae; genus Schistocerca; species Schistocerca cancellata. The sequence continues at coordinate 15,887,171 of NC_064637.1, forward strand.
CTAAAAGGAATCCATTAAATTTCGGTTACACGATAAATCAGTCAAACGTAAAGGTCATACATTCAACTAAATACCTAGGAATTACAATTAAGAACAACTTAAATTAGAAGGAACACACAGAAAATGTTGTGAGGAAGGCTAACCAAAGACTGCGTTTTATTGGCAAGACACTTAGAATAGTAGCAGATCTACTAAGGAGACTGCCTACACTACGCTTGTCCATCCTCTTTTTAGAATACTGCTGCGCGGTATGGGATCCTTACCAGATAAGATTGACGCAGTACATGGAAAAAGTTCAAAGAAGGGCAGCACGTTTTGTACTATCGCGAAATAGAGGAGAGAGTGTCACTGACATGGCGCAGGGTTTGGGATGGACAACATTAGAACAAAGGCGTTTTTCGTTGCCGATGAATCTTCTCACGAAATTTCAATCACCAACTTCCTGCTCCGGTGCGGAAATATTTTGTTGACGTCAACCTATATAGGGAGAACCGACAACCATCATAAAATAAGGGAAATCCGAGCTCGTACAGAAAGATGTAAGTCTTCGTTCTTTCCGCGCGCTATACGGGATTGGAATAATAACACAGTTGTGAAGGTGGCTATGTGAACCCCATTCCAGGCACTTAAATGTCATTTGCAGAGTATCCGTGTGGATGTAGAACTGTAGTGGGAGCAAGTGTAAATACACTCACAGTGAAGAAAACTAAACAGAAAAAAAGTTTGTGGTAAGATCTTATGGGACCAAACTGCTCAGGTCATCGGTCCCTAGGCCTAACTTAATCTAACGTAAACTAACATGCGCTATGGACAACACCCATGCCCGAGGGAGGACTCGAACCTAGGCCGGGGGGAGCCTCGAGGACCGTGGCAAGGCGCCTGAGACCACACGGATGTCCCTCGCGGCTAAAAGAGCAAAGTGTAATTAATGTAGAGTAATGAAATTTCGGGAAAACATTTGTCTAGGTAACACATTTAACTGGTTGAAAAAATGGTTGAAATGGCTCTGAGCACTATGGGACTTAACATCTGTGGTCATCAGTCCCCTAGAACTTAGAACTACTTAAACCTTACTGACCTCAGGACATCACACACATCCATGCCCGAGGCAGAACCTGCGACCGTAGCGGTCGTGCGGTTCCAGACTGAAGCGCCGAGAACCGCTCGGCCACACCGGACGGCCATTGAAGTGGTTATCATTGTACAATAACAGATTAATCTGAGCACGACATAAACCATTGCAAATTTGAAACGCTGGTACAGTAATAAGTGGAATGTAAGCACACAAACATGCATCCATTGTGCTGTACAGGTGCCGGTTGTCAGTTTGTGGGATGGAGTTCCATTCCTGTTGCAGCTGGTTGGTCAATACAGGGACGGTTAATACTGTTTGTGTATCACCGTCTAGTTGCTTGCGATGATGCCTCATACGTGCTCGGTCGGAGATAGATCTGGTGATCGAGCAGGCCAAGGCAATATGTGGACACTCTGTAGAGGATGTTGGGTTACGATAGCGGCATGTGCGCGAGCGTTATCGTGTTGGAAAATACTCCCTGCAATGCTGTTCATGAATGGCAGCCCTGCAGGTCGAATCACGAAATGGACATATAAATTTGCAGTCAGGGTGTGTGGGACAACCACCGCCAGACTAATCCTGCTGTCATACGAAATCGCACCACAGACCATAACTCCAGATGGAGGTCGAGTGTGGGTGGAACGTACACAAGCTGGCTGCAGGCCCTCGTCTACTTTGCTGCTAGCCAACACACAGCCCTCAGTGTCACCGAGGCACAACCACCTTTTACCAGACCTGTATCTTCTCTCAAGTGACTCAACTGAAGTTACAAATGGCGGTGGTTTGAGGTCGGTAGAACGCAGGCAACAGGGCTTCTGGCTCGAAACTGCCCTTGAAGTATCGGATTTGTAACAGTTCGTCGTGTCACTGTGCTGCCAACTACTACTCAAATTGCTGCTGCAGATGCAATTTTGGTCTTCCGTCTCGTTAGTGGCATGCAGCCGTCCAGACCCCGATCTTCGGGATACCGTACGTTGCCGTGACCAACGCTGCCAGCAGTCATATGCAGTGGCTACGTTCCTGCCAAATCTTTCTGCAATATTGCGTAAGGGACATTCAGCTTCTCGTAGCCTGTTACACTACCTCGTTGAACTTCAGTGGGGTGTTGACAATGGCGTCTTTGTCGCCTTGTAGTGTGCGTACTGTAAGACCTTCGGTACACACACCATCAGATTATTTGACTTGTCGCTCTAACGAAATAGGCGAGTGTCAGCAGTATGTCTCGTGGTCTTATCGTGGCGTGTTTATCTTCTGCCAGTAGGTCAGACGACAGAAATGCCACTTGCACACTTAGAGTAGCAGATTGATGGTGACTAACTTTAAACAGAACTTGATTAATTTTCACACACATTTATTAAAATAATAACAAGCATAAACATTACTTAACTTGGTTCTGGATGCCATTTACAATTGACAATCTGAAGTTCCTTTGGTCTTGGTACGTTAATCTTATTCTCACATATCTCTAATACTTGACAAAGTGTCTATACATTTATCTTTGTGGTTATGTACAGGAATATGGTAATCTTATTATGTGCAAACTGAAAGTTGACTATAGACTCGTACAGGCAAATGTAGGACTCGTACAGACTTGTGCAGACAAATGCAGACTGACTCATCGGAGGTCTGTACACTCGTTACAATACCTCACGCGTTCAGGCGTCACTGCGCGAGTGTGATCTGCGAGGAGAAAAGGTTCTACATTAGCGGCGATCTCATTGGCTGTGTCACATATTAATACGCGGATCGGCGGAAGCAGAATTTGGTCCGTCTCTAAGGCAGCGCCATCTCGTAGTGCGGAGATGGACGAGCGCTGCGCCTGCGCTGTTGTGCTTAGCGCGGCGCGCTCTAGTGGGAAAGTTGTGTACGCGCTGACAACGCGCAACTGTGTACACAACACGCCTTAAAAGCATTCTCTAGTAACATCAGCTCACCACGTCCAGTCGCAAAGGTAACTAACGCCACGACCGTTATAGCGTGTGCTTAAAAGAAATCTAATTTGCATCCTTATAGTGGTGGTACTAGTGCCAGTCTTCTGCGTAATGGCGGGAAATTTGTATAGACACCATCTTTCAGATGTTGAAACTCGCCTACCGACTTTCGTTAATGTTGCATGTATCCTTCTTGGTGTTGCAACATTTTCTTCCCGTCAGTGTAGTAGCGGCCGTAACCAAAACGACATCATCGACCTCTGCTTGACCACAAATGAGAATTACAGCAGCGGGGGAAATCTTAGCAGCTGACTTACAATGTGTGACGGCATCTGTGTTGTCGCCCAGAATAATCTTTAGCACTCAGTCGTCAGGCCACGAGTGGCCTACCGGGACCAGCCGACCGCCGCGTCATCCTCAGTGGAGAATGCGGATAGGAGGGGGCGTGGGCCAGCACACCGCTCTCCCGTCGTTATGATGGTATTCTTGGCCGAAGGCGCTACTATTCGGTCGAGTAGCTCCTCAATTCGCATCACAGGGCTGAGTGCACCCCGAAAAACGGCAACAGCGCATGGCGGCCCGGATGGTCAGCCATCCAAGTGCCGACCACGCCCGACAGCCCTTAACTTCGGTGATCTCACGGGATCCCTTGCCCTCAGAATAATCTTTGTAAAGTTAATTAACAATCTTTGTAAAGTTAATTACGTTGGTCTACGTCTCTTTTGTTGTCACTGTCAAAATCGAACTTTGAATTAAAGTTACATATGTACTTAACCTATGCGCAAGTTACTTCACCCTGACTGTATCTGAGCAAAACCCAAAGGTCATTTTCGAGACTAGGCGTAGCAACGATGACGCCATAGTGTCCCATTTGCCGTCATATCTAACATTGGCCATCCGTCTCCCTTCGCCACTGTGAAGCTGGCCACCATATTTCCCGTAAAACTGAACGTACCTGTGCTTAACTTGACCTTACTGATTCCCTAGCACTCGATTAACGCAAGTATCGTAATATATACTTTTTGTCGCTGTTTTCTGTTATTCTAGAATGACACTGTCCAGTCACGCTAATGTGAACACCTATCAGAAGCCTGAGTAATCTCTTTTCGCAGCACGAACGTGGGAATTAAGTGGCAAGATTCGTGACTGGTACATTTAGCCATCGCGAGAGCGTTACAAATCTCATAGAAAGTTTGAAGTCGGGCACACTTGCAGATAGACGGCGTGCTAAACGAAAGGGGCTGCTCACTAAATTCCGAAATCCGATCTTCACCGAGGATGTAGAGGATGTAATTAGAGCTCGCACTGAGGCGTTCAAACAGTCGTTTGTCTCTCGCGCGATCCGCCAGTGGGATGAGGGCGTGGCGGGGGGGGGGGGGGGGCAGTATGACTTTGAGCGAATTGTGCCCTCCGCCACACACCGCTTAGTGGCTAGCGGAGTATATATGTAGATGTAGATATGGAATTACCGACAGGTGTGTGAACCCACGCCGTCGTTAGCTGTGGTAGGTTTCTCGGTTGTGGATCGTTGGCGTGAACAGTCCGTTCGACGTGGTCGCACTGATTCTCAATTACTTTTAAATCCGGGAAGCTTGGTGGCCAGGGAAGTACTGGCTGGGAACTCTTCCTGGTGTTCTTCGAGCCATGCACGTGCACTGTGAGCTACACACTTTGCATTACCCTACCGGTACATGCCATGATGACATCACTCACGAAATGCCACGAAAACATTCCCGAGCCCATAGCGCTCCCTCCTGCAGAATTGACACTTACGAAAATGGCTGCAGGGCCCACACGCTAACGGCCATGTGTTCGGTAGACTATAAAACTTGATTCTTCTGATAAGACCATCTGTCACTACTGAATGGACGGACAGCTACAGTTTTTTTTTTTGGTCATCAGTCTACTGACTGGTTTGATGCGGCCCGCCTCGAATTCCTCTCCTGTGCTAACCTCTTCATATCAGAGTAGCACTTGCAACCTACGTCCTCAATTATTTGCTTGACGTATTCCAATCTCTGTCTTCCTATACAGTTTTTGCCCTCTACAGCTCCCTCTACTACCATGGAAGTCATTCCCTCATGTCTTAGCAGATGTCCTATCATCCTGTCCCTTCTCCTTATCACTGTTTTCCACATATTCCTTTCCTCTCCGATTCTGCGTAGAACCTCCTCATTCCTTATCAGTCCACCTAATTTTCAACATTCGTCTATAGCACCACATCTCAAATGCTTCGATTCTCTTCTGTTCCGGTTTTCCCACAGTCCATGTTTCACTACCTTACAGTGCTGTACTCCAGACGTACATCCTCAGAAATTTCTTCCTCAAATTAAGGCCGGTATTTGATATTAGTAGACTTCTCTTGGCCAGAAATGCCTTTTTTGCCATAGCGAGTCTGCTTTTGATGTCCTCCTTGCTCCGTCCGTCATTGGTTATTTTATTGCCTAGGTAGCAGAATTCCTTAACTTCATTGACTTCGTGACCATCAATCCTGATGTTAAGTTTCTCGCTGTTCTCATTTCTACTACTTCTCATTACCTTCGTCTTTCTCCGATTTACTCTCAAACCATACTGTGTACTCATTAGACTGTTCATTCCATTCAGCAGATCATTTAATTTTTCTTCACTATCACTCAGGATAGCAATGTCATCAGCGAATCGTATCATTGATATCCTTTCACCTTGTATTTTAATTCCACTCCTGAACCTTTCTTTTATTTCCACCATTGCTTCCTCGATGTACAGATTGAAGAGTAGGGGCGAAAGGCCTTGTCTTACACCCTTCTTAATACGAGCACTTCGTTCTTGATCGTCCACTGTTATTATTCCCTCGTGGTTGTTGTACATATTGTATATGACCCGTCTCTCCCTATAGCTTACCCCTACTTTTTTCAGAATCTCGAACAGCTTGCACCATTTCATATTGTGGAACGCTTTTTCCAGGTCGACAAATCCTATGAAAGTGTCTTGATTTTTCTTTAGCCTTGCTTCCATTATTAGCCAAACTGATCGTCACCTAGCGCATTCTCAATTTTCCTTTCCATTCTTCTGTACATTATTCTTGTAAGCAGCTTCGATGCATGAGCTGTTAAGCTGATTGTGCGATAATTCTCGCACTTGTCAGCTCTTGCCGTCTTCGGAATTGTGTGGATGATGCTTTTCCGAAAGTCAGATGGTATATCGCCAGACTCATATATTCTACACACCAACGTGAATAGTCGTTTTGTTGCCACTTCCCCCAAGGTACTGGGGTGCAAATTCCAGCCTTCATTGCTGACAGACAAATGCAGCAACGTTCGCTGTGGGGTCATTGGTTGGTGTTAGAGCTGCATCTTTTTTAGACTGATGTCAGCTGATAGGTATACCTGCTTAAAGGAAGTCCCTCTAACTAACGGCTCACATTCAGAGGACGTAATGTTTCGAAGTAGAGAAGAAACTAGCATATTTAATCGAAATAAGAGGTATTAGAGATAAAGTTATTGAACTGCTTATAGATGTTGACCCTGAAATTATTTGTATATCGGTGCACCACTTAAATAATTAGACAATTCAGAGGCTTCATTTACCAGGATACGAATTAGGTGGCTGTTTTGCAAGGAGTTCCGTGCGGAGTGCGGGAATGGCTATGTACGTAAAAAACAGAATTCAGTTTGAGTCCATAGACGTATCACGGCAATGCACTGAACAGACATTTGAATGTTGTGCAGGGGCAGTTGAATTAAGTGAAACTAAACTTGTAATTGTTGTTGTTTACAGGTTCCCTAACTCTGACTTCAGAGCATTTCTGCTCAAGCTAGAGGGGGCTCTTGATTCACTTTGTAGGAAGTACCAGAAATTAGTTGTATGTGGTGACTTCAATATAAATTTTGTAGATGATGGTGCATGAAAAAGGATGTCGGTAGATCTCGGAAAAGCATGTCGGTAGATCTCATAAATTCATATGATCTGATGCAGATTGTGTTTTTTACAACTAGGGTGCAGGGGAACCGTAGCACAGCCATAGACAATATTTTTATTCATTCTTCATTAGTAGATGGGCAGCCCGTTAGTAAAAGGGTGAAGTGGCCTTTCAGACCATGAGGCACGCCGAGCGAGGTCGCTCACTGGACTCGCATTCGGGAGGACGACGGTTCAAACCCGTCTCCGGCCATCCTGATTTATGTTTTCCGTGATTTCCCCAAATCGCCTCAGCCAAATGCCGGGATGGTTCCTTTGAAAGGGCACGGCCGATTTCCTTCCCCATCCTTCCCCAATCCGAGCTTGTGCTCCGTCTCTAGTGACCTCGTTGTCGACGGGACGTTTAACACAAATCTCCTCCTCTCCTCAATGATGCACAAATTTTAACACTAAAAGGCTTTAGTACTCAAACAAATGTCACATTTCAATACAAAATTTGTAGGAAAGATAATCCAACAATAGAGACTTTTTTAACCCTTGTCAAGGAACAAGAGAGGCAGGCTGTATTTAGTGCCAATAACAAAGGTGATAAATATACGTCCGCAGGTCGTGGTCGTGCGGTAGCGTTCTCGCTTCCCACGCCAAGGTTCCCGGGTTAGATTCCCGGCGGGGTCTGGGATTTTCTCTGCATCGTGACGACTGGGTGTTGTGTGATGTCCTTAGGTTAGTTAGGTTTAAGTAGTTCTAAGTTCTAGGGGACTGATGACCATAGATGTTAAGTCCCATAGTGCTCAGAGCCATTTGAACCATTTTTGATAAATATAATGCTTTCCTTTTAACAAATTTCTCATGCTCTTTCAGAGTTGCTTTCCATTAGAACGTTCTAAATGGGGCACTAGCAGTAATGGGCATCCCGCGTGGCTGACTACTGGGATAAGGACATCATGTAGAACAAAGCGGGAATTACAGTATATCAAAATGTTAGAAGTAGACACAATCAAGCTACAGTAGCCCATTACAGACAGTACTGTAAGGTGCTTAAAATATTATTAGGAAGGGAAAGAGTACGTGGTATTCAAACAGAATAGCTAATTCACAGGATAAAATTAGAACCATATGGTCAGTTGTCAAGGAAGTGTCTGGTCGACGATATGAAGTCAGTTCGCAGTAAGATTATTTCTGTTACTAATGAATCACATATATGTACAGTATTTAACAATAATTTTCTGAGCGTTGCTGGTGAATTAAAGAAAAATTTATGTTTCTACAGGGAATTATATAACTCTCGTGACAAATGCCTTTCCGCGACTGATGTCTGAAATACTCCTCTGTGATACAGACAAGAGGGAGATTGAGACAATAATTAAATCTCTGAAGACTAAGGACTCTCATGGTTATGATTGAGTGTCTAGCAGAATATGCAAGTACTGTGCTGTACATGTTAGCCCTATATTAGCCAAATTTGTAATTTTTCCTTTAGGAACGGTCAGTTTCCTGAGCAATTAAAGTACTCAATATTAAAGCCGCTTTATAAAAAGGGGGAAAGGGGTAATGTAGACAATTTTAGGCCTTTTTCTATGCCATCAGTATTTGCTAGTGTTGTTGATAAGGCTGTGTAGGTAAGGATAATTCATCGTCTTATATCGCACGATTTGCTATCAAATGTACAGTTTGGCTTTAGGAGTGGTTTAACAACTGAAAATGTTATATTCTCTTTTCTCTGTGAGGTACTGGATGGGCTAAACAAAAGGTTTCGAACGCTAGGCATATTTTTTAATTTAACTAAGGCATTCGATTGTGATGATCACAAAATATTGCTCCAGAAGTTGGACCATTACAGAATACGGGGAGTAGCTCACAATTGGTTCACCTCTTACTTTAGCAACAGACAGCAAAAGGTCATTATTCACAACGATGAGAATGGTTGTGATATGGGGTCCGAGTGGGGTACGGTCAAGTATCACAAAGCACCAAAAAAGTGGTCAAACTAAAACATTCATATTTCTTTACGTACTACACGAATATGTAATAAAAATGGGGGTTCTTATTTTTTTTAATGCAGTTGATATCCGTTTGACCTATGGCAGCACCATCTAGCGGGCCAATCATAGCGCCATCTGGTTTCCCCCTTCAAGCTAGACATGTTTCGCTCTTTGTAGTTTTTTCGTTTGACGCTTGTTTCGTGAGATATTTGGCCCGGTCACGGTCAATGGACCACGCTGTATATATTCCTTACTGCCATTGCTTGTTAACCGTATTAGCTTATTCCCAAGAATAAGCAGCTTTCAACTCAGTTAATACTCGGTAGAAATAAAACCTGCATTTGGATCAGACTTCGTTAACTCTTGTGCAGAAAGGTGTGCAGTAGACCCCTGCATCCATTTTCAATTACCGCTCGAATTCAGAAGGCGGGCGTTCCGGCCGAGCGGTTCTAGGCCCTTGAGTGCGGAACCGCGCTGCTGCTACTGTCGCAGGTTCGAATCCTGCCTCGGGCATGGATGTGTGTGATGTCCTTATGTTATTTAGGTTTACGTAGTTGTACGTCTAGGGGACTGATGACCTCGGATGTTAAGTCCCTCAATGCTTAGAGCCATTTGAACCATTTGAATTCAAAAATCTTAGCAATAATCCACGAGCTTTGAAATCGAAACTGAAGAGTTTCCTCATGGGTCACTCCTATTCTGTGGAGGAGTTCCTTGAAAAATTAAGATGATTCTTGTTGTGTTGTTGATTGCGTTTACTTAACCCTTTAGTGGAAAAAATTATTGAGCAGTTTTTTTTAATGAATGGAGAGCAGGTAGTAGTTAAGAGATAGGTATATTTATCATACAGAATATCAAATTTGCTCTAAATGTGAAAGTGAGGTCACACAACAAGGTGGAAAGTATTCTTCCCACTGCCCTTTCTTGGAGTTAAATGAAAAAATCATCTTTTTCAATATATGTCATATTTATTTGATAAATTTACTTCTCTTGTTACAATGATTGTTCACAATTACTCGCCATGAAATTTTCTGAAACATGGGGCTATGCAAAGTGGTATTTGACAATACCAGCGAGTGCTCTTTTCCCCAGATTTGGTACTACAATGACGGCACGTCTAGTAGGTTTCATCTAAAATGGTTCGATGCTGTCCGACAGCCACATGACGAAACTCTTCAGGTACTTTACCCCTTTTTGCCAAAAAGACAGGTTTTTGTCCACGCCTTTTTTGGGATGAGAAGCCAGCGATCAATTGTCTGGCTAGATGGATCCTGTATGTGAGCTGATCATGCTGTCCACTTTCTCTTTTACTTATTTTCCACAGAATAAAACAGTTCACTGCAGCAGTGTCCACCAGGAAATAACATATTCTGTGCCACCATTTTACAGAACGTATGCCAATAGCATACCTTTCTCGTAATTGATCAAACTTATCGACACCACCCATTTTTTGTTGTATTCTTCTACAACTTCAGGACAAGAAATCTCTGTACTAGTACCATCCTTGTTTTTTCACTGTGGCTGTTTCTCATGGGTCATGAATTGAGGACAGGAAAGTGACTGGATGGTTATCCATACATTTTACTGCAGAAATGGCTCCTTTTGTTTCAAACTGGAATTCTCCTCGTTCCAATTTTACGTTTTCCTTCATAAATTTGTGTAAATCAAAAGTATTTACCTTATACTATAGCTTTGAGGAAAAAATCAATCGCAAAATGTCACGCAAACAGCACTGAAAGGCTCCTCTACGGCACAACACTCAGCTATACAATGCCTCTGGGCGAAGGTACAGCAAAAACGGCGGGAACTTCCGATTGGAAGTAGTACCCTATACTGTTCACTAGGCGGTAGCACCGTACAGAGGTGGGAACTGAGAATCCCACGGGACTAGGAGCGAGTTCATTGCAGTGGGAAGCATGTTTTCCGCAGCTCACGAAAGGGTTAAACTTATGGACTGACTTTTTTCTGGTACATAAACATTTATTTTAATCTGTTATTACTTTTATTTTGTAATTTCATGTGCTAACACGTTGCATGACCTTGGAGATTTGCTCCTCAATTTGGTGCTACGGAACTCGACGTGTAAATAAATAATAAATAAACGGAGAAGTCGCTGTTGGTAGCCCCTGTCCCTCCCCTCGCACCTGGTTTCCAGTACTTGGACAACATTGCACACACGGAACTCAATGCCCCTATCACTACACAGGATCTCATCGCTACACTCCGCACGAAACGCAACACCGCTCCTGGTCACGATCGTGTCACCTACCGCCACCTTCGCGAAGCTCCTGCCTCTTTCCTCTCCACCCTGGCCAGGCTCTACAATGTAGTCCTGTCCACCGGCTACTACCCCGACCTGTGGAAAACCTCCCGTATCCTCATGTTCCTTACACCTGGCAAACCGCCGTCCGCCGTCTCCTCCTACCGTCCCATCAGCCTTACCTCGGTCTTCAGCAAGGTCCTGGAATCTATCCTCACCCGACGCATCCACCAGCATCTCCGCCAGCACCGCCTCCTTCCCGTTACCCAGTGTGGCTTTTGGCCGTCCTTTTCTTCCGACGACCTTCTCCTTCACCTCACTCATCTCCTTTCCGAACAGCTTAATTCCCGTCGCTCCGCAATCTTCCTCTCCCTGGACCTCGAACGTGCTTATGACCGCGTATGGCATTCCGGTCTCGTCTTCGAGCTCCAAACCTTCGCCCTTCCCATTAACTACGTCCGTCTGATCGGCTCCTTTCTCTCCCACCGTCCTTCCTACGTCACCATCCATAACACAGATTCCTATACCTTTTTCCCCTCCGCCGGAGTGCCCCAGGGTTCCGTCCTCTCCCCCCTTCTGTACCTTTTGTACACGGCGGACATGCCGCCGCCAGCACCGCCCGTCTCCAGTTTGCCGATGACACTGCCTTCCTTGCCCTTGCCCCCACCCTGCAGCGCTCCCAACACCTTCTCCAATCCCATCTTGACCGGTTCACTGCTTGGTGCAACCAGTGGTTGCTCAAGATCAATCCCTCCAAAACCCAGGAGATCATTCTAGGCAAAACCACCCCTTCCTTCCGCCTCCTTGATTTCTATCTCACCATCTATGGCCGTCCTATCGCCCTCACTCCCACCCTTAAGTACCTTGGCGTCACCCTTGACCGTCGCCTCTCCTGGACTCCCCATCTCCGGACAATCCAAGCCAAGGCACGCTCCCGACTCCGTCTCCTCGAGCTCCTTTCTGGCCGTATGTGGGGTCTGGACCCCTCCACCATCCTCCACACCTATAAATCCCTCATCCGCCCTATCCTTTGTTACGCCCATCCGGCCTGGATCTCTGCTCCCCCTACCTTTTATAAATCCCTACACATCCTCGAACGCCATGCTCTCCGCCTCGCCCCCACACGGATCCTGTATGATCTCATCCCCTTCCCCCACCTCCTCCTTTTCCTTGAAAAGCTCCGGATCCTGTACACCTCCTGCAAACTCGATCCTCCTCATCCGCTTGTGTCAGCCATCCTCTCCCACCCCCACCCGCTGCCACGCCTGTATTCCCGCGTCCCACCCGGTCTCCATTTCTCCACCCTCCTTACCCTCTCCCAAGGTGGCTTCCGCCAGCTCCCCCTCCCTGATGATGTCCTCCTCCTCTCCATATACCCCTCCTACCAACTTTGATCCTCCCTCCCTCTTCCTCTGTCTGTTCCTTTGGGCACCCTCCCTCCCTCTCTCCCCACTCCTCCCCCGGGCCTTCCCTCCCCTGTCCCTCCTCCTCCCATCTCCTCAGACATTGGCATCTTTGTTCTCCCCTCTCCACCATCTCCACCCCCCTCCCCTCACCCGTCTTCCTCTCTTGGCAGGTCCCCGAACTCGCACGCGCTACGTGGACTTTTGCGCGCCGGAGATCATCGCCATCTGTGTCTCGTGTGTGTGACGTCTTTTTGTGTTTTTTAGTGTCCGCCGTCGCGCTTCTACGTTCACTTGTGCCGTCGGATTCATCAGTGTTCTGTGCGCCGTGTCAACGTGTTTTCAGTGTCGTTATCGTCGAGTGTGAACGGCTCCGTGTTTTTTGTGTATCTGTGACCACTATTTTTTGCACGTCACTATGTTCATTCTGATTCTCCATTCTGTGTTCTGTTATTGTCAACACTATGGCTGAAGAGCCTACCTGCTTGTTTAGGTATTAAAATAACAATAAAGCAAAAAAAAAAAAAAAATTGGTAGCCCCTTCCTTCACCTGGGCGGTTGGTTCCTCAACAGCTGCACGTCTATTGGCTCGTGCACATCACTGCCGCCATCATTAACCTGTGTCGTCAGTGACCCATGGTGCACCAAGTTTCTCTCGGCGCTGATTTTGTCCTGCACGGTATACTGTAAGCAGGGCGCCACGCAGACACTTTACCAACTTAGCCATATCGCAAATGCTTCCACCCTTCGTCCGTTTGCCAATATCGTGCCCTTATGGACGTAAGATATATTGCTCCGTTTCGGCATTTCGACAACGAGTGCAATTTTTTCCACACCTGACGGCACACTTTGCATACCTTCCACTTGCAGTGCCGCCACCTGCCGTGTGTGTGGTAATGGCACGTTGACGGCGAACATAGTGCGTGAAATAACCGCAGAAATCAATGTAGGATGTACGACGAACATATCCGTTAGCACACTGCTGCGAAATTTTGGATTAAAGGACTGTGGTATCAGACGACTGACGCGAGTGCCTTTGCTAACAACACGGCGTTGCCTCGAAGCGCCTCCCTTGGGCTCGTGACCATATCGGTTGGTCCCTAGACGACTCGAAAACCATGGCTTTGTAAGATGAGTACCGATTTCAGTTAGTAAGAGCTGTCTGTAGGTTTCGAGTGTGGCGCAGAACTCAAGAATCCGTGCACTTAAGTTAACAAGCACTATGCTGTTTCGTGGTTGTGGGTTGTGTTTACACGGAGTGGGCTGGGTCCTCGTTATGTTCGGTTACTTGGAGATCACCTCCAGTTATTTACGTAGCTCATGTTCCGAACAACGATGTAATTTTTATGGATGACACTTTATTTTACAGGTCCATCTTCATCACAAAAATTTTTACCATTCACTATGACCGGTTTCGGATATTGCCATCTTCAGGTCTGTTGTTGTTGTGGTCTTCAGTCCTGAGACTGGTTTGATGCAGCTCTCCATGCTACTCTATCCTGTGCAAGCTTCTTCATCTCCCAGTACCTACTGCAACCTACATCCTTCTGAATCTGCTTAGTGTATTGATCTCTTGGTCTCCCTCTACGATTTTTACCCTCCACGCTGCCCTCCAATGCTAAATTTGTGATCCCTCGATGCCTCAGAACATGTCCTACCAACCGATCCCTTCTTCTAGTCAAGTTGTGCCACAAACTTCTCTTCTCCCTAATCCTATTCAATACCTCCTCATTAGTTACTTGATCTACCCACCTTATCTTCAGCATTCTTCTGTAGCACCACATTTCGAAAGCTTCTATTCTCTTCTTGTCCAAACTAGTTATCGTCCATGACTCACTTCCATACATGGCTACACTCCATACAAATACTTTCAGAAACGACTTCCTGACACCTAAATCTATATTCGATGTTAACAAATTTCTCTTCTTGAGAAACGCTTTCCTTGCCATTGCCAGTCTACATTTTATATCCTCTCTACTTCGACCATCATCGGTTATTTTATTCCCTAAATAGCAAAGCTCCTTTACTACTTTAAGTGTCTCATTTCCTAATCTAATTCCCTCAGCATCACCCGACTTAATTTGACTACATTCCATTATCCTCGTTTTGCTTTTGTTGATGTTCATCTTATATCCTCCTTTCAAGACACTGTCCATTCCGTTCAACTGCTCTTCCAAGTCCTTTGCTGTCTCTGACAGAATTACAATGTCGTCGGCGAACCTCAAAGTTTTTACTTCTTCTCCATGAATTTTAATACCTACTCTGAATTTTTCTTTTGTTTCCTTTACTGCTTGCTCAATATACAGATTGAATAACATCGGGGAGAGGCTACAACCCTGTCTTACTCCCTTCCCAACCACCGCTTCCCTTTCATGTCCCTCGACTCTTATAACTGCCATCTGGTTTCTGTACAAATTGTAAATAGCCTTTCTCTCCCTGTATTTTACCCCTGCCACCTTCAGAATTTGAAAGAGAGTATTCCAGTCAACATTGTCAAAAGCTTTCTCTAAGTCTACAAATGCTAGAAACGTAGGTTTGCCTTTTCTTAATCTTTCTTCCAAGATAAGTCGTAAGGTCAGTATTGCCTCACGTGTTCCAACATTTCTACGGAATCCAAACTGATCTTCCCCGAGGTCGGCTTCTACCAGTTTTCCCATTCGTCTGTAAAGAATTCGCGTTAGTATTTTGCAGCTGTGACTTATTAAACTGATAGTTCGGTAACTTTCACATCTGTCAACACCTGCTTTCTTTGGGATTGGAATTATTATATTCTTCTTGAAGTCTGAGGGTATTTCGCCTGTCTCATACATCGTGCTCACCAGATGGTAGAGTTTTGTCATGACTGGCTCTCCTGAGGCCATCAGTAGTTCAAATGGAATGTTGTCTACTCCCGGGGCTTTGTTTCGACTCAGGTCTTTCAGTGCTCTGTCAAACTTTTCGCGCAGTATCATATCTCCCATTTCATCTTCATCTACATCCTCTTCCATTTCCATAATATTGTCCTCAAGTACATCGCCCTTGTATAAACCCTCTATATACTCTTTCCACCTTTCTGCTTTCAATTCTTTGCTTAGAACTGGGTTGCCATCTGAGCTCTTGATATTCATACAAGTGGTTCTCTTCTCTCCAAAGATCTCTTTAATTTTCCTGTAGGCAGTATCTATCTTACCCCTAGTGAGACAAGCCTCTACATCCTTACATTTGTCCTCTAGCCATCCCTGCTTAGCCATTTTGCACTTCCTGTCGATTTCATTTTTGAGACGTTTATATTCCTTTTTGCCTGCTTCATTTACTGCATTTTTATATTTTCTCCTTTCATCAATTAAATTCAATATTTCTTCTGTTACCCAAGGATTTCTATTAGCCCGCGTCTTTTTACCTACTTGATCGTCTGCTGCCTTCACCACTTCATCCCTCAGAGCTACCCATTCTTCTTCTACTGTATTTCTTTCCCCCATTCCTGTCAATTGTTCCATAATGCTCTCCCTGAAACTCTGTACAACCTCTGGTTCTTTCAGTTTATCCAGGTCCCATCTCCTTAAATTCCCACCTTTTTGCAGTTTCTTCAGTTTTAATCTACAGCTCATAACCAATAGATTGTGGTCAGAATCTACATCTGCCCCAGGAAATGTCTTACAATTTAATACCTGGTTCCTAAATCTCTGTCTTACCATTATATAATCTATCTGAAACCTGTCAGTATCTCCAGGCTTCTTCCATGTATACAGCCTCCTTTCATGATTCTTGAACCAACTGTTAGCTATGATTAAGTTATGCTCTGTGCAAAATTCTACAAGGCGGCTTCCTCTTTCATTCCTTCCCCCCAATCCATATTCACCTACTATGTTTCCTTCTCTCCCTTTTCCTACTGACGAATTCCAGTCACCCATCACTATTAAATTTTCGTCTCCCTTCACTACCTGAATAATTTCTTTTATCTCGTCATACATTTTATCTATTTCTTCATCATCTGCAGAGCTAGTTGGCATATAAACTTGTACTACTGTAGTAGGCATGGGCTTTGTGTCTATCTTGGCCACAATAATGCGTTCACTATGCTGTTTGTAGTAGCTAACCCGCACTCCTATTTTTTTATTCATTATTAAACCTACTCCTGCATTACCCCTATTTGATTTTGTATTTATAACCCTGTAATCACCTGACCAAAAGTCTTGTTCCTCCTGCCACCGAACTTCACTAATTCCCACTATATCTAACTTTAACCTATCCATCTCCCTTTTTAAATTTTCTAACCTACCTGCCCGATTAAGTGATCTGACATTCCACGCTCCGATCCGTAGAACGCCAGTTTTCTTTCTCCTGATAACGACGTCCTCTTGAGTAGTCCCCGCCCGGAGATCCGAATGGGGGACTATTTTACCTCCGGAATATTTTGCCCAAGAGGACGCCATCATCATTTAATCATACAGTAGAGCTGCATGTCCTCGGGAAAAATTACGGCTGTAGTTTCCCCTTGCTTTCAGCCGTTCGCAGTACCAGCACAGCAAGGCCGTTTTGGTTAATGTTACAAGGCCAGATCAGTCAATCATCCAGACTGTTGCCCCTGCAACTACTGAAAAGGCTGCTGCCCCTCTTCAGGAACCACATGTTTGTCTGGCCTCTCAACAGATACCCCTCCGTTGTGGTTGCACCTACGGTACGGCCATCTGTATCGCTGAGGCACGCAAGCCTCCCCACCAACGGCAAGGTCCATGGTTCATGGGGGGTCAGGTCTGTTACAAAAACAAAAAGTGTGTAACCAACTAACCCAGTTTGCTGACACCAAATCTATAAAAGTCCTGGTACTACGTAAGAAAGATAAAATGTATACATGTATACCAGCTATACATACCATAAAACATTTTGATGTAGTATCAATGTCAAACTAAACATGTAGGTACATAGTAAGTGCTGGTATTGATCAGAATGCGTCTGGTATTTATGCAAGGAAACAGAGGCCATCAGACTATAGCTAAGCTACGTGATTAAGCAGTATTTATGGATGACAATGCGCCATATGACTCGGCCACAGTTGTTCACAGTTGGTTTCAAGAACATTTTGGATACGTCGAGTGAATGATTTGGCCACCAAGATCGCCCGACATGAATCCCGTCGACCATTTATCGGACATAATCGACAGGTCAGTTGGTCCCGCCAGGATATTTATTATTTATTCATTTATTTATTTATTGCCAAATTATAGACCTGTTACCTGATGTTTAAAACAGGCCGTACAACTTACAATTTTCGTTTTTCATCTTTTTACAGTTTTCTTTTGTTTTGTTTTATCTACAACATTTACAAAGAATGATAATTTTCAAAATAACAATAATTTGAGGTTGAAATATAAATAAAAATTTGTTGTTTTTTAAGAAGATAGCCGAGAGCGCTAACACGCTGCTTCCTGGACTCCGTGTAGGCGAGCTGGCCCCAGGACGAAGCCGCCCAGCGGATAAACGACGGCGGCCGGTGTGCCGGCCAGCCTGGATGTGGTTTTTAGGCGGTTTTCCACATCCTGCTAGGTGAATACCGGGCTGGTCCCCACGTCCCGCGCCAGTTACACGACTCGCAGACATTTGAAACATATTCACACTATTTCACGATTTACACTGGACACAGACAGTTGGGGTGCACTGATTCTGCCCCGGGGGGCATGGAGTGGTGGCAAGTAGGGCATCTGGCCACCTATTAACCACGCCACGTCCTTACTTAACCCTGCCAACCCTGCGCACAATGCGGGATGAAGGCAGTAGCGGAAGAAGAAGAAGAAGAATCGACAGGTCAGTTCGTGCGCAAAGTCCTGCACCGGGAACACTTCCGCAATTATGGACGGCTACAGAGGCAGCATCCTTCTGTATTTCTGCTGGGGGCTTCCAACGACTTCTTGAAAAATGGTTCAAATGGTCCTGAGCACTATGGGACATCAGTGGTCATCAGGTCATCAGTCCCCTAGACTTAGAACTACTTAAACCTAAGTAACCTAAGGACATCACACACATCCATGCCCGAGGCAGGGTTCTAACCTGCGACCGTAGCAGTCGCGCTGTCCTAGACTTTAGTGCCTAGAACCTCTCGGCCACTCCAGCCGGCCGACTTGCTGAGTCCATACCATGTCGAGCTGCTGCTGTACGCTCGGGAGAACGGGTGTCCGACACTTTAGGAGGTATCCCGTGTACTTTACGTAACATTATGCCACTAGTACTTTCATGAACCTGATCTGAAATTGTCTGCATAAGTAAAGCTTTTTTTACGTGCATTCAAGGCCGTAATATGACATTCTTCAACCATGATGCGCCTTCTGTAATGTGCAAGGGACCATCATACCTAAATGGCGGTGACTTTACTGCAACATAAAATGGAAATGCCGTGTGGCTAGGGCCTCCCGTCGGGTAGACCGTTCGCCTGGTGTAAGTCCTTCGAGCTGTCGACACTTCGGTGACTTGCGTGCCGATGCGGATGAAACGATGATGATAAGGACTTTTTTTTTCACTTGCCGCCCTGATTTTAGGACCCACCACCTAACTGCTTTATTGACCACTTGGCCGCTGCGATCGGTACATGGGCGCTGGTATGCCTGAACCTCCACACCAGTTCCCGCATCCGATCGCACCGTTGCCAGCGTCCCGCCGCGTGGAGGCGGGTCACAGTTGATCGCGTTTTGTTTTTGTCTCTTTTATTTTGTTGTCTTTTACTTGGTTATCTTTGTTTGCTGTTTATCTTTTTTTTCTTTTCTTTATGGCAGCTTTCCCAAGCCGTTTAACAAAAGTTTACATGAAGTTTAAATTTTGAAAAAGAAATACAGAAAAAGAGATCGGACCCTTCCACGCCCGCGCCAACGTGGTGACCAAACGAAAAGTTCTACTGTCACCTCCGTCAACATGTTAGTTATCTAGTAAGTGGATCACAGGATGCTGGGCTGTGATGTTATCCGTGCCTATGGGTAAGACTACGCATCAACACGGTCCGTCAGGTGATAGATAGTGGACGAAACGCGAGTGAGGGTAGCGATTTGAAGAGCAGAGGGAAAAAAGCGCCAAGGCTCGTGCCGTCGGAAAAAGACCTCTGCGACAGTGGGATGGGTAGTAAGAGCAGTAGTGGCTTACTAGCTGCGATAGTTCGTGCAAGGTTGGATTTGTTAGTATGGGTATCGTGCATCATTACCGCGGCAAGCGATGGCGATGTATCCCAGTTGCTGCAGCCGCTACATTCCTGGAACAATCAAAATCGTTATACAGTAGTGGGAGATCGACCATAGATCATCTCACTGTGTGGGGGATGTGTGGAGCTTGTCTGCATGCAGTGTACGGTACGGCTTCCCTGCGTGGTGCCAGTTATTCGGCAATGTATTCCAGCTGGATATCCAGTAATGGCGTCTGATTAACAGGAGCTCACTTGTACCGTTATGTTTGCGTATGCTTGGCCATAGATGTTAGGTCCTTACAAGTAGAGATATAGTTTAGAATGGAGGAAACAAGATAGGAAAGGAAGAAGTTTACAGTCCCGCCACCCTGCGGAACTGAGGATGAAAGCCTTGGAATTACTCGTCAAGCCATTGATCCGCAGTCTCCAATCCTTTGCTTACCTTTGACTAAGAAGATCTATGCTAATCTAATTTCCATGCTAATTACTAAAGCTGCTACTAAGACAATTACGCTGTTGACAGGTTTAAAGCGCCGTGTTTGCCTGTGGAAATTGCGCCGGCCGGAGTGACGGAGCGGTTCTAGGCGCTACAGTCTGGAACCGCGCGACCGCTACGGTCGCAGTTTCGAATCCTGCCTCGGGCATGGATGTGTGTGATGTCCTTAGGTTAATTTGGTGTAAGTATTTCTAAGTCCTAGGGGACTGATGACCTAAGATGTTAAGTCCCATAGTGCTCAGAGCCATTTCAACCAATTTTTGTGGCAATTGCGATGGTGTGCCGACCCTGTTTACATGTATTCATGTTGAGCTTCAGTTATGTGTAATCTATTGTGATATCTGTACATTATGTTTAGACTAATGCATTTCTGTCGGTGTCCTTTCGGTCTCGGTTTTCATCCTCCACACTATGGCTTCTATGTAGGTGCTGCCTCCAGGTTTGTCGTCTGTACGGTGTCTAGCGCCTGTACTCTTTACGGCATTCGTCTGAGATTTTTTCTGTCAGTACGCTTAGTTCGTCCCATAATTCTGGTGTTCTGATTGCATCGTGTATGTGTCGTTCAGCTCGTACTTCTGCTGTGTTCCTGTGTTGTCTGTATTTCCCGCAGAACAGGACTGTGTGTTTCGGGGGTTTCCATACCTCCGCATGTACATATAGATGTGTCTCTTAGCCTCACACAGTTCAAGTGCGTGGGATAAGGTCCGTGCGCAGTCAAGAAATGAACCATGCCGCGGCTAGGATCGGCATGTTACATACTTAACCTTTCTGTGATATCCGGAAAAAATGTATGTACTCTCCGTCCCTTATCACTTGTGCCCCATTCTACTTGCCATGTATCAATTTTCCATTGTTTGATGGCTCGCTTGTTGTTCAGCGGAGAACCAGTTATTATATTAACCTGGTCTAGTGTGCCCATCTTTAACCAGTACAGTGCGGCCCGATACCTAATTGTTATATCTATCGGAAAGATTCCAAGCACTACATACAACACTTCGACCCATGTCGTGCCAAATGCTCCAGATAGTCGCATTAGGAGGCTTCGCTTCTCTGTCCTCGCCTAACTGCCGTTCTGTCTGTGACGAGGTTGAGTCTGTGCGCCCATACACTGGCCGCAAAACATGCAGTGCTGATTCGAAGAGTGCGCAGTGGTAGGTCCGTGTGACTGACAAAGGAAGTCTGTATTGTCTTGAATTTATCCTTACCTGTTTGTGCACTATTTATTCTACCTTGTCTGTTGATATTCTAATGTGTTCATAGAAATTCAGCTTTTCATCTATGTGTACGCCCAAGTAATGGGTTACTCTCGTTCTTTTTATGTTGTTCTCCCCTATTTTGACCGATGTGTAGCGTTTTAATTGACCATTCAGAAGCGTGTATGTTGTTTTGTTACCTGCTATTTTGATGGTAAGGACAACACAACATCCAGTCCCCGAGCGGAGAAAATCCCCGAACCAGCCGGGTATCGAACCCGGGCCGTCAGGCATGACATTTCGTCGCGCTGACCACTCAGCTACCACGGGCGGACACTTTAGTGTAATTATTTCCTTCGAGTAAAAGTGCTATTTCTGCTCGTCTCATTCTGTATTTCTTTCAGTTTCCTTTATTTGTTGTTTCTGTGTATGAGTTATCGGATGATTCTGGATTCGCTGTACACGTCAGTGACGAGAGGGAAAGTCGCATGCGTCATTATGTTCGAGACTGTCCGCAACGGTGGCCGCCAGAGCATCGCATGTTCGTCGTGGATGTCTGCGTTCTAAATGCTGGGCCTGTCGACGCAGCAAGGTGCATAGTCCGTCGTCATTTTCATCGCACTGCTCCAAGCCGCGATATGATCCAACGCCGGTTTACAGCTTTCAGAACAACAGAAATGTTCTTAGGAAGACTCCACTTGGTGACGATAAAAAAGCCAGACCATTCGAAAACATCGTCATTGTGAGAGAGGCAGACATCATCTGCTCGAGGCGATCATCTGCTCAACACGCACACTCTCTGCCGATGGGCCGATGGTTCTCGAGGAAAACGTTACGTTTGGGTTTGACACTCTGTCTGTATAAAAGGCTGGTCGCTTAGGAGAACAAAGATAAGGATTTACAACAATGAGAAAACTTCGCTGTACATATGCCGTTGGTCTGTAGAGATGACCGAAATGTAACCCGCAGCTGGCTTATCATATGCGTGACAGTATCCACTATTTCACGAGCTGCCCTTCTTTGAACTTTTTCAAACTCCGTCATCAATCCTTCACGGTAAGGGTCCCATACCGCGCAGCAATAGCCCAGAAGAAGCAAGCGTATTGTAGGCAGGTTCTTTGTTGGATGTTCTAAGTGTTCAGGCAGTAGGATACAGCCTTCGTTTTTCCTTCTCCACACCATTTTCCACGTGATTTTTCCAATTTCAATTTCGTACGCGTATGGGCCCGCTGCTTTGTGTGTGTCATATGATATTATTATATTGTGTTATGCTGCGATTGATTATATTCTTTGTTATATAGGCCTATTGCCATCTCCAGATCATTTGCGCAAAAGTATGCTACAATAATTCAAATTTTTTAAGTAGATAATTTAATGTCTTGTAGAATTATGGGTTGCTGTGTACATCAGATCGTCTTGATATCAATATGACACGTCGTACTGTTTTATGAGTTTGCACCTTTGATACTGTTGGAGCAGTTGTAGATGTAAAATTACGGTTAAAATAGTACTTATGTAACTGTCGAATTATGAGACTTTATTTCGTAATGATGTTGGTCTCAGTCGCATTAACAGTTGAGTCACTGATGGTACATGGTCACAGGCAGTTCGCTTTCTTGCTATTTTCTAGGCCATATTTTTGCCCTCAATAGCTATATTATACTGCTTGATTGATTCGTATTTATATCGTTCTCCCATCATATGTGAATTAATCCTATTTCTTCTTTGTCGCATTATTTATCTCAGATAGAGCTGTTGTGCGTTAGGTTGGTATCAATTTCCCGATGTTGTTTACATAAATGCACGCTTCCAGTGGTTACTTTTAATTTCGTGATGATGTGATCTTTACATGTTTGTAGATTTTGATTTTATAAAAATCCCTATGGCTTATCTAGTGGCGGCTGTTGCGTAGGAGCTCAGCAGCACGTGATCACCCTAACGTTTGACTCCTTGCGGATTTATTGGTTATTTTTGTTTGACTGCTGGTAAATGTAATGTAGATGCAGTAATGTGAAATACACGGCACTGAATCTACCGCGCTGTGCTACACACTGCTGCTCTAGTCTCGGTGGAACTTGGTACCAGGGTCGCGAGCACATCTTCAGCTGTGCACGTTCCAAGGGGCTTCCGTGCATGAGCAACTCGCGTGACGGAATTGCCTTACGTGCCAAATACGCAGGGATTTGGCAAACGACGTGCACGGTTCGCGGCGTGCACAGCTCCTGATCTACAAGTTTACATCAGTGCCACCAGGTGGTAGCACGCTGCAGCAGGCTTTTTCCCCTGCTTACACACTATAGCGCATTCCCCATATATGACAGTTCACTCACAATATAGTAAAATTAGTTCGACATCAGTCTATGTAATCGTTACCTTCACAGAAAAACCTATTTTGTGGGATTATGA
Organism: Schistocerca cancellata; assembly: GCF_023864275.1. Classification (NCBI taxonomy): domain Eukaryota; kingdom Metazoa; phylum Arthropoda; class Insecta; order Orthoptera; family Acrididae; genus Schistocerca; species Schistocerca cancellata. The sequence goes on from NC_064637.1 coordinate 15,910,955, forward strand.
ATGATAAATAGTATATTAATACGATAATTAAAAAACAGTATTGATCGCAAATTTGTTTTAATCGGAGTGACCGGTTTCAATACTTGAGGATCATCTTCAGACTCCAGAACGGCAGGTGAACTTCCATGCAGCAAGCTGCGCCGACCCACGACGCTGAGATTTTATCATACAGTAATCCATTTGAAGCGCTGAGAACCGTAAAGCATGTCGTCATCATTTGTGAGACTATAGTATTTATTCATGCTTCTGATGTCTGTTGATGATGTCTGTCCGATGTTGTTGGTGAATCAGGTTTACTGTGCTGTAGGTCCACATTGTATGGGGTGTTCAGAGAGTCTCTCCGCAGTGCCGTGTGATTGTTAGCCGCGCGTGCCGTATACCGAAATGAAACTCAGTGAAATACAAGTTATTAATTTATTGAATATTCATTTTTACTTACAAAGTTTCACATTAAATGTTGAAAGTGTCCACCCCTGTGGTTGAATACACAATTCAATCATGTTTCCAAACACAAGCTGTAACATTTCTTCTGTAACAGAAGCAGTGAAAGTGGATATTGCAGTTTTCAATTCATCGATGGATTTTGGACGGTTTTTATAGACAGTTGCTTTCGCTGTTCCCCAGAAGAAAAAGTCAGGTGGTGTTAGGTCAAGCGATCGTGGAGGCCAAAGTCCCTGTGAAATTATGCGATCACCAAAAACATCAGCAAGCAGTGACATTGAAACGCGAGCTGTATGCGCGGTTGCACCATCTTGTTGAAAATAACCGTTCAGTATTTCACTTAACACAAGTTCTCCTATGAATGGGTACAGAATATCACTGCAGTATCGTTGTGCGTTTATTGTTTCGTTCAAAAATATGGGACCCACAATCCGACGTCTAGAAATTGCAATCCAAACTCCTATTTTCACAAAATGAAGTGGTTCCGCATGAATACACAATGGATTTGCAGTACTCCGCATACGAGAATTTTGCGAGTTCAGGCTCCCGGATGAATGAAACCACACCTCACCAGTGTAAAACGTTTCATTAAGAATATACCTTCCATTTTTTCGAGCAAAATTTTTGAACCATTGACAATAATGCAGTCTCTTGCCATGATCAGTATTTTTCAGTTCTTGCACGACTTGTATAGCTCCTGCAATTCACAGTTCTTTCTTTTCCTCCATTCATCTCCATCGTTCACTGGCCCAAAAATCTGTCTGAGGATGGCATTCTCAAATGTTATGAGTTTTCTTTCCATCTTTTGGGTAATGGTCCAGGTCTCTGCTCCATATGAGACTGCAGGTTGTATTATTGTCTAGCAGATCCTGGTCTTTGAGGATCTCGATAGAAGCCGGATTTTAACAGCTTTCTCAGAGCAAACCTTGACCTGTTACCTGCTTGTATTCGTGCGGTAATGTCCTGGTCTATCTCGTTGTTCTCGTTGAGTAGAGCCCCAAGATATTTAAATCCTTTGTCCTCCACCTTCAGGGGTCTCTGCTAACTACTACCTTTACGCCTGCTCTCATTGCCTCTTCCATTAATGCTCTTGTCATCTGGACCAGGTCTTGCTCTTTCTCTGCTATTAACACCATATCATCCCCATAGACCAGAGTGTTGATCCTTCTTCCCATCTGTATTCCTGTTTCTAGGCTTGCTGCCTTTCTCAGGGCTCTCTCCAATACCAGGTTAAACAGAAGAGGCGGGAGGCAGTCTCCTTGTCGCACTCCAGTCCTCACCTTGAAGTTCTTTGATATGTATCCATTTACTTTCACCATGCATGTTGTCTCCTGCGTGAATATCTGCATCAGTTTTATGAGCTTTCTGGGAACTTGAGCCCTTTCGAGTTCTTGCCACATTGCTTGTCTGTTCACACTATCATATGCTTTTTGGAAGTCCACAAAAAGGCAGCGAACATTTTTGCAGCTCTTTGTATCACTTGCCATATTGTATGTCAATGATCTACTGTTTACTGTCTCTTTCTGGAACCTGCTTGTTGGAATCCCAGTACTTTCTCGACATGTGGCGTTAGTGGCTTTAGTAACGACATGCTCAAGATCTTATAAACTGTGCAGAGTGGTGCGATTCCCCTATAGTTGCTACATCTCATTGAGTCTTCTAGCGTTAAAAGGCTTTTTTTTGGCTTTTCACATTTAACCAAATATAACATTGATGATGATAATTTATGGCATGCCGACAAGATAAAGAATGCAACCTTTTAACACTAGATTGCGTACTCACGGCAGTTCTCCTTGGCCGTTTCTTGGTACGACTTGGAAAGAGAGAAAAATTAATGAATGATCGACGATGCGTCGGTTCTCGATTGTGTTTAGGAGGCGTACGGATTGATTGCGTGAAAATAGTTTCTCAAATGACCTCTTAACCCGGATTGTTTTCACGCAATCAGACTCTTCAATGAAATTACCTAAGGGACCTATTTTAATAATAAAAAAAATTGGAAATGAATGCAAAACAGTGAAATTTTGTAAAAAAAAGTTGTCAGATCGGAAATTGAACACGTTAATGGTCTCCCAAATACAATCGAGACACCGCGATAAAGAGCGAACCTGTAACAAAGTTCATTTAAACATAAACATTATTTGTGGTTAATTTAAAGAAAAGAATAAGCATAGATTTTCTGTACAATGAAGCATCAATATATTCTCAAAGAAGAAAGGCGTTAAACTATAAACATTAACAAATTTACAATGAATACAAAACTTACATTTTTATGTTTTTCTCATACATGGAGCAGTCCAACAATCGCTGCTTTTGTATGTGTGATATTTTGTAAAAATTAAATGTCCTGGCGTGCGCGTAAGTATTTTTTTATCGTCACTAGGTTTACAAAAGCGTTTTCTTTCTTGATGATAACGTGGTTTTTCACACTAAATGAAATATAACTTGTAGCGGTGCTACACAACACGTCTTAACAAGTCGGCAACCAAACATCAAAGGTAGTGAAGTACATGTTAACATATCGGCGACCAGAAGTACAACTAACTATAAAGACTCTAGAATTTTCCTAACAAATGATAAATTGTACTTTCTTCTGTTTCGCAGCTTCTTGCTATCAAGCGCTGCGGCAATGATTTTAAATATCTGCGCCCAGCGAGTCATAGTATTTAAAAGTACCTTTTAAACGCTGGCCGCGCGTCTTGGTGTAGGCGAACGTTATAAACAGATTTGTTTTTTTTTTTTACTCTCGTGTTGTCATGCTTAGTATCACTGCAAACTACAGCTTGGTGGCTGTCCTTTTCTCATATGCAAAATGTCTGAAATCCAATAATATCACATTGCTTCCCGCGTGAGGAGCGATGACTCCGTCAGGATCATCGAGACTCACGCGTAGTCGTGATATTATTGCTTTCGTGAAACAAGTTAGTATTACTTGCAAAAATTCTTTACAATAGATTTTACACACTGCATCAGACAAAGTGGTTAACATACAGAGTATCGGGTAAGTATATTCGTACGACTGAAATTGATAGTAATTTGTCCATAGGGTAACTACATGACAATTGAACTGTTCTCTTTCTAATGTATTGTACAAGGATAACAAATGTTCATTTCTCGGTAAAAGATAATGAAATTACGATAGAGATACACATACATACACTCCTGGATATGGAAAAAAGAACACATTGACACCGGTGAGTCAGACCCACCATACTTGCTCCGGACACTGCGAGAGGGCTGTACAAGCAATGATCACACGCACGGCACAGCGGACACACCAGGAACCGCGGTGTTGGCCGTCGAATGGCGCTAGCTGCGCAGCATTTGTGCACCGCCGCCGTCAGTGTCAGCCAGTTTGCCGTGGCATACGGAGCTCCATCGCAGTCTTTAACACTGGTAGCATGCCGCGACAGCGTGGACGTGAACCGTATGTGCAGTTGACGGACTTTGAGCGAGGGCGTATAGTGGGCATGCGGGAGGCCAGGTGGACGTACCGCCGAATTGCTCAACACGTGGGGCGTGAGGTCTCCACAGTACATCGATGTTGTCGCCAGTGGTCGGCGGAAGGTGCACGTGCCCGTCGACCTGGGACCGGACCGCAGCGACGCACGGATGCACGCCAAGACCGTAGGATCCTACGCAGTGCCGTAGGGGACCGCACCGCCACTTTCCAGCAAATTAGGGACACTGTTGCTCCTGGGGTATCGGCGAGGACCATTCGCAACCGTCTCCATGAAGCTGGGCTACGGTCCCGCACACCGTTAGGCCGTCTTCCGCTCACGCCCCAACATCGTGCAGCCCGCCTCCAGTGGTGTCGCGACAGGCGTGAATGGAGGGACGAATGGAGACGTGTCGTCTTCAGCGATGAGAGTCGTTTCTGCCTTGGTGCCAATGATGGTCGTATGCGTGTTTGGCGCCGTGCAGGTGAGCGCCACAATCAGGACTGCATACGACCGAGGCACACAGGGCCAACACCCGATCTCCTACACTGGCCGTACACCACTGGTGATCGTCGAGGGGACACTGAATAGTGCACGGTACATCCAAACCGTCATCGAACCCATCGTTCTACCATTCCTAGACCGGCAAGGGAACTTGCTGTTCCAACAGGACAATGCACGTCCGCATGTATCCCGTGCCACCCAACGTGCTCTAGAAGGTGTAAGTCAACTACCCTGACCAGCAAGATCTCCGGATCTGTCCCCCATTGAGCATGTTTGGGACTGGATGAAGCGTCGTCTCACGCGGTCTGCACGTCCAACTGAGGCGCCAGGTGGAAATGGCATGGCAAGCCGTTCCACAGGACTACATCCAGCATCTCTACGATTGTCTCCATGGGAGAATAGCAGCCTGCATTGCTGCGAAAGGTGGATATACACTGTACTAGTGCCGACATTGTGAATGCTCTGTTGCCTGTGTCTATGTGCCTGTGGTTCTGTCAGTGTGATCATGTGATGTATCTGACCCCAGGAATGTGTCAATAAAGTTTCCCCTTCCTGGGACAATGAATTCACGGTGTTCTTATTTCAATTTCCAGGAGTGTAAATACATTATACATGGCATAATAAATATAAAAAAAAATAACAAAGAAATAAATTACTTGACTTCGCAGGGACTCTGGGTGCTGTGTGCACTCGTGGAAAAAATATGTTACAAAAGATTGACATTCTTGTTTTACAATGGCATATTACAGGAATATTTTTGTCGTTGTTTCGTCGTAGATTTCTTGCAGTAAATACGTAGCACTTTACTTATTTGTGGCTTTTGTGACCTGCAAAAAAAAAAAAAAATGTTTCACTACACTTGGGTAGGTATGAGTTGCACTGGGAGTGGTAGAACTTCGGGTATAAATGATAGCACTGCTTGAGTGGGGAAATTGATTACACTTTCACAGTGGAGGAAAAGTAGGGCATCACTTTCACTGTGGAAGTTGGAGTAGTTGTCGGGGAGTGATGTTGCGTTGGAAATACGTCGTGGGTCAGGAACTGGAAGATTGGTTCTGCAACATGTTGAGCCGTATGGAGGAGGTCTCTATTTCACTTGACACATGTCCGTGCTTCCATTTATGTTTTCGTACATGAAAAATACAGAAAAAAATTTGTATTAGAATGTGCTTACTTACTAATAACTTAGTCTAAAAGAAAATTGGATTAGGTAAGGATAACAATTGTTTATGTACATAAGGTCTCATTCTCTTAGGAATGCTCAGTTCTCATATTTATCTATTTTTCTGGTTTTGTTTGGTTCGACACGTTTTCGTCATTACTCGGCCTGGTCAGTAAATTCGGTAGCAATTGTCAAAATCGAGCTTGAGACTCTTCCGACTAGTGTCTTTATAATTTCACAAGGTACATGAGTGCTTAATTCATTGCTTCATCATATTTTATTTTGAATGCATTTCAAACACATTTGGCATCCGCGCTCGTTGTGCAAAGAAAAATTGATTGTTGAGCGCTCAGCGTACACAGTGTTACGTCCGTTGGTCACAATCACGTGATAATAACTTGACAGTTCCACAACGCTAGCAGCAGTATTCTGCGAGAAGCAGAGCGTTTGGTGTCTGCTAGCCGTGGTGTGAGTTTTTACACAGTTTTTCATCGACTCTGGATTACGGAAGCAGCCAGATGCGGCGACTCCCGCAGCTGTTTCGAAGAATGTGTCCGTGGAAAGGCGTACAGTATCGTTTGTGGTAAGTACAACACTTATTCACTTTCACTCTTCGGCTTTCTACATCGCGATTTCGTGGTACAAGTACTTATAACATTACTTCACCTTTTCAGTTCACACGTTATTGTTAATCCGTGTTCACATTTATTTGGTCGTCATGTTAAGGTTCACACGCACCACTTTTATACGTGTCCATTAATTACTTGTCTATAGTCGGTTCACACGCAACAGCACATACGTGTCCATTTATTACTGACTGCATTATTACTACAAAGTACAGTTAACATTTAGTATACATATCATGTCTAAAAATTATTTACAAAGAAATATTTAGTCTGTGTGACTACAATGCCTGACGAAAAGCGTGTCTCTTGTTCGTAGTTTGTGCTTCCAAGGCACTTTAGGTTTACACTTTGTTCGAAATCTTGTTATTCTTTTCTTTTTACAATGGTTACTCTTTTCTCAAGTTCAGCTTTTTTATTTTCTCTCTATTACGTCGTTAGTTTGAAGACATAGCCAATGTGGCTTCGTTTACGTGATGAACAGTTCGTGTTCAAACTACCATTAGGGAAATTGGGAAACTTGGTGTTCCCTGTCGTGCAGTTGCACTTAACGAATCTTAATTGAACTCGCAATTTGCGGAGAATAAGCATAGCCCGTCGACAAGCAATGTGTCACGACTATCCGTTCGTATAGCCTGTATGTATCAATCATGCAACCAGCTCGTAAAATTCACTTCTCTACTGGATAAGGTAGGATGGTAAGGATACTGGTTAGAGGAAAACACAAAAGACTTTTATGGAGTGAAGAGATATGAAGACACAGTGTTAATGATGTATGATATGATGAGCTTAACATAAATTATTATCACCTTAGTTTTTCATGACAAATAGTATAATTGAATCGACACAGTAGTTTCAGTGTCGTCTGATCCAGCTCTCTAAACAATTTTCTATGCATATCTAAAATTACTTAAACCATGCATTAGCAGTGAACTGTGTCTGTTAACTATCTTCTGTTCCATGTATCGTAAAATTGGTTTTCTTCTTAAAAAAAAAAAATCGTCGTATCTCGAGGACCTGAAATAGCCTAGATATTTCTAGTACTAAATTAGTTTATTTATAAATGATCTTTGTAAGTATTTCAGCTGCACTGTGCCGAAAAATTGTTATGAGCGTATACGGTTTTCTCCGTATTATAATAAAATAATTGAGCTGCGCACTTCTTTCCTGCTACCTGGATCGTTATTGACTTACTTGATTCTTATATGCTAAGCTGCTACTTTTTGCCTGCTGCGTTTCATAGGTGGTCTCATAAAATTTGTTGTCACACACTCCTTATGCATAACATAACATTTACCTCATTAGAGTAAGCGACCTTGATAATTTTTTTTATTTTTTATTTTTTTTTTTACCTACGAGCAATCATTCTGGTATGAATGATCATTTTAATTTATTTCATTCAAGAGGAGAGAGCTTTGCTATACTTAAAACTAGTGGTAGCAGGTGGCACTTAGCACGTCCCTACTATAATATTTGTCAGCTCTTTCGGCTGTGGCCGTTCATGGCTCAATTAACTTAAAACTAACTTACATCTAAGGCAAATCTTGCTCTCCTACAATAAATGTGTTTTACTTAAGGTGCTCATATAAATTACTTATCTTGTTGTGGCAGGTCGACAGGGTGTTAGTCCTGTGCACTACTCTTACATACGTTGGTACTTCACACATAGTATGACAACTTATAGTGTGTGTATATTTTATTTTAGCAGCTTAACTTAACAGATATTTTCAACGGTTGACTTGGTATTTCTTCAAGTCTGCGTGATGAAACAATTCTTTTATTCGTCCAGATACAGGGTCAGCTAATAGATAGCAACCAATGTGCGGCTTTCTTAAGATAATATATGGTCCTTCATACAAGTGCTGCCACTTGCGATTCTTAGGATGAATCAAAGATGGTTTGAAGTGGGTCTTTAATAGCACTCGTTCATTTATACGATACGATAAGACTTTGCTAACGTGTTTGTCATGCGCCTTTTTTTCTTAGGTTGGCATGAGTGGTTAAAGATGTGAGAGCTTATTGGTTCCGCAGCTTCCCCGTGGAGTCCTAAAGAAGCTGCTAATGGTTTTCCGACTGGGGTGGAGCTGAAATGTCAGTTATTTTTTACTTGACTAGTATTTTGCGACCTACCAGGTCGAAAATTTTCGTTCGTATCCCATACGACTTGTGCATCTCTTGATTGCGTTTTATTTGACATCGCGTTTGGTGCTTGGTTCGCCTGTGTGTAAAAAATAGTCGGATTTCCTTGGCTATTATAACCGGCGGTGTCAGGAAAAGCATCCGACGAATTGTCCTGACTATTGTTCCTGAACTGTTGGTTGGGTTGGTGAGAAAATGCATTTTTCAGCTGTGAAAAATTTACTTGCTGAGAGGGAGTGAAGTGACTCGGCTGACTGTACTGTTGTGGTCTGTTATAATTGTTCAATTTCTTTCCCTTGTGACGATTTTCATTATTCGTCTTGTTGTTCTGGTACTGGTAATTACCGTTGTGATTTATCGGTGAATTACCGTATTGTTGCTGTGTGTTTTGATAAATCGGATTGTACCTATTCTGGTGTGGATGTTTGTTATATTGTTTTCCATTACGGCGGTTAAAACTGTTATGATTGCCGTAAGGCTGAGCGTTTGGTTGTCCCGTGTTATGTTGGTACGACATTCCATTGACGCAATTTGTTATGTGCTGCTGCGGAGCGGGCGGTCCATTATTATAATTATTTCGCGCGCTCGCACGCACATCCTCATAGATCATATCCAAATTGTCAAGAACAGAAAGAAAGGCTTCTAGGTCTTCTTCACTCACATTAACTAGTTTTTCTCTTATTGACACAGGAAGTTTTGGCTTTAAGATCATGATTACATCTTTGGTTGAAATGGGCGTGTCCCAATACTGAATTTTACGTAGATATTTTTCAAAATAACGTCTCAAACCTCCTCCTTTGGTGTTGAAAGGTTCGGCGTTGTAAACCTCTTTTCGGAGTCTTTGTTGTATACCTGAACTCCAGAATTTATTCAAAAAATGCTTTTCAAAATCTGCATAGGTGTGACATTTGTTTATTATTTCTGTACCCCAAATTGATCCTTCACCGTGTACATAGCCTAAGATAAACTGTATCCGCTGCCTGTCGTTCCATGATTCTGGAAAAGCGCCTGTGAATGATTTTAGAAATACCATTGGATGTATATTTCGTTTTTCAGGTATAAAAGGCTGAAAAGCTCTGTGTTTTAGCACACTCTCGTCTCGCATTAGTTCAACGAGTGTTAGTTGATCGGCATGACTACGTGACGTAGAAGTTTCGCCACGCGTATTATTTGCTGTTGGTGAGAATTGTACCTGACACTCGGGATATTGACGATTATCGTGTTCTGGCGGTAGCGAATACTCACTTTGATTGTCACCTTGCAATTCCGTAACTTGTCGTTTTAGTTGATCTATATCATTGCTTAGCTGACGTTTCCATTCCGGAAGATCGTGGCTAAATGCTCGTCTGATTTCACCTAATTCACTGGTTAAAGTGTCACCAGAAGTACCGGGAGCGGTTAAGATTTCTGCTGTAGCAGATTTAACCGTACCCTTTAGTTCAGCGTGTACCTTGCTGACAATGTACTGTTCTTTGGATTGCATCCACTCTTCAAATTCCCTATTAAGTGTATTGCTTATACCGGTGTTGACATCTGCGATCTTTTTGTCAATATTGACATCGGATATTTGCTGAGCAAGGTCTTCGACTCGCTCGCCAACGTGGTTGACACTTTCTGTCAGTTGGCTTACTCTCTTTGAAACATCACTGTAATGTTTCAAAGAGTCACTCGCAGTTGATTTACACACATCTATTTGGGCCTGCATATCTATGAACTTGCTACCAATATTGGTCTCGGCGGATTCCACCATCGAAATAACACTATCAATTTTTGCGTGTACGCTTGCGTTTAGCTCGCTTGCGTAAGCAGTGGTAATGGCTTTAATTTTTTCCTCCATGGTGTCATTCGAATTTTTGATTTGTGCTTGGATGTCCTCTATCCTTGATTCTAAACTGCTGAACCTGCTGTCACTTTGATTTGCTAACTGACTGATTTGCGTTCCAAGATTGTCACTTTGGTTTGTTAACTGACTGATTTGCGTTCCAAGATTACCCATGTTTGCTTCAAAACTGGTTTTCATATCAGCAAACAATTTTAGTATATCTGACAGCGAGCATTCACGTGACTGCGACGCGGTCTGTGGCGCCGACAGATCACGTGTCGCTTCGTCCTGTGTAGTTCCCTCACTACGAGATTCAGGTTTGTTTACACCCGCGCGCGGTCTAAGTTGCCTTGGTTGCTCATCAGCCATCGTAAATTTAAAGTAGTTACACTGCACGAGCTAGAAAAGATATTTTTTTTAATTATTATTTTCACTTGTCAGGTGTGCCAAGAATTTCGCGTCCTGATTTCTCAGATATTGCTTGCGCGTTATAAACAATTGAAACTCTGACACACGAAAATGCCAATATGGCAACGAGAGAGATAAAATAAATGAAAAACACTTATAGAGCACTGAAACTGGCACAGATACCGGCTATTGTGATTCACTAAAATGCACAACAATGGAAATTCTTGCTAACTATTTCTAACTTTTGTAAGCGAAATGATGTGATAGAGGCGGGTCTAATAGAAAAAAGGAGACAGAAATTTGGAAATTAAATTGCTTGAGGAAAAGGAAAAAAGCGTAGAGAGCGAATGTCACGAGCCGACTGAATGCTCGGTACGCAAAGCTTCAAACGTAATGAAAAATCGTACTCACATTAGTTGTCTTGCGCGCTGCTATTTATTGCTGTTGTGGATTCTTGCTGCGATTTTCTGCATTAGCGTCCTTTTTTTTATCACTGGTTTTGGCTTCCAATTTTCTCCAGATGGTAGCATGAAAATAAAAAGAACAAATTAGTTTTTTAGTTAGGTCCCTGTTCGGGCGCCACATCTAGCGTTAAAAGGCTTTTTTTTGGCTTTTCACATTTAACCAAATATAACATTGATGATGATAATTCATGGCAATGTTTGCCGACAAGATAAAGAATGCAACCTTTTAACACTAGATTGCGTACTCACGGCAGTTCTCCTTGGCCGTTTCTTGGTACGACTTGGAAAGAGAGAAAAATTAATGAATGATCGACGATGCGTCGGTTCTCGATTGTGTTTAGGAGGCGTACGGATTGATTGCGTGAAAATAGTTTCTCAAATGACCTCTTAACCCGGATTGCTTTCACGCAATCAGACTCTTCAATGAAATTACCTAAGGGACCTATTTTAATAATAAAAAAAATTGGAAATGAATGCAAAACAGTGAAATTTTGTAAAAAAAAGTTGTCAGATCGGAAATTGAACACGTTAATGGTCTCCCAAATACAATCGAGACACCGCGATAAAGAGCGAACCTGTAACAAAGTTCATTTAAACATAAACATTATTTGTGGTTAATTTAAAGAAAAGAATAAGCATAGATTTTCTGTACAATGAAGCATCAATATATTCTCAAAGAAGAAAGGCGTTAAACTATAAACATTAACAAATTTACAATGAATACAAAACTTACATTTTTATGTTTTTCTCATACATGGAGCAGTCCAACAATCGCTGCTTTTGTATGTGTGATATTTTGTAAAAATTAAATGTCCTGGCGTGCGCGTAAGTATTTTTTTATCGTCACTAGGTTTACAAAAGCGTTTTCTTTCTTGATGATAACGTGGTTTTTCACACTAAATGAAATATAACTTGTAGCGGTGCTACACAACACGTCTTAACAAGTCGGCAACCAAACATCAAAGGTAGTGAAGTACATGTTAACATATCGGCGACCAGAAGTACAACTAACTATAAAGACTCTAGAATTTTCCTAACAAATGATAAATTGTACTTTCTTCTGTTTCGCAGCTTCTTGCTATCAAGCGCTGCGGCAATGATTTTAAATATCTGCGCCCAGCGAGTCATAGTATTTAAAAGTACCTTTTAAACGCTGGCCGCGCGTCTTGGTGTAGGCGAACGTTATAAACAGATTTGTTTTTTTTTTTACTCTCGTGTTGTCATGCTTAGTATCACTGCAAACTACAGCTTGGTGGCTGTCCTTTTCTCATATGCAAAAGTCTGAAATCCAATAATATCACAGTCTCCTTTCTTTAGTATAGGGCAGATGACCTTCCGCCGGCCAAGCGGTTCTAGGCGCTTGAGTCTGGAACCGCGCGACTGTTACGGTCGCAAGTTGTAAGAAATCTTGGGCGCACCTTCCTTCACTACATCCGCTTCTTCGTCTTCTTCTTTTTCGTTTACCATGTTGACTATTTGTTCATCTGTCACTTCAAGCCGGCCGTTGTGGCCGAGCGGTTCTAGGCGCTTCAGTCCGGAATGGCGCTGCTGCTACGGTCGCAGGTTCGAATCCTGCCTCGGGCATGGATGTGTGTGATGTCCTTAGGTTAGTTAGGTTTAAGTAGTTCTAAGTTCTAGGGGACTGATGACCTCAGATGTTTAGCCCCATAGTGCTCAGAGCCATTTGGTTTTTTTGACAGACTTCTTCCATTCTTCTTGGATCCTTTCCTTCTTGCAAATTAAGCAGCTTAAGAGGTATAGTATCGCTTGTAGCTCTTCCCTCCGTCAGCATCTCTGCAGGTATGCCACCTGTTCCTGGTGCCTTTCCCCTCTTCAGCAATTTTATGGTCAGTCTTACCTCTTCCGTGCTTGGTAGTTCATACTCCCACAATGGCACAGTATCTCTGTTTTCTGTACATGATTCTTCTTCTTCTTTTTCTGTTGTAGAACTCATGGTGTTTATAGCCACATTCAGGAGGTTGTCGAAGTAGTTTTCCCATTCCTCCATAGCTTTCATTTCATCTGTGATTACCTGTCCTTCTTGACCTCTGATCACGTCAGTGCTTAGATTGTATCCTTTCTTGAAGAAAGTGACTGTCCTGTAAAAGTCTCTTGTATTTCCTACTGCCCGGTCTTCTTCTGCCAGTTTTTTTTTTACTGTTTATGAACTCTCGCTTTTCTTTTGGAAGGACTTGTCTTGCTTCTCTAGCTGCTTCCTTGTTCTTTCATCCTGTTGGTCTGTCAGCCGTAATTATTTCGGTGCTCTTCTCTTGGTAACTGGATCTCTATATCTAGGTATCGTTAAACCATCCTCCGCTCTTCCTACTTTTCTCCATAGGTTTCATCACCTCACTTGCAGTATCTTTTAAACCTGTCTTGATTTTCGACCAAAACTTTTCAATATCATCTTCGTCTTCTTCTTCTATAAGGGCAACGGCTTTGCCGCAGTGGATACAACAATTCCCGTAAGATCACCGAAGTTAAGCGGTGTCTGGTGTGGCCAGCACTTGGATGGGTGACCATCGGTGCCGCCATGCGCTGTTGCAATTTTTCGGGATGCACTCAGCCTCGTGATGCCAATTGAGGAGCTACTCGACCGAATAGTAGCGGCTCCGGTCACAGAAAACCATCATAACGACTGGGAGAGTGGTGTGCTGACCACACGCCCCTCCTATCCGCATCCTCCGCTGAGGATGACACGGCGGTCGGATGGTCCCGAAGGCCGACTTGTGGCCTGAAGACGGAGTGCCTTCTTCTCCCACGGAAGCAAACCTGTTTTCAATTCCAAGTGCATATCTTTCGTTAATGTGGTCCTCTTTTATCACGTCTGCATTTTATTTTCTGGTCTGCTTCTCTTCTCTTTGTAGTACTACTTGAATTCAATCATTACCGGAAGCGCCAATTTGTGTCTGGATTTGGTTGTTTAGATTGCAGGAATTGGCTTACCTGTACTGTGTCAACAGGGACTCTGTTGAATCTGTTATAAGTGCTTCCACAAAAAAAAGTTACCAGGAAAAGTTAGCCGCAAAGGAAATAGGGCCACCCAGACGAGATCCGTTGCCTGAGAAAGTGACGAAAGCAAAGAAGCGTGACTAGAAGCGAACACTTAAGGAAGAAGTCTATAATAGTCACAAGTTGTTGCTGATTTTCAGCCTGGAAGATAGTGCGTTAACTGATACATGTATTAGGGATCTTGTACATTTGTCCGAAAAAATAAAAAAAGTACGGAAACTCCCACTTATAGAAAAATGCGAAATGGAGACTACTGAAAGCTTAAGCATTATTTCCTTCTTGCCATGAACAGTAATTACGTATGCAAAAAACAAAAAATTTCCACAGAAACAATGCTTTATTTTTTCACACGTGTTATACATATTATTACTATTGACAGTGGCTGAAGATGTGTAAATATTGTGATGAGCGAAACTGTCATACAAGAGATGCTATTAATTTGGGACTCTCATATTTATTTGAATTTAAAAGTTTGCGAACACTAAGAATGTTCAAATGGTTCAAATGGCTCTGAGTACCATGGGACTTAACATCTGAGGTCATCAGTCCCCTAGAACTTAGAACTACTTAAACCTAACTAACCTAAGGACATCACACACATCCATGCCTGAGGCAGGATTTGAACCTGCGACCGTAGCGGTCTCGCGGTTCCAAACTGCAGCGCCTAGAAACGCTCGGCCACGTCGGCCGGCTCTAAGAATGTGTACTTACGAACGGCTACTTGGCATACACGAGGTTTGTCCGGAAAATAGGTATGAAAGAATGGTTCAAATGGCTCTGAGCACTATGGGACTCAACTTCTGAGGTCATTAGTCCCCTAGAACTTAGAACTAGTTACACCTAACTAACCTAAGGACATTACAAACATCCATGCCCGAGGCAGGATTCGAACCTGCGACCGTAGCGGTCTTGCGGTTCCAGACTGCAGCGCCTTTAACCGCACGGCCACTTCGGCCGGCAGGTATGAAAGTTGAATAATGCCTTTATGTTACAAGTTGCAGTCACCGCCAAGTGGGACTACTGCTATAATCAATCCCATCAACGCTCAGTTCGAGTCAGAGCACTCTGCGTGAAGGTGGGACTGTGCGGCAGCTCGTTGACAGTCACCCTTTTCCACCTGCCGTCGACATGGAGCTCTGTCTGATTGAGGAACAGCGCGTCAACATCAAGTTTCTTGCAAAGCTAGGCAAGAATGGCCGTGAGATTTTTGAGTGTTTGAAACAGGTTTACGGAGACAATTCTCTGAAGGAACCGACCGTGAACAAGTGGTTAAAAAGGTTCCGGGATGGCCGAGAAGAAGTGAACGATGACGCTCGCTCAGGACGCCCGTCGACATCGAGTTCCAATGCAAATGTTGAACGAATTCGGGCTCGTGTTGTTAAAGACCGTAGATTGACAGTAACAATGATTGCTGACGAGCTGTAAATCCCCAAAACAATCGTTCACGAAATCCTGACACAAAAACTTGAAATGAAGAAATTGTGTGCGAAAATCGTACCGAAGCTCTTGACGCCAGAACAGAAAGCAAAGTGCTGTGAGGATTGGTTGGGAGCAGAGGGGACTTTCTCAACCGAGTCATCACTGGAGACGAGTCCTGGTTTTACGAATTCGATGTGGAGCTCAAATTTCAAAGCAAGGAATGGAAACTAGCAGGAGAACCGAGAACAAAAAAGTGACGAAAATCAAGGTCCAATGTGAAGACAATGTTGATTGTTTTCTTTGATTATAGGTGCATTGTTCACAAGGAATTTGTCCGTCCCGCCCAGAGAGTGAACGGAAATTTTTACGTTGAAGTTCTGACACGTCTCAGAGCTCGTGTGGCCCGAGTTCGACTGGAGTTGGCAAAAGGGGGCAGGTGGATCCTTCATCACGACAATGCGCCCGCTCACACGTCGCTCGTTGTGCGCGAGTTTTTGGCCCGAAGCTCGATCACCGTGACAGACCACCCGCCTTATTCACCCGATTTAGCCCCGTGTGACTTCTTCATGTTCCCGAAATGCAAAATGGTGCTTCGGGGGCGGCACTTGGGAGATGTGGAAGCCGTTGTTGTTGTTGTGGTCTTTAGTCCTGAGACTGGTTTGATGCAGCTCTCCATGCTACTCTATCCTGTCCAAGCTTCTTCATCTCGCAGTACTTACTGCAACCTACGTCCTTCTGAATCTACTTAGTGTATTCATCTCTTGGTCTCCCTCTACGATTTTTACCCTCCACACTGCCTTCCAAATTAAAGTGGTAATCCCTTGATAAGCCTCTGAATATGCCCTACCAACTGATCCCTTCTTCTAGTCAAGTTGTGCCACAAATTCCTCTTCTCCCC
Source organism: Schistocerca cancellata (assembly GCF_023864275.1). Classification (NCBI taxonomy): domain Eukaryota; kingdom Metazoa; phylum Arthropoda; class Insecta; order Orthoptera; family Acrididae; genus Schistocerca; species Schistocerca cancellata. The sequence continues at coordinate 15,927,287 of NC_064637.1, forward strand.
AATTCCATTCAGCACCTTCACATCAGTTACGCGATCTATTCATCTAATGTTCTGCATTCTTTTGTAGCACCAAATTTCTATAGCTTCTATTCTCTTCTTCTCCAAACTATCTTTTCTTGCCATTGCCAGTCTACATTTTATATCCTCTCTACTTCGAACATCATCAGTTATTTTGCTCCCCAAATAGCAAAACTCCTTTACTACTTTAAGCGTCTCATTTCCTAATGTAATTCCTTCGTTTTGCTTTTGTTGATGTTCATCTTATATCCTCCTTTCAAGACACTGTCGATTCCATTCAACTGCTCTTCCAAGTCCTTTGCTGTCTCTGATAGAATTACAATGTCATCGGCGAACCTCAAAGTTTTTATTTCTTCTCCATGGATTATAATACCTACTCCGAATTTTTCTTTTGTTTCCTTTACTGCTTGCTCAATATACAGATTGAATAACATCGGGGAGAGGCTACAACCCTGTCTCACTCCCTTACCAACCGCTGCTTCCCTTTCATGTCCCTCGACTCTTATAACTGCCATCTGGTTTCTGTACAAATTGTAAATAGCCTTTCGCTCCCTGTATTTTACCCCTGCCACCTTTAGAATTTGAAAGAGAGTATTCCAGTCAACATTGTCAAAAGTTTTCTCTAAGTCTACAAATACTAGAAACGTAGGTTTGCCTTTCCTTAATCTTTCTTCAAAGATAAGTCGTAACGTCAGTATTGCCTCACGTGTTCCAGTATTTCTACGGAATCCAAATTGATCTTCGCCGAGGTCGGCTTCTACCAGTTTTTCCATTCGTCTGTGAAGAATTCGCGTTAGTATTTTGCAGCTGTGGCTTATTAAAGTGATTGTTCAGTAATTTTGACATCTGTCAACACCTGCATTCTTTGGGATTGGAATTATTATATTCTTTTTGAAGTCTGCGGGTATTTCGCCTGTCTCATACATCTTGCTCATGAGATGGTAGAGTTTTGTCAGGACTGTCTCTCCCAAGGCTCTCAGTAGTTCTAATGGAATGTTCTCTACTGCCGGGGCCTTGTTTGGACTCAGGTCTCTCAGAGCTCTGTCAAACTCTTCACGCAGTATCGTATGTCCCATTTCATCTTCATCTGCCTTCTCTTGCATTTCCATAATATTACCTTCAAGTACATCGCCCCTGTATAGACCCTGTATATACTCCTTCCACCTTTCCGCTCTCCCTTCTTTGCTTAGAACTGGGTTTCCATGTGAGCTCTTGATATTCATACAAGTGGTTTTCTTTACTCCAAAGGGAAATGGAAGCCATCAAGGCGGAAATAACACGACAACTGAAGAACATCACAACTGAAGACTTTCAGCAATGTTATCAACAGTGGAAACGGCTTTGGCAGAAGTGTATCGCGTCTCAGGGCGAGTACTTTGAAGAAGACCATATTGTAATACTTGAATAACTGTAAAATAAAGTTATTATTCAACTTTTATACGTATTTTCCGGACAAACCTCGTATTGTTATTTTTCTTATACTTCTTCGTCGCGCTTACCTCATCAGTCTGGAACTGGTTTTCGCGTGTTCTCTGCCTCATCGCTAAAAAGCCAAACAAAAGTGGGAGAGGCCGGACTTGTATACTGTTTGTCCGGACACGTGGTAGCCCCAGCTGTGCCGGAGACAGCTGCTGCGCCACCGTGGCAAGGCCGCACGACAGCAACCGCGACAGCAGCAACAGGTGTGCGCCGTGCCGTGGCTGTACGGAGGTGCTGTGTGGCTGCGGGCAGGCAATGCACTCAGCCCCTGCCCAGCGCTGCACGGTCGACAGCACTGCATCGGGGACTCCGCGGTGGGAGGACTCGGCAGTCGTCGACAGGTGTAGAAGTAACTGCAGTTTGCTGCAGGAAGTTTGTGGGACTGTCGTATCGGCCGCCGCACAGCAGCCGTCAGCTAGGCGCGGCGTGCTGCAACACGCGCGGCACACAGCCAGTACCGCTGGCGCCGCACACGATGTCAACAACTGGCGCCAGCGAACGCGTCGTCGCGGGGTTAGCGGCAGCGGACACACCGCTATCGATACGGATTACCCTGGAGGCGCTGCCCTCGCCACCAGAGTGAGCAACCGCATAAGGGCGCCATCTGCCGACACTCTGATTGGCCGGACCTGCGGATTTAAGCGAGCTCCCTGAGCCCGTTTAACCAGTTCGATCTTCGCCGATGACTGTGTTACTACCCGGCTGCTGGATTCACGACGACCGAACCGTACTGTGGCCTCCCTGGCTGGAAACTTGCGACGCGTCGGTACCGACTGGTTGCCAGTGGTTTGGACTTGTATTCTCCACTAGTGACTCTGATTTCTCCTTGGCGCTACAGCCAGCGAAGTGTTGTGTAGTCGAACTTGAGTTTTGTTTTGAGTGACAGAAGGTCAAATTAATTTGGTTATCACGGAATATTTGTTGTGTTATAGTGCGGACATAACACAACAGGGACCCTTTCTTCTACATGAAGCTGGTATCTGTACAGATATCATTGGTGATTCCAGACTGAGATTTTCACTCTGCAGCGGAGTGTTCGCTGATAATGAAAGTTCCTGGCAGATTAAAACTGTGTGCCGGACCGAGACTCCAACTCGGGACCTTTGCGGGGCGTGGGTCGTCGTTGGGTAGCTCAGATGCTAGAGCACTTGCCCACGAAAGGCGAAGGTCCCGAGTTCGAGTCTCGGTCCGGCACACAGTCTTAATCCTCCAGCATGTTTCATCACTGGTGATCTGGCAGCTCTCGAAGAACTAAATTGGAATGAAATCTAGACCTTCGCTGCTTACAGGCGTTGATAAATATTAACGGGGACTGTTGAAAAATGTGTGTCCCGACCCGGGCTCGAACCCGGGACCTCCTGCTTACATGGCAGACGCTCTATCCGACTGAGGCATCGAGTACACAGTCCCTGCGAGTGCAGAGAGTTGTCTCTGGCACGCTCCCCGTGAGACCCACACTTTCCAACTTACTGCCCACACACTACATTTGTAGTGCCGCTGCCCACCATACTCGCGGCAGTCAATCTGCCGATTCCCGTAATAGTTTCGGGCAATTTTGAGTGCATCCGCACTGTAGACTATCGTTGTCCGGTAAGCCTTACCCGTATGAATCTCTGTGTCCTCGGTGGCTCACTCGGATAAAGCGTCTACCATGTAAGCATTAGATCTCGAGTTCGAGTCCCTGTTCGGACACACATTTTCAAGTGTCCCGTTGATATCTATCAACGCCTGTAAGCAGATAATGATGTGGATTTCATTGTAATTTCACTGTTCGAAAGCTGAAAGATCACCAATGGTATTTGTTCTTTCGGACATGTCTGCAAGAACAGATACCAACTTCATATACCATCTTCAGTGTGAATTCACTCACATTGCTCAAAGTCTTACGTGAATCGGTAGATTGACTGCCGCGAGTGATGAGTATAGTGGGCAGGGTCAGTGAAAATGTAGTGTGTGGACAGTAAGCTGGAAATGTGAGTCTCACGGGGAGCGTGCCACAGACAATTCCCTGCACTCGCAGGGACTGTGTACTCGATGCCTCAGTCGGATAGAGCGCCTGCCATGTAAGCAGGAGGTCCCGGGTTCGATTGCCGGTGGGGGCACACATCCTTCAACTGTCCCCGTTGATATTTATCAACGCCTCTAAGCAGCGAAAGATCTAGATTTGATTATAATTTTCTTCTACATGTTGTATACTAACGATCTTGTAGTAGCCTCATGCCATTCTCAGTTGATGCTGTTACCTGCCGGTGTTTCAAAGAGGAAAACGAAAAATTGCTCAACCAAGAGTAGGACACGCGCACCAGGGTTCCGTCCAAACGTACATGCACTTCATCCGTCCTGGAAATTCAGAATCTCAACGATTGCGTTTTCGCCGGCCGAGTGACCGAGCGGTTCTGGGCGCTACTGTCTGGAACCGCACGACCGTTACGGTAGCAGGTTCGAATCCTGCCTCGGGCATGGATGTGTGTGATGTCCTTACGTTAGTTAGGTTTAAGTAGTTCTAACTTCTAGGGGACTGATGACCTTAGAAGTTAAGTCCCATAGTGCTCAGAGCCATTTCATTACGTTTTCAGTATACACTGAAGCGCCAAAGAAACTGATACAAGCATGCGTATTGAGAGATATGTAAACAGGCTGAATACGTCGCTGCGGTCGGCAACGCCTATATCAGACAACAAGCGTCTGGCGCTGTTGTTACATCGGTTGCTGCTGCTACAATGGCAGGTTGTCAAGATTTAAGTGAGTTTGAACGTGGTGTTATAGTCGGTGCACGAGCGATGGGACACAGCATCTAAGACATAACGATAAAGTGGGGATTTTCCCGTACGACGATTTCACGAGTGTACCGTGAATATCAGGATTCCGGTAAAACATCAAACCTCCGATATCACTGCGGCCGGAAAAAGATCCTGCAAGCACGGGACCGACGAATACTAAAGAGAATCGTTCAACGTGACACAAGTGCTACCTTTCTTCTGCAAATTGCTGCAGATTTCAATGCTGATCCATCAACAAGTGTCAATGTGCGAACCATTCAGCGAAACATTATCCATGTGGGCTTTCAGAGCCGAAGACCCACTCGTGTACCGTTGATGACTGCACGACACAGAGCTTTGCGCCTCGCCTGGGCCCGTCAACACCGACATTGGACTGTTGACGACCGGAAACGTGTTGCCTGGTCGGACGAGTCTCGTTTCAAATTGTATCGAGCGGATGGGCGTGTACGGGTATGGAGACAATCTCACGAATCCACGCACGCTACATGTTTCCAGGGGACTGTTCAAGCTGGTGGACGCTCTTGAATAGCGTGGGGCGTGTGGAGTTGGATACGTCTACGTACGACTCTGGCAGGTGAGATGTACGTAAGCATCCTGTGTGATCTAGAATGAAATTTTCACTCTATAGCGGAGTCTGCGCTGATATGAAAGTTCCTGGCAGATTAAAACTGTGTGCCGGACCGAGACTCGAACTCGGGAACTTTGCCTTTCGCGGGCAAGTGCTCTACCGACTGAGCTACCCAAGCACGACTCACGCCCCGTCCTCACAGCTTCACTTCTGCCAGTATCTCGTCTCCTACCTTCCAAACTTTACAGAAGCTCTCCTGCCAACCTTGCAGAACTAGCACTCCTGAAAGAAAGGATACTGCGGAGCTCACTTGGTAGAGCTCAGTCGGTAGAGCACTTTCCCGCGAAAGGCAAAGGTCCCGAGTTCGAGTCTCGGTCCGTGACACAGTTTTAATCTACCAGGAAGTTTCATCCTATCTCATCACCTGCATCCATTCATGTCCATTGTGCATTTAGACGGACTTGTGCAATTCCAGCACGACAATGCGACACCCCAGACGTCATAAATTCCTATAGAGTGGCTCTAGGGGCACTCTTCTGAGTTTAAACACTTCCGATGGTCACCAAACTCTCCAGACACGAACATTGTTGAGCATATATGGGATGACTTGCAACGTGCTGTTCAGAATAGATCCCCACCCCCTCGTACGGGTTTATGGACAGTCCTAAATACCAGGATTCATGGTGTCAGTTCCTTCCAGCACTACTTCAGATATTAGTCTAGTCCATGTCACGTAGTGTTGTTGCACTTCTGCCTGCTCCCAGGGGCCATACATGATATTAGGCAAATGTACCACTCTCTTTGGGTCTTCAGTGCTTCAGTGCAGATACTGGCATTGCGGGAATTGCAAGACTGTATAAAAATCTCTACATTAGTTCGCAGACTAACCCAGACAGACAAATAGAAGCGAACAGTAGACTTCAGGGTGTATTTGTAGAGATAGAAGATTTAATAAAACTATTTTAGTCGCCTTCTAAAACATGACAACAACTTACATTTTATGTTAGCATGCAGTAACGCCACTATTATGATTTCAACAGAAGATGAATACAATGTATCTTCTAATTGCAAAAAGATATTTTTCGTATTGTAAGTACAATTCAACAATTTTCACATTTTTTTCTCAGTTTGCTTCTACTGAAAACCTTGCTTCTTTCCAGATCTCATGATTCTAGGTCAATGGGAAGTCCCCTATGGGCTTTGATGAGTGAGTTTCCAAGTATCAAAATGTATGACATAAGTGGTCTAATCTTTTGACTCCATAGCCGTGGAAGCAGAAATATTTTATACCGCCAAGGCACCATGTAAGTAACATAAATTTGAATATGATACGCCAAGATGTTTACGTGAAAAGGGGTCTTCGCAAGTTTACAGACAAACAGAGGAATGAAAAGCGACAAACATTTGTTTGTCTGGTATAATTACAGGTCACCAACTGCCGAATTTTTTCGCTTTACTTGTACTGTAAAACCTTTCTTCTTGGCAACTTTTCCGTTTCTAGTTCAAAGGGAAGTGCATTATAATTTTTCGTGAGTGAAATTTCTAGTATCAAAATGTGTGACATAAATGGCCGTATCTTTTGACTGAAGTGGTTAAGAAGCTTTATGTTTTTTTCTCCTCCAAGCGGCCGTAGATATTAATATGTGACATAAATTCGAACTTCGTACGTCTACCCGTTCACGGGGAAAAGGTTCTGTACAGTCGGACAGACGGACACTGAACCGCCTTGCCACGGTTCGCTGGCTCTTCCCCCGTCGGAGGTTAGAGTCCTCCCTGAGCGTGGACGTGTGTGTTGTCCTTAGCGTTAACTTAGCGTAAGTAGTGAGTAAGGCTAGGGCAGTTTCGACCCATAGGAACTTACTTTCCAGATTTGCAGAGAGACATACAGGGAAACGGACAACAAAGCGATCCTGTACAAGTTCCGTTGTTACAGACTTAAGGGTGATACGGCAGCCGGCCGGTACCGTTGGGCCTTCCAAGGCCTCTTCGGACGGAGTTCAGTTTAGTTTTAAGTCACGAAACCCTAAAAACACATTTCAGTTGCTTAGTACAGAGACACTATAGAAGATAGAAACACGTCGCGCATGTTACTGCCAGGCACTTAAATGTGATTTTCGGAGTGTCTCTGTAGACCTAGGTGATAGGGGAAGATTCAAAGTTCTGACATAGCTGCGGTGTTTTTTTGTAACAACTGGGTGACTGCACCACAAGAGAAATCATTTTGTGTCTTCGAATTTTCGGTAAGTCTATCCATTGTTCGAGTGTAACGCGCATTCCATTCAGCTAGAAGCCGCCTCTCACAAGGAGATTTATGTCTGGCATACAGAATTCTTGAAAGCTGGTTGCATATGTCGCGCATATGGAGACAACTGGTCGGCCACGCACGGCCGATCACAATGTCGAGAGTAACCGAGGTGCGTTCACACGGAGACCTCGTAAGTGCACAAGACTGGTAGGCCAGCAACTCAAAGAGCGGCGTGGCGTGTTCTGAAACGACGCCTCCGTATGAATCCCCACAAGTTGCAGTTACTGCAATAACTGCGTCACGGCGACCGTAACACAGTGCACAAATTTTACATTTCAGTTCTCCAGGAGATCGCAGCAGACACTTTTTCCGAAAACATGAAACGTATTCGTATTTGGGAATATGGACAACCGTCAGCAGTATAATCTGCGGACACCAGGCAAGGAACATTCAAGTAAAATACTTCCCCTGTAGGGGAATATACACAATGGATTCAGAATGAGATTTTCACTCTGCAGCGGAGTGTGCGTTCATATGAAACTTCCTGGCAGATTAAAACTGTCTGCCGGACCGAGACTCGAACTCGGGACCTTTGCCTTTAGAGCCATCCATCCAGCTCAGGTGGTAGAGCACTTGCCTCTAAAGGCAAAGGTCCCGAGTTCGAGTCTCGGTCCCGCACACAGTTTTAATCTGCCAGGAAGTTTCATACATACTGGATATACGAGTACAGGTTGTAGACACACGGTTGAAGACATAGCCTGATGGTACGCCGGCACGGTAGCTCAGCGTGTTCGGTCAGAGCGTCAGCTGTTTTCTGTAATAATAAAAAAAAAAACCCTGAACTTGAACGAGTGTCATCGGTCGTCCGCCGCGAACAAATACAAGAAGAAATATCGCACAAAGAATGGTAAGGCTATCGCTCGCGATAAGCGGGAAATTCGGGTTCAAGTCCCGGCCCGGCACAAACTTCCACTGACGTCATTGAGTAACACAGGCACTGCAGTATCGTACTTCTTCCGAATGTCTCATGTCTTCGGAAGAATCGAAGTTTCATCTATTGGGTAAAGTAAACCGCCATAATGTAAGAATTTCGGGGTCACAAAGTCCTGGCGCCTTTGTCGAAGATAAAAACTCAACAAAATTGAATGTGTTTTGCGCTGCTTTTGCTTACGTGTCTCATGGACCTTTTATTTTTTTTGCGGAGGAAACTGTGACTGAAGTGCCATGTGTGCACATAACAGAAAACTAGTTGAGGAAACTACATTACGAAGATTTCAGTGATTTAATTTTTGTGCATGACGCAGCTCAGCCTCATGATCGTCCTGGGGTAGGGTGTTATCTTAACAACACCATTCCACGACGTTCGGTTTGAAGCTGCGCACAACAAGTCTGCTGCGTTTTATTGGCAGGACACTTGGAAAATGTAACAGACCTACTAAGGAGACTGCCTACACTACACTTGTCCCTCCTCTTTTAGAGTACTGCTGGGTGGTGTGGGTTCCTTACCAGACAGGACTGACGGAGTACATCGAAAAAGTTCAAAGAAAGGCAGCACGTTTTGTGTCGTCGCGAAATAGGGGAGAGAGTGTCACAGAAGTGATACAGGATTTGGGTTGGAAATCGTTAAAAGAAAGGCGTTTTTCGTTGCGACGGGATCTTCTCACGAAATTCCAAACACCAACATTCTCCTCCGAATGCGAAAATATTTTGTTGACACCGACCTACATAGGGCGGAACGATCACCACGATAAAATAAGGGAAATCAGAGCTCGTACGGAAAGATATAGGTGTTCATTCTTTCCGCGCGCTATACGAGATTGGAATAATAGAGAATTGTGAAGGTGGTTCGATGAACCCTCTGCCAGGCACTTAAATGTGATTTGCAGAGTATCCATGTAGATGTAGATGTAGATGTAGAAGTTGTTGTTCATTGCTTTTGGCCTATGAGGTCACCAGACCTCACGCACCGCTATATTTCTCCTGTGGACACAGAGTCTCTATCCCACCTGCAGCAGGTACTCTTAAAGAGCTGAGAAATCCAACCGTTTAAGCTGTCTATTCAATAAACACGGACTCTTTCATTCGTCTGTCGAATGAAAAGAACTACCGTTTCGATGTTTCTCGCGCAACTCACGGTGCACCTGTTGAGTTTATGGTGTAGTATCTGTGCGAACATAAAACTTACTGCATCCAGTGGCATGCGTAATTGTGTTCCTATCTTTCATAGTTTATCTGCAATAGACAATTGAAATCTGTTCTTTCTTTTTCAATCACCCTGTACAATACGACTTTTTCAGTCCTGGGTCCTCTGACTGGGTTTGATACGATCCACTAGGAATTCCTTTCCTATGCTAATCTCTTCACCTCACAATACCTCTTCGACCCTACGTGCTAATTACTTCTTGGATGTACATGGTGGTTATACACTATGTGCTCAAAAGTATCCGGACACCTGGCTGAAAATGACTCACAAGTTCGTGGCGCCCTCCATCGGTAATGTTGGAATTAAATACAGCATCGGCCCGCCCTCAGTCTTGATGACAGCTTCCACTCTCGCAGGCATACGTTCAGTCAGGTGTTGGAAGATTTTTTTGGGAATGACAGCTCATTCTTCACGGAGTGCTGCACTGAGGAGAGGTTCCAAAACATCCCAGATGTGTTCTATAGCATTCAGGTCAGGACTCTGTGCACGCCAGACCATTACAGGGATATTATTGTCGTGTAACCACTCCGCCACAGGCCGTGCATTATGAACAGGTGCTCGTTTGTGTTGAAAGATGCAATCGCCATCCCTGAATTGCTCTTCAACAGTGGGAAGCAAGAAGGTGCTTAAAACATCAATGTAGGCCTGTGCTGTGATAGTGCCACGCAAAACAACAAGGGGTGCGAGCCCCCTCCATGAAGAACACTACCACACCATTACACCACCGTCTCCGAATGTTACTGTTGGCACTACGCACGCCGGCAGATGACGTTCACCGGGCATTCGCCAAAGCCACATCCTGCCATCGGATCGCCACATTGTGTATCGTGATTCTTCACTCCACACAACGTTTTTATACTCTTGAGATTTCGAATGTTTACACTCCTTACAACAAGCGAGGCGTCGTTTGGCACTTACCGACATGAAGTTGGCTTATTAGCAGCCGCTCGACCATGAAATCCAAGTTTTCTCACCTCCCGTCTAAGTGTCGTAGTACTTGCAGTGGATACTGATGCAGTTTGGAATTCCTGTGTGGTGGTCTGGATAGATGTCTCCCTATCACACATTACGACACTCTTCAACTATCGGCGGTCTCTGTCAGTCAACAGACGAGGTCGGCCTGTACGATTTTGTGCTGTACGCGTCACTTCACGTTTTCATTTCACTATCATATCAGAAACAGTGGACCTAGGAATGTGTAGAAGTGTGAAAATCTCGCGTACAGACGTATGACACAAGTGACACCCTATCACGTGGCCACGTTCGAAGTCCGTGAGTTCCGCGGATAGCCCCATTCTGCTCTCTCACGATGTCTAATGGCTACTGAGTTTGCTAAAATGAAATACCTGGCAGTTGCCCACAATGCGCCTAAAATGAAGAACGTATGTCTTTGGGGGTGTCCGGATGCTTTTGATCACATAGTGTTATTAAATGACGGCTACTGGGGAGGGTTCCCATTACAACCGACTGATCGTTGAACAATGAAACTCCGTGCAAACATTTTGAAGGACAAGTGGAAGAGAAGTAACGGATAAACCTCTGTAGGAAACAAATTTTTGTTTCCACATGAGAGGGTAATACTTGTTATTGCGTACCGTGTTGACGTTCGAGGTTACAAACGTTGCTCAATGAGACGCCCATCTGCAACCACGACAGTCTGGAACCGCTCTAGAGATTGCTTTACTGTTGCCCGAAACATCTCACAAACGATGTTGGCTACCGCCTTTGCTATGCCCATCTTCAACATCCAATGCATGTCCCGTTGATAAACAGTGTTCTTCGCCTAACCATACATCAGAAATTATAGGTTCGCTGGCCGGGCTGGCCGAGCGGTTCTAGGCGCTGCAGTCTGGAATCGCGCGACCGCTACGATCGCAGGTTCGAATCCGGCCTCGGGCATGGATGTGTGTGATCTCCTTAGGTTAGTTAGGTTGAAGTAGTTCTAAGTTCTAGGGGACTGATGACCTGAGAAGTTAAGTCCCATAGTGCTCAGAGCCATTTCAACCATTTTTTTCATACAGGTTCATATCCAGCGACCTTGGTGCCCATGCAGTTTGGAACTATCGCTAATGATAAGCTTTTCTCCACGTTTGTTACGGAGAAACCGAGTGACGTCAGCGTGAGGTAGACTTTCAACATGCACCAAAACATTTGACTCCAAAGCATCTCTTTCCCGTAGGGCAGGGATCATACGTTGGCGAAGCGGGTCACTGTAACGAGCGCCCTTCACGCTGTATGTCCTTCGCCCTTGAGATCCGAGTTCCTCAAAGCAGACTGGACCAGTCATGAACTGTGCCGTGAAACCACACCACACAGACACGTGTCCACTATGCAAAGAAACTTCGCGAACGTTCATTGCTGGGAAGATCCTCAAACGCGGCAACTGTGAGGGTTCAGTGTCCCGTGGAGCGTAAAAGATGCTTCACTACTCCACAAAATGTCCCAACTCAACCACTGCCAGAAATCTAAGGACTGTGCATGGACAGGGAGAGAGAACATGGGTGCTGGATTCTGCTTACGATGACAACATACATGTGGTTGAGCGGTCAGCGCTTGTAATTGGGCATCCAGAGATGCAGTTAAATGCAGGACGAGAAATTAGGTAAAGTAAAGACAATAGATTTCACAATACGGTGTACAAAGGGCGCGCCTAGGGCTAGAAGTTGCCAGGTTTAGGCCAGTCTAGGAGGAGGAACATGTAATTGAAATGGGCAACGGATGGGGAGGCGGCTCGTGTTAACTTACATTGGTCGTCGGTGATGGAACGCTGAGCCGGAGGCTCTGCCTCCCAAGAGAGACGTATATTCTGCTCGAGGTGTGGATCACAACAGAGAGAGAGAGAGGCCATACACGTGACCTGTATCCCACGCACGCTATTGGTTAAAACCGATGGCGTGAATTCACTAGCAGTTTCAGCAGAGGGCTCAAGGCGTCTATTGTCAGCACCTTTAGCTGGACAGAATTGGCTTGGTTCTGAAAGACAGCCAACTTGTGTCACGTAGTCACAGCGAAAGTTGCTTTTGGAGAAAACTTGTAAAGATTTGACTGGGGCCTTTTAAATAAATTTCTTAGACCAATTGCCTAAAATATTTCTGGACTGGCTACCACCCTGTACAGAGCAAAGTCTACTTCAGTGTTTGCGTCGCGCGGCAAAGGATGGTGACTAATGTGAAGTTTGTATGGTGGTTGTTGTTGTTGTGGTCCTGAGACTGGTTTGACTGAGCTCTCCATGCTACTCTATCCTGTGCAAGTTTCTTCATCTCCCAGTAACTTCTGCAACCTACATCCTTCTCAATCTGCTTAGTGTATTCAGCTCTTGGTCTCCCTCTACGATTTTTACCCTCCACGCTGCCCTTCAATACTAAATTGCTGATTCCTTGATGCCTCAGAAAATGTCCTACCAACCGGTGTCTTCTTCTAGTCAAGTTGTGCCACAAACTCCTCTTCTCCCTAATTATATTCAATACCTCCTCATTATGTGATCTACCCATCTAATCTTCAGCATTCTTCTGTAGCACCACATTTCGAAAGCTTCTATTCTTTTCTTGTCTAAACTATTTATCGTGCATGTTTCACTTCCATACATGGCTGCACTCCATACAAATACTTTCAGAAACGACTTCCTGACACTTAAATCTATACTCGATGTTAACAAATTTCTCTTCTTCAGAAACGCTTTCCTTGCCATTTCCAGTCTACATTTTATATCCTCTCTACTTCGACCATCATCAGTTATTTTGCTCTCCAAATAGCAGAACTCCTTTACTACTTTAAGTGTCTCATTTTCTAATCTAATTCCCTCAGCATCACCCGACTTAATTCGACTACATTCCATTATCCTCGGTTTGCTTTTGTTGATGTTCATCTTATATCATCCATTCAAGACACTGTCCAATCCGTTCAACTGCTCTTCCAAGTTCTTTGCTGTCTCTGACAGAATTGGAATGTCATCGGCGAACCTCAAAGTTTTTATTTCTTCTCCATGGATTTGAATACCTACTCCGAATTTTTCTTTTGTTCCCTTTACTGTTTGCTCAATATACAGATTGAATAACATCGGGCAGAGGCTACAACCCCTCCCTTCCGAACAACCAACCTCACTCCCTTCCCAACCACTGCTTCCCTTTCATGCCCCTCGACTCTTGTAACTGCCATCTGGTTTTCGTACAAATTGTAAATAGCCTTTCGCTCCCTCTATTTTACCCCTGCCACCTTCAGAATTTGAAAGAGAGTATAACAGTCAACATTGTCAAAACTTTCTCTAAGTCTACAAATGCTAGAAACGTAGGTTTGCCGTTCCTTAATCTTTCTTCTAAGATAAGTCGTAGGGTCAGTATTGCTTCACGAGTTCCAGCATTTCTACGGAACCCAAACTGATCTTCCCCGAGGTCGGCTTCTACCAGTTTTTCCATTCGTCTGTAAAGAATTCGTGTTAGTATTTTGCAGCTGTGGCTTATTAAAGTGATTGTTCAGTAATTTTGACATCTGTCAACACCTGCAATCTTTGGGATTGGAATTATTATATTCTTTTTGAAGTCTGAGGAAATTTCGCCTGTCTCATACATCTTGCTCACCAGATGGTAGACTTGCTCTCCCAAAGCTGTCAGGAGTTCTATTGGGATGTTGTCTACTCCTGGGGCCTTGCTTCGACTTACGTCTTTCAGTGCTTGTCAAATTCTTCACGCAGTATCGTTTCTCCCATTTCATCTTCATCTACATCATCTTCCATTTCCATAATATTGTCCTCAAGAACATCGCCCCTGTATAGCGCCCCTATATACTCCTTCCACATTCCTACTTTCCCTTCTTTGCTTAAAACTAGGTTTCCATCTGAGCTCTTGATGTTCATGCAAGTGTTTCTCTTTTCACCAAAGGTCTCTTTAATTTTCCTGTAGGCAGTATCTATCTTACCCCCCGTGAGATAAGCCTCTACATCCTTACATTTGTCCTCTAGCCATCCCTGCTTAGCCATTTTGCACTTCCTGTCGATCTCATTTTTGAGACGTTTGTATTCCTTTTTGCCTGTTTCACTTACTGCATTTTTGTATTTTCTCCTTTCATCAATTAAATTCAGTATCTCCCTTGTTACACAAGGATTTCTACTAGCCCTCGTCTTTTTACCTACTTGATCCTCTGCTGCCTTCACTACTTCATCCCTCAGAGCTACCCATCCTTCCTCTACTGTATTTCTTTCCCTCATTCTTGTCAATTGTTCCCATGTGGTCTCCCTGAAACTGTGTACAACCTCTGGTTCTTTCAGTTTATCCAGGCCCCATCTCCTTAAATTCCTACCTTTTTGCAGTTTTTTCAGTTTTAATCTACAGGTCATAACCAATAGATTGTGGTCAGAGTCCACATCTGCCCCTGGAAATGTCTTACAGTTTAAAACCTGGTTCCTAAAGCTCTGTCTTACCATTATATAATCTGTGTGAAACCTACTAGTATCTCCAGGCGTCTTCCATGTACACAACCTTCTTTTATGATTCTTGAACCAAGTGTTAGCTATGATTAAGTTATGCTCTGTGCAAAATTCTACCAGGCGGCTTCCTCTTTCATTTCTTACCCCGAATCCATATTCGCCTACTACGTTTCCTTCTCTCCCTTTTCCTACTACCGAATTCCAGTCACCCATGACTATTACATTTTCGTCTCCCTTCACTACCTGAATAATCTTTTATCTCATCATTCATTTCATCAATTTCTTCATCATCTGCAGAGCTAGTTGGCGTGTGACCAAAAGTCTTGTTCCTCCTGCCACCGAACTTCACTAATTCCCACTATATCTAACTATAACCTATCCATCTCCCTTTTTCAAATTTTCTAACCTACCTGCCCGATTAAGGGATCTGACATTCCACGCTCTGATCCGTAGAACGCCAGTTTTCTTTCTCCTGATAACGACGTCCTCTTGAGTAGTCCCCGCCCGGGGATCCGCATGGGGGACTATTGTACCTCCGGAATATTTTACACAAGAGGACGCCATCATCATTTAATTTCAGTAAAGCTTCATGCCCTCGGGAATTATTAACTCCCATCTGTATATCTTTTTATTTCATAGGAATGTTCTGAATGTAACAAATTAATTTGTGATGTGAATTGCAACGACCTTTTCGACTTCATCAAGATCTATCGCGAAGCCGGCCGCGGTGGTCTATCGGTTCTAGGCGCTCAGTCCGGAACCGCGCGACTGCTATGGTCGCAGGTTCGAATCCTGCCTCGGGCATGGATGTGTGTGATATCCTTAGGTTAGTTAGGTTTAAGTAGTTCTAAGTTCTAGGGGACTGATGACCTCAGAAGTTAAGTCCCATAGTGCTCAGAGCCATTTGAACCATTTTTTTTCTATCGCGAAAAATGAGCCAAGAAACATGTAATTAAATAGCTAACGAACCAAGAAAGTAACTAAGACATATCGCAACCGTGGTACTGGAAGAAGGGGGCCCGTTAAGTCAGTGCGTCAGTGAGAGAAAAAACATACGCTCTCAGAAAACAAAATAGGATCAGTAAAGGCAACACTACATAACTTCACGTCACTTTAGCTGTGCTCGCATGCAAGTGCTGGTGGAGAAAGACGTGAGACTCATCACCGTGGTCTTGTATGACGACATATGGTTAAGAGAAGAACACATGTTCATTTCAACATTTTTGTTAAGAATCGCCGCGCGGGATTAGCCGAGCGGTCTCAGGCGCCGCAGTCATGGACTGTGCGGCTGGTCCCGACGGAGGTTCGAGTCCTCCATCGGGCATGGGTGTGTGTGTTTGTCCATAGGATAATTTAGGTTAAGTAGTGTGTAAGCTTAGGGACTGATGACATTAGCAGTTAACTCCCATAAGGTTTCACACACACATTTTGTTAAGAATCACCAATACTATCGCCCCTCAAAGACGTACCCGCCTCCGGACTCACCACATATTTGCTTGGGATACGATATAACAGCTCCACCTCTAACTTACCTACAGGGTGTCACAAAAAGGTACGGCCAAACTTTCAGGGAACATTTCTCACACACAAATAAAGAAAATATGTTATGTCGACATGTGTCCGGAAACGCTTAATTTCCGTGTTAGAGCTCATTTTAGTTTCGTCTACCTCGATTCACCGCCAGTTGGCCCAATTGAAGGATGGTAATGTTGACTTCGGTGCTTGTGTTGACATGCGACTCATTGCTCTACAGTACTAGCATCGAGCACATCAATACGTACCATCAACAGGTTCGTGTTCATCACAAACGTGGTTTTGCAGTCAGTGCAATGTTTACAAATGCGGATTTGGCAGATGCCCATTTGATGTATGGATTAGCACGGGGCAGTAGCCGTGGCGCGGTACGTTTGTATCGACACAGATCTCCAGAACGAAGGTGTCCCGACAGGAAGACGTTCGAAGCAATCGATCGGCGTCTTAAGGAGCACGGAACATTCCAGCCTATGACTCGCGACTGGGGAAGACCTAGAACGACGAGAACACCTGCAATGGACGAGGCAATTCTTCGTGCAGTTGACGATAACCCTAATGTCAGCGTCAGAGAAGTTGCTGCTCTACAACAGTCACCACGTCACTGTATGGAGAGTGCTACGGGAGAACCATTTGTTTCCGTACCGTGTACAGCGTGTGCAGGCACTATCAGCAGCTGATTGGCCTCCACGGGTACACTTCTGCGAATGGTTCATCCGACAAAGTGTCAATCCTCCATTCAGTGCAAATGTTCTCTTTACGGATGAGGCTTTATTCCAACGTGATCAAATTGTAAATTTTCACAATCAACATGTGTGGGCAGACGAGAATGCGTACGCAATTGTGGAATCACGTCATCGACACAGATTTTCTGTGAACGTTTGGGCAGGCAGTGTTGGTGATGTCGGGATTGGGCCCCATGTTCTTCCACCTACGCTCAATGGAGCACGTTATCATGATTTCTTACGGGATACTCTATCTGTGCTGCTAGAACATGTGGCTTTACAAGTACGACACAACATGTGGTTCGTGCACGATGGAGCTCCTGCACATTTCAGTCGAAGTGTTCGTACGCTTCTCAACAACAGATTCGGTGACCGGTGGATTGGTAGAGGCAGACCAATTCCGTGGCCTCCACTCACTCCTGACCTCAACCCTCTTGACTTTCATTTATGGGGGCATTTGAAAGCTCTCGTCTACGCAACCCCGGTACCAAATGTAGAGACTCTTCGTGCTCGTATTGTGGACGGCTGTGATACAATACGCCATTCTCCAGGGCTGCATCAGCGCTTCCATGCGACGGAGGGTGGATGCACGTATCCTCGCTAACGGAGGACATTTTGAACATTTCCTGTAAGGAAGTGTTTGAAGTCACGCTGGTACGTTCTGTTGCTGTGTGTTTCCATTCCATAATTAATGTGATTTGAAGGGAAGTAATAAAATGAGCTCCAACATGGAAAGTAATCGTTTCCGGACACATGTCCACATAACATATTTTGTTTGAGGAATGTTTGCTGAAAGTTTGGCCGTACCTTTTTGTAATACACTGTATAACTGGAAATATCTTATTGGAATGTTGTATTCGCATTAGTCTCTAGTACCACATCCTGATACGTACTGTTCCGGCAGGAACTACCTGTTGGTACTTCGCTTATTGCACGAATGGAATAGTATAGAGAAAAGGCTGGAACTGACTTCCACAACGCACTGTAAATTATCTTCCGCAGAATAAACGGAGATTTACATGTGTACAACTGCTAGATCTACGACGAGAGCTCGAAAGGCCATCCATCAGTGTCACTGAGAACTACGCCATCTGACAGGACTCGTTGCGTTGTGTAGCGGAAGTCCCCGGCGTTGTTCGTTCATACGCTGGACGAGTAAATAGAAGACAGCTGTCGCACTGGAGTGACGGGGCAGCTGCCGTAACCGGCTGATGGAATGACGTACGTGTCAAGCTTCGAGCTCCTCACTCACACCCTGAGTGTCAGATATTTTAGGCGCGGGCGAAATACATGTCGGACAGATCATTCGCTGCCATCCATCTTTGGCGGACAACACCGACTGTGTGTGGAGAGGTAAAGTGCGACATCTACATGTGTACTCTGCAAGACTCCTTTCGATGTCAGGTTCAATTATGATTGATTGCTGCTCTATTCGCACCCGGCACGGTGGCGCAGTTGTTAGCACACTGGAGTCGCATTCGGGGGGACGACGGTTCAAACCCGCGTCCTGCCATCCAGATTTACTTTTTCCGTGATTTCCATACATCCAGCCAAATGCGGGGGTGCGCTCCGTCTCTAATGACTTCGATGTCGACGGGACGTTAAATCCAGCCTTCCTTCCTTTTTCCTTTTGTTCCATTCACGAACAGTACACAGGTATACGGCAGATGCTAAGACTCCGTCTCACCTCCAATTTCTTTTATTCTTCCGCGTCATCTTATGGGACGTGTATTCATCAAGAACATTAACACATTTATTCACACTATGTGAACGTCGAAGTAGTTGCCAGGGAGTAACTGATGAAATCAAAATGAAATTGCTTTCAACAAATGGGAATTTTGTTCCCAAAAGTTTTTTTTTATTTTTTTTTAAGCAGAAAGCACCCTCTAAATAACAAGTTACAGTTTATTCAGAGACAAAAAGAAACAAATTTTGGAGTGTATGAGCTTTCGGGCTGAGAACCATGCCGCTCCGTTTTGACACGGCCATAGTCACGACCTCTCACAACAACCTATGAAAGACTACACAGGTGCAAATCTGCAATACACCAGATTACATTAAGTAAAATTCTTAACAATTCACACAATCACACAAACTATGTACCCTGTAGGAGGAATGGAAATGGTACAAAACACTAAAATTAAAAGATTAACTTGCTACCAACGGTACAACTTGATTTTAACTTCTAAGAAAAGTCTTGCGGCGAAAGGGTGGCAACTTCATATACTAAAATGACCATTTAAATAAAAGCCCATGAAATGCAACCTTATATAAAATTATACAAGGTTGGCCAAACATGCTCTACAGTACACATATACCGCCTCTCAAGATGATAGGCAAGATAAAAACATATTTCAGGAAATCGGTCGTTACACTTCAAGCAATGAATTCGTTAACACTCTGAATACGACAAACGTGACAGAGGCAGCTATTAACGTATGGGAGATTGACAGGTAGATTGTCGAACAACCCGAACCGCAGGTTGCTCTAACCCGCCCCTACTCCACAAGGGAAAAACGGAGCACCCAATTCATAAATACCCATCTTCCCGAGGGTAGGTAAACGGAGAAGAATGATGGGACGACCCCAAAACAAAGCGGCTGCTGACCTCACCAAGAAAACAAGTAGAATTTAATAAGTAAATGAAACAACATATCACGAATCAGTTAACTTCTAATGAACTGCGATGTCTGGAGAAGACCTGGCGCAGCACCCCCAAATCGCTCTCCCGAACCGTCCGCTGCCAGCCGCTTCAACGGACGCAGGAAGGCGCGCCGATCTCCCGTCTCACGGCGTCGCAGCTCGCGCCGGCCAGACCGACGTCGTGGGTTGACCCCTGTTGCTCTCGTGTCGGCCGCGAAGCCACCACCCCTCGCTATACGGCGCGGCCCACTGGACTCACGTGGCGACCTCACACGCGCCGACGCTCGAGGCGGGCAAGTCATCTCGTGTGTCAGTGCGCGACAGACCAACCGATCGACCCAACCGCCAATGACCGTTGCCTGAACAAACTCGAGCAGACTGGCGGCCTAACGCGCAGACTCAGATGAAGGAACGTAGCCCCGACCGGGCGACCACTCGCTGAGTTCTCTTACTGCGCCACAAATTCGGACGAGAGGCAGACTAGCAAGCTGGGGACGACAGACTGACCCTAGACCGACCGCAGACTGACCGCACACTGACCCCACACTGACTCCAGACTGACTCCAGACTGACTGACCGACCAACTGACCGACTGGCGAGCTCATAGCGCCCCTTAAATGCACGTGAACAGGCAACCTTTCCCCTTTCCCACCAGAGGGAGACACCAGAGCTGCGATTGCCGGAGCGGCGCCACCGCCTGAAACGGAGGTCGACTGCGTCACACTACGCGCTGCGGCTCGCTTCTCAAAACAGCAGTTTTTTTACCACGTGTCACGTATCTTGTTGTAATTTCAAGTGTAAACTCCTCTGTGATATACAGCTCAACTCTTGTAAAGTATTCCTTACCATCCAGCAGTTATCTGCGTTCCACACAGAGTCTCAGTATCGATACGGAGGAAACGCCAGAGATAGCCGGACTTCATCCTCCAAGCGCAGGTTCGTCCTGCAGAGAACGGCCAGCATCACACGTGGGCCCTTCAACTGATGTGTCAGAGTTAGTAAATACCACGGCCCAGCTCTCGCCCGGCACCTGTCGCTTCTCTGTCCACGCGCCATTGCTACTAGAGCCACTGCCCTTGTCTATGTTTACGGTTTTCGGTTCGCACCACTTCCTGCACTGAGTCTTGATCTGTTCTGGGCTTTCTTTCTGGCTCGCCGTTCACTTCACGAACTCACCCATCATCGGCCACAGGGACAACTTGTTAGTTCCACCAGTGCCTGCATCGCTTTCAGTGTGAGTGTTCGTAAACCTCTATCTGTGCGAAGCAGGAGACAAAACATTTAACGTGTGGAAGACAAAGACGAAAACCATTTTGTATCTCGAGTGCTACGTGCGGAATGGTCTGTTCATTTATTAATCACCTATCTAGGTACTGTCCACCCCGATAGCTGAGTGGTTGCCGACACGGTAGCTCAGCGTTTTCGGTCAGAGGGTTAGCTGCCCTCTGTAATAAAAAAAACTCAGTTAATGGATCAGCGACGAACTGAAATGAGTGTCTTACAACTTCCGCCCCGATCAGATGCAACGAACCAAAACGAACAAAAAAAAAAAAAAATAGAAGGTGGTCAGCGCGGTGGTCTGTCTCGCCAAGGGGCCTGGGTTTCATTCCCGGCTGGGTCGGAGATTTTCTGCGCTCAGGGACTGGGTGTTGTGTTGTCCTCATCCATATTTCATCATCACCAGTAGAAGGCATCGGGCAACCACCACTGCAATCACTTCCCTGGACGCTCATGCGGTGGATCTCTCTGACCAGGCCCCCCCATGACAAGACCTGCCGTACGACAGAACACAAAGTTATCTAAGTACTCGGCGTTGCCCAAATGTGTATTTATTGCAGTTGCGTATTGGTCCGTCTCCTGTGTCCCCCTTTCTCTGATCGTCACCCCCCTCTGTCCATCTTCTGCATCCCCCACTCTCAGCCCATCTCATCGTTCCCCTCTCCCTATCCGTCTGCTGCTCCTCGATTCTGCCCTTCTCTT
This sequence comes from Schistocerca cancellata, assembly GCF_023864275.1. Classification (NCBI taxonomy): domain Eukaryota; kingdom Metazoa; phylum Arthropoda; class Insecta; order Orthoptera; family Acrididae; genus Schistocerca; species Schistocerca cancellata. Next base: position 15,948,877 of record NC_064637.1, read on the forward strand.
AATCCCTCCATATCTCTGCCGTATACTCCACTCCCCTCTCTCTGTAACAATCTCCTCCTCCCCACTCTCTCAGTATATCTACTCCTCCCCCTTCTCTATCCATCAGCTCCTCCTCATTGTTCATCTCCTCCACCACCATCTCATTGTTCTACTTTTCCTCCTCTTCCCTGTCTCTGTACATACCCTCCTCGCCCTCGCTCTACCCATCTCCTCCTTCTCTCTGTTGTATCCATCTCCTCCTCCTTGGTCTGTCAATCTTCATCTTCCCCCTTGTAACTCCATCACCACATTATCACCCCCACCGCAACAGGACGTCCGTGGTTCCCACCAACAGTATATGCTCCCAGATATTAAGTAACACATGTATCAGAAAACAGAAACACTGTCTGAGCAGGCCTTGGAGGCCCAACGGTACCGACCGGCCGCCTTGCCATCCTCAGCCCTTAGGTGTCACCGAATACGGATACAGCGAGGCAATGACCAGCACATTGCTGTCCCAGTCGTTGTCGGTGTTTGTGACCAGTGCCGCTACTTCCCAGTCAAGTAGTTCCTCAATTGGCCTCACAAGGGCTGAGTGCACCAACCACGCTTGCCAACAGCGCTCGGCAGACAGGCTGGTGACCCATCCAAGTACTAGCCAAGCCCGGCAGCGCTTAACTTTGGTAATCTGACTGGAACAGGTGTTACCGCTGAGGCAAGGGCGTTGGGAATTTCTCCTAATCTAGGAAACTAGGAGATTTTTTTCCCTGGCTCCGTAAATCTCACATATATTTTACCTGTATTTAATATATTCCTAACATATTTCTACACATATTTCACCAGCACCTCTAGCCATTTTACCCAGCAATTTCTTTTTCACACAGCTCAATTTTTATCACGTCATACCTCCTGTACGATGCATCGTTCAATATACAATACTGGCCATTAAAATTGCTACACCAAGAAGAAATGCAGATGATAAACGGGTATTCATTGGACAAATATCTTATACTAGAACTGACATTACATTTTCACGCAATTTGGGTGCATAGATCCTTAGAAATCACTACCCAGAACAACCACCTCTGGCCGTAATAACGGCCTTGATACGCCGGGGCATTGAGTCAAACAGAGCTTGGATGGCGTGTGCAGGTACAGCTGCCCATGCAGCTTCAACACGATGCCACAGTTCGTCATGAGTAGTGACTGGCGTATTGTGACGAGCCAGTTGCTCACCCACAATTGACCAGATGTTTTCAATTGGTGAGAGATCTGGAGAATGTACTGGCCAGGGCAGCAGTCGAACTTTTTCTGTATCCAGAAAGGCACGTACAGGACCTGCAACATGCGGTCGTGCATTATCCTGCTGAAATATAGGGTTTCGCAGGGATCGAATGAAGGCTAGAGCCACGGGTCATAACACATCTGAAATGTAACGTCCACTGTTCAAAGTGCCGTCAATGCCAACAAGAGGTGACCGAGACGTGTAACCAGTGGCACCCCATACCATCGCGACGGGTAATACGACAGTATGGCGATGACGAATACACGCTTCCAATGTCCGTCCACTGCGATATCGCCAAATACGGATGCGACCATCACGATGCTGTAAACAGAACCTGGATCCATCCGAAAAAATGACGTTTTGCCATTTGTACACCCAGGTTCATCGTTGAGTACACCATCGCAGGCGCTCCTGTTTGTGATGCAGCGTCAAGTGTAACCGCAGCCACGGTCTCCGAGCTGATAGTCAATGCTTTTGCAAACTTCGTCGAACTGTTCGTGCAGATGGTTGTTGTCTTGCAAATGTCCCCATGTGTTGACTCAGGGATGGATACGTGGCTGGACGATCCATTACAGCCGTTCGGATAAGATGCCTGTCATCTCGACTGCTAGTGATACGATGCCGTTGGGATCCAGCACGGAGTTCCGTATTACCCTCCTGAACCCACCGATTCCATATTCTGCTAACAGTCATCGGATCTCGACCAACGCGAGCAGCAACGTCGCGATACGATAAACCGCAATCGCGATAGGCCACAATCCGACGTTTATCAAAGTCGGAAACGTGATGGTACGCATTTCTCCTCCTAACACGAGGCATCACAACAACGTTTCAGCAGGCAACGCCGTAAACTGCTGGTTGTGTATGAGAAATCTGTTAGAAATTTTCCTCATGCTAATCATTTGCATATCACAGCATCTTCTTCCTGTCGGTTAAATTTCGTATCTGTAGCACGTCGTGGTGTAGCAATTTTAATGGCCAGTGGTGTATAATATTGCAGGTACATTCAGCGGCATATGTGCGTACTGCCTGCGATACGTTTTGCGGGTAAACTTACTAGTCAAGAATTAATAAATTAATACCTCACTCACGGTCCGGCAACCTGTGGCCGGCCATCCTGATTTAGATTTTCTGTGATTTCCCTAAATCGCTTCAGCCAACGCCGGGCGGGTTCCTCTGAAAGGACACGGCCGACTTCCTTCCGCATGTTTACCTAATCCTATGACATCGATGACCTCGCTGTTTGGTGTTATCCCCACCCCTCTCCTCCCCCAAATCAAGCAACCAATCATGATGTGCCGATTTTTCATGTATCTCAACTTTATTACGTCGTATATGTTGCAGTCTGTGCAGTACAATGATGAATTTTTGTAGATGCATCCATTTGTATATGTGAATATTGTCTATGAAATGTGTTGCGAACTGAATTAGTAGTAGATCAGAAATAAACTGAAACGTTATGGGAGGTGTGGCAGTTTTAATGCCTTACTAGGGGGTACCCAAAAGCTGGAATAACAATGCCGTGCGCGGAGTCGTATAGTACGCGTTTGTGCCGCTGGGCGCGTACGCCGCAACTCGTTGCTAGAGAGCAGAGCCTGTACACAGATAGAGTGGCCATAGGTGAAGTCGCCCGTGATTGGTTCATTAGCTTTGGCGCCATTTTTCTGCCAAACGTCTCTCGCGCTTCCTATGTTCGCCGTGCTTTTCAGCTGAATTGAAGTTCAGATGATTTTTGGAAACGATTAAAAGGTATTTGAATTATTGCGAGACTTGTTATGCGTTGTGCATGCATGTTCGATTTAGTTGTATATCGTTCTTTAACAGTTCGTGCATACTGGTAGCATAACAAGCTTTTCTGAAGCCAATATCTGACAGTCCGTGCTGGAAACGGAAAGTTCCTGTAATTGTTGTGCCATACTCATTCGACTTAATAGCGTCAATCTTTATTTCGTTCCGAATCAGAACACTAGGCATTATTTTGGTTTCAGTATTATTATTGCCTGACTGTTGACGCAGGCAAGTTGTAAGCACGTTTTCCGCAGTTGTCGTGGTTGCTGAAACATTATTCGTAGTAAATAATTGTAGGTACTCTCTAAGGCAGTTTTTAATAGGCCTACTTACTGCGGGGTAGAAGGAATACGGTAGTTTTCTTGTTATATTTGGTCGTTATTACAGTAGCCTACTTTAACATTACCTGATTTTTGTAATCTTTTCGCCGGCCGAAGTGGCCGAGCGGTTCTAGGCGCTACAGTGTGGAACCGCGCGACCGCTAGGGTCGCAGGTTCGAATCCTGCCTCGGGCATGGATGTGTGTGATGTCCTTAGGTTAGTTAGGTTTAAGTAGTTCTAAGTTCTAGGGGACTGATGACCTCAGCAGTTAAGTCCCATAGTGCTCAGAGCCATTTTGTAATCTTTTCGTTTGTTATCTACGAGAGGTACTCAGTATATACTGAGTATATATATATCAAAGAAAGTCGTAAGCATTTGTTTACTTGTAACATGCAAAAAGTTTGAAGACGTGACAAGAAGTACTAATACGTCTCACACTTTTTGCATGTCACAAGTAAACAACTGCTTACGTCTTTCATTCATCTGACGTAATACAGGTACGTCAAATCTTTAGCGTTATGCACTTCCGATACAAAACAAATGCATACACTATATTTTTTTATTTACGTTACTTTCACTGCAATATGTCTAGTAAACGAACTTTAAAGGAGATAAATGCAAGTAGCGAATAATTTTTACAGCCACTGTATCAATTTTTCCTGTGCTGTACGAAGTAGGCTACTGTGAGTACATTATAGCTGTAAAGAAAGGCATTTAGCGAATGATTTCGCCATATTGTCTTGTGCTTTTGATTCGGTGAGTTTGCACTCCACTACTGGCCATTCAAAAGTCCCGCCCGCAGTTTGGCAGAAAAATGGCCGCCGTATCGTCCGGTTGGCCACTCTCTCCCTACACAGGCTCTCTGCTCGTTGCCGGTTCAGTTCCGCCTGTGTTGTCGATCTGTTCACCTGCAGTCGTCGTTTTTGCTAGCGCTGTTTTGTTCTTGTTTCGCTTTTTATGGTGGCAAGTTTAAGTGAACTACGCGCAGCTGTGAAATTTTGTTTTCTACTCGGTAAAAATGCTGCCGAAACTGTGTTAATGTTGAAAACAGTTTGGCAAGATGACGCTATGGGAAAAACTCAAGTGTAGGAGTGGTTTGCTCGATTTCAAAATGGCGAAATGTCGACTGATGACAAGTATCGCTCTGGACGTCCATCAGCTGCCCAAATCGACGAAAATATTGAAAAAAAAAATTTGCAAAAACAAACATAATGTCTTATGGGATAACAGCAATCAGTGATTTTATAATGTTACTTAAAATCCGTCTTGATTGCAAATTTTTTATTCATATGACCGGTTTCGGTTCATTCAGAACCATCTTCAGATCTGTAAAGATAATGATACTAATTTACTATTTCACGGAAGCAAATCTTTTTCATCCTATCCAATCAACATCAAATGTACCAGAACGTACGTGATATTTCAGTTACAGGAGTAACCCGTCCAAATCCAGCAACTTCCACATGCTACGTCACATAAAATTGGTTGGCAGAGTGCACGTCATTTATATTAATTATAACAGTATTACCTTTTTTTTCAGAATTAAAAAACAGTAAAATTATCATTTTTATACGATCTAAAAAGCATAGGGCGAGTTATATATCCATGGTGCTGGCGTGAACTTGTTTTCCTCTACGGTCTGCTTCCGTGGTTCCCGCCATTTTGGTGTTGTGCCGCTGTCCGCTCAGTCGTCTGATGTTCATCGCCGCGGGCTGAAAATGACTTACAAGTTCGTGGCGGCGTCGATCGGTAATGCTGGAATTAAATATGGTGTTGGCCCACCCTTTGCCTTGATGACAGCTTCCATTCTCGCATGCATACGTTGCAGGTGCTGGAAGGTTTCTTGGGGAATGGCGGCCCATTCTTCACGGAGTGCTGCGCTGAGGAGAGGTTCCAAAACACCCCAAAGGTGTTCTACAGCATTCAGGTCAGGACTCTGTGAAACCCAGTCCATTACAGGAATGTTATTTCAGTGTAGCCACTCCGCCACAGGTCGTGCATTATGAAGAGGTACACGATCGTGTTGAAAGATGCAATCGCCATCCCCGAATTACTCTTCAACGGTGGGAAGCAAGGAGGTGCTGTGATAGTGCCACGCAAAACAACGAGGGGCGCCAGCCCCCTCCATGAAAAACACGACCACACCGTAACACCACCATTTTACTGTTGTCACTACAAACGCTGGCGGATGACATTCACCAGGCATGCGCCATACCGACATCCTGTCATCGGATCATCACATTGTGTACCGTGATTCATCACTCCACACAACGTTTTTCCACTGTTCAGTCGTCCAGTGTTTACGCTCCTTACACCAAGCATTTACCGGAGTGATGTGTGGCTTATGACCCGCCTCTCGACCATGAAATCCAAGTTTTTTCACCTCCCGTTTAACTGTCACAGTACTTGCAGTGGATCCTGATGCAGTTTCGAATTGCTTTGTGCTGGTCTGGATAGATGTCTGCCTATTACACATTACGACCCTCTTCAACTGTCGGCGGTTTGTGTCAGTCAACAGATGACGTCGGCCTGTATGCTTTTGTGCTGTACGTGTCCCTTCACGTTTCCACTTCACTATCACATCGGAAACAGTGGACCTAGGAATGTTTACGAGTGAGGAAATCTCGCGTACAGACGTATGACACAAGTGACACCCAATCACCTGACCACGTTCGAAGTCCGTGAGTTCCGCGGAGCGTCCCATTCCGCTCTCTCAGCCGGCCATTGTTGCCGACCGGTTCTAGGCGCTACAGTCTGGAACCGCGCGACCGCTACGGTCACAGGTTCGAATCCTGCCTCGGGTATGGATGTGTGTGATGTCCTTAGGTTAGCTAGGTTTAAGTAGTTCTAAGTTCTAGGGGACTGATGACCTCAGATGTTAAGTCCCATAGTGCTCAGAACCATTTCAACAGTTTTGTCTACTGAGGTGGCTGATATGCAGTACCTGGCATTAGGTGGCAGCACAATGCACCTAATATGAATAACCTATGTTTCTAGGGGTGTCCCGATATTTTGAGCACATAGTGTATCTCTTGGCTTCGTGAAGCAACATTCTCATGGCGAATCACGTGTTTCAGTAGTTAAACCTTGTATATTAAAGAAACAAGCTTAACATCATCGAATGTGGTATGTTTAAAATCAGCGAATGGTCAGAAATGCTTTTGCGAAGGCTGAGTCGTCAAACAATGCGGAATAGACATGGCGAATGCGCTTGGTTATGACGATGGCGCCGAACATTTCAAAACGGTTTTTTTATCTGTAAAAGTAAAAAGCTGAATTCTTGATATAGGTGGTAGCATAAACGATTCAATTGCGAAGTATCTGCATTTGTGCGTGGACGAGAGTACTGCTCGAACAGGTGTTAGCTACTAATTTTTGTTCCTTTAATAATGATTGATTTTTCTTTACATGAAGAGCTAGTCATTTTAGTTCCGTTGCTCAGAACAATATGTTTGGATGTTTCTAATGTGATTAGAAGGTGTGTTGTCAAAATTGATGATTTTAAAGAATTCTGGCGGTGCACCAGGTATGGTCGGTAACAAGAAATGACTGCCTTACTCAGTTAAGAAAGAAGGCAGCAGGAAATGTTTAACTGTCCTTGGCGTTGCAAAGTGTTCACAATGAAGGATGTAATGAAAATTACGAACATAATACAGGCCTGCAATCGATTAACGTCTCACCAATAATTTAAACAATATTTGGAAAAATATGGTGTGGAAACCAGAGACGTCCTTCTTTATTCCGAAATTCGTTTGTTGCGTGGAGGAAAATGTTTAGCTCGATTTTTTGCAATTGAAAAAGAACTTTCCATATTTTTAAATAAGGAAGTATAAACAGGTAGAACTGAAACTTCCTGGCAGATTAAAACTGTGTGCCCGACCGAGACTCGAACTCGGGACCTTTGCCTTTCGCGGGCAAGCGCTCTACCATCTGAGCTACCGAAGCACGACTCACGCCCGGTACTCACAGCTTTACTTCTGCCAGTATCTCGTCTCCTACCTTCCAAACTTTACAGAAGCTGTTCTGCGAACCTTGCAGAACTATCACTCCTGAAAGAAAGGATACTGCGGAGACATGGCTTAACCACAGCCTGGGGGATGTTTCCAGAATGAGATTTTCACTCTGCAGCGGAGTGTGCGCAGATATGAAACTTCCTGCCAGATTAAAACTGTGTGCCCGACCGAGACTCGAACTCGGGACCTTTGCCTTTCGCGGGCAAGTGCTCTACCATCTGAGCACAGCACACACTCCGCTGCAGAGTGAAAATCTCATTCTGGAAACATCCCTCAGGCTGTGGCAAAGCCATGTCTCCGCAATATCCTTTCTTTCAGGAGTGCTAGTTCTGCAAGGTTCGCAGGAGAGGTTCTGTAAAGTTTGGAAGGTAGGAGACGAGATACTGGCAGAAGTAAAGCTGTGAGTACCGGCCGTGAGTCGTGCTTCGGTAGCTCAGATGGTAGGGCACTTGCCCGCGAAAGGCAAAGGTGCCGAGTTCGAGTCTCGGTCGGGCACACAGTTTTAATCTGCCAGGAAGTTTCATATCAGCGCACACTCCGCTGCAGAGTGAAAATCTCATTCAGGTAGAACTGAATTTGAAAATAAGTTCACGAATTCACTTTTTTACAGGAATTAGCATTCCTAACAGATTTTACAAATCATTTAAATAATTGGAATTTGCAAGGAACGGAACACACAATTCCTGACTTGTTTATGGGTTTAATGGATTTCAGTATAAACTAACGCTTATTAAACTGCAACTAAATAATAAAATTTGTGTCATTTCTGGAGTTGCTGTGACCTTAAAGAATAACACGGGAAGTAAAATTTTGAAGACTTAGTTGTGGTACTGAGGAAGTCCGCAATGAGTTTCAAAATAGTTTCAGAAATTTTAAATATCTGGAGCCGATATAATTTTCTTTAACAAAGCAACGAAAATTAGTCTTGGAAGTGTGCAGTTTCAAAAATGATCCGTTAATGCTATCCAGAACTGAGAAAGGTGTAGCAGTTTTTGAAGTCATGTCACAATACTCGCAGACTTTACTCTTAAAATCAGATATTTTTTACGATCGATACACATTTCTAGAAATATATTTTCTTCGATGAAGTGCCTTGTATCTGCTCAGCGTAATTCAGTAGCCAGTGAGTCATTCAGAACGTCATGTACTTTGCGCTACGACGCAATTTAAAATCAGTACTGCACAACTTGTCAAGACCAAGATAATGTAGTCCACGACCAGCTAGCGGCTACCTAACTACAGACAATCTACTAGCCTAATTGCAGTCAGGTTTCCGTAAACACCCCAGCTCAAAGTCCGCCTCAACTGATGTAACGGATAACTTGAACCTTGCCGTGGATGCACAAGAGACGATTATCATGTTCTTCTTAGACTTATGTCCGCAGCTCGTGGTCTAGTGGCTAGCGTTGCTCTGGATCACTGGGTCCCGCTCTCGATTCCCGGTTGCCTGGGGACTAGGTATTTGTGTTGTCCTCATCATTTCATCATCATCATCATCATTCGTGACAGTGGCTCGATTGGACTGCGTGAAAAATTGGACTGGGTAAAAATTGGGACTCTGTACGTTCGCTGGTTACCACGCAGTTGAGAGCCCCACAAAGCAATCATCACCATCATCATCTTAGACTTCAGCAAAGCCTCTGGCGCTGTCGGTTTCGACATTTTACTTGCCAAGCTTAGCAGCCTAAATTTCGCACGAAGTGCAGTGCTCTGGTTTCTTTCACATCTGATGTCTCGCCAGTTATGCGTTATGTCAGACACCATAAAGTCACAATGGACGCAGGTAGTCAGATGTCCCCCAGGGTTCGGTATTACGTCCTATACTATTTTCATTCTATCTGTGTAAGTGATGTGGCGTCAGTTTTGTCGCACTGCAAATACCACATGTTCGCTCATGACCTGCAGTTCTATATAGTTCCAAAACCAACGAACCTGCAGGCAGCTGTCGAGAACCTCAATACTGACGTGTGTGCAATATCAAAATGGGCGCTGGATTTGGGATTAAAAGCCAACCCATCCACCAAACCCAGGCGGCACTGGCTGGTCATTCTGGGCTCATTAGCTCGAAATCCCTGCCATCTTTAACCCTAAATGGGACAAATATCAACTTCTCTCCATCAGCAAAGAGTTTGGGAGTAATAATAGACGAAAATCTAAATTGGAATGAGCACGTAACTGCAACTTGCAGAAGGCATCAGCATCTCACGATACCCTACAGAAATACAAAAAGCTCTTTACACTTGACCTGAAAAAGAAGCTTGTATATTTCCAATTACTGATTGCAGCGATGTTATCCTGCTAGATATTTCTCAGAAAAACAGCGTGTGGTACTTTTCGTGAATGCCTCATCATCATCATTTGTTTGGGAATTGGTCCCACTGCAACGCTGGGTCAGCCTAGTTACTATGGATGTGGTGATGCCAGATGCCACCCACACCCCTGGGGAGGGGGGGGGGATTTGTGTACCCCAGCGGTCTGTGTCTAGTGTAAGCCACGCAATAGTGCGAACGTTTTCAGTTGTCTGCTGGTAGTGAACTGAGGCGGCACATGGGGACCAGCCCCGTATTCACGTAGTGGAATGTGGAAAACCGCCTAAAAACCACATCCAGGCTGACCGGCGCACCGGCCTTCTGCGTTAATCCAGCGGGCGGCTTCGATCCGGGGCCGGCGCGCCTACCCGAGTCCAGGAAGCAGCGCGATAGCGCTCTCGGATAACCTGGCGGGTTTGGTTATTAATGCCTGTGTTGATTATATCTGTGATATTCGGCTCTGCTATCATATTTCGCCATCATATGCACAGCTGTCCTAGCTGTCTTCTCTACTATCAACAAGCGCTGTCCCCTGTATCGCTCCTGGATCTTAACGTTCTTGTCTGAACAAGATGGCACCAGAGAAGAATGCTTTTCGCCCATTCCATAGTTCAGCCACGTACTCGAAGACCTTCTCAGTAGAAGGCACCCGTCTCTGGAATAACTTCCGGCATTATATCAGAGAATTGAAAAACATCCCAGCTTCACAAGGCATGTCTACTACATGACTAAGGATTACCCTTGTCTCTGTAGGCACTAGTTTCCTTGTACATCCTTCTTCCCAACCAGATATTCCTCTTTTCCCACTATTCTTAGCTGATGCTGTCTCCTTAAATTTCTTTTCCTCAATATCGCTATAACAGGAAACATTTATTTTGCACATCTATAAATTCTTTTTATATCTGCCACTATTATTATTTTTATTATCTTTATTATTATTATTATTATTATTATTAGCAGTAGTAGTAGTAGTAGTAGTACATTGAAGACCCAAAGAAACTGGCACACGCGCCTAATGTGTAGGACAGCCGCGAGTACGCAGAAGTGCTGCAGCACCACGTGGCATGGACTCGACTAATGTCTCAAGTAGTGCTGGAGGGAAATGACGCCATGAATGTTGCAGGGCAGGACGGGGTGGATATGTCTTCTGAACAACAAGTTGAAAGGCATCCCAGATACGCTCATTAATGCTCAGGTCTGGAGAGTTTGGTGGCCATCGGAAGTGTTTAAACTCAGAAGAGTGTTCCTGGAGCCACTCTGTAGCAATTCTGGGCCTGTGGGGCGTCACATTGTCCTGCTGAAATTACCCAAGTCCGTCGGAACGCACAATGGACACGAATGGACGCAGTTGTTGAGACAGGATGCTTACCTATGTGTCACCTGTCAGAGTCGTATCTAGACTATCAGGGGTCCCACATCACTCCAACTGCACACGCCCTACACCATTACAGAGTCTCCACCAGCTTGAACAGTCCTCTTATGACATGCAGGGTCCATGGATTCATGTGGTTCTCTCCATACGCGAATACAGCCACCTGCTCTATACGATTTGAAACTAGACCAGCAACAAGATTCCACTTATCAAGAGTCCAATATCACTATTGACGGGCCGAGGCGAGGTGTCGTGCAGTCATCACGGGTACACGAGTACTCCAAAAGCCCATATCGATGGTGTTTTATTGAATGGTTCGACGCTGACACTTGTTGATGGCCCAGCATTGAAATCTGCAGCAATTTGCTGAAGGGTTGCACTTCTGTCACGTTGAACTCTTCTATTCAGTCGTCGGTTGGTCCCTTTCTCGCAGGATCTTGATGTTTTACCAGACTGCTGATATTCACGGTACACTCGTGAAATGGCCGTATGGGAAAATTCGCGCCTCATCGCTACCTCGTAGATGCTGTGTTTCATCGCTCGTGCGCCGCCCATAACACCACGTTCAAACTCAATTAAATCTTCATAAACAACCACTGCACCAGCAGTAGCCGATCTAACAACTGCGTCAGACACTTGTCTTATACAGGCGTTGCCGACTGCAGCGCCATATTCTACCTTTTTACATATCTCTGTATTTGAATGTGCGTGCCTATACCATTTTGTTTGGCGCTTCAGTGTTACATCACCGTCATTATTAATGGCAGCAGCTGCAGTAATAGAACTACTGCTGGTGTTAACTTCATTAGTTCATAGTCTTCATTACTTACTAAAGTGAACTCTGCCAGAAGAAATCATGAAGGCCCGACGGTGCCGACCGTCCGCCGTGTTATCCCCAGCCCACACGCGTCGATGGATGCGGATGTGGGGGGGCGTGTGGTCAGCACACCGCTCTCCCAGCCATACGTCAGTTTATGAGACCTGACCGCTACTTCTCAGTCAAGTAGCTCCTCAGTTTGCCTCACAAGGGCTGAGTGCACCCCGCTTGCCAACAGCGGTCGGCATCCCGGATGGTCACCCATCCGAGTGCTAACCCAGTCCGACAGCGCTTAATTGCCGTGATCTCATGGGAGCCAGTGTTACCACTGCAGCAAGGCCGTTGGCATTTACTAGTTACTGGAATTTCAAGTTCGTACACATAGGTTGTTAAAATTACTTCTTAGAACATTATAGTATAAAAAAAGGCACTTTGTGCGTGAAACCCTGATCCGATGAAAGAGTAGGCCGGCTGGTGTGGCCGAGCGGTTCTAGGCGCTTCAGTCTGGAACCGCGAGACCGCTACGGTCGCAGGTTCGATTCCTGCCTCGGGCACGGATGTGTGTGATGTCCTTAGGTTAGTTAGGTTTAAGTAGTTCTAAGTTCTAGAGGACTGATGAATTCAGACTTTGAGTCTCATAGTGCTCAGAGCCATTTGAACGATTTGATGAAAGAGTAGGTATGATGGCCACAGCCAGATCTGGTTAAGGGGGTAGGACGTCAAACTGGCCGACTTGGAGCAGGAGAGGCACCACAGGGCATTTCTAATTTCCACTGTCTATACTTTAACAAATAAGTTCATAAAACTTTGTACCATGAAGAGGAAGGGTTCAGGATTCAGGCTCATAGCAGTGGAAGTTCAAAAATATAACAATATATATATTTTTTTACATGTGAAATGTCATTTTTTCACTTACTATTGGCTGCATTTGTTGCTATAGGTACACTTTTCTTCACAAGTAAGATTCTTCGATTAATTGTGCACAGCATACAAACCATACTTACAGGTGTAAGAAACTCAAGAATTTATTTAATTAATGAAAAAAAGAATGAGCTACTACATTTTAAACTTGGTGTTTAGAAAAAGTCAAATTTTATGGTTAATTATCTCGATTTTTAGCACAGTTTTTAATAGATTTGAAAAATTCTAGAGTTTCATACACCTGTAAGTATGGTTTGTATGCTGTGCAAAATTCATCGAGTAATCTGCCTTAGTTATGAAGAAAAGTGTACCTATAGCAACGAATGCAGCCAATAGTAAGTGAAAAATGAAGTTTCAGAAAGAGCAAAACCCCTAATGTATAAGAATTATTACATCCCCATTGTCACCTATGGTGGAGAAACATGGAAAATGACAGAAAGGGACTGGAGCAGGCTGCAAGCAGGGGAGATGAAATTTCTCAGAGCAGTTAAGGGAAAAACAAGAATGGACAGAGTAAGGAATGTAGAGATTAGAAAGGACCTCAAACGAGAAAGTATGAGAGAAGGAATTGAAAGAAAGAGATTAAGGTGGTATGGGCATGTTAAGAGGATGCATGGGCAGAGATTCCCCAAAATTATGGAAGAACTAAAGATGGATGGGAAAAGACCTAGAGGGCGCCCAAGAACACGGTGGAAAATGGGAGTGAGAATATCTGTGGAAAGGAGAGGTGTGATCTGGCAGCAAGTGGAGAAAGAAAAGTGGTGGGAGGACCGAGCCAAGTGGAGAGGACTCGTCAGCACCCAGACCCGGCAGTAGCTGGAGCTGGATTCGGAGATAGATAGATAGTAAGTGAAAAAATGATGACATTTCACATGTAAAAAAATATATTTTGTTATATTTTTGAACTTCCACTGCTATGAGAGTGAATCATGAACCCTTCCTGGTCATGCTGACAAAGTTTTATGAATTTATTTGTGAAAGTATGGACAGTGGAAATGAAAATGTCGTGTGGTGCCTCTCCTGCTGCAAGTCGACCAGTTTGATGTCCTACCCCTCTTAAATAAATAAAATAAAAATATCACACTGGGGAGGGGCAGGGCAAAAAAAGTTAAAAAGAGTGAAAGGCAGAGGCGTTCCTCCACTCCCTCCCTCACCACGCCACACCATTCACTCTCCCGAGCTACCTGCTAAGCGTTCCCAGCAGATGTCGACGCCGCCACAAATCGAGTGTCAGTGCACGTGGCAGCCGGCCGTGGCTGTGCGTCGGACGCCTGCCTGCCGCAGCGCACGTGTTTCAGAGTTACAGACGAGCACGCGCGAACGACAGCTGGATAGGTCAGAGGTCGCGCGAGAGCAAACTGTAGGCGCGCAATGGCCCAGTTTGGCAGTGCGAGTCAGAGTGTGTGTGTGTGTGTGTGTGTGTGTGTGTGTGTGTGTGTGGTTAGGGAGGGCGGCCCAGGCAGTGGTGGGAGGGGGAATTAGCGGGAGATGGCAGGTGGCAGGTGTTGCAGAGGCCTGGAGTTGGCGGTGGGGAAACTAAGTTAGCCGAGTCGATGTGCAGCGTCAGGCGCCTGCCTGTCACAGCCAACCGCGGCGGCACTTCAGGGCCGCTCGGCTCACGTCCATCGTTTGGGGTTCAGCTTGACTGCTTGCTGCGTGTACTGATTCTCCTGCGTGCTGTGCTGAAAGCAGGCACTGCAAAGAAATGGCCCCATCGACGTCTAGAGCTAGGGTGTTCAACCTTTTCAGTCGATGCTGTACGGTTAAGACATGCCGGGTGGCGCACGAAATGTGTTACCATTTTGTTTTCGAATATAAACTTTATTCCAGAATGAGATTTTCACTCTGCAGCGGAGTGTGCACTGATATGAAACTTCCTGGCAGATTAAAACTGTGTGCCGGACCGAGACTCGAACTCTGGACCTTTACCTTTCGCGGGGTTGAGTCGTGCTTGGGTAGCTCAGATGGTAGAGCACTTGCCCGCGAAAGGCAAAGGTCCCGAGTTCGAGACTCGATCCGGCACACAGTTTTAATCCGCCAGGAAGTTTCATATCAGCGCACACTCCGCTGCAGAGTGAATATCTCACTCTGGAAACAGCCCCCAGGATGTGGCTAAGCCATGTCTACACAATATCCTTTCTTTCAGGAGTACCACTTCTTCAAATTTCGCAGGAGAGCTTCTGTAAAGTTTGGAAGGTAGGAGACGAGGTACTGGCAGAAGAAGGTGCGAGGACGGGGCGTGAGTCTTGCTTGGGTAGCTCAGTTGGTAGAGCACTTGCCCGCGAAAGGCAAAGGTCCCGAGTTCAAGTCTCGGTCAGGCACACAGTTTCAATCTGCCAGGAAGTTTCATAAACTTTATTGTCAATACAATCTGAAAGGAACATATACTACAATGAAGAGCCGTCCATGGAGATTTGTTCTAACTCAGCACGTGCTCAATATGTCCACCATTTCGTTTCGTAAGTTCCTTCAAACGAACACTGAAGTTAGCGATTACCCTACGGCACATGTCTTCCGTAATTTCGCTGCAAGCTTGAAGAATAAGTCTTCTGAGCTCCATTAAATCACGTGCACGTTTCGGGAAAATTTTTTCCTTTAGGTATCCCCAAATAAAAAGTCACATGGATTCAGGTCTGGACTGTTGGGGGACCAATTTTGTCCGTCACTGAAGCGACCTGGAAACCTGAGTGAAATGATCCGCATGTCGAAATGCTCGTGTGAAAACTCTTACACGGTGTTTGCAGTATGTGGCCTTGCTCCATCTTGCATGAACTGGGTCTGAGCAGTATGGGACTTAACTTCTGAGGTCATCAGTCCCCCAGAACTTAGAACAACTTAAACCTAACTAACCTAAGAACATCACACAAGACCCAGTCATCACGAGGCAGAGAAAATCCCGGGCCCCGCCAGGAATCTTGCATGAACCAGTGCGTGTTGAAGGGCAAGGCAGTAGCAAGAAGCTGTGGAATGAAGCTATTGCGAAGCATGCTCAAATAACGCTCGCTGTTCAGTTTCTTCAGAGAAAAAGGGTCCAGTAAGTCCATGACTGGAAATTGCTGCCCACGCTGTAATCCTCGGAGCGTAATGATGTCGTTCATGAAGCACTTGTGGGTTTTCAGTGGCCCAAAACCGTTCATTTTGTTCCTTAACCACATCGTCTAAATGAAAATGCGCCTCGTCTGAAAACCAAATGTTGTTGAGAGTTTCTTCCCTATCCTCCGCCCACTGAGCAAACAGTAGTCTCTGCTGCTTGTGTTCTTCAGTGAGCTTCTGTGCACAGGTCATCTCGTATGGGTACATATGGAGGTCACTTTTAAGAATGCGTTGAACGGAGCGTCTGGATATTCCCATTTGCACTGCTGCCTTTCTACACGATTTCCCAGGACTTCTCTGTACAGCAACTGGTACCGCTTCAATATTCTCCGGCGAACAAACAGGCTTAGGCCGAGGTCGCTTCGCTTGCAATACTGTTCCTTCCTGTACAAATTTATCGTACAACCTGTGGATGGTCTTCTTGCTAGCGACCCATCGTGTGTTAAACTGTTGTCGAAAACGCCTCTGAGTCATAACAAGGCCTTTCGTTTCATGAAAAAGTAACACAATTGCCGATCGTTGCTGTGTCGTCAGTCTTCCATTGTCAGCCATTGCTGCTTACTAGTCTCCTAGCGGCAGTATCGTGAATTACACGTCATTTCGTAACTCATTTGTTTTTCCAAGCTCTGCAGGTACTGCTGTAGAGATTCCAGTGGGATATCTAATGTGCGTCGTAAATTGTGAAAGAAACAATTGGTAACACATTTCGTGCGTCACCCTGTATAAGGGGAGGTTTATTATCGTTTGGCTAAAAAAAATCGATTTTTAATTGCATTTTTTGGATCAATAAAAGTGTTTGGAATCCATGCCTGAAGCGGTTTTTCTGAATACGGAACAGAAATGTTAGTTATTCGCGGTTGAACAAAAAAATGCACCTGCCTGAAATCTGCATTTTTCACGCACCAGTTTTTATTTTTTTTTTCGGGAATTTCTACTTTGTAGCCGCGAAAAATTATTGTGTGCTTGCCCATGACTAAAACTGATAAAGTGATCAATGAGCTTACGACGTACTACGGCTTGTTAATCCGACGGCATTCCAATTCGGTGGAACAGATGAAGAAGGCAGTGTGGGCAACGTGTTTCCACAAGTGTTCGGCGGATGGCCACGCACATCATCAAAATTGTCCGGCTGAGGACACAAGTTGGTGCAAGTGGCGCATTGCAGAGGCTACCGGACATCTGGACGAATATCAACACGACCAGCCGCTCTCCAAAGAAGTTCAAGAAGTGATTCATTCGATCTACCAGGCCGATCTACGAGGCCCTTTCGGAGGACGAGCTATTGTACCGGTGCAAACACGTTTTTCTCGTAATGACTTTTTTTGTCGCGCGGTATAGTAACTTCAAATCTATTGAACCGATTGGCATAATTCTATGTTTCCGACGAAACTAACTAAATTGTCTAAGAGTTCTACCACTTTTATTCCGATCCATCAACGATAAATATTTTTACTTGGCCAACGAAGTCGAAAAATCGATTATAAAACCCAAGTTTGTTTCAAATGGCCGCCATTTTGTTTCCTATGGTCCTAATAACTTAGCGAGGTACAACTCCTAAAGAACCTTATACACCTCGCCAACGTCAACTCAAGTTTGATTTCAGACGGGCCAGCTGACCTGTGACGTACCGCGCGTTGAGGTCTGCATCGAAATTTTGTTTCGTTCCAGCGGCACTTCCGCCTTTGCTCTTCGACATTTCCGATCGAAAAAATTCCAGTTTTTAGAGGAAATATCAATAAACATTTTGAGCAAAATTTGACATAGATATGTATAACAAATCCCGAGAAAAAATCCTCAGAGAACATGCATTTTTCGGGCCAAAGATAGTAAACCTCCCCTTAAGTAATTTGGAATTTATTATTTTTTTATTCTACAACAGAGTAACATAGAACAAATTTGACGCTTTATTTATGAGATTTCATTCATAATTTTACATACTGGTACAGGGTGTTCCACAGTTCATGTGATACACGTCTAGAGATTGTAGAGGGGATCTAGCAGTGCAAGTTTCAGCTGGGAACACATCTCCGGAAACATCATCGAACGGAGGTACGTAGTATCAAAATTATAGCTGCCGATGTCAGCAAGTGTATGTATATACACGGTGTTTCCTTGATGATGTCACAAACTTTCTAGGACGGTGGAGGAGGATACATGTAGCAATTTGAGGTAAGGGCCCTAGTAAAGGAGACCAACGCTTCGAAAGTAGTAAAGCAAAACCATTCTGGTAACTGACAATGGAATAAACGTGCAGATACTGTTGTTGCTAAGAATGTAGGGTAGGTAACTTTCAGAGGTGACAGTAAGGACCAAAACAAGGAAAAAAACTCCAGTAAGCATGGGCCCTAAAACGGATATCTTAAGAGAAGCCTTATGAGCTATGACCAGTTGCTCGATAGAGCAGATTTGTTTCACAGTATCGAAGATAAACAACTGCTCAGGTATGAATTTTAGAGCCCATGTTTAGTGGACATTTTTTCCTTATTTTGGTCCACACTACCACCTCCGAAAGTTGCCTACCCTACATTCTTAGCAACAACAGTACCAGCGCAAGAACGTTTTCGTTTATAACTCGTTCCTTTCTGGTACAGTGCTCTTACTACAAATTGATAAATTTATCGTTTTTCATCACGTTATAAAGTTTGTAACATCGTCACGGAATCAGCCAGTATATACACTACTGGCCATTAAAGCTGCTACACCACGAAGATGACGTGCTTCAGACGCGAAATTTAACCGACAAGAAAACGCAAATGATTAGCTTTTCAGAGCATTCACACAAGGTTGCCGCCGGTGGCGACACCTACAACGTGCTGACATGAGGAAAGTATCCAACCGATTTCTCATACACAAATAGCAGTTGATCGGCGTTGCCTGGTGAAACGTTGTGATGTCTCGTGTAAGGAGGAGAAATGCGTACCATCACGTTTCCGACATTGATAAAGGTCGGATTGTAGCCTACCGCGATTGCTGTTTATCGTATCACGACATTGCTGCTCGCGTTGGTCGAGATCCAATGACTGTTAGCAGAATATGGAATCGGTGGGTTCAGGAGGGTAATACAGAACGCCGTGCTGGATCCCAAAGGCCTCGTATCACAAGCAGTCGAGATGACAGGCATCTTATCCGCACGGCTGTAACGGATCGTGCAGACACGTCTCGATCCCTGACTCAACAGATGGGGACGTTTGCAAGACAACAACCATCTGCACGAACAGTCCGACGACGTTTGCAGTAGTATGGACTATCAGCTCGGAGACCACGGCTGCGGTTACCCCTGACGCTGCGTCACAGACAGGAGCGCCTGCGATGGTGTACTCGACGACGAACCTGGGTGCACGGTTGGCAGAACGTCATTTTTTCGGATGGATCCAGGTTCTGTTTACAGCATCACGATGGTGGCATCCGTGTTTGGCGACATCGCCGTGAACGCACATTGGAAGCGTGTATTCGTCATCGCCATACCGACGTATCACCCAGCGTGATGGTATGGTGTGCCATTGGTTACACGTCTCGGTCACCTCTTGTTCGCATTGGCGGCACTTTCAACAGTGGACGTTACATTTAAGATGTGTTACGACCCGTGACTCTCCCTTCATTCGATTCCTGCGAAACCCTACATTTCAGCAGGATAATGCACGACCGCATGTTGCAGGTCCTGTACGGCCCTTTCTGGATACAGAAAATGTTTGACTGCTGCCCTAGCGAGCACATTCTCCAGATCTCTCACCTATTGAAAACGTCTGGTCAATAGTGGCCGAGCAACTGGCATGTGACAATACGCCAGTCACTACTCTTGATGAACTGTGGTATCGTGTTGAAGCTGCATGGGCAGCTGTACCTGTACACGCCATCCACGCTCTGTTTGGCTCAATGCCCAGGCGTATCAAGGCCGTTATTACGGCCAGAGGTGGTTTTTCCGGGTACTGATTTCTCAGGATATCTGCACCCAAATTGCGTGAGGATGTAATCACATGTCAGTTCTAGTATAATATATTTGTCCAATGAATACCCGTTTATCGTCTGCATTTCTTCTTGGTGTAGCAATTTTAGTGGCCATTAGTGTACTTGATAGTCGCTTGCCTCGTGTCGACAGATTATAAAGCTGATGGTTGTCCATATTCGTAACTGCGAATGCATTTCTTGTATGTCATAACGGCTTTCAAGCAAAATGTCTCCCTGTACGGGAAGATGCATAATGGATGTACGAGTAGAGGTTGTAGACGAGTGGCTGACGTCATATGCAAGTTTGGATCTGGCCGCGAGTCGTGTACGGACAGCCAAATGGTTGCTCCGTTGGTTGGCTGGTTAATTTGGAGGGAGGCGGCCAACCAGTGGGGTCATCTGTCCCATCGTATTGCGCAGGAATGAAGAAGTGCGCTTTAACCGCGGTGAGACGCGAACACTTTACAAACGTAGCCGTTTCGGAAATGCTTCCACCCCAGGTCCGAAAACCAGTGATCATGCCATTTTAGAAATTACACAAATCGCTCCGTTTCCATTTCATGAAGGGACTACAATGTTTTCTGCGCCTCTCCTCCTCCCCCCGGAAGAGCGTGCAAAAATTTAAGAGGACATAGAGGATAAGCCACTCTACAATTTGAGCTAGAGAATCTGGCGTCGGAGAAGCCAGCTTAAGGAGATAATAGGACCAAATCACATTACTGATTACTTTCTTACTTACATTAGTTACAGTTAACTGAAACCCCATCTGAACCGTGAATTTACTTTCAAAACCTTTTCGTAAGAATTTACTTTATTTACTAGCTATTCATCAAGAACACTAACACATTTAATCACACTATGTGAGCGTGGAAGCAGTTGCCAGTGGGTAACTGATGAAAACAAATCAAATTTCTTTCAAAAAATGGAAATTTTATTCCTAAAAGCCTTTTTTTTAGAAACAGATTTAAAATTATAATCAGAAAGCGCCCTCTAAATATCAAGTTACAATTTATTTACAGGCAGAGAGAACAAATTTTGACTGTATGAGCTTTCCTGCTGAGAACATTGCCGCTCCCTTTTGACACGGCCGTAGTCACGACCGCTCTCGAACAACCTCTGAAAGACTACACTGCTGCAAATCTGCAACACACCAGATTACTTTAAATTAAAAATTTTAACAACTCACACAAGCACACAAACTATGCACCCCCTGTAGGAGGGAAGGAAATGATATAAAACACTAAAATTAAAAAATTAACTTGCCACCGAAGGTGCAACTTGATTTTAAGAAAAAAACTCTTACGGTGGAAGGGTGCCAACTCTATATACTAAAATGGCCATTTAAATAAAAACCCATGAAAAGCAGTCTTACATAAAATATACAAGGTTGGCCAAACATGCTCTACAGTACGCGTATACCGCCTCTCAAGATGATAGGCAAGATAAGAACATATTTCAGGAATTAGTCCGTTACACTTCAAGCAATAAATTCGTTAACACACCGAATCCGACAAACATGACAGAGACAGCTATTAACGTACGGCAGATTGATAGGGAGATTACCGAACAACCCGAACTGCAAGTTGCTCTAATCCGTCCCTACTCTACAAGGGAAAAACGGACCACCTAACTCATAAATAACAACCTTCCCGCGGGTGGGCAAACGGAGAAGAATGGTGGGACGACCCCAAAACAAAGCGGCTGGTCACCTTGCCAAGAAAACAAGTAGAATTTAACAAGTAAATGAAACAACATATCACCAGTCACTTAACTTCTAATGAACTGCGATGTCTGGCGAAGACCTGGCGCAGCACCCCCCAAATGGCTCTCCCGAACCGTCCGCTGCCAGCCGCTTCAACGGACGCAGGAAGGCGCGCCGATCTCCCGTCTCACGGCGTCGCAGCTCGCACCGGCCAGACCGACGTCGTGGGTTGACTCCTGTTGCTCTCGTGTCGGCCGCGAAGCCACCACCCCTCGCTATACGCCGCGGCCCACTGGACTCACGTGGCGACCTCACGTGCGCCGACGCTCAAGGCGGACAAGTCATCTCGTGTGTCAGTGCGCGACCGACCGACCGATCGATCCAACCGCCAATGACCGTTGCCTGAGCAAACTCGACCAGACTGGCGGACTAACGCGCAGTCTCAGATGCAGGAACTAAACCCCGACCGGGCGACCACTCGCTGAGTTCTCTCACTGCGCCACAAATTCGGACGAGAGGCAGACTAGCAAGCTGGGGACGAGAGAGTCACCCCAGACTCTCTCCGACTGACCAACTGAGCAGACTCGCCGCCTACCGAGTTTTTTTTTTCTTTATTGTTATTTTAAGCGCCTGAGCTGTCAGCAGCATAGTACGCTGCTCTTCAGCCGCGAGTGGTACAATGTATGACATAAAGGAGACACAGATAATACAATAAAAACGGCGGGCAAAAACTGTAGGCACGGAAAACAATATACACGAAGCCGTTCACGCTGGACAAGAAAAAAAAAAAAGTAAAACCTGTTGACACGGCGCACAAAACACGGACGACTGCGACGGCATTGGTGAACGGTGGTGGCGTGACAGCGAAAGAACACTAAACACAAACACGATGGCACACACACGAGACACTGATGGCGGTGATCACTGGCGTGCGAATGTCCACTGATCGTGCGCGAGTCCGGGTACCTGCCAAGGGAGGAGAAGGGGGGTGGGAGAGGGAGAGGGGAGAGCAGAGATGCCACGGGCAGGGGAGGAAGGAAGGGAGGAAGGGTGAGGGGAAGCCCAGGGGAAGAGGGGTGGAGGAAGGGGGAATGGGGGGAAAAGGAGAGAGAAGGGAGGGAGGGTGCCCAAAGGAAAAAACACAGGAAGTGGGAGTGGAGGATCAAAGATGATAGAAGGGAGGAGGGTATCGTCAGGGAGGGGTAAGCCACCTTTGGAGGGTAAGGAGGGTGGTGAGATTGAGACCAGGTGGGACGTGGGAATACAGGTGCGGCAGCAGACGGCGGTGGGAGAGGATGGGTGAGACAAGCGGGTGAGGAGGATCGAGTTTACGGGAGGTGTAGAGGATCCGTATCCGTTGGAGGAAAAGGAGGAGGCGGGGGAACGGAATTAGGTCGTACGGGATCCGAGTGGGGGAGGGGAGACGGATGCGATATGCGAGGTGGAGAGCATGGCGTTCGAGGATCTGAAGGGATTTGTAAAAGGAAGGGGGAGCGGAGATCCAGGCCAGATGGGCGTAACAGAGGATAGGGTGGATGAGGGAGTTATAGGTCTGGAGTATGGTGGAGGGGTCCAGACCACACGTACAGCCGGAAAGGAGTTTGAGGAGACAGAGGTGGAAGCGTGCCTCGGCTCGGATTGTCCGGAGGTGGGGGGTCCAGGAGAGGCGACAGTCGAGGGTGACGCCAAGGTACTTAAGGGTGGGGGTGAGGGCGATAGGACGGCCATAGATGGTTAGATAGAAATCGAGAAGGCGGAAGTAAGGGGTGGTTTTGCCTACAATGATGGCCAGGAGGGATTGACATTTAGCAACCACTCGTTGCACCAAGCGGTGAACTGGTCAAGATGGGAATGGAGAAGGTTTTGGGAACGCTGCAGGGTGGGGGCAAGGGCAAGGAAGGCGGTCTCATCGGCAAACTGGAGAAGGTGGACGGGGGTCGACGGCGGCGGCATGTCCGCCGTATATAAAAGGTACAGAAGGGGGGAGAGGACGGAGCCTTGGGGCACACCGACAGAGGGGAAAAAGGTGTAGGAATCTGTGTTACGGATGGTGACATAGGAAGGATGGCGGGAGAGAAAGGAGCCGATCAGACGGACGTAGGTAATGGGAACGGCGAAGGTTTGGAGCTCGAAGAGGAGACCGGAATGCCATACGCGGTCATAGGCACGTTCGAGGTCCAGGGACAGGAAGATTGCGGAGCGACGGGAATTAAGCTGTTCGGAAAGGAGATGAGTGAGGTGAAGGAGAAGGTCATCGGAAGAGAAGGACGGCCGAAAGCCACACTGGGTAACGGGAAGGAGGTGGTGCTGGCGGAGATGCTGGTGGATGCGTCGGGTGAGGATAGATTCCAGGACCTTGCTGAAGACCGAGGTAAGGCTGATGGGACGGTAGGAGGAGACGGCGGACGGCGGTTTGCCAGGTGTAAGGAACATGAGGATACGGGAGGTTTTCCACAGGTCGGGGTAGTAACCGGTGGACAGGACTACATTGTAGAGCCTGGCCAGGGTGGAGAGGAAAGAGGCAGGAGCTTCGCGAAGGTGGCGGTAGGTGGCACGATCGTGACCAGGAGCGGTGTTGCGTTTTGTGCGGAGTGTAGCGATGAGATCCTGTGTAGTGATAGGGGCATTGAGTTCCGTGTGTGCAATGTTGTCCAAGTACTGGCAACCAGGTGCGAGGGGAGGGACAGAGGTGTCAGTTCGATCGCGGGCATCCGGGAAGAGGGAGTAATCGAACTGGCGATCGTCGGGAATGGAAAAGACATCGGAGAGGTGCCTACCGAGCTCATAGCGCCCCTTAAATGCACGTGAACAGGCTACCTTCCCCCTTTCCCACCAGAGGGAGGCACCAAAGCTGCGACTGCCACAGCGGCGCCACCGCCAGAAACGAAGGGCGACTGCTTCACACTACGCACTGCGGCGCGCTCTTCAAAACAGCAAATTTTACCACAGCTCACCATCATTGAGACGGTTGTGTCTAGGAATCCTGCCTACTCAGTTCGCTAGACAAACAATCAAACAGCTTGTATTAATGAGTTTTATTACAATCAGAAAATTACAATTAATCAAATACAGTACTTTACATTTACACAGATGTGGTGGTGGTGGTTAGTGTTTAACGTCCCGTCGACAACGAGGTCATTAGAGACGGAGCGCAAGCTCGGGTTAGGGAAGGATTGGGAAGGAAATCGGCCGTGCCCTTTCAGGGGAACCATCCCGGCATTTGCCTGAAACGATTTAGGGAAATCACGGAAAACCTAAATGAGGATGGCTGGAGACGGAATTGAACCGTCGTCCTCCCGAATGCGAGTCCAGTGTGCTAACCACTGTGCCACCTCGCTCGGTTTTACACAGATGTGTCGCAAGCAGGGGGGCGACATATGAAATAATCAGTTTTTGCAGTGATTGCTGATCTCTAACTGTCAAAAGTCTTTCCTTATCTGCTTGCTGCCGGCCGTGGTGGCCGAGCGGTTCTAGGCGCTTCAGTACGGAACCGCGCGACTCCTACAGTCGCAGGTTCGAATCCTGCCTCGGGCATGGATGTGTGTGATGTCCTTAGGTTAATTAGGTTTAAATTGTTCTAAGTTCAAGGGGACTGATGACCTCATATGTTAAATCCCATAGTGCTCAGAGCCCATTTAACTGCTTCCTGTCGAAGTGTCCAACGTTGACGCTGCTACCCAAGTGGGTATCCTGAGGCTGCTACAGAACTGGGCTGTCACCAGTCGGGCGCGGCGCTTGTGTCCTCTTCACACAGGGGCCGCTGCTGTCGCGTTGTCGTCCTGGAAGGGGGTCGTCCAGCGTGCAACTGGCTGACTTCTCCTGTACGGTGTCAGGCAAATCCAATACCTTCCATGAAAACCCTGACATGATAGCAAATCCGGCAACGTGTCACATAGCTCCGAATAAATCGTCACACTAAATTAACCAAAGTAATACGATCAATGAGTGAGTAAATGGAATACCACAGACTAACACAAGAACATCTAAATCCATGTCATATCTTCCCACTGTGAAACAGACGCAGTTATGAGGGGAGAAACGAGAACAGAAGCCAAAAGTAGAGCCATGTAGGCTGGAAGGCCCTACGATAAGAGCGGCACAATGGGACACCCGCATCTCCGGCCGACCTCCAAGAGGTCCATCCTCCAGCCCATGTTAAAAGATAGAGCCCTCCAGAAGAACAGTATAGAGCTTACAATAACTCTAAAAGGGACACACCAGCTGCAAGTTTTAGCGTGAGACTATAAGCATCTCTGTTACGTAGCAAACATTAAAAACATTGCCCCAGCACGAAAAGTATAACGTTTCTCATTCGATAGACAGAATTTTTGTAGGCGGAGCTTAAGGTTAACAATGAGACGCTGATAGGTCAGTTGAAAACACAACCAGATACCTTTTTCTTAAACCAACTTCGGTAAACAATAGTAAGGATAAGTTCGAGAGAGTTGCTACCGAGACGGCGAGGTGTGTGGAGCTGCGCCGCCCGCCGTCCCTGACGCTGCCTAACCACCGACAAAGTAATGAACGCACGCGATGCCGCATAAGAGTGTATAAAGCTTCACTCAGAACTGCAGAAGTCTCATCTGTTACATCCCCTTTTTACGTAATACTAGTGCTGGTCGTCAATTAAACTTTGTGTTATTCACATTTGCTACTTGAAGTTGAAATCTGAAACGCGATGATTTTTCTGTTATATAATTATTCAGAAGCCACGTCAGCCACTGCAGTTTACGACAAGTTAAATAAGTAATTAAAGACAATTGAGGGTCACTGTAGACCATTTTTGATAGTTTTCTCTTTTATGAAACTTAATTTAAACCTAGATTATAGATGTCATATGGCATAAGTCATCCTTCGATCCATTATAGAATTTGGAAACCCATTCATGGAATATTGGTTCACATTTTTCTTGAACGCAGTTGGTTTTTATCATCTTTTATTAAAATATTTCCTTTTATCAATAGTACAATTTGTAAACAATGTTTTGTGAGTAGAATAAAAATGCCAACCGTAAAATTAACTGCTTTTTCGACGTTATTTTACCAGCTAACTAAAAATAGGAAAGCCTTGAAGCCCTTCCACTAAATTTAGTGAGTATTAAGATACTTTTACAGGGAGTGCAGCGGAGCTGACGCTGAAATCATTAAGTATTTGGTTATATCATCGCTAGTCTCACTGAACTCTTCTGAACTCTACATGTCATGTGCGGTCTGGCGTCTCCTTACCAGCAACAGGTCCCAGGTTCAAACTAGTCAATTCCCTAACAAACACGCTCAGAGCGTCGTTGCGCGAAAGTGGTAGGGAGACACGACTTAGAACAAACAGACACCACGCAGAATGTTAGACTACTCACAGCCTTCTCTTCTCTGTCGGTCCCCACTGGGTTGCCGGCGCTTGACTTAACGCCGTATTAGACAGAATGAAAGCACATTTGTACTGCATCTTACAAAAAGTGCTCAAACTAATAGCCACTGCAACTATGACATCGGCCAACAAGATTCTGACGCACCGTGACAAACAACCATGGTGTGTTTGGAATCCCATCTCAGGCAGTTACAATTCTGGCAACTAATTCCATCTCTGTGTCCACTGGGGTCTCACACACAAGTGCCTTTAGATATCCTTACAGACGGCAAGAGCTGACAAGTGCGAGAATTATCGCACAATCAGCTTAACAGCTCATGCATCGAAGCTGCTTACAAGAATAATATACAGAAGAATGGAAAAGAAAATTGAGAATGCGCTAGGTGACGATCACTTTGGCTTTAGCAAAAGTAAAGGCACGAGGGAGGCAATTCTGACGTTACGGCTAGTAATGGAAGCAAGGCTAAAGAAAAATCAAGACACTTTCATAGGATTTGTCGACCTGGAAAAAGCGTTCGACAATATAAAATGGTGCAAGCTGTTCGAGATTCTGAAAAAAGTAGGGGTAAGCTATAGGGAGAGACGGGTCATATACAATATGTACAACACCGATGAGGGAATAATAAGAGTGGACGATCAAGAACGAAGTTCTCGTATTAAGAAGGGTGTAAGACAAGGCTGTAGCCTTTCGCCCCTACTCTTCAATCTGTACATCGAGGAAGCAATGATGGAAATAAAAGAAAGATTCAGGAGTGGAATTAAAATACAAGGTGAAAGGATATCAATGATACGATTCGCTGATGACATTGCTATCCTGAGTGAAAGTGAAGAAGAATTAAATGATCTGCTGAACGGAATGAACAATGTAATGAGTACGCAGTATGGTTTGAGAGTAAATCGGAGAAAGACGAAGGTAATGAGAAGTAGTAGAAATGAGAACAGCGAGAAACTTAACATCAGGATTGATGGTCACGAAGTCAATGAAGTTAAGGAATTCTGCTACATAGGCAGTAAAATAACCAATGACGGACGGAGCAAGGAGGACATCAAAAGCAGACTCGCTATGGCAAAAAAGGCATTTCTGGCCAAGAGAAGTCTACTAATATCAAACACCGGCCTTAATTTGAGGAAGAAATTTCTGAGGATGTACGTCTGGAGTACAGCATTGTATGGTAGTGAAACATGGACTGTGGGAAAACCGGAACAGAAGAGAATCGCAGCATTTGAGAAGTGGTGCTGTAGACGAATGTTGAAAATTAGGTGGACTGATAAGGTAAGGAACGAGGAGGTTCTACGCAGAATCGGAGAGGAAAGGAATATGTGGAAAACACTGATAAGGAGAAGGGACAGGATGATAGGACATCTGCTAAGACATGAGGGAATGACTTCCATGGTAGTAGAGGGAGCTGTAGAGGGCAAAAACTGTAGAGGAAGACAGAGATTGGAATACGTCAAACAAATAATTGAGGACGTAGGTTGCAAGTGCTACTCTGAGATGAAGAGGTTAGCACAGGAAAGGAATTCGTGGCGGGCCGCATCAAACCAGTCAGTAGACTGATGACAAAAAAAAACAGGAAATAATGAAGGGATTCAGGTCAGCTGACTTCGCAAGCCATGGGACCTCCCCCTGCAGTCCAAGGCTCAGGAAATACAGCAATGAGATGCTTGCAGACATCCACACACTAAACTGAGGAGGTTCCCCGTCATGTTGTATCCACATACTCTCACGAACAGCCAAGGGTACGTTTTCTAACGATTCTTCGCACGTGGCGGCCAGGCACACAGTGTGCGGTCATTTGCCACGACTTTACCTGCTCCGAAGGGTTGGGTCCCTTGTCTCTCCTCCCCCCCCCCTCCCCATTGCTTACTGAGCCTTTGCGCTGGTTTACTTAACATAGAACCAGAATATCTTTGGATTTTCCGCCACATTTCTAGAGAGAGTTTCGATGTGGAAACTATTAAATGCGTCTCGCATTGAAATCCGCACCAAATTTCCAGTCTCAGTACAACTTCGCCAATCTTGGAGATTTTGCGTTCGTCTAAGCTATACTTGCCTTTTTCGGTGCTCCTGCAGCAGCTTTCTCTCGTGTTTTGTGTACCACGGGGGATCAGTTCCGTCTCTTATTAATTTATTTGGTATGAATCTCTCGAGTGCTGTTGATACTATTTCTTTGAACTTAAGCCAAATATGGTCTTCACTTACATAGTTTGGAAGGATTGGAAACTGTCTCTTAGAAATACGTCGACCGAATTTTTAGTTGCTTTTATAAATAGATATATTTCGCGTTTGGTTTTGGTGGATTTCTTTGTTACGGAATTGAGGCTCGCTATGACTGCGTGTTCACTAATCCCTGTATCCGTCGTGATGCTCAGGATTAAACGTGGCTAAGAGATCAAGTGTGTTTTCGTAGCCATTTAAAATTTGAATGCCCTCGTGGACTAATTGTTCAAAATAATTTTAAAAAACCATTTAGAACAATTACGGAAGTTGTTTTCTATCTACAATAGGGTCTGAAAATGTATTTTTGTCAACATACGGAAGGTAGATTGAAGTCACTGGCAACTATAATTGACGAGTAGGGTACCTATTTGTGATGAGACTCAAGTTTTCTTTGAACTGTTCAGCAACTGTTTCATCTGAGACCGGGGGTCACTAAAAGGCGCCAGTTATTAATTTATTCCGGTTGTCGAATATAACCTCTGCCCATACTAAGTCACAGGAACTACCTGCTTCAATGTCGCTTGCGAGCTGAAACACACATTACATTACTTTTCCGCAAGTTGTGCTTCTTGTTTCTGTTGCAGTGCAGATCATTACAATTACGGCTTTCCCTCCAAAACCTAGGATGCTTTCTCTGTGACCCTGTAAATACCAGAGCTAAGCACTGTGTAACAACAACATACGTTACAAGCATAGCATTCTGTATTACTACATTTCCTTATTCCTAACATTTTAAAATTGTACGTCGACTTTAGATGACATCTCAATCGCAGATGTTCTTATCTCTATTTAGTGAACGTATTTTGAGTCATGTTTTGAACATTGTCCCGCTACACTTTATTAACTAATGTTTCGCCGCAAGGGATATCACATTTTAGAGAGTAAATTAATATGGAGTATGTCGTTCTTCTTTTCGAATATTCACACACCGATTTCTTCTTTCCTTATTGTCTTTTGCGAATGCAGCTGTAACAATTAAAGTAGGCGTAAATGCAGTGATTAAAAAGAAAGGATTAGCGTACATTCGCATTCTCTTTACATCGTTCTTTTCTTGTTGCTCTCATGGCGATGGACTGTTTCTATCGCAATAAGTAAGCGTGAAAGGCAGCTACCGTACATACATATTTATACTTGGCAGAACTAATTACATACTGACATAATTCTCAGTATTGCTTTCGTTTCCCAAAAGTTATAAATATTTCGATTTCGGAAATCTGTAATTGGTCAAGGTGTCGAAGAAGAAGGTCCCTTACGTACTGGTTGTACCGAGTAAGATGTGGAGACGGCGGTTTGAAAGCGGCCAGAAGAGGTACGACGAAGGGCGTCCCTTACCTAAGGGATCGCTACCTGGCGAAGGGGTAAGTGTGGCAAATATCCGGCGTGGCAAATGTCCTGCGTGGCAAATGTCCGGCATTCCAGGTACACTTCCCAGTAATCAGGCTGGTCCTCCTTTGAAGTAAATAAAGAATGTATAGGTAAATAAACAGCTCTGTACGTGTACGCATGTTAGTTGTAAATGACCTGGAAACCATTAATGGTAGACAAAGCGGCAGACAAGTTTACTTCCATATCCCCTTAAGTTGGCTTGTCCGACCACAGTTTCCCTACCTCCAGCTGTTTTATTGGAGCATTCTCTCTATCCTGTTACATTTTTGCTCGCTCTTAACCCAGTATACTCTCCACTGCTTGTGCTGCCACGTGTCGTCTGTGAGTGGCCATTGAATGCACATAGGGGACGATCACATTAATGTGACTGGTCTGTCTTATGCGTCTAATAATGTCACATTTATGCCTGAAGACTGTGCGAAACTGGCTGTCTTATTAAGGGGAGTACGTACGTCCTATGCCCACGGAGTTAAATTTGCAATATTTATGACCCATTATCTCAGAACCTGTGACAGATAGAGATCTGAAATTTTTGGGATGTATAGTATCACTCCTTTTCTGATTGATGAACCAGAATCAAAATGTACAGAGAAATAATTAGCTAGTTATGATTTTTTTTAAAATGTTGTTCAATATTTTCTTTTAAAAGTTCACTTTTTCTTCCGTAAGTAAAAAAGCGTTAGAGGTAGAGATGTTTTGGGAGTTTCAGTAGCTGCAGTATACTATGTGGTAACATAGTGTAAAATTAGAGATATGTATCTGTAATAGTTCCTGAGATAATGGGTCAAATAATTTTAGAAATGTCATTTCCGGCAAATCAAGTTCAAGCATTTTATTTGATATTAACTTACACATGGAGGCATGCCAGCTTCTAGAAACAGCCAGGCCCATAATCAGCATTATCTGGATCCTGTTCTTGACTATCCTGCAAACCTAGAAGCTTCCTTCTTTTCCTGCCTCTTGCTGCTTTAGTCATTTCCTCTGCTGGACGCTGGGCTTTCATGATCCTAAGTCGATGCATTTGCTGAAAGGCTTGCAGTGTGTTGGCACCTGGAGTGACACCAAGTTCCTCTAGTACCCAAATTCTTCCCTTTATACCATGATTAAACGTTATCAGCAGCACAAACACCCAAGCATAGTGTTTTCCTTCCTACAAAGACATTTTTTGGTATGCGGGTCCAAATTAAATTATTAAAAGACTCATTCGGGTTTTGTGTTCGACCATGGAGACATTTGGAAAGAAGATCAGGATGAGCTAATTCTCTATATATTGGTTTAATAGCTTCCATCACTGCAGATGGTATGCTATTTTTGTGCCTAAATTGTTCCTCGCTACCCGCTGCCTGAGCTTTGCGATACTTGCACCATAAATCAGCAGCAGGTGGACGGTGACCACGTATAGGTGTATCATCAGTGGAAGATTTGTGGAAGAATGTAGCCCACACTGCTCGTTTCATCCCTTGTAGGTCATGTGTATTGTTTCTTATTGCCAATCCATAATAATGCTGGAGTTCATCAATGTTTCTGTCTGTAAGTCTTCCTTTACCGTTTAGAGTCTTTCCATCTGATAACTTCTCTTTTCCTTTTGTCTGCTTCAATTTTCGGAGACATGTTCCCATCCGTTTTTGAACGTGGCCCACACATTCAATCTTAACAATCTGCTTATTACCATAAGGTTGGTTCCCACTACTGATTTGTAAGCTTTTGAATCACCATCCCCCAAGTACTCAGTGTAACACACACCTTTCTCCAGTTGTGAACGTCTGAACATAGAAACAACTGCAGTAGCCTCCATACCCCTGCTAGTTCCCTCATCATTTGTTTTATGGCTTTCATTTGTTTCATCAACTGATTTACACTGATGACAGTATTTAGTTAGCACTTCAATGTCTAAAACTTTACCTGTGTCAACACTAGTGACAGTTGCAACTGCATTTTTTGATGTGTGACCTCTCTTCTGCCATGTGCCATCAACTGCCGCAGATAAGTCTGTCGTGTTATTTAATTCTATTGCTTCTTTAGCAGCAGCTTTCATAGAAGGAACAGCAACAGATTTGACGCATTCACCAATTAATTATGTGTACTTACTTGATCTGGTTGGTGGGTTTGGCAAGTTCAGCATTGCACATAATACTTCAGCTGCAGTCAATCCTTTCCCAATGCACCTCATTCCTCACAGGAATCTAACATTGCTCTCAAACAAGTCATTCTTGCACTTTTCAGAAGTCCAAAATGATGTCGAGAGCCTGCCAACTTCACACTGAATATCAAGTTTGTTAGCCAGTCCAGTCCTTGCAGATGCTAATTTGCCCACCACAAATCTTAAATGACAAAGCACCTTGGAAAACTTGTGCTAACACACTCAAATCTAAAAGAACATAACCTAAACTATTTTGATCTTTGCCAGTAAATAAATCCTCACGGTCTACAAGTTTCCTCTTCAAAGCATTAGTAGGCGTGTCCCTATCACGGGTCTGTGAAAAATCTATTTCAGGATCAACACTGGATTCAGATTTTGTGATATGCTGATTTCGATGGAAACGTCGCTTCTTAAAACAACCCTTTCTTTTCGTCATGTCGAAAAGAGGTATAAGAGCATATAATAACACACCAAACCACTATGTTTTCAGTTCAAAACTTATGAAACACGACAACCACAAAGTAAATAAACAAAATGCATGTGGTATACCGCCATTTCTGTTTACACAGTGCATCCAACCTCTTAACACGAACATCAGCATGATTTCAAGGAATAAATAGCTGAAAACCACAGCCTACTAGATTGAATAGTTCAAGAGATAGAGATACTTAGGCAAGTCAGTACAGAACGACCGGATAATTTTGCACACGCACTATTAACTTTGAACTACACTTCCAATTGCAATTATTCGACAAATAATGCATCAAATTATTCAGGAGAGGTCAAATATTAATAAGAGATAATAATCCGAATATGTCACTTTTTGACCAATTCCACCGTACGTACTTTCCTTAAACAATGCAGCTGTGGGCGGATCGTGATTTTTTTCCAGAAATTTCTAGAATCTGTTGACTATAGACCCCCTCAAAATTCTGGTGCGGAGCCTTGCTTTCGAAATACGCACGCCCAGCACGGTGACCTTAAATCGCCAGCTCTACTGTTCTGCCACCCCGCGGCAGAATGTGCAGATAGCTCCGCTTTGTTCCGTGTTTCACCCGAACGACCGTGACATTGGCAGGAGTGGCCGTGTTTACAAACGATAGTTACGGTCAGCCGCAAAGGCGAACCTGGCCTCTTGGGCAGAGAATGATACCTCGTCACGGCTTACTAAGCCGCATTACCTGCTGGACGGCACACACAGGCTGCTTTGAGTTTATGTAGTCGAGGGGCCCTTGTCGAGATTTCAACAATGCGGGAGGCGGTGCAGCTCAAACAGACGGCACGGGAGGGATCTGTGTTGAGGGGGGCGGGGGGAGCAGTGCTGCTGACGAAGCGCCGTACGAGTACGTCTGGACTAATTAGCGCCCGCCGGCGGCAACACAAACGGCCAGACCAGAGAACGGGGCGCGCAGCACAGCCGCGGCATCGATCCCGCGACCCCCTAGCCGCGCGCCCGGCGCTGACCCCTGACCTTTGCGCCCTCGCACGTGCGCTGCCAGCCCCCAGCCCCCTTCCACGTGTTGGTACGGCCCGCCACGCGGGAATTGTAACCGCAGGCGGACGGCCGTGTGTTTCGCGAGCAGAGCAGTAGCATCCGCCACCTGGGGAGGGAGCTAATTACCGCCGCCACACGCGCTTTGTTCGGCGTTTCTGGGAAGCAGCCATACCAGTACAGGCGGTCACCAGCTTCGACCCTTAGACTGACTCAACTTTTAAAAAATCGATGCCTAGCAAAGTACAGTGTGTCCAATCCCTGAGCCGCAGCAACTGAGCGGCTGTTTTAGCGCCTGAGAGTCAGGCAACTCGCAAATAAGGGGTGTTAAAAGGATTGCCGACTCTTAGGCGCTATAGCAGCTGAGAGACGACACTCAGCTGAATGCGTGTCGAACCCACTGACAGGTGAATTTTTAACGTTCTCAGCAATGGCGCATGGGTGGCACCGTGGGTGTTGGCGAACTTGGAGGTCTTACGAAGACATTTTCCCTCTTATTTCACACACGTGTTAACATTGCACCCCATTGTGATCACGTCGCAACAGGGCGCGAAGCAGGACGACTGAAAAAGCATAAACACCTGTAAGCATAAACACTTGTAGGCTTAATAAAATTTTCTCGGGCTTCCAGCCGCTTCAGGTGGTTAAAATACCACCAGCTTTCGACCGAGCTCTCCCTGGTCATGTCAAGTGGTAAGATTTTAACCACCTGACGCGGCTGGAAGCCAGAGAAAATTTTATTAATTCATATAGCCGCCAAACCATGCATTCATACCTCTAGGCTTGTCCACAGCTCGTGGTCTAGTGGCTAGTGTTGCTGGCTCTGGACCACGGGGTTACGGGTTCGATTCTCAGCGGGGTTGTTCAGTTTCTCTCCACGAAAACTAAATGTCTGTGTTCTCATTTCATCATCATCGTCATCATTCGTGACAATGACTAGCTTGGACTTAGTAAAACGTTGGCCTGTGTAAAAATTGGGACTTTATACGCGCGCTGATAACCGCGCACTTGAACATTCCACAAACCGATCATCATCATCTCCTTTAAGCTTTCTACAAAATTTGTAGATAAATTAAAATACTTGATATTCTGTTTTCGAAAACTTTCTCCTTCTGTAGCACAAGCTTCGGATGTCATATTCAGCTGGTGAGCAATGCTGATTGTTGGTTGGCCCTCTTTTGCGCATGTGAACAGCGTCATGAAACAAAATTTTAAAACTTAGTGAAATACGGAATTCGAAATATTGAAACCTATTTTGTACTCAATGAAAAATGTAAAATTTTATATATTTATAGACAGTAGCGGCGAGTGAAAATTTGTGATAAGGCCGGAAATCGAACCCGAGTCTCCTGCTTATAAGGCAGGTGCGCTAGCCACTTGGCATACCTGTTCGCACGATTGCACTATTACCTGGCACACGTCCCACTTTCATACAAATCCTCACAGCCGTCTACTTTAAATTCCACGTTACACATGAACAGAATTGCCGAGCGACTGTTTTAGCGCCTGAAGGCAGGCAACCCGCACATAAGGGTTGTTAAAAGGATTGCCGACTCTTAGGCGCTAGAGCAGCTGAGAGACGACACTCAGCTGAACGCGTGTCGTAGCCACTGACAGGTGAATTTTTAACGTTCTCAGCAAAGGCGCTTGGTGGGCACGGAGGGTGTTGGCGAACTTGGAGGTCTTACGAACACATTTTTCCGCTTACTTGATACACGTGTTAATATTGCACCCCTTTGTGATCACGCCGCTAAAGGGCGCGAAACTGAAGGACTGAAAAAGCAAAACATCATGTAAGCATAAACACTTGTAGGCTTAATAAAATTCTCTCGGGCTTCCAGCTGCGTCAGGTGGTTAAAATACCACCAGCTTTCGACCGAGCTCTCCACGGTGATTGCCAGGTGGTAAGATTTTAACCACCTGACGCGGCTGGAACCCCGAGAAAATTTCATTAATTCATATCGCCACGAAACCATGCATTCGTACCTGTAGGCTTGTCCACAGCTCGTGGTCCAGTGGCTAGCGTTGCTGGCTCTGAATCACGGGGTCACGGGTTCAGTTCTCAGCGGGGTTGGGCATTTTCCCTGCCCAGGAACTGAGTGTTTGTGTTGTCCTCATCATTTCATCATCATCGTCATTATTCGTGACAGTGGCTAGATTGGACTTTGTAAAAAATTGTACGGTGTAAAAATTGGGACTTTGTACGGGTGCTGATGACCGCGCAGTTGAGCGCCGCCACCAACCGAACATCATCGTCACCTGCTACCTTTCTACAGGATTTGTCTGTAAATGAAAATACTCAATATTCTATTTTCGAAAACTTTCTCCTTGTGTAGCACAAGCTGCGGATATCGTATTCGGCTGGTGAGCTGTTGGTTGGCCCTGTGTTGCGCATGTAAACAGCATCATGAAACAAAATTTTAAGACTTACAAGGGGAGGCCACGAGGTTTGGAATGCGGATTTCCTGCAAACTTCGTACACCTGTAGTACTCCATGAGGACAACAAAATGTGTAAGCAATAGCGCGTACTTCTCAAGTGTTATTGAGAAAATAGCAAGATAATTTCGATCGTCAATTATATACACCTGTGCGTGGCCGTTTTTGCCAGGTTAGCGTTCAAGCCCCGTAATCGCTGGGTCGCTGGATCGAGTCCCGCTCGTCAGTTTTTTTCTTTTTAATTTCTAACACAGTCATTTGCTTTACTATTTATATTACAGTTGATGTAATGGGGAAAATACGTGTAATCGGATGTTGTTGTTGTTGTGGTCTTCAGTCCTGAGACTGGTTTGATGCAGCTCTACATGCTGTTAAGCTGCATGCCCTCGGGAAAAATTACGGCCGTAGTTTCCCCTTGCTTTCAGCCGTTCGCAGTACCAGCACAGCAAGGCCGTTTTGATTATTGTTACAAGGCAAGATCAGTCAATCATCCAGACTGTTGCCCTTGCAACTACTGAAAAGGCTGCTGCCCCTCTTCAGGAACCACACGTTTGTCTGGCCTCTCAACATATACCCCTCCGTTGTGGTTGTACCTACGGTACGGCTATCTGTATCGCTGAGGCACGCAAGCCTCCCCACCAACGGCAAGGTCCATGGTTCATGGGGGGCTTTTATTAAATTTACAATGTTATTTGGCAGTCTACATATTTTTATTATGACAAATAATGTAATATTCATAACTACCAACTAGTAAACGACCAAACGCATGAAGTGATACTGAAAATGTACGCTTGTCCGTGTCTTCAAAATTGTTCGTATTTAATCGAAAGAGAACGAGAAATTGCTTCTCGTGAAGACACTATTAAAATACACTCGATAGTGCATAACCAATGATCGGCGCCGATATTTAAGGAAATGCTGCGTTATGCATGGTTTGCTTCCAAACTATCGGCTGAAAAAGAGGTTTCTGAAAATAATAATGAGGTTTGTTTTTCCACGGAAAACCTCAAAAGACCTTGCGTGTGCGGAAACAAAGCATTTATTCAATGCAGCTGGTGTCGTTTAACTTTGGTTTTCATGTTTTTACGAAAAATACCATCCCGCAAATTGTAATCGTAATGTCGAAAGCGACAATTAATTGTACATCTTTCGAAAGCCGTCTGTGCCGGTCAAAACTTGGAGGTAGCAAGTCGTTTCGGGTTCTTTCCCGGTATAAGGGATTTCTCAATTCACATTTCCAGTATCACTTTATGCGTTTGGTCGTTTAGTAGTCGATAGTTATGAATATTACACTCCTGGAAATGGAAAAAAGAACACATTGACACCGGTGTGTCAGACCCACCATACTTGCTCCGGACACTGCGAGAGGGCTGTACAAGCAATGATCACACGCACGGCACAGCGGACACACCAGGAACCGCGGTGTTGGCCGTCGAATGGCGCTAGCTGCGCAGCATTTGTGCACCGCCGCCGTCAGTGTCAGCCAGTTTGCCGTGGCATACGGAGCTCCATCGCAGTCTTTAACACTGGTAGCATGCCGCGACAGCGTGGACGTGAACCGTATGTGCAGTTGACGGACTTTGAGCGAGGGCGTATAGTGGGCATGCGGGAGGCCGGGTGGACGTACCGCCGAATTGCTCAACACGTGGGGCGTGAGGTCTCCACAGTACATCGATGTTGTCGCCAGTGGTCGGCGGAAGGTGCACGTGCCCGTCGATCTGGGACCGGACCGCAGCGACGCACGGATGCACGCCAAGACCGTAGGATCCTACGCAGTGCCGTAGGGGACCGCACCACCACTTCCCAGCAAATTAGGGACACTGTTGCTCCTGGGGTATCGGCGAGGACCATTCGCAACCGTCTCCATGAAGCTGGGCTACGGTCCCGCACACCGTTAGGCCGTATTCCGCTCACGCCCCAACATCGTGCAGCCCGCCTCCAGTGGTGTCGCGACAGGCGTGAATGGAGGGACGAATGGAGACGTGTCGTCTTCAGCGATGAGAGTCGCTTCTGCCTTGGTGCCAATGATGGTCGTATGCGTGTTTGGCGCCGTGCAGGTGAGCGCCACAATCAGGACTGCATACGACCGAGGCACACAGGGCCAACACCCGGCATCATGGTGTGGGGAGCGATCTCCTACACTGGCCGTACACCACTGGTGATCGTCGAGGGGACACTGAATAGTGCACGGTACATCCAAACCGTCATCGAACCCATCGTTCTACCATTCCTAGACCGGCAAGGGAACGTGCTGTTCCAACAGGACAATGCACGTCCGCATGTATCCCGTGCCACCCAACGTGCTCTAGTAGGTGTAAGTCAACTACCCTGGCCAGCAAGATCTCCGGATCTGTCCCCCATTGAGCAGGTTTGGGACTGGATGAAGCGTCGTCTCACGCGGTCTGCACGTCCAGCACGAACGCTGGTCCAACTGAGGCGCCAGGTGGAAATGTCATGGCAAGCCGTTCCACAGGACTACATCCAGCATCTCTACGATCGTCTCCATGGGAGAATAGCAGCCTGAATTGCTGCGAAAGGTGGATATACACTGTACTAGTGCCGACATTGTGCATGCTCTGTTGCCTGTGTCTATGTGCCTGTGGTTCTGTCAGTGTGATCATGTGATGTATCTGATCCCAGGAATGTGTCAATAAAGTTTCCCCTTCCTGGGACAATGAATTCACGGTGTTCTTATTTCAATTTCCAGGAGTGTATTTTATTTGTGGCAATAAAAATTTGTAGACTGTCAAATAATACTGTAAATTTAATAAAAGTTCATCTGATTACACGTATTTTTCCAATTATATCAACTGTAATATAAATAGTAAAGAAACTGACTGTGTTAGAAATAAAAATAAAAAAAACTGACGAGCGGGACTCGATCCAGCGACCCAGCTTGAACGTTAACCAGTCGGCTGCCGGCGGTTCCTGGTAAGAACGGCCACGGACAGGTATATATATATTTGACGATCGAAATTATCTTGCGATTTTCTCAATATCGCTTGAGAATTACACGCTACTCCTTACACGTTTTGTTGTCCTCGTGGAGTACTACGAGTGTACGAAGTTTTGCAGTAAATCCGCGTTCCAAACGTCGTGGCCTCCGCTTGTTACTGAAATATGGAATTCGAAATATTGAAAACTAACCTAAGTAAATGTCAAAAGAAACCTATTTGGAGCTCAATGCAAAATGTATATTTTTATTTATTTGTAGTCTGTTGCGGTAAGTGAAAATTTGCGACAAGGCTGGGAATCTAACCCGAGTCTCCTGCTTACAAGGCAGGTGCGCTAGCCACTAAAGCACCTCGGCACAGATGCTCGCACGATGGCACGATTCTATGGCACATCTCCCACCTCACTACCGTCCTAGTCTACTTTAAATTCCACCTTACACATGAACAGAATTGCCGGGGCTCTTCATGTTCTGGAATAGCACC
Organism: Schistocerca cancellata; assembly: GCF_023864275.1. Taxonomy (NCBI): domain Eukaryota; kingdom Metazoa; phylum Arthropoda; class Insecta; order Orthoptera; family Acrididae; genus Schistocerca; species Schistocerca cancellata. The sequence continues at coordinate 15,988,898 of NC_064637.1, forward strand.
TCAGTACATATTCTCACATCGAATATAATAAATTTCCTTGAGACTGAGAAGCTCAAGTCCACGAATCAGCACAGTTTTAGAAAGCATCGCTCGTGCGAACCTCAGCCTGCTTTTTGGTCACATGATACACTGCAAACTATGGATGAATTCTGGATTTCGGGAAAGCGTTTGACGCGGTTCCCAATCGTAGACTGTTAAAATACGAGCATATGGAGTGGGTTCACAGATATGTGACTAGCTCGATGAGTTCTTGAGCTATAGAACCGAATATGTTGTCCACGATGGTGAGTGCTCATCAGAGACAAGGATATAGTCAGGAGTACCTCAGAAAGTCTGATAGGGTCTATCTCTCTCTGAACGTTCATTGCAGTATCGTGCAAATATTTGAAATAAATCAGTCAATAACTTTTCGAGTTTATTGCTAACAACTTTTCTCATAGGGTGGTCCATTGACAGTGACCGGGCCAAATATCTCACGAAAAAAGCATCAAACGAAAAAACTACAAAGAACGAAACTCGTCTAGCTTGAAGGGGTAAACCACATGGCGCTATGGTTGGCCCGCTAGATGGCGGCGCCATAGGTCAAACGGGCATCAACTGCGTTTTTTCAAATAGGAACCCCATTTTTTATTACATATTCGTGTAGTACATAAGGAAATATGAATGTTTCAGTTAGATCACTTTTTTCGCTTTGTGATAGATGGCACTGTTATAGTCACAAACGTATAAGTACGTGGTATCACGTAACATTCCGCCAGCGCGGACGGTATTTGCTTCGTGATACGTTACCCGTGTTAAAATGGAACGTTTACCAATTGCGCAAAAGGTCGATATCGTGTTGATGTATGGCTATTGTGATCAAAATGCCCAACGGGCGTGTGCTATGTATGGTGTTCGGTATCCTGGACGACATCATCCAAGTGTCCGGACCGTTCGCCGGATAGTTACGTTATTTAAGGAAACAGGAAGTGTTCAGCCACATGTGAAACGTCAACCACGACCTACAATAAATGATGATGCCCAAGTAGGTGTTTTAGCTGCTGTCGCGGCTAATCCGCACATCAGTAGCAGAAAAATTTCACGAGAATCGGGAATCTCAAAAACGTCGGTGTTGAGAGTGCTACATCAACATCGTTTGCACCCGTACCATATTTGCATGGCGACGACTTCGAACGTCGTGTACAGTTCTGCCACTGGGCACAAAAGAAATTACGGGACGATGACAGATTTTTTGCACGCGTTCTATTTAACGACGAAGCGTCAATCACCAACAGCGGTAACATAAACCGACATAATATGGACTATTGAGCAACGGAAAATCCACGATGGCTGCGACAAGTGGAACATCAGCGACATCGGCGGGTTAATGTATGGTGTGGCATTATGGGAGGAAGGATAATTGGCCCCCATTTTATCGATGGCAATCTAAATGGTGCAATGTATGCTGATTTCTTACGTAATGTTCTACCGGTGTTGCTACAAGATGTTTCACTTAATGACAGAGTGGCGATGTACTTCCAACACGATGGACGTCCGGCACATAGCTCGCCTGCGGTTGAAGCGGTATTCAACAGCATATTTCATGAGGGGTGGATTGGTCGTCAAAGCACCATACCGTGGCCCGCACGTTCACCGGATCTGACGTCCCCAGATTTCTTTCTGTGGGGAAAGTTGAAACATATTTGCTATCGTGATGCACCGACAACGGCTGACAACATGCGTCAGCGCATTGTTAATGCTTGTGCGAACATTACGGAAGGCGAAATACTCGCTGTTGAGAGGAATGTCGTTACACGTATTACCAAATGCATTGAGGTTGACGGACATCATTTTGAGCATTTATTGCATTAATGTGGTATTTACATGTAATCACGCTGTAACAGCATGCGTTCTCAGAAATGATAAGTTCACAAAGGTACATGTATGACATTGGAAGAACCGAAATAAAACGTTCAAACGTACCTACGTTCTGTGTTTTAATTTAAAAAACTTATCTGTTACCAATTGTTGGTCTAAAATTGTGAGCCATATGTTTGTGACTATTACAGCGCCATGTATCACAAAGCGAAGAAAGTGGTCCAACTAAAACACTAATATTTCTTTACGTACTACAGGAATATTTAATAAAAATGGGGGTTCCTGTTTTTAAAAAAAACGCAGTTGATGTCCGTTTGACCTATGGCAGCACCATCTAGCGGACCAACCATAGCGCCATCTGGTTTCCCCCTTCAAGCTACACAAGTTTTGTTCTTTGTAGTTTTTTCGTTTCACGCTTATTTCGTGAGATATTTGGCCCGGTCAGGATCAATGGACCAACCCCGTGTCATTCCACATTCTAATTAAAGTGTCATGTAAAAATATGGAGTCAGTCGGTCAAGAGCTTTTCGTGATTTTTGGGAACAGATAAACCGAGGTGACAAGTCATGGGAGAGCGAAATGCACAGACACGTATTGTGGTAGCATCGTAAACACGAGGTATAAAAGGGCGGTGCTCTGGGCAAGCTGTCATTTGTACTCAGTCGATTAACGTGAAGAGGTTTCCGGCCTGACTGTAGCCGCACCACGTGAATACTGGTAGCTGGAGACAGAGGTACGGGACATTCCATTTCGGAAATCGCTGGGGGATTCAGTATTCCGAGATTCACAGTCTCAGGGGTGTGCCGAAGATACCAAATTTCAGGCCTTACCTCTCACCACGGACAACGCAGTGGCCGACGGCCTTTACTTAAAGATCGAAATAAGCGGCGTTCGTGTACTTGTCAGTGCTAACGGCCAAGCGGCATTTGCGTGAAATAACCTCAGAAATCAGTGAGGGACGTACGACGAACGTGCCCGTTAGGTTTGGCGTTGACGGGTTATGACAGCAGACAGGTGGCGCGAGCACCAGCCTGGGGTGGTGGTCTCCGGTGCCATTTCATTCCGCAGCAAGAAGCTTTGGTTACTATTCGCGGCACACGCCGACATACTCTACGCCCCGTTTTGTTACTGTTCATAGCAAGCGAGCCCGGCCTTACATTTCAGCAAGATAATGGCCGCCCGCATCCGGAAACAGCTTCTTCTGCTTGTCGTCGTGTCTGCGGAACCCTACCTTGGGCAGCAAGGACGCCGGTCCCCAAATGAGAACATGTGGAGCATTACGGGCAGGGCTCTTCAACCATCTCAGGACTCTGACGATAAAACGCGCCAGTTGGACCGAACTTGGTTCGATATCCCTCACGAGGATATGCAACAACTCTGTCAATCAATCCCAAACCGAATAACTGCTAGCGTAAGGGTTAGAGGTGAATCGACGTGTTATTGACTTGCTCAGTTTTAGAAGCTCTTTTTCTTGAATGACTCGTCCAAGTTTTCTGAAACTGATATCATTTCTTTGTCTGTACTTGTGCATCACATCTACTGCTTTTCATGCCAATCGGATAATTCCTTCGCGGTGCGTCTTTCTTCTGTTCGAGTGTATGTCCAAGCAGCCGTTTTATATGGGGTTTCCATATTTCTGTCCAACACCCGTACAGATTGCCCCTCGGAACTTGGTGCATATGCAAGCTAGCTACTGAATGTATGCCAACGCACCACAGACACTTGTCGACGTGGAGTTACCGGCGCCCTAGGCCACAGTGTTTGGTAGTTCACTTTCAGACAAAATGTTACAGGCCAAGAAAGGAACGTGTTTGGCTATACTCCAGTCTATAACGTAATAAGGAATCAGGAGATGTGGGACATATATTTGCTGACAGTGAAAGTATCAGCTTGATATCTGCAGGCCTACAAGGCAGCGAGACAACCAACAAGAGCCACATTTGTTTTTTCTTAGGATCTAAACGCGGATCCTAGACAGATCTGCAGATTGCGCCTTAGTACACTGAAGAGCCAAAGAAACTGGTACACCTGCCTAATATCGTGTAGGGCCCACGCGAGTACGCAGAAGTGCCACAGCACGACGTGGCATGGACTCAACTAATGTCTGAAGGCAGTGCTGGAGGGAACTGACACCACGAATCCTGCAGGGCTGTCCATAAATCCGTAAGAGTACGACCGGGTGCAGATCTCTTTTGAGCATCACAGATATGCTCAATAATGTCCATGTCTGGAGAGTTCGATGGGCAACAAGTGTTAAAACTCAGAAGAGTGTTACTGGAGCCATCTATTAGCAATTTAGGACGTGTGGGATTGTCCTGCTGGAAATAACAAGTCCGTCGGAATGCACAATGGACATGAAGTTGATGATAAAACAGGATGCTTACGTACGTGTCACATGTCAGTCGCAACTAGATGTATCAGTGGTCTCATAACGCTCCAACTGCACACTCCCCCACCATTACAGAGGCTCCCCCAGCTTAAAACGTCCCCTGCTGCCATGCAGGGTCTACAGATTCGCGAGATTGTCTCCACACCCGTACACATCCATCCGCTCGATACAATTCGAAATGAGACTCGTCCGACCAGTCAATATATTTCCAGTAATCAACAGTCGAATGTCGGTGTTGATGGGCCCAGGCGAGGCGTAAAGCTTTGTGTCGTGCAGTCATCAAGCGTACACGAGTGGTGCTTCGGCTCCGTAAGCCCATATCGATGATGTTTCGTTGAATGGTTCGCACGCTGAAACTTTTCGATGGACCAGCACTGAAATCTGCAGCAATTTGCGGAAGGGTTGAAATTCTGTCACGTTGAACGATTCTCTTCAGTCGTCGTTGGTCCCTTTCTTGCAAGATCTTTTTCCGGCCGCAGCGATGTCGAAGATTTGATGTTTTACCTGATTCCTGATATGCACAGTACATTGTTGAAATGGTCGTAGCGGAAAAGGCCCAGTTCATCGCTATCTCGGATACGCTATGTCCCGTCGTTGAGGCGTTGATTATAACATCACGTCCAAACTCACTTAAAATTTTGATAATCTGCGTTTGTATCAGCAGTAATCGATCTAACAACTGCACCGGACACTTGTTGTCCTGTATAAGCCTTGCCGACCGCAGCTCTGTATTCCGACACTTTACTTATCTCTGAATTTGAACACGCGTGCCTGTACCAGTTTCTTTGGCCTTTTGTGTAATTCGGAAAAGAACCTCAATACTCTGCAAGTATCAGTCCTGATCAGAACAGTCTTCTGTATATCTGAGTATGCATCATCCGGGAGCTAAGTGAAGTCCAGCGCGGGCAAAACGCTGGTGCTCGAATTGTGCGTTCTTCAGTGACCAAGATGGCAGAAGTGTTTGTTTTTCTGACGACGCACCGTATCGATGGGAAAGCAGGAAAATATCACTCGTGAAGTCACAACGCGGACGTACGTGTGTGTCGAGTGATCATGATGCACAGTCATTCGAGAGGACTGTAAGGAAACATGAGGACACGACAGCTGCTAGAGCCAGTGCGCAACTGGATGTTCATTCCCGTCAACCACCAAAACAACTCCGAGGAAGCCCCACAAGCAGGCAACGGCAGGCCGTGCTGGAATCGCAAAAGCACTCATCAGTGATACACATGCCCGTAACAGGAAAATGTGATGCTGAAGCCATAAAACCACGAGTATGGGGTGGTTGGAGAAATTCATTTGGTCGGATGGACCTTGCTTCACATGTTTTCCAACTTCCGGCCGAGTTTACGTCCCGAGAGTGAAACACGTGGGGGTTCCCTGACAGTTTGGGGATTTATACCGTGGTATACCATCGGCCCTATGGCTACTACTCTGTACATCTGTACCGTGGTATACCATTGGCCCCATTCTTACTCTGCAAGGTCGAATTACTGCCTAGGACTATGTGATTAATTTGGCTGATCAGCTCCATGCCACGGTCCAATGTTTGCTCCCCAATGGTGACGCTCTATTACAAGACGACAGGGCCCCTGTTCGCACAGCTTTCATCATCAAGGATTGGTTCTGTGAGCGCGAGGATGAATTGTCGCGTCTTCCCTGGACACCACAGCCATCAATATTATGAGCCTTTGTGGTCTACTTTCGAGGGAAAGTTGCGTGGTCCATCTGCTTTACCTGAACTTGCCACTACTGTTCAGGAAGAATGGTGCAAGGTTGCCAGAAAACCATACAGCGCCTTATGTTGTCCAGTCCGAGACGAATGAAAGGTATTTTGAATCCCAGCGAGTTCCTATCAGGTATTAACCATGGCAACGTATTTTTGGCATTTCCATATTTAGTCCACCCCATCCACCCCGTGCATCCCCCTTGGTCGGAAAGAAGATTCACTTTCCGGACCTTATTTTTACACTATTGGCTATTAAAGTTGCTACACCACGAAAATGACGTGCAACAGACGAGAAATTTAACCGACAGGACGAAGATGCTGTGATATGCAAATGATTAGCTTTTCAGAGCATTCACACAAGGTTGGCGCCGGTGGCGACACCTACAACGTGCTGACATGAGCAAAGTTTCCGATCGATTTGCCGGCCGCGGTGGTCTAGCCGTTCTAGGCGCTCAGTCCGGTCGCAGGTTCGAATCCTCCCTCGGGCATGGATGTGTGTGATGTCCTTAGGTTAGTTAGGTTTAAGTAGTTCTAAGTTCTAGGAGACTGATGACCACAGATGTTAAATCCCATAGTGCTCAGAGCCATTTCAACCATTTTTTCCGATAGATTTCTCATACACAAACAGCAGCTGACCGGCGTTGCCTGGTGAAACGTTGTTGTGATGCCTCGTGTAAAGAGGAGAAATTCGTACCATCACGTTTCCGACTTTGTTAAAGGTCGGATTGTAGCCTATCTTGATTGCGGTTTATCGTATCGCGATATTGCTGCTCGCGTTGGTCGAAATCCAATGACTGTTAGCAGAATATGGAATCGGTGGGTTCAGGAGGGTAATACGGAACGCCGTGCTGGATCCCAACGGCCTCGTATCACTAGCAGTCGAGATGACAGGCATCTTACCCGCACGGCTGTAACGGATCGTGCAGCCACGTCTCGATCCCTGAGTCAACAGATTGGGACGTTTGCAAGACGAGAACCATTTGCACGAACAGTTCGACGACGTTTGCAGCATCACGGACTATCAGCTCGGAGACCGTGGCTGCGCTTACCCTTGACGCTGCATTACAGACAACTGCACCACCTAGGTGCCCGGATGGCAAGACGTCACTTTTTCGGATGAATCCAGGTTCTGTTTACAGCATCACGATGGTCGTATCCGTGTTTGGCGACATCGCTGTGAACGCGCATTGGATGCGTGTATTCGTCATCGCCGTACTGGCGTATCACCCGACGTGATGGTATGGGGTGCCATTGGTTACACGTCTCTGTTACCTCTTGTTCGCATTGACGGCACTTTGAACAGTGGATGTTAGATTTCAGATGTGTTACGACCCGTGGCTCTACCCTTCATTCGATCCCTCCGAAACCCTACATTTCAGCAGCATAATGCACGAAAGCGTTGCAAGTCCTGTACGGGCCTTTTCTGGATACAGAAAATGTTCGACTGCTGCCCTGGCGAGCACATTCTCCAGATGTCTCACCAATTGAAAATGTCTGGTCAATGTTGGCCGAGCATGTGGCTCGTCACAATACGCCAGTCACTACTCTTGATGAACTGTGGTATGGTGTTGAAGTTGCAGGGGCAGCTGTACCTGTACACGCCATCCAAGCTCTGTTTGACTCAATGCCCAGGCGTATCGAGGCCGTTATTACGGCGAGAGGTGGTTGTTCTGGGTACTGATTTCTCAGGATATCTGCACCCTAATTTCGTGAAAATGTAATCACATGTCAGTTGTAGTATAATATATTTGTCCAATGAATACCCGTTCATCATCTGGAGTTCTTCTTGTTGTAGCGATTTTAATGGCCAGTAGTGTATGTTAAGTAGAAACTGGTAAGTTGTCCTTCCAATTTTTGCCCTGTGCCAGATCACTTGGAGTACCATATCAACACATGCCTATGTTCTCTTCTTCCATATCGCTGTTGTGCCTGGCAACAGTTGGACCCCGGACCACCGCTCAAGTTGGCGATGCTCATATTCAGGGACAGAAAGTGTTGTGCACTGACAAGGCAGAACATTATCACCGTCGACCCACTATCGATATAAACCCGTCCAGGCGAGGATGAATGCTGGTCAGACACGCGCTGAGTGCATGTAGTATCAGTGAGCGTGTTGTCCGTGTGTAGGACGAGGAAGGCGGCCGATCTGTCTGAGTTTGACCGAGGGCAGGCTGTGGCGGCCCGGAGGCTCGGCAGGTGCACGACTTGTAGGCCGTTCCGTGGGGTTGGTTGGACCCCCCCCCCCCCCCATTACAGATGCCGAACGTCGTAGGCTGGGCAGACTGGTAAAACAGGACAGGCGGCGAACTGTGGCGGAACTAACGTCAGACTCTAATGATGGGCAGAGTAAAGGTGTGTCCGGACACCCAGTACACCCAACACTCCTAACGACGGGCCTCCACAGCGGACGACCCAAGCATTTGCCGATGTTATCGCCACGACATCGTCAACTACGACTGAAATAGGCACTTGACTAACAGCACTGACATAGACGCAGTGTGTAATATGAGGTGCATTCAAGTTCTAAGGCCTCCGATTTTTTTTTCTCCGGACTGGAAAGAGATAGAAACATGCGCATTGTTTTAAAATGAGGCCGCGTTCATTGTCAATACGTCCCAGACGTGGCAGCACCGTACGGCAGATGGAATTTTACTGCCAGCGGCGAGAATGAGAACTGTTTTAAATACTTAAAATGGCGACGTTTTCCTTACTTGAACAGCGTGCAATGATTTGTTTTCTGAATTTGCGTGGTGTGAAACCAATTGAAATTCATCGACAGTTGAAGGAGACATGTGGTGATAGAGTTATGGATGTGTCGAAAGTGCGTTCGTGGGTGCGACAGTTTAATGAAGGCAGAACATTGTGTGACAATAAACCGAAACAACCTCGGCCTCGCACAAGCCAGTCTGACGACACGATCGAGAAAGTAGAGAGAATTGTTTTGGGGGATCGCCGAATGACTGTTGAACAGATCGCCTCCAGAGTTGGCATTTCTGTGGGTTCTGTGCACACAATCCTGCATGACCACCTCAAAATGCGAAAAGTGTCATCCAGGTGGGTGCCACGAATGCTGACGGACGACCACACGGCTGCCCGTGTGGCACGTTGCCCAGCAATGTTGACACGCAATGACAGCATGAATGGGACTTTCTTTTCGTCGGTTGTGACAATGGATGAGACGTGGATGCCATTTTTCAATCCAGAAACAAAGCGCCAGTTAGCTCACAGATTCACCGCCACCAAAAAATTTCGGGTAACCGCCAGTGCTGAAAAAATGATGCTGTCCATATTCTGGGACAGCGAGGGCATAATCCTTACGCATTGCGTTCCAAAGGGCACTACGGTAACAGGTGCATCCTACGAAAATGTTTTGAAGAACAAATTCCTTCCTGCACTGCAACAAAAACGTCCGGTAAGGGCTGCGTGTGTGCTGTTTCACCAAGACAACGCACCCGCACATCGAGCTAACGTTACGCAACAGTTTCTTCGTGATAACAACTTTGAAGTGATTCCTCATGCTCCCTACTCACCTGACCTGGCTCCTAGTGACTTTTGGCTTTTTCCAACAATGAAAGACACTCTCCATGGCCGCACATTCACCAGCCGTGCTGCTATTGCCTCAGCGATTTTCCAGGGGTCAAAACAGACTCCTAAAGAAGCCTTCGCCGCTGCCATGGAATCATGGTGTCAGCGTTGTGAAAAATGTGTACGTCTGCAGGGCGATTACGTCGAGAAGTAACGCCAGTTTCATCGATTTCGGGTGAGTAGTTAATTAGAAAAAAAAAACGGAGGCCTTAGAACTTGAATGCACCTCGTATTACCCTCCCACTTATCACCATTAAATTTTTCAGTCTCTTCAAAAGTTTCGAAAGCTTCGAGGGGAGTAAAATATACAAAAAAGCTACTTTATACTTCATTCTCTCGTTGGTGGCTGCAGTAAGTCTAATGGTTGATTCTTAAGGCTGATTTTTTTTTTTACTTTACGGGTTTCAGTTGACATAATAACTGATGGAGATTTTCCAGTCTTATTCTTAAATTTTAATTTTTTGTCACATATTTTGTTTTCAATATCACACCTTTACAATTTCCAGGTTTATACACCAGAAATTACATACTTATTGCCAATCATAAAATTACGTCCGATTCCATCAGGGGCACGACCACTACTACTAACTCATTATGCGGTACTCACAGAATTCCAATGAGTTTGCAAAACAAAATAGTTTACAAACTTTCTTGACAAAAGAAGAATCTCCACCAAGTTATATCATTATTATATAAATGAGTCCACAAATACATATCTTGAGATTGTGAAATTAATAATACGAATTTTAAGCATGCCAGATATACCGTAATTTCAAATATTGCTAAAAGAAAAGTAATTTTAACCGTGCATAGAGATATAATACATACTGACTGTAGTAAAATAATTCCGTTTTATACGTTTATCCCTGATGTACAGGGTGTTACAATAAGGTACGGCCAAACTTTCAGGAAACATTCCTCACACACAAAGAAAGAAAATATGTTATGTGGACACGTGTCCGGAAACGCTTACTTTCCATCTTAGAGCTCATTTTATTACTTCTCTTCAAATCACATTAATCATGGAATGGAAACACACAGCAACAGAAAGTACCAGCGTGACTTCAAACACTTTGTTACAGGAAATGTTCAAAATGTCCTCCGTTAGCGAGGATACATGCATCCACCCTCCGTCGCACGGAATCCCTGATGCGCTGATGCAGCCCTGGAGAATGGCGTATTGTAACACAGCCGTCCACAATACGAGCACGAAGAGTCTTGGTACCGGGGTTGCGTAGACGAGAGCTTTCAAATGCCCCCATAAATGAAAGTCAAGACGGTTGAGGTCAGGAGAGCGTGGAGGCCACGGAATTGGTCCGCCTCTACCAATCCATCGGTCACCGAATCTGTTGTTGAGAAGCGTACGAACACTTCGACTGAAATGTGCAGGAGCTCCATCGTGCATGAACCACATGTTGTGTCGTACTTTTAAAGGCACATGTTCTAGCAGCACAGGTAGAGTATCCCGTATGAAATCATGATAACGTGCTCCATTGAGCGTAGGTGGAAGAACACGGGGTCCAATCGAGAAGTCACCAACAATGCCTTCCCAAACGTTCACAGAAAATCTGTGTTGATGACGTGATTGCACAACTGCGTGCGGATTCTCGTCAGCCCACACATGTCGATTGTGAAAATTTACAATTTGATGACGTTGGAATGAAGCCTCATCCGTAAAGAGAACATTTGCACTGAAATGAGGATTGACACATTGTCGGATGAACCGTTCACAGAAGTGTACCCGTGGTGGCCAATCAGCTGCTGACAGTGCCTGCACACGCTGTACACGGTACGGAAACAACTGGTTCTCCCGTAGCACTCTCCGTACAGTGACGTGGTCAACGTTACCTGACATTATGGTTATCGTCAACTGCACGAAGAATTGCCTCGTCCATTGCAGGTGTCCTCGTCGTTCTAGGTCTTCCCCAGTCGCGAGTCATAGGCTGGAATGTTCCGTGCTCCCTAAGACGCCGATAAATTGCTTCGAACGTCTTCCTGTCGGGACACCTTCCTTCTGGAAATCTGTCTCGATACAAACGTACCGCGCCACGGCTATTGCCCCGTGCTAATCCGTACATCAAATGGGCATCTGCCAACTCCGCATTCGTAAACATTGGACTGACTGCGAAACCACGTTCGTGATGAACACTAACCTGTTGATGCTACGTACTGATGTGCTCGATGCTAGTACTGTAGAGCAATGAGTCGCATGTCAACACAAGCACCGAAGTCAACATTACCTTCCTTCAATTGGGCCAACTGGCGGTGAATCGAGGAAGTACAGTACATACTGACGAAACTAAAATGAGCTCTAACATGGAAATTAAGCGTTTCCGGACACATGTCCTCATAACATCTTTACTTTATTTGTGTGTGAGGAATGTTTCCTGAAAGTTTGGCCGTACCTTTATGTAACACCCTGTATAATGCGTTCTATACAGAATCATATGAAAATCATTTAACTAAACAGCTGAGATGATGTTTACCTATACAAGATTCGAAAATATTCCTCGTATCGGCTATTGCTGTATAAGAAGGTAATGTCAGAGGATGGTGACCCATTACAAGTGGCAGAGCCTTGCATGGTCTGATGAATCCCGATACCTTCTTAATCAAGTCAGGGGAACAGCTCCTCGATACTTGTACTCCATGGGTCCAGTGGAGCTCGCGCGAGGCACCGTGGCGGACATGGCCCGTCGTACACTGACCTCAGGTCACACTTCCGTTGATTGATGAAAGGAGGAAGTACAAACATGATCCGGGAAAATCAGCAATACAGAAATACAAGTCGCTGAGGAATGAAATAAATAGGAAGTGCAGGGAAGCTAAGACGAAATGGCTGCAGGAAAAATGTGAAGACATCGAAAAAGATATGATTGTCGGAAGGACAGACTCAGCATACAGGAAAGTCAAAACAACCTTTGGTGACATTAAAAGCAACGGTGGTAACATTAAGAGTGCAACGGAAATTCCACTGTTAAATGCAGTGGAGAGAGCAGATAGGTGGAAAGAATACATTGAAAGCCTCTATGAGGGTGAAGATTTGTCTGATGTGATAGAAGAAACAGGAGTCGATTTAGAAGAGATAAGGGATCCACTATTAGAATCGGAATTTAAAAGAGCTTTGGAGGACTTACGGTCAAATAAGGCAGAAGGGATGGATACCATTCCATCAGAATTTCTAAAATCATTGGGGGAAGTGGCAACAAAACGTTGGTGTGTAGAATATATGAGTCTGGCGATATACCATCTGACTTTCGGAAAAGCATCATCCACACAATTCCGAAGACGGCAAGAGCTGACAAGTGCGAGAATTATCGCACAATCAGCTTAACAGCTCATGCATCGAAGCTGCTTACAAGAAAAATATACAGAAGACTGGAAAAGAAAATTGAGAATGCTCTAGGTGACGATCAGTTTGGCTTTAGGGAAAGTAAAGGGACGAGAGAGGCAATTCTGACGTTACGGCTAATAATGGAAGCAAGGCTAAAGAAAAATCAAGACACTTTTATAGGATTTGTCGACCTGGAAAAAGCGTTCGACAATATAAAATGGTGCAAGCTGTTCGAGATTCTGAAAAAAGTAGGGGTAAGCTATAGGGAGAAACGGGTCATATACAATATGTACAACAACCAAGAGGGAATAATAAGGGTGGACGATCAAGAAAGAAGTGATCGTATTAAGAAGGGTGTAAGACAAGGCTGTAGCCTTTCGCCCCTACTCTTCAATCTGTACATCGAGGAAGCAATGATGGAAATAAAAGAAAGGTTCAGGAGTGGAATTAAAGTACAAGGTGAAAGGATATCAATGATACGATTCGCTGATGACATTGCTATCCTGAGTGAAAGTGAAGAAGAATTAAATGATCTGCTGAACGGAATGAACAGTCTAATGAGTGCACAGTATGGTTTGAGAGTAAATCGGAGAAAGACGAAGGTAATGAGAAGTAGTAGAAATGAGAACAGCGGGAAACTCAACATCAGGATTGATGGTCAGGAAGTCAGTGAAGTTAAGGAATTTTGCTACCTAGGCAGTAAAATAATCAATGACGGACGGAGCAAGGAGGACATCAAATGCAGACTCGCTGTGGCAAAAAAGGCATTTCTGGCCAAGAGAAGTCTACTAATATCAAATACCGGCCTTAATTTGAGGAAGAAATTTCTGAGGATGTACGTCTGGAGTACAGCATTGTATGGTAGTGAAACATGGACTGTGGGAAAACCGGAACAGAAGAGAATCGCAGCATTTGAGAAGTGGTGCTATAGACGAATATTGAAAATTAGGTGGACTGATAAGGTAAGGAATGAGGAGGTTCTACGCAGAATCGGAGAGGAAAGGAATATGTGGAAAACACTGATAAGGAGAAGGGACAGGATGATAGGACATCTGCTAAGACATGAGGGAATGACTTCCATGGTGCTAGAGGGAGTTGTAGAGGGCAAAAACTGTATAGGAAGACAGAGATTGGAATACGTCAAGCAAATAATTGAGGACGTAGGTTGTAAGTGCTACTCTGAGATGAAGAGGTTATCACAGGAAAGGAATTCGTGGCGGGCCGCATCAAACCAGTCAGTAGACTGATGACAAAAAAAAATAAAAGAAGATAGCCGAGAGCGCTAACACGCTGCTTCCTGGACTCGGGAAGATAATGCTCCATGTGTGATGGAGCGATTCGAGGATCACAGTGGCGAAAACTCAAGAGATCAGAAGCCAAGCGAACACATCTGGGATGTGATTAAATATGGCGTCAGAGCTCACTGCCCGCCTTTCTCGACGTTACGGGGCTTTGATGACTCGTGCGTGCAGATGTGGTGCCAACTCCCTCCGGCGACCTAGCAAGGCCTCATTGCTGCCATGCCAAAACAAGCTGGCAGCTGTTATCCGTGCCAAAGGTGGACATACCGACTGGTAGGTAGTTGGTTACAGTGTTCTGGCTGCTCAGAGTAAGAGCGTTGGAGTGCATAAGTCTAACACTTGCACTCATGATCACCGAGCGTCAGTGCGGTTTCGAAGCCTGGATCCACTGTGCCCCTCTACAGCGGTTGGACGTGGCTGACCCGCGCCTTCTATATCTGCATCTCCCTCCATACTCCGCAAGCCACCTGCCGGTGTGTGGCGGAGGGTACCTCGAGTACCTCTATCGATTTTCCCTTCTATTCCAGTCTCGAATTGTTCGTGGAAAGAAAGATAGTCGGTATCCCTGTGTGTGGACTCTATTCTCTTTGATTTTATGCTCATGGTCTCTTCGCGAGATGTACTTAGGAGGGAGCAATATACTGCTTGACTCCTCGGTGAAGGTATGTTCTCGAAACTTCAACAAAAGCCCGTACCGAGCTACTGAGCGTCTCTCTTGCAGAGTCTTCCACTGGAGTTTATCTGTCATCTCCGTAACGCTTTCGCGATTACTAAATGATCCTGTAGCGAAGCGCGCTGCTCTCCATTGCATCGTCTCTATCTCTTCTATTAACCCTATCTGGTACGGATCCCACACTGCTGAGCAGTATTCGAGCACTGGGCGAAGAATTGTACTGTAACCTACTTCCTTTGTTTTCGGATTGCATTTCCTTAGGATTCTTCCAATGAATCTCAGTCTGGCATCTGCTTTACCGACGATTAATTTTATATGATCATTCCATTTCAAATCACACCTAATGCCTACTCCCAGATAATTTATGGAATTAACTGCTTCCAGTTGCTGACCTGCTATATTGTATATAAATGATAAAGGATCTTTCTTTCTGTGTATTCGCAGCACATTACACTTGTCTACAATGAGATTCAATTGCCATTCCCTGCACCATGCGTCAATTCTTTGCAGATTCTGCTGCATTTCAGTACAATTTTCCATCATTACAACCTCTCGATATACCATAGCATCATCCGCAAAAAGCCTCAGTGAACTTCCGATGTGATCCACAAGGTCATTTATGTATACTGTGAATAGCAACGGTCCTACGACACTCCCCTGCGGCACACATGAAATCACTCTTACTTCGTAAGACTTCTCTCCATTGAGAATGACATGCTGCGTTCTGTTATCTAGGAACTCTTCAATCCAATAACACAATTGGTCATAGTCCACTTGCTCTTACTTTGTTCGTTAAATGACTCTGGGGAACAGTATCGAACGCCTTGCGGAAGTCGAGAAAGACGGCATCTACCTGTGAACAGGTGTCTATGGCCCTCTGAGTCTGGTGGACGAATAGCGCGAGCTGGGTTTCACACGATCGTCTTTTTCGAAACCCATGCTGATTCCTACAAAGTAGATTTCTAGTCTCCAGAAAAGTCGTTATACTCGAACATAATACGTGTTCCAAAATTCTACAACCGATCGACGTTAGAGATACAGGTCTATAGTTCTGCACATCTGTTCCACGTCCCTTCTTGAAAACGGGGATGACCTGTGCCCTTTTCCAATCCTTTGGAACGCTACCCTCTTCTAGAGACCTACAGTACACCGATGCAAGAAGAGCGGCAAGTTCCTTCATGTACTCTGTGTAAAGTCGAACTGGTATCCCATCAGGTCAAGCGGCCTTTCCTCTTTTGAGCTGCCTGGGCACACGACAACTACATTCACCTGCCCTGCTGGGCCCCACGGTCGGCTACCGCCGTCTGCAAGTTCACGCCACACGCGCCAGGCGCACATCGATTCTGACGCCGGCGCCGCTCCTGGTGGTACCTGCATCCCCATTTAGACCACCACAGGCAGCCCACGTGCACAGTCCCCATCACCTCCCGTCACTTTCCCAGCTCCGGTTACTGTCGCAAATTTATGGAAAGCGCCTCAGAGGCGGAGAGACTGGGAGGTTTCAAGCTATACGACGTACTCCCACACTTCATTGACAGGGTACTCGCGAGACACAGAAATCCATCGTGAAGCGTGATTGAAGGCGTGAAAATTCATGTACCACATCCTGAATACTCGTACACGACTGGCCATTAAAATTGCTACACCAAGATGAAATACAGATGATAAACGGGTCTTGCCCGCATCTCGTGGTCGTGCGGTAGCGTTCTCGCTTCCCACGCCCGGGTTCCCGGGTTCGATTCCCGGCGGGGTCAGGGATTTTCTCTGCCTCGTGATGGCTGGGTGTTGTGTGCTGTCCTTAGGTTACTTATGTTTAAGTAGTTGTAAGTTCTGGGGGACTGATGACCATAGATGTTAAGTCCCATAGTGCTCAGAGCCATTTGAACCATTTTGATAAACGGGTATTCATTGGACAAATATATTATACTAGAACTGACATGTGATTACATTTTCACGCAATTTGGGTGCATAAATCCTGCGAAATCAGTACCGAGAACAACCACCTCTGGCCGTAATAACGGCCTTGATACGCCTGGGCATCGAGTCAAACAGAGCTTGGATGGCGTGTACAGGTACAGCTGCCCATGCAGCTTCAACACGATACCACAGTTCATCAAGAGTAGCGACTGGCGTATTGTGACGATTCAGTTGCTCGGCCACCATTGACCAGACATTTTCAATTGGTGAGACATCTGGAGAATGTGCTCGCCAGGGCCGCAGTCGAACATTTTCTGTATCCAGAAAGGTCCTTACAGGACCTGTGACATGCGGTCGTGCATTATCCTGATGAAGTGTAGAGTTTCGCAGTGATAGAATGAAGGGTAGAGCCACGAGTCGTAACACATTTGAAGTGTAACGTCCACTGTTCAAAGTGCCGTCAATGCGAACAAGAGGTGACCGAGACGTGTAACCAATGGCACCCCATTCCATCACGCCGGGTGATACGCCAGTATGGCGATGACGAATACACGCATCCAATGTGCGTTCACCGCGATGTCGCCAAACACGGATGCGACCATCGTGATGCTGTAAACAGAACCTGGATTCATCCGAAAAAATGACGTTTTGCCATTCGTGCACCCAGGTTCGTCGTTGAGTACGAGTAGATCATCGCAGGCGTTCCTGTCGGTATTCAGTGTCAAGGGTAACGGCAGCCACGTCTCCGAGCTGATAGTCCGTGCTGCTGCAAACGTCGTCGAACTGTTAGTGCAGATGGCTCTCGTCTTGCAAACGTCCCCATCTGTTGACTCAGGGATCGAGACGTGGCTGCACAATCCGTTACAGCCATGCGGATAAGACGCCTGTCGGCTGCTAGTGATACGAGGCCGTTGGGATCCAGCACTGCGTCCCGTATTACCCTCCTGAACCCACCGATTCCATATTCTGCTAACAGTCATTGGATCTCGACCAACGCGAGCAGCAATGTCGCGATACGATAAACCGCAATTGCGATAGACTACAATCCCACCTTTAGCAAAGTCGGTAACGTGATTGTACGCATTTCTGCTCCTTACACGAGGCCTGACAACAACGTTTCACCAGGCAACTGCTGTTTGTGTATGAGAAATCGGTTGGAAACTTTCTTCATGTCTGCACGTTGTAGGTGTCGCCACCGGCGCCAATCTTGTGTGAATGCTCTGAATAGCTGATGATTTGCATATCACAGCATCTTCTTCCGTTCGGTTAAATTTCGCGTCTGTAGAACGTCATTTTCGTCGTGCAGCAATTTTAATTTCCTGTAGTGTATTTACATACAACTAGTGGAATTGCTAAATATTTATGTGAATTGGATGTACGTTCTGACCTTTCAGAGCATACTGATACAGTAGTTCCATATTTAGCTATTATATACAACCGCTCGCTCACAGAAAGATCCGCACCTTAAGACTGGAAAATTGCTCTAGTCACACCAATACCCAAAAAGAGAAATAGGAGTAATCCGTCGAATTACAGGTCCATGTCACTAATGTCGATTTGCAGTAGGGTTTTGGAACATATACTGCATTCGAACATCGTGTGGTACCTCGAAGGAAACGGTTCGGAAAGTATCGTTCTCGTGAAACACAAGTAGCTCTTTATACTCATCAAGTAATGAGTGCTGCCGACAGAGGATGTTAAATTGATTCAATATTTTCACATTTACAGAAGGCTTTCAACACCGTTCCTCACAAGCGTCTTGTAACCAAAATGCTTGCCTATAGAAAATCACCTCAGTTGTGCGGCCGTATTCGTGATTTCCTGTCAGAAAGGTCACAGTTGGTAGCAATAGACGGAAAGTCATCGAGTAAAACTGAAGTGATATCAGGTGTTCCCCAAGGAAGTGTTATAGGCCCTGTTCTTCCTAATCTGTATTAACGACATAGGAGTCAATCTAAGTACCCATTTTAGATTGTTTGCAGATGATGCTGTCATTTACCGTCTTCTGAAGTCATCAGATGAGCAAAACGAAATCAAATATGATTTAGATAAGATATCTGTTTGGTGCGAAAATTGCCAATTGACCCTGAATAAAGAAATTTGTGAAGTTATTCACATGAGTACTAAAAGAAATCCGCTAAATTTCGATTATGCGATAAGTCACATGAATCTGAAGACTGTAAATTCAAGTAAATACTTAGGGATTACAGTCACAAACAATTTAAATTGGAACGTCACATAGATAATATTGTGTTTAGAGTAAACCAAAGACTGCAATTCATTGGCAGAACACTTAGAAGGTGCAACAGGTCTACTAAAGGGACTGCTTACACCACGCTTGTCCGCCCTATTCTGGAGTACTGCTGTGCGGTGTGGGATCCGCATCAGGTGGGACTGGCGGATGGCATCGCAAAAGTACAAAGAAAGGCAGCTCGTTTTGTATTATCACGAAGTAAAGGGGTAATGCCTCAGACATGATACGTGAATTGGAGTGGCAATCATTAAAACAAAGGAGGTTTTCGTTGCGACTGGCTCTTCTCACGAAACTTCAATCATCAGCTTTCTTCCCCGATTGCGAAAACATTCTGTTGGCACCCACCTATATAGGGAGAAATGATCATCACCGTAAAATAAGAGAAATCAGGGCTCGCACAGAAAAATTTAAGTACTCGTTTTTCCCGCACGCCGTTCGAGAGTGGAACGGTAGAGAGACAGCACTGTATTGTGAATAGCAGAGTTATCACGTAGATGCAGATTTCCCTCCCCCCACTAGGGTATGTTGAGCACAGTCAGCATGTTTTTATAGCACACCCTTTTTTGGCGAATTAATTGAGTTTCATTTTCATTTTTAATTAATGGTATTTCAATTTTTAATCAACTTTATTTATGAAGATTATCGGGCGTGCAATTATTGTAATTAAAAGTAAAATAAATTCAATTACAAATCAAAATAAACTCAATATAAAATTAAAATTCAATTAAATTAATGCGCCAAAAAAGGGTGTGTTATAAAAGCATTTCAACTGCGTTCAATGTACCCACTTACTGTTACTACATAAAAATCCACATCAGGTTTGAACGCATTGAAATTAAATTTAAAAAAAATAATTTGAGACCGAAAATTAAACCAAACGTAAGGAAAAGCTCCTTACTTCACTCTCAACCAGTTTTTCAAAACAATTAGATTTTATGAATTTTTATCGTCTCAGATTCTATGTGCATTTGGGTGAAAATTGGCTAACATTCTTCTCAAGCTCCCACAAATTAAAGAAATCAAGTTTTAAGAAAAAGATAAATGGAGCTAAATAATTGCAGTTAGTAAAATTATTCACGTTTACCTGAAATTTTCCTTTAATAAAATTTAAAAAAAACACAATAACCGCCACATTGCCCTCCAGACAACCTGTGTGTGTTTCGAGACAAATGGCAGCACTCTCTGCGCGTTACGTTATTGTGACCTTTTGGTAATGCGCGCTCCCTTTGGTCAACGTATGTAGTAGAGTTTGGCTGGAGTAAAGAGTCTTGAACGTTGTATATATAGATGGTGTTCAAATGACAAACTTGATTCGAATAGAGTCATTTTCGACAGTTTATGGTGCAAACGAATTATTTTCTGCACGTTATTGTGCTTTATTTGAAGAGACGAAATGCAAATAACATGTAATTAGAATACTCAAATTAACATTAAGAAAAGAATGATTTATATTTAAAGTGAAGCATGTGCCCCTATGAATGTGAATGAAAATTTGACAAATTTTTTGAGTTAAAATGTGTGGTCGACGCCATTTCTCTACACACATATAATTGAAATTTAAGACTGATTCTCAGATTCTCCGAAATTTGTTTTTCTCATAACTCTTTTTATTTTGAGAAAACTGTATTTTGATTGTATTTTTCGACAGCGACTCTACCCCTGAAAAACCGGAAGTCAGTTGGGTTGCATAACTAGCAGGGGCAGCGAAAAAAACATTCCAAATTTAAACAGACGCAAAATCTCCAAGATGCCAGTCTTGGAGATTATTTACAGAATCTCGAAATTTAGCGCAGACATGCGAGATGCTTCTAATAGTTTCCACAACAAAACTTTGTCTTGGAACCAGGCAGAAAATCCAAAGAGATTCTGGTCGTTTGTGAAGTACGCTACCTGCAAGACACAATAAATGCCTTCTCTGCGAGATAGCAAGACAGTGATCCCAAAGCAGAATTATTAAACACAGCTTTCCTAAATGCTTTCACAAAGCAAGACGAAGTAAATATTCCAGAACTGGAATCACGAACATCTGCCAACATGAGTAACGTAGAAGCAGATATCTTCGGTGTCGTCAAGCAACGTCAATCATTTAATAAAAACAAGTCTTCTAGTCCAGAGACTGTATACCAGTTAGGTTCCTTTCCGAGTAAGCTGATGCAATAGCTTCATAGCTTCGTAGCGTAAATTAGTTTAAGTTAGCCTAGGGACCGATGACTTCAGCAGTTTGGTCCCATACTCCTTACCAAAAATTTCCAGTGTTTTAGGTGGTCATAATGTTTAGGTTCATTTGTGTATATTCTACATCCATACTCCGCAATCCACCTGACGGTGTGTGGCGGAGGGTAATCTGTCTAGCCTACAACGTCCAACATCTGTAATGACAGCCCCCCCCAACCCACAACATCTACATCTACATACGTACTCCGCAAACCACCATACGGTGCGTGGCGGAGGGTACCTCGTGCCACAACTAGCATCTTCTCTCCCTGTTCCACTCCCAAACAGAACGAGGGAAAAATGACTGCCTATATGCCTCTTTACGAGCCCTAATCTCTCTTATCTTATCTTTGTGGTCTTTCCGCGAAATGTAATTTGGCGGCATTAAATGGTACTGCAGTTATCCTCAAAAAATTTCCTGAGTATCGATTCACGAAAAAACGCCTCCTTTCCTCCAGAGACTCCCACCCGAGTTGCTGAAGCATTTCCGTAACACTCGCGTGATGATCAAACCTACCAGTAACAAATCTAGCAGCCCGCCTCTGAATTGCTTCTATGTCCTCCCTCAATCCGACCTGATAGGGATCCCAAACGCTCGAGCAGTACTCAAGAATAGGTCGTATTAGTGTTTTATAAGCGGTCTCCTTTACAGATGAACCACATCTTTCCAAAATTTTACCAGTGAACCAAACACGACTATCCGCTTTCCCCACAACTGTCATTACATGCTTGTCCCAATTCATATCGCTCTGCAATGTTACGCTCAAACACTTAATCGACGTGACTGTGTCAAGCGCTACACTACTAATGGAGTATTCAAACATTACGGGATTCTTTTTCCTATTCATCTGCATCAATTTACATTTATCTATATTTAGAGTTAGCTGCCATTCTTTACACCAATCACAAATCTGTCCAAGTCATCTCGTATCCTCCTACAGTCACTCAACGACGACACCTGCCCGTACACCACAGCATCATAAGCAAGCAGCCGCACATTGCTATCCACCCTATCCAAAAGATCATTTATGTAGATAGAAAACAACAGCTGACGTACCACACTTCCCTGGGGCACTCCTCACCTCCGATGAACACTCACCATCGAGGAGAATGTACTGGGTTCTATTACTTAAGAAGTCTTCGAGCCACTCACATACATGGGAACAAATCCCATATTCTCGTACCTTAGGAGTCTGCAGTGGGGCACCGAGTCAAACGCTTTCCGGAAGTCAAGGAATATGGTATCCGTCTGATACCCTTCATCCATGGTTCGCAAGATATCATGTGAAAAAACGGCGAGATGCGTTTCGCAGGAGCGATGCTTTCTAAAGCCGTGCTGATGCGTGGACAGCAACTTCTCTTGTCCGTCTTACTCCTATTTCTGTCGGGACTTCGAATGTGTTGCGCATTTTGCGCTGCTGAACTGCCCAATTCGACACGAACTAAAACTCGTCAGTATAGAACATGTACGATATACTAGAATTCCGTCAGAGCGCCTGTTAAGAAGGTAATGTTTTTACTGTTTCTGGGAGACACGTGTCGTTCGTCTGCGCTGGAAGTACTGTGAAACTGTGGAGGGCAGGTCCAGGGGTGGGAGGGACAAGCCGCAGTGAGGGGATGTGTCTTCTGCACTCCCCTCCCCCTCCCCCCCCTAGTGGTCGTGCTCAATAAGAGAAGAGACGAACGCGGCCAGTGGTCGGCGCCGCAGCTGATGCATAATTCTGGCCGCGCTGTACTCAGGTTTTGGGCGGGCCCTAGCCTGACCTTAGCACAGAGCACCGCGCCGGGGCGGACAGCGGCTGCCAGGCTGTCTCCAACGATCGCCGTCCAGGCGGCAACACTCGGCTGGAACGGCCGGACGGCAGTTCAGGCGGGCAATAACTCAACACTTTTTTGAAAATTTGTGCTGAAGTCTTACGGGACCAAACAGCTGAGGTCATCGGTCCCTAAACTTAGGCTCTAGTTAATCTAACTTAAACTGTTGTTGTTGTGGTCTTCAGTCCTGAGACTGGTTTGATGCAGCTCTCCATGTTACTCTATCCTGTGCAAGCTTCTTCATCTCCCAGTACCTACTGCAACCTACATCCTTCTGAATCTGCTTTTTATATTCATCTCTTGGTCTCCCTCTACGATTTTTACCCTCCACGCTGCCCTCCAATACTAAATTGGTGATCCCCCGATGTCTCAGAACATAACCTATCAACCGATCCGTTCTCCTAGTCAAGTTGTGCCATAAGCTCCTCTTCTCCCCAATCCTATTCAATACCTCCTCATTAGTTACGTGATCTACCCACCTAATCTGTAACATTCTTCTGTAGCACCACATTTCGAAAGCTTCTATTCTCTTCTTGTCTAAGCTATTTATCGTCCATGTTTCACTTCCATACATGGCTACACTCCATACAAATACTTTCAGAAATGATTTCCTGACATTTAAATCTATACTCGATGTTAACAAATTTTTCTTCTTCAGAAACGCTTTCCTTGCCATTGCCAGTCTACATTTTATGTCCTCTCTACCTCGACCATCATCAGTTATTTTGCACCCCAAATAGCAAAACTCCTTTACTACTTTAAGCGTCTCATTTCCTAATCTAATTCCCTCAGCATCACCTGATTTAATTCGACTACATTCTATTATTCTCGTTTTGCTTTAGTTGATGTTCATCTTATATCCTCCTTTCAAGACACTGTCCATTCCGTTCAACTGCTCTTCCAAGTCTTTTGCTGTCTCTGACAGAATTACAATGTCATCGGCGAACCTCAAAGTTTTTATTTCTTCTCCATGGATTTTATTACCTACTCCGAACTTTTCTTTTGTCTCCTTTATTGCTTGCTCAATATACAGATTGAATAGCATCGGGGAGAGGCTACAACCCTGTCTCACTCCGTTCCCAATCACTGCTTTCCTTTCATACCCCTCGACTCTTATAACTGCCATCTGCTTTCTGTACAAATTCTAAATAGCCTTTCGCTCTCTGTATTTTACCCCTGCCACCTTCAGAATTTCAAAGTGTATTCCAATCAACATTGTCAAAAGCTTTCTCTAAGTCTACAAATGCTAGAAACGTAGGTTTGCCTTTCCTTAATCTTTCTTCTACTTTAAGTCGTAGGGTCAGTATTGCCTTAGGTGTTCCAACATTTCTACAGAATCCAAACTGATCTTCCCCGAGATCGGCTTCTATCAGTTTTTCCATTCGTCTGTAAAGAATTCGCGTTAGTATTTTGCAGTTGTGACTTATGAAACTGATAGTTCGGTAATTTTCACATCTGTCAACACCTTAAACTAACTTACGCTAAGGACAACACATACACCCATGCCCGAGGCAGTACTCGAACCTACGACGGGGGAAGCCGCGCGGACCGTGACATGGCGCCCCCTAGACCGCGCGGCAACTCTACAGTTCCCCTTACCTACACTGCCTGACAAAGAATAAGTGAGCTGTTCGATGAGATTTCGGGATTGCAGCCGGATCATGCCGACTTCTTGCCACGATATTCCGGCTGGCAATCGTCCAGGCATCTTCAGGTGAGTATCCGTCACTGGAGACTGCAATTTTTTCCCCTTTATTGTTAATTTCACACCTGATACAGGTGGGCCAGCACAGTCGCACATTACGACTGTCTTCGGCCACAGATAAAACTAATGATACAAAAGAAGACAATCGCAGAACAGACAGGGTGGATTTTCAAACGTAGACATACAAAATCAAAACTCACGGAGCCGTTCACGGGCGGAGAGTCCGAAATAAAAATGGTTAGACACGTGGGCACGATCAGAGATGACAGATGGCACACGCGAACGTTGCAGCACAAACGAGTAACACTTGAACATGACGACACACGTAAACACTAGGCGAAAGTTGACGATACGTGTGCGAGTCCTGCGACCTGCCAACAGGGGAAAAAAGGGGGGGGGAGGAGGGAGAGGGGAGAGTGTAAATGCCAGTGGCAGAGGAGATGGGAGGGGGAGGAAAGAAGGTAGGGGGGTAGGGGAAGCCCAGTGGGAGGAGGGAGGGAGGAAGGGAGGAGGGAGAGAGGGTGCCCTCAGGAGAAAACACAGGGTGCGGTAGAGGAGGATCAAAATTGGTAGGAGGGGTAGATGGAGGGGATGATGGCATTATCAGGGAGGGGGAGATGGTGGAAGCCACGTTGGGAGAGGGTATGGAGAGTGGAGAGATGGAGAGCATGTGGGATGTGGGAATGCAGGTGAGGCAGCGAACAGGGGTGGGAGAGGATGGCAGAGACCAGCGGGTGAGGGGGATCGAGTTTGCAGGAGGTGTAGGGGATCCGTATCCGTTAAAGAAGGAGGTGCGGGAACGGAATAAGGTCGTACAGGATCCACGTGGGGGAGGGGAGACAGATGCGATAGGCGAGGCAGAGCACATGGCGTTCTAGGATTTGAAGGGATTTGTAAATGTTAGGAGTGGAGATCCAGGCAGGGTGGGCGTAGCAGAGGATAGGGCGCATGAGGGATTTTAGGTGTGGAGGGGTCCAGACCCCACGTACGGCCTTCAGAAAGGAGCTTGAGGAGACTGAGGAGCATGCCTTGGCTTGGATTGTCCAGAGATGGGAGGGGGGGGGGGGGGGGTCCAGGACAGGCGGTGGTCAGAGACTGCAAGTTCACGAACTTTATAGCAACAAATTGGCGCGAAAACGCATGCACATTGTCCTCCGGCACAGGAGCGTCACCTCTATCGAAATCCGCGCCCTCTGGAGCTACTGTTCTATCTGTGGCGCACAGGCGCATGCGTAAAGGTGAAAACTACATGTCCGCCCTCTGTCGGAATGACTGAATCCCAGAAAGTTTTCGCTGGGGCCAAGATTTTCGTGGCAGAAAAATCCATAGCGTGTCCTGTGGTTCAAAATGGTTCAAATGGCTCTGAGCACTATGGGACTTAACTTCTGAGGTCATCAGTCCCCTAGAACTTAGAACTACTTAAACCTAACTAACGTAAGGACATCACACACATCCATGCCTGAGGCAGGATTCGAACCTGCGACCGTAGCGGTCGCGCGGTTCCACACTGTAGCGCCTAGAAGCGCTCGGCCACCGCGGCCGGCTGTCCTGTGGTAATACAGCGCTCAGCTACGGCTGACTTCCATGAAAAAGTTTGCTACCGAAGGCGAGAGAGGACTGGCCATGGCCTTGAGGAAAGGGCACTAGACCCGGCAGAACTTAAACCGGAAGTTTTCTGGCGATATGTAAATGACACTTTTGTAGGGTGGCCCCATGGTGAAGAAGAACTGTCACGGTTCTTGCAACATCTCAATGCAATCCACAAGAACATCCATTTTACGATGGAAATAGAGAGGGCTGATTGCCTGCCGTTTTTGGACGTCTTGGTTACTAAGAGAGTGGAGTGGTCATTAGGGCATTCTGCCTACTGTAAGCCAACACATACGGACCTTTACCTGCAAGCGTCGAGTTGTCATCATCCTGCACAAACTCCGGCGTCCTTGGAACGCTGGTGCACCGGGCTCGTGTTGTCTCTGATGGAGACAGCCTTACAAAGGAGCTGGAATATTTAGAGTCGGTGTTCAGAGGTAATGGTTACTTTCCACATTAGATTAGAATAGCGATAAGAAGGAAGAAACGTGACCACCCACAAAATTGAGAAGATAAGTAGCTATTCAGGGCGTTCCTTCCATACGTCGGCAACCTTTCATCTAAAATAGGCACGATCCTAAGGAAACATCGAGTTAAAATAATCTTCCGGCCACCGGCGAAGATTAGTGCCCTTCTCGGTTCAGTGAAGGACGATCTGGGTCTGCGGAAGTCCGGGATGTACAAAATTCCTTGCCAGTCTGGGAAAGCTTACACCGGTCAGAAGACACGCACAGTACGTGAAAGGTGCGTCGAACACGAACGCCACACTCGCCTTTCGCAGCCCAATGAGTCGGCCGTAGCTGGGCACTGTATTACCAAACGACACGCTATGGATTTTTCTGCCACGAAAATCTCGGCCCCAGCGAAACATTTTTCCGATTCAGTAATTAAAGAATCTTTGGAGATACGCCTAGCGCAAAATCTCATAAATCGTGATGGTGGTTTTCAACTGGACAAGGCTTGGGACCTGGTGATTAATTTCCTCTCAGAGAAGACAATTTATTCATAATGACACGTCTGGCGACATCTGACGTCTGTTTTTAGCGACGCGGGCGCGCATTCCGACACAGGGCGGACATGCAGTTATCACCTTTACGCATGCGCCTGTGCTCCACAGATGGAACAGCTGCAGAGGGCGCGGGTTTCGATAGAGGACGCTCCTGTGACGGAGGACAATGCGCGTGCGTTTTCGCGCCAATTTTTTGCTATAAAGCTGAGTCCGGGAACTTGCAGTCTCCAGTGATGGACACTCAGCTGAAGATGGCTGGACGATTTCCAGCCCTTAATATCGTGCCAAGAAGTCAACGTGATACGGCTGCAATCCCGAAATTTCATCGAACATTCAATACGCTGGGAAAACTACAGGAATCAACAACAAGTGAGGTCCTCAGAAGACCTCTCACAGGTACACGCCATCATCGGGTACAGAATTGGAATTGTTTGTGACAGGTAGGATGGCCAACTTTGTGCAAAATATTGTTCGTGTTTAGTGTGGAAACCTGGTACTGTAGGAATACAGAGGTATCCTAAAAAATGCGGACACCCCTTGATAGTCAATATTAATGGAACAAAATGACATACACTTACAATTCTTGCACGGTGGGGAAGATTACTTTGTGTGTTCAAAGTGACCACCATTAGCTCTCAGGGCTCGTTCAGTGCAGTTGGCTTCCGTTGATAAACAGGTCCTCCGTTGGTGGAGATCAAGAGGTGTGAGTCTGTGGACCGTGGTGGGTTCTCAACAGCTCCTCTTCAAATGCCGGACATTTGCCACACCGGTTATTTGCCACGCCAGACATTTGCCACGCCGGAAATTTGCCACACCAGACATTTGCCGCGCCGGACTTTTGTCCCGCTGGACATTTGCTGCGCCGGACATTAGCCGCGCCAGACATTAGCTGCGCCAGACATTTGCTGTGCTGGACATTTGCCGTGCCGAACATTTGCCGCGCCGGACATTAGCCGCGCCAGGCATTTGCCGTGCCGGACATTAGCCGTGCCGGACATTAGCCGCGCCGGACATTAGCCGCGCCGGACATTAGCCGCGCCGGACATTAGCCGCGCCGGACATTAGCCGCATCGGACATTAGCCGCGCCGGACATTAGCCGCGACGGACATTGGCCGCGACGGACATTGGCCGCGCCGGACATTAGCCGCGCGGACATTAGCCGCGCGGACATTAGCCACGCCGGACATTAGCTGTGCCGGACATTAGCCGCGCTGGACATTAGCCGCGCCAGACATTAGCCGTGCCGGACATTAGCCACGCCGGACATTAGCCACGCCGGACATTAGCCGTGCCGGACATTGATTCGCCGGACATTTGCCGCACCAGACATTTGCCGCACCAGACATTTGCCGTGCCGGACATTAGCTGCGCCGGACATTTGCCGTGCCGGACATTAGCCGCGCCGGACATTAGCCGCGCTGGACATTTGCCGTGCCGGACATTAGCCGCGCCGGACATTAGCCGCGCCGGACATTTGCCGTGCCGGACATTTGCCGTGCCGGACATTTGCCACGCCGGACATTTGCCACACTTGCCCCTTTGCCAGGTAGCTTGAGTAGCGATCCCTCAGGTAAGGGCGCCGTCTCCACATCTTACTCGATACAACCACTGTGTAAGGGACCTTCTTCTTCGACATCTTGATCAAATACAGAGCTTCTTTTACGGAATAGAATATTTATAACTTTTGGGAAATGAAATAAATACCGACGATTATGTCAAGATGTAATTAGTTCTGCCAAGTATAAATATACATCCCTCTGTCTCTTACGGTAGCTTCCTTTCACTTTTACCGATTGCGATAGAAACAGTCCATCGGCAGGGGAGCAACAAGAAAGGAACGATGTAAAGAGAATGCGAATGTACGCTAAACATTTCTTTTTGATCACTGCATTTTTGCCTACTTTAATTATTACAACTGCATGCCCAGAAGACAATAAGGAACGAAGAAATGGGTATGTGAATGTTTGAAAAGAAGACCAACATATTAATTTACTCTCTAAAATGCGATATCCCTTGCGGTGAAACATTAGTTAATGAAGTGCAGCGAGACAATGTTCAAAACATGACTGAAAATACGTTCACTAAAGAGAGATAAAAACATCTATGATTAACATGTCATCTAAAGTCGACGTACAGTTATAAAACGTTAGAAATACCGCAATGAAGTAATACAGAATGCTATGCTTGTAACGTACGTTGTTGTTCTACATTGTTTAGCTCTGATATTTACAGGGTCACAGAGAAAGCGTCCTAAGTTATGGAGCGAAAAGACTTAATTGCAATGATCTGCACAACAACAGAAACAAGAAGCACAATTTAAGGAAAATAAATGCAATGTGTGTCTCAGCTCACAAGCGACATTGAAGCAAATAGTTCCTGTGACTTAGTATGGGCAGCGGTTATATTAGACAACTGGAATAAATTAATAACTGACTCCCGTTACCGAACCCCGGTCACAGATGAAACAGCTGCTGAACAGTTCAAAGAAAACTCATACAATTATAGTTAGCAGTGATTTCAATCTACCTTCCGTATGGTGACAAAAATACATTTTCAAACCCTATTGTAGATAGAAAAAAACTTCCGTAATTGTTCTAAATGCTTTTTTAAAAATTATTTTGAAAAATTGTTCATGAGGCCATTCAAATTGTAAATGGTTACGAAAACACACTTGACCTCTTAGCCACGTTTAATCCTGAGCATCACGACGGATACAGGGATTAGTGAACACACAGTCGTAGCGAGGCTCAATTCCGTAACAAAGAAATTCAACAAAACTAAACGCGAAATATATCTATTTATAAAAGCAAGTAAAAATTCAATTGACGTCTTTCTAAGAGACAATCTCCAATCGTTCCAAACTATTTAAGTCAAGACCATATGCGGCTTAAGTTCAAAGAAATACTATCAGCAGCACTCGAGAGATTCATACCAAATAAATTAATAAGAGACGGAACTGATCCCCCGTGGTACACAAAACACGACAGAAAGCTGCTGCAGGAGCATCGAAAAAGGCACTTATATTTTAGTCGAACGCAAAATCTCCAAGATTGGCGAAGTTTTACTGAGGCTCGAAATTTGGTGCGGATTTCCATGCGAGATGCATTTAATAGTTTCCACAACGTAAGTCTCTGTAGAAATGTGGCGGAAAATCCAAAGAGATTCTGGTCCTATGTTAAGTAAACCAGCGGAAAGGCTCAGTAAGTACCTTTACTGAGTGTGGTGTGCGTACTCTAAGACCTTCGGTACATACACCATCAGATAATTTGACTTGTCACTCTGACGAAGTAGGCGAGTGTCAGCAATATGTCTCGTGGTCTTATCGTGGCGTGTTTATCATCTGCTGTTAGGTCAGACGATAGAAATGCCACTTGCACACTTAGAGTAGCAGATTGACGGTGACCAACTTTAAACAGAACTTGATTAATTTTCACTCACATTTATTAAAATAATAACAAGCATAAAATTACTTAACTTGATTCTGGATGCTATTTACAAATGACAATCTGAAGTTCCTTTGGTCTTGGTATGTTAATTTTATTCTGACATATCTCTGATCCTTGACAAAGCGTCTATACATTTATCTTCATGGCTATGTACAGGAATATGAGAATCTTGTTAGGTGCAGACTGAAACTTGACTATAGACTGGTACAGACTAATGCAGACTGGTACAGACTAATGCAGACTGGTACAGACTGGTGCAGACTAATGCAGACTGACTAATCGGAGGTCTGTACACTCGTTATAATACCTTGTGCGTTCAGGTATCACTGCACGAGTGTGATCCACGAGGAGAAAAGGTTCTACGTTAGCAGCAATCTCATTGGCTGTGTTACATATTAATACGCAGATCGGCGGAAGCAGAATTTGGTCCGTCTCTAAGTCAGCGCCATCTCGTAGTGTGGAGACGGACGAGCGCTGTGCCTGCGCTGTTGTGCTTAGTGGGGCGCGCTCTAGTGGGAAAATTGTGTACGCGCTGACTACGGGGAACTATGTACACAACACTGGGCGACAGCGATGAGGAGGAGGAGGGGGGAGCAGGTAAAATCGTGGCAAATTTCAGCTGTGGCAAATGTCCGCACACCTCGTCTTCGACCTGTCCATCATCCTAAATAGGCTGTGACATCCCTGTTGTAGGTAAAGTCTTTGGTTTGCAAACACTTCTCGTACGCCAGGTAAAATGGATGTTTACAGCATGTGAAGATACACCTCACCAGGAACGGCACCTTCAAAGAAGAATGGGCCAAACCTTGCGATGACAGGCCAGACCACACATTAGCACTTGGTAGATTAACATGTTTGTCCACGTGAACGTGAGGATTTTCAGGAGCCCAGTTCACGCAATTGTGGCGGATTACAGTACCGATCGGTTTAAATTGCTCCCCCTTGTCCTTGCATGTCATTCATCCTCACGAAGCACACCCTCAAACCACTCGCAGTACTCCATCTTTGGATCCGGCTCGTCCTCGGTCACTGCGTGCAGCGATCTTGGAGTGTACACTTTCCACTTTGCACCCTTCAGAATTCGTTGTACGCTTGATCGGTTCATCCTGGTTTCACGTGCACCTCGCGATGCATATTTTTGAGATGACCTAGTAGAGTGTTGTAACACACCAGCGCCGGAAGCTGGCTTTTTGATCGGCCAGATTTTTCCTTATGCACATCCTGAACAGTAGCCGGCCGTTGTGTCCGAGCGGTTCTAGGCACTTCAGTCCGGAACCGCGTGACCGCTACGGTCGCAGGTTCGAATCCTGCCTCGGGCATGGATGTGTGTGATGCCCTTAGGTTAGTTAGGTTTAAGTAGTTCTAAGTTCTAGGGGACTGATGACCTCAGAAGTTAAGTCTCATAGTACTCAGAGCCATTTGAACCTGAACAGTACCGTCAGCTTCAAATTTATTCTGAATATGATGAATTATTGTACGTGTTGGTGACTGAGTCCCGCCTACATCATACCACTGCCGTTGTAGCTCCGTCATGTTTTCATACTTCCAGTACCATTTCCATGCGGCCTTGCGTTGCTGAAACGACAGTCTTAGTTCCTGCACAGCTGCACTCTCATCTGTTGGAAAACGCGCGACATGATCTGTTGAGAAAGCAATGGACGACGCTTACGCCGTAAATTGCAACGATATGTCATTTTGTTCCAAAGACATTACCTTTCAGACAGTGTCTACATTTTTCTGTGACCCTCCGTACGAGGGACGTGAACAGCGTCAGACGTGGAGCTTTCGCGGCGGAGTGCACGGAGATGGTGTGCTCGTGTGAGACAGCGCCATCAGCACCTTACAGAGTATGAAGACTATATCACTGGGGGCCTCCAGTTGGCCGGCTGGGAGAATCGTGCAGGATCCGTATTTGTGGGACATTCGGATGCTACACTGGTCCATTGTGGGAAATGCATCAGTGAGGGTAGGTATATCTGTCGTCGACGATTTGGAGTACCACATCTGATCTGCACAAGGCGCGGAACAATGTCACCCAATCGTATCTGCTCCTCTCATTCGATAACTGGGAAGACACTCTGTAACCACTCTCGCATTTCAGTCAGTGTTAAGGAAATATTTCAGTTATTCTTTCTTTCATAATAATTTTAGCCGGCCGATGTGGCCGAGCGGTTCTAGACGCTTCAGTCCGGAACCGCGCGACTGCTACGGCCGCAGGTTCGAATCCTGTCTCGGGTATGGATGTGTGTTATGTCCTTAGCTTAGTTAGGTTTAAGTAGTTCTGAGTTCTAAGGGACTGATGACCTCAGATGTTAACTCCCATGCTGCTCAGAGCCATTTGAACCATAATAAGTATAAACAGCATTATTTGAAATATTTAATTAAAAATTTTAATGGAAAGGAAGTAAACTGACTAACAACATAAAGTTATAAGTAATTACAGTCACTCCACTCAAATACTGCGGCGGAACTGGTACAGCAACTGCAATAGATCTTTAAGGCTCACTAGGTGATGCGCTAAAACTTAACTAGCTGATTCCTAAGGCTTAGTTAAAATATTCAGTAAGTTATATAGGTGGCAGCCCTTCCTCACTAAAACTGCACGAGGCCTGGATACTTGCTTGACAGTCTAGCTGACGGCAAGACAGCGCGTACTCGAAGTGCTGCTGTAAACAGACCATAGCTGTGTCCATGGGGTGGTTTCCTAATGGGTAAGTTATCATCGTTACAGTCAGTTTTCCGGTTTAGCGTTGCTTACGGCTTTGTTGCTTCATATTTTACTAAAACTTTTTTATCTGTTTCTCTAAAATCAGTACCCATTCATTTTACAGACGTGTATTGGCCTAGCCATTATACGTGCGTATTTCGCACTCGCGAGTTTTTTCCGCTCGCTGAAGTCTGCCTATTTTCCCAAGTTAGGTTCTCCTTGCACACCATAGTTGCATCCATTTTCTTGCTGTAATTTACTTTCTCGTGTTGCTTCTACGTGATGTAATGAAGCACTGATAGTGGCTATCTGGCTTTTAACCCCCCCCCCCCCCACCCTCGCCCAGTTCTTTGAGATTTTAATCACGTTTGAGGTCTCGGATAGGAGTTGGAAAAATAGTGAGTGATCAAAATTGTTCAAACGTTCCAATGTGTGTGAAATCTTATGGGACTTAACTGCTAAGGTCATCAGCCCCTAAGCTTACACACTACTTAACCTAAATTATCCTAAGGACACACTCACACACACCCATGCCCTAGGGAGAACTCGAACCTCCGCCGGGAGCAGCCGCACAGTCCATGACTGCAGCGCCTTAAACCGCTCGGCTGATCCCGCGCGGCTGTGAGGGATCGACTGTGGCTATTTTGCTGTTACCTCCCGATAATTGCGTTCGACGCCTCGGTCAAGATTACCGAGAGTTTTTACCTGTAAGCAAAGTCATAGTGCAATATTTTATGAGTTGAAATTTATACCCCTCACAAAGCTCTGAAACGCAAATGTGGCCTAGTGCTCCGTACTCCAATCGATGTTTGTCTCCCTTCTGTTACTTTCAATATTTATTTATTGTTGTGGCTAGTAGCAACTTATACCAGTTTGTAATTTCCCCACATTGTCTGATGATGCGCACGAACAATACGTTGCTCATCCACCACCTGAACGTACATAATGGCTTGCTTATCGAAGAATATCGAAGAATATAATTCCAATCCCAAAGAAAGCAGGTGTTGAAAGATGTGAAAATTACCGAACAATCAGTTTAAGAAGTCACAGCTCCAAAATACTAACACGAATTCCTTACAGACGAATGGAAAAACTGGTAGAAGCCGACCTCGGGGAAGATCATTTTGGATGCCGTAGAAATATTGGAACACGTGAGGCAATACTGACCTTACGACTTATCTTAGAAGATAGATTAAGGAAAGGCGAACCTACGTTTCTAGCATTTGTAGACTTAAAGTTAGCTCAGGACAATGTTGACTCGAATATTCTCTTTCAAATTTTAAAGGGAGCGAAAGGCTATTTACAATTTGTACAGAAACCAGATGCCAGTTATAAGAGTCTAGAGGCACAAAAGAGAAGCAGTGGTTGGGAAGGGAGTGAGACAGGGTTGTAGCCTATCCCCAATGTTATTCAATCCGTATATTGAGCAAGCAGTAAAGAAAACAAAAGAAAAATTCGGAGTAGGTATTAAAATCCATGGAGAAGAAATAAAAACTTTGAGGTTCGCCGATGACATTGTAATTCTGTCAGAGACAGCAAAGGACTAGGAAGAGCATTTGAACGGAATGGACAGTGTCTTGAAAGGAGGATATAAGATGAACTTAAACAAAAGCAAAACGAGGATAATGGAATGTAGTCAAATTAAATCGGGTGATGCTGAGGGAACTAGACTAGGAAATGAGACACTTAAAGTAGTAAAGGAGTTTTGCTATTTGGGGAGCAAAATAACTGATGATGGTCGAAGTGGAGAGGATTTAAATGCCGACTGTCAATGGCAAGGAAAGCGTTTCTGAAGAAGAGAAATTTGTCAACATCGGGCATAGATTTAAGTGTCAGGAAGTCGTTTCTGAAAGTATTTGTATGGAGTGTAGCCATGTATGGAAGTGAAACATAGACGGTTAATAGGTTGGACAAGAAGAGAATAGAAGCTTTCGAAATGTGATGCTACAGAAGAATGCTGAAGATTAAACGGGTTGAGCACATAACTAATGAGGAGGTATTGAATAGAATTGGGGAGAAGAAGAGTTTGTGGCACAACTTGACTAGAAGAAGGGATCGGTTGGTGGGACATGTTCTGAGACATCAAGGTATCACCAATTTAGTATTGGAGGGCAGCGTGGAGGGTAAAAATCATAGAGGGAGACCAAGAGATGAATACACTAAGGACATTGAGAAGGATGTAGGCTGCAGTAGGTACTGGGAGATGAAGAGGCTTGGACAGGACAGAGTAGCATGGAGAGCTGCATTAAACCAGTCTCAGGTCTGCAGACCACAACAACAACAACAACAACAACAACATGATCGAAGTCATTCTGTCTTATCGTTACTGAGTGCAAAACTGCCACGAATTGCATTTACGCTCTGCTATCAGCCAACCATTTCGTCTTCTTTTAGTTTAAACGTAACCCCACTGTATCGCCCTATTCAGTAACAGTGCTTAGTAGTTACTGGAGGTATTTTATCCCGGTTGCAAGTAAGTACCATCAGTATACGTTATGTTTCTGATGATAATTGCGTTAACCACCACTCCTTGAAAATTTCCCTCAGAGCATCTCGGAAAATCTTTTCAGAATAGCGGCTGAAAAATAATGGGGAGAGAATGGAGGCTATGTATCGTAATCGATATTTCCTCTGACAGCTGACCAGTGAAATCCACCCCAGCTGTAAGTTCCCAGTACAGATTGTCAGTCAACCATCTAGCCCCAGTTTCCTTTAGATGAGCTTCAGTTCATCACGCTGTGCCGAAGATAGCTTGTAATGTCTCGAATTCCTTGTCATTTTCAATACACTTAAATTTCACACTATTTTATTGTCTGATAGGTAGCTTTAAAACTTAGTGAAGATTAGCAGTAACTGAAGAATAGCATCCACGAAGTAAAACTTCCCTGTGCAATGACTGCCGTGGAAACGAACAGCAGTAAAAAAAATGGCTCTGAGCACTATGGGACTTAACTTCTGAGGTCATCAGTGCCTTAGAATTTAGAACTAATTAAACCTAACCAACCTAAGGACATCACATACGTCCATGCCCGAGGCAGGATTTGAACCAGCGACCGTAGTGGTCGCGCGGTTCCCGACTGTAGCGCCTAGAACCGCTCGGCCACTCCGACCGGCCAATAGCAGTAAAACGAAAGTACTAAATCCAGATAACCAACCACTTATAGCCGTAAACCAGTGTATCGAAGCAGTTTATGAATGAATCTACTTGGGCCACAAATCGAGATTAGAGAAAAATAATCAAAATGCAGAACAGGACTGAGTTGGGCAGCATTCCAGAAAGTAACATTTCTCCTGACCTACTAGGATGTCCTAAATAACTCAAAGACGAAGGTCTATAATACGTGCATGCTGCCAGTTACAACGTAGAGTCTGGAGACTCTGACTAAGGCAGGTGTTGAGAGACTAAGACGCATTCAACGATCCATGGAGTGACGTATGCTAGGAGTCAGCCTCAGAGATAGGATCCTATGAGAGGACATCAGAAGGATAACGAAGGTAACAGACGTCCTAGAGAGAACAGGCAATGCGCCACACACACACAGCGGACGTCTATAATTGTTTGCTGAAGGCCGTGGGAGCTATTGGAAGCCACGAAAAGAGGTGGCTTGATGACGTGAAGCTGGTGGATGGAACAGGATGGTATTAGGTGGCTGAAAGTCAGAGGCAACGGAAATATGTGGAAGAGGCCAAATCCAGCAGTGGACTGAACAATAAGAAGAAGAAGAAGAGAAGCAGATGTATGTGAAAATGTAAACCTCTTCATTCCACTGTCCCCCTAGGACATTCCTGAGCGCCCTGTATTTGGCGACCCTGCCAGGGACGCAGTATGCATTAAAAAAGTAATTACTCGTCACTTTGAGGAGTCTCCGGTGGTCCACCTCGTGCAGGGTGACCACAGTGCACAGGCCGTCCCCTCCCACCCCTCTCCTTCCCCCCCCCCCACGTGACCCCACGATCCGCGGTGCATGCGGCAGCCGCGCTGTGTCCGCCGCGGGACAATGGCCCCCCAGCCCCCGGGGATGCACTGCGGCAGGACGCACTGCGACGCCGACGCCGACGCCGACGCCGCACACTACTTGGCAGCAGGCCACGTCCGCACTGCACTCCTCCCCCCCTCCCCCTCCCCCCTGCCCCCCTCTCCCCCTCTCCTCTACCTCTCCTCTATCTGCTCACTTCGCTTCCTGTAGAGCCACCTATGTCTAAACGTGCGTATACTCGGGTCGTACTTTACAGCTGTGTGTTGCTGCAGTAGTGTTACCCTGAGTCGTGCTGCAATGTAGCTGCAAAGTTGTTGTACGGTCTGGCAATATTGCTGATCACCATGCTGATCCAAGTATTTCCCGACATATTTCCGAGGGCTTGTCAGTGTGTTGCTGCAGTAGTGATGCCATCAATGTTGCTGCAATATAGCTGCAGCACGCTACAATTTTGTGGTTTGGCTGGACAATGTTGCTCATGTTGCACGCTGTTTCAGATAGTTTCTGACGTACCGCCGGCGGGTCGCCGCTGCTGCACACCAGCGGTGCAAAATATTTCCCATTGATGGGCAATATCTATTTCTCTCACTTACATCTGCATCTACATCCATACTCCGCAAGCCACCTGACGGTGTGTGGCGGAGGGTATTATGAGTACCTCTATCGGTTCTCCCTTCTATTCCAGTCTCGTATTGTTCGTGGAAAGAAAGACTGTCGGTATGCTTCTGTGTGGGCCCTAATCTCTCTGATTTTATCCTCATGGTCTCTTCGCGAGATGTACGTACGAGGGAGCAATATACTGCTTGACTCCTCGGTGAAGGTATGTTCTCGAAACTTCAACGAAAGCCCGTACCGAGCTACTGAGCGTCTCTCCTGCAGAGTCTTCCACTGGAGCCTCTCTATCATCTCCGTAACGCTTTCGCGATTACTAAATGATCCTGTAACGAAGCGCGCTGCTCTCCGTTGGATCGTCTCTATCTCTTCTATCAACCCTATCTGGTACGGATCCCACACTGCTGAGCAGTATTCAAGCAGTGGGCGAAGAAGTGTACTGTAACCTACTTCCTTTGTTTTCGGATTGCATTTCCTTAGGATTCTTCCAATGAATCTCAGTCTGGCACCTGCTTTACCGACGATCAGCTTTATATGATCATTCCATTTTAAATCACACCTAATGCCTACTACCAGATAATTTATGGATTTAACTGCTTCCAGTTGCTGACCTGCTATATTGTATATAAATGATAAAGGATCTTTCTTTCTATGTATTCGCAGCACATTACACTTGTCTACAATAAGATTCAATTGCCATTCCCTGCACCATGCGTAAATTCGTCGCAGATTCTGCTGCATTTCAGTACAATTTTCCATTGTCACAACCTCTCGATGTACCACAGCATCATCCGCAAAAAGCCTCAGTGAACTTCCGATGTCATCCACCAGGTTATTTATATATGTTGTGAATAGCAACGGTCCTACGACACTCCCCTTCCGCACACCTGAAATCATACTTCGGAAGATTTCTCTCAATTGAGAATGACATGCTGCGTTCTGTTATCTAGAAACTCTTCAATCCAATCACACAATTAGTCTGATAGTCCATATGCTCTTACTTTGTTCATTAAACGACTG
Organism: Schistocerca cancellata; assembly: GCF_023864275.1. Taxonomy (NCBI): domain Eukaryota; kingdom Metazoa; phylum Arthropoda; class Insecta; order Orthoptera; family Acrididae; genus Schistocerca; species Schistocerca cancellata. Next base: position 16,028,033 of record NC_064637.1, read on the forward strand.
TGGGGAATTGTATTGAACGCCTTGCGGAAGTCAAGAAACACGGCATCTACCAGGAAATCCGTGTCTATGGCCCTCTGAGTCTCGTGGACGAATAGCGCGAGCTGAGTTTCAAACGATCGTCTTTTTCGAAACCCATGCTGACTCCTACAGAGTAGATTTCTAGTCTCCAGAAAGTCATACTCGAACATAATATGTGTTCCAAAATTCTACAACTGATCGACGTTAGAGATATAGGTATATAGTTTTGCATATCTGTTCGACGTCCCTTTTTGAAAACGGGGATGACCTGTGCCGTTTTCCAATCCTTTGGAACGCTACGCTCTTCTAGAGACCTACGCTACACCGCTGCAAGAGGAGGGGCAAGTTCCTTCTCGTTGTTGTTGTTGTTGTCTTCAGTCCTGAGATTGGTTTGATGCAGCTCTCCATGCTACCCTATCCTGTGCAAGCTTCTTCATCTCCCAGTACCTACTGCAGCCTACATCCTTCTGAATCTGCTTAGTGTATCATCTCTTGGTCTCCCTCTACGATTTTTACTCTCCACGCTGCCCTCCAATGCTAAATTTGTGATCCCTTGATGCCTCAGAACATGTGCTACCAACCGGTCCCTTCTTCTTGTCAAGTTGTGCCACAAACTCCTCTTCTCCCCAATTCTATTCAATACCTCCTCATTAGTTGTGTGATCAACCCATTTAATATTCAGCATTCTTCTGTAGCACCACATTTCGAAAGCTTCTATTCTCTTCTTGTCCAAACTATAACTAAACTTCGCGTACTCTAAAATCGAACTGATATCCCATCAGGTCCAGCGGCCTTTCCTCTTTTGAGCGATTTTAATTGTTTCTCTATCCCTCTGTCGTCTATTTCGGTATCTACCACTTTGTCATCTGTGCGACAATCGAAAGAGAGAACTACAGTGCAGTCTTCCATTGTGAAACAGCTTTGAAAAAAGACATTTAGTATTTCGGCCTTTAGTCTGTCATCCTCTGTTTCAGTACCATTTTGGTCACAGAGGGGCTGGACTTTTGTTTTGATCCACCTACCGCTTTGACATAAGACCAAACTTTCTTAGGATTTTCTGCCAAGTCTGTACATAGAACTTTAGTTTCGAATTAAATACTGCCGAGGGGTTGTCGCTGTTGTACACCAACGGTGCAGAATTTCCACATTGCTGGGCAATATCTATTTCTCTCTTTAACTGTATATGCTTCCCTCTGACTCTCACCTTTGTTTCCGACTGACAGAGCTACACTCCCTTGTCTGAGCGAAAACAATATCGCATTGCTGGACCGTTCCGTCGGTTCTTGGTAGAATATTTTGTACATTATGAATGAAACACACACAACACTGGTGTAATATTCTACAATATTTATTATTTGTTACTGAAATAGGTTTCCGGCTGTCATGCCATATTGCTACAAAGGTACATGATGGCACTTATTGAAATATATGAAATAAAATTATGATAAGCTGCGACTTCGTCGCGAAAAAAAACAATGGCCCGTATATGTAATAAATTTCCTTTAATTTACGTCTATGATCTCAATCCTTTTGCTTAACATATTACCAGTTTCGGTCTTCAATGACCATCATATCTGTTTCATAAAGACAAAGTCCTAATGTACTGCAGCCATAGTGGCATCGTCAGATATTAAATGCGGAATCAGAATCAGCATCGTCAAATACATACAAATTTGACGATGCTGGTGCTGATTCTGCATATAATATTTAACGATGCCACTATGGCTGCAGTACATTAGGACTTTATGAAACAGATCTGATGATGGTCATTAAAGACCGAAACCGGTAATCTGTTAAACAAAAAGATTGCGACCATGGACGTAAATTAAAAGAAACTTATTAAAATCATGATAACTTCAAGACAGTTTGCGTTAGGACTTTCAAACTGCACAGCCGACAGGGGTGGCCGAGCGGTTCTAGGCGCTACAGTCTGGATCCGCGCGACCGCTATGGTCGCAGGTTCGAATCCTGCCTCGGGCGTGGATGTGTGTGATGCCCTTAGGTTAGGTTAGGTTTAAGTAGTTCTAAGTTCTAGGGGACTGATGACCTCAGTAGCTAAGTCTCATAGTGCTCAGAGCCATTTGAACTGCACGTTTGCCCGCAGCGCATGATGGGAATTAGTATGGTTTAGTTTAGCGACGAAGCCCACTTTCATTTTGGATGTGTTCGTCAATAAGCAAAACTGGCGAATTGGCGGGACTGAGAATCCGCATTTCGCTATCTAGAAGTCTATTCACCCTCAGCGGTTCAAATGGTTCAAATGGCTCTGAGCAATATGGGACTTAACATCGATGGTCATCAGTCCCCTAGAACTTAGAACTACTTAAACCTAACTAACCGAAGGACATCACACAACACCCAGTCATCACGAGGCAGAGAAAATCCCTGACCCCGCCGGGAATCGAACCAGGGAACCACCCGCAGTGGGTGACTGGTGACTGCGTGGTGTGCAGCGTCCAGTCACGAGATAACCGGTGCCACATTCCTTGATCGTATGGTGACTACCGAACGGTACGAGAAGGTTTTGGAAAGTGATTTGATTCCCATTATCCAAAGTGACCCTATTTCGACAAGATGCAAGACGGTGCTCGACCCCATCGAAACAGGAGTGTGTTTGATGTCCAGTAGTAGCGCTTTGGGCACCGCATTCTGGCTCTGCAGTATCCAGAGGCCACTGGCTTGGGCCTCGATTGGCCGCCATATGCTCCGGATCTGAACCATGCGACTGAATTTTTTTTTGGGGAGGGGTTTCTATACTAAAGAGCAGAAAACAGCCATTCAGAAGGTCATAGACAGCATCGATGTTCCACACTTCAGCGGGTCATGCAGAATTTCGCTATTCATCTGCGCCACATAATCGCCAATGATGGTAGGCATATCGAATATCTGTAGTGACGTTTACATGTTGAATGAATTGTGTGCACACCGTAGTTTGTAACTAATTTACGTTTTTTTTCATATAGTTCAATTATTGTCACCCTGTATGAAAGAATCTTGATTTTTATTCAGTCTTGCTTCAATTATCAACCGCAACGTCAGAACTGCCTCTTTGAAATCCGAGCTGAAGTCATCTAGCAAATTCTCAATTTTCTTTTCCATTATTCTGTATATAATTCTTGTCAGCAATTTCGACGAATGAGTTGTTAAGCTGACTACCTGGTAATTCACCCACTTGTCGGCTCTTGTAATCTTCGAAACTGTGTGGATAATATTTTTCCTAGAATCTTATGGAATATCGCCAACTTCATACATTCTACACGCCAACGCGAATAGTCGTTTTGTTGCCATTTCCCCACAATTATTTTAAAACTTCTGATGGAATGTTATCTATCCCTTCTGCCTTTTTAATCTTAAGTCTTCCAAAGCGCTTTTAAATTCTAATTCTAATACAGGATCCTCTATCTCTTCTCTATTGACTCTAATTTCTTCTTCCGCCATGTCGTAAGACATTTCTTCCCCCTCACAGAGTTCTTAAATGTACCGTTTCCAACTATCCGCTCTCCTCTCCAGTTACTACTGGAATTCCTATTGCACTCTTGATGTTACAGCCCTTACTTTTAGTTTCACCAAAGTCTGTTTTGACTTTTCTGTATGCTGAATCACTCCTTCCGACAACCATGTCCCTCTCAATTTTTTCACGTTTTTCTTGCATTCATTTCACTTTAGCTTTCCTGAATTTTCTATTTATTTCATTTCTAAGTGACTTGTGAATTTTCGTAAATATTTTTGTACTTCCTTCTTTCATCGATCAACTGAAGTATTTCTTTTGTTACTTGTGGTGTCTATGGAGTTATCTTCCTCGTACCTACGGTTTTATTTCCAACTTCTGCGATTGACCTTTTTAGAGATGTCCATTCCTCTTCAACTGAACTGCCTACTGAGCTATTCCTTGTCGCAGTATCTACAGCGTCAGAGAACTTAAGGCGTCTTCCTTCATTACTTGGTACGTCAGTATTCCCCTTCTGTGTGCGCGTTCATTCTTCCTAGCTAGGCTCTTACACTTCAGCTTACTCTTCACGATTACTACATTATGATCTAATCTCCTCCTGGGTACGCCTTACAATCAAATATCTTATTTCGGCATCTCTGCCTGTCTGTGATATAATCTAATTGGAATCTTCCAGTATCCCCCCGGTCTTTTCCAAGTATACCTCCTTCTCTTGTGATTCTTGAACAGAGTATTCGCTATTACTAGCTGACATTTATTGCTGAACTCAGTCTTTCTGTTATTTCACTCCTATTACTAAGCCCATATACTCTTGTCACCTTTTCTTCTATTCTCTTCATGACTGTTAGACTTCCATGTCCCGTTACTTAGTGAATTTCCCGTTCAAATACCGCATATATTTTCTGTATCTCTTTATCTTCGGCTTTCGACGCTTGCATGTATACCTGATCTGTTGTTGTCGGTGTTGGTGTGCTGTCGATTCGGATGAGAATAACCCTGTCGCTGAACTGTTCACAGTAACACAATCTCACCCCTACCTTCCTATTCCTAAAGAATCCTACTCACGTTATACAATTTTATGCTGCTGTTGATATTACACTATAGCGTAAGATACCAGAAGTGCTTGTCCTTTGCCTTCTCACTTGACTGACCCCGCTATATCTGCCTGAGCCTTAGCATTTCCCTTTTAAAGTTTTCTAGCTTCCCTACCACATTCAAGCCCCTGACATTCCACGCCCCGACTCGTACAACGTTAGCCTTCCGTTGATTATTCAATCTTTTTCTCGTGATCACCTCCCCCTTGTCTGTCTCATCCCGGAGATCCGAATTGATGACAAGTCCGAAATCTTTTACCAATGGAGCGATCATTATGACACTTTTCTGATTACAGGCCCCGTGTCCTGTGGATACACGTTACGTGTCTTTAATGCAGTGGTTTCCATTGCCTTCCGCATCCTCATGCCGTTGATCATTGCTGATTCTCCCTTTAGAGGCAGCTTCCCACCCCAAAGGCACGAGGGTGCCCTGATCCTCTGTCCACGCCTCAACCGCTTTTGACAAGACCGTTAGCAGAACGAGGGCAACTTGTTATACCGGAAGTCTTCAGCTGCCATAGCTAATTATTATTATTCAAAATTTAAACAGTGGTGGGGTTCGTACCTGGGACCGAGGACATTTTGATTACTAGTCGAAGACGCTACCCCCTACTCTTTTTCCGTTGAGTGGATATCATAGGACACCTGTTCAAGGTCACTGTTGTTCCCTTCACTCAATTTTCTTATGACAGAGCGCAGCCAGTCCTTTGACAGAACACCCTGAGCTACTGTGTAGGCTTCCCGTTAGACCACGAGTCACTTCTTGTGGTATATCCTCATGTTTGTATAGAACTGAGGAATTCTCAGGCTTGTAGAAGACATTCGAAACCGTGTTTCGATATTCTGGTAAAATTCTGGGAAAGATATGCCTCCAGCGTCAGATCTCGCGTTAAATTTTTTGAAGCAGTCTGCTTATTTAAAAAAGAGCACATGCACAAAACTCGATGTCTGTTGTTTCTTGTAACTTCATTTCTTGTGTGATGTTCAAAGCAGTGGGGCTACACTCACTCCCATTATCTCGCGTTCGTCCTATTTGTGACAACACTATGTTCCCGTGTAAACGCGTCTGCTACGGAAATGTATGCCGGAAACATTTCCGGTCAACAACGTCCGGTAATGTTCAATACATGTGGCCGATATTCGTGTGGCCGCAATGTTGCCGGACAACATTGTGGCGATATACTGTCGGCAATATGCAATTTTTATGGTTCGCGTAGACGTACCATTATGCAGCACATGCAGTGGCAGTATCTGCGGAATGAGGATTCAGAAGAAGCAGTAAAAGAATAGCTGAGGTGTTGGAGTAGAGCTCAGGGCAAAGGCATGTAGCTGAGACGAATTGATGACGATGTTGGTATCGTCTGGGAATTTGAACTAGAGTTAAAGCACCTTTGGAGGAAAATTAACACTCTACTGTAAGAGATGACAAACATTTCAGCCCTCTAGCTTCCTGTGGTGTCACCGCCAGACACCTTTAAATCGGCCGCGGTCCGCTAGTATACGACGGACCCGCGTGTCGCCACTGTCAGTGATTGCAGACCGAGCGCCGCCACACGGCAGGTCTAGAGAGACTTCCTAGCACTCGCCAGTTGTACAGCCGACTTTGCTAGAGATGGTTCACTGACACATTACGCTCTCATTTGCCGAGACGATAGTTAGCATAGCCTTTAGCTACGTCATTTGCTACGACCTAGCAAGGCGCCATTATCATTTGCTATTTATCTTGTAATGCATGTACCGTCAGACCGATGTTCACCAATTATGGATTAAAGTTAAGTATTCCATCAGCTACGTACTTTATTTGCCAGTCTCAATCCCTCTAATTGTTCCAGACCTCACGCCAGCCTGCGTGAGCTTAAACGCGTGCCTTTCGGCTTCCTCATAGTGGCTTGGCTGTCTTGCCAAGTCACAACATTTCCAAACTTATTTTATTTGGCTGCCGGTTTCAGCGTTTTACCACGCCATCTTCAGGCCCCTAACCGTTAGGAACACTCTACCTCGGTTCGGATCAAAACGGGGACCAGCGACACTGATATTAGTAGCTTTTTGCTACAGCAATCACGTCAACCATCATCGGCAGACGCTGGCGCCTGTTTCGATCAGAACCGAGGTAGATTCTTCCTAACGGTTAGGGGCCTGAAGATGGCGTGGTGAAACGCTGAAACTGGCAGCCAAATAAAATAAGTTTGAAAACTAGGCGGCTGAAAGGTGTTTAATTTGATATCCTGTATCGAATAGCGGAGTACTGCAACCATCCCTAAAGAGATGGACATATAGAGTCTATTGGAAGGGTGTTCGATGTTGCCAAGGCATTGATACTGATTTTGAGTTCACCATCGCCAGCTACTTATCGATGATCAATAATAAACGAGGCTAAAATACACTACTGCCCATTAAAATTGCCACACCAAGAAGAAATGCAGATGATAAACGGGTATTCATTGGACAAATATATTATACTAGAACTGACATGTGATTACATTTTCACGCAATTTTGGTGCATAGATCCTGAGAAATCAGTACCCAGAACAACCACCTCTGGCCGTAATAACGGCCTTGATACGCCTGGGCATTGGGTCAAACAGAGCTTGGATGGCGTGTACAGGTACAGCTGCCCATGCAGCTTCAACACGATACCACAGGTCACCAAGAGTAGTGACTGGCGTATTGTGACGAACCAGTTGCTCGGCCACCATTGGCCAGACGTTTTCAATTGGTGAGAGATCTGGAGAATGTGCTGGCCAGGGCAGCAGTCGAACATTTTCTGTATCCATAAAGTCCCGTAAAAGACCTGCAACATGCGGTCGTGCCGTCAGTGCTTACAAGAGGTGACCGAGACGTGTAACCAATGGCACCCCATACTATCACGCCGGGTAATGCGCCAGTATGGCGATGACGAATACACACTTCTAATGTGCGTTCACCGCGATGTCGCCAAAATCGGATGCGACCATCATGATGCTGTAAACAGAACCTGGATTCATCCGAAAAAATGACGTTTTGCCATTCGTGCACCCAGATTCGTCGTTGAGTACACCATCACAGGCGCTCCTGTCTGTGAGGCAGCGTCAAGGGTAACCGCAGCCGTGGTCTCCGAGCTGTTAGTCCATCCTGCTGCAAACGTCGTCGAACTGTTCGTGCAGATGGTTGTCTTGCAAACGTCCCCATCTGTTGACTCAGGGAACGAGACGTGGCTGCACGATCCGTTACAGCCATGCTGATAAGATGCCTGTCATCTCGACTGCTAGTGATACGAGGCCGTTGGGATCCAGCACGGCGTTCCGAATTACCCTCCTAAACCCACCGATTCAATATTCTGCTAACAGTCATTGGATCTCGACCAACGCGAGAAGCAATGTCGCGATACGATAAACCGCAATCGCGATAGGCTACAATCCGACCTTTATCAAAGTCGGAAACCTGATGGTACGCATCTCTCCTCCTTACACGATGCATCACAACAACGTTTCACCAGGCAACACCGGCCAACTGCTGTTTGTGTATGTGAAATCGGTTGGAAACTTTCCTCATGTCAGCACGTTGTAGGTGTCGCCACCGGCACCAACCTTGTGTGAAAGCTCTCAAAAGCTAATCGTTTGCATATCGCAGCATCTTCTTCCTGTCGGTTAAATTTCGCGTCTGTATCACATCATCTTCGTGGTGTAGCAATTTTAATGGCCAGTAGTGTATCAATGTTTCCAAGATGTATGTATATATTGGCTCACAATGCAACATGAAATGGTTCAAATGGCTCTGAGCACTATTGGACTTAACATCTGTGGTCATCAGTCCCCTAGACTTAGAACTACTTAAACCTAACTAACCTAAGGACATCACACACATCCATGCCCGAGGCAGGATTCGAACTTGCGACCGTAGCGGTCTCGCGGTTCCAGACTGTAGCGCCTAGAACCGCTGGGCACTCCCGCCGGCCAATGCCAAATGCAAATAGCTGAAAAATATTTTTATATTTTCGGACTCTAGTCATATAATGATACATGGGCGATATCTCCGCCATTTGACTATACAATTTCTTTATTTTATATTAATAATATGATTTTGGACGTAGGCTATTGTCAAGTACACCACTAAAAAAATTGTACAAATGCAGATAAAATGGGAAGGACCAAGATTTGTCATCAGTAAGCCCTTCCAGCGTCAGTTTAAAAATTATCGAAATGCTACTACCTACGTGTTGGCTATAATTAGACTTTGTTAAGTGAAGTCATCATCAAGATCTATTAACGGCGTGTCCCAGCGTGTAGGTAAGTACAAAATCAACAAAATGTATGACAGACAGGTATTCAACACGTTTTCCAGCCACAGAAGAATTGAGCCACGGAATGAACACCAGTGCAGTGGTTACATGTGGAGTAAACATGGTCTGAAAATATACGTGGGACACCTAGTTCAATAGATTTTGACGATGGCTTCACCTAACAAAGTGTAACTATACCTAGCATTGCTGTACTTGTTAATAACTTAAGACCGAAATCGTGGTAGCAGCTAAAAATAAAGTAGTTGTACTGTCAGACGTCGGAAATAACATTCCAACAAATACAAATAGGCGTATGTAATATGATTTGTATTAGTAGTTAACAACAGCAGTAATTGACATTATGTACATCACAAATATTTTTCTTTATTAACTGCTGGCAGTTCCCGTAATTCAGGTGTAAACAGATTCTTACTGTTCACTCCACATTTGACTAAACACGGAATTCTCTTGCAGATTTGTAGTGCGTCTTGTAACAAGCTTGTTCTCAAAATACCGAATAAGTGTGAGTAAGAAGCTAATGCGAAGACTTCTGTAAAAACTTAATTACCGAGCTACACAGATAACAAACAGCTTAGCGCCCATTCCTTCGCTCGCTTAGATTGTGTGGCCTGCATAGATTTTTATCTGATTTCCTTTAATGGAATTCCCAAACTGCAACCTCTTCTAAACTTCTGACGCTAATTAAGGCATGGTCTCTTCTGAATGTACTTCTGAAAAAAAAAGAAAATTGGTAGCTGGAGTCTGGGGTCTTCGTTAACCCTACCTTTTAATTACTTGCGGTGATATTTCCATAAAACTTTTATCCCCAGACATATATTTCTTTAGAAGTCAAAAACCAATATTCAGAAACATCGCTTTAAATGTGTTTTAGTAGCTATAACAAAACATTTTAATAAAAATTTTCATCCCCTACTCCATCACCTTTGGGATTAAATTTCCAAAAAGCATTGAAACGCTTATTTTTTCATTTCCGACCGAGAAGCCAAATACAAATTTTCAGAGATTTAGTTTTAAAAATGCTTTCATACTGAAATATTCTCATAAAAAATTTTCATCTCCTATTGGAACACTTTAGGGGTTGAATTTCCAAAAATAGTGAAATACATACCTTTTCCCTTTCCAACCGAGAAACAAAACACCAATTTTCCAAGATTTAACGTTAAAAATGCTCTCACAGTGAAACAATTTCATAAAAAATTTCGCCCCCTATTTCCATCCCACAGGGTTTCGATTTGCAAAATAGCGAAACACGTATTTTTTTCATTTCTAAGCGAGAAGAAACAGTGAATTTGCATAGATGTAGCTCTAAAACTATTTTATAGTGCTTTAATAATGATTTATTTTCAAAAATCTTTCGGTCATTTTTGCAACCTCATAGTGGCTAAATTTCCAAAAATTGTGAAACACTTGTCTTTATTTGTGACCTAGAAAGCAGTTACCAAATTTCGTAGGTCTAGTTTCAAAATGTGAAAGTTACCGAACTATCAGTTTAATAAACCACAGCTGCAAAATACTAACGCGAATTCTTTACAGCCGAATGGAAAAACTGCTAGAAGCCGACCTCGGGAAGATCAGTTTGGATTCCGTAGGAATGTTGGTACACGTGAGGCAATACTGACCCTACGACTTATCTTAGAAAATAGATTAAGGAAAGGCAAACCTACGTTTCTGGCATTTGTAAACTTAGAGAAAGTTTTGACAATGTTGACTGGAGTACTCTCTTTCAAATTCTAAAGGTGGCAGGGGTAAAATACATGGAGCGAAAGGCTATTTACAATTTGTACAGAAACCAGATGGCAGTAATAAGAGTCGAGGGGCATGAAAGGGAAGCAGTGGTTGGGAAGGGAATGAGACAGGGTTGTAGCCTCTCCCCGATGTTATTCAATCTGTATATTGAGCAAGTTGTAAAGGAAACAAAAGAAAAATTCGGAGTAGGTATTAAAACCCATGAAGAAGAAATAAAAACTTTGAGGTTCGCCGATGACACTGTAATTCTGTCAGAGACAGCAAAGGACTTGGGAGAACAGTTGAACGGAATGGATAGTGTCTTGAAAGAAGGATTTAAGATGATCATCAACAAAAGTAAAACGAGGATAATGGAATGTAGTCGAATGAAGTCGGGTGATGCCGAGGGAATTGGATTAGGAAATGAGAGACCTAAAGTAGTAAAGGAGTTTTGCTATTTGGGGAGCAAAATAACTGATGATGGTCGAAGTAGAAAGGATATAAAATGTAGACTGGCAATGGCAATGAAAGCGTTTCTGAAGAAGAGAAATTTGTTAAGATCGAGTATAGATTTAAGTGTCAGGAAGTCGTTTCTGAAAGTATTTGTATGGAGTGTAGCCATGTGTGGAAGTGAAACATGGACGACAAATAGTTTGGACAAGAAGTGAATAGAAGCTTTCGAAATGTGGTGCTACAGAAGAATGCTGAAGATTAGATGGGCAGATCACTAACTAATGAGGAGGTATTGAATAGGATTGGGGAGAAGAGTAGTTTGTGGCACAACTTGACTAGAAGAAGGGGTCGGTTGGTAGGACATGTTCTGAGACATCGAGGATCACCAATTTAGTATTGGAGGGCAGCGTGGAGGGTAAAAATCGTAGAGGGAGATCAAGAGATGAATACACTAAGCAGATTCAGAAGGATGTAGGCTGCAGTAAGTACTGGGAGATGAAGAATCTTGCACAGGATAGAGTAGCATGGAGAGGGGCATCAAATCATTCTCATGACTGAAGACCACAACATCAACAACAACAACAGTTTCAAAATTGCCTTAATAACGACATAGTATCAATTTTCTGTTTCACTCTCTTAAACCTGTTCGTAAACAATGTTACAGTATACGATCAACACCCATCCAAATTTCAAGTTTCTGTTCTTAGGGATTTGCCCTCGGTGATGGTGAGTCAGCCAGTCAGTCAGTCAGGACATCTACCTTGTACGCTGATGAGCCAGAACATTATCATCACCTACTCAGTAGCCGGTATGCTCCCCTTGGCACGGATACCAGCGACGACGAATCGTAGCTTGGAAGCAGTGAGGTCCTGGTAGGTCGCTGGAGGGGTCTGGCGCACCCACACAAGTCACCTATTTCCCGTAAATTCCGAGGAGGGGCCGATGAGCTCTGACGTCACACTGAATTAAATCCCAGGTTTGGGAACGAAGTTTTTCGCGACGCCACTAATGTGTAAAAACATTCTCGGTTTTCTTGCCGCGTCAGTTCTGGACAAAATCTCCAGCATTCGACGGTTACCACCTTCGTCATCGTCAGGAGCAACTGACAATGACGATGGAGGTTATCGTCGAAAGCTTCAGATTTTATCCAGAATGGACGCGGCAAGAAAACCGAGAATGTTTTACATAAATCCCAGATTTGTTTGATCGAGTTCAGATCTACCGAGTTGGCGGGGCAGCAGTGTGTCCCTCAAACCGTTCCATCACACTCCTGGCCTTGTGGCATGGAGTATTATCTTCTTGAAAAATGTTACTGCTGGCTTAAAACATTGGCCGTCACAATGCCTTGCACGAACTCTATTGAACCCATTGATGCCGACGTGAATGTTCCAGAGAGCGTAATGTCTCCATCCTGCAGTACAGGTGTCAAGAGGTGGTTACCCTTGAAGACGATGGGTTCACACCCTCGGATCGTCGTGATGATGTAGGTATCGTGATTCATCAGACCACACGACGATTTGCCACTGCGCCGATGTCCAGTGCCGGCTTTCACGTGGCCATTTCAGTCGTAGTTTGCGATGTCTCGGTGTTAACATTGGCGCATGCACGGATCTTCCGCTGGTGAAGACCATCGTTTGGAAAATTTCTGCTAACGTCTTGCGGGACCAAACTGCTGAGGTAATCGGTCCCTAAGCCTTTTTTGTTTCGGTCATCAGTCTACTGACTGGTCTGATGCGGACCGCCACGAATTCCTTTCCTGTGCTAACCTCTTTATCTCAGAGTAGCACTTGCAAACTACGTCCTCAACTATTCCCTTGACGTATTCCAATCTCTATCTTCCTCTACAGTTTTTGCCCTCTACCGCTCCCTCTAGTACCATGGAAGTCATTCCCTCATGTCTTAGCAGATGTCCTATCATCCTGTCCCTTCTCCTTATCAGTGTTTTCCACATATTCCTTTCCTCTCCGATTCTGCGTAGAACCTCCTCATTCCTTACCTTATCAGTCCACCTAATTTTCAACATTCGTCTGTAGCACCACATCTCAAATGCTTCGATTCTCTTCTGTTCCGGTTTTCCCACAGTCCATGTTTCACTACCATACAATGCTGTACTCCAGACGTACATCCTCAGAAATTTCTTCCTCAAATTAAGGCCGGTATTTGATATTAGTAGACTTCTCTTGGCCAGAAATGCCTTTTTTGCCATAGCGAGTCTGCTTTTGATGTCCTCCTTGCTCCGTCCGTCATTGGTTATTTTACTGCCTAGGTAGCAGATTTCCTTAACTTCATTGACTTCGTGACCATCAATCCTGATGTTAAGTTTCTCGCTGTTCTCATTTCTACTACTTCTCATTACTTTCGTCTTTCTCCGATTTACTCTCAAACCATACTGTGTACTCATTAGACTGTTCATTCCCTTCAGCAGATCATTTAATTCTTCTTCACTTTCACTCAGGATAGCAATGTCATCAGCGAATCGTATCATTGATAGCCTTTCACCTTGTATTTTAATTCCACTCCTGAACCTTTAATTATGTCCATCATTGCTTCCTCGATGTACAGATTGAAGAGTAGGGGCGAAAGGCTGCAGCTTTGTCTTACACCCTTCTTAATACGAGCACTTCGTTCTTGATCGTCCACTCTTATTATTCCCTCTTGGTTGTTGTACATATTGTATATGACCCGTCTCTCCCCATAGCTTACCCCTACTTTTTTTCAGAATCTCGAACAGCTTGCACCATTTTATATTGTCGAACGCTTTTTCCAGGTCGACAAATCCTATGAAAGTGTCTTGACTTTTCTTTAGCCTTGCTTCCATTATTAGCCAAACTGATCGTCACCTAGCGCATTCTCAATTTTCCTTTCCATTCTTCTGTATATTATTCTTGTAAGCAGCTTCGATGCATGAACTGTTAAGCTGATTGTGCGATAATTCTCGCACTTGTCAGCTCTTGCCGTCTTCGGAATTGTGTGGATGATGCTTTTCCGAAAGTCAGATGGTATATCGCCAGACTCATATATTCTACACACCAACGTGAATAGTCGTTTTGTTGCCACTTCCCCCAATGATTTTAGAAATTCTGATGGAATGTTATCTATCCCTTCTGCCTTATTTGACCGTAAGTCCTCCAAAGCTCTTTTAAATTCCGATTCTAATACTGGATCCCCTAAATCGACTCCTGTTTCTTCTTCTATCACATCAGACAAATCTTCAACCTGATAGAGGCTTTCAATGTATTCTTTCCACCTATCTGCTCTCTCCTCTGCATTTAACAGTGGAATTCCCGTTGCACTCCTAATGTTACCACCGTTGCTTTTTATGTCACCAAAGGTTGTTTTGACTTTCCTGTATGCTGAGTCTGTCCTTCCGACAATTATATCTTTTTCGATGTCTTCAGATTTTTCCTGCAGCCATTTCGTCGTAGCTTCCCTGCACTTCCTATTTATTTCATTCCTCAGCGACTTGTATTTCTGTATTCCTGATTTTCCCGCAACATGTTTGTACTTCCTCCTTTCATCAATCAACTGAAGTATTTATTCTGTTACTCATGGTTTCTTCGGAGCTACCTTCTTTGTATCTATGTTTTCCTTCCCAACTTCTGCGATGGCCCTTTTTAGAGATGTCCATTCCTCTTCAACTGTACTGCCTACTGCGCTATTCCTTATTGCTGTATCTATAGCGTTAGAGAACTTCAAACGTATCTCGTCATTCCTTAGTACTTCCGTATCCCACTTCTTTGCGTATTGATTCTTTCTGGCTAATGTCTTGAACTTCAGCGTACTCTTCATCACTACTATATTGTGATCTGAGTCTATATCTGCTCCTGGGTACGCCTTACAAACCAGTATCTGATTTCGGAATCTCTGTCTGACCATGATGTAATCTAATTGAATTCTTCCCGTATCTCCCGGCCTTTTCCAAGTATACCTCCGCCTCTTGTTATTCTTGAACAGGGTATTCTCTATTACTAGCTGAAACTTGTTACAGAACTCAATTAGTCTTTCTCCTCTTTCATTCCTTGTCCCAAGCCCATATTCTCCTGTAACCTTTTCTTCTTCCCCTACAACTGCATTCCAGTCGCCCATGACTATTAGATTTTCGTCCCCCTTTACATACTGCATTACCCTTTCAATATCCTCATACACTTTCTCTATCTGTTCATCTTCAGCTTGCGACGTCGGCATGTATACCTGAACTATCGTTGTCGGTGTTGGTCTACTGTCGATTCTGATTAGAACAACCCGGTCACTGAACTGTTCACAGTAACACACCCTTTGCCCTACCTTCCTATTCATAACGAATCCTACACCTGTTATACCATTTTCTGCTGCTGTTGATATTACCCGATACTCATCTGACCAGAAATCCTTGTCTTCCTTCCACTTCACTTCACTGACCCCTACTATGTCTAGATTGAGCCTTTGCATTTCCCTTTTCAGATTTTCTAGTTTCCCTACCACGTTCAAGCTTCTGACATTCCACGCCCCCACTCGTAGAACGTTATCATTTCGTAGATTATTCAATCTTTTTCTCATGGTAACCTCCCCCTTGGCAGTCCCCTCCCGGAGATCCGAATGGGGGACTATTCCGGAATCTTTTACCAATGGAGAGAACATCATGACACTTCTTCAAATACAGGCCACATGTGCTGTGGATACACGTTACGTGTCTTTAATGCAGTGGTTTCCATTGCCTTCTGCATCCTCATGTCGTTGATCATTGCTGATTCTTCCGCCTTTAGGGGCAATTTCCCACCCCTAGGACAAGAGAGTGCCCTGAACTTCTATCCGCTCCTCTGCCCTCTTTGACAAGGCCGTTGGCAGAATGAGGCTGACTTCTTATGCCGGAAGTCTTCGGCCGCCAATGCTGATTATTTATCAAAAGTTTGGCAGGGGCGGGGATCGAGCCCCGGACAGAAGACGTTTTGATTATGAATCAAAGACGCTACCCCTAGACCACGGGTACACTACTTAACCTAACTTATGGTAAGGACAACACACATACCCACGCCCGACGGAGGACTCGAACCTCCGACGGGAGGAGCTGCGCGAACCGTGACAAGGCGCCTTAATCCGTGCGTCTACCCCGCGCGGCCCATCGTTTGGAGTGTTTGGTGCATTGTGTGTTCTGACAGACTTCTACCTGTGCCCAGCATTAAAGTCTGCTGTTAGGTTCGCCACAGTTCACCTTCCCGCTTCACCCGTCTCCCCAGCCTACGACGTCCGATGTCTGTAACAACGGGTGGCCGCTCAGCCCCACGACGTCTGGACGTGTTTTCACCCGTGTTTCGTGACGTGTTGAGGACACTCACCACGTGCCGAGCCTCCGACCCGTCACAGTCAGCCACTGGTCGCGCACCTTCTCCATGATACTAGATGGTCACTGAAATTACAGGCACCGTGCGTGTGTGTGTGTAGCAGTCATTCCTCGTCATGTGACGCCGCTATCAACTGGACGGGTTTACATCGATAGGAGGTCGTTGGTCATGATGTTCTGGCTCATCAGTGTGTTTGTACATATATAATAATATCGTGTGTCTCACTGGCCTAGTCAATGACTCGGATGTCTCTAACGCACACCGCCGGCCGGGGTGGCAGAGCGGTTCTAGGCGCTACAGTCTGGAACCGCGCGACCGCTACGGTCGCAGGTTCGAATCCTGCTTCGGGCATGGATGTGTGTGATGTCCTTAGGTTAGTTAGGTTTAAGTACTTCTAAGGTCTAGAGGACTGATGACCTTTGAAGTTAAGTCCCATAGTGCTCAGCGCTCAGCAACTAATAAATACACGAAACCCTCCGTTGCAAAATTTACCTTTATTGTAATTTTAACTAACGTGGAAGCCGTAAAAACACCACACATGGAGGCAAAATGTACGCATCTAAAGGCTACTTAAAAAAGGAATAAAATCACATAAATTTGTTTCCACAAGAGGAGAATAAAACGTCCCAGTTCGGACCTCGCTAACAGTTACATTTTAGTGAAATTAAATTTAACAAGATAAATAATCATACATGTGACGAGAAGAAATGAATAACACTATCAATCTTAACACATGAGAATACCATTATATCCACGAAGGTTCGCCCCCTGGTAAGGGAGATACTTAACTTCAACATATAAGGTGATTACAGTAAGCTCTAATTCCACTCGACAAGCGTAGTAACGATGAAAGCGAGACAAATGTACTGAAGCCGCATGTGCCGTACTAAAAAAAGGCCACTATCAACCCTGTCAGGACGCGACTCACGTGAACACGTCAGTTTCAGGTACCTGCAAGATACACAGAGTCATTTGTAGCTTCTTAAAAAGCAATTAACATGAAAAGGCACAACGCGTACGCAACACACTAATAAAATATAAACAACTACTTCACAGAACTAGCTCCTCTTTAGACAAAGCAAAGAGCAGAATGTTAATAACACGTAAAATACTTCTAACCTTTAACAAACTAAGGTACCACGTAATAGAATATCGTCTTGAACTCATAGAATACTGAGTCTGACTTGCCTGTTTATAGGTCTTACAACTCAACTTAACAGTGTCAGCTTAAGCAAACCCGCAAATGCAAAACTCGAAATATGACAGGAGTAATGATTCAAGCCACTGACAATGTTAGGCTCCCATACAGAGGAGACAATAGTAATTTACAGCGGCACACAACCGACCTTACATCTACAATTTAGTTTAATCAGAATAAACAATTTTGTGTATAATAATTACTTACAGTACCATGACAACCTCCGAATATCACTTGTAACCTAAGGTAGGTGCTGGTATCGAAAGGCACCTTTAGTAATACAGAGTTCGAGTGTATTCACTCATTGGAAGGGCAAGACCGTTGCCTGGTATCAGCTATTTACTTCACGTAATTTCCTGCACAGAAACAAGGCAAAGGAAGCGTTTTCACAAGCAACAGCGGCGAGCATCACACATTTCCACCGTCACGCCGTAGACACATCTCAATTTCAGTGGCCAGTAACCAGAACCTATACATGTCCTGGCAGAAAAGCCCCAAAACGCAACAGTGCACCACCGCGATACCAAACCCGACGTCCCATCAAGTGACAACGGGGATCTCTCGCCGACCCCGCCCATAGCGGTACAGGCGTCGTACCACAGGCCTCGCGGTAAACGCCAACACGCCACCTCCGAGCCCGCAAATCTGCACCCCGCTGTCTCTGCTCTCTCCCCGTTAACCACCCGACCACCGGCCCGAATCGCGGAAGACAAAGATGTTGTTGTTGTTGTTGTTGTGGTCTTCAGTCCTGAGACTGGTTTGATGCAGCTCTCCATGCTACTCTAACCTGTGCAAGCTTCTCCATCTCCCAGTACCCACTGCAACCTACATCCTTCTGAATCTGCTTAGTGTATTCATCTCTTGGTCTCCCTCTACGATTTTTACCCTCCACGCTGCCCTCCAATACTAAATTGGTGACTCCTTGATGCCTCAGAACATGTCCTACCAACCGATCCCTTCTTCTGGTCAAGTTGTGCCACAAACTTCTCTTCTCCCCAATCCTATTCAATACCTCCTCATTAGTTATGTGATCTACCCATCTACTCTTCAGAATTCTTCTGTAGCACCACATTTCGAAAGCTTCTATTCTCTTCTTGTCCAAACTATTTATCGTCCATGTTTCACTTCCATACATGGCTACACTCCATACCAATACTTTCAGAAACGACCTCCTGACACTTAAATCTATACTCGATATTAACAAATTTCTCTTCTTCAGAAACGCTTTCCTTGCCATTGCCAGTCTACATTTTATATCCTCTCTACTTCGACCATTATTATTTATTTTGCTCCCCAAATAGCAAAATTCCTTTACTACTTTAAGTGTCTCATTTCCTAATCTAATTCCCTCAGCATCACCCGACTTAATTCGACTACATTCCATTATCCTCGTTTTGCTTTTGTTGATCTTCATCTTATACCCTCCTTTCAAGACGCTATCCATTCCATTCAACTGCTCTTCCAAGTCCTTTGCTGTCTCAGACAGAATTACAGTGTCATCGGCGAACCTCAAGGTTCTTATTTCTTCTCCATGGATTTTAATACCTACTCCGAATCTTTCTTTTGTTTCCTTTACTGCTTGCTCAATATACAGATTGAATAACATCGGGGAGAGGCTACAACCCTGTCTTACTCCCTTCCCAACCACTGCTTCCCTTTCATGTCCCTCGACTCTTATAACTGCCATCTGGTTTCAGTACAAATTGTAAATAACCTTTCGCTCCATGTATTTTACCCCTGCCACCTTTAGAATTTGAAATAGAGTATTCCAGTCAACATTGTCAAAAGCTTTCTCTAAGTGTACAAATGCTAGAAACGTAGGTTTGCCTTTCCTTAATCTTTCTTCTAAGATAAGTCGTTAGGTCAGTATTGCCTCACGTGTTCCAGTATTTCTACGGAATCCAAACTGATCTTCCCCGAGGTCGGCTTCTATTAGTTTTTCCATTCGTCTGTAAAGAATTCGTGTTAGTATTTTGCAGCTGTGGTTTATTAAACTGATTGTTCGGTAATTTTCACATCTGTCAACACCTGCTTTCTTTGGGATTGGAATTATTATATTCTTCTTGAAGTCTGAGGGTATTTCGCCTGTTTCATACATCTTGCTCACTAGATGGTAGAGTTTTGTCAGGACTGGCTCTCCCAAGGCCGTCTGTAGTTCCAATGGAATGTTGTCTACTCCGGGGGCCTTGTTTCGACTCAGGTCTTTCAGTGCTCTGACAAACTCTTCACGCAGCATCGTATCTCCCATTTCATCTTCATCTACATCCTCTTCCATTTCCATAATATTATCCTCAAGTACATCGCCCTTGTATAGACCCTCTATATAGTCCTTCCACCTTTCTGCTTTCCCTTCTTTGCTTAGAACTGGGTTTCCATCTGAGCTCTTGATGTTCATACAAGTGCTTCTCTTATCTCCAAAGGTCTCTTTAATTTTCCTGTAGGCAGTATCTATCTTACCCCTAGTGAGATAAGCCTCTACATCCTTACATTTGTCCTTTAGCCATCCCTGCTCAGCCATTTTGCACTTCCTGTCGATCTCATTTTTGAGACGTTTGTATTCCTTTTTGCCTGCTTCATTTACTGCATTTTTATATTTTCAACTTTCATGAATTAAATTCAATATTTCTTCTGTTACCCAAGGATTTCTACTAGCCCTCGTCTTTTTACCTACTTGATCATCTGCTGCCTTCACTACTTCATCCCTCAAAGCTGCCCATTCTTCTTCTACTGTATTTCTTTTCCCCATTCCTGTCAATTGTTCCCTTATGCTCTCCCTGAAACTCTGTACAACCTCTGGTTCTCTCAGTTTATCCAGGTCCCATCTCCTTAAGTTCTCACCTTTTTGCAGTATCTTCAGTTTTAATCTACAGTTCATAACCAATAGATTGTGGTCAGAGTCCACATCTGCCCCTGGAAATGTCTTACAATTTAAAACCTGGTTTCTAAATCTCTGTCTTACCATTATATAATCTATCTGATACCTTCTAGTATCTCCAGGTTCTTCCATGTATACAACCTTATTTCATGATTCTGAAACCAAGTGATAGCTATGATTAAGTTGTGCTCTGTGCAGAATTCTACCAGGCGGCTTCCTCTTTCATTTCTTAGCCCCAATCCATATTCACCTACTAAGTTTCCTTCTCTCCCTTTTCCTACTCTCGAATTCCAGTCACCCATGACTATTAAATTTTCGTCACCCTTCACTATCTGAATAATTTCTTTTATTTCATCATACATTTCTTCAATTTCTTCGCTATCTGCAGAGCTAGTTGGCATATAAACTTGTACTACTGTAGTAGGTGTTGACTTCGTATCTATCTTGGCCACAATAATGCGTTCACTATGCTGTTTGTAGTAGCTAACCCGCACTCCTATTTTTTTATTCATTATTAAACCTACTCCTGCATTACCCCTATTTGATTTTGTATTTATAACCCTGTATTCACCTGACCAGAAGTCTTGTTCCTCCTGCCACCGAACTTCACTAATTCCAACTATATCTTACTTTAAACTATCCATTTCCATTTTTAAATTTTCTAACCTACCTGCCCGATTAAGGGATCTGACATTTCACGCTCCGATCCGTACAACGCCAGATTTCTTTCTCCTGATAATGACGTCCTCTTGAGTAGTCCCCGCCGGGAGATCCGAATGGGGGACTATTTTACCTTCGGAATATTTTACCCAAGATGACGCCATCATCATTTAATCATACAGTAAAACTGCATGCCCTCGTGAAAAATTACGGCTGTAGTTTCCCCTTGCTTTCAGCCGTTCGCAGTACCAGCACAGCAAGGCCGTTTTGGTTAGTGTTGCAATCCCAGATCAGTCAATCATCCAGACTGTTGCCCCTGCAACTACTGAAAAGGCTGCTGCCCCTCTTGAGGAACCACATGTTTGTCTGGCCTCTCAACAGATACCCCTCCGTTGTGGTTGCACCTACGGTACGGCCATCTGTATCGCTGAGGCACGCAAGCCTCCCCACCAACGTGAAGGCCCATGGTTCATGGGGTGGGGGGGGATGCCAAGGCGTATGAAGGCCGTTATTACGGGCAGAGGTGGTTGTTCTGGGGAGTGATTTCTCAGGATCTATGCACCGAAATTGGGTGAAAATGTAATCACGTGTCAGTTCTAGTGTAATATATTTGTCCAATGAATACCCGTTTATCATCTGTATTTCTTCTTGGTGTAGCAATTTTTTATGGTCAGTAGTGTAGATCCTATGGCCATCTGGATAGCGATCGGCCACCATCACCGCGTACACAAATCAGCAACCTGTTATTTACGCGAATTACTTGAGCCGTGCTATGCCACATACCTCTGCAAACCTACCAACAAACTGTCGGATCAGTGATGTATTTCATTCCAAATTTGTACACACAAGCTGTTAAGCAGGTGGTCATTGTGTTTTTTATATGGTGCTCCGTCTTTCCGACATGTCCGAAAAAACTGCAGACCGCATACATGTATTTAGAACGTATACCCACCAGACCTAAACACTTAACATTAAGACCTTCTCTAATTTCGGCTGTTGAGGAAGTATGCGCAGCCATTGCTCGACAGGCACCTCTTTCAAAGTGTGCCCGACAGTGCTCAAGCCGACATAAAGTCGAAGCGTGGAGACAGCCGACGTTAATGTTTGAGCAGCTGTTGTGTTTGGAGGACGGCGAACAGTATGCAGACACGGACACGCAGCGTCGCGCAGGAGTAGCATAATCCGTGCGTCACTGACATTGAGGTGGGGGCGTGCCGTGGTTCCACCCACGCTCCGGGTCTATTTCCGGCGACGGGGTTGGCAGCGTCGGGAATTATTCAGACCGCGGATCGGCTGCTGGAGGGGCGTACAGGCCGGCCACGTCACTCTGACGTCACCAGCCGGGGGTCACTCCATTCACTGCGAAAGAACGGCCCGGTCAAGTGCTCGCCTCTCTGGCGGTGAGCGTCCGTCGTCCGGCAGTCGTATCGTTGCGGTCCCTCCTTGGGCGTATACGAGATGTGCTCGAAAAATAACGGCATTTTATATCGTGACATATATCGCTGATATAAGTGTTCTTCATATCACTATTTCGTACGTCAAAATCCCGTAATTACTATAAGGATGTGCTGGAAACTAATGCCTCCGAATTTTTGTGTGGTAACTCTCAACGCTTTTTGCGTAAAACAGACTTCATTAACATTCTACATCTTTATTCTTCATGGCCTGTCTACATACTTATTTCTCACCCTGGCGTCGAACACATTGCTGCCAACGAGGATGCGAATTACTTGAGCCGTGCTATGCCACGTACATTATGGAAACGTAATTGGAGATACCAGTGATGAAAATATAATCTTTGAAAATAATTATAACGTTCTGGATCGCAAGCACGGTTTCCATCACCATGTTATCGTCTTAAGACCTACAGCTTCTAACAACCCTGCCACAACAAATGTCAAACATTAATTATGATTGTAGTGTTGCTCACGCTGCTAAATATTGCATTTTCGGGCAACAACAAAGTTATATTATGTGGCAGGTATCTTTAGAGGACAGATAATAAAGTCATTTCTTGAAATAATGGATAAACTAGGCACTCATCTTTTCGTGTTTCCCACGCTGGTCTCGTTGTCAATTCATGGCTCAATCGTCGAAAATCTAGGTAGTGATGATTCCAAGCTCGGATGCAAAGAGGCCTAGGTGTTATTCTGCAATATTCAAAAGTTTTGTAGATGTGTTTCATAAACCATTCTTGAAGATTAAACTTTTGCAAGTTAGGACAATGGTGATGTAAAAAAGTAATCAGCACTCCGAATTTAAGTTACACTTCTTTTTTATTACTGTTGTTGCAGTATCACGTAACTCGTTCCAAAACATCACTTCACAATATAAAACATACTTGAAAATATCTTCCTCACTGTTAAAGTTCACATTTCATAAACTCTCTACAATTTGCGTCTTTTTAACATGACGACCAAAACTTGACTCTCTAATAACCGCTTACGCGCCCAAAAATCAGTTACAAGTGCGTCAAAGATCATAGTGACAAAAGAACGAATACACATAAGAATAATATCATTGCAATATATATATATCGATGTATCGAAGTACCTCTGCATTAATGAAATCAAATCTGAATGTTGTCTCAGAAATATGTTAACTACCTTACAGGAACACAGTTGAATATTGCTGCTATCGAGAGGTTGAGGTGAGGTGCCGTAATGGTTACGTAATTCAAGTACCATTACAAGCTGTAATACACTGAAGTGCCACAAAAAAATCATGTAGGCATTCGTAATCAAATACAGAGAGATACCTAAACAGGCAGAATACAGCGCTATGGGCGGCAACACCTGTCCTATATAAGACAACAAGTGTCTGGTACAGTTGTTAGATCGTTTTCTGCTGCCACAATGGCAGGTTATCAAGACTTAAGTGAGTCTGAACGTGTTGTTGTAGGCGGCGCACGAGCGATGGGACACAGCATCTACGAGGTAGCGATGAAGTCGTGGTTTCTCGCGTACGACCATTTCACGAGCGTACCATGAGTATCAGGAATACGGGAAAACATCAAATCTCCGGCATCGCTGCGGCCGGAAAAAGTCCTGCGAGAACGGGACCAACGACGACTGAAGAGAACCGTTCAGACTGACAGAACTGCAACCCGTCCACAAATTGAGGCAGATTTCAATGCTGGGCCATCAACAAGTGTCAGCGTGCGAATCGTTCAACGAAACATCATCGACTTGGCCATTCGCAACCGAAGGCTCACTCGTGTACCATTGATGACAGCACGACACAAAACTTTATGCCTCGCCAGTGCCCCTCAACACCGACATTGGACTGTTGATGACTGCAAACGGCGATTCCCAAAGAGATAGCTGTGAATATCGATGTGTCATGTAATAACTTTGGTACTGCGTCCATCATCTCCACAAAAACCAGCAACATAATTATTTTCCAGGATGCCCCTACTGAGCACCCTACACACAGCGACTGTGAAGTTGATTTGTTTCCTTTTTAAAGCTCTTAATATATTTATCAGACAACAGCAGTCTGTTTCTTCTTTATTGTAAAACTATTCTATGTATTTTCACGTTTTATTTACTTTTAGGTACATCTTTTTGTACATAATTTGTACATGACTGGTAGGACGAGTCTCGTATTAAATTGTATCGAGCGGATGGACGTGAAGGGGTACGAAGAGGACCTCATGAATCCGTGGACCCTGCATGTGCTGGAGAAACCAGTACAGCTATTTCTCAAATGCTGGAGGCCGTACCTACAGCTAACAGCATACTATCAGCATAAGCCAATCAGGTATCAGTAGTGAGAATTATGTACAAAAAGATGTACCTAAAAGTAAATGAAACTTGGAAATACGTAGAATAGTTTTACAATAAAGAAGAAACACACTGCTGTTGTCAGATAAATATATTAAGAGCTTTAAAAAGGAAACAAATCAACTTCACAGACGCTGTGTGTAGGGTGCTCTGTAAGGGCATCCTGGAAAATAATTATGTTGCTGGTTTTTGTGGAGATGATGGACGCAGTACCAAAGGTATTACATGACATATCGATATTCACAGCTGTCTCTTTGGGAATCGCCGTGATGCTAAATCTTTGCTACGGCTTTCATCATCTCCATAGAAACCAACAACATCGTAATTATTTTCCACAATAGCTCTGGTAACAAGCTCTTCCTTCTTCATTCAAAAATTATTACACGTAATTTTGACGTGTCACTTACTAATAAGTGCTTGTTTTTGTACATAATTGCGCTGACTTATAACTGATTGGCTAATGCTGACAACAGGCTGTCAGCTGTAGATGGAGCGTTCAGTGTTCCAGAAACAGCTGCACTGTTTTCTCCAGCAATTGACATTCAGTGGTTTCAGCTCGATACACAGCCATTGTCCATGAATATGGGTGTATCTATGTTTTGTAACTTTATAGCTAATGTTAAGCTCTTTAAATACAGAAGGGTCCAAAAAAAATGTATCCACTGTTTAAAAGTCCATAACTGGCAAACTAATTGACAGAGTTGTCTCATCTTTGGTAGTGTAATAGTTTGTAGTTCCGGCAATCGCCACACAAGCGTTGTATATCGTTGTTTTGTTTTGTCAGATGACAGTTGTTTTGTTCTTAGTTGCATCTAGTTACTCGAGTAAACATGGCTGGCGCAACGCTTACATTCGATGAAAGGAAGTCAGCTTTGAAGTGGTATTTTAAGTACGAAAACATTAATGAGGTTCAACCGCAATGGCGAAATGAGTATCAAACAGAGCCACCGACACGTTTAACGATTCATCGCATTCGAAACAAATTTGAAGTCGAAGGCTGTGTTAAAGATGTACACAAACAACGATCTGGATGACCTGTAACAGTAACAAGTCCAGCTAACTCCCATCGTGTGTTACAACAATTCACTAGCCCACCACAGAAGTCTGTGAGACAGTGTGCCCGTGAAACTGGAGTGAGTCGCTTAAGTGTTCGGCGAATTTTGAAGACAGCAAAATGGAAATGCTACATCCTACGACTGTTACACGCAATGAACGAGGACGACCCAGATCGTAGAATGGAGTACTGCGAGTGGTTTACTAACATGGTACGCAACGATGAAGAGTTTGCAGAGATGATTGTGTGGTCTGATGAGGCACAGTTCAAACACAGTGGTACAGTAAATCGACAGAATTGCGTGTACTGGGCCGCCCAAAATTCGAACATCCATGTAGACAAAGCCGTGAATTTGCCAGAGGTAAATGTGTGGTGTGAGTTGTCTTACCGGGGCTCGATTGGGCCATTCTCCTTTGACGGCACAGTTAGCTGTGAGGTGTACCTTCAGAAGCTTCAGACATCCATTTTACCTGCCATCTGAGACTTGTATGGAGACGGAAGAGTTTACTTTCAACAAGATGGTGCCCCAGCCCACTATCAAAATCGTGTTAGGTCGTATCTTGACAAAAATCTACCAGGAAGATGGTTAGGCAGTAGAGGTGCTGTGGAGTATCCATTACGTTCCCCAGACCCAACTCTCTGGACTTTTACCTATGGGGAACATTAGAGGACGTCGTTTATTGACAAAAGCCACGCACATTGGATGAAGTTCGGGAATCCATCGTACATTCACGTGCAAATATCCAACTGAACACGTTGCAGTCAGTAGTTCGTGCTGCGGTTCGGCGGCATCGTTTGTGTGTGGATGTTAAATGGTGACCATTTCGAACAACTACAGTGATATCTTTAAGTTGGATTTTAAGCTTCATTTTCACTAAAAATGAGAGAACTCCGTCAATTAGTTTGCAAGTTATGGACTTTTAAACAGTGGATACATGTTTTTGGACCCCTCTGTATATGCCTGCAATTTATATCCTGTATTACATTACACCTGTAGGTGGAAGATGATGATGTGACGATAGAAACTGATCACCTTCCAATAAATATGGCTTGCGATCTAGACTTTTATAACTGTTTTCAAAGAGTCCAGTTTGTTGATACCGTCCGTGTAGAACGTTTGGCTTTGTTGGCGGGGCCACAACCTCACTTCTGCTTGCACCTTTTCATCACTATGAAATGGAAGTCCTCGAAGCTGGCCTTTTAAGTTCCGGAAACCAGTGAAAAACGGGGGGGGCAAGCCGGGACCGTATGGAGGATGATCAATGCCAGCGAACCCGAAGCGTCGGATTGTTGCCGTTGTCGCAACGCTCGCGTGTGGTCTGGCATTATCGTGCTGAAGGACGAGGTGCTCCATGTGTAGACGAATTCTTCTGCGGTTAGAAACTCGATTACAGCACGCAGTTTCTCACGCACCGACACCGTCGTGTTACTCTCTCCAATTCGGAGCCCTCTAGCGGCAGAGGGCAGCTGATATCTAGACATGAAGTACAAAGACGTAGGATACTCAAATGTAGACTTTCACGGCCGGAAATGTCATGTCCATTATAATTATCCGGGCTGTTATGCCGTGGTCGGATGATGAATTCTGCGCCAGTTCCCAGCGTTTGATCCCCGTCTGTGGAGGGCATCTTCAAAGGGGCTCTGTAGCTCGTTGGAAGCACCAACACACCCACTGGCTCGCTACTGACTGCCGCTAAATTCCGTGTCCGCGCGCTCCCGCGCCGAGGCGTGACGTCACGTGTTTTGAAAACGTCAGTGCAATTGGCCGCTGTCGGCTGCCGTCGATCGCCGATGCCATCACCCAGTAGTGGACGGGTGGTACACATCTTCTTCAACACCGGCATCCATATACCGTTTAATTTCACACCCTCCTCCTTTCAGTTGAAATTATTAGGGTGTTTGGCGATTTCGATTGCCTCCCTGTAGAGCCTTTCGTAATATCCGCTTGTGGCCGCTAGTACTTGCGTCTCCTCGAAACGAATATGGTGGTTCCCTGGCTGGAAAGCATGCTCCGCAACAGCTGATCGTTCCGTTTCTCCTCTTCCACAATTGCTCTTGTGCTCTTCCAAACGTTTTGAAGCAGTTCTTTTAGTGTTACCCACATAAACATCTCCACAGCTGCATGGGATCCTATACACTCCAGCTTTTTCCAATGGTTTGCGAGCGTCCTTGGCAGGCTTAATGTATTCCTGTATCTTCCTGGTGGTCTTGTAAATTACGGTAATATTCCACTTGATCAAGATCCTCCCTAATCTTTCCGTTACATTTTTGACAAACGGCAGGAAAACCTTAGATTCTGCAGTAGCCTGTACGTCACTATGGTTTCTGCGTGGCTGTCTCAACGCACGTTTTATTTCGGCGGACCAATATCCGTTCTTCATTAGTGCATTGTGGAGATGTTCCATCTCAGCGTCGACCAACTCAGGTTCACAAATATTTATAGCTCTGTCCTCTATAGCTCTGTCTTGATAACACCCCGCTTCTGTTGCGGGTGGTGGTTCGAATCCCGGTGCAAATAACGGTCCGTGTGCGTGGATTTGCGGTATACTAAGTGGCCCAAACTACCATTTTCCTCCGCAGACGGGGACGAAACGTTGGGAATTGACACAGAATTCATCAACCGACCACGGCATAACAGCCCGGATAATTATAATGGACAAAGACATAGAATGTTAACAACGTTTGCTTTCTTCAAGAAGCTGCACGAGTTTGACATAAAAAATTCGGAGGTATTACTTTTCAGCACGTCCTCGTACAAATATTATCACTATCGGTTTCAGTACATTATTCTCATTTCCAGATGTCATAATTAATCCACAAACAGTTTTCTTGTGATATATAAACTCTAGTTATAAGCATTATGAACATCTTTTAACAGTAAGCACGGAATGCCTGATTCTTTAACGCTTAGAGTCCCAAAACTTACGGGTACAGTAGAGTCTCGATTATCCGACATAAACCGGCCGCGGCAAGGTCGGATAATCGGGAAGGTCGCATAACACGGAAAATAATACAAAAAACACAAAAATTAAACTGAAGTAGGCCAAATGAGTTAAACATTTAATACAGTACAAATCAAATTAGAGTGAATAGATATTTACTCTGTGAAGAAGTTAGTAACTCTCTTTTGTTTGCCTGCTGTTTGCCGTTTTTTTTTGCCGCTAAATGACGTAGTCTCTTAAGAAGTAAAACCTTGGTAGACGATGTTTCCTCCAGTTGCTGTACATATTTTAAAGCAGTTTCTAAAGCCTTGTGTCCTTCGTTGTAAGAAATCTTGGGCGCACCTTCCTTCACTACATCCGCTTCTTCGTCTTCTTCTTTTTCGTTTACCATGTTGACTATTTGTTCATCTGTCACTTCAAGCCGGCCGTTGTGGCCGAGCGGTTCTAGGCGCTTCAGTCCGGAATGGCGCTGCTGCTACGGTCGCAGGTTCGAATCCTGCATCGGGCATGGATGTGTGTGATGTCCTTAGGTTAGTTAGGTTTAAGTAGTTCTAAGTTCTAGGGGACAGATGACCTCAGCAGTTCAGTCCCATAGTGCTCAGAGCCATTTGAACTATCTGTCACTTCAAATTGTTCATCTTGGACAATCCATTCATTTATGTCATCTTCTGTGGCGTCAGCACATCCCGGAACTTTCGTAACAATGAAAGCACAGTAGTATTTTCTGGTTCGGTCTGCTGCTGTAGATTTTCATCATCTGGGGAATTTTCTTGATTTTCCTGTAGCAAAATTTTCCAGAATTTTGCAATTGTATTTGCTCCAGCACTCTCCCACGTCGTAAGCTACGTCTTTCAAATTAATAAGGCGCAACTGGTCTAGCATGTCTTCACCCTTGTCCATAGCATTAATTAAAGAGGAAAGCAAGTTTCTGCGGTAGTTTGTCTTGAGTGTCTCTAACGTCCCTTGATCCATAGGCTGACATAAGGATGTGACATTTGGAGGCAAAAACATGGCCTTCATATCTTGAAGTTCATCTTCATTAGGATGACAAGTGGCATTGTCTAGAAGCAACAGTGCTTTGCGGGGCAAGTTGTTGTTGTAAGTTAGCGCTGAGGAGTGAGGAGTAGCAGACGGCGACAATGAACTGACTATCGACAAACAACACGTCTGTCACTGACCCGTCGCCGGCCGGCGCTATGCAAGGGTCGGATAACACAGAAGGTCGGATAACCGAAGATCGGATAATCGACACTCTACTGTATATTAAACAATTAATTTTAAAATGTCTCGCAAAATTGACGTTTATCATTATAACAAGGAACGAATAGAAGAAGAAATTGATAAAATCATTTTAAGGAGGCGGTTTCACGTTGGAATGTAATTTTAAAATTTTTCTCAAATATATTGTCATAATAAACCATGAACAGAAGAAGAAATTGGCAAAAAGAAACACTCAGTTGTCTCAGAGTACTTGTTCCACTTCCACATGGATATACCGTATAGCTTCCAAGCACTCATCATTGCATGATCTTTATTTGAAAGTAATTTAGCGTTTTTGCTAGAGACAACCTTCCATGAACTCATAATGCCTAAATATTGTCCTAAAATAGAAGCAAAAATGGGCGCCAAATTTAATAAATTTGTATCAAAAGAACGTACTGTTCTGGTAGTTTCATTTCGAAACCGCTCGTGCCAGGTAGTAACATTAATGTGACCATCTGCGAAAGCCGGCATAACGGAAGGTTCTGACAGACACGTGGAGGAGTGCCGGCTGCAGCGTAGCGGCCAGCTGCGCCAGGTTCCTCGGCTGAGGATCCACGGTGCGGACTGTCCGATCGAGGTGTAAATCCGAGAAACTTGTAGGCCACTGGAGTTCAGTAAACTCAAACCGGCGCTCTTGGAACCACGCACGTCTACTGAAAGCTGTGTGACTGTGTGTTGCACTGTCCTGTGCCTTGGAAAAGCAAACTACGTATAGGCTGGTTCAAATGGCTCTGAGCACTATGGGACTCAACATCTGAGGTCATCAGTCCCTTACAACTTACAACTACTTAAACCTAACTAACCTAAGGACGTCACAGCCATCCATGCCCGAGGCAGGATTCGAACCTGCGACCGGAGCGGTCGCGCGGTTGCAGACTGAAGCGCCTACAACTATTCGGCCACAGCGGCCGGCAATCTACATATAGAGGTGAGCATGTTTTCTCCAAGAATAGACGCATAGTTGTGTTGATGCTTTGTGCCTTTCAGAATGACGAAATCACCCAGGGAATGTCACGAAAACGCCTGCCGTACCGTGACACACGGAGGGTGTTTGCTTACCGTAGACACCGTCAGTCATCTGCCTGTTGGAGCATAAAACGTGATTCATGTGCACACATCGCCTGTCACCACTCAGTGACTCGACCGGTGTGGCCGTGCGGTTAAAGGCGCTTCAGTCTGGAACCGCGTGACCGCTACGGTCGCAGGTTAGAATCCTGCCTCGGTCATGGGTGTGTGTGATGTCCTTAGGTTAGTTAGGTTTAAGTAGTTCTAAGTTCTAGGCGACTGATGACCACAGAAGTTAAGTCCCATAGTGCTCAGAGCCATTTGAATTTTGAACCACTCAGTGGAACTGTGGTACTGGCGCACAAATTCAATCCTTCTTCGCCGATGAACAACAGTCAGTATGGCTGCTAACGAGGCCTGTACGCAGCAACGTGCGCTGGACGGTCTTTCAGCAGACAGTGTTGGTAGCCGCTCGGTTCATAAAGAAAATAATAATAATAATAATAATAATAATAATAATAATAATAATTTGGAGTAGTGAAATGGAGTAACACAGACCTAGAAGCACTCAATACACTTACACGATCACAATGCCACAAATGTAGAATACATCACATACATTCTGCAACAGAAAGATTCACATTAAGCAGAAAGGAAGGAGGAAGGGGATTTATCGATATAAAAAACCTACATTATAGACAGGTAGACAATTTAAGAAAATTCTTGCTAGAACGAGCAGAAACTAGCAAAATACGCAAAGCAATCACTCATATAAATACATCGGCTACTCCATTGCAATTTCATAACAACTTCTACAACCCTTTAGATCACATAACATCAACAGATACGTAGAAAGTAAATTGGAAAAAGAAAACACTACATGGCAAGCACCCGTATCATCTAACACAGCCACACATCGATCAAGACGCATCCAACACGTGGCTAAGAAAAGGCAATATATACAGTGAGACGGAAGGATTCATGAATGCAATACAGGATCAAACAATAAACACCAGATACTACAGCAAGCATATTATTAAAGGCCCCAACAACAAATAGAAACAGTAGATCACATCACAAGCGGATGTACAATACTAGCAAATACAGAATACCCCAGAAGACATGACAATGTAGCAAAAATAATAGATCAACAACTTGCCATACAACATAAACTAATAAAACAACACGTTCCCACATACAAGCATGCACCACAAAAGGTACTGAAGAATGATGAATACAAATTATACTGGAACAGAACCATTACAACAGATAAAACAACATTACATAACAAACCTGACATCATACTCACCAATAAAAAGAAGAAATTAACACAACTAATCGAAATATCCATACCCAACACAACAAATATACAGAAGGAAACAGGAGAAAAAATTGAAAAATACATCCAACTGGCTGAGGAAGTCAAGGACATGTGGCATCAGGATAAAGTTGACATTATACCAATTATACTATCAACTACAGGAGTCATACCACACAATATCCACCAGTACATCAAAGCAATACAGCTACATCCAAACTTGTATATACAACTACAGAAATCTGTTATTATTGATACATGTTCAATTACCCGAAAGTTTCTAAATGTGATGTAACATATACCGTACAGTTTAAAGGAAGTCATGCTTGATCAAGGTCCGCGTCACTTTCCAACCAGACATAACGTCTGAGAAAGGAAATAAGTAATAATAATAATAATAATAATAATAATGTGATGGTCTGACTCTCAATTACGTACCCTCCAACTCAGGGTTGAAATATTAAAAGTTTTGGTTGGTTTCGTTGTCTAGCGGCTGGGATACGTAGCTGCCGCATTACAAGCCAAATACTGCTGAGTCTACAGTATACAATATGAGTACACACATGAATCGAATGGTCGAAGGCTTCTCGGCAATTGCGAATAATGAAAGTAACATATAAATTTATAAATGAACGATTGCAATTAAATAAAATCTGCAGGTACTGTCTTAACGGCTTTAAATGATGAGTACTATAGTAGAAGTACTTTTCAGAATACGGTATATTTCTTCAAAATACTTATTGGTGTAGTTGGTCCAGCAGTTAAATAAAATATCAGTTGAATAACAGGGAAACAATAGACTCCTACTGCACCTAATTAGCTATGGACAACAACATAGCTCGCGAGATATTCACTTCTAAACGCACACCGCGTCTTCACTGTGTAGGCCACGGAAATCTCACAAGAGAACAAGTCGGCACTCCAAAGTATTTCTATCTGCCGCTCCACTCTCTCCAAGTCTCTGCCGCGACCGAGCGTCCGTCGCGCCGATACGCCCAGCACGTTCCGTGTCCTGTCCCGTACCCTTTAGAACTGCCGCCCTGCTCGTAACTACCTCGTGTCCTCCCCGGAGACGAGCGCTGTGATTGGCTAGAGCGCTCCCGTCCTGTCTTCAAGCCAACGCTCACTCACAAACATAATGAAACATACGAAATGCTGGCGTTACATTTAAATAACTTGAAATTAAATAAATATTCCTACAGTTGGACCACAAACACGCTCTTTAAATAAAAATACCGTGCACTGAAACACAGTAACAAAAATGCAATAAACGGGGGAACGGACGTGGCATAAACGCCGCAACGAGACCTGAAGACAGTGTAATGGAACACCGAAACTTGTTGTATAAACAAATTAAATGCATACGTGACGAATGCTGGTGTCATCATTTCCATTTCATATTGAACATCCATGTGTGTTTCCAGCCGTACAAGGATGAAACACAAAGATTGCAGAGAATCAGGCAAAACATGATTCGTCGTTGCATGTTAGTCGATGGTCATCACATTGAACATTTACTGTACAATAGTGAAGCCACATATTCTGATTACAGTATTTTATTCAACTCTACTGTCAATAACCGTTTTCCAAACTACACTACTGCCCATTATAATTGCTACACCACGAAGATGACGTGCAACAGACGCGAAATTTAATCGACAGGGGGAAGATGCTGTGATATGCAAATGAGTAGCTTTTCAGAGCATTCACACAAGCTTGGCGCCGGTGGCGACACCTACAACGTGCTGACATGAGGAAAATTTCCAACCGATTTCTCATACAGTTTAACGGCGTTGCCTGGAGAAACGTCGTTGTGATGCCCCGTGTAAGCTAGAGAAATGCGTACCATCACGTTTCCGAGTTTGATAAATGTCGGATTGTAGATCGCGATTACGGTTTATGGAATCGGTTGGTTCAAGAGGGGTAATACGGAATGCTGTGCTGGATCCCAACGCGTGGTATCACTACCAGTCGAGATGACAGGCATCTTATCCTCACGGCTGTAACAGATCGTGCAGCCACGTCTCGATCCCTCAGTCAACAGATGGGGACGCTTGCAAGACAACAACCATCTGCACGAACAGTTCGACGACGTTTGCAGCAGCACGGACTATCAGCTCGGAGACCGTGGCTGCGGTTACTCTTGACGCTGCATCACAGACAGGAGCGCCTGCGATGGTGTACTCGACGACGAACCTGGGTGCACGAATGGCAAAACGTCATTTTTTCGGATGAATCCAGGTTCTGTTTACAGCATCATGATGGTCGCATCCGTGTTTGGCAACATCGCGGTGAACGCACATGGGAAGCGTTTATTTGTCATCGCCATACTGGCGTATCACCCGGCGTGATGGTATGGGGCGCCACTGGTTACACGTCTCGATCACCTCTTGTTTGCATCGACACCAATTTGAACAGTGGACGTTACATTTCAGATGTGTTACGACCCGTGGCTCTACCTTTCATTCGATCGCTGCGAAATCCTACATTTCAGCAGGATAATGCACGACCGCATGTTGCAGGTCTTGTACGTGCCTTTCTGGATATAAAAATGTTCGTTTGCTGCCCTGGCCGGCACATTCTCCAAATCTCTCACCAACTGAAAACGTCTGGTCAATGGTGGCCGAGCAACTGGCTCGTCACAATACGCCAGTCACTACTCTTGATGAACTGTGGTATGGTGTTGAAGCTGCATGGGCAGCTGTACCTGTACACGCCATCCAAGCTCTATTTGACTCAATGCCCAGGCGTATCAAGGCCGTTATTACGGCCAGAGGTGGTTGTTCTGGGTACTGATTTCTCAGGATCTATGCACCCAAACTGGGTGAAAATGTAATCACATGTCAGTTCTAGTATAATATATTTATCCAATGAATACCCGTTTATCATCTGCATTTCTTCTTGGTGTAGCAATTTTAATGGCCAGTAGCGTACATTGTTCTAGTGTGTCATTTTGCCTACCGAAAGCGTAGAAAGAGCATAGTAGTGTAGAAACTTTATTTCACGTTTTCGGCAATAAGTTCCGTGTATCGAAACTTTCAAAACTTCATCCTCTACGATCTCCTAAATTTTGTAACGGCTTGAATAGTCTAAGTGCTGGGTCTGACGTTACTGGGGCTCACAGCTGTAAGGCGGCGCCGGGAGCCCTTATGACCTCAGAGCCGGCATTTAGAGTATTTAATGGTGTACCAGTAGCTCATCAATGCCCGTTTAGTGCTTGGTCGAAAGCTCGTGGCTTTTTGACCACATGACTCTGTGTTTTTACATTACCTTTTCAACAGTTTTTCAGAAAATTGACTTTAACACTTACAATAACAACAGGGGGGGGGGGGGGGGGGGATTGGCAACCTTCTGGAAACATTGTAATCTAGTCATTTACTTATATTTTTAAAAAAATTGGAAAAAATATTTATTCTTTCTAATGATATTTATACCACATTTCGTAATTGTTTCAAATTTTACAGTGAAATGTATCCCAAAAGTCTTACATGTTAATAGTGAATGTGTGTTTACACCATAGATGTCATATTCTAATTTTCAGGTTAAGGATCTTCCTTGCACATCAATATACCTTCGTAAAGTATGTTCTGAATAAAAGTCAACGACAGTTAACTAAATTTGTACCTTTTATAATTTTTTGTGGTGTTCATGAAGTCCTGACCCCCTTGGTGTACACATTGTGGGAAATGCGTTGGTATTGCTGAGACTGTGCTGGAAGATACAATATCTGCAGATTCTCGATCCTACTTATATATCAGTACCTATTTAAAAAGAACATTGTTAATTAAAGTTAAAAGTTAGTCAGAGTTCTTTTATTTATTTACTAGCTGATAATAATCCGCTTCGCTGGGATTTTACTTTTCTGTCAGTAGTTTTATAAATGTAATAATGGACAAAAAATTTCAGTCAAAGACTTTCTCGTTTAGTTTTTTTCCCTGTATCACAATATCGTTTGACTAAGGTGCAGTGAACCGCCTCTCATGTTCGCCTGTTATCAGCACAAATTATTATTTTGTAATTAATTGCGACTAGTTTTTTCATTTGATTTTTAAATATTCGTACCAATTTCTTAATTATATGTAGGAAACGTTGTACATCCAGAATTATATTTTGACGCAATCCAGTGATGTTCAAACAGCGCTTGTTGGCTTCATCATCTTCATTTCCCGCAAAGTAAACTTGTAAAAACTTAGGTGTTTCATTTGGAAATGGCAAGAAAGACATACTTGTCCTTGGATTCTAGACACCGGACTAAATCCTTCCTCCTTTGTTATTACTGTTGTTCCAGATGATGATATTTGGAAGCACACGTTAAAGCGTGTTTTTTTTTCAAAACGTCCTTCGATATCACTGTTTCGCCTTAAATATATTAAAAAAATTCAAGTGGAAGTAATTTTAGTGCCGGCACTGTAATTTTACCATTTGGGTAGCATATACTTCGTCTTTGTCCTTTAAAGTTTTCCGCCTTACGATATTTACATAGTTTATCTATTCTCTCGATTGCTATACTTGGCTGTCGATTATATTTTATAGTTGGATAGTAATGAAATGCCTCAATTTTAAGACAGTGACATCCTTGCCGCCCTGATCATCCATATCTACAGTGATTATGCCGCGACGTGATTTCCTAAGCGAAAATTACTTATTACTTCTGTGTTCTGTTCATCACTTTTATTGCTGTCCAGTCTTTTTCCTGTTTCTCTATGACTGATTTCTTCTCCGACCTGTCTCCCTAATATTTTCACATTGCTCTTCTGTTAGATTATTTCTTCCACTCTTGTCGTGACACTGCTACATGTGCGTCCCTTTGTAAGACGTCGTGGTCTCCTGACCTTCATTGCTTACATATTCTGCCTCACAATCATATTCCACACATCAAGACGCTTCATTCGAACCCAAACTGGATAAGATAAAGTCAAAGCTGTATGAATTCATTTAAACGAATGCAAATAACTAGTAAATCGCAAATGCGCACCGAGATTGAAATACTCGAGGCTGGCGTACACACATTCATTCCAGACACGGCGGTCACAGAAGCTTTAATTCAGGAGGGGCAGACCACACACCGGGAGGCTGGTCCCTTCAGAGGATGAGTCAACCTCGGCCGCCCGTAGAGCAGACAGCGTTTGCCCAAGTGAAAGGCAGAACGACCCCGTGTTCGGCTTAAAAGCAAACTCCGCTACATTGTGGGGGAGCTCCGAGCCTACGCATTCTTTACAAACATAGCACGCAGTTTCAGAGGTTTTCACACGGAGATTGCAAACGCCAAACGCCGATGCTACAGATTTCCGGATTGGTCGCCTTAAACGAAACGTCAATGCTAATTGGCTGACGATATTTCTGATGCCTCGAGCTGAAGGAGTAATGAAAGTGACTGAAATATATGCCCCTTCACGTCTGGTGTGGAGAGGGGCGGTTCCGTTGTCGCTCTTGGAGCAAAAACACGTAACGAGAGCGTGTGCACTCGTACATGTACTCAAAGAGCGAGGAACAAGTCTCTCCTCAGTACTTCACTGGGAGAGCACCTCTGTGGAGAGCGAATCGGTGTGCGACTCTATATTGAGTCCTTGCGATTAAGCGTTGTTCACTGTGTTGGCCGCCACACTTATTGTGCGGTGTGAATGGACAGAGTTATAGTTAAAAGCATGCGAGCGAGTTTTTGAGTGGCACCGTGGTGGACTGGTTATCTGACTGGTGTACCACACCAATAGTTAGACTAGAGGCGAATAGGAGTCCTTGACTTCATCAAGGCATAGGGAGAGTTTGATTTGCGAAGGTCAATCCATATAGAACGAGAATCATCTTATTTGTCAGCAGCGAGTGGCATAGACAGCAGTCATCGCAGCTTACAGTATTGTGTGCTGCAGTTCTTACGAGCCCCATATTTCCTCCACAACAGTACACTTCACTGCATTTCACACACGACAGCCTTGACTGTACCTAGCAACATTCTAACGGATAATTATTCAAGTTGAGTAGGCGCGGCTCTCAACCATTCTGCCAAGTCAATAACAATCTTCAACTTTGTATAGAAATTTCATTAGTGAATCCTATCCTTGAGAGATAACTTCACATTCCGAAAAGAACCTGGAAATAACTTGTTCAGTTCATAACTAAAAGTGCCATTGTGATTTCTCAGAATTTTTGCAAAGTAAATAATAATTTTCGTTAGTTTCATGTTTTTCTTACACTAAATAGCACTACTACAGGATCTAAGTATTCCACTACTTACTTAAGAGATTTTGTGAATTTTTGTGTCATTTCCTTACAGCGGACGACTCCAGAAGATATTTATTGCTGAAATTTTTTTCAGTCATTTCTCTTCAGAACGTTAGGGGCGTCTGTCTGACTTCTGTAGTAGTGTGGGGGTGGAAATTGCATCGCCACAGGGTAAAGGGTACATCTCAGATTAATCTGTTGCGCAGAATGACAGAATAGCACCCACACATTCACACCTTTCTTGGTCGGTTTCGTTGCCCCGCGTCGTCTTTTGTCTTTTCAGCACTATTGCTGGAAAAGTTGCTTTTAGGCTAGGACATTTTACTCTGATATATTTTCATGTTGTTTATTATTACACGAAGATATTAATTACTCCTCGCTTAAATGTTGAACTAGAACTGAATCACAGTTTTCGTGAGCGGTTTTTCGTTTCATACTTTTTGCTGCGATTAGGCCTTTTATAAATAATACTGAGGCGCGCTATTAGAATTTATTATTATTATTATTATTATTAACAGGCCTAATCGAAGGAATATATATATATATATATATATATATATATATATATATATATATATGAATATAATAGAGGGAAACATTCCACGTGGGAAAAATATATCTAAAAACAAAGATGATGATAACTTACCAAACAAAAGCGCTGGCAGGTCGAAGGACACACAAACATACACACAAAATTCAAGCTTTCGCAACAAACAGTTGCTTCTTCAGGAAAGAGGGAAGGAGAGGGAAAGACGACATTTTCAGTCTGCTTGTGTCTGTGTAAGTGCGGATGGATATGTGTATGTGTGCGATTGTGTACCTGTCCTTTTTTCCCCCTAAGGTAAGTCTTTCCGCTCCCGGGATTGGAATGACTCCTTACCCTCTCCCCTAAAACCCACATCCTTTCGTCTTTCCCTCTCCTTCCCTCTTTCCTGAAGAAGCAACTGTTTGTTGCGAAAGCTTGAATTTTGTGTGTATGTTTGTGTTTGTTTGTGTGTCTATCGACCTGCCAGCGCTTTTGTTATATATATATATATATATATATATATATATATACAGGGTGAGTCACCTAACATTACCGCTGGATATATTTCGTAAACCACATCAAATACTGACGAATCGGTTCCACAGACCGAACGTGAGGAGAGGGGCTAGTGTAATTGGTTAATACAAACCATAAAAAAATGCACGGAAGTATGTTTTTTAACACAAACCTATCTTTTTTTAAATGGAACCCCGTTAGTTTTGTTAGCACATCTGAACATATAAACAGATACGTATTCAGTGCCGTTTTTTGCGTTGTAAAATGTTAATTACATCCGGAGATATTGTAACCCAAAGTTGACGCTTGAGTAGCACTCCTCCGCTGTTGGATCGTGTGTATCGGATAGCACCGAATTACGTAGGGATCCAAAGGGAACGGTGATGGACCTTAGGTACAGAAGAGACTGGAACAGCACATTACGTCCACATGCTAACACCTTTTTATTGGTCTTTTTCACTGTCGCACATGTACATTACCATGAGGGGTGAGGTACACGTTCGACGGGCGTTTCATAGGACGTGGAGGATGCATAAATTGGCCAGCCCGTTCTCCTTATCTTACACCTCTGGACTTCTTTCTGTGGGGTACATTAAAGGAGAATGTGTACTGTGCTGTGCCTACAGCCCCAGAGGATATGAAACAACGTATTGTGGCAGTCTGCGGCGATATTACACCAGATGTACTGCGGCGTGTACGACATCCATTACGCCAGAGATTGCAGTTGTGTGCAGCAAATGATGGCCACCACATTGAACATCTATTGGCCTGACATATCGGGACACACTCTATTCCACTCCGTAATTGTAAACGGAAACCACGTGTGTACGTGTACCTCACCCCTCATGGTAATGTACATGTGCGTCAGTGAAAAAGACCAGTGCTGTTCCAGTCTCTTCTGTACCTAAGGTCCATCACCGTTCCCTTTGGATCCCTACGTAATTCGGTGCTCTCCGATACATACGATCGAACAGCGGAGGAGTGGTACTCAAGCGTCAATTTTAGGTTACAATATCTCCGGATGTAATTAACATTTTACAATGCAAGAAACGGCACTGATTACGTATTTGTTTATATGTTCAGATGTGTTGACAAAACTAACGGGGTTCCATTTAAAAAAACGTAGGTTTGTGTTAAAAAATATACTTCCGTGCATTTTTAATGGTTTGTAGTAACCAATTACACTAGCCCCTCTCGTCACGTTCGGTCTGTGGAATCGATTCGTCAGTATTTGATGTGGTTTACGAAATATATCCAGCGGTATATATATATAAGGAAAGGACGTGTAGCAGTGTCACGACAAGTGTCTCAACAAAGAATAAGTAATCTAACAGAAGAACAACGTGAATTTATAAATGTTTATTTTGTGGTGGGGATAAAGTATCCCCTAGCCGCTCCTTCCGTAGCGAACTTTGGGAAAATACGTTGTTACTAATAGCTTTGTCGTACTTTAATTGTGAACCCCGCACTTGCTGGTGCCTGACTGAGCGCCCCTTTGGTTGTGTGCCGGCAGCGGACGAGCAGCAACCCGTGGGGCCAGTGGATGGGCGTGATCCACGGCGACGAGGTGGAGTACGTGTTCGGCAGGCCGCTCAACCTCAGCACGCCCTTCACCGAGAGCGAGCGCGACCTCAGCCTGCGCATGATGCACAGCTTCGCCACCTTCTCGCTCTCCGGGTGAGTACGCAGCCGGCGGCTATTCTCCGTCGTGTGTTTACGCTCGCCAACTACATGGCCTTCAACACCCTGAAGGGCAAGTGCTATTACAGGTAACTCATCATTGTAGGAGCGTACGATAACGAATTCAGACCAAAGGAAACACACATGTCACTGCAAAGGATGCAAAAACAGTCATAACAGTACATAAAGCAGGCGTGTATTTTCGCATGCAAACGATCATAAAAGTGCCAAACGGCATCCTGTGATGGAGTGTCCCAAGCACCTTGTATCTTTTGTTGCAATTTGGCAATGGTTCTTGCGAGCCCTGCAGAACGAGTAAGTTTCCGCTTCACCGTGTCCTGGATGTGTTTAACTGGGAACAGATCTCGTGATCTTGCTGCCAGGGCAGTAGTTGTTCACCACGTAGAGGGCGCTGCGTCGCAGTAGCCGTATGTGCATGTGCATTGTTCTGCTGGAAAGGCACGTCACCTCGCTGTCGAAGAAATGCCAATAACTTGCGGGTGACATCCTGTAACGTGTAGCGGCCTCCTGTTACTTTACCCTGCAGAAACACCAAATATGACTGCAAGTGTTGCAAGTTCCCCGCTATGTCTTTCGGCATGAAATTTATCCCAAATTTACCTCCCACTCTATAAAAAGTCTAGGTAATACTAAAACTATGTATCTTTCAAATTCTGAAAGTGGCAGGGGTAAAATATAGAGAGCGAAAGGCTATTTACAATTTGTACAGAAACCAGATGGCAGTTATAAGAGCCGAGGGACATGAAAGGGAAGCAGTGGTTGGGAAGGGAGTGAGACAGGGTTGTAGCCTCTCCCCAATCTTATTCAACCTGTATATTTTGATCAAGCAGTAAAGGAAACAAAAGAAAAATTCGGAGTAGGTATTAAAATGCATGGAGAAGAAATAAAAACTTTGAGGTTCGTCGATGACATTGTAATTCTGTCAGAGACAGCAAAGGACTTGGAAGAGCAGTTGAACGGAATGGACAGTGTCTTGAGAGGAGACTTTCATCAACAAAAGCAAAACGAGGATAATGGAATGTAGTCGAATTACGTCGCGTGATGCTGAGGGAATTAGATTAGGAAATGAGACACTTAAAATAGTAAAGGAGTTTTGCTATTTGGGGAGCAAAATAACTGATGATGGTCGAAGTAGAGACGATATAAAATGTAGACTGGCAATGGCAAGGAAAGCGTTTCTGAACAAGATAAATTTGTTAACATCGAGTATTGATTTAAGGAAGTCGTTTCTGAAAGTATTTGTATGGAGTGTAGCCATGTATGGAAGTGAAACATGGACGATAGTTTAGACAAGAAGAGAGTAGAAGTTTTCGAAATGTGGTGCTACAGAAGAATGCTGAAGATTAGATGGGTGGATCACGTAACTAATGAGGGAGTATTGAATAGAATTAGGGTGGAGTTTGTGGCACAACTTGAAAAGAAGGGATCGGTTGGTAGGAAATATTCTGAGGCATCAAGGGATCACCAATTTAGTATTAGAGGGCAGCGTGGAGGATAAAAATCGTA
Source organism: Schistocerca cancellata (assembly GCF_023864275.1). Taxonomy (NCBI): domain Eukaryota; kingdom Metazoa; phylum Arthropoda; class Insecta; order Orthoptera; family Acrididae; genus Schistocerca; species Schistocerca cancellata. The sequence goes on from NC_064637.1 coordinate 16,070,936, forward strand.
GAGGGAGACCAAGAGATGAATACACTAAGCAGATTCAGAAGGACGTAGGTTGCAGTAGGTACTGGGAGATGAAGAAGCTTGCACAGGATAGAGCAGCATGGAGAGCTGCATCAAACCAGACTCTGGACTGAAGACCACAACAACAACAACATGTATCCACAAACTTGTATCCAACTTAAACTCGTATGCTGGTCTTTGACTACAAAAAAGAACCTAACCTGAATTTGACTGTAACTCGTCTGAATACAACTTGTCTTTATATTAAATGCACAACTGAAGTAAAACAATTATCTGGCCCTAATCAAAATTTCCACTTATCTAGCGTCGTAACAACACTGTTGCAGATTTATCGAAAGAACAAGAGCCAACAGCAACCGGTTAAGCTAGATTTCTATTGCTAAATAATATTTCCAAACTATATTCAAACTGTTGCATACCACATGGTGCAATGTGGTAATGCGTAACGATAAACCTTCTTTAAACAGTGGGACAGGGAGAGTAAACTCTTCCCAAGAAATGATATTCCAAGAGAAAGATTTTCGAATGAAGTGTGTATTCAGAAACACAGAGTAAAAGTTCGTGTGATCTTGAGACATATCATTGGTCTGAACAATACTATGCTTAACAAAGTCAACAATGGTTTAAAAAGGTATGGTGATCACAAGGCATTTCTGTAAATACCAGACTGCCAGTCTTACCTACAACTTTTTATCTAGAAAAAATTTACATTATTTACATTTGTATTCTTCTCGCCTTTCAATATACAGTGTGATTCACGAAGAGATGGAAATAGCTTAATATGTTATTCTGCAAGTAAAACTAAAGAAAAGAGTTCATGTAACATAGTTCCAGAAATGTTTAATTACGGAGTTACGGCTAATAAATGAATTTGCCTGAAATTTAGCAACTTCGATAATATGAAAAAACTGTACGAGGTTAAAGTCTGGTCTGATGAATCGAATAAAACATGTCCCACACTTGTTTCTGCAATAGTTTCCCAGAACATCCAGAGAAGGAAAGGTTATTATACAACTAAATTTGTTTAGTTTCCATTAAAAATGTAAAAACCTTATGTCATTCTTGGCAACCGGTAATGAGTTGTCTCAATCGTTTCCTAACCTTGAAACTAGTTAGTTTTCTGTATTGTTTGCAACATGACAGCGCGCCTCCACATTTCATCAACGGCGTTACTATACATTTAAATGAACATTTTCCACAGAAATGGATTGTTTGTGGTGCTTCACGTCTGAGGCCATCCAGATCGCCCGATTCAACACCAATGGATTTTTGTGTGTTGCGACGGATGAAAGCTGTAGTTTATCAGGACAAAGTCAATACATGTGAGGCACTTTATGAATGGAATAGACGAAATTAAGAACAACCCTCTGAAACTGAAACGAGCAACAAAATCTGTTCATACTCGTGCAGCTAAATGCATTGAACTCGTTGGAGACATTTTTGAACTTTTATTGGAATGTACTGTGTAATCGTATGTACACTATACAACTTCCTTAACACTGAGCATTGTTTTTTTCCGGTTTAACATGAATTCACGTGTGCTATGGTATTAATAAAAGCAGATTATCTCACACATTCGTGCAGTTTCAGTTAAAGTTATTACCATATTTTTTTCTAAATTACAACTTCTGCTGGAAACTTTGTGTAGTTGTGTGGAATTTAAAAAACAAATTGGGCCAATTAAAAATTTTACGAAATTATTTCTTTGATTCTCTGGATGTTCTGGAAAAGTACTGCAGATACACATCTGGGACATGTTTTATTAGATTTGCCAGATCAATAACAACAAAACAAGCGGAAATCGTGCTTTACTTTAACGTCGTACAGTTTTGCGATGGCTTCATGTTAGTTTTCTTGTAGAATAACATGTTAAAATATTTGCATATTTTCGTAAATCACCCTGTGATTTGAAAACTGAATAGATCACGGAATAATGTAGATAGAGAGATACAAATTGGCACACATGCTTTGAATGACATGGGGTTTTATTAGAACAAAAAAAAAAAAAAAAAAATACGAAAGTTCAAAAAAATGTCCGGCAGATGGCGCTTCATCTGATCAGAATAGCAATAATTTGTGTAACAAAGTAAGACAAAGCAAAGATGATGTTCTTTAAAGGAAATGGTCAATATGTCCACCACCATTCGTCAACAATAGCTGTAGTCGAGGAATAATGTTGTGAACAGCACTGTAAAGCATGTCCGGAGTTATGGTGAGGCATTGGCGTCGGATGTTGTCTTTAAGCATCCCTAGAGATGTCGGTCGATCACGATACACTTGCGACTTCAGGTAACCCCAAAGCCAATAATCGCACGGACTGAGGTCTGGGGACCTGGGAGGCCAAGCATGACGAAAGTGGCGGCTGACCACACGATCATCACCAAACGACGCGTCTAGCAATATGGGGTGGTTCTAATAAAATCCCATGTCATTCCAAGCATGTGTGCCAATTTTTACCTCTCTATCTACATTATTCCTTAGTTTATTAAGTTTTCAAACTTATACTGACTTTTTGATCACCCGGTACATCGTTGCTGTCTTTTACAATAAATCTTTCTTCACCTAACAGGTACAACCAGAAGCTGACATAGCACTGATGTATACATCCACCACCTGCAAAACTGCAACTAAGAATGTATAAGACTACGCAGAGGGAAATATGATGGTTCAGATGGCTCTGAGCACTATGGGACTTAACATCTGAGGTCATCAGTCCCCTAGAACTTAGAACTACTTAAACCTAACTAACCTAAGGACATCACACACACCCATGCCCGAGGCAGGATTCGAACCTGCGACCGTAGCGGTCGCGCGGTTCCAGACCGTAGCGCGTAGAACCGCTCATCCACAGCGGCCGACCAGAGGGAAAGAATGTGCCACAACAAGACTGTTTAACAGTAACATAACTTGCTCTCTCTCTCTCTCTCTCTCTCTCTAGCGTACACATCGGTAACTTACTAAAATCAAAATTAGCAGTCCCACCTTACAGTGTAACCGATGGCGCCCCACACTTTGAAGCCTGGGACGGGGGCGAATCCACTCTGGAATAGGCAGCTCGCCAGGTCTGTAGCGTACACCTGTACTTCCATCTCTCACGTACAGACAACACCCACCCTCACCACTGAAGACAACTGACCGCCATTCCACCCTCCAGCCAAAATGTTCGCCACATCAGAGTGGCCGTCCTGGGCGATGTCGTGGTGTCAGTCGTAGGCTGGCCAGAGGCCACGCGAGTTCTTAGTCCTGCTGCGAGCATGCGGTTCCCAGTGATGCCTCATGGACAGCAGCTGCAACATGTGCCATGTGTTCGGTCTTCCACCACTGCGTAGATCATGACATGCCTGTGAACTACGTGGACGTTGATGAACCTGCTCTAGAGGTCTTGAAATGTTCCCACAGGCCACTGTTGGAAGCAGCGACCCACCACAGATACAATGTGCCCAATACCTCCAGCAGTCCATGCGTCCATCCAACTTCCAGCAGGCCCACAATGCGACCCCCTTCAAATGTCCGAAGCCATTCAACGGGAGTACGTACTCGTCTGCGCTGCGTGGCTGTCCTAGAATGATTGTTGCGGCCACTGCTCACCTGTAAACACAGCACAGTTACCGCCTGCAGAGGTCCCTTGAGCGCCAGTGACCATGACAAATGAATGGCTGACACTGAAACTCCTCAACACACATACCACACCGTCGTGCCACAACACACAGTTCTTGAGAGTGTTACCATTTTCCGGCAGTGTATAAGGGCCCAACATACTAACCATCACACACTTTCTTGTCTACTCTGTTGCTATCTAGAAAAGGATTAGCTCTCCCTGATTTCCTTCCTGATTACAGGACCTGAAGATTAACGTTGTTGTTGTCGTGGTCTTCACTCCAGAGACTGGTTTGATGCAGCTCTCCATGCTACTCTATCCTGTGCAATCTTCATCTCCCAGTACCTACTGCAACCTACATCCTTCTGAATCGGTTTAGTGTATGGTCTCTTGGTCTCCCTCTACGATTTTTACCCTCCACACTGCCCCCCCTCCCCCAATGCTAAATTTGTGATCCCTTGATGCCTCAGAACATGTCCTACCAGCCGATCCCTTCTTCTTGTCAAGTTGTGCCACATACTCCTCTTCTCCCCAATTCTATTCAATACTTCATCATTAGTCATGTGATCTACCCATCTAATCTTCAGCATTCTTTTGTAGCACCACATTTCGAAAGCTTCTATTCTTGTCTAAACTATTTATCGTCCACGTTTCACTTCCATAAATGGCTACACTCCATAGAAATACTTTCAGAAGCGACTTCCTGACACTTAAATCTGTACTCGAAGTTAACAATTTCTCTTCTTCAGAAAAGCGGTCCTTGCCATTACCAGTCAACATTTTATATTCTGTCTTCTTCGACCATCATCAGTTATTTTGCTCCCCAGAAAGTAAAACTACTTTACTACTTTAAGTGTCTCATTTCCTAACCTAATTCCCTCAGCATCACGCGACGTAATTCAACTACTTTCCATTATCCTAGATTTGCTTTTGTTGATGTTCATCTTATACCCTCCTTTCAAGACACTGCCCATTCCGTTCAACTGCTGTCTCTGACAGAATTGCAATGTCATCGGCGAACCTCAAAGTTTTTATTTCTTCTCCATGCATTTTAATGCCTACTACGAACTTTTCTTTTGTTTCCTTCACTGCTTGCTCAATTTACAGATTGAATAGCATGAACGTGAATACATCGATTTCCTAAATTACCACGAGCAGTTCCTATGGTCTCTGTTAAGTCGCATTTCACTTTGCTAGTATCACTGAACATTAAAGTTTCACTTGCATTTGCCCAGACCAAAGATGTCTTCTGTGCAAAGGGAATTCAAAGTAAATAACATTATTGTTACGCGTTCTGATTGTCCTCAGGAATGGTCCGGCGCAGATACGCATACGCAACACAGCCGACATTCTTTTTGGTTCAAATGGCTCTGAGCACTATGGGACTCAAAATCTTAGGTCATAAGTCCCCTAGAACTGAGAACTACTTAAACCTAACTAACCTAAGGACATCACACACACCCATGCCCGGGGCAGGATTCGAACCTGCGACCGTAGCAGTCCCGCGGTTCCGGACTGCAGCGCCAGAACCGCTAGACCACCGCGGCCGGCTTCTTTTTGGTACCTGAAATAATCTACTGTTCATTCTGAGATGCAACAATAGGGCTGTCGACGAAAGTCCGACCATACGGATTATGTTTTCCGGTCCGAAGACTTTTCATGGGACAAAGACCATTTCGTTTTCCTGCACGGCTACTGTTCGCCACAGACACCCGTACCGTCAGGGGTGTCCCAGGCAAGTCTGATAGGACGGCAGTTATTACGTAAATCATCTGACGAAATGTGTGAGCGGCAGTTTATCGCTGTTTGCCGATGATGCTGTGCTGTACGGGAAGGTGTAGCCGTTGGGTAGCTTCTTCGGGATACAGCATGAACTAGACAGTATTTCTAGCTGATGTGACAAAAGGCAGCTAGCTCTAAATGTAGAGAAATGTAATAAGTTAATGCGGATGAGTAGAAAAAACAGTCCCCTAACGTTCGAATTAAGCTGCGCTGCTTGGTACACTCACATCGATGGAACATGTAGGCGTAACGCTGCAAGACTTCATGGTATGGAAGCTGAATGCTCGAATTCGTTTTGATGGAAGAATATTCGAAAAGTGTAGCTCATCTAAAAAGTAGACGGGGTATAGAACATTAGTGCTCGACCGTTTGAGATCCCCATCACGTTAGATTAAACATAGAAACAATTCAGACGGGATGCTAGATTTGTTAGTGGTAGGTTCGATCAGCATGCAAGATTACGGAAGTGTTGCTTCTGGTAAACCTTTCAAGATCGTTGTCCATGAAACCCTTCTGTTTGTAACGTTTCTTCCACAACTGCGCCCGACATCTTCAGAGGCGTTGCTCCTCCATCGAGTCTCGCCGACTCACGGGTCAGACGCCTGAGAGCGACATATACACTGCAGAAAAAGGGGTTGACCGGAGTTACAAGCGATAAGCAGAGATGATCCTCGTCAAAGATAAAACTATCAATTGTCGTCCTGTCAAAGATAAAAAATTGTTTCGCGATTCAGCAGTGTCGCTAGCCAGGTTTTTATTTTTGACAAGACGACAGCGTTAGTTAAGTTTTATCTTTGACAAGGACAGAATCACTAAACAGTTTTTTATCTTTGACAAGATGACAATAGGTAGTTAAGTTTTATCTTTGACAAAGATCATCTCTGCTTATCGTGTGCAACTCGGGCCACGCCCCTTTTTCTGCAGATACACGCCACTGTCAAATGTCCGACCTGTACCACACAAGCGGCTTGTAGTAAAATTGAGTGCTTATGGAATATCGTCTCACTTATGTGACTGGATTTGCGATTTCCTGTCAGAGAGGTCACAGTTCGTAGTAACCGACGGAAAGTCGTCGACTAAAACAGAAATGATTTGAGGCGTTCCCAAAGGTAGCGTTATAGGCCCTTTGCTGTTCCTTATCTATATAAACTATTTGGGAGACAATTTGAGAAGCTTTGTTCGTTTGTTTGCAAATGAGGCTGTCGTTTATCGACTAATAAAGCCATCAGAAGATCAAAGTGCAAAAGGATTTAGAAAAGATATCTGAATGGTGGGAAAAGTGGCAGTTGAACCCTAAATAAAGAAAAGTGTGAGGTCATCCACATGAGTACTAAAAGGAACTCGTTAAACTTCGGTTACACGATAAAGCAATCTAACCTAAAAGCCGTAAATTCAACTAAATACCTAGGTATTACAATTGCGAACAACTTAAATTGGAAAGAACACATAGAAAATGCTGTGGGGAAGGCTAAACAAAGGCTGCGTTTTATTGGCAGGACACTTAGAAAATGTAACAGATCTACTAAGGAGACTGCCTACACAACGCTTGTCCGTCCTCTTTTAGAATACTGCTGTGCGGTGTGGGATCCTTAGCAAATAGGACTGACGGAATACGTCGAAAAAGTTAAAATAATGTCAGCACGTTTTGTATTATCGCGAAATATGCGAGAGTTTCACCGAAATGAGGCAGATTTGGGCTGGACATCATTAAATGAAAGGCGTTTACCGTTGCGACGGAATCTTCTCACGAAATTCCAATCACCAACTTTCTCCTCCGAATGCGGAGATATTTTGTTGACACCGACCTACATAGGGCGGAACGATCTCGACGATAAAATAAGGGAAATCAGAACTCGTACGGAAAGATATACGTGTTCATTCTTTCCGCGCGCTATACGAGATTGGAATAACAGAGAATGGTGAAGGTGGTTCGACGAACCCTCTGCCAGGCACTTAAATGTGATTCTGAGAGTATCCATGTAGGTGTAGATGTAGGTGTCACTCGGCAAGACTCAACGGAGGAGCAACGCCTCTGAAGACGTCGAGTGCAGTTCTCGCCGAAACGTTAGGAACACAAGATTTTCTTGGACCTCTACCTTATACTCCAAAGATTTGCTAACAGCAATGTCATCCGGTCATGAAAGCCTTCATTCTATCATTACACTTCGGGAACTCAAATTGGAATCCTTATAGGGAAGACGACGTTCTTTTCACGAGCCGCTATTGCGTAAATTTAGAGAACCGGCATTTGAAGTTAAGTGGGGAACGATTCTACTGCCGCCTATCTACATTTAGCTTAAGGACCACGAAGGGAAGAGAAATTTAGGACTCCTACGGAGGCATATAGAGAGACGTTTTTTCCACGGTCTACTGGCGAGTGGAACAGGAAAGGAAATGACAAGTAGTGGAACACTGTACCCTGTATCACGCATCGTACGGTGACGTATAGAGTATGTACATACGTGTAGTGGTGGCCTAGTAATGTAATTTGTCAAGGGACACAATAACGAGACGATGAAACAGCTGCTGCCCAGGATCTATCGAGGCAAACTTACCTTTCATCATTTGGAAATAATTTAACAATGCTAAGAAATTCTTGATATTTGAATTAATGGCTCAGACTGACTCGAATAGAGCCATCTATCGAAATAAAGCACGAGACTATTTCTGTAATTACCGTTACATAAGGAATTTGTGCAAGCCTCAAAGTTTATCAATACTGACTAAAAAATTAAACTCTGTCAGAATAGTTCTCGGAAGACCCTAGCGCCGGCCGCGGTGGCCGAGCGGTTCTAGGTGCTTCAGTCTGGAACCGCGTGACCGCTACGGCCGCAGGTTCAAATCCTGCCTCGGGCATGGATGTGTGTGATGTCCTTAGGTTAGTTAGGTTTAAGTAGTTCTAAGTTCTAGGGGACTCATGACCTCAGATGGTAAGTCCCATAGTGCTCAGAGGCATTTGAACCAAGACCCTAGCGGAACCGGCCGGCGACAATGGATGCGAATATGGAGGGCACGTGGTCAGCACACCGCTCTCCCGGCCGTACGTCAGTTTACGAGACCGGAGCCGCTACTTCTCAGTCGAGTAGCTCCTCAGTTTGCCTCACAAGGGCTGAGTGCAGCCCGCTTGCCAACAGCGCTCGGCAGACCGGATGGTCGCCCATCCAAGTTCCAGCCCAGCCCGACAGCGCTTAACTTCGGTGATCTGACGGGATCCGGAGTTACCACTGCGGCAAGGCCGTTGACGTTTCTCAGTACTACCATCTTGAAAAACCATTCTTCATTTAAATTGAACTGAGGAAAGAAACGAAATGGCAATAAAGACATGAGATTTTCTTTTAATTTTAGGGCTATTATTTGATCCCTAAAAAATACAAGGATGCTACAAAGAAGAAACAGATCGGTGTTACATGATTTACGTGATGTCCTCAGCACAGTCATACTTCGTAACGTCCGTTTGAAAAACTTATAACTGTGGGATATGCTACACGCGATGACGAATCAGAAACAACACGGAAAAAAATAAGATCTGTCCAACGTTCATAATAACCGCGAGCGCCAGTCTTCTTCTAATGCGCTAATATCGCCTATGCGACACTGTTCCAGTATAGCTCGGCAGGTCGTAAAGTAAACAAAACACATTTCTTGGTGTTGCAGAATAGGTTCGTAGAGTGGAGCTTCATCACTGCCTTCACACATGGCTCTGTCTTGCAGTATATCGATGGTAGGCAATGTAAACCTCGTAACTCCATTTTCCTAAATGTTACAGGAGAAGCGAAAACGGTTTCTTAAAAAAACAGGTGAAGTTGCTATACGTGTAACTAATTAGTAGAAGCCTAGTTACTGATGGATTAGTGAAATACATGCACTGTCAAATCTCCTTGCTAGTGCAGTTACTGATGAGTGGAATTAAGGGTTTTCACAGTCAGATGGGCCTAGGAGCTTTTCATCGCCTACAATCGATATGTTAATGTAGGCGCACTCGTTACCACCCCACATCACTTATGAGCAAAACACAGCTCTACCTCAGAGCTGCAAACAGAATAGGCTGAACACCTATTTTCCTTCCTCCAAAGCGAAGAAGCCATGTGCGGCGGCCACGCCCTCGCTAGAGATGGGCCGAAGCCAAGGAGCTACGACGACCTCAGGCGGATATTGTGCAGACGAAGTAGCTGCGAATACGTGGATATGGAGCACGTTGCCACAAAAAAGAGTGCTGCGGAAAATCAAAGTATAAGGAAGATCGCCGATGCTAATGGACATCTTTCTTTAAAATAAATAAATGAAAATTCGTTTGACTGGGCCCACACCACAGTACACTTCACAAAGAAACGTTTTCAACATTTTGAGAAGAGAACGTCGAGACTATCTCCGAAAATTTTATGCTAGTGTCGACAACTTTTTCGGCTTTATTGCCCTTCTCGAGTAACGTCGAGTTTGATTTGCATCTGTAGTAAGCTGTCTAATTCGCAGTCATTACGTAATATTCGTTTAGTTAATGTTATACGTATTGAAGAATCTGGTGGAAGTCTCTCCGATGAAGCTACACATCTCGACAATGCTGAAACCTTAAATCATTCTTACTCCTCTCACACTAGATCCCTCGGAGTCGGTCCTTGTACACATTTTGACACTTATTTGGTAGTTCCTTTACTATCAATCACGGTTATTTATTTGACAGTTCGTTTACCATGATCAATGATGATACGATCAAACTAGATGTTACTTGAGAATGGCAATAAAGCCGAAGCAGCTATTGTAAAGTTAAATTAAAATTCGCCTTTGAAGATTACAAGAATTCAGAGTCTTCTTAAACAAAAAGCATTTAATAATTTACACTAAATCACCAACAGCTGAACTGGAAGGAAATACCTGGAAAAATTAGAGCGATAGTAAAAGATATAAACAGTATTCTGAATAAAATAGAAAGTATTAACAGAGTCTTCCGTCAGTTCTTGGTATAACAACATTATAGTAAATGAAAAGCACCAGTTTACTTTTGTTCTACAATATTACTTTTATTGTTAACTGGTTTTCGGCTTACTAGGCCACCTCCAGACATTTACTGAGTATTATCACCAAAGAAGTTAAATGGTAGCAAACAACATTGTAATAGAAGTAACACATCTAGACTGAAGCAGAAACATACAGTAAGTAACATCTTTGCAATGAAAAAGTAAAAACTGAACAGTACATAAATAACAATGGAGTAGACAGGAAAACCTTTAGCACAAAATATGAATAGCATATCTACATAACAGTTTCTAATAACAAACAAAACTAATAAAATAAAATAAAATTAGTACTAGACAAGGCTGCATCAGGAGGTATGAAACATGGAGAGTGATACACAACCAATTAAAGAGACTGTTATCAATGTAACTACAGAATATATAAGGAACTGAAGCAGTATCAATAAGATAAACACAAATAAATAAATATGGGTAAATGGAGGTGTTTGAGGGAACCTACAGTTTGACAGTGTTGTGGTACTGCATTTTAACATTAACATTATAAATATATATAATTAGAAAGTCTACAACAGGTCAACTATTTTCTACAGTCAAAGGCATTCTATCCAGGTCAAAGGTAAAATTATTACCAGAGATGTTTGCCAACTCGTGTGAATGGGGTACGAATTTGTCATCTCCATGGGTACAGCGGCCTCCCACGGCCGTGAAGGGGGTTTGGGCGTTATGTATTTTCAGCGGAAGGTCATGCTTTGATTCCTGAACAGGCCTCTGAAAATACTCGAGATGTGTGCTGGCAATATTGCGGCCTCGCCGTTTATAACATGCGAGGCGAGGACTCCAGATCCTCCTGTGGACATTGCGGCTATAAATTTTGAGTTAAAACACATCCGAAGTCATTTTGTCGAAATGAGCTATATTGAAAGATTGCAGAAAAATAAAGAAAGTGTAACCAACACATCCATCCTTGAAACACATCTATGCTTGAAACAGTTCTATTCTTGAAACGTAGAGAAGCGAGGAACAGAATGCAGGCAAAGATTCCAGAAACAACAGAAAATGTGAAAGAGCATATATGGAAATATGACAGTAAGTTTTAACAACTGAAATAAGGTCTACTTGGTACAGGGTGATCACTTACTTTATATCAACAAGAAATAAGTTCCATACAACAGGATGAAGTACTACCAACTTATGAGTCAAATATCGGTTAGTGGACATGTTAATATATCGTTCCATATGCAATTGTTACACTACTATACATAACATAATAAGCGGAGATTCATTACTTTGCCATAATTGATTGGAACAGTTGAGATGTTTTGCAGAACAGAAGAATAATGTTATTTGGGCTGTACAGCAAATTTGTTAATAACATGATGTATAAAAGAGTCTTAGAGTCAGCCAAGATAACAAATGTTTTATAAAAGTTAAATTATTTAAACACTGCACAAATTCAAAACAGAAAACATGGTAATATGTTAAAAATAACATTTCATGAGAAAAAATAGGAAAGGCAAGACAATCTGAAAGCAGAACTACTGAACACTGATGAATTCCACACGTTCAGTAAATTTATTTAAATGCTATTTGATGTATATCATTTATGAGTTCTTTCGCATCTGGAGGGTTATATAAGGAATTATAGAGCGACCTGTTTTGACCAGACCACAGAACATAGAGAGTGGACAGTAGCTGACTGGGGGCCTATAGTGCAATCCGGCCAATCGTGTATTTTGCCTCTTTACGAGTGAAGTAAAGCGTCGAACACACCAAAGGCCCAAAGAGAAGTGTTTGCAGGTTTTTGGATTATAGTTTATGGGATTGTAGTACATTAATACACAGTTTTCAGCCAGAACATTAGTAGAGGCACAGAGTATGTTGTGGTGCATTTTGTTAGTGCGGGTTGCCTACATCAGAGGGAGGTATGCACTCAGGGGCAAACCTATTGTTCTGTTAAGTGCTTTTCCATGTCAACCTATTGTTCCGTTAAGTGCTTTTCCATGTCAACATATTGTTCTCCTTTGATTGACAGGTATTTAGCAGAACAATAGCTTAAGTACCTGTCAATCAAAGGAGAACAATAGGTTGACATGGAAAAGCAATTAACGGAACAATAGATAGACTTGGAAAAGCAATTAACAGAACAATAGGTTTGCCACTGAGTGCATACCTGCCCTTGATGTAGGCAACCCACACTAACAAAATGCACCGCAACATACTCTGCCCCTCTACTAACATTATGACCATATACCTAACAGCCGGTATGCTCACCTTTGCCACGGATACACGGATAACATTAGCGACACATCATGGCACAGAAGCAATGAGGTTTTGGTAGGTAGCTGGACGAGTTGGCAGCAGATCTGCACACACAAATCACTTAATTCGCGTTAATTCCAGGGAGAGGGGTGATGAGGTCTGAAGCCACATCCATTACATGACAGATGTGATCGATCGGGTTCAGATCTGGCGAGTTGGGGGGCCAGCATATAAAATAGAACTCGCCGCTGTATTCCTCGAATCACTGCATAACGCTCCTGTCCTTGTGACATGGTGCATTATATTGTGGGAAAATGCCACTGCTGTCGTAAGACGTGATCGTGACGAGTAGGTGTACGTGGTCTTCAACCAGTGTACTATACTCTTTGGCTGTCATTGTGCCTTGCACAAGTTACAATGGACCCACGGACGCCCAAGTGGATGTTTGCCAGACCATAATGGAGCCGCCGCCAGAGTGACTCCGTCCCGCAGTACAGGTGTCGAGAAGCTGCTCCTTAGAGGACGCAGCCTCCCATCGGCCTGATGAGGAAGTTTATCGGAGTTCATCAGACTGTGAAACGCCCTGCCACTGCTCCAGTGTCCAGTGCCGAAGGTCAAGAGCCGATTTCAGTCATAGCTGCTGATGTCGTGGTGTTAACGTTGGCACATGCGGGAGCCGCCAGCCGCTGAGACCCATCTGTAGAAGCGTTCAGCGCACTGTGTGTTCAGACACACTTCTTCTCCTCCCAGCATTGAACTCTGATGCTAGTACCGCCTCTGTTCGCCGCCTGTCCTCTTTAACCAATCCACCCAGCCTACGACGTCTGATATCTGTAATGAGAGGTGGGCGTCTAACCCCACAACATCTGGACGTGGTTCCACCTGGGTTTCGCCACGTGTTGAGGACACTCACCACAGAACTCGCCGAACACCCGACGGGTTGTGCAGCTTCCGAAATGCTCGTGCCGAGCCTCCGGGTCATCACAGTCTGGCACCAGTCAAACCCAGAGAGATCGGGCGTCTGGCCCATTCTACATACGGACAGTGCGCTCACTGATACTACACCACTGACCATTACAATTGCTACACCACGAAGATGACGTGCCACAGACGCGAAATTTAACCAACAGGAAGAGGATGCTGTGATATGCAAATGATTAGCGTTTCACAGCATTCACACGAGGTTGGCGCCGGTGGCGACACCTACAACGTGCTGACATGAGGAAAGTTTCCAACCGATTTCTCATACACAAACAGCAGTTGACCGGCGTTGCCTTGTGAAACGTCGTTGTGATGCCTCGTGTAAGGAGGAGAAATGCGTACCATCACGTTTCCGACTTTGATAAAGGTCGGATTGTAGCCTATCGCGATTGCGGTTTATCGTATCGCGTCATTGCTCCTCGCGTTGGTCGAGATACAATGACTGTTAGCAGAATATGGAATCGGTGGGTTCAGGAGGGTAATACAGATTGCCGTGCTGGGTCCCAAAGGCCTCGTATCACTAGCAGTCGAGATGACAGGCATCTTATCCGCATGGCTGTAACGGATCGTGCAGCCACGTCTCGATCCCTAAGTCAACAGATGTGACGTTTGCAAGACAACAACCATCCGCTCGAACAGTTCGACGACGTTAGCAGGAGCACGGAGTATCAACTCGGAGACCGTGGCTGTGGTTACCCTTGACGCTGCATCACAGACAGGAGCGCCTGCAATGGTGTACTCGACGACGAACCTGGGTGCACGAATGGCAAAGCGTCATTTTTTCGTATGAATCCAGGTTCTGTTTACAGCATCGTGATGGTCGCATCCGTGTGTGGCGACCTCGCGGTGAACGCACATTGGAAGCGTGTATTCGTCATCGCCATACTGGCGTATCACCCGGCGTGATGGAATGGGGTGCCATTGGTTACACGTCTCGGTCACCTCTTGTTCGCATTGACGGCACTTTGAACAGTGGACGTTATATTTCAGATGTGTTACGACCCGTGGCTCTACCCTTCATTCGATCCCTGTGAAACCCTACATTTCAGCAGGATAATGCACGACCACATGTTGCAGGTCCTGTACGGGCCTTTCTGGATACAGAAAATGTTCGGTTACTGCCCTGGCGAGCACATTCTCCAGATCTCTCACCTATTGAAATCGTCTGGTCAATGGTGGCGAGCAACTGGCTCTTCACAATATGACAGTCACTATTCTCGATGAACTGTGGTATCGTGTTGAAGCTGCATGGGCAGCTGTACCTGTACACGCCATCCAAGCTCTGTTTGACTCAATGCCCAGGCGTATCAAAGCCGTTATTACGGCCAGAGTTGGTTGTTCTGCGTACTGATTTCTCAGGATCTATGCACCCAAATTTCGTGAAAATGTAATCACATGTCAGTTGTAGTATAATATATTTGTCCAATGAAGACCCGTTAGCATCTGCATTTCTTCTTGGTGTAGCAATTTTACTGGCCAGTAGTGTACAACACCGTGCCTGTGTCTCTGACTGGCAGTCATTCCTCGCCAGCAGACGCTGCTATCACCTGGACGGGCTTACATTGATAGTCGGTCGGTGGTCACAATGTTCCGTTTGATGGGTGTACAGTGTACTGCACTTAATAGTTCGTACGCAAATGAGTTGTTAATCCAAACCAGATGTTATTGTAGTCTATAATAACAATAAAAAACGTACCATATTTTCGGCATTATAATATACTTATTTGTTTTCTGAAAGATTACTACTAGTGCTCAAAAACCACCGTGAGCCGTCACCTTGCCATGCACGTCATCTGCTTCTGGTTCTTCGATTGCGTCAACATTTGGCTGCATCGCTGCTTCTACAGTTTCTTGAAAGGTGATTTCTTGCGAATCATCCACGAGAGTCCATTCATCCACGTCGAAGGTGTCCACGTCGTCACATTCGGGAACTTCTTTGACCACATCTGACAAGTTTTTAAAATTTTCTCACTCGTCTACTGCAATCCCATAACCACAGTTTGTTCGGCACCTTTCAGGAGTATCTGCTTTCACACTATCCAGGCTTGAGCACACCTATAAATTACGTTATATTGAAATCTAGACCTTTCGCTGCTTACAGGCGTTGATAAAAACCAACGGATCAATTCAAAAATTTGTACCCCGACTAGAACTAGAACCCGGGGCCTCCTGCTTAAATGTCAAACGCTCTATCCGACTTTTCTTTTTTTAAATCTCATTTTGTTCTATATTTTTCGTTGAATTTGTTCGTGGCGGACGTCCGATGACACTGGTTCAGGTTGTTCGTTGATCCGTTCACTCAGTTTTTCTTTATTACATAGGGTACGTAAACCTCTGACAGAACACGCTGACCTACCGTGCCGGCTAAATGCAAATGTCGTGTGACTAGGGCCTCCGGTCGGGTAGACCGTTAGCCAGGTGCAAGTCTTCCGATTTGACGCCACTTGGGCAACTTGTGCGTCGATGGGGATGAAATGATGATGATTAGGACCACACAGCACACAGTCCCTGAACGGAGAAAATCTCCCACCCAGCCGGGAATCATTGAGCCACCGAGGACACAGGTGATAGTGTGAGTTTTTTGGGCAATGTGAGTGCATCCGCAATGAAGGTCATTGGCCGGTAAGCCTTAACTATATGAAGAGGGTATCTGTTCTTTTCGGTACCACCTCAGCGGATGCACTGTGTGTGGTGCTCGGAATATGCCCCATAGGTATCACGATGAAATACAGAGCTGCAAGGTACTGGTTAGAGGTGGGGAGACTAGATAAGGCACACACTATAACCGGTGTGCCGATAGAGACGATACGTCACCTTAAAAGTTGGCGTTTGGATACATGGCAAGGTGAGTGGGGTGTAAGTGATAAGGGACGTAGACTGCACGACTTCCTCCCTGACATAAGGGAGCGGTTGAGAATGAGACGTATCGATCCCAGCCGCGGTATGGTACATTTCTTAACCGGGCACGGACCTTATCCCACGCACTTAAACCGCGTGAGTCTGAGGCAGACACCTACATGCACATGCGGGGAAGAAGGTTCCCCAGAACACACTGTCTTTTTCTGCGGGGAATACGCGAACAATAGACATACACTACACTTAGATTACACAGATACATAGATATATACAGAGCAATAGGAGACGAAGAACAATGGGCACAATTAAACGCACTGACAAACAGTATTTCAAAAACAACACATGAAGGGTATATGCGGACACAACATCACAGACATGCCTATGTGCAGCGTAACAGCAATCTCCAGAGGATGGACAGCGATACCCACAGTGACAGCGAAAATAGTGACACTGAGGAGGAACAGTAGGAGGAAGCTGAGATGTGACAGTAAATAAGCAAAAAGTGCTGGCAATCCAGCCAAGAAAACACCAAATGCTGTACATGGATGGGCACCTAAAGTAGTTAGTAATAAATAGGATAAGAAACATTATTTCTCTACTAATAACCATTTGTGTGTGTGTGTGTGACTGGCGGTCAACGGCTCGATGAAACCATTCCGACGTATTCACCCTCAGTCACACTCGATGATGGTACTAACAAATCTCTCATCTATCCTATCTTCTTTTTATATTCTTCTTAAAAACAACAAAATTTTATTTATTTTTCAACCTCTAATTATTTATATTTTGAATCATTCTTTGTAAATGTTGTAGATAAAACAAAAGGAAAGAAAATTGTAAAAAGATGAAAAACTAAAATTGTAAGATGAACGACCTGTTTTAAACATCAGGTAACAGGTCTATAATTTGGCAATAAATAAAAATAAAAAAATAGTGCTCAGAGCCGAGCTCCCCGTGAGACCCACTCTTTCCGACTCACTATCCACATAGTACATTTGTAGTGCCGCTGCCCACCATACGCATTACTCGCGGCAGTCAATCTACCAATCGCCGTAAGAGTTCGGGCAATTTTGAGTGCATCTGCACTGAGGACGGTCATTGGCCGGTAACCGGCACTCAAATCCGGGATCTCCAATGGTATCTGTTGTTTCGGACATGTCCAAAAGAACAGATACCCTCTTCATATAGATAAGGCTTACCGTCCAATGACGTTTTTTCATAGCTTTCTCTAGAAATTTAGATTTCGACTTCATCCATTCCGGAACGATACAAACACCAACAGCTTAATTAGCCGCACTAGTTTTCAATAATCTTCCTTTTTCTAACCATTTGAATGGTTCAAACTTTGGAATGCGCAGTTGTTGGCAGTGAAGCTTTGTTAAGACTGGCAAGTCGCTGGGTGGGGAAGCAGCTCAGGGCCAGGTGTTCACCTTTCCTCGCTAACAGCAGCTCACGGTACAGTTTTGAGATTATCAGAGCCGGTTCCGGTAACCCGGGTTTCGGTTATCGAGGGTTTACTGCAGGTGCAAGTACATGTGGCAAGAGCAGGCCATTAATGCTTACTTTCCCCTGGGCACTAGGACAGGTGTTGAAGCGTGCAGACGTGGACGAAAAACGGTTAGTCTATACTGAATGGCGTAGTCCATCTAGTGCTGCAGGTGCGACCGTGCAGAAAACATCTGGTAGTCAATTATGTGGCGTGTTTAGGGGAATGCCTGTTAGACGCAGAGGAAGACTAACTAGTTACACTGTAGGAAATACTGCAACCTGTCACAATTTCCTGCGATGTATTTTACGAAAACACCTGCTTTGTTCTCCAACCAAAATGGATAAAATAAAAAAAACTAACATGGTGAAGTGAGCACACATTAAGATACTAATGATCACAATATCTATGCCTAAGACCTTGTATATACGGGACTTATACACTCCTGGAAATGGAAAAAAGAACACATTGACACAGGTGTGTCAGACCCACCATACTTGCTCCGGACACTGCGAGAGGGCTGTACAAGCAATGATCACACGCACGGCACAGCGGACACACCAGGAACCGCGGTGTTGGCCGTCGAATGGCGCTAGCTGCGCAGCATTTGTGCACCGCCGCCGTCAGTGTCAGCCAGTTTCCCGTGGCATACGGAGCTCCATCGCAGTCTTTAACACTGGTAGCATGCCGCGACAGCGTGGACGTGAACCGTATGTGCAGTTGACGGACTTTGAGCGAGGGCGTATAGTGGGCATGCGGGAGGCCGGGTGGACGTACCGCCGAATTCCTCAACACGTGGGGCGTGAGGTCTCCACAGTACATCGATGTTGTCGCCAGTGGTCGGCGGAAGGTGTACGTGCCCGTCGACCTGGGACCGGACCGCAGCGACGCACGGATGCACGCCAAGACCGTAGGATCCTACGCAGTGCCGTAGGGGACCGCACCGCCACTTCCCAGCAAATTAGGGACCATTCGCAACCGTCTCCATGAAGCTGGGCTACGGTCCCGCACACCGTTAGGCCGTCTTCCGCTCACGCCCCAACATCGTGCAGCCCGCCTCCAGTGGTGTCGCGACAGGCGTGAATGGAGGGACGAATGGAGACGTGTCGTCTTCAGCGATGAGAGTCGCTTCTGCCTTGGTGCCAATGATGGTCGTATGCGTGTTTGGCGCCGTGCAGGTGAGCGCCACAATCAGGACTGCATACGACCGAGGCACACAGGGCCAACACCCGGCATCATGGTGTGGGGAGCGATCTCCTACACTGGCCGTACACCACTGGTGATCGTCGAGGGGACACTGAATAGTGCACGGTACATCCAAACCGTCATCGAACCCATCGTTCTACCATTCCTAGACCGGCAAGGGAACTTGCTGTTCCAACAGGACAATGCACGTCCGCATGTATCCCGTGCCACCCAACGTGCTCTAGAAGGTGTAAGTCAACTACCCTGGCCAGCAAGATCTCCGGATCTGTCCCCCATTGAGCATGTTTGGGACTGGATGAAGCGTCGTCTCACGCGGTCTGCACGTCCAGCACGAACGCTGGTCCAACTGAGGCGCCAGGTGGAAATGGCATGGCAAGCCGTTCCACAGGACTACATCCAGCATCTCTACGATCGTCTCCATGGGAGAATAGCAGCCTGCATTGCTGCGAAAGGTGGATATACACTGTACTAGTGCCGACATTGTGCATGCTCTGTTGCCTGTGTCTATGTGCCTGTGGTTCTGTCAGTGTGATCATGTGATGTATCTGACCCCAGGAATGTGTCAATAAAGTTTCCCCTTCCTGGGACAATGAATTCACGGTGTCCTTATTTCAATTTCCAGGAGTATATTTAACATGTATCACCGAATCTCTAGCGAATTTCATTCTCAAGTTTCATCTTTACTGTAAAGAAACTTTTAAATCTGCCGGTAAGTGGTTATCGTTTGGAGAAAAAGGACTGCTGCTGGCAACTGTCTTTTCTCCGCTGTTGTGTGCTGTCCTTAGGTTAGTTAGGTTTAAGTTCTAAGTTCTAGGGGACTGATGACCATAGATGTTAAGTCCCATAGTGCTCAGAGCCATTTGAACCATTTTTTTTCTCCGCTGTTTTGCCCCGTGCGGTGTCACAGAACACATTAAATGTGTTTGTCATATTTAACGGAGCGGAGTGATATTGGCCCCGAAACAGGCTGTAATGTTGCTTCGTTGCAACCTTGATTCTCATGATGTGGCTCATGCTCTGAGCAACGGAAATAAGAGGCAGATTGCGGTCCAGACTTTAATAAAAGTCTCTCCAAGTCAACTAATTGCAGGAAAGAAACACCAACAGGTGGTTCCTGCACGTTTTTTACATGTCGCCTCTTCTAACCGTCACTCCAACCCCTAGCGGCAGTAGGGGATGTCTTATAATCAGAAAGGATGAATTATGTATATACCAAATTTAGTTGAAATTTCTACAGATGCTGCTGCGCTCTGCTTTTCTGTGACCTCCTTTCCTCCAAAAATCACACCCAGCGGTGTACGGCAGTCGTAATGTGACCGTCAAATTTTCGAGCCATCCAGCGATGTGTGTGACAATTTTGGTAGGAATTCTTTCATGCGTCACAGAGATATGCTGATACTTCACTCCCCCCCTGTCAAGCCCTCATTCCTCTACTTTCAACTCTAGAGGCGAAACGTCATCACGATTATCATGAACAAGCCTAGCGATCCGACTACGTTTCCACTAATATCGACTGTTATATTTCTCCTTCTTATGTCTTCTAATCCCTACCGCCACACATAGAAACGCTTTGGGGTGTGTTACCCCGACGGTATTTGTATACAAATAGTGTGTCGCGTGTGTACAAACTTTAATTGTAACTGTACCGGAAATTCCTGAGTTAGGCTTGCGTGTCATCCCCTCCGGACCTGACACATGTGCCCGAGCGAGATGGCGCAGTGGTTAGCACACTGGACTCGCATTCGGGATGTCGACGATTCAAACCCGCGTCCGACCATCCTGATTTAGGTTTTCCGTGTTTTCCCTAAATCGTTTCAGGAAATCTGGGATGGCTGCTTTGAAAGGCCACACCTGACTTCCTTCCCCATCCTTCCCCAATCCGATTGGACCGATGACCTCGGTGTTTGGTCCCCTGTTCCGAATCAAGCAGCCAACCTCCCGACCATAGAAACCGTCAGAAAGCGTTCGACAACTTTCCAAAGTTTAGTCGCCATCGGATGAATGACGTAGGAACGCATACAAGAAGAACAAAAATTAACTTTTATACGGGGTTATTCTTACTAACGTTTAAAAACCCCCGAAGATACGGAGATAACGAAGCGACAAGTAATCTCTACATATAAGAGGCACTGTCCTGACTGACTGACTAACTAATCATCGCTCAGCCCAAACCGCTAAGGATAGAAACTTGAAGTCAGGAGAGGATGTGGTCTTATACAGCAGCCGTCGTTTAAGAAGCGATTCTTCGAAATTGGAACACTAAGGGAGTGGTGTAGGTTATAAAGGTTTTTCTTTGAAAAAATGTCGCTATTAAGGCAATTTTGAAGCTAGACCTTCGAAATTGGTATTTGGTTTCTCGCTTACAAATAAAGAAATACATGAAACTTCCTGGCAGCTTAAAACTGTGTGCTCGACCGAGACTCGAACTCGGGACCTTTGCCTTTCGCGGGCAAGTGCTCTACCATCTGAGCTACCGAAGCACGACTCACGCCCGGTCTCACAGCTTCACTTCTGCCAGTATCTCGTCTCCTACCTTCCAAACTTTACAGAAGCTCTCCTGCGAACCTTTTCATTCTGCAGCGGAGTGTGCGCTGATATGAAACTTCCTGGCAGATTGAGCACTTGTCCGCGAAAGGCAAAGGTTCCGAGTTCGCTCAACCCAAAACAGTAAGGATAAAGTCTTGACATTTGGAGCAGGTGTGGACCTTATATATCGTTTAAGAAGAGATTGTCTGAATGTCCACTCCTAAGTGGGTAAAATAGAGGATGAAAGGCTTTTTGAAAGTGTGTCGCTATTAAGGGAATTTTGAGGCTAGAACTACGAAAACCGGTAATTGGTTTCTCAGTCAGAAAATAAAAAATAATTGTTTGAGCATTTGTGGAGATTCAACCACTAATGGGGTAAAATACGCGGAGAAAATTTTTCTGAAAATAAATAATTGGATTTTCAAGGGTACATCTACGACTACTGATATTTGACTTCTCGGTTAGAAATTTATTGAAATACATTTTTTGGTGTTTCTGGAAATTCGACCTCTAAGCAATTGTAATAGGGGATGAAAATTTGTAAGAAAATATATTGTTACAATTAAAAAGATCATGAAAATTGGTATTTCGCTTGTCGGTTAGATATAAAGAAATATTTGTTAGGGCATGAAGGTTGCAGTGGAAATGTCTCCACAAGAAGGAAAAGGTATGTTTGAAAAATACTTTGGACTTCAGTTACCAGAATCGCTTTTTGGTCAGATGTCCATTCGGAAAAGACAGTAATTATATGACCTTAATTACCGTGAAAAACATAGGTGTTGCAAATTGTGTTCTAGGCGCTTCAATCTGGAACCGCGCGACCGCTGCGGTCGCAGGTTCGAATCCTCCCTCGGGCATGGATATGTGTGATGTCCTTAGGTTAGTCATGTGTAAGTAGTTCAAAGTTCTAGGGACTGATGACCTCAGATGTTAAGTCCCATAGTGCTCAGAGACATTTCAACCATTTTTTTGCAATTTGTGAACAACATAAAAATTCCATAAAAAAAAAATCTCAGCAGGCCAGACAGTGTACGCGAGCAAAGCAGGGGGCGCTGAGCTAGTTCAATATGACACACATCGGGCCGCAAATGTCTGGAAATACCCCAGAAGTGGACGACGCATGTTGAACATGTGACGCCGCCAGACCACGCACGTCGCCACACGTGCAGCGGTTGAGCTTGTTGATCCCACCCTCGCCAGTAGGGGGCGTGGCTACTCATCGCTACGCTAGACTGCCCTTTTTACGGACACCTTTCGTCAATGCGATCTCTCGTAAACGTGGAAGTTACAAAATCATTGTCCTCTCTGTAACCGAGCTAAAGCTGTTCGTATTTTGTGTTTCTTTCCTTTTGTCTTTCTTTTTTTTTTCTTTTTTCTTTTTTTTACAGAATTTATTTAGTCAGGAAACCCTAATTCACTTACTGCTAACAAAGAAATTCGCATTTTTAAACTCCTTTACTAGGTTTGTGTTGTTCTGTATCAGCGGAGACCGCGGAATTGGTAAATAAAATTGTAAATCTTATCCCAATGTAAAAGCTCTATTGCCTGAAGCAATGCGAATGAATACTGCCTGCCATACGCAGGAGTCGAACCGTGACCCGCACGGCACAGGCCCGGACCCTCACTCACGTGAATACTTCAGTTCCGTTGAGATGGTCAGGGGCTCCACCGCTGCACGTGCGGCGAGGTACGTCATCTGGTGACGTCACATGTTCAGCTTCCGTCATCTACTTTTGGGGTATTTCCAGACATTTGCGACCCCATGTGTCTTAAATTACTTGTGACAGCATCATCTACGTCGCTTCGGGCGTTTTGAACGTTAATGAGATTCACCCTGTATGTTAGAGATAAAGAGACTACAAAAAAGAAAACAAAATTTGTAACACGAGTAGCCGGGCGGTGTGGCCGAGCGGTTCTAGGCGCTTCAGTCTGGAACCGCGCGACCGTTACGGTCGCAGGTTCGAGTCCTGCCCCGGGCATGGATTTGTGTGATGTCCTTAGGTTAGTTAGGTTTAAGTAGTTCTAAGTTCTAGGGGACTGATGACCTCAGATGGTAAGTCCCGTAGTGCTCAGAGCCATTTTTTGTAACAGGAGCACCATAAAAACAAATAGGAGACCTCCACCTTGCCGTGTTATGTGGGGAAAGAACAGGTATTTGTTTTCCTGCATTAATCTGTAAGCGTCTAACGTTCCCAGAAGTAGATACATGTATAATTTGCGTATTGTCTTCCTTTTAGTGGCAACCTCAAATTAACCCAAAAACACAGCGTCACTTCAAAACTGAAGAAATGGTTCAAATGGCTCTGAGCACTATGGGACTTAACATCTGAGGTCATCAGTCCCCTAGAACTTAGAACTACTTAAACCTAACTAACCTAAGGACATCACACATATCCATGCCCGAGGCAGGACTCGAACCTGCGACCGTAGCGGTCGCGCGGTTCCAGATTGAAGCGCCTAGAACCGCTCGGCCACACTGGCCGGCAAAACTGAAGATCCACCACTGGGTGACGCGTTCTTGACACACCTTAAGCCCAGGTTCTCATTCAGATGAGCAAAAAACAGGCGAAGTTTGGAAATTATTTTTGAGACAATGAAAAGACATGCAAAGGATCTGTTTGGGGATTATGATGGGTCATACTTCGACCTTTATTGTCTATTATCAATACAAAAAAATGGAACCCATAATTATGGTTTTATGAAGGGCCTGCGAGTCTGAAGTACGCTAATTGCGTGCACCGTAGCCTCTCCAGAGTTATTTGAAATCAGAAATGGATAACATCAATAGACACTGCATTAAATTTATGGGAGCCTATACATAACCTGATTGAAATAACTTTAAATTCAACGAACTTTGAGTTCGATTTTTGGGTATTTTTCACTCTTTATGACTTTATAAAAATAGTTAATATTAACAAATTTCATATATTGTAGTTTTAAGGTCCCAAAAAAAGTGTTTAATTTTAGTGGGTTGGAGGTAGAAGTTAATAGATTGAATTGTTTTTATTTTATGCTGCACGCAGTTGTGAAAAATCTGTTCTCGAGGAAAACCTGTTTATGGAATACAAAAATACCTGTTTACGGAAATTTTTAACATTATTAGTAGTTCCATTATGTCTCCATGCTCGTCATCAAATATTATATGTCTCTATGCTCGTCGTCAAGTATGTGGAGTCTAGTTATCCTACGTACTCGGTTTGGTAGACAAAAAATTTTTTTCTTTAATGTATTTCGATCCCTCCTCCAGAGGGGGGACGAGCTGAGAGCAACGTAATACGCCGCTCTACAGCCTACAGAAAAAAGTTAAAAAACGTAATGAGGACACATAACAATAAAAGGAGGTGATAAAACGCAGACTGTTTAAAACTGGTAGATGGCAAAAAAGTTGTGAAGAAAAACATAAAAATACAAAGAGGTCAGTGATGCTGATTAAGAGTTCAAAAACTTGGCGACAGTCTGGTTTTTGTTTGCAACACTTTAAAAAGGTGACGCATAACACTGAGCACTCATAGAAAACACTGTATGATAAGAGTATGAAGGCATTTGGGTATGGGGGTGGGGATGGACACGGACTGATGAGGAGGGGGGGGGAGAGTGGAGGAGGCTATGGAGGGGGAGGGTAGAGAAAAAGGGGGGAGTAGGGCAGATGCGAGAAAGGAGTGGGGAACACAGTGGAGGGGAAAGAAAAAGGATTCGGGGGGGGGGGGGGGGAAGAATGGAGTCAGGGAGTGGGTAGGTGGAGAAAAAGCAGGATGGAAGGGAAGGGAGAGGGAGCCCAGGAAAAGGACAGAGAGGGGGAGGTGAGGATCAGAGTTGATAGGACAGATAATTGGAGGGAGAGAGGGCATCATCCAGGAGTGGGAGTGATGGAAGCCAGCTCAGGAAAGGAGATGGTGTAGAAGGTAGGGGTGGGGGGGGGGGGACACAGCAGTGAAGATGCAGCAGTGTGCATGGGTTTGAAGAGAAGAGGAGCAACCAGTGGATGAGGGGGATCACGTTGGTGAGAGCTGTGGAGGACGCAGACGTGTTCGAGGAAAAGAGGCGGATGGGGGAAAGGAATCAGGTCATACAGGATCCACATGGGGGATGGGAGGCATACACGGAAGGCAAGGCCGAGTGTATGGTGCTCGAGGATCTGAAGGGACTTGTAGAATTTGGAAGGGGGGGGGGGGGGCACAAACAATTCGAACATATCGTATTAATGAGTTTTGTTACAAAAAAGTAAGTGACAATACTTTACTTTGACAGTTATACAGATGTGTCGCAAGCAAAGTGCAACGTGCAAAATAAGCAGTATTCTTCGGTATAAACAATCACAAGTCTGTGCTAGATAGCGATGCGAATAGACACGTCTGTCCAAGTCACTAGTCTGGCAGCTGCTATTCAACTGGGGCGTCGCCAGTCGTTCGCGGCGCTTATGTCCTCTCCGCGTAGGGCCCGCTGCTGTCGCGTTGTCGTCATGGAGAGGGGTCGGTCAGCGTGCGATAATCTGACGTCTGCTCACAGCCGTCTCTTCTCTACCGTTCCCGACTGGCGCGCCGGCGTCGACTTCACGCCGCAACAAGTTCAGTTGGCGTAATAATGTTGTTATGTGAGAAACCTCAATTTTTCCCAGGGAATTGAATGTTCAGATAACTTACGGGTTTGCTACCGGGGTGTCGTCGTCGACGACGGCAGTCGCACTGCGGTGTTCGGCGACGTCACCCGGCAGCAAACCCCTAAGTTATCTGAACATGTTATTACATGTTTTTGATGTCGCTGAACACAAATCTTAAGTTAGATTTTCAAAATTAATAATACCTAATAAAATATGGCAGACCAAAAATCACGTTTTGACCTACTTTGTCCAAAATTTGACAAAAAAAACTGTTTTCGTTTCTTAAGTTTATCCTGCAATTCCAGGGCCGTACATCAACCTATCCTCTAACTCGAATTGTTCCTGGAGAACAATTCCCTCGTTTTCTTGGTGAGGAAATCCGACCTCGCTGACCTAGATATACTATGTTCGACAGCCAGCACACGTTCTTCGTCAGCTTTTTCGGTGACTATGTTTGCATGCATATTTTCGACCATTTTGAGTGAGATCCTGGCGTAAAACTCTTGTCCCCCCCCCCCCCAAAAAAAAACACGCCCTTATCGTTCGGAGTGGACGCGACTGTAACTTGCTACCCCGCTATCCAGCAGGGACTTCCAGAGAGAGGCTGGAACTTGCCTGGAAATGCTGGAGAGCGCTTGCTTGCGTGCCTCGCGCGCCTGCGACATTTCTGCTGCTAAGCTCATTAGCCTGGCCCTAGGGCTATTATGGCAGCGCAGCCCTCCCCCTCTCTGCTACCGCTATCGCCTACACAATCTCACCAGCTCCTCCCCCACTTCTTTTGCACATTAGCTCTTGAGAATGAGCACAGGCAGAGAGACCACCCTGCACAACGCAAGAGCCGTTCTGTCTCGCCGCAAGAGAAACTCATTTTTAAAACTCCGCTCCGTAATCGCAGCTTGGCTTGAGAGCAGAGTACGCACTCTGATTTTTCAGCAGTAGTTTTTGAATTTATTAGTTTAGTTTGCGTTGGTCCGCTTCGCTGCTCACTTCGTTGATAATTTAAAAAATGATTCAGATGGCTCTAACCTCTATGGGACTTAACATCTGAGGTCATCAGTCCCCTAGACTTAGAACTGCTTAAACCGAACGAACCTAATGACATCACCCACACCCATGCCCGAGACAGGATTCGAACCTGCGACCGCAGCAGCAGCGCGGTTCCAGACTGAAGCGCCTAGAACCGCTCGGCCACATCGGCCGGCTTTGACAAGAGTATGTTCGAAAGGTTCGACAAGTGTCCGATGCGATTCTGCATCAGTTTCCTTCAAATGATAACAGAAAACCAGTGCTGTCCGCAAGTCTTAGTTCGTAGGCACAATACCCGACATGTTTACGCGTTGTAAACAAACACTCCTTTTCTTGTCGGTGATCATTACTATTATTTGGTATTCGGTTGGATGAAATTCTTTAAGCATAACGGACTGAAATGCCATTACTAATTTATTATGTCATTTGACCAAAGGTTTCAGTGAGCTGTTGTTGTTGTGGCTGTGGTCTTCAGTCCGAACACTGGTTTAATACAGGTCTCCACACTGCTCCACTCTTTGATATCCTCTTCATTTCACAACAAATTCTGCGACCTATCATCTTACTGTATTCATGTAGAGCTGTCTCTCTGCAACTATTGCGCCTCACATTGCCTCTGATACTAAATTTATGGTTCTTTGCTGGCCCAGCATGCGTCCTGTCAACTGATCCTATCTCTTTTTTTGTTCTGCCACAAATTTCTCTACTCCCCAATTCGGTTCATTACCTCCTTATTACGACCGTGATTCGGCCATCTAATCATCGGCATTCTAATGTAGTGCCATATTTCAAAAAACTTCTATTCTCTTCTACCCTAAACTGCTGATGGTCCATGTTTCACTTCCACATATGGCTACACTCCAGACAAATACCTTCGGAAAACACTTCACAATACCTAAATTTATATTCGACATTTAACAGATTTCGCTTATATAGAAGTTCTTTTCTTACCATTGTCAGTCTGTATTTTATATCATCTCTACTTTCGCCACCATCAGTTATTTTACTGCCCAAATTCCAACATTCGTCTACTGGTTTGAATGACCCAGTTTGTAATCCGCTTCCTTCAGCATCACCTGATTTAATTCGACTACATTCCATAACCTCGCTTCCATTTTGTTGAAAGACTCCACAATATGTAAATTTACATTCTACGTTAACAGATTTCGTTTATTCAGAAATGCTTTTCTTGTCATTGTCAGCCTATATTTTATTTCATTTCTACTTCCGCCACCATCAGTTACCTTACTGCCCAAATTCCGAGCGAGGTGGCGCAGTGATTAGCACACTGGACCCGCATTTGGGAGGACGACGGTTCAAACCCGTCTCCGGCCATCCTGATTCAGGTTTTCCGTGATTTCCCTAAATCAAGCAAATGCCGGGATGGTTCCTTTCAAAGCGCACTGCCGATTTCCTTCCCCATCCTTCCCTAATCATTAGCTTGTGCTCGGTCTCTAATGACCTCGTTGTCACCGGGACGTTAAACACTAATCTCGTCCTCCAACACTCATCTTCCACTTTTAATGTCTCATTTCCTAACCTAATTCCCTCGGCATCTCCTGATTTAATTCGACTACTTTCCATTAACCTCGTTTTGCTTTTGTTGTTCATCTTACATCCTCCGTCGGCGACACTGCCTATTTG
Organism: Schistocerca cancellata; assembly: GCF_023864275.1. Lineage (NCBI taxonomy): Eukaryota > Metazoa > Arthropoda > Insecta > Orthoptera > Acrididae > Schistocerca > Schistocerca cancellata. The sequence continues at coordinate 16,099,885 of NC_064637.1, forward strand.
TCAACTCCTCTTCCTCTTTCTTTTCTGTGACCGAGTTACAATGCCATCGGGAAACGACTAAGTTTTTATTTCTTCTTCCTCAAAATTAATTTCTTTGGTTCACTTTACTGCTTGCACACTGTACATGTTGAATAATGTCGGGGATAGGCAACAACCCTGTCTCAGTCAGTGCTTCCCTTTGGTGCCCTCCGACTTTTATAGCTGCCGTCTATTTTCTATAGAAGTAGGAAATAAACTTTCGCTCCCTGCATTTTAGTTCTGCTGCCTTCAGAATTTCAGAGAATATATTGCAGTCTGTATTGTCAAAAACTTTCGCTAAGTCCAAAAATGCTGCAAATTCAGGTTTGCCTTTCTTCAAGCCTTCTTCTAAGATACTAAGTAGGATCAGTACTGCCTCGCGTGTCCGTACATATCTCCGAAGCCAGTAACGAATTGATGCCACGCGATTCGCATAAAAGTTCAACTTTCGCAAGTGCCTAGATCCGGGACGACATTCCCTACCTCCGACACGCGACCACAAAATTCAGTGCACTACTTTCTATCGAATGCTCCCTGGGAGTGAATGTCCTCGATCGACCCGAACTGAAGACTCTACATTAACGACTGTAGCGGTGGCCTGGATTAAAAAACAAGGCACAGTAAAACTCATTCTTGATCCTAGATATGCTTACATACACGTTGTCGCACCTTAAGAATTTAGCCTCGTATCAGTCGAGATGCAATGACGGTGAAGTCGTAAGGTATTACGCGCACACATCAGAAGTTCAACGCACCAAACTCGCATCTGTCGGGAAACTCCATGAGGGTATCAGTAAATGAATATACAAAGAAAATGTATTTCTGTAGTTGGAATCCACGTATTCAGTAATTTCCTTTGCTTTACTGTGTAAAATTGAAGCAAATAATCACATTAATATAAAGAAACAACTGATGATGCAGAAAGTAGACAATTCTGACAATACCAATGTGATCATTTCTTGAAATGTGGTGCCACAGAGGAAAGCTGCAGGTTATACGAATGAAATCGATGACTAATGAGGAATACTGAATCGAAACGAGGACAAAAGAGTCTTATGAGAGAATTGGCCTAAAAAGATAAGAGTTTTAAACATGGCTGTTTCTCACCAAACGTTGAAAAGTTTCAAACGTCGGAGCCATACACCCAACCGATTACAAATAATTGTTTGGTACAGTGACATAGGTTTCGACACCTCTAAGGATTTCTTCATCAGAATGAAACCCTCTAAAATAATACATACAAAATTAAGTACTAAAAAAGAACATTAATCAAGATGAGAATTGTCATGACATACAAAGGTTAGTTCGTTAACACTACATTGCGAGAAGGCAATGGTCAGAGTTTGGAGCAGATATGCTCAAGTCAAACCTAAAATAAAGCACGTTCCAGCCTTTGGCACGTGTGCGTAGCTAGCAGCAACATCAGACTGCTCGGCCCAGTGGCTTACATTGTTGCTACGAGAACAATACAAGCAGCGGACAGTGACGTGTGCCCGTTTGAAGCATTATAACAGAAGTAATTGAAAAAACGACAGTTAATTATAAAAATCAAAATACTGAAGAAAACAGCCTCATGTATTTTGAAAATACATAGTAGTCAAGCAGATGAAGTATAACTAAGAGCCATCTATTAGGCTTTACAGAAATTGCTATTGCGTAAAGGACAGAATAATTTAAAAAAATTATACTGACTACTGTAGTTTCCAAAAAATATCTGCATGAAGGCAGCTTTAGTTGTACAGATCTATGAGATTCGAAGAAAATGTTTCCGAAGCTGTGGCAGCAAAAAAGAGTAAAAATAGAGGATTCAGTATTCCGCGAGTAGTTTGTTCTGTAATTCTAACTGTTCATTGACGATGAGGCCATTGTTCTTAAAAATATAGAATAATAATAATGATAATAATAATAATATAATAAAGTAGTAACATAAAAAATTAAAAAAGATAATATAGTGGCAGTATAACAAAAAGATAATGTAATAATGTAGCATGACTGCAACCAGTAGAATAGAGTGCCATAGCATATATGACAGTACAGAATACAAACGTATACAATATGCGGTAGAATACAATACAGTTAGGGAGAGTGGTATACGGGGGGATAGTCGTTATTTCATTCTGGTTGCCGAGTTTAGAATAACGTGAAGATCGTGCGCTGGAGACTGACATAAGCAGTTACCGTCATTTTGTACTGGTTTCGTTGTTATAAGGCATGAGATTGTGTGTATACAGCGTTTGTAAATATTACGAGTTTGCATATTTATGTGCCGTATGATGTATTAAAGGTAGTTGGAGGACATCGTTAATTTTTCGGTTTCTGTATTTTATGGTGAGTAAAATACTCGATTTTTCAAAAAAGCTAGTTACATAGGACATGCGAACAATTAAGCTATATTTCTCTAATCGTGCACGATCTTGTACGTTGAAACGGAATAAGGTCATCTGCTTTGGAATGCGTTATATCTAGAAATGAAATGAGTTTCTTTAATGACCCAACAACTTTTCCTGTTTTTAAAAGGCAAATATGATTAGTTTCCAATAACTTTTACTGATTTTCTGCGTGTGATAAAGAGATATTGTGACACACAGAGTATTAAATCCGATACGGAGATTTTCTCGACAACAATACTTCTAAAAATGAATATGAAGTTCGGATATTACGGCATATCATTTACATTTGCAGTTGTATATGCAAACTGAAATAATTCACAGCTCTCAAATGCACTTTATGATAAACTTCAGCTATGTAGCAATATGTATTTGTAGTTCTGTCAAAAATATTTCAAAAACTTATCACCCGAAGAAAAATTAGAAAGAAGTTGCACTTCGAGGCTAAAGTGGAATAGTAGGGAAGTATGTAATAAGATAAGAAAAATGCTGCTGTCATGTAAATTTGGAAAAACGTATTTAATGTACAGACAATTAAACTTATAAAATAATTATTTATTACTGACTGAAAAATAATTTGATTCAATAACAAATCTGTTAAGTTTATTAACTTCAAAACAAAGTTTTGAAACAGGTATTTATTTATGAAGTAGAAGTGATTCCTTTTACATCCACCTGCTTGCAGAAGTGGGCCAACGGCCTTGCCGCAGTGGTAACTCCGATTCCCGTCAAATCACCGAAGTTAAGCGCTGTCGGGCTGGGCTAGCACTTGGATGGGTGACCATCCGGTCTGCCGAGTGTTGTTGGCAAAGCGGGGTGCACTCAGCTCTTGAGAGGCAAACTGAGGAGCTGCTTGACTGAGAAGTAGCGGCTCCGGTCTCGGAACCTGACATACGGCCGGGAGAGCGGTGTGCTGACCGCATGGCCCTCCGTATCCGCATCCAGTGACTCCTGTGGGCTGAGGATGACATGGCGGCCGGTCGGTGCCTTTGGGCCTTCCGAGGCCTGCTCGGACGGAGTTTAGTTGCAGAAGTCAACAACAGAATAACAAGCATTCCATACACAGCATAATGCACATCACGACATAAAAACAGAGCGAACTGTATCCATGGCCAAAAACCGAGCAGTACGCAATGGTCTACTACTATTTTACTAAATAAACTGCGTAGTTTTAATCGTCACCTTAAGTTTACAACAACTATTGCGTCCTCTTGAAAGCTTCCCTTCAAAAATTTCGTCAGACTACGAAATGACTCGCATGATGTCAGGAGAAGAATTATACTCGCGGCAGAGAATCACGGAAACATTTTCAAATAGATGATTCACGTCTTGCTTGGGAGCACCATCCGTTTAATGAGAATTCGCGGTATTCCCTATCGCGCGACTATGCAGTAATACCCGATATTCATCTACATGAGCATGTACATCGAGAGAGCTTTTCACAGGCCGGACAACCTCACTTTTCGGATGAAATTTTTGTAATTTCATAACAAAGCAGCAGCAGATATGAAGAGCATTATTGTCGTTGTTGTTGTGGTCTTCAGTCCAGAGACTATTTTGATGCAGCTCTCCATGCTACTCTATCCTGTGCAAGCTTCTTCATCTCCCAGTACCTACTGCAGTCTACATCCTTCTAAATCTGTTTAGTGTATTCATCTCTTGGTCTCCCTCTACGATTTTTACACTCCACGCTGCCCTCTATTGCTAAATTGGTGATCCCTTGATGCCTCAGGACATGTCCTAGCAACCGGCCCCTTCTTATTGTCAAGTTGTGCCACAAACTCCTCTTTTCCACAATTCTATTCAATACCTCCTCATTAGTTATGTGCTCTACCCATCTAATCTTCAGCATTCTTCTGTAGCACCACATTTCCAAATCTTGTATTCTCTTCTTGTCCAAACTATTTATCGTCCATGTTTCACTTCCATACATGGTTACACTCCTTACAAATACTTTCAGAAACGACTTCCTGACACTTAAATCTATACTCGATGTTAACAAATTTCTCTTCTTCAGAAACGCTTTCTTTGCCATTGACAGTCTACATTTTATATCCTCTCTACTTCGACCATCATCAGTTATTTTGCTCCCCAAATAGCAAAACTTTTTTACTACTTTAAGTGTCTCATTTCCTAATCTACTTCCCTCAGCATCACCCGACTTAATTCGACTACATTCCATTATCCTCGTTTTGCTTTTGTTGATGTTCATCTTATATCCTCCTTTCAAGACACTGTCCATTCCGTTCAGCTGCTCTTCTAGGTCTCTGACAGAATTACAATGTCATCGGCGAACCTCAAAGTTTTCATTGCTTCTCCATGCATTTTAATTACTATTCCGAATTTTTCCTTTGTTTCCTTTACTGCTTGCTCAATATACGGATTGAATAACATCGGGGATAGGCAACAACCCAATCTCACACCCTTCCCAACCACTGCTTTCCTTTCATGCCCCTCGACACTTATAACTGCCATCTGGTTTCTGTACAAATTGTAAATAGCCTTTCCCTCCCTGTATTATTCCCCTGCCACCTTCAGAATTTGAAAGAGAGTATTCCAGTCAACATTGTCAAAAGCTCTCTCTAAGTGTACAAATGCTAGGAACGTAGGTTTACCTTTCCTTAATCTGTTTTCTAAGATAACTCATAGGGTCAATATTGCCTCACGTGTTCCTACATTTCTACGGAATCCTAACTGATTTTCCCCAGGTCAGCTTCTACCAGTTTTTCCATTCGTCTGTAAAGAATTCGCTTCTTTGCTTAGAACTGGGTTTCCATCTGAGCTCTCGATATTCATGCAAGTGGTTCCCTTTTCTCCAAAGGTGTCTTTAATTTTCCTGTAGGTAGTATCTATCTTGCCCCTAGTGATACGCGCCTCTACATCCTTACATTTGTCCTCTAGCCATGCCTGCTTAGCCATTTTGCACTTCCTATCGATCTCATTTTTGAGACGTTTGTATTCCTTTTTGCCTGCTTCATTTACTGCATTTTTATATTTTCTCCTTTCATCAATTAAATTCAATATCTCTTCTGTTACCCAAGGATTTCTTTTAGCCCTCGTTTTTTTACTTTCTTGATCCTTGCTATCTTCACTATTTCATCTCTCAAAGCTACCCATTCTTCTTCTACTTTATTTCTTACCCCCATTCTTGCCAATCTTTCACTAATGCTCTCCCTGAAGCTCTCTACAACCTCTGGTCCTTTCAGTTTATCCAGGTCCCATCTCCTTAAATTCCCACCTTTTTGCAGTTTCGTCAGTTTTAATCTACAGTTCATACCCAACAGATTGTGGTCAGAGTCCACATCTGCCCCTGGAAATGTCTTACAAACCTGGTTCCTGAATCTCTGTCTTAACATTATATAATCTCTCTGATACCTTCCAGTATCTCCAGGCTTCTTCCATGTATACAACCTTCTTTCACGATTCTTGAACCAAGTATTAGCTATGATTAAGTTATGCCCTGTGCAAAATTCTACCAGGCGGCTTCATCTTTCATTCCTTACTCCCGTTCCATATTCACCTGCTACGTTTCCTTCTCTTCCTTTTCGTACTATCGAGCTCCAGTCACTCATGCCTATTAAATTTTCGTTTCTCTTCACTATCTGAATAATTTCTTTTATCTCATCATACATTTCATCAATCTCTTCGTCATTTGCGGAGCTAGTTGTCATATAAACTTGTAGTACTGTGGTAGGCGTGGGCTTCGTATCTATCTTGGCTACAATAAGGCGTTGTTCACTATTCCGTTTGTAGTAGCTTACCCGGATTCCTATTTTCGTATTCATTATTAAACCTACTGCTGCATACCCCTATTTGATTTTATATTTATAAGCCTGTATTCACTTGACCAGAAGTCTTGTTCCTCCTGCCACCGAACTTCAGTAATTCGCACTATATCTACTTTTAACCTACCCATTTCCCATTTCTAATTTTCTAACCTACCTGCCCGATTAAGGGATCGTCCGATCCGTAGAACGCCAGATTTCTTTCTCCTGATGACAACGTCTTCATGAGTAGTAGCGAAAACTTCGTCTTGTTGCAACAACACTGTGTTCTAGGCGGTGGAATTCCAACACCAGAAAAATCCTCTGTTCTAAGGAATAAAACATGTTGTCTACAGCACACTTGCACGTTGTGAACAGCACACGCTTACAGCAGAAAGACGACGTACAGAATGGCGCACCCACAGACTGCGTTGTCTTCTATATCTTTCACATCACTTGCAGCGCCATCTGTTGTTGAAAATTGTGACTACTGTCATTTCGAAAGTTTGTCCGTCTGAAAATGTACTGTTGTCCCAAGCATATTGCAACAAACGGTGTATTTCTATCGCTGCTCGTTTAGATTTAATTGCCATTTCAAATATACCGGTCATTTTTGAAACACCCTGTACATGCGTCAGGAACTAATGTTCTGACAGTGAGCCTATGACGCATGTCCTACCTGTTACATTGTTTCATCTAACTCACTCCCTTACCAAATTTCTAATTATAATGAAGAGGCTGCGACATGTGAACACTTTAGTTCGTCGCAGTTTATTTTGATTTAAATTCCAGCGCCACGGCCTTGCTTGTTCTGATTGCGCTCAGACAACAATTACACTTACTTGTGTGTCGCGAGCTTACATGAGTTTACCATCGCCGATTTGTTTACTGTAAGATCTCCTTTCAATTATGTACTTCCTCCCCTACCGCCCGATATGAAATTAATCCTGAACTTCACAATCATTATTGTGACGACGATCGCTTCTCTCATACGAGTCCTACCAGCTCTACACGCATGATGGCTCTGACTCATCCCTTCACGCCAAGCGATCTCCGGGCGCCAACTTTCACATTTAAGAACTACGGAGCATCCTCGATAGCGACACCGCTGCGCTGTCGCAAAGAAGCGTAAGATTCGACCCGTCAAGTACGAGATCGATACACTACTTGCCATTAAAATTGCTACACCACGAAGATGACGTGCTAGAGACGCGAAATTTAACCGACAGGAAGATGATGTTGTGATATGCAAACGATTGGCTTTTCAGAGCATTCACACAAGGCTGGCGCCGGTGGCGACACCTACAACGTGCTGATATGAGGAAAGTTTCCAACCGATTTCTCATACACAAACAGCAGTTGACCGGCGTTGCCTGGTGAAACATTGTTGTGATGCCACATGAAAGGAGGAGAAATGCGTACCATCACGTTTCCGACTTTGCTAAAGGTCGGATTGTAGCCTATCGCGATTGCGGTTTACGTATCGCGACATTGCTGCTCGCGTTGGTCGCCATCCAATGACTGTTAGCAGAATATGGAATCGGAGGGTTCAGGAGGGTAATACGGAACGCCATGCTGGATCCCAACGGCCTCGTATCACTAGCAGTCGAGATGACAGGTATCTTACCCGCATGGCTGTAACGGTTCGTGCAGCCTAGTCTCGATTCCTGAGTCAACAGATGGGGACGTTTGCAAGACAACAACCATCTGCACGAACAGTTCGACGACGTTTACAGCAGCACGGACTATCAGCTCGGAGACCGCGGCTGCGGTTACAGACAGGAGCGCCTGCGATGGTGTACTCGACGACGAACCTGGGTGCACAAATGACAAAACGTCATTTTTTCGGATGAATCCAGGTTCTGTTTCCAGCATCATGATGGTGGCATCCGTGTTTGGCGGCATCGCGGTGAACGCACATTGGAAGCGTGTATTCGCCATCGCCATACTGGCGTATCACCCTGCGTGGCGTGATGGTATGGGGGTGCCATCGGTTACACGTCTCACCTCTTGTTCGCACTGACGGCACTTTGAACAGTGGACGTTACATTTCAGATGTGTTACGACCCGTGGCTCTACCCTTCGATCCCTGCGAAACCATACATTTCAGCAGGATAATGCACGACCGCATGTTGCAGGTCCTGTACGGGGCTTTCTGTATACAGAAAATGTTCGACTGCTGCCCTGGCCAGCACGTTCTCCAGATCTCTCACCAATTGAAAATGCCTGGTCAACGGTGGCCGAACAACTGGCTCGTCGCAGTACACCAGTCTCTACTCTTGATGAACTGTGGTATCGTGTTCAAGCTGGATGGGCAGCTGTACCTGTACACGCCTTCCAAGCCTTGTTTGACTCAATGCCCAGGCGTATCAAGGCCGTTATTACGGCCAGAGGTGGTTTTTATGGGTACTGATTTCTCAGGATCTATGCACCCAAATTCCGTGAAAATGTAATCACATGTCAGTTCTAGTATAATATATTTGTCCAATGAATACCCGTTAATATCTGCATTTCCTCTTGGTGTAGAAATTTTAATGGCGAGTAGTGTTTTTCCATCTTTACAAGGACTGGTGAAAGTCCGACAAGTCCTCTCCATTATAACATAGTCTACATCTACATGAATACTCTGCAACTCACAATTAAGTGCGTGGTAGAGGGTTTATCGAACCACATTCAAGATATTTCTCTGCAGTTCCACTATCTAACAGCGGGCGAGAGAAACGAGCACTTGTGTCTTCCAATCTTTCTGTGCTAACTCTGATTTCTCTTGTTTTATTATGATGATCATCTCTCGCTACGTAGGTGGGAGCCAACAGAATACCATGTGTAGAAGTATGAAACCGGAATTTCCCTACAGACGGTGCTAGCCGTCGATGTAGGGCCCGTGAAACCGCGTCTGCAGCGCCATCTGCTTCCTGTTGCGGCTGACGACGAATGTCAACACGCAGTAACCCAAGATCCATACATCGGTATCTGTTAAAACGCGTAAACATGTCGAGTTTTTTGCCTACGAACTAAGAATTGCGGGCAGGATTGGTTTTTTGTTATCATTTGAAGAAAACTGATGCAGAATCGCATCGGATACTTGTCGAACCTTGTCAAAGCCGGCCGGAGTGGCCGAGCGGTTCTAGGCGCTACAATATGGAACCGCGCGACCGCTACGATCGCAGGTTCGAATCCTGCCTTGGGCATGGATGTGTGTGATGTCCTTAGGTTAGTTAGGTTTAAGTAGTTCTAAGTTCTAGGGGACTGATGACCTCAGAAGTTAAGTCCCAGTGCTCAGAGCCATTTGAACTCTTGTCAAAACACAGTGTTTCTAGTGGTTCAAAAAATTGAGAAGTGATGATTTTGACGTGAGAAACAACAAGCGCGGGAAACCAGCGAAAAAGTTAGAAGTCAACGAATTGTAGGCCGTATTGGATGAAGATGATACTCAATCTCAAAAAGAACTCGCAGAACACTTGAATGTGTCGCAGAAAGCCGTTTCTCTTCGGCTCAAAGTTATGGGAAGGATGCAGAAAGTGGGAAAATAGATTCCGTATGAACTGAATGAGAAAAGTGGAAATTTGTGGTAAGGTCTTATGGGACCAACTTCTGAGGTCATCGGTCCCTAAGCTTACGGACTACTTAATCTAACTTATGCTATGGACAACATACACACACATGCCCGAGGGAGGACTCGAACCTCTGCCGGGGGGGGGGGGGGGGGGAAATCACCAGATTTCTCCATTGAATAGTGGCAGATGACGAAAAATTTATATATTTTGAGAATCGTAAGCGTCGCAAATCGTTGGTGATTCCAGGCAAACTGTCGACATCCAGTGCAAGACCAAATCGCTTTGGAAAGAAGACAGTGCTCTGTGTTTGGTGGGATCAGAAGGGTATCATCTATTATGGGCTCCTGAAACCTGGTGGAACCGTTAACAGTGATCACTACCAACAGCAAGTGATCGATTTAAATCGAGCGTTACGTGAAAAGCGAAGGAATATGGAAAAAGGCAACACAAAGTCCCCCATTACGCACAGCAAAATGGGTTAGGGACACGATCGAGGCGTTCAGTTGGGAAATACTAGGGCATGAGGCTTACTATCCAGACTTGGCTCCTTCGGATTATCATCTATTTGCATCACTGGGAGCCGCTCTCGCCGAACAACAATTCGCATTAAAATGTACGAAAATGGCTCACCGACTGGTTCGGCATTCATAGCCTCCCGGACATATGGGAGAAATGTATAAATAGCAGTGGAGATTATTTTGAATAAAATATTTACCAGTTTCAAACAACAGACGTGTGATTATTGCAACCAAATTCCGAATTTATACTTCTACACCTTGTGTATTGACGTTCGCAGGAGGAAGTTGGTGATTGAAATTTGACGAGAAGATTCTGCCGCAACTATAAACGCTTTTGTTTTAAAGACTGCCACCCTAATTCACGCATCATGTCCGTTGCACTCGCTCCCCGTATCACGATAGTAAAAAACGAGCTGCCCTTCTTTGAACTTTTTCGATGTCGTCCGTCAGCCCCACCTGATGCCGGTCCCACACCGCACTGCAAGACTCCGGAAGTGGGCGGACAACTGTGGTGTAAGCAGTCTATTGGATATTTTGCGTTTTAAGTAATCTACCAATAATTCACAGACTTTGATTTTGCTTTGCATTGTCTATGTGATCATTCCAATTTATCTTATTCGTAGTTGTAATCCCTAAGTATGTAGTAGAGTTTACAACCTTTGGATTTGTGTCATTTATCGTGTAACCGAAATTTTGCGGATATCTTTTAGTAATCATGTGGATAACATCACACTTTTCATTGTCTAGAATTAACTGACACTTTTTGCACCACACAGATATATTGTCTAAATCATTTTGCAGTTGGTTTTGATTATCTGATGACTTTACAAGTCGGCAAATGACTCCAACATGTGAAAACAATCTAAGAGAGTCACTTACATTGTCTCCAATGTCGTTTACGTAGATCGGGAACAGCAAAGGGCCTATAGCACTTCCTTGGGGAACGCCAGATATTACTTCTGTTTTACTTTCCATCAGTAACTACGAACTGTGACCTAGCTGACAACTACTCACGAATCCAGTCGCACAATTGAGACGATACCCCATAGGCAGGCAATTTGATTAGAAGTCGCTTATGAGGAACGGTGGCGAAAAATCCCTCCAAATCTAAAAATACGGAATCAGTTTGACAACCCCTGTCGATAGCACTCATTACTTCGTGAGAACAGATAGCTACTTGTATTTTATAATAACGGTTTTTCCTGAATTCATAATGTTCGAACACAGAGTATGTTCCAAAATCCTACTGCAAATCGAAGTTAGCGATATGGGTCTGTAATTCAGCGGATTACTCGTGTTTCCTTTCTTAGACATTGGTGTAACTTGTACGAGTCTCCAGTCCTTAGATACAGATGTTTCGATGAGCGAGCGGTTGTATTTTCATTGTTAGATATGGAGCTGTTATATCAGCGTACCCTAAAAAGAACTAAGTGATTTGAGCTGCATTACTACACGTACTTGTAAGTTACGTTATCAGTTGTTCCAGATTCGAATTCTGGAATGTTTACTCCGTGCTCATTGGTGAACGAGTTTCAGAAAACAGTGTTCAGTAACTTTGCTTTAGGTCTGTGTTTTTTTAAAAAAAAGGTGGAGCCACTCCACGGCCACACCGGCATCATGGCGAACACATCGCAGGATGTGCGTAGTGCAATGTTTGGGTACGTTCGGTTACGGTTAACCATTAATTCAAGAAGAATATAATACTTCCAATTCCAAAGAACGGAGGTGTTGACAGGTGTGAAAATTACCGAACTATCAGTTTTATAAGTCACGGCTGCAAAATACTAACACGAATTGTTTACAGAAAGCGACTTCGAGGATGATCAGTTTGGATTAAGTAGAAGTGTTGGAACACGTACTGTACTGACCCTACGACTTATTTTAGCGTTTGTACACTTAGAGAAAGCTTTTAAAAATGTTGACTGGAATCTCTCATTCAAATTCTGAAGGTGGCACAGGTCAAATATAAAGAACGAAAGGCTATTTACAATTTGTACAGAAACCAGATGGCAGTTATAAGAGTCGAGGGTCATGAAAGGGAAGCAGTTTTTTAGACGGGAATGCGACAGGGTTGTAGCCTGTCCCCGATGTTATTCAATTTGTATATTGAGGAAGCAGAAAAGGAATAGGCATTAAAATCCATGGAGAAGAAATAAAAACTTTGAAGTTTACCTATGACACTTCAATTCTGTCAGAGACAGCAAGCCGGCCGAAGTGGCCGTGCGGTTCTAGGCGCTGCAGTCTGGAACCGCAAGACCGCTACGGTCGCAGGTTCGAATCCTGCCTCGGGCATGGATGTTTGTGATGTCCTTAGGTTAGTTAGGTTTAACTAGTTCTAAGTTCTAGGGGACTAATGACCTCAGCAGTTGAGTCCCATAGTGCTCAGAGCCATTTGAACCAGAGACAGCAAACGATCTGGAAGAGCAGTGTCTTGAAAGGAGGATATAAGATGAACATCAAGAAAAGGAAAAAGAGGATAATGGAATGGAGTCGAATTAAATTAGGTGATGCTGAGGGAATGAGATTAGCAAATGAGACACTTTACTGTTACAGATGAGTTTTTCTATTTGGGGAGCAAAATAACTGATGATGGTCGAAGCAGAGAGGATATAAAATGTAGACTGGCAATGGCAAGGAAAGCGTTTCTGAAGAAGAGAAATTTGTTAGCATCGACTATATATTTAAGTGTCAGGAAGTGTTTTCTGAAAGTATTCGTATGGTGTGTAGCCATGTATGGAAGTGAAACATGGTTTAGGCAGGAAGAGAATAGAAGCTTTCGAAGTGTATTGCTTGAGAAGAATGCTGAAGATTAGATGGGTAGATCACATAACTTATGAGAGGGTACTGAATAGAATTGGGGAGAAGAGGGATTTGTGGCACAAATTGACTAGAAGAAGGGGTCGCTTGGTAGGACATGTTCTGAGGCATCACAGGATCACAAATGTAGTACTGGAGGGAAGGGTAGAGGGTAAAAATCGTTGAGGGAGACCAAGAGATGAATACACTAAGCAGATTCAAAAGGATGTAGGTTGCAGTAAGTACTGGGAGATGAAGAAGCTTGCACAGGATAGAGCAGCATGGAGAGATGCATCAAACCAGTCTCAGGACCGGAGACAACAGCAACAAAAACAACAACTACCATGTTATCTTTATTGTTTGATCTTGCACATTTCGACACTTTTCATGCATTTTGAAGCATTATTCATGCATATTTTAAGATTTTTATGGTGCATATAATCCGTTCTCTATACATAACCATTGTTATCGCGCATTGAAGTTCATGTCACTGTCAGTTCTTTCTAGAATTTATGTGACAAAGTGAAAGCTTCGGAATGGTATGAATCTTCACAAATGAATGCTCGTCATCCGAAACGGGTCGTCAACAAACTGTAAGATGTAAGTGAGGCTGTATACTACACGCTGTCGGTCCGTGCCAAGCCGCAGTGGGTACTGTCTTGCCTGTATTGGCCGCGCGGTCTCAGGCGCCTTGCCACGGTTCGCACGACTTGCCCCGTCGGAGGTTCGAGTCCTCCCTCGCGCATGGGTGTGTGTCTTGTGCTTAGCGTAAGTTAGTTTACTTTAGATTAAGTAGTGTGTAAGCCTAGGGACCGATGACATCGGCAGTTTACCGCAAGTGTCCCAGTTTGCAGATTGTCTTGTGTGTTGACAGGAGGCCGGGTGACGACTGGCCCACGTACTCGTCGGACAGCCCGACCTACTACGTGTTCAACGCGGACACCAAGGGCACGGGCCGCGGGCCCAGGTCCAACGCGTGCGCCTTCTGGAACGAGTTCCTGCCCAAGATACGCAACCACCCAGGTGAGTCCGCGCACCCCACCGTACACTCACTGGCTGTGGGCGCTGCCGGGCTCACAGTACCCCAGACCAACACACCGGGAACCTGTTGCTTCCAGTACGCTAGAGAATGGTGACGTCACTTGTGAAATATTTTGATACGGAAAACAAACACTCTCTCCACTCAGTACGTTCCCCTCACTCAGCCACTGGGAAGAGTGTATCAGCGAAACGGTGGCAGTTTACTACGTGTTGCTGCAATGTACCCACGTATCGAACTGCTTTCTGTAAAAAAAGTTCTCACACCACGTCACTGATAGCGACATAGCTGTGCCTGTCGCATGAGAGACTCGTTTATAAATTAAAGTAAAGCAATTAAAACCCTCGGTCACAAAATTTAAGTCTTTTGACCAGGTTTCGACACTTCTATGAGTGCCTTCATCAGAAACTAAATATTCAAATTAAAATTGCTACACCAAGAAGAGATGCATATGATAAACGGGTATTCATTGGACAAATATATTATACTAGAACTGACATGCGACTACATTTTCACGCAATTTAGGGTCATAGATTCTGACAAATCAGTACCCAGAACAACCACCTCTGGCCGTAATAACGGCCTTGATACGCCTGGGCATTGAGTCAAACAGAGGTTGGATGGCGTGTACACGTTCACCTGCCCATGCAGCTTCAGCACGATACCACAGTTCGTCAAGAGTAGTGACTGGCGTATTGTGGCGAGCCAGTTGCTCGGTCACCATTGACAGGCGTTTTCAATTGGTGAGAGATCTGGAGAATGTACTGGCCAGGGCAGCAGTCGAACATTTTCTGCACCCAGAAAGGCCCGTACAGAACCTGCAACATGCGTTCGTGCATTATCCTGCTGAAATGTATGGTTTCGCAGGGATCGAATGAAGGGTAGAGCCACGGGTCGTAACACATCTGAAATGTAAGTGCCGTCAGTGCGAACAAGAGGTGACCGAGACGTGTAACCAATGGCACCCCATACCATCATGCCAGGTGATACGCCAGTATGGCGATGACGAATACACGCTTCCAACGTGCGTTCACCGCGATATTGCCAAACATTTATGCGACTATCATGATGCTGTAAACGGAACCTGGATCCATCCGAAAAAATGACGTTTTGCCAATCGTGCACCCAGGTTCGTCGTTTACACCATCGCAGGCGCTCCTGTCTGAGATGCAGCGTTAAGGGTAACCGCAGCCACGGCCTCCGAGCTTATAGTCCGTGCTGCTGCAAACATCGTCGAACTGTTCGTGCAGATGGTTGTTGTCTTGCAAACGTCCCCATCTGTTGACAACCGTGCGGATAAGGTGCCTGTCATCTCGACTGCTAGTGATACGAGGCCGATTCCATATTCTGCTACCACGCATTGGATCTCCACCAACGCGAGCAGCAATGTCGCGATACGATAAACCGCAATCGCGATAGGCCAAAATCCGACCTTTATCAGAGCCGGAAACGTGATGGTACCCATTTCTCCTCCTTTCAAGAGGCATCATAAGAACGTTTGACTAGGCAACGCCGGTCTCATACACAAATCGGTTGAAAATTTTCCTCATGTCAGCACGCTGTAGGTGCCACCGGCGCAAACCTTATGTGAATGCTCTGAAAATAGCTAATCATTTGCATATCACAGCATATTCTTCCTGTCGGTTAAATTTCCCAACTGTAGCACGTCATCTTCGTGGTGTAGCAATTTTAATGGCCTGTAGTGTATTAGTCGAATCCATGCCACGTCGTGTTGCGGCACTTCTGCGTGTTCCCGGGGCTCCTACATGAGACAGGTGTACCAGTTTGTTTTGCTCTTCAGTGCATAAATCGTAAATAAAAATACGAGGCGTGGCAATGAAGAAACCGGACTCACGCTCTAATTCTTTATTCAAAAAACTTTCACAGCTAAAATGTTGTCTCCTTCAGTGCAGTCCCCTCCTCGATTCCAACACCGCTTCGTGCTAATTTTCCACAGTTGGTAGCAGTGCTGCAATTATTTTTCGGCTATGCTGTTGAGGAGGCTCGTTGCTTTTTCCTTCAGTGCATCTACCGACTCGAACCTGGTTCGTTTGAACGCAGACTTCAGTTATGGGAAAAGAAAGAGGACGCATAGTGCTCGGTCAGATGAATACGGTGGATGGTCCATCACTGGAATGTTGTTTATTACAAAAAACGTTTCCACAGACAACGCTTTATAGGCTAGCGCGTTGTCAAATGGTTCAAATGGCTCTGAGCACTACGGGAGTTGACATCTGAGGTCATCAGTCCCCTAGAACTTAGAACTACTTAAACCTAACTAACCTAAGGACATCACACACATCCATGCCCGAGGCAGGATTCGAACCTGCGACCGTAGCGGCCGCGCGGTTCCAGACTGTAGCGCCTAGAACCGCTGGGCCACACCGGCCGGCAGCGCGTTGTCCTCAAGAAATATCAGCGAGCGATTTTCCACATATGTGGTCTCTTCGTCGCACACGTTCACGCTGGGTCTTCTGAACAGTTACGTAATAAGCTTGATTGACAATCAAACCATCAGGAACACCGTCAATGTAGATAACTCGTCGGATGCTGAAGAAAACCTTCATTACTGCTCTGCATTCTGATTTGCTCTTGCGGGCTCTCTTTTTGGTAGGAGTCTCAGGACTCTTCCAACGCATGGATTGTCGCTTAGTATTGGAAGATATCGGAACATCCACGTTTTATCACATGTAATTACTCTGCTGAGGTACTCAGGGTCATTGTAAATGTTTTCAAGGGTGTCACCATTCGATGTTTGCTTTTGCTCGGTTTTGAGGATTCTTGGCACCACTTTAGCACAAACCATTCTCATGCCCAGATCATCGTGCAAAATCTGTGTAACGGTTTCCTTATTAATGCAGGCAAGTTCCGAAATTTGCTGGAATGTTGAGGTGGCGATGTTCTCGAACAATTCTGCAGACCTTCCTCCACACTCTCTTCAGTTTTCAAAGTGGAAGGACAGACCGGACCGATATAGGACTGCCTTCGACGTCTTCCCCACCGTCTTTGAATCGTGTAACCCACTCGTAAACTTACGTACGACATAGACACCGATCTCCATAAAATTGGGTACATTTACTATTTCGTGTGGATATTTCCTTGAATGAATATAAGTTTCCAGTTCTTCGAGTGTGTTCGTAGTAAGTCCCTTCGGTATTTTGTGTAATATTGCAATTTTCTCCGCTTTGTAGTGTTGAGTTTTCAAGCGCAAATAGTAGCTTGACGGATTACCATCACTGTCTCTAGTATGTTCTTTAAATCTGGTGTAAAAATTTCGTCCGCTTTTTCCAATATAAAAATTGTTGCAACTGCCACAGTTGATTTTGTATATTCCAGAAGTGGCATATTCTAAGATTTTGGTTGTGCTTGAACGTCATTTCGTTATAAGATTTTTGTTTGTACGGAAAGCCTTTTGTACGTGTGTGAATTTAAGTAGTAGATTTATCTTATTTGATATTCGTTCTACGTAAATTGTAGGTATGTAGGTTATCTATGTTTTGTAAAGATTTCTCTGGTAAGATGTATGTCATTATGTATCGTGATGGTTTTTTGATTTGCGTGTTTTTTTATGCAATTTTGTTACGATATCTGGATCAAAATCGTTTGTGTAGGCTACGTAACGGAATGTTTTCAGTTCGTTTTGTATACCTGGTTGTTCTACAGGTAATTTGATTACTCTATTAATCATAGAACAACCCACATACTTTCAACTTACGTACCACAAATATCAAATAAGATAAATGCACTACGTACATCCACACACATTCAGCACTCTCCCCGTGCAAACAACGGTCACACACAACCAGAATCTCAGAATGTGCCACTTCTGGAGTATACAAAATCAACTGTGGCAATTTGAACAATTTCTATATTGGCCAAACCGGAGGATATTTTAACACCAGATTTAAAGATCACACTAGAGACAGTGATACAAACCGTCAAACTACTATTTACCCCTGAAAACTCAACACCACAAAGTGGAGAAAATTGAGACTGCGTTGGAAATATTATACGAAATACCGAAAGGACTTACTATGAACATCCTCGAAGAACTGGAAATTTATATGCATACAAGGAAATATCCACACGAAATTGTAAATGAACACACAGATTTTAAACATAAATACACTTCTGGAAGTGGAAAAAAGAACACATTGACACCGGTGTGTCAGACCCACCATACTTGCTCCGGACACTGCGAGAGGGCTGTACAAGCAATGATCACACGCACGGCACAGCGGACACACCAGGAACCGCGGTGTTGGCCGTCGAATGGCGCTAGCTGCGCAGCATTTGTGCACCGCCGCCGTCAGTGTCAGCCAGTTTGCCGTGGCATACGGAGCTCCATCGCAGTCTTTAACACTGGTAGCATGCCGCGACAGCGTGGACGTGAACCGTATTTGCAGTTGACGGACTTTGAGCGAGGGCGTATAGTGGGCATGCGGGAGGCCGGGTGGACGTACCGCCGAATTGCTCAACACGTGGGGCATGAGGTCTCCACAGTACATCGATGTTGTCGCCAGTGGTCGGCGGAAGGTGCACGTGCCCGTCGACCTGGGACCGGACCGCAGCGACGCACGGATGCACGCCAAGACCGTAGGATCCTACGCAGTGCCGTAGGGGACCGCACCGCCACTTCCCAGCAAATTAGGGACACTGTTGCTCCTGGGGTATCGGCGAGGACCATTCACAACCGTCTCCATGAAGCTGGGCTACGGTCCCGCACACCGTTAGGCCGTCTTCCGCTCACGCCCCAACATCGTGCAGCCCGCCTCCAGTGGTGTCGCGACAGGCGTGAATGGAGGGACGAATGGAGACGTGTCGTTTTCAGCGATGAGAGTCGCTTCTGCCTTGGTGCCAATGATGGTCGTATGCGTGTTTGGCGCCGTGCAGGTGAGCGCCACAATCAGGACTGCATACGACCGAGGCACACAGGGCCAACAGCCGGCATCATGGTGTGGGGAGCGATCTCCTACACTGGCCGTACACCACTGGTGATCGTCGAGGGGACACTGAATAGTGCACGGTACATCCAAACCGTCATCGAACCCATCGTTCTACCATTCCTAGACCGGCAAGGGAACTTGCTGTTCCAACAGGACAATGCACGTCCGCATGTATCCCGTGCCACCCAACGTGCTCTAGAAGGTGTAAGTCAACTACCCTGGCCAGCAAGATCTCCGGATCTCTCCCCCATTGAGCATGTTTGGGACTGGATGAAGCGTCGTCTCACGCGGTCTGCACGTCCAGCACGAACGCTAGTCCAACTGAGGCGCCAGGTGGAAATGGCATGGCAAGCCGTTCCACAGGACTACATCCAGCATCTGTACGATCGTCTCCATGGGAGAATAGCAGCCTGCATTGCTGCGAAAGGTGGATATACACTGTACTAGTGCCGACATTGTGCATGCTCTGTTGCCTGTGTCTATGTGCCTGTGGATCTGTCAGTGTGATCATGTGATGTATCTGACACCAGGAATGTGTCAATAAAGTTTCCCCTTCCTGGGACAATGAATTCACGGTGTTCTTATTTCAATTTCCAGGAGTGTAGTATCTAGAAAACTTTATTGAGGTAATAGAAGACGAAAAGACATGTTGTTGTTGTGGTCTTCAGTCCTGAGACTGGTTAGATGCAGCTCTCCATGCTACTCTATCCTGTGCAAGTTTCTTCATCTCCCAGTACCTACTGCAGCCTACATCCTTCTGAATCTGCTTAGTGTATTCATCTCTTGGTCTCCCTCTACGATTTTTACCTTCCACGCTGCCCTCCAATGCTAAATTTGAGATCCCCTGATGCCTCAGAACATGTCCTACCAACCGATCCCTTCTTCTAGTCAAGTTGTGCCACAAGCACCTCTTCTCCCCAATTCTATTCAATACCTCCTCATTAGTTATGTGATCTACCCACCCAATTTTCAGCATTCTTCTGTAGCACCACATTTCGAAAGCTTCTATTCTCCTCTTGTCTAAACTATTTATCGTCCACGTTTCAGTTCCATACATGTCTACACTCCATACAAATACTTTCAGAAACAACTTCCTGACATTTAAATCTATATTCGATGTTAACAAATTTCTCGTCTTCAGAAATGCTTTCCTTGCCATTGCCAGTCTACATTTTTTATCCTCTCTACTTCGACCATCATCAGTTATTTTGCTCCCCAAATAGCAAAACTCCTTTACTACTTTAAGTGTCTCATTTCCTAATCTAATTCCCTCAGCATCACCCAACTTAATTCGACTACATTCCATTATCCTTGTTTTGCTTTTGTTGATGTTCATCTTATACCCTCTTTTCAAGACACTGTCCATTCCGTTCAACTGCTCTTCCAAGTCCTTTGCTGTCTCTGACAGAATTACAATGTCATCGGCGAACCTCAAAGTTTTTATTTCTTCTCCATGGATTTTAATACCTACTCCGAACTTTTCTGTTCCCTTTATTGCTTGCTCAATATACAGATTGAATAACATCGGGGATAGGCTACAAACGAAAAGACATAATAAAATGGTAAACAAGACTTACTCGATCCATAAACTTGTTTCAACAAATCGTAGGTTTCTGTGGCGGATTTCCTGTTTTGTGAGGAATTTGATGTTAACACGTAGTTCCACTTCAAAGCGTAGCTTAATTCCAGCGCAGCTCAGACTGACGGCTGGCCTTTAAGAAGGCCCACAGCCAGACTAACCATCACAGCGGCGTGAGATTTTGCACGCGTGTCAGGGAGAATCCTCAGGTTCTTTCCCCTCTCTCGTCTTTGTCATCGACGAATCTGGAAATTCGCACAACAACCAGTCCGGTTTCTTTATTACCACACCTCGTACACATGATCATTTATGCTATTACCACCGGGACATACAGCTCCTACATAAAAATACTAGTGTGACACAAGGATATTCATAACTACCTTCAGGATTCCATAAGACGGCTGCCCGAAAAAACTGCAAGACATACAGAGAAAACACACCCCAATGGACAGAGCATCACTGCAAGTTTAGATTTGTAATGCGTCCTATGGCGTAGTTGCTGAGCTTACCACTTGGGGGGCAGGCGTGTAAGAACATGTTGACAAATCACGCCGTCTGTGTTCTCGAATCCAATTAATCTGAGCCCGATGACAGACAACCCAGTGAACAGATTTGGAAAACGAACTGCTGTCGCGTCTCACGACAGTTCGTGGCAATGACACCCACGCACGCATTGACGTTTCCTGCATCACGAACAGAGGTCGCATTGAACACTTGTTATTAGATTAGATTAGATTTATTTTCATTCCAATTGATCCATAGTGAGGAGGTCCTCCAGGATGTGGAACATGTCAGAAAAACAATACATGACAAATATTTACAACTAAAACAAATAAGCTAATGTACCATTCCACAGGTCCCAAGTGGAATGATCGTCATTTTTTAATGAACACTGAGAGTAATTTTACAAATACTAATGCACTGAATTTAAAATAAAAATGTATTTTATTTATTTATAAGTTAATAAACATGTAATACAACTACTATAATACTTATTTACAATGAACACATTACTGCACTGAAATGGTGCAGAAATTAGATTATACTTACACACACACACACACACACACACACACACACACACACACACACACAAATTTTCAGTGAACACATTACTGCAGTGAAATTGTGCAGAAGTTATGTTGTACTTATATACAAATCAATTGGTTTTACTTAGAAATTCATCAATGGAGTAGAAGGAGTTGGCCACCAATAAATCCTTTAGGCTTCTCTTAAACTGAATTTCATTGGTTGTTAAGCTTTTTATGGCTGCTGGCAAGTTATTGAAAATGTGTGTTCCTGAATAATGCACACATTTTTGTACAAGACTAAGTGACTTTAAAACCTTGTGAAGATTATTCTTATTTCTAGTATTGATTCCATGAATTGAGCTGTTCGTTTGAAAAAGTGATATATTTTTAATGACAAATTTCATTAAGGAATAAATATATTGGGAAGCTGTAGTTAGTATCCCTAGTTCCCTAAACAGGCTTCTGCAGGATGTTCTTGAGTTCACACCACATATAATTCTTACTGCACGTTTTTGTGCCCGGAAAACTTTAGCGTGGCTTGATGAATTACCCCAAAAAATAATCCCATATGACATTATGGAATGAAAGTAAGCATAGTATGCCAGCTTTTTCATTTTTATATCCCCTATGTCTGACAAAATTCGCAATGCAAACAGAGATTTGCTAAGACGCTTCAGCAGTTCTGTGGTGTGCTCCTCCCAGTTGAATTTATTATCAAGCTGTAATCCCAAGAATTTAACACTGTCCACTTCTTCTATCTTCTTGTCTTCGTATGTTAGACATATACTCTTGGGACACCCCTTACAAGTTCTGAACTGCATGTAGTGTGTTTTTTCAAAGTTTAGTGACAAAGAATTGGCTAGGAACCAGTGATTAATGTCCACAAATATTTCATTGGCTGATCTTTCTAAGACTACACTTGATTTGCTATTTATTGCAATGTTTGTATCATCGGCAAACAAAACAAACTTGGCATCTGTTAATGTTACTGATGAAAGGTCATTGATATACACAAGGAAAAGTAAGGGCTCCAAAATGGAACCTTGTGGGACCCCACATGTAATTAGTTCCCAGTTGGATGATGCCTGATAGCTTGATACATGTCTCTTTCCTAATAACACCCTTTGTTTCCTGCCAGAGATATAAGATTTGAACCATTTTGCAGCATTTCCTGTTACACTATAATATTCTAATTTACTTAAAAGGATATTGTGATTTACACAGTCAAATGCCTTTGACAGATCACAAAATATACCAGTTGCCTGCAATTTTTTGTCTAATGAATTAAGCACATTTTCACTGTAAGTGAAGATAGCCTTCTCAATATCAGAACCTTTTAGAAATCCAAACTGTGACTTTGACAGTATGTTATTTGAGATAAGATGGTTATAAAGACGACTGTACATTACTTTTTCGAAAATTTTTGAGAATGCTGGTAACAGTGAAATTGGACGGAAATTTGATGCTATTTCTTTATCTCCCTTCTTGAACAGTGGCTTAACTTCAGCATATTTCAGCCATTCAGGAAATATTCCACTGATAAACGACTGGTTACACAGATAGCTTAATATGTTACTTAGCTCAGAATCACATTCTTTAATTAACTTTGTTGATATTTCATCATAGCCACTAGATGTTTTTGATTTTAAAGATTTTATGATGGACATTATTTCTGTTGGGGTAGTGAGGGTCAAATTCATATTATGGAAGTTACTTGAAATGTCTGGTCTAAGGTAATCCATAGCAGCATCTACCGAACCTGACAACCCCATCTTTTCAGTAACAGTTATAAAATGTTTGTTAAAAAGTTCTGCAACACTATACACATCTGTCACCAATGTATCATTTACTCTTAATGCTATTTGTTCCTCTTCATGTCTGGTTCTACCAGTCTCCTCCTTCACTATATCCCATATTGTCTTTATTTTGTTATCTGATATGACTATCTTTTCCTTGTAATATATTTGCTTTGACATCTGTATTACAATCTTTAATATTTTGCAGTATTTCTTATAATGTGCTATAGCATCAACATTGGAAATGTTTCGGATTGACAGATACAGTTTTCTTTTTGTTTTACAACATACCCCTATTCCTCGAGTAATCCATGGCTTCTTTGTAGACTTTCCTCTAACCTTGGTAAGTTTTGGGGGAAAGCAGTGTTCAAATAAGGTAAGCACTTTATTAGCAAAAATGTTATATTTTTCATTCATGCCATGAGCACTGTAAACATCAGTCCAGTGAATGTCTTTGAGGAGTGTCCTAAAATAACCAATTTTTGCCTTACTGATTACCCTATTGAGCTCAGATTTAACAGATTTTATATCCTGTTCAATATTAACATTTAACAGAAGGAACTGCATGTCATGGTCTGAGAGGCCATTGACTATTGGTTTTGTATTATAATTTTGTTCATTGGACTTTTCTATAAAGATATTATCAATGGCTGTTTGTGAGCAAGTGGCTATCCTAGTGGGGAACTTTACTGTGGGAATTAAGTTGAATGATAGTGTTACTAACTCAAATAAGTTCTTATTGGGAGAGTCTTTAAGGAAATCTACATTGAAATCACCAGAAACCACTATTTCTTTGTTTTTGGTTGTTAAATGGGCCAATACAGCTTCAAGGTGGTTTACAAACAGATTAATGTTACCTGCAGGTGCTCGATATACACTTAATATTATGAAAGATTTTTTGTGAAAATCTAATTCTGTTGCACATGCTTCCATATGCTGTTCTAGGCAAAATTTATGAATGTCTATGTTCTTAAATTTATGACAGTTCCTGATGAATGTGGCAACTCCTCCTTTCTCCATTTCTGATCTACAAAAGTGAGATGCTAACCTAAACCCTGTAACACTTAAAAGTTCTATACCAGTGGTCACATGATGTTCAGAGAGGCAGATTATGTCAGCTGGGTTTGAAGACTCTAATTCATCTATGCAGATAGTTAATTCATTAATTTTATTTCTCAGTCCTCGAATATTTTGATGCAATAAAGATAGCTGACATTTCACATTGACTGAGTTAAAATTGGGTGGAGTTAAAATATCTGCTGACAGTTTAAAATTCTTAACCAATGGCTGTTTATGCTGATGTAATAAGCTGGAATTATGTTTTTTGATTTCTTTCTCAAACTGAAGGTTTGTCTCAGTTCTAACCTCTCTTAAAATTTGCTTTCTTTCTGTCCTCCCTACCCTAAAAAAGGGTCTTTTCTGAATCCTATAACCACTGGTATTTTACCACTCATGAAAGTGCCTCCCCCCTTTAACTTTCCTGCTATTTCCCCAGCCAATTTACCCTTCCCCTTCCTGTTGAGGTGAAGGCCATGCCTAGTATAATCCCACCTACTGAGATAATCAACATGAACCACACCAATGTGTGACCCCGCACCCGACATGAACAGCCATTCCAGCTCCAAATTAACTCTCTTGACAGAAGAGTTCAAATGAGGTCGGTCATGGCGCCCGAGAACAGATACAAACACTAGTATGCTTCGATGCTGATGCAATCTTCACCAGATCACACTCTATACTGTACCCAGGATCTCTGTCAATACTGTTACCTGCCCCACCCACTATAACCACGGTGTCTTCCTTAGTGAAATCTTTGCAAAGTGATCCTAAATCCTCTGTCACCTGCTCCAGACCAGCACTAGGTTTAAAAAAATTGGTGACCTGGTATTCTGACCCTAGTTCATCCTGCAAGAGTTGGCCAACACCTCTTCCATGGGAACTACCTAACAACAACACTTTCTTTCTCTTTACTGATTTCCCTACATTCTTACTTTTCAATTTGCTGCTGAAAGTTTGTTGTGCCCTGTCTACACCTGCAACTGCTTGAGGCTCACCAGCTTCTAACTGAAGCAACAGGTCAAATCTATTTTCCACATTCACCATAAAGCTGTCAGACAAAGCTCTAGGCCTGTTCCTCCTGTTGCCTGTTGCCACTTCCCACCTCTCTTTACCCTTCTCCCTTCTTAACCTGTCAAGATCTCCCCTGGCCTTGTCTATCTCAGCCTGAAGGGCAGCAATTTTCCCCTCCTGTTCCAGTATCTTCCTATCTCTACTACAAATCCTACAAAACCACTGATGAGTCTCATTTACTTCCCCTATTCCCACGCCACTACAGTCACCCACATGGAAAAAACTACAGCAGAGTAAAGAGTTGGAGAGTTGCTCTGTCCACTGATGCCTGCCTGTTTCCTTCGTATTCCTACCTCTGACTATGATTTTAATTAAGATAATCATACATTAATGTCTTCCAGCGTGAAATAAATTGATGCTTTAAAAGATTTATAGTTACCTCATCAGAGGATGCTGAGTTACATTGACAGGTAAGTATGTTAATGAATTTGTAGTTAGTGTAACAGAAAATATTGAGGTAGGTTAACAGGTTAACAGGCTACTACTATGCCATAACCTCTAAGATGGATGCATTTCGTGTAGTGAAATTATTTTTATCAAAGCAATTACAGTATAAAGAAGCAGAGCAGTGTTACCCTCTGAGACGAATTTCGTTATGTTGACCATGTTGTACCTAAAGGAATTGAAAGTCAGAATTACGTAACTATTTAAACAGTAACAAACAATAATTTACCTATCTACAGCGTCCAAATGATAATAAATAAAACGGTCGCCAGCCTAATTAGGCGTGAGAATGATTAACATTCTTGTTCAAGAAAATAGTTATGAGTAACTTAAACGGACAAACACAACCTATACTTTGCCACACGCGAGTGCAATGAACTCTGACACCTGCGTATGTTAACGTTAAGGTTGGAACCAACAGCTACAGCAGAACGAACTATTTGCATAATTATAACAGATAGCGAAACACACTATTACCTTGAAGTCGTACTCAAACTGAATGGTCTTAATAATGTTACTATTAATATTCATTGCAGGATAGTAAATTAGACATAGCCTCAATATTACTTTTCAAACATATTCCTTTCTGGCATGAAATATGGATATGGTTCAGAGCAAAATTATTGTGCATTAAATCTCTCAATACTCAGAATGAAAATTAAATGGAGTTCACTAACAGTTTACTTCTCACTGAATTTTGAATAAAAAAAAATTTACTGTTTTAATAGATAGTGGTCTTTTTATTAACTGTTATTTATAGTGAGCATAAAGGATAAACTTTGGATCCTATTACACTATTAATATGCACTTTCAGTACACAAGAGGAACCCAATATTGTACAGGATTTGACTTTAACAGCAAGAGTAATTAAAACTTTCTGTAATTAAATAACTTTGTGCATTTGAACTACTTTCAATGGATGGGGGCCCTTAATCTTGAGCACTGTAGCAGATCAAACTAAACACACTTTCAATACACTAGAAAAACAAGTACATAGCAAGTATGAACATATAACTCTCAACAGTTGCAGTTTAGAACTTTTACTGCAGTGAAACACAAATTTGAGATATTTGTAAAATCCTTTCAACAAACAATATTAATTTTACCACACTCTAATACCATATTGTTTGTAATATGCTTTCAATGAAGGACACTCGGTAAACACTTTATCGTGGGAGGGACCCTAAGTGGATGTCTGTACATTACTGTAGTGTTCCATTACAGTGATTGCGCAATGTGGTGGCGATTGCATGTTGGTAGGTGGATTTGCAGGTAGAATTGCTGGACTCTGTCATTTCTTGGTGGCGATGATAGATACCAATTCCAGAATAGTTCCAGCTGTTTATCCATCCATCTGAGGCACTGGAAAGCGTCAGGAAAAGCCTGTCTCGGAACCAGCACAATACACAACTTTTACATGAGCAGTTGATAGTTCGGTAGCTCGTTCTACCTAGGCCAACCACAATTTGCGCGCACTACACAGTTCCGTTCCTGAGGGGAACCTCAACACCTTTTACATACAAAATAACTAGTAACCCTAAGTGAAGGTCAACAGTTTACATAACAGCAACCAAACATATTAAATAAAACAGAACCTTTGGACATATTGACATTTCTATAAAAAATTATTTAAATATTATTATTCAACCTCAAAGATAACCAGAGAGATTATATGAGAAAGACAAAACATCATTTGCTCATATTGTGCATATTACAGAGATTATCCTTCATTATAGTATCGAATTAATCATACACTAATTACAGAAGTTCAACAATGGGGTGTAGAACATCAAATAAAACAAAAGGCAAAATAAATCAGTAGAGCATTACAGCTATGGTGTTACAAACTGTAAGTTGCGAGTTGTACTGTCCTCTCATCAGAGGATGCCGGGTTGTATTACCAGGATATACTTGCGGTGGTATGTCACATCAGTTGCAGTGTTAAAGTGCCTTGAGATGAAGGCGTTGTTGCTTCTAAATCTATAGCAAATTAATGAAAACAGTAAGTACGGCTGAGTGGAAGAAAAGCAGATAGAGCATTAGCCTATGTTCTCCATAACAGCAAACAGCATGTCCTAAAGATTTACACAATGAGGGACCTAAAGCTTATCACTTTGAAGTGGGGAACCAGTGATTGATAGTTAATATGTATCTACAAGTGATTGTTTATTCCATATCAATGTGTGTTTAAATATACCTGATTACTAGTTTCAGCCGTTATGGACCATCTTCAGATTTTATCAGCTTAGGTACACAGCAACACATAAGCTTAGGCGCCATGTGTGGCTACCTCAAAATGACTGAAAATCTCCGTTGTATCTTTACGCAGCTCTACTTTTCCTTTATTAAACAACCGATGTTTGGCATTTTAGGACTATATTCAAATTATATAAGCAGGAAGTAGCCGAGAAGCATGCATAAAATTGTTATAGGAAAGGTGAACCGACCCATGGTGTGGAGCATGTGTCATTAATAGTAGCTACAACTGACACAGGAGAAAATACACCATGATAGAAGCGAAAACGCTTAAGTAAATGTGGGTCTCAGAATGAGTCATTCGTGATATAGCTGCGAATGAGTTCAGTATGAAATATTGTCCTAGACAGTACTAATGAATTTACGGTGAAAGCCTGTGCCATCTGAATTATTAATTTTCGACCATTGGTTATCTGTAAATATTCAGCTCAGAATCCTGCTTTGCTTTAACATAAAAGGTCTGTGACACCCTCCATATGAAGACTATTGACAGTCTATGCGCCTTTCCTTCCACACAAGTCTCCATGGCAGAATTAAAATCTGTAATAGCTATGCATAATGGCATTTCGTATTCACTGACTCGCCTAGTTGCTTTCAACAGGGCATGTGTACATGTTGAATTGTACTATAACCACTATTGAACCCAGCTTGTTCTAAGGATAGCACTGAAGCGCTTTGTCAAGACTTAAGTAAACACTTTGTAGGTTACAGGGAGTAAACGATGCAGCGGAAAGTCTTCAAACCGTGAATACTTCCCTTTGTGTCTCGAAGGGCTACCTTTATCGTTCCAGGAAACGCGAAAGGCGCCCTTTTGTATACGAACACTAAAAATTGTAGCCAGATATTTTTCTATTTCTTCACTACTAAGATTAAGTATTTCACGACTCGCTGCTTTGGTATTGCACATTTCATTTGCAGCTTTTCTTATTTCTTTTGTGAGGAATTCTGCAACTTTACCTTTTTTTTTGCATAAGGTGCATTTGCAGAAGGAACCGTTTGTGTGATTGGAAATGGCAAAAAATACCAACACCGTCTTTGCGACAATTTATTGTCGATATTGATGTTTTAAACTGCAGTAGAATTTCGCTAACGGCATTAATTTAAATTTTCTTCTTATGATTACTCAAACGTCAGTTCAATAAAAGTTCCTTATTTTTCTGCTGATATTGTTGAAGGTCGTACATTAACAGTAAATGTGTTTCTAATCCATATTTATCTTGATGTTTAAGCCAATGTTCATTTAGAGAATGCTGTTTAAACATGATTCACATTAGGTTTTCTCAGATGTATTAATTTTTATTGATGGTCAAAATGTCTGTTTCTTTACAGTGTCTGTATCTTCATATTACATGCATGCATCTCTGTTGGGACAGACAGTGTTCTGACAATTACTGCTGTGGTAAATATTACGAAATGGATTCACATTTTGCGAATCAGCAGCTGTTTGCGATATATGAAAATTTGCGCCAGATCGAGAGGTGAATCCGGATTTCCCGCCTATCGCGAGTACAGAGGTGTGAAAAGTACACATTTTACAGTTTAAAAACATTTATTCACCAAATGAGAATACTTAGTACTTTGTGTGGATGCCTTTATTCTTAATGAGCAGTTCCACACGTCTTGGCATTGTTTTTATGGGTCTTGAGCATGAATTTTTGACAACTTTATCATGATTCCATATTTGGATCAGTTTCTTGATGAATTGCAACCTCACTGTAATGTTGATCTACCTCAACTTCCACTTAACAATTGCCCACAAATTCTCTATAGGGTTCATGTCTGGACTATTCCAGGCCATGGTAAAGTTTCTACATTGTTTTTGGCTAAGAACTGTGAAACTGACTTAGTTTTATGGCAATATGCACCATCGTGCATAAACACAAAGTCGCCTCTTTTCCAGAAGTTTTCTATGCTGAATTTGATTCATAATGCCTTCCACAATGTAATGATGGCGGTACCCTTTGCTGACATGACACTCCATACCATAACAGACGAGGGATGTTTTACGGTTTGCGCTATCCAAAACTCAGAAAACTCTTCTTCAACCGTTCTTCGGACATACTGGCTACTTTCTTGACGTATGGGGAATATAGACTCGTTAGTAAAGCAGACGTGAAAGAAAAAAAGAAGTTTAATCACAAAAAAATCCATGATGTCAGATTTTATATGCTCATATGAACAGAAGAAAAGAAGACAATTTTTCAATGTCTTTTTTTTATATTTTGTTGAAAACAAATAGTCATCGTTCAAAAGGAATATTCACATACGAATTCGCAGTTGGTTTAAATAAAGTTTATTTACCTTGCTGCAATTCTCTGCAAACCTATTTCTAGCCTTATGAGCCCATCTAAGTCTCTTTGCACTCATTTTAGGGGTAAGTTTAGAAGACTGTGGAGGTACGAACACCGACTCCAAAGTTCTCCAGAGCCTTCTTCAGATCTTGACTGGTAGCTCTGCTGTTGTTTTTCGCCATATGGACGAGTTTGCGTTGAGTTCTAGGGGAGAGTTTTCTCTTCTGTCCACATTTCCCTCGACGTGAAGGACTGAAATTAAGGCAATCTTTGACTGCCTGACAAATTCGAATAATAGATTTTTGTGAAATTTATAACCTGTTTGCTATTTTCCACTGTGAATACCGTTTTTCTTCGAGTAACACTTTTATTGTTTCAAGTTTTCTTGGCGACAGATCATTTTTCCGACCCACATCAACAAATATCTGATGAACAAAAGAATTATTGATAATAACGAAAATATATCTATTTAATGGGTAAAATGCAAGTAGAGATACTCATAAATTGTTGTTTTATGATGCATTAAACATAAGACGCGCCTTAAGTAAGTCTCAGGTGAATTAAACTGTCTACCAAACAGCTGCAACCATGCAATCTCTGCTTCAACAGTAACAGTTAATTGCTCAGGGAGTGCTGTCAACATTGTTGTTGCCACAGTACTGCCAATAGCAAAGGTAAATGTTGTCATATATTTGTAGTCTAGTGAAAATGCCGATATGACATAGCTGAATAATTCCAGAGTCAGAGAAAATGGAAAATATCCAACTTTTCGTTTTGAGTCTAATGATTTTCACACCTTTGTAGTTACTTTAACCACTTAGGCTATACGAACAGCCTCCAGGACCGATCCAAACTTCCATATGTAAGAATCTGCGTAAGTGGGAAATCCAGGCTCGATTCCCAGCCCAGCATAATTTCTCCGTGGCCGAACGGTTCTAGGCGCTTCAGTCCGGAACCGCGCTGCTGCTACGGTCGCAGGTTCGAATCCTTCCTTGGGCATGGCTGTGTGTGATGTCCTTAGGTTAGTTAGGTTTAAGTAGTTCTAAGTTCTAGGGGACTGATGACCTCAGAAGTTGAGTCCCATAGTGCTCAGAGCCATTTGAACCATAATTTTTTCCTGTGTTCTAAACAGCTGCCGTCAATCCAGACTCGGAAAATGCCAATCCATGTCGTAGTATTTACCTTATTTAAGTTACTTTCTTGAATGTTACGAAAAATGGCATGTATGTTTTGTGGAACCTCACAATGAAGTCCGGGAAACTCTAGGCTCTGCAGGACACAGTTTTAGGTGGTTTCATATGATGTCCAGCTCACTTTTAAGCGTGTTTACCTTTATCCGCTAAACGCTAACTGCCCGCTTTTTTTCAGATCTGCAGCGAGGGTGCAGTGGAACACTGACTAACGTCTCTGGAGACGCCAGCGCCAGCGTCCCGCTGTGGCCACTTCTGGCACTGCTGACACCTCTGTCCCTCGGAGCTGCAGCGCTCCCTGGCACGGTCTAAATATGGCGGCCGTCGACCGCCTTCGACGCCGGTGTTGTCAGCACCCTGCGAAATTAGAAAAGATTAGAATAACGACGACTATTTACAGTATATAAAGGAGGTGAAGGAAGTGTTGCGGAAGAGCGGGTACGTTTAACGTATGTCGCAATGTCAAAGGTAGGGTGAATATTTGGAGTAACATAGATCAAAGAGCTTCTCTTGAGACTAGTAGCTTAGCAGGAGTTGTGTTTGCTGTGTAAGCTGCAGTTCAATGAACACCGATCACTTTGACTGCAGCGGTCAGTCAGGTCTTGTATGTACCACTAGAGGAGGTGATTCAGAAACAAAAATGCCAAAAAAATCTCAAATCTATCGCAGTGGAGCTTTCTTATCGTGTTGTCCACTTTCGATTCGCACTGGAGACACCCATTTTCATGTAATGGGCATGATACTATTGTACTCCTTTTCTAAGGAGGTAGCTATGTTTACATTATACATGAATGGGTTAAGCAAGGAATAACAACACGAATTATTACACAGTCCACATATGAGCTATAGGTTACTGTTCAAACTATTAGTTTTTACAACGAAATTTGTAAGCAACTTGTGGACTATAACAAACTAATTTGTAGGATTTAGTAATGTGTTACATCCCATATATAAATATAATTATTGCACATAGTCTTTATAAGAATTTCTACAGAAAAACTGTATCACCATTACAAGAGTATGATAAATGACATATCAATACATTATTTACTGTTTAAACAATCAGCTGACCTCTGGAAATTTTCCAGTTGATAATTGTACTGTACATATCATGATAACTTCGAATGAATTCAGACAAATCTTCAAACATATCACTAATGTGTAAGAAATTTCTTAATATAAGTAATGAATCAACTTTTTACAAAGAAATAACTAAAATCGAATGTAACATTCTGCTAGCGCATTTTTTCAGAGGAAATGGTATGTAACTTTTTGAAATGACTAGTGTGGGATTCGAGTTTTTTCTACTGAAATTGTGGCCAATGCCATGCCAGTGGAGATATAGTAGTACTTAAAGTATTTTCAGAATTTATTCTGACGTGGTTGAAATGGTCTTCTTCGTAGAAACTGTACAGTGCAAAAAAAAGGTGTTTGGATGTTTTCATTTTTCTACTGTATACTCAACGTCTGGGATGTTGATGAAGTACTTTCAAGAACCTGCCTACAATAATGTCTCGTCTAGGATAGCATCTAGTGCCTAAACATTTTATCTCTTACTATGGAAAGAAGAAGATAGTTCTGTAGCTACATATTCTGTTACTGACACTTTTCAGAGGAAGTTGTTCACTATAAAGTAGGTCTCATGCGAATTACATTTCATGCATTCTTTCACTGCGAGCACAGAGATGCCTGAATTCCTGCACACAATATGCTTTTGTTGAATAAATAAAAGGCAGTATATAATTTTGCTGATGATCACAGGGAAACGCAATAATTCCTAAAGAAGTCTCGTGTAAATGAAATATTTGAAGTTTGAACAATGGGCTAAAAATGTGGAAAGTGATTTTAAATTGCTGTGACCTTTAAGGAGTATCGTCTTCACTGCATAGCGTGCTTATTTGGTTCATACCCCTTTTATTTATCATAATACCTAGTAGATAACATAACAATATTGCTTTTCTTGTCATTAGTCTTCAGACTGGTTTAATGTGGTCAGCCGCGAATTCCTCGCCTGTACCCACCACTTCATGTGAGAGCAGCAATTGCAACCTTCATCCTCAATTATTTTCTGGGTGTATTCCAATTTATGTCTTCCCCTAAAGTTTTTATCCTCTGCAGCTCCCTCTTGTACCATGAAAGTTATTCCCTGAAGTCTTAACAGATGGCCTACCATCCTGTCCCTTCCTATTGCCTGTGTTTTCCATATATTCCTTTCCTCACCGATTCTCCGGAGAATCTCCTTATTCTTAGCTCATCATTATTGGCTATAGATATCAAAATGACCACTTGCTTTCTTATTTCAATTGTTTTCCTGCAGATATACATTTCAGGTTCATGACGTGATTAACATGTGCTTTGTTTGTAATTGTAGAATAAAAGAGAAGGACAAAAACAGCTTCATTCTTACATACTTCCTAATTTTTGGGAAATATTTTCCAAATGGGTAGGTTTATTGCGTTAACCGATTTAACCGAATGATAACACAGTTTCAGTACAGAAAATCGACAGAGTATATCAAAACACTGCAACAGATTATGTCACAAACAGTAGAGCGAATTGTAATCAGAAAGCATACCAGTGAATAGAATGGTAAATATCAATAAGTGAAATGCAATAAAAATGCAAAAATGAATTGTATTACACCAGTCAAATGAGGAAATGAAATGAAGTGACATTAACAAAAAAGAAGAATGGAAAACAGTGAATCAGTTACTGAATATATGAATATATTAATATGAAAAGGAATTGAAATGCTGATAGATACATCAGACATTTTTATTGGTAATTGTAGTGACTCTTAGCCTTTGTCTGCAGTGTAGTACCTTCACTCTGTCTTTCATTTCCTCTAAGGTCAATTTAATTTTAATCCCTTTGACAGTGCAATCAGTCAGTAATACAATGAGATTAGGGTATTATGATTAAAACTATGTGGATTTTGAGATTCACATTTGTCTCAAGAAATATACCTTCCGTATTTTCATGATAAGTACGAAACATCGTATAGTTTCAATGAGTGAAATATCGCTTCTGGCTTCATGACGTAAACAAAAATTCAGATTCCATTAATAGTAGTTAACATCGAGGCATTAAAGCTGATGTTTGGCGGTAGTAAGCGTCTATTACCTGAAAATCCCATATTTTTCTGTGATAGTGTGCTTGTTACATCCACCTCCCTTTAATCATCATGTGTCATTTTCTTTTCCACTGTAGCGGAATTTCTTCACTTGATTTAATGATAAGGTTATCACAAATCGCATTCATATTTCTCCTCATTAGTTTCATCGTCCTTCGTTCTACTCTCAGTCCTTAGTGTGTGCCCTGCAAATCTTCTTCACTTCCACTGAGAACAGCAATATCATTAGAGAATATTTTCGTTGATATCCTTCCACCTCGAATTTTAATCCCTTTGTAGACTGAACCTTTTTTTTTTTTGTTTCTGTCATACAATTTCTGATCTGAGCACCTCATATTTGGTTTTCCAGTCTTAGTTTTTCCAATTTGGTTCTTGTACACATCGTGTGTTACAAATCTTTCCATATAGCTTAAAAGCGTTTTCGTAAAGATTTCGAATATCTTGCACTACTTAAAATTGTAGAATACTTTTTCTAGTCAGATAAATCCTATGAATTTCCTATTCTTCGTATTGGCCGCCACATAAATAAAGTTATTAAAAGAAGATAGCAATTTTTCCACGTCTGCTGTATTTATTTTATGGATTCACGACTAGTTTCCGTCTTTTGGACAATTTTGAAGTGATGTTCTATATAAAAGAGCGCACAATACGCTACATCCACGAATAAAAAGATGTAAGTTGAACTTTTTAGAAACCAAGACAGCATATATGTGAACGAAAACAGAGAGAGGACGTGAATTAAAGACGCTGTCATTTCAATGCATATATTTTTACAGCAGGTAACCATCCGCCTAATAAATTGCATTCATACTTTACGCTTCTGTTCGTGAGAGTAATAAAGTATGCTCTGTTTTCTACATATATTCACTTGAAAGTGACCTAAAAGGCAGAAAGTAATCGTGAACCAATAAAATAGTTGCAGCAGACGTGGAAAAATGCTAACGTCTTACGAATATTTCTTTATTTTTCTTAAGATCTGTTTCCAATATGAAGCGGAACTTTTGAAATGTCTCTCTGGTGCCTTTACCTTCCTTAAAGCCTAACTGGTCGTTATTTAACAGATACAGTAAAAGGTGATTCTAGAGATGGTATGTAAGGTAATGAAATCGTTGTGACTATCTGATCGCCTTAGGATAAGCTAGACACAACCGAAACATTGTTGCCGAGCCAACTAGTGCAATATGCAAGGAATTTGAGTGATTCGAAGTTTATTTGGAATCTCTGAGCCGCCAGCTAAGGTATCCTCGGCCGTTGCGTGACGGTGGGTCTACAGAGAGAGGGCGTCTCTGCCAGACGCCGTGTAGCTGTGGGTGTGTCCGAGTTGAAGGCCAGCAGCAGGTTTGGGCTGTTCCTTTTTCGCCCTCTTTTGACCGCCGCGGGCGTCGCAGTCGATAGATCAATACCGGGGGGCCGGAGAGACAGCGGCAGGGGCAGGGGTAGGCAGCACGCCTCACCTCCACGACTTGCTCCTCCACTCCACCCTGCTCTCACACTACTTCTCCTCTGGCCGCCACAAATCTTGCCGCAGTCTGCCGCCCTCGAGACAGGAAGGAAGGGCTCGGTTGCCTCGGTGGGGATCAGGGCCACCCTTCCGAAGAGGGCCGTCGGCTTCTCCGGGGCCAGCGCTCGCAGTTCTCCCGGGGCCTCGACAAATGGTGGCACCGAGATTCTTTTCTGCGAATGCTGTGCAAAGCGCGCCCTGCACGTAACAAAAACTAACAACGAGTCGCACCTGTGACAGTCAACTCCACTTTTCCTGAAATGAAGGCATTAAACTGTACATCTTTGTTAAATGACATCATATTCACCACTTACTTGTTACAACTTCTGCGATCGCAGTTTCGACCTTGGATCGTTCCCAAGTTATTACAGGTGTTGAAAACACATAATTTGTCAAAATTAATTATATGAATAACAATCATTAATTAAAACTTCCGAGCTGAATTGCCGTGGTCCGTATATAAAACTTCTTCTCCTTCCTGACGTTTCGTTGCCTGCTGCGGGCAACATCTGAGGTGAGTTGGCGACTGGCTGCTAGGCGCTGGAGGTCCCATTTATATAGAGCGCATAGATGGCGCCACCACTCATCATGTGCTTTCGACTTCAAAACTATCTCTGGCTAGTGATTACAGGCAATCGATTTTCACTTCATTGGTACAAAGTCGACCGCCATATCTTGTCTAGTTTTAATCCTTCTTCTTTTTTATTAAAATTATTTTCGTGCTTGTACATCTCTATAGCTTCTCTATACATGCGAGTATAATAATGTGAGGTCTTAGCTATCACATTTGTTTCACTAAATTTCATTTCGTGATCCCCCATCTCTGAAAACGTGTTCCGCTACAGCTGACTTGTCAATTTGTCCCAATCTACAGTTCCTTTTGTGTTCCGTTAGGCGGGTATTAACACGCCTTTTAGTTGTTCCAATATAGTACGGAACACAAAAGGAACTGTAGATTGGGACAAATTTACAAATCAGCTGTAGCGGTACACATTTTCAAAGATGGTGATCACGAAATAAAATTTAGTGAGACAAATGTGATAACAAGGACCTCACATTATTATACTCGCATGTATAGAGAAGCCATAGAGATGTACAAGCACGAAAATAATTTTAATAAAAAAGAAGAAGGATTAAAACTAGACAAGATATGGCGGTCGACTCTGTACCAACGAAGTGACAATCGATTGCCTGTAATCGAGAGAGATGGCAGTAGCCAGAGATAGTTTTAAAGTCGAAAGCACGTGATGAGTGGTGGCGCCATCTAAGCGCTCTGTACAAGCGGGACCTCCGGCGCCTGGCAGCCAGTCGCCGACTCACCTCAGATGTTGCCCGCAGTAGGCAACGAAACGTCAGGAAGGGGAAGAAGTTTTATATACGGACCACAGCAATTCACCTCGGAAGTTTTAATTAATGAAGACGCCGGCCGTGAAAGCTTACACGTTACGATGAATAACAATGTTGCAATTAATATTGGCAACTGCTCAGTTTTCAATATCTTTAACCACCTGAAAATGGACCTTTGGTCGTAATTTCAATCGTGGAAATTGTAATAAATAGTATAGTCCATGGCGAATATGGTGTAATTTAAAAAATTCTAAGAGTCCATGATCCGACAACAAATACAACTGTGATTATCTTTACTTCAAAAGCTTTCTGTCATGTAGACTTCCTTGAAGGAACTTTTTTGCCTGTGATTGTCCCATTCATTTGCATAATCAACAAAAGACGGTAGATGTCCAAGCTATAGCCTCCCTCGTTTTAGTATCGCTTAAAATTGTTAAAAATCATCCCTTTAAAGAACCAGTTAAGTTATTATATCATACTGTCTGCAACAGTAATTTTTTTATTCATGATACTGTTATACATTTTCGGTCATAGATCATTTTATAGTATTGTAGTAAACGGAAGAAACAGCGATCCAGTTCACTAATAATGAGTTAGAACTTAAATGCAGTCATTAATCAGATAATACAATATCCCTGGATTAGTAAAAGCTTACGGTAAAAAATTGCATTTCGGCATGCAAGTATTTTTTGCACATGTTGTATTTGATTTGAATGATGCCCACTGTCATTGCGCTTGAATCGGTAGCTGTCATAAAACCAGGTATACTATTACAGGTGCACTTCACAATTTTAAATTTATATGTCTTTCGACATACCATCGTCGTTCCTCTTAGTAATTAAACAGCTGATAGCACCCTTCCTACAAGGCGTGACCTCTACCTGTTGTTGGCAACGCAAACGAAGCTTTTTGTCACATCCTGCATGTGCTTTGAGGCACAGTTTTATTATTTCAGAACGAATTTTTACTCTGCAGAGCAACAGATGTGATTTGAAACTTCCTGGCTGATTAAAAGTTTGTGTCGTGCCTAGATCCTAACCCGGTGCCGCTTCCTTTCACAGGAAAGTACGAACTAAGATACCCAAACGTAATTCAAGACCCGCCTTACAGCATTACTTTCGCCATTACCTCATGTTCTACCGAACAAACTTCACAGAGGTGCTTCTGCGTACTTTAGGAGACTAGGACTCTCGTAAGAGAGAAACCGCTGAGCTACGGCTTATTCACAGCTTGGTAGGACTGTCTCCAGAATTAATTTTCACCCTGTAGCGCAGCGTGCGCTGATTTGAAACTGAAGGGGAATGTTCCAGTGTCAAGTCACGGTCCGGCACACAATTCTAATCTGCCAAGCAGTTTCAATTGCATTCATTTCTTTTCTTTGCATTGATAGTTATTTGGAAGATCTCTTAGATTCCATAACAATTCTTCCTGCCTCGTTTTTCGTATCTATAGACAGATTGTTAATGATCACCGACTGGTACAAACAGGCGCAAGAAAATAAAAGAAGAAAGATTCAAGTGATTTTTGGGTGCCCACCGCTATTGAATGCATGAATAAGTTTCGTCTCTGTAATAGCATATTATATGGTAACGTACCTTGTGAGTGCATGTACGATAATGCTTGATTCCTGTATCGCTAATCATTTTCAGATTATCGTCGAACGGCTGATGAGCGTTTAATAGTGAAGTATCCTTCGCGCATGCATCGTTATCCTTCATATAGCGCCTACCACCCCAACGAATGGATCTTTACAGCGCTCCTGAGAGGTCAAAAATAAGGCATCGCAACTTCGAATTCTCGACCTTATGGTCAATTGCGGTGCAAGTACGGCGGTTTCGACTGCAAATATTAGGTCCTTACCTGGTAATGGTAATCATCTGTTTCTTGATCTGTCCGGACTTTTACCGGATTGTAATTCCAAACTCTGTAGGGCAGTCTGCCACACTTCTTTCTTTTTAAATCTTCATTTTTGCTGTTAACATTAAATATGTTCAGTTACTTTTTAACATCGCTAAGAAATCCCATTTCAGCTGCCTGGACTTTAGTTCCTTGCATTGCAAGTGGTCAACAACCCACTTCTGTACAGAAGTATGAGGACGGCCATTATTTCATGAAACTGCATTCTATTGTTTTGTGTGTCTTGTTTCTAAAGTATCTCTTTATTGTTTCAAACATGTTTCCAAATTTTGACAGTTTCTATTCTGTACCTTTGTCATTCGCAACATGAGATTGCAGATAATTATAATGACTGACCTGTTCTACTGCTGTATTGTTCATCGTCACTTTCGTTCTTGTGCGGCTCCCGTTCTACTGAAACCATTGTTTTAGATTTCTTTGTGGATGTAATCATTTTATTTTACTTAGAAGAATATCATTTTTAAAGGTCATTCTCTCTTTCTGTTAAAATTATGGCA
This sequence comes from Schistocerca cancellata, assembly GCF_023864275.1. Taxonomy (NCBI): domain Eukaryota; kingdom Metazoa; phylum Arthropoda; class Insecta; order Orthoptera; family Acrididae; genus Schistocerca; species Schistocerca cancellata. The sequence goes on from NC_064637.1 coordinate 16,140,022, forward strand.
ACGTCTGCATGTAAAACATGTCAGAATAGTCTCATTGCCTGTTCCAATACTTTCATGAAACACTGTGCACTTCATATATATATATGATATTGTATGAAATGTTGCTCCGTTGTCTGACAGCCTGTTACTGATGAAATGCGCTAATAGCTCTCCATTTATATCTGACCTGATTGTTGTGTTTATATATCCGCTTCTTAAGGTGTTTATTGAATGGATAGGGTGCCCTCTTCTTTATGAAGCACAGTTTTTATGTGTTAACCTTATCGAAGGCTTTTTCCAAATCAAGACATGCTAAGTTGGTCTCTCGATTGAACTGTACACGTTTTTCAATGATTTGTTTCATCACAAACGCTGCGTCTCTTGTCGATGTTCCTCTGCGAAAATAAATTTGTTCTCTCTTAATAGTTTTATGTTTCTTTTAGTGTCCAATTCATGATCCTAGCGCGAAACGTTTCTGTTCATGAGCTTCACTGGTAGCTGGGAACTTGCAGGGATATTCTGAAGAGAAAAAAATGCTGTTGAATAATAATCCACCAGATCTGCTTTCTTCACATTTTGTTTGCTGCTACGACACCGATGGATCATTGTCAAGTGGTAGCTAGATACAATCAAACAATATATTACATAGATGTATAATGTTTGGTTGCGTTATAATTCTTTCTTACGTTATAAAATCTTAAGTATTATTTTTCAAAGATGTCCCGCTTTTTGTCGTACTTGTGCGTCGTTGTTAACAATTTCGATTTATGTGTCTGAGATATAATTTGTTCTTAAATTTATATCTTGAACGAAACTCGATTTATATCCCGTGTAAAATTTAGAACTTGAGTTTCATTGCACGAAAATCGATTTGTATCGAGTCAAAAATTTTACATGCGATACAAAATTATTTTCGTCAAAGATATAAATCTATAACTTGTTAGTACGTAGGCACTGCTCGGCAAGAAATGCTCGAAAGGAAAAGAAAAAACAGTCACTCTGCAGCATTGATCACGTACCTAGGCCAGCTTAAAGCAATGGGACACAAGCATGCGATACACTTGGAGGCAAGCGGGGTATGTTCTCTGCCTCGAGTCTAGCTACTCCATCTTCTCTCCATCGGCACAAGTTCTATAGAACAGTTTTTATGCTTCGCAGACGTTACTCGGAAACGTTACGCCGATGAAACTATTAACGTTTATTATCCGTTCCTTGCTATCCGCTATCTGCTCTTGTGGTATTTCCTCCTCCTTTTTTTCTCTCCTACGTAACTTGCGCCAAATTTGTTACGTCGCTGTTTCTTAAGTGATGTCGGACAGTTTCTATATCTTGATTGACCTTTTGCGCGACTTGAGCGTAGTAAATTTTTCTTATCTCGTCTGTCCAGAACTCGCTGTAATCACTCACGTTAAGCATAAAAACTGCGCTCAAGTGCCCTCTGAACGTGCACATTAGTTTACTCGCTCGCAGTGTTATGTAGGTCAACCTCGACTGCAGGCGCCTTGTCGCGCCGCGAAGGGCTCGCCTTTGCCTCCACGTTTCAGAATTTAATCTCTCCACCGCCCCCCCCCCCTCCTCCCCCACACGCACGTGCTCGTCACCCATTTTGATATCCGCCATTCACTGCGGCGCATTTCATTACGTTCCGGATGACATCAAAGTCATTCGTCCCTTTTTTTCCGGTCATGTCCTTTCAAGAGTCAGTTTGAATGTGATACCGCGCAACGTGGAGTGAAGCAAATGGAGATAAACGTGTTTCGTCTGTGGAATTGGCGGGAGTGAAATGGAAAAACTGCGCTGAAGGGACTAATTAATTGGCGCATTTGTTTCCCTACATTCGTCCGCTGTTGCTTTGCGCGGTACTTTCATACACCTGGTCTACACTCCGGTACGGGAATAAATTTACATTGGCAGAATTCATTAGCTGCCTTTTCACAGAATTTGTTCTCTTGATTGCGTAACGAAATCTGAAAGCGCTATTTGGCATCCCAAGGTGACTCTTCATTTACTTTAGTACCGATACTTTCTAGGGCATTACTGTATTAAAGGGGTACACACTGTCGTCATGGAATTTTGACAAATCAACGTTTGCAATGGTGTACATGCCACAGAATATACAGTCTTGTCCAACCTACGTCCTTCGTATACCGTCTGTGCAAACCTTTGTATGGAATTCCTCTACTTAGCGTTCATTCGGATATAAATATTTTTTGGCTTTCACTGGGCGAGACAATGGAACTAAATAGGCCAGCCATTACCAAAACCCTTTTATGGCAGTGTAATGGACTAAATATTTTCCTTATTTATTTACTTAACATCATTAACACTGATACATACCCATTCATTTCCAGGTTTCCCAAGACAAATATTCGACCACTACGTTAGATGTTTAAAGATTTTTTTAAATAGCTGGTACTAATGTACGTCGCAGTTCCAGAATGCCAAACTATGAAAAGCTGATAAAAGTACATTGTTCTGAGTCGCAGCATACAGTCTCCTGTAGTGTTGGCTTGTAGCAGGCATAGACCGCCTGAGCGGGTAAATGCGCCAGAGTTTCACTCCAGACTTTAACCCAGCTGATACTTCGGAGGAACAGCAATTTCGCCTGGCCGCCTTCCACATACTTCGGCACCGCTCCAGGCTGGCCCTGGAAAAGTTTTGTAAGGTTCGCTGTGTGTTAGGAAACAGGGAAAAATACACTCTGGCAACATTCTCCGATGGAACTTTTTTCTTTCTCTGATTCACGTCTACATAACACTGTCTCACAGCTCGGAATCATTCCAGAATTGAATTTCCATCAGTAGCAGTAGCAACATCGTCATCGTCTTCAAGGGTCAGGGCTTTTGGCCTTTTCCGCCTCTGAAGTGCTCACGTCATCTCTCCAAGAGACATCCAACGTTTCTCTTTGTTATTCAGGTTACACAGTATGCAGCTTTAGTTATCCAATAACTAGACGCATGTTGGACTTGGTACTGCCAGTTCAGTTTGTAGTTTTTCAGTTATAGTTGTAATATATTCTGTATTTCGATCGTGTCTGCTGTTGGTGTTTCTGTTATGGACCAATAATGAATATCCTTCTACAATGCAGAGAAATTTCATTTATGACGATCCGAATTGTCTTAATTGCTTCGATATTAGGGTTCAACATTCACTACCACACAACACCAAATGCAAGGCTATCACTTTGTAAAGTTTAATTAATGTTTCTTTCCGTATGTTATTTACTACTGAACATTGCATGTCTTAGTGCGGTCAGTTTCACTGTATGTCATTTGACTTGGGATTTTTTAAAATTTCACCCTAGTTATTCAAACTCTGTTACCTGTTCAATTATTTGTCCGCTTATAACAATTTTGTGTTGCATGCGCTCCATTCCTTGAAACGCTATCGAGGCTCTCATTCCGTATTTAGTAGAAATTTGACTCAAGTTACGTAGCGCGCTCGCAAGTTTTTCTCGAGATTCTGCTATGATAAACTAATCATCGTCAAAGAGCAGCGTCATGAAATTAAAATGATCACTAACCAACCGTTTATGTACGGTGTCGTCAACATATACATTACAAAGCATGAGGGGCAATGGGAAATCTTGTCTAATTCCTCAATTAATACCGGAAAGTTTGTCCCATTCCATTCAGTACGGTTCCTTATTTTATTATTTACGTATAATGAACGAATTGCCGTAATAAGATGTGCTGGAACTCCCGTTTCATTTAATGACTCCCACACCGTAGTAACTCGGATAACAGGTGGGTGAAACAAATGGTAATATTAGTTATTGAGTATTAAGCAAGTATGGTAATTCAGGACAATTCCACCGCTTCGGAAGTGCACGGATACATCGTTATAATTCTTTTGGTTGTGAAAGCAGCCAGTTACGCAAAACGGTTTTCACATTTTCATCGCTTCTGGCATGCTTACCTTCCAGCGCTCCGAACACATGAAAGTCTCTCTGAGCGAGGTTTAGTAGAAAGGTGGGTGTTCAAGACATTCAGATTTCATATCCTGTACTATTGCTACTGTTGAACTGGCAGTATAGGGAATAGCATTGTTGTGCTGCAACAAAACACGTGCTGTCAGAAGGCCTCGCCATTTACTGCTGGCTGCAGGGCGAAGGTGATTTCGTAGCAGCTACTGGTTTCTGTTATTACCTTTTCCATACAATGAAACAAAATTACCCCTTTTACATGCCAAACTACAATGAGCGTGAGTAATCATGTCGATGGCTGAGTGCGGTATTTCTTTTTGTTTTAGCAACGTGCTGTGGCTTCATTCCTTGTCCGATCTTTTAGTTTGAGGTTGGTGACAGCGTAGCCACGTTTCATGTTCAGTAACAGTTCTGTCCAGAAAACAATTAGCTTCAACTTGGAAACTACGCACAATCACCGACGTGACGACCTGTCAATTCATCAGTCTACTGACATGGTAACGTCTTGCGGACATTTTATTGGTTCGCGCCATATCGCGGATAATACTGTGTGCTGAACCAACACTAATATCCGCTTTAGTGGCATTCTTATCCACAGTATTACGCCCGCTTCCCAACACAAGCTCTTCCACTGCGGCAAAGTGTTCGTTCGACAGCACACGCTGTTCCTGACACGTGAACACGGAGCATCTTCCACACAATTTACGCCTTTTTTAAACTTCTTTTTGCAGAGTACGTATTAGAGTGCTTGTAACAGTGCCTTATAACTCACTGAAATAAGTTATGAGCATCGGTGGTCCCCATATGCACCCCTCAGTCAGATTATTCCAGGTTGTTTGCCAATAAACAAATGCTAAGGTGTACAGATAAGAAGATTGCTGTATAATTTGTTACAACTGCCCCCATACAAATTCAGCGTCGCTGCAGATATAATTTTTTTCTGGTTACACAAGAGTCTGGTAGGTCTGCAAACCGAAGAATACCACATGATAATCGAGAATGAGAATTTTCGATTATTGAAACACTATAAAACACTAAAATTCCTAACTGATAACAGCCACTATAAAAAGAAAAGTTTGGCAAAATATTCTTAGATTACCTTCAAATATCTTACATAGTTCGTTATTGATTTATAATAATAATAATAATAATAATAATAATAATAATAATAATAATAATATATTTACTTATTTTGGAGTATTATAGAGGACTGTCTGATCGCATAGGAAAGGAACGTTTTTTCGAAATTGTAATATTTTCTGTAGATTTTATTGGAACACCTTTCACACTAAGCAATACTACGATACGTTATGTAAAACGGTTATAAAATTCGTTGTCATAAAAACACACGTTTGTTTAATTTTTTAACATTTTTCTGCCCTTTGCATTTTGGTCTTTTAAACCTTTGGATGGGTGCAGAGTACAAAATTATAATTGGGTTGTAAATGGTTATAAAATAGAACACGTTCTGTTCTACTTTGTCCAAAAATCTCTCAACTTGTTTCTTGTTGAAACCTGTTACTCGCTGCAAGCTCCAGGATTATGCTGTTCTAAGCCTTGTCTTCATGTCCTTTCATAGAATCATAGTGCAAGTCTTTATTCGCTTTCGTTTTTGTCTTCAGCAACAACGTTTAATTTTCAATTACTCTGCATATTTATACACTAGATTTAAGAACTCGAATCTACTCAAAGGTAATAGCTGGCTACCCAGATTTTTAATATCAATACGGATTCCTATCATATGGCCAGTTCTTTGATTACCCGTAAAGCTCCCTTAAATCTACCAATCTACTTACTGTAACTAAAATATTTCCCACTCGCTTCCCTAATTGTCGTTTGAAGAAATATGACTCTCTACGGCTTCTTCATGTTATTTCCATCCCATATTTATCCCCTGACTTATCCATCTTCACGTTTTAAAAAGAAACGTATAATTTTTAGCTTTTCTAATATGTACTTTGTCCTGTAGAATACGCAATTGCTTTGTCACAACACTTGGCTGCTACAGTTAAGTGTCCAGCGCTACCTGACCCCAGTCTACGTCACACGTTATTCACAGGAGAACAGTGTTTTATTAAAAAAGTTCAAAATTTTTCGCTTTATTAATAATGAATCGACCTCCATTTCGTACTCAAATAAAATAACAATTGCTGTCCGATGCATTAAGGCTTGTAATGCGTTCGTACGACCGTAGACCGTGAAATAATTTTTTCGCCACGTAATAGGTCACACATGGACGGACGTTTTGTAATTACGTGTGACGAAAACAATAACATTTCGCCGTGCATACGCGATATAGGCACACAGAAAGGCTCGCGGAAACAGCTGCCACTAATTAAATCCCAAGCGAAACATTTGTTTGCATTTTTGTGTATTTCCGTTTTATTGGACACGTTGTTACACGGGGCAGTTCGATAATTGCACATGAGGCGTGTGTTGGGACAACATGCCGAAGGCTATAGAGCTAATAACAGAGACACAGCCCTTCCCGTCTTCTGGTTCCCATCTTGTCGATCTTGTTTACGATACGCAGCGGGTCGATGGGGCAGCCACGTTGCAAAATGCCGGGTACTGCTTCCTTTCTTCTTAACTATGCCTCTCCACGACGTAGAGACCCTCTGTGTACTAAGATAGTAGACGTACTAACGGAGTCTAGAGAGTTAAGTAAACTGAATACGTTTCGAAGACTTTTCCGATCTTCATGAAGTGATTCGTGGTTGATGGCAATTTTATGAAGCTCCCCCCGGAAGTTAACCTGAGACGAACAGCGGTTCAAATATTTATTTTTTCAGTTTCAGCTGCAAATTTTCAGAAATAATTGTTCATCTAAATCACTTAATGACCATCATCTGATCTGATTAACCACGAATTGTAAAAAGTCAAAAATGTTTTGAAAAGGAAATCGGCCATAAGTTCTAAAATTAGAGGAATAGCTATATGTCAGGCTTGTAACAGCACTCAGTGTTTCCAACATATTAGTAATAACATTAGATAAACAGACACTAAAATCGCATTATCAAAAAATGTACCTTTGTGTTTTTTTTTTTTTTTTTTTTAGTTCAGTGTCCCTCCCATATTGTGGATACCTATAAACTACGAGAAATTGAAAATACTTGTAACTTTTACTTTGTTGAACATATCTTTGATTTAAATGAAAGTAAATCAGAGCTATAAATTATTGTGCTTTGATCATTAAATCACTTAAAAATTTAAAACTAAAAAAATAAGTTGAAAATTATATTGTTCGGCATTTTCGTTGTTGTCTACACTTATCACACGAGGGATAATTTGTGTATCTCGTACTTTCAGTCTGAGAATGTCTTTTATTTCAGGAAACAATGCTGACAGCATAGCTGTCAGTCTATTAATATGAGAGTATACAGCTGCAGGAACTTTTCAGTGTTTATTTATTTTTCAGAAATATTCCTCAATATGGCCTTTTTTATTTCTTGAGCGTTAAACGCTCTTTTTTTTTGCTTTAAAGCCGTTCATCCCTTCACTTCTTTGGCTGCAGCAACTTTTCCAATTAGTTTATTTTATCATCATTACAATTACTCTTATTTATTACTTTTACTCATGCTCTGACAGTTTTTGAATTCTCTTCATTTCCACTACATGGAATGGTTCTACAAAGCGTACTTGTCTTATGATCTTCTAGCGCTGCTCTGGTGTCTAAGTATGGCCTGTGCATCTTCCTTTTTTTAATGAGTCAGACCACAGTTTCGGTCAAGTGGTAGGAAGGTATATACTGCTATGACAAAAGATTACGCTTATCATACATATGCAAGCAAAACGAGCATTATATACGTGGTGAATTGTGGCATTTTTGCCCTGTCGTGAACACGAATCTCAGAATAATATCAGCTTCCTTTTTCAAAAATATATAAAATACAACTTCAATACGGCTTACAAACAGGATGACACATCAGAAGAACGTGTGGATTTCGTAACGCGTAAATGTACTGTTTATTTTGTGTACATGAATGCCAAGTTATACATTCGTGTCTTCTGTTGTATGAACATTCTAAATTTCGTTAATATGATTAACTATGACGTTGTTTTGTATATTAGGTTCGTAGTAGGAGGCCCAAAGTAATGTTGAAATTAGTAAATACTAAAGATACTCTGTGCATTGTTACTAAAAAACAGAAAAAAGTCATTATACTGACATCAGTTATGATTAGAATCTGTTCATCTTTAGATGTAGGTAGATTACTATCTGGGATTGAGAATCTTAACAATATAAACCGCGCCACCTTTGATAATTGGCTGTTTGAAGGTGTGATATATATTTTCTGGTTGATGAATAAGTGGAGAAATCTGTATTGGGATCTCAAACATTTTTTTAGTTAATTAACTCTTTTTAGATCACAAACGATACATTAATTGTAAGACACAGAATTTTAGATCAGTAATACTGTGTATCAGAACTTTTACTGAGCTGACGTTGCATAATGATACGCCACTTCTATTTTCTGGAAAACTTTCGTGTTAGTATAGATAACATACACAACAACCTTTGAACGTGCTGCAAAATGGTCGCGAAAGATCGTGTAAAGATTACGGGAGAAGTGTAAGGATTGTAGTCGCAAGATCTGATCGCCACAGAACGAGACAGCTGCGACCTTTCGCGTCTAAAAGGCGCCGGAAAGCTGATAGGGTCGACGGCAGATTTAGCGGGCTGGCGATGGAGATCCGCGATAGCGAATCAGCGGTTGTTTGCGAGGTGTGTTCTGGGGTCTTCGGAGCGCCGGCGAGTTATCTGAGCGCCCCGTAACGAGCGCGCGGCCTATCACGCGATGCTACGCGACCCCCAGCCGCCGGTAATGCCGCTCACCCCGCCGGCCGCGAGCATTCTAAGCCCTGGCTGTTATGTGGCCAGCACGGCGTCTGAGATGTGCGGGTAGCGTAACTACTAGGCGCTCGCTCTGCATTTAAGCGCCCAGCGAAGGAATTAGCAAACGCAAGGACCGTAAGAACTAGGCATTTTTGGACGCTGTTACATTGATCCGCACATACTGTTCTCTTAACCGAAAGTGTATCGCGTCTTTACTGAAACGTGGCAGAGCTGTAAAGAAGTCCTTGCTGTCACCTTGTGCGTCTGACCATCCCTGACAAAGAAAGCAGTTTCATTAGAACCTGCGATAGTGGACAATAGCCAAACAAATAAACATAAAACAGTTCCTATTAGCACATGCAATGTATTATATATTTGAACCTGCATTAGTGATAGAGATGAAAAAGAAGTATGTCTAACAGTCGTTCAGTAGAATGATTCTCAACACTGTAATACTTACGCTGAATATTATAGCTGGAACACTTCATACTCATCAATAGTCAGTAATAAAAGCATAACACAAATATATTAGATTTTTACCGTATGATTGTTCTGCTCACTGCAACTTTTCTACGTACATTCAAACACAGATTTGGAGTGATATCGAAAATGAGAAATATTCCTCACAACCAAAAATTTACTGCGTCAAATTGACATGCCAAAATCTTTGTTGTTATTTGTAATTAATACCTACGAACTACATCATACTTCACCGGCCTTGGTAATAGAGTACACATCAACATTTCCAAAACTAAAAAGCAACTACATATAATTTCAGTTTGCCTACGTCGATGTATTGAAACAGAGTTTAATGAACCTTACATATTCATTAATTGTTAGAAATCCAGAACAATACATTATTTTTATTCATTTGAAGAAAAACTCCCATAGTAATAACAATAATATTAGTAATAATAATACAGGATTATTAGTGAAAACATCTATTAATAATGCCCTACTCAGGGCATCCTCTATGCGTACACACCGCGATGCTCCATTACATCCTTGATGTGTTCTTTCCAAGGACGTCGAGTTCTACCATTTTTACGTGTGCCACGCGGTTTCCATTCAAAAATTTTCTTTCGCCACTGGCCTGAGACACGTGCAACATTTCCCCTGCTGCTGAACACGAATCCACGGTACGATCATGTATTTGTGGATGGCCTGCGCCATTTTCTTTTGGCTGCTCTGGCGCAGAGATACGGTGTTGGGGTGCCGGAATTTCAATGTACACCAGAATTTTAGCATACACCTGTAAACAAACCTGAATTAGTTTTTCGAGGTGGTAATTAATACATCATGAATTGCCCTCGTCAACATCACAGTCGTAAGGTGTTCTGCTTATTGGCAGGCACCTTACACAGCCATCATCTCCATCTCTTTCTGTTCCACGCCAACTCCTTTACAGTCTTGTCGTCATCATAATCTTGAACAGTTTCCAGTTCCAGCTGGGTCTCTCTGGAACATAAGCCTCGCCGTCTACTCCTGTTTTCCCACTGTCTTTCTGTGTTCACTGGTCGAGTCCTAGCCTCTTTTCTTCAACACACTTCTCCACATCTTCAGCCTTCTATCCCTCAGTGTTCCACCTAGTCGTTTCCTCTGCATCTCGATCTCGTATATTTTCTTCAGAACCTCTTGTTTTCCATTCTCTTTAAGTGCCCATACCGTCTTAGCCTTGATGTTTCTATCCTGCTCTGCAAGGGCTCCTATTTCACTATTTCCCTTACCCTTTCATTCCTTGTTATTCCTATCCTATTTCTGAGGAACTTTATTTTACATGCCTGTAATCTGCTTACATCTCTTGTAGTCTTTTTTCTCCCTTTTTTCATTTCGTCCAGCAATTTTATGCTTCTCCTTTTGACTTTCCACTATACTTGTTGTTAAAATTCCCTTTCCTTCCACTATAATGTTCCACCCAGATTGATTTTCATTTTCTTAACCACGTTTACGATAGTTCTTTCTCTCTTAACCCTTTCTATCACGTCACAATTCTTCACTTTATCCAACCTTTTTATTTTCTCCACTGTCCTACAAATAACTTGAGTTTCTCTCTGTTTTCTTCAGTGTCTAGCTTTCTCAACCATGCGGATAACAGTCCACATGAACCTCGTACGTCCCTTAACCGTCTCAGACCTCAGCTTATATTTTACGAATAAATACCTTTTGCTGCTGCTTATCGCATTGTTCTGGGACAAAATAAGACTAAAATACGACATTTAAATAAATGGTGTGATCCACCAAAATTTTAGAACATGTTCAGTGTGAACACTATTTATGTCAGAAAATATTTGCAATACTCGTAAAGCTCAATGTTAAACACCTAAAAATTCTGACAATAATTACACTGTAAAGTGAAAGCACAGGTAGTGGCCGAATGTAGCCCCCGTGCTAATATATCGCTGCCTTGTTGTGATGAAATAAAAACTTCCTCGCTATTGTATGGTATATTACCACATTACAGCATGTTCTAAACCTATTCTAGTTTGAAATTAACAAAAATTACCTTACTCCTCGAAGACAAGTTGACACTGCAATAAACAGCTTTCTTTAAAGAGATGCTGCCAACCTCCTGGGAATATACAGGAGCGAAAACAAGCGACCCACTAAGAGCACATGGTGGTGTATGCTACAATCAGGCACAACGACTTTAAGAGGGGTAGGACGTCAAACGGGCCGACTTGGAGCAGGAGAGGCACCACGGGACATTTTATTTTCTACTGTCTGTACTTTTAGAAATAAATTCATAAAACTTTGTCGGCATGACCAGGAAGGATTCGGGATTCACACTCATAGCAGTGGAAGTTCGAAAACATAACAAAATAATTTTTTTTACGTGTGAAATTTCATCATTTTATCGCTGACTATTTGCCGCATTTGTTGCTATAGGTACATTTTTCTTCACAAGTAAGAGAGATTCTTTGATGAATTTTGCACAGCATACACACCATACTTACAGGTGTATGAAACTGTCGAATTTTCCAAATCTATTAAAAACTGTGGTAAAAATTGAGATAATTAACTACAAAATTTGATTTTTTTCTGAACGTAACAGCTCATTCATTTTTTCATAAATTAAATAGATTCTAGTGTTTCAGACACCTGTAAGTAGGGTTTGTATGTGGTACAAAATTTATCGAACAGTCTCTCTTACTTATGAAGAAAAGTGTACCTATAGTAACAAATGCAGCCAATAGTAACTGAAAAAATGATGAAATTACACATGTAAAAAAATATTTTGTTATGTGTTTGAACTTCCGCTGCTACGACTGTGAACCCCGAATCCTTCCTGGTCATGCTGACAAAGTTTTATGAATTTACTTGTAAAAGTATAGACAGTGGAAATTGAAATGTCCTGTGGTGCCTCTCCTGCTCCAAGTCCTACCCCCCTTAAGTTATTTCCTGAGATGGAAAGATGTTATACTTGCATGTGGTATATATGCTACGTGAGGACTGAGGAGCTTAACTTACCCCTCGTAGGTAGCAGAAACAGCGAACTACTGATGCGACGTTTCCACACTGTGGCGCATTATCAGTATCACAAATCGTCGCTTTCTTAAGTCTCGCACTCGCCTTCATTTGTCTGCGTAACCTCTTGCCGCCGTCGCCTGTCGCTCTCCCACCAAAGGCCGGCAACGTTTCGACCCTGTTCCCCGTCGCCAGCGGTGGCTGCCCTTGACCTAGACGGCCGGGTTAATTGCCTGCTGGACGCCTCCTGATTAATCCGCGAGTCGCGTGCTAGTCCCGCCGCGCAGCGCACAGGTCACAGGTCATAGGTCACAGTCGGGGTGCACCCCTTGCAGTCGGAGCCACCCCCGCGTACACAATTTCCTGCCTACTGCTGGGGCAATTACCCCAGTCCTGCTCGCCGTACTAATAACCACCCAGCCGAAACCCCTCAACCTCTCATTCGCTGCTCCATTATCATCTGCAACACACTCCCTTTCCTTCTTTATCACTTGTTCTCTTATTTTGTGCGACAGACGAACTACTAACAATGTCTACGCTTTTCTGTTTCTCTCTAGTGCATATTTTCACTTTCTTCCATTTCTTGGCCTTCGTATGCAGCTAGGAAATTATTCTTTTTTTTTTAATTTTTTTCTTCCCAATTCATTGTAAATACATACGTTTTACAGCACATGTCAGATGCTTGTGATTTATTTGCGTTAACAGTCAGTGCTTCTACTGAAAACAGAAATGGCCAGGTGGATGCTGAACACCAATGCCGCCCACACTGTTGAAAGCGCCATCCCAAAAAGTAAATATCTAACTCCTTACACGCATCTGATGATGCATTTCAAATGAATTTATATATATATATATATATATATATATATATATATATATATTCCCGTTATTTAAGTGGCCCTGGACCTCTAAAGCCATTTTACATCATAGCAGTACTACACTAATTTAGGAAACAAACACCTAGTTCAAGCTTGACGTGTAATGAAGATGGACTTATATAAAGACCTGGACGATAACAAAGTTGTGTCGTTGTCCTCAGTAATGTGTCATATCGTAAAGTGTGATTGTGAAGGTACCTCATGCGTACTGAGAACTTTGCAGCGCTGAAATCCTAAAGTTTCAGCTGTTTTTAAACGCACAAAATGTCTTCTTATGAAACTTCTGCCACCTTATAGCTGGTCAATTTTATCATTTCTAGCAGATAATTACCTTACTCGCCTCTCGGAAGAGCCTTGTCAGTGTTCCTAGTTTTTTATGTTGTATTCACGTAGGTCGTACATAGTATATGTGTTTATCGTGTTGCCGCATTTTATAAGTTTATTTTTAATCGTAAAAGCTTTGGTCAGTGGTCCATAGAACGAAATAAGAAAATGAAGGAAATACGCGAAGATTAAATTGAAGCTATTTCGTGTATTTCGTGTGTCACGAATATAAAGACATTAGAAATTGTGTCAGTGGAAGTGAAACTTTTACCACAAAGTAATAAAATTGTAAATTACTGTTAAATATCCATTTAATAAAGTCTAATGAATTAACAAATGCAGTTACAGGCTTGGATGTCGAAGAATATAGAAGGTAGCAGGCGTGAGAATTATGTAGGTTACATTTCTTAAAGTGCGAATCTAGGAGTTTTTTCTTTGATGTAGTAGATGAACATCTCGTGCTCGGATGAAGGTGATAAACTGAAGCGCGTGGGACGTCCCCTTCTCCCCCACCCCACTCCCTCCCGCAACCAAGAAATAAAAATTATTGGAGTTGTATCTCCAAAACACAATGGACTAAAACAAAAAAATTACATACACACACACACACACACACACACACACACACACATAGTGGATATGGTGGATATGCAGCTGTGAATAAATTAACCTCTGGTTCTGCTGGTCATCAGATCAGACTAAAATTCATGTGTTTAAGTTAGATTATTCCTGAAACTGCAGTTGCTGATAGTGATTGACCAAATGCTAAGACAGTAATATTTTCTGTCGTATGTGTATTAAAAATCATGATCCATGACACCCAAATTACATTTAAAATAAATGAAGACTTACAGTGAAAGTGTGTACGTCACTTTCTATAAAAATAACCCATTCGCGACATTAGAAGGATATATCTGTGATAAAACCGATAGTATATTGTTCTGAAAGAGCACTGAGTTACAGTAAAATTCTGTTCTTTGTCCTGTTGAGTATATAATCATGGGTTAAAATTAAGTAAATGTTCAGCTGTGGGAAAGTAATAGTTACAGGTGTTGGAAGAAATTGTTTTGTTTAATACTCTGTGTGATAATTCATACTAATAGCCAAAAAGGTATTTTAATGTTGTGGCATTTTTACGTATCATCATATTAATACCAGTAATAGTATTTTCCTCGTTACGCGTATTAAATGTCTCGGTGCCCTTTCGGAATAATGTTTATCGGTTTCATCACAAGGATTTTTTTTAACGCCGTAAGTAGTTTGTTTCCGTTTGTAGAGAGTGTCATACACAGCGTTGCTGTAAGCGGTCATTAATTTTAAACTGGTTGCCAACATTGTACGACGCCGTCTAACACACTAAGATTGAAAATATTATTTCTTAATATGTGCTGAAGGGCTACGAGCGTAATTTCATGTATAATCTGGCTTAAGCACAAGAACTTTTATCTGTTCCTACGACGGGTAGAGTTTTGGACAACTTACGGTACACGAGTTCTGCAGTGCTGTAATGTATTGTCTGGAAAAAAAAGTCAGCCGTGTGAACTGGTGTGTCGAAGACGGGATTGGCAATCTCTAGATCAGTTATGGAATAAGGAATGTAAAAGCCATCCTGTTAGACCTAGCCTGCTGACTAAAGAGGGCGTAGTTCCGTAAAAAATATTCGTGACGTGGAAGTTACAGCCACGATCACGCTTTGACCAAATGTCCGCAAGTAATTTCACACACACTGTCAAGTTGCCTGTGGTGCACCTTACGTCCAAGTGCAGAGCTGAGAGGTTGCGAGAGGTTTTGCAAGCGGCCGTATTGGGGCTCGGCCTATTTCTCGTGCTTCGCGATGGGCGCGTTGACACGAGTTAGCGAAACGGTAGCCTGTAGTGCCATCTGGGGACGGTATAAATTATCCCCCCTAAGATATGACGGACGGCCCGTGACTCCGCACGCGAGCGCGCGCACACACACACACACACACACACACACACACGCTCGTCTTGCCGACCGTCTCCCTGGGTCGCTTAAGGAGATAAGGCTTTTCGTGCGCCTCTTCCATAATTTGTTCTCCCTCTCCAAACAGATGAGGCAGTACATACCAGCTGAATGTGAGTGAGATAGCACATCGCCACCCGGAAGGTATACGAGGGCCATCCGTAGTCGTATTTCAGACACGACGAACATCAACAGGCCCAATAGCAAATAAGCGTTCCCAAATACGAAGGTTTAAGGCAGCATGTTGCACGCAAAGAGACGGGCACACTGAAGCGAAATGATATTATCTCTTCCTTATTTCATGAAGTAGCTAATCATCCTGCTAGGGATGCAAGCTCTTGTTCATACTCTTTCCCTGTTCCCTAACTAAATTTGTAAAATGCGACCTTCGTACTACAGCAGTTTTATTTGCCCAGAGCGCAGTAATTGCGTATTTAGACAATTAGTTTCGGCAGTTTGAACCGCCGTCTTCACATTCCCTACATACATAACATATTGTGCAAATCCATGTAGTGCTCTGACATCTAGTCATAAATATACCTGAAATCGACTCGTCGGGGAAGGCGCACCAGTGTGACGTGGTATATAATAAAACGGTACTCGAATGGGAATACTGAGAAATCTCGCATGTTCAAAAACTGAAATTTTCAGGAGATACAAAAAATATTCCAGGCCTTAAAATTATGCTGAAATTCCGGTTTTCTTCTCTTTTTCGTTAAAATGAGCTACAGGGAAGAATGCCAATGCATTGATACGTTTTCTTGACGTTAAGTTAAAATTTAGATAGTGAACATGTGAGCTATCTCGATGTTTTGTAATATATAAGCTTAAATAATTATTGAAGTCACAATTTACAGGTAATATCGACAAAAATCAAACAACTTGTACCTATTTTCCACGCCCTTTGCAGTTATACTGCACACATTATTCAATGTTTGACACATGTTGGCCAATTGTATAAGTCAATGTAGAAGTTCCGATGATTTCAAATTTTTACAGGAATGTTGGAAACCGTCTTACGTCTTGCATTTTTTGCTATTTATACGCACATATCAATTATTCTCTCTGTTTAAAACCTTGCTCGCAACATAAAATTTTGAGAGAGCCCATGTCTTAAGTACGTGTGGTGGTTTCTGTTCGGTTTGGATGAAACAGTGGCTGCCTAACGACATGGAAAATGCCAAAACATGTCGGATTTCTCTATATTATGATCTGACTGTATATTTAAAACGCAAAATCATAGGTAACTCAGTTATTTCTCAGTATTCCCATTAATTTGTGGTAGAGACAAAAGTTTCTTGTAAAATACATTTATTCTATAGGGTATTGCTTGCTGTGTCTGTACTGACAGCTGATGGCAGCTGTGAACCAAATGTATTGTATCAGAAAATTTTGTGAGCGTTTACCGCAAGTATGGTTTTGTTATATACGACGTTACACAGATGCATCTTCAACGAGTTGCTATCAAGTATGTTTATGGCTAGAGACAGAGCACTACATTGAGTGTCAAGGTATCTGAGGTAGGTAGATGATGTGAAGTTGGCAATTTAAATTGGCGAAACTATTAGTCTACATATGTAATTATTGCGATTTGGACAAATAAAACTTCCGTATTCGGAAGATTACATTTTTCAAATTCAGAGACTTCTCTTTTTATGACAATGTCAAGCAAACATAAGAAAATTTGTATGTTAAAACTCGATATTTCTGCAAAAAAACATATCCCGACATCTGTGAGTGATCTGAGGGCTTCGATTTATTTCTGAAATAGCTGTAATTTCGAAGGTGGATCTGTACAGGTCAGCTTGCATTTATGCTTTTATGTCACGTTTTCCGCCCTGTTGTGCATCATAGATGTGTGTTTGTTGTTTTGATTGTGGTCTTACGCCTTTCGCACTCTGCCCTGACCTGCTGTCTCACGTTTTCGAATACAGAACGGAGTTTGGGAATAAACTTGCAGACGTAAATTTATTCCCGAATCCTGTTCTCACCAAGGCATTTGGGAGTACACATCCGTCGCCAAATTAATTTTCTAAATGAATAAGGCGACTTAAGTGTACTCCAAAATTCCGTTCTGCGTAGATGAGAAAAGAGAGCAAGACAGATGATGGAGGGGGAGGAGCCTTGAAATTTGAAGTGGATGGGAATGAGTGGATCAATGTCAGAGAAGGAGAATCCCCAGCTGAAGACCTCGGCTGTAAAAAAATTGTAAGCAACATTTTGATTATTTCGAGAAAGTAAAGATTCAATAAACTCTTATAAATTACATATTGCATGTACATCCCATGTGATTTTTATCGAGATACATAATTGGTTTCACATGTATCTATCGTAGCGACGTACTTTTAAATTGGTATATTCCAACTACAAATGTATTCTTAAAATTTCGTCGATGGGTCCTTAACATTGTTTACTTGCAGACCGAGTGCGATTAGCATGAGTTACCGGCGACTTATCAGTATTTACTTGCTGCGCGAATTAACGAAACATTACTGCGAAATCACTCCAAAATACAAATTTAAAAAGATCGTTTTATGCATATCACTTCTTGGGGTAAACAAACTCGTAGCCGCGCATTTTACGTATCGTAGCAATTCAGGTGCTGGACATTCCTGAATATGCGTTGCTTGTCTTCTTCACTTAGGGGCTCGAAACGTTATTTAGAGCATTCAGACGGGGAGCCTACATGTTTTATGAAAACGACTGCTCTACCGTGGCCCCTATTTGTTCTATACTCCTTTTATTCCTTTTCTCCTGGACACCTCCGTGTTTTCCTTCTTGCGATCATTCTGTTGACTCCACTGACCATTTGCCTCAGGTTGCGTCTATCTCCAGTATGTTAGCACCTGGTGGATCTTCGCAAGGATGCATTTCTGTGACGTTTCTCTAGAGCTAAGAAAAAGTCAGGGGTATAATTTCACGCACAAAAGAAAAATACATCCATCAATAGTTTTGTAGTATGTAGTCGTTAACACAGTCATGCATACGCCAAATATAAAACACGCGCAACGTAGGCCTTCAGGATACACTGTGTGGTTAAGCTGTCCCTACCTATTGGTTTTAGGCAACCTGCAATGCCATCAAACACCACACATGAGATTTTCATACTCTCTCAGTCGCTACGCAGATACCGTTAGTCCTACAGAAGAAATGAATTGGACCTTTTTATAGGAAATTTAATGTACTTAAATTCTGTAACTGGGGTACATTTTCGGTAGAGGCCATAGATTTATTCAAGAAAAACGTACGAATAACCGTCAAACGCGTTTTACGTGAATAGCTCGAAAACCGTGGTCTCGAGTGAAAAGGAATCTCAGTACAGAATTTAACAATATTAACTTTCCTACAGGAAGATCCCGTTCATTTTTTTCTGTAGGACTAATAGTTCGCATGTAACAACCTAGAGAATATAAAACTCTCACACGTGGTTTTTGGAGGCGTTGAGGTTGCAGCTGGCTCACCATGTTTGATGTGCATAAGCACATAAATACATAACTGACTTTTGTCCGTATGGTTTGCAAGATATGGATGCATTTGTAGATCATGCTGTACAAGAAACCAACGCAAGCACCTTTCTACAGTATGTCTGCAATGTCAGGACAGGCGCTTAAGATGCCTGCCATCACACTCTCACGTAAACGCAAGTAATGTATGGCAAACGACGCAACACGACGTTGTTTACTTGTTAAACGAAGTATGATCAGTAACACGTATTGAGACGCATTTCCGTTCAGAAACAAGTGCAGAATATTTAGTGGAGCTATATCATCCTAGGATTCCTATAGCTTGTTCCTAGAAAGCACGAACACCGCACATGTTACGACTAGGGATGCAAACAATACATCAATGTGAACATATGTGCGTTTGTCATCGATGTTTCGAATTAGAAAATAATCGATGTTATTTTGAACCATGTTTCATATCGATGTTTCCTTTTCACATATTAAACATTGCTCTCTTTGTCAGTTGCTACTCACAGTAAAAGTTTGCTTGATTCCTAGCTGTTTCTATACTTTTTGTGAAACTGGTGACCTACAAAAGGGGGTACGCGTGCGATAAATAAATTTATTAACAGTAACTTGAAATATTACCACGAATAGCTACTTAGTTACGCAAGTCAACAAATTCAGTAAGAAATCAGATTCTTGTAAGTCAGAAAAAGAATACAAGACTTTTGATATATAGAACTGTTGTAAAGTTCAACAGATAGTAACACAAAGTTTGGCCGTCGCCATGTACTGCTACAATGGACACCGACATTGAAATGTTTATCGGTTCAGCCGTTATTCCGATCACTCTGAATCCTATTGAAACGTTTTAAGACACGAAGTCTGTGTTCCCGGAGCTGTAAAGTACACCATGAAATATTTACCATTTGTACCAAGGTCGATTCCAAACGAACGACTATTCCAAAAGTGGTGCGACAAATAACAACGAAATTTTTTGACAGCAAAACGGATTTTAGAACTTTTTTTAAATTTAGTTTCTAAACGGTAAAACACAGCCTTGATTACTAAAGACAGAAAATAATTTTGTTACTAATTACAGCCATTTGTTATTACGTATGTACTTATTTTGGGACCTTAATTTGAGAAATCATCGACGTTTCGATGCACCGATACTTTTATGCTACGTTCATTTTCATCGATGCAATTTTCGGAACGTCCATATATCGATACGTGGGTGGTTTGCATAACGTTACGATTAAAGGCAGCCACTTTTGTTGCACATCCTGTCAAAGTGACCAGTAGCCAACATCTGAATCTCAGGATAGAGCTGCTATCGGTTGGATTATCGTGAAACTTTCAACCAATTGGGCGAAAGCACTTCACTTACTATTTTCTGCGTGGAACATCCCACTGTGTGTTGCTTATCATTGTTTACAGTCAAGGTCTTCAATTGAAGAAATACGTTTCATCTTTGGGATCGAATTTTTCACGACTGCTGTCCGTGTCTTAAATATTCTCGGTTTACTTGCCGCTTCAGAACTGAATAAAAGCTTGATCGTTCGGGTAAATATTCCAACGCCTTCGTTAGAAACAACTGACTATCGTGGTTGCTGCTGCGGTGACGATTAATAACCCACAGACGTCATATGTTTTGTCGGCGTACGTTATTCGTTACGTCTTACGGCCAAAGATTGTACCCATATCTGAACTGGTGGTGTCACCGCTCTGGTAGCGAATTTCTCTGCGACTTCTCATTACGAGAATTCATCGCCCCATTCGGCTTATAGCCACTATTCCGGCTGAAGTGATGATAATATTTAACTAATGAATCGAAGTATTCAGAAGCGCGGGACAAGATTTTAATTTCTCCAAACATTGTTCTGTATTTATTTACCTTGCTGTGCTCAGCAACTGCTGATTTCTCGACTTATCGATTTGTAATGTATGTTAGTACCGATTTAGTTGGCTCCTCAGTGACATGGAGTATTATAAATTTCTGAGATAGAAACTGTGTCCTCAATGGGGTACAGAATCTCTTTCATCTTTTGGGGCAGTCGGAAAATAGGCCTTACGCCTCTTCTTTACAAGATCCCAACTGCTTTGCTAGATACAGTACTGCAGAAAGGGGAAAGCGCAGTAGGTGGTTCGTATGCCATTTTCAACATTTTCAAGTTTTCGTAAGAGTTGCGTGCCTTCTTGTCACTCACAAACAAACCTCTAGGCATACTTCACTCACTGTGCCTTCTTTTAGAGACAAACAAAGCTTTCGTAGGTAATTAGTTTCTATCAGCTACGGTTTGTATTTCTCCAGCGCCAGAGACATTTTTAATTAATTGTACTGTCCATACTCTGGCGTTAGATTACCTTCTTTATACTGGAATCCATTACAATTACCCCAGTGTAAGAATTACCTATTACCGAATCCATAAAGTAAGGCATAACAGATGAAACATTTCGATCACCAGAGGTAAATCTGTACTTCTGAATAATTGAAGCTAAAATAAGAGATAATAATCCAAAAGGAAGGGCATGTTCCACAAATAATTAGATTTTTTTCTACAAAAAAATAATGTTGTAATCAGGCATCTCTGTGTTTCGTATTTCGAGTATGACGATATCGCAGTTCGAGACGGTTTTTATAGCTTTACTATAACAGTAGCACTCCTGTTGGGAAGTCCTCTCCCAACAAACAAATATCCTCTTCTTCAAAGGACGTACCACTGTTTAGAAAGTCAGACACATACGTTTTCTTCTTAGACAGATTACAGTATGTTTCTACTGGGATTTCCTGTACAGGGAACAATGTATTGATAAGACAAAAGAATTTTACACAAAATACCAAAGTAGTTTTGCACTCACCTATTTAGTGTCCGCGAAAACTGTGATAGAGTTAAGAACTAAATACATAACTACAGTTCTGCTTTAACGTAGAGTTAAGATAAGCGGCTATCTAACTATGGCTCTCGAAAAACCATATTCTGTATGCTTACAGCGCGACAATCACTTAATATTGTGCTTTAATCTCGTATTTTTTAGATGAATAGTTATTCATTTAGAAAGAAATTCTTAACTTGTATTTTAAAGTTCACATTTGCCCAAGAAGTGAAATATTTTAAGCTTTTTGATCCTCTGTACTTGCTTCCGAAATTTCTTAAGATTGTGTGGTAATTAGAGCGTGAAAGATAAAAAGTACTTTTGACTCACGATTTACGTAACGTTGGGATATTTGCCTTTGTCTTTTTGAAGCTGTATCAAGAACGAATACAGGATAAGAATACTAGCAAAGATTGGATGAAGTCAAAGCATATCAGAAGTTGCCTTAAATTTTAAAATATTTTAGAGACACGTTTGTACAACACCTTTAATTGTGATAGTCTTTCGAGAAAGATTATTTACAAGATTTTTAAAGCAATGTTTTGACTTTGTTGCCAGTGGTACGTCTAGAGAACACAAAATTGGAGACGAATAAAGTTGATTTATGTCACAGAAATGAGTTTCTAGTATGACACATATGTTGTACCACTACTGCCTTGCCTTGTATATTTTAATTGAATTCAGTCTTTGCTCGAAAGCTGTACTGTCTTGTTCTACTTTATGAGCAAACTATTTGTGTACATATATCTAACGACTAAGTCTTTTCCTATCTGTGGACAAACAAAAGAAATTGAGCATTCTGTAAGAAAATCCATTACCCGATAGTATGTTTATAGTGATATGTTTTTTCTATGCAAAACATTATTGTAAACTAGTGTAAGACATTGTTGAAAGCTTTTATAGCGCTCATATCTAACGAGCAAAGTATTTTTATTAACTTACAACGTCGCATTATTTGGAAAGCTGTTCCAACTATGAACTCTTCACAAGAGCCCCACCTGTAGATAGAGTAGTCTTTGTTCAGTTCAAAAGTGTAACAATCATGTAATATCGTGCTGTACAGGCAACGATGCTTTACAGGAGTGTAATAGAAGACGAGAAAGACAATGTATATGGCTCCATTTAAGATACATATGTAACTAGTACATAGGAACAAAGTACCTTTATGTAAAAGGACGCGAATAGCGCAAAGTGTTAATCGATACATATCATTAATCTATCAGGCCTATTTCTCACTAGCTCATTTTCTACTGAAAAAGAGTATTAATACTGTAATTATTGTTAATAGAAGTGTAAGTAATGAATTGTAGGGTGTGATGTCTTTGTGTACGTCATTGGCTCCACAGCAGCTGTTTTCACACAGATGAAAAACGGTTTATAAATATATAATGTATTAGCTGATCCAGATTTAGAATAATCGTAGCAATGAAACGAACAATACTAATGTAAGTTACCTACATAGAAGCACTAAACAGTATTATTTTCCGCAATAGAATGAAGCTTCGGCTGTTATAATAGTACCATGCTGAGCAGAAATGTGAAGCAGATGAATACAAAATGCTGCAAGCTGAAAGTTTAGTTTTTTCTCTTGTTTCTTGATTGGAACGTAGAAGGACTCGTTTTGTAATATTTAGAAAATGTATAAACTAAGAAAATTTTTTCATTTTATTTGGTAAATGATATTTGAAATTAGGTTCAGTTACACAATGATAAATTGTGAAACGGTTGAGGGTAATATTGCTGAGTTCATTTCATTAGTGAAAACGAAACATGAAAAACAATAATTAAATATTGTTAAAAACTTCAGGGTTTCGTCGTGAGTCTGAAACCTATGTGTGCTACCATTAAATGAATGTATGGTTAAGTTGTACCAGATTTCTTACAAAGTTCTTTTTAATGTGTGTTTCAGCATCCCGTATTAGTAATATTATTATTCGGCCATATTGAGTTAGTACCGAGGATGTTAGTACTGAAACTTTTTAGTATAAAATATGAAATAATCTAAAGAAAATAATGGTTGGGGTTAATTACCTAAGAATCATAGGAACGGTGGTATTTCGGCTCATACAGTCCGATGCCTCCGGTACGTAGACAGAGTCGCAGTTGCGATTATACGCCTTGTCTGGTAGATGTTCTCGTAGTACCTGCAGTTCGAGTAGTTCGTAACGTAAGGTTGTAGGTGTGTAGGCCTAACGTAAGAATCGTTTCCTGTTACTAACAATTAAACATATCAAGTGGAACACGTGGGTCCACATGTCTATTAGCCTACATGGCAGCTTCTTGTAAAGTCGCTATCAACTGTATTTTTGTTCAATTTTTTACTAGAGATGTCACTGCTTATTTTAAGAAAATTTCTATGATTGATGGATTGTTAAAATGTGTAAGCAATGTAAAAACGTTACAAATAAAGGTTTCTACCGTTACTGTGTCCCGTTTCATTTAATTAATGGTAAAAAAATCTAGTAATTTATCTCTGACAAATGAGTAAAAACACTTCTTTATCTTCACCACAATCTGTTTTGTCAAAACTGAATATCTTTTTTGATGTACACAAACAAAATGCAGCGTATTTTCTTAGTACTCTTAAAAAAAAGTAACAAGTCATTGCCGTCTTTTTGCGAAATGCAAGTTAAACTGTTATATGAGAATAAAAAAGAAAAATGTTACGGAATCGAAAAATCACTAACGTAACTGCCGAATGCCAGTGAACACACAGAATTTGCGAGAATGAGATTTTCACTCTTGTCGTGAAGTGTGCGCTAATATGAAACTTCCTGGCAGAGCTAAAGAGCACTTGCCCTCGAAAGAGAAAGGTCTCGAGTTCGCGTATCGGTGCGGCACACAGTTTTAATCTGCCAGGAACTTTCACACAGAATATGTTTAATCTTCATCACAACCCACAAACAGTTGCTCTACTGATACTGTAAGGTGACGATATGTGCAGGCGTGACCGATGTCACCTTACATTGTGACAGACAACTGGATCAGAGAACTGCAAAAGTGCTCATGTCCCAGAAAGTAAATTTTTCAAGTAACACAAAAAACTATTTTACTACACAGCGAATTTGAGCACGTTGCCATGTAGTAATCTGCCCTAGGGTGAAACAACATACACCATTACAACATACTCTAGCCATCGATTATGGTAAGTAATCGAGTTTGAGTGTGCTGGAGATGACCCCTTTTCGATCCTGTTGATGATGATGATGAAGCAACTAGCAGCAGAAGGATATTGTGTTACGCAAGTTCATATTATTCATATTCATTGTAGCAAGAAAAGGAATGTGTATGAGCATACTGGTTTGTTCATAATGTAGCCAAAATACAACGACAAGTAAAACACAGCAAAGCAGACAGTGCTCCATTTTTATCTTGTACATCCCTCGCTGGTCACTGGCAGATATTGCTAGAAAATGGTTTGATCTCGTCAGGTACGTATTGTAGAATTTTCTTTACTTCGTCTAATTTCTTCTTCTTTTTTTACTGGAACAGGTCCACTATCCAACTGTTTATATTCACATGGTCCGTTCTCTAACTCGATACCATACGAACGAGCACTTCTGTTGATCAGTCCTGATATACCAAAAGATGCGTACAGACATAAAGATCAGTTATCTCCGGTAAACGTAATCTGAAAAAAGTGGATATGAACCCTTTTGTAACTCTTCGATTAAATTAAACTTTGTATATGTGAAGTCCAACTTAAATCTGAGTTTAAACCCCAGAGTATGTGGCTGCCTGATTGGAAGAAAGCACCACCCAGAAACTGAAATTAATGAAAGAGTACTGCGATCGTTGGCAAATCAGGTAGTAAGTGGAAGTCATCGCACATGATTTGGGTTGCTGCCTCAGGTGAGTGAAAGGGGAGTGCAGGGCAGTTGGGGGGTGTACCTGGGTAGTCCATGGAGTAGTGTTAAACGTCAAGAGAACACTGGCGAATGATGACGTATTATGTGAAAAAATAGTGAGATAATTAACAGTTTTGAGACAAAATACTGAAGGCGGAAGTTAGCGTTAAATAGTGAACTTAAAGCACTCGAGTAAATTTATACTTAAAGTGCAGCATTGTGAAAAAAATATTGTGCAGAGATAGTGTCAGCGTATGGTAACAGTTTGTACTGTAAAATAAAAATGGAAAATATAAGTGATGTTGCAACGCTAATAACGTTAGGTCTGCCATATATCAGTAAATCATTGGCCTCCAAATTTACTTCAAGAAAGGATCGATGCACTCCATCGAAGCTCAACTCGCAGCATATAAGACGAAGAAAACAACTTGGGAATGCCAGTGTTGTTTGTACGTCACATAATCGCTAAGTAACTTACATTGGAGTCAGATTCCATTCATAAACACGGTCAGATCCATTAATGTGGTCAGATATATAAATTCTGTCGTTTAAGAGACAGGTATACCACACTTGGCTTGCTGTCCCAAAAGAAACCATAATGTATAACGATAATTATACACTGCTGTGACAAAGGCCGTGGGGACACCTCCTAATATCGTGTCGGGCGCCCTTTTCCGCAGCGCTGAGCAGTAACTCGACGTGGTATGGGCTCAACAAGTTACCTGCAGAAATATTGGGCCAGTGCAGGATTTTGTGGAAGAACTGCCCTCTCGATTATGTCCCATAAACGTTCGATGGGTGACCAAATGATTCAGTCCAATTGTCCAGAATGTTCCTCAAACCAGTCGCAAACAATTGTGACGCGGTGACATGGTGCATTGTCATCCATAAAAATTCCATCGTTTGGGAGCATGAAACCACGAATGGCTGCAGATAGTCTCCAAGAGTGGTACAATTTTCGGTAAATGATCGGTTCCGCTGGACCAGATGGCCCAGTCGAGTACAGTCCATGTAAACACAGCTCACGCCGCTGTGGAGCCACCACCAGCTTGTACAGTGCCTTGTTGACAACACGGGACAGCCCCGTAACTTTGTGGGGTCTGCGCTACAGTCGAACCCTAGCAGCCGGCCGGGGTGGCCGACCGGTTCTTGGCACTACAGTCCGGAACCGCGCGACCGCTACGGTCGCAGGTTCGAATCTAGCCTCGGACATGGCTGTGCGTGATGTCCTTAGATTAGTTAGGTTTAAGTAGTTCTAAGTTCTAGGGGACTGATGACCTCAGTAGTTAAGTCCCATAGTGCTCAGGGCCATTTTTTTAACCCTAAGATTCTTTTCAGTCACTAGTCTTCCAACTGGCTTTAGGCGGCCCACCGTGATTCTTCTCCTGTGCCTGCTTCTTCATCTCAGAGTAGCAACATGCTTGGAAAATTATTTGGTAGATATATTCCAATGTCTGAGTTGCTCTACAATTTTTGCTCTCTACAGCTCCCTCTAGTACAGGGCTAAACAACTGGCCGGTTTTTAGCGCGAGTACTCGCGTCTACTCAGGCATGTGCTCGCGAGCTGTTGCAAGGTCGCCGAGTAGGGACGGAGGGGAGGGGAAATGCCCGCGTACGTTTGAATAGGGCCGCTGCGTGCCTATTGAATTCGCGCCGACTGTGTAACGTTTAAAGTACTACTATCAGCTCTAACAGTCACTTCGCTGGTTAAGAATCATGTCAAGTCGCCGTTGTGTAACCCCAACCATGCTTTCGCAGTTCAACCCCCATTGGGAGGAATTTTATCTGTTTACAGAAAAAGATGGTGTTGCAAAATGTTTAGTATTTCACAAAACGCTGAATTCTTTTACGAAATTTAATTTGCAGCGACATTATATGTAGTACCACCCGAAAGACTGCGGACGTGGAAAATGTGATGGACCAGGTCGTGCACAGGAAGTTATTAAACTTAAATGGAAGCTATCCGAAGAAGATCTGGACGACGAAGAAAAATCAACTGAGGCAGCTCTCAGAGTGAGTTACAAAATTACTTTGCTTTTAGCAAAATCCCTGCGCCCCTTCACTGATGGCGATTTAATAAAATAATGTTTGGTAGTTGCAGCGGAACATTTGTGTCCATCTCAAGTTGAACAGTTTCGGATTGTGCCATTATCTAACATGACCATTATGCGTCGTATACAGAGCATGGCAGACGACGTCCAGAGCCTGCTTGCAAATATCTGTAAAGATTTTATGGCGTATTGTCTAGCTCTGGACGAAAGTGTTGATATCACTGGAACAGCGCAGCTTGCCTTATTTATTAGAGATGTTAATACAGATCTTCAGGTGAGAGAGGAGCTCCTCGATGTAGTAGCCATGAAGAACACTACAACCGGAGGTGATATTTTAAGTAGTGTTGAAGAAAGTGTTGAAAATATAGGATTGTCGTGGAATTCTTTAGTTTCAGTGTCTACAGATGGTAGAGGCATACACTAAGCTAATAAAATTATGTGGCACATGTACATTCTCCTTTATTTGTTTCATTTGTCGCGGTAATAATTCGTGAGTGATATCCCTGCAGTTAGCCGCGGATTTACATTGACTGGCGGCAGCTGTTGTGTGCCCCACGTGACTCTCCCCAGTCTCCGCTCTGGTCCGGTAGTGGGGGTAGCGTGCTCGCGCTGCTCCGTGCTCGCGCATTGCTGCTCACAGCTTGCTCCGCGAGCACGTATGTTGTGAAGCCCTGCTCTAGTACCTTGGAAGTTATTCCCTGATGTCTTAACAGGTGTCCTGTCATCCTGTCCTTTCTTCTTGTCACTGTTTTTCACATATTCCTTTTCTCTCATATTCTGCGCACAACCTCCTCATTCCTTACCTTATCAGTCCACCTAATTTTCAACATTCGTCTATAGCACCACTTCTCAAATGCTTCGATACTCTTCTGTTCTGGTTTGGTTAGGGGTGCAATTCGTTACAACAACCGACCTCGCCTCATACGTATTGCGGGCACTTTGAACAGCAGCCGGTACCCTAACTGAGGTTACGGACCCCGAGGTTCTCCCCCTGCTTCAGGCATCTCCACAGGCCACATTTCAACCTGACAACGCCCGGCCACATATTGCACAGGCCTTCTTCGAAGTGCAACGGGTGCCATTGCTTCCCTAGCCACGTTCGCCAGACAGGTCGCCCATCGGACATGTCTGGGATATGGTTGGTCGGCACCTGGGGCGTCACGATCCTCCAGTAACTGCACGAATCTGTGGGCTCGGATACAAACTGCGTGGAGGGAAATCCCTCAGGAGGGGTATTCAGAACCTTACTGATTCAGTGCCACGGCGAAGAGCAGCTCTAAGTGCAGCGCATGGTGGACACACAACGTACTGAATAGTAGGGCTCACAGGACATGTACAGATTTAAAAAGGTTATCATTTTTTACTTTTCATGTACCTAACCTGTGGTATTAAATTAATTGAATTCATGCGTTTCCTTCTTGGTGTTGCAATTTCCCAAACGGTAGTGTATGTGCACGCGACATTAACACATGAACGGCAAACTACACTACTGGCCATTAAAATTGCAACACCAAGAAGAAATGCAGATGATAAACGGGTATTCATTTGACAAATATATTATACTCGAACTGACATGTGATTACATTTTCACGCAGTTTGGGTGCATAGATCCTGAGAAATCAGAACCCAGAACTCTGGACGTAATAAGTCTGGATGATTGACTGATCTGCCCTTCTAACACTAACCAAAACAGCCTTGCTGTGCTGGTACTGCAAACGGTTGAAAGCAAGGGGAAACTACAGCCGTAATTTCTCCCGAGGGCATGCAGCTTTACTGTGTAGAAAGGAGAAAATATAAAAATGCAGTAAATGAAGCAGGCAAAAATGAATACAAACGTCTCAAAAATGAGATCGACAGGAAGTGCAAAATGGCTAAGGAGGGATGGCTAGAGGACAAATGTAAGGATGTAGAGGCTTATCTCACTAGGGGTAAGATAGATACTGTCTACAAGAAAATTAAAGAGACCTTTGGAGAAAAGAGAGCCACTTGTATGAATATCAAGAGCTCGGATGGAAACGCAGTTCTAAGCAAAGAAGGGAAAGCAGAAAGGTGGAAGGAGTATATAGAGGGTCTATACAAGGGCGGTGTACTTGAGGACAATATTATGGAAATGTAGGAGGATGTAGACGAAGATGAAATGGGAGATATGATACTGCGTGAAGAGGTTGACAGAGCACTGAAAGACCTGAGTCGAAACAAGGCCCCGGGAGTAGACAACATCCCATTAGAACTAAGTCTTGGGAGCCAGCACTGACAAAACTCTACTTTCTGGTGAGCAAGATATATGAGACAGGCGAAATACCCTCAGACTTCAAAAAGAATATAATAATTCCAATCCCAAAGAAAGCAGGTGTTGACAGATGTGAAAATTACCGAACTATCAGTTTAATGAGTCACGGCTGCAAAATACTATTGCGAATTCTTTACAGACGAGTAGAAAAACTAGTAGAAGCCGACCTAGGGGAAGATCAGTTTGGATTCCGTAGAAATATTGGGACACGTGAGGCAATACTGACCCTACGACGTATCTTAGAAGCTAGATTAAGGAAAGGCAAACCTACGTTTCTAGCATTTGTAGACTTAGAGAAAGCTTTTGACAATGTTGACTGGAATACTCTCTTTCAAATTCTGAAGGTAGCAGGGGTGAAATAAAGGGAGCGCGAAAGGCTATTTACAATTTGTATAGAAACCAAATGGCAGTTATAAGTGTTGTGGGGCATGAAAGGGAAGCAGTTATTGGGAAGGGAGTGAGACAGGGTTGTAGCCTCTCGCCGATGTTATTCAATCTGTATATTGAGCAAGCAGTGAAGGAAACAAAAGAAAAATTCGGAATAGGGATTAAAATCCATGGGGAAGAAATAAAAACTGTCAGAGACAGCAAAGGACTTGGAACAGAAGTTGAATGGAATGGATAGTGTCTTGAAAGGAGGATATAAGATGAACATCAACAAAAGCGAAACAAGGATAACAGAATGTAGTCGAATTAAGTCGTGTGATGCTGAGGGTATTAGATTAGGAAATGAGACACTTAAAGTAGTAAAGGAGTTTTGCTATTTGGGGAGCAAAATAACTGATGATGGTCGAAGTAGAGAGGATATAAAATGTAGACTGACAATGGCATGGAAAGCGTTTATGAAGAAGAGAAATTTGTTAACATCGAGTATAGATTTGTCAGGAGGCCATTTTTGAAAGTATTTGTATGGAGTGTAGCAATGTATGGAAGTGAAACATGGACGATAAATAGTTTAGACAAGGAGAGGTTAGAAGCCTTCGAAATGTGGTGCTACAGAAGAATGCTGACGATTAGATGGGTAGATCACATAACTAATGAGGAGGTGTTGAATAGGATTGAGGAGAAGAGAAGTTTGTGGCACAACTTGACTAGAAAAAGGGAGCGGTTGGTAGGACATGTTCTGAGGCATCAAGGGATCACAAATTTAGTATTGGAGGTCAGCGTGGACGGTAAAAATCGTAGAGGGAGACCAAGAGATGAATACACCAAGCAGATTCAGAAGGATGTAGGCTGCAGTAGGTACTGGGAGATGAAGAGGCTTGCACAGGATAGAGTAGCATGGAGAGCTGCATCAGACCAGTCTCTGCACTGAAGACCACAACAACAAGCCTGGGCATTGACTCAAACAGAGCTTGGATGGTGTGTACAGGTACAGCTGCCCATGCAGCTTCAACACGATACCACATCAAGAGTAGTGACTGGCGTATTGTGACGAGACAGTTGCTCGGCCACCATTGAACAGACGTTTTCACTTGGTGAGAGATCTGTGCTGGCCAGTGCATCAGTCCAACATTTTCTGTATCCAGAAAGGCCCGTACAAGACCTGCAACATGCGGTCGTGCATTATCCTGCTGAAACGTAGGGTTTCGCAGGGATTGAATGAAGGGTAGAGCCACGGGTCATAACACATCTGAAATGTAACGTCCACTGTTCAAAGTGCCGTCAATGTGAACAAGAGGTGACCGAGACGTGTAACCTATGGCGCCCCATTCCATCACGCCGGGTCATACGCCAGTATGGCGATGAGGAATACACGCTTCCAATGTGCGTTCACCGCGATGTCGCCAGACACGGATGCGACCATCATAATGCTGTAAACAGAACCTGGATTCATCCGAAAAAATGACGTTTTGCCATTCGTGCACCCCGGTTCGTCGTCAAGTAGACCATCGCAGGCGCTCCTGTCTGTGATGCAGCGTCAAGGGTAACCGCAGCCACAGTCTCCGAGCTGATAGTCCATGCTGCTGCAAACGTCGTCGAACTGTTCGTGCAGATGGTTGTTGTCTTGCAAATGTCCCCATCTGTTGACTCAGGCATCAAGACGTGGCTGCACGATCCGTTACAGCCATGCGGATATGATGCCTGTCATCTCGACTGCTGGTGATGCGAGGCCGTTGGGATCGAGCACGGCGTACCGTATTACCCTCCTGAACCCACCGATTCCATATTCTGCTAACAGTCATTGGATCTCGACCAACGCGAGCAGCAATGTCGCGATACGATAAACCGCAGTCGCGATAGGCCACAATCCAACCTTTATCAAAGTCGGAAACGTGATGGTACGCATTTCTCCTCCACCTTACACGAGGCATCACAACAACGTTTCACCAGGCAACGCCGTCCAATTGCTGTTTGTGTATGAGAAATCGGTTGGAAACATTCCTCATGTCAGCACGTTGTAGGTGTCGCCACCGGCACCAAGCTTGTGTGAATGCTCTGAAAATCTAATCATTTGCATATCACAGCATCGTCTTCCTGTTGGTTAAATTTCGCGTCTGCAGCACGTCATCTTCGTGGTGTAGCAATTTTAATGGCCAGTAGTGTAGCTTCACTGCTTCCGAGACCTGCATCTACATCTACATAGATGCTCTGAGAATCACACTGACAGAGGGTTCATCGAAACGGCTTCACAATAATTCATTGTTATTCCACTCTCGAACACCTATATCTTCCCTTGTGAGCTCTGATTTCCCTTATTTAATTTGATGATCGTTTCTGCGAGGAAGTTGATGATCGGAACGTCGTGAGAATATACCCCCGCAACGAGAAACGCCTTTGTTTCAATGACGCTCCCCCCAAATCCTGACTCACCTTCGTGACTCTCTCTTCCCCATTTCTCGGTAATAGAAAACGTGCTGCCCTTCTTTGAACTTTCTCGATGTACCCCGTTAATCCTATCTGGTAAGGACACCAAACCACGCAGCAGCCCGCCAAAAGACGACGGGCAAGAGTAGTGTAGGCCGTCTCTCTACTAGATCTGCGTGTTCTTCCTATAAATCGCAGTCTTCGGTTTGCCTTCCCCACAACATTTTCTGTGTTTTCTTTCCAGTTTAAGTTGTTCTTAATTTTAATTCCTAGGTATTTAGGTGAATTTATAGCCTTTAGATTTGATTCTGTCGCGCGGGATAGCCGTGCGGTCTGGGCGCCTTGCCACGGTTCACGCGGCTTCCCCCCGTCGGAGGTTCGAGTCCTCCCTCGGGCATGGGTGTGTGTGTTGTGCTTGGCGTAAGTTAATTTAAGCAGTGTGTAAGTAGGGACCGATGACCTCAGCAGTTTGGTTCCATAAGACCTTGCCATAAATTTCCAAAATTTGATTGATTCATGGTGTAAGCGAAGTGTAACTGATTCCCTATAACAGTCAGTTTCCATTATTTAGGGTCAACTGCCAATTTCTGTGCCATACACAGATCTTCCTAAATAGTTTGGAAATTGTTTTGATCTCCCTACCTTGGCGAACGCCAGATATCACTTCTGTTTTACTCGATGACTTTCTATCAGTTATTATAAACTGTGACTTCTCCGACAGGCAGTCACGAATCCAGTCACACAACTGTGACTCAACTCATACGATGCTCCATAGCGTCCTAACCACCTGTCTTTCGTCAAAGCCGCTTACGCCAGCGGATTCCCCCGTTTGTGTCCCGTATCGTCGCAACAATGACTCCCCGTTCGTCTCAGCCTGGTTTACCTTCTTTCCCTACCGCGTCACTAGTCCGCATCGACACGAGACGGTATTTAATTGCTCCGATGGCAGACATAATGCTTTGACTGATAGGTGTGCAATTCTAAATCCGAGGTATTCATTTTTAAATGCTAATTGCAACTAGCGATCGTTTTGGAACACACGCTGATAATACCCTGCGAGCTCTGCCTGTAAGTAGTTCCTTTGCTTTTCGTTTCCATCCATTTTGGCATTATCACACAAGCAACGAAAAATAAAATACATACAGTTGTCTTTATATTAATTAATATTTGCTTAACTACACCCTCACTCCTTTTTATGTGCGAGAAGAAAACATACCGTCGCCTTCTCCGGAAAATGAACGTAGTTCTATCAGTTGAAAACCTCGAAAAAAGTGACACGCTGCACTCTCCTTCTAGCAAACCACATTCTCTGCTCTTGCTCTTTGTCTGTTATCCTTTCAGTTTTCAGTACGGCGAATTTATCATATTATCGTACACTGGCTGGTATTTTCCCTTTAACATTTCCTCTATTCGCAGTTCCCTTTCAACTTCCTTACATTCTGGTTTCATCAAATGCCACATCGGGTTTCTTTCCATGTTCTAGATAGACAAGCGACGTGTCTTCCCCCATTCGTCATTATTTTGTCTCCGCAAGTCACATCTACTTTCCTCCAGATCCACGTCTCAAAAGATTATAAATGCTGCTCCTGCCGCTGTACACTCATAAAACCACAACGCACATGAAATAATTAACTAACTTTTATGGAATTGTTTATCAAGTCTCTTCATAAAATTATCTTTGCGATCTCCATTTTTTTTACTTATTCTTCACAACTTATGTCACTTGTTGTTCCACATTCAAAATACATGTAACTATCCTGTTTCTCCTACATTTGTTCTCCATTTCTCACACTCCTACTCGCTCTTAATAGAAAATTATCAGTCTTTTTTTTTAAATATGTAATCTTTTTATTTGTTATTCCCTGATGTTGTTCGATTCCTTCCTAATTTCACTTATGGTCTTCTCATTTTAATTAATAGTATCACATCATGTATGAAAACTTTTGTAAATGAAATGGTTGCATTTTCATATCTGCACTGCCTGAGAAAGAAAGCAAATCATATGTGAACCATCAGCTGTTTTTATTTTACGTTGAAACATGTAGCGATTTTGGTCTCGGACCACCTTCACCGATGAAGGGTTTAAATGGTTTAAGCCACCTTATTCCATTAGTCATTACTTGAAATGTGTACTGGTAGTGCATGCAATGAATGCAAATATATGACACAGGACTTCAAAACCAAACATACAGATACTAAATGTCTCTACCATCCTCTCCCACCCCTCTCCGCTGCTGCGACTGTATTCCCACGTCCCACCTGCTCTCCATCTCTCCTTACCCTCTCCCAAGGTGGCTTCCACCAACTCCCCCTCCATGATGATGCCCTCATCCCCTCCATCTACCCCTCCTATCAACTTTGATCCTCCCCTCCCACATCCTGTGTTTTTTCCTTAGGGCGCCCTTTCTCCCTTCTCTCCCTCCTCCTTTCCTCCCCCCGGGCTTCCCCTACCCCCGTACCCCCGTACCATCTTCCCCCCCCCCCATCTCCTCTGCCACTAGCATCTACACTCTCCCCTCTCCCTCCTCCCCCACCTTTTCCCCTTTTGGCAGGTCCCCAGACTCGCAAACGTCACGTGAACATTCGCGCGCCAGAGATCATCACCGTCGGTTCTGTGTGTGTGCCGTCATGTTTGTGCTTCAGGGTTTTCACCGCACCAGGCTCCATCGTTCACGTGTGTTCTCTCAGTCGTCAGTGTTGGTGTACAGTGCTGACCGTTTTCTATCTTTTACTCCAACTGTGAACGGCTCCGTGTTTTTTAATTAGTGTGTCTCCTGTTTTTTGTTCATCGTTATGTTATGTTTTTCTGTGTCTTCATTGTTTCTCTTTGTACTGACTGTGGCTGAAGAGCGGCGTAATATTGCCACTGCCAGCCCACCTTTTGTATAAGGTGTCAAAATCACAATAAAGTAAAAAAAAAAAAACTCAGCCAGCCAGTCTAATATTGCGTGCGTCTCTGGACATATCGCCTCACCTTAGACAGCGTATTTACTTCTTTTTTTGTGTACGAGTGGACGTGGTTTCTTGTGATTGTTGTTTGGATCTTCTTGTTGTTCGTGAGGTCCTTCGTTGTTCGTGTCCGTCCTCTCCCGTTTGTGTTGTTGTTCACGGGCCGCTCCATGGGTCCCGCCGCACTTTCCGTCACGTCAATCCCGTGACCGTTCGGGTCGCAGTTACAACAATTGATATGTTTGCCTTTGAAGTCCTGCGTCACATTTACATTCATGGCATGCACTACACAGTTTAAGCAATGACTAATGGAATGAGGTGGCTTAAACCATTTAAACCCTTCATCCGTGAAGGTGGTCCAAGACTGAAACCGGTAGATGTTTGGACGTGAAATAAAAGCAGCTGATGGTTCAAATATGCAATTTATATATTACTTGATGCTGTTGACAGTAACCTCCCAAAACTGTTTAGGAAGCGAAGCACAGAGAAGCCATGGTCCTATGTCAACGTAACTTCACACAAATACACACCATCACTGGATATGTAAATGATTAGAGCTGAAATTCTCTGTGATATTTACAACGTCCACCAGACTGCATTAACACAATGATCAGACATTATGACCACTGCCCACTGCGACGTTGGATGCTGCCTGGTAGCGTTGCGAACAAGTGATGTGGTAACGAAAGTATGTAAGCGGAGCAGACACGGACGGAGGATCACCACAGCAAAGGCGTGGGCTGCAAAAGGGGGAATCCACTGAGATAAGTGGCAGTTTTAAAGGGCAGTTCATTATACGCAGAGCCTGTGAACGAGTATCTCGAAAGCCGGCCGGAGTGGCCGAGCAGTTCTTGGCGCTTCAGTGTGGGACCGCGCGACCGCTACAGTCGCAGGTTCGAATCCTGCCTCGGGCATAGATGCGTGTGATGTCCTTACGTTAGTTAGCTTTTAGTAGTTGTAAGTTCTAGGGGACTGATGACCTCAGAAGTTAAGTCCCATAGTGCTCAGAGCCATTTTTTTGAGTATCTCGAAAACAGCGAAGCAGGTCGAATGTTCACGTGCTACTGTCGTGAGTATCTAAGGAAAGAGGTAGAAGGACAGTGGAACTACCACTGGTAGGACTTCTACAACTCTTCACAGAACTCGGCGTTCAGTGGCTTGTCTGCTCTGTAAAGTAGGGCGATCTGCGGCATCTCTGCCGAGAGAGCGCAATGCTGGTGCACGCACAAGTGTTTCGTCGCACATTGTTGAACATGGATTTCCGCAGCAGACCACCCCTACAAGTTCACATGTTGATCCGACGACATCGTCACTTAACATTGCAGTGGACTCGACCAACGACCACTGGCAACGTGTCAGCTCTTCGGATGAATCACATTTTTCCTACACTAGGTCGACGGTCGCCTCCACAAACGCCGCCATCGAGGTGAACGGCGGCTCGAAACTTGCAGCGCCCCACGGACGCAGGCTGATGGGAGCAGCATTGCGCTGTGAGAGACATTCGCCTGCGCTCGCACGGGACCTGTGGTAGTAACCGAAGACACGCTGACAGCTGCGATGTCTTCCCCTGCGATGTGGTCATTCGGCAGTAGAATTGTCCGTGTCTCGGAGCCAGAACCGTGCCACAGTGGTTTGAGGAACATTCTAATGTACTCACGTTGATGTCTCGGCGACCGATGGAAACGTATGGAATCCATCCGCACCGGGCGTCATCACCGATTATGCAAATCAGGAGCGCGTTATTTACGTGACCTGTGCGTAGACATCTAGCTACATGCATCCACTAACCTACCAACAAGCTACCGGATTCCAGACATGCAGCATCAGTGATGCATCTCATTGCAAAGACAGACAGACGAGCTACTAAACAGCTGGTCATAATGTTTTGGGTCATCAGCGAATTATCCGTGTTTAGTATTCTTACCAAGCCTTGAACGGTATATATATGAGTTATGTGCTACGAATGACACGGAGATAACATGTACTCGTGCGTGATAGCGTTATCAGCACCTGACACAAGGTGCCTCATTGTTGGTTTCCATTTGGCCAGATAGTCGAATCGCGCAGTATCCAGTTTTGTGAGGCATTCTCATATAACAGTGGCCGGGTGCTGCACTGCATGAGACTGTGAACACAACCGTAAATGTAGTCGAGGTTCTGACTGACCATGTCTGACCAGCGCGGAGGTGGATCGCCGTATCGAGCACGAAGGACATTCTACATCTACATCTACATCCATACTCCGCAAGCCACCTGACGGTGTGTGGCGGAGGGTACCTTCAGTACCTCTATCGGTTCTCCCTTCTATTCCAGTCTCGTATTGTTCGTGAAAAGACGGATTGTCGGTATGCCTCTGTGTGGGCTCTAATCTCTCTGATTTTATCCTCATGGTCTCTTCGCGAGATATACGTAGGAGGGAGCAATATACTACTTGACTCTTCGGTGAAGGTATGTTCTCGAAACTTTGACAAAAGCCCGTACCGAGCTACTGAGCGTCTCTCCTGGAGAGTCTTCCACTGGAGTTTATCTATCATCTCCGTAACGCTTTCGCGATTACTAAATGATCCTGTAACGAAGCGCGCTGCTCTCCGTTGGATCTTCTCTATGTCTTGTATCAACCCTATCTGGTACGGATCCCACACTGCCGAGCAGTATTCAAGCAGTGGGCGAACAAGCATACTGTAACCTACTTCCTTTGTTTTCGGATTGCATTTCCTTAGGATTCTTCCAATGAATCTCAGTCTGGCATCTGCTTTACCGACGATCAACATTATATGATCATTCCATTTTAAATCACTCCTAATACGTACTCCCAGATAATTTATGGTATTAACTGCTTCTAGTTGCTGACCTGCTATTTTGTAGCTAAATGATAAAGGATCTATCTTTCTGTGTATTCGCAGCACATTACACTTGTCTACATTGAGATTCAATTGCCATTCCCTGCACCATGCGTCAATTCGCTGCAGATCCTCCTGCATTTCAGTACAATTTTCCATTGTTACAACCTCTCGATACACCACATAATCATCCGCAAAAAGCCTCAGTGAACTTCCGATGTCATCCAGAAGGTCATTTATGTATATTGTGAATAGCAACGGTCCTACGACACTTCCCTGCGGCACACCTGAAATCACTCTTACTTCGTAAGACTTCTCTCCATTGAGAATGACATGCTGCGTTGTGTTATCTAGGAACCCTTAAATCCAGTCACACAATTGGTCTGATAGTCCATATGCTCTTACTTTGTTCATTAAACGACTGTGGGGAACTGTATCGAACGCCTTGCGCAAGTCAAGAAACACGGCATCTACCTGGGAACCCGTGTTTATGGCCCTCTGAGTCTCGTGGACGAATAGCGCGAGCTGGGTTTCAGACGACCGTCTTTTTCGAAGCCCATGCTGATTCGTACAGAGTAGATTTCTAGTCTCCAGAAAAGTCATTATACTCGAACACAATACGGGTTCCAAAATTCTACAACTCTATTGTGAGCCCTTTAAATCTGCGCCTGCCATCCGAGAACAAGTAATGCACTTCCAGGGACATTTTAACATTCGCCTGTAGAAGGAAGTCTTAACTTTCGCCTGTCTGTTTAATTTGCTACAGATTCCGTCAGTTCTTGAATAGTACATTGGGAACAGGATTATTCTGAATAAATGATTTGGCGGTCAGGGTGGGGAATAGTCTGCGGTTGTTTGCTGATGATGCCGCGGTGTAGGTGTCGTAGTTAAGCGACTGTAAGAGGATACGACTTAGACGAAATATCCGGTTGGTGTGACGGATGGCAACAATACCTAAATGTGGAACATGTAAAGTTAATGCGCGTGAGTAGGAAGGTCAAACGTGTAATTTTCGGATACAGTATTACCAGTGTCCTGCGTGATACAGTCAAGTCATTACATATCGGAGCGTAACTTTGCAGAGTGATACGAGATGAAACGAGCAAGTGAGATCTCAAGCGGGGGAGGCGAATGGTTGACTTCGATTTACTGGGAGAATTTTAGGAAACAGTGCTTCAGTTGTAAAGGAGACCGCATTTAGGACGCTTGCGCGACCTGTTCTTGAGTACTGCTTAACTGTTTTGGATTCGTATCCGGTCGGGCTGAAGGAAGACATCGAAGTAATTCAGAGGCAGGCTGCTAGATTTGTTACCAGTAGGTTTGAACAACACGTAATTGTTATGGATAGGTCTGGTCGTGCGGTTCTAGGCGCTTCAGTCCGGAACCGCGGTACCGCTACGGACGCAGGTTCGACTCCTGCCTCGGGCATGGATGTGTGTGATCTCCTTAGGTTAGTTAGGTTTGTTCTATGTTCCAGGCGACTGATGATCACAGATGTTAAGTCCCATAGTGCTCAGAGCCATTTGACCATTTTTTGTTATAGATATGTTTCTGAAACTCAAACTGGAATTCCTGGAGCGAAGGTGACGTTCTTTTCGAGAAACACTGTAGAGAAAATTTAGAGAACCCGCATTTGGAGCTGAATGCCGAACAATTCTAGTACTGACAACATACAGGATCACGAAGATAAGATAGGAAAAATTACGGCTCATTGTGGGGCATATAGACAGTGGCTCTCCCCTGGATCTCTTTGCGAGTGGAACAGGAATGGAAACGGCCAGTAGTGGTACAGGGCACCCTCCGCCATACACCTTGCAGAGCGTCTATGTAGAAATAGAGGGAGATGAAACCTGCGAAATTTCTTTCGATTCTCGGTGTGAAACACAACTTACTTCGAGCAAATGTGTACAGCTTACGTCTGGAGAAGACAGGGATTTAGCAGTGCTGTCACTATCAGACTAGCTGGATACTAAATTTACAGGCTAACCAACGTCTTCCGTGGCCTATCATTTATCTTGAATTAAACGGATATTCGACAAGGAGAACCGGAGGGGTCGTAGCGATAACGGTGAGTAGGTAACTTCTGCAGTTCGCCGTATCACTGACTTCACAGTCACACAGGTGAGTACAGGCCAGAGTTTCGTTGGGTGACCATTGTACGAAACAGCTGAAGATCCTCTCTTCCACACTATACATTGCGGGTGTCAAGGAATTTTAGTAGGAGACGAACGGCTCATGAGCAGAGCTTACACAGATTACCTGGGCGTCTTCATATAAAATTCAGGACATGTAAACATCTTATCTAAACAAAAACCTCTTATGGTACAAATATGCTACAGGTGCAATCATCAGTCCCACAAAGACTGTGTTGCTGCCAGGTGGAAATAGTAAGTGAAATAGACAGCGGAACTCATTCACTGCAAAAATTAACGTCTGGTGTTAGGCGTCTTTGCGAAAGACAACACACAATCAATGCAGGCTCCCATCTGGCTGATGACACAGCACAAAATAACAGCTATACCAAGGTAGAGCCGCCAAATTTCGTCCTCTAGTCTGTTTTTGGCCGCGCGACCGCTACGGTCGCAGGTTCGAATTCTGTCTCGGGCATGGATGTGTGTGATGTCCTTAGGTTAGTTATGTTTAATCAGTTCTAAGTTCTAGGGGACTGATGACCTCAGAAGTTAAGTCCCATAGTGCTCAGAGCCATTTGAACCATTTCAATCTGTTTTTGGCCTCTGAATACCATATCTTCAAATCAATTATTCCCAAAAAAATTATATAACACCACCAACTAACCATACATAGGGTTGTTGTTGTTGTTGTTGTTGTTGTTGTGGTCTTCAGTCCTGAGACTGGTTTGATGCAGCTCTTCATGCTACTCTATCCTCTGCAAGCTTCTTCATCTCCCAGTACCTACTGCAACCTACATCCTTCTGAATCTGCTTAGTGTATTCATCTCTTGGTCTCCCTCTACGATTTTTACCCTCCACACTCCCCTCCAATGCTAAATTTGTGATCCCTTGATGCCTCAGAACATGTCCAACCAACCGATCCCTTCTTCTAGTCAAGTTGTGCCACAAATTTCTCTTCTCCCCAATCCTATTCAGTACCTCCTCATTAGTTATGTGATCTACCCACCTAATCTTCAGCATTCTTCTGTAGCACCACATTTCGAAAGCTTCTATTCTCTTCTTGTCCAAACTATTTATCGTCCATGTTTCACTTCCATACATGGCTACACTCCATACAAATACTTTCAGAAACGACTTCCTGACACTTACATCTATACTCGATGTTAACTAATTTCTCTTCTTCAGCAACACTTTCCTTGCCATTGCCAGTCTACATTTTATATCCCCTCTACTTCGACCATCATCAGTTATTTTGCTCCCCAAATAGCAAAACTCCTTTACTACTTTAAGTGTCTCATTTCCCAGTCTAATTCCCTCAACATCACCCGACTTAATTCCACTACATTATATTATCCTCGTTTTGCCTTCGTTCATGTTCATCTTATATCCTCCTTTCAAGACACTATCCATTCCATTGAACTTCTGTTCCAAGTCCTTTGCTGTCTCTGACTGAATTACAATATCATCGGCGAACCTCAAAGTTTTCATTTCTTCTCCATGGACTATAATACCTACTCCGAATTTTTTTTTTGTTTCCTTTACTGCTTGCTGCTTGAATAACATTGGGGAGAGGCTACAACCCTGTCTCACTCCCTTCCCAACCACTGCTTCCCTTTCATGTCCCTCGACTCTTATGACTGCCATCTGGTTTCTATACAAATTGTAAATAGCCATTCGTTTCCTGTATTTTACCCCTGCCACCTTCAGAATTTGAAAGAGAGTATTCCAGTCGACATTGTGAAAAGCTTTCTCTAAGTCTACAAATGCTAGAAACTTAGGTTTGCCTTTCCTTAATCTTTCTTCTAAGATAGATCGTAGGGTCAGTATTGCCTCATGTGTCCCAATATTTCTACGGAATCCAAACTGATCTTCCCCGAGGTCGGCTTCTACTAGTTTTTCCATTCGTCTGTAAAGAATTCGCGTTAGTATTTTGCAGCTGTGGCTTATTAAACTGATAGTATTTTTCACATCTGTCAACACCTGCTTTCTTTGGGATTGGAATTATTATATTCTTCTTGAAGTCTGGGGGAATTTCGACTGTCTCATAAATCTTGCTCACGAGATGGTAGTGTTTTGTCAGCACTGGCTCTCCCAAGGCTATCAGTAGTTCTAATGGAATGTTGTCTACTCCCGGGGCGTTGTTTCGACTCAGGTCTTCCAGTGCTCACTCAAACTCTTCATGCAGTATCCTATCTCCCATTTCATCTTCATCTACATCCTCTTTCATTTATATAATATTGTCCTCAAGTACATTGCCCTTGTACAGACCCTCTATATACTCCTTCCACCTTCTTCTTTCCCTTCTTTGCATAGAACTGGGTTTCCATCAACGCTCTTAATATTCATACAAGTGGCTCTTTTTTCTCCAAAGGTCTCTTTAATTTTCCTGTAGGCAGTATGTATCTGACCCCTAGTGAGATAAGCCTCTACATCCTTACATTTGTCCTCTAGCCATCCCTCCTTAGCCATTTTGCACTTCCTGTCGATCTCATTTTTGAGACGTTGGTATTCATTTTTGCCTGCTTCATTTACTGCATTTTTATATTTTCTCCTTTCATCAATTAAGTTCAATATTTCTTCTGTTATCCAAGGATTTCTACCAGCCCTCGTCTTTTTACCTACTTGATCCTCTGCTGCATTCACTACTTCATCCCTCAAAGCTACCCATTCTTCTTCTACTGTATTTCTTTCACCCATTCCTGTCAGTTGTTCCCTTATGCTCTCCTTGAAACTCTGTACAATCTCTGGTTTAGTCAGTTTATCCAGGTCCCACTTCCTTAAAAACTGATCCACCCAGACTCATTCGCTGCTCCTATTGACCCAGGTGGACATCCATCGATGAGTTCCTTCTTCATCAGCCTTCCGGGAAAAATCGTAAGAGGAGGGACAAATGCACCTGATGCCGAAATGCACAGTACAACTCTCTCTGGAGACGACACTTTGTGCTCAGACTTCTTCCCTTTCGCAGCAGCAGTCTTTCTCCCTTTGTGTTGCACCACTGTGATGCCTGTTTCATCTACGTTGAACAGTTTAAGTCGATTAAATCGTATTTTCTCCAACTCGGGATTCAAAATAGAGAAAAGGTTCTTAACATTTTCCTCGTGGAAACCTTGGACCCTATCCAGTGACAAGGATTGCGGCGTTCGTGTAGTAAGTGTCGGATGTGTCTGAAGAAAGAGACGCCTGCGTCCAGCTGTTTTTTGTCCGACTGAAAATGGGTGAGCAACGTCATTGCGTATAGCCATTCGCCTAAGATCAGTCAGAGTAAGGCATAGAAATTTTTCTCCATGTCCTTACAAGAAGGCACTACCTCAGCCTCTAACTCACGTGAAAAACCTTGTTTCCTACCAACAGCTTTTTCAATTAACTCTTCAGCACTTTTACCTTCTCTTTTCTTTATATAATCTTTGAGAGTTGCCCTAGGCACACTAAGCGTCTTACTCGCACCTTTATATCCCTTTTCCTTGTTTCTCATCGTAGTTACTGCCGATTTCATCATCTCTCTGTCCCACTTCGTCCTAGGCGCATCAGAAACAAAATTTCGTCCCCTGGACGAATTTAGGAACAGATGGAGGGACGAAAATAGGATCATCCTACTTGCTAATATGACGGCTTCCTACACTAGGTGAAGTAAACCAAACACGGCAAAACACTGAGATCATTCACTTTATAGATTTCCCTAAACAGATATGTCGAATACAACTAAATAAACACATTATAATAATTCAAAAAGAGCATTTACAAATAGTATTTCGACAAGTCATCTTTTGACAAATTAGAATATAGAGGACTGGACGCATGAAACTTTGACAACCATTTGGTGGCCGTGAGCACACCTAA
The DNA here is from genome assembly GCF_023864275.1 of Schistocerca cancellata. Lineage (NCBI taxonomy): Eukaryota > Metazoa > Arthropoda > Insecta > Orthoptera > Acrididae > Schistocerca > Schistocerca cancellata. Next base: position 16,184,494 of record NC_064637.1, read on the forward strand.
CGAAAAATATCGCCGATGGCGCCCTTACCGGCAGAACAGAGAACCTTAGGAGGACGATATTGGGCACGGAGATGAAATTTGGCGCATTTACCTTCTATACACTCATTTTCAGAAAAAAACAGCTTGAACGACTAGGGACAGGACGTTCGTATTCACAGGACATGTATGTTAATATATTTTGCGGAAATGATTAGCATTTGAACCACGTCGGTCCGTGGGTTCAAGGTCAACATCGGTACCGTGGCGAAACACCACCTACCGGTAAAATATGACTGAGGCTCTCGTTGTCGCTGTAAACCGAAGGTGATGGGTCAGCGTGTGTCGAGAAGACGTGCAGGACGCGTCGCACACGTATGCGCGAAGAGGTACCGTCAAACCAGTTTGAAAGACCAGTTATGGACTGTGCGGCTGATCCCGGCGGAGGTTGGAGTCCTCCCTCCGGCATGGGTGGGTGTGTTTGTCCTTAGGATAATTTAGGTTAAGTAGTGTGCAAGCTTGACTGATGACCTTAGCAGTTAAATCCCATAAGATGTCACACACATTTTCTTTGAAAGACGGCCCATTACTGGCAGCCGGCTGTGGTGGCCGTGCGGTTCAAGGCGCTTCAGTCTGGATCCTCGCAACCGCTACGGTCGCAGGTTCGAATCCTGCCTCGGGAATGGATGTGTGTGATGTCCTTAGGTTAGTTAGGTTTAAGTAGTTCTAAGTTCTAGGGGACTGATGACCTCAGATGTTGTCCCATAGTGCTCAGAGCCATTTGAACCCATTACTGGCATGAGACATTGTGATGCATCCATCAGGGAAACAGTTGCTAGTGTGGGACAAAGTGTTTCGGCAGTGCAACGGGTGTGTGCAGAATGGTTCACTAAAAGCCGCAAAGCACGACGAGATGGGCTACGTCGTACCGCCCAGACCACCCCCCGAGAACATCGACACCTCATCCCAATGGCACTGCAGGACAGATCTGCGCCCTCATTGGCTCTAGTGGAACAGTGGAACACACCGTACACTATCAGGGCTTACTGTCCTTCCACATTTATTACGGCTTGGGTTACTTCTTCGCCTACCTTTGACGAATGTACAGAAACATACTAGATGGCAATGGTGTAAGAAACGACGTCACTGTGAATGGCATGAGATAGTGTTTTCGGGCGAATCCAGGTTCTGTTTGTTCGAAAATAATGGCCGAATTTTGGTTTGCTGCAGAAAGGAGGAACAGCATCGCAATGACTGCATGCGTACAAGAAGTACAGCGCCGACTCGAGGCGTTATGGTGTGGGGTGCTACTGGGTACGACCACAAATCCCAGTTGGTGGGTGTCCAGGACACTGTGACCAGAGTGACCTACGTGAATGACATCCTGAGACCTGTAGACACACCCTCTCTGCACGACACCACAGACGCCATTTTTCAGAAAGACAATGCATGAACAGGTGCCTTCTTGGTGTCACAGAATGCCAGTCTCCTGTCCTGGACCGACAGACCACCAGACTTTTCACCAATCGACAATGTGTGGGATGTGGTGAAAAGATGGGCGCAGCGCTGTGACCCAATGGTAGCCACCACAGATGAATTTTGGAACCAGGTGGATGTAGCATGGATGACTACAACACAGGACGCCATTCGCGGCTTATGCACATCGATGCCGTCACGCATGGAAAGAGTTATCAGGGCCCATGGCGGACCCTGTGCCTACTAAACAACACGATACATGTTGAACCGAAGTGAATGAAACACTCACCATTTATGCAGAACATACTAATGTACCTGTCCTATGAAAATGGGCGTCCTATCTCCAGACGTTCAACGTGTTCTGTTTCTTCTGAATATGAGTGTATAAACTGGCAAGTAGCGCAAAAACACCATGTGACCAGTCAAGTGTTTTATTTATTCTATGGCATCTGTAACTCTAATTTACTTTATTGTAAATTTATTAGTATCTGGTAATGGGACAGGATAGAAAGACTTACGATAACTCGATGTTTCGACTATTCGCCCAGTAACTGGCCGATAGTTATAATTTCGGTATTAAACGCTCGATTTTACATACGTAGAATAACATGTGTCAAAGCTGTAAAGTGCCACATACCATCCAGAATACGACGTGCATTGAAGTTCTAAGGCATCCGATTTTTTTTTCTCCAGACTGGAAAGAGATAGAAACATGTGCATAGTAGCAAAATGAGGCCGCGTTCATTGCCAATACTCCCAGAGATGGCAGCACCGTACGGCAGATGGAATTTTACCGCCAGCGGCGAGAATGAGAACTGTTTTAAATACTTAAAATGGCGTCGTTTTCCTTACTTGAACAGCATGCAATCATTCTTTTTCTGAATTTGCGTGGTGTGAAACCAATTGAAATTCATCGACAGCTGAAGGAGACATGTGGTGATGGAGTGATAGATGTGTCGAAAGTGCGTTCGTGGGTGCGACAGTTTAATGAAGGCAGAACATCATGTGACAACAAACCGAAACAACCTCGGGCTCGCACATGCCGGTGTGACGACACGATCGAGAAAGTGGAGAGAATTGTTTTGGGGGATCGCCGAATGACTGTTGAACAGATCGCCTCCAGAGTTGGCATTTCTGTGGGTTCTGTGCACACAATCGTGCATGAAGACCTGAAAATGCGAAAAGTGTCATCCAGGTGGGTGCCACGAATGCTGACGGACGAGCACACGGCTGCCCGTGTGGCACGTTGCCGAGCAATGTTGACGCGCAACGACAGCACGAATGGGACTTTCTTTTCGTCGGTTGTGACAATGGATGAGACGTGGATGCCACTTTTCAATCCAGAAACAAAGCGCCAGTCAGCTCAATGGAAGCACACAGATTCGCCGCCACCAAAAAAATTTCGGGTAACCGCCAGTGCTGAAAAAATGATGGTGTCCATGTTCTGGGACAGCGAGGGCGTAATCCTTACCCATTGCGTTCCACAGGGCACTACGGTAACAGGTGGATCCTACGGAAATGTTTTGAAGAACAAATTCCTTCCTGCACTGCAACAAAAACGTCCGGGAAGGGCTGCACGTTTGCTGTTTCACCGAGACAACGCACCCGCATATCGAGCTAACGTTACGCAACAGTTTCTTCGTGATAACAACTTTGAAGTGATTCCTCATGCTCCCTACTCACCTGACCTGGCTCCTAGTGACTTTTGGCTTTTTCCAACAATGAAAGACACTCTCCGTGGGCGCACATTCACCAGCCGTGCTGCTATTGTCTCAGCGATTCTCCAGTGGTCAAAACAGACTCCTAAAGAAGCCTTCGCCGCTGCCATGGAATCATGGCGTCAGCGTTGTGAAAAATGTGTACGTCTGCAGGGCGATTACGTGGAGAAGTAACGCCAGTTTCATCGATTTCGGGTGAGTAGTTAATTAGAAAAAAAATCGGAGGCCTCAGAACTTGAATGCACCTCGTACTACTCATACTGTAGGAATCAAATGGTCTGTGTAAGGATAATATTGGCAGGAAATGCACAGGTGCCTATAAGCGTAGGCCAAACACGAAGGCATACCAAGTTAGCCAAAAAGTGGAGATCAACAGAAAAAGCCTCATTACAATCTCTTTCATTACTTTTGTTCACTTCATGGTGTTTCTAATTAATGATGTATACAGGGTTGTCAGAAACTTATTCGTAAACGTGTTAATGTCACGATTAATAACAATACTGCAGTGACAGTACGTGTCAAACGCGGAAGTGAAATCCTAAAGATGAGGACTGAGATCGGGGAAGCATACAAGAATAAAGGAAAATATAATTTGGAAGCATTCAAATTTAGTTACTTTTAGGCACCTTACTCTCACCATTACATTTCTCATGTATTTCAAAGGTGTTAGTAACGTTGTGGTCAACGAACAGAAAATGGTCGCAGTGAGACACAGAGAGAAAACTTCCAGTTTACAGTCGAAGCGTAATGAAACAGCAGACGAAAAGCGGGGAGGCAAACACTAATTTGCGCAGAAGGTGGTCTCTCTCACGAACATAAAAATGACAGATAATGAAGTGGATATTCTGAACAAGGAGAAACATTTCAGAAGTACTCCTAAATTGAGCCCAGGCATAATTAAAAATACTGTTTCAGAAGTAAAAGTTTCTTGTGACGTGGCTAATCTCAATAAATTTGATCAAATGATCATAGCACTAAAAACTAACAAATGTATGTCCAAAATAGGTAGCTACGAACGTAATAATGAAAAACATTTGGACGTACTTAAGAGCCTAAATAAAAAATTAGAAATGGAAAGGGCTTTAGTTAAGAGGGCTGAAAAAGGAAATTCGGCTGTCGTAAATTACGGTTGCGACTGCATCCAAAACATAAACATTTCTTGCAGATAACAACATAGTCAAACTCTAGAGAAACCCTGTGAACGAATTTCAGTCAAAACAATTGGGAACAGTATCTTTTCGTTTCCAGATGAGAAAGAGAAACGTAGATTAAAAATGATGAATCCGTCCATTCCTGTGCTTCGTCCGCAAATTAAATTACACAAGAGAGGAAAAGCGATTCAGACGATTATTAACAAAATACCATGTCCGAATTACAAATTGAAGCGGGAATGCAAGAAAAAACGGAGCAGCGTATACTTACAAAAAGTTATTCAAAGACAAGAATAGTTATGAATTTGCGATTGATATTAAGGATGTAGCTGGAGCTACATTGGTTTCTTTTGACATTGTTAACCTGTGTGCCAACTTCCCAGTAAACGATACGTTGGAGATTATAAAGAACAAGTTGCTAACGTACAGGAAGATTAATCAAAGCGAAAAAGAAGAATTCTTGGAAATTTTAGAACTTGTGTTGTCATTTAATTTTTTAAGTTTAACGATAATATTTTGTATCAAAAGGACGGACTCGCAAAGGGCAACAGTTTGTCTGGTACTTTAGCTGAGATATTTGTAAATGAGCCAGAAACAAACGCCTGATGTCTGCGAAAAAATTGTCTGTTACAGACGCTACGTAGACGACATCATACTGCTGTACGAAGGTGACGAAAGTAAAATGCGCGAGGTAACAGAAGGAATGGGTGAGGTGCACGAAAAAATTAAGTTCACAGTCGAACTGCAAGAAGGAAGTTTTTTTGGATCTTACGTTAACTAAAAGGGACGGGAGGCATAAGATTAGCATATTTAGGAAGATGCCGGCTACTGACACGATTATAAATGTGAAATCCTGTCACCCTAAGAAGTGTAAGTAGGCTGTTTAGGTTTTCTTATTGGTAACGCCACGTAGCGCTCTGTATGAAAATCACTGGCTGTGCTGTGTGCAGTCCGTGGCTGGTTTGCATTGTTGTTGGCTATTGTAGTGTTGGGCAGTTGGCTGTGAACAGCGCGTAGCGTTGCGCAGTTGGAGGTGAGCCGCCAGCAGTGGTGGATGTGAGGAGAGAAATGGCGGAGTTTTGAAATTTGTAAGACTGGATGTCATGAACTACTATATATATATTATGACTTTTGAACACTATTAAGGTAAATACATTGTTTGTTCTCTATCAAAATCTTTCATTTGCTAACTATGCCTGTCAGTAGCTAGTGCCTTCAGTAGTTTGAATCTTTTATTTAGCTGGCAGTAGTGGCGCTCGCTGTATTGCAGTAGTTCGAGTAACGAAGATTTTTGTGAGGTAAGTGATTTGCGAAAGGTATAGGTTAATGTTAGTCAGGGCCATTCTTTTGTAGGGATTTTTGAAAGTCAGATTGCGTTGCGCTAAAAAAAATATTTTCTGTCAGTTTAAGCACAATCATGTATAATTTTTCTAAGGGGACGTTTCATACGGCGACCCTGCCAGGATTCGAACCTGGAATCTTCTGAATCAACATTCTTCAGAGCCATGATCAACAGGATGCTAAAACTGCCACTCACCCCTAATGACGACGTGCAAGAATTAAATGTGGTTAGACAAGTAGCTGATGCAAACCGATGTAAGGACCATGATGTAGTGAACCTTCATAATAAACTAAAGCCAAAAATATGTGAAAAGAAGGAGACAATAGAACTAGAAGGCAAGAAGTTTGTTGCTGTGTGGTACAATGCTGCATTTTCGGACAGAAATGCACAAGCTTTCAGAAAGACGACAGTAAAAATTGGACTTCAAACTAAAACTACAGTTGGTTGTAAGCTGCGCCACAAAGTTAGCAGCAACAGCAACAAATATTTGGCATCTGGCGTCTATAAGATTGTAATCAGGCTGTGTAGGTTTTTATGTTGGTAACGCCACGTAGCTCTCTGTATGAAAATCTCTGACTGTGCTGTGTGCAGTCTGTGACTCGTTGGACTCATTGTCGGAATATTCGCTATTGTAGTGTTGGGCAGTTGGATGTGAACGGCGCGTAGCGTTGCGCAGTTGGAGGTATGCCGCCAGCAGTGGTGGATGTGGGGAGAGAGATGGCGGAGTTTTGAGAGCGGATGATCTGGACGTGTGTCCATCAGAAAGAGTAAATTTGTAAGACTGGATGTCATGACTTCTGAAGACTATTAAGGAGCAGGAGAGACACCACAGGACATTTTAATTTGCACTGTCTATACTTTTACGAATAAATTCATAAAACTTTAACACCATGACCAGGAAGGATTCAGGATTCACACTCATAGCAGTGGAAGTTCAAGAAAAAATTAATTTTGTTTTACGCGTGAAAGTTTATCATTTTTTCACTTACTATTGGCTGCGTTTGTTGCCGTAGGTACACTTTTCTTCGTAAGTAAGGGAGATTCTACGATGAATTTTGCACAGCATGCAAACCATACTTACAGGTGTTTGAAACTCTAGAAATTACTTAATTTATGAAAAAATGAATGTGCTGTTACATTTTAAACTTCATGTTTGGAAAAAACTCAAATTTTATAGTTAATTATCTCAATTTTTACCACAGTTTTTAATAGATTTGGAAAAGTCTACAGTTTTATACACCTTTAAGTATGGTTTGTATGCTGTGCAAAATTCATCAAAGAATCTCCTTTACTTTCGTAGAAAAGTGTACCTATAGCAACAAATGCAGGCAATGGTAGGTGAACAAAAGGTGAAATACAAATGTAAAAAAATAAATTATGTTCTTATATTTTTGAACTTCCTCCGCTATAAGAGTAAATCCTGAATCCTTTCTGGTCATTCTGACAAAGTTTTATGAATTAATTTCTAAAAGTATAGACAGTGGAAATTAAAAATTCCTGTGGTGTCTCTCCTGCTCCAAATCGTCCCGTTTGACGTCCTACCCCCCTTAGTTACGTAAATGCTTTTTATCTTTCTGATGTAGCACCAGGACTTTTACACATTTAGCGTCATCAAAGTGAACCCTGTTCTTGTAACAGGTCTGAAGATGGCAGCAGCCGAAACCGGAAATAGTGAAGTGTAAAAGTTTTTGTGTGATCAAGACGGACCTGTAAGGGAAGAAGTGGTTCCATTGCTGGTACTTCCTCGGGCTTTTTAGTCTCAATCCCGAGCGGCGGTGTGTCTAAAATGTTTTCTTCGCCCACCCATAAGGAAACAGGGTGATCTGAAGGCTAGGTGTTGTCGTCCTGAATTTCTTCGCAGATGTCAAGAGAGGTTGAGACGAGGGTAACTGCGGTGGGGTGGAGAGTCAAGGGGCTGATGACCTTCCCATCGTGTGGCATTGGGCAGAACTGTGGTGAAATTTCCTGCCAATGTTAATCCGTCAATCCACCTTGCACGTCAGATGAAGTTCCGAGCTCTGGCATTTTTACACATGTTTTGTACATCTACATCTACATCCATTCTCCGCAAGCCACCTGACGGTGTGTGATGGAGGGTACCTTGAGTACCTCTACCGGTTCTCCCTTCTATTCCAGCCACGTATTGTTCGTGGAAAGAAGGATTGTCGGTATGCGTGTGTGTGGGCTCTAATCTCCCTGATTTTATCCTCACGGTCTCTTCGCGACATATACATAGGAGGGAGCAATATACTGCTTGGCTCCTCGGTAAAGGTATGTTCTCGAAACTTCAACAAAAGCCCGTACCGAGCTACTGGGGGTCTCTCTTGCAGAGTCTTCCACTATCATCTCCATAACGCTTTCGCGATTACTAAATGATCCTGTAACGAACCGCGCTGCTCTCCGTTGGATCTTCTCTCTCTCTCTTCTATCAACCCCATCTGGTACGGATCCCACACTGCTGAGCAGTATTGAAGCAGTGGGCGAACAAGCGTACTGTAACCTACTGTCTTTGTTTTCGGATTGCATTTCCTTAGGAGTGTTCCAATGAATATCAGTCTGGCATCTGCTTTATCGACGATCAACTTTATATGATCATTCCATTTTAAATCACTCCTAATGCGTACTCTCAGATAATTTATGGAATTAACTGCTTCCAGTTGCTAACCTGTTATATTGTAGCTAAATGAAAAATGATCTTTCTATGTATTCGCAGCACGTTACACTTGTCTACATTGAGATTCAATTGCCATTCCCTGCACCATGCGTCAATTCGTTGCAGATCCTCCTACATTTCAGTACAATTTTCCGTTGTTACAACCTCTCGATATACTACAGCATCATCCGCAAAAATCCTCAGTGAACCGATGTTATCCACAAGGTCATTTATGTATATTGTGAGTAGCAACGGTCCTATAACACTCCCCTGCGGCACTCCAAAAATCACTCTTACTTTTGAAGACTTCTCTCCATTGAGAATGTCATGCTGCGTTCTGTTATCTAGGAACTCTTCAATCCAATCACACAATTGGTCTGATAGTCCATATGTTCTTACTTTGTTCATTAAACGACTGTGGGGAACTGTATCGAACGGCTTGCGCAAGTCAAGAAACACGGCATCTACCTGTGAACCCGTGTCTATGGCCCTCTGAGTCTCCTTGACGAATAGCGCGAGCGGGGTTTTACACGATCGTCTTTTTCGAAACCCATGCTGATTCCTACAGAGTAGATTTCTAGTCTCCAGAAAAGTCATTACACTCGAACATAATACGTGTTCCAAAATTCTACAGGTGATCGAACGTTAGAGATACAGGTCTACAGTTCTGCACATCTGTTCGACGTCCCTTCTTGAAAACTGGGATGACCTGTGCCCTTTTGCAATCCTTTGGAACGCTACGCTCTTCTAGAGACACCTCTGCAAGAAGGGGGGGGGGGGGCAGGTTACTTCGCATATCTGTGTAAAATCGAACTGGCATCCCATCAAGTCCAGCGGCCTTTCCTCTTTTGAGCGATTTTAATTGTTTCTCTATCCCTCGGTCCTCTATTTCGATATCTACCATTTTGTCATCTGAGCGACAATCTAGAGAAGAAACTACAGTGCAGTCTTCGTCTGTGAAACAGGTTTGGAAAAAGACATTTAGTATTTCGGCCTTTAGTCTGTCATCCTCTGTTTCAGTACCATTTTGGTCACAGAGTGTCTGGACATTTTGTTTTGATCCACCTACAGCTTTGACATAAGACCAAAATTTCTTAGGATTTTCTGCCAAGTCAGTAAATAGAACTTTACTTTCCGATTCATTGCTGTTTGAAGCGCCACCGGTCCAGAGGGTGACGTCGCATGGAACCGCACTTTTGCACCATCACAGAGGAAGGCTGTAGGCACTTATGAGCTAAATTTAACACTTGTGCGTCACAGTGGGTGAAAATGATGGCGATTCTATTGTGCACAATTAGAAAACAAAACAAACGAAACTGTTATGCTGTCGTGTGTCGTAGCAGGAGCAGAGGTGATACCCATATGGCATATTTCAGGTAGCGGGACGCAGGCTAGAGCGAAATAAGATGGTTCTCGTGTACCAAACACAACATACCCGCAAAACATGTGAAGGCACATCTCGATCTCGACAATCGAGTCTTAATTTTGCGTCATTATCATAAAGATCATCCACATTTATATCTTCAACTTGTAAAATTGACTAAATGGAGCATGTGGTGTCACCGCCAGACACCACACCTGCTAGGTGGCAGCCTTTAAATCGGCCGCGGTCCGTTAGTATACGTCGGACCCGCGTGTCGCCACTATCAGTGATTGCAATCCGAGCGCCGCCACACGGCAGGTCTAGTCTAGAGAGACTCCCTAGCACTCGCCCCAGTTGTACAGCCGACTTTGCTAGCGATGGTTCACTGACTACATACGCTCTCATTTGCAGAGACGACAGTTTAGCATAGCCTTCAGCTACGTCATTTGCTACGACCTAGCAAGGCGCCATATTCAGTATTCTGAACAGATAATATTGTGAATCATGTACCGTCAAGAGCGACGTTCATCTTTAATGGATTAAAAATAAGTATCAAAGTAATTACGACCGTTTTCTGAATTCTAATTCCTTGTCACGTTCCAGACCCCACGTCAGTATAGTTCTTCCCTCTTCACGCCAGCCTGCGTGATCTAAACGCGTGCATTTCGGCCTCGTCTAGTATCACGGCGTTGGCACGCCTGCCAACACAACAGAGCAAACGCTACCGACGTAAGTGCCCCAGACTCCGGATCACACCCTGTTTTCAATCATTGGATTCTGGCGGATAGCAAACATCATACAGAGAAGAATAGGAACTTCTCAAATTCTCTTCCCCCCAAGAAAAAGAACATTTTAGGCAGTATTAACATCAACACCATGTTGAGAATTGCCAAACTTAAATAGCTGACTGACACTCTAGACGAATTCACTGGTGAATTGCAAGCAGTTCAGGAAACACATTTCCAAAACGGAAAGTTTCAGGATATTTAAAGGTAATACAGTCATTAAATCAAAGGCAATTTACCAGATGTAGAAGTATGGAACCGGAATTTTTCTACAGACGGTGCTAGCCGTCAGTGTAGGGCCCATGAGACAGCGTCTGCAGCGCCATCTGCCTCCTGTTGCGGCTGACGACGAATGTCAACACACAGTAACCCAAGTTCCGTACATCGGTATCTGGATTGGATTGTTTGGGGGAAGAGACCAATCAGCGAGGTCATCGGTCTCATTGGATTAAGGAAGGACGGGGAAGGAAGTCGGCCGTGCCCTTTCAAAGGAACCATCCCGGCATTTGCCTGGAGCGATTTAGGGAAATCACGGAAAACCTAAATCAGGATGGCCAGACGCGGGATTGAACCGTCGTCCTCCCGAACGCGAGTCCAGTGTATCGGTATCTGTTTCGAACCCGTAAACACATCGAGTTTTGTGCCTACGAACTACGATTTGCGGACAGCATCGGTTTGCTGTTATCATTTGGAGAAAACTGCTGCAGAATGGCATGCAATGCTTGCCGAAGCTATCGGCGAACATGCTCTTGGGAAAACACAGTGTTTCGAGTGGTTCAAAAAATTCAAAAGTGGTGATTTTCACGTGAGAAACGACGAGCGCAGGAAACCACCGGAAAACTTCGAAGACAGCGAATTGCAGACCTTAGTGGATGAAGATGATACTCAGACTCAACAGGAACTGAATGTCGTCCGCAGCTCGTGGTACAGGGGCTAGCGTTGCTGCCTCTGGATCACGGGGTCCCGGGTTCGATTCCCGGCCGGGTTGGAGATTTTCTCTGCCCGGGGACTGGGTGTTTGTATTGTCCTCATTATTTCATCATCATCATCATCGAAACTTCCTGGCAAATTAAAACTGTGTGCCGGACCGAGACTCGAACTCGGGACCTTCGCCTACCGCGGGCAAGTGCTCTACCATCTGAGCTACCCAAGCGCGTCACACGCCCCGTACTTACAGCTTCACTTCTGCCAGTACCTCGTCTCCTACCTTCCAAACTTCGAGTCTCGGTCCAGCACACAGTTTTAATCCGCCAGCAAGTTATGAAACACTCCGCTGTAGAGTGAAAATCCTATTCTGTATCATCATCGTCATCATTTGTGAGAGTGACTACATTGGACTGCGAAAAGAAATTTGGGACTCTGTACGGACGCTGATGACTGCGCAGTTGAGCGCCCCACAAACCAGACATCGTCGTCACCACTGAATGTGACGCAGAAAGCCGCGTCTCTTCAGTTGAAAGCTATGGGAAAGGCGCAGAAAGTGGGAAAATGGGTTCCGCATGAACTGAATGAATGACAGCAAGCAAATCGAAGGACCACTTTTGGAATGGTGCTCACCAGATAAATTGGAAAGTCTTTTCTCCATTGAACGGTGACAGGTGACGAAAAATTGGTTTTTTTTGTTTTTTTTGTTTTTTTTTTTTTGTTTTGGTCATCCGTCTACTGACTGGTTTGATGCGGCCCGCCACGAATTCCTTTCCTGTGTTAACCTGTTCATCTCAGAGTAGCACTTGCAACCTACACCCTCAATTATTTGCTTGACGTATTCCAATCTCTGTCTTCCTCTACAGTTTTTGCCCTCTACAGCTCCCTCTAGTACCATGGAAGTCATTCCCTCATGTCTTAGCAGATGTCCTATCATCCTGTCCCTTCTCCTTATCAGTGTTTTCCTCATATTCCTTTCCTCTCCGATTCTGCGTAGAACCTCCTCAATACTTACCTTATCAGTCCACCTAATTTTCAACATTCGTCTATAGCACCACATCTCAAATGCTTCGATTCTCTTCTGTTCCGGTTTTGCCACAGTCCATGTTTCACTACCATACAATGCTGTACTCCAGACGTGCATCCTCAGAAATTTCATCCTCAAATTCAGCCCGGTATTTGATATTAGTATACTTCTCTTGGCCAGAAATGCCTTTTTTGCCATAGCGAGTCTGCTTTTGATGTCCTCCTTGCTCCGTCCGTCATTGGTTATTTTACTGCCTAGGTAGCAGAATTCCTTAACTTCATTGACTTCGTGACCATCAATCCTGATGTTAAGTTTCTCGCTGTTCTCATTTCTACTACTTCTCATTACCTTCGTCTTTCTCCGATTTACTCTCAAACCATACTGTGTACTCATTAGACTGTTCATTCCGTTCAGCAGATCATTTAATTCTTCTTCACTTTCACTCAGGATAGCAATGTCATCAGCGAATCGTATCCTTTCACCTTCTATTTTAATTTCACTCCTGAACCTTTCTTTTACTTCCATCATTGCTTCCTCGATATATAGATTGAAGAGTAGGGGCGAAAGGCTACAGTCTTGTCTTACACCCTTCTTAATACGAGCACTTCGTTCTTGATCGTCCACTCTTATTATTCCCTCTTGGTTGTTGTACATATTGTATACGACCCGTCTCTCCCTATAGCTTACCCCTACTTTTTTCAGAATAGCGAACAGCTTGCACCATTTTATATTGTCGAACGCTTTTTCCAGGTCGACAAATCCTATGAAAGTGTCTTGATTTTTCTTTAGCCTTACTTCCATTATTAGCCGTAACGTCAGAATTGCCTCTCTCGTCACTTTACTTTTCCTAAAGCCAAAGTGATCGTCACCTAGCGCATTCTCAATTTTCTTTTCCATTCTTCTGTATATTATTCTTGTAAGCAGCTTCGATGCATGAGCTGTTAAGCTGATTGTGCGATAATTCTTGCACTTGTCAGTCCTTGCCGTCTTCGGAATTGTGTGGATGATGCTTTTCCGAAAGTCAAATGGTATATCGCCAGACTCATATATTCTACACACCATCGTGAATAGTCGTTTTGTTGCCACTTCCCCCCCAATGATTTTAGAAATTCTGATGCAATGTTATCTATCCCTTCTGCCTTACTTGACCGTAAGTCCTCCAAAGCTCTTTTAAATTCCGATTCTAATACTGGATCCCCTATCTCTTCTAAATCGACTCCTGTTTCTTTTTCTATCACATCAGACAAATCTTCACTCTCATAGAGGCTTCCAATGTATTCTTCCCACCTATCTGCTCTCTCCTCTGCATTTAACAGTGGAATTCCCGTTGCACTCTTAATGTTATCACCGTTGCTTTTAATGTCACCAAAGGTTGTTTTGACTTTCCTGTATGCTGAGTCTGCTAGGTGGCAGCCTTTAAATAGGCCGCGGTCCGTTAGTATACGTCGGACCCGCGTGTCGCCACTATCGGTGATTGCAGACCGAGCGCCGCTACACGGCAGGTCTAGTGTAGAGAGACGCCCTAGCACTCGCCCCAATTGTACAGCCAACTTTGCTAGCGATGGTTCACTGACTGCATACGCTCTTATTTGCAGAGACTACATAGCCTTCTGCTACGACCTAGCAAGGCGCCATATTCCGTTAATACGAATGTATTCTGAACAGATAACGTTGTGAATCATGTACCGTCAAGAGCGACGTTCATCATTAATGGATTAAAGTTAAGTTTCAAACTAATACGTCCACTTTCTGAATTCTAATTCCTTGTCATGTTCCAGACCTCACGTCAGTATAGTTCTTCCCTCCTCACGCCAGCCTGCGTGGGCTAAAACGAGTCCATTTCGGCCTCGTCTAGTAACACGGTGTTGCCACTTCTGCCAACACAACAGAGCAAACGCTACCGACGTAAGTGCCCCAGGCTCCGGATCACACCCTGTTTTCAATCATTGGATTCTGGCGGATAGCAAACATCATACAGAGAAGAATAGGAACGTCTCAAATTCTCTTGCCCCCAAGAAAAAGAACATTTTAGGCAGTATTAACATCAACACCATGTTGAGAATATGCAAACTTAAATAGCTGACTGACACTCTAGACAAATTCGCTGGTGAATTGCGAGCAGTTCAGGAAACACGTTTCCAAAACCGAATGTTTCAGGATATTTAAAGGTAACACAACCATTAAATCAAAGGCAATTTACCAGATGTAGAAGTATTGAACCGGAATTTCCCTACAAATGGTGCTAGCCGCCAGCGTAGGACCCATGAGACGCGACTGCAGCGCCATCTGCCTCCTGTAACCGCTGACGACGAATGTCAACACACAGTAACCCAAGATCCATACACTGGTATCTGTTTCGAACCCGTGAACATGTCGAGTTTTGTGCCTACGAACTACGATTTGCGGACAGCATTGGTTTGCTGTTATCATTTGGATAAAAGTGGTGCAGAATGGCATGCAATGCCTGTCGAAGCTATCAGCGAACATGCTCTTGGGAAAACACAGTGTTTCGAGTGGTTCAAAAAATTCAAAAGAGGTGATTTTGACGTGAGAAGCGACGAGCGCAGGAAACCACCGGAGAACTTCGAAGACAACGAATTGCAGACCTTAGTGGATGAAGATGATACTCAGACTCAACAGGAACTGAATGTCGTCCGCAGCTCGTGGTACAGGGGCTAGCGTTGCTGCCTCTGGATCACGGGGTCCCGGGTTCGATTCCCGGCCGGGTTGGAGATTTTCTCTGCCCGGGGACTGGGTGTTTGTGTTGTCCTCATTATTTCATCATCATCATCATCGAAACTTCCTGGCAGATTAAAACTGTGTGCCGGATCGAGACCCGAACTCGGGACCTTCGCAAGTGCTCTATCACCTGAGCTACCCAAGCACGACTCACGCCCCGTCCTCACAGCTTCACTTCTGCCAGTACCTCGTCTCCTACCTTCCCAGCTTCGAGTCTCGGTCCAGCACACAGTTTTAATCTGCCAGGAAGTTATGAAACACTCCGCTGTAGAGTGAAAATCTCATTCTGTATCATCATCGTCATCATTTGTGAGAGTGACTACATTGGACTGCGAAAAGAAATTTGGGACTCTGTACGGACGCTAATGACTGCGCAGTTGAGCGCCCCACAAACCAAACATCATCGTCACCACTGAATGTGACGCAGAAAGCCGCATCTCTTCGGTTGAAAGCTGTGGGAAAGGCGCAGAAAGTGGGAAAATGGGTTCCGCATGAACTGAATGAATGACAGCAACCAAATCGAAAGACCACTTTTGGAATGGTGCTCACCAGATAAAAAGGAAAGTCTTTTCTCCATCGAACTGCGACAGGTGACGAAAAACTGATATATTTTGAGAATCCTAAGCGTTGTAAATCATGAGTGAATCCAGGCAAACCATCGATATCCACTGCAAGATGGCTCTGTGCACTATGGGACGTAACAGCTAAGATCATCAGTCCCCTAGAACTTAGAACTACTTAAACCTAACTAAACTAAGGACAGCACACAACACCCAGTCATCACGAGACAGAGAAAATCCCTGACCCCGCCGGGGTCCGCTGAACAACGCTTCAGTTCGTATGAAAATGGCTTGCTGACTGGTTCGCTTGAAAAGAAGATATTTTTTTTTTCCGTGGCCTGCCCCAGAGGTGGCAGTTTCAAGTTTTTATGTTTTCATCGCTTTTTTGGGAGTGATTATCACATCCACAAGAAAACCTAAATCGGGCAAGATAGAAGAAAGTGTAAGTTTCAAACAACAGACGTGTAACTATTGCAACCAAATTCCGGTTTCATACTTCTGTACCCGGAAGGAATACTTGGGACTGCCTTAGCAGTAAGGAAAGCGCCTTTAGATTGAGCTGCCGACTTCATATCACCATCTGAAAGAATCTGGTTTCTTTCACTGAAATCAAGCAACAAAGCATGTTCGCCGCGCGGGGTTAGCCGAGCGGTCTGAGGCGCTGCAATCATGGACTGTGCGGCTGATCCCGGCGGAGGTTCGAGTCCTCCCACGGGCATGGGTGTGCGTGTTTGCCCTTAGGATAATTTATGTTAAGTAGTGTGCAAGCTTAGGGACTGATGACCTCAGCAGTTAAGTCCCATAAGATTTCACACACATTTTTGAACAAAGCATGTTCACTGAGGTGACTGCAGTTATGGGACAGCGATATGCACATACACAGATCGCGGTAGCGTCGCGTACACAAGGAATATAAGGGCAGTGCATTGGAGGAGATATTTGTAGTCAGGTGAACGTGTGAAAAAGTTTCCGATGTGACTGTCGCCGCACGACGGCAGTTACGAGACTTCGAACACGGAATGGTAGTTGGAGGTAGACGCGTGGGACTTTCCATTTCAGGAATCGTTCGGTATGTCAATATTCCGAGATGCAGGGTGTCAAGAGCGTGCCGAGATCGGATTTGAAGCATTGCCTCTCACCACAGGAGAACGCAGGGGCCGACGGCCTTCACGTAACGACCGAGAGCAGCGGCGTTTTGCGTAGTGTTGTCAGTGCTGAAAGACAAGCAACACTGCGCGGAATGACCGCAGAAATCAATGTGGGACGCACGACTAAAGTATCCCTAACAAGGGAACCTCCCCATCGCACCCCCCTCAGATTTAGTTATAAGTTGGGACAGTGGATAGGCCTTGAAAAACTGAACACAGAGCAATCGAGAAAACAGGAAGAAATTGTGTGGAACTATGAAAAAAATTATCAAAATATACAAACTGAGTAGTCCATGCGAAAGATAGGCAACATCAAGGATAGCGTGAGGTCAGGAGCGCCGTGGTCCAGTGGTTAGCGTGAGCAGTTGCGGAATCAGGGGTCCTTGGTTCAAGTATTCCCTCAAGTGAAAAGTTTATTTTTTTTATTTTCAGACAATTATTATCTCTCCGTCCGTCCGATGCGACTGTGAAACTGTTGCATTGATTCGTTGCAGTTTATGTGAAAAAACTCATGTTTTCATCACTTTTTTGGGAGTGATTATCACATCCATAAGAAAACCTAAATCGGGCAAGATAGAAGAATCTTTTTACCCATTCTCCAAGTGTACAAGCAAGGTGGGACGACAACATATTCCTATCATGTGACGCACATGTCGTCACCAGTGTCGTACAGAATATATCAGACGTGTTTTCCTGTGGAGGAATCGGTTGACCTATGACCTTGCGATCAAATATTTGCGGTTCCCAGTGGAGAGGCACGTCCTTTCGTCTACTAATCGCACAGTTTTGCGGTGCGGTCGTAAAACACAGACACTAAACTTATTACAGTGAACAGAGATGTCAATGAACGAACGGACAGAACTTTGCGAAAATAAAGAAAGTAAACTTTTCACTCGAGCGAAGACTTGAACCACGGACCTCTCGTTCGGCAGCTGCTCACGTTAACCACGAGACCACGGTGCTCCTGAGCTCATACTATCCTTGATGTTGCCTATCTTGCGCATGGAATACTCAGTTTGTAGTTTTTTCTTATTTTTTTCATAGTTCCACACAACTTCTTCCTCTTTTCTCGATTGATCTGTGTTCAGTTTTTCAAGGCCTATCCACTGTGCCAACTTATAATTAAATTTGAGGGGGCTGCGATGGGGAGGTTCCCTTGTAAGGACAGTGAGGCGAAATTCGGTTCAAATTGTTCAGATCGCTCTAAGCACTGTTGGACTTAACATCTGAGGTCATCAGTCCCCTAACTTAGAACTACTTAAACCTAAGTAGCCTAAGGACATCACACACATCCATGCCCGGGGCAGGATTCGAACCTGCGACCGTAGCAGCAGCGCGGTTCCGGACTGAAGCGCCTAGAGCCTCTCGGTCACAACGGCCAGCGCGAAATTCGGCTATTTTGGAATATGGCAGCTGACGAGCGAGGCGACTGCAGCGGCTCTCCTGGGCCCGTGGCCGTATCGGTCGGACCCTGGACCACTGGAGGACCGCGGCCTGGTCAGATTTTGCTTGGTAAGAGCTGATGGTGGGGTTGGAATGAGGCACAGATGCCCCGGAGCCACTGACCCAAACTGTCGAGAAGACACTGTGCAAGCTTCGTGGCTCAGTAATGGTGTGGGCTGTGGTTACGTGCGACTGACTGGGTCCTCTGGACCAGCTGAACCTGTTATTGATTGGAAACGGTTGTGTTCGGCAACATCAAGGCTATCTGCAGCCACTCATGTACTTCATGATCCCAAACAGTGGAACAGTCCACTGTGTCAGAACGTTCTGACAATACGAGTTAATGATTTCGCCACCAACAACGTTATTGTTGTTGTCTTCAGTCCTGAGACTGGTTTGATGCAGCTCTCCATGCTACTCAATCCTGTGCAAGCTTCTTCATCTCCCAGTACTTCCTGCAACCTACATCCTTCTTAATCTGCTTAGTGTATTCATCTCTTGGTCTCCCTCTACGACTTTTACCCTCCACGCTGCCCTCCAATGCTAAATTCGTGATCCCTTCATGCCTCAGAACATGTCCTACCAACCGATCCCTTCTTCTGGTCAAGTTGTGCCACAAACTCCTCTTCTCCCCAATTCTATTCAATACCTCCTCATTAGTTATGTGATCTACCCATCTAATCTTCACCATTCTTCTGTAGCACCACATTTCAAAAGCTTGTATTCTCTTCTTGTCTAAACTATTTATCGTCCATGTTTCACTTCCATACATGGCTACACTCCATACAAATACTTTCAGAAACGACTTCCTGACACATAAATCTACACTCGATGTTAACAAATTTCTCTTCTTCAGAAACGCTTTCCTTGCCATTGCCAGTCTACATTTGCTCCCCAAATAGCAAAACTCCTTTACTACTTTAAGTGTCTCATTTCCTAATCTAATTCCCTCAGCTTCACCCGACTTAATTCGGCTACATTCCATTATCCTCGTTTTGCTTTTGTTGATGTTCATCTTATATCGTCCTTCCAAGACACTGTCCATTTAGTTCAACTGCTCTTCCAGATCCTTTGCTGTCTCTGACAGAATTACAATGTCATCGGCGAACCTCGAAGTTTTTATTTCTTCTCCATGGACTTTAATACCTACTCCGAATTTTTCTTTTCTTTCCTTTACTGCTTGGTCAATATACAGATTGAATAACATCGGGGAGAGGCTACAACCCTGTCTCACTCCCTTCCCAACCGCTGCTTCCCTTTCATGCCCCTCGACTCTTATAACTCCCATCTGGTTTCTGTACAAATTGTAAATAGCCTTTCGCTCCCTGTATTTTACCCCTGCCACCTTTAGAATTAGGAAGAGAGTATTCCAGTCAACATTGTCAAAAGCTTTCTCTAAGTCTACAAATGCTAGAAACGTAGGTTTGCCTTTCCTTAATCTATTTTCTAAGATAAGTCGTAGGGCCAGTTCAGCCTCACGTGTTCCAATATTTCTGCGGAATCCAAACTGATCTTCGCCGAGGTTGGCTTCTACCAATTTTTCCATTCGTCTGTAAAGAATTCGCGTTAGTATTTTGCAGCTGTGACTTATTAAACTGATTGTTAGTTAATTTTCACATCTGTCAACACCTGCTTTCTTTGGGATTGGAATTATTATACTCTTCTTGAAGTCTGAGGGTATTTCGCCTGTTTCATACACCTTGCTCACCAGATGGTAGAGTTTTGTCATGAGCGGCTCTCCCAAGGCCGTCAGTAGTTCCAATGGAATGTTGTCTACTCCGGAGGCCTTGTTTCGACTCAGGTCTTTCAGTGCTCTGTCAAACTCTCCACGCAGTATCGTATCTCCCATTTCATCTTCATCTACATGCTCTTCCATTTCCATTATATTGTCCTCAAGTACATCGCCCTTGTATAGACCCTCTATATACTCCTTCCACCTTCTGCTTTCCCTTCTTTGCTTAGAACTGGGTTTCCATCTGAGCTCTTGATATTTCATACAAGTTCCTCTCTTTTCTCCAAAGGTCTCTTTAATTTTCGTGTAGGCAGTATCTATCTGACCCTTAGTGAGATAAGCCTGTACATCCTTACATTTGTCCTCTAGCCATCCCTGCTTAGCCATTTTGCACTCCCTGTCGATCTAATTTTTGAGGCGTTTGTATTCCTTTTTGCCTGCTTCATTTACTGCATATTTATATTTTCTCCTTTCATCAATTAAATTCAATATTTTTTCTGTTACCGAAGGATTTCTACTAGCCCTCGTCTTTTTTCCTACTTGATCCTCTGCTGCCTTCACTACTTCATCCCTCAGAGCTACCCATTCTTCTTCTGCTGTATTTCTTTCGCCCATTCCTGTCAATTGTTCCCTTATGCTCTCCCTGAAACTCTCTGCAACCTCTGGTTCAGTGAGTTTATGCAGGTCCCATCTCCTTAAATTCCCACCTTTTTGCAGTTTCTTCAGTTTTAATCTACAGTTCATAACCACTAGATTGTGGTCAGAATCCACATCTGCATCTGGAAGTGTCTTACAATTTAAAATCTGGTTCCTAAATCTCTGTCTTACCATTATATAATCTGATACCTTCTAGTATCTACAACCTTCTTTTATGATTCTTGAACGAAGTGTTAGCTATGATTAAGTTATGCTCTGTGCAAAATTCTACCAGATGGCTTCCTCTTTCATTTCTTACCCCCAATGCATATTCACCCACTATGTTTCCTTCTCTCCCTTTTCCTACTCTCAAATTCCAGTCACCCATGACTATTAAATTTTCGTCTCCCTTCACTACCTGAATAATTTCTTTTATCTCATCATACATTTCATCAATTTCTTCGTTATCTGCAGAGCTAGTTGGCATATAAACTTTTACTATTATAGCAGGCATGGGCTTCGTGTCTATCTTGGCCACAATAATGCGTTCACTATGCTGTTTGTAGTACCTTACCCGCACTCCTATTTTTTTATTCATTATTAAACCTACTCCTACATTACCCCTATTTGATTTTGTATTTATAACCCTGTATTCACCTGACCAAAAGTCTTGTTCCTCCTGCCACCGAACTTCACTAATTCCCACTATATCTAACTTTAACCTATCCATTTCCCTTTTTAAATTTTCTAACCTACCTGCCCGATTAAGGGATCTGACATTCCACGCTCCGATCCGTAGAACGCCAGTTTTCTTTCTCCTGATAACGACGTCCTCCTGAGTAGTCCCCGCCCGGAGATCCGAATGGGGGACTATTTTAACTCCGGAATATTTTACCCAAGGGGACGCCATCATCATTTAATCATACAGTAAAGCTGCATGCCCTCGGGAAAAATTACGGCTGTAGTTTCCCCTTGCTTTCAGCCGTTCGCAGTACCAGCACAGCAAGGCCGTTTTGGTTAGTGTTACAGGGCCAGATCAGTCAACACCAACATCACTCAACATGAATGTCACAGAACGTTTGTGGGGCTTAATCGAGAGGTCAATTGCTGCACAAACTCCTGCACCTTACAACATTTTCACAATTATGGATGGCTGTAGAGACAGCATGACTTCCATCGACTTGCTGAGTCCATGGCACGTACAGTTGCTGCACTACGCCGGACAAAAGTTGGTCCGACACGGTATTCGGAGGTATCCCACGATTTTTGTCACAGGACAGGATGTCGATAAACACTGACGCTCCAGGACGCTAGAGGAAACTACAAACTATATCTCCAAACATTGACCCCCTATTTATACTACTTCGTGCGTCACGGAAAGCTTCTAGAATGTTCTATACCTCCTCCCTGGAGGCTGGCTACGTACATGGTTTATTTCCATCATGTGATGTCAGAAAGCTACTTTGATCCCTGTTGTGCATTCGGCTATAGTGTCCAGCTAGTCACGCAAGGCTATTTGTCTCCTGACGTCGCTTCGTCGGCACGGCCCCTATCATCGACAAATACTGTCACAATGGTTCCGTACCGGAATGCACGCCTACCTGCTCTCCCTCTGAATAAGTCCTAATATATTTAATTTGTACTCGTCACTCATTGAGATTCGCAACAACATTGTGAAAAATCTTACTAGATGAATTTAACGCGCACGTTGGCATGGAGAACAAATACAGATAAATATTAGATTTCATTTGCATTAGCGAACGTATAATAATGTAGATCATCTAATAAGCTTTAGTACATCATTTGTACTGAGCCTTGTGTCTACAAAGCTTACGAGACCTTTACTCAAGAACGTGATCTGGAGGTCTCCAAATCCATTGTTAGTTCCAGATTGATCATGTCGCAGTTTATGCAGGAAGATGGTTGAGATCCGAAACTTCGGAGTGAAGTTGTTGATTCAGACCACTACTTAACATAAATCGAAACTGCGTTCCCACCGCACAGTCCAGACCTAATGGAGCCATCTGTCCAAGAGTTGATAGAGGTTGTCGGAAGAACAACGACGACGCTTTCCCTCGTGACATACATGACCAGATTTTTGCACCACATTACAAACATCAGCCATTAAACTAGGAAAGCCATCCAGCAAACACAGATGTTGGCACACAACCCGTGACGGACCAGTCGACGTGAGATTCTAAGCATGAATTCACTGGAATGGGCATGAATGACGTGGTGGAACACGATCTGTGATGAAGTCGTCGACGAGTGAATCAAAGCATGGAATCAC
Source organism: Schistocerca cancellata (assembly GCF_023864275.1). Lineage (NCBI taxonomy): Eukaryota > Metazoa > Arthropoda > Insecta > Orthoptera > Acrididae > Schistocerca > Schistocerca cancellata. Next base: position 16,207,457 of record NC_064637.1, read on the forward strand.
TGGAATGATCATTAAACAGTTGAAAGATGGGAGTCCTTCCTCAAAATACAAAAATCAGCCTAAACAAATTTTGTCACCAAAGACGTGCCTGCGACAGAAGCAGGCTGGTAGAAATCAAAGTTCCATAAAAACGACTCCCCAAATTTCTGCACGAATTTATCTGGTTGCAAATCGCTGAGTTTTCGCCAGATTAACAGAAAACGACACACAAGAAATAAGAGGAACTGCATGATACTAGCTGACCATTTTCAAAATTTACTTAAGTGTGATCTGCCAGGGGAAAGATGGAATTCTGAACGACCTGTACCAAACACAGACTACCATCCCCAACAATTCAAGAAGCAAGAATGACAAATCACTCAAAAATAGCAAAGCTCCTGTACGAGGTGCATTCAAGTTCTAAGGCCTCCGATTTTTTTTCTCCGGACTGGAAAGAGATAGAAACATGAGCACTGTTTTAAAATGAGGCCGCGTTCATTGTCAATACGTCCCAGAGAGGGGAGCACCGTACGGCAGATGGAATTTTACCGCCAGCGGCGAGAATGAGAACTGTTTTAAATACTTAAAATGGCGACGTTTTCCTTACTTGAACAGCGTGCAATCATTCGTTTTCTGAATTTGCGTGGTGTGAAACCAATTGAAATTCATCGACAGTTGAAGGAGACATGTGGTGATGGAGTTATGGATGTGTCGAAAGTGCATTCGTGGGTGCGACAGTTTAATGAAGGCAGAACATCGTGTGACAAAAAATCGAAACAACCTCGAGCTCCCACAAGCCGGTCTCACGACATGATCAAGAAAATGGAGAGAATTGTTTTGGGGGATCGCCAAATGACTGTTGAACAGATCGCCTCCAGAGTTGGCATTTCTGTGGGTTCTGTGGACACAATCCTGCATGACGACCTGAAAATGTGAAAAGTGTCATCCAGGTGGGTGCCACGAATGCTGACGGACGACCACACGGCTCGCCGTATGGCACGTTGCCAAGCAATGTTGACGCGCAACGACAGCATGAATAGGACTTCCTTTTCGTCGGTTGTGACAATGGATGAGACGTGGATGCCATTTTTCAATCCAGAAACATTCAGCTCAATGGAAGCACACAGATTCACTGCCACCAAAAAAATTTCGGGTAACCGCCAGTGCTGAAAAAATGGTGTCCATGTTCTGGGACAGCGAGGGCGTAATCCTTACCCATTGCGTTCCAAAGGACACTACGGTAACAGGTGCATCCTACGAAAATGTTTTGAAGAACAAATTCCTTCCTGCACTGCAACAAAAACGTCCGGGAAGGGCTGGGCGTGTGCTGTTTCATCAAGACAATGCACCCGCACATCGAGCTAACGTTACGCAACAGTTTCTTCGTGATAACAACTTTGAAGTGATTCCTCATGCTCCCTACTCACCTGACCTGGCTCCTAGGGACTTTTGGCTTTTTCCAACAATGAAAGACACTCTCCGTGGCCGCACATTCACCAGCCGCGCTGCTATTGCCTCAGCGATTTTCCAGTGGTCAAAGCAGACTCCTAAAGAAGCCTTCGCCGCTGCCATGGAATCATGGCGTCAGCGTTGTGAAAAATGTGTACGTCTGCAGGGCGATTACGTCGAGAAGTAACGCCAGTTTCATCGATTTCGGGTGAGTAGTTAATTAGAAAAAAAAATCGGAGGCCTTAGAACTTGAATGCACCTCGTAGTGGATGGCAAGCCTGCAGAAATGTTAAAAATAGAAGGAGATGACTTCATGAGAAGAATTCATGCACTCTTGACAGAGATGTGGAAACCTGATCTGATTTCAGAGGACTGAAAGAAAGCTAATGTAAAGGGTGATTATAACTTTCAAAACGCTGTAGAAGTAACACCGCTGGTCATAATGGCGTCAAATTGCAACGGAATATTATCGGAGAAGGGGGAAAACGTATGGCAGAGGAAAACAAACAGTGTGAAAACTGATCAATAGATGGCGCTGTATGTGTCAGAATACGTAAATGAAAACACCTGTCATGCGCACGACCCACTGAAGTTGGTACAAACACGCAGGGTACACCGGATTCCCTTCTTTCGCGTCTGCGACGTTCGCGTGACAATTTCAATGCAGGAGCGCGCCCTGCGTGTAAAGCTGTATTACAAGAATGACGACTGTGCACACGTCGCTCTGCAGAAGTTCCGGACACTGGAGGGTTTGAAAAAAGGCGCTGGTCCGATGACTGCCGTGGATCTGGAGAAAATGATTCGGAAATTCGAAAAGAGGGGTTGTTTTGGTGTGCAACCAGGTAGAGGGAGGAAACGAATTGATTCGACGTCAGTGGAAGCAGTGCAGGAGGAGACGAGTGATGGTGTGCAGACGTGTAGCGCACGCAGAATCGCCCGAACATTGGACGTACCCGTGAGCACGGTGCGTAAATTCTACGAAACATCCTTCTTTGCTATCCATTCAAAATTTCCCACGAGCACGAGTTGCTTTCTGTTGATCTGCTATCAAGAAAGACCGTTGCTTTAGAATTTCTTGCTCGAACGGAAGTGGACAATGACTGGCCGGGGATGATTTTGTGGACAGACGAAGCCCACTTCCATCTGACAGGATATGTCGGTACACAGAATTGTCTAATACGGGCGACGGAAAATCCACACGCTAATCAACCAGTACCACTTCATCCTGAAAAGGTCACTGTGTGGTGCGGGTTTACAGGATCATTTATCACAGGACCATATTTTTTTCGATGAGACAGGCGCTTGCGGTCCTGTTACCTGTACCGTCACTGGTAAGCGCTGTGAGTGACTTTTGCGCAACCACGTCATTGCAGCTCTCCAACAGTGTGGATGGGAACATTTTCATGCAAGATGGCGCACCTCCGCACATTGCAAATCCAGTCAAGCAGCTGCTGAAGCGCCATTTCGGAAATGCTAGAATTATCAGCCGCCATTTGCTTACAGCCGCCGTTTCCGTACCTGATCTTAGTCCGTGTCACTTCTGGCTGTGGGGAATCTGAAAGATGTTGTGTTCAGTGTTCCGATTCCAAACGTAGCTGCATTGAAGGCACACATTGCGATACACATTCTCAACGTAGCCCCGAAAACACTTCGATCAGTTGCGGAACATGCTGTTTCTCGGTTTCAACTTGTTGCAGAAAACGGTGGACAGCATATTGAACATGTTTTGCACCAGTCACACGGAAATTAATAATCCGATTTGACTTTGATTGATACTTTTTATGCTGATTTTGGACTCAGGACAATTAAAAACCGATTTAATTAACGCTTTTGATGCCGTTTTGGGCCTCAGGACAATTAAAAACATGACGTTGCCGTGGTGGATGTGCTTACGTAACTAACAGTATCACACGTGTACACCCATGCACACTGAGCAGTACAGTTTAACGTCAAACGTACACTTCAGGCATTGTTGTATGATTTATTTATCATTTGTAGTCGACAGCTATTAAATTATGATCCTTATACCACCATCTATTGCTACATTTTGTAACTATTTATTTTTCTTGTGCCATATGTTTTCCCCCTTCTTCGATGATATTCCACTGGAATTTGACGTCATTCTGAGCAGTCTAGTTATTTCTATAGCGGTTTGAAAGTTTAACTTTAATTGTAATCGCCCTTCCATAAGAAAGGCGGTAGAGCAGACCCCAACAACTGCAGAGGTCTACCTCTTGCACCAGTCACATACGAAATGCATTCAGGTCACTGTTATACGAGTTGAAAGGCAACCAGAGCATTTGACTGTGGATATCAAGCAGGCTTTAGGGAGGGCGGGTCGTGTGCTGAGCAGACTGGTGCCCTACGGCAGTGTTAACGTCGAAGCACGAACCCATACATCGTCCTTGTGCACTTTAAGAAGGCGTATGACTGTTGGCAGACAAATCGCTTTGGGCACTTTACAAGAGCTCAGAGTAGACAGGTAGACTCTCACAGGCGCAACATCTCAAGTGAAGTTTCTAGGAGAAATGTCTGATCCTTTTGAACTTCACACAAGAGTTCGACAATGAGGTGGCCTCTCCCAGCTTCTCTTTGATACTGTATTAGGCAAAGTCTTTGATAATGGGAGAACGAAATTAAAGGGTGCAAATATTGGGACCTCAGGGTAGAGAATCAAAACGAAGTGCTTCGCTTTTGCTGACGACCTTGCTATCTTCTGTAAGACTAGTGAAGAAACGAACTGTTCCATCAGGAGCTACGTAAGAGAGTATCAAAGAGAGGCCTTCAAATATCACACGCAAAGAATAATTTGAAGCAAAATTTACGTAAAAATATCGGATCCCTACTATAAACGAAATATGGGACCGTTTCCTATGTGTCTTTTTTTAAGTACCACGGGAAAAACGTCAATTTAGTAAGAGCTACCAAACTCAAAACGCGTACATAAAAAGACATGAAATGACTACAATAAACAAGTGGTATCCTGCAATGCGCAATTTCGACATTACGAGACAGTTGTCTTGCCTGAAGCATTATATATCTTAGAAATTACGTCTCTAGAAGGCTTCTCAGAAGTGGATGAAATTGCGAACGAAGAATTATAAGAAAAATTTATGGTGAGACTATTGTAAATGGCGTACGGATTAGAAGAAAAATTACAATCCTATTCACAGAAATAGACGAATTCACTAAACCAATACGCAGAAAGCGCTTGGAGTTCTATAGTCACATCTGCGGAATGACCAACAATGGATTAACGAAAAAAGTACTGAATTCAATAAACTCGAGAAAGGTAAAAATCATTCAACTAGAAAACGTTTGCAGGACTTACGACAAGTCAGTGCCACAGAAGGTACCCTCTCAGAACGCAAAGCCTTTAGAATGCTAGTTGCAAATCACACAATCGCAGAGGACACTAAGGAGACCACTGGAAACCAGTGGACAGAAGAACGCAAAAAAGAACACAGCCAATCCGTAAAGATCTTCTGGAGGTTCTACACACCAACATGAATCCCCGCTTCGTTCCCACTCACCCCAGTGACTTTTGGAATGTCCATACCTTCTGCCTTGTTTGATCTCAGGCCTTGTAGAACCATTTCAGATCCTGACCCTAATGCTGGATCCTTTATGGCTTCCATATGGACTCCAGTTTCTTCTTCTACCACGTCATCGGACAAGTCGTTCCGTTCACGGCGGCCTCCAGTGTACTCCTCCACTCATCTGCTGTCTCCTCTGCGCTTAACTGTGGAATTTCCATTGCACTATTCAAGTTACCACCCTTGCTTTTAATTCCACCGAAGGTTGAATTCACTTTTCTATATGCTGAGTCAGGCTTCAAACTGATATGAAAATCTAAAAGTAATGATGAGCATCGATCTTACTTAAAGAATGGAATTACCTGTTTTCAGACAAACAAATGGTTTATTGTCAATTCTAGGTAGTGCACTAATTGTGAAAGTGTCACACATTTACCCATGTAACCTCTACAAAGTGTATCTGACCGAGGTTACATGTTACCCTGCCACATGCCACTCTTTCACATTAAGGTGGCTAAAACAACTAAAAAACCTCTGGCCTCTGTTGCTTGACCAGGAAGAGAGCAGGACTCCATGCAGAATTTAAGCTAAGGCCTCCATCTCCTTGAGTAAATTGTGTGTCTCTCCCTGGTCAAACAACAGAGTGACTCAGTTAATGCTAAGTTTGAACTGATTGAAATTTGCTGATGATCTTTCTCTCCCAGCCAACAATGTTCAAGAAACCAAGCTACAAGTCAAATCACTACAAGAAATAGCACAGATAATTGGCTTCAGAATATCATTTGAAAGAACAGACATTATGCTACCTGATCCATCACTTCAAAACAAGATTACAATAGGTGAATAAGAAATCAAAATCGCTTATAAATTGAAATATTTAGTCAAAATCGTAATTTACAATCTAAATCACGGCAAAATATAATCAAAACTGAACAACGCTAATTATATTACCAAAAACACATACTCCAATGAAAGCCTATCCATAGCTGCAAAATTAAATCCTTATAAAACAGTTGCACCACCAGAAACAACTTACGCAGCTGAAAACATCTTCAAAACAAGTAATACAACAGAAATTGACAAAATACTAACGATAGAAGAGTAATTACGACATGCATAAATAAACAATATCAAGTAAATGGGTGTCGTAGAATAGCTTCAGATGAAACAGTGTACAGGAAAATAGAACCAGTAGCGAGCAGGATCAGGAAGAAACGTATCTCATTCTTTGAACATCTGATGAGAACACCAGAAAACGGAATTAGTAAGGGAATAATAGAGAAATTGTAGAATAGTATTGAAACGTCCCCTTAGAACAAATTATACAAGACTGTGCTTAAACTGACACACAATGTTTTTAGCGCAACGCAATCTGACTATTAAAGATCCCTGCAAAAGAATGGCCCTGAGTAACATTAAACTATACCTTTCAGAAATCACTTACCTCACAAAAATCTTCGTTGCTCGAACTACTGCAATACAGCGAGTGCCACTACTGCCAGCTAAATAAAAGATACAAACTACGGAAGGCACTAACTACTGATAGTCTTAGCAAATGAAAGATTCTAATAGAGAACAAACAATGTATTTACCTCAAGATTCATAATATATACAGCAGTTCATGACATTTTTCAAAACTCCGCCATCTCTCTCCCCACATCCACCACTGCTGGCGGCTCACCTCCAACTGCGCAACGCTACGCGCTGTTAACATTCAGCTATAGCAGTTCATGACAACAATGGTAGACAACAATGCAAACTAGCCACAGACTGCACACAGCACAGCCAGTGATTTTCATACAGACAGCGCTACGTGGCGGCGGCGTTACCAATCTAAGAAACTAAACAGCCTACTTACATAAAGAAAACATAAACAGCCTACTTACATAGCCCCCATGCTCCCCACAAAAATTTTTACAAATATTTTTGGCCAGTGGCCAATACAGATTTGAAAAATTTTTTCATAATTACAGTAAGAAAGATATCAAATGCACACACTTATTAATACAATGTTGGTCAAAAGCTAAAATTTTCTCACAGTCCATAAAGACAGTCCAGATTGTTCATCATAATAGTAATTACAGTTTTTGTTTTTCACAAAGTCTCATTAGTAAAAGAAATTGCACACAGAAGTAGTGGATTTCCATGCAGTCTTGAAGAAGTAGTGTTGTCCTTCCAACGGAAAGACAGTGCTGACTCTTGACATGCTGACAGGTAATGGGCCACAACAGAGCAAACCCACAGCAGAGTCATTCGAAGTTCTGACGAATATTGGTAGGTAGGTCATCACAGAGTAGACCCACTGTAGTCCTGGTAGAGATTGTGGTAGTCCTTGTAGAAATAATGGTATTGGTGAGTCAGCAAAGATGCAGACCCACTGCAGTCCTTGTAGAGATTGCCAGCAGCCATCTGTTGTGACTGTGCAGGTGCACAATCACCATCGAAGAGTCTTGCGGAGAATATAGCAAGTCCATAACCACCACTTGTGCACTCACAAAGTTGTTTTTTTTTTCTAATTGTCCTTAGAACCAGCAATGCTGTTATCCAGTCCCTTGCTGAATTATTAACACACGTGCAAACACTATCGGTCCCTACCTCTCACATAGTGTCCATATAGTATGACCAACAGAAATGTGTGCAGTGAAATGAATGCTTATAAGTTACTTAATTTGATTAACTGGCGTCAATTACAATATTATAACATGAGAATACAATTACAAAGGTACAAAATACATCATTAAAAACATAACAATACAGATAACATTTGTAGTACAGGCTTTACAAAAGAATAGAAATAAACATATACATCAGTGTTACAGGAATGATGACATGAGTACAAAAATAAAATATCAGAATCACTTTTGAAACGTCAACTTCACACATGAGCATTAAAACAAAACAGAATAAATAATGTCTAAGCATCTTTACAAAGAAAATAACAGAGTATTAGAAAAATTCTACAACATAGCTCTCATCAGCTAAACACATAAAGACAGGAAAAACACAAATACACAAGGGTACACAAACATATAGCGGAATAATAGAAGGAAAGGACAGGGTTTGTTTTACTGCAGTATTTTGCAAACAAAACTTTCCTTACTTCTCGGAGATCTCCCTTCATTCATCATTATTCCCAAAAGTCCTATCTAAGCCTGCTTTCTGTATTCTGTTCACATCCTCTGTCAAAAATAGTTTTTCTCCACTGTACAGTATCCTTCTTTTTCGCCCAAACCATTTTCATATAGCTTCTCAATACATTTCTTCCAAGTCATCATAGTTAGTTTCTTATATAGTCTACCCCTCTTAAGCTAACTTAAATCTACTGAGCTCAGATGCTAAACTAAGGGACGAAGCAATGCAGCAGCACAAAATAATTAACACAAACAGCAATGACAAACACAAAAAAATGGAAAATTAGAAAGCAAGCTACAGTAAATCTAAATTACCAAGCAATGCAACATTACAACTAATATGAGCCAAGGTGCACCAACAAGAAAAATAAATCAGTAGTAAACTGGCTTAGCAGAGTAACACAAAGTCAAATTCAGAAACACTATGCCTGGCAAACAGCAGCAGAAATAACTTATATCTAAACATGACATAGCTCAAGCAGAAAAATATTACACTAAAGACAACAATGCAGGGAAATGTATATTGACATCTTAATGTCTATGTAATTAAAGTGGTGCACCACAAAAACTAATTCTACAAAAAATTACCAAGTACATGAAAAGAAAATTATGTATGCAAGTCCTGTGAAGGGAAATGTCTTTTTGTGCTCCTTCGTTTTTTTTTAAGTTATTGTTTACTGGATCTGTAGGCATAAAATATCTATATTAGTACATCCATAAAATTTTATTTTAAACAATGCTGCAGTGCAGCAAGATACTAGTTATTAAACAAAATGAGCAAACTCTCAACTACAAAGACAATAGATATAAAATGTTTCTCATCATTTAATTAGGCATTTTAGTAAATATCATAAATTATGAGCTCCACAGTGTAATTATATGTTTTCAGCATGTCGTATTTGCAATGCTTTTGACAAAGAAAAGTCAATAGCGAGGACAATGGTCTCCTTTTTTTTTTTTTTTTTTTTTTGCACCTAACGGCTTTCTCCAGGCGTCTGACACACCTGGGTGCCCACGACGCATTATGTGCAGGTGGTCACTTAACTTTCTTACGGAAATATTTACGACATTTACAGTAATGTGAATCACAGGATATGCAATGTTGTTATGTTTTACGTCGTGTTCCTGGAGTAAGATGTCTCTAATGTCTTCCACTCTTACGTAATTACTAGCTACGGCAGCTGCGTCGTCAGTTTCATATGTACGTTTTGTGGCTGCCAGCGGTATGAGTCATTGCCTATTGTCTCTCTGTTGGCGCACATCGTTATTGGGATTTGGAGACCTAACTTCTACAAATTCACTGTGACGAGAGGGCTCAGCTGTGTTTAAATCCCGCCAGTTCTGATGCAGTTCAGGTCTGTCGTTACGACCATATCGTCTGTCGTCATGTCGGTAGATTCCATAGTTTCTTTCTTGTCAGTCACGTGGTGGAGAATTTCTCCCTGAGTCGTAACTGCGCGCTGGACCGTTACGTCTAAAGTTATTCTGTCTCCCTTGATAATAATTATTTTGGTTCCCATATTGTCTGTTTCTCTGATTGTCTCTGTGATAGTTATTACCGCGGAGAGGTGATCTTTCCCTGTAATTATTACTACTCTGCCAACGGTTGTCATACGGGTGGTGTCTGTTTTGGTCACGACTTACGTTATGAGAATAGCCTTGTCGTGTATTATTTCTGTCATCGTGGAATTGTGACAGATGTGACCTGTAATTGTTGTACTCCTGTTTTCGCGTTCCGCGATTGTCAGTGTCAATTTCCAGTTCTTGTAACAGGCCCTGAAAAGCTTCAATGTCGTAAATGTTCAGGCAGTTTAATTAAGCAAATGCGGATGAGTTCTGAGGGGCTGTATGGGTTTGAAAGATACTGATTCTTATGCAACATGTCTTCAAAATATTTCACAAGACTGGAAAATTCAGATTGTTCGAAACGTTTCATCATTATGATGCTATGTTTTACTCGGTCTTCTGTAGCTTGAGACCAATATGCTGAGAGGAAGGCATGATAAAATACTCCTTCACTGAGGCAATCGTGAATGACCGATCGCATTCTTACAGCTGGTTCATTCTCTAAGTAGACACACATAAATTCTAATCTGTGTTCTAATGACCAGTTGGGAGGAAAACAATGAGAGAACTGATGGAGCCACGCTTGTGGATGAATGTCGTTGGCAGAATTCTTAAACGTTTTGAATTTACGTGTAGTAATGAACAGCTTATAGTCAAAATCATCATGTTGGCGAGTCGCATGTCGGTCATTGTTACGTCGTTTCGGCGGTTCCATCTCAAAATTCGGTGTAGCTTGCCAATTTCTTTCATAATTTCCGAAGTGCCCTGTGTTATTATTTTGTGGCTGTTCCGTATTTATATGTCCCTCTTCCCATATTGGAGCGCGAGTGTCCACTGAAATACGTAATTCTTGTATTACCTGTGTCAGCTGATGTTGTACTTCCCAGATTTCTCTTTGGTGTTGCGTATCAATTTGATTCAGATTTTGTTTCAGTTTCCTAATTTGTTCGCACTCTTCTGTATCATTAACCCTAGCATTACCAACGGGGGGGGGGGGGGGGGGGGGGCCTCGTAGGCCCACTGACTCAGTTTTTCTATGTTGTATCCACACCCTTTGATATATGAACTTGAAAGCAAAGGTAATTGTTCGTTATTGAATGTACTATTGAGTCATTACAGAATTTCGGAATAAAAATGTAATTAAAATTCATTTACTTGATTTAATTCTCTGTGGGCCTTAGAAGCCCACCCATTGGTAATAGCAAGGAAAGATTTACGAGGTTGAGTCTCTCGTTTCAAATTCTTACCATGAAACGAATTTTGGCATTGTTGCCTTCAAACATATTATTATGAAGCGGACCATTGTTATTTTCAGTGTTTCTGCTGCTGTTGAACCAGCAACATGAGTAGACATCGTTTACGTGATAGTTCCATTGAAAGAGTGCTAGAAGAAGTTTTGAACGAATCAGATTTAGAGGAAAGTGAAGTGGATGTTGATGTGGAAGAAATTAGAACTGATTCATCGTCTGAGAATGAAGATGAGGTTGAAGCCAATCCACCAGATGATAATGATACGGAATGTGATAAATTCATTGCAAAAAGTGGACGAGAGTATATTACGAAGCCATCTCGAAAATATCGGCGTTCTGTACAAAATATAGTGCGAGAAAGAATGGGGCTAGGACAACAAGGAAGAATTGCGTCTCCGAAAGAGGCTATAGAGCTCTTTTTTACACCTCAAATTATGAATCTAATAAAACTACACTCAAATGAAGAGGCTTCTCGACTAGGTATTCAGCACACAGATGAAGATGAGTTATTTTGTTATATAGGACTCTTGCTAATCATGGGTTCAAATCATGACAATAAGATACCTGTCCAAGATTTATGGTCTTTGCTTCAGGGCCGACAAGTGTACTATGGATCAATGAGTCGGACCCGATTTTTCGAATTGACTAAAATATTGAGGTTTGATGATAAGAACACAATAGAAATTCGTCGCCAGACTGACAAGTTTGCTCCAATGAGGGAAATTTTTGAAAGCTTCAATTCTTCACTTCCACTGTATTTCATTCCTGGTCTACATACAACAGTGGATGAGATGTTGTCTTTGTTCCGTGGTCGCTGTCCATTCAAGGTGTTTCTAAAAGAAAAACCTGGAAAATACGGCATTCTAACTCGAATGCTGTCTGATTCTGAGACTAGATATGTGATCAGCATGGACATCTATACAGGCAAGTCAGGAAATACACAGCATTCAAATGGACCGATGGAAATTGTAAAGAGACCAATAAAACCTATTGAAAAATCAGGCCGTAATGTTACCACAGATCGGTACTATACTTCAGTGGAGCTTGCTGAGACTCTATGGAATGATTTTCACCTCACACTTGTTGGCACCCTACAGTCTAACAGACGACACATACCTGAAGAGCTGAAGACTACAACTGGCCGCAGTTTACACTCTTCCATCTTTGCTTATACTGACCCTCAGACACAGAGGCCACCAGTTACTCTTGCATCAACGCTAGTCCGCGAGAAGCCAAAACGACTGCTGTTGATGCTTTCAACTTATCACTCAGAAGGGGTGTTGAATGAAGACTCAAAAAAGACTAACATAAATCTTTTTTATAATTCTACAAAGGGAGGCGTGGACACCATAGACCAGATGGCAAGACACTACAGCACAAAGAGAGGAACAAGAAGATGGCCTTTGTCCCTCTTCTACACACTCATTGACATAGCAGCAATAAATGCATATTCACTCTTCCTCCTCAACTTTCCGAATTGGAAAAAGAATTTGCTAAACCGCAGAAGAGTTTTTATCACTAACTTAGGTCTCGAACTAATAAGATCTCAAGTAGATAAACGGGTACAAAATTTGAATGGACTTCAGAAGCCAGTAATAATGGCAATGGAAAGCATCAGACAACGGAAGCTCAGCTGCTCTGTAGAACCATCATCCTCAACAGCAGAACCAGGAACACGTGGACGGTGCCACCTATGCTGCCAAGAAGCTGCATCTAAAAAGATCAAGTACAACAAGCTGGGAAAGTCAACTGTTACCTGCTCTCAGTGCCACAAACACGTCTGTGGGAAACACTGCAGGAAGACAGTTTTGTGTGAAAAATGCGTTGCAGAATGAGACAGTAAATTTTGTTTGCTTCATGTAGTGTATCGAATTAAAAAAGTCGTTTTTATAAGAAAACACTATTTTGAAACATGATTCCAAAAAATATATAAACTGAATCTCGTGATTTGTTCATTTTATTCCTATTATAATAACATCTTTTATTATCCAGTATACAAAAACAATGTCTAAGCATTTTGAATTGTTATTAGAGGTATCAGAAGTAAATAAACTTGATTTATGATAAAATAAATTGTGGTATTCTTTATGGGCCTTTGAGGCCCCCCCCGTTGGTATTACATGTAACAAAAAATACGTTGGTAATGCTAGGGTTAAAGACTACCGGTTTTGTGTCATTCATATTATCATCTACCTTCGTAGATAAATTATTTAGCTGATCCGAAAATTCAACTACTTTCTCTGATAATGAACTAATTTCCTCCATGTGTCTTTCTACTGTGTCCTTTAAGTTTTCCTGAGTTTTTGCAAGTTGCGTAACCGAATCGGTAGATGCAACTGAGTCCATTTTAGCTTGCAAGGTCTCATGATTTTCATGAACAATAGTCTGCAGTTCTTTTATGGCTGCTTCGTGATTCTGTAATGCATTTTCATGACGCGAAAAAATAGGTTGGAAATGCTCACAAATTTGTGTTTTTACGTCATTACAGACTTTTTGACATTTCGATTCGATGTTATGTAACTCAGTAGTTAAATCTTCACGTGTTTGTTCAAGTGTGGTGTCTAACTTTTGAAGAATTTGTTCCATTGTGTCTAACTTTTTAAGATTTGGTTCCACTGTGTCTAACTTTTTAAGATTTTGTTCCACTGTGTCTAACTGTTGCTGTGTTTGTCTCTGGTGTTCCATTGTGTCTAACTTTTGAAGATTTTGTTCCATTGTGTCTAACTTTTGAAGATTTTGTCCCATTTGTTTCTGATTTTGTTCAAGCGTTGTGTCTAACTTTTGTAACCTTTGTCCCATTTGTTGCATTAACTGTAATAACAATGCACTGGTGTCTGAGACATGTCCTCAGTGCTTTTCGGCAGTGAATTTGCACCGGCAACATTCACATTTTGACAAGCGGAAAATGTGTCTTGACTCATCTGAGAAAACGGTGAGAACCCAAAACCTGAGTCTACAGTATTTGCAATATTGTGTTCTGTCATTCCCAATTCCTGAGGCGAGCTGTTGCCGACTGATCGATCGATAATGCTTCCCTGTTTACTACCTGTTTCACTGTCTACACCATTATTTGACGCCCGCTCCATTTCCCTATGCACAGTTACCAAATTACTACTTTGAATATTAGTCAATTCATTACTCGGTGGCGCTAACACACTGCTTTCATCTTCACTGTCATTTCTCAATTTACTTTGGAGCCTAGTATTACGTTTTTCACACGCCATTATTGTCACAATATTTCACATGACAACACAGAAAAGCACAATTTGAAGAGAAAAAATAAGAGAACACATTAACATAGCACTGAAAATAATATCTCGTTAATTGCAAGCGCAGCTGCAAAATACTTGCTGCAAATCTACATGCACGCCACAACTGTTTTACTGTACAACAATGAAAGGCTGCAACTACAAAGGAGATTCTCTCTACAATTACGCACTAGCAATAAACAAAATCTACACTAATTACACAAACTACAAGAAAAAATCAGAAGATATCCTTGGCTAAGGGTCGACATATGAAACGTTCCCTTAGAACAATTGTACAAGACTGTGCTTAAACTGACACACAATGTTTTTAGCGCAACGCAATCTGACTATTAAAGATCCCTGCAAAAGAATGGCCCTGAGTAACATTAAACTATACCTTTCAGAAATCACTTACCTCACAAAAATCTTCGTTGCTCGAACTACTGCAATACAGCGAGTGCCACTACTGCCAGCTAAATAAAAGATACAAACTACGGAAGGCACTAACTACTGATAGTCTTAGCAAATGAAAGATTCTAATAGAGAACAAACAATGTATTTACCTCAAGATTCATAATATATACAGCAGTTCATGACATTTTTCAAAACTCCGCCATCTCTCTCCCCACATCCACCACTGCTGGCGGCTCACCTCCAACTGCGCAACGCTACGCGCTGTTAACATCCAGCTATAGCAGTTCATGACAACAATGGTAGACAACAATGCAAACTAGCCACAGACTGCACACAGCACAGCCAGTGATTTTCATACAGAGAGCGCTACGTGGCGGCGGCGTTACCAATCTAAGAACCTAAACAGCCTACTTACATAAAGAAAACATAAACAGCCTACTTACAGTATGAACAACATTAAATGTATCACAGAAACTAAGAAAAATATAAGAGAACTTCAAATTACAGTAGAATAAAAAACAAATTGGAGAAAAGTAGACTACTGCAAGACACACAAAGCAGGCTACAAAAGAAGATCAACAAATGGGCAACAGGAAGAGTGATCTTAGACGAAGAAAGAAAGAAAATATCTGAAAGAATTAAGGAATATTGGGCAGACCGAAGAGGAAAACACCATTCGTATAATAATAATTTATAATAATCCCTGTATAACCACTGCACTATTGAACTGTCTTATTGAATAGTTATTGTACTATATTGTATCATTGAATAATAAAAACCCGTGCGCATTTTGTATTCAATCTCGTTGCAATTTCAGTGATTCATCGTCAATGTGAAGCTCCAAAGATTATAGGGAACCTGCAGTGGTGCATCGGAATCTAAAATGGGACTCCCAATAAAGGTTCACAACACAGACTATGTTTGGCGGTGCTCCCCTTGGACAGAAGTCGGCATTGTGTCCTTTGTTATTCAATCCCGATGCAATTTCTTTGTTTCATCGTCAATGTGACGGTCCAAGGGTTACAGTAAACATGCAGTGGTGCATTAGAATCTACTACAGATCTCCCAGGAAATTTTCAAAGAACAGACTGTTTGAAGCGTTATACCTCCTGGCCTGAAGTCAGAATTGTGCCTTTTGTATTCAATCCCAATGCAATTATTGTGTTTGATCGTCAATGTGAAGGTCTAAGAGTCACAGTAAACCCGCAGTGGTGCATCGGAATCTACTACTGTATTCCCAGGATAGTGTCCAAGCAAAGACTGTTTGAATCCTCACTCCCAATGGACAGAATACGGAATTGTGCCTTTTGTATTCAATCCCGTTTCAATTTCAGTGATTCATTTTCCATGTGAAGTTCCAAAGATTATAGTCAACCTGAAGTGGTCCATCGGAATCTACAATTGGACTCCTAATAAAGGTTCAAATCACAGACTATGTTTGGCGTTGATCCCCCTGGACAGAAGTCGACATTGTGCAGCTTGTATTTAATCCCGATGTAATTTCTGTGTTTCATGGTCAATTTGAAGGACCAATGGTTACAGTAAACCTACCGTGGTGCATCGCAAGCTACTACTGGACTCATAAGAAAGGTTCAAAGCACAGACGGTTAAAGGCGTTACTCCCCCAGGACAGAAGTCGGCATTGTGATTTTTGTATTAAATCGTGATGCAATTTCTGTGTTTCATCGCCAACGTGAAGGTCTAAGGGTTACAGTAAACCTGCAGTGGTGCATCAGAATCTAATACTCGTCTCCCAGGAAAGGTTCAAACCACTCACTGTTTGATGCGTTACTCCCCCTGGACAGAAGTCTGCATGGTGCCTTTAGTGTCCATTACGGATGCAACTTATCTGTTTCTTCGTCAACGTGAAGGACCAAGGGTTACAGCAAACCTGCCGTGGGGCATCGGAAGCTACTACTGGACTCCCAGGAGAGGTTCAAAACACAGACTGTATGAAGCGGTATTCCCCCTGGACAGAAATCGGCTATGTGTCTTTTTTATTCAATCCCGATGCAATATGTGTATTTCATCGTCAAAGTTTAGGTCCATGGGTTACAGTAAACCTGCAGTGGTGCATCGGAATCTACTGTGGACTCCCAGGAGAGGTTCAAAGCACATTCTGTATGAGGTGTTACTGCCCCTGACATTGTGCACTTAGTGTTCAATCCCGATGCAAAATGTGTATTTCATCGTCAAAGTTTAGGTCCAAGGGTTACAGTAAACCTGCAGAGGTACATCGGGATCTACTACTGGTACTCAGGAAATGTCCAACACAGACTGTATGAAGCGTTACTCGCCCTGGACAGAAGAAGGCATTGGGATTTTTGTATTCAATCTTGATGCTATTCCTGTGTTTCATCGTCAATGTGAAGCTTCAAGGGTTATAGTAAACTTGCAGTGGTGCATCGAAATCTGCTATTGGACTACCAAATAAGGTTCAAAACACAGACTGTGTGAGGCGTTGCTCCCCCTGGACAGAAGTCGACATTGTGCCTTTTGTATTCCGTCCCGATTCAATTTCTGTGTTTCATCGTCACTGTGAAGGTACAAGGGATACAGAAAACCCGCAGTTGTGCATCGGAATCTACTACTGGACTCCCAGGAGAGGTTCAAAGCACAGACTGTTTGAAGCGATACTCCCCCTGGACATACGTCGTCATTGTGCCTTTTGTATTAAATCCCGATGCAGTTTCTTTATTTCATCGTCAGTGTAAAAGCTGCAGTGGTGGATCGGAATCTAATACTGGCTTCCAGGAATGTTTCCATTGTGTGTGTGTGTTTGTGTACTTTATCGTTCCGGATATGGGTACTTAGGTTTTAAATTATACTGCACAGCTTGCTTGCGTTAGACTTGTATTGACTTTCGAAAAGTATCAACAGCTGTCCACGGCATCAGCCACCTGCATTCTCGCAACTTATTTGGAAGTTTTCAGAGTCGTTAGAGTTAGTGTTAGACAGAAAACGTTTCGGCCGCAAAACGATTTATCGATGCGTGTCGATACATCATCATCAATTATGGCTCTGGTAGAAACAAAGAAGTACAAGATAAAAAAATTGCCTGAGAAAATATATACGCACTGTGAATAGCAATTTACAGCCAGCCGGAGTGGCCGTGCGGTTCTAGGCACGACAGTTTGGAGCCGAGCGACCGCTACGGTCGCAGGTTAGAATCCTGCCTCGGGCATGGATGTGTGTGATGTCGTTAGATTAGTTAGATTTAATTAGTTGTAAGTTCTAGGCGACTGATGACCTCAGAAGTTAAGTCGCACAGTGCTCACAGCCAGCAATTTACATCAAATGAAATACAAAACCAAAGTGCACAAAATGAGGCACATAAGGTGCTGAAAACATTGCCCTCATATCACTGCAACCAGGCGCCAAACTGACCGTACATGGTACCTTCATGGCTTCCAGTTTGACGTAGTACATAATCGATAAACCCTTTATCCGCTTTCTTAGTGGTTACGTTGTTTGATAGCCAATTGTTGTCTGTACGGTTACTAACACCATCTGTTGAGAGCATTTGTTTTCCTTACCACTAAGTTTCTCGATGTACCATCAGTTTAACACCTGGTTGTGGACAAAATTGTGGGAACACCAAAAACACATTACCATGCGTAATACGGCGTAGGAAAACCACAGGCATTGAAAAGAACTCCCAGTCGTCACGGAATGAATATTTGTATATACAGGACCTGTATGCAGAATGAAATTTTTCACTCTGCAGCGGAATGTGCGCTGGTATGAAACTTCCTGGCAGATTAAAACTGTGTGTACGACCGAGACTCGAACACGGGACCTTTGCCTTTCACAGGCAAGTGCTCTATCGTCTGAGCTAGCGAAGCATGACTCACGCCCCGTCCTCACAGCTTTACTTCCGCCAGTGCCTCGTCTTCTACCTTCCAAACTTCACAGAAGCTCTCCTGCGAACCTTGCAGAACTAGCACTCCTGGGAGAAAGGATTTTGCGGAGACATGCTTAGCCACAGCCTGGGGGTTGTTTCCAGAACGAAATTTTCGCTCTCCAGCGGAGTGTGGGCGGATATGAAACTGTGAGGATGATGCGTGAATCGTGTTGTGACCGTAGAAAATTTTAATTTTTATTCTTGCTTTTGTGACCATAATAAGAGTCCAGGCTCCATAGGCAATCAGCCAGCCGACAAAATGGCTCTGAGCACTATGGGACTTAACTTCTGAGGTCATCAGTCCCCTAGAACTTAGAACTACTTAAACATAATTAAACTAAGGACATCACACACATCCATGCCCAAGGCAGGATTCGAACCTGAGACCGTAGCGGTCGCGCGGTTCCGGAGTGTAGCGTCTAGAACCGATCGGCCACTCAGGCCGGCGCTAAATCTTCGCCAACTCGAAAAATCGCTGTTGCTCCCAGGAATACCACCAACAGGGAACCACCAACGAACGGGACAACGTGAACAGACGTGGCTTCGGTAATAAAATCACCACTCAACTTTCACGTCCTGGGTCGGTGAGCCACGAACCTCACAGCCCTCAGAACAGCCCCCGCACGCTCCGACACTGCGTACAGACCTCCAGCGGGCCCGGCCGACTTCGCCGCGCGGAGACTTGCTTGCTGATCCGCTCCAACCGACCGACTCACTGCCAGTACGCCGACTACATTTAAAACAAGTTGTCAGTGGAAATGTCACCAACTACACACCCAGTTTGACAAAGACTTGCACGAAGAATCGAACGACACTCAGCAGTGGCTGTGCAGTCACGAAGACAAATCGGGAGCCAACCCATAAACGACCGGAGAGCCAATCCACGTCGTCCAGTAGGACAACCAACCTATCGGCGGCAATGGTCGGGCGCGCCATCGACATCCAGGCCTCGCTGCTGCCCCAACCAGACTGAACTAGTGCTGCGTTTGTAACCTCCCCCTCACTTATCGACCTTAATGACAGTGAAAAATTAATCCGTGTGTACCTAATGGAAATTTGGGAAAAGCAATCGTCACCGAAGTTAATTTGTCGGTAAAGAGGGAGGAAAGGGTTACATATAAATGAAAGGAAAAATGCTAATGAAACTGGTGGAAGTTAATTTTGAAAAGAAAGTAAATGAGCGTCCGTTACGTTAACAATTAACTAGCGGTAATTGGATATTTGAGATTTGGGGGAAATTACGGTCGCCAGTCCTAAGGACAATTACTATAGTAACTGAAAAAGAAAAGTTATTACACATATAATTAGCACTAGAAGCGTGGCAACTGAAGGTTGACACGTGTAGTGTGAAAACTGAAAGTTTGTCAGAAGTAATAAATTTCGCTGCACTCTGACTTAATTTAGCAAAAGAATCAATAAAACCGGAAAATCGAAAGTTAATTTAGTGACTGAAGTTAATAGTGAGCTTTCTTTCTGAAGCACATCAAAATTCAGTAAAATACGGTTAGTCTTGGACTACCGCAACAATCATTTCAAAAGCTACTTCAATCTACGCAATTTAGAAATAAGAGATTTAACTTTGAACTTGAATTAAATGATTCTGAACAATTAACAATAGTAAAATTTAGTACGTACCAAGCTGAGCTGCAGTCACAGGTAAGCTAAAATACGGTAACAAAACTCGCACTCTTAATTCGTGCTTGAGTAATCTAAATATTGTAGCCAGCTATGAATACCTTAACTGAACTTTGAAAGTAAAGCAGTGAAATCGAATGATGCAGGCGTTTGAATTTCAACGACACTCGGGTTCATTCCGGAAAAGGAAGGGACCCTGCTTGGTAATGCAATTGGGACAATGAGCAACAAAGGTTCATGCTACATTGCTGTAATTTAGTTATGAAAATGGGACAGTTTGAAAAGCTGAGGTCTGCCATACAGTTCTAAAACTTTACGAGCTTCCAGTCTTCCTTGTCGGTTGATTGAAGGTTTGAAGTCGTCGATCGAGGAGGTGGCGACAATCACTCATTGTCGGCCGTCGCTGTTGCAGAAGCTGGATGTTGGCGCGCCTTCTTCTCGACACGGTTACCAGACGAAACGGGCTCTTGATGTGCGCCAGCTAATGCTTCCCGTCCGCGACACCATGTCAGAAACTATCATCGCAAGTCGAGCGCAATTACACGCTGCCAAACCCCGAAAGCGCGGCAACTCGCGGGAGCTTCACACAACACACCTGCTCCACTGCACCACCCCAGCCAGACTCTGTCTGCCCGCTCTCCACGCGACAGAGTTAACACTACCAAAGATCCTAAACACTTTGGTTCTCCACACGACCTATCGATGTATTCGTTCGATAGCATAGTTTTCCCTGGGCCAGACCCAGCGTATAAATACAAATAATATTCATAAAACAAACCAACATAAATGCATAAATATATACATACAAACAGTAAAACAATTACAATATATAAAGACACAGAAATGTCATATCTTCAGGTAACAAAATAAGGAAAAAAATTTATAGTGCAGCAGATGGAAATAGGAGGATATGCATTCCCGGCGTTACACGTTCCAACTCCACGACTGTCAGGTCCAAACTGCCTTCCTGGCGCCGGCCGAAGTGGCCGCGCGGTTCTGGCGCTGCAGTCTGGAACCGCGAGACCGCTAAGGTCGCAGGTTCGAATCCTGCCTCGGGCATGGATGTGCGTGATGTCCTTAGGTTAGTTAGGTTTAAGTAGTTCTAAGTTCTAGGGGACTGATGACCTCAGCAGTTGAGCCCCATAATGCTCAGAGCCATTTTTTTGCCTTCCTGGCACGTTCCAACTCATCCACGACAGACGACAACTGGGAAGTAATACCAGTACAGCAAAGATAACATGTGAGGGCTATATCGATAGGCGCTGCTGCTGCCGCTGACGGGTGGACAAAGCAGCAATTCAGTGACAACAGAAATTGAAACTAACGTAAGGAGGTGGCAACACAAAAAAAAGGATGTAAAATAAGAGATGGCATGGTTCAAATGGCTCTGAGCACTATGCGACTTAACTTCTGAGGTCATCGGTTGCCAAGAACTTAGAACTAATTAAACCTAACTAACCTAAGGACATCACACACATCCATGCCCGAAGCAGGATTCGAACCTGCGACCGTAGCTACCGCTCGGTTCCAGACTGTAGCAAGAGATGGCATGAGCGCAATCACGCGCGGCTCAGGAAGATCCTGTGGGAGACCCAGTTTAAGCCCCAGGTCGTCACATAAAACACTCTCAGTTAAAATATGTCGTACTGACAGCTGTGTCCGCATTTCTAACATGCCGGGGCCTCCTCCAGACGTATGAGGAAGCCCTTTGTCACACTCCCAGCCGAGTAAGGACTACTTCACACCGTACCGAGCGGAAGGTGGTGATCCACGGTCGCACTGAAGTGTTAATGGAGCACAGTTCATCATTCCTCACTTCCAGCCACTGATATTCCCATCAACACATCGCCTGGTCCCAAATGAAGTGGCAGCTCGCAGAGGGATTGAACAGCGGGTCGGAGGAGGAAGGGAGCAAGCCTCCTTGGCGGCAGCATCAGCGAGTTCGTTTCCCTGGATGTCTGTGCAAAACGTGATTACGTTGTTTTGCATGTGTAAGAGAAGGGGAGCGCCCTTTACCTGTTGCACCAGCCGACTGCTGGGCACATCTGTCCAACAGCGAGAGGGGCACTTTGAGAATCAGAGCAGATCATAAAATTTTTGTGACGACACCGTCTCATCTGCTCCATTGGTTTGAGGATAATTCCGCGTAATAAACTGAAAACTGCTACCGGAGCCCTATCCCGAGGACAATGCCAAGGAGCACGACAGAACCATGGAAAACGTCTCCCTGTTTAGGCAGTAATAGAATCTGGGTGGCTACGTAAAATCTCATTAAATTTAATTTTAAAAACAGAGTCTGGGATACAATGCTTCTTGTAAGCAGTCAGTTCTAAAAGCAATCTGGCTCTTGGCAGTAGGCAGGGGGATGCCCTACTCCACCCCTGGCTTTGGACCTGAATTCCCCCCATCTGGAATAACTCTAGGCTCTCCCTTGCACAAATCCCAAAAGGTCGTGTGGCTTGTGGCCAATGATCGAACAACCATTCCAGTGGTGGATGAACAACGTAACTGGATAAAACTTCATGGCAGATTAAAACTGTGTGCCGGACCGAGACTCGAACTCGGGACCTTTGCCTTTCGCGGGCAAGTGTTCTACCATCTGAGCTACCCAAGCACGACTCACGCCCCGTCCTCACAGCTTTACTTCTGCCAGTACCTCATCTCCTACCTTCCAAACTGGCAGAAGTAAAGCTGTGAGGACGGGGCGTGAGTCGTGCTTGGGTAGCTCAGATGGTAGAACACTTGCCCGCGAAAGGCAAAGGTCCCGAGTTCGAGTCTCGGTCCGGCACACAGTTTTAATCTGCCAGGAAGTTTCATATCAGCGCACACTCCACTGCAGAGTGAAAATCTCATTCTGGAAACGTAACTGGAT
The DNA here is from genome assembly GCF_023864275.1 of Schistocerca cancellata. Taxonomy (NCBI): domain Eukaryota; kingdom Metazoa; phylum Arthropoda; class Insecta; order Orthoptera; family Acrididae; genus Schistocerca; species Schistocerca cancellata. Next base: position 16,230,441 of record NC_064637.1, read on the forward strand.
GCTGGCGATGAATGCATGGACGCTGTCCTATATGCTTGGTGTACCATGAGAAAACGACGTCGAATAGGCAGCGGAGGCTGACCAGCCTCTATTCACAAACTGACAACCAGTCTCGTGCGACAGGCCCCTCTAGACAGCCTAATACTCTCCTGGTGAACAGCATCCAGAATTTTAAAGTATGAAGCCCTGGCTGATTTATAAATCTGGCATCAGTATTCAAGCCGGGGTTGCACAAAGGCCTTATGAAGTTGGAGCTGACACGACCTGTCAGCTCCCCAAGACCTACGGCCTCGAACACAAGTCTTCGATACGGTGCCTCTTGAAACACAAAACACTGGCTGCCTTGTTTACGGAAGCACACACCACACCAACACCAACACTCCGCCCACGTTCCAGTTTCAGTTGCCTCCGACGTAATGCACTCGCGACTACACAGCACACTGTTCTGACCACTAGTGACACAACGTATTTAGGACCCTGCGCGGGCGCCGTTCGTTGTCCAGTACAACATCCCCACCAACAGGCTTGCCTAGCACCTCCATTTATGTTCATGCCGGCATTTCTCGAGCTCTTCCCATAGTTTTCTCCATCACGTCTACATTTTAGTTTTGTCCAACCCCTGAATATGAGAACTATGTTTTCAGTACCTCTTTTGTTCGGCTTGTTTTTGTACATCATTCTAGCTACTAGCACTGTTGATATTTTAAAAAAATATCGGGCATCCGATATATCGATATTCACAAATATATCGTTTCTGGCGCTCTAGTTATAGAAGAAAAAGATTCGATATATGAACGGAAAATCATGTACCTCTTTTGTTCGGCTTGTTTTTGTACTTCATCCTAGCTACTAGCACTGTTGATATTTTTAAAAAATATCGGGTATCCGATATATCGGTATTCAAAAATATACCGTTTCTGGCTCTCTAGTTATAGAAAAAAGAATCGGTATATGAACGAAAAATCATACACCTATTTGTCTATAAAAATATACGCTGCGCACTGTAAATATATTGCCGGTTTTAGAGCTGGATATTATTATTAGCTGAGCACTATGGGACTCAACATCTTAGGTCATAAGTCCCCTAGAACTTAGAACTACTTAAACCTAACTAAGCTAAGGACATCACACACACCCATGCCCGATGCAGGATTCGAACCTGCGACCTTAGCAGTCCCGCGGTTCCGGACTGCAGCGCCAGAACCGCTAGACCACCGCAACCGCTAGACCACCGCGGCCGGCTGAAAAGGAAGACGATACACTTTCACGCTGGGCGATAACCAGTTTGCTAACAATGGTAAGTGCATGTAGGTGGCAACATAAAAGGTGTCCTATCGATCCATCGCTCGGTTTCGTCACATGTCTGATATGTCCACAACACTTCATGTGGACTTCCCTGTCGTTATTTTTTTATTTCTGCAAACGCCAGCGGACTAACGGTTGTAGTGTCAAAATTGCGTAGTCAAGCTAATCCTTGCAGTTTCTGTTGGTAGCACCGCTTGCCGATTACATCAGCATTCCCCCTCCATCATAAAGACCAATCTGGTTATTTAGATCTTTGTTCATCATTTTCAGCAATTGTTTTTGAAGGAGGCCGGTGCGAAGAAAGAGCACACTAGTTGCATTAAAAATTGTTTTTTAACGCAACTGGTGTGCGATTTCTTTACATTGGAAATCTAGTTAATCCACTCACCCCCTCCCCCCCCCCCGGACCCCCATCCCCCATCACCACCAGTGTAATCGGACTTCTTCTGTGCCACCTACACTACACATAGTCAAACAGAAAGGTTACACGTGGTAGAACCTCAAATAGTCGTAAGACTCCTTCACGCTGTGCAACTAAAATTATGTTCTACTGCAATTTCAAAAGAACAACTTCAAATATTTACCGAAAATTGAAAAAAAGGTGTAATATAAAATAAAAACATCGGCACTCAATACAGTCATCTTGATATCCATATATCGATACACTGTTGGATATTTGTCGATTATATTTGAACAATATTTTTTAACACAACTGGTGTGCTATTTCTTTACATTGAAAATCTAGTTAATCCACTCATCCCCTGCCCCCCCTCCCCCCCCACACCACCAGTAGAAGCAGCCATAGCTACTAGCTAGTGATGGAGACAGCTGTCCGCTGTGGATATACACTGAAGAGCCAAAGACACTGGTACACATGCCTAATATCGTGCAGCGCCCCCGCGAGCACGCAGAAGTGCCGCAACACGACGTGGAATGGACTCAACTAATGTCTGAAGTAGTGCTGAAGGGAACTGACACCATGAATCCTACAAGACTGTCCAGTACAAGGGGGTGGATAACTCTTCTGAAAAGCACGTTGCAACGCATCCCAGATATGTTCATTAATGTTCATGTCTGGGGAGTTTGGCCGCCAGCGGAAGTGTTTCAACTGAGAACAGTGCTTCTGAAGCCACTCTGTAGCAAATCTGGACGCGTGGGGCGTCGCATTGTCCTACTGGAATTGCCCAAGTCCGTCGGAATGCACAATGGACGTGAGTGGAGTCAGGTGATGAGACAGGACGGTTACGTACGTGTTACCTGTCAAGAGTCCTATGTAGACGTATCAGGGGTTCTAAAACACTCCAACTGCAAGTGCTCCACACCATCACAGGGCCTAGCCGCGCCATCTAGGGCGCCTTGTCACGGTCCGTCCGGCTGCACCCGTCGGAGGTTCGAGTCCTCCCTCGGGCAGGGGTGTTTGTGTTGTCCATAGCGTAAGTTACTTTGCATTAGATTAAATAGTGTATAGGGTTAGGGACCGAAGGCCTCTGCAGTTTGGTCCCATAAGACCTGTGATATTCGCTATTTTTGACTTCATTAAAACAGCAGATACGTGTAGTTAATACTTTCAGCCAGAAGGCAAATACTTGTTTATAAATAATGATTAATGTATAATGAGGCGTTGCATGGCGACGGTGGAATTTTCTAAATAATGTAATTCGTCGTCTTTGGGCGGCAATATAAACAGAAAAATACGGATAGATATGCGATCCTTCACTATTTTGTTCGCTGGAGAACAAATGAAGCGTTGAGCGCTAAAGACATGTACTGGTTTTTTTTTCTCAAGTACGACGGACGCAGATTTGTGGCAGTCTGATCTAATTTTTACTGAATGTATATAAACGTGTTATGTCTAAGTTTGAGTGAAGTGTAAAGAACTGTTATAACTTACCGTGACGACGCACGAGCGACTCAAAGAAGACAATGGCTATATAAAAGAGCGCTCAATGGACATGATACGGACATAAAAATCTACCGTCATTGTGGTATTAAGCTTAAGGTACGATATATGTTTTAGTTATAATAAATATTTGTTCTGGGAATACTGAATCATTTAGCAGTGCTCATTCCTATTATCTCCTCAGTATTATTTTCATTTTAATTATGCATTTTGCTAATATTACAGACACCAAGATCAGCAGTCCAATGTGCGTGTTACATTGATAAAAAGAAAACTGTTTTATCGTCTTCTTGCATCAGCTTTAATATTGAATTTCCCTTTTGTGTGATGTTACAGTTGTTTTTGCGCCCTTAAGAACTTTCTGGTCCCTTAGGAAATTGTTTTGTCACAACAATAACTTCACAACCGGGTATGATCGTATCTACGATCATGAAGTAATTAGAAAGACGATAACGCAATTTCTTAATCAATAGCACGCTAGCTGTGACTGCCTCAAGCCACGCGAAACTGCAAGTAAAAACTATTCACATCTCATAATGCAATATTTTATGACAATGGTCAATCCATGATTCTTACGCCAATTGTGATTGATAAAACAGTAAGCTAAATCTCAATTTCCAACTTTCCATTGAATAACAACATCACTTTTATTTTGTAACATCACAGACCTCACCCCAAATTTCCAAATTACAGAGCGTCCATCAGTCCCCTGCTGACATGCAGGGTCCGTGGATTCATGAGGTTGTCTTCGTACGTCCATCCTCTCGATACAATTTGAAACGAGACTCGTCCGACCAGGCAACGTGTTTCCAGTCATCGACAGTCCGTCCAATGTCGGTGCTGACGGGCCCAGGCCAGGCGTAAAGCTTTGTGTTGTGCAGTCATCAAGGGTATACGAGTGGGCCTTCGGCTCCGAAAGCCCATATCGATGGTGTTTCGTTGAATAATTCACACAGTCACACTTGTTGATGGCCCATCACTGAAATGCGCAGCAATTTGCGGAAGGATTTCACTTCTGTCACCTTGAACGATTGTCTTCAGTACCGTTGCTCCCGTTCTTGCAGCATTTTTTTCCCAGCCGCAGCGATGTCGGAGATTTGATGTTTTTCTGGATTCCTTATGTTTAAGGTACACTCGCGAAATGGTCATATGGGAAAATCTAAACTTCATGGCCCATCGCTCGTGCGCCGACTGTAACACCATGTTCAAATTCACTCAAATCTACCTAACCTGTCGTTGTAGCAGCAGTAACCGATCCGAACATCTCCGCGAGCACCTGTTATCGTAAACAAGGTGGTCCATTGATCGTGACCAGGCCAAATATCTCACGAAATAAGCGTCAAACGAAAAAACAACGAACAACGAAACCTGTCTAGCTTGAAGGGGGAAACCAGATGGCGCTATGGTTGGCCGGCTAGATGGCGCTGCCATAGGTCAAACGGATATCAACTGCGTTTTTTTTTTAAATAGGAATCCCCATTTTTTATTACATATTCGTGTAGAACGTAAAGAAACATCAATGTTCTAGTTGGATCACTTTTTTCGCTTTGTGATAGATGGTGCTCTAATAGTCACAAACATATGGCTCACAATTTTAGACGAACAGTTTGGTAACAGGTAGGTTTTTTGAATTAAAATACAGAACGTAGGTACGTTTGAACATTTTATTTCGGCCGTTCCAATGTCATATATGTACCTTGGTGGACCTATCATTTCTGAGAACGCGGGCAGTTTCAGCGTGATTACCTGTAAATACCACATTAATTCACTAAATGCTCAAATTCATGTTCGTCAACCTCAATGCATTTGGCGATACGTGTAACGACATTCCTCTCACCAGCGAATAGTTCGCCTTCCTTAATTTCCGCACGCATTGACAATGCGCTGACGCATTTTGTCAGGCGTTGTCGGTGGATCACGATAGCAAATATCCTTCAACTTTCCCCACAGAAAGAAATCCGGGGATGTCAAATCCGGTGAACGTGCTTGGACGACCAATCCACCTGTCATGAAATATGCTATTAAATACCGCTTCAACCGCACGCGAGCTATTTGCCGGACATCCATCATGTTGGAAGTACATCGTCATTGTGTCATGCAGTGAAACATCTTGTAGTAACATCGGTGGAACATTATGTAGGAAATCAGCGTGCATTGCACCATTTACATTGGCATCGATATAATGGGGGTCAATTATCCGTCGGCCGCAGTGGCCGAGCGGTTCTAGGCGCTACAGTCTTGAACTGCGCGACCGCTACGGTCGCAGGTTCGAATGCTGCCTCGGGCATGGGTGTGTGTGATGTCCTTAGGTTAGTTACGTTTAAGTAGTTCTAAGTTCTAGGGGACTAATGACCATAGTGCTCAGAGCCATTTTTGAGGCGATTATCCTTCCTCCCACAGTGCCGTACCATTCATTAACCCGCCAAGGTCGCTGATGTTCCACTTGTCGCAGCCATCGTGGATTTTCCGTTGCCCAATAGTGCATATTATGCCGGTTTACGTTACCGGTGTTGGTGAATGACGCTTCGTCGCTAAATAGAACGTGTGCAAAAAATCTGTCATCCTCCCGTAATTTCTCTCGTGCCCAGTGGCAAAACTGTACACGACGTTCAAAGTCGTCGCCATGCAATTCCTGGTGCATAGAAATACGGTACGGGTGCAATCGACGTTGATGTAGCATTCTCAACACCGACGTTTTTGAGATTCCCGATTCTCACGCATTTTGTGTGCTACTGATGTGTGGATTAGCCGCGACAACAGGTAAATCACCTACTTGGGCATTATCATTTGTTGCAGGTCGTGGTCGACGTTTCACATGTGGCCGAACACTTCCTGTTTCCTTAAATAATGTAACTATCCTGCGAACCGTCCGGACACTTGGATGATGTCGTCCAGGATACCGAGCAGCATAGATGGCACACTCCCGTTGGGCATTTTGATCACAATAGCCATACAGCAACACGATATCAACCTTTTCCGCAATCGGTAAACGGTCCATTTTAACACGGGTAATGTATCACGAAGCAAATTCCGTCCGCACTGGCGGAATGTTACGTGATACCACGTACTTATACGTTTGTGACTATTACAGCGCCATCTATCACAAAGTAAAAAAAGTAGTCCAACTAAAACATTCATATTTCTTTACATACTACACGTATGTGTAATAAAAATGGGGGTTCCTACTTAAAAAAAAACAGTTGATATTCGTTTGGTCTATGGCAGCGCCATCTAGCGGGCCAACCATAGCGGCAACTGGTTTCCCCCTTCAAGCTAGACAGGTTTCGTTCTTTGTAGTTTTTTCGTTCGGCGCTTATTTCGTGAAAAATTTGGCCCGGTCACTGTCAATGGACCACCCTGTATACTCGTTGCCGATCGCAGCGCTGTGTTCTGCGTGTTTACATATCTCTGTAGTTGAACACGCGTGTCTGTACCAGTTTGTTATGTGCTTCGGGGATACGCGCCCGTCGTCCGTCTTAATTTAATATATTGTTATTACCTTGATTGTTGCCGACATACGTGGTGGGCCTTAATAAAAATGGTATTTCATTTTATTTTGATTTACAATTAAATGCTTTTGTGAAGTTCTGCTATTTAACAATATTAATGTTAAATTATTTGTTACGTTAATGAATGTTAGAATCGCTGAATCTTAAAACATGAGCATATTAGTAGAACAATGGAATAAACTTTTCATATTAATTTCCTCGGCTAGTCAGTCCACTTTAAAGCAAAAAAATCTTTAGTTATTAATTAAAATTGCGGCCCACACACGCGCGAGAGTATTCCTTCTTATCTCCGTTAACCATTGCATTGCAGTCGGAGTCCTGGCTCTGGATCTCGGTTATGGTACTGAAAATAAGAACCTTAAAGCTGCGTATTTTCTGCAGCGTCGGGCGGCTGTGGAGGAAAATGTATATTATGTTAATAGCGGGCGGGTTTTTCGCTTCCGCTAATTTTTTATAAGTTAATATCGCCACGTAATGGCGTCGTTGGCTGCATCGGCCGCTGCGATTGTTGCACTGTAAATTGCTCGAATGCAGGTTAATTCAAGGAAGGCGCCATGAAATCGGGATCACCTCTTACAAATTAAAAGTGAACAATGATATTAAATCAATGTATTATCTGCTTATTTAGTACAAATATGCTTACATCTACATCTACAGGATTACTCTGCAATTCACATTTAAGTGCTTGGCAGAGGGTTCATCGAACCACAATCATACTACATTCTACCATTCCACTCCCGAACAGCGCGAGAGAAAAACGAACACCTAAACCTTTCTGTTCGAGCTCTGATTTATTTTATTTTGATGGGCATTCCTACCTCTGTAGGTTGGGCACAACAAAATATTTTCGCATTCGGAAGAGAAAGTTGGTGAATGAAATTTCGTAAATAGATCTCGCCGCGACGAAAAAACGTCTTTGCTTTAATGACTTCCATCCCAACTCGCGTATCATATCTGCCACACTCTCTCCACTATTACGTGATAATACAAAACGAGCTGCCCTTTTTTTGCACCCTTTCGATTGAAAGGGTCCTGTAGCCACCTTTCATTGCCAACTCTCGTAGTGGTCAAGTCGGCAAAGAGGTTTCCGCTACTTGTGAGAAATCCACCTGCGTCAGGTTGGTGGCGGAAATGGCATCCTGGGGTTTTCCGGTCCACGCGGAGCGTGGAAGAGGCTGGAGAAGCGGGAGGCAGTCTGCCTGTGGTACGGGAAGCGTCCACAGCTGTGCTCCAGTCGAAGAAGGGTGAGTTGGACTGACCGCGTGGCGCGTTGTCACATAGAGAGGGGAGCTTTTAGCTTTTGGTCTCGAATTTCGTCTTATAAAGATTTACTTGCTGGGTTGCAGCAGGGAATGCAAGGCTTTTGTAGACTTTCAGTTTGATTCCCAATGCAGTCCTGACTTTGATCCGTGAGAGGAACGTGGCACAAAGGAGTTGCATATGTTGAAGTGCCCTCGGTTCAGTGTGAATGTTTATGTGCCTACAACTGTGTGTGTATGCTTCTAATCTTTTCCGGGTCTTGGTAATTTTTGTGTATTTGTGAATTTTCTTTGTCTCATGTGATTAAAATTTGGCCACGGTCCATAGAAATTGTCTCCGCGGACCGAGTGGGCACGCAAGTCTGTTATGAAACGTGTAGTATTTCACAAGCAATTGTACACAGTTAGCATGCAACAGCAGTCTATAGATGCACTACATCAATGTTTTAAGGAATAAATAATTTTGCCTTCAATCTTATCTTGTGTACCGATGTTACGTCGCCATTACCTTCGCCATTTACCTTGCAGTTTTCCTTGTCGGCCCACCTATAGCGTTTCCATGTGCACAGGTGTAGTGATTAGTGTCCCTTTTTTTATCTGAAACAAATGCTCTGGAATAGATCGTGTTTTCACGAATCTTGCTGCAGGCTGCACTTACGCATGGTGTTCACGCCCTCTTTACTTTACTCTATATTTGATTCACGGGAAGAATGCCTGGATCATATTAATAACTACATCCCATTCTTTATCAATGACTTTACAATGAATGTTCTTTTGTGAGTTTTTCTTATTAATAAATTAAGTAATTTTCCGACTCAGTGCTACCTCTTGTTTGTCGTGTGGCTAGAGTCGGTGGCGACCCTATCTTTTATATTGATTTCAGTGTCAAGTAGCATTTTCTTATTCAAAGTGCGCGTGGCTCTTTTAGCTATCAGGATACATTCGAAGGGCGCTTCACGCTTCTTGCACATGGCGTCCTATTATTCACGCCACTTACACATGGCTTACCCTGCTCACGGATTTCGGTAAACCAGAGATCTTCTGATGCGCAGTGAGGATTAGTTATTTTCGGTTGGATGTGCTAATTGGTATATTGTCTTTCTGTGACACAGAATTTACGTGAATTTATGATATTGGTGTGCATTTTCTTACATGTTTTATCTCGTATATGTATTACTGTATAGATATTGTGATTTAGTATTCAATTGTGTTACAAGTGTGGGTTGACTCTTGTCCTGTGGCGTGTATCGGTGTCATATAGTAAATCTTGGGTGCTTTGTGGGGACTGTGAGTCCATTAGGAGACTTTGGCATTATTCTTGTTGTATTTTGGAGCACGGAGTAACTATCCTTATGATGGAGACGCATAGCTGTTCAGGGAGCCGCGATCGGAAAAACCTGCCAGACAATAACCCTGAAAAAGGACGAGGTCAAAACGTCGAGTCCGACCAGGAACGAAACGCGGAAAACGCAAGTACAAGTGTTGTCCATCCTGAGCCCGCTGTAGTGATTTCGAATCATTCGATAGATGCAAATTCATTACAGGCCATGCTACGACAGTTACTAGACAGTAATAGGAGACATATCGAGGAAGTTAATAAAAAACATGCAGAAGAAAATAGGAGGCATATCGAGGAAGCGAATAAAAGATTGACTAGTGAAATAGTACAGGGTGTTGGGGAGAAACTGGCGATCATTGACCAACGCATCTCCGCCTTAGAAGAGGGGCACCAAGTCATTAGCAAGCAGGTGATGGAGCAAGAAGAAAGGTTCGCTGGGAATATACGTATACTAGCAGAACAATACCAGAGTGAAGAAGCGGCTCTTGAGTCCCGAGTAGGACGAAATTCCGCCAGGGATCTCCGCGCGTTAGCAGAACAATGCCAGAGTGACCACGCGGCTCTTGTGTCCCGAATAGAGGACACTGCGGCCAAGTGCCCGGTCCACCTTAGCGCGCAGGTAGAAACCCTCAGCCAGGCGATAATAGCTCTCGAGCGAGAGCAAGGGCTTACGCAAACAAAACAAGACACGGCCCACCGAGAGATGCGAGAAGAAATAGCCAGGATCTCAGACGCAGTGGCGCGTAAGTCTGACAATAATAGGGAAACGATTACCTCGTCATCAGCGGATGCAGACGAAATACGGTCGATAACGAAATGTCGGCGTGGACAGTGTGAAATAAACATACAACAAGGAGGGGTTACCGAGGGAATATGTGAGCGCATTGCCCGTTAAGAACTTCACCTAAAAGGGTTAAAGGCCCATGAAGTTGAAAGAAATGAACGAAAGGGCCATTATTCCGACGATGATTCCGGGAACGATGGCGAATTTGATCATCGTCATGATCACGGATCTCGTACCAGGTGGGAACGGCGCGGATCCCCTCAGGAACGTTCGCCAAGGGAAACTCACGAATTTGACTTTAAACATTTTCTGACCGTGAGGAAGTTTGAAGTCTTCCGTAACTCGGCTACGGCGATTCACCCGCGGGCCTGGTTACAGCAGTTCGAGTTCTCCCTCCCTCCTACGTGGCCCAGTGCGCACAAAATAGAGTATATTTGCGGCTACCTCGAAGGTGAGCCAGCGGCGCGGATGAGGTCAATTGCACGCAATTGCTACACTGTTGGGGAGTTTCGTCGACACTTCCTGTCGATATATTGGTCAGTGGCAGCGCAAATTCGTGTAAAACACGGACTCATTATGCTACCAGAGTTAAACAGGTCAAAATTCTCCAGCCGTGTGCAGATGTTCGAGCACATGCTGCAGGCGAATGAACATCTTGACGATCCTTATGGACCTGCAGAAATTACTCGTATTTGCCTGGGAAAGTTTCCAATGCAGTTGCGGCACGTTATCCTTGCAGGACGATGTAAGGATGACGTAGAGGGGTTTCGCAATCTCCTTTTAGAGCTTGAGTGCGATGCGAATGGCACCACGCAGAATTACGGTCAGAGCGCCTACGAGCATCGGCCGCGCGAGCGAAGCCGCAGCCGTAGAGACAGGTGGCAATACAGACGTAATGAGTCGCCTGAGAGTTACAGAATGCGCGAGCGTTGGCAGCGTCGCGACTCCTCACGGAACGCGGGCAGAACGAACTATGCCAATGGTCATCATTCGCCTAGAGGAAATCAAAGACACCCCTGGGAGTTTAGAAGATATGGTAATGAGCGGAGATTTAGGCGCAATTACAGCGGACCTAGGAACGGTAGTAGTGACCGACCCCAGAATAATTATCGAACAAGAAACAACAGGGGTGCCGTAAACAGTACGGGTGGTCCGCCAGTGGGTGTTGAAATTCGTCCCGCAAACCCGCGGCACAATCCGACAAATGCCTCTAATCAAAGGGATCAATGACTGTTGGCTGGCTCGGTTGGCGTCAAACTTAATGAGGACCGGTGCTATTGATGATATTGATGTGCATTTGAATAAAGGAAGACGATATTAGGGAAGATTTGTTGAGGGAGGGCCACAGTACTGGTGTGCCCGCGGTAAACCCAGTCGCCTCTGTTTCGTAAAATTACAGTGTATATTTTCCAATGTTTTGATTCACTCTGGTGTGATTAAAATTAAAGTGTATATTTTCTGTGTATTGTAAAGGGTCCCCCAATATGTGTGTAGTTATTTCTTCTTGTCAGCAGAAAGGAGTAGTGTTGTGCAGCTTCAAAACGTCTGAATGTGAATGATCATGAGGCTCATGTGAAGTGTTTCCTGTTACGGTAAGATGGCTTTCGTTTTTTGATGACTAAAAAGGTATCGGGTGTGTTGCCGTGGCGAGTCAATGGTCGTAAGGTAATTCTTGTTGAGAAATTACAGTTGTAGTGTTCTTATTCCCCTTAGGTGAGCAAGATTCAGTGAGACTTTTCAAATGTACTGCGATGTTGATGAAGCGACTTGGTGACTTGTAGGTGAAGGATTTGTGTATGAAAGGAGATTAATAGTGTGTGATTTTCAGAGTTGCCATCTTATAAGATATTTGGAAAGTGTAACTTGCCGCCACATACTACTAGGTACGGTTGAGGGCACCAGGATGTGAAACCCCAGAAGACGTATATGGAAACAGCTTATAAACTCTAGCAGCTTGATATTTAATAGAGAATCAATGCGACTACCTCCAAGCTAAAATAACATGACGGTAGGTGAGGACCCCTGGGGACATGTGGTGAGTAAGTGTGTAATCATTATGAGTATCTTATGATAGCAGTAAGTTGGGTACTCATGGCCCTGGACAATGGATTTCTTTTGACAGTATTTTTTTATGTACTTATAGGACGAAGTGTTTATGTGTTTGCTAATAGGATAGGATGATTTTTATTTTCATTTTTATGCCCACTGACCTTTTGGATTAGTCTGATGAATAGATGTTGAAACATTTACCATTCCAGATATGACTTGAATGAACCTTCTGTGTCTCATTAATCATAACTTTTATTATGCAATGTCCATAGAAAAGAAGTCTCGGAAATTTTTCACAGATCAGCAAACATGTTCTGCAAACCTTGGAGGAGCAGTCAATGAACAACGATATGGGTATTGGTGTTGAAAGGAATATTTTGTTTATATGTGGGAATTGTAGTCGGGCTATATGGTGATGGTGACTAGTACGAGCTGTGTAGATTGTGTGTGAGAGCGTAGTTAGGAGCAGGTAGAGTTTTGTGTCTGTAGCTAGCAGCGGCGCCAAATCCTATCCAAATCCTGACCAAACCTTGTACAAGATCTACCCTGAATGATTGACAGCAGATGTAATGCTGGAACTATATTTTATAAAAAGGATTTTTTGTTTGTTTGAATATTGGTTATTTAATTTTCTTAATTATTTTTTTTTATTAGTGATGTTAAGAAGGCCCTTTTTGTCAAGTTAATTTTGGGCACTATTCCATGTATTGATCAGGAGTGAGAAACTCCGAAGATTTTGTGGTAATCTGTACACATGATATTTTGTAACGATCCCTGTGAGCGCAGTTCTTAAGTGGGTGCAAGGCCGCCTAGGGAGCCTCCGCATCAGAAAGCACAGGGCTTGGTCCACCGGCAGGCGTTGCCGAACCCTGGTATCAACGGCGAAGCAGTGATGCGGCGAGCGGTCACAGCTGTTTCCCCGTCAGAGGGGAGGGGACGCTGGTCTTCCCCCAGGCGCAGGCTCACACCGGAGCCCGCAGGCGTGTCACCACGGCAGCGCCAGCTGATGGCCGGCGTTCCACCCCATGCGCTAGTCATCTGACAAGCGAAAGGGAAAGTATGACGCACACCAGGCGAGGCCGCCGATCCCTGAGCGCCGCTAGTCCAGACGGCTGCTGCGGTGAGGTAACGCCCACTGCCCGGAGGGACGCGGGTCCCACCACTGACGCATCAGCTGAGACGGTGCAAAGAGGTGATAAGCGGGTCTCAAGCCCGACACCCGCACGAGTTTACGTCGATCTCGATGCGACGCAGAAGAGCGCGTGTCTCCCCATTGACACGACAGGAGACGGGGGCGTGTGTCGGTAAAACACATTCCTCCACAACACACGGACGACGACCGCCAAGCCGCCTTCTCGATGATGAGGCAGGGCCCACAAGCGGCGATGTCCTGCAAATCTGTAACGCCGAACCATCCCACAGTATGGACGCAGAGGGTGGAAACGGGCTCGAGGCAACGTCGCGGGGTGCTGTCTAGGATGAACAACCTGGGTTACAACGGACGTTACAATCAACGCCGCTGCGAACTCCCCAGTTCAGTGTTGTGATCCCCTAGTAGCTTATCCTCCAAGTCGCCTTTAGAAGAGACGCCCACCCCAGCACCTAAAGAGAATACCCAGTGAAACAACCATTTGGCGAAACTGAAAAATGACAGCGTGTCAACGAGTTGACCTCTGGATGTGTTTTTGTACTCATGTCTTATTTTCCATAGGTGATTATTTACCAGCTGTCATACCATTGGGTTCATTAATGATTTTGTATCACTGTATTTGTTGTGAATATTGTATTTTGCACTTTCACTTGCATGTTTTTATATATGTCAGCACCAGATGATACTGCTTTGGTTCGTGATAATGATTTTGCATCATTGTATTTGTTTATATATTTATATATATTATGTACCTGTTCACCTATGTCTCTATGTTAACTTTTGATAGTTGGTTAAAGCAATTTTAAAATAATATCTCATGGTTGTGGTCGTAGTAGGTCAGATGACATGATGTTAGCGTAGTATATCACGCTTAATTTAATTTGTTCTGTTTGCTTTGCGGACCGCATGAGGTCACAATTATTGACCAAGGCCAGATAGAGCTCACTTGGATATAAGAGATTAATCAACTCCTTTGTGCTGCTATTTACCGTTGCAATTGTTACTCGTTAGGGTATGTTTGTTTCGAAGACTGTTGGCGAATCTCCTAGCATGGCGAGAAAATTCGCGGCACAGTCTTCTCCGGGACGTTTGGGGTGATGAAAGGGTCCTGTAGCCACCTTTCATTGCCAACTCTCGTAGTGGTCAATTCGGCAAAGAGGTTTCCGCTACTTGTGAGAAATCCACCTGCGTCAGGTTGGTGGCGGAAATGGCATCCTGGGGTTTTCCGGTCCACGCGGAGCGTGGAAGAGGCTGGAGAAGCGGGAGGCAGTCTGCCTGTGGTACGGGAAGCGTCCACAGCTGTGCTCCAGTCGAAGAAGGGTGAGTTGGACTGACCGCGTGGCGCGTTGTCACATAGAGAGGGGAGCTTTTAGCTTTTGGTCTCGAATTTCGTCTTATAAAGATTTACTTGCTGGGTTGCAGCAGGGAATGCAAGGCTTTTGTAGACTTTCAGTTTGATTCCCAATGCAGTCCTGACTTTGATCCGTGAGAGGAACGCGGCACAAAGGAGTTGCATATGTTGAAGTGCCCTCGGTTCAGTGTGAATGTTTATGTGCCTACAACTGTGTGTGTATGCTTTTAATCTTTTCCGGGTCTTGGTAATTTTTGTGTATTTGTGAATTTTCTTTGTCTCATGTGATTAAAATTTGGCCACGGTCCATAGAAATTGTCTCCGCGGACCGAGTGGGCACGCAAGTCTGTTATGAAACGTGTAGTATTTCACAAGCAATTGTACACAGTTAGCAAGCAACAGCAGTCTATAGATGCACTACATCAATGTTTTAAGGAATAAATAATTTTGCCTTCAATCTTATCTTGTGTACCGATGTTACGTCGCAGTTACCTTCGCCATTTACCTTGTAGTTTTCCTTGTTGGCCCACCTATAGCGTTTCCATGTGCACAGGTGTAGTGATTAGTGTCCCTTTTTTTATCTGAAACAAATGCTCTGGAATAGATCGTGTTTTCACGAATCTTGCTGCAGGCTGCACTTACGCATGGTGTTCACGCCCTCTTTACTTTAATCCATATTTGATTCACGGGAAGAATGCCTGGATCATATTAATAACTACATCCCATTCTTTATCAATGACTTTACAATGAATGTTCTTTTGTGAGTTTTTCTTATTAATAAATTAAGTAATTTTCCGACTCAGTGCTACCTCTTGTTTTTCGTGTGGCTAGAGTCGGTGGCGACCCTATCTTTTATATTGATTTCAGTGTCAAGTAGCATTTTCTTATTCAAAGTGCGCGTGGCTCTTTTAGCTATCAGGATACATTCGAAGGGCGCTTCACGCTTCTTGCACATGGCGTCCTTTTATTCACGCCACTTACACGATGTCCTCCGTCAATCCCACCTGGTAAGGATCTCACACCGCGCAGCAATATTCTAACAGAGGACATTTGCCAGCACTCGTATGATGTCCGTCTACACGCAACCGAGACAGAAGAAGAAGTGAAGACGACTAAAAAATTAACAAAAGAGCGTATCTTGTCGTCTCTTTAGATCATTTTGTTATATTTCTTTGCCCTCGAAACTTACACAGAGAAATTATTATAATACGAGTACATGATAAAAGTGTATATTACTCAATTTTACAATGTCTCTTCTTTATAAAAACTGCTTTTAAGTCTTTTCTTATTATTTCGCTGGGGACGCTATGAGGGTATTTGAAAGTAAATGACGAAGAGCTTTGGAAGGTTTTTGATTCTGAGCTACAAACATTTACACTTTTGAAACTTCCTAGCAGAACTTCCGCTGAAGAGTGAAAATCTCAATCTGGAAACATCCCCCAGGCTGTGGCTAAGCCATGTCTCCGCAACATCCTTTCTTTCAGGAGTGCTAGTTCTGCAAGGTTCGCAGGAGAGCTTCTCTAAAGTTTGGAAGGTAGGAGACAAGGTACTGGCAGAAGTACAGCTGTGTGGACGAGGCGTAAGTCGCGCTTCGGTAGCTCAGACGGTGCCGGCACGGTAGCTCAGCGTGTTCGGTCAGAGGGATAGCTGTCCTCTGTAATAAAAAAAAACTGAGTTAATAGATCAACAACGAACTTAAAAAGGGTGTCTTGCGACGTCCGCCCCGATCAGTTGCAACGAACGAAAACGAACAAAATAACAAAAAAAAAAAAAAAGGATGGTAGAGCACTTGCCCGCGAAAGGCAAAGATCCCGAGTTCGAGTCTCGGTCCGGCACACAGTTTTAATCTGCCAGGAAGTTTCATATCAACGCACACTCCGCTGCAGAGTCAAAATCTCATTCTGGAATTCGCATTAGTATTTTGCAGCTGTGACTTATTAAACTGATAGTTCGGTAATTTTCACATCTGTCAACACCTGCGTTGTTTGGCATTGGAATTATTATATTTTTCTTGAAGTCTGCGGGTATTTCGCCTGTCTCATATATCTTGCTCACCAGATGGTAGAGTTTCGTCAGGACTTGGTCTCCCAAGGCTGTCAGTAGGTCCAATGGAATGTTGTCTACTCCCGGGGCCTTGTTTCGACTCTGGTCTTTCAGTGCTCTGTCAAACTCTTCACGCAGTGTCGTATCTCCCATTTCATATTCATCTACACTCTCTTCCATTCCCATAATATTGTCCTCAAGTACATCGCCCTTGTATAGACCCTCTATATACTCCTTCCACCTTTCTGCTTTCCCTTCTTTGCTTAGAACTGGGTTTCCATCTGAGCTCTTGGTATTCATACAAGTGGCTCTCTTTTCTCCAAAGGTCTCTTTAATTTTCCTGTAGGCAGTATCTATCTTACCCCTAGTGATATACGCCTCTACATCCTCACATTTATCCTCTAGCAATCCTTGCTTAGCCATTTTGCACTTACTGTCGATCTCATTTTTGAGACGTTTGTATTCCTTTTTGCCTGCTTTATTTACTGGATTTTTATATTTTCTCCTTTCATCAATTAAATTCAATATTTCTTCTGTTACCCAAGGATTTCTACTAGCCCTCGTCTGTTTACCTACTTGATCCTCCTATTATTCAATTTTAAAATGTCTCTTCTTTATATAAACTGTTTTTTAAGTCTTATTATTTTGCTGGGGACGGTATAAGGGTATTTGAAGGTAAAAGAGGAAGAGCTTTGGAAGGTTTTTGATTCTGAGCCACATACATTTACATTTTTGAAACTTCCTAGCAGAACTTCCGCTGCAGTGTGAAAATCTCATTCTGGAAACATCCCCCAGGCTGTGGCTAAGCCATGTCTCCGCAATATCCTTTCTTTCAGGAGTGCTAGTTCTGCAAGGTTCGCAGGAGAGCTTCTGTAAAGTTTGGAAGGTAGGAGACGAGATACTGGCAGAAGTAAAGCTATGAGGACGGGGCGTGAGTCATGCTTGGTTACCTCAGTTGGTAGAGCACTTGCCCGTGAAAGGCATGGGTCCCGAGTTCGAGTCTCGGTCCGGCACACAGTTTTAATCTTCCAGGAAGTTTCATATCAGCGCACACTCCGCTGCAGAGTGAAAACCTCATTCTATTTACATTTTCATTCGCATAGACAGATGATTTGCTATTGAAATCTTCAGTACCTGTGCCACGTTATTAACGGGCGGGGGGGAATTACAGTAACTGCTGTTGGGCTCGTGAGAGGAGGGACAGACAGTGACAAACGCCGACGTCCGCCTCCAGAGTGGAGCCTGGACGTCTGCTGTGATGGCGCGCGTGGCTGCGGCCGGATGGAGGGCACACCAGTGGTCCACAGTCCACAGGCGCCGCCAGCACAGTGGAGAGGGCCGCTGTATCGACCAATGGCGGACAGGCGTCACCCGGCGACCTCCGGGTCACACCGCGGCTGGGGTGGGGGGGGGGAGGTGTTATAGAGGGGGGGTGGCGCCGGCGCTCGCACCCCCTGCCGTGCGCCGTAAACACGCCGCGGCGGCTGCTGCCCTGCCGGCGAGAGCCCTGCCTGGCCGACCACTCACAAGGGAACCTCCCCACCGCACCCCCCTCACATTTAGTTGTAAGTTGGCACAGTGGATAGGCCACGAAAAACAGATCAATCGAAAAAACAGGAACAAGTTGTGTGGAACCATGAAAAAAATCAGCAAAATATACAAACTGAGTAGTCCATGTGCAAGATAGGCTACATCGAGGCTAATGTGAGCTCAGGAGCGCCGTGGTCTCGTGGTTATCGTGAGCAGCTGCGGATCGAGAGGTCCTTTGTTCAAGTCTTCCCTCGAGTGAAAAGTTTAATTTTTTATTTTCAGACAATTATTATCTCTCCGTCTGATGCAAAGTAACTGCGACGTAGTATGGCGACGCTACGCCTAAACAAACATCGAAACACACCACGTCAGTCGACTAGAGCGCACGGAAGAGAGAGTATTCCTGCAAACGAGGCTTCCTGGCTGGCAGTTGACTGTTCGCTACTTTGGACGAGAGTGCATTAAATACGTGAGATCTTCTAATTGGAGAGGGACGTCCTTTCGTCTACTAATCGCACGGTTTTGCGGTGCGGTCGCAAAACACAGACTCTAAATTTATTACAGTGAATAGAGACGTCAATGAACGAACGGACAGATATTAACTTTGCGAAAATAGAGAAAGTAAACTATTTACTCAAGGGAAGACTTGAACCTAGGACCTCTCGTTCCCCAGCAGCTCACGCTAACCACTGGACCACGGCGCTCCTAATCTCACATTATCCTCGATGTAGCCTATCTTGCTCATGGACTACTCAGTCTGTACATTTTGAATATTTTTTTCATAGTTCCACACATCTTTTCCTGTTTTATCGACTGATCTGTGTTCAAGGCCTATCCACTGTGCCAACTTATAACTAAATCTGAGGGGGGTGCGATGGGGAGGTTCCCTTGTCAGCGTCCCACGCGCCTCCGTGCTAGCGATACTCTCAACGTCATCATTTCACTTTCCACAGCGTTAACTTCATTTCATTCCTCAATTTTGCCGCTGGACGCCCTTTCTTGACACCACACTGGCCTGAAAGGAGCGAAGTCGTCCGAGCCATCTGAGGCATGTTGGGGTGGAGTTTACATTTTAGATGTAAATATCCTTTTGTTCAACTGCTTCGAAACTTCCTGGCAGATTGAAACTGTGTGCCGGACCGTCTCCGCCATATCCTTTCTTCCAGGAGTGCTAGTTCTGCAGGGTTCGCAGGAGAGCTTCTGTGAAGTTTGGAAGGTAGGAGACGAGATACTGGCAGAAGTAAAGCTATGAGGACGGGGCGTGAGTCGCGCTTGGGTAGCTCAGTTGACAGAGCACTTGACCGCGAAACGCAAAGGTCCCGAGTTCGTGTCTCGGTCCGGTACACAGTTTTAATCTGCCAGTAAGTTTCATATCAGCGCACACTCCGCTGCAGAGTGAAAATCACATTCTGCAAACTGCTTCGAAGTTTTGACGCGACGTTGTACCGTGGGTATATAAAAACACGCACAAATTCGAATACCTACTGGAGCGAGCAGTAGGTATATCAAATCCAGCATTGTTTCGATATTTCAAAGTAATCGGTGAAAAACTTCCGGAGATGCACGATTCTGAACAAACGAAAATTTACATCTTTATTAATACAGACTAATCGAATTTAAAAATTTAAAATACTGTCACAAACTACTCAATAAGAGCTATAGTTTTACGTTAAAGGTTTGACACAGTAAGTCAAGCCTTAAGTTTTGAAACTGTATAGATCTTGAGGCAGTGTTACTCGTTATATGCAAACAGATTATCCAGGATTTAATCATCCACTATTTGACAATCAGAGCACTTTGCAACTTCCAAGAAACCTTACACATAATTTCCAATCTTTTCGAGTTTTCTCTCGCTGACGACCACGGCGAAACGCCGCCTTGCACTGCCCAAAACAGTGAAAGAGATAATGTTTGTTGCTTACTACATTTTCACTGTGTGTGGAACTGAACTTCAGTGTACTTTGTACACGATAAAAGGCAGAGCCACGTGTGAAAGCACCCACGTGATTTACCAACTGACATACCTACACTGTGAAGCCTTCTATATGGGAATGACCAGCAACAATGTATTACATTTTCATTTATTACTTCTTTACTAAAACCTCCATTCGCGAAAGATTTTACGGGCAGTATCCGCATAGATAACTGAACGTACCTGTAAAGTTATATCACTCTAAGACACGCGATTCAGAAGATATGACTTCATAATAAATGCAATGTGTGAAAAACTAGCTTTTCTTAAAACAGAGCTCTGAATAACGTGACTGTACCAGTCCACTGCTTGCATTGACACCACTTAGCGATTTCCAAAAATGTTTCAACATATTGTGAAACTTTTATAATCTTTTCCTCGCTTATAGCCCCACAAGACAGTGAAAGCAAAACATATTATCGCTTCCTAAATGTGATTCGTGTATGTGATAATGTAATATCAGCACGAAATTACATTGTTGACCTTCAATTTAATAAGTTTGCTTCTGTAACTTTTGTTGCGGTCAAGCGTATGCGTTGTGACCCGAGTTCATGAAGATATGAAAGGGTTATCACTTTTGTACTTTACCAATATTGGTTTTTGACTTTTACGTCAGTTTGTATTAAATTCGGAGCTAATCAAACCAACATAATTACGATTTTGTGTCTACATCTACATCGATACTTCGCATACCAGCTTACGGCGCCTCGTGGAGTGTGCCTCGTACCTCTACTAGACATCACCTCTCCTGTTCCTGCGACAAACAGAGCGAGGGAAAAACGACTGTCTCTATGCCTACCTGTGAGCCCTGATTTCTCGTATCTTACCTTCCTGGTCCTTGTGCGCAATGTATATTGACGGCAGTAGAATAGTTCGCCAGTCAGCTTCAAATGCCGGTTCTCTAAATTTTCTCAGCAGTGTTCCTTGAAAAGGACTTCGCCTTTCCTCCAGGGATTCCCATTTATGTTCCCGAAGCATCTCCGTAACACGCGTTGCTCGAACCTACCAGTAACAAATATAACAGCCCGCCTTTGAATTGCTTAGAGGTTTTCCTTTAATAAGACCTCGTACGGATCCCAAACACTAGAACAGTACTCAAGAATAGGTCGCTCTAGTGTCCCATGTGCGGTCTCCTTTACAGATCAACGACATTTTTCTAGCATTCTCTCAATAAACCGTAGTCGGCCATTCACGATTGCTACTACAGTCCTTAATTTAACAGTCATGGGCGACTGGAACTCGAGAGTAGCAAAAGGAAGAGAAAAAAACGTAGTAGGTGAATATGGAATGGTAGTAAGGAATGAAAGAGGAATCCGCCTGGTAGAATTTTGCACAGAGCATAACTTAATCATAGCTAACACTTGGTTCAAGAATCATAAAAAAAGGTTATATACATGGAAAAAGCCTTGAGATACTGAAAGATCTCACACAGATTATATAATGGTAAGACAGATATTCAGGAACCAGATTTTAAATTGTAAGACATTTCCAGGGGCAGATGTGGACTCTGACCACAATCTATTGGTTATGAACTGTAGATTAAAACTGGGAATTTGAGAAGATGGGACCTGGATAAACTGAATGAACCAGAGGTTGTAGAGAGCTTTGGGAGAACATTAGGGAAGAATGGACAAGAATGGGGGAAATAAATACAGTAGAAGAAGAATAGGCAGCTTTGAGAGACGAAATAGTGAAGGTAGCAAAGGATCAAGTAGGTAAAAAGACGTGGGCTAATAGAAATCCTTGGTAACAGAAGAGATATTGAATTTAATTGATGAAAGGAAAAAATATATAAATGCAGTGAATGAAGCAGGCGCGCAAAACGGCTGAACAGGGCTGGCTCGAGGACAAATGTAAGGATATAGAGGCGCATATCACTAGGGGTAAGATAGATGCTGCCTACAGGAAAATTAAAGAGACCTTTGGAGAAAAGAGAACCACTTGCATGAATATCAAGAGCTCAGATGGAAACCCAGTTCTAAGCAAAGAAGGGAAAGCAGAAAGGTGGAAGGAGGATATAGAGGGTCTATATAAGGGCGATATTCTTGAGGACAATATTATAGAAATGAAACAGGATGTAGATGACGATGAAATAGGAGATATGATACTGCGTGAAGAATTTGACAAGCACTGAAAGACCTAAGTCGAAACAAGGCCCCGGGAGTAGACAGCATTCCATTAGAACTACTGACAGCCTTGGTAGAGTCAGACCTAACAAAACTGTACCATCTAGTGAGCAACATGTATGAGACAGGCAGAACACTTTCAGACTTCAAGAAGAATAAAATAATTCCAATCCTAAAAAAGCAGGTGTAGACAAATGTGAAAATTACTGAACTATCAGTTTAATAAGCCACGGCTGTAAAATATTAACACGAATTCTTTATAGACGAATGGAAAAGCTGGTAGAAGCTGATCTCGGGGAAGATCAGTTTGAATTCCGTAGAAATGTTGGAACACGTGAGGGAATACTGACCGTACGACTTCTCTTAGAAAATACACTCCTGGAAATGGAAAAAAGAACACATTGACACCGGTGTATCAGACCCACCATACTTGCTCCGGACACTGCGAGAGGGCTGTACAAGCAATGATCACACGCACGGCACAGCGGACACACCAGGAACCGCGGTGTTGACCGTCGAATGGCGCTAGCTGCGCAGCATTTGTGCACCGCCGCCGTCAGTGTCAGCCAGTTTGCCGTGGCATACGGAGCTCCATCGCAGTCTTTAACACTGGTAGCATGCCGCGACAGCGTGGACGTGAACCGTATGTGCAGTTGACGGACTTTGAGCGAGGGCGTATAGTGGGCATGCGGGAGGCCGGGTGGACGTACCGCCGAATTGCTCAACACGTGGGGCGTGAGGTCTCCACAGTACATCGATGTTGTCGCCAGTGGTCGGCGGAAGGTGCACGTGCCCGTCGACCTGGGACCGGACCGCAGCGACGCACGGATGCACTCCAAGACCGTAGGATCCTACGCAGTGCCGTAGGGGACCGCACCGCCACTTCCCAGCAAATTAGGGACACTGTTGCTCCTGGGGTATCGGCGAGGGCCATTCGCAACCGTCTCCATGAAGCTGGGATACGGTCCCGCACACCGTTAGGCCGTCTTCCGCTCACGCCCCAACATCGTGCAGCCCGCCTCCAGTGGTGTCGCGACAGGCGTGAATGGAGGGACGAATGGAGACGTGTCGTCTTCAGCGATGAGAGTCGCTTCTGCCTTGGTGCCAATGATGGTCGTATGCGTGTTTGGCGCCGTTCAGGTGAGCGCCACAATCAGGACTGCATACGACCGAGGCACACAGGGCCAACACCCGGCATCATGGTGTGGGGAGCAATCTCCTACACTGGCCGTACACCACTGGTGATCGTCGAGGGGACACTGAATAGTGCACGGTACATCCAAACCGTCATCGAACCCATCGTTCTACCATTCCTAGATCGGCAAGGGAACTTGCTGTTCCAACAGGACAATGCACGTCCGCATGTATCCCGTGCCACCCAACGTGCTCTAGAAGGTGTAAGTCAACTACCCTGGCCAGCAAGATCTCCGGATCTGTCCCCCATTGAGCATGTTTGGGACTGGATGAAGCGTCGTCTCACGCGGTCTGCACGTCCAGCACGAACGCTGGTCCAACTGAGGCGCCAGGTGGAAATGGCATGGCAAGCCGTTCCACAGGACTACATCCAGCATCTCTACGATCGTCTCCATGGGAGAATAGCAGCCTGCATTGCTGCGAAAGGTGGATATACACTGTACTAGTGCCGACATTGTGCATGCTCTGTTGCCTGTGTCTATGTGCCTGTGGTTCTGTCAGTGTGATCATGTGATGTATCTGACCCCAGGAATATGTCAATAAAGTTTCCCCTTCCTGAGACAATGAATTCACGGTGTTCTTATTTCAATTTCCAGAAGTGTAAGAACACCGTGAATTCATTGTCCCAGGAAGGGGATTTCAATTTCCAGGAGTGTAGATTAAGGAAAGGCAAACCTACATATCTAGCATTTGTAGACTTAGAGAAAGCTTTTGACAATGTTGACTGGAATACTGTCTTTCAAATTCTGAAGGTGGCAGGGGTAAAATACAGGGAGCGAAAGGCTATTTACAATTTGTACCGAAACCAGATGGCAGTTATAAGAGTCGAGGGGCACGAAAGGGAAGCAGTGGTTGGGAAGGGAGTGAGACAGGGTTGTAGCCTCTCCCCGATGTTATTCAATCTGTATATTGAGCAAGCAGTAAAGGAAACAAAGGAAAAGTTCGGAGTAGGCATTAAAATTCATGGGGAAGAAATAAAAACTTTGAGGTTCGCCGATGACATTGTAATTCTGTCAGAGACGGAAAAGAACCTCGCAGCTGAACGGAATGGACAGTGTCTTGAGAGGAGCATATAAGATGAACATCAACAGAAGCAAAACGAGGATAACGGAATGTAGTCGAATTAAATCGGGTGATGCTACGGGAATTAGATTAGGAAATGAGACGCTTAAAGTAGTAAATGAGTTTTGCTATTTGGGGAGCAAAATAACTGATGATGGTCGAAGTAGAGAGGATATAAAATGTAGACTGGCAACGGCAAGGAAGGCGTTTCTGAAGAGGAGAAATTTGTTAACATCGAGTATAGATTTAAGTGTCAGGAAGTCGTTTCTGAAAGTATTTGTATGGAGTTGTAGCCATGTATGGAAGTGAAACGTGGACGATAAATAGTTTAGACAAGAAGAAGAAAATGGTTCAAATGGCTCTGAGCACTATGGGACTTACCTTCTGAGGTCATCAGTCCCCTAGAACTTAGAACTAACCTAAGGACATCACACACATCCATCCCCGAGGCAGGCTTCGAACCGGCGACCGTAGCGGTCACGCGGTTCCGGACTGTTGGTAGGGCATATTCTGAGGCATCAAGGGATCACCAATTTAGTATTGGAGGGCAGCGTCGTTCGTAAAAATCGTAGAGTGAGACCAAGAGATGAATACACTAAGCAGATTCAGAAGGATGTAGGTTGCAGTAGGTACTGGGAGATGAAGAAGCTTGCACAGGATAGAGCAACATGGAGAGCTGCATCAAACTAGTCTCTGGACTGAAGAGCACAACAACAACAACAGTCGTCAGACGCTCGTTCCATCTCACATCGCTTCGCTACGCTTCACCCAGATATTTACACGACGTGGCTGTGTCACACAGGACAATACAAATGCAGCATCCGAACACTAATGTTTGTTTCTCTCACTCAACCGCATTAATTTACATTTTTCTACGTTTAGAGCTAGTTGCCATTCGTCTCACCAACTAGAAATTTTGTCTAAGTCGTCTTGTAGTCTCCTACAGTCATTCAATTTCGACACCTTACCGTGCACCACAGCATAATCAGGAAACAACCGCAGGTTGGTGCCCACCCTGTCCGCCAATGTGTACAGAGTTCAACAGCGTCCCACCACACGTCCCTGGGGCACTCCTCACTATACCCTTGTCTCTGATGAACACTCGCCGTCGAGGACAACGATGTGGGTTCTGTTACTGAAGAAGTCTTCGAGCTACTCAAATGGCTGTGAACATGTTCCATATGCTCTCACCGTCTTTGACAGCCTGGATCTTTCACCGTGTCAAACGCTTTCCTGAAGTCTAGAAATAAGGAATCTGCCTGTTGCCCGTCATCTATATTTGGCAGTATATCATGTGATAAAAAGGCAAGCTCAGTTTTTCACGGGTGGCGCTTTCTAAAACCGTGCTGATTTTTGGGACTGAGTTTCTCGGTCTCAAGAAAATGTTATATTCGTACTGTGAGTATGTTCAAGGACTCTGCAACAAACCGATGTTAGGGATATTGGTCTGTAACTTTCTGGGTCCGTTCTTTTGCCCTTCTTACACACAGGAGTCTCCTGTGTTTTTCTCGCTTTGGAATTTGTGCTAGGTGAGAGATCAGCGATAAATGCAATCTAGGTAAGGGGCCAGTCCCGTAGAGTACTCTTTACAAAACGGAATTGGGATTCCACCCGGAACTGGTGACTTATTTGTCCTCACCGCCTTCAGTTGTTTCTCTATGCCAGGGATGCTTATTACTGTGTCGCCCATACGGGAGTCTCTTGATGGTCAAACGACGGTGCGTTTGTCCTGTCTGTCTTTAGACACAAAGCTTTACATGCTTAACGCCAAATATTTAACACATAAACTCGATTGTAAAGTAATCAGACATTTGAAGATGTTTTATATATGAGAGGTCGATTCCTTAAAGAATTTGTGTCACTCCTACGAGGCAAACTCCCCTTCGCACCCCCTCAAATTTAGTGGTAAGATGGACGAGTGGATAGCCCGTCAAAAACCGAACACAGATCAAGCATAAAAACAGCAAGGTGTACTGAACATTGAAAAAAAAAAAACATTGAACGTTCAAGCTCAACAATGCAACATCGTACGAACTAAGAGAACAATGGCGTCTGACTGCCATGTGGATGATCAGTATTCAAAACTCCCTCGCGCCAGTTATTTATGTTTTTCACAACATTATGAATTGTCCGTCTAGTCATTGAAATGTTTGTTTTCTTTCTGCAATCTTCGCAGTTGACATTATTTGCAGAACATGGGTCATGTGGTAAGTGTGGTGTCACCGCCAGACACCACACTTGCTAGGTAGTAGCTTTTAAATCGGCCGCGGTCCGTTAGTATACGTCGGACCAGCGTGTCGCCACTGTCAGTGATGGCAGACCGAGCGTCGCCATACGGCAGGTCTAGAGACAGATCCTAGCACTCGCCCCAGTTGTACAGCCGACGTTAACAGCAATGGTTCACTGACAACTACGCTCTCATTTGCCGAGACGATAGTTAGCATAGCCTTCAGCTACATTTGCTACGACCCAGCAAGGCGCCGTATTCAATTGATATTGAGATTCTATTAATGTATCATCAAGAGCGATGTTCTACAAATGTGGATTAAAGTTAAGTATTCCAGAAGCTACGTACTTTTCTTTATAGCATTCATTACGTATCCTGTTTCAGACCACACGCCAGCCTGCGTGAGTTTAAGCGCGTGCCTTTCGGCTTCCTCTCATTGTGTCTAGGCTGTCTTGTCTAGACACAACAGAAAGAATACGTTACCATTGCAAGTAAACGTGATGAATAGTGACAGTAGCCGAGATAACATGTAGACGTCTCACAGAAATGAAAACAAAAAATAAATAGGTGTGAATTGTGTTACAACAAAATGAGTTCAAGAGTCAAAACTTATAAAACGGAAAGGAACTTCAAAAATGTTAAAAACATGTTTTGCTGTTGTGGTCTTCAGTCCAGAGACTGGTTTGATGCAGTTCTCCATGCTACTCTATCCTGTACAAGACTTTTCATCTCCAGATAACTACTGCAACCTACATCCTTCTGAATCTGCTTAGTGTATTCATCTCTTGGTCTACCTCTA
Source organism: Schistocerca cancellata (assembly GCF_023864275.1). Lineage (NCBI taxonomy): Eukaryota > Metazoa > Arthropoda > Insecta > Orthoptera > Acrididae > Schistocerca > Schistocerca cancellata. The sequence goes on from NC_064637.1 coordinate 16,258,040, forward strand.
CGATTTTTACCCTCCTCTCTTCCCTTCAACACTATGTTGGTGATCCCTTAATAGCCAGCCGCGGTGGCCGAACGGTTCTAGACGCTTCAGTCCATAACCACGCGGCTGCTACGGTCCCAGATTCGAATCCTGCCTTGGGCATGGATGTGTGTGATGTCCTTAGGTTAGTTAGCTTTAAGTAGTTCTAAGTCTAGGAAACTGATGTTAAGTCCCATAGTGCTTACAGACATTTGAACCATTTGATTTGATCCCTTGATGCCTCAGAACGTCCCCTACCAACCGATCCCTTCTTCTAGTGAAGTTGTGCCACGGACTTCTCTTCTCCCCAAACCTATTCAATAACTCCTCATTATTTACGTGATCTACCCATTTATTCCTCAGCATTCTTCTGTAGCACCACATTTCGAAAGCATCCATTCCCTTCTTGTCTACACTGTTTATCGTCCATGTTTCCCTTCCATACGAGGCTACACTGCACACAAATACTTTCAGAATAGACTTCCTGACACTTAAATCTATACTTGATGTTAACAAATTTCTCTTCTTCAGAAATGCTTTCCTTGCGATAAGCCACTCTAAATTTTATATCATCTCTACTTCTACCATCATCAGTTATTTTGCTCTCCAAATAGCAAAACTCATTTACTACTTTAAGTATCTCATTTACTAATCTAATTCCCTTAGCATCGCCTGACTTAATTCGACTACATTCCATTATCCTCGTTCTGCTTTTATTGATGTTCATCTTATATCGTCCTTTCAGGACACTGTCCATTCCGTTCAGCTGCGCTTCCAGTTACTTTCCTATCTCTGACAGAATTACGTCGTCGGCGAACCTCAAAGTTCTTATATCTTCTCTATGGATTTTAATTCCCGCTCCAAATTTTTCTTTTGTTTCCTTTACTGCTTGTTCAATATACAGATTGGATAACATCGCGGATATGATAGAATCCTGTCTCACTGCCTTCTCAGTCACTGCTTCCCTTTTGTTCCCTTCGACTGTTATAACTACCATTTCTGTGCAAATTGTAAACAGCCTTTCGCTCCCTGCGTTTTACACGTCCCACAACGTTCTGACAGAGCACAGATAAACTGTGAGACTGTTGCGTCCATTTGTTGCAACTTATGTGACAAACTGTAATATTTTCATCGTTTCATTGGCAGTGATCACATTCATATTCATACGAACACCTAAATCGGGCAATGAGGCATATCATTCATCAGGCGTACAAATTAGGTGCGCCGGTAAGAGATTCCCATGGTACGACATACGTGATGTAACTAATACCGTGTATGGCACACCACATGTGTTTTTCGGTGGAGGATTCAATTGACTTATCGCCTCGTCCTCAAAACATTTGCGGTTCCCACTCGAAAGCCACTTCCTTTCATTATGCACTACTGGCCATTATAACTGCTACACCACGAAGATGACGTGTTTCACACGCGAAATTTAAGCGACAGGAAGATGATGCTGTGATATGCAAATGATTAGCTTTTCAGAGCTTTCACACAAGGTTGGCGCCGGTGGCGACACCTACAACGTGCTGACATGAGGATAGTTTCCAACCGATTTCTCATACACAAACAGGAGTTGACCGTCGTTGCCTGGTGAAACGTTGTTGTGATGCCTCGTGTAAGGAGAAGAAATGCGTACCATCACGTTTCCGACTTTGATAAAGGTCGGATTGTGGCCTATCGCGATTCCGGTTTATCGTATCGCGACATTGCTTCTCGCGTTGGTCGAGGTCCTATGACTGTTAGCAGAATATGGAATCGGTGGGTTCAGGAGGGTAATACAGAACGCCGTGCTGGATCCCAACGGCCTCGTAGAGATGACAGGCATCTTATCCGCACGGCTGTAGCGGATCGTGAAGCCACGTCTCGATCCCTGAGTCAACAGATGGGGACGTTTGCAAGACAACAAGCATCTGCACGAACAGTTCGACGAAGTTTGCAGCAGCATGGACTATCAGCCCGGAGACCGTGGCTGCGGTTACCCTTGACGCTGCATCATAGACAGGAGCGCCTGCAATGGTGTACTCAACGACGAACCTGGGTGTACGAATGGCGATACGTCATTTTTTCGGATGAATCCAGGTAAGTTCTGTTTACAGCATCATGATGGTCGCATTCGTGTTTGGCGACATCACGGTGAACGCACGTTGGAAGCGTGTATTCGTCATCGCCATACTGGCGTATTACCCGGCGTGATGGTATGGGGTGCCATTGGTTACACGTCTCGCTCACCTCTTGTTCGAATTGACGGCACTTTGAACAGTGGACGTTACATTTCAGATGTGTTACGACCCGTGGCTCTACCCTTCATTCGATCCCTGCGAAACCCTACATTTCAGCAGCACAATGCACGACCGCATGTTGCAGGTCCTGTACGGGCGTTTCTCAACACCGAAAATGTTCGACCGCTGCCCTGGCCAGCACATTCTCCAGATCTCTCACCAACTGAAAACTTCTGGTCAATGGTGGCCGAGCAACTGGCTTGCCATAATACGCCAGTCACTACTCTTGATTAACTATGGCATCGTGTTGAAGCTGCATGGGCAGCTGTACCTGTACACGCCATCCAAGCTCTGTTTGACTCAATGCCCAGGCGTATCAAGGCCGTTATTACGGCCAGAGGTGGTTGTTCTGGGTACTGATTTCTCAGGATCTACGCACCCAAACTGCGTGAAAATGTAATCACATGTCAGTTCTAGTATAATATATTTCTCCAATGAATACCCGTTTATCATCTGCATTTCTTCTTGGTGTAGCAATTTTAATGGCCAGTAGTGTAAGTTCCTTCCTTACTCCTCGCTGTTGCAAATGGACGTTACACCAGGACACAGAGACAATTTGAATACAGCGAAGAAGAAAAAAAAAAAAAAAAAAAAAAAACGAATGAAATTTGCACTAGGGAGATTTGAACATGCCTTGCCAATTCGGCAGTTTAACACCTTGACCACTTACCCATGACGCTATTTCTCTTCCAGGCTGCTGTATGTTGCGCTTCTTGTGCTTGGACCGTTCACTATTTTGCTCTTTTTTCACGATTGAGTACACCTTCTTGCTGTTTTCGTGCCTGATTTGCGTTCACTTTATGACGGGCTGCAGACTGGCCCTCTTAGCATAAAATCTGAGAGGAATGTGATGAGGAGTTTCCCGTGTAAGCCAGTAGCTTACGGTGTGGCGTAGGGAAGACGGAGAGCGGAGTGGCGGGTTGCCTGCACGTCAGGGGCGCAGCGTATCGTGTGGTAATAGCAGCGCGTCGTGGGGCAAAGGGCGTGACCGCCAGCCGACCTTCGCCCCCGCTGCGTGGGCGTCTGTTGTGTCTGCGGCGGCTCCGTGGTGTCGCGTAGCGTACTGTAGTAGTAGTAGTAGTAGTAGTAGTAGTAGTAGCAGTAGTACTCGCTGCAGCTGGCGGCTTCTCTGACCTGACCTGCCTCCTTCCGTTTATCTCTGTCCCACACCTACACGTCGCTGGCTATTCCACACTCGGGCCTCTCTTTGCCAGTCGCTGTGATTTAGCGACTTATTTGCTACGCACTTTCTCTGCTCCAACCTTCTGCAAACTCTGTCCTACGTTTGGGAGGGTCAGTCTGAAAGATGTGCAGGCTCCCTTTCCTAAAACGAGGAAGAAGTATTGTTATTACATAACCTCAGATATTATAGAAATCAAGAGGATGTCGATGAAGATGAAATGGAAGATACGGTACTGCGTGAAGAGTTTAACAGAGCACTGAAAGACCTGAGTCGAAACAAGGCCCCGGGAGTAGACAACATTCCATTAGAACTACTGACGGCCTTGGGAGAGCCAGTACTGACAAAGCTATACCATCTGGTGAGCAAGATGTATGAGACAGGCGAAATACCCTCAGACTTCAAGAAGAATATAATAATTCCAATCCCAAAGAAAGCAGGTGTTGACAGATGCGAAAATTACCGAACTACCAGTTTAATAAGTCACGACTGCAAAATACTAATGCGAATTCCAGAATGAGATTTTCACTCTGCAGCGGAGTGTGCGCTGATACGAAACTTCCTGGCAGATTAAAACTGTGTGCCGGGCCGAGACTCGAACTCGGGATCTTCGCCTGTTGCGGGCAAGTGCTCTACCAACTGAGCTACCCAAGCACGACTCATGCCTTGTCCACACAGCTGTACTTCTGCCAGTACCTCGTCTCCTACCTTCCAAACTTTACAGAAGCTCTCCTGCGAACCTTGCAGAACTGGCACTCCTGAAAGAAAGGATATTGCGGAGACATGGCTTAACCACAGCCTGTGGGATGTTTCCAGAATGAGATTTTCACTCTGCAGCGGAAGTTCTGCTAGGAAGTTTCAAAAATGTAAAAACAGCTGCAAAATACTAACGCGAATTCTTTACAGACGAATGGAAAAACTGGTAGAAGCCGACCTCGGGGAAGATCAGTTTGGATTCCGTAGAAATATCGGAACACATGAGGCAATACTGACCCTACGACTTATCTTAGAAGCTAAATTAAGGAAAGGCAAACCTACGTTTCAGCATTTGTAGACTTATAGAAAGCTTTTGACAATGTTGACTGGAATACTCTCTTTCAAATTCTAAAGGTGCCAGGGGTACATTACAGGGAGCGAAAGGCTATTTTCAATTTGTACAGAAACCAGATGGCAGTTATAAGAGTCGAGGGGCATGAAATGGAAGCAGTGGTTGGGAAGGGAGTGAGACAGGGTTGTAGCCTCTCCCCGATGTTATTCAATCTGTATATTGACCAAGAAGTAAAGGAAACAAAGGAAAAGTTCGGAGTAGGCATTAAAATCCATGGAGAAGAAATAAAAACTTTGAAGTTCGCCGATGACATTGTAAGTCTGTCAGACACAGCAAGGGACTTGGAAGAGCAGTTGAATGGAATGGACAGTGTCTTGAAAGGATGGTATAAGATGACCATCAACAAAAGCAAAACGAGGATAATGAAATGTAGTCGAATTAAGTCTGGTGATGCTGAGGGAATTAGGTTAGGAAATGAGACGCTTAAAGTAGTAAATGAGTTTTGCTATTTGGGAAGCAAAATAACTGATGATGGTCGAAGTAGAGAGGATATCAAATGTAGACTGGCAATGGCAAGGAAAGCGTTTCTGAAGAAGAGAAATTTGTTAACATCGAGTATAGATTTTAAGTGTCAGGCAGTCATTTCTGAAAGTATTTGTATGGAGTGTAGCCATGTATGGATGTGAAACATGGACGATAAGTAGTTTGGACAAGAAATGTGGTGCTACAGAGGAATGCTGAAGATTAGATGGGTAGATCATAAAACTAATGAGGAGGTATTGAATAGAATTGGGGAGAAACGGAGTTTGTGGCACAACTTGACTAGAAGAAGGGATCGGTTGGTAGGACATGTTCTGAGACATTAGGTGATCACAAATTTAGCATTGGAGGGCAGTGTGGAGGTTAAAAATCGTAGAGGGAGACCAAGAGATGAATACATTAAGCAGATTCAGAAGGATGTAGGTTGCAGTAGGTACTGGGAGATGAAGTGGCTTGTACAGGATAGAGTAGCATGGAGAGCTGCATCAAACCGGTCTCAGGACTGAAGACCATAACAACAACCTCAGATCCTGAGCACTATAGCTCAGCTTGAATGCATATCATCATCATCATCATCATCATCATCATCATTACCACCACCACCACCTCCATTGGCGCGACAGCCCTTTCTGGGCCTTGGCGTTGTGTAGAAGATTATTCTATTCTTTCCTGTTTGGTACCAATTCTGATTTTCCAATTCTGATCTTCAGTTTTCCCTACGTTCTCTCTGACCTCTCAGACAAACACAAGCTAAACGATTTCAAAGTTAGCGTAAGGAGGGCTATGCGTGAAACGTTCAGTGAATTTGAAAGCAAAATTCTATGTACCGACTTGACAGGAAATCCTAGGAAGTTCTGGTCATACGTTAAATCAGTAAGTGGATCGAAACAGCATATCCAGACACTCTGGGATGATGATGGCATTGAAACAGAGGATGACACGCGTAAAGCTGAAATACTAAACACCTTTTTTCCAAAACTGTTTCTCAGAGGAAGACAGCACTGCAGTTCCTTCTCTAAATCCTCGCACGAACGAAAAAATGGCTGACATCTAAATAAGTGTCCAAGGAATAGAAAAGCAACTGAAATCACTCAACAGAGGAAAGTCCACTGGACCTGACGGGATACCAATTCGATTCTACACAGAGTACGCGAAAGAACTTGCCCCCCTTCTAACAGCCGTGTACCGCAAGTCTCTAGAAGAACGGAAGGTTCCAAATGATTGGAAAAGAGCACAGGTAGTCCCAGTCTTCAAGAAGGGTCTTCGAGCAGATGCGCAAAACTATATGCCTATATCTCTGACATCGATCTGCTGTAGAATTTTAGAACATGTTTTTTGCTCGCATATCATGTCATTTCTGGAAACCCAGAATCTACTCTGTAGGAATCAACATCGATTCCGGAAACAGCGATCGTGTGAGACCCAACTCGCTTTATTTGTTCATGAGACCCAGAAAATATTAGATACAGGCTCCCAGGTAGATGCCATTTTCCTTGACTTCCGGACGGCGTTCGATTCAGTTCCGCAATGTCGCCTGATAAATAAAGTAAGAGTCTACGGAATATCAGACCAGCTGTGTGGCTGGATTGAATAGTTTTTAGCAAACAGAATACAGCATGTTGTTCTCAATGGAGAGACGTCTACAGACGTTACAGTAACCTCTGGTGTGCCACAGGGGAGTGTTATGGGGCCACTGCTTCTCACAATATATATTAATGACCTAGTAGATAGTCGAAAGTTCCATGCGGTTTTTCGCGGATGATGCTGTAGTATACAGAGAAGTTGCCGCATCGGAGAATTGCAGCGAAATCCAGGAAGATCTGCAGCGGATAGGCACTTGGTGCAGATGGTGGCAACTGACCCTTAACATAGGCAAATATAACGTATTGCGAGTACATAGAAAGAAGGATCCTTTATTGTACACTGGTAGCTGTTACTTCTGGGAATATGCGTGCGGAACGACTTAAAGTGGGATGATCATATAAAATTAATTGTTGGTAAGGCGGGTGCCAGGTTGAGATTCATTGGGAGAGTCCTTAGAAAATGTAGTCCATCAACAAAGGAGGTTGCTTACAAAACACTCGTTCGAACTATACTTGAGTATTGCTCATCAGTGTGGGATACGTACCAGGTCGGGTTGACAGGAGATAGAGAAGATCCAAAGAAGAGCGGCACGTTTCGTCACAGGGTTATTTGGTAAGCGTGGTAGCGTTACGGAGATGTTTAGGAAATTCAAGTGGCAGACTCTGCAGGAGAGGCGCTCTGGATGGCGGTGTAGCTTGCTGTCCAGGTTTCAAGAGGGTGCGTTTCTGGATGAGGTATCGAATATATTGCTTCCCCCTTCTTATACCTCCCGAGGAGATCACGAATGAAAAATTAGAGAGAGTCGAGCGCGCACGGAGGCTTTCCGGCACTCGTTCTTCTCGCGAACCATAAGCGACTGGAACAGGAAAGGGAGGTAATGACAGTGGTACGTTGAGTGCCCTCCGCCAGACACCGTTTGGTGGCTTGCGGAGTATAAATGTAGATGTAGATGTCACACCTTCCCTCCTGGTTCCTTCTGACACTGCCTTCTTAATCATACTGACGTTTACAAGTCCTGCCCCTTCCATCAATTTAATATAAACGTAGCTGACACTGCCTGGTTCATTATACACATAATTCATAGTTGAATCTCCTCCTCCAGACATTATTTTCATCAGCTGGGCCAAGAATTCGTCTCCACAGATTTCTTTAAAATACGCCAAGTTGCTTTTGATCCCATTTCCTTAGGGTCTTGTTTCAGCACCATATGTTAGCACCGGACACTAAAACTTTCCTGAGCAGCAGGAAATTATGTAATTTGACTCGAGTGGATCACTATTTTAACGGAACTAAAACAAAATCTCCTGAGGAAAGTAGTGTAAGGTCACAATTGAGGCCCTGGATTTACACCCGACTGCAATGAAATATTCTGCCACTACCGACCTATCAAACTGCAATCTGGACATTATTATTTGGAAATAATCTGGGCACACTTCCACGGTAACGCATTTGGCACTTGTGCTGGCGTAAACTTTCACCAGCACACCAGTCGGCAAAGAGATTGCAAGAAGATCGATAATAGGTGCTAAATCAAGCGCTCCTCTCAGGAGAGAGGCCAAAGACAGACTCGCAAGCAACGTGCCGACAACGCCTTCTCGACAGCAAGTATTTAGATCGCCGCCGTGGGCCAGATGGCCCAGTCAGTCATTCACAGTTACTAGCTAAGTCACTATTCTAGTTGGCGTCTGTCAGTTCATGTCACCGGCTACGAGAGTGTAGTGTTAATAGTGGGACTTGTCCTTCACCGGCAGTGACGCTAATGTGGACTGTTACCTAACTTACTTAAAGATAAGCAGCTTCTCGTTTTTGTTAATAAAAGCACTCCGTCTTCAGGCCACGAGTGGCCTACCGAGACCATCCGACCGCCGTGTCATCCTCAGTGGAGGATGCTGATAGGAGGGGCGTGGGGTCAGCACACAGCTCTCCCGGTCGTTATGATGGTATTCTTGACCGAATCCGCTACTTTTCGGTCGAGTAGCTCCTCAATTGGTATCACGAGGCTGAGTGCACCCCGAAAGATGGCAACAGCGCATGGCGGCTGGATGGTCACCCATCCAAGTGCCGGCCACGCCCAACAGCGCTTAACTTCGGTGATCTCACGGGAACCGGTGTATCCACTGCGGCAAGGCCGTTGCCTTTCTTAATAAAGAAGCCTGTTAATACATGCGGGCAGCTGTGTTGTAGAAAGTATATATACCGACCAACAAACGACATTCTGTCGCTTGCTTCTACTGGTACAAGACTCTAGAGTCTCAACGACGACACAAGAGTGCTGGAAATGATTGACTTCTGAAGAGGAACATACATTTCTTAAAGAATGTTACAAGCACTGCGCCTCAGACAATGGAACTTACAAGCAGATTCAGTGACACGAATAAGGTGCGACGACCAAATATGCATTCTTTCAATGCCGATACACGCTAAGCACGATCTCTTGTCGGGATCCGAAACGGCGAGTGAGGGATTCACGCCAGCACCGTGAAGAAGATTATGGATTTGGGGCGTACAGGAAGTGTCCTCAGATGGCAAAGGCGGTGAAGACATTAAGCGGGAGATACGGGTTCGAATCCCAGTCCGGCACCAATTTACAGCTGGTACCCTTGATTCATTTCTATATCCAAATGCGGTTAACGTCATTGAAAACCTTTAAATAGTACTGAGAATGCTATTCATAATTCGGTCTGGTTATTAGAAATAAACGAATGCTTGTAGATTCATGGCACTTGCCGGGTTGGAAAAGGTGGCGTTGCGTCAGGAATGGGTCTGTGTGTAGGCAGCGAGCGTCTGACAAGGGCGATTCCGAAACACGTTCTGTCGTTCGCATCCTGCTAACAGAAGCAGCCAAAGCAGGCGAGATTCACCGCCCGCAGTGATGTGTGTACCGGGATTAGACTATCAGTCATGGTGTCTGAAATGGTCTTCCACCGGTGGCTGCAGGCGCTCCTGGAAGGGCCGAGCCCCAGGCTGAACATCACCTGGATTTACTTCGTGGAAACATTTAAAACTTTCATTTACAATTGAATGAAGCGAAATTTAACAACAACCAGTATTCACAGAAGGCCAGTAGGTTTGAAAAAATTTGCTTTGAACTATATCCTTCTTTTTTAAAAAATTACAACAACACCAAGATCAATAATCACAGAGCTGTACAAGGCTTAGAATATATTTTAAAATTTACAACGAGATCAAAATTAAGAATCACAAGCGCCAGAAGTCTTGGAAATAGATTTGAAATTTGTAAGTACTACAACAAGGTCAATATCAATACAGAGACGCAGAAGGTTTACAAAAATTCCCTTTTAAAAAATAAAAATAAAAACACTTGTAGATATTTTAGAATTCTTCCAGAACTATTTAAGAGAGCAAATGCCCCCTTCAAAACAACTAGGCCTCGTTGGTGGCTACCAGGAATACAACAAATGTAAAAACAGTGACAGCAAGCAGGCCTGTAGGGGCTCAAGACTTTGGTATATTCACCGAAGAGCCAAAGAAACGGGTACATCTGCCTAATATTGAGTAACACCGACCCGGGAGCACACAGAAGTGCTGCAACAGGAGGTGACATGGACTCTACTAATGTCTGAAGTAGTGCTGAAGAGAATTGACACCACGAATCCCGCAGGGCTGTCCATAAATCCGTATGAGTCCGAGGGGGGGCGGGGGGTGGAGATCTCTTCTGAACAGCACGTTGCAAGGCATCCCATATATGCTCCATAATGTTCATGACCGGGGAGTTTCGTGGCCAGAGGTACTGTTTAAACTCATGTTTTCCTGGAGCAAGTCTGTAGCAATTCTGGACGTGTGGGGTGTCGCATTGTCTTGCTGGAATTGCTCAAGTCCGACGGAATGCACAATGGACATAAATGGATGCAGGTGATCAGACAGGATGCTTACGTACGTGTCACGTAGCTGGCCGTATCAGGGGTCCCACATCACTCCAACTGCACATGCCCCACATCGTCACACAGCCTCCACCAGCTTGAACAGTGCCTTCCTGACATGCAGGGTCCATGCATTTATGAGGCTGTCTCCATAGCCGTACACGTCCATCCGCTAGATATAATTTCAAACGAAACTCGTCCGACCAGGCAACATGTTTCCAGTCAGCAACAGTCCAATGTCGGTGTTGACGGGCACAGGCGAAACGTAAAGCATTGAAATCTGCAGCAATTTGCGAGTGAGTTGCACTTCTGCCACGTTCAACGATTCTTTTGAGCCGTCCTTGGTCCCATTCTTGGAGGATCTTTTTCCGGCCGCAGCGATGTCGGAGGTTTGGTGTTTTACCGGATTCCTGATTTTCACGGTACACTGGTAAAATGGTCGTACGGGATACTCCCATTATCGCTGCCTCCGAGATGCTGTGTCCCATCGCTCTTGCGCCGACTATAACACCACGTTCAGACTCACTCAACTCTTGATAATCTGCCACTGTAGTAGTGGGCACGGTATAGCGGCCTCCACCCAGAACAGCGGCAGCTTGACCTCCGATAGTCGAGTCGGCGAGCTGGTGGAGCACACCGGAACAATTTGTTGACCGGTCAAACAATCAGGAGCTGGGTTAGCGTACAGTATGGCCAACTAGCCCAGCCCGCAAGACTGAAAATCTGATATTAGTGTTAGTGAACCTTCTGCAAATTTTCTTCCTTTTTTTAAAAAATGATAAACACTTAAACCCTAGAAATAATGAAAGATAACAGCAATGAAACTATTATTTCTCGCCAGAACTCTGAATTTATAATATATACTATATCATTACATACTATATATACACTCCTGGAAATTGAAATAAGAACACCCCAGGAAGGGGAAACTTTATTGACACATTCCTGGGGTCAGATACATCACATGATCACACTGACAGAACCACAGGCACATAGACACAGGCAACAGAGCATGCACAATGTCGGCACTAGTACAGTGTATATCCACCTTTCGCAGCAATGCAGGCTGCTATTCTCCCATGGAGACGATCGTAGAGATGCTGGATGTAGTCCTGTGGAACGGCTTGCCATGCCATTTCCACCTGGCGCCTCAGTTGGACCAGCGTTCGTGCTGGACGTGCAGACCGCGTGAGACGACGCTTCATCCAGTCCCAAACATGCTCAATGGGGGGACAGATCCGGAGATCTTGCTGGCCAGGGTAGTTGACTTACACCTTCTAGAGCACGTTGGGTGGCACGGGATACATGCGGACGTGCATTGTCCTGTTGGAACAGCATGTTCCCTTGCCGGTCTAGGAATGGTAGAACGATGGGTTCGATGACGGGTTGGATGTACCGTGCACTATTCAGTGTCCCCTCGACGATCACCAGTGGTGTACGGTCAGTGTAGGAGATCGCTCCCCACACCATGATGCCGGGTGTTGGCCCTGTGTGCCTCGGTCGTATGCAGTCCTGATTGTGGCGCTCACTTGCACGGCGCCAAACACGCATACGACCATCATTGGCACCAAGGCAGAAGCGACTCTCATCGCTGAAGACGACACGTCTCCATTCGTCCCTCCATTCACGCCTGTCGCGACACCACTGGAGGCGGGCTGCACGATGTTGGGGCGTGAGCGGAAGACGGCCTAACGGTGTGCGGGACCGTAGCCCAGCTTCATGGAGACGGTTGCGAATGGTCCTCGCCGATACCCCAGGAGCAACAGTGTCCCTAATTTGCTGGGAAGTGGCGGTGCGGTCCCCTACGGCACTGCGTAGGATCCTACGGTCTTGGCGTGCATCCGTGCGTCGCTGCGGTCCGGTCCCAGGTCGACGGGCACGTGCACCTTCCGCCGACCACTGGCGACAACATCGATGTACTGTGGAGACCTCACGCCCCACGTGTTGAGCAATTCGGCGGTACGTCCACCCGGCCTCCCGCATGCCCACTATAGGCCCTCGCTCAAAGTCCGTCAACTGCACATACGGTTCACGTCCACGCTGTCGCGGCATGCTACCAGTGTTAAAGACTGCGATGGAGCTCCGTATGCCACGGCAAACTGGCTGACACTGACGGCGGCGGTGCACAAATGCTGCGCAGCTAGCGCCATTCGACGGCCAACACCGCGGTTCCTGGTGTGTCCGCTGTGCCGTGCGTGTGATCATTGCTTGTACAGCCCTCTCGCAGTGTCCGGAGCAACTATGGTGGGTCTGACACACCTGTGTCAATGTGTTCTTTTTTCCATTTCCAGGAGTATATATATATATATATATGGTTGGATCTTTAATAGTGTCAACTATTTATTTACAGCTCGTACAAAATAGCTACGTGTTTCAAAGTTTTCCTGCCCTTCAAAGTAGTCACCAGCATTGTGCATAACCTGTTGCCAGCGATGTGGAAGTCGTAGGACACTCTTAGCACTGCCAGTTGTGTTGACAGTTTGAGCGGCGCGGTCTATTGCCCGACAAATTTGTAGCAGTTCTGAAGCGAAAGCCTTGAAATGTTTCCTTCAGTTTAGAAATCGAATTGAAGATACGAGGGCTTAAGTCAGGGGAGTGCAGTAAAAGGTATAGCACTTATCAACCCTATCAGTCAAACAAATCAGTAAGAACTTGCACTGTACGTGCTTGAGCATTGTCGTACAAAGTGATGGTCAGGTCCTGCAGAAACTGTCTTCTCTCTGTAAGCTGGTCATAGGTTGTGTTCCGAAATGAACGGCACAGAGAGAGAAGAAGAAGAAGTTCAGACGACTATTTTCATGGATTTTAAAGGTCAGATCTGTTTTATAAAGTAAGATTTTTTAGTCTGTCTTTGTGATCTTATAATAAAAACCATAAAAATGTTATTATTAAAAAAATTGCTTAAAAATTAAGGTCATAGTCTGTAGCGTCTTATAGTCCGTAAAGTACGGTATTGCTTTCGCTAAAAGACTGAGTAGGGAAAGAATAGTTAGTACGAGGCTCGTTCAATAAGTAATGCCCACATTTTTCCCCTCAGAACACATTTATTGTGCAGGGTCAGAATTTGGTGACAATATAGACCAACATGTCTTAGCTATCTCCTGTTTTTCTACGTAGACTCCATCGCGTTTTTCCCCTCAGAACACATTTATTGTGCAGGGTCAGAATTTGGTGACAATATAGACCAACATGTCTTAGCTATCTCCTGTTTTTCTACGTAGACTCCATCGCGTTCTGTGGCCGTACGCCAACTTTGTGGAAGAGCATGTATTGCCTGCTGGTAAAAGCTCTCGTCCTGTAGGCGTAGCCATGTTTTCACTGCATGACTGACACTCTCGTCATCTTCAAAGTGTGTTCCCCGTAGAGAATCTTTAAGCGGCCCAAAGAGATGGAAGTCCGAGGGAGCCAGGTGTGGACTGCAGGGTGGGTGAGGCAATGATGTCCAGCCCAGATTGGCGATGTGTTCCCGGGTTCTCAGACTTGTGTGTGGGCGTGCATTATCGTGTTGGAGCAAGAAATCCTGCAGGATTCTTGTCCAACCGAACACGTCGGAAACAGTTCCTGAGTGTATTGAGAGTCTTCACGTGTGACTTTGAGTTGATGGTTGACCCTCTTTGCATCACATTCACGAGAATGGCGCCATCACAATCCCAGAAGACTGTCACCGTGACTTTTCCGGCAGACTGGGTTTTCTTGAATTTCTTCTTTTACGGTCAATCAGGATCATGCCACTCCATGGACTGCCTTTTTGTTTCCGGTGCAAAGTGGTGCACCCAGCTTTCGTCCCTCTATGCTGTTCATTTTTGGAGCCCAACCTACGACCAGCTTAGAGAGAAGAAGTGATGACACTTTCTGCAGGACCTGACCATCAATTTGCAGGACAATGCTCAAGCACGTACAGTGCAAACTGTTACTGATTTGTTTGAATGATGGAGCTGCTAAGTGCTGTACCACCTACTGCACTTCCTTCACTTAAGCCCTCGTGAGTTCAACTCCATTTCTAAACTGTAAACTGAAGGAAACACTTCACAGCATTCGCTTCAGAACTGCTACAAATTCGTCGGGCAATAGACCACGTCGCTCGAACTGTCAACACAACTGGCACTGCTAAGAGTATCCTACGACTTCCAGATCGCTGACAACGGGTTATAGACAATGCTGGTGACTACTTTGAAGGTCAGGAAAACGTTCAAACACAAGCTGTAAGTTGCCACTATTAATGTTCCAACCCTCGTATAAAGTATTGTATACCGAGCACCAACTATAAGGCCCAATACAAAACAATGCAGCACTCACAGCCTATGTTACTTGTCTCGTGTTGTCTTCTGTTCCCTCTACTGGAAACGCTTATTCACTGATGCAAGCAAATGGCAGCAAGCACTGGCGAATTGTCTCTGCATATCTGTTGCTTCCGTTAGATTCCATTCGCTCGATACTAAACGAGCCTTCATAACTGGATTGAAAAACAGTTGCTGGCTCCTGTATGAGCGATTCCCGCCGTAGGACTTCACTGTGATGTCGAGAACATCACGGCCAGATACCTCTCGGCAGGCGATGAATAATGGAACAGCGACTCGCGCACTTTTATTGTCCACCGAGAAAGTTTCTTCCAGAGTGGAAGTGGGTTGAAAGGGGCGTGGTACAGTCCACCGGCTTTCGCAATGGGGATTCGTGAACGAATTCAGTACGGCTGACGCGTCAGCAGACAGATGGCGGTATTTTTTCCAGCAGACTACCGGCGCCGGGCCCTAACACCGTTCGCCCACGCAGGCAGCGACAGACGCGCCCAGTGCCCAAATGGACCCCGGGTGGCGGCCTAAGGCTGGGTCGGTCCGTAACGCTCGGCCCCGGATTGGTGACGTGGCGGAGACCGCTGTCCGTGAGCTGCTGGAGGAGGAAGGGTGGCTGGGGGGGGGGGGAGGGGGGGGCGCCTCCAGTCATCGATTTCTGCTCGGGGCGCGGCTTTCTTGTGTCCGCTGCCAGGGTCAAGCCGACAGTGACGGCTGCTGGAAGGAGGCTGCAGCGAGGGGGCGGCGCTACTGGAGAGCCTTCACAGCCACAACAAACTCTGGCGGGTTTCCGATGCTGCGCCTTCAAGAGGTGACACTACCAATGATGCATTCAGTAATCACGAAGGATTATTTGTGATGACCCAGAGGCTTGAAATTAATGAAAAGTCTTGAAACTTCCTGGCGGATTAAAACTGTGTGCCGGACCGAGACTCGAACTAGGGGCTTTGCCTTTCACGGCCAAGTGCTCTACCATCTGAGCTACCCAAGCACGACTCACGCCCCGTCCTCACAGCTTTACTTCTGCCAGTACCTCGTCTCCTACTTTCCAAATTTTACAGAAGCTCTCCTGCGAACCTTGCAGAACTAGCACTCCTGAAAGAAAGGATATTGCCGAGACATGGCTTAGCCACAGCCTGGGGGATGTTGCCAGAATGAGATTTTCACTCTGCAACGGAGTGTGCGCTGATATGAAAGTTCCTGGCCTGGCAGAGTAAAACTGTGTGCCGGACCGAGACTCGAACTCGGGACCTTCGCCTTTCGCAGGCAAGTGCAGAAGAGCTTCTGTGAAGTTTGGAAGGCACGAGACGAGGTACTGGCAGAATTGAAGGTGTGAGGACGGGTCCTCAGTCGTGCTTGGGTAGCTCAGTCGGTAGAGCACTTGTCCGCGAAAGGCAAAGTTCCCGAGTTCAAGTCTCGGTCGTCCGCACAGTTTTACTCTGCCAGGAAAGTTTCATATCAGCGCAAACTCCGCTGCAGAGTGAAAATCTCATTCTGAAAACATCCCTCAGGCTGTGGCTAAGCCATCTCTCCGTAATATCCTTTCTTTCAGGAGTGCTAGTTCTGCAAGGTTCGTAGGAGACCTTCCGTAAAATTTGGAAAATAGGAGACGAGATACTGCCAGAAGTAAAGCTGTGAGGACGGGGCGTGAGTCGTGCTTGGGTAGCCCAGATGGTGGAGCACTTGCCCGCGAAAGGCAAAGGTATCGAGTTCGAGTCTCGGTCCTGCACACAGTTTTAATCTGCCAAGAAGTTTCATATCAGCCCACACTCATTCTGGAATGAAAAGTCTTTATTCATTGAAGAACCTGGCTGCAAACAAGTTCGTAAATAAGACAGCTAAAATACATGCGGTACCACATTTTCTTTCGGATAAGTCATTATTTCCTAACACTTCCACAGTAACGACATACATTGAAGTACGGGAAAAGCTCGTCGTTTTGAGAAAATGCACAGTAAAGATTCACACAGTGAAGCACTGACTACGCCACCAGGACAGGGATTGGTGCCGACAGGGCATACACGTCTTTGTTTCGCGCTGGAGGAAGGCCGTAAAACGAGTTGGAGATTACTTGGAAAAATAGGACTGAAAAGTCAAACGAGTTGCCACACCTGCCTAATATTGTTTAGTGCCCCCGCGACCACGCAGAAGTGTCGCAACACGAGGTGCCCTGGACATAATGTCCATATCTGTAGAGTTTGGTGGCCAGCGCAAGTGTTTACACTCGAAGAGTGTTCCTAGAGCCACTCTGGTCGGGTGGGTGTGGCAATGTCCTGTTGGAGTTGCCCAAGTCCGTCGGATTGCGCAGGGGAGACGAATGGATGCAGGTGATCGGACAGGATTCTTACGTACGTATCACTTGTCAGAGTCGTATCTAGACGTTTCAGGGGTCCCATATCACTCCAACTGCACACGCTCCGCACCATTACAGCTTGAACAGTCCCCTGCTGACATACAGGGCCTGTGGATTCTTGATGTTGTCTCCAAACCCGAACCAGCCATCTACTCGATACAACTTGAAACGAGAGTCGGCCGACCAGGCAACACGTTTCCAGTCATCAACAGTCCAATGTCAACGTTGAGGGGCCCAGGCGAGACGTAAAACATTGTACCGTGCAGTCAATGGTACACGAGTGGATCTTCGGCTCTGCTAGCCCATATCGATGACGTTTTGTTGAATGGTTCGCACGCTGACACTTGTTGATGGAATAGCACTGAAATCTGCAATTTGCGGAAGGGTTGTACTTCTATCACGTTGAGTCATTCTCTTTTCCGGCCGCAGAGACGTCAGAGATTTAATGTTTTACTGGATGCCTGATACTCACGGTAGACTCGTGAAATAGTGCTACGGGAAAATCCCCACTTCATCGATACCTCGGAGATGCTGTGTCCCATCGCTCGTCCGATGACTACACCACCACGTTGAAACTCACTTAAATCTTGATAACCTGCCATTGTAGCAGCAGTAACCGACCTAACAACTGCGGCAGGCGATGCCGACCGCTGCGCTGCATTCTGCCTGTTTACAAAATGGTTCAAATGGCTCTGAGCACTATGGGACTTAACATTTGAGGTCATCAGTCTCCTAGAACTTAGAAATATTTAAACGTAACTAACCTAAGGACAGCACACACATCCATGCCCGAGGCAGCATTCGATCCTGCGACCGTAGCGGTCACGCGGTTCCAGACTGAAGCACCTAGAACCGCACGGCCACACCGGCCGGCGACTGTTTACATATCTCTGTATTTGAATACGCATGATTATACAAGTTTCTTTGGCGCATCAGTATATTTTTACTTTAAATCAAGGAAGATTAAGATTTTAACATCCCGTGGACATCGATGGCATTAGACATGCAGCAATTTCAAGAACAGTGAAGGAAATCGGGCGTACCTTCTTCAGAGGAACTGTGCCGGCATTTGTCTAGAACGACTAAGGTAGACCATGGGTGTCGGCACGGGGATCTGAACCGCCATTCTCCCCAATCCGAGAGCGGTGTGCTGTCCACTGTGCCAAGTCTCTCGGTGATTATCACTGACTTACCACTCTTTACATGTCGGGAAAATTAACGAAACGTTACTACACTACTGACCATTAAAATTGCTACACCGAGAAGAAATGCAGATCATAAATGGGTATTCATTGGACAAATATATTACACTAAAACCGACATGTGATTACATTTTCACGCAATTTGGGTGCATAGATCCTGAGAAATCAGTACCCAGAACAACCACCTCTGGCCGTAATAACGGCCTTGATACGCCTGGGCATTGAGTCAAACACAGCTTCGATGGCATGTACAGGTACAGCTGCCCATGCAGCTTCAACACGACACCACACTTCACCAAGAGTAGTGACTGGCGTATTATGACAAGCCAGTTGCTCGACCACAATTGGCCAGACGTTTTCAATTGGTGAGAGATCTGGAGAATGTGCTGGCCAGGGCAGCAGTCGAACATTTTCTCTGTTGAGAAAGGCCCGTACAGGACCTGCAACATGCGGTCGTGCATTATCCTGCTGAAATGTAGGGTTTCGCAGGAATCGAATGGACGGTAGAGCCACGGGTTGTAACGCATCTGAAATGTAACGTCCACTGTTCAAAGTGCCGTCAATGCGAACAAGAGGTGACCAAGACGTGTAACCAATGGCACCCCATACCATCACGCCGGGCGATACGCTAGTATGGCGATGACGAATACACGCTTCCAATGTGCGTTCACCGCGATGGCGCCAAACACGTAGGTGACCATCACGATGCTGTAAACAGAACCTGGATTCATCCGACAAAATGACGTTCTGCCATTCGTGCACCCAGGTTCGTCGTTGAGGACACCATCGCAGGCGCTCCTGTCTGTGATGCAGCGTCAAGGGTAACCGCAGCCACAGTATCCCAGCTGATAGTCCGTGCTGTTGCAAACGTCGTCGAACTGTTCGTGCAGATGGTTGCTGTCTTGCAAACGTCCCCACCTGTTGACTCAGGGATGGAGACGTGGCTGCACGATCCGTTACAGCCATGCGGGTAAGATGCCTGTCATCTCGACTGACAGTGATACGAGGCCGTTGGGTTCCAGCACGGCGTTCCATATTACCCTCCTGAACTCACCGATTCCATATTCTGCTAATAGTCTAGGATCTCGACCAACGCGAGAAGCAATGTCGCGATACGATAAACAGCAATCCCGATAGGCTACAACCCGACCAAGTCGGAAACGTTACGGTACGCATTTCTCCTCCTTACACGAGGCATGACAACAACGTTTTACCAGCCAACGCCGGTCAACTGCTGTTTGTGTATGAGAAATCGGCTGGAAACTTTCCTCATGTCAGCACGTTGTAGGTGTCGCCACCGGCGCCAAGCTTGTGTGAATGCTCTGAAAAGCTAATCATTTGCATATCACAGCATCTTCTTCCTGTCGGTTAAATTTCGCGTCTGTAGCACGTCATCTGTGTGGTGTAGCAACTTCAATGGCCAGTAGTGTATGACATCTCTCATAAGAAGAAATTTAAAAGGTCCGATTTACGAGGGTTACCCAGAAAGTAATGCACCGCATTTTTTTTTCTCGAACAATTCTTCACTGAAAATAAAGAGGATTACACACACAAAAGAATGGCGTTTTGTCCACACATCCTATTATTCCAAGTAATCTCCATCTCGTTTTACAGCCTTCCTCCAGCGCGAAACAAAGGCGTGTATGCGCTGTCGGTACCAAACCCTGTCCTGGTGACGTAGCCAGTGCTTCAGTGTGTGAATGACCTCCTCATCGTCCTCAAAAGTCTTCCACGAACGGCATCCTTTAGTGGCCCAAACGAGTGGAAGTCCGAGGGGTCTGGGTCAGGGCAGTAGGGTGGATGGGGTAACACTGTCCAACCCTACTTTGTGATGTGTTCAGCAGTCCTTAGACTTGTGTGGGGCCAGACGTTGCAGTAAAATATTCCCTGGTTTGCTGGAAGCGCGTGTTGAGTTTTGTTAATGTGTTGACACATGATTCTGGATTAACGCTACCGCCTCTAGACAAAGTCGATGAGAGTCACTCCTTCACAGTCCCACAACACGGTGATCTTGACGTTACCGGCAGAAGGAGTTGCTTTGAATTTCTTCTCCCGTGGGGAGCGCGCATGGCGCCATCCCATCGACTGCCGATTTGTTTCGGGCTCAAAATGGTGGGCCCAGGTTTCGTCACCTGTCACAATCTGGGACGGCCTCCCCCTCAGCTTCAAAATGTTGCAACAAATCGATACAAATGTTTTTTCTGTGCTGTTTGTGGTCCACCTTTAGATACTGCGGGACCCATCTTGCACATAACTTTTGAATATCTAAGAGACCGAATAACTGCAACCACCCTTCCTTTGCTGATTGACAGATGCAGCGGCAACTGCCGAGTCGTAATGTGTCTGTCCTGCAGAAGACAACATCAGCTCACTACAGCGTGTCAGGTGTGGCAGCCGTGGGCGGCCTCCCGGGCCGCTGCAAATCGTGGAGCTCCGTCGAACCGCCTTCTGATGACCTCACCCTCCGTGCCCAGCGACTAACTAGGCGTCTGTCGACAGCAGATCATCCATAGACTTTGCATAACCACTTGTGAATTTTTCTCACACTTTCTTTCTCTGCAGTGCGAAATTCAATGACGGCACGATGCCTGTAACGTACATCACCTACAGACGCCATTTTGAAACTGTCCTGCAGCTACGCTATCAGTCGGAAGCGACGGAAACTTGGCGCGCTCACTCAGAAAACTTGAAACAATACATACGTAACGTTTCGCATTCGCAGAATTGTTTTCGGCTGAGAAAAACATGAGGTGCATCACTTT
Source organism: Schistocerca cancellata (assembly GCF_023864275.1). Classification (NCBI taxonomy): domain Eukaryota; kingdom Metazoa; phylum Arthropoda; class Insecta; order Orthoptera; family Acrididae; genus Schistocerca; species Schistocerca cancellata. Next base: position 16,279,179 of record NC_064637.1, read on the forward strand.
CTGAGCAATCTCGTATGTGCGAGAGATTGAATATTACAATTAATAAAATGTTCCGGTCTATTGTGTGACTATTGGAACAACACCGCTTGTACCCCAAAGTACCGTTATTCAAGATGGCGGGCGTGGCGTCACACACACACACACACACACACACACACACACACACACTGTGACGTCATCCAAGATGGCGGCTGTGACGTCACAGACACACCCCCAATGACGACAATCAAGATGGTGGATTTTGGCAGGAAGTTTGAATTTTGGCCGGGAGAAGGTCAATTGGGCTACCTCCACTAATCTAATCCCCCTCCCCCCAGGAAATGGCGGGAAGTGCAAATTCCAACATGATAATGCGTCACACCTAGGAAAACGGCCGGAAAAAAGGACTCGTCTTTATTATGTAACCAATTTCAAGCATGTGTGTTCGCCACCGGGTCTGGACTCCAACTGGCTTAGTTCATATCGTCGCCACCAGAGAGCGCTACTGTGGCGTCAGATTACGACGCAAGTACCGTTATTCAAGATGGCTGCACCCAGTGTATCAGCCACGTGGCGTGGTACACACAGGACGCTGACTCGACATCAGCTGATGGCGTGAGTACTGCTATTCAAGAGTGCTCTGACATCCCGAACACGCCACGCCGTCCGAAAGTTGACGAGCACGTTGGGGCTGATGTCAGCTGCCACGTCGTCTGACAGTTGGCGAGCACGTGGGGCTGTTGACAGCTGCCACGTCGTCCGACAGTTGGCGAGCACGTGGGGCTGTTGACAGCTGCCACGTCGTCCGACAGTTGGCGAGCACGTGGGGCTGCTGACAGCTGCCACGTCGTCCGACAGTTGGCGAGCACGTGGGGCTGTTGACAGCTGCCACGTTGTCCGACAGTTGGCGAGCACGTGGGGCTGCTGACAGCTGCCACGTCGTCCGACAGTTGGCGAGCACGTGGGGCTGTTGACAGCTGCCACGTCGTCCGACAGTTGGCGAGCACGTGGGGCTGTTGACAGCTGCCACGTCGTCCGACAGTTGGCGAGCACGTGGGGCTGTTGACAGCTGCCACGTCGTCCGACAGTTGGCGAGCACGTGGGGCTGTTGACAGCTGCCACGTCGTCCGACAGTTGGCGAGCACGTGGGGCTGTTGACAGCTGCCACGTCGTCCGACAGTTGGCGAGCACGTGGGGCTGCTGACAGCTGCCACGTCGTCCGACAGTTGGCGAGCACGTGGGGCTGTTGACAGCTGCCACGTTGTCCGACAGTTGGCGAGCACGTGGGGCTGTTGACAGCTGCCACGTCGTCCGACAGTTGGCGAGCACGTGGGGCTGTTGACAGCTGCCACGTCGTCCGACAGTTGGCGAGCACGTGGGGCTGTTGACAGCTGCCACGTCGTCCGACAGTTGGCGAGCACGTGGGGCTGTTGACAGCTGCCACGTCGTCCGACAGTTGGCGAGCACGTGGGGCTGCTGACAGCTGCCACGTCGTCCGACAGTTGGCGAGCACGTGGGGCTGTTGACAGCTGCCACGTCGTCCGACAGTTGGCGAGCACGTGGGGCTGTTGACAGCTGCCACGTCGTCCGACAGTTGGCGAGCACGTGGGGCTGCTGACAGCTGCCACGTCGTCCGACAGTTGGCGAGCACGTGGGGCTGTTGACAGCTGCCACGTTGTCCGACAGTTGGCGAGCACGTGGGGCTGCTGACAGCTGCCACGTCGTCCGACAGTTGGCGAGCACGTGGGGCTGTTGACAGCTGCCACGTCGTCCGACAGTTGGCGAGCACGTGGGGCTGTTGACAGCTGCCACGTCGTCCGACAGTTGGCGAGCACGTGGGGCTGTTGACAGCTGCCACGTCGTCCGACAGTTGGCGAGCACGTGGGGCTGTTGACAGCTGCCACGTCGTCCGACAGTTGGCGAGCACGTGGGGCTGTTGACAGCTGCCACGTCGTCCGACAGTTGGCGAGCACATGGGGCTGCTGACAGCTGCCACGTCGTCCGACAGTTGGCGAGCACGTGGGGCTGTTGACAGCTGCCACGTTGTCCGACAGTTGGCGAGCACGTGGGGCTGTTGACAGCTGCCACGTCGTCCGACAGTTGGCGAGCACGTGGGGCTGTTGACAGCTGCCACGTCGTCCGACAGTTGGCGAGCACGTGGGGCTGTTGACAGCTGCCACGTCGTCCGACAGTTGGCGAGCACGTGGGGCTGTTGACAGCTGCCACGTCGTCCGACAGTTGGCGAGCACGTGGGGCTGCTGACAGCTGCCACGTCGTCCGACAGTTGGCGAGCACGTGGGGCTGTTGACAGCTGCCACGTCGTCCGACAGTTGGCGAGCACGTGGGGCTGTTGACAGCTGCCACGTCGTCCGACAGTTGGCGAGCACGTGGGGCTGCTGACAGCTGCCACGTCGTCCGACAGTTGGCGAGCACGTGGGGCTGTTGACAGCTGCCACGTCGTCCGACAGTTGGCGAGCACGTGGGGCTGTTGACAGCTGCCACGTCGTCCGACAGTTGGCGAGCACGTGGGGCTGTTGACAGCTGCCACGTCGTCCGACAGTTGGCGAGCACGTGGGGCTGTTGACAGCTGCCACGTCGTCCGACAGTTGGCGAGCACGTGGGGCTGTTGACAGCTGCCACGTCGTCCGACAGTTGGCGAGCACGTGGGGCTGTTGACAGCTGCCACGTCGTCCGACAGTTGGCGAGCACGTGGGGCTGCTGACAGCTGCCACGTCGTCCGACAGTTGGCGAGCACGTGGGGCTGTTGACAGCTGCCACGTCGTCCGACAGTTGGCGAGCACGTGGGGCTGTTGACAGCTGCCACGTCGTCCGACAGTTGGCGAGCACGTGGGGCTGTTGACAGCTGCCACGTCGTCCGACAGTTGGCGAGCACGTGGGGCTGCTGACAGCTGCCACGTCGTCCGACAGTTGGCGAGCACGTGGGGCTGTCCGGTCGCAGCAGCCGGCGCATGGGCCCGCCCTAATAGGGCGCCGTGGTCCTGCACGCTGCTCCAGCGTGAATGTACATCACAGTGTGACTCACGCTATGATTCTTAGTGGACCACTCACCCCTACTACCCATCCTAAGTACAGAGAACTGTCTACAGCAACGTAAGATTCTATTTCACATATGCAAACGCAATTATAAAAATATTTTCAGAGCACTATAGTCTAAGTCTGAATAATATTTCGAATGTCGGCCTAGAATACACGCGTAATTATACATATAACAGTCCAAATATTTCACAAAAATGATCATCCCTACAGATTCAAAGTTCTAAATAGAACTACGTAAGGCATTTTCAATATATACTTAGAATTTTAATTAATATAGGTTTGAAAAGGTGTTCATTATACTTTCAACTACCTAGTTTCAACTACTTTTCAAGGTCCAGACCGCCACCTCTTCCTAGAAACCGCCACCGAGTTTGAGTTCTGGCAGTAAAGAAAGGTCGCTTGCGCTTTCGCCACCAACCTAAGAAAATTGTTGCAAACGAAGCTCACCCACTAACCTAAGCCTCCAGGGCGTAACCTCTTCGTAGGGGTTGCTGGTAAAAGGACTCAGCCCGCACTAGGCTGATGGAGAGAGGAAGGAATGTACTTTATTTATCTGGGGGCAATTTATTTACGTACTGAGTGTATGTATCACAGAACACACGCTCTGACATGCCCCACAGCATACAAACCTGCAAACTAGTCCTACCTAACTCATGTATAAGAATCTACACACACGCTTGCTAATTGTAAACCGTCAAAAACAACGCATTGCACAGCCTACAGACATGCGAACCACTCGTAAATAATGCAAAGCATTTACGTCCAGATAGCCAAACAACTCGTAAATTGTCAAAATAATAATCCATCTAAAAGACTCTGCTTGCTAATCGTCAACTGACGAAATCATACACCAGCTTTTATTTAAAGAATCAGAGGCAGCACCATAACCACGTGAATTCGCCACTGAGTCCGCAGCTCAACTGACTTAGTTCATATTCATGCCACTAGAGGACGCTGTACTGACGTCAGGTGATGACGCAAGTACCGTAATCTAAGATGGCGCCACCTAGTGGGTTCACCACGAGCTCCAGACCCCAACTGTCTTAGTACATTTCATCGACGCCAGAGGACGCCTCCGTGACACCAGCTCATGACGCAAGTACAGTTATCCATGATGGCGGAAAACTGTGTGTTCGACACGAGGGCTAATACTCAGTACAACCAGCAGAGGACGCTGTCGCCCCTTTCGTGGCGTAAAACATGATGGTGAAGGAAAATGGTGGGAAAACGACTCAGTCTGCTCCGGGCTGCTGGAGAGAGTAAGAATGGAGCGCACTGTATTTATCTTCAAACAACTTACTTAACGATAGAGTATATCTATCACAATGATACAAAAGATCCTCCCTGATGTGCCTGCACAGCCCACAGACACGCAGCCAACTCGTAATTTCATTACACAACAGCAAACTGCTCCTAAATAATTCTTCTTCGTTCACAATGAAATTTCACATCATTACAACGCATAAGACAATTTCATCGATAAAAAAGTCATTGCAGTCACTTTCCAATGTCTTACAAAAAGATACCTTTTTACAAAACAATGCGTAACAGATCCTTTGAATGGTCGAAGATAACACATTGGAAGGGTTCGCTGAGTGACGCTACGTTACATGAGGCCCACTGTCTGTAAACAAAGACAATTTTTCTAGAATGAGATTTTCACTCTGCAGCGGAGTGTGCGCTGATATGAAACTTCCTGACAGATTAAAACTGTGTGCCCGACCGAGACTCGAACTCGGAACATTTGCCTTTCGCGGGCAAGTGCTCTACCACTTGGAAGGGGGCGAGACGAGATACTGGCAGAAGTAGAGCTGTGAGTACCGGGCGTGAGTCGTGCTTCGGTAGCTCAGATAGTAGAGCACTTGCCGGCGAAAGGCAAAGGTCCCGAGTTCGAGTCTCGGTCGGGCACACAGTTTTAATCTGCCAGGAAGTTTCAAAGACAATTTTTGACAACTTCCTGTGTAAATTAATGGCATCAGGAAAACTTCATAAATACCGCTATACAACACTTTACAGGGTATAGAAACACCAGTTAAGGCATGCAGCACTCGGTTACGAAAAACAGGCGGTGCCCGTACATTGCCTTTCGGCAAATGGTTATCTTCAAACAACTTATTTAACGGTAGAGGATATCTATAACAATGATACAAAAGATCCACCGTGATGTGTCTGGCGCCTTACAGCAAATTAAAACAATTTGAGAAGGCACAATGTTATAGTACCACCCATCAAGTCTATCAATAGTATGTGGCAATCATACCAGATTGCCTTATCTAATTAAAATTCCTTAACCCACAAACACTAATTTAACTAAAGCACCATCCAAGAAACAATCATGTCAAAACCAGAGCAGTACTACTGGTAATGGCACACTGTCAGCTGCGGCCGGCCCGAGTGACCGAGCGGTTCTAGGCGCTACAGTCTGGAACCGTGAGACCGCTACGGTCGCAGGTTCGAATCCTGCCTCGGGCATGGATGTATGTGATGTCCTTAGGTTAGTTAGGTTTAAGTAGTTCTAAGTTCTAGGGGACTGATGACCTTAGAAGTTAAGTCCCATAGTGCTCAGAGCCATTTGAACCACTGTCATCTGCGCTACCTTACATGTCTTGTTCCCTTTTACTTAAATTACGTGTCGCAATTTTTTTTTCTAGGAGTTAAACTTACGAGATTGAAAGGAGGGTGAGAAGTGAACAGGTTTAGAATTGGCACATTTAAAATAACGTCCCTAAAATTTTCTGTAGATAACAACCATTGTAAAACAGCATAAAGCAATGAAAAGTGGGCTAATGGAGGGGTCAACATGACTAATCTTGACGTATTGACAAATACTTTGATACTGTTTCCAAACTTATGACTACAAATGTTTTATAAAATAAAAAACTTAAATAAAATAACGCAAACAGTACTGTTGCAGAGGGCGTTCAGTTTCCGCCCTGCTGTGTCAAGCGCTGAGTGGCAAGTTACGAATATTTTATCGGCTTATGACCAATATAAGCGAATGACGCTGTAAGTGTAGTGAATATTTAAACTTTTACTCACGTTCTGTAAAAGGCAAAACACATATTTTTACATCTTTTCAAACCAGTTTCGTTTTGTATTGTATTTTGTAACCTTTGTAAATGACGGAACGCCGAAACGCGAAAGGTGATTTTGGAAATAATAAAAACTGTGGTCAAGACATCTGCAAGTTGTTAAAATTTTAGTGTACGGAACGTACTCTGAGGTAAGAAAAGGCTTGGGACAGCGATACACACATATAAAGATGGTATTCGCCGGCCGCTGTGGCCGAGCGGTTCTAGACGCTTCAGTCCGGAACCGCGCTGCTGCTACGGCCGCAGGTTCGAATCCTGCCTCGGGCATGGATGTATGTGATGTCCTTAGGTTAGTTAGGTTTAAGTAGTTCTAAGTCTAGGGGACTGATGACCTCAGATGTTAACTCTCATAGAGCTTAGAGCCATTTTTTGATGGTGGTCGTATCGCATACACAAGGTACCGTCTGAAAGGGCAGTACATTGACGGGGCGGCCATTTGTGCTCAGTTGATTCGTGTGGAAAGGTTCCTGACGTGATTATGAGGCACGGCGGGGATTGAGTGTCTGGAAGCAGAATGGTAGCTGGAGCTAGATGCATGGGACATCCAATTTCGGAAGTCGCTAGAGAATTCAATTTTCAGAGACCTACAGAGTCAAGACTGAGACTAGGATACCAGAGTTCAGCCATTACCTCTCACTGTGGAGAACGCAGTGGCCGACGGTCGTCACTTAACGACCGAGAGCAGCGACGTTTGCGTATAGCTGTCAGTGCTAGCAGACAAGCAACACTGCGTGCAATGACCGCGTAAATCAATTTGGGGCGTACGACGAACGTATCTGGTGTGGCGAATTTTGGCGTTAATGGACTATGGCAAAGACCACCGGCACGAGTGCCTTTGCTAACAGCACAACATCGGCTGCAGCGCCTCTTCTGGGTTCGCAAACCCTGTCGGTTGGACGCTAGACGATTGGAAACCGTGGCCTGATCAGTTGAGTCTGGATTACAGCTGGTTAGTGCTGGAGTGTAGCGTAGATTTCTCGAAGCAATTGAGTCAAATTGTTAACAAGGTCTGTGGAATCTGGTGGTGGGTCCACAATGGTGTGGGCTGTGTTTACATGGAATCGACTGGGTCAGGGAATGTGTTTTCATGGAATGGATTGGACCTGTGGTGTGTTTACATGGAATGAACTGGGCCTGTGTTGTGTTTACACAGAATGGACTGAGCCAGTGGGGTGTGTTCATATGTCTGGGTCTGTGGGGTGTGTTTACATGGAATGGACTGGGCGTGTGGGGTGTGTTTACATGGAATGGACTGGGCCTGGTGGTGTGTTTACATGGAACAGACTGGGTCTGTGGGGTGTGTTTACATGGAATGGACTGAGTGTGTGGGGTGTGTTTACATGGAATGGATTGAGGTTGTAAGGTGTGCTTACATGGAATGGACTGGGCCTGTGGGGTGTGTTTACATGGAATGGACTGGGCATGTGGGGTGTGTTTACATGGAATGGACTGGGCCTGGTGGTGTGTTTACATGGAACAGACTGGGTCTGTGGGGTGTGTTTACATGGAATGGACTGAGTGTGTGGGGTGTGTTTACATGGAATGGATTGAGGTTGTAAGGTGTGCTTACATGGAATGGACTGGGCCTGTGGGGTGTGTTTACATGGAATGGACTGGGCCTGTGGGGTGTGTTTACATGGAATGGACTGGGCCTGTGGGGTGTGTTTACATGGAATGGACTGGGCCTGTGGGGTGTGTTTACATGGAATGGACTGGGCCTGTGGGGTGTGTTCACATGGAATGGACTGGGCCTGTGGGGTGTGTTTACATGGAATGGACTGACCCTGTGGGGTGTGTTCACATGGAATGGACTGGGCCTGTGGGGTGTGTTTACATGGAATGGACTGGGCCTGTGGGGTGTGTTTACATGGAATGGACTGGGCCTGTGGGGTGTGTTTACATGGAATGGACTGGGCCTGTGGGGTGTGTTCACATGGAATGGACTGGGCCTGTGGGGTGTGTTTACATGGAATGGACTGACCCTGTGGGGTGTGTTCGCATGGAATGGACTGGGCCTGTGGGGTGTATTTACATGGAATGGACTGGGCCTGTGGGGTGTGTTTACATGGAATGGACTGGGCCTGTGGGGTGTGTTTACATGGAATGGACTGGGCCTGTGGGGTGCGTTTACATGGAATGAACTGGGTCTGCAGGGTGTGTTTAGATGGAATGGACTGGGTCCTTTGTTATGCTCGGCTAGTTGGAGGCCATTTTCAGCCATTCATGGAGTTCATATTTTCAAGCCACAACAAAAATTTTATGGCTGACAATGCGCAATGTCACCGAGCCACAATTGCGGGAGATTGGTTTGAAGAACGTTCTTAACAACTGGAAGGAATGATCTGGCCACGTTGGTCTCCCATCGAACACCTGTGGGACATAAACGAGAGCACACAGTCCTGCACAGGCAACACTTTCCCAATTACGGATGGCTAAAGGGGCAGCAGGGTCCACTACTTCTGCAGGGTCCTTCCAATCACTTGCTGAGTCCCCGCCACGTCGAATTGTTGCACTACACCGGACAAAACGAGAGTCGACACGATATTAGGAGACCTGCCACGACTTTTGTCTCTTGCGTGTAATTATATTAAGGAAACAGCTTGTACATGTTTGTGTCTATGGCAGATACGATGTTTCCTATAACAGGTGCCACGTATGACCTTGGTATCTGAAACTGTTGCTAGCCAGCAGCGATGTTGTGAAGTTGTATCTACATCTACATCTACATGACTACTCTGCAATTCACATTTAAGTGCTTGGCAGAGGGTTCATCGAACCACAATCATACTGTCTCTCTACCATTTCACTCCCGGACAGCGCGCGGGAAAAACGGACAGCTAAACCTTTCTGTTCGAGCTCTGATTTCTCTTATTTTATTTTGATGATCATTCCTATCTATGTAGGTTGGGCTCAACAAAATATTTTCGCATTCGGAAGAGAAAGTGGGTGACTGAAATTTCGTAAATAGATCTCGCCGCGACGGAAAACGTCTTTGCTTTAATAACTTCCATCCAACTCGCGTATCATATCTGCCACACTCTCTTCCCTATTACGTGATAATACAAAATGATCTGCCCTTTCTTGCACCCTTTCGATGTCCTCCGTCAATCCCACCTGGTAAGGATCCCACACCGCGCAGCAATATTCTAACAGAGGACGAACGAGTGTAGTGTAAGCTGTCTCTTTAGTGGACTTGTTGTATCTTCTAAGTGTCCTGCCAATGAAACGCAACTTTTGGCTCGCCTTCCCCACAATATTATCTATGTGGTCTTTCCAACTGAAGTTGTTCGTGATTTTGACACCCAAGTACTTAATTGAATTGACAGCCTCGAGAATTGTACTATTTATCGAGTAATCGAACTCCAACGGATTTCTTTTGGAACTCGTGTGGTTCACCTCACACTTATCGTTATTTAGCGTCAACTGCCACCTGCCACACCATACAGCAATCTTTTCTAAATCGCTTTGCCATTGATACTGGTCTTTGGATGACCTTACTAGACGGTAAATTACAGCATCATCTGCGAACAACCTAAGAGAACTGCTCAGATTGTCACCCAGGTCATTTATATAGATCAGGAACAGCGGAGGTCCCAGAACGCTTCCCTGGGGAACACCTGATATCACTTCAGTTTTACTCGATGATTTGCCATCTATTACTACGAACTGCGACCTTCCTGACAGGAAATCACGAATCCAGTCGCACAACTGAGACGATACCCCGTAGGCCCGCAGCTTGATTAGAAGTCGCTTGTGAGGAACGGTGTCAAAAGCTTTCCGGAAATCCAGAAATACGGAATCAACCTGAGATCCCCTGTCGATAGCGGCCATTGCTTCGTGCGAATAAAGAGCTAGCTGCGTTGCACAAGAACGATGTTTTCTGAAACCGTGCTGATTACGTATCAATAGATCGTTCCCTTCGAGGTGATTCATAATGTTTGAATACAGTATATGCTCCAAAACCCTACTGCAAACCGACGTCAATGATATAGGTCTGTAGTTCGATGGATTACTCCTACTACCCTTCTTAAACACTGGTGCGACCTGCGCAATTTTCCAATCTGTAGGTACAGATCTATCGGTGAGCGAGCGGTTGTATATGATTGCTAAGTAGGGAGCTATTGTATCAGCGTAATCTGAAAGGAACCTAATCGGTATACAATCTGGACCTGAAGACTTGCCCGTATCAAGCGATTTGCTTCGCAACCCCTAAGGTATCTACTTCTAAGAAACTCATGCCAGCAGCTGTTCGTGTTTCAAATTCTGGAACATTCCATTCGTCTTCCCTGGTGAAGGAATTTCGGAAAACTGCGTTCAATAACTCCGCTTTAGCGGCACAGTCGCCGGTAACAGTACCATCAGCACTGCGCAGCGAAGGTATTGACTGCGTCTTGCCGCTTGTGTACTTTACATACGACCAGAATTTCTTCGGTTTTCTACCAAATTTCAAGACAATGTTTCGTTTTGGAACCTATTAAAGGCATCTCGCATTGATGTCCGTGCCAAATTTCTCGCATCTGCAAATTTTAGCCAATCTTCGAGATTTCGCATTCTTCTGAACTTTGCATGCTTTTTCCGTTGCCTCTGCAACAGCGTTCGGACCTGTTTTGTGTACCATGAGGGATCAGTTCCATCTCTTACCAGTTTATGAGGTATGAATCTCTCAATTGCTGTTGCTACTATATATTTGAATTTGAGCCACATCTCGTCTACATTTGCATAGTCAGTTCGGAAGGAATGGAGATTGTCTCTTAGGAAGGCTTCTAGTGACACTTTATCCGCTTTTTTAAATAATATTATTTTGCGTTTGTTTCTGGTGGATTTGGAAGAAACGGTATTGAGCCTAGCCACCACGACCTTGTGATCACTAATCCCTGTATCAGTCATGATGCTCTCTATCAGCTCTGGATTGTTTGTGGCTAAGATGTCAAGTGTGTTTTCGCAACCATTTACAATTCGCGTGGGCTCGTGGACTAACTGCTCGAAATAATTTTCGGAGAAAGCATTTAGGACAATCTCGGAAGATGTTTTCTGCCTACCACCGGTTTTGAACAAGTATTTTTGCCAACATATCGAGGGAAGGTTGAAGTCCCCACCAACTATAACCGTATGAGTGGGGTATTTTCTTGTTACGAGACTCAAATTTTCTCTGAACTGTTCAGCTACTACACTCCTGGAAATTGAAATAAGAACACCGTGAATTCATTGTCCCAGGAAGGGGAAACTTTATTGACACATTCCTGGGGTCAGATACATCGCATGATCACACTGACAGAACCACAGGCACATAGACACAGGCAACAGAGCATGCACAATGTCGGCACTAGTACAGTGTATATCCACCTTTCGCAGCAATGCAGGCTGCTATTCTCCCATGGAGACGATCGTAGAGATGCTGGATGTAGTCCTGTGGAACGGCTTGCCATGCCATTTCCACCTGGCGCCTCAGTTGGACCAGCGGTCGTGCTGGACGTGCAGACCGCGTGAGACGACGCTTCATCCAGTCCCAAACATGCTCAATGGGGGACAGATCCGGAGATCTTGCTGGCCAGGGTAGTTGACTTACACCTTCTAGAGCACGTTGGGTGGCACGGGATACATGCGGACGTGCATTGTCCTGTTGGAACAGCAAGTTCCCTTGCCGGTCTAGGAATGGTAGAACGATGGGTTCGATGACGGTTTGGATGTACCGTGCACTATTCAGTGTCCCCTCGACGATCACCAGTGGTGTACGGCCAGTGTAGGAGATCGCTCCCCACACCATGATGCCGGGTGTTGGCCCTGTGTGCCTCGGTCGTATGCAGTCCTGATTGTGGCGCTCACCTGCACGGCGCCAAACACGCATACGACCATCATTGGCACCAAGGCAGAAGCGACTCTCATCGCTGAAGACGACACGTCTCCATTCGTCCCTCCATACACGCCTGTCGCGACACCACTGGAGGCGGGATGCACGATGTTGGGGCGAGAGCGGAAGACGGCCTAACGGTGTGCGGGACCGTAGCCCAGCTTCATGGAGACGGTTGCGAATGGTCCTCGCCGATACCCCAGGAGCAACAGTGTCCCTAATTTGCTGGGAAGTGGCGGTGCGGTCCCCTACGGCACTGCGTAGGATCCTACGGTCTTGGCGTGCATCCGTGCGTCGCTGCGGTCCGGTCCCAGGTCGACGGGCACGTGCACCTTCCGCCGACCACTGGCGACAACATCGATGTACTGTGGAGACCTCACGCCCCACGTGTTGAGCAATTCGGCGGTACGTCCACCCGGCCTCCCGCATGCCCACTATACGCCCTCGCTCAAAGTCCGTCAACTGCACATACGGTTCACGTCCACGCTGTCGCGGCATGCTACCAGTGTTAAAGACTGCGATGGAGCTCCGTATGCCACGGCAAACTGGCTGACACTGACGGCGGCGGTGCACAAATGCTGCGCAGCTAGCGCCATTCGACGGCCAACACCGCGGTTCCTGGTGTGTCCGCTGTGCCGTGCGTGTGATCTTTGCTTGTCCAGCCCTCTCGCAGTGTCCGGAGCAAGTATGGTGGGTCTGACACACCGGTGTCAATGTGTTCTTTTTTCCATTTCCAGGAGTGTATATCATCGGAGTCTGGGGGTCGGTAGAAGGAGCCAATAATTAACTTAGTTCGGATGTTAAGTATAACCTCCACCCATAGCAATTCGCACGGAGCATCTACTTCGACTTCACTACAAGATAAACCACTACTGACAGACAGAAACAGTCCACCACCAATTCTGACTAATCTATCTTTCCTGAACTTATTTCAGGCTTTAGCCAGCTTTCTGTACCTATAACGATTTCAGCTTCTGTGCTTTCTATTAGCGCTTGAAGCTCAGGGACTTTCCCAGCACAACTACAACAATTTACAACTAGAATTCCGACTGTTCCTTAATCCAAGCACGTCCTGTATTTGCCATGCACCCTTTGAGATTGCAGCCCACCCCGTACTTTCCCGAGGCCTTCTGACCTAAAAAACTGCCCAGTCCACACCACACAGCCTCTGCTACCCGTGTAGCCGCTACCTGAGTGTAGTGAACTCCTGACCTATTCATCGGAACCCGGAAACCCACCACCCTATGGTGCAACTCAAGGAATCTGCAGCCAACGGGGTCGCAAAACCGTCTGAGCCTCTGATTCAGACCCTCCACCCGGCTCTGCACCAAAGGTCCGCAGTCGGTTCTGTCAACGATGCTGCAGATGGTGAGCTCTGCCTTCATCTCGTAAGCAAGACCGGCAGCCTTCACCAAATCAGATAGCCGCTGGAATGCAGAGAGAATTATCGCAAAAGTTGGGTCATTACGTTTGGTGTGCACGAGGGCGCAGTGGGCAGATAACGTTAAGCTGCGTTAGAGTGACGAAGCAACGGTAATGTTATGTTTCAAATGTAAAGTCTCATTTAGCTATGTGCTTAACGAACGTGATTATAGCAAGAGTGTAGCGGCAACTGTGGTGGAGCTTACTGAGGAGGTGACAGACGCATGGCAGTTCGCTGCGGTGCTCGCTTTAGAGCACGTACGCATAATCAGAACAAGAGCGCTTTAGGTACACATTAAGACAGAGAAAGACATTCAGGAGGAAGCATAGAAAGTGTTGCATAGGACGCCAAAGGGACAGTTACTGAACCTATTCGGTGAAATGGAGATTCATGTGCACAGAAAACGACAACGGGAATTACGAGGTGCATTCAAGTTCTAATGCCTCCGATTTTTTTCCTCCGGACTGGAAAGAGATAGAAACATGCGCATCGTAGTAAAATGAGGCCGCGTTCATTGTCAATACGTCCCAGAGATGGCAGCACCGTACGGCAGATGGAATTTTACCGCCAGCGGCGAGAATGAGAACTGTTTTAAATACTTAAAATGGCGACGTTTTCCTTACTTGAACAGCGTGCAATCATTCGTTTTCTGAATTTGCGTGGTGTGAAACCAATTGAAATTCATCGACAGTTGAAGGAGACATGTGGTGATGGAGTTATGGATGTGTCGAAAGTGCGTTCGTGGGTGCGACAGTTTAATGAAGGCAGAACATCATGTGACAACAAACCGAAACAACCTCGGGCTCGCACAAGCCGGTCTGACGACACGATCGAGAAAGTGGAGAGAATTGTTTTGGGGGATCGCCGAATGACTGTTGAACAGATCACCTCCAGAGTTGGCATTTCTGTGGGTTCTGTGCACACAATCCTGCATGACGACCTGAAAATGCGAAAAGTGTCGTCCAGGTGGGTGCCACGAACGCTGACAGACGACCACACGGCTGCCCGTGTGGCACGTTGCCGAGCAATGTTGACGCGCAACGACAGCATGAATGGGACATTCTTTTCGTCGGTTGTGACAATGGATGAGATGTGGATGCCATTTTTCAATCCAGAAACAAAGCGCCAGTCAGCTCAATGGAAACACACAGATTCAACGCCACCAAAAAAATTTCGGGTAACCGCCAGTGTTGAAAAAATGATGGTGTCCATGTTCTGGGACAGCGAGGGCGTAATCCTTACCCATTGCGTTCCAAAGGGCACTGCGGTAACAGGTGCATCCTTAAAATGTTTTGAAGAACAAATTCCTTCCTGCACTGCAACAAAAACGTCCGGGAAGAGGTGCGCGTGTGCTGTTTCACCGAGACAACGCACCCGCACATCGAGCTAACGTTACGCAACAGTTTCTTCGTGATAACAACTTTGAAGTGATTCCTCATGCTCCCTACTCACCTGGCCTGGCTCCTAGTGACTTTTGGCTTTTTCCAACAATGAAAGACACTCTCCGTGGCCGCACATTCACCAGCCGTGCTGCTATTGGCTCAGCGATTTTCCAGTGGTCAAAACAGACTCCTAAAGAAGCCTTCGCCGCTGCCATGGAATCATGGCGTCAGCGTTGTGAAAAATGTGTACGTCTGCAGGGCGATTACGTCGAGAAGTAACGCCAGTTTCATCGATTTCGGGTGAGTAGTTAATTAGAAAAAAAATCGGAGGCCTTAGAACTTGAATGCACCTCGTACTGCTGAATGAACTGAATGGGTTCAATCTAAATGTTTGTTTCGATATATTCAGAGACCTACTGGTTTGAGAACCCTAGCGGACTGGGCCGTCCTCCGTAGGCTCCACCACAGGAAAACAAGGCTACCACGACATATGTAAGTCTGCAGGCTTTCGTGGCCATAGCCACTGAAGTTAAAATCTTCTGGGTTATTAGGCCGCGTCATGTTTCTTCTAAAATGTTCGGCGTTTCGACCCCTCTGCTGGGATCTTCCTCAGGATCTTTTGGTGTCCACTACTGCTAGAACATTGACAGAGACGAATGTCGCGTTCACTTATAAAAGGGGAATTTTCTGGCGGTCGTGCTGGAGAAGTGATAGTATTGGTTAAAATTGATACGGCTACCATTGGTGGGCCACAGTCATAGGCTAATACAGAACTTGGTAGCTCATCTCCTGTGGATACCATCGGCGGTCATCGTCATTGGATAGAAAGGCACT
Source organism: Schistocerca cancellata (assembly GCF_023864275.1). Taxonomy (NCBI): domain Eukaryota; kingdom Metazoa; phylum Arthropoda; class Insecta; order Orthoptera; family Acrididae; genus Schistocerca; species Schistocerca cancellata. The sequence goes on from NC_064637.1 coordinate 16,294,794, forward strand.
GTCCCACACTTATGCTGGGGAAGGGTTATTGGTTGAAATGCCTGCTACCGCTATTGATTGGTTGTCATCAGTGGCTAGATTCGAAACGGACAGAAAGAGAGGGGGAATGTTTACCCAAAATATTATTGTCCGCCGAAAATTCCCCCTTTATAAGTGGACGCGACACTCGTCTCTGACAGTGTTCTGGCAGTAGTGGACACCAAAAGATCCTGACGAAGATCCAAGCAGAGGGGTCGAAACGTCGAACATTTTAGAAGAAACATGACGCGACCTAATAACCCAGAAGATTTTAAATTCACTACCACTACATGCCGCCACTGAGACCACACGCTGCATATAATATCGACTATCGATTTTTTGACTTCTAACGTATAGTTACTATTTTACTAATTGTACTACAATTACCTTTATGGTAACTGGTCTGTCAGGCTGGAAGATTTTTTTATTTTATTGTTACAGTTTTTATACAAACTTACACAAGTAGTATGTTTTACCTAGTCAGGCTAGTGGCTGTATTACATTAACGTTTGTACTTTATATGGTATTTTAAGCATGAATCCAATTTCACATCAGTTACGTTTTATTCTCAGACGCTCGTTTTGCTATGGGAAGTAATTTATGAAAAAACAATTAATTAATGACTGTGCACACCGTAATTTAATCATCGCATTGCCGACACTGGTTTACTACGCGCTCTTGCTGGCATTAGTCTCTTGTATAAATACCAGATATAAATACCAGACGCAATCTGAGTGTTACCAACACGAACCAAGGTCTCACATGTTTAACTTGACGATGATTTATATCAGAATATTTTAATCGTATGTATCGCTGTTATAAACATTTTATAACTTTGTATTTTATGTATCACTAAGACCTGTTAGATTTAGCGTTAAATTTTTTAGTCATTATTCCGTGACCATGTTATAGAATACAGACCATTCTTTGTTTTAAATTCTGAAGAATACACTACTAGCAGTGTTGAAACCAGGTTAATTTGTTAAAAACAGTCACCGAGGGCTGTTTTTCTTTAAATTGCGTTTAGCGTTAACTTATTGAACATGTCGCTTACACAATATTTATCTTTGTAACAGATCTGAGGACGGCAGTATTCCGAAATCGATAATAAAGTGTAAGAAATCTGTGTCATCAAGACGGACTTGTAAAAATAATTATCGTAGGTTTTATGTCAAAGTTGATTATTCAGGCAGTTTATAGGGTTCAAAATTCTTGAAGTCAGATTGTTAACTTTTAGAGTATGAGAGACATTGCGACAATTAATTATTATTAAAGTGCATATTTGCTTTCTCATTACGACAGTCCAAGTTTCATTACGACACTACATTTATTATTACAGCTCGCATCTGACCATCAGAAATACAACTCATTCAAATTCTAAAGGTGGCAGGGGTAAAATACAGGGAGCGTAAGGCTATTTACAATTTGTACAGAAACCAGATTTCAGTTATAAGAGTCGAGGGACATGAAAGGGAAGCAGCGGTTGGCAAGGGAGTGAGACAGGGTTTTAGCCTCTCTCCGATGTAATTCAATCTGTATATTGAGCAAGCAGTAAAGGAAACAAAAGAAAAAAATGAAGTGGGAATTAAAATCTATGGAGAAGAAATAAAAACTTTGAGGTTCGCCGATGACATTGTAATTCTGTCAGAGACAGCAAAGGACTTGGAAGAGCAGTTGAACGGAATGGACAGTGTCTTGAAAGGAGGGTATAAGATGAACATCAACAAAAGCAAAACGAGGATAATGGAATGTAGTCGAATTAAGTCGGCTGACGCTGAGGGAATTAGATTAGGGAATGAGACACTTAAAGTAGTAAAGGAGTTTTGGTATTTGGGGAGCAAAATAACTGATGATGGTCGAAGTAGAGAGGATATAAAATGTAGACTCGCAATGACAAGGAAAGCGTTTCCGAAGAAGAGAAATTTGTTAACATCGTGTATAGATTTAAGTATAAGGAAGTCGTTTCTGAAAGTATTTGTATGGAGTTAGCCATGTATGGAAGTGAAATGTGGACGATAAATAGTTTGGACAAGAAGAGAATAGAAGCTTTCGAAATGTGGTGCTACAGAAGAATGCTGAAGATTCGATGTGTAGATCACATAATTAATGAGGAAGTATTGAATAGGATTGGGGAGAAGAGAAGTTTGTGGCACAACTTGACGAGAAGAAGGGATAGGTTAGTAGGGCATATACTGAGGCATCAAGGGATCACCAATTTAGTATTGGAGGGTAGTGTGGAGGGTAAAAATTGTAGAGGAAGACCAAGAGATGAATACAGTAAGCAGATTCAGAAGGATGTAGGTTGCAGTAGGTACTGGGAGATGAAGAAGCTTGCACAGGATAGAGTAGCATGGAGAGCTGCATCAAACCAGTCCCAGTCTCTGGACTGAAGACCACAACAACAACATTTTTATTTATTTGGATACTGTGAGCCAGGGCATTCTACAGCCCTGCTGCGGGCTGTGGCCCCCTGCTGCAGCCTGGGCCCGCGTCTTGGGCGGCGCCCCGCCCCCACCCCCACCCACCCCCGGTGCCCCGTGCGGCCCGCTGCTATCGACCGGCCGGCAGGTCCCGGGCACGCCCAGGGCTCGCCGCGCCTCAGCTGGCGTAGTACTACGGGGCCGGGCGGGTGGGCGGCGCCGCCCAGACACAACACGGCCGGCGCCCAGGGTCACGGCCGAGCGCCGGCCACGCCGCCCCCTGGCCGCGCTGCTCTGCACACGACCGACCACAACAGGTGGCCCCAGGATACTGCAGTGTAACTAACCGAGGCACTCATGTGGAGTTACAGTGACGGGAAAAGAAGGGCAGCCCCGATAAATAGTTGCTGTAAGGTGGTGAAATTTCGGCAAGACATTTGCCTAGGTAACATTGTAACTAACCTGTTTCTACGGGTTATTACGTTAGGAGTAGGAATGGAAATGCTTATTGATTGTGAAATTAACGTGAGGAGATTAGGGTCGCCACCTACTCCAACCATACAACTAATCAAAGGTTGGCCGAGTTGGAAAATAATTAGATCACAGACCAAAAACTCATAAAAATACGTTCGTCGTGAGGTCGCTCATAGGAGATGCGATGTAATTAATAGTATTTCCCGTGCACTGTCCACGAGAATCAACCATTTAAAATACAATAGAAAATGCATGGACACTGTGTATAAGATCAGCTCCCAGCAACACACCTGAAAATAAGACTTAATCTAAGGCGTTTGTTTTAAAATAAAAGGGGAAACTAATCACTAGACCTGTGCTTCAGGAAACGCGTGTGCTAACAGGAAAGCTACGAGGTGAGTGGCTTAGGTGCAAAAACGTAACCTCGGAATGCAAGAGAAAATTGTGTAAAACTCATTTATTCCTAAAATATGGACGTGAGGCATGTACACAATTCCTGATAAGATTAATTCCAAAAACATTAAAGAAAAGCATCGATACAAACACCGTTATAATCTACACCTAAAATCAATGGTGTGAATCATTCATACAACTGCTGTTGCCTGATAACTGATCGCAATAACTCGTCAAACGGTACACGTTTCGCAGTACACCCGCGTGCCCACGAGGTTTCTGGAGACGCAGTTTCTAGGTATCGTGGCCAAGTTCCAACAATATCACATCACACAGTCATGAACAGTTAACATTATTTAAAACAACCATGACACCGGACAGTTAGTGATGCCGGTAGCCCAACAACTACAATGTTCTACCACGTGGTCGGCCCCCCACGGACGAAAGATACATAAAGCAAGGAAAATTTTCGAGAAGGCAAAGCTATTAATATTTAGAAAAATGAAAGCTTATACAGGCACAGCTGAAGGCAGACAGACATTCATACAGGAGCGAGTGCTCACTTCTTATCGACACCTTTCTGTGCCGCTCTTCCGGTGGATCCAAGTCTGCTATAGAAATTTACTAAAAGGAAAATCTGCCAAAGTTTTGCATTCCTTGCTGCGACAAGGCAAAGCAGTCTTTCAGAGCTGAAAAGCGAGACCAAAAGCTAACAGCTCTCCCCTCGCCAAGTAACAGCGCGCCACGCGGTCAGTCTAACTCAGCCTTCTTCGACTGGAGCACAGCTGTGGACGCTTCCCGTACCGGCGGCAGACTGCCTCCCTTTTTCTTCTGCAGCCTCTTCCAAGCTCCGCGTTTCCCGGAAAATCCAAAGATGCCATTTCCGCCACCAACCTAACGCAGGTGGATTTCTCACAAGCAGCGCAAACCTGTTTGCCTACTTGACCACTACGAGAGTTGGCTATTCTGAACAACTGCTGCTGAATCTGTATCACTATCGCAGACTTTCTGCAGCAGACTACGCCACCGTCTAGCAGCGTGAAACACAACCACATTCATTCAGTCACACCACTATGAGAGTTATGAGGAAAGATAAACAAGGAAAAGAAAGAGAAATGCTAGTGAAAATGGGCTATCGGACTAATGAAAGGTGGCTACAGGACCCTTTCAACATATTTAAGTGATCAATATAGCAAGATTACAGGTTGATGGAAACGCGAGATAAGCTATTGTAAATGTGGAACTCTGGTACATTAATGACCAGTGTAGCCCACAGAATGTAAAATGCAAGCATTCAAACCTGCATGCGTTGTTGTTGTGCAGGTGCTGGATGGCAGTTTATGGAATGGAGGTCCACGCCTGTTCTACTCGTGTTGTATCCAGGTTCAGAAGTGGTAGTCACCAATGACTCAACAACTAATTGACGAACAGGCTTTTCATACACACACTCCACTCTCTACCAAACAGCTGCAGTGTCTTCAGTGATGAATTGATGGCCATTAAACTAGCCCTTAGCCATGTTTGTTCTTGGACACTCTAACAACAAAGGTCAAACATTTAATAATGATTGTGGTGATGCTCACGCTGCTAAATACGGCATTTTCGGGCAACAACAAAGTTATTATGTGGCAGGTGTCATTAGAGCACAGTTAATAAAGTCATTTCATGTAATAATGAATAAACTAGGCACTCATCTTTTCGTGTTTCCCACGCTGGTCTCGTTGTAAAATCATGGCTCAATCGTAGAAAATCTAGTTGGTGATGATTCCAAGCTCGGATGCAAAGAGGCCTAGGTTTTATTCTGCTATATTCAAAAGTTTTATAGATGTGTTTCACAAACCATTCTTGAAGATTACACTTTTGAAAGTTAGCACAATGGTGATGTAACAAAATTATCAGCAATCTGAATTTAAGTTACACTTCCTTTTTATTGCTTTTGTGGCAATATCACGTAACACACAAAACATCACTTCACAATAGAAAACATACTCGAAAACATCTTCCTCACTGTTAAAGTTCACATTTTATAAGCTGTCTACGTTATGCGCCTTTCCAACATGAGGTCAACACTTGACTTTCTCAAGGTCCTGCTCTCTAACAACTAATAATCGCTTGCGCGCCCAAAAATCAGAGTGACAAGTACGACAAAGATCATAGTGACAAAAGAGAGAATACACATAAAAATAATATCATTGCAACATAAACATATCGATGTATCAAAAGTACCTCTACGATAATGAAATCAAATCTGAATGTTGTCTCAGAAATATGTTAACTACTTTACAGAAACACATTAGAATATTGCTGGTATCGAGAGGTTCAGGTGAGCTGCCGTAATTCAAGTACCATTACAACTGGTGAAATTATCCTAATCTGCAGTGGCTCCCTTAGCAGCCTTCAGCTAATAGACCAGTGCTACTCTCCTCGCCCACTGTTCACGGCTGTCCAGGATCTCATCTCTGACCTCCATCATGCTGAATGGTCAGTCATTATCACTTGGACGCCCACTCATGTTAGGATTTCGGGAAAAGAGAGACCCAGAACCAGATCTTCGTTCATTTATAATTGCTGGAAGTCTGGAACTCAGGATAGTCTGCCTTGGTCCCCCCAAACAAACTGAGGACACTTAAGAAGTCACGACCGTGTGGCAGTCTTCCCCTGCATGCTTCTCGCAGGGAATCCACAGTCCTCTGTTGACTTCACATTGGCCACACTGAGCTAACCTGTGGGCACATTCCACTTACTTATTGACTGCCCTAATCTGGCTGTTTTGAGGCGGCCTCTTAATCTTCCTGACACAATAGCTCTGGTGCTAGCAAATGACACCAAAGCACCTGACCTGGTGTTGTGTTTTGCCCGCGAAGGTGGTTTCTATCGAACCCTGTAAGATAGGGCGTTTTGGCCTCATTGATTGCCTGAGGGATTGGTGGGGGTAACCCTCTCCTGCTTCTCTCCTGCTCCCCCCCCCCCCCCCCTTAAGGTCCCCTGGCAGTTCTTGCTTGGTGGCCCAGCATAGAATAGTCTGCCTTGGTCCCCCCAAACAAACTGAGGACACTTAAGAAGTCACGACCATGCGGCAGTCTTCCCCTGCATGCTTCTCGCAGGGAATCCACCGCCCTCTGTTCACTTGTCGGTCAGTACAGAGACGGTTAATGTTGTTCATAGATGGCGCTGGAGTTCTCGTCCGAAGATGTCTCGTTTGTGCTCGACTGGAGATAGATCTGACTATCGCGCAGACCAAGGCAACGTGTCGACACTCTGTAGAGCATGTTGGCCGCAACAGCAGTATTTGGTCGAGCGTTATCCTGTTGGAAAGCACCACCTGGAGTGCTGTTCGACAATGACAGCACAACAGACGAAATCATCTGATTGATGCACAGATTTACAGCCAGGATGCATGGAACAACGACCAGACTGCTCCTGTTGGCATACGAAATCGCATTCCAGACCATAACTCCACCTATAAGTCCAGCATGCCTAGCACACAGACGGGTTGGTTGCACGCCCTCCTTCTAACCAACGCACGGCCGATTACTGGTACCGAGATACAACCAGCTTTCATGAAAAACACAACAGACCTCCACCTTGCCCTCTGACGAGCACTCGCTTGACACCACTGAAGTCGGGGGGGTGGGGGGGGTGGTTTGGGGTCGATGAAACGCACGCTGCGGCCTATGTGCTACTTACGACAATTTTCTAAGGGCTGCGTGTTATAGGTAACTATTAATCATTCCACAAGATTTCGGGATTGCAGCCGCATCTCATCGACTTCTTTCCACGATATTTCGGCGGACAACCTTACAGCCATCTTCAGGCGAGTGTTTGACACTGGAGATTGCTAGTGCGAGTCGCTCTATTTATAGGTAAAAGTGCCGCAGGCGCGCATGCGCAAGTGACCGTAGCATGCGCGCCACCTGTCGATTCCGAGGCCCTCTACAAAATTACTGCAGCTATGGAGCGCCAACGAATGCGTGAAAAAGTAAAACATGCACGCAGACGTGTCCAAAACAATAAAATGCAAAATTTCAATATTAAAATTAAAATTACTTGTCGATTGACATGTCAGAAGCCATAAAAAGTTTTCTTTTGGTTGAAATTAAAGAAATCAACGGGTCCCAGGCCTTATTCAATAAAAAGCCGCCATCACTACTAATGAGATTTTCCGCTAAACGTATTTCCACGGATTCCTTCACAACTGAATCCCAGAAGGATCTCGATGGGGCCAAGATTTTCGTGGCCGAATAATCCATAGTATGTCCTGTGGAAATACAATGTTCGGCTATGGCCGACTTACTGGGCTGTAAAAGGCGAGTGTGGCGCCCATGTTCAACGCAGCGGTCGTGTACTGTGCGTGTGGTCTGACCAATGTAGGCTTTCCCACACTCGCAAGGTATTTTATAAATTCCAGACTTCCGTAATCCCAGATCATCCTTGGCTGAGCCCAGAAGAGCACGAGTGGCCGGAAGATTGCTTTCACACGATGTTTCTTTAAAATTCTGCCTACTTTCGATGAAATGTTTCCGACATATGGGAGAAATTCTCTGGACTTAAACACCTCCTTATCCTCTTGATCTTGTGGGTGGTCACGTTTTTTCCTCCTTAAAGCAGTACTGACCTGATGTGCAGAATATCCATTATGTTGAAATACCGATTTCAAGTGCTCTAATTCGTCTGCAAGGCTGTCTTTATCAGACACGACATGTGCCCTATGCACCAATGTTCGAAGAACACCCATAGTTTGTGACGGGTGCTTTACGCCTGCAGGTACAGATCCGTATCCGTGGGTTTTCGATAGACAGAATGCCCCAATGACCCATCCACCCTGCGTTTAACCATGACGTCCAGAAATGGTAGGCAACCATCCTTTTCAACTTCCATCGTAAACTGAATGTTTGTGTGGATGAAATTCAGATGTGCCTGCGGTACTTTTACGTATAAATAGAGCGACTTGCACTAGCAATCTCCAGTGTCAAACACTCGCCTGAAGATGGCTGTAAGGTTGTCAGCCGAAATATCGTGGAAAGAAGTCGATGAGATCCGGCTGCAATCCCGAAATCTTGTGGAATATTCGATACGCCGGGAAAATTTCAAGAGTCACAATATCACCATTGTTTGCCTTGATGTTGTAACCTGTATGTGTCCTTAGATCCGATGATTAGTTTAGCAGAAACCGGTAATCATGGAAAAAAAGAATTCCTGCGATCTTAGCTACCAGTTCATTGTTTTACATTCTCGTGACAACTGCTGCCGGTAATCATGCCAGTCGCTACATTCCCACCGAGTCTTTCTGCAGTATCACACAACGAACGTCCAGGTTGCATAACCTCATTCAAACTCAGTCGCGTCTTCATAATGGCGCCTTTGTTCTCTTAAAGGCATTCTTCACTAGCATCAAGTCCGCCCCGGCAGCTGAGTGGTCAGCGCGACAGAATGTCAATGCTAAGGGCCCGGGTTCGATTCCCGGCTGGGTTGGAGATTTTCTCCACTCAGGGACTGGGTGTTGTGTTGTCCTAATCATCATCATTTCATCCCCATCGACGCGCAAGTCGCCGAAGTGGCGTCAAATCGAAAGACTTGCACCCGGCGAACGGTCTACCCGACGGGAGGCCCTAGTCACACGACATTACACTAGCATCAAGCCACCACATCCAGTCTCAAGGTAGCTAACGCCTACGAACGTTGGACCGTGTATTTGTAGCAAACCTGATTTGTATCCTCATAATGGTGCTGCCAGCACCACTCCTACGCGACCGGAGCGAAATTTAAGTAGGAATCGTCTTTTAGATGTAGAAACTCGTCTACCAAGTTTCGTTTATGGCGCACAACTCCTTCTTGGTGTTATGATATTTTTAATTTTTAATTTTTTATTTTTTTCCCGCTGTATTTACTCGAGTCAGGGGCATACATATAAGATTGTAAAATTAGTGTGGCCACTGCCTGTGTTCGATGTAATCGTGCAATAGCCATTCAGAGGGCAGATAGCAGCACTAGCGGTGGAGGGTAATCTAATATGAATCAATTACTGCAGAAATGCAACTGGTTCGAAATTTGTAAACTTCCGTTTTTCGACGATTGCGGTTCTCACAAGATCAATACAGTCTTTACCGCAAAGAGGCAATTTGTTTGCGACGTTAACGACAACATAGGTTTACAAACTGCCTATTGGCTTCTGTCTCGGGTTCTTCGGCCGACGTTCATCTAATGATTTTTCTGACGTTTCGCCAGCACGAGTGGCTGGCATTGTCAAAGCTTCACCCCCCATTGCCGGGCAAATCATTAGATGAACGTCGGCCGAAGAACCCGGGACAGAAGCCAATAGGTAGTTTGTCAACAAGTGGCCACGAAAGCCTCAACAATTTTAATATAGGTTTAGTTTGCTTCTTTTCCAGCCTTTATACCGACGATAGGGAGGAAATGCCCTTAGCCGGCCGGAGTGGCCGAGCGGTCCTAGGCGCTACAGTCTGGAACCGCGGTCGCAGATTCGAATCCTGCCTCGGGAATGGATGTGTGATATGTCCTTAGGTTAGTTAGATTTAAGTAGTTCTAAGTTCTAGGGGACTGATGACCTCAGAAGTTAAGTCCCATAGTGCTCAGAACCATTTGAAATGCCCTTGGTTGGGGTGGGGGTTCAGTTACAACAGGTTGGTAATTTTTATGGAATTGGCAGTAGTGATCTACTGAATTAGCAAGTTATTAGTTTTAGTCGGTTCGATCAACACATTTGTTTCTTGAGGTGTCACACCAAACCCGTTAACAATGTGTAGGATGCTTTCAGTAAGCAATAGGAAGGACGTCCATCAGATACAAGCGCTTTCACTGCCACTCAGTCTGGTAACTACTGGCCACTTGGCCTAAATCATAAATCACCATCACTTTGAAGTGATTCTCTATCAGTCAAGGGCCACTTGCCCTATAGTACAAGAAAAGTAACAAACTGTAACTCTTAGTTCTCTGAGACGGATGCAACCTGTCTCTGTTTGGCGCTATTCCAAAGAATATCGAAAATTGCTCCTTAGTTTGCAGTGCTGCGTCTCCACCGGAGTGTGTCCACGTTTTCTCAGCTGCTGCCGAATCTCGTATCGACTGCTACTGCTACTGAACTTTTAACTCCACCTCTCTAGACTCTTATTTAGTTCTGCATTGATTCTGAGTGCACAGAGCCTATTGCGATGTGTGTCGGGAATATTCCCTTGGAAGCTTTCTCCTCAATATGTGGTCATTTTCCTGTTTGACTGTTATTCTAAATTGTACTCGGTGTTCCCGAGTGTTAGAATGCTCCCTGTCATTCCATTGACCTCGACCCTCAGCGCAGCTGGCGAGACCTCAAGTGTCTGCAAGGCGTTTTTGACCAGCCTCGAAGAATCAAACAGTGAGCAGCTGGTTTGAGACGAGTTACCGTATTTTACGGACTATAATACGCATTTCTTTTTCCTCGAAAAATTGGCTGCAAAATTCAGGTGCGTCTTATACTCCAAGGCCGGCCGTTGTGGTCGAGCGGTTCTAGGTGCTTCAGTCTCAAACCGCGCTGCTGCTATGGTCGCAGGTTCGAATCCTGCCTCGGGCATGGATGTCTGTGATGTCCTTTGGTTAGATTTAAGTAGTTCTAAGTCTAGGGGACTGATGACAACAGACGTTAAATCCCATAGTGCTTAGAGCCATTTTAACCATTTATACTCGAAACTGACACAAAAATTTCCAGTGTTTGTTTCGAAATTCCCGCTAGTTTTAAAAATGACCGTGTGTTAGACGCCGTGGGGAAGTTGCGTGTATCTGGCAACACTGGATTCAGCTGGCAGCAGCGGCGTAGCGATGCGACGAACGTGAGTGGCGGGGATGCACCAGCTCGCCGACTCTGCCTCCATCCAGGCCCACCATCACAGGCCCAGAACACTGTCTACTCCATGATGCGTCATTGCAGTCTGTGGTGCCAGTGAACTTGAATGGAAGGTGATGTGTGTTATTGGCAACAGTATAACATTTTTGTCAGTAGCTACTTACGAAAAAAAAGGTATTCAAATGTTGCGGGCTACAAACTGAAAGTAATGCCATGCGCAGAAGAATACGGAAACAGAGCAGACAGAATGACAGAAAAAACCATCCGCGATTGGCCGAATAGAGACGAAGAAGTGAAAAAAAATGAAGGAGACTAAATACACAAATAGAGAACTGAATGCAAAACGGCCAAAACTAGAAGATGATTTTAATTGATTTTAAGGGTGAGTTCGGTTTTATAAACTAAGAACTTTTTTTAGTCTGGCTTTGATATCTAATAATAAAAATGGTAATAATATTATTTTTTTTTTGAAATTGTTGAAAAATTGAGGTTTTTCTTATAATCGGTAATCTGTAAACTACGGTACCTGTCCCTGGTTTCCTGTTTAACTTCGCCAGGTCACACACGTGAGCCGTCTTGCTCACGCCTTACTTTATGATCTGACATGTAATTAAGTTATTAAAGTTTTCTACGGCCCTGACCAGAGAGGGACCGAGTCTGGACAGGGGTGGTGGCAAGGGGGGGGGGAGCTAGAGGGGCCTATAGCACCCCTTCCCCCTCCCCCCTCCCACCTCAGTGGAGTATATTACACTGGATAAAATGACTTCAGAAATCAGCAAATATATTACTTCCACAGATTCAATCATCCTTTTTTTATAATTATATAGCAACATAGGCTGCAATGTATTACATTTCAAACACATTTTAATAAAAGAATAACAGCAGCAAACAGTTTACTACTCGTATCTAACCCAATTAATATCACTCAACTTGAAATGGGCGTCTTACTATTTATTAATATGCATTGGATGTGTATTAATGAAACGAGAGAAGAAGAAGTGGGTTGATGAAAGTAAACGGCCTGAAACAGCAACTGAAGCCTTGAAGAACTGTGACAAGCAGTTTTTCCCAAATGTGTACGTTTTACTTCAAATATTTGGGACTGTTCCTGTCACCACAAGCACTCCTGAACGAAGCTTCTCTACTTTGAGACGAAGAAAAACTTATTTGCGTAACACAATAGGGCAGGTGTGACTAAATGGATTGTCTCTTGCAAACATCCATAAAGAAATAGATATGGACACTGAAAATATCACTGACATATTCAGTAAAAAGAAAGAGAGGGGAATGACCATGACATATTGGGCAGAAGACGGAAATAACCAGTGAATTTTGTTAGAGAATTTTTTTTTTTTATATTCATGTCAAGGTCAAGTTTCGACATTCATGTCATCTTCTGTATCCAGAAAATTAATGAAAACTTATTTGTTGTAAGTTGACCTTTTTTATGGTTTATGTAATTTACAAAACCTCCCATGTTTAGATAAGTTTTATTTTTTACCCTGAACTTCAAAACAGTTACCAAAAACTACTTTAAGCAACACCAAATTTTACCAGTTTGTCAGTGAAGGACTCCAACTCTCTTTTTGTTCCATTCTCCTACCATTCTCCCAAACCTCCTCCCCCTCCACCCCCGCATTAGCCGCCCCCCTCCCCTGTCCGACTTGTAGACTCGCCCCCTGAGTCCGGGACACACTGGATCAGAGTCATCTGCAACAACGGCCAGAGCTTTCAATGTCCCGTCTTACACAGCGTTATGGTAAACATGGACTACACACACACACACACATATATATATATATATATATATATATATATATATATATATATGAAGACTTAATTTCGTAGCTAGACAAGGTTTCTCACTATTTCAAAATACCGTGATATGACCTTTCTAGCAGAAATTCCCCATGGTGTTACATGCAACATGAATATTGCTGACTTGAAATAGCAACAAAATGGACAAGACAATATGCACTTTTGAAATTCAGTCACATCACGGCAGACAACTGCAGCATCTCGTGATGTAGATGAAAATAACTGAGTAATGCAACCATGAAAACGTCAAATATTAACAAATGAAAAACGCTAGCTTACTTTTGTTCTACAGTATTATTTTATTGTTTTACCCGTCATCAGACACATACTGACTATAGAGGATGTCAAATTAAATACCTTTCAGCCGTCAGTTTTCAACCTTACGTTATTTGGCAACCAGTTTCAGCGTTTACCTACGCCATCTTTAGGCCCCTGACCGACGTATAGGAAGCTTCTACCTTGGTTCTGATAAAAACAGGCGCCAGCATTACAGGTGTTAGTAGGTACCGTATTTGCCACAGTGAACACTTCAGCCATCTTCTGCCGGCTGTCAGGCTATGGTCACACCCCATACTGAGCACATGAACCACTTGTCGGAATGTGGGCGCAAATTTGTCTACTTGGAAAAAACGAAGAACATTTTCGTCTACTGTTCTCCATGTACCACATGTTTTCGTTGTGTATTCTTTACATTGTTCGTACTCTGCTATCACCTGTTTATACTCTTTTGTGGCAAAATAAAGTTAATCTTACAAAATTTCCGTTCGTTGATGTAATTTTCGACGCCAGTGTGCTTTGACCCTGTACTTTAGGATAGCGATACCAAGACGACCTTCCTGCTGAGTACGGAAATGGTCCTTAGCCATAGGGCTGTGCAAAATACTTGACCCTACATTTCTATCACCAACAGAACCCGATATATGAGCCTCGAAAGATTACCGTTTTTACGCGCAACGTTTTGAAACATGTTAAGTACCACAAGCTGTCGCATGCGTACCCATTCTTGAAAAAGTAAAGTTCGATTACAGTTTCTTGATATGAACAGAATCCACTCGCCATGCTGCAGTATACTTTGACACTGCGTGAGGAGGAGTCTGTAATGTTTAAAGTGCTTCAGCTAGTGGCGATTCCCATTCAACGACGTTCGAATTTAATTAAAAGTTAATTAATCCTTATCCAAAGCGGTAAAGTTAAGCAATTCTTCTGCTCGGGCGAACCACCGCTATAAGCGGCCTAACAAAGAAATACCCTGGAACATTTAAATTACCGACGTAATAATCCCTACTGGACGCTAGAAATCGCAACTCACTCTAATCAATAATGTACCGGCGCTGCGGAGCCTTTAACAACCCAAGAACACCAAATGATGAAACGAAGAATAAATATTTGTCTCAGCTTCGCGCAGCAATTAAAAAGCTGCTCACTGCACTAAATTGACTGAAAGCAAAATAATAATAGCTCGATAAAAGGAGAGCGTTCGCCTTGGAAAACTTTGCAGAATTTAGCGTCTGGCCAGCCCTGTAATAAATGTTTCATATTTTTCCTATTCTACTTTTAAATAATGCAATTCACTTTTCTTACGTACAGCGCTCTTTTTCTGAAAGTGCAAAAATTCCTCTGGAAAATTAAGGCTTTTCTAAATGTGAAAACATGTTCCAAGACACAACGTGAGCAACGTGAACAAATACTCGTTTGAGACAGTGCAGTCGAGAAAATCTTGTCTACGGTATTTAATAGTCCATGTGTTACACAGAAATGTAACAACACGCGAGGCAATACTGACCCTACGAGTTATCTTAGAACTGTCCGCCTCCGAAACGTAACGATAGCATTTCCGCCTGTCACGCAGGGGGCCTGGGTTCGATTCCCGGCAGGGGACTGGGTGTTGTGTGTCCTTCATCATCATTGACCCGCAAGTCACGTAAGTGGACTTGCAATACGGCGGCCGAATTCCCCCGCATAGGGCCTCCCGGCCAACAATGACATACGCACGTTTCCATTTTCTTATCTTAGAAGTTAGCTTAAGAAAAGGCTAACCTACATTTCTAGCATCGATAGACTTAAAGCAAGCTTTTGACAATATTGACTGAAATACTCTCTTTCAAATTCTGAAGGTGCCAGGAATAAAATACAGGGAGCGAAAGGCTATTTACAATATGTACGGAAACCAGATGGCAGTTATAAGAGTCGAGGGGCCTGAAAGAGAAGCAGTGGTTGACAAGGGAATGAGACAGGGTTGTAGCCCATCCCCAATGTTATTCAATCTGTATACTGAGCAAGCAGCAAAGGAAAGAAAAGAAAAATTTATAGAAGAAACAAAAACTTTGAGGTTTTGTAATTCTGTCAGAGACAGCAAAGGACCTGGAAGAGCATTTGAGTGGAATGCACAGGGCCTTGGTACGAGAATATAACATGAACATCAACAAAAGCAAAACGAGGATAGTGGAATGTAGTCGAATTAAGTCGGGTGATGCTGCGAGAATTAGATTAGGAAATGAGACACTTGAAGTAGTAGATGAGATTTGCTATTTGGGGAGCAAAATAAGTGATGATGGTCGAACTAGAGAGCATATAAAGTGTACACTGGCTATGGCAAGAAAATCATTTCTGAAGAAGAAAATTTGTTAATTTCGAGTACAGATTTATGTGTCAAGAAGTCGTTTCTGAAAGTATTTGTATGGAGTTGTAGCCACGTATGGAAGTGAAACATCGACGATAAATAGTTTGGACAAGAAGAAAAAAATGGTTCAAATGGCTCTCAGCACAATGGGACTTAACTTCTGAGGTCATCAGTCCGCTAGAACTTAGAAATACTTAAACATAACTAACCTAAGGACATCACACACATCCATGCCCGAAGCAGGATTCGAACCTGCGACCGTAGCGGTCGCTCGGTAGCGCCTAGAACCGCTCGGCCACTCCGCCCGGCAGACAAGAAGAGAATAGAAGCTTTGGAACTGTGGTGCTGCAGCAGAAGGCAGAAGGTTAGGTGGGTATATCATGTAACTAGTGAGGAGGTACTGAATACAATCGGGGAGAAGAGGAATTTGTCGTACAACTTGACTGGAAGAAGGGATCGGTTGCTAGGGCACGTTCTGAGACATCATGGGATCACCAATTTAGTACTGCAGGGAAATGTGGAGGTTAAAAATGGTAGAGGGAGACCAAGAGATGAATACACTAGGCAGATTCAGAAGGATGTGGGTTGCAGCATTTACTTGAAGATTAAGAGGCTTGCAAGGGATAGGGTAGCATGGAGAGCTGCATCAAAATAGTCTCTGGACTGAAGACCACAGCACAACAACATGTGTTACACTATTATGCTACTACACAGCAGTAATCAGCAAATCTAATCAGACCGAGTATTATCAAAAACCAGTTAAAAGTTACTCCAAAATTTATCAGTTTTACATGTTTTGGTTCGTTGTTTTTCACGTAATCATTTTATGTAATCTTTATATGCGGATACTTTTACAGAAGCCTGGAGATAATGACAGACTTCAGATAGATTATATAATGATAAGACAGAGATATAGGAACCAGGTTTTTAATTGTAAGGCATTTCCAGGGGCAAGATGTGGACTCTTACCACAATCTATTGGTTATGTAGATTAAAACTGAAGAAACTGCAAAAAAAGGTGTGAATTCAAGAACATGGGACTTGGATAAAGTGAAAGAACCAGAGGTTGTACAGAGATTCAGGGAGAGCATAATGGAACGATTGACAAGAATGATGGAAAGAAATACAGTAGCAGAAGAATGGGTAGCTTTGAGGGATGAAGTAGTGAAGGCAGCAGATTGTCAAGTACGTAAAAAGACAAGGGCTAGTAGAAATCCTTAAGTAACAGAGGAAATATTGAATTTAAATGATGAAAGGGGAAAATATAAAAATGCAGTAAATGAAGCAGGCAAAAAGGAATACAAACGTCTCAAAAATGAGATGGACAAGAAGTGCATAATGGCTAAGCAGGGACGGCTAGAAGACAAATGTAAGGATTTAGAGGCGCATATCTCTAGGGGTAAGATGGATACTGCTTACAGGAAAATTAAAGAGACCTTTGGAGAAAAGAGAACCACTTGTATGAATATCAAGAGCTAAGTTGGAAACGCAGTTCTAAGGAAAGAAGGGAAAGCGGAAAGGTGGAAGGAGTATATAGAGGGTCTATACAAGGGCGTGGTACTTGAGGACAATATTATGGAAATGGAAGAGGATGTAGATGAAGATGAAATAGGAGATATGATACTGCGTGAAGAGTTTGACAGAGCATTGAAAGACCTGAGTCGAAACAAGGCCCCCGGAGTAGACAACATTCCATTGGAACTACTGACGGCCGTGGGAGAGCCAGTCCTGACAAAACTCTACCATCTGGTGAGCAAGATGTATGAAACAGGCGAAATACCCTCAGACTTCAAGAAGAATATAATAATTCCAATCCCAAAGAAAGCAGGTGTCGACAGATGTGAAAATTACCGAACTATCAGTTTAATAAGTCACGGCTGCAAAATACTAACGCGAATTCTTTACAGACGAATGGAAAAACTGGTAGAAGCCGACCTCGGGGAAGATCAGTTTGGATTCCGTAGAAATGTTGGAACACGTGAGACAATACTGACCCTACGACTTATCTTAGAAGCTAGATTAAAAAAAGGCAAACCTCCTTTTCTAGCATTTGTAGACTTAGAGAAAGCTTTTGACAATGTTGACTGGAATACTCTCATTCAAATTCTTAAGGTAGCTGGGGTAAAATACAGGGAGCAATGGGGTTATGTACAATTTGTACAGAAACCAGATGGCAGTTGTAAGAGTCGAGGAACATCAAAGAGAAGCAGTGGTTGGGAAGGGAGTGAGACAGGGTTGTAGCCTGTCCCCGATGTTATTCAATCTGTATATTGAGCAAGCAATAAAGGAATCAAAAGAAAAGTTCGTAGTAGGTATTAAAATCCATGGAGAAGAAATAAAAACTTTGAGGTTCGCCGATGACATTGTAATTCTGTCAGGGACAGCAAAGAACTTGGAAGAACAGTTGATCGGAATGGACAGTGTCTTGAAAGGAGGATATAAGATGAACATCAACAAAAGCAAAACGAGGATAATGGAATTTAGTCGAATTAAGTCGGGTGATGCTGAGGGAATTAGATTAGGAAATGAGGCACTTAAAGTAGTAAAGGAATTTTGCTATTCGGGGATAGCAAAATAACTGATGATGGTCGAAGTAGAGAGGATATAAAATGTAGACTGGCAATGGAAAGGAAAGCATTTCTGAGGAAGAGAAATTTGTTAACATCGAGTATAGATTCAAGCGCCAGGAAGTCGTTTCTGAAAGTATTTGTATGGAGTGTAGCCATGTATGGAAGTGAAACATGGACGGTAAATAGTTTAGTCAAGAAGAGAGTAGAAGCTTTCGAAATACGGTGCTATAGAAGAATGTTGAAGATTAGTTGGGTAATGAGGAGGTATTGAATAGAATTGGGGAGAAGAGGAGTTTGTGGGACAACTTGACAAGAAGAAGGGACCGGTTGGTAGGACATGTTCTGAGGCATCAAGGGATCACCAACTTGGTATTGGAGGGCAGCGTGGTGGGTAAAAATCGTAGAGGGAGACCAAGAGATGAATACACTAAGCAGATTCAGAAGGATGTAGGCTGCAGTAGGTACTGGGAGATGAAGAAGCTTGCAGAGGATAGAGTAGCATGGAGAGCTGCATCAAACCAGCCTCAGGACTGAAAACCACAACAATAACAATTTTTAATTTATTTTTCGGTTTCATGTCTCTGCATTGGTTAGCTTATATGCATTTTATTTACTAGTTTTACGCACTTTTGTTTTTCCAGTATATGCCTACGCGTGTCAGCTGGAGACCCTTTGCCGCCCTACACGCGGCACGTGTATCTCAGTCTGCCACAGTAATGTTTGTGTGCACGCCAGTACAGACATTGTGCGGTTTTGTAAGCGTCGCCCTACCTTGCAAAGCCACGACGTAGCAGGCTGGAGAGCTCATGGTAACGTACGATAACCGTGAAACAGTTTTCCGCCACATATTTGTACTTTCTCGGTGTTATCCCGGCTGCTTCTCTCCTTTCACTACGACTGCTCAATGGTTTAGATGTTTTTATTTTATATTATATTTTTTTCGCAATATTCGGTAAATATTTGAAGTTGTTCTTTTTGAAATTATAGTAAAACATAATTTTATTTTCACTGTGTGAAAGAGTCTTACTGATTTTTTCATCACGTGCACTCTTTCCCTTTGACTGCGTGAAGCAAGTGTATGTGGCACAAAAGATGAAGTCAAATTGGCAGGGCGCGTGTGAAGAAATAGTACATCAGTTGAGTTAAATACAATTTTGTTAAGGCAACTAGTGTGCCATTTTTTCACATCGGCACTCTTCAAAAACGGTTGCTGAAAATGATGAACAAGAAGCTATCTGACAAGATACCGTAGATAGCCAGGGACGTGTGAGGGGAAATGCTGACTTAATCAGCGCTCGGCGCTGTCAACAGAAGCTGCAACTTTTAGCTTCACCGCACAGTTTTGCCACTACAACTGCTAGTTGTAGAAATGTTTGCAGAAACGGAAATGAGGGAAGTTCGCAAAAAGTGTTCCGGACAAAGCCGATACGTTACGAAACCGAATGACAGACACATTGTACACTTCTTTTGTGCCTACTCACATGCGCTATTAGCAAGTGGTTATCGTCAAGGGTGAATGTCCATCGCTTTTCTTTCAATTCTTGCCTCATGGGGGATAAACAGGTTGTTAGCTTGCTGATCTAGAGAAATCTAATAATATGCATTTTCAACTTCCCCCGGCGTAATTAATAGTCCATTTAATTTTGGGCATGCTGCCGCGCAAATAAAATTTCTTCCACTGACATTTCGGCCGCGTATC
This sequence comes from Schistocerca cancellata, assembly GCF_023864275.1. NCBI lineage: Eukaryota > Metazoa > Arthropoda > Insecta > Orthoptera > Acrididae > Schistocerca > Schistocerca cancellata. The sequence goes on from NC_064637.1 coordinate 16,314,640, forward strand.
GTCCGCCCATCCCCAGAATGAGTCGCAGAATTGGCAAAGTGCCAAGTACGGCCTCATTTGCTCCACTGGGGTGGTACTGCGCCTTCGACCATAAATATAATAGACTGGCCCTGACGTCATTTTCGTGGCTCCAACATCTCTGGGCTAAAGTCACGTGAATGTTGGCAAAACATGGTTGTTTCGTGTTGCGCTTATGGGTGTACTCAGCGTTTTGCCGGGGGAAATGGCATTACATTTCACGTGTGTTTCTATGATAGTGCAGATGCGTTTTTTGAAATCTGCTGAAGTGACTTTTATGTGTTTTTTTACACTTGAAATAGAGTATCACGAAAATTAAAGTGTTGAAAGTGATGCCTGTAAAGTCAGACTCATATTACATTTTGGAAATTGTCTGTGATAATTCGGTTACAGAAGTAAGTATAACTGTTTCTCGTTCCTACTCATAGGTTCCCTAAGGATGAAAACCGAAGGCAGCTTTGCATAGGGGCCCTGAAACCGAAAAACGTCAAGCCATCTGCACATAGGCGCCTTTTTGTATACACAAGTGAAATTATAATAAGGTAAGAGCACCTATAGCCGACACATGAAGAGAATTTTTTTCGAACTTCTAATACTATTAAATAAATGTTGGCTCCAAAATTATTTTCTGAAACTTCAAAGTCTCACCTTCAATCTAAAATATCATTTTTTTAAACTGATAGTTTAAACTTTTGTAAAAATAGTAGGAACTGAACCTTTGAAGTGCACCTAAAATTGATACTCTACAATGGACCTGTTCCTAAAGTCGACAATTTTGGCACCTATAGTTGACGTAATTCCCATATCCCATTTTCTTTTATAAGTGACTAGAGCTGAAAACGCGGCGAATCCAATATTTAAAGTTTTGACACGAGCCCACTCTTACTGTTTAAAAGAATTTTAACGACATTTTACTTTAATTGATAGTTCATAGCAATTTAGTCCCGCTGCCCACCAGAGGGGCGTTCGATGTATTTGTTAGATTTTATAAATGGTACTGTGAACAAATCGAGGTCAAATGTAGTTCTGACATAATTTTTTGCAAATAAAAAAGTAATTTTTGTTGGAAGCGTTTGGCAGTCGATTGAGAAATGTGGGGGAAAGACGACACAAACATAGGATGGCAGACCGCTGATTTGAAGTCCCGCCACGTTTTGCCAACAGCCACGTGGTTTATGTTGGAGCCACACCAGCCCTATAGCTTCTGCACAGCAAGGCCAGTCTACCAATATCTATGGTCGAAGTACTGCGCATGCGGGTCGGCGGCAAAGAGATACGCCAACACGCGCGCGCCGCCTGTGGCGAAGGCGTACAGACGTTCGATTCGCTTATCGATGTATGCTCCGCCGAACACCGTGACGAATTCTCTGCAGTTTAATTACCCCTAGAACCGGATTGCATGCTTTATCCAGATTAAAACCATTATCTCTATTTATTAAATTGTTAGCCAATTTAATCTCTATGGCTTACAAGAAGACAGAATTCCGAAAGGTGGAGGTGGTTTTAAAATCTTCACATCAGTGTAGTTCATGGAATGTCCCGCATCAGTACAATGTTCGGCCATAGTTGACTTGTCTGCCTGTGATAAGCGTGCGTATCTGCGATGTTCCACACATCTCTCATGAACGGTGTGTGTTGTTTGACCCATGTATGACTTCTCACAATTTTCGGGAGCAATCTGATATACATCCCCATTACGAAGCAATAAATCGTCTTTTACAGAACCGGGTAAATAGGCAATCTTCGTGGGAGGCCGGGAGATGACACTTCACAGACAATAGGTGTCCTTAAAACCTTATTGCATAGGGCGCACTATACAGGGTGAAAAGTATTTAAACCGACAAACTCTGGGAGGTTATAGGGGACATCAAAACAATTATTTTCTCCTAATGTCATATTTTCGTGTGAGGAGTATTTAAACCGGTAGAGGAAGATTTGTCTGGCGGCAAATTATTTAAACCAACAAACACTTTTCCATTTCTTTATGACCAAGAGACAACACATTAACACAACCCAATTTCTATTACAGTAGATTTTCAGAAATGCCTCCATTGACACGTAAACAAAGGTTACACCATCGGATCATGCTCTGTCTGACACGGGCAAAAACCCCAGGATTATTCTGTATTGTTTCTGTTGCTGCTACTATCCGGGCAACCAGATCCTCTTCTGGTGCAACAGGAGTTGCGTAAACAAGGTTGCGCATCTCTTCCCATACACAAAAGTCCAGAGCGGACATATCTGGGGATCGACCAGGCCATGGTACAGGACCACCTCTGCCAAACCACGTTTCTGGGAACTGTCGGTCCAGGAATCGACGCACACGTAGATTGAAATGTGCCGGCGTCCCGTCATATTGGAATCACATGCGTTGTCTTGTAGGGAGCGGGACGTCGTCCAGCAATTCTGGAAATGCTCTGGCGAGAAAATTGTGATAGTGCCTGACATTTAATGGCCCAGGTAGCAGATACGGCCCAATTAAACAGTCCCCAACAACACCGACCCACACATCAACGAAGAACCGCACTTGATGAGCGCTAGTAACTGTGGCATGTGGGTTATCCTCACTCCAAACATGCGAATTGTGCAAGTTGAAGACTCCATCACGCCCGAACGTTGCTTCATCGGTAAACAACACAGAGGGTGGAATTGTAGGATGCATTTCACACTGTTCCGGGTACCACTGGGTGGATAATCAACTGGTTCCAGGTTGTGAACACGTTATAAGTGAAATGGACGTAACAATTGCTCTCGAAGGGCTGTTCTTACATTCGTCTGATTCGCTCCCATGTTACGTGGAATTGCTGATTGAAGGATCCCGCTCCACATGCTGCAAGACATCTTCCTCAAATTGCAGCGTTCCGGCGATTAGGATATTGTTGTTGATAAACCCGCTGTGCAGCTCGTCCGTTGTGATGCGTTACGTAGTACGTAATACGGCCTCCACCGGTTTAAATAATTCTCACAGGAAAAAATGACATTAGGGAAAAATATTTGTTTTGATGTGCCCTACAACCTCCCAGAGTTTGTCGGTTTAAATATTTCCACTCTGTATATCCGATAAAGATAATTTGCAAGAAGAGGTCACATACCTCAGGAACATTTTTAAAACGAATGGACTACCTCCGCAACAAATTCGTAGGGCATTGAATGCAAAACCTTGAATGCAGGTACGTGATGGGGAACAAGACAGTAATTCCTTCAGATCAAGTGCGCTTTTGCCCTATGTGGATGCTATTTCCTCGAAGATAGGCCGTATTCTCAATAAGCATGGTGTACAGAACGATTTATTGCTTCGTAAGGCGGGTGTGTATGAGATTCCTTGCGGAAATTTTGAGAAGTAATACGTAGATGAAACAACACGCAGCGTTCATAAGAGATATCTGGAACATCGCAGATACACACGTTTATCACAGCCAGACAAGTCAGTTGGGGCCGAACATTGTATTGATACAGGGCATTCCATCAACTACAGCGATGTGAAGGTTCTAAAATCCACCTCTTGCTTTCGGAATTCTGTCACCAAGTAAGCTGTAGAGAATAGATTAGCTAATAACACAGGCCAACGATGGAAAAACTTTTTTTGCTGAAAATACCTTATTCTTATGTTTTTTAGGGTGGGAAATCCAAATATGATACTTAAAAAAACTGTATCACCCACCATTTCTTCACATTTTTACAGTTAAATTTACTAAATTAAGCGATATTTTAAAGAATTTAACAGCTGTTATATAGTTAAAATAATTTAAAAAGGAGGTGTAATGAATATAGATGACGTTGGTAGCACTGATGAAAAACATTTCCTAGCAAAAGAATGTCGATACTATTTTTGTGTTAACAGATGGTGTTTTGTTTATTGTCAACCTAACCTCACTTTCCCGTTTCCTCTAAATGCGCTCAGTAAAATTTCTAATCATGGTTGTAAGAACTCTACTGACAGTGTTTGTTATATTTGCGATGAATTTGTGGTTAAAACTCACCAAAGAAACATTACAGACTTTGTGAAAAAGATTTATCTATCATACATTTGATCTAAACTTGGTGGGCCGGCCGGTATGGCCGTGCGGTTCTAGGCGCTTCAGTCTGGAACCGCGTGACCGCTACGGTCGCGGGTTCGAATCCTGCTTCGGGCATGGATGTGTGTGATGTCCTTAGGTTAGTTAGGTTTAAGTAGTTCTACGTTCTAGGGGACTGATGACCACAGATGTTAAGTCCCATAGTGCTCAGAGCCATTTGAACCATTTTTTTAAACTACGTGATCAAGATAAATCTTGCTCCAAGAAATCATTCCGATGATTGCTACTTTTGCAGTGTTGATATTACTGGTCATAATTCGAAAAACAAGAAGGTCATAAGCTATCCTCACCTTCCGTCCGCCATCCGACCAGTAGGACATGGTGTAGATATGCCGGTTCCTGAACCACCAGATGATTTAAATGCTATTAGTACAGAAGTATTTTCTGATGTACGATCTGATTTAGATGAACCAGATATGAAGAATTTCATTGTAATAGAGAAAGTCTAGAGTCCAAATTCTTTACTCAGACCGAGCTTAACGATTTGGTTGGGGAACTGGGCTTAACGAAAGAAAAAATTGAATTGCTTGGCTCTAAATTGAAAGAAAAGAACTCATTGGCAGTTGGAACCAGCATATTCATGTATAGAAATAAGTGAAGCAATTTACCAAGTTTTTTCAACAAGAAGGTGATTTAGTGTACTGCTCAGACATTCCCGGTCTGATGAATGAGTTTCGTATTGAGTACAAAAAGGAAGACTGGAGGCTGTTTATTGATTCATCCAAAACTAAAGGCTTTTTTATTATATAATGGTAACATGTATGCATCTATACCTGTTGGACATTCTGTACACATGGAAGAAAACTATGAAAACCTAGAAATAATGCTAAATAAAATTGGCTATTCTACTCATGGTTCGATAATATGTGGCGATCTAAAAGTAACTTGCATGCTCCTTGGTCAGCAAGGTGGATTTATCAAATTTCCATGTTTCTTTTGTGAAGGGGACAGTAGGGCTAGAGATCAGTACTGGTGCAGAAACAACTGGCCGGTCAGTGAGTCTTTAAAGGCTGGTGAGAAGAACATTCTACGCAAAAACCTTGTAGATCCAAAAAACGTACTCCTACCACCTCTACATATAAATTTAGGCCTGATGAAACAGTTTGTAAAGGCTTTGCCTAAAGATGGACCATGTTTTAAGTATCTCTGCCAAAAGTTTCCACACCTTTCAGAAGCTAAACTAAAAGAAGCCGTCTTTGTCGGACCTGACATTAAAAAATATATGTTTCACGTTAACTTTGAATCTACAATGACCTTAAATAAGAAAGAAGCATGGCTATCATTCAAGCAAGTCGTTACAATTTCTTAGGATGTGTTTCTATTATAGCTACAGTGTTAAAGAAGTTTAAAACTTTAGGATGTTTAATGAGGCTGGAAGTTCACTTTTTGAACAGTCACTTTGATTACTTCCTGGAGAATACGGGAGATGTTAGTGAGGTGCAAGGAGAGCGTTTTCACCAGGACATTAAAGTGATGGAAAAACGCTACTAAGGCCGCTGGAACACCAATACGATGGGGGACTACTGTTGGTCACTTCACCGAGAAGTTCAGGAAGCGATTCATCGTAGAATAAGCTACACAAGAAGCTTCGAAGAAAAAAGAGAAAGAAAATACGAACCAATTACAGCTGAAAAGTGAAACCTCTATTAACACATATCATTTTTTTAAGTAGCTTACTGTAAATACAAACCATGCTTATGTTGTAACAAAGCGTTTCATTAATTGCCCTGTTTACCGTACAGCATAGGATTTTTATACAATATATTAAAAAGAATATTGCTTGAAAACGATGGGTGATACAAAGAAACTAAGCCTAGATTAGAATTCAGGTCATAAAAATGTATAAAAATGAACTATCAAAGTAAAAAAAGTCTATCAAAAATTTTTTTCATTGGCCTGTGTAATTTAATAAATAGAGATAATGGTTTTCTACATCTACATCTACATGGATACTCTGCAAATCACATTCAAGTGCCTGGCAGAGGGTTCATCGAACCACCTTCACATTTTTCTATTATACCAATCTCGTATAGCGCGCGGAAAGAATGAACACCTATATCTTTCCGTACGAGCTCTGATTTCCCTTATTTTATTATGGTGGTCGTTCCTCCCTATCTAGGTCGGTGCCAACAAAATATTTTCGCATTCGGAGGAGAAAGTTGGTGATTGGAATTTCGTGAGAATATTCCGTCGCAACTAAAAATGCCTTTCTTGTAATGATTTCCAGCCCAAATCCTGTATCATTCCTGTGACATTCTCTCCTATATTTCGCGGTAGTACAAAACGTGATGCTTTTCTTTGAACTTTTTCGAGGTACTCCGTCAGTCCTATCTAGTAAGGATCGCACACTGCGCAGCAGTATTCTAAAAGAGGACGGTCAAGCGTAGTGTATGCAGTCTCCTTAGTAGGTCTGTTACATTTTCTAAGTGTCCTGCCAATAAAACGCAGTCTTTGGTTAGCCTTCCCCACAACATATTCTGTGTGTTCCTCCCAATTTAAGTTGTTCGTAATTGTAATACCTAGGTATTTAGTTGAATTTGCGGCATTTAGATTAGACTGATTTAAAGTGTAACCGAAGTTTAACGAGTTCATTTTAGCACTCATGTGGATGACCTCACACTTTTCGTTATTTAGGGTCAACTGCCACTTTTCGCACGATGTAGATATCTTTTCTAAATCTATTTGCAGTTTGTTTTGATCTTCTGGTGACTTTATTGGTCGATAAACGACAGTGTCATCTGCAAACAACCGAAGGCGGCTGCTCAGACTGTTTCCAAAATCGTTGTTATAGATAAGGAACAGCAAAGGGCCTATAACACTACCTTTGGGAACGCCAGAAATCACTTCTGTTGTACTCGATGACTTTCCGTCAATTATACGAACTTTGATCTCTCTGACAGGAAATCACAAATTCAGGCACATAACTGAGACGATATTCCATAAGCACGCAATTTCACTACGAGCCGCTTGTTTGGTACAGTGTCAAAAGCCTTCCGCAAATCCAGAATTACGGAATCGATCTGAAATCCCTTGTCAATAGCACTCAGCATTTCATGTGAACAAAGAGCTAGTTATGTTTCACAGGAACGACGTTTTCCAAACCCAAACCAAAGGTTTTAATTTGGACAAAGCATGCAATGATGCTCTTGGGATAATTAAACTGCAGAGAATTCGTCACGGTGTTCTGCAGAGCATACATCGATAAGCAAATCGAACGTCTGTACGCCTTCGCCACAGGCGGCGCTTGTGTAAACGTATCTCTTTCCCCCGACCAGCGTATGAGGCCTGCATACGCAGTACCGCCCCAGTGGATCAAATGAGGCCATGCTTGCCACCTTGTCAATCTTGCGACTCACTCTGAGGATGGCAGGACGATACGCGGCCGAAATATTAATAGAAGAAATTTTATTTGCGCGGCTGCGTGCCCTTAATTTAATGGACTATCTAATAATAAATCGGTACTTAAACGTACAGCTCTAAGCCCGGCAATGTATTTATAACGAGCAGCCGATATTTGTATAGGCAGGTACGTCGACAGTTTCTCCGCCGATATATACAGTGTGTTAACTGTAAGACGGATGAGCTGTGAGGGGGGTGCGGGGACAGGAGGAAGCAAGCATTGGCTGGCGAGGGGAGGGGAGGGGAGCCGGGGGGGGGGGGGGACAAGGCACGCCTACCAGTTGCAGTGCTGGCTAGAGATGGGGGATGCGCTCTTGAACTAATTCATAGAGTTGAATCTTTCAAAGGAGTGAACAATCAGTGATTCAGAAAAAAAGAATGGTAGCTCCAAACGTTTCCCATGGCAGAGAGAGAGAGAGAGAGAGAGAGAGAGAGACGGAGCATATCAGCAGCGCCTCTGCTGGTCACAGCACAGTGCACGCCACACAACACAGCCAGCGCCGGCCTCTGCCCTGCTTCTACCTTGGCTGCCTGCATTGTGCAGTGCCGCATTGGATTTTGTGTTTCACATATGCCGTGCCGTCTCTGTGCGTCGTCTGCCGCGTGCAGTGTCTGGCACAGCTTAACTTCGCATCGCACTCTGTCGGCGATCGTTTCAGTCGCACGTCCTGCCCTCTGGGCAGTTGATGCGAGCAACAGGACAGAGAGCCAACTAGCGGATAACATAGGAACTACTTGCAACAACCTGCTCGCAAGGGAACGGACGATTTCTCTCAGAGCGGGTGAGTCGGAGCGGGTGAGTCCACCGCTCCCCCCACCCTCGGAACTCGCCCACTCAATGCTCACCCCACCGTTCTCGACTCTAGCCAGAGCGTTGAGCAAAGCGACTCAGGTGTCACTCTGGTCTCTGCGGTCTCAGCTCACGCAGTAATACAGCTCGCGGCTCGACCTGCTCGACTCAGTATGGACACTCGAATTTACGCTTTAATTACGAGCGAACCGATAAACGTACCGCAAAATGTGATACACCAATATTTTCCTTGTTTTATTCTGCGTAAGGCTATATGCAGCACTTTCGTTTTACAGTCAAATTTATATTTTTTTTTCTTATTGTGGTTCGGATTTTGCGATTTTAGGCGTCTTCGGAAGGAAACGTTCACTTTAAAAATATATGGCTTGCGATGTATTTGTATGAGGTTAATGAAATTTTAATACATTATAGCCAAATATATTGTTAATGTAAATCTCAAGTTACAACATTTTCCGATCACCCAAAAAACCACAATAGTGCAAAATAAATCAATAATCAAAAACTTTGTCATATCGTGGAAATTTCAATAAACAATACAAAATTCTTACTCATTATCTGTGTTACTTCAAAATAGGATCAAATAAGATCAAAATACAGGTATAGTACTGGAATAAACCAAGTTTAAAGGGCAATGTACCTTCCATTTATTTTCTATTATAAATGAGTGGTGAGTCATGAAAAAGAGCTAATTCATTTCAGGGAGTGAACAGTTCTGATCCGATCTCTGAAAAGAACAGTTTTGCCCATCTCTAGTCCTGGCACTACAAGTTGCGTGTCATGCTTACACAAAAGCAGACTAAAGGCTTGGAAGTAAAACTCGCTTTAAATGTTGTTCGTAAACGAAACTGAAATCGTCATGTACATTAAAATCTATACATATAAAAATGAATGTATGTATGTTTGTCTACTATGCGCTCACAAACCATTCATCCGATTGCAATGAAATTTTGGTGAGTTGTTCTCCGAACGCCCGCAAAGAGTAATGGACAATGTTTCAACAGTTTAGTCAATGTAACATGTGTAGCGCAATTGATTAGGTAAAAGCTTGTCATGCATCAGATCTGGGTTCTAGACCCACTGCTCGCAATTTTGTTTTTAATTTTATTTCATTCCCCACAATGTTAAACTATTAATTATAAAATTTAAATATACTTAAACAGGTCATATAGTATAACGTAACTGTCAATCTCTATATATAAAAATGAATGTATATATGTCTGCCCTCTATGCATTCCCAAACCATTCATCCAATTGTGATGAAATTTTGGTGATTTGTTCTCCGTACACCCACGAAGGTTCCTAGCCGAAAAAAACGAAGATTCGTAAATGGGGTGAGGCAATTTTTTCTGCTCCCTTTCCCTTTCGCAGCATTCAATCACACGCAATATAATTTTGCGAGCATCTCTACGTAATACTGGTTTCCTTCTAACCGTAGGCCTACCGGTAGGGGTTGTTGGCGACTCCCGAGATGGGCCAGCAACTGCCTCTTCACTCATTTTGATGATGTTTAGCACAACTGCATAATAAAAACACGCAGGACAGTACAGCGCAAAACAATAACGAAGCAGACGACAGTGGCTACGGCTGCCTTGTACAACGTAATGTTGGCAGCAGTCGAAACTGCGTGCCTACCGAAGCCTCCCGACGTTTACCGACTTCTACCGATTCAGGACTAGGGAGAGGTCTGCCATCTAAAAGTTTACACACTGTAGATACATCGGTACATTTTCTCGTACATCGACAGCCGATAATGATATTATTTTAAATATTGATATATCGGATCCCCGATATTTTTAAAAAATATACAGTCCTGCGCAGAACCATTATAAGTGCACACTCCATTTACAAAACAAAGGCGCCCCATTGGCTCGTCAGATACATGAAACAGCGTAAATAGAAGATCCATAGCTTCAACAGTGACCTGGAGTGGGGGAGAGCTCGTCCGTGGAGCCGTCACAGCTACATCAGGAAAGTCAGTCTCTCTCTCTCTCTCTCTCTCTCTCTCTCTCTGTGTGTGTGTGTGTGTGTGTGTGTGTGTATGATAGGTATCGCCTTGCAGCAGAGTGCTTAACCCGCGGCACTGACCCACAATCGGAGGAACAACACAATGGCAGGCGCTGCCTCGCGAATAACGGAACACCGCCTTCTGGGAAGCGGCGCGCCAGCCTTTGCACACAACCCGCCGAGCGGCCGCTGGATTCGCAAGGCGGCGGCTGTGGCGTCATCAAAGGGACGCCGAAACCGCCAAGGTTCTCTGACTCACGACAGAAGTCTAAGCGAGTCTGCCGAACAGTCCCCTAGCACGAGTGCGGCAGGCCCAAACGGTAGACCACACATCGCGAGAAAAAATAAACTTGATGAAAAAACTGTTTATTACATAAGATATGTGGATTACAGTCGACTCCTATTTGATGGCACAAAAGATGAACTTGATGAACTTCTGACACTGCTGTTTTGTCGAAAATTGACATTCTGAGTCCGTGGCTGTGTACAAGATATAGGGTTGACTCTTACACAGAAGGTAACAGCAACCACTCACTTTTCGCAATGCTATTTATTCGTTTAAGCAGCGCCGTTACCTGTTTCGAACCGACAGGTTCATCTTCAGACCGCTAGTTCACGTTAAGATACCTTTTACATTAGCTTTCACTTTCTGTTTTCTGAACTGATGAAATTTCCTTCGGGTCGTGATGCCCTACAACCAAAACAAGATATGAGACATTGTCTTTCTAACTTTAACTGTGCCTCACAACGATTTTAAGTGATGTAAACAAATTATTAATGATTGGTTTAAACAATTTATTTATAATTTTAAGTGATGTAAAGCAATTATATTAATAATTTCTTCTTCTTCTTTCGATTTCGGCCATCTTTGGACCACGTTCAACAATTCACTTGCCCGGCTTTTTGATCTTTTTTTCTCTCTTCCCAATATTTCCTCATCATTTTCGAGTGGTTCCTCCTCCGCTCTTCCGACCATTTCCTGTTATTATTCTTTAGTTTCGTTTCTTCTGGAAAACACTTAATTTCGTTCACTATTTGTCTAAACTTTTCCCTGTCCCTGATTGACTCACGGGTGACATTAAAATAGGCCAAATCCTTTTTCACCATCTGTATCCATTTATTGTTGGTTTTTTCGTTCCTGTTACTATGTTCAAACACTTTTCTTGTTAGTCTGTTCCATCCTCGACAGGTGACCATAAAACGTTAGTCTGCGTTTAGCATTGCCTCACTCACTTTCTCAATAGTTTTGTATATTTCCTTATTACTCTTTAGCTTGTACTCTTCCCCAATCTTTCTCGGTCCTAATATTTTTCTCAAAATTTTCCTTTCTTTCTTTTCCATGTTTTCTATTTCCCCCTTTTTGTTAAGAGTTAGGCACTCCGATGCATACAGGCATTCTGGTCTAATGACAGTTTTATAATGTCTTAATTTAGCTTGAATCGAAATGTTTTTTTTGTTATATATGTCTTTGGTTTTTTGAAAAGCAAATTCCATTTTCCTTGCTCTCGCCTGGTTTGCACTCTTGTCTAAACCATTCACTTGAATTATTTCACCTAAATACTTAAATTTTTCTACTCTCTTAATATTGCCGTATTTAGTAATAAGATTTTTCTTGTTATTTCTATGATTAGACATATACACGGTTTTTTCAAATGAAATCTGCAGTCCAGCTCTGGCCGAAACTTCTTGTAGTTTCTCCAAGTAGTTCTGAGCTATTTCTTCGTTTTCTGTAATTATTGCCAGATCGTCTGCAAAAGCTAAACAGTCCACTTCCATTTTTTCTTTTTTTGTTCCAATTCTGATGTCATTCTTGGTGCCTTTGAGTTCTTCTTTCCATATTCTCAATATCTTTTCCAGTACGCAGTTGAAGAGGATTGGGGATAAACCATCACCTTGTCTAACACCTGTTTTAATTTCGAACTTCCTTGAAATTTCACCCATAAATTTAACTTTGGCCTTACTGTTTGTTAGCGTCTGTTTGATAATTTGAATTGTTTTCTTATCGACCCCAAATTCTTCCAATACTTTCAGTAATGTTTCTCTATCTACCGAGTCGTATGCTTTTCTGAAATCTACAAATACTATTGCAAATCTCTGGCCTCTTGAGATTCTGTAACGAATTAGTGTTTTCAGGTTAAATATTTGTTCAACACAGGATCTACCTTGTCTAAAACCTGCTTGATATTCACCTATTTTTTTATCCAGAACTGGCTCCACGATTTGAAGTAATTTCCTTGACAAAATTTTGTATCCTACTGGTAGTAGCGAGATCCCTCTATAATTATTAACATTCATCTTATCCCCCTTTTTGTGTAATGGGTGTATCAGGGCACACTGCCAGTCTTCAGGAATTCTTTCTTCGTTCCAGATCTTCTTAAACATATGTTCCAAAACTTGTGGGAGGTTGGTATCCATTATTTTTAGGATTTCTGGTACTATTAATAATTTGTTTAAACCAATTATTAATAATTTGTTTATATCACTTAAACTCGTTGTGAGTGATGTAAACACATTATTAATAATTTGTTTACATTACTTAAAATCGTTGTGAGGTACAATTTAAGTTAAAAAGACGATGTCTCACATCTTGTTTTGGTCGTAGGACACCACCACCCCAAGGAAATTGCATCAGTTGAGAAAATAAAAAGTGAAGGCTAATGCAAAATGTATCTTACCGTGAACAAGCCGTCTGAAAATGAAGTTTTTAGTTCAAAAACGGTAACGGCGCTATTCAGATAAATAAATAACATTGCAGAAAGTGGCTGGTTGCTGTTATTTTCTATGTAATGGTCAACCTATAATTCTCGTATTGTTCAATTGCATCCACAGTAAAATAAAGTTGACAATTGGACATGAAACGTACTATTCCACAAATTTCTTAGACCTCGCAGTTGTTAATGAACAGAAAGAACACAATTTTTCCATTTACAGAGAACCAACTTACAACGATATCACAATCACACACAAAAGTGTGCTGCATTCAGATCTAAGCTGATCAGGGCACAAACATAACCTTTAAAACCCAAAGCACTAACACAAGAAACTGATACCATCAAAACAATTGCAAGTAATAATGGATGTTCTCGAAAATCAATTGACAGACTGACAAAGAAAATACAGGCCAACATCAGCAATAGAAGCACTACAGGAATAACAACTGCGCATATATTCGCAAGCATTCCCTATTTTGGGCACAGCATCACAAAGAATTGCTAATTTATTTAGAAACACCAATCTTAAAATTCAGTAGTTAGTGCTTTCCGTAGTTTGAATCTTTTATTTAACTGGCAGTAGTGGCGCTCGCTGTATTGCAGTAGTTCGAGTAACCAAGATTGTTGTGAGGTAAGCGATTTGTGAAACGCATAGGTTAATGTTAGTCAGGGCCATTCCTTTGTAAGGATTTCTGAAAGTCAGATTGCGTTGCGCTAAAAAATATTGTGTGTCAGTTTAAGCACAGTCTTGTATAAATGTTCAAAAGGGGACGTTTCAAAATTTATTTCTCCACAAACAACAAACTTGGACACCATTTACCTCACACAATAAACAAAAAGTCCAGTAACAGAATCAAGTGGAGTGTATAAATTACAGGGTAACAGCTGCCCTGCGTTTTACATAGGCAAAACACGAACTTCCCATACACCTTAGAAAGAACACACTGGTGCCTTTAGTCTTAACCACTTTCACAAATCTACAATAGCTAATCACCTGTACCTTATTAGACACAGATTAAGTGACATCCGTAATATCTTAACTGTACACCATACAGGAAACTATGGTAAAACACTTGATCCACTAGACCAATTAAGAATTGTTGTTGTTGAGGTCTTCAGTCCTGAGACTGGTTTGATGCAGCTCTCCATGCTACTCTATCCTGTGCAAGCTTCTTCATCTCCCAGTACCTACTGCAACCTACATCCTTCTGAATCTGCTTAGTGTATTGATCTCTTGGTCTCCCTCTACGATTTTTACCCTCCACGCTGCCCTCCAATGCTAAATTTGTGATCCCTCGATGCCTCAAAACATGTCCTACCAACCGATCCCTTCTTCTAGTCAAGTTGTGCCACAAACTTCTCTTCTCCCCAATCCTATTCAATACCTCCTCATTAGTTACGTGATCTACCCACCTTATCTTCAGCCTACTTCTGTAGCACCACATTTCGAAAGCTTCTATTCTCTTCTTGTCCAAACTAGTTATCGTCCATGTCTCACTTCCATACGTGGCTACACTCCATACAAATACTTTCAGAAACGACTTCCTGACACTTAAATCTATATTCGATGTTAACAAATTTCTCTTCTTGAGAAACGCTTTCCTTGCCATTGCCAGTCTACATTTTATATCCTTTCTACTTCGACCATCATCAGTTATTTTACTCCCTAAATAGCAAAACTCCTTTACTACTTTAAGTGTCTCATTTCCTAATCTAATTCCCTCAGCATCACCCGACTTAATTTGACTACATTCCATTATCCTCGTTTTGCTTTTGTTGATGTTCATCTTATATCCTCTTTTCAAGACACTGTCCATTCCGTTCAACTGCTCTTCCAAGTCCTTTGCTGTCTCTGACAGAATTACAATGTCATCAGCGAACCTCAAAGTTTTTACTTCTTCTCCATGAATTTTAATACCTACTCCGAATTTTTCTTTTGTTTCCTTTACTGCTTGCTCAATATACAGATTGAATAACATCGGGGAGAGGCTACAACCCTGTCTCACTCCCTTCCCAACCACTGCTTCCCTTTCATGCCCCTCGACTCTTATAACTGCCATCTGGTTTCTGTACAAATTGTAAATAGCCTTTCGCTCCCTGTATTTTACCCCTGCCACCTTCAGAATTTGAAAGAGAGTATTCCAGTCAACATTGTCAAAAGCTTTCTCTAAGTCTACAAATGCTAGAAACGTAGGTTTGCCTTTTCTTAATCTTTCTTCCAAGATAAGTCGTAAGGTCAGTATTGCCTCACGTGTTCCAACATTTCTACGGAATCCAAACTGATCTTCCCCGAGGTCGGCTTCTACCAGTTTTTCCATTCGTCTGTAAAGAATTCGCGTTAGTATTTTGCAGCTGTGACTTATTAAACTGATAGTTCGGTAACTTTCACATCTGTCAACACCTGCTTTCTTTGGGATTGGAATTATTATATTCTTCTTAAAGTCTGAGGGTATTTCGCCTGTCTCATACATCGTGCTCACCAGATGGTAGAGTTTTGTCATGACTGGCTCTCCTGAGGCCATCAGTAGTTCTAATGGAATGTTGTCTACTCCCGGGGCCTTGTTTTGACTCAGGTCTTTCAGTGCTCTGTCAAACTCTTCACGCAGTATCTTATCTCCCATTTCATCTTCATCTACATCCTCTTCCATTTCCATAATATTGTCCTCAAGTACATCGCCCTTGTATAAACCCTCTATATACTCCTTCCACCTTTCTGCTTTCCCTTCTTTGCTTAGAACTGGGTTGCCATCTGAGCTCTTGATATTCATACAAGTGGTTCTCTTCTCTCCAAAGGTCTCTTTAATTTTCCTGTAGGCAGTATCTATCTTACCCCTAGTGAGACAAGCCTCTACATCCTTACATTTGTCCTCTAGCCATCCCTGCTTAGCCATTTTGCACTTCCTGTCGATTTCATTTTTGAGACGTTTGTATTCCTTTTTGCCTGCTTCATTTACTGCATTTTTATATTTTCTCCTTTCATCAATTAAATTCAATATTTCTTCTGTTACCCAAGGATTTCTATTAGCCCGCGTCTTTTTACCTACTTGATCGTCTGCTGCCTTCACCACTTCATCCCTCAGAGCTACCCATTCTTCTTCTACTGTATTTCTTTCCCCCATTCCTGTCAATTGTTCCCTAATGCTCTCCCTGAAACTCTCTACAACCTCTGGTTCTTTCAGTTTATCCAGGTCCCATCTCCTTAAATTCCCACCTTTTTGCAGTTTCTTCAGTTTCAATCTGCAGTTCATAACCAATAGATTGTGGTCAGAATCTACATCTGCCCCAGGAAATGTCTTACAATTTAAAACCTGGTTCCTAAATCTCTGTCTTACCATTATATAATCTATCTGAAACCTGTCAGTATCTCCAGGCTTCTTCCATGTATACAGCCTCCTTTCATGATTCTTGAACCAAGTGTTAGCTATGATTAATTTATGCTCTGTGCAAAATTCTACAAGGCGGCTTCCTCTTTCATTCCTTCCCCCCAATCCATATTCACCTACTATGTTTCCTTCTCTCCCTTTTCCTACTGACGAATTCCAGTCACCCATGACTATTAAATTTTCGCCTCCCTTCACTACCTGAATAATTTCTTTTATCTCGTCATACATTTCATCTATTTCTTCATCATCTGCAGAGCTAGTTGGCATATAAACTTGTACTACTGTAGTAGGCATGGGCTTTGTGTCTATCTTGGCCACAATAATGCGTTCACTATGCTGTTTGTAGTAGCTAACCCGCACTCCTATTTTTTTTATTCATTATTAAACCTACTCCTGCATTACCCCTATTTGATTTTGTATTTATAACCCTGTAATCACCTGACCAAAAGTCTTGTTCCTCCTGCCACCGAACTTCACTAATTCCCACTATATCTAACTTTAACCTATCCATCTCCCTTTTTAAATTTTCTAACCTACCTGCCCGATTAAGTGATCTGACATTCCACGCTCCGATCCGTAGAACGCCAGTTTTCTTTCTCCTGATAACGACGTCCTCTTGAGTAGTCCCCGCCCGGAGATCCGAATGGGGGACTATTTTACCTCCGGAATATTTTACCCAAGAGGACGCCATCATCATTTAATCATACAGTAGAGCTGCATGTCCTCGGGAAAATTGTCCTTTTCCCGAGGACAATTAAGAATAATGTTACATAAAGAGAAACCTTCTGAATTCTTGTTGAATGAACAGAGTTTAGTAGTCACAATTTTTTCAGTATTTCAAAAGTTTTTTCTTTCCGATAGAAACAGGTATTTAATAATGTAACCATTTCATACAATATAGGCCCATCTACGACATTCAAAAATATTTGTATTATTAAGGACATCTGTGTAATTAATAATGTAACATTTTATAAATATTATCTGTTTATTTGTAAAAATGCAGCACCTTCATGGTCGAAATTCTTTGACTTGTTTTTAATTGTGTTCGAAAATAGGCTGTGTCAATATTTTTCTGCAAATGTGCTTTTTAGTAGAAAGTGTGTATTTTTACATAAACATTCTCCAGAATCATACACCTACTACTAGAAATAGTACGTTTTATAAACTTATGTCTCATAACGTGGCATTTTGTAATATAACAATGTTATCTTGACAGGCTCAGAATTAAACGAAATGTTAAGTTGATATAGACTGTCAAAGTAGCCAGGCCTCGAAATGCATCCACCATTTTAATAAAATCTCGATTCGTGGCTGAAGGCAATTGTTCTTTGTTATTACAAAAAAAATGTCTACAGTGTTATGGAGAGATCAATGTGGAAGGAAATCTTGGGTCATAGAGAAGATGCTTCAGTTGACCGATGGAAGAAGGAAGTCCAAAAATGTACAAGAAAATGACAAGAATACAGAAATATAAGTCATTTAGGAACGAAATATATAGGAACTAAAGGCCAACCAAGACGAAATGGCTGCAGGAAAGATGTGAAGAAATCTAAAAAGATATGATTCGCAGGATGACTGATTCAGCATACAGAAAAATCAAAACAAGCTTCGGTGAAACTAAAACGAAGCGAAAATGAGCGTAAGGAGATCAATGAGAGAAGCGTTCTATTACCCTGAAAGTAAAACTTAATCAACCGATCTGAGTAAAAATCCTGAGAGACTTTTGTCTTATGTGAAATCAGTAAGTATTTCGAAATCATCTGTTCATTTACTCAGAAACAATACTGGCACGGAAACGGAAGATAACACAGACAGGCCGAAATACTGAATTCAGCCTTCCGAAATTATTTCATCGTGGGAGATCGTAACACAGTCCCTCCTCTGTCATGGTACAAAGATCGAAATGACAGCTACTGAGATAACTGATCGGGGAACAGAACAGTAACTACACTCACTCAGTAGCAGAAAGGCTTCGGGAAGAGCTGAGATATACCTATAAGATTCTGCAAAGATTATGCGAAACCAATTGCTGCCACTCTACCAACAATCATAGATCGCTGAAGCAACGAAGTGTACGTAGCGACTGGAAAAAAGTGCAACTCGTTCCCATTTTCAAGAGGGGCCGGGACAGGTGCACACAGTCATATACTTATACCACTGCCATCAATCTGTTGTAGAATTATGGAACATGTTTTATACTCAAGAACTATGACTTTTTCAGCAAACGAAAATCTCCTCTATAAAAACCAACACTGATCTTATGCAACTCAACTCGCTCTATTTCTCTTCTCTGAGAAGTTCCTTGACTTCAAGAAAGCATCTGACACCGTCCCGCACTGCCGTGTAGTGAAAAATTACAAGGTTACCGAGTATGGCACCAGATTTGCGAATAGGTACAAGAGTTGCTTGCAAATACAGATCAACTCGTCGCTGTTGACGGAACAAAATCGTAAAGGTAATTTCGGGAGTACCACATGGACGTGTGATAAGACGGTTACTGTTTACAATGTATACGAATCATGTGGTAGAAAGCGTCGGATGCTCATTGAGACTGTTCGCAGGTGATGTGATTGCCTATAACAAAGTAGCAACGCCAGAAGATAGAGTATCAATTTGCAGAATTACCTGTACACAATTGTTGAGTGATGCAGGTTCTGGCAGTTGACCCCATACGTAAATAAAGGTAACTTATTGCGGATACCTAGAAAAAAAACAGTACTGTACAAGTACACTATGGATGACAAAGTGCTGGAAACAATATCTATGGTAAAATATGTAAGAGTGACTATCCTGACGACTTAAAAGCGGACAACGAAATAAAACAAATAGTAGAACTGTGAGTCATAGGAAAAATCTTAAAGAAATGTTACTCATTTAGGAAGGAACTGGATTATAAGGCGCTTTTTTGGGCGATTCTTCAGTATTGTTCAGCACAATGAAATCTTTTCCATGTAACACAGATAGAAGGGACATACACACACACACACACACACACACAGAGAGATAGAGATCCAACGCAGAGCGGTGTGTTCCGTCACTATGCCGGATCGTTCAGCTGGAAGGAGAGCGTTACGCAGATGTTCAACAAACTTCAGCGGCAGACGTTACAAGAGAGGCGCAGTGTATCACGGAGAAGTTTACTGTTCGTATTTCGAGTGAACACTTTGCCGGAAGAGTCGTACATCGTATTACTTCCCCCCATGTATGTCTCGATTAACGACCACGAGGAGAACAGTCGAGAAACTAGAGGCAGTACAGAGACCATTAGCGACTGGAACAGGGTACATGCGATCTTGTTAGTGGTACCAGAAGTACACTCCGCCATACACCATGAGGTGACGTAGACAGATGTAAAAGCAAGGGTGGTAACATTAAGAATGCAATGGAATTTCCACTGTTAAATGCAGAGGAGATAGAGGATAGGTAGACAGAGGACATTCAAGGCCCCTGTGAGTGTGAGAAATTGTGCGATAGAAGACGAAACGGTAATCGATATGTCAGACAGGAATCCAGCATTAGAGTGTAACAATGCTGTAGAAGATAAGGCGGAAAGGATAGGTAACATTCCTTCGGAATGTTTGGGGGAAACAGCAACCAGACTACTGTTTATGATGGTCTGTAAAATTTATGAGGCTGCAGAAATACCAATAAACGTCTGAAAAAATATCGTCCATTCAGTACCTAACACTGATAAGAGCGAGAACTATCGCACAGTCGGCTCAACAGCTCATGCATGCAAGCTAGTGGCAAGAATAATATGTAGAGTGGAAATCAGTAACGAGCTAAGTAATATTTTTTTTTAGTTACACCCAAGAAACCAAGCTACGCACAGTTACCAACAGCCTGAATAGCGGACTAGACGCTATTATAATTTCTAGCAGTGCAAAATAAGGCCCAAATAATACATGAGCGGTATGTGCCCACCTATTGGTGAGCGAAGTGCCACAAAGCTGTGTATTCGTTTGCAATATGTAACTAGGGTGACCAGATGCAATTGTTTAAAAAGGGGGACAAACAGCTTCAAAAAGGATGACAAAGGAAGAAAAAAAGAGGACACATCGAACGGGTCAGCTGCAGATGAGGATACCACCCGTCGGCTTTGGACAAATCAAGTGACTTCCGGGAATTACCGGTAAAACTAGTAGTTAATTGTTACTGAAGGTCAGGCGGTGGGTAACAGAGCAATATAAAAAAATTAAAAACATTGATTTTTGTGATAGCGTGGCGTCAATTGTTCTGTTATGTCAACAACACGGAATTGTTTACAAAGTGAAAAACGTAAGACCATTCATCTCCTTCCATTCGCCGCAGCGCTACCAACATCTAAAATTCAAGCAGCAGCTGACGGCATGTAAACTCCACTTTAACCTTCCGAATACAGATAAACTGAGCGACTATGAAACAATGAAATAAAACCATGACTGTTAATATGCCGAGTGATTTCTTACCTTTATTGGCCACTGAGACGTACGTTCCAGCTCCACATATCTTACATTCCGCTTCACATTCAGTTCTTTCTTCTTGAAAGCCGGATATTTGCAAGAAAGGACATCATAAAATGTACACTTTCGTTTAGGCATAGCCAAATATTTTACGTAACTCACTCGGTTAAAAATTACACTCATAAATCACACGTGCACTACAGGGAGACAAGCCAATACAAAGCGAAGATACGAAACGAAAATTTTAAATAATCGATATTTGCATTCGCTTATAGGTCGGTCAATGATAACATCGAAGATCCTGGTGGCACTCACTAACACCGCCTTCGTGCGTGTTCATCACTAAGGCTGTTCCAATAGTTAAAGTATTTAAGAAAAGAGCAATAGAACGGGACGAATTGTAAATTTAAGTGTACTACGCTCAACTCTGCGAAAAAGCAATCTAAACAATGGGTTACCGAGGGAGAATCTGCACCAAAAGAGGCAAAGGCCATTCCTTCGGCCGGAAAGGTTATGGTTTGGGATTCGCAAGTGATAATCCTCATCGACTATCTGCAAAAGGGTAAAACTATTACAGGTGCATATTATTCATCGTTATTGGACCATTTGAAAACCGAGCTGCAAGAAAAACGCCGGCGATTGGGCAAAAACAAAATTCTTTTCCATCACGAGAATGCACCAGCATACACTTCAGCAGTTGTGGTCGCAAAATTAATGGAAATAGGATTCCAACTCGTTTCACATCCCCCCTGTTCTCTAGGCTTAGCTCCCTCGGACTACTATTTGTTCCCCAATTTGGAGAAATGGCTGGCAGGACAAAGATTTTATTCAAACTAGAAGGTGATTGTAGCAACTAATAGTTATTTTGCAGACTTGGACAATTCCTATTATTCGGACGGGACCAACAAATTAGAACAGCGTTTGACGAAGTGCATAAGTCTAAAAGGAGACTATGTCGAAAAATAAAAAAGGTTTACCCCAAACGCGTAAGTAGTTTTTATTTTTGCCTGGACTTTTCAAACTCCCCTCGTACCTACGAACCTTGTAAAACTTAAGAAGAATGCGATACCTAACAACCAGTTTGTGTCTACTATACTCCAGGCTGATGACTTTTCTATTAAAAAAACACTCGATACACGTATTAACACAACGAAAGTAAATATTTCCAAATGTATTTGGATTCAAGTGAAAAAAAAATTGCACCTGGTATCATCAAAATGAAAACAATGTTTAACGAACTTGAAGACTGAAGTACCTGCGATATTTTCACGAAAGGGAAATAGAGAAATCTGTTTTTCCTTGGCAACAACGTAAAAACAACTTGTCAGCTGAAAAGAAAAAGAATCTGCAACAGATGCTGCCCTGTTTGAAAGAAGCTAATAAAACATTTTTCGAACAGTTAATTCCTTTGTGCTTTCTAAAATTAAAAGGATTAGAAACAATTAATCACGGGATAGTGTATTTGTAAAATGTACGTGTAAAATGTTTATTATTAACAAAACTGATAAATACTTGAGTTTTCTTTCATTGGCACTTACGTCGTTTTTGTCGATAACTGTATGGCATTTAGCACGTTTTGCTTTTTTCAGAATAAAATATTTATCTACACTGACAAAAGGAAGAGAACTTCAAAAAAACTTGCATACATCGTGAAACTTACTGTAAACAATAAATAAAAAATGTGTTTTTTTATTAAAATATTTTTCTCAAAGAAACTGAATAACTCGGAATCAGTCTTCTGACACTTGGCACGCTATTCATTTCCAATCTACATGTCTAAATGAATATAAAAGTGAGGATCTGGTAGATAACGATCAGTTTGTCTTTAGGAGAGATAAAGGCATCAGAGCGCCAGTAGAAGCAAGAGTGAACAAAAATCAAGGAACATTCATACGCTTTGTTAATCTAGAAAAAGCGTTCAACAATTTGGAACGGTGTAAGACGTTTGAAATTCGGGGAAAAATAGGAGTAAGCTACTGGGAAAGACGCATGATGCCTACAAGAAGGACCAAGAGAGAACAACAGTAAGAGTGTAAGACCCAGAACGAAGTGTCAGATTGAAAAGAGTGTAAGACAAGGATGCAGTCTTTCGCCTCTACTGTTCATTCTGCACATCGAAGAAGTAATAACGAATATAACAGAATGATTCAGAACTCGAATTAAAATTCAGGATGAAAGCATATTACTGGTACGGTGCGACATGAGATTACTATCTTAACTGAACAAGAGGAAGAATTACGACACCTGTTGAAACGTATGAGCTGTGTAATGAGCAAAAAATATAGACTGAAAGCAAACCGAAGAGACGATAGGAATGAAGAATACCAGAAATTATACGAGCTAAAACTGAACGTCAAATATGGGGCGACGAAGTGAAGGAATTTTGCTACTTTTGCACCATAACTTGACGTTTGAATATTTGTCTCATCTTTCTTCTAATCAAGTTGTTCAATACATTTCTTTTTTCCCAGTTTAATTCAGTGCCTCCTCGTCAGTTATTCAATTTACCCATTTAATTCTCAACATTCTTAGGTAACACTACATTTGCAATCCCTCTATTAACTTCTTGACTCAGCTGTTTATTTTGAACCCATTTTGACTATTTTTCGACAGTGACTGTCTCAAGAAATATGTAAAGGTTTTTTTAATTTATATTACCACTACCAGTCACAAACTTTGTCAACTATTGTATTACTTATTTATTTAGCGACATGTTTCGAGATAACACCTCATCTTCAGGCCAAATGGCATTACAAAAATAACTTTACAATAAGGCCATACTGATGTTACATAGATTTTTCCTAAATGCTGTGGTCATCCTGTTCATGCTCCGCATTTCTCTTCCGTGCGAAGCCACGCCCCATAGAAACATTTCGAGAAAACACTTCCTAAATTTATATTCGTTGTTAACTTCTCTTTTCCATAAATGTTTTTCTTGCTATTATATTGTGTCCGCATTTCCTATTCTCTTTAATTCGGCCATTCCCTAAATAGCAAAAATCAAATGGCTCTGAGCACTATGGGACTTAACATCTCAGGTCATCAGTCCCCTAGAACTTCGAACTACTTAAAACTAACTAACCTAAGGACATCACACACATCCATGCCCGAGGCAGGATTCGATCCTGCGACCGTAGCGATCGCGCGGTTCCAGACTGAAGCGCCTAGAACCGCTCGGCCACAGAGGACGGCCCCAAATATCTAAACTCATCAACATTAAGTGACTACTATACAGTTCCCCTTAAGCACCTTGCAGAAGTTCAACGAACATTTAAAGAGAAAAGGGCTCTGAGCACTATAGGACTTAACATCTGAGGTCATCAGTCCCCTAGAACTTAGAACTACTTAAACCTAACTAACCTAAGGACTCCCACACACATCCATGCCCGAGGCAGGATTCGAAATTACGAACGTAGCGGTCGCGCAGCTCCATACTGAAGCGCCCAGAACCGCTCGGCCACTTCGGCCGGCGTTTAAAGAGTACGTAGGAACTCTGATGTCGTCTTTTTTTTTTTTTTTTATTCATTGCCAACTCCAAGTCCCGTGTCTCCCCTATTTTGCGATAGTACAAAACAAGCGGTCCCTCGAACTCTTTCGACGTCGTTCGTAAATGCTATTCAGTCAGGATCCCATACTGGGCAGCAGTAATGTAGCAGCAGACCGATGAACGTAGTGTAGGCAGTCTCTTCACTGGATCTGTTGCATCTTCTGTCAATAAAACACAGACTCTGGTTTGCTTCACTCACATAACCACCTGTGTGAACAGACAATGTCGCTGACATTTTCATCTTTTGTGAGAATTATGAAATAATGATGATAAGATCCCATACAGAGCGTAGGGGACGATGCGGGAGATACGCACCGCCGTACTAGGCAAGGTCCTAGCGGAGGTGGTTTGCCATTGCCTTCCTCCGACCGTAATGGGGATGAATGATGATGATGAAGACGACACAACACCCAGTCATCTCGAGGAAGCTGAAAATCCCTGACCCCGCCGGGAATCGAACCCGGGACCCCGTGCTTGGAAAGCGAGAACGCTACCGCGAGCTAGATATTGCGACTAACATTGACGTCAACTCTGTGCAACTCATGGAAATTAGTGCAAGATGGAACTCGAACCTAGATATCCTACTTTATAATACTTTTCAAACAATTATAATACGATTGACGTACTATGTTTTGAATAATAGGAGCCGTGTATAAGTAATAATGACTGGTACTAGAAAATTGAATCGTCGTACTGTAAAGGCAAGCCTTTAATAGTGGTAAAGTGAATAATCTGACTGCAAGAATTTTGAACAGTATAAACTGCCTGAAGAATGAACTTAGACATAAAACCTACGATAATTAGTTTTGCAAAACTGATCCCAGATCCCAGAACTAAAACTGATACGCAACACAGAAAAATGTAATCGTCTCTGAATGACATAGAAAAATCAAAATATGTAGTCCGTACCTCTATTCTGCACAAATCTGAATAACACGTTGCAGTACTGCCCTCTCTTTCGCACCGCTATGGTAAAGTTGCAGATTACTGTATCTACACAGAGATACTCGAGAGCTGCAATGAGTTCTCTGTTAGTTTCAAATCGAAGTATCTTCGTAACACATTTGGTTCGTTTTCTGCTTTTGAGAAAACCATGATCAATTAAAAATTATAATAGAAAGGTAGGTGAAAAATGGCGCTGCAATAATAAAAGTGACTTGAAAGACAAATTACCTTTAAATTTCTCTTTACGTAAATAAAAGATTCAATTACACTTCCTCCTTCTCAGATCAGTTACCTTTCCATAATCATCTTAATGAAACACATCGATAAATTGAGACTTTAGATTCGAAGCATAACACTGTAACTGCTCTCTCACTTTAACACAACCAAGCACTATCTGCTACTGCACCTACGCGCACACCAAAGATGATAACACATGCAGCTTACAACATCGCTGCTCACTCACACGTAATAACTCGAGAGCAAAGATAGGGCACTAGCGTACAATCGATTAGTACTCAAACGATACCTATCACACGTGTCACGAGTGATCGATCATCTTACGCACTTTGCCTGTCTGAGGACGCATCTAGAAGCGATCCAAACTTCCACATGTCATGCTGTAACAACCCTTATGCTCGCACAAATTGCAATTCCGCTTAGGGAAACAAATATTAGATTGGTGCATAAGTTCGTTGCGTTTTTCCATAAACGTAACGAAAACAACAGATACACATAGCAGAGACTTTAGTCATCAACAATGTATTCCCCTTCACTATCTACAACAGTCTGCCAACGCTGGGGTAACTTTTCGATTACGCGACTCTGGTAATCAAGTGGTTTTGGGGCGAAGGACAAGTGTAGCGCATTTTCATCAGGAAAGGGAGTTCTTTGAGGGTTGTTTGACAAGGGGAAAATCTGGGATCCAAAAGCAGGTGAATAACCTGGGTGCAGAATGACTTCGCAACCGAACTACTGCACCGTGTTCTTTGTCAGTCTAGCAGAAGGCGGGCGGGCGTTATGGTGGAATAGCGTCACTTCCCCAGCCTTGTTCGTCGTTGTGCTTGGACTGCGTCTGCGAGACGTCTCACTTGTTGACAATAAATGTCAGCCGTGGTGGTTACACCTCAGAGAAGCAACACGTAGTAGCACACGGTCGCTGTTCCAACAGACGTATAACATTGTCTTTGGTGGATGTCCGCAAGTCTTTGCACAGGTAGTTGGTGCTTTGTTTGGACTCTCCGACTCCCTTTTTTTTTCTTTAAATTAGCATAAAGTAACGACGTAGACTGATGTTGTTCATGAACCAATTTATGATGAGGAAGCAGTGAGCACACTTGGTCACCCACAGATTTTTGTGATTTTGAGTCAGAGTAGTAGTATCCATACACCACATTTTTGACCCTTGCGCGCAATTGGCGCACGAAGGCGCAATCACAGTTCATCAGATTTGCCATTTCTCGAGTACAATGGCATAAATCAATGTGGATTAATGCATTTAAACAATTTTCATTGAATCCAGAACGTGGAGACTCACTGCTGTCGAACCGATCCCCCTTAAAACCAGAAAACCATTTTCTTGAAACTTCCTGGCACATTAAAACTGTGTGTCGGACCGAGACTCGAACTCGGGACCTTTGCCTTTCGCGGGCAAGTGCTCTACCATCTGAGCTACCGAAGCACGACTCACGCCCCGTCCTCACAGCTCTACTTCTGCCAGTTTGGAAAGTAGGAGGCAGAAGTAAAGCTATATATATCAGTTCATGATATCCAGTATTACAGCCACAGACTGCACACAGCACAATCAGTGATCTTCATACAGAGTGCTACGTGGCGTTACCAACATAAAAACCTAAACAGCCTACTTACAATATGAAAGGTTTCCTGATAAAACATGATCAGCAAAGGTCGAATATTTCTTCCTTAAGTTTCAGTTTGTCTCATGGTCATGTGGCGTAAGTGACATAGCTCCGCCTGACTGACCACTATAAACATTTTTACACTGCTTGCAACTGATTTTCTATACACCACTTTCTGCCAAGTGTTGCAATTTCTCTTCACAATTGAATAAAAATTTGATATATTATTAGTATTAAGCACTGATGAGGCAAAACATTATGAGCACCTGCTTAACAGCTTGTTTGTCCGTCTTTGGAACAAATACATTATGATGGTGAGTGTTCATCGGAGGTGAGGGTATCATTTGGAGTGCCCCAGGGAAGTGTGGTAGATCCGCTCTTGTTTTCTATCTACATAAATGATCTTTTGGGTAGGGTGGATAGCAATGTGCGGCTGTTTTCTGATGATGCTGTGGTGTACGGGAAGATGTCGTCTTTGAGTGACTGTAGGAGGATACGAGATGACTTGGACAGGGTTTGTGAATGGTGTAACGAATGGCAGCTAACTCTAAATATAGATAAATGTAAATTAATGCAGATGAATAGGAAAAAGAATCCTGTAATGTTTCAATACTCCATTAGTAGTGCAGCGCTTGACACAGTCACGTCGATTAAATATTTGGGTGTAACATTGCAGAGCGATAAGAAGTGGGACAAGCATGTAATGGCAGTTGTGGGGAAGGCGGATAGTCGTCTTCGGTTCATTGGTAGAATTTTGGGAAGATGTGGTTCATCTGTAAAGGAGACCGCTTATAAAACACTAATACGACCTATTCTTGAGTATTGCTCGAGCGTTTGGGACCCCTATCAGGTCGGATTAAGGGAGGACATAGAAGCAGTTCAGAGGCGGGCTGCTAGATTTGTTACTGGTAGGTTTGATCATCACGCGAGTGTTACGGAAATGCTTCAGGAACTCGGGTGGGAGTCTCTGGAGGAAAGGAGGCGTTCTTTTCGTGAATCGCTACTCAGGAAATTTAGAGAACCAGCATTTGAGGCTGACTGCAGTACAATTTTACTGCAGCCAACTTACATTTCGCGTAAAGACCACAAACATAAGATGAGATTAGGGCTCGTACAGAGGCATATAGGCAGTAATTTTTCCCTCGTTCTGTTTGGGAGTGGAACAGGGAGAGAAGATGCTAGTTGTGGTACGAAGTACCCTCCGCCACGCACCGTATGGTGGATTACGGAGTATGTATGTAGATGTAGATTCTGCGTATCAGGGATCCGAAACTTTGTTAGTAGGTTTGTGAAGGTATGTAGCTCTAGATGTCTACGCACAGGTCATGTAATTCACGTAAACAACTGACCACTGATTTGCGTACGCGGTGATGCGACCCAGATTTACATCAACGAATTGGATCACCGAAACACAACGTAAGTTCAATATAATGTTCCTCAAACCACTGCAGCACGGCTCTGGCTCAGAGACACCGACAATTATACTGCAGAAAGAAGAGGTTGCCTTCGGGGAAGACATCAACCATGAATTGATGCAGGTGGTTCGCAGCTGTGAGGGTGTCTTCGGTTACGACGACAGGTCCCGTGCAAGAGCAGGAGAATGTCTCCCATAGCGTAATGCTATTCCCACCAGCCAGGGACCGTGGCGCGCTGCGCGTTTCGAGCCGCCGTTCACCTCGATGACGGCGTTTGTGGAGGCGACCGTCTACTGACTGGTTTGATGCGGCCCGCCACGAATTCCTTTCCTGTGCTAACCTCTTCATCTCAGAGTGGCACTTGCAACCTACGTCCTCAGTTATTTGCTTGACATATTCCAATCTCTGTCTTCCTCTACAGTTTTTGCCCTCTACAGCTCCCTCTAGTACCATGGAAGTCATTCCCTCATGTCTCAGCAGATGTCCTATCATCCTGTCCCTTCTCCTTATCAGTGTTTCCCACATATTCCTTTCCTCTCCGATTCTGCGTAGAACCTCCTCATTCCTTACCTTATCAGTCCACCTAATTTTCAACATTCGTCTATAGCACCACATCTCAAATGCTTCGATTCTCTTCCGTTCCGGTATTCCCACAGTCCATGTTTCACTATCATACAATGCTGTACTCCAGACGTACATCCTCAGAAATTTCTTCCTCAAATTAAGGCCGGTATTTGATACTAGTAGACTTCTCTTGGCCAGAAATGCCTTTTTTGCCATAGTGAGTCTGCTTTTGATGTCCTTCTTGCTCCGTCCGTCATTGGTTATTTTACTGCCTAGGTAGCAGAATTCCTTAACTTCATTGACTTCGTGACCATCAATCCTGATGTTAAGTTTCTCGCTGTTCTCATTTCTACTACTTCTCATTACCTTCGTCTTTCTCCGATTTACTCTCAAACCATACTGTGTACTCATTAGACTGTTCATTCCGTTTAGCAGATCATTTAATTCTTCTTCACTTTCACTCAGGATAGCAATGTCATCAGCGAATCGTATCATTGATATCCTTTCACCTTGTATATTAATTCCACTGCTGAACCTTTCTTTTATTTCCATCATTGCTTCCTCGATGTACAGATTGAAGAGTAGGGCCGAAAGGCTACAGCGTTTTCTTACACCCTTCTTAATACGAGCACTTCGTTCTTGATCGTCCACACTTATTATTCCCTCTTGCTTGTTGTACATATTGTATATGAGCCGTCTCTCCCTATAGCTTACCCCTACTTTTTTTCAGAATCTCTAACAGCTTGCACCATTTTATATTGTCGAACGCTTTTTCCAGGTCGACAAATCCTATGAAAGTGTCTTGATTTTTCTTTAGCCTTGCTTCCATTATTAGCCGTAACGTCAGAATTGCCTCTCTCGTCCCTTTACTTTTCCTAAAGCCAAACTGATCGTCACCTAGCGCATTCTCAATTTTCTTTTCCATTCTTCTGTATATTATTCTTGTAAGCAGCTTCGATGCATGAGCTGTTAAGCTGATTGTGCGATAATTCTCGCACTTGTCAGCTCTTGCCGTCTTCGGAATTGTGCGGATGATGCTTTTCCGAAAGTCAGATGGTATATCGCCAGACTCATATATTCTACACACCAACGTGAATAGTCGTTTTGTTGCCACTTCCCCCAATGATTTTAGAAATTCTGATGGAATGTTATCTATCCGTTCTGCCTTATTTGACCGGAAGTCCTCCAAAGCTCTTTTAAATTCCGATTCTAATACTGGATCGCCTATCTCTTCTACATCGACTCCTGTTTCTTCTTCTATCACATCAGACAAATCTTCACTCTCATAGAGGCTTTCAATGTATTCTTTCCACCTATCTGCTCTCTCCTCTGCAGTGGAATTCCCGTCGACCTAGCGTAGCAAAAATGTGACTCACCCGCAGAGCAGTCACGTTTCCATGGATGGACCGTCCAATCGAGATGGTCTCGTGCTCACTGTAATCGTAAGTCACGATGTCGCTGGGTGGTCATGTGGTGTGGTGTGCTGCGAAACTCCCATGTTCGACAATGAACGATGAACGGTGTACTTGTTCGTGCACCAGCATTGTGTTCTTCCTGCAGAGATGCCACACATCGCCATCTGTCCTACTTCGCACAGCACATAAGCCTCAGAACTGCACGTTCTATGGTGAGTCGTGGATGTCGAGCCATTTAGCACCTACTGGTAGTTTCACTGTCCTCCTACCTCTTTCCGTAGATGGTCACGACAGTAGCGCGTGAACATTCGACAAGCTTGGCCATTTTCGAAATACTGGTTCAGAGACGGTGCGTAATAACAATCTGCCCTGTGTCAGAGTCGCTTATCTCATTGGATTTCGCCAGTTGCAGCCCATACTTCGGTACGGTGATCCCCCGTCCGTGTCAGCTCCGCATGCACACTTTTGCTTGCGCGTCACGTGCCCGTAACGCAACCGAGCAGCACTCGACGTCGATAGCTCACTGGTCGTGATATTTTGACTTATCAGCGTAAAATACAGGTTTGCAGCTGGGAGTCTTTACTTTTTTTGCAAGGCTGTCTGAAATGTTGCCAATATATGGAATTTTGCGTCAGGCTGTGTAACTACTGCGTGATTGCTTTTGGACAGCGTACAAAAGTGGTGTAATTCCATTCATTTTTTTCGTAGAATATTATCAGTCAGGGCAGAGCTATAGCAATCATTGCTGTAAGCGGTTTGATTGAACGTTTGCAATGCTGTTTGAAATGCTGATGTGGATAATGGAACAAATATGAGACGACGCACCATGTTGACAGATCCTTTGCACAAATCGGAAAATCCCCGAGAATTAGATAACATAAGAAACGTAACAACTTTGTGATTTTTGTATCTTCTATACGAATAATATCTGAGTATTTCACACATTATTTATCTGTGTTTGCGACATTTAGTATTCATCTGTAGATGGCCTGCGAAGCTGAAAGCCGGTTTGTGACGATTTAAAGATAATTTTGGAGAACACTAGGTAGCGTTTTCATTTTTAATATCTTTAATGTTGAATGATGTTCCATCGTATGTCCAAGAAGCAGAAAAAGTATTGTTTACTTAGGGTGCAAGCTTAAGGGAGAAACTGAAGGACCTGAAAATGAAAACATTTTTGAAAAAATGAATGGTTCTCTGCAAATGGAGTCTTCTTGTACATACACTGAAGAGCCAAATAAACCGGAACACCTGCCTAACATCGTGTAAGGACCCCGCGAGCACGCAGAACTGCCATGGCATGGACTCGACTAATGTCTGAAGTACTGCTGTAGAAAACGGACACCACGAATCCTGCAGGACTGTCCATAAATGTGTAACAGTACAAGGGGCTGGAGATCTCTTATGAACAGCACGTTGCAAGGTATCCCAGATATGCTCAATAATGTTTATGTCTCGGGAGGATGGTAGCCAGCGTATGTGTTTCAACTCAGAAGAGTGTTCCTGGAGCCACTCTGCAGCAGTTCGGGACGTGTGGGGTGTCGCATTGTCCTGCTGGAACTGCTCACGTCTATCGGAATGCACAATACACATGAATGGATGCAGACGATCTGACAGGATGCTTACATACGTGTCACCTGTCAGACCGTATCTAGACATATCGCATGTCTCACATCACTTCCACTACACACCATTGCACAGCCTGTCACCTTGAACAGTCCCCTGCTGAAATGCAGGGTCCATGGATTCGTGAGGTTGTATCCATACCCGTACACGCCCAGCCACTCGATACAACATGAAACGAGACTCGTCTGACAAGGCAACACGTTTACGAGGTGCGTTCAAGTTCTAAGGCCTCCGATTTTTTTTCTAATTAACTACTCACCCGAAATCGATGAAACTGGCGTTACTTCTCGACGTAATCGCCCTGCAGAAGTACACATTTTTCACAACGCTGACGCCATGATTCCATGGCAGCGGCGAAGGCTTCTTTAGGAGTCTGTTTTGGCCACTGGAAAATCGCTGAGGCAATAGCAGCACGGCTGGTGAATGTGCGGCCACGGAGGGTGTGCCCGCATCTCGTGGTCGTGCGGTAGCGTTCTCGCTTCCCACGCCCGGGTTCCCGGGTTCGATTCCCGGCGGGGTCAGGGATTTTCTCTGCCTCGTGGTGACTGGGTGTTGTGTGCTGTCCTTAGGTTAGTTAGGTTTAAGTAGTTCTAAGTTCTAGGGGACTGATGACCGTAGCAGTTAAGTCCCATAGTGCTCAGAACCATTTTTGAACGGAGAGTGTCTTTCATTGTTGGAAAAAGCCAAAAGTCACTAGGAGCCAGGTCAGGTGAGTAGGGAGCATGAGGAATCACTTCAAAGTTGTTATCACGAAGAAACTGTTGCGTAACGTTAGCTCGATGTGCGGGTGCGTTGTCTTGGTGAAACAGCAGACGCGCAGCTCTTCCCGGACGTTTTTGTTGCAGTGCAGGAAGGAATTTGTTCTTCAAAACATTTTCGTAGGATGCACCTGTTACCGTAGTGCCATTTGGAACGCAATGGGTAAGGATTACGCCCTCGCTGTCCCAGAACACGGACACCATCATTTTTTCAGCACTGACAGTTACCCGAAATTTTTTTGGTGGCGGTGAATCTGTGTGCTTCCATTGAGCTGATTGGCGCTTTCTTCCTGGATTGAAAAATGGCATCCACGTCTCATCCATTGTCACAACCGACGAAAAGAAAGTCCCATTTGTGCTGTCGTTGCACGTCAACATTGCTCGGCAACAGGCCACACGGGCAGCCGTGTGGTCGTCCGTCAGCATTTGTGGCACCCACCTGGATGACACTTTTCGCATTTTCAGGTCGTCGTGCAGGATTGTGTGCACAGAACCCAAAGAAATGCCAACTTTGGAGGCGATCTGTTCAACAGTCATTCGGCGATCCCCCAAAACAATTCTCTCCACTTTCTCGATCGTGTCGTCAGACCGGCTTGTGCGAGCCCGAGGTTGTTTCGGTTTGTTGTCACACGATGTTCTGCCTTCATTAAACTGTCGCATCCACGAACGCACTTTCGACACATCCATAACTCCATCACCACATGTCTCCTTCAACTGTCGATGAATTTCAATTGGTTTCACACCACGCAAATTCAGAAAACGAATGATTGCACGCTGTTAAAGTAAGGAAAACGTCGCCATTTTAAGTATTTAAAACAGTTCTCATTCTCGCCGCTGGCGGTAAAATTCCATCTGCCATGCGGTGCTGCCATCTCTGGGACATATTGACAATGAACGCGGCCTCATTTTAAAACAATGCGCATGTTTCTATCTCTTTCTAGTCCTGAGAAAAAAAATCGGAGGCCTTAGAACTTGAATGCACCTCGTACAGTCGCCAAGAGTCCAGTGTCGCTGTTGACGGGCCCAGGCGAGGCTTAAAGCTTCGTGTAGTGCAGTCGTCAACAGTACACGAGTGGGCCTTCAGCTCCAACAGCCCATATGCATGATGTTTCGTCGGATGGTTCGCACGCTGACACTTTTTGATGGCCCAGCATTGAAATCTGCAGCAATTTGTGGAAGAGTTGCACTTCTGTCACGTTGAACGATTCTCTTCAGTCGTCGTCGGTCCCGTTCTTGCAGGAGCTTTTGCCGGGCACAGCGATGTCGGAGATCAGGTGTTTTACCGGATTCCCGATATTCGCGGTATACTCGTGAAATGGTCGTACGGGAAAATCCCCACTTCTTCGCTAAGAGATGCTCTGTCCCATCGCTCGTGCGCCGACTATAACACCACGTGCAAACTCACTTCAATCTTGATAAGCTGACACTGTAGCGTCAGTAGCCGATCTAACAACTGCGCTAGACACTTGTTGTGCCAACCGTAGCGCCACTTTCTGCCTGTTTGCATCTTTCTGTATTCGAATACGCATGCCTACACCAGTTTCTTTGGCTCTCCAGTGTAAATAAAACACAATACATACAGTTCCGTACAGCACAAGACCTGACTACACCATTAGAAATAATGCATGAAGCTAAAACAACAAATGGAACACAATATCCTGAATTCTTAGTTACCGAGCCACGGGGTCTGTCGCTTATCGATTTCTGCTCTGGTTCGCCATCATTGCCTCGATAGTGCGGAGTGTTTCCGGTGGTGCCATCGAAGTTCGCTCACGGAAAAGGGAAGGAAGGTGGAACAGCTGTGTGTGATCATGTGGTCTGGCGCGAAGATGAGACGCTCCCTTCGGGCGGTATTCACTTGCCGAAGTGTCTCTCGGCAGTGTGAGTGACTGTCTTAAGAGATACTGGCGTTAGAGAGGACACACCTAATCGATTCTGGGAAGGGTTATGAACCTGGTTCGTACCAACTGCGATCGCATGTTCTAGAGACCAATGTCTGTTAGCAGGAGCATGGTACATTCGCCTAGTTCTGATTGCAGAGGCGATTTGGATTTGTTTTTTGTTGCCCCTACGGAAGCAAAGGACGGCGTCCTTGCATTTCAAGTCAAGGAAATTCGTACTTGTTTCTTGGTTTCTGATAGTCCCTTTTTTTTTGTCATCAGTCTTCTCACTGGTTTGATGCGGCCCGCCACGAATTCCTTTCCTGTGCCAACCTCTTCATCTCAGAGTAGCACTTGCAACCTACGTCCTCAATTATTTGCTTGACGTATTCCAATCTCTGTCTTCCTCTACAGTTTTTGCCCTCTATTTTTGCCCTGCACAGCTACCTCTAGTACCAGGGAAGTCATTCACTCATGTCCTGTGTCCTATCATCCTGTCAGTTCACCTTATAAGTGCCTCTGCCCTGAACCTCCTCATTCCTTACCTTATCAGTACACCTATTTTCAACATTCGTCTGTAGCACCACAAATGCTTCCATCATGTT
Organism: Schistocerca cancellata; assembly: GCF_023864275.1. NCBI lineage: Eukaryota > Metazoa > Arthropoda > Insecta > Orthoptera > Acrididae > Schistocerca > Schistocerca cancellata. The sequence goes on from NC_064637.1 coordinate 16,350,095, forward strand.
CTTTTCCGGTTTTCCGACAGTCCATGTTTCACTGCTACCATACAACGCTGTACTCCAGACGGACAGTCTCAGAAATTTCTTCCTCAAATTAAGGCCGGTATTTGATATCAGTAGACTTCTCTTGGCCAGAAATGCCTTTTTTGCCATAGCGAGTCTGCTTTTGATGTCCTCCTTGCTCCGTCCGTCATTGGTTATTTTACTGCCTAGGTAGCAGAATTCATTAACTTCATCTACTTCGTGGCCATAAATCCTGATGTTAAGTTTCTCGCTGTTCTCATTTCCACTACTTCTCATTACCTTCGTCTTTCTCCGATTTACTCTCAAACCATACTGTGTACTCATTAGACTGCTCATTCCGTTCAGCAGATCATTTAATCCTTCTTCACTTTCACTCAGGATAGCAATGTCATCAGCGAATCGTATCATTAATATCCTTTCACCTTGTATTTCAATTCCACTCCTGAACCTTTCTTTTATTTCCATCATTGCTTCCTCGATGTACAGATTGAAGAGTGGGGGCGAAAGGCTACATCCTTGTCTTACACCCTTTTTAATACGACCACATCGTTTTTGGTTGTCCACTCTGATTATTCCCTCTTTGCTGTAGTACATATTGTGTCTGACCCGTCTCTCCCTATAGTTTACCCGTACTTTCCTCAGAACTTCGAACATCATACATAATTTTACATAGTCGAACTCTTTTTCCAGGTCGACAAATCCTATGAACTTGTCTTGATTTTTCTTTAGTCAGCAATGTCAGAATTGCCTCTCTCGTGCCTTTACCTTTCCTGAAGCCAAGCTGATCGTCATCTAGTACATCCTGTAACATTATGTGATTGTCTTATCATTTTAAATCATTCACTAATCGAGCAGTCGCTCGGCAACAGCTACAGTTAGCAAATAATGTTGCGAGAATGTAAAAGGTGAACGACCTGTGACGTAACTTGTTTATTGTCGAAGCGCCGTCAGAGATGCTGTGAGTTATTGACTTTGAAAACCGCGGCGCGAAAAACAGACAGAAGAAGAACACTTTTACACATTTTTTTTTTTTTTTTTTTTGAGGTACGAGATATTCTCGATGAACAGTTACTCATTCTTCTCTTGTCTCTTGTGTCGGACGCGCATGTCTTGCCGCCGTATTATTATCGTTAAAAATAATATTGTTTTTGTGAAAAGTAAATGTGTAATACTAAAAGTGCCTAGCAGTAGATTTATTGTGCGACGTGTATGTGAAAACGTCAAAGGAATTGTTTTCATTAAGAGAAGTGCCAGTCAAAACGGCATCCAGGTTAAATCCTTCATTGCAGTGTAAGTTCGTCTATTAATTGCCATAAATTCAGAGTTAAATGGAATTGGTGTATGGACTATTCATTTACTATAGAATCTATGTCTCACTTCTTCATGAAATTATTTAATTTTCTATATGTTTCTGCCAAATAGAGAGTTCACAGTCACGAATTCTTTCGTCGAGTTCGGACGGAAGTTGCATGCGGCGAAATATTTTCTCCGCGCCATATTCTACTGATAAATGCATGATAAACTACGGTCCCTTAGGAAATTCATGTTGAGCTATCCAAAATAATTATATTTTGAATAGGCATTTACTCTCCTATGCAATGCAACTTCCGACTGATCAGACAACGAACGGGGACATTTATAACTGTATGTTTATGTATACACATTACGTAAACATACCGTTATAATTGGCGCCCGAACAGGGACCTGAATAAAAAAAAAATATACTCAAAGGAATAATAATTTATATAAGATACGCATTGTGGCAATATTCATAAATAATTGTAGCTAATCTTGTGCTATTTATTTGTTACATGACATCAAACGCCATCCAATAAAATTTCCATTGAGCGAAAGAAACGAGATATTCAGAGAAAACTACGGAAGAGAGATTTTTTTTGGAACAGAATTTGTGCGAAAATCTAGTTGCAACGCCCAAGGCAGTCATCAATAACGTAAGTTAAAATTTCGTTAGCCGTAGCCAAGCTTCCTTAATTTCAGCCGACATTAATCAATTTGTGGCGATCTTTAGTAGTTGCAGTAAAATTTGCTTTGAATTCAGTAGATTGCATTTAGTAGATTAGTAATTTCTTCAAGTATTGTTTAAATTCCATTGTTGTGTATTGCATATCATTTGTTTTTAAATGTCCGCTGCCTGTTCACGGAGCTGACCAGCCTTAGTTTTCATTTATTTTGAACAGTGTGCAGCCATACTTTCTTTACGGTCCAGAATAGTCTCTTGTTCTCGTGACGTGCATCTCCCGACATTCCGATCTTGTGACGTAGCAGTGACAACCGACTCGCAACCGATAAATTACATCTCTGTCGACAGCTGACGGCCGTAGCTCAAACGAAATTCATTGACTTACTGTTTGTAAATAAGTGAGCTATGGCAGACGATAAAATGTCATCACTAGATTCAAATGAACGGAATGAAACGAGTGAAGTGTCGCGTCGCTTACGGTCCCGCACGCTAATTAGTAGGGCTGAGACACCAATCGGAACAACTGTAGAAAATGAAGTGGGAAATCTTACGGACTTTGGTGCCTCACACCATAATGTTACTGGTACTGAACTAGACAATGCCAGCATAGTTTCTGCCACTAGTAGTCGTAGCCATATACCGGTTACAAGGGAGGCAGGTGAAAGCAATTCAGGGGTAGTGACAGACGATGTATTCAAACAGCTACTGAGTCAAATAAGTCAAATGATGCAGGACGGAAATCGCCAATTGAAAGAGGAAAATCGCCAAATGGTGAATTCCATTAAAAATGATTTGAAAGACGAAAATAGACAAATGTTAGCCTCACTTGAAGATAAACTTTCTACAGTAATTGAAGATAAACTTTCTACAGTAAGCGAAGAAATAAAAACTGTTAGAGAAAACGTAGCCAAAGAAGTAGCAAAGCAAGATAAGGATGCTGTTTCTCAAATGCGAAGTGGAATAATTTTCGAACTGAATGACACTTTAGCTACCATGCAAAGCGAGACAGCTGACATCCGAAACGCAACCAAGAATCTTGACTCCACCGTAACCACGGTTAATCACAGATTAGACAGAGTAACTACGCAGGTAGAAAAACTAACTGAGGGAATGTCAAATTTGACTCTGGAAACGGAAACGAAAGTAAAGGAGAGGCTAGATAGTCATGAGAGAGAATTTAGAGAAAAGTATGAGAACTGGATTGCTGGAAAGGACAAATTTGTCGAAGATAAAATTAACAAAGACCTAGTAGAGACTGTGAAAGCAACCACTCTTGGTATCTTGTCAGCTCCTGGAAGCTCCGGAGATACCGTAATGTCTGAACTCGGTAGCATTAGGCATACCCTTCAGCAAGAATTACCAAATTGGAAGCAAGAGGTAACGGAACAGCTAAATAACCTGAAGGCACAAGTGAGTAGTAGTTCCCGAATACAGAGACCGAATTATCCTAACTCTTTAGCCTCAGAGGAAGAAGATGAATTATTTCGGCAATTCCGAATACCTGTTGTATCTAATGAACACACTTCACCACCACATATTCCAGTCAGTCACCGAAATCAAGAATCTGACTCAGTAGTAAAAATGATGAAGGAAGAAAGCATGATAAAGCATCGAGTTTTTCAAACCTTTAACCCAGAAAAACGAAATATCCACCCAATTGTCTTTCTTCGTGGATTCTCCGGCATTTTTCCAAATTCGTGGACTGATAGACAGCGTATCCAATTTGTTACCGGATATATAGGTGGCGAATCGGCAATATGGGGAACAGAAATGGTTGATAAGTGTCGAACATATGAGGAGTTTGAGCACTGTTTCCTCAGCAAATTTTGGAGCGAAGGTGTTCAGAAGCGCCTTCGTAAAGAAGTCTATAATGCAGAACAATTTGACCCCAGGAATAGTAGCCTGAGAAAGTACTTCGAAAAATATCTTGGCAAAATTAGGTATTGGGATAACCCCATCAATAGTAAAGATGTAATTATGATTCTCAAGTCTAAATTACCCATTTCGATTCGTGAAAAGCTGATAGCCATACCAGATGATGATCCAGATACCTTTCTGTCGATATTAGATTCCCTAGACCTGATCTATGAGGACATGAGAGCTAACAAACCGCGGAATACTCCGCACAATTCTTGGCCACAACATTACGACAGTAACGGCTATGAAAAGCCAGGGAACGGTTCAAAAAGTAGTAACGATTGGCAAAACGGAAATAAAGGCAGTGGGTATCCGCACAAAAGGAATAGACATAATCAACACAACCAATTCAATCCCGTGTATAACACGACGTAACCAGTACGGCAATCAATCGTGCAAGCAGAAGTTTGGAAACGGTTTCAGTCAAAAAGGTTGGCAACAGCAGAGCGGATCGCAATGGAATGCACCGTACTCGCGCAGCCAACACTCAAATTACGGGCAGCACAAACAGCTGATAACGCCCACTCATACCAATACAACTCCGCGCCTAGTAAAAATCAAGCGCAGGGAATGTACAGAAACACACAGTTTAACGGCAACCCACAGTGTGAAGGTGGATTTCACAGTAACAATTCCGGAAATCATAATAGTAATAAAAATCATCAGACCCCGCGAAGGCATTACAATCCCCCTGTATTTTTCGCAAACGCGGAAGACAGTAACACGTATTGGACACCAGAACAAACGCAGCAACATTTTGACACGAGGTTTGTGCATAACAGTAATTTTGTTCCTCAGTGTTCTCACAATGTCAGATTGGTCGAACTTTCTAATGATGAAGGCCAATCAAAACCACACAAGCAGGAAAACTAAGTCCAGCATCTGAAAGCTCCCTAAGTGATGCTGTGAGACAGAATGGGGGCTACCACTTCGACGGAGAGACTAACCATGACGTACTTGTACTGAGATACAATGACGGGATTGACATGAGACAAGAATTATTACAAGAGAAAGAGACAACTGACGGTGATGAACCGATAGATGACCAAGTGCAAGCTATGACAAAACTTCCTATAGCCGGAATTTTGACGACTGTAATCCTAGATACACGTGCAAATATTAATGCTATGTCCTTATGTTTCTATAAGCAAATTAGTACATTAATTAAAAGTCCAACATTACCCGTCCAAGGATGTTCAATAACAGGAGCCATCGGCTCCCAGACACAAAAGGTCAGTATACAAGCTTGGGTACCACTGGAGATTCAATCAATACCCATAAAATGTATTTTCCTCGTTGTCAAGAATTTGGTGGGCCGGTCGGTGTGGCCGTGGTGCGGTTCTAGGCGCTTCAGTCTGGAACCGCGTTACCGCTACGGTCGCGGGTTCGAATCCTGCCTCGGGCATGGATGTGTGTGATGTCCTTAGGTTAGTTAGGTTTAAGTAGTTCTACGTTCTAGGGACTGATAACCACAGATGTTAAGTCCCATAGTGCTCAGAGCCATTTGAACCATTTTTTTAAACTTGATGATCAAGATAAATCTTGGTCCAAGAAATCATTCCGATGATTGCTACTTTTGCAGTGTTGATATTACTGGTCATAATTCGAAAAACAAGAAGGTCATAAGCTACCCTTACCTTCTGTCCGCCATCCGACCAGTAGGATATGGTGTAGATTTGCCGGTTCCTGAACCACCACATGATTTAAATGCTATTAGTACAGACGTATTTTCTGATGTACGATCTGATTTAGATGAACCAGATATGAAGAGTTCCATTGTAATAGAGAAAGTCTAGAGTCCAAATTCTTTACTCAGACCGAGTTTAACGATTTGGTTGGGGAACTGGGCTTAACGAAAGAAAAAATTGAATCGCTTGGCTCTAGATTGAAAGAAAAGAACTTATTGGCAGTTGGAACCAGCGTATTCATGTACAGAAATAAAGTGAAGCAATTTACCAAGTTTTTTCAACAAGAAGGTGATTTAGTGTACTGCTCAGACATTCCCGGTCTGATGAATGAGTTTCGTATTGACTACAAAAAGGAATACTGGAGGCTGTTTATTGATTCATACAAAACTAAAGACTTTTTTATTACACAATGGTAACATGTATGCATCTATACCTGTTGGACATTCTGTACACATGGAAGAAAGCTATGAAAACCTAGAAATAATGCTAAATAAAATTGGCTATTCTACTCATGGTTCGATAATATGTGGCGATCTAAAAGTAACTTGCATGCTCCTTGGTCAGCAAGGTGGCTTTATCAAATTTCCGTGTTTCTTTTGTGAAGGGGACAGTAGGGCTAGATGCCGTGTTTCTTGACTTCCGCAAGGCGTTCGATACAGTTCCCCACAGTCGTTTAATGAACAAAGTAAGAGCATATGGACTATCAGACCAATTGTGTGATTGGATTGAGGAGTTCCTAGATAACAGGACGCAGCATGTCATTCTCAATGGAGAGAAGTCCTCCAAAGTAAGAGTGATTTCAGGTGTGCCGCAGGAGAGTGTCATAGGACCGTTGCTATTCACAATATGCATAAATGACCTGGTGGATGACATCGGAAGTTCACTGAGGCTTTTTGCGGATGATTATGTGGTGTATCGAGAGATGGAACAATGGAAAATTGTACTGAAATGCAGGAGGATCTGCAGCGAATTGACGCATGGTGCAGGGAATGGCAATTGAATCTCAATGTAGACAAGTGTAATGTGCTGCGAATACACAGAAAGATAGATCCTTTATCATTTAGCTACAAAATAGCAGGTCAGCAACTGGAAGCAGTTAGTACCATAAATTATGTGGGAGTACGCATTAGGAGTGATTTAAAATGGAATGATCATATAATGTTGATCGTCGGTAAAGCAGATGCCAGACTGAGATTCATTGGAAGAATCCTAAGGAAATGCAATCCGAAAACAAAGGAAGTAGGTTACAGTACGCATGTTCGCCCACTGCTTGAATACTGCTCAGCAGTGTGGGATCCGTACCAGATAGGGTTGATAGAAGATATAGAGAAGATCCAACGGAGAGCAGCGCGCTTCGTTACAGAATCATTTAGTAATCGCGAAAGCGTTACGGAGATGATAGATAAACTCCAGTGGAAGTCTCTGCAGGAGAGACGCTCAGTAGCTCGGTACGGGCTTTTGTCAAAGTTTCGAGAACATGCCTTCACCGAAGAGTCAAGCAGTATATTGCTCCCTCCTACGTATATCTCGCGAAGAGACCATGAGGATAAAATCAGAGAGATTAGAGCCCACACAGAAGCATACCGACAATCCTTCTTTCCACGAACAATTCGAGACTGGAATAGAAGGGAGAACCGATAGAGGTACTCAAGGTACCCTCCGCCACACACCGTCAGGTGGCTTGCGGAGTATGGATGTAGATGTAGATGTAGATCAGTACTGATGCAGAAACAACTGGTTAGTCAGTGAGTCTTTAAAGGCTGGTGAGAAGAACATTCTACGCAAAAACCTTGTAGATCCAAAAAACGTACTCCTACCACCTCTACATATAAATTTGGGCCTGATGAAACAGTTTGTAAAGGCTTTGCCTAAAGGTGGACCATGTTTTAAGTACCTCTGCTAAAAGTTTCCACACCTTTCAGAAGCTAAACTAAAAGAAGCCGTCTTTGTCGGACCTGACATTACAAAATTTATGTTTTACGTTAACTTTGAATCCACAATGACCTTAAATGGGAAAGAACCATGGCTATCATTCAAGCAAGTCGTTACAATGTTCTTAGGATATGTTTCTATTATAGCTACAGTGGTTAAAGAAGTTTAAAACTTTAGGATGTTTAATGAGCCTGGAAGTTCACTTTTTGAACAGTCACTTTGATTACTTCCTGGACAATATGGAAGATATGAGGTGCAAGGAGAGCGTTTTCACCAGGACATTAAAGTGATGGATAAACGCTACCAAGGCCGCTGGAACACCAACACGATGGTAACTTCACCGAGAAGTTCAGGAAGCGATTCATCGTAGAAAAAGTTACACAAGAAGCTTCTAAGAAAAAAGAGAAAGAAAATACGAACCAATTACAGCTGAAAATAGAAACCTCTATTAACACATATCATTGTTTTAAGTAGCTTACTGTAAATACAAACCATGCTTATGTTGTAACAAAGCGATTCATTAATTTCCCTGTTTACCGTACAGCATAGGATTTTTATACTGTATATTAAAAAGCATATTGCTTGAAAACGATGGGTGATACAAAAAATCTAAGCCTAGATTAGAATTCAGGTCATAAAAATGTATAAAGATCAACTATCAAAGTAAAAAAAGTTTATCAAAAACATTTTTCATTGGCCTGTGTAATTTAATAAATAGAGATAATGGTTTTCTACATCTACATCTACATGGATACTCTGCAAATCACATTCAAGTGCCTGGCAGAGGGTTCATCGAACCACCTTCACATTTTTCTATTATTCCAATCTCGTATAGCGCGCGGAAAGAATGAACACCTTTATCTTTCCGTACGAGCTCTGATTTCCCTTATTTTATCGTGGTGATCGTTCCTCCCTATGTAGGTCGGTGCCAACAAAATATTTTCACATTCGGAGCAGAAAGTTGGTGGTTGGAATTTCGTGAGAATATTCCGTCGCAACTAAAAATGCCTTTCTTGTAATGATTTCCAGCCCAAATCCTGTATCATTCCTGTGACACTGTCTCCCATATTTCGCGGTAGTACAAAACGTGATGCTTTTCTTTGAACTTTTTCGATGTACTCCGTCAGTCCTATCTAGTAAGGATCCCACACTGCGCAGCAGTATTCTGAAAGAGGACGGTCAAGCGTAGTGTATGCAGTCTCCTTAGTAGGCCTGTTACATTTTCTAAGTGTCCTGCCAATAAAACGCAGTCTTTGGTTAGCCTTCCCCACAACATATTCTGTGTGTTCCTCCCAAATTAAGTTGTTCGTAATTGTAATACGTAGGTATTTAGTTGAATTTGCGGCATTTAGATTAGACTGATTTAAAGTGTAACCGAAGTTTAACGAGTTCATTTTAGCACTCATGTGGATGACCTCACACTTTTCGTTATTTAGGGTCAACTGCCACTTTTCGCACGATTTAGATATCTTTTCTAAATCGATTTGCAGTTTGTTTTGATCTTCTGATGACTTTATTGGTCGATAAACGACAGCGTCTTCTGCAAACAACCGAAGGCGGCTGCTCAGATTGTCTCCAAAATCGTTGATATAGATAAGGAACAGCAAAGGGCCTATAACACTACTTTGGGGAACGCCAGAAATCACTTCTGTTTTACTCGATGACTTTCCGTCAATTACTACGAACTTTGATCTCTCTGACAGGAAATCACAAATCCACGCACATAACTGAGACGATATTCCATAAGCACGCAATTTCACTACGAACCGCTTGTGTGGTACAGTGTCAAAAGCCTTCCGGAAATCCAGAAATACGGAATCGATCTGAAATCCCTTGTCACTCAGCATTTCATGTGAACAAAGAGCTAGTTGTGTTTCACAGGAACGATGTTTTCCAGACCCAAACCAAAGGTTTTAATTTGGACAAAGCATGCAATGATGCTCTTGGGATAATTAAACTGCAGAGAATTCGTCACGGTGTTCTGCAGAGCATACATCGAAAAGCAAATCGAACGTCTGTACGCCTTCGGCACAGGCGGCGCATGTGTAAAGTTCTCTCTTTCCCCCGACCAGCGTACGCAGTACCGCCCCAGTGGATCAAATGAGGCCATGCTTGGCACCTTGTCAATCTTGCGACTCACTCTGAGGATGGCAGGACGATACGCGGCCGAAATATTAATAGAAGAAATTTTATTTGCGCGGCTGCGTGCCTTTAATTTAATGGACTATTTAATAATAAATCGGTACTTAAACGTACAGCTCTAAGTCCGGCAATGTATTTATAATGAGCAGCCGATATTTGTATAGGCAGGTACGTCGACATTTTCTCCGCCGATATATACAGTGTGTTAAGTGTAAGACGGCTGAGCTGTGAGGGGGGTGCGGGGACAGGAGGAAGCAAGCATTGCCTGGTGATGGGAGGGGTGGGGAGGGGAGCCGTTGGAGGGGGACAAGGCACGCCTACCAGTTGCAGTGCTGCCACTACAAATTGCGCGTCATGCAGACGAAAGGCTTGGAAGTAAAACTCGCTTTAAATGTTGTTCGTAACCGAAACTGATATCGTCATGTACATTAAAATCTATACATATAAAAATGAATGTATGTATGTTTGTCTACTATGCGCTCACAAACCATTCATCCGATTGCAATGAAATTTTGGTGAGTTGTTCTCCGTGTTGTATAGCTAGAGAAGGCCGAAATGCACGCGTTAAACTCAAGCAGGCGGGCGTGAGGTCTGAAACAGGATACGTAATGAATGCTATAAAGAAAAGTACGTAGCTTCTGGAATACTTTTAATCCACATTTGTAGAACATTGCTCTTGATGATACAGAAGTATTATAGCAATTGAATACGGCGCCTTGCTAGGTCGTACCAAATGTAGCTGAAGGCTATGTTAACTACCGTCTCGGCAAATGAGAGCGTAATGCTCAGTGAACCATGGCTAGCAACGTCGGCTGTACAACAGGGGCGAGTGCTAGTACGTCTCACCAGACCTGCCGTGTGGTGGCGCTCGGTCTGCAATTACTGACAGTGGCGACACGCGGGTCCGTCGTATACTAGCGGACCGCGGCCGATTTAAAAGCTACCACCTAGCAAGTGTGGTGTCTGGCGGTGACACCACACTCCGAACGCCCGAAAAGAGTAATGGACAATGTTTCAACAGTTTAGTCAATGTAACATGTGTAGCACAATTGATTAGGTAAAAGCTTGTCATGCATCAGATCTGGGTTCTAGACCCACTGCTCGCAATTTTGTTTTTAATTTTATTTCATTCCCCGCAATGTTAAACTATTAATTATAAAATTTAAATATACTTAAACAGGTCATATAGTATAACGTAACTGTCAATCTCTATATACAAAAATGAATGTATGTATGTCTGCCCTCTGTGCATTCCCAAACCATTCATCCAATTGTGATGAAATTTTGGTGATTTGTTCTCCGTACACCCACGAAGGTTCCTAGCCGAAAAAAAAGAAGATTCGTAAATGGGGTGAGGCAATTTTTTCTGCTCCCTTTCCCTTTCGCAGCATTCAGTCACACGCCAATATAATTTTGCGAGCATCGCTACGTAATACTCGTTTCCTTCTAACCGTAGGCCTACCGGTAGGGGTTGTTGGCGACTCCCGAGATGGGCCAGCAACTGCCTCTTCACTCATTTTGATAATGTTTAGCACAACTGCATAATAAAAACACGCAGGACAGTACAGCGCAAAACAATAACGAAGCAGACGACAATGGCTACCTTGTACAACACAAACAGCTACGTAATGTTGGCAGCAGCCGAAACTGCGTGCCTACCGAAGCCTCCCGACGTTTACCGACTTCTACCGATTCAGGACTAGGGAGAGGTCTGCCATCTAAAAGTTTACACACTGTACATACATTGGTACATTTTCTCGTATATCGACAGCCGATAATGATATTATTTTAAATATTGATATATCGGATCCCCGATATTTTAAAAAAATATACAGTCCTGCGCAGAACCATTATAAGTGCACACTCCATTTACAAAACAAAGGCGCCCCATTGGCTCGTCAGATACATGAAACAGCGTAAATAAAAGATCCATAGCTTCAACAGTGACCTGGAGTGGGGGAGAGCTCGTCCGTGGAGCCGTCACAGCTACATCAGGAAAGTCAGTGTGTCTGTGTGATAGGTATCGCCTTGCAGCAGAGTGCTTAACCCGCGCCACTGACCCAGAATCGGAGGAACAACACAATGGCAGGCGCTGCCTCGCGAATAACGGAACACCGCCTTCTGGGAAGCGGCGCGCCAGCCTTTGCACACAACCCGCCGAGCGGCCGCTGGATTCGCAAGGCGGCGGCTATGGCGTCATCAAAGGGACGCCGAAACCGCCAAGGTTCTCTGACTCACGACAACAGTCTAAGCGAGTCTGCCGAACAGTCCCCTAGCACGTGTGCGGCAGGCCCAAACGGTAGACCACACATCGCGAGAAAAAATAAACTTGATGAAAAAACTGTTTATTACATAAGATATGTGGATTACACTCGACTCCTATTTGATGGCACAAAAGATGAACTTGATGAACTTCTGACACTGCTGTTTTGTCGAAAACTGACATTCTGAGTCCGTGGCTGTGTACAAGATATAGGGTTGACTCTTACACAGAAAGTAACAGCAACCAGTCACTTATCGGAATGCTATTTATTCGTTTAAGCAGCGCCGTTACCTGTTTCGAACCGACAGGTTCATCTTCAGACCGCTAGTTCACGTTAAGATACCTTTTACATTGGCTTTCACTTTCTGTTTTCTGAACTGATGAAATTTCCTTCGGGTGGTGGTGCCCTACAACCAAAACAAGATATGAGATATTGTCTTTCTAACTTTAACTGTGCCTCACAACGATTTTAAGTGACGTAAACAAATTATTAATGATTAGTTTAAACAATTTATTTATAATTTTAAGTGATGTAAGGCAATTATATTAATAATTTGTTTAAACCAATTACTAATAATTTGTTTACATCACTTAAAATCGTTGTGAGTGATGTAAACACAACGCCTAGAAGATAGAGTATAAATTTGCAGAATTACCTGTACACAACTGTTGAGTGATGCAGGTTCTGGCAGTTGACCCTATACGTAAATAAATGTAACTTATTGCGGATACCTAGAAAAAAAACAGTACTGTACAAGTACACTATTGATGACAAAGTGCTGGAAACAATATCTACGGTAAAATATGTAAGAGTGACTGTCCTGACGACTTAAAATCGGATAACGAAATAAAACAAATAGTAGGACTGTGAGTCATCTTAAAGAAATGTTACTCATTTAGGAAGGAACTGGATTATAAGGCGCTTTTTCGGCCGATTCTTCAGTATTGTTCACCACAATGAAATCTTTTCCATGTAACACAGATAGAAGGGACAGACACACACACACACAGAGAGAGAGAGAGAGAGAGAGAGAGAGAGAGAGAGAGAGATCCAACGCAGAGCGGTGTGTTCCGCCACTATGCCGGATAGTTTAGCTGGAAGGAGAGCGTTATGCAGATGTTCAACAAACTCCAGCGGCAGACGTTACAAGAGAGGCGTAGTGTATCACGGAGAAGTTTACTGTTCGTATTTCGAGTGAACACTTTCCCGGAAGAGTCGTACATCGTATTACTTCCCCCCATGTATGTCTCGATTAACGACCACGATAAGAACAGTCGAGAAACTAGAGGCAGTACAGAGACCATTAGCGACTGGAACAGGGTACATGCGATCAGGTAGTGGTACCAGAAGTACTCTCCGCCATACACCATGAGGTGATGTAGACAGATGTAAAAGCAAGGGTGGTAACATTAAGAATGCAATGCAATTTCCACTGTTAAATGCAGAGGAGATAGAGGATAGGTAGACAGAGGACATTCAAGGCCCCTGTGAGTGTGAGAAATTGTGTGATGGAAGACGAAACGGTAATCGATATGTCAGACAGGGATCCAGCATGAGAGTGTAACAATGGTGTAGAAGATAAGGCGGAAAGGATAGGTAACATTCCTTCGGAAAGTTTGGGGGAAACAGGAACCAGACTACTGTTTATGGTGGTGTGTAGAATTTATGAGGCTGCAGAAATACCAATAAACTTCTGAAAAAATATCGTCCATTCAGTACCTAACATTGAAGGGGCAGATAAGAGCGAGAACTGTCGCACAGTCGGCTTAACAACTCATGCATAAAAGCTAGTGGCAAGAATAATATGTAGAGTGGAAATCAGTAACGAGCTAAGTACTATTTTTTTTTAGTTACACCCAAGAAACCAAGATATGCACAGTTACCAACAGCCTGAATAGCGGACTAGACGCTATTATAATTTCTAGTAGTGCAAAATAAGGCCCAAATGATACATGAGCGGTATGTGCCCACCTATTGGTGAGCGAAGTGCCACAAAGCTGTGTATTTGTTTGCAACATGTAACTAGGGTGACCAGATGCAATTGTTTAAAAAAAAGGACAAACAGCTTCAAAAAGGAGGACAAAGGAAGAAAAAAGAGGACACATCAAACGGGTCAGCTGCAGACGAGGATACCACCTGTCAGCTTTGGACAAATCAAGTGACTTCCGGGAATTACCGGTAAAACTAGTAGTTAATTGTTACTGATCGACAGGCGGTGGGTAACTGAGCAATATAAAAAAAATTAAAAACATTGATTGTTACGACAGCGTGGCGTCAATTGTTCTGTTATGTCAACAGCACGGAATTGTTTACAAAGTGAAAAACGTAATACCATTCACCTCCTTTCATTCGCCGCAACGCTACCAACATCTAAAATTCAAGCAGCAGCTGACGGCATGTAAACTCCACTTTAACCTTCCCAATACAGATAAATTGAGTGACAATGAAACAATGAAATAAAACCATGACTGTTAATATGCCGAGTGACTTCTTACCTTTATTGGACACTGAGACGTACGTTCCAGCTCCACATATCTTACATTCCGCTTCAAATTCATTTCTCTCTTCTTGAAAGCCGGATATTTGCAGGAAAGGACATCATAAAATGTACACTTTTGTTTAGGCATAGCCAAATATTTTACGTAACTCACTCTGTTAAAAATTACACTCACAAATCACACGCGCACTACAGGGAGACAAGCCAATACAAAGCGAAGATACGAAACGAAAATTTTAAATAATCGATATTTGCATTCGCTTATAGGTCGGTCAATGATAACATCGAAGATCCTGGTGGCACTCACTAACACCACCTTAGTGCGTGTTCATCACCAAGGCTGTTCCAATAGTTAAAGTATTTAAGAAAAGAGCAACAGAACGGGACGAATTGTAAATTTAACTGTACAAGGTGCATTCAAGTTCTAAGGCCTCCGATTTTTTTTCTCCAGACTGGAAAGAGATAGAAACATGTGCATTGTTTTAAAATGAGGCCGCGTTCATTGTCAATACGTCCCAGAGATGGCAGCACCGTAATCCAGATTCAATTTTACCGCCAGCGGCGAGAATGAGAACTGTTTTAAATACTTAAAATGGCGACGTTTTCCTTACTTGAACAGCGTGCAATCATTCGTTTTCTGAATTTGCGTGATGTGAAAGAAATTGAAATTCATCGACAGTTGAAGCAGACATGTGGTGATGGAGTTATGGATGTGTCGAAAGTGCGTTCATGGGTGCGACAGTTTAATGAAGGCAGAACATCATGTGACAACAAACCGAAACAACCTCGGGCTCGCACAAGCCGGTCTGGCGACACGAACGAGAAAGTGGAGAGAACTGTTTTGGGGGATCGCCGAATGACTGTTGAACAGATCGCCTCCAGAGTTGGCATTTCTGTGGGTTCTGTGCACACAATCCTGCATGACGACCTGAAAATGCGAGAAGTGTCATCCAGGGGGGTGCCACGAATGCTGACGGACGACCACACGGCTGCCCGTGTGGCATGTTGCCGAGCAATGTTGACGCGCAACGACAGCACGAATGGGACTTTCTTTTCGTCGGTTGTGACATTGGATGAGACGTGGATGCCATTTTTCAATCCAGAAACAAAGCGCCAGTCAGCTCAATGGAAGCACACATATTCACCGCCACCAAAAAATTTCGGGTAACCGCCAGTGCTGAAAAAATGATGGTGTCCATGTTCTGGGACAGCGAGGGCGTAATCCTTACCCATTGCGTTCCAAAGAACAAATTCCTTCCTGCACTGCAACGAAAACGTCCGGGAAGGGCTGCGTGTGTGCTGTTTCAGCAAGACAACGCACCCGCACATCGAGCTAACGTTACGCAACAGTTTCTTCGTGATAACAACTTTGAAGTGATTCCTCATGCTTCCTACTCACCTGACCTGGCTCCTAGTGACTTTCGGCTTTTTCCAACAATGAAAGACACTTTCCGTGGCCGCACATTCACCAGCCGTGCTGCTATTGCCTCAGCGATTTTCCAGTGGTCAAATAGACTCCTAAATAAGCCTTCGCCGCTGCCATGGAATCATGGCGTCAGCGTTGTGAAAAATGTGTACGTCTGCAGGGCGATTACATCGCGAAGTAACGCCAGTTTCATCGATTTCGGGTGAGTAGTTAATTAGAAAAGAAATCGGAGGCCTTAGAACTTGAATGCACCTCGTACTACGCTCAACTCTGCTAAAAAGCCAGACATTGTAACAATCCGCCCGGACCCCGGACAAAGAGCTAAAAAGGAGGAAATGTCCGGATTAGTCCGGACGTCTGGTCACCCTACATGTAACGGAGATTTTGCCCGGAATGAAAAACGTAAGAGGCTGTAAGAATGTCAGCGTGTCAAGTACGAGCGGCGTTTGAAAATTCTGTGCAAAGTCCGAGAGATGGCACCGCCGGCGCGTATCGCGGTCATGTTTAGTTAGTAGCATCTTTGGAAAGAACGTACACCACGTTTCTGCCATATTGGTCTATTTCTTTGTGTTTGGCATTCCTGTGAATCAAGGAACACGAGTGACTGTCAAAAAACTGACGAAGAATAATTTAGTGTGGTGATTAAACATTACTTTATGAAAGACAAACCGCCTCAGGAGATTATAAAAAAAGCTTGATAAATATTACGGTGACTCTGCACCTTCGATTAGAACGGTTTATAAGTGGTTTCAAAATTTTCGTAGTGGCCATATGGGCACACGTGATGCTGAACCTTCTGGACGCCCTGTGGAGGTTACGACTCAGGAAATCATTGATAAAATCCATCAAATGGTGACGAATGACAGAAGAATTAACGTGCATGAGATTGCTAGTGCTGTGGGAATCTCGAATGAACGGGTACATAATATTTTGCATAAACATTTGGACATGACAATGCTATCCACAAGATGGGTTCCGCGATTGCTCACGCTTGACCAAAAACGGAATCGTATGAATTGTTGCAAGGATTGTTTGCAGCTGTTCAGGAAGAATCCGCTGGACTTTTTTTAAGTGTTGTTTCGTCACTTTGGATGAAGCATGGATACATTACTATACTGCTGAGACCAAACAACAATCTAAACAATGGCTTACCAAGGGAGAATCTGCACCAAAAGAGGCGAAGGCCATTCCTTCGGCCGGAAAGGTTATGGTTTGGGATTCGCAAGTGATAATCCTCATCGACTATCTGCAAAAGGGTAAAACTATTACAGGTGCATATTATTCATCGTTATTGGACCATTTGAAAACCGAGCTGCAAGAAAAACGCCGGCGATTGGGCAAAAAAAAAAAAAAAAAATGGAAATAGGATTCCAACTCGTTTCACATCCCCACTATTCTCTAGGCTTGGCTCCCTCGGACTAGTATTTGTTCCCCAATTTGGAGAAAAGGCTGGCAGGACAAAGATTTTATTCAAACGAGAAGGTGATTGCAGCAACTAATAGCTATTTTGCAGACTTGGACAATTCCTATTATTCGGACGGGACCAACAAATTAGAACAGCGTTGGACTAAGTGCATAAGTCTAAAAGGAGATTATGTCGAAAAATAAAAAAGGTTTACCCCAAACGCGTAAGTAGTTTTTATTTTTGCATGGACTTTTCAAACTCCCCTCGTACCTACGAACCTTGTAAAACTTAAGAAGAATGCGATACCTAACAACCAATTTGTGTCTACTATACGCCAGGCTGATGACTTTTCTATTAAAAAAAACACTCGATACACGTATTAACACAAAGAAAGTAAATATTTCCAAATGTATTTGGATTCAAGTGAAAAAAAAATTGCACCTGGTGTCATCAAAATGAAAACAATGTTTAACGAACTTGAAGACTGAAGTACCTGCAACATTTTCACGAAAGGGAAATAGAGAAATCTGTTTTTCCTTGGCAACAACGTAAAAACAGCTTGTCAGCTGAAAAGAAAAAGAATCTGCAACAGATGCTGCCCTGTTTGAAAGTATCTAATAAAACATTTTTCGAACAGTTAATTCCTTTGTGCTTTCTAAAATTAAAAGGATTAGAAACAATTAATCACGGGATAGTGTATTTGTAAAATGTACGTGTAAAATGTTTATTATTAACAAAACTGATAAATACTTGAGTTTTCTTTCATTGGCACTTACGTCGTTTTTGTCGATAACTGTATGGCATTTAGCACGTTTTGCTTTTTTCAGAATAAAATATTTATCTACACTGACAAAAGGAAGAGAACTTAAAAAAACTTGCATTAATCGTGCAACTTACTGTAAACAATAAAAAAATGTGTTTTTTTATTAAAATATTTTTCTCAAAGAAACTGAATAACTCGGAATCAGTCTTCTGACACTTGGCACGTTATTCATTTCCAATCTACATGTATAAATAAATATAAAAGTGAGGATCTGCTAGATAACGATCAGTTTGTCTTTAGGAGAGATAAAGGCATCAGAGAGGCAGCAGAAGCAAGAGTGAACAAAAATCAAGGAACAGTCATACGCTTTGTTAATCTAGAAAAAGCGTTCAACAATTTGTAACGGTGTAAGACGTTTGAAATTCGGAGAAAAATAGGAGTAAGCTACAGGGAAAGACGCATGATATATAATTCCTACAAGAAGAACCAATAGAGAACAACAGTAAGAGTGTAAGACCCAGAACGAAGTGTCAGATTGAAAAGAGTGTAAGACAAGGATGCAGTCTTTCGTCTCTACTGTCCAATCTGCACATCGAAGAAGTAATAACGAAAATAACAGAATGGTTAAGAACTCGAATTAAAATTGAGGGTGAAAGCATATTACTGGTAAGGTGCGACATGAGATTACTATCTTAACTGAACATGAGGAAGAATTACGACACCTGCTTAAACGTATGAGCTGTGTAATGAGCAAAAAATATAGACTGAAAGCAAACCGAAGAGACGATAGGAATAAAGAATACCAGAAATTATACTAGCTAAAACTGTACGTCAAATATGGGGCGACGAAGTGAAGGAATTTTGCTACTTTTGCACCATAATTTGACGTTTGAATATTTGTCTCATCTTTCTTCTAATCAAATTGTTCAATAATTTTTTTTCCCAGTTTAATTCAGTGCCTCCTCGTCAGTTATTCAATTTATCCATTTAATTCTCAACATTCTTAGGTAACACTGCATTTGTAATCCCTCTATTAACTTCTTGACTCAGCTGTTTATTTTGAAGCCATTTTGACTATTTTTCGACAGTGACTGTCTCAAGAAATATGTAAAGGTTTTTTTAATTTATATTAGCACTACCAGTCACAAACTTTGTCAACTATTGTATTACTTATTTATTTAGTGACATCTTTCGAGGTAATACCTCATCTTCAGGCCAAATGGCATTACAAAAATAACTTTACAATAAGGCCATACTGATGTTACGTAGATTTTTCCTAAATGCTGTGGTCATCCTGTTTATGCTCCGCACTTCTCTTCCGTGTGAAGCCACGCCCTATAGAAACATTTCGAGAAAACACTTCCTAACGCTTAAATTTATATTCGTTGTTAACTTCTCTTTTCCATAAATGTTTTTCTTGCTATTATGTTGTGTCCGCATTTCCTATTCTCTTTCATTCGGCCATTCCCTAAATAGCAAAAATCAAATCGCTCTGAGCACTATGGGACTTAACATCTCAGGTCATCAGTCCCCTAGAACTTCGAACTACTTAAAACTAACTAACCTAAGGACATCACACACATCCATGCCCGAGGCAGGATTCGATCCTGCGACCGTAGCGATCGCGCGGTTCCAGACTGAAGCGCCTAGAACCGCTCGGCCACAGAGGACGGCCCCAAATATCTAAACTCATCAACATTAAGTGACTACTATACAGTTCCCCTTAAGCACCTTGCAGAAGTTCAACGAACATTTAAAGAGTAAAAGGGCTCTGAGCACTATGGGACTTAACAGCTGTGGTCATCAGTCCCCTAGAACTTCGAACTACTTAAACCTAACTAACCTAAGGACTCCCACACACATCCATGCCCGAGGCAGGATTCGAAATTACGAACGTAGCGGTCGCGCAGCTCCATACTGAAGCGCCCAGAACCGCTCGGCCACTTCGGCCGGCGTTTAAAGAGTACGTAGGAACTCTGATGTCGTCTTTTTTTTTTTTTTATTCATTGCCAACTCCAAGTCCCGTGTCTCCCCTATTTTGCGATAGTACAAAACAAGCGGTCCCTCGAACTCTTTCGACGTCGTTCGTAAATGCTATTCAGTCAGGATCCCATACTGGGCAGCAGTAATGTAGCAGCAGACCGATGAACGTAGTGTAGGCAGTCTCTTCACTGGATCTGTTGCATCTTCTGTCAAGAAAACACAGACTCTGGTTTGCTTCACCCACATCACCACCTGTGTGAACAGACAATGTCGCTGACATTTTCATCTTTTGTGAGAATTATGAAATAATGATGATAAGATCCCATACAGAGCGTAGGGGACGATGCGGGAGATACGCACCGCCGTACTAGGCAAGGTCCTAGCGGAGGTGGTTTGCCATTGCCTTCCTCCGACCGTAATGGGGATGAATGATGATGATGAAGACGACACAACACCCAGTCATCTCGAGGAAGCTGAAAATCCCTGACCCCGCCGGGAATCGAACCCGGGACCCCGTGCTTGGAAAGCGAGAACGCTTCCGCGAGCTAGATATTGCGACTAACATTGACGTCAACTCTGTGCAACTCATGGAAATTAGTGCAAGATGGAACTCGAACCTAGATATCCTACTTTATAATACTTTTCAAACAATTATAATACGATTGACGTACTATGTTTTGAATAATAAGAGCCGTGTATAAGTAATAATGACTGGTACTAGAAAATTGAATCGTCGTACTGTAAAGGCAAGCCATTAATAGTGGTAAAGTGAATAATCTGACTGCAAGAATTTTGAACAGTATAAACTGCCTGAAGAATGAACTTAGACATAAAACCTACGATAATTAGTTTTGCAAAACTGATCCCAGATCCCAGAACTAAAACTGATACGCAACACAGAAAAATGTAATCGTCTCTGAATGACATAGAAAAATCAAAATATGTAGTCCGTACCTCTATTCTGCACAAATCTGAATAACACGTTGCAGTACTGCCCTCTCTTGCGCACCGCTATGGTAAAGTTGCAGATTACTGTATCTACACAGAGACACTCGAGAGCTGCAATGAGTTCTCTGTTAGTTTCAAATCGAAGTATCTTCGTAACACATTTGGTTCGTTTTCTGCTTTTGAGAAAACCATGATCAATTAAAAATTATAATAGAAAGGTAGGTGAAAAATGGCGCTGCAATAATAAAAGTGACTTGAAAGACAAAATACCTTTAAATTTCTCTTTACGTAAATAAAAGATTCAATTACACTTCCTCCTTCTCAGATCAGTTACCTTTCCATAATCATCTTAATGAAACACATCGATAAATTGAGACTTTAGATTCGAAGCATAACACTGTAACTGCTCTCTCACTTTAACGCAACCAAGCACTATCTGCTACTGTACCTACGCGCACACCAAAGATGATAACACATGCAGCTTACAACATCGCTGCTCACTCACACGTAATAACTCGAGAGCAAAGATATGGCATTAGCGTACAATCGATTAGTACTCAAACGATACCTATCACACGTGTCACGAGTGATCGATCATCTTACGCACTTTGCCTGTCTGAGGACGCATCTAGAAGCGATCCAAACTTCCACATGTCATGCTGTAACAACCCTTATGCTCGCACAAATTGCAATTCCGCTTAGGGAAACAAATATTAGATTGGTGCATAAGTTCGTTGCGTTTTTCCATAAACGTAACGAAAACAACAGATACACATAGCAGAGACTTTAGTCATCAACAATGTATTCCCCTTCACTATCTACAACAGTCTGCCAACGCTGGGGTAACTTTTCGATTACGCGACTCTGGTAATCAAGTGGTTTTGGGGCGAAGGACAAGTGTAGCGCATTTTCATCAGGAAAGGGAGATCTTTGAAGGTTGTTTGACAAGGGGAAAATCTGGGATCCAAAAGCAGGTGAATAACTTGGGTGCAGAATGACTTCCCAACCGAACTACTGCACCGTGTTCTTTGTCAGTCTAGCAGAAGGCGGGCGGGCGTTACGGTGGAATAGCGTCACTTCCCCAGCCTTGTTCGTCGTTGTGCTTGCACTGCGTCTGCGAGACGTCTCACTTGTTGACAATAAATGTCAGCCGTGGTGGTTACACCTCAGAGAAGCAACACATAGTAGCACACGGTCGCTGTTCCAACAGACGCATAACATTGTCTTTGGTGGATGTCCGCAAGTCTTTGCACAGGTAGTTGGTGCTTTGTTTGGACTCTCCGACTCCCTTTTTTTTTTCTTTAAATTAGCATAAAGTAACGACGTAGACTGATGTTGTTCATGAACCAATTTATGATGAGGAAGCAGTGAGCACACTTGGTCACCCACAGATTTTTGTGATTTTGAGTCAGAGCAGTAGTATCCATACACCACATTTTTGATCCTTGCGCGCAATTGGCGCACGAAGGCGCAATCACAGTTCATCAGATTTGCCATTTCTCGAGTACAATGGCATAAATCAATGTGGATTAATGCATTTAAACAATTTTCATTGAATCCAGAACGTGGAGACTCACTGCTGTCGAACCGATCCCCCTTAAAACCAGAAAACCATTTTCTTGAAACTTCCTGGCACATTAAAACTGTGTGCCGGACCGAGACTCGAACTCGGGACCTTTGCCTTTCGCGGGCAAGTGCTCTACCATCTGAGCTACCGAAGCACGACTCACGCCCCGTCCTCACAGCTCTACTTCTGCCAGTTTGGAAAGTAGGAGGCGAGGTACTGGCAGAAGTAAAGCTATATATATCAGTTCATGATATCCAGTATTACAGCCACAGACTGCACACAGCACAATCAGTGATCTTCGTACAGAGTGCTACGTGGCGTTACCAACATAAAAACCTAAACAGCCTACTTACAATATGAAAGGTTTCCTGATAAAGCATGATCAGCAAAGGTCGAATATTTCTTCCTTAAGTTTCAGTTTGTCTCATGGTCATGTGGCGTAAATGACATAGCTCCGCCTGACTGACCACTATAAACATTTTTACACTGCTTGCAACTGATTTTCTATACACCACTTTCTGCCAAGTGTTGCAATTTGTCATCACAATTGAATAAAAATTTGATATATTATTAGTATTAAGCACTGATGAGGCAAAACATTATGAGCACCTGCTTAACAGCTTGTTTGTCCGTCTTTGGAACAAATACATTATGATGGTGAGTGTTCATCGGAGGTGAGGGTATCATTTGGAGTGCCCCAGGGAAGTGTGGTAGGTCCGCTCTTGTTTTCTATCTACATAAATGATCTTTTGGGTAGGGTGGATAGCAATGTGCGGCAGTTTTCTGATGATGCTGTGGTGTACGGGAAGATGTCGTCTTTGAGTGACTGTAGGAGGATACGAGATGACTTGGACAGGGTTTGTGAATGGTGTAACGAATGGCAGCTGACTCTAAATATAGATAAATGTAAATTAATGCAGATGAATAGGAAAAAGAATCCTGTAATGTTTGAATACTCCATTAGTAGTGTAGCGCTTGACACAGTCACGTCGATTAAATATTTGGGTGTAACGTTGCAGAGCGATATGAAGTGGGACAAGCATGTAATGGCAGTTGTGGGGAAGGCGGATAGTCGTCTTCGGTTCATTGGTAGAATTTTGGGAAGATGTGGTTCATCTGTAAAGGAGACCGCTTATAAAACACTAATACGACCTATTCTAGAGTATTGCTCGAGCGTTTGGGACCCCTATCAGGTCGGATTAAGGGAGGACATAGAAGCAGTTCAGAGGCGGGCTGCTAGATTTGTTACTGGTAGGTTTGATCACCACGCGAGTGTTGCGGAAATGCTTCAGGAACTCGGGTGGGAGTCTCTGGAGGAAAGGAGGCGTTCTTTTCGTGAATCGCTACTCAGGAAATTTAGAGATCCAGCATTTGAGGCTGACTGCAGTACAATTTTACTGCAGCCAACTTACATTTCGCGTAAAGACCACAAACATAAGATGAGATTAGGGCTCGTACAGAGGCATATAGGCAGTAATTTTTCCCTCGTTCTGTTTGGGAGTGGAACAGGGAGAGAAGATGCTAGTTGTGGTACGAAGTACCCTCCGCCACGCACCGTATGGTGGATTACGGAGTATGTATGTAGATGTAGATTCTGCGTATCAGGGATCCGAAACTTTGTTAGTAGGTTTGTGAAGGTATGTAGCTCTAGATGTCTACGCACAGGTCATGTAATTCACGTAAACAACTGACCGCTGATTTGCGTACGCGGTGATGCGACCCAGATTTACATCAACGAATTGGATCACCGAAACACAACGTAAGTTCAATATAATGTTCCTCAAACCACTGCAGCACGGCTCTGGCTCAGAGACACCGACAATTATACTGCAGAAAGAAGAGGTCGCCTTCGGGGAAGACATCAACCATGAATTGATGCAGGTGGTTCGCAGCTGTGAGGGTGTCTTCGGTTACGACGACAGGTCCCGTGCAAGAGCAGGAGAATGTCTCCCATAGCGTAATGCTATTCCCACCAGCCAGGGACCGTGGCGCGCTGCGCGTTTCGAGCCGCCGTTCACCTCGATGACGGCGTTTGTGGAGGCGACCGTCTACTGACTGGTTTGATGCGGCCCGCCACGAATTCCTTTCCTGTGCTAACCTCTTCATCTCAGAGTGGCACTTGCAACCTACGTCCTCAGTTATTTGCTTGACATATTCCAATCTCTGTCTTCCTCTACAGTTTTTGCCCTCTACAGCTCCCTCTAGTACCATGGAAGTCATTCCCTCATGTCTCAGCAGATGTCCTATCATCCTGTCCCTTCTCCTTATCAGTGTTTCCCACATATTCCTTTCCTCTCCGATTCTGCGTAGAACCTCCTCATTCCTTACCTTATCAGTCCACCTAATTTTCAACATTCGTCTATAGCACCACATCTCAAATGCTTCGATTCTCTTCCGTTCCGGTATTCCCACAGTCCATGTTTCACTATCATACAATGCTGTACTCCAGACGTACATCCTCAGAAATTTCTTCCTCAAATTAAGGCCGGTATTTGATACTAGTAGACTTCTCTTGGCCAGAAATGCCTTTTTTGCCATAGTGAGTCTGCTTTTGATGTCCTTCTTGCTCCGTCCGTCATTGGTTATTTTACTGCCTAGGTAGCAGAATTACTTAACTTCATTGACTTCGTGACCATCAATCCTGATGTTAAGTTTCTCGCTGTTCTCATTTCTACTACTTCTCATTACCTTCGTCTTTCTCCGATTTACTCTCAAACCATACTGTGTACTCATTAGACTGTTCATTCCGTTTAGCAGATCATTTAATTCTTCTTCACTTTCACTCAGGATAGCAATGTCATCAGCGAATCGTATCATTGATATCCTTTCACCTTGTATATTAATTCCACTGCTGAACCTTTCTTTTATTTCCATCATTGCTTCCTCGATGTACAGATTGAAGAGTAGGGCCGAAAGGCTACAGCGTTTTCTTACACCCTTCTTGATACGAGCACTTCGTTCTTGATCGTCCACACTTATTATTCCCTCTTGCTTGTTGTACATATTGTATATGAGCCGTCTCTCCCTATAGCTTACCCCTACTTTTTTTCAGAATCTCTAACAGCTTGCACCATTTTATATTGTCGAACGCTTTTTCCAGGTCGACAAATCCTATGAAAGTGTCTTGATTTTTCTTTAGCCTTGCTTCCATTATTAGCCGTAACGTCAGAATTGCCTCTCTCGTCCCTTTACTTTTCCTAAAGCCAAACTGATCGT
Organism: Schistocerca cancellata; assembly: GCF_023864275.1. Taxonomy (NCBI): domain Eukaryota; kingdom Metazoa; phylum Arthropoda; class Insecta; order Orthoptera; family Acrididae; genus Schistocerca; species Schistocerca cancellata. The sequence goes on from NC_064637.1 coordinate 16,375,842, forward strand.
CACCTAGCGCATTCTCAATTTTCTTTTCCATTCTCCTGTATATTATTCTTGTAAGCAGCTTCGATGCATGAGCTGTTAAGCTGATTGTGCGATAATTCTCGCACTTGTCAGCTCTTGCCGTCTTCGGAATTGTGCGGATGATGCTTTTCCGAAAGTCAGATGGTATATCGCCAGACTCATATATTCTACATACCAACGTGAATAGTCGTTTTGTTGCCACTTCCCCCAATGATTTTAGAAATTCTGATGGAATGTTATCTATCCGTTCTGCCTTATTTGACCGGAAGTCCTCCAAAGCTCTTTTAAATTCCGATTCTAATACTGGATCCCCTATCTCTTCTACATCGACTCCTGTTTCTTCTTCTATCACATCAGACAAATCTTCACTCTCATAGAGGCTTTCAATGTATTCTTTCCACCTATCTGCTCTCTCCTCTGCAGTGGAATTCCCGTCGACCTAGCGTAGCAAAAATGTGACTCACCCGCAGAGCAGTCACGTTTCCATGGATGGACCGTCCAATCGAGATGGTCTCGTGCTCACTGTAATCGTAAGTCACGATGTCGCTGGGTGGTCATGTGGTGTGGTGTGCTGCGAAACTCCCATGTTCGACAATGAACGATGAACGGTGTACTTGTTCGTGCACCAGCATTGTGTTCTTCCTGCAGAGATGCCACACATCGCCATCTGTCCTACTTCGCACAGCACATAAGCCTCAGAACTGCACGTTCTATGGTGAGTCGTGGATGTCGAGCCATTTAGCACCTACTGGTAGTTTCACTGTCCTCCTACCTCTTTCCGTAGATGGTCACGACAGTAGCGCGTGAACATTCGACAAGCTTGGCCATTTTCGAAATACTGGTTCAGAGACGGTGCGTAATAACAATCTGCCCTGTGTCAGAGTCGCTTATCTCATTGGATTTCGCCAGTTGCAGCCCATACTTCGGTACGGTGATCCCCCGTCCGTGTCAGCTCCGCATGCACACTTTTGCTTGCGCGTCACGTGCCCGTAACGCGACCGAGCAGCACTCGACGTCGATAGCTCACTGGTAGTGATATTTTGACTTATCAGCGTAAAATACAGGTTTGCAGCTGGGAGTCTTTACTTTTTTTGCAAGGCTGTCTGAAATGTTGCCAATATATGGAATTTTGCGTCAGGCTGTGTAACTACTGCGTGATTGCTTTTGGACAGCGTACAAAAGTGGTGTAATTCCATTCATTTTTTTCGTAGAATATTATCAGTCAGGGCAGAGCTATAGCCATTGCTGTAAGCGGTTTGATTGAACGTTTGCAATGCTGTTTGAAATGCTGATGTGGATAATGGAACAAATATGAGACGACGCACCATGTTGACAGATCCTTTGCACAAATCGGAAAATCCCCGAGAATTAGATGACATAAGAAACGTAACAACTTTGTGATTTTTGTATCTTCTATACGAATAATATCTGTGTATTTCACACATTATTTATCTGTGTTTGCGACATTTAGTATTCATCTGTAAATGGCCTGCGAAGCTGAAAGCCGGTTTGTGACCATTTAAAGATAATTTTGGAGAACACTAGGTAGCGTTTTCATTTTTCATATCTTTAATGTTGAATGATGTTCCATCGTATGTCCAAGAAGCAGAAAAAGTATTGTTTACTTAGGGTGCAAGCTTAAGGGAGAAACTGAAAACCTGAAAATGAAAACATTTTTGAAAAAATGAATGGTTCTCTGCAAATGGAGTCTTGTTGTACATACACTGAAGAGCCAAATAAACCGGAACACCTGCCTAACATCGTGTAAGGACCCCGCGAGCACGCAGAACTGCCGTGGCATGGACTCGACTAATGTCTGAAGTACTGCTGTAGAAAACGGACACCACGAATCCTGCAGGACTGTCCATAAATGTGTAACAGTACAAGGGGGTGGAGATCTCTTATGAACAGCACGTTGCAAGGTATCCCAGATATGCTCAATAATGTTTATGTCTCGGGAGGTTGGTAGCCAGCGTATGTGTTTCAACTCAGAAGAGTGTTCCTGGAGCCACTCTGCAGCAGTTCGGGACGTGTGGGGTGTCGCATTGTCCTGCTGGAACTGCTCACGTCTATCGGAATGCACAATACACATGAATGGATGCAGGCGATCTGACAGGATGCTTACGTACGTGTCACCTGTCAGACCGTATCTAGACATATCACATGTCTCACATCACTTCCACTACACACCATTGCACAGCCTGTCACCTTGAACAGTCCCCTGCTCAAATGCAGGGTCCATGGATTCGTGAGGTTGTATCCATACCCGTACACGCCCAGCCACTCGATACAACATGAAACGAGACTCGTCTGACAAGGCAACACGTTTACGAGGTGCGTTCAAGTTCTAAGGCCTCCGATTTTTTTTCTAATTAACTACTCACCCGAAATCGATGAAACTGGCGTTACTTCTCGACGTAATCGCCCTGCAGAAGTACACATTTTTCACAACGCTGACGCCATGATTCCATGGCAGCGGCGAAGGCTTCTTTAGGAGTCTGTTTTGGCCACTGGAAAATCGCTGAGGCAATAGCAGCACGGCTGGTGAATGTGCGGCCACGGAGAGTGTGCCCGCATCTCGTGGTCGTGCGGTAGCGTTCTCGCTTCCCACGCCCGGGTTCCCGGGTTCGATTCCCGGCGGGGTCAGGGATTTTCTCTGCCTCGTGGTGACTGGGTGTTGTGTGCTGTCCTTAGGTTAGTTAGGTTTAAGTAGTTCTAAGTTCTAGGGGACTGATGACCGTAGCAGTTAAGTCCCATAGTGCTCAGAACCATTTTTGAACGGAGAGTGTCTTTCATTGTTGGAAAAAGCCAAAAGTCACTAGGAGCCAGGTCAGGTGAGTAGGGAGCATGAGGAATCACTTCAAAGTTGTTATCACGAAGAAACTGTTGCGTAACGTTAGCTCGATGTGCGGGTGCGTTGTCTTGATGAAACAGCAGACGCGCAGCTCTTCCCGGACGTTTTTGTTGCAGTGCAGGAAGGAATTTGTTCTTCAAAACATTTTCGTAGGATGCACCTGTTACCGTAGTGCCATTTGGAACGCAATGGGTAAGGATTACGCCTCGCTGTCCCAGAACACGGACACCATCATTTTTTCAGCACTGACAGTTACCCGAAATTTTTTTGGTGGCGGTGAATCTGTGTGCTTCCATTGAGCTGATTGGCGCTTTCTTCCTGGATTGAAAAATGGCATCCACGTCTCATCCATTGTCACAACCGACGAAAAGAAAGTCCCATTCGTGCTGTCGTTGCACGTCAACATTGCTCGGCAACAGGCCACACGGGCAGCCGTGTGGTCGTCCGTCAGCATTTGTGGCACCCACCTGGATGACACTTTTCGCATTTTCAGGTCGTCGTGCAGGATTGTGTGCACAGAACCCACAGAAATGCCAACTTTGGAGGCGATCTGTTCAACAGTCATTCGGCGATCCCCCAAAACAATTCTCTCCACTTTCTCGATCGTGTCGTCAGACCGGCTTGTGCGAGCCCGAGGTTGTTTCGGTTTGTTGTCACACGATGTTCTGCCTTCATTAAACTGTCGCATCCACGAATGCACTTTCGACACATCCATAACTCCATCACCACATGTCTCCTTCAACTGTCGATGAATTTCAATTGGTTTCACACCACGCAAATTCAGAAAACGAATGATTGCACGCTGTTAAAGTAAGGAAAACGTCGCCATTTTAAGTATTTAAAACAGTTCTCATTCTCGCCGCTGGCGGTAAAATTCCATCTGCCATACGGTGCTGCCATCTCTGGGACATATTGACAATGAACGCGGCCTCATTTTAAAACAATGCGCATGTTTCTATCTCTTTCTAGTCCTGAGAAAAAAAATCGGAGGCCTTAGAACTTGAATGCACCTCGTACAGTCGCCAAGAGTCCAGTGTCGCTGTTGACGGGCCCAGGCGAGGCTTAAAGCTTCGTGTAGTGCAGTCGTCAACAGTACACGAGTGGGCCTTCAGCTCCAACAGCCCATATGCATGATGTTTCGTCGGATGGTTCGCACGCTGACACTTTTTGATGGCCCAGCATTGAAATCTGCAGCAATTTGTGGAAGAGTTGCACTTCTGTCACGTTGAACGATTCTCTTCAGTCGTCGTCGGTCCCGTTCTTGCAGGAGCTTTTGCCGGGCACAGCGATGTCGGAGATCTGGTGTTTTACCGGATTCCCGATATTCGCGGTATACTCGTGAAATGGTCGTACGGGAAAATCCCAACTTCTTCGCTAAGAGATGCTCTGTCCCATCGCTCGTGCGCCGACTATAACACCACGTGCAAACTCACTTCAATCTTGATAAGCTGACACTGTAGCGTCAGTAGCCGATCTAACAACTGCGCTAGACACTTGTTGTGCCAACCGTAGCGCCACTTTCTGCCTGTTTGCATCTTTCTGTATTCGAATACGCATGCCTACACCAGTTTCTTTGGCTCTCCAGTGTAAATAAAACACAATACATACAGTTCCGTACAGCACAAGACCTGACTACACCATTAGAAATAATGCATGAAGCTAAAACAACAAATGGAACACAATATCCTGAATTCTTAGTTACCGAGCCACGGGGTCTGTCGCTTATCGATTTCTGCTCTGGTTCGCCATCATTGCCTCGATAGTGCGGAGTGTTTCCGGTGGTGCCATCGAAGTTCGCTCACGGAAAAGGGAAGGAAGGTGGAACAGCTGTGTGTGATCATGTGGTCTGGCGCGAAGATGAGACGCTCCCTTCGGGCGGTATTCACTTGCCGAAGTGTCTCTCGGCAGTGTGAGTGACTGTCTTAAGAGATACTGGCGTTAGAGAGGACACACCTAATCGATTCTGGGAAGGGTTATGAACCTGGTTCGTACCAACTGCGATCGCATGTTCTAGAGACCAATGTCTGTTAGCAGGAGCATGGTACATTCGCCTAGTTCTGATTGCAGAGGCGATTTGGATTTGTTTTTTGTTGCCCCTACGGAAGCAAAGGACGGCGTCCTTGCATTTCAAGTCAAGGAAATTCGTACTTGTTTCTTGGTTTCTGATAGTCCCTTTTTTTTTGTCATCAGTCTTCTCACTGGTTTGATGCGGCCCGCCACGAATTCCTTTCCTGTGCCAACCTCTTCATCTCAGAGTAGCACTTGCAACCTACGTCCTCAATTATTTGCTTGACGTATTCCAATCTCTGTCTTCCTCTACAGTTTTTGCCCTCTATTTTTGCCCTGCACAGCTACCTCTAGTACCAGGGAAGTCATTCACTCATGTCCTGTGTCCTATCATCCTGTCAGTTCACCTTATAAGTGCCTCTGCCCTGAACCTCCTCATTCCTTACCTTATCAGTACACCTATTTTCAACATTCGTCTGTAGCACCACAAATGCTTCCATCATGTTCTTTTCCGGTTTTCCGACAGTCCATGTTTCACTGCTACCATACAACGCTGTACTCCAGACGGACAGTCTCAGAAATTTCTTCCTCAAATTAAGGCCGGTATTTGATATCAGTAGACTTCTCTTGGCCAGAAATGCCTTTTTTGCCATAGCGAGTCTGCTTTTGATGTCCTCCTTGCTCCGTCCATCATTGGTTATTTTACTGCCTAGGTAGCAGAATTCATTAACTTCATCTACTTCGTGGCCATAAATCCTGATGTTAAGTTTCTCGCTGTTCTCATTTCTACTACTTCTCATTACCTTCGTCTTTCTCCGATTTACTCTCAAACCATACTGTGTACTCATTAGACTGCTCATTCCGTTCAGCAGATCATTTAATCCTTCTTCACTTTCACTCAGGATAGCAATGTCATCAGCGAATCGTATCATTAATATCCTTTCACCTTGTATTTCAATTCCACTCCTGAATCTTTCTTTTATTTCCATCATTGCTTCCTCGATGTACAGATTGAAGAGTAGGTGCGAAAGGCTACATCCTTGTCTTACACCCTTTTTAATACGACCACATCGTTTTTGGTTGTCCACTCTGATTATTCCCTCTTTGCTGTAGTACATATTGTGTCTGACCCGTCTCTCCCTATAGTTTACCCGTACTTTCCTCAGAACTTCGAACATCATACATAATTTTACATAGTCGAACTCTTTTTCCAGGTCGACAAATCCTATGAACTTGTCTTGATTTTTCTTTAGTCAGCAATGTCAGAATTGCCTCTCTCGTGCCTTTACCTTTCCTGAAGCCAAACTGATCGTCATCTAGTACATCCTGTAACATTATGTGATTGTCTTATCATTTTAAATCATTCACTAATCGAGCAGTCGCTCGGCAACAGCTACAGTTAGCAAATAATGTTGCGAGAATGTAAAAGGTGAACGACCTGTGACGTAACTTGTTTATTGTCGAAGCGCCGTCAGAGATGCTGTGAGTTATTGACTTTGAAAACCGCGGCGCGAAAAACAGACAGAAGAAGAACACTTTTACACATTTTTTTTTTTTTTTTTTTTTTTGAGGTACGAGATATTCTCGATGAACAGTTACTCATTCTTCTCTTGTCTCTTGTGTCGGACGCGCATGTCTTGCCGCCGTATTATTATCGTTAAAAATAATATTGTTTTTGTGAAAAGTAAATGTGTAATACTAAAAGTGCCTAGCAGTAGATTTATTGTGCGACGTGTATGTGAAAACGTCAAAGGAACTGCTTTCATTAAGAGAAGTGCCAGTCAAAACGGCATCCAGGTTAAATCCTTCATTGCAGTGTAAGTTCGTCTATTAATTGCCATAAATTCAGAGTTAAATGGAATTGGTGTATGGACTATTCATTTACTATAGAATCTATGTCTCACTTCTTCATGAAATTATTTAATTTTCTATATGTTTCTGCCAAATAGAGAGTTCACAGTCACGAATTCTTTCGTCGAGTTCGGACGGAAGTTGCATGCGGCGAAATATTTTCTCCGCGCCATATTCTACTGATAAATGCATGATAAACTACGGTCCCTTAGGAAATTCATGTTGAGCTATCCAAAATAATTATATTTTGAATAGGCATTTACTCTACTATGCAGTGCAACTTCCGACTGATCAGACAACGAACGGGGACATTTATAACTGTATGTTTATGTATACACATTACGTAAACATACCGTTATAATTGGCGCCCGAACAGGGACCTGAATAAAAAAAAATATACTCAAAGGAATAATAATTTATATAAGATACGCATTGTGGCAATATTCATAAATAATTGTAGCTAATCTTGTGCTATTTATTTGTTATATGATATCAAACGCCATCCAATAAAATTTCCATTGAGCGAAAGAAACGAGATATTCAGAGAAAACTACGGAAGAGAGATTTTTTTTGGAACAGAATTTGTGCGAAAATCTAGTTGCAACGCCCAAGGCAGTCATCAGTAACGTAAGTTAAAATTTCGTTAGCCGTAGCCAAGCTTCCTTAATTTCAGCCGACATTAATCAATTTGTGGCGATCTTTAGTAGTTGCAGTAAAATTTGCTTTGAATTCAGTAGATTGCATTTAGTAGATTAGTAATTTCTTCAAGTATTGTTTAAATTCCATTGTTGTGTATTGCATATCATTTGTTTTTAAATGTCCGCTGCCTGTTCACGGAGCTGACCAGCCTTAGTTTTCATTTATTTTGAACAGTGTGCAGCCATACTTTCTTTACGGTCCAGAATAGTCTCTTGTTCTCGTGACGTGCATCTCCCGACATTCCGATCTTGTGACGTAGCAGTGACAACCGACTCGCAACCGATAAATTACATCTCTGTCGACAGCTGACGGCCGTAGCTCAAACGAACTTCATTGACTTACTGTTTGTAAATAAGTGAGCTATGGCAGACGATAAAATGTCATCACTAGATTCAAATGAACGGAATGAAACGAGTGAAGTGTCGCGTCGCTTACGGTCCCGCACGGTAATTAGTAGGGCTGAGACACCAATCGGAACAACTGTAGAAAATGAAGTGGGAAATCTTACGGACTTTGGTGCCTCACACTATAATGTTACTGGTACTGAACTAGACAATGCCAGCATAGTTTCTGCCACTAGTAGTCGTAGCCATATACCGGTTACAAGGGAGGCAGGTGAAAGCAATTCAGGGGTAGTGACAGACGATGTATTCAAACAGCTACTGAGTCAAATAAGTCAAATGATGCAGGACGGAAATCGCCAATTGAAAGAGGAAAATCGCCAAATGGTGAATTCCATTAAAAATGATTTGAAAGACGAAAATAGACAAATGTTAGCCTCACTTGAAGATAAACTTTCTACAGTAATTGAAGATAAACTTTCTACAGTAAGCGAAGAAATAAAAACTGTTAGAGAAAACGTAGCCAAAGAAGTAGCAAAGCAAGTTAAGGATGCTGTTTCTCAAATGCGAAGTGGAATAATTTTCGAACTGAATGACACTTTAGCTACCATGCAAAGCGAGACAGCTGACATCCGAAACGCAACCAAGAATCTTGACTCCACCGTAACCACGGTTAATCACAGATTAGACAGAGTAACTACGCAGGTAGAAAAACTAACTGAGGGATGTCAAATTTGACTCTGGAAACGGAAACGAAAGTAAAGGAGAGGCTAGATAGTCATGAGAGAGAATTTAGAGAAAAGTATGAGAACTGGATTGCTGGAAAGGACAAATTTGTCGAAGATAAAATTAACAAAGACCTAGTAGAGACTGTGAAAGCAACCACTCTTGGTATCTTGTCAGCTCCTGGAAGCTCCGGAGATACCGTAATGTCTGAACTCGGTAGCATTAGGCGTACCCTTCAGCAAGAATTACCAAATTGGAAGCAAGAGGTAACGGAACAGCTAAATAACCTGAAGGCACAAGTGAGTAGTAGTTCCCGAATACAGAGACCGAATTATCCTAACTCTTTAGCCTCAGAGGAAGAAGATGAATTATTTCGGCAATTCCGAATACCTGTTGTATCTAATGAACACACTTCACCACCACATATTCCAGTCAGTCACCGAAATCAAGAATCTGACTCAGTAGTAAAAATGATGAAGGAAGAAAGCATGATAAAGCATCGAGTTTTTCAAACCTTTAACCCAGAAAAACGAAATATCCACCCAATTGTCTTTCTTCGTGGATTCTCCGGCATTTTTCCAAATTCGTGGACTGATAGACAGCGTATCCAATTTGTTACCGGATATATAGGTGGCGAATCGGCAATATGGGGAACAGAAATGGTTGATAAGTGTCGAACATATGAGGAGTTTGAGCACTGTTTCCTCAGCAAATTTTGGAGCGAAGGTGTTCAGAAAGGCCTTCGTAAAGAAGTCTATAATGCAGAACAATTTGACCCCAGGAATAGTAGCCTGAGAAAGTACTTCGAAAAATATCTTGGCAAAATTAGGTATTGGGATAACCCCATCAATAGTAAAGATGTAATTATGATTCTCAAGTCTAAATTACCCATTTCGATTCGTGAAAAGCTGATAGCCATACCAGATGATGATCCAGATACCTTTCTGTCGATATTAGATTCCCTAGACCTGATCTATGAGGACATGAGAGCTAACAAACCGCGGAATACTCCGCACAATTCTTGGCCACAACATTACGACAGTAACGGCTATGAAAAGCCAGGGAACGGTTCAAAAAGTAGTAACGATTGGCAAAACGGAAATAAAGGCAGTGGGTATCCGCACAAAAGGAATAGACATAATCAACACAACCAATTCAATCCCGTGTATAACACGACGTAACCAGTACGGCAATCAATCGTGCAAGCAGAAGTTTGGAAACGGTTTCAGTCAAAAAGGTTGGCAACAGCAGAGCGGATCGCAATGGAATGCACCGTACTCGCGCAGCCAACACTCAAATTAGGGGCAGCAACAAACAGCTGATAACGCCCACTCATACCAATACAACTCCGCGCCTAGTAAAAATCAAGCGCAGGGAATGTACAGAAACACACAGTTTAACGGCAACCCACAGTGTGAAGGTGGATTTCACAGTAACAATTCCGGAAATCATAATAGTAATAAAAATCATCAGACCCCGCGAAGGCATTACAATCCCCCTGTATTTTTCGCAAACGCGGAAGACAGTAACACGTATTGGACACCAGAACAAACGCAGCAACATTTTGACACGAGGTTTGTGCATAACAGTAATTTTGTTCCTCAGTGTTCTCACAATGTCAGATTGGTCGAACTTTCTAATGATGAAGGCCAATCAAAACCACACAAGCAGGAAAACTAAGTCCAGCATCTGAAAGCTCCCTAAGTGATGCTGTGAGACAGAATGGGGGCTACCACTTCGACGGAGAGACTAACCATGACGTACTTGTACTGAGATACAATGACGGGATTGACATGAGACAAGAATTATTACAAGAGAAAGAGACAACTGACGGTGATGAACCGATAGATGACCAAGTGCAAGCTATGACAAAACTTCCTATAGCCGGAATTTTGACGACTGTAATCCTAGATACACGTGCAAATATTAATGCTATGTCCTTATGTTTCTATAAGCAAATTAGTACATTAATTAAAAGTCCAACATTACCCGTCCAAGGAGCCATCGGCTCCCAGACACAAAAGGTCAGTATACAAGCTTGGGTACCACTGGAGATTCAATCAATACCCATAAAATGTATTTTCCTCGTTGTCAAGAATTTGGCAGTGCCATGTCTCTTGGGAATGGATTTTCTACGACGATATAGAGCCCGAATAGATCTTTATATAGGCATTTGCACACTGTTAGTACAGCAAACAGAAGTTGCACTGGAGTTAGTGAAAGAAAGAGTAAAAAACTTTGGCACTTGTAATAGCATTAGATTACAAAGGATAGGCAGAAAACCTTGTCGTAATCATTTCAATTTGTTTTATGGTAACTGTGATACATTTAATGATACAATAACAGTCAGTGACTTACCCTCTCAGCAGGAAATAACCAATAAGACTACAGAATCAACAGAGTTATCCGAACCTCAGCGACAGGAATTATTCAGTTTGTTGTCACACTATATCAACGTGTTTTCAAAACGACCCGGCATTATAAAAGACTATAAATATACTATGGAAGTGGTGCCGCACCAAACTTTCTGTCGCACGACATATCCCATACCGTATGCAAGAAGGGAAGCAGTTCGTAATGAAATTAAGAAAATGTTGAACTGGAAAGTCATAGAGTATTCTAATTCACCATATAGTAGCCCGTTGTTGACGATTTTGAAACAGGATAACACAGTACGACTCGTACTTGACGCACGAAACATAAATAAAATTGTTGTGCCAGTACGAACGAGACCTGAAGCGATTGAAGAACACCTCCAGAGATTTTATGGAGTTAAATATTTGAGTAGCATAGATTTGAAAATGTCATTTTGGCAAGTGAGACTAAATCCTAACTCACGAAAATATACGGCATTTATCTTCGCCGGCAGATCCTATCAATTTCAGGTCATGCCTTTTGGATTGAATGTTAGTTCTGGAGTATTCATCTCCGCCTTAGATCATGTTCTTGGTCCAGATCTTATTGATGAAGTCACTCTCTACGTTGATGATCTTTTAATTGCTACTAAAACCTGGGAAGGCCACGTTGAATTAATACAGAAAGTGTTTCAGCGATTCCTGGAATACGGAGTCACTGCCAACTTGCAAAAGTCACACTTTGGCCGAGCCGAAATCAAATTCTTAGGACACGTCATTTCATCTGACGGAATCCGTCCTGATCCGGCTAAGCTAAGTGCAATTAAAAATTTTCCTGTCCCATCTTCAAAACGACAACTTAAAGGTTATCTTGGACTCGCTTCATTCTTCAGAAGATTTTTACCAAAGCAAGTAATGAACAACCCTGATTTATTGAAATTGTTAAAGAAAAATACTCAGTGGAATTGGACTGACGACTGTCAAAAGGCATTCCTCGATATCAAAGAAGCTTTGTTAAATAGCAACATTCTTTATCATCCAGATATGGATAAGGAATTTTGTGTGTCATCTGACGCAAGTTTTCAGGGATTAGGTGCATGTCTCTTCCAGATCCATGAAACCAATGGAAAACCAGACATCAGAGTAATTAGTTTTGCTAGTAGGGTTCTTACAGAAACTGAACGATCCTATTCTGTTACTGAGTTGGAAGCTCTTGCAGTAGTTTGGGCTTTCAAGAGATTCAACTACTACATTAATGGCAAGAAAATCAAAGTCTATTCTGGTCATCAGGCTCTTAGTTTTCTTCTGACGTGTAAACTCCTACATCCTCGCTTAACGAGGTGGTGTCTTTTCTTACAGGAATATGACTTCGAAATAATCTACATAAAAGGCAAAGATAACATTATTGCGGATGCTCTATCTCGCATGCCTGAAGGCTCTTCGGACAGTACTGAACTTTTGGAACAAATGTCAAATTACAGAATTTTGTTGATGAAGGATCCAATACATCGGAAATATTTTCTTGATCTTTGTGACCAGATTGTCCAATTGCAGGAAACTGATCCAAAATGGAGAGGTGTGAAATAGATCCTCGAAACTAATCCTACCCATCGCATGTACAAATATTACAAATTGCATAATCAAGTTCTTTTCCATCGAACATCACTGTCATCAGAAAATTGGCTAGTATGCATTCCGCAGGAATATGTAGAACACTTACTCTGGTATACACATATTTCGTGGGGACACTTTGGTCCAGAAAAGTGTAAGCGTAAAATAGCAAAGTACTGCTACATCCCTAACCTTCATAGCAGAATTCACAAGCTCTTGAAACACTGTATCATTTGTCAAAAGGCAAAACCTTTTAATCTTTCGAATATACTGCCTTTGAATCCTATTATCACAGAGAAACCTAGACAAACCCTAGGCATAGATTTGGCAGGACCCCTCCCACGAGGTCGTGGAGGACTAAGGTACCTTGTAGCTGTCATTGATCTATTTACCAAACATTTGAGATTGTACGCTATGAGATCTGCAAGTACTCAACTAATCATCAATAGTTTAGAACGTGACTACTTTCCTAGATTCGGAAAACCTGAATCAATTCTCTCAGACAATGGGTCTAACTTTGTCTGCAAAAGATGGAAACTTTTCCTTGCTAGTCATCAAATTAGGCAAATCCTTATCTCCAAGTTTAGACTGCAGTCGTACCCGACTGAGCGGGTGTTCAAGGAGTTTAATCGTTTTATTCGTACTTATATACCAAATCAGCAGACTCGCTGGGTTGACTTTGTGTCACCTTTCGAGGAAATTGTGAATAATCTACCACACCTGTCTACTGGTTTCACTCCGAGTGAGTTGATGTCTTCTGACCAAGAGAAAAATGAATGGGTCAATTCAATTCCTAAGTGTAACAACGCAAGTGCTAGTTTAGACGCCAGAATAAGACAAGCTCTAACAACGTTGACCACCCAAGCCAATTTACGCAAGAAGGCGTATGACAAACATATTAATAAGGTGTTAACTTATAAAGTAGGCGAAAAGGTCTTGCTAAAAACACACTTTAAACCATCGTTGCTCTTACACAAAAATCGAAAATGGCAAAGTCTTTTTGAGGGACCTTACGAGATCCTTCGTATACCGCATACAGGTTGTTATCTGATTTCTGATCCCGCAAATGGAAAAATAAAAGGATTATACCATCACTCTGATCTTAAAAAATATCATGCTACAAAATAAGTCAAAAGGAAAGCTTTATAATGACAAGAGAAGGTTAGCCGCTAGTGACTAAGTGACAACTGATTTGACTTCGTTAAAAAAAATGCTTAGAATATATTACAGGACAGTGAGTCTATCTTGCTATACAGCAGACAATTTAAAATATGTTATCTTGAGCCATAATTTAAGTACAGACAAGCTGATAAATAAAAAAAAAATTCTTGTTTAACAAAGAAAGTGATCAACTCCAAGAACTCTAGTTTTAAGATTTAGTTTTAAGGAGATAATATTTAAGAGAGAGATATGAAATATAAAGCGAAGGATGTGCCTAACAAGCCGGCTTCTGCGATATGAAATGCTAAAGAAGTGAAAATAAAACATAGTATGTAAGAATTTTTTTTTTAAGTTCAAGGAGCAATGACAAGGGTCGCTTGACAATTATTGGTTCCTGATCACACTAAAAAGGAAAACATGTAACTAGTTTCTAAGTCAGCTATGTCTAGATTAAGTTCCAATGTACATAGAAATCTGGAACAGGTTCATCTCTGCATTAAAATAACGTAATGTTTACGAAGCATGTGAGTTACTTGTAAGTAACAACATGACCACGAAAGCGCTATCCTTCAGCTAGATAAACAAAGTAGCATTAATTGTAATTGCAATACGCAGGACAGATACATTCAAAGCCATAAGTGAAATAAATACCAAGTATAAGAGTGTAAGTGGCAAGGACAAAGCAATTATGACTTAAGGTCATATATAGAGGCCAATGCAGTGTAGTGCAAGCAGGCGTCAAGGCGAGAATAAAATGACAATGAAACCGCCGGCAAAACAAAGTAGCTAGTTTGTAATTGGAGCGTGTACGCAGACGTACGGCGCAAAGGAAAATTAATTTCTGAGTCATAAGGAACAAGGAGTTGTTTGCTAGATTTCTTCTTCTATGTACTATTATATCTATGTCTTTCTTCTGAATTTGTGTAAATACCCTAACCCGCCTAAACCCGTCCCGTAGAGTTGACGTCACAGATTGAGAAATGCGGTTGACGTGGAAGGCTGGTTTGGCATACGATTTTCAAAAGGAAGCGCGTGAACGAAATCGGGAAAAGTTAGTTTTGAAATGTCTTTATTTTTCCTTTTAAAGTCAATCCGAGACGCAAACCGAGATCGCGATAAGGAATTTGAAATTTTCTTGAATGGTGTTCTGTTCTCATGTGAGAGGGCAATCAAATGTGACTGATTGATCCTCACATCTAGTAAAAAGAGAATTTTTGTTGAAATGACAGTGATAACTTTAATGAATCTAATAAATAGAAAGAACGATTGAAATGAATTGAAATAATAATAATTGCTAACAGATCGGAGAAACTAATGTATTGTGACTGTGAACTAAAAGCATAATTAGTCTTAGAGAAAGATGAGGAACAATGTAAAGCGAAATGTTAAGGTAGTTACCAACAAAGTAACAGAAATTGAAATGGACATGATAATCAAAGCTCTGAATTAACAAGCTTCAAAGTGAGACAAACTATTTGATTATAAACTTAAAAAAAAAAAATTTGTACATAGTAGTGTATAAGTGAAGGCTTAAAATGGTGTGGAAGTCTGCCACAGACACGAAGCAATGCATCGTTGTTATAAGTAAGTGATAATTTCATTCACGGTGAAGAGAAAAAAGTGTTAAACGTGCAGATAGGCCGACGGACAATGATAGTCCGGTTGTGTAACCGAAGGCGGTGATGTGATTACGTGCAGTGCATCGGAAACCAAGTGTGTTAGCTGCTTTGCGAAGTGCGAGCGCTAGCCTACCTTAAAATCTTCAAAATCGGCTGGAAAATGTGGAGACAGGGATGGTTTCAATGGAGCCTCTGTCCCTGATAATTCTCGTCCCTCCTCACCAGCTCAGCAAACCACAAAATACCACAACACCATCGACGCAACGTGTTCACTGAACCGTGCGCGGAAAAGCTGAAGTACCGCGTGGAGGCTAGTGAGCGCCTCGAGTTGCGATTCAGCTCTAACAATCAGCCTGTGTCAACGTACATCGACGCAACAAACGCGTTAAATTTAAAGTGATGTACTAGCACAGCACTCCCGCTGCAGTTCGACGAAACGGACTTTCCATGAAAACCGCTCCCAAAATAAAAGACTCTTATATGAGTTCACAACATATCACATACAATGCTAATGTTATATCCCGTGGATGAAATGTGAACAGCCAAACCACACGCGAATAGTGACAAAGTCAAATTCCTATGAATCCCAAGTCCTAAAATAGATTTAAGCTTAGTTTTTAGACTAATGGGTATTTATATTTCTTTTGTTACATGTAACGTGTGTACGTAACGTGCGAGTGAGACTCGCCCGCCAGAGCTGATGAAAAGTTTTCTACTCGGAGACCGCAAAGTAGCGATCCAACTTCTCAAGGCATAAGCTTCACCTGGAGAAGAATCAAATTTTAACTTACCTGTCAATACACAAACAGTGAAAGCGTAAAAATCATGACAACTAGTGAGCAATGGAAAATGGACACGTGTGAGAAATTCCGTGTGTGAGAATTATATGTGTATAAAAATGGACACGTGTGAGAAATTCCATGTGTGAGAATTATGTGCGTATAAAAAGATGAATCCTATGTGTTTTCTTTCAGGAGCAAAGAGCCTATGAGCTCTGGACAATAACTTGAGGCCACAAAGATGGTCGGTATGAACTCTGTAAAAAAAAAAAAAAAAAAAAAAGACTGTAATGAGTATAATGTATAATGTCCATTGTAAACTTCGTAGATTAACTGTCTTAGTTTTTAAAATTTTTTTGTGTATCTTTACCTTAAGAACTGTCTTTGTCTATGAATGAGAGATCACCATATTTGTGTAATCCTAATAATCAAATGACAGGAATACTGTGTTTGATCAAAGTAAATATGTAAAGTACTCAATCCCATAATGTTAACGGCGACATGTGAATCTTGGTAATCTCCTTGATTTCCAAGATTCCCATGGAAGGCAATGTAACATTATGTGATTGTCTTATCATTTTAAATCATTCACTAATCGAGCAGTCGCTCGGCAACAGCTACAGTTA
This sequence comes from Schistocerca cancellata, assembly GCF_023864275.1. Lineage (NCBI taxonomy): Eukaryota > Metazoa > Arthropoda > Insecta > Orthoptera > Acrididae > Schistocerca > Schistocerca cancellata. The sequence continues at coordinate 16,392,488 of NC_064637.1, forward strand.
GCAAATAATGTTGCGAGAATGTAAAAGGTGAACGACCTGTGACGTAACTTGTTTATTGTCGAAGCGCCGTCAGAGATGCTGTGAGTTATTGACTTTGAAAACCGCGGCGCGAAAAACAGACAGAAGAAGAACACTTTTACACATTTTTTTTTTTTTTTTTTTTTTTGAGGTACGAGATATTCTCGATGAACAGTTACTCATTCTTCTCTTGTCTCTTGTGTCGGACGCGCATGTCTTGCCGCCGTATTATTATCGTTAAAAATAATATTGTTTTTGTGAAAAGTAAATGTGTAATACTAAAAGTGCCTAGCAGTAGATTTATTGTGCGACGTGTATGTGAAAACGTCAAAGGAACTGCTTTCATTAAGAGAAGTGCCAGTCAAAACGGCATCCAGGTTAAATCCTTCATTGCAGTGTAAGTTCGTCTATTAATTGCCATAAATTCAGAGTTAAATGGAATTGGTGTATGGACTATTCATTTACTATAGAATCTATGTCTCACTTCTTCATGAAATTATTTAATTTTCTATATGTTTCTGCCAAATAGAGAGTTCACAGTCACGAATTCTTTCGTCGAGTTCGGACGGAAGTTGCATGCGGCGAAATATTTTCTCCGCGCCATATTCTACTGATAAATGCATGATAAACTACGGTCCCTTAGGAAATTCATGTTGAGCTATCCAAAATAATTATATTTTGAATAGGCATTTACTCTACTATGCAATGCAACTTCCGACTGATCAGACAACGAACGGGGACATTTATAACTGTATGTTTATGTATACACATTACGTAAACATACCGTTATAATCCTCCATTTTCTTTTCCATTCTTCTGTATTTATTCTTGTCAGAAACTTGGATGCATGAGCTGTAAAGCTGATTGTGCGGTAATTACGCACCTGTCTGCTCTTGTCGTCTTCGGAATTGCGTGGATGATGCTTTTCCGAAAGTCAGATGGCATGTCGCCAGACTCATACATTCTACACACCAACATGAATAGTCGTTTTGTTGCCACTTCCCCCCCCCCCAATGATTTTAGAAATTCTGATGGAATGTTATCTATCCCTTCTGCCTTATCTGATTTTACGTCCTCCAAATCTCTTTTAAATTCTGATTCTAATACTGGATCCCCTGTCTCTTCTAAATCGACTCCTGTTCCTTCTTCTATCACATCAGACAAATCTTTCCCCTCATAGAGGCTTTCAATGTATTCTCCTCTGCATTTAGCAGTGGAATTCTCGTTATACTCTTAATGCTATCACCCTTGCTTTTAATGTTACCTAAGGTTGTTTCTACTTTCTTGTATGCTGAGTCTGTCCATCCGACTATCATTTCTTTTTCGATGTCTTCACATTTTTCCTGCAGCCATTTCTTCTTAGTTTCCCTGCATTTCCTATTTACTTCATTCCTCAGCGACTTGTACTTCTCTATTCCTGAGTTTCCTGGAACGTTTTTATACTTCCTCCTTTCATCAATCAAGCGAAGTATTTATTCTGTTACCCATGGTTCCTTCGCAGTTATATTCTTTTTTACCTATATTTTCCTTCCCAACTTCTGTGATGGCTATTTTTAGAGATGTCCATTCCTCTTCAACTGTACTGCCTACTGACTTATTCCTTATTGCTGTATCTATAGCCTTAGAGAACTTCAACTGTATTTCGCCATTCCTTAGTACTTCTGTATGGACTTCTTTGCATATCGATTCTTCGTGACTAATGTCTTCAATTTCAGCGTACTCTTCATCACTACTATATTGTGATCTGAGTCTATGCCTCCTCCTGGGTACGCTTTACAATCCAGTATCTGATTTTGGAATCTCTGTCTCACCATAATGTAGTATAACTGAAATCTTTCCGTATCACCCAGCCTTTTCCAAGTATACCTCCTCCTCTTGTGATTCTTGAACAGAGTATTCGCTATTACTACCTGAAATTTATTACAGAACTCAATTAGTCTTTCTCCTCTCTCAATTCTTCTCCCAAGCCCATATTCTCCTGTGACGTTACCTTCTACTCTTTCCCCTACAACTGCATTCCAGTTGCTACGGTCGCAGGTTCGAATCCTGCCTCGGGCATGGGTGTGTGGTGTCTTTAGGTTAGTTAGGTTTAAGTAGTTCTAAGTTGTAGGGGACTTATGACCTAAGATGTTAAGTCCCATAGTGCTCAGAGCCATTTGAACCATTTTTTGCATTCCAGTTCCCCATGACTATTAGATTTCCATATCCCTTTACATGCTGTATTACCCTTTCAATATCCTCATACACTTTCTCTGTCTCTTCCTCTTCAGCTTGAGATGTTGGCATGTATACCTGAACTATCGTTGTCGGTGTTTGTTTGCTGTAGATTCTGATAAGAACAACCGTATCGATGAACTGTTCGCAATAACACTCCCTCTGTCCTACCTTCGTATTCATAACGAATCCTACTCCCGTTATACCTTTTTCTGCTGCTGTCGATATTACCCTGTACTCACCTGAAAAGAAATCGTTGCCTTCTTGTATGACAGCAGAATAAATGAAGGTCAGATTCGCACCTTACATGACAGCTTTATACATCACAACGGGGAGGTGAATATGGCACCTAACTTAATTCGGCGGTAATTAGCAGATATGCCTATCAGTATGTAATGCAAAAATGGATGACATTCAATCAGTTGACATTCAACAGTAATTAACAGACCGTTCCTATAATGCATATTTGAGCGGAAGGTGAAACAAGCAGCGAGAGGTGTTGCGGTTTGGAATTCAGAGGGACCCCCAATACAGAGGCAAGGCCGCGCAGCAGGGGGTACCACGGAAACCACTTAAAGGGGTGTCCCAGGTGGAAGGTCAACGACCGACCAGGTCACTCAGATGGGGACATCGAGTGTAATGGCCCATCTGAGGGAGGACAGGAAAGAAAGCTTTTAGAAAACTGTGTTTCGGAATTCCAAAGGGATACAAAACAAGACCAGTGACGCATTTTCGATCACAAGTCCAGTGAGTGCTGCACACGTGAGAGAGTCAATGTACGCGTTTAGGCATCTGGAATGGGCACAAAGCGTCCGATTAGTGGAAACGTGCTATAAAGGAGAAAAGAGCCAAAGTTTCGACGCAGTTTAATGGTAGGGACCTTGCGATTGCTACAGAGAGTTTCCACAAAGTAAGATTAACAGTCCTATTGGTCGGAAAAAGCCGTGACATGAAGAACGAAATAACCCAGTAGGGGAGACAGTTCGGCTGTAAGACAAGATGGAAATTTTCGAGGCCTCCTCTATGAAATGGCGTCAAGTGCAAAATGGAGCGCTTAACGCTCTGTACGATGCAGAGGAGTAATTTGTGTGGACGCTGCGTTCACAGCGGCTGATGTCCAGCTAGGAATTAGCTGTAGCAACGTTGAGCTCCAACTGTGGAGAAACAGTTAGTTAACTGTTCTTGCGACAACTGAGAGGGCATTATAATACGCACGCTGCTCCAACCATGCACGTGTGTATCGCCACATTCTAAGACATGTTCTCTCGCATAACAAGAAACATAGGGAAAGTTTCTGCTGCAAAATTCAGCAAAGGTGTGATTAGTTTTATAGGAATTTCAGTGGAAGAGAGCAGCCTAGCAGACGGCAGCTCATCGCAGCTTAAGGTAAATACCACGTGCAGCGACGTAAACTTTTTGGTTCACCAGCTTGCGTCCACTGTAAACTCGAGCGACCTTGGGTAATCTTTTGCTCAATTTGTCACATAACTAACCATCCACCGTAGACTTGATTGTCATCCTAACATAGTACCGAACTTTGAACCGGAGTCGGACGATTTACGTTGTACTGACCAACATCATAACGTAAGTGTAGCAACAATTTTCTAAAGAAACTTCTAGTTAAACTTTAATATTGTCACGTTTAGGAAAATTTAACCTTCTGAGAGTTTATATTTAATATTGTTGTGTTTAGGATTATTTCACTTTTTGATGTTGATGAGATGCATTATCCTGACAACAATATTTTTTTATCACATTGAAAACTGTGTAAAAGCATATATTTTTGTGCTAATATTGCGACATTAATCATGTCATTTCAACTTAAACAGTTGTCTTCAATCCTTGAATAAGTAAATCTCAAAAATATTGCCCCTTACATTCTATCCACTTCACTTCACTGACCCCTACTATACCTAGATTGAGTCTTTGCATTTTCCTTTTCAGATTTTCTAATTTCCCTACCACGTTCAAGCTTCCGACATTCCACACCATGCCACGACTCGTAGAATGTTATCCTTCCATTGATTACTCAATCTTTCTCTCGTGATAACCTCCCTCTCGGCAGTCCCCTCCCAGAGATTCGATTGGGGGACTATTCCGGAATCATCATAACACTTCTTTAATTACAGGCCACAGGTCCTGTGGATACACGTTATGTGTCTTTAATGCAGTGGTTTCCATTGCCTTCTGCATTCTCATGTCGTTGATCATTGCTGATTCTTCCGCCTTTAGGGGCAGTTTCCTACCCCAAGGACAAGAGAGTGCCCTAAACCTCTGTTTGCTCCTCTGCCCTCTTTCACATGGCCTTTGGCAGAATTAGGGTGACTTCTTATGCCGGAAGTCTTCGGCCGCCAATGCTGATTATTAATCAAAATTTAAGAAGTGGCGGGATTCGAACCCGATACCGAAGAAATTTTTATTATGAATCGAAGAGCTGCCCCATTGGTATTCAAGAATAGGGGAGTTCTTGGAAGACGATTGTGGTTTGAGCCGATACGTAACAACTTAGTGGTTCAGCTGCCCGGTTCACAACTGCCAGATATGGGAGTGGAAGCATACATATAAATAACGCCATGTTTCTCCTCTAGTTAGTTCATGAACGTTGGTGTGCTAAAGAGTCAAATTCTTTTCCGAAGTGTCTTAAAAATACTGCATTCTCCTGACTGCAGGGATCCATGACATTGGGGATGTTGTGCAGGAAAACCGAAAGTTCGGTTACTCTCCAGTGACGTCTGACTGGTTTCTTCTGAATACGATAATTTTATAGCTATCGAAACGTAGGTCAAGGGTTCCAGTAAACCTTATTTGCAACTGGTTGACTGATTCTTTCAACCTCTGCAACTTTCCTCTGTCTCGTAAATTTCGTATTGTTAGATTAGATTAGAGATAGATTCAGTTTTCGTTTGAGAGACCCAACAATGAGATGATTCTCGTGCGTGTGGAGCAAGTCAGAAAGAATAACTTTAAAAACATAGAACATTTGGATATAATATACACTACCCTGGTCATTTGTCAGGAGGTTGTCAAAATATGTGAATACATTACAGTGAAGTGAACTGTTAATTTTTGCAGGATTAATACATTGCCAGAATGAAAAATAGTTATGCCCTTTTAATAAATTTATCATACACAAAATACTTGACAAAGAGCTGTCAAAACTGAAATTTTGTTTTAAGCTGGTCTAACAGTCCCTGTTAATATCTTCATCTGTACAGTAGAAGGAGTTGCCTATCAAAAATTCTATCAAACTCTGTTTAAACTGTGCTTTATCTTAATGGTTGCTGGCAATTTATTGAAAATATGTGTTCCTGAAAACTGGATTCCTTTTACTCTTAGTCTTAATATTATGTGTCAAGTTATTGGCTGAAAATTGAGGCATATTACTTGCAACACATTTCACTAACGAATAAATATACTGAGAATTTGTGTTTACAATACCAAGTTCCTTGAACAGGTCTCTACATCATGTTCTTGAATTTACACCACAAATGAGTCTTATTTCAGGCTTTCTCAAGCTAAAAACTTTTGCTCGGTTTGTCGAGTTACCCACAAAATGATCCCATACGACAGAACAGAATGAAAGTAAGCGAAGTGTGCAAGTTGTTTATATTTATATCTCCTACATGTGACAACATTCTCCCTGAAACACAGACTTGTTTAGGCGCTTCAGCAATTCTGTGGTATGACCTTCCAAACTTAATTTATTATCGAGTTTTAATAGAAACTTAATACTATCAAATTGTTCAAATTGCTCTGAGATCATCAGTCCCCTAGAACTTAGAACTACTTAAACCTAACTAACGTAAGGACATCACACACATACATTCCCGAGGCAGGATTCGAACCTGAGACCGTAGCTAATACTATCAACCTCTTCGATCTGCATCTCTTCATATGTTCTACAAACTCTGGAAGGAAATCTCTTACGGGTTGTGAACTATAAATAGTTGGTCTTTCTAATGACAGTGAATTAGCTGTAAACCATTTATTAATGTCAATGGAACTTTGATTAGCAGTCATTTCTAAATCTGTAATTGACTTGCAATAACTGCAATGTTTGTATCTTTTGCAAAAAAAAAAAGTAAAAAAAAGAAAAGAAAAGAAATAAAACTTGGTATATGGGGCAATATAACAGAAGAAAAAAGCAACGGACCCAAGATGAAACCCTGAGGAACACCACATTTGATTAATTCCCATTCAGACGACTGCTTACTCCGCATGTATTTCTCAACGAAACGCTTTGTTTCCTGTTAGTTAGGTAAGACTCGGACCATTTCGCCGCACTGACAGTGACACCATAATATTCTAGTTTACTTAAGTAGACGCAGGTTCGAATCCTGCCTCGGGTATGGGTGTGTGTGATGTCCTTAGGTTGATTAGGTTTAAGTAGTTCTACGTTCTAGGGAATTGATGAGCTCAGAAGTTTAAGACCCACAGTGCTCAGAGCCATTTGAACCATTTTGAAGTTAAGTACAATTCTGTGATTCCACACAGTCAAAGGCTTTTTACACGTTACAAAAATACCAGTAGTGCCTTCTGGAACTCCAGAGCTTCTTGAGCGTAATGCTGTGCAGCGGACGGTCATTAATAACACTGGACGCTGGTTTTGTGTAACACTTCTGCTACCCTTCTGGAAGAACATAACGAATAACGAAGAACCTAATGTGAGAAACTCTAGGACTGTCGTTTCCGGTGAAACACTTTGGTCCTCCGGTTCCCCCGCCAGCTCGCTGCCTCGCTCTCCACTCGCGCCTTCTCGCTGCTCGCAGAACAATGTCGCAGCGCCGAGCCGGCATGTTTCTCGGGCGTCGCGTATAACTCGCAATTTCGCGGCGCTGTTTATTATTAAGGGGCGCAACGGCGGGAGGCGGACCATGAAAAGGGATGAGGCGTCGCCATAGGGCCTGCATCGCGCCTCGCGCTGCCTCTCATGAAAACGGCGTCCCGCTGGAAATGGGAAACACTTTCGGTGTCAGCTTAAAAATTAAACTGTGTCACTCACGTTGAAATCAGAGCTACAAACGCAGCATGTGCCAAATGTGTTAAGTACAGTTTGCGCGAAAATTATCCACGCACATGGCAGAACACTGTTTCCTCTGACGTTAAAATCGACGGAGAAAACATGCCGGCTAAATCCGATAGCGATATTATCGTTGTGAATAACCGGTATTCTCGTTATTTACTTGGTCTCGGTTGTAACATATTTTTTTTTCATTTTTACGAATAACCAGCTAAAAAACCGGCATATCCACTTGCCAAAGCAGCACTGCTAAAATTTTAATAAATGCTTTTTAACGAGTCACGTTTATCGGTAATATCTCCATTTGGTGACTATAAAAAATCGAAAAAACTATCTGTGCTGTTGTACCCTGAAGCGCCAAAGAAACTGGTAAAGGCATGCGTATTCAAATACTGATACATGTAAACAGGTAGAATACGGCGCTGCGGTCGGCAACGCCTATACAAGACAACTAGTGTGTGGCACAGTTGTTAGATCGGTTACTGCTGCAGGTTATCGAGATTTAGCCGGCCGGTGTGGCCGAGCGTTCTAGGCGCTTCAGTCCGGAACCGCGCGACCGCTATGGCCGCAGGTTCGAATCCTGCCTCGGGCGTGGTTGTGTGTGATGTGCTTAGGTTAGTTAGGTTTATGTAGTTCTAAGTTCTAGGGGACTGATGACCTCAGATGTGCTCAGAGCCATTTGAGCCATCAAGATTTAAGTAAGTTTGAACGTGGTGTTATAGTCGGCCCACGAGCGATGGAACACAGCATCTCCAAGGTAGCGATGAAGTGGGGAATTTTCCGTACGACCATTTCACAAGTGTACAGTGAATATCACGAATCCGGTAAAACATCAAATCTCCAATATCACTGCGACCGGAAAAAGATCCGCAAGAACGGGACCAACGACGACTGAAAAGAATCGTTCAACGTGACAGAAGTGCAACTCTTCCGCAAATTGCTGCAGATTCAATGTTGGGCCATCAACAAGTGTCACCGTGCGAATCATTCAACGAAACATCATCGATATGATCAAAATATCCACGGGTGTGCTGCCGGTCTATAGTGTCCAACGGGCACAATATTTCGGCGATCATACATGTCGCCATCATCAGGTGAACTGACGGACTGAGCTCCTGTGAACGTGCCGGCACGGAGATCCGTACGCTATGGCTGCTCAGAGGGAACTGGGTTCGGTCGCGGCGGCGGCCGATTTAAATACCCTCCGCCAGCGGCGCGCTCCCTCCGCCGTCCGCGGCCCGCGCCACGGTCGCGCGGTGGAACAGATTGCGACGGCGTCTGAGATGACGTCGGTGTGATGGCTCTGTCCGCCGTGGTCGTCACAACTATACGTTTGCTCGATTTACTCTTGATTAACCCAATCGCTGGTTCCCGAGCCTTGCTAAGATTATAGCCACAGTCACGGTTTAGGAGGTCGTCATTAGTGCGAATTTCGATGGCCTCTCTAACAACGCTGTCCCAGTATCTCGACGTCTGTACCAGAATCCTCCTGTTGAGATGGATGAAGTCACGAGGGAGGAGGTAGGCACTGCATTTATTCCATACACAGGCGCACTCTCGGGGAAAATCGCCCGCATTCTGAAGAAACACCAGGTTGGAAGTGTGTTTTGTCCTCCGAATAAAACTCGTGCACTGGTGGGGAGCGCCAAACATGACCTCGGTTTGAGGAAGGCCGGCGTGTACCAGATTCCGTATCAATGTGGCAAGTCGTATATTGGTCAGACGATGCGTACCGTCGAGGATCGATGCCGTGAACACCAGAGGCACACTCGACTGATGTATCCGTGCAAGTCGGCGGTCGCTGAACATTGTTTGTCGGAAAATCACGCCATGGAGTATGACCGCACGAGGATTCTGGTACAGACGTCGACATACTGGGACAGCGTTGTTAGAGAGGCCATCGAAATTCGCACCAATGACGACCTCCTAAACCGTGACTGTGGCTATAATCTTAGCAAGGCTCGGGAACCAGCGATTGGGTTAATCAAGAGTAAATCGAGCAAACGTATAGTTGTGACGACCACGGCGGACAGAGCCATCACACCGACGTCATCTCAGACGCCGTCGCAATCTGTTCCACCGCGCGACCGTGGCGCGGGCCGCGGACGGCGGAGGGAGCGCGCCGCGGGCGGAGGGTATTTAAATCGGCCGCCGCCGCGACCGAACCCAGTTCCCTCTGAGCAGCCATAGCGTACGGATCTCCGTGCCGGCACGTTCACAGGAGCTCAGTCCGTCAGTTCACCTGATGATGGCGACATGTATGATCGCCGAAATATTGTGCCCGTTGGACACTATAGACCGGCAGCACACCCGTGGATACTTTGATTATCAAATACGCCGGGAGAAACTCAAGAATCACATCATCGATATGGACTTTCTGAGTCGAAGGACCACTTTTGTGCTCTTGATGACTGCACGACAGAAAGCTTTACGCCTCGCCTGGGGCCATCAACAAGGACTGGAAACACGTTGCCTGGTCAGACGAGTCTCGTTTGAAATTTTATCGGTCGGCTGGACGTATACGGGTATAGAGACAACATCATGAATTCATGAATGCATGGATCCTGCACATGTGAGCAGGGAATTATTCAAGCTGGTGAAGGCTCTGTAATGGTATGGGGCGAGCGCAGTTGGAGTGATATGGGGCCCTTGATACATCTAGATACCACTCTGACAGGTGAGACGTACGTAAGCATCCTGTCTGATCCATTGTACAATTCCGACGGGCAATTCCAACAGGTCAATGCGACACCCCACACGTCCATAATGACTACAGAATGGCTCTAGGAACACTCCTCTGAGCTGAAACACTTCTGTCGGCCACCAAACTCCACAGACATGTACTTTACTGAGCATACCTGGGATGCCTTGCAACGTGCTGTTCAAAAGAGATCTCCAACGCCTTGTACTCTTTCTGATTTATGGACAGCCCTGCAGGATTCGTGGTGTCACTTCCCTCCAGCACTACTGCACACATTATTCGACTCCATGCCGCGTCGTGTTGCGGCACTTTTGCGTGCTCGCGTGCGTCCTTCACGGTATTAGGCACTTGTACCAGCTTCCTTGGCTCTTCTGTGAAGTAACAGCGCCAACAGTGAGAAAAGAGCTGGCTGAAATCCGAAGTGAAAAGCTCTGAGAAACTTGGCCAGTCGTAGAACGTATACTGGGAAAACAGACATAGCAGGGGGAGTATTGATTGCCGTTGAGAGAAATGTTCACTCAATCGAGGTCGAAGCTGAGTGTGACTGTGAAGGTTTCTGGATGCGTATAACAGGTCAAGGTGAAACCAAGCGAACTGTTTTTTTGACTGTCTATGGTGGGTAGCGCGTAAATACCCAGATCATGCGTTACTAGTTTGACGCGACAGAGTATACACTGAAAAAGTTCTAAATCTGTGGTGAGTTCCTATGTTAGCAAACTGCTGAGATCATCGGTCCCTAGGCTTACACACTAATTAAACTAACTTACGCTAAGGACAATACACATACACCCATGCCCGAGAGAGGACTCGAACTTCCGACGGGTGGAGGCGCGCGAATCGTGACTAGACGCCCCAGACCGCTCGGCTATCCCGCGCGGCAGTATACACTGGGATGTCTATGGATTCATTTCGGGTGGTACAGACAGACAGTCATGGGAAGTACTATTGAACACGCATTCTGAAAAGATAGCTCGGCAGCGCAGACGCAATGGAAATAGCTACAAATAGGGACCTTGTCGACAACGTCAGTATAGTATTAGCGATCGTGACGTCATTATAGCAGTTAGGGTTACGAAAGTTAAGAAGGCTAGCAGATCAGATAAGCAGTTGTTAGCATTTCATTTAACAGTGAATTGACATCACGTAGTTCGAGTGAGATGGCCGTAGGGGAATTATGGGATAGTGGTCTGAAGAACTATGTGCCTAGTAAAAGTGGATTAAGCACGGAAAAAACCCACCACAGTTTAATAACGTCATCCGGAAAATGCTGAGGAAGCATAGGCTGTTGTTCTCACGTTCAGCCGGCCGCTGGTGGCCGAGCGGTTCTAGGCGCTTCAGTCTGGAACAGCGCGACCGCTACGGTCGCAGGTTCGAATCCTGCCTCGGGCATGGATGTGTGTCATGTGCGTAGGTTAGTTAGGTTTAAGTAGATCTAAGTTCTAGCGGACTGATGACGTCAGATGTTAAGTCCCATAGTGCTCAGAGCCATTTGAACCATTTTTGAACTCACGTTCAAAAGAGGACGCGCAAATAACGACAAGCAAACATTAACAGAGATTAGTGCGTCTGTGGAAAGATCTGTGGATGAAGCATACAACTGCCACAGTCACATCTTAGGAAAAGATCTGGCAAAGCATCGGTGAATATTCTGGTCGTATGAAAAGTCGCTTAGTGGGTCTAAGGCTTCCGTTCAGTCCCTTGTTGACCAGTCTGGCGTGGCAGCTGCAGCTGAAGATAGCAAAACGAAAGACGAAGTTTTAAATTTCACGTTCGAGAAATCATTCACGCGGGAGAATCGTACAAATGCACGGTCATCTGACCGTCGAACAGGCTCCCTTCCGTATGGACAACATGGTAATAAGAATTCCTGGCGAAGAGAGACGACTGAAGGAGTTGCAAAAAATAAGTCGCAAGTCCGGATGGGATCCTAATTCGGTTTTAAAAGAGTACACTATGGCATTGACCCCTTGTTGACGGTGATACGGAATAGGTTCACAGCCACGTGAGTGGCTGGAAGATATCTTAAGTAATAGAACGCAGTATCTTGTCCTATACGGCGAGTGTTCATGAGAGACAAAGGTACCGTCAGAGGGGGGGGGGGGGGGGGGAGGGACAAGGAAGGAGCCTCCCAGAAGGTTGTACAAGTACAGCCGGGCGTCCCCTGGGCAACGGTAAATACCGGCAGATCCTTCCACACACTGAGCTACGTCTAAAACGACATGTATTCAGAATCTAAAACTAAGAAAAGGCCCTTTTCAGAGCCATGTTTGACAGTCATATCTCTCAACATCGAGGACATATCATCTGAAAAAGAAGAACTTATATCCAACACATGTAAACTTCATTCCTGCGACGTCCTGTGCCTCCAGGAGACACATAGAGGGCCATCACAACGCCGTCCAAATATTCCTGGGATGACCTTGGTGAAGGAGTGCCCTCACGACCAATATGGAAGTGCTCTGTTTATTCGGCCTGGAATCAAAGTATCCAACAACACGGAAATCATTTCTGTTACTATCGGAAGCATTACGGTGTCATCAATATATAAACCGCCAGGGGAAAGGTTTGCTTTCAGCCAACATGTCTGTCACCCACAGCTAATAATGGGAGACTTTAACTGTCACAATAGAGTGTGGGGCTATCAAGACACAAATGAGGATGGAGAACTACTGGAAAGCTGGGCAGAAGAACACCAGCTGAATCTCATCCATGATCAGAAACAGCCTGCGTCATTCAACAGTGCAAGATGGAAGAGAGGGTATAACCCAGACCTCATATTTGTTTCCAAAACCTTGTCCGGGTCATGCAACAAATTCGTTCTCAACCCTATCCCAAAGACCCAACACAGACCAATCATGCTAAAGTTTAGACCAGTAATACTGCCACAAAAAGTACCCTTTAAAAGACGTTTTAACTTCAAAAGGGCCAACTGGAAAAAATTTGCGGACACCTTAGACATGGAAATCGTAAATTTACCATCAAACACTGAAAACTACGGAAAGTTCGTCCAAGCTGTTAAAAGATCAGCAAGACTCAGCATACCTAGAGGCTGCAGAACACTCTACATTCCTGGAGTTTCCAACGACATGAAACAAATATATAACGAATACCTGGAGCAGTACAGCATGGACCCTTTCAGTGAAGAAACCATAAAACTTGGGGATCAGCTAATTGAAACTATAAGCAAAGACAGACAAGAGTCCTGGAAACATACGTTGGAGAGTCTTGACATGAAGCACAGTAGCAGAAGAGCTTGGAACCTCATAAAGCGATTGTCCAGCGACCCGGCAGCCCCCAAGGATCAGGTTTACGTAACAGCTAACCAAATCGCACATCAGCTCCTTTTGAATGGTAAACCAACCAGGAACAGTGCCAAGTGACTGAAATACCACCTGAGCCATACTTCACTTCAACAGAACTGGAAGCTGCTATCAGTTCCTTGAAACCCAGGAAGGCCGCGGGTCCCGATGACGTCATTAATGAATTTATACAGAACCTAGGGCCCATAGCTAAGGAATGGCTTTTACAACTCTATAATCTCTGCTGGTCAAACAAGACGATACCTAAGCTATGGTTGAAGGCCAAGGTAGTAGCTATCCCAAAGCCAGGTAAACCAAGAGATGATGCTAAGAACTATCGTACAATATCGCTGCTGTGCTGCCCTTTCAAGCTATATGAACGTCTTACCTTGAATAAAATAGCACCACAACTAGAAAGGCAAATCATTCCACAACAAGCAGGATTCAGACCAGGTAAACCTTGCACTGGCCAGGTCCTCTGCCTAACACAATACATAGAGGACGGTTTTGAGAAGGGAGAAAAAACTGGCGTGGTGTTTGTCGACTTATCAGCAGCTTACGACACGATAAACCACAAAATCCTTCTGGGAAAAATTTTCAAAATGACGGGAAACTACCACCTTACTGAAGTTGTGAGATCACTGATCTCCAACAGAAGATACTATGTGGAATTTCAAGAACAAAGAAGTCGCTGGAGGAACCAGAAGAACGGGCTCCCACAAGGCACTGTTTTGTCCCTCCCCCCCCCCCCCCCCACACTACTTTTTAATCTGTACACAAATGACCAACCAGTTGGACCGACGACAAGAAGCTTTATCTATGCTAATGATGTAGCCATTGCATTCCAATCTAGATTAATCAAACAGATTGAGAGAAACCTAATAGATGCCTTAGAAGTACTAACTGAATATTATAACGGGAACCAGCTTCGAAATAATCCAGCAAAGACGCAGACTTGTTATTTCATCTAAACAACAAGGAAGCAAACAGGGAATTACAATTGGAATGGAACTTAGTTAAACTTCAACACTGCCCAAACCCAGTTTATCTTGGAGTCACGTTAGATCGAACATTGTCTTACAAGAAACACGTAGAAAAAACTAGAGCGAAAGTCAACACACGGAACGGCATAATCCGTAAACTTACCAACTCACACTGGGGAGCAAACCCTGAAATTCTACGTGCATCATCCCTGGCACTGTGCTTTGCTCCAGCTGAATATGCATGCCCCGTCTGAAGAAGATCGACACATGCTCAGAAGCTAGACGCAGCACTGAATTGAATGCCTCATGTCGATTAATCACGGATGCCTGAAGCCTACAAACCGTGATCTCCTTTATATGTGTTCTGGAATAGCCCCCCCCCCCCCCCCACAGCCGCATCTCGTAGTCGTGCGGTAGCGTTCTCGCTTCCCACAACCGGGTTCCCGGGTTCGATTCCCGGCGGGGTCAGGGATTTTCTCTGCCTCGTGATGGCTGGGTGTTGTGTGCTGTCCTTAGGTTAGTTAGGTTTAAGTAGTTCTAAGTTCTAGGGGACTGATGACCATAGATGTTAAGTCCCATAGTGCTCAGAGCCATTTGAACCATTTTGAACCCCCCCCCCCCCCCGCCCCCCAGATCAGACGGCATACGTTGGCGATGGCCGAACTAAGCAGGCAGTGCGGAGATAGAAGACATCCCCCGTACGCGCATCAGCCAGCGGAGGCAAGACTCAAATCTAGGAAAGACTTCATAAGAGTTGAACGTCCACTAACCGAAAGTCAGTCTACGAATAGAGAATCAATGTGGAAACAGAAATTGGATAAAGGCAGTCTGAAAAGTTGGAACATTAAAGAAAAACTTCCTGCTGGACCACAATTGGAATGGAGAGTCTGGAAGAGCCTAAATAGACTTAGATGTCAAATGGGAAGATCACAGGATGACCTGATCAAGTGGGGATACGCCGAAGAAGAGCCCTGCCAATGTGGAGGAAAACAAACCATGACACACCTGCTGACCTGTCCATCTTTGCTGGCTAGAGGAGACCGCACATAGGACGCAAGTGGGACCTATTCTTGAATGTGAATATCATGAATGTACATATGAATGAATAACTATCATTTACTTGTATTTGTAATCTAGTATACATAGCGTATTAATTAATTACAGATGTAGCTCAGACACGATTAAATAAATAAACCGTCAGGGGTGCCCCAGGGAAGTGTGATACCATTGCTGTTGTTCTCTGTATACGTAAATGATTTGGCAGACAGAGTTTGCAGCAGTCTACCGTTTTTTGCTGATGACGCTGTGATCTACGAGAAGTTGTCGAAGTTGAGTGACTGCAGGCAGATACAAGATGACTCGACGTTTCCAGCTGATGGAATGAATGGGAGCTGCCTCTAAATGTAGAGAAATGTAATTTTTAAAGTGCATGAGAAGTAAAAAAACAATCTCGTAATTTTCTGATACAGCATTAGCAGTGTCCTGCTTGATAGTCGCGTCGTTTAAATATCTGGGCGTAAGGTTGCAAAGGGATATGAAATGGAACGCGCATGAGGGAACTGTGGTAGGGAAGCGAGTGGTCGGCTCAGGTTTACTGGGAGAATTTTAGGAAGAGAGGTTCACCTGTAGAGGAGACGGCACATAGGGCGCAAGTGGGACCTATTCTTGAATACTCGTCGAGTGTCTGGGATCTGTACCAGGTCGGGTTCATGGAAGACATCGAAGCAGCCCAGAGGCAAGCTACTACACTGCTCGCCATTAAAATTGCTACACCAAGAAGAAATGCAGATGATAAATGGGTATTCATTCGACAAATATATCATACTAGAACTGACATGTGATTACATTTGCACGCAATTTGGGTGCATACCTCCTGAGAAATCAGTACCCAGAACAACCACCTCTGGACTTAATAACGGCCTTGACACGCCTGGGCATTGAGTCAAACAGAGCTCGGATGGCGTGTACAGGTACAGCTGCCCATGCTGCTTCAACACGATACCACAGTTCATCAAGAGTAGTGACTGGCGTACTGTGACGAGCCAGTTGCTCGGCCACCATTGACCAGACGTTTTCAATTGGTGAGAAATCTGGAGAATATGCTGGCCAGGGATGCAGTCGAACATTTTCTGTATCCAGAAAGGACCGTACAGGACCTGCAACATGTCGTCGTGCATTATCCTGCTGAAATGTAGGGTTTCGCAGGGATCTAATGAATGGTAGAGCCACGGGTCGTTACACATCTGAAATGTAACGTCCACTGTCCAAAGTGCCGGCAACACGAACAAGAGGTGACCGAGACGTGTAACCAATGGCGCCCCATACCATCACTCCGGTTGATACGCCAGTATGGCGATGACGAATACACGCTTCCGTGCGTTCTCCACGATGTCCCCAAACACGGATGCGACCATCGTGATGCTGTAAACAGAACCTGGATTCATCCGAAAAAATTACGTTTTGCCATTCGTGCACCCAGGTTCGTCGTCGAGTACACCATCGCAGGCGCTCCTGTCTGTGATGCAGCGTCAAGGGTAACCGCAGCCATGGTCGCCGAGCTGCTGCAAACGTCGTCGAACTGTTTGTGCAGATGGTTGTTGTCTTGCAAACGTCACCATCTGTTGACTCTGGGATCGAGACGTGGCTGCACGATCCGTTACAGCCATTCGGATAAGATGCCTGTCATCTCGACTGCTTGTGATATGAGGCCGTTGGGATCCAGCACGGCGTTCCGTATTACCCTCCTGAACCCACCGATTCCATATTCGGCTATCAGTCATTGGTCTTGACCAACGCGAGCAGCAATGTCGCGGTACGATAAAGCGCAATCGCGACAGGCTACAATCCGACCTTTATCGAAGTCGGAAACGTAATGGTACGCATTTCTCCTCCTTATACGAGGCATCACAACAACGTTTCACCAGGCAACGACGGTCAACTGCTGTTTGTGTATGAGAAATCGGTTGGAAACTTTCCTCATGTCAGCACGTTGTGGGTGTCGCCACCGGCGCCAACTTTGTGTGAATGCTCTGAAAAGCTAATCATTTGCATATCACATCATCTTCCTGTCGGTTAAATTTCGCGTCTGTGGCACGTCATCTTCGTGGTGTAGCAATTTTAATGGCCAGTATATTTGTATTGGTAGGTTTGAACAACAGTGTTACGGAGATACTTGAGGGGCTGAAATGGGAATCCCTGGAGTCCCTGAAGGAAGTGCGATGTTCTTTTTGAGGAACACCGTTGGAAAAATTTAGAGAACCGGTATTTGAAGCTGACTGCAGAACGATTCTGTAACCCCCAACACACATTGCTCGCAAGGACCACAAAGATACGGAACGACGAATCAGGGCTCATACGGGGGCATATAGACAGTCGTTTTTCCCTCGTCCCTCATTCTATTCGCGAGTGGAACAGGAAAGGAAATGACTAATTTTGTTGCGGGGTGCCTTCCGCCACGCGCCGTAGGGTGTAATGCGGAGAATCGCTGTAGATGTAGAAACATATGACTTTAGAATCACTGACCGTTCCAATTCTGTATCATTACTGGAGACTAGAAATGACATAATGAAAGGAAGGGAATGGTTGAGCCCAAACAAAGGAGCGATTCCCCACACAATGACATGTGGGCCTCTCCAAAACATAATGGTACGCATTTGGTGGAACAGCGACGGTGTGGCGTACTACGAATTGCTGCGCCGAGATGTATTCATCACTACCTGCCTTTATTGTCAACAACTGAAATGTCTTATAGAAGGATTCCACGAACAACGACCAGGAAGGATGCGTAAAATTATGCGTAAAATTATGATATCGCCCGCCCGCATTCCACTAGTGACAAAAGCACTATCCAGGAGTTGGTTTGCGAAGTCATTCCCCTCCCGTATCATTCACCTGATCCTATATCCTCAAATTTACACCTTTTCCGCTCTCTATCGAACAACTTTGAAGGAACTTCCTTTCCATATGAAAATGGGCTCCGAACATGGCTCTAAGAGTGCTTCCCTCCAACACCACGTGATTTCCACAGTCACGGAATCGAAAAGGTACTCGAGTTTTGTCATACTGTTGTAAATATTGGTGTTGTCTGGCAGACCAGACACCGAGGTCATCAGGCTTACCAGATTAGGGAAGGACGTGTTCTTTCAAAGGAACCATTCCGGCATTTGCCTGGAGCGATTTAGGGAAATCACGGAAAACCTAAATCAGGATGGCCGGACGCGGGATTGAACCGTCGCCCTCCCGAATGCGAGTCCAGTGTGCTAGCCACTGCGTCACCTCGCTCGGTGTAAGTAGTAAAGAACATGTTATTGATGACCAAAGTCTGTGTTATGCGTATCTATTGTGTGTATTAAGCTTATGGGAAAATGCTATGAACTTATGCACCAACCCAATAATGTGAGGAAATACATAAAAACGGGGTGTGGCCCCATGCAAGCATTCATCAATTATCATTTTCATCACAATTAGGAGCTTAATAGGAACGTACAGAGAATGAAATTTTAATACCATTTAGTAAATGAAGAGCCAATAAAAAATGTTTCACAATTTGACTTTCGTGTTTCTCCCCACTTCAGCGTGTGGTCGTAATACTTTGGATTATTAATGTAGTTCCATATTAAAGAGAGTCTACAATACCGGATAGCGTATTCCAGCTCTTTCCTCTAAATAACTGGTTCGGAACCTTCCTGAGACCATCACGCCTTAGTGCAATAAGATATTAGCTAGTACCCCCTCCCCCTCACCCCTGCCCACCATACAAACAGCGTGATCAACAATCAACGTAAGCGCCTAACTAGTTCCGTTTCTAAATGACAAAAGCTTAATGATATTTATTGTTTCATTAAACCATGAACTAACGAGTCTATGAGACAATTGGTACTTTCTAACATCGCTTTCTTATAGATCTGTGATGCAATTTTCAGTGCATCGCGATTGATACCCACTCCATCTCTTAGTATCCACACTGAGGGTAGACACTTGTCAGAAAACACGACTGCTGTGCGCAACTTATCTTCTTAGTGACACTTGCTTCTCCCACACCCTGCACCCCCATTTAAAATCGACCAAATTAAAATACGTGTACTAAACTTGTTGCTTGAAAATCACTTGACTGCTGGACTCCTTACTTCAGGATTGGCGGGAATTCAGGATGTGAATATTTGTGTTTGAAGACTCCCGCTAATAATAATAATAATAATAACAATAATACAGTGCAGGACCTACAGCAGTGGAGTTGCCATTACGTAGTTACTGGCGCGTTGCGCTGTCAGTTACTTTATTGTTGCAAAGTGAATAATGAAGCCATTTCTGGGCTATTTCGGAAACTATCTACAACTAAGAAAAGGAAAAAAATGTTCAAATGTGTATGAAATCTTATGGG
Source organism: Schistocerca cancellata (assembly GCF_023864275.1). NCBI lineage: Eukaryota > Metazoa > Arthropoda > Insecta > Orthoptera > Acrididae > Schistocerca > Schistocerca cancellata. The sequence continues at coordinate 16,412,103 of NC_064637.1, forward strand.
ACTTAACTACTAAGGTCATCAGTCCCTAAGCTTACACACTACTTAACCTAAATTATCCTAAGGACAAACACACATCCATGCCCGAGGGAGGACTCGAACCTCCGCCGGGACCAGCCGCACAGTCCATGACTCCAGCGCCCCAGACCGCTCGGCTAAACCCCTCGCGGTTAAGAAAAGGAATTTTAATGAGATATTTACTTACATGTTATATATAAGCCTCCACTTTACTGTCGTACATGCATAGCAAGAAGTATTTATGTAGTGGATGGAGTATGCGAGCAAAATTCTGTTCATAAATTCGTTTCCCAAGCGAGAATATCCACCATATCGTGCCACATGTTAATGCTAGTATTAAAAAAAATGTATTTTTGGTAACTCATCTAATCAGTATTACAGTCCGACGAATTATAGGTAACAGAAATGGCGTTTAAAGATTGTTTACGAGGGTTATTAGGGAACTAAGGCTACAAGGCATGTAGCTTTAGCATGGAATGTTCGTGGGGGAAGTTGGTATCGCTGCCGTGTAGCGAGCAGCCAGCGGAATGATTGAGCATTTTCGACAATCAGTAGAAATGAGGCTTCTCATTCCAGAGCGAAGTGCGCTGTAATTCTCTGCCTTAAAGCTAAGGGCTTGAGCGCCGCTGCGATTCATCGCGGAATTGTTTAAGTTTATGGAGAAGACGTAATGTAAAGGCAGCGTGTGACGAAATGGGTACGGAATTTCAATTCTGGGAGGACGGAAATTCACGATGAAGACAGAAGCGGAAGGCCGACTGTTGCGACTGATGATGTGGTGCAGAAAATTTAAGAACATCATCTCTCTGATCGTCGTTCAACAATTGACGACATGCGTGCAGTTTGTCGAAACATTTCGCGAACTGTTGTTAGCGAAATCGCAACTGATCGACTAAATTATCGCAAGGTGTCTGCGATGGGTGCCCGACATGCTTACCGAAGCACACAAAATGAACAAAGAGTGAGTTCCGCTCGCGAATTTCAAACCGTTTCGAAGCCGGCCTTGTGGACGAGCGGTTCTAGGCGCTTCAGTTGGGAACCGCGCTGTTGCTACCGTCGCAAGGTTCGAATCCTGCCTCGGGCATGGATGTGTGTGATATCCTTAGGTTAGTTCTAAGTCTAGGGGACTGACGACCTCAGATGTTAAGTCCCACAGCGCTTAGAACCATTTAACCGTTTTGAGACTGAAGGTGAAGCATTTCTCAACTCTATAGTGACAGCAGATGAAACTTGGGCTTATCAGCATACTCCAGACAGCAATCGACAATCAATGCAGTGGCGCCCTACTCATTCTCCTTCAGCCAAACAATTGAAAACTCAGCAAACTGCGAGGAAAATCACGGTGTCAGTGTTTTGGGAGAGAAATGGGGTTCTGCTTGTTGAGTTTCTTGAATGAGGTGAAACAATAAATGCTGAAAGATATTCTGAGACCACGAACAAATTTCGCCGAGCCGTAGAAAACAAACGCCGCGGGATGCTGATAAGTGGAGTCTGTCTCCGTCATGTAACCGCTCGTGCAACACGAGAGTTGTTGACTTCGTTTGGTTGGGATGTTTTAAGCCACCCCTCTCACAGCCCCAATCTCGCACCTGGTGACAATCATCTATTGACTAAATTGAAGGAACACCTTCGTGGAAAACACTTTTCCGGCGACGACGAGGTGAAAATCGAAGTGAAGAACGGGCTGAAAAAAAGGCAGCGAGAGACGTCTATGACACAGAAATCGAAAAGCTCCTACCACGGACGACAATGTATTGCGGTAAATGCTGATTGTGGAAAATAATGCAATACCCGTGCTACAATGTATGTAAATTTTATTGAGATAAATCCATTTTTTTGTGCATCAAAAAATTCTTTTAACCTCACTTTTCGGATTTGTCTCGTAGTCTCGTGACCGAAAGTCTATTGAACACTTCTGTTTTTATCCCTCAGAAAATTTTAAGTTTAGCCGTCAGGGGGGTAACTGCTAGAGATGGGCAAAGTCGTTCATCCTTGGGAACTAGTTCACTGGTGGTCGTTCTTTTATGGGAACCGTTCATTTATACTCGTTCATCGTTCATTTGTACTTGGCATACGGTTCTTATGAAAAACTGAAGACTAGTAGCATAGGTGACTGAAGATGGAAGGCGCCAGGATGGCGCACTTGCCTGCCTCCTGGAGTTCAGAGTGTTTATTCATAACAGAATTCTCACAGACCTTTAATATTCGTGATTCTGAAAAACATCTCGTTTAGCCAACTGTAGCGTTATGTGGCTGATCTCAGTGTAATAATATAAGGTTTCGCATGAAAAACCGGCCCCGAGTACAGACTGCTCGCCAATTACGCACGATTTATTGACCGCTACGATCAGAATAGATGAACATGTAATGAATAGTCAGTGAAGAAATAACAAATAAGCTAATGCAAAAACTTCGAAACAACAGATGACGATTGGTAAGCGACAATGAGCAGTCTAGTTCTGAAGGTGGCAGGGATAAAATACAGGGAGCGAAAGGCTATTTACAATTTGTACAGAAACCAGATGGCAGTTATAAGAGTCGAGGGACATGAAAGGGAAGCAGTGGTTGAGAAGGGAGTGAGACAGGGTTGTAACCTCTCCCCGATGTTATTCAATCTGTATATTGAGCAATCAGTAAAGGAAACAAAAGGAAAGCTCGGAGTAGGTATTAAAATCCATGGAGCAGAAATAAAAACTTTGAGGTTCGCCGATGACATAGTAATTCTGTCAGAAACAGCAAAGGACTTGGAAGAGCAGTTGAACGGAATGGACAGTGTCTTGTAAGGAGGATATAAGATGAACATCAACAAAAGCAAAACGAGGATAATGAAATGTAGTCGAATTAAGTCGGCTGATGCTGAGGGAATTAGATTAGGAAATGAGACACTTCAAGCAGAAAAGGAGTTTTGCTATTTGGGGAGCAAAATAACTGATGATGGTCGGAGTAGAGAGGATATAAAATGTAGACTGGCAATGGCAAGGAAAGCGTTTCTGAAGAAGAGAAATTTGTTAACATCGAGTATAGATTTAAGTATAAGGAAGTCGTTTCTGAAAGTATTTGTATGGAGTGGCCATGTATGGAAGTGAAACATGGACGATAAATAGTTTGGACAAGAGGAGAATAGAAGCTTTCGAAATGTGGTGCTACAGAAGAATGCTGAAGATTAGATGGGTAGATCACATAACTAATGAGGAGGTATTGAATAGAATTGGGGAGAAGAGGAGTTTGTGGCACAACTTGACTAGAAGAAGGGATCGGCTGGTAGGACATGTTCTGAGGCATCAAGGGATCATCAATTTAGTATTGGAGGGCAGCGTGGAGGGTAAAACTCGTAGAGAGAGACCAATAGATGAATACACTAAGCAGATTCAGAAGGATGTAGGTTGCAGTAGGTACTGGGAGATGAAGAAGCTTGCACAGGATAGAGTAGCATGGAGAGGTGCATCAAACCAGTCTCAGGACTGAAGACTACAACGACAACAACAGTACTCAGGGCCGATTTTTCGTGCGCCACCCTGTACCACTGAATATAATGTGACACCAGACACTCGATTACGAAGCACGGGCTTCATTCGGTTGTGAGTCGGTCTGCCTTCGATAACAATGAACATGCTCTTTTATCTTGGATAAAAAAAGATGGATAATGGCCACTAGTGTGTACCGTGCCGACGTCCTTTGCATGCGTGATAACGAAAAAAACTTGTTTTTTTAAAAGTATTTCTTATGCTGTTTATCGAAATAGTGAAGTAAGCTAATACGCCGTTTTGTTACCTGAAAAGCTGTATGTATCACGTACCACGTAATTTTTATGTAATTTACGTAATCATAAAATACATTTTAATTACCAGTCATGGACAGTGAATAGAATACGAAAAGAACCAGAAGTTCAGAGTTCAGAAAAGGTTTGAAATGGGTCTAGAAAGGGCGTGCGAAGCGAACAAAACGAACAACAACAACTCGATACTGAACTATCTGTGAGCAGTCGGCAGTGGAACTGCGACGAGTGACCACGGGAAGGAGGACAAGTCCGGCCGACCGAGACCGAGACAGACGGGTATGGGACCAAAGCTAAAACGAGACCGGCCGACGTGCCGTTGTAGGAATGAGACCGACCGTTTCCTGTTCCCACGAACTGTAAGTAGAAAGCCGCGACCTAAGTGAACTATGAAGGACCGTTCCTTAGAATTCGTTCCTCGCTCTTTCCGTTCATCTTGGTGTCCCATTCCTTCAGACCCATTAGTTCACGAACGACCCAACTCTAGTAACTACGGCCAATGGCCTTGCCACAGTGGTAACACCGGTTCCCGGCAAATCACCGAAGTTAAGCGCTATCAGACTGGGCTAGCACTCGGATGGGTGACCATCCTGTCTGCCGAGCGCTGTTGGCTAGCGGGGTGCACTCAGCCCTTGAGAGGCAAACTGAGGAGCTACTTGACTGAGAGAGAAAAAAGAATACATAGAAAGAGAGGCAATAAGAGAAGCGGATGAAGCAGAGAAAGACCCATACATAGCAGCAAGACCAAGAAAAATCGCCCATACACCAAATATAGACTTGAAGGCATGGGAAGACCACTTCATAAGATACTGAACAAACAAGGAATCAAAACACCACCAAACAACATCAAACTAAGGAAAAAGACAATATATGGGAACCTCTAAATGAAGAAGATGTGAAAGAAGTAATAAAAGCAATGAAGAATAAGAAAGCAGCAGGACCCGATAATATATATAATGAACATATAAAAGATGCAAAAGAGGCCCTCCAACACATATGGACCAAACTACGAGTATTTAACAAATGCCTGGAACTTGGAAGAATTCCGACACAATGGAGACACTCGACAATAAAAGTTCCCTACAAAGGTAGAGGAGACCCAATGGTCCCAAACAAGTACAGAGGCATAGCCCTGGAAAGATGTTTTCAAAGATAATAACACAAAAGATCCAAGCCTCTGTGGACAGTCATCTTCCAGAACGACAAATGGGTTTCAGATATCAAGAGTAATCAAGTCAATCCTCGAATACAACTTAATCACAATATCAGACAACCTCTCTTTTTCGAACACCATTCTGCAATCGAACGGAGTCTTACAGGGTGACCCAATGAGCCCTTTGCTGTAAATTCTCGCCACTGAAGAAATACTCCGAATTGGAGAAAATGAAGAAGATGTGTATGTATATGCATACGCTGACGACACAGCTGTAGGCTCAACAGATATACAGAAGCTGCAGAGAATCATTGAGAAAATAGACAGATGGTGCAGTGAACACAAACTACACATAAACATAACAAAGACAGAAATGGTAATTTTCAGAAAAGGAGGCAAAACACCCAAGAATGCGGAAATCAGCATCAAAGGACAAAAAATAAAAATCTCATGAGACTTTAAATACCTAGAAGTGACATGGCAACCAACAGCCAAATGCTTCACGAAACATACAACAGAACGTGCAGCCCAAGCAATACAGGACATCAAAAACATCCGCCTAAGTCTAGAAACAGCCAGATCTAGACTAGTGTACCTGCTAGCGAGAGAGATATCAGACTTCGATGTATGATGCCACACACCAGGGCTTTCAGAAAGCAACTGAAGATCATGGAGGATAAACGAGAAAAAAATATGGCCGGAGTTCTATGGCACCGAAGCAATGACGAACCACTCATGGACAGCACCAAACTTCGAACAAAGACATGTCGTAACTAGACTTTCTATTCACGGGTTTCATCATCTAATCTGCAAAAACAAAACTTATCACGACCCGACCACAACATGTGTAACGAAGCCTGTGAGCGATATCGCATAGAACTGTGCAGTAAAAGAGTGAAATCGATAAATGAATATACAAAAATGTAAAATGTAAATGTAAAATGTTAAGCAAAGTAACTGTAGGGGAAGGCGGGGCAAGATGGGGAAGCTAACATTAAACCCTTACAAAATGGACAAAAATAAACAAATTCAAGTAGGTTTGATTATCATTTGTTTACTTTACCATTGAATTACAATAGCATGCAAAGAAACCTGCAAGCGTGTTACGTTTAGTTAGAAATATCTCGATTTGAAACATGAACTACCAATTCCCCGTCTTGCCCCATGTGCGGGGTAAGATGGGGAACTAACATGAATTCATCTCTAAAGCTTAAATAAGGACTGGAATAACGGAATCATGCGTCGATAAGGTTTCGAAATATGCTTCTGCGAATTGTAGAATCAGGTATTACGTTTTGTTTAGGCCTCTTACTTTCACATGGTACACAAGTGTGGACAGCCTCGTCATCATCACTTTGTGTCCCTGCACAAATGTCGTGGGCACGCCGACGCTGAAACACAGATATCTGTGGCACGTTGAACTGTCGAGAGGCCATGAAAGAACCCATATGACCTTCTATAACAGTATTTACAGCGCCTTCCATTGACTCCAATGACCAATGTTTCCTAGACGTTTGTCGCCAATACTTGCGAACCATCTGAAATAAAACACTATTGAGTCAGATCGTTCCTGGTAATCTACATTATATAGTAAATAACATATTTCCAATAGTCAGTCGTTAAAGCATAGCAAGAATACTGACTTTGCACGTTTTGTGTATTTTTATTCACCATATATCTTAAGGCGTACTTTGTAGTTAATTAGGAAACGTTGGCATAACGAATACCATTCTATTTACAATTGTATTCAACGTATAATGTACGTGTTCAAAACCCGCAGGGAGACGATAAGAACGTGATGGTTGGACAAATAGTAGGGGCAAGGCGGGGAAGCTCCCCATCTTGCCCCCTACTATGCTGTCATGTTATATTACGCCTACATGAACACTAAGTAGTGAACATTGACTACTGACACAGCAGTTTACTGTTAGTAAGACGTACTATTCAGTGCTACACGAGGTGCATTCAAGTTATAAGGCCTCCGATTTTTTTTCTAATTAACTACTCACCCGAAATCGATGAAACTGGCGTTACTTCTCGACGTAATCGCCTTGCAGACGTACACATTTTTCACAACGCTGACGCTATGATTCCATGGCAGCGGCGATGACTTCTTTCGGAGTCTGTTTTGACCACTGGAAAATCGCTGAGGCAATAGCAGCACGGCTGGTGAATGTGCGGCCACGGAGAGTGTCTTTCATTGTTGGAAAAAGCCAAAAGTCACTAGGAGCCAGGTCAGGTGAGTAGGGAGCATGAGGAATCACTTCAAAGTTGTTATCACGAAGAAACTGTTGCGTAACGTTAGCTCGATGTGCGGGTGCGTTGTCTCGGTGAAACAGCACACATGCAGCCCTGCCCGGACGTTTTAGTTGCACTGCAGGAAGGAATTTGTTCTTAAAAACCTTTTCGTAGGATGCACCTGTTACCGTAGTGCCCTTTGGAACGTAATGGGTAAGGATTACGCCGTCGCTGTCCCAGAACATGGACACCATCATTTTTTCAGCACTAGCGGTTACCCGAAATTTTTTTGGTGGCAGTGAATCTGTGTGCTTCCATTGAGCTGACTGGCGCTTTCTTTCTGGATTAAAAAATGGCATCCACGTCTCATCCATTGTCACAACCGACGAAAAGAAAGTCCCATTCGTGCTGTCGTGGCGCATCAACATTGCTCGACAACATGCCACATGGCCAGCCGTGTGGTCGTCAGTCAGCATTCATGGCACCCACCTGGATGACACTTTTCGCATTTTCAGGTCGTCGTGGAGGATTGTGTGCACAGAACCCACAGAAATGCCAACTCTGGAGGCGATCTGTTCAACAGTCATTCGGCGATCCCCCAAAACAATTCTCTCCACTTTCTCGATCGTGTCGTCAGACTGGCTTGTGCAAGCCCGAGGTTGTTTCGGTTTGTTGTCACACGATGTTCTGCCTTCATTAAACTGTCGCACCCACGAACGCACTTTCGACACATCCATAACTCCATCACCACATGTCTGCTTCAACTGTCGATGAATTTCAATTGGCTTCACACCACGCAAATGCAGAAAACGAATGATTGCACGCTGTTCAAGTAAGGAAAACGTCGCCATCTTAAGCATTTAAAACAGTTCTCATTCTCGCCGCTGGCGGTAAAATTCCATCTGCCGTACGGTGCTGCCATCTCTGGGACGTATTGACAATGAACGTGGCCCCATTTTAAAACAATGCGCATGTTTCTATCTCTTTCCAGTCCGGAGAAAAAAAGATCGGAGGCCTTAGAACTTGAATGCACCTCATATATACAGTCTGGACAAATGTTCACGAAATACATGTTTTAGGACCTCAAAAGGTGTATAACATTGCAAATCAGTATAACAATTGTACATAACTTGCAAAGCTCACAGAAAGCACCCCGAAACTAAGGTTCAGCAATGTCAACACAGTGAAACCTGTGTACTGATGATGTTGATGTAGCTATCCACAGATGGCAATACTCTAAATGTAGCTTATAGCCCTTCCCCGTCTTACCCCACCTACCCGTCTTGCCCCGCCTTCCGCTATATGGCTATTTGGCTGCAATTTTATTAAATACTTGATTGAGAAGTCGGGGCTCCAGTCTAGGAAACTTACGTACGGCCGGGAGAGAGGTGCGCTGACCACATGCCCCTTCATACCCGCATCTAGTGACGCCTGTGGGCTGAGGATGACATGGCGGCCGGTCGGTACCGTTGGCATTCATGGCCTGTTTGGGAGGAGTTTAGTCTAGCTTAGGGGGGGTAGCTACCCTCAGGTTCTACATCCAGATGACTACTCTACAATTCACATTTAAGTGCTTGGCAGAGGATTCATCGAACCACAATCATACTATCTCCCTACCATTCCACTCCCGAACAGTGCGCGGGAAAAACGAACACCTAAACCTTTGTGTTCGAGCTCTAATTTCTCTTATTTTATTTTGATGATCATTCCTACCTATGCAGGTTGGTCTCAACAAAATACTTTCGCATTCGGAAGAGAAAGTTGGTGACTGAAATTTCATAAATAGATTTCGCCGCGACGAAAAAGGTCTTTCCTTTAATGATTTCCATCCCAACTCGCGTATCATATCCGCCACACTCCCCTATTACGTGATAATACAAAACGAGCTGCCCTTTGTTGCACCCTTTCGATGTTCTCCGTCAATCCCACCTGGTAAGGATCCGACACTGCGCAGCAATATTCTAACAGAGGACGAACGAGTGTAGTGTAAGCTGTCTCTTTAGTGGACTTGTTGCATCTTCTAAGTGTCCTGCCAATGAAACGCAGCCTTTCGCTCGCCTTCCCCACAATATTATCTATGTGGTCTTTCCAACTGAAAAGTTGTTCGTAATTTTTACACTCAGGTACTTAGTTGAATTGATAGCCTCGAGAATTGTACTATTTATCGAGTAATTGCATTCCAACGGATTTATTTTGGAACTCGTGTGGATCACGTCACACGTTTCGTTATTTAGCATCAACTGCCAGCTGCCACACCATAGAGCAATCTTTTCTAGATCGCTTTGCAACTCATACTGGTCTTCGGATGACCTTACTAGACGGTCAATTGCAGCATCATCCGCGAACAACCTAAGAGAACTGCTCAGATTGTCACCCAGGTCGTTTATATAGATCAGGAACAGCAGAGGTCCCAGGACGCTACCCTGGGGAACACCTGATATCACTTCAGTTTTATTCGACGATTTGCCGTCTATTACTACGAACTGCGACCTTCCTGACAGGAAATCACGAATCCAGTCGCACAACTGAGACGATACCCCATAGGCCCGCAGCTTGATTAGAAGTCGTTTGTGAGGAACGCTGTCAAAAGCTTTCCGGAAATCTAGAAATACGGAATCAACTTGAGATCGCCTGTCGATAGCGGCCATTACTTCGTGCGAATAAAGAGCTAGCTGCATTGCACAAGAACGAGGTTTTCTGTAACCATGCTGATTACGTATCAATAGATCGTTCCCTTCGAGGTGATTCATAATGTTTGAATACAGTATATGCTCCAAAACCCTACTGCAATCCGACGTCAATGATATAGGTGCGTAGTTCGATGGATTACTCCTGCTACTCTTCTTAAACACTGGTGCGACCTGCGCAATTTTCCAGTCTGTAGGTACATATCTATCGGTGAGCGAGCGGTTGTATATGATTGCTAAGTAGGGAGCTATTGTATCAGCAACCGAGCGAGGTGGCGCAGTGGTAAGACACTGGACTCGCATTCGGAAGGACGACGGTTCAATCCCGCGTCCGGCCATCCTGATTTAGGTTTTCCGTGATTTCCCTAAATCACTCCAGGCAAATGCCGGGATGGTTCCTATGAAAGGGCACGGCCGACTTCCTTCCCTAATCCGATGAGACCGATGACCATGCTGTCTGGTCTCCTTCCCCAAAACAAACCAACCAACCTTGTATCAGCGTAATCTGAAAGGAACCTAATCGGTATACAATCTGGACCTGAAGACTTGCCTCAGATTGGGGACCACTCCTCTAAATCTAGAAATGCTGTGAACGTCAAGTTGGCCACCACTCGTCAGCCGCCTCACGCTGGAGACGGCATCCTTGAGACTCCTGGGCGCAGCCGCCGGCTTCTCCAGCCTAACCTCACTCAGGCCGCCAGTGAAAGCTGCCACCTGCTGCTCTGTGTTGTGTGACGTCAGGCGGCTCTGTTCAAAGCGGAGGGCCGGCCGGTGTTTGAATAAATACTGGGTCAATGCTGGGAGCCGGGGTCACGCACAAGCACGCACCGGGCACGCGGGGCGAGGCGAGGGAGCCGCTCCCTTACGACGGCACATCTTCTGGAGGCGTGGAAACAGAGCCGTCAGTAGTGTTTCGGGTTCTGTGCTCTATGGTTCGGTCCGCGCCCGCACTTCCTCGGGACTGCCTCAGACAACTGCAAGGAGCTCACCTGAGGTAGGTGCTGCATGCTTTACACATGCTGATTAACATATAAGAAACTATTGACGCGTAGCGCCTTCGCATCGTTCCTGTCATTTGTTAGGACGGCATCGTTATAGGCACGAGTCATCGACAGATGTCACCAGCTGACATGGACCTGACAAGGGAACCTCCCCATCGCACCCCCCTCAGATTTAGTTACAAGTTGGCGCAGTGGACAGGCCTTTGAAAAACTGAACACAGATCAATCGAGGACACAGGAAGAAGTTGTGTGGAGCTATGAAAAAAATAAGCAAAATATACAAACTGAGTAGTCCTTGCGCAAGATAGGCAACATCAAGGACAATCTGTACTCAGGAGCGCCGTGGTCCCGTGGATAGCGTGAGCAGCTACGGAACGAGAGGTCCATGGTTCAAGTCTTCCCTCGAGTGAAAAGTTTACTTTCTTTATCTTATGATCTGTCCGTTCGTTCATTGACGTCTCTGCTCACTGTAATAAGTTTAGTGTCTGTATCTTGCGACCGCACCGCAAAACCGTGCGATTAGTAGACGAAAGGACGTGCCTCTCCAGTGGGAACCGAAAACATTTCATCGCAAGGTCATAGGTCAACCGATTCCTCCACAGGAAAACACGTCTGGTATATTCTATACGACACTGGTGACGGCATGTGCGTCACATGACAGGAATATGTTGTCCACCCACCTAACTTCTACGCTTGGCGAATGGGTAAAAAGATTCTACTACCTTGCCCGATTTAGGTTTTCTTGTGGATGTGACAATCACTCCCAAAAAAGTGATGAAAACATAAGAGTTTTTTCACATAAACTGCAACGAATGAATGCAACAGTTTCACAGTCACACAGTTTTCCCTGTGCTCTGTCAAAACATATGTTTTTAACTTTTTCAAATTTTTCCGTCAACAGAGATGTCAATGAACATACAGATCATAACTTTGCGAAAAATAAAGAAAGTAAACTTTTCACTCGAGGGAGGACATGAACCATAACTTTGCGAAAAATAAAGAAAGTAAACTGCCTATGTTGCACATGGACTACGCAGTTTGTATATTTTGCTTATTTTTTTCATAGTTCCACCCAAGTTCTTTCTGTTTTCTCGGTTGATCTGTGTTCAGTTTTTCAAGGCCTACCCACTGTGCCAACTTATAACTAAATCTGAGGGGGGTGGGAATGGGAGGTTCCCTTGTGAGTTAGAGAGCTGCACGTAGTTGTGCTAGTAGCCGGCAGATGTCAGCAGTTGACGGACAGTGCTAGCAGCCGTAGTCAAAACAATGTTGTAAAGTTATGTTTGACTAATATTTAATATATTTGCATCATTATAATTGCTTTATATGTGTACTAATTAGCAGTGTGAGTGTTGTATGAGTGAAGAAGAACAGAAGTAAATGAAAATTGTTTTGTTTATTCACGAAGTAAACTATACAGGGGATTTACTATAATTAAATGTGCACTCAGTTTATGGTACTAATAAGTAGAACACAAATTAACAGGTAATTTCGGAAGGAGTAATTTTATATTTGATACTTTTGTAAATTTATTTATTTATCAATTGCCATAGAAAGAAATGTTTTACTATGATTTGTCATTGAAGTAAATCGCGGGTTAGCGCGCGATAATACTACAACCTGATTTTCTGATTGTGTTATCAGCCAATCAGAAAAATGCAGACTCGCGCCAATCTAGGCTGGGAACAAAGCCTTTGGTGTGATGTAGTGAAGTCGGGGGCTGAGGGTTCGAACTAGTAACATCTCAGTGAAAGCAGCTCCGACGAAAGTACTGTAGAATCGCGGAAAAATGCTAATTACGAGTTCGCGAAGCAGTAAAAAGCGTATTTAAGTGAACGGTATAGTGGAAGTCGTGTGGAATTTCGGACGGAATACCAAAATTATTGCTTTTGACTGTTAGTTAAAACCGCGTGGCGTGTTGTGCGATCTGAGACTGGAACAGGTGTTACGTGTAGACTGTAGAGTGCACAACAGCTGAGCGAGCATTTTCATAACCAAACTATCCGGTGAACTCTATTAACTTCGGTAACGGGTGTAAATACCATAAACTGGCTACGTGTCTGATTGTGGTGTGCGTGGGAACTTTACATTGTGTAGCCACCTAGTACGGACTTGGCAGTATTAACTGTTATCTTTATCGTAAAAATACGCGTGAAAATTTACACTGCCAAGTTAAAACTTTTATTTCACTGGCTGGCCACATCCCGTTTACCGGACAATTCTATGTATGTCGCGACCTGCAGTAGACAGTAGTGGTCTAGTATTTTCTACTACAGCTTTTAGCTAGACAAATGAACATTGCTGGACACTGGCAGGGCGGTAAAAAAGAAACATGCCGCGCCGCACTATCAGCCTCTATTGCGGTAATGAAACCAACCTTTATCTAGATTTCAGTCCAAGTAATTGAGCCTTCCTCAGAAGATAAACCTGATTCTATAATATGTCTACGAGGGCATGGTATAGAAATACAACTAAAACAGTCACATTTTAAAAATGCGGTACATAGGTACTAAGTCACCACCAAGACTTAAGCTCCGGCGAGAACCTCGTCTCCATGGAGGCTGTGCGGTGGGCCTCGGGAGCTCACGTGTTTAAGAAGGGTAGTAGGAGTGACCCATCGAACTACAGACCTATATCATTGACGTCGGTTTGCAGTAGGGTTTTGGAGCATATACTGTATTCAAACAACAAACCTCGAAGGGAACGACCTATTGATACGTAATCACCATGGATTCAGAAAACATCGATCTTGTGCTCTTTATTCGCACGAAGTAATGGCCGCTATCGACAGGGGATCTCAAGTTGATTCCGTATTTCTAGATTTCCGGAAAGCTTTTGACACCGTTCGTCACAAGAGACTTCTAATCAAGCTGCGGGCCTATGGGGTATCGTCTCGGTTGTGCGACTGGATTCGTGGTTTCCTGTCAGGAAGGTCGCAGTTCGTAGTAATAGACGGCAAATTCTCGAGTAAAACTGAAGTGATATCAGGTGTTCCCCAGGAAAGCGTCCTGGGACCTCTGCTCTTCCTGACCTATGTAAATGACCTGGGTGACAATCTGAGCAGTTCTCATAGGTTGTTCGCAGATGATGCTGTAATTTACCGTCTAGTAAGGTCATCCGAAGACCAGTATCAGTTGCAAAGCGATTTAGAAAAGATTGCCGTACGGTGTGGCAGGTGGCAGTTGACGCTAAATAACGAAAAGTGTGAGGTGATCCACACGAGTTCCAAAAGAAATCCGTTGGAATACGATTACTCGATAAATAGTACAATTCTCGAGGCTCTCAATTCAACTAAGTACCTGGGTGTTAAAATTACGAACAACTTCAGTTGGAAAGACCACATAGATAATATTGTGGGAAAGGCGAGCCAAAGGTTGCGTTTCATTGGCAGGACACTTAGAAGATGCAACAAGTCCACTAAAGAGACAGCTTACACTACACTACACTCGTTCGTCCTCTGTTAGAATATTGGTGCACGGTGTGGGATCCTTACCACATGGGATTGACGGAGGACATCGAAAGGGTACAAAAAAGGGCAGCTCGTTTTGTATTATCACGTAATAGGGGAGAGAGTGTGGCAGATATGATACGCGAGTTGGGATGGAAGTCATTAAAGCAAAGACGTTTTTGGTCGCGGCGAGATCTATTTACGAAATTTCAGTCACCAACTTTCTCTTCCGAATGCGAAAATATATTGTTGAGCCCAACCTACATAGGTAGGAATGATCATCAAAATAAAATAAGAGAAATCAGAGCTCGAACAGGAAGGTTTAGGTGTTCGTTTATCCCGCGCGCTGTTCGGGAGTGGAGTGGTAGAGAGATAGTATGATTGTGGTTCGATCAACCCTCTGCCAAGCACTTAAATGTGAATTGCAGAGTAATCATGTACGTGTAGATGCAGATGTAAGTAGACCTAGATGATGCGCAGCTTATCAGCCTAGATATTCTATTTCTCCACCATGCCCTCGTAGACACATTATAGAATCAGGTTTATCTTCTGTAGATGACCCAAATACTTGCGCTGAAACCTAGGTAAAGGTTGGTTTCATTACCGCAATCCAAGCTGATAGTTTCTTATACAGTAGATTATCACGAATGCTGACTGGGCTGCAGTGCTGAAAGTACTAACATACTGATTACATATGTAACCAATGATCACTTTTTTTCTTAAAATTTCAGCATTAAACCGTCATGTAATGCGGTGAAAGTTACCCTTTGTGAAACGAATGTGTCAACAAGTCCAGCCAGTACACACAATTTTAGCTTGCACCACGCATCTGCAAAACTAAAGTCGGTACGCATGCGACCAATGCCTTCCAAATGCCGTCCATAGAAATGTTTTTTTTTTATCCCGGGTTCTATTGGTGATAGAACAGTAGTCAAGTGTTTTGGATAGTCCTTGTGCTAGGGAAAATTTCTACACCCGAACAAGGGTCGTCTTATGTCGCTATTGTTACACTACGGAGTCGAAGATTGAACGTTACATTAAATATTCCTCTTGCTTAGGCAAGTGTAGAAAATTGGTTCTTTCTGGATTAGATTTGGTCTGTGGCGCTTATGGAGGCATCATCTAGTTCATGGCCGGCTTCTGAAAAAACACGAAAAAGCCGTTCTCACCGTATTTTTCGCCATCGGCAGCAAATTTCTCAAATGTTAAAAATGTATTCTCTACGCTTTTATCTAGAAGTCACCTTCCCGTTTGCATTAATTGTAACCTCCCGACAGAAAAATTCCGAAACCTCCCAACAGTAAAAATATATTTATTTATATAATTCACATTTAGCGTAACTATCCGACAGTAAAAATATGTATAGCATTGACATTTAGTGTAACCTAGCAACAGTTTACTAGTCCGTAACCTACCAATAATAACATGACTAATTTCTCAATAAAATTGTGGCTCATATATAACCTTTCAATAATTGACTGTGAATTTAAACTGGTAAATTTTGGACGTCAGCAGTGCTGCGTCATGGCCCTGAAAGATCATACTGAATAAATAGAAAATTCTTACGTCAATGAAGTCGCCGGATAACACGTATCTATCTGCTCCTATAAGAAATTTTTCTGGCACAGCCCTGTGCAATGCTGGCCGATACATTTGTCATGTATAAGAAAAAAAACTGATGTTTCTTTACAATAATCGGGAAGAAACAACTGATTTTTCTTTACAATAATCGGAATGACCATGGATTGGAGAAACTAGTAAATTCTTTAAATTGAAATGAATGATTGTGAAAAGTTAATTTTTATAAGAAAGATTATTATTAAGATATTTTTTAAAAACATTTACATGGGACTTAATATAACAGTTGTACATATGTGCGAGGCTGCTTTTACCTTATACTACGTGGCTCAGGCACCGCCATCGCTCCCCACGACCGGCCCAGCCAACTCGATACGCCAGACTGCTCGCTACAACCAACTCCTACTGCCACACAGTTCCTACTGCTGACAACACTGCTCTCTGGTCTGAGACTCTCTTACATCTTACATATCGCAGGCAGCGCGTGAGCAATCCATCGAAATTACATTTGCTCGAGTGCGCTAGCAACAAATTCCCAAATTCCTTAATCATGGACCTCTTACATAATCTTTATCCGATATCGAGAAACACCCCCATGGTTCTTGGGTACCAAAACAGAGCCGCAGATTCCAAGACATCTACGCAAAGCAAGTGCTGTAATTTTTATGATATATGCCTAAGATCCCGATCCGGGAAAACCCTGAAAACGTTCTTGATATCTTCATCCATTTCCGAAATAGATAGGTTCAACGTTGCCCTACTTTTACATGTAAAATACGCACTTAAAATCCGGTGCGAGGCGAAAACGTAGTTTATAAAGTGACGTAGCACTTAGTAGGATTCTAGTAACCCCATGCTGTAGTACGGAAGCACATCCCAAATTTTTTTGCACATGAAATCTGGTCTGAGGTGCAAAATTTGTTCTGCGTTATTTCATTTTCACATAAGTAAACTATCAAAATTTTGCTGAATGATGCATTTCTTCTTATACGAGTGACATGCCCTGCTGCAGCAGGATAAAAGGGAAACCAGCGAAAGAATACTGCTATTGGCGCACAAAAAATGCAAACGTGTTTTTATTTAAAAGAGTCTGACTGAAAAGTGAGGTACTAGCTACCTCATTCTACCTTCTTCACCACCTTTGAAGTTTTCCCAGAACTCTTAATGCAGTAACATGTTCGCGCTTCTAATCGTGAGACTGAAGGAGACATTGACAATGTGAAAAAGATGGAAAGCAGCAAATACTGGATTATGGTAGATACTGGTTGTCGTGTAGAAGGAGCGAAGGAGACAAAGTGAGTGTGTTGTAAGAAAGAGAGCAAACAGTGACAGTGGAACACGGCTGGCAGTGACAGAACAGTGCCAGGGGTGAGGTATAAAGAGAAAGAGGTAGAAGCGGTTGAGAACCAGTGATGATGAGAGACAGAATGTGTGACAGTGACAACGAGGAAGAGAGAGATGATGGCAGTGAGAAGAGACAGCATCAGTGAGAAGGAATGAATGAGATGCAGAGGGAGAGAGTGACAGCTAGAGGAGACTGTAGTAGCAGGACAGAACGAAGTAGACGGTTGTTATGAACAGTTGGAGAGACACAAAGTGACAATGACTATGAGTCGGGCTGAATGAATAAGTGAGAATCGGTAAGTTGGAGTGGGCGGCGTACAGCGATGGACTTGTGGGTGTGAGTTAGGGGAGCTTGTGGCTGTGAGAGTGAGCTGTACGTTAAAAAGAGCGCGAATATGTTCGCACGGCAAAATGTTTGAGAAAATTTTTAAAATTGTTAGGGAAGGTAGACTGAGGCAGTGGTGTACCACTTTTTAGTCAGTCTTTCAAACAGGAGCATAGGAGCATATTCGCTTTTTTTTTTTTTTTTTTGCTCCGATAGCAGTATTTTTCCGCTCTTATACGTCAGATTTTAATGCCTTCAGTGAGCTATAATTAGTACGAACAATAGACCAGAAATTGCGCAACACAAAAGCAACTATGTAGTCGCTGCTACACTCCTCTAGGGCCAACACAGTGTTATTATTGTTATTATTAGTGGCGGTAGTCAGACACAAAACGTTAGCAGCCTGAACTGTTCTAATTTCAGAAGTAAGGAGACGAGACTGGTTGATTTTAAAGAAGTGCGCGCAGCGTGGGTGAAGTACGTGGTCAGAGGAAGAAGTGGCTACCCTGAATGTCGATAGTTAGTTTTCTCTTCTGCGAAGGATTTGAGAGAATCACTGCTTCTTTTTTTTTAAAAAAAAAGTTAGTTTTTTCGTCGTAGTAATAAGTAATAAATAAGCGGTACCAGTTGTCTCATTGACTCATTTGTTCGTGGTTTGATTAAAAAACTTACAAATACTATATATCTTATACTTTCACTTATTTTAAAAATAAAAGTGCTCAAAGAAATTTTTTTTTTAATTCTGAAATTTAGTCTCTCCCTAATGTTGATGACGGACGTGCGTGGCGTGGAGGGGGGGGGGGGGGGGGGAGAGAAGGCATGTGATGTGTCAGCTGATATTTGATTGCCACCCAGAGGTAATGGTCTCAGAAAAGTTGGGAGCCGTTGCTCCAGAAGACACGTACACTCCTTCAGCTTAAGGGAAGACTCCACCCAAAAATTTAACTCTTTTTCTACTTTAGTCATTTCAAGCATGTTTTAAAATCTTGTCAGTCACCTAAAGATCTAGCTATACGCAAGCTTTGGAGTCCTGAACGTCATTAGTTTTTGAGTACTGAATTTTTCATGGGATTTTGAAAAGGAACGTTGGTACTCAGACCTCAATTATCGCATTTCGCATTTCAAGTACTTTCAAAAGACTTTGTTCAACAGTTCTATCCGTTAATTTAGGACAAATGTTACTAAGTCTCCTTCATTTTTTTTAACTTCTAACTTGAATTTTCTTTCATAATCGGTACACAAATGTAGTAAGAAAACAGAAAAAGTAAGTTTTCGATAATATTAACGCTTAGAAGTCTGCAAGTACGTCAAGACTACTTCCTGTAAAAATTTCTTTGAGATTCGCCAGTATTAAGGATATACAATAGAATTAAATGTACGTATGGCATATTTCGCTAAGAGTTCTGCCGTCTGGTACAAGTCACTATATCTGTCGCCACTTCGACGTCTTGCGTGTGGTCGATGAAGTGGTGATGAGAACGATACAACACACGATCGCCAACCGAAGAAAATCTTCGACACGGCCGGGAATGAAACTCTGGCCCTTAAACGGCATTAAGCTATGGAGGCCATCATATTTAGTATTAATAAAAAAACAAAATTAGGGCAAAATGGATTTTAACATTCTATCAAATAAAAGAATGTTACTACAGGACACCTATTCATTACAATTCACCCGGCAGTCAGTTGTAATGACCATTCTGCCACGGAGGCGGACTGTTCAGGTCGGTTAGTGTATTTAAGTATAGCTATGCCTCTATATTCTTCACTGAGTAACTGGTGTCTATCTTACAGCGTTTGCCCATTCAGGCCACACACTGAGGTGACAAAAGTCAGCGAATATCACCTAATATCGTGTGGGACCTCGATATTCTCAAAACTCCCTGGAAGTCTCCTGCTGAAATAATCAGCAGTCCTGCCTTAATACCTGTCGATAATTGCCTAAGCGTTGCCGATGCACGATACTCTACACGAACTGACCTCTCGATTGTATCCCACAAACGTTCAACGACATCCATGTAGGGTCATTTGGGCGGCCAAATTATTTGCTCGAATTGTTCAGAACGTTCTTCAAATCAGTCGCTAACACTTGTGGTTCGGTTTTACTATACTCATCGTTGTTTGGGAACGTGACGTTCATGAATAGCTGCAAATGGTTTCCAAGTACACGAGCATAGCCGTTTCCTGTCAATGATAGGTCCACTTGGACACTTGGACCAGAAGATCCAGTCGATTCCATGTAAACACAACCCATACCAACGTCATCATCTTACACAGTGCCTTGTTGACAACCTGAGTCCGTGGCTTCGTGCGATCTGCGCCACACTCAAGCGCTACCACCAGCTCCTACCAATTGAAGTCGGCACTCACCTCACCAGACCACAGTCTTCCAGTCGTCTAGGGTCCAACCGATATTGTAGCGAGCCCTGCAGAGGCTTTACAGGGGATGTTGTGCTCTTAGCAAAGGCGTCGGTCTTCTGCAGTCATAGCCCACTGAAACCTTCCCGTCTCCTGTCTACCTCTTTTGTTACTGATAACCTGCCCTTTTACAACAAACTATGAAACCTTCCCTTAGGATTTCTATCTCTTGCTTAATAATAACAAATCAAATCTTCCCTTTGAAATTTATTCTCTTTCTCTATCTTCGCATACAAATTTAATTGCTGCTTATTAAAAGTGATTTTCTGATTATTTCGACGAAACATAGAATGTGTCGTCGTCGTGGCCCTCAGTCGTTACCTGCAATAACCCAAAACTGTTCCTTACCTTTTTCACTGTTACTGGATCGCCATCTGACTGCTACATCGAACTGCGACATGAATATACTTACTCTGTTTTATTATACACTATTAGCTGCTGGTGGGCTTTCATAATAAGTGGCTGTATTTATTACCAAAGCCGACGTTATTCTTTAAAAGCAATGCTGACGTTATTCCATAATTAATTTGACTGAAGTTACGTAATTCATAGTTAAACTTTTTCTTGACAACACTAAAATTTAGCAAAGTTTTACGTTGATGGTTTTTCGGATGGATTATAATTAGAAATGCAATATTGCTGGAAAAAGTTAATTATATTCTGAATGAAATGATTTTACAAACGTTCAAAGGGGACTTGCTTTTTACAATAATCTTACAACTAGCAATGCGCAAACATTCCTTCAGTAGTCCTGAGTTTCTCAAAAAATTAATTCAATCATATTAGTTCCTCTTATGATAATAGTTAGTTGATGTCTCCGTACATCCGTTTATAATCTCCTGTAAATCATAGCTCGTGGCTGGCAGGCACACCGCTCCTCTCAAACTTGTCGCTTCAGACCTGCTACCGACTCGCCTCACATCTCGCTTACTACTGACTTCCTACGAACGCTAAAGTGCGCTCTCTCCTGCCAACAATGCTTTCTGGTGCAGACAATCCCTGCTGCCATTACAAAATGTATCAATGCGCGGTCTTTCTCGCTCTTTTCTTAAAATGTATTCATACGCGGTCTCTCCCGCTCTTTTTCAAATTATATCAATTTCCGGTGTCTCTTGTCAACGATACTTTGGTGCAGACATTCCCTGCTACCACAATTATTTGCAACATGACAAATATTAATTATTCCTACTTAATCCTATTAATAAAATATAAGCATCTTTCATAAATTGTGATTTGACAATAAACAATAGAAATATACACGTCTTACACCATTAACGCCAAATTTCGATGTACTATGCTAATAGATACACTATGTGATCAAAAGTATCCGGACACCCCCAAAAACATACTTTTTTCCATATTAGGTGCATTGTGCTGCCACCTACTGCCTGGTACTTAACATCAGCGACCTCAGCGCCAATTAGACATCGTGAGAGAGCAGAATGGGCCACTGCGCGCAACTCGCGGACTTCGAACGTGGTCAGATGGTTGGGTGTCACTTGTGTCATACGTCTGTACCCGAGATTTCCACACTCCTAAATATCCCTAGGTCCACTGTTTCCGATGTGACAGTGAAGTAGAGACGTGAAGGCACACGTACAAACCGCGCTGCTGCTACGGTCGCAGGTTCGAATCCTGCTTCGGGCACGGATGTGTGTGATTTCCTTAGGTTAGTTAGGTTTAAGTAGGGGACTGATGACATCAGATGTTAAGTCACATAGTGCTTGGAGCCATTTTTGGACACGTACAGCACAAAAACGTACAGGCCCATCGCGTCTATTGACTGACAGAGATTGCCGACAGTTGAAGAGAGTCGTAACGTCTAATACGCAGACATCTATCGAGACCATCACACAGGAATTCCAAACTGCTTCAGGATCCACTGCAAGTACTATGACAGTTAGGCGGGATGTGAGAAAACTTACATTTCATGGTCGAGTGACTGCTCACAAGTCACACATCACGCCGGTAAATGCCAAACGACGCTTAGCTTGGTGTAAGGACTGTAAACATTGGGCGAATCGCGGTACACAATGTGGCGATCCGATGGCAGGGTGTGGGTATGGCGAATGGCCATTGAACGTCATCTGCCACCGTGTGTAGTGCCAACAGTAATATTCGGAGGCGGTGGTGTTATGGTGGTGTTGTCTTTCTTATGGAGGGGCCTTGCACCTCTTGTTGTTTTGCGTAGCACTATCACAGCTCAGGCCTACATTGATTTTTGCCTCCCACTGTTCAAGAGCAATTCAGGGCCGGCGATTGCATCTTTCAACTCGATCAAGCACCTGTTAATAATGCACGTGTTGTGGCTAACGACAATAACATCCCTGTAATGGACTCTCCCCCACACAGTTCTGACCTGAATCCTACAGAACACGTTTGGGATGTTTTGGGTCGCCGAGTTCGTGCCAGGCCTCACCGACCGACAACGATACCTCTCCTCAGTGCATCAATCCGTGAAGAATGGGCTGCCATTCCCCAAGAAACTTTCCAGCACCTCACTGAACGTCTGCCTGCGAGATTGGAAGTTGTCATCAAGACTAAAGGTCGGCCAACACCATATTGAATTCCAGCATTGCCGATGGAGGGCGCCACGAACTTATAAGTCATTTCCAGCCAGGTGTGCGGATACTTTGGATCACATAGTGTAGGTTCGTCGTACGTCCCACATTGATTTCTGCGGTCATTCCCAGCAATGTTGCTTGTTTGTTAGCACTGACATTTCTACGCAATCGTCGCTGCTGTCAGTCGTTAAGTGAAGGCTGTCGGCCACTGCGTTTTCCGTGGTGACAGATAATATCTGAAATTTGATGTTCGGAGCGCACTCTCGACTCCCTGGATCTCAAAATATTGAATTCCGTAACGATTTCCGAAATGGGATGTACCACGCGTCTGGATGCAACCACCATACCGCGCTGAAAGTCTTAATTCCCGCCGTGCGTCCAGAATCACGTCAGAAACCCTTTCACACGAATTACCTCAGTACAAGTGACGGCTCCGCCAATGCACTGCCCCTTTATAACTTGAGTGCGCGACATTATCGCCATCTGTTTGTACGCATATCGCTATCCCATGACTTTTGTCACCGCAGCGTACAACATTTACGTAACGCTCTGCCGTAATTCAGACAGACGTAGAATCGCTCGTGCAGGGCTTCCTTGTGTACGTTCATTGTCTTCTGTAGCTTCTGTTTCGTACCGTTCACGCACACCTGAGTAGCATTCACTTTTCAGTCCCTTCTCGACAGCTTCTGTTAGTCTTATTTGGTATGTATCCACGCACTTGAGGGATACATTCCTGTGCATTCAAAGCAAGTCTCCAATCTACGCCACACTTTCGAATATTGCCATTACCCGCTGGATATTAGCGCAGATTCTTTCACATAGTGCTTCATTAAACAGGGTGGTGGGAAAAAGTATGAAAAGCTTGTAAAGGTGTTGCAGTGTGGGTTTTGCTGAGAAAAATTTTTTAAGAAAAAAATTCGATACGTTTCGCTGTTTGTGCGCTGTTGTGTGATCAAATTCAAGCACTTGCATGCGGTAATGCACAGACATCTATGGGGCCATGAGTTTACCACTTGTTGAAATGCTCGTTACAAATTAAAATGTGCCCTTTACAGAAGTGTTACATTTAGGCTAGGTGAGCAAAAGGTATGGTTTTTCGCTTTTGGGAAACCAAAGGAAGAATACGTTTGGTCCCTTGAATTTGTGCGCACGGCGACCTGATTGACTAACTTCAATGCTAAATAATTAGGAAACAGCGAAACGTATCGAACTTTTTTTCCTTAAGGATTATTTCCCAGCACAATCTACCCTGAAACGTACCTGTAATTTCTCTGAGCACGCTGTAGATAACTGCATTATCTGAGTTTCACTCAGCAGGGTATGAATATAAAGGTCGTCGCGAGAAGGAATGGCCAAATTTTCAGGAAATATTGTTCACACATTGAGGAACAAAATATGTATACACATATCTCCAAATACGTCTTATTTCTATTTTGAAGTTAATTTTCCCCTTCCCTTCATGAGTCAGGTTAATCATAGGAAACACAACTGATTTGAAACATACTTAATAAAAAAATTGGTTTGGAAGGAGAAAAAACTTCAGTGATAACCTATAAATAACGAAGGGTACCCCACAAGGTTCAATTTTGGGTCCATTCCGATTCATTGTTAATGGCTATGAAGTATCCTCACGGAATTGTGGAATCACGTCATCAAAAAAGAATTTTTGCCAAGGTTGCCGTCACGGCCTCAGGTTCTTCTACCTAAGCTAAAGCCAGAAACTCACTACACTTTCGTGTACAATATTCTACCTGTTCTGCTAAAATGTGTAGCTTCACATGTGCAAAGAAACATGTATGTCATGTACGATGGAGCTCCTCCTCATTACAGTGTTAACGTTCATAGGCTTCTAAACAATAGATTCTGTGACAGACGGATGGGCAGGGGTGGAAAATGCTTTGACCTGCACGCTCTCTGGATCTGAACCCACAAGACTCTTGTGTATGGAACATTGGTACAATACGTACTGACAACGGAACATCCCCAAGTGTCAATAAATGATCCTAATGAAACTTGGCAAGCGTGCAGACGGAGCAAAATACTGCAATATGTATTTTCTGTTTGTTTGTTTGTGCCCAGTCTCAGTTTTAACAGATAAACACCCTGAAAGGTATCCAGAATGAAATTTTCACTCTGCAGCGGAGTGTGTGCTGATATTAAAGTTCATGGCAGATTAAAACTGTGCGCTCGAAGGTAGATGACTGGAAGAATTAAATCTGTGGGGACGGCTCGTGAGTCGTGCTGGGGTGGCTCAGTCGG
This sequence comes from Schistocerca cancellata, assembly GCF_023864275.1. Taxonomy (NCBI): domain Eukaryota; kingdom Metazoa; phylum Arthropoda; class Insecta; order Orthoptera; family Acrididae; genus Schistocerca; species Schistocerca cancellata. Next base: position 16,436,908 of record NC_064637.1, read on the forward strand.
TAGAGCACTTGCCGGCGATAGCCAAACGTCCCGAATTCGAGTCTCGGTCGGGCACACAGTTTTAATCTGCCAGGAAGTTTCATACCCCGAAAGGTAATTTGGCATATTGAGTTTGGCGGGGGAGGGGGGATATCTTGGATATGACGATATAAAAAAAATTAATCGTATTAAATTTGATATATAATTAAAGTTCTTTAACATTCCATAACTGAATTTAGTAATAATTTGAAATTTTGCACATGAACCACCACCATTAATTAATTTTGAAAAATGAATACTTTTGTTACGACAAAAGTTAAAGAAACTTTCAGGCTGCATACATTGGTTTGTAATAAAAGTGGTTTCTGAAACATAATTTTTTGGAAAATAAGCTGTAAGGAATGTGCTGTCAGCCAATTTTCAACAATCATAATTAGGAATCTAAAAATTGATTATTGGTCTAGTTATTTATTTGCCTTGTGTATTTATTAATAGAAAGTAATGAGCAGCTCATTATTATTATGAAGAATCATTAAAATAATAATAATCTGTAAATAAATGATTTAAATGTAACATTTTCTTAAACCATGCACATAAAATGAACGAAATTTCTTCATATAATTTACAAGCTTTGAAAAGCAGGTGGTCAGTGTGAAAAAACCATCTTGCGCATAACACCTGAGGACAAGACGTTTCTTCATCTGGTGATCCCAAAAAGCTCGATGGCACTCATTGCTTTCTGTTAACAAAATACACACATGTGAAACAGTAAACTAAAAATGAGAATGAATATGAAACGTAGAGTAAAAATTTAAAACATAAACAAATCTAAATCTAATAAGAAATTACATAAATAACGAATGTTTAAATTTTTAAATAGGTATGTTGAAAATGCTCTGACAGCACATTGTGTCCAGTTTATTTTCGAAAAATGGTATTTCAGAAGCCAAATTATTACAAAATTCGTCTTTAAAGTTTTGAAGAACGTTAATTAATATCAATTTTTAAACGAGAAACGTTTTTATATATCATCGTATGAGAGATATTTCCCCACAAACCTAATATGCGAAATTATGTTGCAGGTGTTTTACCCCTTAAAAGTGGAATTGAGCATAAACAATACAATACATATTGTATTATTTTTCCCCATCTACACACCTGCTAAATTTCATCAAGGTCGTTTATTGACACACTTGGGGATGTCTTGTGAGTTTTCGTGCCGGTATTGTGGAAGGCTGTGAACAACACACAATTCTCCTGGGATATATCAGTGAATCAGGTTCATTGCGCTGGTGGATTGGTACATGTATCGTTGCTAAGTGACGGAATTCTTAACACTTCTTTTAGGGCAGTACTGTTCTGTGCTGATACCTTATTTTCCTGTGTATCTCTCACAATTTTGTTAAATAGTTGTAGAAATGAGCCCTAACATGGAAATAAGATGATTTCCAGATCCACGTCCATATAACATGTTTTCTTCTTCTATGTGTGAGGATGTTTCCTGAAAGTCGGGCCATTCCTTTTGTTACTCCTTGCAAATATTGTTATTTAGTCCTGCAAGTGCATTGAACACTATAGAATTAAATGGCTTCAGTCTTAAATGATGATGATGATGATGATTCAGTTACTTCTTTCTGGAAACCATATTTATACTAACTCTGAAAACAACGTGCGTCTCCTGGAACATCATCCAGTACTCATAGTGAAGTCACTGTTTACATAATCTCTTTATCTGTTTTTAATACAACGATTTTCTGATTCAGTGATGCGTGACACACCATTAATTACAGCAGTATAAATTAATTCATCGTTCTGAGTGCACCCCATAATTTCATGAGCGAAATTTATGTTACTGCCCACACGTTTGAACAGCGGAGTGTTACATTTGCTCGGCATTCTGCTGACGCCATCATTTAATTCAATACAATTAACTTGTTCGGAAAACAAATAAGAGCTTACGCCTCCCCTACTACACACATACACACACACACACACACACACACACACACACAGGCGCGCGGCTGTAACTATAGAAAGTCCCCAACAATGTGTGATGTGAACAATGCCATTCTCTCGTCGCTAGGCGTTTATTGATTTGCTCCCATTCAAATCTCTCCATTCGCCCTGAACAATGCCTCCTCGCTATGGAGTTATGACGCATCCGATTCTCCGTGCTTCTCTGTTAACCGCGATTGTGCGGTCAGTACAATAACGTGGTCCACCTAGTACATCGGGCTATTCTACAAACTTGTTCCCCAAACGATGCCTCTACTGTAGAATAACTCGCTGCCGGTGTACACAGAGTGATTTAGGACCCCACCATCACGTTGTCACAAACGACAGGTCACACACAAAACATGATTTATTGTTAGACAATACGCCGCTTCCATTAGTTATCTGTTATGTGTTGGCCTGTGGCGTATTGGGCATGAGAGACTCAAATTCTTTGCGTTCACGTTAACTTTTTCTTTGTGTTTTATGAGTAATGATACGACTATTTTGGTTAGTCACAACAAAACTGAACGTGTAATGCTGACACAGTGTTAGGTCTCGAAAGGTGTCAGAAAACCTAGAGAGACTCGGGTAGCATATGAAGTACACCAGAAGACGTAGTAAGTACCTTAACAGTGTAACAACAACAATGGCCAAGTTACGGATGATGTGTGCCACTAGAACAAAGTTACTAAAGACGGTTTTCCGGAATTCCGTATCAAAGAAGAATTCGTAACTATAACAGCTGGCAACACGAGTAACTTAGAAGTAGGTATCATCGTGATAAAGAAAGAGCTCAAATCACTTAACAATGGCAAGGCATCTGATCCAGATTGTATACAAGTCAGATACCTTTCAAAGTATGTTCATACTACAGCTCCATATTTAGCAATCAGGTGCAACAGTTCGCTCGTAGAAAGACTAGAAAGTTGCACAAGTCACACCAACACTGAAGAAAGAAAGGAGCAGTAATCCGCTGAAATACAGACCCATATCACTGGCGTTGATTTGCAGTAGGATTTTGCGGCATATAATGTGTTTCAACCTTATGAATTGTCTCGAAGGAAACAATTTATTGACAAATAGCACAGATTCAGAAAATATTGTCCTTGTGAAACACAACAAGCTCTTTATTGTCACGAAGTAATGAGTGCTGCCGCCAAGGAATCTCAGATTGATTCCATATCTTTAGATTTCCAGAAGGCTTTTGTCACCGTTTCTCACGAGCTTTTTCTAATCCAATCGCGTGCCTACGGAGTATCGTTTCAGTTTTGCGACTGGATTCGTGAGTTCCTGTATGGAAGACGACAGTCCGCAGTCCTAGCACTTCACGGAAAGGCATGCAGCAAAACAGAAGAGATATCTGACGTTCCCCAATTAAGTGTTGTAGATCCTCTGTTGTTCCTAATCTACACAAACGATTTGGGAGACAATCTGAGCAGCTCTCTTAGATTGTTTGCAGATCATACTGTCATTTATCGTCTTATGAAGTTATAAGATAATTAAAACTAATGGGAAAATGACGCAGAAAAGATATCCGTGTGGTTTGAAGAGTTGTAATTGACGGTATATAATGAAAAGTGTATAGTCATCCATATGGGTACCAAGACAAATCCTCTAGATTTTAAAATGAAATGATAATTAGATCAAGACCCTAAGCTGTCGACAGGCGTTGATATACATCAACGGGGTGTAATGGTACTTGAGTTACGTAGCCATTACGGCACCTCACCTCAACCTCTCGATACCAGCAATATTCTACTGTGTCTCTGTAAAATAGTGACAACATTCAGACTTGATTTCATTAATGTAGAGGTACTTCGATACATCGATATGTATATATTGCAATGATATTATTCTTATGTGTATTCTTTCTTTTGTCACTATGATCTTTGACGTACTTGTAACTCTGATTTTTGGGCGCGGAAGCGGTTGTTAGAGAGTCAAGTTTTGGTCGTCATGTTAAAAAGACGCAAATTGTAGTCAGTTTATGAAATATGAACTTTAACAGTGAGGGAGATATTTTCAAGTATGTTTTATATTGTGAAGTGATGTTTTGGAGCGAGTTACGTGATACTGGAACAAAAGTAATAAAAAAGAAGCGTAACTTAAATTCGGAGTGGCTGGCTCTGAGCACTATGGGACTCAACTGCTGTGGTCATAAGTCGCCTAGAACTTAGAAGTACTTAAACCTAACTAACCTAAAGACACCACACACATCCATGTCCAAGGCAGGATTCGAACCTGCGACCGTAGCAGTTAAATTGGGAGTGCTGATTACTTTTTTACGTCACCATTGTCCTAACTTGCAAAAGTTTAATCTTCAAGAATGGTTTATGAAACACATGTATGAAACTTTTGAATATCGCAAAATAGCACGTAGGCCCCTTTGCATCCGAGCTTGGAATCATCACTACCTAGATTTTCGACGATTGAGCCGTGAGTTCAGAACGAGACCAGCGTGGGAAACACGAAAAGATGAGTGCCTACTTTATCCATTATTTCAAGAAATTAACTGTGCTCTAATGCCACCTGCCACATTATATAACTTTGTTGTTGCCCGAAAATGCAATATTTAGCAGCGTGAGCAACACTACAATCATAATTAATTTTTTACCTTTGTTGTGGTAGGCTTGTTAGACCAGCATAGGAGACGCGCTGCGTTCCATATACGCTGCAGCAACACATTCAAACAGAATTTTTTGATCGCCATTTGTGACTTTCAATTTCACTACACAGGAGCTAGATCGTTTGTAATTTCGTTTAGGTGACATGGGGAGCCCGGACGCTCTCGAAGCCACTCCCCCCCCCCCCTTCACCACCCCGTGTGCTACATCCTTGGGATTACGTAGCTAAGTCGTGAGCACGTGTGACCGCCATACAGAAGACCCGGTTAGAAATCCAGGTACTGGCAGAGATACTTACAATGAGCTGACAGAAGTCATGGAATACCTGTTAATTTCATGCAGGACCTCATTTTGGCCGGAGTAGTGCAGCAACTTGACGTGGACTGAAGAAATATTAAGCCATGCTGCCTCTACAGCCGTTCATAATTGCGAAAGCGTTACCCTTGCAGAAATTTGTGCATCAATTGACCACTCGGCTGTTTCCCATAAACGTTCGATGGGTTCATGTCAGGTGATTTGGGGAGGGCAAATTGTCCAGAATGTTCTTCAAACCCATCACGAACAGTTGTGTCCTGATGACATGGCGCATTGTTATTTGGGAACATGAAGTCCATGAATGGCTACAAACGGTCTCAAAGTAGCCGAACGTAACCATTTCCGGTCAGTGCTCGGTTGAGTTGAAGCAGAGAACCCAGTCAGTTTCTTATGTAAACACTGCTCACATTGTTATGGGGCCACCATCATCCTGCGCAGTGTCTTACTGATAACCTGGGCCCATGGCTGCGTGAGACTTGCGCCGCACTCGCACCCTATCGTCAGATATTAGCAACTGAAATCGGGACTCATTCGACCCGGCCATAGTTCGTGTGGTGTGCGTACTGTAAGACCTTCAGTACACACACCATCAGGTTATTTGACTTGTCACTCTATCGAAGTAGGCGAGTGTCAGCAATATGCCTCGTGGTCTTATCGTGGCGTGTTTATCTTCTGCCGTTAGGTAAGACGATAGAAATGCCACTTGCACGCTTAGAGTAGCAGGTTGACGGTGACCAACTTTAAACAGAACTTGATTAATTTTCACACACGTTTATTAAAATAATAAAAAGCATAGACATTACATAACTTGATTCTGGATGCTGTTTGCAATTGACAATCTGAAGTTCCTTTGGTCTTGGTATGTTAATCTTATTCTCACATATCTCTGATACTTGACAAAGTGTCTATTCATTTATCTTCATGGTTATGTACAGGAATATGGTAATCTTATTAGCCGCAGACTGAAACTTGACTATAGACTGGTACAGACTAATGCAGACTGACTAATCGGAGGTCTGTACACTCGTTATAATACCTCGCGCATTCAGGTATTACTGTGCGAGTGTGATCTGCGAGGAGAAAAGGTTCTACGTTAGCAACAATCTCATTGGCTGCGTTACATATTAATACGCGGATCGGCGGAAGCAGAATTTGGTCTGTCTCTAAGACAGCGCCATCTCGTAGTGCGGAGACGTATGAGCGCTGCGCCTGCGCTGTTGTGCTTAGCGGGGCGCGCTCTAGTGGGAAAGTTGCGTATGCGCTGACTACGCGGAACTATGTACACAACAGTTTGCCAGTCGTGTAGGGTTCGAAGGAGCCTAGGAGACGCGAAGACGGGCAGCGTGCACTGACGGAAGTCCACACGTGTGGCGGAATAATTCACGCCGTGACAACACCCATCTGCTTGCTTCGACCGGAAAATGTTTGCCAGTCGCCCTATCCACCAATCCAACCCCACCACACCACACCGGTCAGCCTCCCCCCTCGTGCATGCTGCCCCCTCCCCAATATACCCCTCCAGTGGACATAATCTGTTCTCCTCCCGCCCTGTATATTGGCGTTTAAATAAGCTCACGAGAATGTCAATGCTCCCCCCCCCCCCCCACTCCCCCTCCAATATTTGCTGGTACGCTTCCATACTGCCACGGCAGCCAAGCGAAAATCCAACTTGCGATGTGATTCAACGCAAGCGTTCTGATATGTCGCAATCAACCGTGTTACCAACTACAGTAATGAAGTATTCTGCCGATTATAGTACACACGAAACATTGTAAGATTTAACTTCTCAGTTAGTAATGATCTGCAACGATAATTTTTTGGGGAAAGGAAAAAAATGGCTATGTGCGATTAGGAATCGCGCTCTGGAGATTCCATACAAACTTAATTATGTGTTGTTGTTGTTGTTGATGAGGTCTTCTGTCCAAGAGACTGGTTTGCTGCAACTCGCCATGCTACTCTGTCCTGTGCAAGCTTCTTCATCTCCCAGTACCTACTGCAACCTACATCCTTTTGAATCTGCTTAGTGTATTCATCTCTTGGTCTCCCTCTACGATTTCTACCCTCCACACTGCCCTCCAATACTAAATTGGTGATCCTTGATATCTCACAACATGTCCTACCAACCGATCCCTTCTTCTAGTCAAGTTGTGCCACAAACTTCTCCTCTTCCTCCCAATCCTATTCAATACCTCCTCATTAGCGATCTACCCATCTAATCTTCAGCATTCTTCTGTAGCACCACATTTCGAAACCTTCTATTCTCTTCTTGTGTAAACTATTTATCGTCCATGTTTCACTTCCATACATGGCTACACTCCATACAAATGCTTTCAGAAACGACGTTCTCTTCTTCAGAAACGCTTTCCTTGTCATTGCCAGTCTACATTTTATATCCTCTCTACTTCGACCATCATCAGTTATTTTGCTCCCCAAATAGCAAAACTCCTTTACTACTTTAAGTGTCTCATTTCCTAATCTAATTCCCTCAGCATCACCCGACTTAATTCGAGTACATTCCATTATCCTCGTTTTGCTTTTGTTGATCTTATATCCTCCTTTCAAGACACTATCCATTCCGTTCAACTGCTCTTCCAAGTCCTTTGCTGTCTCTGACAGAATTACAATGTCATCGGCGAACCTCAAGGTTTTTATTTCTTCTCCATCGATTTTAATACCTACTCCGAATTTTTCTTTTGTTTCCTTCGCTGCTTGCTGAATATACAGATTGAATAATTATGTGTACAGTCCCTTAATTCATTCTGGGAATCGGAGATATTGACGAAATGTGCCTGTTTCCGACGTTTACAGTGGCAAGATATCGGTTTCATGGATTACAAGACTTCCGACAATCTTTAAATTAAATGTCTGAAGGAGGAAAACAAATGACAAAAATTACAAATTAACGATTTCGGATTTTTCTCGTTACTTGTACGGCGAAACCTTGCTTCTCTCCAAATCTAATGATGCTAGGTCAACGGGAAGCTCCTTGTCAATTTTGATCAGTGAGTTTTCAAGTATCAAAAGTTGTGACATAAGCTGCCGCATCTTTTGATCGCATTGACCTAGAGGCCTAAAATTTTTACACCGCCAAGGGACCACAGACATTAGCACGTGATACAAATTTGAACTTGAAAGGCGTAAAAGTTCCCGAGAAACATGGTCTTAACAGACAGACAGACGGATAAAAAAAGATAAAAAAATATTTTTTCTTGCTATAGTGTTACAAACAGAATTTTTTGATTTTGTTTCCTTAATTGTACTGCGACACATTGCTTCTTGCCAAATCCTGTGATGCTAGGTCAATGGAAAGTACCCTGTAAGTTGACTTAGAAACTCAAAATTTTTACACCGCCAAGGGACTATAGACAGTAAAGCGTGATATAAATTTGAACCTGATACGTCTACTCGTTACTGAGAAAAGGCGTTCTTAACAGTCGGAGAGACAGAGACAGGAGGATTCTATAAGGATTCCCATTTTACACATTGAGGAACGGAAGTCTGTAAAAGATAAAAAAAAGAATCTTTCTTGACCTTCTGCCAGACTGTGACAGCTGTTTTTTGTTTCAATATTATCGGTTTCTAGCGCGACACCCATCCTCAGATACGTAAAAAGAAATCTAAAAGCAAATAACTGCTAACCTAGACTTTCGTCGCCCTTCCCCGGACCTAGGCTGTGTTCCGCCACTAATCACAAAGTCGTGGGTAGGGCCCTGGATCCTAGTCTTCTTTCCCACCGCGTTGGTAATCGATTGCAAGACCAACGGTTAACATCTGGAAATAACGCGCTGTATAAATATTTAGCTCTCAGGCTAAGAAGCAGGCCAAAACCGAATACTGACGTGTAAAAAATGAGATCATTTGCTGGTGCAGACTACTAAAACAGGAATCCCGACACTACAAATGCAAAGCTGTGGAAACATGCATGGCTATGGGGAAGACAGATGCAGCGTATATGGTTCAAATGCCTCTGAGCCCTATGGGACTCAACATCTGAGGTCATCAGTCCCCTAGAACTTAGAACTACTTAAACGTAACTAACCTAAGGACATCACACACATCCATGCCCGAGGCAGGATTCGAACCTGCGACCCTAGCAGTCAGGCGTTTCCGGACTGAAGTGCCTAGAACCGCACGGCCACCGCGGCCAGCTGTACAGCGTATAGCACATTTAAAGAGAAGCGACTGTATGAAAATCAAGAGCTCAGATAGCACGTCGGTGCAAATTAAAGAGGAGAAGTTTAGAAGATGGAAGGAATATACAGGGTCTAATGGGTCTAAGAGCAGTTATTTCTATTCGTGACTCAGTATGGTGTACTGAACAATATTACCTCAGGATATTTGTCATTTGAAAACTAACAATAGTAGCTATTATAAATGGCATGTTTTTAGGTTGGATAGTACCTCGAAATACACCTGGCAAGAGCAAGCTGTTACCGCTTATTTTGCCCTGGGCAACAGGTCACCTGTGGACACCACGTGGACGCAAAACGGCCAGTCTGCACTGACAGGCGTAATTCACTTAGTGGTGCATTACAGCTATACCAGAAAAGGTCGGGTCGAAAAGTTTGTGTCACGTTTGTGGGAAGACCGTTCAACGCAGAGAAGAAACAACCATCACACTCATGTGTGTACATGCTAAGGTACACCCTGTATAGACGATCTACATAAGCGAACAAAATTGGACATAATATTATGGAAAGAGGACGTAAATGAAATGAAATGGGAGATATATTTCAGCGAGAAGAATTTAACAGTGGTCAGACATTCCTAAGTCAAAAAAAGGTTCATGGTGTAAAAGACTGTCTCTCAGAATCATTAAGACTAGCTTTTACGTAAGCGTTAGTAGCCGGCTGATGTGGCCGCGCGGTTCTAGGCGCTTCAGTCTGAAACCCCGCGCGACCGCTACGGTCGCAGGTTCGAATCCTGCCTCGGGCATGGATATGTGTGATGTCCCTAGGTTAGTTAGGTTTAAGTAGTTCTAAGTTCTAGGGGACTGATGACCTCAGATGTTGAGTCCCATAGTGCTCAGAGCCATTTGAACCATTTTTTTGCGATCCTGTTCTCTCTCTCTCTCTCTCGTTTGTTATTGGTTGCTGCCTCATAAAATGTAAGTGTCGCTCTCATATCTGCAACTTTTGGTTAAATAATTACGTTAACGGTAACCAGCTATGTTTGAATCAAGAAACTTATTTTCCTCTTCCATTAATGCCACAACATTTGTAGGCGTTAGTAAATAATGGTTTCAAAATACTGACACAAACTGCTTACAAAAGCACGGAAAAGTTGGTAGTAATTGACCTGCAGAATGATCGGTTTGAATTACTAAAGAATGTGAGGCCATACTGTTTTTTAGGTGATTTCTCTAAATCTGCAAATGCTATAAACGTAGGTGTGCCATTCTGCAATCAATCGTCTGAGGTAGATCATGCCCTGCATTATGGGTACGCACGTTTCTACCATTTGCAGATTTAGAGGAAGTTTCTTGCAATGTTGATCTGAATACACTCTTTGGAACTCTGAAGGCAGTAGAGGTAAAACACAGGGACCGAAAAGCTGTCTGCAACTTGAACAGAAAGCAGACAGCATTATAAGAGGGGAAGGGCATGACAGGGAAACAGTAGTTTAGAAGGGAGTCAGAAAGCTATGCAATCTCTCCCCGATGTTATTAAACCATTATAATGATTAATCAGTCAAGGAAACCACTCCTAAATTAGGGAAGAAATAAAAGCTAAGCGGCTTGTCTATGATACAGTAATTCTGTCAGAACGTGAAGGTCTCGGAAGAGCAGTTGCATTTAATGGGTAATGTCTCAAAAAGAGATTACTGACGAACTTCAACAAAAGTAAAAGAAGGATAATGCAATACAGTCGAATTAATTCAGACTATGCTGAAGGACTTAGATGAGGAAATGGGACACTGAAAGTAGTGGATATGTTTTGTTATTTGGGCAGTGAATGAAGTTGGGTGAAGTATAGAAGATATTCAATTTTTTAAATTCAAACAAATCTACAGTTTTATACCAATCTTGATGAAATTTGGCACATTTTACCTCCAAGACCACTTTCTACATGAGATTTCGTAATCTGACTTGAAACATATATGCATGTAATATATAATGGGGAAATGTTGTTACCAAACATCTCGAAATTTCTACATGATCCCATAGTGAACGTTTGGTTGGGCACATGCTATGTATTTTTTAAATATCCACCATACATCATGTACACGGAAAATATATGAAGGAGAAACGTTGTTCCTAAATATCTCGAAAAGCATTTCACCCATTTACTTCAATGTTCTTGGCTGATTTCAAATTTCTGCATTTAGGTGAAACAGTGAAGAAAATTAATGAAAAATTAAACACCTAACAAACGAAATATATCGCGGTAAACTGACTGTAATTCCTCTCGCGAGAATAAATTACAGTGACATTCCAGAATGAGATTTTCACTCTGCAGCGGAGTGTGCGCTGATACGAAACTTCCTGGCAGATTAAAACTGTGTGCCGGACCGAGACTCGAACTCGGGACATTACCCATCTTGGAGGTGGTGTCATCAGACGTCACTAGGTCGCGAGACGAGCGAAAGATCGAGAATTTGCAGAAACGTGATTGCGAACTCTCATTTGTTGGTTAGTTACTGTTTTTACATATGCAATGGACTCGATGTACAGTGATTCCAGTTACTCGATGTGACTTGCATTCCCTACGAGTATAAACAAGGCATAGGGCCAATTACCTGTGTGACAAATATTAAACATCCTGGGCACTGCCAGGCACTGCAGCTAGTTGAAAATATTTGTATGGAGTGAAACCTTGATGGAAATGAAACATGAACGATAAGTAGTTCAATACATGTTCTTCATTGTGGTGCTGTAGAAGAATGCTGAAGGTTACATGGTTAGATTGATTAACTACTGAGGAGGTACTGAACACGACTGGTGAAAAAGAAATTTTTGGCCCAACTTGACTAAAAGAAGGGGTAGAGTGATAAGAGTGTTCCTCAGATATAAAGAAATCGTCAGTTTGATAGTGGAAGAAATGGTGGATGGCAAAAGTTGTAGAGGGAAAACAAGTCTTGAATATAGCAAGCACATTCAAATAGATGAAGGCTGCATCAGCTATACATGGATGAGGTGGTTTGTGCAGGATAGACTAGCATAAGTAGCAGGAACAAATCAGTCTTTGGACTGAAGACAACAGCAACAACTAAGATGTGCTGAGGAATACAAAGAACACGCAATTCCATTGGAGAGGATGATGAATCGAAGACTTACATTTGCTGGATGGATTATGAATTAGTTAGTTGCTTTCAGGTTCCATGAACATTTGGATGATAAATTGTAATGATGTGGAATGAGTTTTTTATTTTTTCATCGCAAATTGATTTGTAAATATGGCCACATGCCGACCGTTTATAAATATTTCCTTTTGTTTTATTATTATTATTATTATTAAATATAGAGATGCGAGTCAGTAATTCCTACCCACCACCTTTTACACATTACACTAATAGGAATTCTTTGAAAGAACAGGAAGAGTTGTTATGAAGAAACTCTTTCAGCTTGTTTTCAAATTTTACTTTGTGGTTTGTCAAACACTTTATAATACACGGCAAGTAATCAAAAATTTTTGTTGTGGCATTGTGCACCCCTATATGTGCAAAAAAAAAACCGTGATGTTGCTTAATGAATGTAATTTTTGCTTCTGGTATTGTAATTATGTATATCATTGTTCGTTTTGAATCACAGTGAACTACTTACAACAAAGCTCATGAGGAAATTAACGTACTGTGAAACAGTAATCAAACTGCACAAGTCCTTAAAAGATGATCATATGTGAGCACCACATGCTAGTCTTACAGCTCATTTTGTGCAATGAAGACTTCCATTCTTAAAGATTAATTAGCCTACAAAATTATTATGTATATCCATACTGAATGAAATATGCAAAATATGTCAACTTACTGATTTGTCTCTCCCCAAGATTTTCAGTGGTTTTAAGTGCAAATGGGGACGAACTAATTTGTTTTAAGAGTTCCAAAATGTGATTTTTTCAAGTTTAAACTATCATCAATATGGACAACTTAGGATTTCGATGTTTCCATTCAACTTATTATTTCCTTAACATGTATTATACGCTTATCATTGGTGTAGTGCCCCTAGACGTGCAGAACTGAATATGTTGTGTTCTTTCAAAACAGAGAGTGAGATCATTTGCAGAAAACCAGTCAATGATACTTTTAAGAACATTATTTACCATTTCTTCTGTTGCTGTATGTATGGTAAGATTCATTAAAATACTAATGTCATCTGCTACAATAAATATTCTGCTTATGTATATTAGACAAAAGAGGGAGCAATAGCGGACCAAAGGGTGAGCCATGGGGAACTCCGTATGTGATTTCTCCCCAGTCGCAATAACGTCTCCAGACTACATCACTACAATTACTAACTACAGCTTTCAGCATTCTTTTGGGTAGATATGGCATCCATTGGCTGGTAATACCATCGAGAGAATATTGTGATTCACACATACAAATCCCTTAGACAGGTTGTAGAAAATACCAACTGATGCTATGTTATTATTTAATGTTTGTAAAATTTGGTAAGTAAACATGTAAATGGCATTCTCAGTAGAGCATGTCTTTTGAATTTGTTGAGGATATTATTGTTTCTGAGATGAGATGCAATTCTAGAATATATCACCTTCCCAAAATTTTTGGAAAATGTCAGGAATGAAACGGGATGGTAGTTATTGGCATCTCTCTGATCATTTTCATAAAAAGGGGTTTAACGGTGGTGTATTTCAGTCCCTCCAGAAAAAAATGCCTTGAGGTGGTGATGCATTACATATTTATGACAAGAAAAAGCTTATTATATGGGAACATTTTCTTACTTTTGGAAGGAGAAATTGGTGATACATTGATACAACTGAATATTATGAGGGTTGCTTTTTCAATGTACTGCTGTGATTTTTCTCTTGAACAGTTTGCCCTAAACTTTCTGCTGCCTTAAGAAATGATTACTAAATATATTTACCACTTGCAACTTTTCGTTTATAGCGCATGGATTCAGTTCAATAGAAATTGTTCCCTGTTCTGTGTCTGGTTGCCCTGTCTCTAGTTTCACTGTACTCCATACAGCCATAAGTCTGTTGCTGGAATTACTGATTTCTGGCATTATGTACATGTCCCTAGGTTTTTAATAATTTTATTAATGAATTTCTAGTGTTTCCAGCAGATTTCACAATACACTTTAATCCCTGTAGTGATCCATGGTTTTTTTTCAATGGCTGTTTAATGTTCCTTCTGATTAACTTATGCAGGAAACTATTCTGAAATAATGATATTAATATATCATCCAACAGATAAAAATTTTATGCTACATTTGGTTCATTATAAATTTCATACTAGATCATCTCTTATAAAGTATGCTTAAAAACATACATCTTGGAATTATGAATTATTCTAACTGAATACCATTGAGAAGTATTAGCGCTGTAAGCCGCTGTCTCACTTATCCTAACTAACTGTGCATCATGATCAGCGAGAGCATTTGTTACTGGATAAACAGTTATTTTCTTGCTTTTAGATTTTCCAAAGAAAATTAAGGTCCTATTGACTTTACCCACCTGCGTTGGAAAATTACTTACTGAGATCAAATTAGTGGATCCAAATATGGTTTCGAGATAATTTTTCCTATCAGAATGCTTTAGAAAATCTACACTGAAGTCACCACAGACTGTTAATTGGTTGTTGCTGTCTCACAGATAGCATAGTAATGAATTCAAATTCTCCAAAAAGAGCTCAAAATTTGCAAATGAGCATGTGTATATAATTACAATTAAAAGTTAACTGTTTTTCAGTATTAATTTACAAGCGCACACACATTTATGTGTGGGTCAGTGCAAAATCTACTTCCTCACTATTTCTAACTTGTGTTCTGTCCTAATGTATATAACAGCCCCACTTTTTTCCATAATAGTTCTGTAAGAGTAAGATGCTAGAGTGTGAGCCTTTATATTAGACTCATCCAACCCTGTGGTTATGTGGTGCTTAGATAGGCACAGGATGTCTATCTTTCCTGAGCTCTCTAAATTTTCCAAACAGACAACAAGCTCATTTACCTGATGTTGTTCCCAGCTGGGCACATGTGGCAAAGGCTAGAATGTTCTATGAGTCACTTTTGACTTGAGCATAGCTGCTCTAAATTCTGAGCATTGCTTTTTAGCAATGTAATTTCATTCTGATGATACATCTGTAGAAGGTGTCGAAACCTAGGTCAATGTGTGTATCAGTTTTGTGCAACCAGTTGGCTGTGTAATCCTATGTTGAAACTAGTATACGGTTGCTGAGTAACAGCCATGTTTAAAACTATGCCATTTACCTTATCAATCCTATATTATTTTGATGAAATGGGATAACCTTACTTTTCCGTGCATTCAAAGTATTTTGTGGGGCTCTGCTGTTATTTTGACTACTTTCAAAAGGTGAGAAGGTGCAACGCCTCTGTCAAGGAAATTGCATACAACTCATAATCGTATCCAGTTATATTGTTCAAAATGTTCAAATGTGTGTAAAACCTTATGGAACGTAACTGCTAAGGTCATCAGTCCCTAAGCTTACACACTACTTAGCCTAAATTATCCTAAGGACAAACACACACACACCCATGCCCGAGGGAGGACTCGAACCTCCGCCGGGATCAGGCGCACGATATAGAGTATTGTTCCAACATTCCAAGTCCTTAACCAACAAGTATAGTGACCAATTCTGAAAGAGATATTCTGGTTGGACCATTACAGTCAGGTATTGTCCATTCGAAACTGCAGAGAAGGTGAAAAATGTCTTCTTGCAAAACCTGGCAGGAAACATTTAGACAACGAACTTTTAGGAAGACTGCCAAAAATTCTGCTCTCACTGTTCTATGAATTGATTAAGAATAGTGAAAACGATGCCTCGTGACTGAGTGACCTGACTACGACACATATACACTGATCAGCCAGAACTCATTATGACCACCTACCTTACAGCCCGTATGTCCAACTTTGGCACTAATAACAGCGACAGAGCGTCGTGGCATGGAAGCAATGAGGACTTTCTAGGTCACTCGAGGGAGTTGGCCCCACATCTGCACACAGGTCCCGTAATTCCCGTAAATTATGGGGAGGGGGTGATGAGCTCTCACACCATGTTTGGTCACATCCCACTGGGTTCAGATCTGGCGAGTTGGGGAGCTATCACATCAATTGCAACTCGCCACTGTCTTCCTCTTAACTTCTCCATCATTCTCCTGGACTTGTGACATGATACATTGTCTTGTTGAAAAATGCCACTGCCATCGGGGAACATGAACACCATGAAGGGGTGTATGTGGTCTGCAACCATTGTACCATACTCTTTGGCCGTCATGGTCTCTTGCATGACCTCCACGGCCCCCATAACGTAGCCGCCGCCAGCTTGTCTTCTCCCCACAGTGCAGGTATCGGGCAGCTGTTCCTCGAGAAGACGACGGATTCGCGACCTCCCATGGGCATGATGAAGAAGGTACCGTATTCGTCATATCGTGCAACGCTCTGCCACTGTGCCAACGTCCACAGCCGATGGTTACATGTCCATTTCAGTCGTAGTTGCCGATGTCGTGGTATTAACGCGTCGTCGGCTGTGTAAGGCGATCATTAGGCGTGTTCAGTGCACTATGTGTTCGGATACACTTGTACTTTGCGCAGCATTAAAGTCTGGTGACAGTTCCGTCACAGTTTGCAATTGCCGAAATATTCTTGCTGAGGCTGTGGCCCACCACAGTCTGCTCACAGTCATCCAGATACATCGCGCGCCTTCCCCTTTCTGTACAGAGCAACACGCTCACTGGTAGTACATTTACCACGCGTGTGTCTGACTAGCAGACATTACTCACCAGATGACGCTGCTATCGCCTTGGCGGGTTTATATCGATAGTGCGTCGTGGTCATAATATCCTGCCTGATCAGTGTATGTTCCCATAGTTATTTGGTGGTTCCTGAGGATGAAGCTTTAAGCTTTGAAACCAGTCGTGGAATAAATTAAGAAAATTATTGACAACTGAAGTGGATTTATATTCTACAATTATTTCTCTTTAGTGAAAATGTAATATATCCCATGTCCGAAAATTATAAGTATTTAGTGTCTATACTCTAAACAAAAAATAGAAGCAAAATTCACTGATTCAGTATACAAAATGGTTCAAATGGCTCTGAGCACTATAGGACTTAACTTGTGAGGACATCAGTACTCTAGAACTTAGAACTACTTAAGACTAACTAACCTAAGGACATCACACACATCCATGCCCGAGGCAGGATTCGAACCTGCGACCGTAGCGGTCGCGCGGTTCCAGACTGTAGCACCTAGAACCGCTCGGCCACCACGGCCGGCAGTATACAAATTGCATGTATCTCAGGATGTACAATGAATAAACATTTCAATAAAGTGTAGCTGTAGGCTTCTGTACCCATCGTCACTGTCAATAAAACTCTTCAGGGCATGTGACAACATTACCTGTATGTGAAATTTTCCAACATTTCGTCCATTATTGCAGACAGCCATCCTGAGGGTATTGTGTTGAGTACTGAATGAGAAAAACTGAAATTTTACTATGCTTGTCATTGCAATAAAGCAAACAGCAATAAAGAATGCGTATTACGAAAACATCTTATTGAGCCAGTGTATAAGAATAAATTTTTCTCAATCAGTAGTCAAGATCCTTTTGCAGAAGTGGCCGATACGTCAGAGAATTCTGCTTTTACACTGGATTCGCATTCCGGAGGACGACGGTTCAATCCCGCGTCCGGCCATCCTGATTTAGGACTTCCGTGATTTCCCTAAATCGCTCCAGGCAAATTCCGGGATGGTTTCTTTGAAAAGGGCGCGGTCGACTTCCTTCCCCATCCTTCCATTGTCCGATGAGACCGATGACCTCGCTGTCTGGTCTCTTCCCTCAAACAACCCAACCTAATTCTGCTTATTGACAATGCGCTCAGATACTCCGCACAACCTTACTCTATGTTCCAATCAGGTGTTCAGAATTAATGCCACTGTTGTATAGGCAGCAATTTTTCTCTCGTCCAATATGAATATGGCAGAAACTGACTAGTCATGCGGCGCGAAATATTTCTGTAGATGTGTTTGGGACAATTTACCAGTCACAGAAAAAAATTCCAGCGATTCGCTCGATCCGTTGTCGTCTACGAGATAGGAATCTAGTGATACATTCTCTGGTTGAGCGTCTAGCTTTTAACACGTAGCAGCTAAACTGCAACCGCCACACACCCAGCAAGATACGACACAGGCTCTGTAGTGATTCAGTACACCACCTCACCTGGAGATGTTGGAGGATTTGCAAAGGTAGGAGCAGGCCCCATAACCGTGACGCGCTGCCGTGCATACGGTAGCAACTCGCTGCACGGCCTGCATCAGCAGAACCTCAGAGTAAGGCGGGAAGAGGTTGGCGCTCCTTCAGCGTGGATTCCCGCTGGGTCGTAAACAACGCGGGGAAGCCCCTACTGGCTGCAGGTAGAGCTTGCCACCCCTCCTCTAGCCTGCGAGGTGTTCACATGTTTCCACCAGGGCTGCCAGTATTCCGGCTTGTGCTCAGATAATCTCTGACAACAGCTCTTGTCGCCTGGCTTTCTGCACTACTCGAGCCCCTGTGAGATTTTACTACTCCTGGAATGGAAATCCTCTGTAGAACCGAGTCTTAAGCAAACGCAATATATCAAACCTCTTACATACATTAACATTACTGGAACTCGTCTTTCTTATAGTAATGGCAAGTTTAGTGAAGGAGATAACATATTTCTGGAGATGAAGTAGTTGTTAAGCTCGCAAGGAAGGCATAAAAAACCTCATAACGAAAGAAAAGAGATACCGACCTGACTAAGATATTGCCATTGGAAAAATGCTCCTGCCGAAGCACAAAACGTTATTAATCTGTTCCTGCTTATTTAAAAGCTCCGACTGAAAATCGGGGTATCAGCCATCTCTTTCTACCTTCCTCAGCATCTTTACAAATTTTACAAAATATTTTGGCATGTGAATATATTTGCACACTTTTTAACATGCAACTCACCTCAAACTCCCCTAACTGTAAATCACTCATATCGCATTAATCCATCACTGAGGTCGCTCATATACCGACACTCCCGCATATCCATTCTCACTCACTCACTCAGCTGAAATCATTGTCATTATCTCTTTACATCTCTCTAATTCTCAATGTCTGGTGTGTCAAACCACATTCTCTTTCACTCTCGCCTACTGCTATTGTCTCCTCTCAGCATTTCTGTCTCCCTCTTGTTCTCTCTTACTGCTTCCGTCTCTTTCGTTTCTGCCCACTGCTGCTGCCTCTTACCTCACTACCTGTCTCTTCCTCATTGTCTTTTTCATAGATTCTGTATCTCTTTATCACTGGAATACATCCACTTTCTCCTTCTCTTTATTCCCTCTCTCTGGCACACTCTCCCTCACTCTTGTCCTAGCAATGTTTTGTCACTGTCAACTATCTTTCACTGCCACTGTGTTCCTTCCTTTCTCCCACACTGCCACTGTCTCCTTTGCTCCTTCTATACCATCACCATCGCCCAATATTTATAACTTTTCTGTCTCTTTGCCACTGTCACTGTCTGCTTCTCTCTCATCATAAAAAACATAATATATTCTCATGCCAAAAATTTTGGGGAATTTTTTGAAGGTGGTGAAGTTAGAAGGAGGCACCTTGCACCCTATTTTCAGTCGGTCTTTCAAATAAATAGGAACATATTCGCGTTTTTTGTGTGGCTGATAGGAGCTGTTTTCCGCTGGTTCACTCATTTTCCCTTCTGCAGCAGGGCATATCACTCGTATCAAAAATTTTGATCGTTTACTAATGTGTATCTGATATAACACAAAAGTAATTTTTCGACCTCAGACAAGATTTTGTGTGCAAAAAAAATTTGCATGTGCTTCAGTACTGCAACACGGGGACCAGAACATTCTGATGATAACGGAGACACTTTGCAGCATATTTCTCCATGAAACGCCACTTTATATACTACTTTTTCACCTTACACTGTATTTTACTTGCGTATTTGACATGTGTTAGTAGCATACCTTTGATTCTTTGTATTTCGGAAACGGCCGGCCGGAATGGCCGTGCGGTCCTAGGCGCTACAGTCTGGAGCTGGGTGACCGCTACAGTCGCAGGTTCGAATCCTGCCTCGGGCATGGATGTGTGTGATGTCCTTAGGTTAGTTAGGTTTAATTAATTCTAAGTTCTAGGCGACTGTTGACGTCAGATGTTAAGTCGCATAGTGCTCAGAGCCATTTGAACCATTTATTTCGGAAACGGATTTAGACATCAAGAAAATTTTCCAAGTTGTTCGAAACCGGGATCTTAGGAACATAACGAAAGAAACTCAGCCGTTTTCTGTCGATTTGGAAGTCACTGCTCGGTCTTGGTAGCCTACCCGAAACTAGTTTTTGTGGTGCTTTGCAATAATAACGGATAGTAGGGTAACTTTCAACTTCTGTATCTCGTAAACGGATAATTTCTTACATTGAATTACTGAGTAACGGACGAGTACAGTATGTATAAAACTACTTGACAGTTAACGCTTCTCCCACTGATGTGGTTTCCTCCAATCAGAGTGCTCAGCGTCACGCCCGAACCGTTCGCAGTTGCCAAAATGCAACAATAATTGGTCAGTTCACCTGCGATTCCTCATCCGGCATACTATCTTAATGTGTTTGGATCCCACTCGTGGGTCTGACACTTTGATTTCGCATTTCATGACACAGAATAACCACACGAGAAACGACACACACATAACGATGGTAATGAAAAACACACGTTTCTTAACAGTGCTAACCAAACACTAATGGGCACTTCCGCCCAAGACGCGATTCAGCGTCGTATATACAGTCATCATAATTACAAACATTTGCTTGCGTTAGATTAGCTGCGAACGACGTTGCGTGAAGACGAATTTTTGAAGGCTGCAGTTCGTCCTCGCGACTGGAGTACCCCAATCGTAAATACAATTATTCAACCCAGACTTGGGACCTAGCTTACTAACGTGAAGCGTATAAGGTCATCGGTTGGGATGCTGGCAACTGTGGCGAAATTTTTAGTTTCTAAATCTAATCAGATTAGATGGGTAGATCACATAACTAATGAGGAGGTATTGAATAGAATTGGGGAGAAGAGGAGCTTGTGGCACAACTTGACTAGAAGAAGGGATCGGTTGGCAGGACATGTTATGAGGCATCAAGGGGTTACCAATTTCGTACTGGAGGGCAGCGTGGAGGGTAAAAATTGTAGAGGGAGGCCAAGAGATGAATGCACTAAGCAGATTCGGAAGGATGTAGGCTGCAGTAGGTACTGGGAGATGAAGAAGCTTGCACAGGATAGAGTAGGACGGAGAGCTGCATCAAACCAGTCTCAGGACTGAAGACCACAACAACAACAACAACAAATCTAATCAAAAGAATATGATTAATATATTCATTCAATTAATTGGTTTAGATGGAAGTTTTTATTTGTAATTCTTTGTCACGTCATGTTCATTTTTATCTTGACTTCACTCTTATTTTTCTTCCTCTCATTCTTTTTTCGTTTGGAATGTGGCATTGTCGCCTTTAAACTGCAACCAAGTACCAACGAGTTTGCCCGTAGAGTTTAGCTTTAATCGCAGTGAACAAAGTGATCGTGATAATAGTACTGCCGAAGACTGCTGAGGATCGCTTTTTCGAATACGGCACATCTCGACGTTGTGGTTAGCTTAGGACGTGAGTTGAAATACAGTGCTATAAAACGCGTCGTCCGCGCGAGCCTGTGCGTTTGCGCGTGTCACGTGTAACAGAGTCCGGAGCTCGTGGTCTAGTGATAGCTGGGGCGGTAGCTGAGCGTGTTCGAAAAATGGTTCAAATGGCTCTGAGCACTATGGGACTTAACATCAGAGGTCAAAAGTCCCCTAGAACTCAGAACTACTTAAACCTAACTAACCTAAGGACATCACACACATCCATGCCCGAGGCAGGATTCGAAACTGCGACCGTAGCGGTCGCGCGTTTCCAGACTGTAGCGCCTAGAACCGCTTGCCCACTCCGGCCGGCTGCGTATCAGGGATCCGAAAGTTTGTTGGTAGGTTTGTGAAGATATATGGCATTAGATGTCTACGCACAGCCGGAGTGGTCGAGTGGTTCTAGGCATGGATGTGTGTGATGTCCTTAGAACTACTTAAACCTAACTAGCCTAAGTTCTAGAGGACTGATAGCCTCAGATGTTAAAAGTCCCATAGTGCTGAGAGCCATTTGAACCATTTTTGTCTACGCACAGGTCGTGTAATTCGCGTAAATAATGGGCTGCTGATTTCCGTACGCGATGATGGCACGCTATAGTGACGCAGGAAGGTTCCATAGGATTTTCATGAGGCGAATTTCGTCGCCGAAACGTTAGTTCAGTTTAACGCTCCTCAAACTACTGTAGCACGGTTGAGGCTCCGAGACGTGGACAGTTATACTGCTGAGAGATGACATCGCCATCGGGGTAGACATCGAGCACGAAGGGATGCAGGCGGTTCGCAGCTGTCTGCGTTTCTTCGATTACTACCGCAGGTCTCGTGCAAGCGCAGCAGAATGTCTCCCACAGCATAATACTGCTCCCACTGACCAGGGACCGTGGCGCGCTGCGCTTTTCGACCCGCCATTCACCTGGATGGCGACCTAGTGTAGCGAAAATTTGACTTACCCGAAGAGCCAACACGTTTCCGTTGATCGACGGTTGAATCCCGATAGTCCCGTGCCCACTGCAGTTGTAATTGATGACGTCACTGGGCCAACATCTGAACAAGTAGGGGCGGTCTGCTGCGATCACCATGTTCAACAATGTACGATGAACAGTGTGCTCCGAAACACTTCAGCTTGCACCAGCGTTGTGGTGCTTCGGCCGCCTTCACAGAGCAGACAGGCCTGCGAACCGCATATTCTGCGAAGAACTGTGGGCGTCTGCTGCGATCACCATGTTCAACAATGTACGATGAACAGTGTGCTCCGAAACACTTCAGCTTGCACCAGCGTTGTGGTGCTTCGGCCGCCTTCACAGAGCAGACAGGCCTGCGAACCGCATATTCTGCGAAGAACTGTGGGCGTCTGCTGCGATCACCATGTTCAACAATGTACGATGAACAGTGTGCTCCGAAACACTTCAGCTTGCACCAGCGTTGTGGTGCTTCGGCCGCCTTCACAGAGCAGACAGGCCTGCGAACCGCATATTCTGCGAAGAACTGTGGGCGTCTGCTGCGATCACCATGTTCAACAATGTACGATGAACAGTGTGCTCCGAAACACTTCAGCTTGCACCAGCGTTGTGGTGCTTCGGCCGCCTTCACAGAGCAGACAGGCCTGCGAACCGCATATTCTGCGAAGAACTGTGGGCGTCTGCTGCGATCACCATGTTCAACAATGTACGATGAACAGTGTGCTCCGAAACACTTCAGCTTGCACCAGCGTTGTGGTGCTTCGGCCGCCTTCACAGAGCAGACAGGCCTGCGAACCGCATATTCTGCGAAGAACTGTGGGCGTCTGCTGCGATCACCATGTTCAACAATGTACGATGAACAGTGTGCTCCGAAACACTTCAGCTTGCACCAGCGTTGTGGTGCTTCGGCCGCCTTCACAGAGCAGACAGGCCTGCGAACCGCATATTCTGCGAAGAACTGTGGGCGTCTGCTGCGATCACCATGTTCAACAATGTACGATGAACAGTGTGCTCCGAAACACTTCAGCTTGCACCAGCGTTGTGGTGCTTCGGCCGCCTTCACAGAGCAGACAGGCCTGCGAACCGCATATTCTGCGAAGAACTGTGGGCGTCTGCTGCGATCACCATGTTCAACAATGTACGATGAACAGTGTGCTCCGAAACACTTCAGCTTGCACCAGCGTTGTGGTGCTTCGGCCGCCTTCACAGAGCAGACAGGCCTGCGAACCGCATATTCTGCGAAGAACTGTGGGCGTCTGCTGCGATCACCATGTTCAACAATGTACGATGAACAGTGTGCTCCGAAACACTTCAGCTTGCACCAGCGTTGTGGTGCTTCGGCCGCCTTCACAGAGCAGACAGGCCTGCGAACCGCATATTCTGCGAAGAACTGTGGGCGTCTGCTGCGATCACCATGTTCAACAATGTACGATGAACAGTGTGCTCCGAAACACTTCAGCTTGCACCAGCGTTGTGGTGCTTCGGCCGCCTTCACAGAGCAGACAGGCCTGCGAACCGCATATTCTGCGAAGAACTGTGGGCGTCTGCTGCGATCACCATGTTCAACAATGTACGATGAACAGTGTGCTCCGAAACACTTCAGCTTGCACCAGCGTTGTGGTGCTTCGGCCGCCTTCACAGAGCAGACAGGCCTGCGAACCGCATATTCTGCGAAGAACTGTGGGCGTCTGCTGCGATCACCATGTTCAACAATGTACGATGAACAGTGTGCTCCGAAACACTTCAGCTTGCACCAGCGTTGTGGTGCTTCGGCCGCCTTCACAGAGCAGACAGGCCTGCGAACCGCATATTCTGCGAAGAACTGTGGGCGTCTGCTGCGATCACCATGTTCAACAATGTACGATGAACAGTGTGCTCCGAAACACTTCAGCTTGCACCAGCGTTGTGGTGCTTCGGCCGCCTTCACAGAGCAGACAGGCCTGCGAACCGCATATTCTGCGAAGAACTGTGGGCGTCTGCTGCGATCACCATGTTCAACAATGTACGATGAACAGTGTGCTCCGAAACACTTCAGCTTGCACCAGCGTTGTGGTGCTTCGGCCGCCTTCACAGAGCAGACAGGCCTGCGAACCGCATATTCTGCGAAGAACTGTGGGCGTCTGCTGCGATCACCATGTTCAACAATGTACGATGAACAGTGTGCTCCGAAACACTTCAGCTTGCACCAGCGTTGTGGTGCTTCGGCCGCCTTCACAGAGCAGACAGGCCTGCGAACCGCATATTCTGCGAAGAACTGTGGGCGTCTGCTGCGATCACCATGTTCAACAATGTACGATGAACAGTGTGCTCCGAAACACTTCAGCTTGCACCAGCGTTGTGGTGCTTCGGCCGCCTTCACAGAGCAGACAGGCCTGCGAACCGCATATTCTGCGAAGAACTGTGGGCGTCTGCTGCGATCACCATGTTCAACAATGTACGATGAACAGTGTGCTCCGAAACACTTCAGCTTGCACCAGCGTTGTGGTGCTTCGGCCGCCTTCACAGAGCAGACAGGCCTGCGAACCGCATATTCTGCGAAGAACTGTGGGCGTCTGCTGCGATCACCATGTTCAACAATGTACGATGAACAGTGTGCTCCGAAACACTTCAGCTTGCACCAGCGTTGTGGTGCTTCGGCCGCCTTCACAGAGCAGACAGGCCTGCGAACCGCATATTCTGCGAAGAACTGTGGGCGTCTGCTGCGATCACCATGTTCAACAATGTACGATGAACAGTGTGCTCCGAAACACTTCAGCTTGCACCAGCGTTGTGGTGCTTCGGCCGCCTTCACAGAGCAGACAGGCCTGCGAACCGCATATTCTGCGAAGAACTGTGGGCGTCTGCTGCGATCACCATGTTCAACAATGTACGATGAACAGTGTGCTCCGAAACACTTCAGCTTGCACCAGCGTTGTGGTGCTTCGGCCGCCTTCACAGAGCAGACAGGCCTGCGAACCGCATATTCTGCGAAGAACTGTGGGCGTCTGCTGCGATCACCATGTTCAACAATGTACGATGAACAGTGTGCTCCGAAACACTTCAGCTTGCACCAGCGTTGTGGTGCTTCGGCCGCCTTCACAGAGCAGACAGGCCTGCGAACCGCATATTCTGCGAAGAACTGTGGGCGTCTGCTGCGATCACCATGTTCAACAATGTACGATGAACAGTGTGCTCCGAAACACTTCAGCTTGCACCAGCGTTGTGGTGCTTCGGCCGCCTTCACAGAGCAGACAGGCCTGCGAACCGCATATTCTGCGAAGAACTGTGGGCGTCTGCTGCGATCACCATGTTCAACAATGTACGATGAACAGTGTGCTCCGAAACACTTCAGCTTGCACCAGCGTTGTGGTGCTTCGGCCGCCTTCACAGAGCAGACAGGCCTGCGAACCGCATATTCTGCGAAGAACTGTGGGCGTCTGCTGCGATCACCATGTTCAACAATGTACGATGAACAGTGTGCTCCGAAACACTTCAGCTTGCACCAGCGTTGTGGTGCTTCGGCCGCCTTCACAGAGCAGACAGGCCTGCGAACCGCATATTCTGCGAAGAACTGTGGGCGTCTGCTGCGATCACCATGTTCAACAATGTACGATGAACAGTGTGCTCCGAAACACTTCAGCTTGCACCAGCGTTGTGGTGCTTCGGCCGCCTTCACAGAGCAGACAGGCCTGCGAACCGCATATTCTGCGAAGAACTGTGGGCGTCTGCTGCGATCACCATGTTCAACAATGTACGATGAACAGTGTGCTCCGAAACACTTCAGCTTGCACCAGCGTTGTGGTGCTTCGGCCGCCTTCACAGAGCAGACAGGCCTGCGAACCGCATATTCTGCGAAGAACTGTGGGCGTCTGCTGCGATCACCATGTTCAACAATGTACGATGAACAGTGTGCTCCGAAACACTTCAGCTTGCACCAGCGTTGTGGTGCTTCGGCCGCCTTCACAGAGCAGACAGGCCTGCGAACCGCATATTCTGCGAAGAACTGTGGGCGTCTGCTGCGATCACCATGTTCAACAATGTACGATGAACAGTGTGCTCCGAAACACTTCAGCTTGCACCAGCGTTGTGGTGCTTCGGCCGCCTTCACAGAGCAGACAGGCCTGCGAACCGCATATTCTGCGAAGAACTGTGGGCGTCTGCTGCGATCACCATGTTCAACAATGTACGATGAACAGTGTGCTCCGAAACACTTCAGCTTGCACCAGCGTTGTGGTGCTTCGGCCGCCTTCACAGAGCAGACAGGCCTGCGAACCGCATATTCTGCGAAGAACTGTGGGCGTCTGCTGCGATCACCATGTTCAACAATGTACGATGAACAGTGTGCTCCGAAACACTTCAGCTTGCACCAGCGTTGTGGTGCTTCGGCCGCCTTCACAGAGCAGACAGGCCTGCGAACCGCATATTCTGCGAAGAACTGTGGGCGCCCAACCACTTAGCGCGTAGCGGCAGCTTCACTGCCCTCCTACCTCTTCCTGTAGATGCTCACGACAGTAGCACGCGAACATTCGACCAGCTTCGCCCTCGAGATACTCGTTCACAGGCTCTGCCTAGTAATAATCTGCCCTTTATGAAAGACGTTTATCTCAATGGATTTCCCATTTCCAGGTACGATCTTCCCTGCGGTGATAACCCGTCCATGTTTGCTCCGCTTACATACTTTTGCTACCTCGTCATGTGCCCGCAACGTCATCGGGCGGCATCCAACGTTGCCATGGGCAGTGGTTGTATCACTGTAAAGTGTACATTTGATGATCAAAGCAGGGTACATGCAGCTCCTCTGACAGCTGATAATACTTCGTAATACCATTAAAAATACATTTATTGCAGACGATTGCAGTGAAATAAGGAAAGAACAGTGTGGTGTCACCGCCAGACACCACACTTGCTAGGTGGTAGCCTTTAAATCGGCTGCGGTCCGTTAATATACGTCGGACCCGCGTGTCGCCACTACCAGTGATTGCAGACCGAGCGCCGCCACACGGCAGGTCTAGTCTAGAGAGACTCCCTAGCACTCGCCCAGTCGTACAGACGACTTTGCTAGCGATGGTTCACTGTCTACATACGCTCTCATTTGCAGAGACGACAGTTTAGCATAGCCTTCAGCTACGTCATTTGCTACGACCTAGCAAGGCGCCATATTCAGTTACTACGAATGTATTCTGAACAGATAATATTGTGAATCATGTACCGTCAAGAGCGACGTTCATCATTAATGGATTAAAGTTAATTATCAAACTAATTACGTCCGCTTTCTGAATTCTCATTCCTTGTCATGTTCCAGACCTCACGTCACTATAGTTCTTCCCTCCCTTATATAGCTGGCAGTAGTGGCGCTCACTGTATTGCAGTAGTTCGAGTAATGAAGATTTTTCTGAGGTAAGTGATTCATGAAAGGTATATGTTACTGTTAGTCAGGACCATTGTTTTGTAGGGATTATTGCAAGTCAGATTGCGTTGCGCTAAAAAAATACTGTGTGTTAGTTTAGTGTTGATCAGAATAGGGAAAGAGCGACATGTCTGAGTACGTTCAGTTCTGCTCAGCTGTTTGAAAATCAAATAATGTAAGAGGTTTATCAGCACAGTAATTCATTAATTTTTCTAAGGGGACGTTTCAAATTTTGTATGCCAAGATTGCCAATTAACCTCTATTCTCTACTAACTTAGCGAATTTTTATGTCGTTCACAAATTGCAATATCTTCTAAGCCTGTCACGCTAATTAAGTCAATATATGCATGGTCTTTTCCGAATGTACTTCTGACCAAAACGCGATTCTGGTAGCTGGAGTCCAAAATTTTTGTTAAGCATGCCTTTTTGCATTCTTGTTGAGATATTTTCATACAAATTTCATCCCATTACAAATATTTCTTTATCTAACCAAGAAGTGAAACACCAACTTTCATAAATTTAGCTTTTCTTCAGCCTTTTTTTTTTTTTTTTTTTAATGCAACGAAATGTTTTCTCAAAAATTTTCCTGTATTGGACACCCGCATCAGGTGTTGAATTTCCAGAAACACTAAAACACGTATTTATATTATTTCTAACCGAGAAGTCAAAAACCACTTTTCATAGATGTAGCCTTAAAATCCTTTAGCAGTCCTTCAGTAATTATTTATTCTAAAAAAGACTTGAATTTCCAAAACTTCTGAAAAACTCATTTTCTTACTTTCTAACTGAGAAACCAAATATCAGTTTTCGTAGTTCTAGCTTCATAATTCGCTCAGTAGCGACATACTTACAAGAAGCCTTTAATCCCGTATTGCACACCCTTAGGATTTGAATTTCGGACCATCGATTCTTAAACGTGATGTCTACAATATAAGATCCACACCTCCTCCAAATTTCTTTCCCTATGATGTGTCAGTGAATCAGTCAATCAGGACAGAGATAAAGATAACCGATTTCTGTAACCAATGTTATCATCTTCAGATCTCGAAGGACTGGTAATTGCATAGTACTTAAAACACTACTTTTACGGTAATATGCAATAACCTGTCTGTCGAGATGCTAACATCGATTACCGAAACTTGTTATACAAAATCAAGGTTATTATTAACGATCTTGGGAAAGAGACTTATTTTGTCTAATATAATGGCAAGATTTTCGTACCAGTGTACATTTTTTAAATGGTTTAAAAATCGGAGAATGAAACGTTCATGAAGTAATGTCGCACCATATCAAGAACAGCGAGCAAATAATGAAATCATGGAAGCGTGTGCTTTAGAATTAATCACTCGAAATAAAATTTTCCTGGTTTGTATGGCATTGAGGTACATTAAATACCTGCTGTCTTTTAGAAACTAAATCATCAGGTTCAGAAGTCGTTGCGGAGAATGAGGAAGCTTGGTGACAAAAAATCTTCTTTTGTGTACGGTCTGTATGCAAAGGACGATTTGCCCGATAAAAGTAATAATGATCGGATTTCGTTAGAATTATAGACTGCAGGTTAGAATGGAGTACGTTGTAATTTGTAATCGATGATGCGCCTGTTGTGAGCGATCGGTGCGTCACCAAACCGCCCACTTCCAGCCAATGTAATGGGCTGAAAACCACAAGAAAGATTTCATCGTTTATAGGATCTAGGGATCAGATACAGTATTTTAAAATTAAACACAAATTGCAGTTGCGTATTATTCCAAAACGATTCTCACAAGGGAACCTCCCCATCGCACCCCCCTCAGATTTAGTTATAATTTGGCACAGTGGATAGGCCTTGAAAAACTGAACACAGATCAATCGAGAAAACAGGAAGAAGTTATGTGGAACTATGAAAAAATAAGCAAAATATACAAAATGAGTAGTCCATGGGCAACATAGGCAATATCAAGGATGATGTGGGCACAGGAGCGCCGTGGTCCCGAGGTTAGCGTGAGCAGCTGCGGAACAAGAGGTCCTTGGTTCAAGTCTTCCCTCCAGTAAAAAGTTTAAATTTTTATTTTCAGATAATTATCAGAGTTCAGGCACTCACCCATAATCAATTTCGCTCTCCAAAATTCCAGGAAATGTTCAGATTTGCTTGGACATATGTAGGATTTGACGGTCTACACACGGAAAAATTTGAAAACGTTAAAAACATATGTTTTGACAGAGCACAGAGAAAACTGTGCGACTGTGAAACTGTTGCATTCATTTGTTGCAGTTTATGTGACACACTCTTATGTTTTCATCACTTTTTTGGGAGTGATTATCACATCCACAAGAAAACCTAAATAGGGCAAGGTAGAAGAATCTTTTTACCCATTCGCCACGTGTGCAAGTTAGGTGGGTGGACAACATATTCCTGTCATGTGACGCACATGCCGTCACCAGTGTCGTATAGAATAAATCAGACGTGTTTTCCTGGATCAAATGTTTTCGGTTCCCATTGGAGTAGCACGTGCTTTCGTCTACTAATCGCACGGTCGCAAAACGTAGACACTAAACTTATTACAGTGAACAGAGACGTCAATGAGCGAACGGACAGATCATAACTTTGCAAAAATAAAGTAAGTAAACTTTTCGCTCGAGGGTGGACTTGAACCGAGGACCTCTGGCTCCGCAGCTGCTCACGCTAACCACGGGACCACGGCGCTCCTGCGCCGAAATCATCCTTGATGTTGCCTATGTTGGCGATGGACTACTCAGTTTGTATATTTTGCTTATTTTTTTCATAGTTCCACACAACTTCTTCCTGTTTTCTCGACTGATCTGTGTTCAGTTTTTCAAGGCCTATCCACTGTGCCAAATTATAACCAAATCTGAGGGGGGTGCGATGGGGAGGTTCCCTTGTCAGTTGTACAATAATCACATGATCTGATCGTTCAATTACTCCGGGCAGAGAAGTAAAAAGAATCGTTCTTCAGATTTTTTTAAGAACAAATTACAATCAGAAACTGAAGAACATTATTTCTATGCTTAAATGTAAACTTTGCTTTGAGCATAATAGATCTATCACTAACTTAGCGAAACATGAAGGTTTAACTGACTCCTGAGTGACCAAGAAACGGATTTCTGCTGTCGAGGAATTGAACGATTTGTAGAAAGTTGCGATCGTTATGTACGGAGGCTAGGTGACGATTTTGAAAAATAATGCCCTGTGTCTTTGTCACTTTGAAGTGTAGAGCAATACCAAATAAAAGAGCCTGTCATAACAAAGTCCACTTTTGTTTCGAACTCCGGTGGTAGATACAGCGCTGTCGCCTAACTGACAGAACACAGTACGCCAACATCTGCGTCTGACAGTAGCACTTACACACAAGGTCCTCCAGTGCTTCTGCACGCATTTCAATCTCTGTCTCGCTCAGGCGTTTTTACGCTAGTAGCGCGCTGATTATTCTCTGATGTCTTAACACATGTCCTATCATCCTATCCCTTCTATCCTTTCTTCTTGTGAGTGTTTTCCACGTGTCTCTTTCATCGACGATTTATAACATAGAATCTCATTCCTTATCTTATCAGTCCACTGAATTTTCAAGATCGCTGTAGCACCATACGTCAAACCCTTTGATTCTCCTATTCTCCAGTTTATTCACAGTTCACGATCTTTCCCGTCCAGTGCTATGTAGCAAACGTACATTCTCGGAAACTCCTCGCTCAAATAAAGCTAGGCGATGTTTGTGTCCTCCTTGCTTCATCTGTCATAAGTGATGCTGCTTCCGCGGCAGCAGAATTCCTTCACTTCCTTTACTTCACGGTCCCCACATTTGATGTTACGTTTATCACTTTTCTCACTTCTGCTACTCGTAATTATTTTCATCGTTCTTCGGGTTAGGCTCAGTGCATAGTGTGTACTCATTAGGTTACTCATTCAGTTCTACAGACCCTGTAATTCTTCCACACTTTCAATAAGAATAGGAGTGTCGTCAGCGAATCTCATCACACATATCCGTTAACTCTGAATTTTTATCTCACTACTGAACCTGAAGATACCGAAATGAAACGCGAATAGGCACTTTGTTACACGTGTTGCATTTTCTGATTAGCTGAGAGTGACCGTAACAGTAGGAAACAGTTGTTTTAACTCTCGTAGTCCCTTGCACTTGCTGACCTATTGGTCACGAGAAAATAATATACAGGGTGTAACGGGAATAAGTGCAGATACTTCTGTTGGTGACTGAGGATGATGCCCTGAGCAATATTACATCAGTACTTACGTCACGTCCAGAGTAAGAACTGTAGCTGTTAGGAGTAGTATATTCTCAGGTTGTTAGTACCTCCAAGTACACGTGGCAAGAGCAAGCCTTTAACGCTAATTTCCCAATGGGTACCAAAAAAGCCAGCTGTTGCAAAGTGCACACGTGGATGCGAAACAGTAGGTCTGTAATGGCAGACTTACTCCACTTCGAGGTACAGCTATGACGTGCAGAAAACATCAGGTACTAAATTATGTGACATGTTTGCGGGAAGACCGTTCACCGCGGGTGAAACCAACCAACACATTGGTGTGTGTTCACATGTTAAGGTACGAGGTACAAAAATACCTGCACTTACATGCGTTACGCCCTGTATTACTTAAATCAACTCGTTATATTGAGTCACTGGGATAAGTTGCGAAGCGCACCTTGCTGACATTTTAAACGATGTGTCAGACTTGGCAGTATGAAGCACTTATCAATATTGGAATTGCTTCCCACCCCAACCCCCCACCCACTCTAGACTGAAGGGACGCACTGACTCTTTTGCAACGGGTGTCATAAAGCCAGTGTATCCTCTCATGAGGCAACACTGGCCCACAACTGCTGTAAATGGTCCTTGA
Source organism: Schistocerca cancellata (assembly GCF_023864275.1). Taxonomy (NCBI): domain Eukaryota; kingdom Metazoa; phylum Arthropoda; class Insecta; order Orthoptera; family Acrididae; genus Schistocerca; species Schistocerca cancellata. The sequence continues at coordinate 16,469,826 of NC_064637.1, forward strand.
CATCCCGGATTATGATAGTGGGATGGAGTTCAGTTCTGAGCTGGATCCACACAAGGCTACTGGTATGTGGGTCTCCCTGGCCACGAGATTACCACAACAACACGCAGACAGAATGAGATTTTCACTCTGCAGCGGAGTATGTGCTGATATGAAATATCCTGGCAGATTAAAACTGTGTACCGGACCGAAACTCGAACTCGTGAGCTTTGACTTTTCCGGGCAAGTGCTCTACCAACTGAGCCACCCAAGCTCATTTGGTAGAGCACTTGCCCGGAAAAGTCAAAGCTCACGAGTTCGAGTCTCGGCCCGGCACACAGTTTTAATCTGCCACGAAGTTTCAACACGCAGACAGTTCACAAACACACATGCCATGTCTGGAAGAGCGTTTTCCTGTTAAAAAATTGCACCAAAATATATTCACATGGGAGGTAACACACAGAATGACGAAGCAGGGCGTCAGAGTTTCCTCAGTCGCTACCAGCCGTGGCCTGAAGTCACAAACAATGGTTCAAACGGCTCTGAGCACTATGGGATTTAACGTCTGAGGTCATCAGTCCCCTAGAACTAACTGCTTAAACCTAACTAAGCAAAAGACATCACACACAGCCGGCCGGTGTGGTCGTGAGGTTCTAGGCGCTTCAGTCTGGAACCGCGCGATCGCTACGATCCAGACTGAAGCGCCTAGAACCTCACGGCCACGCCGGCCGGTTGTGGGTGACGTCCTTAGGTCAGTTAGGTTTAAGTAGTTCTAGGGGACTGATGACCTCAGACGTTAAGTCCCATAGTGCACAGCCATTTGAACCATTTGAACATCACACACATCCATGCCCAAGGCAGGATTCGACCCCCCGACCGTAGGGGTCGCGCTGTTCCGGACTGAAGCGCCTAGAATCGCTCGGCCACAACGGCCGGCGCTGAAGTCACACGCCGTGGCTTCCCACACTGCGATGTCAGAAGTAACACCGCTGTGCCCGTGCAAAAAGTTGGAAGAACGGGACATGTTTCCAACTCACCATCATATTCGCCGGCGATAGTTATATATATGGTAGTGCAGAACCAAGATTGATCAATAAACACACTGCGACAAGATGCATCACCAGACCGTACTTCCCGCTCGCAGTAGCACATCACAGCCATTTGTGCTATGGTGTTTACGCCACACTACGCATGGAACGGAAAGTCCCCAGTCTCTTTGCTGCTAGTCTCCGACAAGTTACAGGTGATAAGCAAAATAGTGTGAACACCTGTACTTACTTGGGAATGGTTTATTAATAAGGGGTGGGACCCCATTTGCCCGCAATACAGCTGCGATTCTTCTTGGAATACTGGCCTATAATGATTGTAGAGTCTCCAGTGGAATGTTACGCAACTCTTCAATCAGGACTCCTGAAGTGACGAGGGATGTGCAAATCTGCTCCGAAGTCTGCACTCCAATATCGCCCACAAGGGTTCCACAGTGTTCAAGTCCAGGGACTGTGCTGGCCAGGGAAGACGCTGCAGTTCAGTTAGATGCTCCCCATACCACGACTGTACTGTCCTGTCTGTGTGAATGGGTGCATTATCATCCTGAAATATGGCATCATTGTTGGGGAACAACATTTGAATCATGGGGTGCAGCGGATCACCTTAAATGTTGACGTAATCGTTCGCTCTAACACGGCCTTTGAGAGTAACGATGGGATCAGCAGAATTCCATCATATGCCTGCCCGCACTATCACACTTCCATCTCCATGCTTAACCGTTGGAATCGAGCAATCAGAATTATAGGCTTCTTTTAGCGTCCTCCAGACGTAAACCCGGCCCGATGTTAGAAATAATGAAAACGTTGACTCGTCGAACTATATGACATAGTTTTGTGTTTTTTTGAAGCAATTCGTGTTAGCGTACGACGATCTCTCTCATTTAATTTCAATTTGCGCTCATTGTTATGTTTATATGATGATGTCTTTCCATGTTTTGTGTAGGCTGTCATGAGTGTTGAGACAGTTGATGTTGAAATATTCAATAAGTTGGCTGTCTTGGTTAGTGATGCTCCAAGTAATCGGGCGCCCACAATCTGCCCTCTTTGGAACTCTGTTAGCTCTTTCATTGCACGTCGACCTCGGCCTCTGAATGCAAATGCGAAGTGCGCGCTGCTCGTGAAGAACCCGCACTGGCGCCTGGTCCCTACTGAACACGTACAGTCCAGCGCGACACGTGCCTTAGCTATACCGTTGACCGTCAAATACAACCGACCCATTACTACCACTGTTCACATTATTTTGCCTATCGCCTGTATGTAAAACAACTCAGAATGTTGTAAGGAGTCCATTACTTGTCGGTCGACAGTAAACTTGAATATAACCTGTTTGTACTTTGATGAATAAGTAGTTTCCATCCTTAATCAAAAATTGCCACAGAATGGTTCGACTATGTAAAAAAAAAAATTCTTCACTACATGTCCAAGTGCAATGACTGCAGTGGATATTGCTCCTTTAAAATATCAGTGATGTTCTCATTCTACTTTTATCGAATTAGAATATTTCAGCTGGTATCATAACTTTATGGGATCGATCCATTTAATACACGAGCGAGCCCGTGATTCGTAAACGGCATTCTTTATATGAAAATCTCATTTAGAGCAATAGTCGGGCTTCGTTTCTTAATTCTACGGGTTCGCTTTCAAAGATGGTAACGAATATACTCCAGCCAAATTGTGCTCAAAATTTTTACAAGTAAGGAATCGATTCCGTTTCACAGATGGCCACATTTAACATTATTCAGTTAATTCTATCGTTAATATTTTCTGAATGGTAATTTTGGAATTATTATCACGACACGATCAAAGCCGAGATTTATCAGAACATTACATATGACTCATGTTTAATTTGGGCAACATCTAAACGAATAACAAGATAGTATGAAACAGGCATTAATCCCTTTATCTACACAAAAAGACATATTCTTTCTTCATTACAAATTACAAAATCATTGTTCTTAGACCTCTCTGGACATTTTATTGTCTCTTCTTTTACTTTTTGTTATAGCACGGTGACAAAATAAAACAATCTCGTGTTATTCTATTTCGGGGTTTTACTAAAAAAACTGAAAAATAGCGTTACAAGGCGCCTTATGTGAATGGTCTCAGTGAACAATAGGGCGGTTATTCCCTGCGGTGGTGAGACGTGCCAGACCGCATCTCGAGGATGGCTACGCCTGTCCCTCACCTACCCATGCAGTCCAACATGGGTTGACTGTCACATCCGAACGCCCCGCCATTCTGCTGAGCTCAAGATTCGCCCAGCTGGCGAAATGGAGGCTTACAATTCGGCCCCTTTCAAACACCGGCACGTGCTGATAAGGCTGTCTCGCACGAGTAAGCAGCGTCTCCATGTACCTCACAGCGATCACCCAACGTCTGACGCTGCTCACGCCCCTTATGTATTCTAACAGCCCTGGTAACATCAGTAGTCATGAAAAATGGACTCTGCTCGATTTTCTACCTGTCACAGAGAATCGCAACTCTAAATCATTTGCATACCTGCCGATGGTGTTTACATGTACGAAGTTACACCGATACCCGAAAATATCTACTGAGTACTTGACTTTTTTTAAAGCAGTGCATTTCCTGCTATGACTGATGGTAAGGATACGATATTTCATAGCATCATGCCCTATCAACTAATTTGGGGGTGTAGATACGATATTTCAAAGCGTGTCCTTTGCTATTAACAACACTATTGAAACAGTTACGATATAAAATTGGATTGTAAAAAGAATCTTAGGTTATGTAAATAATTATTTAAATAAAAAGGTTTTAAAGTAACACCTTTTTGAAACGTACTAAAAAGTATAAAATAATTTCTCCTAGCCCCGTACGGATTATAAATTCTAAACAGATAGTCCTGAAAATTTGTGCTTGTATATTTTTGACAGCTATGAAAGTACTTGTAGAGTTTCACTGAAAATCGTGGGGCGATACAATAGATAATAATTAGGAGGTGACCTACTCATGTGCCAATTATTTATTGACTGCGTCCTAGATTTTTCGTTTTAAATTCTACAAGTACTTTCACAGCTATTTAAAATTCACGAGCTCAGTTTTTCAGGGCGTTCTGTATGGAGTTAGGAATTTGAATGGTTCTACGACATTATTTTATACGACGGCTATCCACAAAGTACATTACGTTTTGGAATTAAAAATAAATACAGTATTGGAATTTTTTTTAATTATATACAGATGAAAGCCACACTTAAATACTACTTTTCTACATAGTTGCCATTTAAATTAAGGCACTTATCGTAGCGATGGACGAGCTTGAAAATTCCTTCGTCGTAAAATTCGGCCGCCTGCGCCTTCAACCAAGTGGTTACCTCTTCTTGAAGCTGTGCGTCGTCATCAAAACGCTGCATAGCCAACGACTTCTTCATTGCTGGGAATAAGTGGAAGTCGCTCGGTGCCAGGTCGGGACTGTACGGCGGATGAGGAAACAACTCCCACTTGAAAGATTCGAGAACTTCACGAGTGGCATTTGCCGTGTGGGCCCGGGCGTTGTCGTGAATCGGCAAGATCTTTGAGCCCAACTTTCCCCTGCGCTTGTTTTGTATTGCTCTTCTGAGGTTGTGCAGAGTTTGGCAATACCTTTGAGAGTTTATTGTAATGCCTCTTTCCAGGAAATCCACAAAAATCACACCTTTTCTGTCCCAAAAGACAGTCGCCATCAACTTCCCTGCCGACATTGTCTGCATGCATTTCTTGGGTTTTGGGGGGGAATTTGTGTGCGCCCACTGCATTGACTGCAATTTTGTCTCGCAGTTCACCCACGTTTTGCCACCAGCAACGATGCGATCGAGTAATGAGTCGCCATCTTTCTCGTAAGCGTCCAAAAACGTTAACGCTGCAGCCATTCGCTGATTTTTGTGAATCTCTGTCAAGATTTTTGGTATCCATCTTGCACAAAACTTGTGGTAACCGAGCTTTTCGGTAATGATTTCGTGCAACAAACTTCGTGAAATTTGTGGAAAACTCATAGAGAGTTCCGTTATTGTGAAATTACGGTTTTCACGGACCGCGGTATCGACTTTTTCGACAAGTTCGGCAGTCACTATGCTGGGTCTTCCACTTCGCTCTTCTTCGTGAACGTTAGTTCAGCCATTTTTAAATTTTATGACCCATTGAGGCACTCCACATTCAGTGATTATGTTGTCCCCATACACTTCACAAAGCTGCCGATAGATTCCTATCGGTGTACAGTTTTTTGCAGTCAGAAACCTTATTACAGCACGCACATCACACTTGGCGGCATTTTCAATTACCGCTGACATTTCAAACTGTCACAGTAACTCAGCGGAGTACAGCATGAACCTCTCACTAGCACGGCAGGATGCCGACTGAGTGGCTGAATGCCATGACACCAAGATGGCCGCGCTAGCCCCGCCCCTAACGGACACAAACGAAAACGTAATGTAATTTGTGGATAGCCCTCGTACTTTATAGTCCCGTGTTCAAAACACGCCACCGCTTAAATTTTGCTTAATAATCACCATTGGAGGCCGAAGACTTCCGGCGTAAGAAATCACCCTCATTCTGCCAACGGCCTTCTCAAAGAGGACGGAGGAGCGAACGGAGTGTTCAAGGCAGTCTCTTGTCCATGGCGTGGGAAACTGCCCCTAACCGCGAAAGAATCAGCAATGATCAACGACAGGAGGATGGATAAGGCAATGGAAACCACTGCATTAAAAACACGTAACGTGTATCCACAGGACATGTGATCTCTAATTGAAAAAGGGTCATCATGATCTCTCAATTGGGAGATACTTCCAAGAAGGAAAAACAATGAATAACCAACAAATGGATAACTTACTACGAGTCGGGACGTGGAATGTCAGAAGCTTGAACATAGTAGGGAAGCTAGAAAAAATGAAAAGGAAACCCAAAGGTTCAATCTAGATATAGTGTAGGTCAGTGAAATGAAATGGAAAGAATACAAGGATTTCTGGGCAGATAAGTATAGGGTAATATCAACATCAGCAGAAAATGGTATAACGGTAATAGGATTCGTTATGAAGAAGAGGGTAGGCAGAGAGTTTATTACGGTGAACAGTTCAGTGATAGGGTTGTTCTTATCAGAATGGACAGCAAACCAACACCGACAACGATAGTTCAGGTATACAAGCCGACGTCGCAGGATGAAGATGTAGAGAAAGTATATGAGGATATTGTAAGGGTAATACAGTACGTAAAGGAAGATGAAAATCTAATAGTCATCGAGGACTGGAACGCAGTTGTAGGGGGAGGAGTGGAAGAAAAGGTTACACGAGAATGTTTGGGCTTGGGTCAAGGAATGAGAATAGAGAAAGACTAATTGAGTTCTGTAATAAATTTCAGCTAGTAACAGCCAATACTCTGTTCAGGAATCACAAGAGGAAGAGGTATACTAGGAAAAGGCCGATCGATAAGGGAGGATTTCAGCTAGCCGGCCCTTTGTGACCGAGCGGTCCTAGGCGCTTCAGCCCGGAACCGCGCGACCGCTACGGTCGCAGGTTCGAATCCTGCCTCGGGCATGGATGTGTGTGATGTCCATAGGTTAGTTAGGTTTAAGTAATTCTAAGTCTAGGGAACTGATGACCTCAGATGTTAAGTCCCATAGTGCTCAGAACCATTTGAACCATTTCAGTTAGATAACATCATCACATAGCGGTTTCGAAATCGGATAACGGATTGTAAGGCGTACCCAGGAACAGATATAGACTCAGATCACTATGTAGTAGTGATGAAGAGTAGACTGGTCAGGAAGAATCAATGTTCTAAGAAGTGTGATACGGAAGTACTAAGGAATGACGAGATACGCTTGAAATTCTCTAAGGCTACAGAAACAGCAATAAGGAATAGGTCTGTACGCAGTACAATTGAAGAGGAATGGACATATCTAAAAAGGGCAATCACGAAAGTTGGAAATAAAAACACAGGCACAAAGAAGATAAGAGCGAAGAAACCATGGATAACAGAAGAAATACTTCATTAATCGATGAAAGAGGAAAGTGGAAAAATGTTCTGGGAAATTCAGGAATACAGAAAAACAAATTGGTGAGGAATCAAATAAATGGGAAGTGCAGGGAAGCTGAGACGAAATGGGTGCATGAAAAACGTGAAGAAATCGAAAAAAGAAATTATTGTCGCAAGGACTGGCTCGGCATATAGGAAAGCCGGAACAACCTTCGGTGAAATTAAAAGCATAGGTGGTAACATTAAGAATGCAACGAGAATTCCACTCTTAGATGCGTAGGAGAGCGGATAAGGGAAAGAGTACACTGGAAGCCTCTATGAGGGGGAAGTCTTGTTTGATGCGGTAGAAGAAGAAACTGGAGTCGATTTAGAACAGATAGGAGATCCAGCATTAGAATTAAAATTTATGGGAGCTTTGGAGGACTTAAGTTCAAATGAGGCAGAAAGGATAGATAGCAATGCATCAGAATTTCTTAAATCATTGGGAGAAATGGCAACAAAACTACTATTTACGTCGGTGTGCAGAATGTACGAGTCTGGCGACGTACCATCTGACTTTCGGGAAACTGCCATGCACACAGTTCCGAAGTCTGCAAGTGCTGCAAGTGCAAGAATTACCGCACAATCAGGTTGACAACTCATGCATCAAAATGGAAAAGAATGGAAAAGAAAATTAAGGATGTGTTGGATACGTATCAGTTTGACTTTGCGGTTGATAATGGAAGCAAGACTAAAGAAAAATCAAGACACGTTCATAAGATTTGTCGATGAGGAAAAAGCATTCGACAATGTAAAATGATGCAAAATATATGGAATTCTGAGAAAAATAGGGGTAAGCTAAGGGAGAGACGGGTAACAAACAATATGTACAAGAACCAATAGGGAATAATAAGAGTGGACGACGAAGAATGAAGTGCTCGATTTAAAAAGTGTGTAAGGCAGGGATGTAGTCTTTCGCCCCTACTGTTCAATCTGTACTTCGAAGAAGCAATGATAGAAATAATAGACACTTTTAGGAGTGGAATTAAAATTCAGGGTGAAAGGATAACAATGATACGATTTCCTGATGACATTGATATGCTATGTGAAAGTGAAGAAGAATTACACGATCTTCTGAATGGAATTAACACTGTAATGCGTATAGAATACAGAATGAGAGTAAATGGAAGAAATACGAAGGTAATGAGAAGTAGTAGAAATAGAAACAGCGAGTAACTTAACATCAGGATTGATAGAGACGAAGTAGATGAGGTTAAGAAATTCTGCTACCTAAGCAACAAAATAACCAACGACGGACGTACAAAGGAGGACACCAAAAGCAGAGTAGCACTGGCAAAAAGCGAAAAAGGGAATTCCTGGCTAATATCAAATATCAGCCCTAATTTGAGGAAGAAATGTCTGAGAATGTACGTATGGAGTACAGCATTGTATGGTAGTGAAACACAGATTGTGGGAAAACCGGAAAGAAAGACACTCGAAGAGTTTGAGATGTGCTGTTACAGAAGAATATTGAAAATTAGGTGGACTGATAAGGTAAGTCTTAGGATGTTCTGCGCAGAATTGGAGAGGAAAGGAATATGCGGAAAGGAATGATAAGGAGAAGGGACGCGATGATAGGCAATCTGTTGAGACATCAGGGAACGACTTCCATGGTACTAGAGGGAGCTGTAGAGGGCAAAATCTGTAAAGGATGGCAGAGATTGGAATACATCCAGCAAATAATTGAGGACGTAGGTTGCAAGTGCTACTCTGAGGTGAAGAGGTTGGCACAGGAGAGGAATTCGTGGTAGGCCGCATCAAACCAGTCAGAAGAGTGATGACTTGGGAAAAAAAAAATCTGTCTGAGAAACGTGTTACAACAAAAAGCTTTTATTTACATAATCGTTTTCTGGGTTTTAGTCTTATGAGTGTCAAATTTTTCAATGGATTTCCAAGATCTCGATGAGACTACAACGGAGAGATGGAGAAAATTTCAGGATTATTTCAGTTCAGCCAATACGTTGCCTCCTCCTAGGATTACCTCTAAGGTAATAATTAGAGAGAATCGAGCTCACACGGGGCCTCTTAACAACCGTTCTTACCACGGAACATTCACAAACGTGTGAGGAAGAACGGGAAACGATAGTGGTAAATAAAATGTCCTCTGTCATACACCAGACACGAAAGCGTGTTAATGTTGCATCTTCAACCAGTTCTGAGCTATTTTGAAAGTTTGAAGTCACTAAAAGATCGGAAGTTAGTTTAAATTCAATTGCAAAATTTGTACCTAAAGTGGCCTATTAAAAACATGTTAATGAGTTGCGAACAATGGAAATAAAGTGTGCCTTATTGACGAACAAGTACAATGTTTCTTGACGACCTAAAGTCGAGTCAGTTAAAACAATCCGTTATTGGGACTGGCACCAAAAGAATAGCCCACACCTTTCTTGTAGCACATCGCGACATAGTACAGCAGTGGCGAAAATTGTTGCAGCGCCCCTGTGTGCACACGTTCATCGGAAACCAGTAGCAGACTAATAGCCTCGGCACCTGCTGTGATAAGCTCCAACACAAACACCGCTGCAGATCGGAGCAAGCAGAGCCCCGAATAAACACGGGCCGCTATTGTCCCTGTGGGATGGCGCTGTTTGTCTGGCGGAAACGCTGCGAGCCAGATAACGCGGTGGCGGCAGTCTTGTTGTTAACGCCTGTATGTTACACGGCGACTCCAAGGGAGGAAAAACGTGGTTAACTAGTCACTGCTGCAAGGGAGCCCTACTACCTCTGGCCAACAAGGATCACAACTTTACTTCTGAAACGTCCCCTTAGAAAAATTATACATTACTGTGCTTAAACTGACACACAATATTTTTTTAGCGCAACGCAATCTGACTTTCAATAATCCCTACAAGAGAATGGCCCTGACTAAATTAACCTATACGTTTCACAAATCACTTATCACTTACCTCACAAAAATCTTCGTTACTCGAACTACTCAATACAGCGAGCGCCACTACTGCCAGCATAATTAGCAAAAGAAAGATTTTGATAGAGAACAAACTATGTATTTACCTTAATAGTGTTCAAAAGTCATATATATATATAGCAGTCCATGATATCCAATATTACAAATTTACTCTTTCTGATGGACACACGTCCAGATCGTCCGCTCTCAAAATTCTGCCATCTCTCCCCCCACATCCACCACTGCTGGCGGCTCACCTCCAACTGTGCAACGCTACGCGCTGTTAACAGCCAGCTGCCCAACACTACAGTAGCAAATTACAACAATGCCAACCAGCCACAGACGGCACACAGCACAGTCAGTGATTTTCATACAGAGCGCTATCTGATGTTACCAACATAAAAACCTAAACAGCCTACTTACACTTCCTCTTCTTAGGGTTTTGTTGTTGTGTCCATCAGTCTGTCTGCCTGCGTTAAGACCCCTTTTCCTCAGGAACTCATAGACTTATAACTTGAAATTTATGTCACGTACTGAAGCCTGCGGTCTCTAGGCGGTGTAAAAACTTCAAGTTTCTAGGTCTGTGCAGTCAAGACAAACGGCCATTTATGGCACGAATTTTCACACACCTAAACCCACTCATCAAAAACTATAGCGTACTTTCCCTTGACCTACAATCATGAAATTTGACAAAAAGCAAAGTTTCACAGTACAATTAATTAATAATTATCTCTGTTGTGTTGGCAGAAGAGCCAACACCGTGTTACGAGTGGAGGCCGAAATGCACGCGTTTTAGCTCACGCAGGCTGGAGTGAGGAGGGAAGAACTATACTGACGTGAGGTTTGGAACATGCCACGGAATTAGAATTTAGGAAGCGGACGTAATTAGTTTGATAATTAACTTTAATCCATTAATGATGAACGTCGCTCTTGACGGTACATGATTCACAATATTATCTGTTCAGAAGACATTGTAACTGGATATGGCGCCTTGCTAGGTCGTAGCAAATGACGAAGCTGAAGGCTATGCTAAACTGTCGTCTCTGCAAATGAGAGCGTATGTAGACAGGGAACCATCGCTAGCAAAGTCGGCTGTACAACTGGGGCGAGTGCTAGGGAGTCTCTCTAGACTAGACCTGCCCTGTGGCGGCGCTCGGTCTGCAATCACTGATAGTGGCGACACGCGGGTCCGACGTATACTAACGGACCGCGGCCGATTTAAAGGCTACCACCTAGCGAGTGTGGTGTCTGGCGGGTACACCACAAAGACCATAAGGAATACAAAGAAGATAGCTTCTTCCGAAACACAACATTATAGAGTAAATAATATTAACATAAGAACGGAAGTCAGTATTCTACTAGAAACATAGAACCAAATGCCTGTTCATGTGAATGTATGTTCCTCTATTGCTATTCGTAAAACGAACCCCATATAATGCAACCAGTCTGTAGGATTTAAGATTTGTCCCTACTTTGTGTTTCTACTAAAAGGTAGAAGTTTCCTTTGAAGGACTGCATTGGAACTTAACAATTCTTGCAACACAAAGAGTGTTTAAAAGTAAGCAGTAGTTTATAATTTTGTGTTTTGTATTAGTCCGATTTGCACTACCTTTATGTCACTGTCTTCATAAACACGCCTCAAAAGTTTGTGTTCAATGTTATGCATGTTGTGTATTTACTCTGTTGTCAGCTGTCAGAAAGGTTACAAGTGTTTTGGTAGCATCAACGATTATTTGTTTTGTATAGAAATAAATTTGAGTATCTGTATTAAATTTTGTTATAAGAATGGAATAAAATGTATGAAACTTTTAGAAATGGTAAATATTGCTTTTGGTGAGCCTGTTATGAGAAAACCAATGGCAGACAAGTGGTATAAACATTTCAAAGCAGGCCTTAAAGGACAGCGGTTTTACAAGCATGGAAGAGATTAAAAATGCACAGTTAAGAGACTAGAAACTATCCCGAAGAAACAGTTCCTAAAGTGTTTCTGGAATTGGAAAAAGCACTAGCATAAGTGTATAGTATGTAATGGGGAATATTTTGAAGAGGATAACATTGCTGTAGATTAACAAATAAAGTTCTTACCACAAAATAAAAATTAATATGTGAACGCACCTCGTATGTCAAGCTTTCTGCTTAGAAGTCCAGAATCGGGGTATGTGTTTCGAAAGAAATTTCAGCAGTGTTTAGAATAGCTATTGCGCACATGTTTTAAGCAATATGTCTTAGGTGAATAGTGACCGAGATAGAGATTTAGTGTTCCATAAGCATCAAAGGTTTTACGTGATTTTGAAACTGTCTGTAAGGATGGGTTTCCTCCGAAAACTGTTAGTTTTCCTTCGTGGTGATTCCAGTAAACCATGCGACTTATTTCCCGTTCCTTACTTATGCGTCCTATTAGGTGAGGCTGACGTTTGCATAAATTGCAGCCCTTTGATTGGGACTGGTAATATTAGCCAACAGTTCTTTTTGGGTCGCCTCTTTAATAGACGCTGTAATAACATTAGAGACGATCAAACGCTTGTTACTCCCCATATACCTCCCCTTCTTCGTATTCTGCACAGTGTCTTGCAATGGTGGACGATTATCCATCTCCTCTGGATATCGAAGTACATCAGTAAGTGTACAGAGTTAACTCACTGACACTGGCAACTAAGATCCCACTGAGCCGTGGTTAAAAAACTGCTGTTTTGAGGAGCGCGCCGCAGAGCGTAGTGTGAAGCATTCGCCCTCCGTTTCTGGCGGTGGCGCCGCTGTGGCAATCGCAGTTTTGGTGTCTCCCTCTGGAGTGAAAGGGGAAAGGTAGCCTGTTCACGTGCATTTAGGCTAGGCGCAAATTGAGACGCGTACAGCACGTGTGCCGTGACACGACACTACAGCGCGACACGCACGTGCCGCACGGGTCGCGCGGGTGCTGCGCATGTTGCGACGCGTACTCCATATTTCGCACGCGCCGACTGGCTACGCTCTGCGCTGACTGAACCGAAGCGCGCGCAACCTGTTATCTTTCTCAAACGATTTTGCAGAAACTGTTATCTGAAAATATAATTTTTGCCTTACTTGTAGCGTTATATGTCAGCTTTGTGACGAAGTGCCGATCACCTCGCTAATGACCATTCTTACTGTGATGTACACATTTTAGTAAGACACTACGCAAAACTCAAAAAGTTTGCAACGAAAATTAGGGGTCGCTATGATTTTGCGTTTGGTGCGTATTACACCATATGTTGCTGCGTATGAAATTTAGCTAACATGCTGAATTTTTGTTTAGACTTGGGAGGAGATCTCTATCTGCCTCCGATCTCGAGAAAATGGATCCCATGTAGCGCGCTCACTTCCGATCTCACGCCCGCGAGAATGAAATACTCGCAACGTCTCTCGTATCTCCTGAACAGCTCGAGACATCGAAACGAAAGTTTGGCGAATGATAGCACACAAGGAGGAGAGTGTTTTGCCAATTATTAAACACACGGAACTTTCTTATCTAAGACGATACATCAGTACTTACACTTCTTTTTTTTATTTATTTCACTCCAGTGACTAATTTTCTAAGAGTTATCGACAGCTAGCGAAACAAGAGCTTCCTAGTATGAAAATAAACATGAAATTTCTTGTTTTATATTTATGCTAACCGACACTATCAGGTTTTTCGTAAGCTATTGAGCTCTGTGATTGCCAATTACTTGTTTAATGAGGCCCTCCGTTTCGGAATTCTGTCTCAATAGCTGCTGTGAGATGAGTTTGGCAAATTATACTGTGACAAAGGAAGTACAATTAAACCAGTCACCAAGAGAAATGTGGCCTTTACTCATAAGTGGTGATGCTTCTTCGAATGAGAAAAGGTTAACCACCAACACAAAAACAGGTTGGCAATTCTGTTAGAATTTTAGTGGAATCCCCGTAACCCATCGTATTTTTAACACTGAGCGACTGGAATGGAAACTCACCAAACGATTTTATTCCTTCTCTTGACCTGAGCAGTATTAAAATAATGGCGAGCGTTCCTTCAGGCGGAATGATAGGCACGTGCCAGATACTGGTTACTCACCTACGGCTTGCCAAACTGACAATGCGTGATCGCGAATAAAATAGTTGTTATTGAGAAAAATAAACAATTGATCTGTCGCACAACACAATGGTCAGTGTATTGTCAGCAGCGAAGGATAATGCGTGCGACAGGAATGCACAAGCTAGCCATGTGTGCCTTGTGAGATGGAGTTCGAAAAACAGTCATGAAAGTAGATCTGCCTTTGTCAGCAGCACATTTCAACAAATTAAATATATCTAATCGTAACACTCTTTTAGGATATTCCTACTTTCGTAATAATACCGACCATTTTCTTCATTTGTGTAGCCTGTTCTTGTGGAAATAGTTTATTAATGCTGATAATGTCCATGGAACAATTGAAATGCTTTTTCTCATCAAGGCGAACCAATTAAAACATTCTTATTTGTGACTGCTTATCGTCTGTTTCTAGCTTGCAGTGGAAATATGTTGTTCACATGCATGTAGTAGTGTGTGTCGTATTACATTATTACATCAGAGTAATCACAGTGAAACTTCTATACCTCAGATCTTGGACGCTTTTTACCACAAGCACAAAGGGATCACACCTGTGGAGATTATCCCTTTCTAAATTTTTGCAACAGATCGTACAGATACGCTAGCTTACTAGGCAGCGAGAATATAACCTTGCTTTACTTTCCTGCCTTGATTCTTGATCACATGATTTTATAATATTCCTTGCTTCCTTATTCACTACCCTCTGTCCCCTTCTTGCGATCTGGAAACATCGCAGAGGCATATGATACAATTTCAGCGGCCAATGGCTCATCAGTTACTGAAGTATGCATTTTTCTTGACAGAAGAAAAACAAAACAAAACTATGCAGATATAAATAACAGAAAAGTATAACGTGCTAACGAAGAAAGCTGGAGCGTTTAAATGGCGAAAAACGAAACACTACCCAAAGGCAATAAAATTCAGTACACAGTAAGGCAAAATTTATCATATTGGCAATACTACGACTGCTGATATGCGCCGTTCCGATGTGAGCATATGGCCGGGCTACTTTTCCGCACCCCGCCACAAACTTCCCACGCTGCTAGCGAGGCAAGCGCGACGCGCGGCGCGAGAAACTGTGCCTCAAACACAACGCCGCGCGACCTGGCGCAGGCGCGTGTCGCGTCCCAGTCGCGTCGCGTCGCAATTTGCGCGGTCGCACTTGAACCTGAGATGTTACAAAAACGCGCGCTGCGCTGCGTCGCGCCACAAGCGCAATACGCGTCTCAATTTGCGCCTAGCCTTAAGACGCGCTGTGAGCTCGCCACTCGGTCAGTCTGGGTGAGTTTGGAGTCAGTCTGGGGTCTGACTCTCGTCCGAATTTGTGGCGCAGTGAGAGAACTCAGCGAGTGGTCGCCCGGTCGGGGCTCAGTTCCTGCATCTGAGTCTGCGCGTTCGGCCGCCAGTCTGCTCGAGTTGCTCAGGCAACGGTCGTTGGCGGTTGGATCGGTCGCTTGGTCGGTCGCGCACCGAGACACGAGATGACTTGTCTGTCTTGAGCGTCGGCGCATGTGAGGTCGCCACGTGAGTCCAGTGGGCAGCGCCGTATAGCGAGGGGTGGTGGCTTCGCGGCCGACACGAGAGCAACAGGAGTCAAACCACGACATCGGTCTGGCCGGTGCGAGCTGAGACGCCGTGAGACGGGAGATCGGCGCGCCTTCCTGCGTCCGTTGAAGCGGCTGGCAGCGGACTGTTCGGGAGGGCGATTTGGGGGTGCTGCGCCAGGTCTTCCCCAGAAATCGGAGTTTATTAGAAGTTAAGTGACTGCTGATATCTTGTTTCATTTACTTGTTAAATTCTAGTTGTTTTTTTGGCAAGGTGACCAGCCGCTTTGTTTTGGGGTCGTCCCACCACTCTTCTCCGTTTGCCCACCCACGGGAAGGTGGTTATTTATGAGTTAGGTGGTCCGTTTTTCCCTTGTAGAGTAGGGACGGGTTAGAGCAACTTGCAGTTCGGGTTGTTCGGTAATCTCCCTATCAATCTGCCGTACGTTAGTAGCTGCCTCTGTCATGTTTGTCGGATTCGGTGTGTTAACGAATTTATTGCTTGAAGTGTAACGGACTAATTCCTGAAATACGTTTTTATCTTACCTATCATCTTGAGAAGCAGTATATGTGTCCTGTAGAGCATGTTTGGCCAACCTTGTATCATTTTATGTAAGACTGCATTTCATGGGCTTTTATTTAAATCGTCATTTTAGTATATAAAGTTGCCGCCCTTCCACCAGAAGACTTTTCTTAGAAGTTAAAACCAAGTTGCACCTTCGGTGGCAAGTTAATCTTTTAATTTTAGTGTTTTGTACCATTTCCATCCCTTCTACGGGGTGCACAGTTTGTGTGCTTCTGTGAATTGTTAAAACTTTTACTTTAAGGTAATCTGGTGTGTTGCACATTTGCACCTGTGTAGTCTTTCAGAGGTTTTTGTCAGCGGTCGTGACTACGGCCATGTCAAAAGGGAGCGGCAAGGTTCTCAGCCCGAAAGCTCATACACTCCAAAATTTGTTTCTTTCTGCCTCTGAATAAATTGGAACTTGATATTTAGAGGGTGCTTTCTGCTTATAATTTTAAATCTGTTTCTTAAAAAAAACTTATAGGAATCAAATTCCCATTTGTTAAAAGCAATTTCATTTTGATTTCATCAGTTACTCTCTGGCAACTACTTCCACGCTCACATAGTGTGATAAAGTGTGTTAATATTCTTGATGAATCGCTAGTAAATAAAGTAAATTCTTAAGAAAAAGTTTTGAAAGTAAAATCACGGTTCACGCACGAACAGAAACGACGTGTATCACTGCACGCCGATCTACACCGCTAGACAGGTAGCCGGTAACAATTTTGGGTGCCCCTGTAGGCCGGTAGCACCGTTCTTCCGGGAAAGGACACTTCCCCCACCAAAAGCGCTGCTCGCTCTTAAGTTTACAGACGGAATACACCCGTACAAGATCTAAATGGTGCAGCAACTGAAGCCTCATGATCTGCAACAACATCCTGAGTTTGCTCTTCGGTTACTGGCGCGGGTCGTCGTTGATGACGTGTTGCACGGCGATATTCCATGGAGTGACGAGACATATTTTACAGTTACAGGGTGCTGTGAATACCCAGAGTTGCCAAATTTGGGGTGCTGTTAATCGACGTGTTGTGCACGAAGAGCCACTGCACTCCCCGTATGTGAGTGTGTGCTGTGGATTCACGATCACCTTTATTATGGGTCCGTTATTTTCTGAACATAATACGAGGTGCATTCAAGTTCTAAGGCATCCGATTTTTTTTCTCCTGACTGGAAATAGATAGAAACATGCACATTGTTTTAAAATGAGACCGGGTTCATTGTCAACTCGTCCCAGAGATGGCAGCACCATACGGCAGATGGAATTTTACCGCCAGCGGCGAGAATGAGAACTGTTTTAAATACTTAAAATGGCGACGTTTTCCTTACTTGAACAGCATGCAATCATTCGTTTTCTAAATTTGCATGCTGTGAAACCAACTGAAATTCATCGACAGTTGAAGGAGATGTGGTGATGGAGTTACCGATGTGTCGAAAGTGCGTTCGTGGGTGCGACAGTTTAATGAAGGCAGAACATCGTGTGACAACAAACCGAAACCACCTCGGGCTCGCACAAGCCGGTCTGACGACACGATCGAGAAAGTGGAGAGAATTGTTTTGGGGGATCGCCGAATGACTGTTGAACAGATCGCCTCCAGAGTTGGCATTTCTGTGGGTTCTGTGGACACAATCCTGCATGACGACCTGAAAATGCGAAAAGTGTCATCCAGGTGGGTGCCACGAATGCTGACGGACGACCACTCGGCTCCCCGTGTGGCATGTTGCCGAGCAATGTTGATGCGCAACGACAGCACGAATGGGACTTTCTGTTCGTCGGTTGTGACAATGGATGAGACGTGGATATCATTTTTCAATCCAGAAACAAAGCGCCAGTCAGCTCAATGGAAGCACACAGATTCACCGCCACCAAAAAAATTTCGGGTAACCGCCAGTGCTGAAAAAATGATGGTGTCCATGTTCTGGGACAGCGAGGGCGTAATCCTTACCCATTGCGTTCCAAAGGGCACTACGGTAAAAGGTGCATCCTACGAAAATGTTTTGAAGAACAAATTCCTTCCTGCACTGCAACAAAAACGTCCGGGAAGGGCTGCGCGTGTGCTGTTTCACCAAGACAACGCACCCGTACATCGAGCTAACGTTACGCAACAGTTTCTTCGTGATAACAACTTTGAAGTGATTCCTCATGTTCCCTACTCACCTGACCTGGCTCCTAGTCACTTTTGGCTTTTTCCAACAATGAAACTCTCCGTGGCCGCACATTCACCAGCCGTGCTGCTATTGCCTCAGCGATTTTCCAGTGGTCAAAACAGACTCCTAAAGAAGCCTTCGCCGCTGCCATGGAATCATGGCATCAGCGTTGTGAAAAATGTGTACGTCTGCAGTGCGATTACGTCGAGAAGTAACGCCAGTTTCATCGATTTCGGGTGAGTAGTTAATTAGAAAAAAAATCGGAGGCCTTAGAACTTGAATGCACCTCGTATACCCACAGCGCCTGTCAGGTTTACCGTGACGTCTGCACGTTATGGAGACGTGGCTCGTGCATCGGAAGAGCGCAGATGTGTGGAAACCACTGTTTTCATGCGAGATGTGGCAACACCTCATGTCCCTCTTCCAGTAGAAGACTGCTAATGCAATCTTCCAGGAATGTGTTATCGCGAGAGGTTCTCCAGATGAATAGCCTGCAAGAACGCATGCGACTTTTGGTTGTACGGACACCTAAAGGAACGCGTCTGCTAGGAACACGTTCGGCCTGCAGCTGATCTGAAGGCCAGTACACAGGAACAGATTCCAATGAAGCCACAGCGAGTCAACTGTTGATCACGTCATTTTACGAATGCAGCATCTCTTCGACGTCTTCGTTGCTCATATTGTAATTGGCAGTAAATAGTGCAGTCAACATTATACAGGGCGGCGCACGAAATGTGTTACCATTTTGTTTTTGAATACAAACTTTTTGTCAATACAATCTGAAAGCAACATATACTACAATGAAGAGCCGTCCATGGAGATTTGTTCTAACTCAGCACATGCTCAATATGTCCACCATTTCGTTTCCTAACTTCCTTCAAACGAAGACTGAAGTTAGTGATTACCCTACGGTACATGTCTTCCGTAATTTCACTGCAGGCTTGAAGAATAAGTCTTATGAGCTCCATTGAATCACGTGGACGTTTCGGGAAAATTTGTTCCTTTAGGTACCCCCAAAGAAAAAAGTCACACGGATTGAGGTCTGGACTATTGGGGGCCCAATTTTGTCCGTCACTGAAGCGACCTGGAAACCTGAGTGAAATGATCCGCATGTCGAAATCCTGGTGTAAAAACTCTTACACGGTGTTTGCAGAATGTGGCCTTGCTCCATCTTGCATGAACTGGCTCTGAGCACTGTGGGAGTTAACATCTATGGTCATCAGTCCCCTAGAACAACTTAAACCTAACTAACCTAAGGACATCGCACAACACCCAGTCATCACGAGACAGAGAAAATCCCTGACCCCGCCGGGAATCTTGCATGAACCACTGCGTGTTGAAGGGCAAGGCAGTAGCAAGAAGCTGTGGAATGAAGCTATTGCGAAGCATGCTCAAATAACGCTCGCTGTTCACAGTTTCTTCAAAGAAAAAGGGTCCGATAAGTCCGTGACTGGAAATTGCTGCCCACGTTGTGATCCTCGGAGCATAATGTTGTCGTTCGTGAAGCACTTGCGGGTTTTCAGTGGCCCAAAACTGTTCATTTTGTTTGTTAAGCACACCGTCTAAATGAAAATGTGCCTCGGCTGAGAACCAAACGTTATTGAGTTTCTTCCCTATCCTCCGCCCACTGAGCAAACAGTAGTCTCTGCTCCTTGTGTTCTTGAGTGAGCTTCTGTGCACAGGTCATCTTGTATGGGTACATATGGAGGTCACTTTTAAGAATGCGTTGAACGGAGCGTCTGGATGTTCCCAGTTGCACTGCTGCCTTTCTACACGATTTTCCGGCACTTCTCTGTACAGCAACTCGTACACTTCAATAATCTCTGGCGAACAAACAGGCTTATGCCGAGGTCGCTTCGCTTCCAATACTGTTCCTTTCTGTACAAATTTATCGTACAACCTGTGGATGGTCTTCTTGCAAGGGACCCATCGTGTGTTAAACTGTTGTAGAAAACGCCTCTGAGTCACAACAAGGCTTTTCGTTTCATGAAAAAGTAACACAATTGCCGATCGTTGCTGTGTCATCAGTCTTCCATTGTCAGCCATTGCTGCTTACTAGTCTCCTAGCGGCAGTATCGTGAATTACACGTCATTTCGTAACTCATTTGTTTTTCCAAGCTCTGCTGGTACTGCTGTAGAGATCCCAGCGGGGTATCTAATGTGCGTCGTAATTTGTGAAAGAGACAATAGGTAACACATTTCGTGTGCCGCCCTGTACCTTTCTCAGTTGTTTGACCTTTCCTGCCCATGTCCATTATGTATGGAAACATTTCTATACGTCTATTTTGCATTGACAGCACCTGGTGACCACAGCCTGAACAAATGTTTTTTTTTTCTTTTTTTCAGCGTAAATCGGTTCCGCATTAACCCATTACCACATCTACAAAGTTTTGCTTCCATGCGATGATTAGAGCCCACACTGGACCCCTCTGAATAGTGGAATTTTAATTGCAACCACCCGGTATAGTTAAACACGTAAATGTGATGGTGGATCGCGAAATTAATAAACTGATCCCTGAAACTCATTAAAACCTTCACGCAATCAATATGGCGACGAGCACTGAGGTCGTAGAAAAATGGACGGGTCAAAGAGTCCTCCCTTGTCACTGCATAACAGATTTTGAAACATGATCTGCTGAGAAAGTGAGTCTATGAGACTTCTTAAGGAGAGAGGTTGTAACCAATGTGCTCTTCAACTTAAATGCACTGACAGAAGCTACATAACCGTGAATGTCATGCCTTCGTCTTACTAAAAATATTTTTAAATGAAGTCATTCCTCTCTGGACTGTTAAATTTAATGTACTGTACTTTCGACACATGGTCAGCAAAAAATAAAACGCAATTACAAAACCGACAAATGTTGAAAAATTAATGTTCCGCCCATACTTACGTGGGATGCTGTAACCCACTCAATAACATAAAGCTGTGACATGCTGCAACATAATTCCCAGCAGTGTAAACGCAAATACTTGTGGTATTGTAAATTTGTCCGCAATTCTATACACAATGGAAGCAGGATGGTGAAATGACTGCGGATATCACCAACACCTAAAATTTTCGTGTAACATGCGTGGTGGATGAATCTCAATAAGTGTAAAGATATAAACATAGAAAGAGCATGAGTCTTAAAGTGCATACATGCAGACGATATATTTTGTAAAATGTGTGCGCAGGAAGGGGAAAAGTAACAGAAATATGAGTGAAATAGAAAGCGAATCAATGAATGGTGATAAGAATGTAAATTAAATGTAGGTAAAAAGGTGAGATGCCTATTAAGTCACAATGAAACCTATAAAAGATAAGAATGGGAGAAAGTCTAAAGTCTCAGGTACAGACGAAAGCAGCGGTTCACACACGCAAAACAAGAGCAAGGAGAGTGCCATAAAATGCAAGTAATACGAGATGTAGGAAAGAAACTCGCACATGTTAATTAGTTAGAACTATTGCATGTTCTGGAATATTTACCAGAATTAACATAGTTGAAGCCAGTAATATGAAAGAACGCTAGATTATAAGATATTCTAGAAGCACTATGCGAATTGGAATGCAACAAATATTATTGTAACAGCAGAAAACTAAAACAATCATTACGAAACTTTACGCAGGCTGTGGATCCAGTCCTCATCATAATTACTGGAAATAGTATTTAAATACCGTAATTTAGGAATTCACCTCACCGAAATTATTCCTTTAGTCAATGAACCCGATTATTTAATTATGATCTACGCAACGGAATCTTCCTGTAAGCCTGTTCTGAAGTTCGTAGACTCCACCAGCGTCGAAACTTCCCTTTCTGCCTGAATTTTAATATTTGAAATTGATCAGCGTAATTTGCTTCAGATGGATGGAACCGTATCATTTTGAAAGGCGGAGGTCAAATGCACAATTTTGTGCTTGGTCGTATGGATGAGGGCCCGGCACTCCTTTTCAAATTGGACGTATGAGTTCATCTAAGATTATGAAACCAGTTTCTGCTATGAAATATACCCTCAGCCACTGAACATGATCCATTAATAACACAATTAGTCTACGATACTTATTTCAGGAGATGCAAAAACTTTCGTAAAGTGCAACGAAAAGGAGAAGGTAGTGACACTCGGAACTGACAGAAGAAATTTAAATTATAACATTGATTGCTAACAAACTACGACACTACTGTAAAGTGTAACGTGCTTTCTACGCTCAGCTTGGGCCGGACAAATATGTTCGTCATTTGCGACCATCAAAAGAGTGGGCTGGTGCGGTGGAAGATGTCACCGCGTGTATCGAAGTACTGCAATTAAGCAGTCTTACCTGCGGTACTGCAAAAGTCTGACGTGCGTAAATTGCAACTAATGCGTATTTATGCTGCATTACTCGTGAATTAACTGCAGTGGAAGTGAATGGGACGCCGGGCGGAGTGGACACGCGGTTTGAGGCGCCATGTCACGGATTGCGCTCGAGTCCTCCATCGGCATGGCCGTGTGTGTTGTTGATAGTTTAAGTTAGTATAAGTAGTGTGTAAGTCTAGGGACCGATGACCTCAGCAGTTTGGTCCCTTAGGAATTCACACACATTTGTACATTTGGGTGAATGGAGCAAATGTTAAGTGTGCACATGCAGGGCTTCCGGACTCGTCTTGGAACACGTGAAGAAAGGAAGGGGTGCAAGACAATAAATTCGTGAAGTCAGAACGTGTTAAATAAATCTTGATAAGTACCAGCAGGACGTGCGCATCCAAAACGAAATTATACAGGGTGGCCCACTTACACCTTTCAGCGCTAATATCTCGAGAACAACAGTAGGTACCGGTATTGTTCAAATGTGTGTGAAATCTTATGGGACTTAACTGCTAAGGTCATCAGGCCCTAAGCTTACACACTACTTAACCTAAATTATCCTAAGGACAAACACACACAGCCATGCCCGAGGGAGGACTCGGAACCTCCACCGGGACCAGCCGCACAGTCCGTGACTGCAGCACCTCAGACTGCTCGGCTAATCCCGCGCGGCTACCGGTATTGAAAACCGAGTTTCACGGCTATGAGTGGAAGGCAAGAACTTATGAAAGGAAATACTATGTGACATTGTAAAACGTAAGCAGTTCTGAAGCGAATGCCGTGAAGTGTTTCCTTCAGTTTAGAAATCGAGTTGAACTCACGAGGGCTTAAGTCAGGGGAGTGCAGTAGGTGGTATAGGACTTAGCAACCCCATCAGTCAAAGAAATCAGCTAGTCGTAGGTTGTGTTCCAAAAGGGAACAGTATAGAGACAGAAGTGATGACACTTTCTGCAGGACCTGGCCATTATTTTGCAGGACAATGCTCAAGTACATACAGTGCAAGTTGTTACTGAGTTGAAACTTCCTGGCAGATTAAAACTGTGTGCCCGACCGAGACTCGAACTCGGGACCTTTGCCTTTCGCGGGCAAGTGCTCTACCAACAGAGCTACCGAAGCACGACTCACGCCCGGTCCTCACAGCTTTACTTCTGCCAGTATCTCGTCTCCTACCTTCTAGGTTGGTTGGTTTGGGGAAGGAGACCAGACAGCGTGGTCATCGGTCTCATCGGATTAGGGAAGGAAGTCGGCCGTGCCCTTTCAGGGGAACCATCCCGACATTGGCCTGGAGTGATTTAGGGAAATCACGGAAAACCTAAATCAGGATGGCCGGACGCGGGATTGAACCGTCGTCCTCCCGAATGCGAGTCCAGTGTCTAACCACTGCGCCACCTCGCTCGGTCTACCTTCTAGGCACACAGTTTTAATCTGCCAGGAAGTTTCATATCAGCGCACACTCCGCTGCAGAGTGAAAATCTCATTCTGTTACTGAGTTGTTTGACTTATTAAAGTTTAAACCTTCGTATTATTATGAAAGGAAACTTATTTTTTTGCATTACAAAAAAATTATTTCTTACGCAATCAGTAACGTGAAGAATCGCAAGAATAATGGCATTGGTTTCATCGCAATACGTCAATTACATCCAAAGACATTGCGAGGTGAAGCTGACGCCTGAAATAAACGAAACGCGCTCTGTTCCACGTCCCGTAATGGAAGCGTGAACAGCACGTTGCTCGTAATAGCGATGTGATTGACGTACGTAACCTTACTTCCACTGTTATCTCGAGGGCCGAAAGTAATAATAAGGTTTCCCGTAAGAAACACTGATATGTACATGACGGTTACCATCTTGCGCGTGCTATTTATGTAGGTACGCACTACGGAACAGTATCGGTCAGCGCACTAAACCAACAACTCTCAATTCGATGGATAGGAGAAATAGGAGAAATGAGATGGCATACCGGTGCACATTTTGTGTGTTTCTGAAAAGACGTAGATTTGTTTTGTAGGTACTACAGTACATTCGCGCAATCGTTGCTCCATGCGTAAAAGTTCAATTCTAACGTAATCGACAGAGATGTTCAGCGACACGTGCTGTACCTATCATCTGCCATTGTGTAATTGATGTAAAACTACGTACAACCAGCATTTACTCCTGTTAGATCCTTGGTCAGCCATTTTTCGTTTACTCTGGCAAGTGATATTCGGTATTTCGTTACATTTATATATATTCTAGTCTTGTAGTAATGATCAAATAAGCACGAAAGAGTAAACCCTTAACTTATTTTTGATTCTGTGTCACTGGATGTTTACAGAAGAAGTAAGTATAGCTTCTGTCGAATCGTACTACGTCAATCACATCGCGATTACGAGCAACGTGCGGTTCACACATGAATCTCTGGATGTGCAACAGCGGCGCGTTTCGTTTATTTCAAGGGTCAACTTCGCTTTGCAATTTATAGGTATGTGATTGACATACTGTGATGCAACCACCGCTATGGTTTTCTGATATTTCATGTTACTGATTGCGTTTATTAAAAAAAAATAGGTTTTGCAAATAATACTTGCTTACGTTTTACAGTGTCTCTTAGTGTTTACCTCACATTCATTGCTTCGAAAGTCGTTAGTCAATATCTGTTGTAGTTCCACAGATACGTGAGCTAAAATCTTTAAGTAGCCCACCATACTCAGGGTGTACATAAAGTCCGGGAACACTTTCAGTTATTTATTGCACAAGAACCAAAAACTGTACAGATATCATTCATATGTCATTTTGAAGGCGGGACTGCTACGGTCGCAGGTTCGAATCCTGCCTCGGGCATGGGTGTGTGTGATGTCCTTAGGTTAGTTAGGTTTAAGTAGTTCTAAGTTCTAAGGGACTTATGACCTAAGATGTTGAGTCCCATAGTGCTCAGAGCCATTTGAACCATTTTTTGTCATTTTGAAGAGTTTATTTATTCATTTATTTATTTTCATATATACAGCCACAGCCTAGTTCGGTAATTTGTGGAAAGTGAGCGCTAGTCGCAAACATGGCAAGCTGTTTCATGAAATGGCCTCCCCGATCACCAGATCTCACTCCGTGTGACTTTTTTCTGTGGGTACACATTGAAGGCCTGGTGTGTGTACCGCCTCTACCACGTGATGCACCAGAGCTCCGGCAGAGAATAGCGGAAGGGACTGCCACAGCAGACGATCCCGTACTGGAATGGGAATGGCAAGAATTCGCTTGCCGTATTGACGTCTGCCGGGTCACTGACGGTTCGCATACAGAATGTTTGTAAAAAGAATCAGAGTTTCTCTTCAAAATGTGATACGTACGACATCTGTACAATGTTTATTTCTTGAGCAATAAGTAATTGAAGGTGTTCCCGGGACTTTATATACAGGCTACAGGTGCCTGATGTCGCGCAGGACCCCCGCGAGCACGCAGGACTGCCGCAACACAACTAGTGTCTGAAGCAGCGCCGCAGGGAACTGACCCCACGAATCCTGGGATTCAGCGCTGTCCGTAAATCCGTAAGACAACGAGGGAGTAGAGATCTCTTCTGAGCAGCACCTTGCAAGGCATTCCAGATGCGCTCAATAATGTTCGTGTCTGGGGAGTTTGGTGCCAACGGAAGTGTTCAAACTCAGAAGAGTGTTCCTGGAGCCACTCTGTAGCAATTCTGGACGTGTGGCGTGTCGTATTGTCCTGCTGGAATTTGCCAAGTTCGTCGGAATACACAATCGACATGAATGCACGCAGGTGATCGGACAGGGTACTTAGGTACGTGTCACCTGTCAGAATCGTATCTAGACGTATCAGGGGTCCCATATCACTCCAACTGCACACGCCCCTCACCGTTACAGGGTCTCTATCAGCTTCAACAGTCCGCTGCTGATATCCAGCGTACATGGATCCTCTCCATACCCGTACACGTCCATCGCGTCGATACAATTTGAAACGAGGCTCGTCCGACCAGGAAACATGTTCCAGTCATCAACAGTCCAGTGTGAGTATTGACGGGTCCAGGCGAGGCGTAAAGTTTTGCGCCGTGCAGTCATCAAGGGTACGCGAGTGGGCCTTGGGTCCGAAAGCCCATATCGATGGTGTCTCGTTGAATGGCCCAGCATTGAAATCTGCAATTGTGGAAGGGTTGCACTTCTGTCACGTTCAACGATTCTCTTCTGTCGTCGTTGGTCCCTTTGCAGGATCTTTTTCCGGCTGCAGCGATGTCGGAGATTTGATATTTTACCGGATTCCTGATATTTACGGTACACTCGTGAAATGGTCGTACGGGAAAATACGCATTTCATCGCTACCTCCGAGATGCTGTGTCCCAACGCTTGTGCGGCGACTATAAAACAAGTCTTAATAACCTCCATTGCAGCAGTAACCGATCTAACAATTGCGCCAAACGCTTGTTGTCTTATATAGGCGTTAACGACCGCAGCGCTGTATTCTGCTTGTTCACACATCTACGTATTTGAATACGCACGCCTATACAATCTTCTTTGGCACTTCATTATTTTCGCCTGTTGTCGACATCGATCCTTCCGAGATACGTTCCCAGAAATTCCAAGATTTTCGAGAATGACAAAAAAAATTTTTGTCTGATATAATTACAAATTAAGATTTTTATATTTTTACCATGACTTGGTGCTGTTAAACCTTGCTTCTTACCAAATTTCATGATTCTAGGTAAACGGGAAGTTTTGATGAGTGAGTTTGCGTGTTTAGAAATACGTGTCACAAATTGAGCGTAGTTTTTGATTTCACTGATCTAAAGCTTACATTTATTATATCACCAAGTGACCATAGACTTAAGTATGTGACATAAATTTCAACTTGATAGGTCTGCCCAGTACTAAGAAGCGTGGGTCTTAACAGACGGAACAACAGAAAACTCAGTGATCCTATAGGGTGTATGAATCAAGTCGCACAGCAAATGATAAAAGAAATATTATTCTGGATCTACATAGTAACAGATACTCCGCAAGTCACCGTACGCCGCGAGGCGGAGGGTACCCCATTCCAATACCAGTCATTTCCCTTCGAGTTGTACTCGCCGATAGAGTGAAGGAAAAACGACTCTCCATATGCCTCCATATAACCCCTAATTGCTCGTACCTTACCTTCGTGGTCCCTACACGCGACTTCTGTTGGCGGTAGTAGAATCGTTCGGCAGTCCGCTCCGAATGTCGGGTCTCTAAATTTCGTCAATAACGTTCCTCGAAGAGAATGTAACCTTTCCTCCAGGCATTCCCATTTGAGTTCCTGAAGCATCTCCCTAACACTTAGGTGTTCTTCGAGCCCTCCAGTAACAAATCTAGCAGCCCACTTCTGAACTCCTTCTATGTCTTCCTGTAATCCGATCTGGTACCGATCCCAAACACTCGAACATGACACTAGAATAAGTCGCACCAGCGTCTCATTTACATGTGAAACGCACTGTGCTAAAATTCTCCCAATACGAGGTGCATTCAAGTTCTAAGGCCTCCGATTATTTTTCTAATTATGAAACTGGCGTTACTTCTCGACGTAATCGCCCTGCAGACGTACACATTTTTCACAACGCTGACGCCGTGATTTCATGACAGCGGCGAAGGCTTCTTTAGGAGTCTGTTTTGACCACTGGAAAATCGCTGAGGCAATAGCAGCACGGCTGGTGAATGTGCGGCCACGGAGAGTGTCTTTCATTGTTGGAAAAAGCCAAAAGTCACTAGGAGCCAGGTCAGGTGAGTAGGGAGCATGAGGAATCGCTTCAAAGTTGTTATCACGAAGAAACTGTTGCGTAACGTTAGCTCGATGTGCGGGTGCGTTGTCTTGGTGAAACAGCACACGCGCAGCCCTTCCCGGACGTTTTTGTTGCAGTGCAGGAAGGAATTTGTTCTTCAAAACATTTTCGTAGGATACACCTGTTACCGTAGTGCCCTTTGGAACGCAATGGGTAAGGATTACGCCCTCGCTGTCCCAGAACATGGACACCGTCATTTTTTCAGCACTGGTGGTTAACCGAAATTTTTTTGGTGGCGGTGAAACTGTGTGCTTCTATTGAGCTGACTGGCGCTTTGTTTCTGGATTGAAAAATGGCATCCACGTCTCATCCATTGTCACAACCGACGAAAAGAAAGTCCCATTCGTGCTGTCGTTGCACGTCAACATTGCTCGGCAACATGCCACACGGGCAGCCGTGTGGTCGTCCGTCAGCATTCGTGGCACCCACCTGGATGACACTTTTCGCATTTTCAGGTCGTCATGCAGGATTGTGTGCACAGAAACCACAGAAATGCCAACTCTGGAGGCGATCTGTTCAACAGTCATTCGGCGATCCCCCAAAACAATTCTCTCCACTTTAGCGATCGTGTCGTCAGACCGGCTTGTGCGAGCCTGAGGTTGTTTCGGTTTGTTGTCACACGATGTTCTGCCTTCATTAAACTGTCGCACCCACGAACGCACTTTCGACACATCCATAACTCCATCACCACATGTCTCCTTCAACTGTCGATGAATTTCAATTGGTTTCACACCACGCAAATTCAGAAAACGAATGATTGTACTCTGTCCAATTAAGCAAAACGTCGCCATTTTAAGTATTTAAAACAGTTCTCATTCTCACCGCTGGCGTTGAAATTCCATCTGCTGTACGGTGCTGCCATCTCTGGGACGTATTGACAATGAACGCGGCCTCATTTTACTACAATGCGCTTGTTTCTATCTCTTTCCAGTCAGGAGAAAAAAAAATCGGAGGCCTTAGAACTTGAATGCATCTCGTACACCGAATTCAACCATTCGCGTTCCCTATCACAGTTCTCACATACTCGTCCCATCTCATATGGCTTTGCAATGTTACGCCCAGATATTTAAACGACTTCACTTCGTCGAGCAGGACACCATCCGCGTTAACTTACACTTTTCCACATTTAGGGCTATCTGCCATTCATCACATCACATCAAATTATGTCCAAGCCGCCCTGTATGTTCCTACAGTCACTCAACTCTGACGCCTTACCGTACACCATGACATCATCAGCAAAACAGCCGCAGATTGCTGCCCACCCTGTCAACCAAAATATACAGAGAGAGCAACGGCGATGCTACCACACTTCCCTGGGGCACTCCTGGCGATTCCCTTGTCTCTGAACACTCGCCGTCGAGGACAACATACTGGGCTGTATTACTTAAAAAGTCTTCAGGCCAGTTTCATATCTGTGAACCTATTCCGTATGCTCGTATCTTCGTCAACAGCCTGGAATGGAGCACTGAGTCAAATGATTTCCGGAAATCTAGAAATATGGCGTCTGTCTGTTGCTCTATATCCATAATTCGCAAGGTATCACCTGAGGAAAGGGCAAGCTGAGTTTCGCACGAGCGATGCTTTCTCAAACATGCTGATTCGTGGACATAAGCTTCTCAGTTCAAGAAAATGTATCATATTCCAACAGAATATGTCCAAGGATTCTGCAGCAAACCGAAGTTAGGCATACTGGTCTGTAATTCTGCGGGTTCGTATTTTGCGCTTCTTATATATACAGGCTGCGGTTTTTTTCCAGTCATGTAGTAGTTTGTGCTGGGCGAGAGATTCGCGACAAATGCAGGCGAGGTAAGGGGCGGACGCCGTAGAGCACTGTTTGCGAAACCGTATTGGGATTCCGTCCTGACCTGGTTGATTATTCGCTCTCAAATCTTTCAGCTGTTTCTGTATGCTAGGGATGCTTATTACTGCTGTATGTCGTCCATACGGGAGTCTGTCTGATGATGAAGTGAGGGTACGTTTGTACGATTCTCCCCGTCTGTGACTGAATCAATTTACACTAAAAAAACGCGAGATTAAACGTCTTGATGTTATAACAAATTAACAATTTCCTGTTTTTTTTCATTTACTTGTAGCGTGAAACGTTTCCTCCTGGAGAATGTCATAATTATATATGATGAAGCACCGTACAGGTTTTGATAGATAAGTTTACGAGTATCAAAATATGTGACATAAATGGCGGTATCTTTTGTCTACATTCACTTCGAAACTTTAGTTTTTTACACCGCCAAGGGACCTTAGATCTTACTATGTGACATAACTTTCAACTTGATACACCACAGACGGACAAAGCAACAAACAGACAGACGAATAACAAAATGTTCCTACAAGGATTCAGTTTTTACGATTGTTGTACGGAATCGTAAAAATGATATTAAGAAGAGAGATAAAGGAAACTGAGCATGTGTTGGATGGGGATCAGTTTGTCTTTCGAGAAGGTGAGGGCACCAGACAGGGAGTTCCGACGTCGCGATTGATAATGGAAACAACACTTCAGAGAACACAAGGTACATTCATACCACCTGTCGCGGGCAGCATTAGTTATTCTATTAGGAGCAGCCCATTGACAGATTTGTTTTGGTTACCCTAGCTTACTGCTACGGTTCTGCTGTGCGGAAATTTCATTTTGTACATATAAAGTAACGTAAATCAGTATAAAGTTACAGATATTTTTAGGGAAATTAACATTCTCAGTTGGAATAGTTGTACACAGTGCGTATGCAATAGTATGGGATCCCGTATACCTACAAATGCAGTCAAATGGTATCGTATTTGATCTCAATAGCACACTATAAAACAAGCTATGATTTGGGCAGCCTTCTGCTCTAAAGGTAAATCACGCATCACCTGGCTAAATACTAGAATGAACTGTAACATGCACACTAAGATGCTAGAGACAGAATTCATTAGACTGTATGAGGACCTAGGGTACGAAAATCTAGATTTTCAACAAGATAATGCATTTGCGCACGGTTCTGCTACAACCAAAATCTGGTCCGAAAATAAATGTATCAATATCGTGTCCTGGTCTAAACGTACCCCATGGAAAAACCTTTGGGGAATACTGGCAAGACATGTTTATTGCAATGGAAGGCAATTTGGAGCCGAATATACTCTGAAAAGAGCATTACGAAAAGAATGGACAACAATTTCGCTGTGAGAGCTACAGAAACTCTAACAAAATCAATACCGACGAGAATTTTTACGCAAATAGGAAGAACAGAGGTTGAACGTTGTACTAACAACGCAATAACACAACAGGACTGTGGGAGCATTTACACCAGTTTCCATCAAGGAAATGCAAACGCCGTATTTTGTTACTTGTGTTATGACAGAAACTATGCCGGCCGCTGTGGCCGAGCGATTATACGCGCTTCAGTCCGCAACCGCGCTGCTGCTACGGTCGCGGTTCGAATCCTGCCTCGGGCATGGATATGTGTGTTGTCCTTACGTTGGTTAGGTTCAAGCAGTTCTAAGTCATAATTACCTCAGATATTATGACCTCAGATACTAAGTCCCATAGTGCTCAGAGCCATTTGAACCATTTTTTTTTGTTTTTTTTTTTTTTTTGGAAACTACTTTATCAAAGTACGAACAGGTTATATTCAAGTTTGCTGTCGACGAACAAGTAATGGACTACTTACAACATTCTGAGTTGTTTTACATACAGGCGATAGGCAAAATAATGTGAACAGTGGTAGTAATGGGTCGGTTGTATTTGACGGTCAACGGTATAGCTAAGGCACGTGTCGCGCTGGACTGTACGTGTTCAGTAGGGACCAGGCGCCAGTGCGGGTTCTTTGCGAGCAGTGCGCACTTCGCATTTGCATTCAGAGGCCGAGGTCGACGTGCAATGAAAGAGCTAACAGAGTTCCAGAGAGGGCAGATTGTGTGGGCCCGATTACTTGGAGCATCAGTAACCAAGACAGCCAACTTATTGAATGTGTCTGTTGTGGGTTGGCAGGAGAGCCAACACCGGGTACTAGAGGAAGCCGAAAGGCACGCGTTTTAGCTCACGCAGGCTGGCGTGAGGTCTGGAACAGGACAAGGAAATTAGACTTTAGAAAAACGGACGTAGCTGGTGGAATACTTAACTTTAATCCATTAATGATGAGCGTCGCTCTTGACTGTACATGATTCAGTAGCAATAGTAACTGGTAATGGCGCCTTGCTAGGTCGTAGCAAATGACGTAGCTGAAGGCTATGCTAACTATCGTCTCGGCAACTGAGAGCGTATTTAGTCAGTGAACCATCGCTAGCAAAGTCGGTTGTACTACTGGGGCGAGTGCTAGGAAGTCTCTCTAGACCTGCCGCGTGGCGGCGCTCGGTCTGCAATCACTGATA
Source organism: Schistocerca cancellata (assembly GCF_023864275.1). NCBI lineage: Eukaryota > Metazoa > Arthropoda > Insecta > Orthoptera > Acrididae > Schistocerca > Schistocerca cancellata. Next base: position 16,502,533 of record NC_064637.1, read on the forward strand.
GTGGCGACACGCGGGTCCGACGTATACTAACGGACCGCGGCCGATTTAAAGGCTACCACCTAGCAAGTGTGGTGTCTGGCGGTGACACCACAATTTGAACCACTTGAACAGAAAGTATATGTAATTCCGTCATGATTGTTTATGTCTTATACGGTCAGTTCCACAAGAAAGTCTACGCTTTTATCTCTATGAAATACAAGACACTACTATAATTACATGTTTATATGAAAAAACATGTTTTTACTAATTCCGCAATTACCTAATAGTTAATTCAATCGACGCCATTAAGAAAAGCGTTTCTGAAGAAGAGAAATTTGTTAACATCGAGTATTGATTTGTCAGAAAGTCGTTTCTGAGAGTTTTTGTATGGAGTGTAGCCATGTATGGAAGTGAGACATGGACGATAAATAGTTTGGACAAGAAGAGAATAGAAGCTTTCGAAATGTGGTGCTATAGAAGAATGCTGAAGATTAGGTGGGTAAATCACATAACTAATGAGGAAGTATTGAATAGGATTGGGGAGAAGAGAATGTTGTGGCACAACTTGACCAGAAGAAGGGGTCGGTTGATAGGACATGTTCTGAGGCATCAAGGGATCACCAATTTAGTATTGGAGGGCAGCGTGGAGGGTAAAAATCGTAGAGGGAGACCAAGAGATGAATACACTAAATAGATACAGAAGGATGTAGGTTGCAGTAGGTACTGGGAGATGAAGGAGCTTGCACAGGATAGAGTAGCATGGAGAGCTGCATCAAACCAGTCTCAGGACTGAAGACCACAACAACAACAACATCGATTATAGCTTGGCACCTTTTTGGCATGCATTTCACGAGATTTACTGGTTATTCCCTAGGTAACGATCTCCATATCGTCGTGATTTTATATGACAGCTGCTACAAAGCAAATATTGGCTGTCCTTTAAGCTTCATCTCAATACACTACGAAACATTTCCGATCGGATTTGCTTCCGGAAACATTACAGGCCAACCCTTCGTGGACACCCCACTGTCTTGTTTCCATACGAAACGGCGGCTCGTTCGGACCAAATAGCTTCTTAAAAGACCTCAGAAGTCATTTTTAATAAATACTGCTCATTTTTCAGCCTTAAAATTGGTTGTAAATAAGTTCAAATAGCCAAAACTGGAACTGACAAAACAAAACATTCAACCTATACACTCTTTATCTACAGTGAAGACGAAAAAATCTTACGCCAGCCAGTCTAATATCGTGCAGGTCCCCCGCCAGCACGCAGAAGTGGCGCAACAAGACGTGCTGTGGAATCGACTAATATCTGAAGGAGTGCTGCAGGGAACTGAAACCATGAACCCTGCAGGTCTGTCCATAAATCCGTAAGAGTACGAGGGGGTGGAGATCTCTTCTCAACAGCACGTTCCACGCGTATTAGATAGGCTCAGTAATGTTAATGTCTGGGGACTTTGGTGACCAGCGGAAGTGTTTGAACTCAGAAGAGTGTTCCTGGAGTCACTCTGTAGCAATTTTCGATGCGTGAGGTGTCGCATTATCCTGCTGGAATTGCCCAAGTGCGTCGGAATGCAGAATGCACATGAATGGATGCAGGTGATCAGGCAGGATGCTTACGTACGTGTCACCTATCAGAATCGTATCTAGACGTATCAGGGGTCCCATATCACTCCAACTGCACCCGCCGCGCCGGCCGCCCTGGCCGAGCGATTCTAGGCGCTTCAGTCCGGAACCGCGCTGCTGCTACTGTCGCAGATTCGAATCCTGCCTCGGGCATGGATGTGCGTGATGTCCTTAGCTCAGTTAGCTTTGAGTAGTTCTAAGTCTAGGGGATAGTCCGATAGTGCTTAAAGCCATTTGAACCATTTTTGCACAGAGCCTCCACCAGCAAGGGTACACAAGTGGGGCTTCGGCTCCGAAAGCGCATATCGATGATGTTTCGTTGAATGGTTCGTACGCTGACATTTATTGATCTGCAGCAATTTATTTAAGGTTTGCACTTCTATCACGTTGAACGATTGTCTTCAGTCGTCGTTGGTCCCGTTATTGCAAGATCTTTTTCCGGCCGCAGCGATGTTGGAGATTTGATGTTTTGCCGGATTGCTGATATTTACTGTACTCTCGTTTGAAATGCTGGTAGGGGAAAATCCCCACTTCATCGCTACCTCGGAGATACTGTGTCGCATCGCTCGGACGCCGAGTACAACATCACCTTCCGACTCACTTAAATCTTAATAAGCTGCCATTGTAGCAGCAGTAACCGATCTAACAACTGCGGCACACTCTTGTTGTCTTATGTAGGCGTTGCCGACCGCAGCGCAATATTCTGACTGTTTGCACGACCGCAGCGCATTATTCTGGCTGTGGATATCTCCGTATTTGAATACACACGCCTATACCATTGCCTTTGGTGCTCGAGTGTATGCACTGTGCAGAAGCGCACTGAGTACAGATTCGAGACCACTACCAGAGATGTAGCTGCTGACGTTACGTTTAACATCGTGGCGTAGTCACTCTCTTGTGGAATGGGGCTCTGAGCACTATGGGACTTAACATCTGAGGTCATAAGTCCGCTGGAACTTAGAACTACTTAAACCTAACTAACCTAAGGACAGCACACAACACCTAGTCATGACGAGGCAGAGAAAATCCCCTGACCCCGCCGGGAATCGAACCCGGGAACCCGGGCGTGGGAAGCGAGAACGCTACCGCAGGACCACGAACTGCGGACTCTCTTGTGGAACTGACGGTATATATCTACTACTTTCATATTAAATTCGATACATGCTTCAGAAATTGTATTATTACTTTCGTAGGAACCCTGCCTAAATACTGACTTCGGTCGGCTGCTGTGGCCGAGCGGTTCTAGGCGCTTCGGTTCGGAACCACGCGACTCCTACGGTCGCAGGTTATTATCCTGCCTCGGGCATGGATGTGTGTGATGTCCTTAGGTTGGTTAGATTTAAGTACTTCTAAGTTCTAGGGGGCTGACGACCTCAGATGTTAAGTCCCATAGTGCTTAGAGCCATTTGAACTATTTTTAAATTTACTTCCGCCACTGCAGCTACAAACAAAGACTCAACTTTTTTTTTGGTCATCAGTCTACTGACTGGTTTGATGCGGCCCACCACGAATTCCTTTCCTGTGCTAACCTCTTCATCTCAGAGTAGCACTTGCAACCTACGTCCTCAATTATTTGCTTGACGTATTCCAATCGCTGTCTTCCTCTACAGTTTTTGCCCTCTACAGCTCCCTCTAGTACCATGGAAGCCGTTCCCTCATGTCTTAGCAGATGTCCTATCATCCTGTCCCTTCTCCTTATCAGTGTTTTCCACATATTCCTTTCCTCTCCGATTCTGCGTAGAACCTCCTCATTCCTTACCTTATCAGTCCACCTAATTTTCAACATTCGTCTATAGCACCACATCTCAAATGCTTCGATTCTCTTCTGTTCCGGTTTTCCCACAGTCCATGTTTCACTACCATACAATGCTGTACTCCAGACGTACATCTTCAAAAATTTCTTCCTCAAATTAAGGCCGGTATTTGATACTAGTAGACTTCTCTTGACCAGAAATGCCTTTTTTGCCATAGCGAGTCTGCTTTTGATGTCCTTCTTGCTCCGTCCGTCATTGGTTATTTTACTGCCTAGGTAGCTGAATTCCTTAAATCCATTGACTTTGTGACCATCAATCCTGATGATAAGTTTCTCGCTGTTCTCATTTCTACTACTTCTCATTACCTTCGTCTTTCTCCGATTTACTCTCAAACCATACTGTGTACTCATTAGACTGTTCATTCCGTTCAGCAGATCATTTAATTCTTCTTCACTTTCACTCAGGATAGCAATGTCATCAGCGAATCGTATCACTGATATCCTTTCACCTTGTATTTTAATTCCACTCCTGAACCTTTCTTTTATTTCCATCATTGCTTCCTCGATGTACAGACTGAAGAGTAGGGGCGAAAGGCTACAGCCTTGTCTTACACCCTTCTTAATACGAGCACTTCGTTCTTGATCGTCCACTCTTATTATTCCCTCTTGGTTGTTGTACATATTGTATATGACCCGTCTCTCCCTATAGCTTACCCCTACTTTTTTCAGAATCTCGAACAGCTTGCACCATTTTATATTGTCGAACGTTTTCTCCAGGTCGACAAATCCTATGAAAGTGTCTTGATTTTTCTTTAACCTTGCTTCCATTATTAGCCGTAACGTCAGAATTGCCTCTCTCGTCCCTTTACTTTTTATAACGCCAAACTGATCGTCACCTAGTGCATTCTCAATTTTCTTTTCCATTCTTCTGTATATTATTCTTCTAAGCAGCTTCGATGCATGAGCTGTTAAGCTGATTGTGCGATAATTCTCGCACTTGTCAGCTCTTGCCGTCTTCGGAATTGTGTGGATGATGCTTTTCCGAAAGTCAGATGGTATATCGCCAGACTCATATATTCTACACACCAACGTGAATAGTCGTTTTGTTGCCACTTCCCCCAATGATTTTAGAAATTCTGATGGAATGTTATCTATCCCTTCTGCCTTATTTGACCGTAAGTCCTTCAACGCTCTTTTAAATTCCGATTCTAATACTGGATCCCCTATCTCTTCTAAATCGACTCCTGTTTCTTCTTCTATCACATCAGACAAATCTTCACCCTCATAGAGGCTTTCAATGTATTCTTTCCACCTATCTGCTCTCTCCTCTGCATTTAACAGTGGAATTCCCGTTGAACTCTTAATGTTACCACCGTTGCTTTTAATGTCACCAAAGGTTGTTTTGACTTTCCTGTATGCTGAGTCTGTCCTTCCGACAATCATATCTTTTTCGATGTCTTCACATTTTTCCTGCAGCCATTTCGTTTTCGCTTCCCTGCACTTCCTATTTATTTCATTCCTCAGCGACTTGTATTTCTGTATTCCTGATTTTCCCGGAACATGTCTGTACTTCCTCCTTTCATCAATCAACTGAAGTATTTCTTCTGTTACCCATGGTTTCTTCGCAGCTACCTTCCTTGTACCTATGTTTTCCTTCCCAAGTTCTGTGACGGCCCTTTTTTAGAGATGTCCATTCCTCTTCAACTGTACTGCCTACTGCGCTATTCCTTATTGCTGTATCTATAGCGTTAGAGAACTTCAAACGTATCTCGTCATTCCTTAGTACTTCCGTATCCCACTTCTTTGTGTATTGATACTTCCTGACTAATGTCTTGGACTTCATCCTACTGTTCATCACTACTATATTGTGATCTGAGTCTATATCTGCTCCTGGGTACGCCTTACAGTCCAGTATCTGATTTCGGAATCTCTGTCTGACCATGATGTAATCTAATTGAAATCTTCCCGTATCTCCCGGCCTTTTCCAAGTATACGTCCTCCTCTTGTGATTCTTGAACAGGGTATTCGCTATTACTAGCTGAACTTGTTACAGTACTCAATTAGTCTTTCTCCTCTTTCATTCCTTGTCCCAAGCCCATATTCTCCTGTAACCTTTTCTTCTACTCCTTCCCCTAGAACTGCATTCCAGTCGCCCATGACTATTAGATTTTCGTCCCCCTTTACATACTGCATTACCCTTTCAATATCCTCATAGACTTTGTCTATCTGTTCATCTTCAGCTTGCGACGTCGGCATGTATACCTGAACTATCGTTGTCGGTGTTGGTCTGCTGTCGATTCTGATTAGAACAACCCGGTCACTGAACTGTTCACAGTAACACCCCCTCTGCCCTACCTTCCTATTCATAACGAATCCTGCACCTGTTATACCATTTTCTGCTCCTGTTGATATTACCCGATACACATCTGACCAGAAATCCTTGTCTTCCTTCCACTGCACTTCACTGGCCCCTACTATATCTAGATTGAGCCTTTGCATTTCCCTTTTCAGATTTCCTAGTTTCCCTACCACGTTCAAGCTTCTGACATTCCACGCCCCGACTCGTAGAACGTTATCCTTTCGTAGATTATTTAATCTTTTTCTCATGGTAACCTCCCCTTTGGCAGTCCCCTTCCGGAGATCCGAATGGGGGACTATTCCGGAATCTTTTGCCAATGGAGAGATCATCATGACACTTCTTCAATTACAGGCCACATGTCCTGTGGATACACGTTACGTGTCTTGAATGCAATAGTTTCCATTGCCTTCTGCATCCTCATGTCGTTGATCATTGCTGATTCTTCCGTCTTTAGGGGCAATTTTCCCATCCCTAGGACATGAGAGTGCCCTGAACCTCTATCCGCTCCTCCGCCCTCTTTGACAAGGCCGTTGGCAGAATGAGGCCGGAAGTCTTCGGCCGCCAATGCTGATTATTTATCAAAATTTAGGCAGTGGCGGGGATCGAACCCGCGACCCAAGACGTTTTGATTATGAATCAAAGACGCTACCCCTAGAGCACGGGTACCCTCGTAAGACTCAAGTACGTATAGTTATTTATTCGAGGTGGTGCTTAAATTTTAATTGGACAACAGCGTGTTTTAGCACTTTTCTGCGAAACCTCCTAGACGATGCGGCGGTGGAGGGGAGGCACGTGCTGTTGATAGGCCTTGAGACGGGGGCCCCAGCGGCGGCTGGAATTGTTTGTGCGGCCGTGAGACGTGTGAAGTGCGGACCGGCCGCCGCCGCCGCCGCCGCCGCCGGCGCTCCCCGGCGTCCCCCCACCCGCGCCTTTCACCAGACACGATCGCCGGTGTGGCCGGCGCACTCTACCGTACGCGGGAGGCGACGCCCCACGCGTATCCGGGAGCGGTTGCGCAACACCGGTGTTTGGAAGCGGCTGGCAGCTGGAGCGGCGCGTGGCCCGGCTGGTAGCGGGACCGCCGTGAGTGACGCGCAGCTGCCTCTCACCACAGTACGGCCCCCTGGCGGGGTTCGACCACAGTCCAGCGGAGACGACTCTGCAGACTCACGAGACAACCAACACCAGTCTGCGTCAACTTCTGTGTCTACAGAAGCTTACAGGACAACGTATTAGTCACCCCCATAAAAGGACACACTAGTTGATTGGGAACTCCTGTAGACTTGCCTTCCGGAAAGGTAAGGGCACTATAGATGCAGTCCTGAATTGTAGAAATAAAGGATAGCAACAGAGGTAGTTTTTGTAAAATATGTCACTTACACGACCAGTTTCGACGCGACATTAGTGTTACCTCCAGGCCACTGTTGTTGTTGTGGTCTTCAGTCCTGAGACTGGTTTGATCCAGCTCTCCATGCTAATCTATCCTGTGCAAGCTCCTTCATCTCCCAGTACTTACTGCAACCTACATCCTTCAGAATCTGCTTAGTGTATTCATCTCTTGGTCTCCCTCTACGATTTTTACCCTCCACGCTGCCCTCCAATGCTAAATTTGTGATCCCTTGATGCCTCAGGTCATGTCCCACCAACCGATCCCTTCTTCTAGTCAAGTTGTGCCACAAACTTCTCTTCCCCCCAATCCTATTCAATACCTCCTCATTAGTTACGTGATCTACCCAGCTAATCTTCAACATTCTTCTGTAGCACCACATTTCGAAAGCTTCTATTCTCTTCTTGTCCAAACTATTTATTGTCCATGTTTCACTTCCATACATGGCTACACTCCATACAAATACTTTCAGAAACGACTTCCTGACACTTAAATCTATACTCGATGTTAACAAATTTCTCTTCATCAGAAATGCTTTCCTTGCCATTGCCAGTCTACATTTTATATCCTCTCTACTTCGACCATCATCAGATATTTTGCTCCCCAAATAGCAAAACTCATTTACTACTTTAAGTGTCTCATTTCCTAATCTAATTCCCTCAGCATCACCCGACTTAATTCGACTTCATTCCATTATCCTCGTTTTGCTTTTGTTGATGTTCATCTTATACCCTTCTTTCATGACACTGTCCATTCCGTTCAACTGCTCTTCCAAGTCCTTTGCTGTCTCTGAGAGAATTACTATGTCATCGGAGAACTTCAAAGTTTTTATTTCTTCTCCACAGATTTTAATACCTACTCCGAATTTTTATTTTGTTTCCTTTACTGCTTCCTCAATATACAGATTGAATAACAATCGGGAGGAGCTACAACCCTTTCTCACTCCCATCCCAACCGCTGCTTCCCTTTCATGTCCCTCGACTCTTATAACTGCCATCTGCTTTCTGTACAAATTGTAAGTAGCCACTATGGAAACTGAATGGCGATATCCAACCATCGGTGCCATATACGAGGATGGTTTGTAAAGTTCTCAGAACGGAATACAAAAATAGTAGGCTACTTACATCACTAAAACGTTTATTTTTTCAATGTAGTCTCCTTGCAGATTAATGCACTTGGTCCAACGATGTTCTAGTCCCTTGGTCCCATCTCGAAAATGAGTTTCCTCCAAGCCTCGAAAATAGTTGTCAACTCCAGCTATCAATTTTTCGTTTAAATATTCGACCACAAAAAAAAAATTTCAGTTTTGCTAAGAGATGGAAGTCTGACGGACCCGTATCAGGTGAATAAGGCGGGTGTGGCAACAATCCATACCTTAGAATGAGATTTTCACTCTACAGCAGAGTGTGCGCTGATATGAAACTTCCCGGCAGATTAAAACTGTGTGCTGGACTCGAACTCGGGTAGAGCACTTGCCCGCAAAAGGCAAAGGTCCAGAGTTCGAGTCTCGGACGGCACACAGTTTTAATGTGCCGGGAAGTTTCATATCAGCACACACTCCACTGCAGAGTGAAAATCTCATTCTGGCACAGGGACCAGTCGCACAATTAATGTCGCCGTGTCAGTGAACATTTTAACCCCAATTATCTCCACATATTGTAGTTTTATGTCCCCCTTTTATCGTCTTTAAATGTATAGTTTTATCCTTTTATTAATTCTCGTGCCACTCGGATGAAGAGCAGTGGATTGTGCCGCTGGCAGTCCCCCCCCCCCCCCTTACCCATATGGGGCAGGGCAATGAAATCACAATTTAAAAAAAACTGTCCCGGCATATCAGTATTTTCACTCCTGACAACGCAATAGCAATTCGAATTGATGCAGCTTGAAAACCGAGAGTATTTTATTGCGACACGCCACCGCAAAAGACTCCGAGTACACATGTCAGTAATATTGTATAACTCTTCAGTCACTGACCGACGACACTTACCCCTACATTATGAGATCATCAGCAAACAGTCACAGATTGCTGCTCACCCTATGTATGATGTCGGTTATATGCAGGTGGGCCAGAAATATTCAGAAAAGCTTGCAGGGGCATTCCAGGGTGCAGTGTGCTGAGAAATAACTGTTAAGAAAAAAATTCTATAGGTAGCGCCATTTCGGAGTGAATTAGGATTGAAGTTGGCGAATTTGGCCGTTGTGCACGCAAATTCAAGCAGCGTGCCAGGTACAATTAGTTTTAGTTGTTCTCATAGCGTAGATGATAGCACATAAGACTGATCAGCCTTTGTGTCCTATGTCCAAATTTTGTTTCGCTCCCTTGTTCAGTTTCAGGAAACCAAACGAAGACACGTTTGGCGGCGACGTCCCTGGTGGTACACTTGAATCTGTATGCGCAAAAGCCTGACAGGCTAACTTCAATGCTAATGAACTCGGAAATGGCGCAACCTGTCGAATATTTTTCTTAACAATTATTACTCAGCACAACCTACAGGCTTACAAGCTTTCCAGACTATGTCTGACCATCCTGCATACAGAGAGCAATACCAGTTCCATCACATACACCTAGGGCACTCCTGGCGATGCTCCGAAGAACACCCGCCATGCAGTCATTTAAGTAGTCCACGAGTTACTCACGCAGACTGTCTGGCAACCCATTCCGTATGCTCGTACCTTCGTTAACTGTCTCCATTGAGCCACTATGTGGGACGCTTTTCGGAAATCTAGGAACATGCAATCAGCCTGTTGCCCTTCATCCTTGGTTAGCAAAATGTCGTGGGGGAAAAGGTCAACCTGTGTTTCCACGACCGATGCTTTCTAATTACGTGCTGGTTTGTGGACACAAACTTTTCAGTTTCGCCGCAATCCACAAATATTATGCACTGAAGCGGCAAATAAACTGGTATAGGCATCCGTATTCAAATACAGAGATATGTAAACAGGCAAAATACGGCACCTCGGTCGGCAACGCCTTCGTAAGACAACAAGTGTCTGGCGCAATTGTGTCTGCTGCTAGAATGCCAGGCTATCAAGATTTAAGTGAGTTTGAACGTGCTGTTGTACTCACTGCACGAGCGATGGGACACAGCATCTCCGAGGTAGCGATGAAGTGGAGATGTTCCCATACGACCATTTCACGAGTGTACCGTGAATATCAGGAATCCAGTAAACATCAGATCTCCGACAACGCAAGATACTGCAAGAACAGAACCAACGACGACTGAAGAGAACTATTCAACGTGACAGAAGTTACGGCAAGAAAAAAAGGAATAAAAGTGAGGTAGTGTTAATACTTTCATCCTTCTTTACCTCCTCTGCATTACTGCAGATGACTGTGTCACTGAGCACATTTGTACTGTGCATGCAGTATACGTGAGGTGCCTGGTTGTCTCCACTGCCCTGTGTTGAATACTTCACTAACCTTCTGTCTTCATGATGATGATGTCCCCAGCGCAGAAAACAGCACGCGGGTCGTGGATTCTTTTTCTTGATGCGGAAATTAACGTCGCAAGGAACTGCTACTACGAATAAACTATAACTCATTTGGAATGCCACTCGCGTTTTTATTGATATAGACACGAAAAAATATTCTTGATCGCAGCGTATTGAACATATCTTTCCAGAGTCAAATTTATCTGGCTACAATAACATGAAATACATCCTGCCACAGACAACTGTCTACTGGAACGGTTAGAACTGGAGAATAAAATTACACGAATCAAATACTACTATTACAGACAACATGTCTGTACCTAGCGACGGTCGGAACTGTAGTAAATAGAATTGCATGAAACAAATGCTGCTATAACAGACCACATGTCTGTCTACTGGAACGGTCAGAACTGGACAGCCGGACTGCCCGAGACACTTCGCGCGGCAAGCCAGGAAGGCGTGACCCGAACGCCACCGAAGTGCATCGTCAGTAATTCGTCAGTCTTTTGTTTTAGTAATACTTTGATTTTAATAATTTTGAAATGACTGATTGATAGCTGGCTGTTGAGAGATGTTTACTTAAAAAAATGAAGTAATTTGGATGACAGGTTTAATTAATAATAGCAACTGAAGTTGAACGTTTTGGCGCCCTACAGCCGAACACAGCAGCCAATCACAGAGCAGCAGCATCATGCACGCGGTCTTTCTCACGGGAATGGTACCGAATATAACATCTGTCACCGGTACCTCGTCCCACATTGCGTCATCATGCTTCTTGCATCTCCACTGCCCTGGGAATAGCTTCCTGGAGCCTAATAGTGCAACCCTGCCGAAAATTGCTGCAGCTTTCAATGCTGGGCCATCAGTAAGCATCAGCATGCGAACCATTCAACAAACATCATCGATGTGGGCTTTCGGAGCCGAAGGCCCGCTTGTGTGCTGTTGATGACTGCACGACACAAAGCTGTACGCCTCGCCTGAGCCCGGTTCAACACTGACATTGGACTGTTGTGGAGTGGAAACATGTTTCCTGGTCGGACGAGTCTCGGTTCAAATTGAGCGGATGGAAGAGTACGGGTATGGAGCCTACACGTCAGCATGGGACTTTTCAGTCTGGTGGAGGCTCTGTAATGGTGCGGGGCGAATGCAGTTGGAGTGATATGGGACCCCTGAGACCTTTAGATACCAGTCTGACAGGTGACACGTACATAAGTATCCTGTTTGATCACCTGCATCCATTCGTGTCCATTGCGCATTCCGACGCTCTTGGGCAATTCCAGCAGGACAATGCGACACCTCACACCTCCAGAATTGCTACAGACTGGCTCCAGGAACACTTACGCTGGCCATCAAACTCCACAGACATTAAGATTACTGGGCATATCTAGGATGCCTTTAATGTGCTTTTCAGAAGAGATCTCGAGCCCCTGATAATCTTACGGATTTATGGACAGCCCTGCACGATTCCTGGTGAGAACTCCCTCCAGTGCTGCTTCAGACATTCTGTGGAGTCCACGCCACGTCGTGCTGTGGCGTGGCACTCCTGCGTGCTCACGTGGGCCTTACACGATATTAGGCAGGTGTGGCAGTTTCTTTGGCTCTTCAGTGAAAATATGGATGAATGTACAGGGTGTTTCAAAAATGACCGGTATATTTGAAACGGCAATAAAAACTAAACGAGCAGCGATAGAAATACACCGTTTGTTGCAATATGCTTGGGACAACAGTACATTTTCAGGCAGACAAACTTTCGAAATTACAGTAGTTACAATGTTCAACAACAGATGGCGCTGCGGTCTGGGAAACTCTATAGTACGATATTTTCCACATATCCACCATGCGTAGCAATAATATGGCGTAGTCTCTGAATGAAATTACCCGAAACCTTTGACAACGTGTCTGGCGGAATGGCTTCACATGCAGATGAGATGTACTGCTTCAGCTGTTCAATTGTTTCTGGATTCTGGCGGTACACCTGGTCTTTCAAGTGTCCCCACAGAAAGAAGTCAGTCACAGGGGTTCATGTCTGGCGAATAGGGAGGCCAATCCACGCCGCCTCCTGTATGTTCCGGATAGCCCAAAGCAATTACACGATCATCGAAACATTCATTCAGGAAATTAAAGACGTCGGCTGTGCGATGTGGCCGGGCACCATCTTGCATAAACCACGAGGTGTTCGCAGTGTCGTCTAAGGCAGTTTGTACCGCCACAAATTCACGAAGAATGTCCAGATAGCGTGATGCAGTAATCGTTTCGGATCTGAAAAATGGGCCAATGATTCCTTTGGAAGAAATGGCGGCCCAGACCAGTACTTTTTGAGGATGCAGGGACGATGGGACTGCAACATGGGGTTTTTCGGTTCCCCATATGCGCCAGTTCTGTTTATTGACGAAGCCGTCCAGGTAAAAATAAGCTTCGTCAGTAAACCAAATGCTGCCCACATGCATATCGCCGTCATCAATCCTGTGCACTATATCGTTAGCGAATGTCTCTCGTGCAGCAATGGTAGCGGCGCTGAGGGGTTGCCGCATTTGAATTTTGTACGGATAGAGGTGTAAACTCTGGTGCATGAGACGATACGTGGACGTTGGCGTCATTTGGACCGCAGCTGCAACACGGCGAACGGAAACCCGAGGCCGCTGTCGGATCACCTGCTGCACAAGCTGCGCGTTGCCCTCTGTGTTTGCCGTACGCGGTCGCCCTACCTTTCCGGCACGTTCATCCGTCACGTTCCCAGTCCGTTGAAATTTTTCAAACAGATCCTTTATTGTATCGCTTTTCGGTCCTTTGGTTACATTAAACCTCCGTTGAAAACTTCGTCTTGTTGCAACAACACTGTGTTCTAGGCGGTGGAATTCCAACACCAGAAAAATCCTCTGTTCTAAGGAATAAACCATGTTGTCTACAGCACACTTGCACGTTGTGAACAGCACAAGCTTACAGCAGAAAGATGACGTACAGAATGGCGCACCCACAGACTGCGTTGTCTTCTATATCTTTCACATCACTTGCAGCGCCATCTGTTGTTGAAAATTGTAACTACTGTAATTTCGAAAGTTTGTCCGCCTGAAAATGTACTGTTGTCCCAAGCATATTGCAACAAACGGTGTATTTCTATCGCTGCTCGTTTAGTTTTTATTGCCGTTTCAAATATACCGGTCATTTTTGAAACACCCTGTATATGTGTGTGTACGCGTGTATGCTCCCCATCTCCTCCTAAAGCAATGAGCCGATTCCAACCAAACTTGGTACACATATACTTCCATATCAGGCAACAATAGCTGTGGGATTGGAAACCACCAACTCGTCAAGTGGAGTGCATACGATCCCATAAACAATGAGATACGCAAGAAAACACCGCATCAAGCTTGACTTTTAAATTTATTGCTTCTTTCCTACTAACTCTATCGCAGCATATTTCGCTGACAGCATTCACATATGCCGCTGAATGTACCTACACAAATGTGTCATTGTACGGCACATATTTCAACAGATAAGACGTCACAAACTCTGACGTGTGTGAAAAGATACCGTATCACGTGTAAAGTTTTAAGACATTTATTCCTCGCTGGTAAGACACTCCTACAGTCGAGTCAACTTAAGGAAATCCGCGGACACCTGGCAGTGCTTTTGACAGCTTTCAACTGCGAAACGCAAATAGCTGTTGGCAAAAACGATAGCCGTCTACAGAGCTGTGCAGAGGTGTTACCATGGAGACGTTTACAAAATCGCGTTGTAGACACGCATAGCAGTTGTGCCTCGCGTACAGAAATTGCGAGGGATCGTGCTGCTTAACTTTGATACTCTACTTATACGTTTATACGTTTAGTATTTTTCACAATGTCAAAGGTGTTTTCACGAATACACGGAAATGAATTTCTTTCATATTAAGTGACAAACACAATTCATTTTCTGTTTCTCTTTGTGACAGGTAGTTGGCAGAACGAATACACGTGTCACGCCGGGTCTGTCATCTAGTTTCTTATATTAGAATACACTCGTGAATTGTGTGTCAAACCAGTGCTAACGGGGGCTTTCATGAAACTGACTGAAAATACCAATTTTCAGTTCATTGTTTATTTGTTAGTGCAACTCATGAACAATACGTTAGCACGTTTCAACGATGAAATCGCATCCGAAGTGCGTGAAAATAATCACATGTCTGAAGCGACCTTCCTGCCACGCCCACTTTTTGAAGTAACGCTGCAATACTAGCTCGGTGAACAACTATTCCGTGGATTACTATCAGTCAAACTTGCAGATGGGACATATCGAAGACTGTGACATACACTGTTCGGTTTTATAGATCATCTGTGACTCTCTGTTCCATGTCTTAGAAACAAATACAAACCATCTGCTTACATTATGAAGAAGCAATACGTGTTTTGCCACATTTGCATTACTGAAGTTTTCAGAACGGCAACTTTGATGCAATTCTTGTATTTAATGATAATTTAGCGGGAGGCGGGGGAGGGGATGGGGACAAAGTTATTAGAGAGACTGAGATTTAAGAGAGGTAATTTCACTTAAGAGAGGTTGAGTTAAATAGTTTTACAGCTCCTATCTGCAGCTAAAAATTCAGTTGAAGACTTCATGAAGGAAAGATGGCAGAACACAAGAAAGTAGAAGAGATGCCTTGAAGGGAAATAGTAAAACTCTGGAGTCTTCTGAAGTGGTGACATGAGAAAAAAAACACGTTGGGCAGAACTTTAAATTGCATTTCATGAATATTACGTTTTTAAAGTTAATGTACTCTTTTCTCCGATTTTATGAAGGTTAGAATGATGAACTTTTGTGCACTTATTTCTATAAACTCAATAAATGTTGTATAAAGTGTAAATTTTGAAATATTCTGTGTAAGCTGAGATATGGCGGAAAGTGCTGTGAATTTTTCTCGAATTTTATATTGAAGTTGCAGAATTAAAATTATTAAAATTCTCCTATTCAATATATTCATAAAAACTGCATGAGAGAAGATATGTGCAAAGAGGTTAAAGAGAAAGACACATATGTTATTTTCTGAAAACAATTTTTTTTAAAATTGTATATAATTCAAGGAACTTAACAGTAAATATGTTAATTTCAAGTAAAACTTGGTACAAAATTTCATTGTCGTGTTTTTTAAATTGTGGATTTGTTACATATTTTAAACAGTGCGTGTTTTTCATCAACGTATCCTTGCGGATGTTGATTTGTAATGTTACGTATCTGAACCCCATTCCTATGTAGAGGAGTCGCCTGCGATTTTTCTTAGTCGCCTGCCGCTTTGCAATTGCCGAGAGATTCGCAATAAATGCACCCTGAGTGTGGGGTCAGAGCTGGCGGATCTCGCCACGGAAGCTACCGACGCATGTTCTTCGTGCTTCCGTCGCAAAATTTGCTGATAAAACGGAAAATGGGGCAGGGCTGGTGCTGGCGGCAGAAAAACCCGCTGCCACGCGCCACGAGCTGGTCTGCACAGTGCGGATGTACAGTTGGGCCGTTCTATATCTGACACGCAGCCAGCAAATAATAGCTGTTCACTGTAGATCAAACCTAACTAGACCTGTGAGTGGCTCGCTCCACGGCTGCTTTTCTTTTTTTATTTTCAGCCCGACCAGCTTATCTGCTTAATCAATGTCCACGCTTTAATTAGCTCCCTCGTCCCTTTATGCAGCGCGCAGGACACGGTAGAAGCTGCGTCATTCAAAATGAAAATCCGCGGTAAGTTAGCGCCCTATGCGCTCCGATAGCCACCCCCAGTGCCCACTTTTTGTGCCGGTCCATCTCCGGTAATTCCCAGAACAACGGCCGGCATCGACGACGCGGCCGTAAAATTTAATTTTATTTCCCTAATAACCATATTCACGCACTATCACTAACTAACTACGCCGCGTGTATCGCCCGACTATTCTGCTAGCGCGGCGCTTCCGCGTAACGGCCCTGCCAGATTATAGTCGAATCGCTTTTTGCAGCCAATTGCGAGAGTGCTTCGACCTGAGCACAACAGTAAATCTCGTATTTTGCCGTTGTTCTCGACAAACTCGCAAGAAGAACTATCACGGACATTCTGTTTAAACATTCTGTGATCACTAAAGCTAGTATCACAGGCTTCGTAATGTAGCATTCTGCCCACTTTGTTTCACTCTGAAACGATTCATCTGCTTAGTGCATTCTGCATTGTTATATTAGAGCTAACTAGATCCCAGGGCTATGCATAAAAAAACCGACCTCCACAGATTACTTAATTCAAAGGACTTTGTAGCTATGTTTGTCGATTTCAAAAAAGTTTTTCATTCTGTTGACAGAGAAACTATGGATAAAGTAATTCGAGAATTTGGCGTAAAATCTAAACTGTCAAACCTAAACCGTGAAATACTTACAGACACAGTCCGTAAAGTAAGATATATGGGAGAAATTTCACAGACTTCCAAATAAAAAAGGTGTATGACAAGCTGATGGCCTATCTCTAATTCTTTTACATAGTGTGTTAGAGAAAACAAGGAAAATTTTGAACTAAAAATTTGTTGAACTCAACATTTCACCGATAAGGCTAGAAAGGGGAAATCAACTGTCTTGCATTTGCAAATGACTTTGCTACACTTTCCGAAAATGCGGTATGTGCTATGACACAAATAAATCTCTTGTGGAAGAAACAGCGAGCAGAACTGGATTTACAATTTCTGCAGAGAAACATAATTTTTAACGAAAGATAAGGATGCTTCAAAATTCCTGAAAATAAATACTGGCCGAATAGAGAGGGTAAAGAAATTCAGATCTCTGCGGGTGATTTAATCCAAGAAAATGCTTTTGAAAAGCCTATAAAAGAGGATAGGTTGCATAAACTGGGGAGAACATATGCTACCACCAATGACCTCAACAATAAAAAGTGCCTATCCAGAACTGCAAAAATAGGGCAACCAAATGCCTGGCATTAAACTATATTTGAGATAAATACGAAGTACTAGAAAGGCGAATTATAAGGAAAATATTACGACCACAAAACACAGCGGAAGGTTGGAAATTACGAGGTAATGCTGAAATATACCAAAACATGGAAAATATTTCTAATTTAATAAGAAAAAGAAGTCATGTCTTTTAGACATTTTTTTCGAGCGCAAGACAATAGTTCAACAAATAAGATATTCAAATATATAGCCCGCAAGAAGCTGGGTCAACGGAGTGAAAAACAATTTGGAAAGAAACAATATAAAAACACAAGGTATAAACGACAGAGAAGCCTTTCGGGAAAACGTACTGAAAATGGAGGATTCCAAGGCAGGGCAGCTAAAAAGACTGGTTCAAAATGGTCTGAAGACAGAAGCTCAGCCAACAAAGTGAAAAAGTAAACAGATGAAAGCATACTGGAAGAAAGGCAAACAACAAAGAATGAAGAAATGAAAGTGTAACGTGGTCTTCAGATAGCCTATTCGCAGATAAAAATAGAAAGAAAGAAACAGACAAACAGCAGGGGCGGATTACTGACCGGAACTGGAGGAAGAAAGGCCCCACGAACACGTGTCCGGAAATGCATCATCGCCACGGCAGACACAGCTGACGAATGACAGTTCCTCTGACCACGTGCTTTGTGTTCCTTGTGTGCTGCAGGCTGTGTGATTGACACAGCGTATTGTAATGTAAGCAGCTGAATGGTCCGGTATTCATGTCTGGAACAAACCGAGTCGGTGTTTGTCTACGGCAAGCAGATGCAAACGGTCGAGAGGCAGCACGGCTTTACCAAAACAAGTACGCTCGCAGACACCAGCCACGTCACTCAACATTTCAACGCCATTTTTGGGCGTTTGTGTGGCCATGGCTGCTTCCAGACGGACGAACGTGCAGGGAGCCGGCGGACTGTGTACGCCAGACCTCGAGGACCGGCTTCGAGAGGATCCTGAGACCAATCCTTGCACGAGCTCCAGGCAAGTGGCCCAGCAGCATGGTCTGGCTGGCTCTGAGCACTATGCGACTTAACTTCTGAGGTCATCAGTCGCCTAGCACTTAGAACTAATTAAACCGAACTAACCTAAGGACATCACACACATCCATGCCCGAGGCAGGCTTCGAACCTACGACCGTAGCAGTCGCGCGGTTCCAGACTGTAGCGCCTAGTACAGCACGGCCATTCCGGCCGGCCCAGCATGGTCTGTGCCAGAGTAAGATTATGTGTGACCTGCTTGCCAACAGCACATTTGCAGCGCACAGAGAATACACTGCGCTTTGTCAGAAGAACAGTCATTTGTCAGCGCCATCTGCCGTGGCAACAATGCATTTCCCGACACTTGTTCATAGGACCTTTTTCATTTTCCCTACTTTTCCAGTCAGGAATCTGCCCCTGCAGCTTGTCGGTTTTATTAATGTTCACCGCGTATTATGTTTAACAAAAAATATTTACTTTTCCATTAAATAGGCCTACATCTCGTGTAACTGCGTAACGAATCAACATACATTGTGCCTTTTTTCTTTCATCAATTTCATATATTGCAATTTTTTTGGCGCTGCTCAAAACTTAGGAGAGTAAAATTGATTGCACACAAGCGAGTAATGACAATACTATAACTCTTAAATCAACTGCTTAAAAACAAAAAAAATATGCGGTAAAAAGGAGAACAAATTTTAATCTAATTTGCAATCGTTTTTTTGTGGACAACTTCTAATCCACACACGAATATTTACTATACATTGGTAACATGTATAGACAAATATGTTTACTTGTAATTCGTTCATTTTTCGGGTAACGCACATTAACCGGTAAAGAGGGAACCGTCATACGGTCACTTTGTCGTCCGTCTATCGCTTTGTTAAGACCTCTTTTTGTCAGAAATGGGCGGACGTATAAAGCTGGACTTTATGTCTACTGGTAAGTTCTACGTCTCTTGGCGGTGTGAAAATATTTGGCTTCTAAATCAATGTAGTCAAAAGATACGGCAATTTATGCCACATATTTTGAGACTGGAAAACACACTTATCAAAAACCGCGCATGAGTTATCTGTACACATACATAAGTTTGTACAGACTCTCAGTGCGTGAGTTCTATTGGCACTTGAATGGTTTTTTATTCAGTTTCAGCCACTGTCATTTATTAATCTCTAAATGACCAGTATGCAACGATACACACAAAAGTACGACGTATACACAGACTGTAAGCTGGCGCTTCAATAGAAAAGTTGCAAAGGAACTATGTAATATGTAACTCACTACGAAATTGTTTCTTACAACGCAAACTACAAACATTGAAAAAAGTTTTGCATCACCCCGATTAGCAGAACTCCTGAAAAGAGACGTCGACTGTGGATATTGTATCACAGACACAGCCCCCTTTGACTGTTCGGATGTCACTAAATCCACCCAAACTTGTAAACAGCTGTGCGTGAGCAGCACCTATTGCACGGAGGGATGCGACAGCCGATCAGTTCCAGTCATTCCACCACGAAGGAGCTGCACGGCTCGTGTTGTCTGTAGTTCAACCATGCCTACACGATCAATACCGCGGTTCAATCGAGTCCCTATTGTTACTTTGTGCCAGGAAGGGCTCTCAACAAGGGAAGTGTCCAGGCGTCTCGGAGTGAACCAAAGCGATGTTGTTCGGACATGGAGGAGATACAGAGATGCTAGAACTGTCGATGACATGCGTCGCTCAGGCCGCCCAAGGGCTACTACTGCAGTGGATGACCGCTACCTGCGGATTATGGCTCGGAGGAACCCTGCTTTTCGTGCAGCCACAGGACGTCGTGTTACGGCTCCAATTGTGCACAATAGGCTGCATGATGCGCAACTTCACTCCCAACGTCATTGGCGAGGTCCATCTTTGCAACCACGACACCGTGCAGCGCAGTACAGATCGGCCCAACAACATGTCGAATGGACCGCTCAGGACTGGCAACCCGGTCAGGCTGAACGCAACAGACACAATGCCCAGCGAGTGCAGCAAGGTGGAGGTTCCCTGCTGTTTTGGGGTGGCATTATGTGAGGCCGACGTACGCCGCTGGTGGTCACGCAAGGCGCCGTAGCGGCTGGGCGATACGTGAATGCCATCCTCCGACCGATAGCGCAACCATATCGGCAGCATATTGGCGAGCCATTCGTCTTCATGGATGACATTTCGCACCCCCATCGTGCACATCTTGTGAATAACTTCCTTCACGACGACATCGCTCAACTAGAGTGTCCAGCTTGTTCTTCAGACGTGAACCCTATTGCTCATGCCTGGGATAGGTGGAAAAGTGCTGTTTGTGGACGGCGTGACCCACCAACCACTCTGAAGGATTTACGCCGAATCTCCGTTGAGGAGTGGGACAATCTGGCCCAACCGTCCCATAATGAAATTGTGGATAGTATGCCACGACGAATACAGGCATGCATCAATGCAGGAGGACGTGTACTCGGTATTATAGGTGTACAGCAATCTGGACCAGCACCTCTGAAGGTCTCGCTGTATGGTGGTAGAACATGCAGTGTGTGGTTTTCATGACCAATGAAAAGGGCGGAAACGAAGTTTATGTTTATGTCTGTTCTAATTTTCTGTACAGGTTCCGGAACTCTCGGAACCGAGGTGATGCAAAACTTTTTTTGATGTGTGTATTAACGATGAAATCTTCGTCGGTCAATGCTTCTTTTCAGTACGAGCTCTGTTCCGATAATTAGTCAGATACAACCAGGTATCTTGTAGGCACAAACATTTACACACCTTGTAACGGTATTTAAGTTCCTTTCATAACCCGTCCCTTCCCATTTTTATCAGCTGGTTTCTGCAAATTCTCATATTCCTTTCATACAGCTGCATTGAATTTATCAAATGATAATTTATCGCCGTCTTACGCAGCCCTATATCATCTACTAGCTGACAAATCAGGCATTTTACCAATTTGTTTATTAGAAACGAATAGAAATATTGATGTGCGTTTCTAGTTAATACCGAAAAAATTTCATTTCCATGTATTCGTGAATATATATGTAACAATGAAACAGTGGTACAAAGAAATATGCATAGTGTACGAATGTATAGGCATAGCTGCTTCGGGCGCTTACAACACGATTATGTATGGCAGCGCCTCTTCATGGCTCTACAGGGTGGTCCATTGATCGTGACTGGGCCAAATATCTCACGAAATAAGCATCAAACGAAAAAATTACAAAGAACGAAACTCGTATAGCTTGGAGGGGGAAACCAGATTGCGCTATGGTTGGCCAGCTAGATGGCGCTGCCATTTCTTAAACGGATATAAACTGCGTTTTTTTAAAATAGAAACCCCCGTTTTATTACATATTCGTGTAGTACATAAAGAAATATGAATGTTTTCTTGGACCACTTTTTTCGCTTTGTGATAGTTGTTGTTCTGGTCTTCAGTCCCGAGACTGGTTTGATGCAGATGGCGCTGTAATAGTCACAAACGTATGAGTACGTGGTATCATGTATCCGCCAGTGCGGACGGTATTTGCTTCGTGATACATTACCCGTGCTAAAATGGACCGTTTACCAATTGTGGAAAAGGTGTTCATGTATGGCTATTGTGATCAAAATGCCTAATGGGCGTGTGCTATGTATGCTACTCGGTATCCTGGACGACATCATCCAAATGTCCGGACCGTTCGCCGGATAGATACGTTATTTAAGGAAACAGGAAGTGTTCAGCCACATGTGAAACGTCAACCACGACTTGCAACAAATGATGATGCCCAAGTAGGTGTTTTACCTGCTGTCGCGGCTAATCCGCACATCAGTAGCAGACAAATTTCACGAGAATCGGGAATCTCAAAAATGTCGGTATTGAGAATGCTACAGCAACATCGATTGCACCCGTACCATATTTCTATGAACCAGGAATTGCATGGCGACGACTTTGAACGTCGTGTACAGTTCTGCCACTGGGCACAAGAGAAATTACGGGACGATAACAGATTTTTTGCACGCGTTCTGTTTAGCGACGAAGCGTCATTCACCAACAGCAGTAACGTAAACCGGCATAATATGCACTATTGGGCAACGGAAAATCCACGATGGCTGCGACAAGTGGAACATCAGCGACCTTGGAGGGTTAATGTATGGTGCGGCATTATGGGAGGAAGGATAATTGGCCCCCATTTAATCGATGGCTATCTAAATGGTGCAATGTATGCTGATTTCCTACGTAATGTTCTACCGGTGTTACTACAAGATGTATCACTGCATGACAGAATGGCGATGTACTTCCAACATGGTGGACGTCCGGCATATAGCTCGCGTGCGGTTGAAGCGGTATTGAATAGCATATTTCATGACAGGTGGATTGGTCGTCGAGGCACCATACCGTGGCCCGCACGTTCACCGGATCTGACGTCCCCGGATTTCTTTCTGTGGGGAAAGTTGAAGGATATTTGCGATCGTGATCCAGCGACAACGCCTGACAACATGCGTCATCGCGTTGTCAGTGCATCTGCGGACATAATTTTGAGCATTTATTGCATTAATGTGGTATTTACAGGTAATCATGCTCTAACAGCATGCGTTTTCAGAAATAATAAGTTCACAAAGGTACATGTAATAAATTGGAACAACCGAAATGAAATGTTCAAACTTTTTTTTTTTTTTTTTTTGTGGTGGTGGTGGTGGTGCTGAAGTCTGATCAACTTCGTTGATTTTTACTTCTGTAGGGAATGGAAGGGGTAAAAATTTTCTCTTTATTTATTTATTCTTCTTTCAGCTTTAGTTTGGGCACACAGAAGGGTCCTTTAACTCGCTGCTTTTGGTGTGTATTTGAAAACATGTGTGGAGAAGTGCTAAAGGACGATATGTCCGTAAATTATGGAGAAGTACGTAGCGATATCATTTACGGAGGCTCAAATACTATCGCCCTCGGTACTTTATATTTGTGGTTCTACCGTACCTACTGTGGTGAGTTGTAGTGTACTGTCACGTATCATGTCCAACTTCCGAAATAAGGTTCGTGCCTTCTCCTTGACCTTATCTGAGAGGTAAGGTTCGCTTAAGGCTCGATGAATGTCATGATTTCGGATCCACCATTGGGCTCCTGTGATCCATCGTAGGCATTTGCTTTGTACAACCTGTAACTTCTTGTAGTTAGTGGCACACGTAGTACCCCAAGAGGTCGATCCATACAAAATAGATGGTTCGACTGTGGCGTGGTACAACTGGAGTTTCGTGCGTTGGCTGAGGTACGAGCTCTTCAGAAATGGGAGGAGAGCTCCCAGCATTTTGAGGCCAGACGTCTTCTTCTCCATAATGTGATGACTATACAACAGTTTGGCGTCCAGATGCACTCCCAGGTATTTTACAGTTGTTGCCCAGGGGAGTGGCTGGTCTGATATCCGTAGGCGTTCATTGACGATGGGTCTCCGACGTGTGAAGACAATAACTTTGGTTTTCTCTGCGTTGACCGTTATTTTGTTGATGTGGGTCCAGTGGTCCACTGAATCTAGTTGGCGCTGCATCCGTGTGACGAGGTGGTCCATTCTGGTGCCTGCAGTCAGGAGCGCTGTGTCGTCGGCATAGAAACTGGCAGTAACATGTGGCACCGTCGGGAGGTCGTTAATATATAAATTAAACAGCAGTGGAGAGATGACCGATCCTTGTGGAAGTCCTTCAAGGACAGGCCGTGTTGATGAATTCTTGTCATCAATGCGAACATATAATCTGCGATCCTGAAGAAAATAGTCGAGAAGTTTTAAATAGCAGTCTGGTAGGGGAGTGGTATGCCGGAGCTTGACGATCAAGTTGCGTCGCCATACTTTATCGTAAGCCTTCTCTGTATCGAGAAAGACTCCAATAGTATGTCGTTTCTTGTTGAAATTGTCTTGGATAGATTCCGTGATGCGCAGTAGTTGTAACTCAGCCGATAGCTTCGCCTGGAAGCCGAACTGCTCCGGTCGGATGATGTTGTGTGCCACAAGGATGTCCAGCATGCGTTTCAGTAGGACACGTTCCAGTACCTTTCCCAGCGTCGGCAGTAAACTTATGGGTCTGTAGCTGTCAGGGTGTGAGAGATCCTTGCCCGGTTTTGGTATTGGCACTATTCTGGCAATCTTCCATGCCTCTGGGAAGTATCCAGTCCTGAGGCAGCAGTTCACTATCCGGGTGAGAAGCACAACAGGCTTTCTCGGGAGGTGTTTCAATTCCGTATTGCTGATTCTATCTGCTCCAGGTGAGATGTGTTTGCTATACTTGATAATCCTCCGAATTTCGTCCGGCGTTGTCAGCCGGGGCATAGCGTTAGTCGGGGCGTCCCGAATAGCTTCCCATTCCGCCGCTGTGTCCTCCTCTGCACGGCGGAGTGCATCATCTCCATCCTCCGTGTGGGGCGTAGTCATCTGTTGTTGGTATGTATCCGCATACAGCTCCGCCTGCGCAAGTGAGTCGTACAAGAGGCCACGGGGTCCTCGAATTGCCCTTTTGGGGGGCTGTTGCTGTCTGAGACTTTTAACTATTCGCCATTCATCTTTGGTGCGTAATAGAAAGTTGTCCATTTTGAGTTCCCACGTGTGTTGCTTCCAGTCCTGAACCTTCCGCCGGAGTTCTCGGGTTAGTCTGTGAGTCTCCCGTCTATCGTCTGGATGGCGGTAGCGGACCCATCGTTTCCGAAATCGATTGCGCCTTGCCTTAAGTTCCTGCAGTGGTGGTGGAAACT
Source organism: Schistocerca cancellata (assembly GCF_023864275.1). Taxonomy (NCBI): domain Eukaryota; kingdom Metazoa; phylum Arthropoda; class Insecta; order Orthoptera; family Acrididae; genus Schistocerca; species Schistocerca cancellata. The sequence goes on from NC_064637.1 coordinate 16,527,670, forward strand.
CGTCATAATTGACTGCCGGTTGCAGGTGCTCCGTGAGTGCTCGTTGTTTCGCATTGTTAATCTTCTTCGTGAGTACTGCGACTGCCACATCAATCGCTTCTCTGGTAGTAACAACCTGGGTTGGTCGCACGTTGTTGTTGAGGTACGCTTGGAACTGCTGCCAGTCGTAAGTTCTTGTCGTCGGCAGTGGGAGTTGCAAAGTAGCCCTCTCTATGAGTCCTAACACCGGTCTGTGGTCCGACGAAAGATCATCCAGCGTCCGCAGATGGAGATTCGGGTTGATGTTCTTGATTATGGCGATGTCTAGAACATCAGGGTCTTGTGTCTGGACGTAAGGTATCCTCGTCGGTTCCCGTGGTCCATGGACGGAAATATGTAAATTCTCAGCCAGTGCAAACAACATATGTCCTTTTGGGTTAGTCTTACGGGAATTCCAGGCAACATGTTTACTATTAAGATCCCCTCCAAGGAGGATCTTGTCGTAACCCTCTGTAACGGAGTAAAGATCTTCTGGGTGGAGAGGCTTCTTTGGGCTAAGGTAAGCCGCAATACAGGTAATGTTTCCGAGCGTCGTGTGGATTGTTACTGCCGTGGCCTCTAAAGTCTGGAGTGGGGGTAAACGTTCTTGGTGGTGACGAATACATTTTTTGATCAGAACTGCGGTCCCTCCACCCCGTTGGTCCCGTCTGTCCGTCCGGTAGATGTGCATGTTCCTCAAGCGGAGGTCGGTTGACTCGCGGAGATGTGTTTCGGAGACAAATGCTACGTCTATCTTGTGGCGATGTAAGAAGTCAGTGAATTCTATTTTCTTCAGTTTCCGGCCGTTGGCATTCCAAATGCAGAAGTTAAGATTCCTCGTGTGATGCCGTCTATCCATTTAGGGTGTTTGAAAAGCTGTCAGTACGCTTTCTACAAGCGAGAGGATAGGCGTCAGCTTCTGCTGGAGGGCGGTGAGTAGTTGAAGAATATCTGTTAACGCTGGTGTAAAGGTGGTCGACCAGGCAGATGGTGTCTCCGCTGGTGTTGGCGTCGGTGGATGGGCACATATTGCTTCGGAGTACGAGCGCTGTTGTCTTGTCTGTCGGAGAGTCACTCTGGGTGCCGGTTGTGGTCGAGAGGCGATTGTTTCCACAGGGAGAGGTGGCTCTTGTTGCTGGGTGGCCGGAATCGCTGCCATGGCCGAGTTCTTAGCAATTATAGGCCGTTGTGGGGTCGACTTCTTTGGTGTCCTTCTAGTATATTTCCGGAGGAGTTCTTGAAATTTTGGGCAGCCACGGAAGGTCGCTGGATGTTCTTGTTCACAATTGGCGCACTTTGGGGGCGCCGTCCTAGGATGGGTACAATTCGATGATTTATGGGACCCACCGCAGCGGACGCAGCGTGCTGGCATGCTGCAGTAGTTCGCTGTATGCTCGAAACGTTGGCAATGTCGGCACTGGACTGGTCCTTCTTTACTATTATAGGTTTCTATTATCACTCGTGTGTAGAGCAGGTATTTGACATCATATATCTTGTCACTGTCTTTTCCGGATGGGAGGGTGACTCGGTACACAGGTTGCGGTATCAATTGTTTCGTCTTCTCGTCGCGTTCCTTAAATTGGTAGACTTGTAGCACGTTGAAGCCTTTTTCCTTGAGGGCATAGTAAAGTTGTTCTTCGGTAACTTCCGCCGGAAGGCGTTTGACAACTACTTTCAGTTCCCTGTCGTCTGGTGCTTGATGCGTAAAATAGGAGAAGCTGTGGTTCGTGAAGTATTTTATTGCACGCCTTTGGTCTTCGAAGGACTCAAAGTGGTATTTGATGCGGTCCTTTTGGTATATAGCTCTAAGGGTGCCCTCTAGAAGTCCGTTGAGTGTTTCACTGAGGTGAACGTAATCCTTTGTGTAATAAATTGTGACTGGGGGCACTTTGCGAAGCACATTCTTGTCTCTGTCCACGGCTTCTGCGGCATTAGAAGTTTGTGCCTGCGACTTGTCGGTGGTTGATGGAGGCGCAGCTTGAGGTGTCAGTGGGGCGAATCGGTTCGTCGTGGGGATGGTCTCCGTTCGTCTCTTAGCTGGGTTGGCTAAGTCCTCGGCTAATGCGTTGCTTCTGCGCCGTTTGTTGTGTACGAGCGTAAAGTCCCCCTCTGCGTGTGGGGAGTCGTTGTCGTTTTCTGCTGGAAAGGCCGCTGCCATCTCCGCGTCGTCGACCGTTTGGTGGGAGTGCTGTGATTCGACATCTGAGTCCACAGATGGAGATGCCAGACAGGTGTCGTTATCCTGCTCTTGCGTTTTCCGTGAATAGCGGATAAGGCGTCGTATGTCCTTCAGCGTTTCTTTGTCCTCCTCCCGACATACTTCGAGTCTTCTGGCGTAGTCCTGGCGGTCGTCTTTATTGCTGCGTCCGTCGTGATGTGATGTATGGCCGACGTCCGAATACGGTTTCGTCGTGCGGTGTGTAGTCTTCTGCGGTCGAATAGCGCCTGTCGACCGTCGTTCTATCCTGTCATGAACCGGTGCCGTAGCCTGGGTCGTCAACCTGGGATCCGTCCTGTGTGGAGCGGCCGCTGGGGCGTCCGGCGCTCCAGGCCCAACCGACCGACCAGCGGCCGACCCCGGCGCGTCCGAGGCGGCTGCCCCGGCCGCGCGCGCATCGTCCTCGCTCGTCGGCATCGCGAACTCGAGTGTTCAAACGTACCTACGTTCTGTATTTTAATTGAAAAAACCTGCCTGTTACCAAGTGTTCGTCTAAAATTGTGAGCCATATGTTTCTGACTATTACAGCGCCATCTATCACAAAGCGAAAAAAGTGGTCCAACTAAAACATTCATATTTCTTTACGTACTACACGAATACGTAATAAAAAAGTGAGGGTTCCTATTTTAAAAAACGCAGTTGATATCCGCTTGAGCTATTGCAGCGCCATCTAGCGGGCCAACCATAGCGCCATCTCGTTTCACCTTCAAACTAGACAAGTTTCGTTCTTTGTAGTTTTTTTCGTTTGATGCTTATTTCGTGAGATATTTGGCCCGGTCACAATCAACGGATTGTCGTGTACAGACGGTTATCATTTTCGCCTACAGCCGTTTGCGCTTCTCAGTTGAAAGCTGTGAAAATCGCCGCTAGGTGTCAGGCATTTCGTTGAGTCGACTATAGAAGTGGCTTAGTGATAATGAATAAACCTATTAATACTTCATGAATGATTTTTACACATCTCATTGTTGATGACTTACAATGATGTATATGTGTAGGTACATTGAGCGGCGTATGCGGATACTCTCCACGAAATATCTTGCGAATAGAGTAAGTAGCAAAGAAGTAATAAATGTAAACATCAAGCAGAATAAATTTTCGCGCTTTTCGGTGTTTGTAACGTCATATTTTCTAAGTGTAGTACCATGATATAATTTTGTAGGTAGATTTGGCGGCGTATGTGGAGACTGTCTGCGGCGTTTCTCGCGAATGTAATCAGTAGCACAGAAGTAATGAATTTAAGCGTCATACACGTTGCAGCAGTTTTTCAAGCATCTCACTGTTTATGACGTCACCTGTCCTCAACTACGATAGGTATGTGGTTCTTACCCCGACATCGATTAGTGCATGAAAGTAAGGCTTATGTGTACAAAGTTTGGTTGAAATCGGTCCAGCAGTTTAGTTTACATGTACATCTACATCTACATCTACATCCATACTCCGCAAGCCACCTGACGGTGTGTGGCGGAGGGTAACTTGAGTACCTCTATCGGTTCTCCCTTCTATTCCAGTCTCGTATTGTTCGTGGAAAGAAGGATTGTCAGGTATGCTTCTGTGTGGGCTCTAATCTCTCTGATTTTATCCTCACGGTCTCTTCGCGAGATATGCGTAAGAGGGAGCAATATACTGCTCGACTCCTCGATGAAGGTATGTTCTCGAAACTTCAACAAAAGCCCGTACCGAGCTACTGAGCGTCTCTCCTGCAGAGTCTTCCACTGGAGTTTATCTATCATCTCCGTAACGCTTTCGCGATTACTAAATGATCATGTAAAGAAGCGCGCTGCTCTCCGTTGGATCTTCTCTATGTCTTGTATCAACCCTATCTGGTACGGATCCCACACTGCTGAGCAGTATTCGAGCAGTGGGCGAACAAGTGTACTGTAACCTACTTCCTTTGTTTTCGGATTGCATTTCCTTAGGATTCTTCCAATGAATCTCAGTCTGGCACCTGCTTTACCGAGAGTAGATTGGAAAACACACACACAAACAAACAAACAAACATCCATTTTAAATTAGCCCTTTAAAATACGGGTATAGGAGAAGGCAATAGCTTATCTCTAGTCCCCATCAAGTATATTAGAAAACTAGTAACAGTTTGGAATGAAAAGATTAAGAAAGTGTATCAAATATCATTAATCAAACTCGAAAGAGAGAAACAGGATACTGAAGAAATATACCTGACGTTTAAAGAAGATTTTGTTGTACCGGCTGCAAAATCTGGCAAATGTAGAAATACAAATCAAACACTTTGGAGCATAAAGTCGGTAGAGAGTAATGAAGAATCTCTGCAGAGAAATGTAAATTTATCTCAGAAATAAGAAATGTATCTGAATTTTACAAACACACGTTGGTCAAACAAAAAAAAAATTAGAAAATCGGGTCTACGACAGATAATTCAAAAAAATGAATAAGAAAAAACTTCCCTAAATAAAATAATTTAGAAAACAGATTTAACGAAAATTATTTACAATAAAAGTTCATTTCATCAAATAGAAAAGTTATTATTTTGCTGACTTCCCATGAAGTTTTTGCGGAGTGAGGTGAAGCCTGCGGTGTACAAGAGACCGATAGACACTTGAGAAGAGCTCGTTACCCGTTTGACTGAAGCCGCAGGCGCTGAGAGTGTTACACTATCATCAGCACGCAGATGTCAGCTGCGCGTTAATGTAAAAGGACAGCATTTCAACTTCATCAAAGTAATTGTGGTGTCACCGCAAGGCGCCACACTGGCTAGGCTGTAGGCGGTCCGTCACTAGACATCGGACCCGCGAGTCGCCACTGTCGACGCTGGCAGACCGAGCGCCGCCACTCGGCTGGTCTGACGAAACAAGCTGGCGCACTGCACAGTTCTGCAGCCGACTTTAAATAGGAATGGTTCCCTCGTTACAGCTTCAGAGATCTCATTTGCAGAGACGCTAGTTAGCATAGCCTTCAGCTAAGCCAGTAACTACGACGTAGCCAGGCGCGACATGCAGTTTATGCAATGACAATTGATCTGTATGTGTGAAGCAATCAGAATTGTAAAGAAGTATTCGCAATTCAGTGTATAACTGCACTTGTAAATGTTATTGTACAAAGTCAAGATCGACGTTCACCGTTGATGCTGAATTAAAGCTAAGTATTTAATTGTATACCCGTCTACTAACTTTCTAATCACCTAAGATGTTCCAGAGGCATCCCGTCAAGTATAGTCCACTGATTCTCACGTCAGCCTACGTGATCTACGCGTGCCGTTAGTGGCCACACTTCGTGATCAAACTAAGAGTCAAACTGCGTGGCTCAGCCGCGTCACCCTTTTTGCATGAGGCTAAAAATGGTTCAAATGGCTCTGAGCACTATGCGACTTAACTTCTGAGGTCATCAGTCCCCTAGAACTTAGAACTGCTTAAACCTAACTAACCTAAGGACATCACACACATCCATGCCCGTGGCAGGATTCGAACCTGCGACAGTAGCGGTTGCTCGGCTCCAGACTGCAGCGCCTAGAACCGCACGGCCACTCCGACCGACCAGCTTGCATGAGGCCCAAAGTTCCGCCTCATACACTGATCACACGGCTGTTTCAACACCGTCAACGACCACCGCTATCAGCCAAACCTCCGTGGATCCCTGTCGTGGTCCTGTCCAGGTGTGACATTTTCATCACATAAAAATGTCCTTTCATCTCTTCTAAACACTCTAAAAGTTTTGTATAGATATTATTTTTATTTTACGTGCCGCATACAAAGTGAAGAAATTATGGCAATGTTCACCCAGTACACCCAGACCACCGAGTAGGTACATGAATGTGGGGCTTCTGCTAATAAGGGAACCGTGCGTACTGCCTCTCAGCGATGTAATTCATGTTGAGAGGATGTACAGGGCGTGATTACGATTCAACGTACGTAAATAGTGAGATGCAACTCTCATCCGTTTTCCAGAAAATCGAGTTTGTAAATTTTACGTGTATTTATAGACACAGAAAAACCACAGAAAGCGGTAAACCTGCCTAACATCGTGTAGGGCCCCCGTCAGCACGCAACACGACGTGGCGTAGACTCGACTAATGTCTGCAGTAGTTCTGGAGGGAACTGACACCATGAATCCTGCAGGACTGTCCATAAATCTGTATAAGAGGGGGGTTGAAATTCTTCCGAACAGCACGTTGGAAGGCATCCCAGATATGCTCAATAATGTTCATATCTGGAAAGTTTGGAGGCCAGCCGAAGGGTTTTAACTCATAACTGTAATCCTTGAGCCAGTCTCTAGCAATTCTGGACGTGTGGGGTGTCGCATTGTCCTGCTGGAATCACCGAAGTCCGACGGGATGCACAGTGCACATGAATGGATGCAGGTGATCAGGCAGAATGCTTTCGCACGTGTCACCTGTCAGAGTCATACGTAGACGTATCAGGCATCCATATCACTCCAAACGCACATGCTCCACACCATTAAAGGGCCTCCACTAGCTTGAACAGTCCCCTGCTGACATGCAGCGTCCATGGATTAACCAGGTTGTCACCACACAATTACACGTACATCCAAAACCCCATATCGATTATGTTTCGTTCAATTGTTTGCACGCTGACATTTACTGATCGCCCAGCTTTGAAATCTGGAGCAATTTGCGGAAGGGTTGCACCTCTCTCACGTAGAACGATTCTCTTCAGTCGTCGTGCAGGATCGTTTTCCTGCCGCAGAGATGTCGGATATCTGATGTCTCACCGGATTCCTGATATCCACGGTACACTCGTGAAATGGTCGTACGGGGAAATCCGCACTTCATCGCTGCCTCGGACATGCTGTGCCCCATCGCTCATGCGCCGATTACAACACGACTTTCAAAATCTTGGTTACTTGCCACTGTAACAGCAGTAACTGATCTAACAACACCGCCAGACACCTGTTGTCCTATATAGACCCACCGCAGTGCCGTATTCTGCTTGTTTACGTATCCTTGTATTTGAATACGCATGCCTATACCAGTTTCTTTGTCGCTTCAGTGTATTTCGTATGGCAAGTAGTTCAAATGGTTCAAATGGCTCTGAGCACTATGGGATGATGATGATGATGATGATGGTTGGTTTGTGGGGCGCTCAACTGCGTGGTTATCAGCGCCCGTACAATTACCCAATCTTTGCTCAGTCCAATTTCGCCACTTTCCTGGATGATGATGAAATGATGAGGACAACACAAACACCCAGTCATCTCGAGGCAGGTGAAAATCCCTGACCCCGCCGGGAATCGAACCCGGGACCCCGTGCTCGGGAAGCGAGAACGCTACCGCGAGACCACGAGCGGCGGACAGCACTATGGGACTTAACATCTGAGACATCTAGAACTTAGAACTACTTAAACCTAACTAACCTAAGGATATCACACACATCCATGCCCGAGGCAGGATTCGAACCTGCGACGTAGCGGCCGCGCGGTTCCAGACTGTAGCGCCTAGAACCGCTCGGCCACCCCGGCCGGCAACTCGAGAAGTTCGCAGTGGGGCGTGCTACGCGATTAACTTCAGTTCACTGCCCGGCACCTCTTTTTTTTTTTTCCTTCCCACCTAATTGTTATGGCGGGGCAAAATGTCATTATTCACTGTTTCGTAATCTTTATCCTGAGAAAAGGAAAAAGAAAACATAACGAGATTGAAAACTTTCAACGAAACCAGTACACTTATTTTATTTATATTATTTTATCTTCATGTGTGGCAAGTATAATGTGTAATCTGTGTACTGTACGTATCAGTACCAGGGCCACTTCTACCACTAGGCCGGACTAGGTAGCCAACTAGGGCGGCATAATTTTAAGGGCCGGAAAGGTCAGGGGAAATTAATTTGAAATCAAATAATGAAAAAATTGAGCAAATGAGGAGAATAAAATGAAATAGGGAAACATTAAGACACCGAACTGTTTTCAAAAACATACGGAACAATCACTTCATAATCTTAACTTACAGTGGATGCTGAAAAAGGATGAGATTTATTCCTCATTCTGAAAATATGTCTGTGAAAACAGAAACGAAATAACATCACGTTGATCCAGATGACCTAGTCTGATGCTCTGGCATGTCTCCCATTAGTATAGCATAATTTCTAAATTCAACGAAAAATTCATTCGCACCAAGAAGTAGTTCCACACCTTTCTTAGAGCTTTTTCTTGCAGTTAAATAAAATAAATAATTAATGCCAAATTTGGTTGCACTGATGTATTCAGTTGAATTTTAGTTTAAAATATTCACCACATTCTTCCTATTGCAGTTGTTTTGGGAAATCTCATAAACTGAGGACAAAAAAAAGGAAACTGAGGATCTTTGTTGCCCTCCATCAGTTTTAAAGGAACTGAGGACAAAGCATGAAAACTGAGGAATTTTCCCAGAAAACGTGGACGTGTGGTCACCTTAGTTTAATGGACAAAAGTGTGGTAGGAGATCTGTATTGTTGTTAAGTACATATAGAGAACATTCATCTACACAAATGTACTGTATAACGAAGCGAAAGCAAACTGCCGAAAGAACACTGCTAGAAACTCGGAAACTTATTTTTACATGTCGCATGCAACTTTCTCATGCCCAATTTGTTAAAAAGAATCTCCATCAGTGGATCTCGAACTAGGGTCCTTCAGTACGACGGTCTGACACCCTAACGTGTCACCTACCACTCTTTTCTTTTTCAGCTTCTCAATTTCGTTTTCCTTTATTTGTCAGACAGAGACAATGGCACGTATCGTGGCCAGAATATAACTAATTACAGTATTAATATTCAATCATTCATGTATTAATCATTTTGTCTCTGTGAATAATCATAGTCGTAAAGACTCCGTGTTCCTCCTTGCACCGACCGTCTCCCAGGTGAAGATTCAATAGAGTAAGCAGAATCAGGTTACCCTCCATTCAGAGGCTGTTCCACGCAGAGACTGTTATTTTGATTTGTAAATAATAGATTTCAGCTATCAGTCACCCTTTGGAATTTTTATTGGCAAATCTAGATTTCGGCTAGCAACTAGCCATTCTCAATGCACTATCCTTTTTTGGTCAATGCGTGTAATGCCTGTTGGTATGGCTTTGTACACAGTTCATGGAATACTGGTCTGAACTGTGTACAAAGCCAGACCAGGATTCCATGAACTGCATACAAAGCCAGACCAACAGGCATTACATGCATTGACCAAAAAAGGATAGTGCATTGAGAATGGCTAGTTGCTAGCCGAAATCTAGATTTCTACATATACATCTACATCCACACTCCGCAAACCACTTGAGGGTGTGTGGCGGAGGGTACCTTGAGTACCTCTATCGGTTCTCCCTCCTATTCCAGTCTCGTATTGTTCGTGGAAAGAAGGATTGTCGGTATGCCTCTGTGTGGGCTCTAATCTCTCTGATTTTATCCTCATGGTCTCTTCGCGAGATATACGTAGGAGGGAGCAATATACTGCTTGACTCCTCGGTGAAGGTATGTTCTCGAAACTTCAATAAAAGCCCGTACCGAGCTACTGAGCGTCTCTCCTGCAGAGTCTTCCACTGCAGTTTATCTGTCATCTCCGTAACGCTTTCGCGATTACTAAATGATCGTGTAACGAAGCGCGCTGCTCTCCGTTGGATCTTCTCTATCTCTTCTATCAATTAAATTAATAAAAATTCCAAATGACGAGTGATAGCCGGAATCTATTATTCCTGTGACGCGCAAAGAACAATAATCTACTAGTGATGTTCACATTCATCGATGCGATTTTCCTATAATCCGTTGTTCTCGTTTTGCTTTTAATTATCGTTTACTGATCTTCTACTGGACGACAGCACACAGCACGAACAAAATCGGTGCTTTGGTTGATACTCTGTAGTCGCACAATGTTTGGTACCGATGTGAGTGTCTGGTATCTGGAAGTTTGGGTGCAACCATCTCGCCCAATCACAGCACAGTGTGTTGTGTGGTTTTTCATGTACCGCCGTTTCCCTGTAAAGTCCAGGAAGGTTTGGTGAGCGTACATGCAATTTTGTGTTCACTGGTACGGACTCGAATAACATACGGCAATGCTGGTTGCGATAACTGCTGTAAGGTGCCAGGACAAGGGCAGTTACACGTTAGCTTACCAACATTGGTATTAATAATAAAGGGACTGGTAAGGGCATCAGGTCGTGACTCTACTGAATTATGATAAATATGAGGCACTCTCGAGCAGTATTCCCTGCATGTCTGCATGATTGAGCCACTGACTTACAGCGTTGGTGAAAAGCGTCCGAAGTTGAGAATTGTGGAATTTGAGTCTGCAGATGGCCGAAGCTCGCCGGGCCGCCGTGGGCGTCAGGTAGCGGTCACTGGAATCGCGGGACAGTGCGGCGCTTTTGGGGGAAGCCCGGCATCCGCAGCCACCTGTGCTGGGCAACACGTGGCCAAGACGGGAACTTCGTTTGCCTAGGGGCGTTATGACCTACTCGATCATTGCGTAGATCTCAGTGGAGGGATTTCGGCGCTGACAGAGCGTTCGACATTGGCCGAAACTGAGTATTCTTCAGCCGCGTTTTCGTACGCGTGGTAGACGATAGAATTGTGGAGGGAGTTCGCCTTCAGCCATCGAGCGGTACGGACTTGGCGTCTTGGCTATCGTCTTCGAAGGCAGCACTGCACCAACGCGTGTTCCGTGCAGAGTTCTGCGGTTAGAGCTCTTTGTGTGCTCAGAAGCGAGATTTTCACAAACGGCTAACCACTTACAACAACTTACCTAATATTCACGATCTAGAAGTTATCCTTGCGAGGTGCCGAGTATTTATCAACGCAGCTGCCGGTAATGGAGGCGCGTAATTGCAAATTGTTAATGTGCCATTCTCAGGAGTGTGTGGGTGGACAGAGAGATTCACATTTTTTTTTTTTTTTTGTAAATTTTGTCAGTTGTAGGGAATATCAAATTAAAATGCCAATATTACAATCGAATTATCGACCTCATTGTCCCAGTAAGCTTTACAGGTACTCTAGTCACTGCACAGCTTGCCCAGACGGGAAGGAAAGAAGGTTTGCAGTCTTCTGTGTCAGCGACGGGCTGATAAGCTAACTCCGGTTTCGCAAGCCTAGTGGAAGTCCTGAATGGCAGTGAATGAGATTCTCTCGCACGTCAGGCTCAGAAACTCGTCAACAAGGAAGAAAGTAGTCGTTCAGTTTACGGCCCGCCTCCCCACGTGTAGGCAGCAGTTTTCATTGAGGAGAAGATGCAGGCCAGCCGGGAAGTAGGCAGACCGGCTGAGATGATAGGCGGAGATGAGGAACGGCCCGACGCTGGAGCCGCCCAGTCTGGTCTGGTCTGGTCTGGTCTGGTGTGATGTGGCCGGCGTGTGTCTAGACTCTCTAGCAGACACTGGGCCGCGGCTGGCTTTCTAGCGGCCGCTTTCCCACGGGCCAGTGACCGCCAGATGGCGTCCGACGGACCAGCTGCGTGGCAGGGTCACGTGGCGGGGCTGCGCCGGGTAGAAGTCCAGCTCACGTACTACTGCTGGACTTGTGCCGTAGGAAAGTAAATATTACTTTTTCTTAAATATTCCTTTTTTAAAATCTTTCTACCTGCGTAATTCGGATCGTCAAGTACAATATAGACTGAAGCGCCAGAGAAACTGGTTCAGGCATGCGCACTCAACACAGAGATATGTAAACAGCCATAATACGGCGCTGCGGTCGGCAACGCCTATACAGGGTGGTCCATTGATCGTGACCGCACCAAATATCTCACGAAATAAGCTTCAAACGAAAAAACTACAAAGAACGATACTTGTCTAGCTTGAAGGGGGAAACCAGATGGCGCTATGGTTGGCCCGCTAGATGGCGCTGCCATAGGTCAAACAGATATCAACTGCGTTTTTTTTAAAACAGGAACCCCCATTTTTATTACATATTCGTGTAGTACGTAAGGAAATATGAATATTTTAGTTGGACCACTTTGTTCGCTTTGTGATAGATGGCGCTGTAATAGTCACAACCTATGGCTCACAATAGTTGGTAACAGGTAGGTTTTTTAAACTAAAATACAGAACGTAGGTACGTTTGAACATTTTATTTCGGTTGTTCCAATATGATACATGTACCTTTGTGAGCTTATAATTTCTGAGAACGCATGCTGTTACAGCGTGATTACCTATAAATAACACATCAATGCAATAATTGCTCAAAATGATGTCCGTCAACCTCATTGCACTTGGCAATACGTGTAACGACATTCCTCTCGACAGCGAGTAGTTCGCCTTCCGTAATGTTCACACATGCACTGACAAAGCGCTGACGCATGTTGTCAGGCGTTGTCGCTGGATCACGATAGCAAATATCCTTCAACTTTCCCCACAGAAAGAAATCCGGGGACGTCAGAACCGGTGGACGTGCGGGCCATGGTATGGTGCTTCAACGACCAACTCACCTGTCATGAAATATGCTATTCAATACAGCTTCAACCCCACGCGAGCTATGTGCCGGACTTCCACCACGTTGGAAGTACATCGCCATTCTGTGATGCAGTGAAACATCGGTAGAACACTACATAGGAAATCAACATACATTGCACCATTTAGACAGCCATCGATAAAATGGGTGCCAATTATCCTTCCTCCCATAATGCCGCACCATATACATTAACCCGCCAAGGTCGCTGATGTTCCACTTGTCGCAGCCATCGTGGATTTTCCGTTGCCCAATGGTGCATATTATGCCGGTTTACGTTACCGCTATTGGTGAATGACGCTTCGTCGCTAAATAGAACCCGTGCAAAAAATCTGTCATCGCCCCGTAATTTCTCTTGTGCCCAGTGGCAGAACTGTACACGACGTTCAAAGTCGTCGCCATGCAATTCCTGGTGCATATTAATATGGAACGGATACAATCGATGTTGATGTAGCATTCTCAACACAGGCGTTTTTGAGATTCCCGATTCTCTCGCAATTTGCCTGCTACTGATGTGCGGATTAGCCGCGACAGGAGCTAAAACACCTCCTTGGGCATCATCATTTGTCGCAGGTCGTGCTTGACGATTTACATGTGGACGAACACTTCCTGTTTCCTTAAATAACGTAACTATCCCGCGAACGGTCCGGGCAGTTGGATGATGTCGTCCAGGATACCGAGCAGCATACATAGCACACGCCCGTTGGGCATTTTGATCACAATAGCCATACATCAACACGATATCGACCTTTTCCGCAGTTGGTAAGGGATCCATTTTAACACGGGTAATGTGTCACGAAGGAAATACCGTCCGCACTGGCGGAATGTCACGTGATGCCACGTACTTTCACATTTGTGACTATTGCAGTGCCATCTATCGTAAAGCGAAAAAAGTGGCCCAACTGAAACATTGAGATTTCTTTACGTACTACACGAATATGTAATAAAAATGGGGGTTCCTAATTTAAACAAAAAAATCGCAGATGATATCTGTTTGACCTATGGCAGCGCCATCTAGCGGGCCAACCAATGCGCCACAAGCTACACAAGTTTCGTTTTTTGTAGTTTTGTCTTTTGATGCTTGTTTCGTCAGATATTTGGCCCGGCCACTAACAATGGACCGCCCTGTATAAGACAGCAAATTGTTAGATCAGTTACTGCTGCTACTATGGCTGGTGATCAAGACCTACTTGAGTTTGAACGTGGTGTTATTGTCGGCGCACGAGCGATGCGACACACCATCTCCGAGGTAGCGATGAAGTGGGGATTTTCCCGTACGGTCATTTCACGAGTGTACCGTGAATATCAGGAATCCGGTAAAACATCAAATCTCCGACAGCGCTGTGGCCAGAAAAAAGATCCTGCAAGAACGGGGCCGACGACGACCGAAGGGAATCGTTCAGCGTAACAGAAGTGCACCACATCCGCAAATTGCTGCAGATTTCAATGCTGGGCCATCAGCAAGTGCCAGTGTGAGAACCATTCAACGAATCGAAGGCCCACTCGTGTACCCTCGATGCCTGCAAGACACACAGCTTTCGCCTCGCCTGGGTCCGTCAACACCGACGTTGGACTGTTCATGACTGGAAACACGTTGCTTGATCGGACGAGTCTCGTTTCAAATTGTATCGAACGGCTATCGAGACTTCGACACTGCGTGTCAGCAGGGGACTGTTCAAGCCGATGGAGGCTTCGCAATAGTGTGGGGTGTGTGCAGTTGGAGTGATACGGGACCCCTGATACGCCTAGATACGACTCTGACAAGTGACGTTCTGTCTGACCAGTACAGCCATTCATGGAACTTGTGTATTCTGACGGACCTGCGAAATTCCAGGAAAACAATGCGGGACCCCAGGCGCCCATAATTGCCACACACTGGCTCCAGAAACACTCTTCTGACTATAAACACTTCCGCTGGGCACCAAACTCGCCAGACAGGAACATTATTGAGCATATCTGGGATGCCTTGCAACATGCTGTTCAGAAGAGATCTCCACCCCCTCGTGCTCTTACGGATTTATGGACAAACCTGCAGGATTCATAGTGTCAGTTCCCTCCAGCACTGCTTCAGACATCAGTCGAGTCCATGCCACGTCGTGTTGAGGCACTTACGCGTGCTCGTGGCGGCCCTACACGATATTAGGCAAGTGTACCAGTTTCCTTGGGTCTTCAGTGTAAGTCGCATTACATAGGCTCTTGATTCAGTCTATCTTGGGTATTTACTGCTATCCAGAAAATAACATGCCTAATGAAATAAAAAAAATTAACAATATGGAAAACCAATATTTTATCATATAAATTTTTAACACTTAGGCTATTTTCCTACGTAATCGCCAGTCAAGTTGAGGCACTTATTATACCGCGGCACAAGTTTTTCGATACCGTCTCTGTAGAAATCTGCCGCCTGCGATTGCAAACGCTGCTTTATACCGGTATGCAGTTCGGCTGAGTCGAGGGGCATGAAAGGGAAGCGGTGGTTGGGAAGGGAGTGAGACAGGATTGTAGCCTATCCCCAATGTTATTCAATCTGTATATTGAGCAAGTAGTAAATGAAACAAAAGAAAAATTCGGAGTAGGTATTAAAATCCATGGAGAAGAAATAAAAACTTTCACGTTCGCCGATGACATTGTAATTCTGTCAGAGACAGCAAAGGACTTGCAAGAGGAGTTCAACGGAATGGACAGTGTCTTGAAAGGAGGATATAAGATGAACATCAACAAAAGCAAAACGAGGATAATGGAATGTAGTCGAATTAAGCCGGGTGATGCTGAGGGAACTAGATTAGGAAATGAGACGCTTAAAGCAGTAAATGAGTTTTGCTATTTGGGGAGCAAAATAACTGATGATGGTCGAAGTAGAGAGGATATAAAATGTAGACTGCCAATAGCAAGGAAAGCGTTTCTGAAGAAGAGGAATTTGTTAACATCGAGTATAGATGTAAGTGTCAGGAAGTCGTTTCTGAAAGCATTTGCATGGAGTGTAGGCCATGTATGGAAGTGAAACATGGATGATAAATAGTTTGGACAAGAAGAGAATAGAAGCTTTTGAAATATGGTGCTACAGAAGAATGCTGAAGATTAGATGGGTAACCGACATAACTAATGAGGAAGTACTGAATAGGATTGGGGAGAAAAGAAGTTTGTGGCACAAGTTGACTAGAAGAAGGGATCGGCTGGTAGGACATGTTCTGAGGCATTAAGGGATCACAAATTTAGCATTGGAGGGCAGCATGGAGGGTAAAAATCGTATACGCAGACCAAAAGATGAATACATTAAGCAGATTCAGAAGGATGTAGGTTGCAGTAAGTACTCGGAGATGAAGAAGCTTGCACAGGATAGAGTAGCATGGAGAGCTGCATCAAACCAGTCTCAGGACTGAAGACCACACCAACAACATCAAAGCGTTGTGTAGTCAGTCATGACTCCATTGCCGGGAAGAGGTGGCAAATCCGGGCTGTTTGGTGGATGATTGAACACATTCCATCGAGAACCGCGTAGGAGCTCTCGTGTACCACTGGCCGTGATGTGGACGTGCGTTATTGTGATAAAAAGTAGACAAGCTTTCCGCTAAGTTTTCCGCAACGCCTCTTTTACATCGCCCGCCTTATCTTTCTCAGTTTCTGACGATGCCTCTCTGAGTTAACTACTGTGTCACGTTCAAGAAGTCAGCGAGAAGCCCCGATCTTTCTTGCTGACAGAGTTTCCAAACACTTCCTCGGTTTCTTGAGAGAGTTTGTGTGTCCTCATTCCATAGACTGCCTTTTTTGTTTCACATCTGACATGGTTTACCCGACTGTCCTTCCCAGTTACGATACGGTCGATAAGTTTGTTACCAATTTACTCCTAATCTTCGAGGAAAGTCAGTGCTGCAGTCTGTCTGTCGTGGTTTTCGGGAACCCACCTAGCACAAAATTTGTGGTAGCCAAGCTTCTCCGCCACAGTTTCATCCACAAAAGTCTGCCAGACCTGAGGAAAATGATGCGAAAGATCCGTAATCGTGAAACGACGGTTTTCACGGATTTTGTCGTTGATGTTCGTCACCAGTGCTTAACTCACAAGGCTGGGCCCACGTCTGCGGTCTTCATCGTGAACATCGGTACGGCTGTTTAATCACTGCACCGTTGCGGCGTTCAGCTTTAACTCATTATCCTTTCTGCGTACACGACACAAAAGTCGTGATAAATTTCAATTGGCTTGCAGTTTTTCTGCCACAAAAACCTAACGAGGAACGCACCTCACAAGCGGCGGTATTTTCTATTGCAGCGTACATTTTAACACGTCACAGAAAGCAAAGTGGGAGACACAAGAATGACACACTGTCACCGCCGGATACGCGCTGACAAGGGAAACTGCCACCGCACTCCCCTCAGATTTAGTGATAAGAGGGCACAGTGAATAGCCCATCAAAAACGGAACACAGACCAAGCACGGAAACAGGAAGAAGGTGTAATGGACTGCGAACAAAAAGCAAAATACACTACTGTCCATTAAAATTGCTACACCAAGAAGAAATGCAGATGATAAACGGGTATTCATTGGATAAATACGTGGTTTGTCCGGAAAATACGTATGAAAGTTGAATAATGTCTTTATGTTACAAGTTGCAGTCACCGCCAGGTGGGACTACTGCTGTAATTAATCCCATCAACGCTCAGTTCGAGTCAGAGCACTCTGCGTGAAGGTGGGAGTGTGCGGCGGCTCGTTGACAGTCACCCTTTTCCACCTGCCGTCGGCACGGAGCTCTCTCTGATTGAGGAACAGTGCGTCAACATCAGGTTTCTTGCAAAGCTAGGCAAGAATGGCCGTGAGATTTTTGAGTGTTTGAAACAGGTTTACGGAGACAATTCTCTGAAGGAACCAACCGTAAACAAGTGGTTAAAAAGGTTCCGGGATGGCCGAGAAGAAGTGAACGATGACCCTCGCCCAGAACGCCCGTCGACATCGAGTTCCGATGCAAATGTTGAACGAATTCGGGCTTGTGTTGTCAAAGGCCGTAGATTGACAGTCAGAATGATTGCTGACGAGCTGTCAATCCCCAAAACAATCGTTCACGAAATCCTGACACAAAAAATTGAAATGAAGAAATTGTGTGCGAAAATCGTACCGAAGTTCTTGACGCCAGAACAGAAGCAAAGAGGGTTGAGTGCTGTGAGGATTGGTTAGAAGCAGAGGAACGAGGGGACTTTCTCAACCGAGTCATCACTGGAGACGAGTCCTGGTTTTACGAATTCGATGTTGAGCTCAAATCTCAAAGCAAGGAATGGAAACTAGCAGGAGAACCGAGAAGAAAAAAGTCGCGAAAATCAAGGTCCAATGTGAAGATAATGTTGATTGTTTTCTTTGATTCTAGGGGCGTTGTTCACAAGGAATTTGTCCCTCCCGGCCAGAGAGCGAACGGAAATTTTTACGTTGAAGTTCTGACACGTCTCAGAGCTCGTGTGGCCCGAGTTCGACCGGAGTTGGCAAAAGGGGGCAGGTGGATCCTTCATCACGACAATGCGCCCGCTCACACGTCGCTCGTTGTGCGCGAGTTTTTGGCCCGAAGCTGAATCACCGTGACAGACCACCCGCCTTATTCATCTGATTTAGCACCGTGTGACTTTTTCACGTTCCCGAAATGCAAAATGGTTCTTCGGGGGCGGCACTTGGGAGATGTGGAAGCCATCAAGGCGGAAACGACACGGCAACTGAACAACATCACAACTGAAGACTTTCAGCAGTGTTATCAACAGTGGAAACGGCGTTGGCAGACGTGTATCGCGTCTCAGGGTGAGTACTGTGAAGGAGACCATATTGTAATACCTGAATAATTTTAATATAAAGTTATTATTCACCTTTTATACGTATTTTCCGGACAAACCTCGTATATTATACTAGAACTGGCATGTGATTACATTTTCACGCAGTTTGGGTGCGTAGATCCTAAGAAATCAGTACCCAGAACAACCAACTCTGGCCGTAATAACAGCTTTGATACGCCTGGGCATTGAGCCAAACAGAGCTTGGATGGCGGGTACAGGTACAGCCGCCAGGGCAGCAATCGAACATTTTCTGTATCCAGAAAGGCCCGTACAGGACCTGTAACATGCGGTCGTGCATCATCGTGCTGAAATGTAGGGTTTCGCAGGGATCGAATGAAGGGTAGAGCCACGGGTCGTAACACATCTGCAATGTAACGTCCACTGTTCAAAGTGCCGTCAATGCGAACAAGAGGTGACCGAGACGTGTAACCAATGGCACCCCATACCATCAAATCGGGTAACACGCCGGTATGGCGATGACGAATACACGCGTCCAATGTGCGTTCACCGCGATGTCGCCAAACACGGATGCGACCATCATAATGCTGTAAACAGAACCTCGATTCATCCGAAAAAATGACGTTTTGCCATTCGTGCACCCAGGTTCGTCGTAGAGTACACCATCGCAGGCGCTCCTGTCTGTGATGCAGCGACAAGGGTAACCGCAGCCACCGTCTGCGAGCTGATAGTCCATGCTGCTGCAAACGTCGTCGAACTGTTCGTGCAGATGGTTGTTGTCTTGCAAACGTCCCAATCTGTTGACTCAGGGATCAAGACGTGAGTGCACGATCCGTTACAGCCATGCGGATAAGTTTCCTGTCATCTCGACAGCTAGTGATATGAGGCCGTTGGCATCCAGCACGGCGTTCCGTATTACCCTCTTGAACCCACCGATTCCATATTCTGCTAACAATCATTGGCTCTCGACCAAGGCCAGCAGCAACGTCGCGATACGATAAACCGCAATCGCGATAGGCTACAATCCGACCTTTATCAAAGTCGGAAACGTGATGGTACGCATTTCTCCTCCTTACACGAGGAATCACAACAACGTTTCACCAGGCAAAGCCGGTCAACTGCTGTTTGTGTATGAGAAATCGGTTGGAAACTTTCCTCATGCCACCGGCGCCAACCTTGTGTGAATGCTCTGAAAAGCTAATCATTTGCATATCACAGAAACCTTCCTGTCGGTTAAATTTCGCGTTTGTAGCACGTCACCTTCGTGGTGTAGCAATTTGAATGGCCAGTAGTGTAGAAACAGTGAACGGTCCAAGAACAAGAAGTGCAACATACACCATACAGTGTGTTAGAAAAAGGTACGGCAAAACTTTCAGGAAACATTCCACACACACAAAGAAAGAAAGTATGTTATGTGTACATGTGTCCGGAAACGCTTACTTTCCATGATAGAGCTTATTTTATTACTTCTCTTCAAATCACATTAATCATGGAATGGAAACACACAGCAACAGAACGTACCAGCGTGACTTCAAACACTTTGTTACAGGAAATGTTCAAAATGTCCTCCGTTAGCGAGGATACATGCATCCACCCTCCGTCGCACGGAATCCCTGATGTGCTGATGCAGCCCTGGAGAATGGCGTATTGTATCACAGCCGTCCAATACGAGCACGAAGAGTCTCTACATTGGGTACCGGGGTTGCGTAGACAAGAGCTTTCAAATGCCCCCATAAATGAAAGCCAAGAGGGTTGAGATCAGGAGAGCGTGGACGCCATAGAATTGGTCCACCTGTACCAATCCATCGGTCACCGAATCTGTTGTTGAGAAGCGTACGAACACTTAGACTGAAATGTGCAGGAGCTCCATCGTGCACGTAGTTGTAAAGGCACATGTTCCAGCAGCACAGGTAGAGTATCCCGTATGAAATCATGATAACGTGCTCCATTGAGCGTAGGTGGAAGAACATGGGGCCCAATCGAGACATCACCAACAATGCCTGCCCAAACGTTCACAGAAAATCTGTGTTGGTGACGTGATTGCACAATTGCGTGCGTATTCTCGTCAGCCCACACATGTCGATTGTGAAAATTTACAATTTGATCACGTTGGAATGAAGCCTCATCCGTAAAGAGAACATTTGCACTGAAATGAGGATTGACACATTGTTGGATGAGCCATTCGCAGAAGTGTACCTGTGGAGGCCAATCAGCTGCTGATAGTGCCTGCACACGCTGTACATGGTACGGAAACAACTGGTTCTCCCGTAGCACTCTCCATACAGTGACGTGGTCGACGTTACCTTGTACAGCAGCAAGTTCTCTGACGCTGACGTTAGGGTTATCGTCAACTGCACGAAGAATTGCCTCGTCCATTGCAGGTGTCCTCGTCGTTCTAGGTCTTCCCCAGTCGCGAGTCATAGGCTGGAATGTTCCGTGCTCCCTAAGACGCCGATCAATTGCTTCGAACGTCTTCCTGTCGGGACACCTTCGTTTTGGAAATCTGTCTCGATACAAACGTACCGCGACACGGCTATTTCCGCGTGCTAATCCATACATCAAATGGGCATCTGCCAACTCCGCATTTGTAAACATTGCACTGACTGCAAAACCACGTTCGTGATAAAGACTAACCTGTTGATGCTACGTACTGATGTGCTTGATGCTAGTACTGTAGAGCAATGAGTCGCATGTCAACACAAGCACCGAAGTCATCATTACCTTCCTTCAATTGGGCCAACTGGCGGTGAATCGAGGAAGTACAGTACATACTGACCAAACTAAACTGAGCTGTAACATGGAAAGTAAGCGTTTCCGGACTCATGTTCACATAACATCTTTTCTTTATTTGTGTGTGAGGAATGTTTCCTGAAAGTCTGGCCGTACCTTTTTGTAACACCCTGTAGAGCAGACGCGGTTAAGGGCTCACAGTGTTAGACTGCCTGGCGGACAAGCGGTGTTCAAACTTTCCTCGTGTCAATATATTCGCTGTTCGCTTTATTCAAGTTTGTGTGTGTGTGTCGTGGTTTGCAACGGCGAGATGTAAGGTGTAATGACAGTTTTTATTTTTGTTATTTTCCTTTTAATGACAGTTGCTTCTGCACAACTACTCTATTAGTAGCGGAAAGGATGTTCGAATGGGAACCGCAAACGCTTGATGACAAGGCGACAAGTCAGCCGAATGCTCCAGCGCAAAACACGTCTGGTGTGTCGTACACGGCATTACTGGCAGTACCTGTGTCACGTGGTAGGATTCTCTCACCGACGCGCCTAATTTGTACGACTGGTGAGTGAGTAAGATATGCCTCCTTGCCCGATATAGGTTTCCGTATGAATGTGACTGTTATGACTGGCAAGAAAATGACGAAAGCATAATAGTTTGTCATAGAAGCTGCAACAAATGAACGCAAAAGTTTCACATGCATACAGTATCTCTGTGCTCTGTCGAAACGTATGTTATTGACGTTTCTGAAGTTGCGTTCCGCTTTGAATGTTTTGATTCCTGAATTCCTGTGTTGTAACATTGTTCAGAAACGTTAATTTGTTGTTTTCATTTCTGTGAGACGTCTACGTGGTATCTCGCCTGCTCTCACTATTCACCACATTTACTTCCGACGGTAACGTATACTTAGCACATGACTCATATTCTGTAACCGATACAGTGTATGACAACTGCCAAGACTGCAGAAAAAGAACAAACATTCAATGACCGGACGGACAGTTCATAATGTTGTTAAACAAATTATGGCACTTGTGGGTATTGAACACGGTTCTCCCGCTTGGCACTTTTCTTTTTTATAACTGCATCAAACAGCCGCTACCGTCACACATTCTTTTAACACGGCGATTTAAGCGTTTTTCTTTTCCTTTTTTTTAAATTGAACGAGAAAAAAATGCATCGTGCGAGACTTAAACCAGTGAACAGCGAACAGTAGTTAGTTATCAACCTACTACACTACCGATACCGGCATTTTTTCCCTCCGAATCACTTATTTACGGCAGTCAATTAAAAAGAAAACAAAAGAAGTCATTTCGACAAAAACAAAAGGGTTAAATCAGAAAAACGTATATGAAGGAATATGGCGTTATTGTAACGTGCCTACACGTTTTTTCCTCTGTCACTTCTACGTCGTAAATCGAAACAAGAGTGTCCACAAGAAAGGGGGGGATTTCAACTCATCCAACTTCTTGTCGATGAAAAACAAGATACAGCATATTAGAAAAAGCGATAACGTGGCATCCTGAGCAAGGTCCAATGGGCTGTGGTCATATATTGGCAATAGGCTCTCGGATCTCCGTCATATCCACTCGCCATCACGTAGTGGACATAAAATCCAGCATGCATTGCTCTTCGATCGGGGATAGAAGGTTGAATCGGGGCGCACGAGAATCTCCCCCGAGATAGCGCACGGAGGCTTTCCGGCAGTCGTTCTTCCCGCGAACCATACGCGACTGGAACAGGAAAGGGAGGTAATGACAGTGGCACGTAAAGTGCTCTCCGCCACACACCGTTGCGGAGTACGAATGTAGATGTTGATGTACATGTAGATGTAGATAGCCCCCTCCAACTTGCTAATGAGAAAAGCCAGTTGTCGGCAAAGCCATCTCCAATGGCCATGACCGCAGGACATCAACCTATGCTACAATGTATGAGTTTCATAGCAACGATTGCAACGATCCGTCACACTGAGGCCAATACGAAAAAGTCGCAAGTTGGTAGGTACAATATCATGAACAACTTGGTACCGCGAAGACGCCAGTTCCATCGGGATAATCGGGAGGCTAACGTTACACCAATCTTCCAGTTTGTTCCTGGCGACAGGGCTTCCACATAGGGAAGACTATGAGGAATTGGCCAGCGGCATAACAACAGTTTTAGAGAGAGATTCGCTTGGGAAATGATATTTACTTCTAAATAACTCACTTCACAACTTCCTTTACTTGCCGTAGTTTATAACTAATCCTACCAATATCTACTGGAAGTGTTAAACTCGCCGGTCGGATACAGCATGAAGACGAGCTGTAGGCGACTCGGGGGCACGTAGACACGTTAAAACGATGCGACGGATGAACAAGGCAGACGTCTTAACCAGAATGTCAGGGAGGCCCAAACCTCACAGCAGATGGGGGCGCGCCCATAACGCACGCGAAACACAGAGTTGCGCCGGGTAAACCTGCCAGTTAAACTATGCAACTTCCGGTACATCATCGCAGGAAGTGCAAAGATTTGTGCAATAAAATAAGCCTTACTTAACACATACGTTTCCATGGACCGGACTTTATCAAGAAGTGAGAGAGTTCGACGATTGCTCCCTGAATCTTCTCCGTGACAAACTTCCAGTTTATCGTAGCCATCTTTAGCGGACAACCGTCAATTATAACACCTAACGATCAATATCGGGGGACCTTCAAAGCCCATGGAATTTCAACAGCGTCAAATCCTCGCAAACTGAGTAAGCGACATTTCTGGTCATTAACCCGCGCTCCTGTAAGACGGCAAAAGGCATCCAAAACTTCCTTCAGCAGTGGTATATCATCAGGGGTACGGAGAAGAACCATAACGTCATCAGCATATGCACGAACGGTAAACCTTTCTCCCAACAGCGACCAACTACCCAAACGAGTAGCTGTAGATCGCAATAAGGTTTCCAGAAACAACGTAGAGCGACATAGATAGACTCCCTTGGAGGACGCCCTGACACACCGCGATGGGGTGTAAGACGGCCATTTACGCCAATGGACGCCCGAATACCAGTGATTACAGAGCTAAACAACCGACGTGCAGGATCGTTAAAACCAACAGTTGTCAATACTAGCATAAGGAGCCCATGATTGAAGCGGTCGAACGCTTCGTGAAAATCAATGAAAAGCAAAGCGCTTGGCACGGGAATGGTGCAAGCAATCGAAATTAGATCACGACATTAAGCAACGGGATTCAGGAGAGTACGACCCGGAAGACAACTTTGATGGTTCTCGATGCTGGTACCCAACAACACCGACAATCGGCTATTTACCGCTCTCGCCACTATTGTATGAACATAGTTGAAGATGGTTATCGGGCGGACCTGATCCACAGGGAAACTTCCCGGCTTCTTGGGGATCCGGACAACTTTAGAAATTTTAAAGCTGAGCGGGATAAGGCCTCCGTGGAATACTTCATTCACCATAGAAGTTATCACGGGCCAAAATCGAATATAAAATTCTTTGGGAAAGCCGTCGAAGCCTGGCGATTAGTGGGAGGTGAGAACGAGCCACAATATCAATTATATCATCGCGATTGAATACAGAGAAAATTCTTCCTGGAGCGCTGGCGTAACAACACTATCAAGAAGGGAGGTAAAATCAACAGACGGTAGACCGTCTGAATCCACTTTATTAGTAAGACATGTCCTTTGAGATCGTGAAGCCGAAGAAGATGGTTCAAATGGTTCAAATGGCTCTGAGCACTATGCGACCTAACATCTGTGGTCATCAGTCCCCTAGAACTTAGAACTACTTAAACCTAACTAACCTAAGGACATCACACACATCCATGCCCGAGGCAGGATTCGAACCTGCGACCGTAGCGGTCACATGGTTCCACACAAGCGCGTAGAACCGCACGGCCACATCGGCCGGCCGAAGAAGATGATAGAGAGAGGACAACTCATCCTGTACGATTGAACGAGGCTGGGAACGCAGTCGGACACCATCCATTTGACTACGTTCGAGTTGGAGAAGTTTTGCCTTCACACGGCGGACGTCGACGACCCTCAACGGAGCATCACGAGCATTATCGTAAAGATCGCCAAGGACTGCATAATAAAATTCCCTAGTGCGCCTTATTTCAGACGCTTTTTCAGCGCTAAAGTGCTTGAGTGTATTTCGAATCCGAGGTTTAGCAAATGTAACCCACCATTCTAGAATTGAGGGATAGTATCTGTAAAAAACGGAAACCGCACCAATGTAGGATATCGGCAAACCCAAGGATCTGGGAGATGCAAAGACGTCACCATATCGTTAAGTTCACGACAATATGTATAATTGTGGTCTGATCTACACGAATTAAGACGCAGTTAAAAATCGCCCCCCAACAAAACCTTGCACGGGTTCCGTCGGAGTACATAAACAACTTCTTCGTTATAAAACCACGCGCGGTCGAATGAACGACCGGATTCAGACGGAGCATAAAGGAAAATTAATGTGGGGTCATAAAAACTACAGCCTACATCGCAACCATCATCCGTCAATGGGATTCCATCTCGATAAACCGAAGCCATACCGGTAGAATTTTCAGGGGCGACATTGAAAAACATAGAATATCCAGGAAGACAAAACACATCAAATAACACCTCTTGTAAACACACGATATTAGGTTGGGAATCGTAAATAAACTGGCGTAACGCAGCAAGCCGTAATTCGGAACATATAAAATTAACATTGAGGGTTATAAATGAATAAGCCTGCATCCTTTAGCAAATGTAAGATCAATCAAACAAGAGTAAGGAAAATGCACTCATCACGCCCTTCTCTCCTAAACGTCCGGAGGCGGTGGAATGGCTCTGAGCACTATAGGACTTAACATCTATGGTCATCAGTCCACTAGAACTTAGAACTACTTAAACCTAACTTACCTAAGGACAGCACACAACACCCAGTCATCACGAGGCGGACAAAATCCCTGACCCCGCCGGGAATCGAACCCCGGAACCCGGGCGCGGGAAGCGAGAACGCTACCGCACGACCACGAGCTGCGGACGAGGCGGTGGAAAGAAAGTATAATTCTAATCCTCCCAACCGGAAGCGGAAGAACCCTCGTCATTCTTTTTACGACGCGCCGCTGCACGTGCAGGTGGAAAACGCTGTTTCACACCACTCCGTGAAAACACACACTCTTGATGTGGAAGGGTTGGGGGCAGTTCAGGCTCCGATGTGATAGAGGAGCCATCTCCTCTGCACTCATCGGAATTCGGGGAGCGCGACTCAGAACGACTTACAGCAACATCGGGTACAGAAGAGACAAGTAGTGCAGTGCCGGTGTCGGATTGCATCACCTGATCATCAGGATTTGAACCCGTAGTATTCCGTGGCCCCACCGTCTCAGCGTGGAGGAGGGGTGGCGCTGCACTGGAACATTGTAAAGACTGGCCAGCAGGCAACGTCTCTGAACTCACGGGAACAATAGCGCCCTACTTAGCAGTCATATACCAACCGCTCGCTCACCGATACATCTGTAACTAGAGATTGGAAAATTGCGCAGGTCGCACCAGTGTTTAAGAAGGGTGGTAGGAGTAATCCATTGACGTCGGTTTGCAGTAGGGTTTTGGAGCATATACTGTATTCAAACATTATGAAATACCTCGAAAGGAATGATCTATTGATACATAATCAGCATCGTTTCAGAAAACATCGTTCTTGTGCAACGCAGCTAGCTCTTTATTCGCACGAAGTAACGGCCGCTATCGACAGGGGATCTCAAGTTGATTCCGCATTTCTAGATTTCCTTAAAGCTTTTGACACCGTTCTTCACAAGCGACTTCTAATCAGGCTCCGGGCCTACGGGGAATCGTCTCAGTTGTGCGACTGGATTCCTGATGTCCTGTCAGGAAGGTCGTAGTTCGTAGTAATAGACGGCAAATCATCGAGTAAAATTGATGTCAGGTGTTCCCCAGGGAAGCGTCCTGGGACCTCTGATGTTCCTGATCTATATAAATGACCTGGGTGACAATCTGAGCAGTTCTCTTAGGTTGTTCGCAGATGATACTGTAATTTACCGTCTAGTAAGGTCATCCAAAGACCAGTATCAGTTACAAAGCGGTCTAGAAAAGATTGCTGTAAGGTGTGGCAGGTGGCAGTTGACGCTAAATAACGAAAAGTGTGAGGTGATCCATACGAGTTCCAAAAGAAATCCGTTGGAATTCGATTACTCGATAAATAGTATAATTCTCAAGGCTCTCAAGTCAACTAAATACCTGGGTGTTAAAATTACGAACAACTTCAGTTGGAAAGACCACATAGATAATATTGTGGAGAAGGCGAGCCAAAGGTCGCGTTTCATTGGCAGGGCACTTAGAAGATGCAACAAGTCCACTAAAGAGACAGCTTACAGTACACTCGTTCGTCCTCTGTTAGAATATTGCTGCGCGGTGTGGGATCCTTACCGGGTGGGATTGACGGAAGACGTCGATGGGGTGCAAAAAAGGGCAGCTCGTTTTGTATTTATCACGTAATAGTGGAGAGAGTGTGGCAGATATCATACGCGAGTTGGGATGGAAGTAATTAAAGCGAAGACGTTTTTCGTCGCGGCGAGATATATTTACGAAATTTCAGTCACCAACTTTCTCTTCCGAATGCGAAAATATTTTGTTGAGCCCAACCTACATAGGTAGGAATGATTATCAGAATAAAATAAGAGAAATCAGAGCTCGAACGGAAAGGTTTAGGTGTTCGTTTTTCCCGCGCGCTGTCCGGGAGTGGAGTGGTAGAGAGATAGTGTGATTGTGGTTCGATGAACCCTCTGCCAAGCACTTAAATGTGAATTGCAGAGTAATCATGTACATGTAGATGTATGTGTAAGTAGACCTAGATGATGCGCAGCATATCAGCCTAGATATTCTATTTCTCCACCATGACCTCGTAGACATATTACAGAATCAGATTTATCTTCTGTAGATGGCCCAATTACTTGCGCTGAAACCTGGGTAAGGGTTGGTTTCATTACCGCAATCCTAGCTGATAGTTTCTTATACAGTAGATTATCACGAATGCTGACTGGCTGACTGGGCTGCAGTGTTGAAAGTACTAACATGCTGATTACATATGTAACCAATGATCACTTTTTTTCTTAAAATTTTAGCATTAAACCGTCATGTAATGCGGTGGAAGTTACCCTTTGTGAAACGAATGTGTCAACAAGTCCAGCCAGTACACACAATTTTAGCTTGCATCACGCATCTGCAAAACTAAAGTCGGTACGCATGCGACTAATGCCTTCCAAATGCCGTCCACAGAAATGGTTTTTTTATCCCGGGTTCTATTGGTGATAGAACAGTAGTCAAGTGTTTTGGATAGTCCTTGCGCTAGGGATCATTTCTTTATCCGAACAAGGGTCGTCTTATGTCGCTATTGCTACACTACAGAGTCGAAGATTGAACGTTACATTAAATATTCCTCTTGCTTAGGCAAGTGTAGAAAATTGGTTCTTTCTGGGTTAGATTTGGTCTGTGGCGCTTATGGAGGCATCATCTAGTTCATGGCCGGATCCTGAAAAAACACGAAAAATCCGTTCTCACCGTATTTTTCGCCATCGGCAGCAAATTTCTCAAATGTTAACAATGTATTCTCTACGCTTTTATCTAGAAGTCACCTTCCTGTTTGCATTAATTGTAACCTCCCAACAGAAAAATTCCGAAACCTCCCAACAGTAAAAATGTAATTATTTATATAATTCACATTTAGCGTAACTACCCAACAGTAAAAATATGTATAGCATTGACATTTAGTGTAACCTAGCAGCAGTTTACTATCTACATCTACATCCATACTCCGCAAGCTACCTGACGGTGTGTGGCGGAGGGTACCTTGAGTCCCTATATCGGTTTTCCCTTTTATTCCAGTCTCGTATTGTTCGTGGAAATAAATATTGTCGGTATGCCTCTGTGTGGGCTCTAATCTCTCTGATTTTATCCTTATGGTATCTTCGCGAGATATATGTAGCAGCGAGCAATATACTGCTTGACTCCTCGGTGAAGGTATGTTCTCGAAGCTTCAACAAAAGCCCGTACCGAGCTACTGAGCGTCTCTCCTGCAGAGTCTTCCACTGGAGTTTATCTATCATCTCCGTAACGCTTTCGCGATTACTAAATGATCCTGTAACGAAGCGCGCTACTCTCCGTTGGATATTCTCTATCTCCTCTATCAATCCCATCTGGTACGGATCCCACACTGGTGAGCAATATTCCAGCAGTGGGCGAAAATGTGTACTGTAACCTACTTCCTCTGTTTTCGGATTGCATTTCCTTAGGATTCTTCCAATGAATCTCAGTCTGGCATCTGCTTTACCGACGATTAATTTTATATGATCATTCCATTTTAAATCACTTCTAATAATTTATGGAATTAACTGCTTCCAGTTGCTGACCTGCTATGTAGTAGCTAAATCTTTCTATGTGTTCGGAGCACATTACACTTGTCTACATTGAGATTCAGTTGCCATTCCCTGCACCATGCGTCAATTCGCTGCAGATCCTCCAGCATTTCAGTACAATTTTCCATTGTTACAACCTCTCGATATACCACAGCATCATCCGCAAAAAGCCTCAGTGAACTTCCGATGTCATGCACAAGGTCATTTATGTATATTGTGAATAGCAACGGTCCTACGACACTCCCCTGCGGCACACCTGAAATCACTCTTACTTCGGAAGACTTCTCTCCATTGAGAATGACGTGCTGCGTTCTGTTATCTAGGAACTCTGCCGTACAAAACACTACGAGAAACATTGGGGAAGTCTTCCCGCAAGGAGGAAATCGTAAAGCGTGTTTTCTCTCACCGTATTTTCCAATTCCTGCACCAAACTTTCATTAACGACTGAAGGACGCCCACTCCGTTGTTCATCATGCACATTTGTGCGGCCATCTTTAAATGCTCTCACCCACTTCCTTACCATTCCATCACTCATAATGTTTTCTCCGTAAAATGCACAGATCTCAGATTGATCGCTTTTAGGCCTTTAGCACTGTGAAATCTTATAACAGCCCGTACTTCACAGTCGGCGGGACTCACGATTATCGGAGGCATCTTAAACACTCAGCACACAACGTAAACAAGGAAGAATTAGACTGTAATGACGTCAGTGCGTAGATTAAGGTACAGGATTTCGTATAAAAATAAAATTATTGAGATATCTTAGCACGCCTTTTTTTTTTTAATTTCAAACGGTACTTACCTAAAAAACACGCCTCGTACATACTGTAGGTTGCACTTACTGGAAAATGAATGGGACAAGTTAAATACATTGATGTGCACTGAAATTATAAATTATGAGAATGCTTTAAGCACAACGTCAAAGCTTTTGAAAAAGTTGGTGGAGCCTGTGTCGTTATTGCCGTTGAGTAGATTTTTCCCGAGTTCTGTGCACGCAGATTTCTATTTCTTCACAGAGAGGCTGTGGTGTCACCGCCAGACACCACACTTGCTAGGTGGTAGCCTTTAAATCGGCTGCGGTCCGTTAGTATACGTCGGACCCGCGTGTCGCCACTGTCAGTGATTGCAGACCGAGCGCCGCCACACGGCAGGTCTAGAGAGACTTCCTAACACTCGCCCCAGTTGCACAGCCGACTTTGCTAGCGACGGTTCACTGTCTACGTACGCTCTCATTTGCCGAGACGACAGTTTAGCATAGCCTTCAGCTACGTCATTTGCTACGACCTAGCAAGGCGCCATTACCAGTTACTATTGAGATTATGAATAATGTACCGTCAAGAGCGATGTTCACCATTTATGGATTAAAGTTAAGTATTCCAGCAGCTACGTACGTTTTTTGCTAAAGTCTAATTTCCTTGTCCTGTTCCAGACCTCACGCCAGCCTGCGTGAGCTAACTCGCGTGCCTTTCGGCTTCCTCTCATACCGGTGTTGGCTCTTCTGCCAACCCACAACAGAGGCACCCTGTGATCTTTGTTAACTGTGCACAGTGTCTTAAAGCTCCATTGTACACCGCCAAATGAATGCCCTGTGTCTGTTAGAAGGGAGGCTGCTGCAGCTCAGTGTAGCGTGTCGCAACGCCAGGCGTAGAGCAGCGATCCACGTGGCATGCAGTCAACAAGTCGTTGGGAGTCTCTGGAGAGATATTGCGCCACGCTGACTGTGCAGCCGTGCATGGTTGCGAAAGTGTTCCCAGGGCAGGATTTTGTGCACGAACTGACTTCTAGATTATGTCCCAGTAATGACTGACGGGATTCACGTAGGCCGATCTGGGTAGCCAAATCATTCGCTCGAATTGCCCAGAACGTTCTGACATGGCGCACTGTCATCCGTAAAACATTCATCGTTGGTTGAGAACATCAAGTCCACGAATTGCTGCAAGTAGTCCCCAAGGAGCCAAACATAACCACGATCAGCTCAGTCTGAACAGAGGACAGAGGAGTCCATTCCATGTAAACACAGCCCACACGTTTATGGATCCACCACTAGCTTCGGCGGTGCAGTCCACGGCTTCG
The DNA here is from genome assembly GCF_023864275.1 of Schistocerca cancellata. Lineage (NCBI taxonomy): Eukaryota > Metazoa > Arthropoda > Insecta > Orthoptera > Acrididae > Schistocerca > Schistocerca cancellata. The sequence goes on from NC_064637.1 coordinate 16,559,249, forward strand.
TGTGCTCTGCACCACACTCGAAGCCTACCATCAGCTCTTAGCAACTGAAATCGGGACTTATCTGATGAGACAACGGTTTTCCAGTCGCCTGGAGTCCAGCCAATATGGTCACGAGCGCAGAAGTGGAGCTGCAGGCTATGTCGTGCTGTTAGCATAGGCAATCGCGTCGGTTAACGCCAAATTTTGCCGCACCGTCACAGCGGATACATCCGCCTTACGTCCCAAATTGATTTCTGCTGCTTTTCCACGCAGCGTTATTTGTCTGTTAGCGCTGAAAGCTCTAGGCGCACGTCGCTGCCCTCGATCGTTAGTTTAAGGCCGTCAGCCACTGCGTTGTCCACGGTGAGAGGTAACGCGTAACATTTGGTGTTCTCGACACACTCTTGACGCTGCAGGTTTCGGCATATTGAATTCCCTAACGATTTTCGAAAAGAAATGTCCTATGCATCTAGCTCCAACTACCATTCCGCGTTCGACGTCTAATTAGTGTTGTGTGGCCATTATCACGTCGGAAACCTGTCACGTGAATCACCTAAGTACAAATGACAGCCCTTATAAAATGACTTTTTTTAGTAACATGAATACTTATGTATGTGTTTGCAGAGAAAGAGAGAGAGAGAGAGAGAGAGAGAGAGAGAGAGAGAGAGAGAGAGAGATTGATTTTTGATTGAGATTTTTACTTTAAGTCGTAACTGCTACCTGAATTTTGATTGCTGCCTCCTTCAATGATCATCTTCCGCACCAGTTGGTGACGTATTACAATTTCGAGGAAGTTATTGTTAGTTAAGGTTTAAAATACGACTCTGTTAGTTACTTGGCCGTATTGCGGATAGCTTTGAGCCCAAGTTTTAGTACCTTTTCATACCTAAGGGACCATTGCTGTCAGTAAATAAGATCAAACAGCAATCTGCTTTTCGTGAGAAAAGGAGATTTCTTGGCACACAATCTTCCTTCAAACTACACTGCCTCCTACATCAAAATTGGTCAGTGCAGTTCAGCACCATACTATTGTACAAGAACATAATCCAATTACTGTAATTAAGAAATTATGAAAGGTTGTTACTTACTGAATGAAAACTATAGAGAATGCATTTCTCTTCCTGTATTTTAGTGAGCTTTGTACACTTACAATTCTCTCGACTGATAGACGGCAACGGCAATGAAGTTTACCTCCTCTTCCAAAAACAAGATGTTTCTATTCTTAACTTCCAGAAAATTTGTGTACATAAATGTTTGGCAACTCTTACACATACTTTACTCGGTTTTATCATTAAAATATAAATTTTCATTAAAAGTAACAATATGTTCTGAGCGACTGCCTAGCAACACGTCCTCTTAACACAAGATACAGATTAACAGTTCTCTTTGTTTTTTAATAATCAATTGTCTTTTTTTTAGAGTTCATACTCAAAGATTCACATCTACTGTCGTTGCAGGGATGGCGCGCTAAAGAGTTTGTTGCTGTCCAGCTGCGCCTCACTTCCCTTCAAGTACTTTTTGAATCAAATTTACATTTACAATATAATTTCTGATCTTCTCAGAATAAATTGGTTTAAAAAAAAGAGGCAGAGAGGCTCACATAACATAACACCCTGGCAAAGCACTACTCATTTACACCTTGTGTAGGCGGACTACCTGCATACCCGCGTGTTGCTATTACGTGACTTTTGTGTCCTCACTGTAAAGCATGTATGCTACTCCAAGCTACACGCAAATTAGCCATGGAAAGTCCTTCAAATTTCCTGTAGTAGTTTCGGAGAGTAGCCTGTCCTAACAGAGAAATGGACTGACACAACGGTTCCACACTTTTATGCGAGGACTGTTCGTAAAGTAAGGTTCGATCGGTCGCGAAATGGAAACCACGGTGAAAATTTAAAATTTTTTATTCGCAGCAGTTAGCCACACCCTCCAGCTACCGCTCTAAATAGTCGCCGGTACGACTTACACATATGATGTGGCGTTGTATAAACTTTCCAGCACCCTCGTCGCTCAAAACAGCCGCCTGGGCTTTCCGCCAATTCTCTACGCTGGTCTGCTCAGATGGTTCAAATGACTCTAAGCTCTATGAGAGGATGAGGGTGTGTGAAATCTTGTGGGACTTAACTGCTAAGCTTATCAGTCCCTAAGCTTACACACTACTTAACCTAAATTATCCTAAGGACAACCAGCTAATGTGGCTAAAAACAGTCTTGAAGGAAGGAACGCATGACATTTATGTTATGTGGGCTGCATAGCTTCAGGCGAAATCTCTTACCAGAGCCACATACTTGGCGGGAGACGCTGTTGTTTTTGGCATTTCTACGAGATCACTTCGCGCTCTGAACTGAAGAGAGAGATGTGATCTACGCACACTAAAGACACAGCCCAATGCATCAGTGCAAACTTCCATCGGATTTTCGCAGTGGTTTCCGTTTCGCGCCTAATCGGGTCCTACTTTCCGGCTGGCCACTGGAGAGCGCGGTCTTGCGGCGTCGGCCGTTCGCGGCGTTGCCGACCGGCTGGTGTGGAGCGACCAGCGAGCTGGGGTCGCTGCAAATCCTTGCTGCTTCAGAAACTTTGTGCAAAGTGTTTCTTGATATACGGAACGATGAGTCCTGTTTGTCGATCGTTGTAATGTTTTACTCTGTCATTGCAAACTAAGTCTTTAAATACTTTCTGCATGATGTTGTAATGTCGTTTCACAGCAAATGTGCAGTACACGCGTTTATGCGGCTGCATAATAGATATTGACAACCCTCAGCCCTCTATTCTGTCATTCCCATTCGTTTTTAAGGACTTGTGACGATAGAACGCTGGACTGCCTCATTTTGTGCAAACAGCCACCGGACCTGTGAACGTCCTCCACACCACAAACAAGCAGCGAAGGGTAAACAGTGCTGACAAATGCTTCAATTGGCTCTGAGCACTATGGGACTTAACATCTGAGGTCATCAGCCCCCTAGAACTTAAGGACATCACACACATCCGTGCCTGAGGCAGGATTCGAACCTGCGACCGTAGCAGTCGCGCGGTTCTGGACTGAAGCGCCCAGAACCGCTCGGCCACCGCGGCCGGCAAACAGCGCTGACACCACGACTCTCCAGAACTAGAGAGAGTTGTGCCGAGCAAGAAATGTCACGCCGCGGTACTAAATGAAGTGTCGCAACTGTAGCGGGTACTTGCGAGATGGACCGACCGAAGGAAGCCAAGACAGGCCCGCGGCACAACTTCGGGCTCGCATGCAGTTTGGCAAGCCAGGGCCAGACATGACCCAACCAATACGAATGGCCCACTTATATTTACTACGAAACGAACCATTAACGTGGACTGCACTCCTGAACATTATTTGCAAATCGTCTTATGACCGGTTTGATGTGATGCATCACGAATTCTTCTTTTGCGGCGACCTCTTCACTTGCACTTGGACGCTCCTTCCTCAATGATGTGTCGGATATATTCAAATTTCTGTCGTCCTCTGTAGCTCTCTCATGTCTACATCTACATATATACTCCGCTAGCCACCAAGCGGTGTGTGGCGAAGGGCACAATTCGCGGTAAGGTCATATTTATCCCCCCTCTGTTCCACTCGCTGATCGCGACTGTCTGAACGCCTCAGTACGAGCTCTAATTTCCCTTACCTTTCAATTGTGACCATTGCACCATTTGAAAGATGGTGGTAATAATATATCCTCTACATCCTCGGCGAAGATCTGATTTCGAAATTTAGTGAGCAGCCCCTTCCGTTTAGCGCGTCGTCTACATCTACATCTACATCCATACTCCGCAAGCCACCTGACGGTGTGTGGCGGAGGGTACCTTGAGTACCTCTATCGGCTCTCCCTTCTATTCCAGTCTCGTATTGTTCGTGGAAAGAAGGATTGTCGGTATGCCTCTGTGTGGGCTCTAATCTCTCTGATTTTATCCTCACGGTCTCTTCGCGAGATATACGTAGGAGGGAGCAATATACTGCTTGACTCTTCGGTGAAGGTATGTTCTCCAAACTTTGACAAAAGCCCGTACCGAGCTACTGAGCGTCTCTCCTGCAGAGTCTTCCACTGGAGTTTATCTATCATCTCCGTAACGCTTTCGCGATTACTAAATAATCCTGTAACGAAGCACGCTGCTCTCCGTTGGATCTTCTCTATATCTTCTATCAACCCTATCTGGTACGGATCCCACACTGCTGAGCAGTATTCAAGCAGTGGGCGAACAAGCGTACTGTAACATACTTCCTTTGTTTTCGGATTGCATTTCCTTAGGATTCTTCCAATGAATCTCAGTCTGGCATCTGCTTTACCGACGATCAACATTATATGATCATTCCATTTTAAATCACTCCTAATGCGTACTCCCAGATAATTTATGGTATTAACTGCTTCCAGTTGCTGACCTGCTATTTTGTAGCTAAATGATAAAGGATCTATCTTTCTTTGTATTCGCAGCACATTACACTTGTCCACATTGAGATTCAGTTGCCATTCCCTGCACCATGCGTCAATTCCTGCAGATCCTCCTGCATTTCAGTACAATTTTCCATTGTTACAACCTCTCGATATACTACAGCATCATCCGCAAAAAGCCTAAGTAAAATTCCGATGTCATGCACAAGGTCATTTATGTATATTGTGAATAGCAACGGTCCTACGACACTCCCCTGCGGCACACCTGAAATCACTCTTACTTCGGAGGACTTCTCTCCATTGAGAATGACATGCTGCGTTCTGTTATCTAGGAACTCCTCAATCCAATCACACAATTGGTCTGATAGTCCATATGCTCTTACTTTGTGTGTGTCTGCAAGTGTGTCCCACTTCAAACTTTCTATAAGATTTGTAACGCACTCGCGATGGCCAAATCTACCAGTCACGAATCTTGCAACTCTTCTTTGGTCCTTCTCAATCTCTTGAAGCATACCCAAATGGTAAGGGTCCTATACAGACGAACAATATTCTAAGACTGGACGAACTAATGTATTGTCAGCTATTTCCTTTGTTCAAGGACTGCATCGCTTCAGGATTCTGCCAATAAACCGCAATCTAGAGTTCGCCTTACCTGTTACTGGTGTAATCTGATCATTCCATTTGAGATCATTTCGAATAGTCACTCCCAGATACATGACGGATGTTACCACTTCCAAAGCCTGGGCATTTATTTAGTTCCCGTACATTAATAGGGATTTTCGCCCTCTTATACGCAGTAGGTTACACTTGCTAATATTGAGAGATAACTGCCAGTCATTACACCACGCATTTATTTTCTGCAAATCTTCATTGATTTGCTCACAACTTACGTGTGATACTACTTTCCTGTAGACTACAGCATCATCGGCAAACAGTCTGATGCCGCTGTCAATACCATGAACCAGATCATTTATGTAAATCATAAAAAGCAGCGGACCTATTACGCTACCCTGGGACACACCTGAAGTTACGCTTTTTTTCTGTTGAATTCTCCCTATTCCGGACGACATGCTGCTCTCTCTCTGTTTTGAAAACTTTCTATTCAACCACATATGTCATCGGATAGACCGTAAGCGCACACTTTTTGGAGCAAGCGACAGTGCGGAACTAAGTCGAACGCCTTTCGAAAGTCGAGAAATATGGCATCAACCTGGGAGCCGGTATCTGGAGCCTGTTGTATACCATGCACAAAGAGGGCCAGCTGTGTCTCGCATGACGGCTGTTTCCTAAAACCGTGCTGGTTTCTGCAGATGAGCTTCTCAGAGTCTAGAACGGTCATTATGTCTGAACACAAAAAATGTTCCATTATTCTACAACAAATCGACGTCAGTGAAATTGGCTGGCAATTATGTGCATCCGATTTTCTACCGTTTTTATAGATTGCTGTGACTGGGCCTTCTTCCAGTCCCGTGGAACTTTCCGCTGTTCCAATGATCTCTGATAGATGATGGATAAGAATGGTTCGATATTTGTAGCATAGTCAACATATAATCTTACGGGGATACCGTCTGGGCCAAATGCCTTCCTGGCGTCTAAGGATCTTAACTGTTTCACAGTCCCGAATACGCTAAACACTATGTCAGCTATCCTTGCGTTTGTTCGATAATGGGGAATGGATCTGCAGTCCTCTACCGTAAACGAGTTTTTGAAAGCTAGGTTTAGAATTTTGGCCTTTTGTTTATCATCATCTGTTACATTACCCGTAATGTCAGCAAGAGAAGGTATTGAATTATTTGTAGCGTTCATAGATTTTACGTACGGCCAAAATTTTTTTGGGTTATTTTTAGAATCTGCAGATAAAATATTGCTTTCAAATTCGTTAAAAGAATCTCTCATTGATCTTTTCACAGCTGCTTTCATATCGCATAATTTATGTTTGTCAGCGGGGCAGTGTCTACATTTAAAACGACTGTGCAAAATTCTCTGCTTTCTCAGGAACTTTTTAATATGTTTGTTGTACCAAGGTGGATCCTTTCCCTCTCCTACATTATTGCTACAGGGTGTTTCAAAAATGACCGGTATATTTGAAACGGCAATAAAAACTAAACGAGCAGCGATAGAAATACACCGTTTGTTGCAATATGCTTGGGACAACAGTACATTTTCAGGCAGACAAACTTCCGAAATTACAGTAGTTACAATTTTCAACAACAGATGGCGCTGCGGTCTGGGAAACTCTATAGTACGATTTTTTCCACATATCCACCATGCGTAGCAATAATATGGCGTAGTCTCTGAATGAAATTACCCGAAACCTTTGACAACGTGTCTGGCGGAATGGCTTCACATGCAGATGAGATGTACTGCTTCAGCTGTTCAATTGTTTCTGGATTCTGGCGGTACACATGGTGTTTCAAGTGTTCCCACAGAAAGAAGTCACAGGGGTTCATGTCTGGCGAATAGGGAGGCCAATCCACGCCGCCTCCTGTATGTTTCGGATAGCCCAAAGCAATCACACGATCATCGAAATATTCATTCAGGAAATTAAAGACGTCGGCCGTGCGATGTGGCCGGGCACCATCTTGCATAAACCACGAGGTGTTCGCAGTGTCGTCTAAGGCAGTTTGTACCGCCACAAATTCACGAAGAATGTCCAGATAGCGTGATGCAGTAATCGTTTCGGATCTGAAAAATGGGCTAATGATTCCTTTGGAAGAAATGGCGGCCCAGACCAGTACTTTTTGAGGATGCAGGAACGATCGGACTGTAACATGGGGCTCTTCGGTTCCCCATATGCGCCAGTTCTGTTTATTGACGAAGCCGTCCAGGTAAAAATAAGCTTCGTCAGTAAACCAAATGCTGCCCACATGCATATCGCCGTCATCAATCCTGTGCACTATATCGTTAGCGAATGTCTCTCGTGCAGCAATGGTAGTGGCGCTGAGGGGTTGCCGCGTTTGAATTTTGTACGGATAGAGGTGTAAACTCTGGCGCACGAGACGATACGTGGACGTTGGTGTCATTTGGACCGCAGCTGCAACACGGCGAACGGAAACCCGAGGCCGCTGTCGGATCACCTGCTGCACTAGCTGCGCGTTGCCCTCTGTGGTTGGCGTACGCGGTCGCCCTACCTTTCCGGCACGTTCGTCCGTCACGTTCCCAGTCCGTTGAAATTTTTCAAACAGATCCTTTATTGTATCGCTTTTCGGTCCTTTGGTTACATTAAACCTCCGTTGAAAACTTCGTCTTGTTGCAACAACACAGTGTTCTAGGCGGTGGAATTCCAACACCAGAAAAATCCTCTGTTCTAAGGAATAAACCATGTTGTCCACAGCACACTTGCACGTTGTGAACAGCACACGCTTACAGCAGGAAGACGACGTACAGAATGGCGCACCCACAGACTGCGTTGTCTTCTATATCTTTCACATCACTTGCAGCGCCATCTGTTGTTAAAAATTGTAACTACTGTAATTTCGAAAGTTTGTCCGCCTGAAAATGTACTGTTGTCCCAAGCATATTGCAACAAACGGTGTATTTCAATCGCTGCACGTTTCAAATATACCGGTCATTTTTGAAACACCCTGTAGGTACATACTTCTCTAACACGTGGTGGACAACACCTTTAAATTCCGACCATAGATGCTCAGTATCTTTGTGTCCCGCAATGAATGCTTGGAGCTGACTATGAAGATTTTCATTAATGACACTTTTATTTGCTTTTCCTACCAAGAAAACTCTACGCTGTTTCTTTGGTATTTTTCCAACTTTCACTGACATAGAAGCCACAACGACATTATGGTCGCTAATACCTTCTTCTAGATGAACTTCCTCAAATAGATCAGGTCTGTTTGGCGTCAAAATATCTAATTTTTTCCCATCTCGAGTTGGTTTTCTGACCAATTGCTCAAGGTTGTATGCTGAGGGCGCTCTTAAAAAGATGTACGATGGAAGTTATCCCCTGATGTCTTTACTTAGGTCTTACCATCCTGTCCGTGCTACTTCTCCTATTCTCTAAACATTCCTTTCTTGGATGATAGCCCCACCTCTGCTGCGCAGAAAGCTCTTCTTGTTCCACCATTAGGAGAGGATTCAAAGGGACAGTGAATGGCCAATGCCTAAGGACATCCCTCATTTATCACTGAGAAGGTTGAAGTCAAGAAAACCGCCACTAGTCTCAGAGGACTAATTGCTAGAACAGACTTCAGCATCACAGCACAGTGGCGGACACAGCGTAGAGCTGGCAACTCGACGATTCACTGGCTAACCCCACCCAGACTGCTACTGGGTCTGACAGTGGATAGCCTCAACAGGACTCGAAGAATAGATTTAGATCAGATTAGATTCAGTTTTCGTTCCACAGACCCAAAATAAGATGATTCTCGTGGGTGCAGAACATGTCAGACAGTATAACATAAAAAATATAAAACATTTGGGTACAATACTTGCTACCCTGATCATTTGTCGGGAGATTGTCATAATAGGTGAATACATTACAGTAAACTGCAGTTGCTAATATTTATAGTATTAATACACTGTCAGAATGAAACATTGTTATGCACTTCTAATAAATTTATCACACACAAAATACCTAATCTTGACTGTTGCGACCAAGTGCTCTCGAAACTGATATCTAAGAGACATTTTTACATGGAATCCACCAGGACTTTCTGTAGAAATGGGACAAGGCCTCAAGATCTCATTGTGATTGTGGCGATCCCCGACAGACTGTTGACCACACTGTGAGTGAATGCAGCATGAAAGAATACTTAAGACAAAAAATAGATCCATATGCAACAATTTCTTGGCTGGATGGCTTAGACATTAACATACTGGCGAAACAATACTTTTATCGGAACCGAGAAAAGGTAAATATTGCCTTGTTTAAAAGTCACTGACTGGTAAGTGGGATACCACCTGCCCCATTCTACTCACCTTTATAAATTTTCCCAAAGATTTTGGCTTACGAATATAGTCCCACTCTTTCTGACATGGAGCCCAGGTGTGACTCCCACAAGCTCCCCTTACCGAAAGTCGCTCACACAGACTTTTCTGACGTTGTGAGTCGCTAATACGCACGCACTCCCAGTTGCCGATCCCCACTCACTCATTCAGACTAACGGACTGCCATTGTCTCTTCGTGTCTTCCTCCCACTGGCACAAGTCTCACAGGCACGGTGCCTTTCACTCAGCCCTACCACTACTACTACTGCCTCCTCTCGCTGTCGCTGTCTCCCTGTGTCTGTCTCTCTTACTATTAACATACCGAAGCGGCAAAGCAGCTGGTATAGGCATGCGTACTCAAAAACAAATACGAGTATATGTGAACAGGCGGAATACGGCGCTGCGGTCGGCGACGCCTATATAAGACAACAAGGTGTCTGCCGTAGTTGCTAGATCGGTTACTGCTGCTACAGTGGCAGGTTATCAAGATTTAAGTGAGTTTTGAACGTGGTGTTACAGTCGGCGCACGAGCAATGGAACACAGCATCTCCGTGGGGATTTTCCCGTACGACCATTTCAAAAGTGTACTGCAAATATCAGGAATCCGGTAAAACATGAGATCTCCGACTCGCTGCGGCCGACCGAAGATCCTACAAGAATGGGACCCACTACGACTGAAGGGAATCTTTCAACGTGACACAAGTGCAACTCTTCCGCCAATTGCTGCAGATTTCAAGGTTGGGCCATCAGCAAGTGTCAGCGTGCGAACCATTCAACGAAACTTCATCGATATGGGCACTCGGAGCCGAAGTCCCAATCGTGTACCCTCGATGACTGCACGGCACATAGCTTTATGCCTCGCCTGCGGCCCTTAACACCTCATTGGATTGGAAACATGTTGGCTGGTCGGAGGAGTCTCGTTTCAAACTGTATCGAGTGGTTGGACGTGTACGGGTATGGAGACAACCTGACGAATCCGTGGACCCTGCATGTCAGCAGGGGACTGTTGAAGCTGGTGGAGGCTCTGTAATGGTGTGGGGCGTCTGCAGGTGACACGTACGTAAGCATCCTGCCTGATCACCTGCATCCCTTCATGTCCATTGTGCATTCCGACGGATGTAGGACAGCAGGACACCACACGTGCAAAATTGCTACAGAGTGGCTCCAGGGAGACTCTTCTGAGTTTAAACACTTTCGCAGGCTACCAGACGTCAAGATTATTGAGTATATCTGGGATGCCTTGCAACGTGCTCTTCAGAAGAGGTCTCCACCCCCTCGTACTCTTACGGATTCGTGCACAGCCGTGCAGTATTCACGGTGTCAGTTCCTTTCAGCACTACTTCAGACAGTAGTCTACCCCACCTCCTGTTCTACGTGGTCGCGGTCCGGAACCGCGGGACTGCTACGGTCGCAGGTTCGAATCCTGCCTCGGGCATGGGTGTGTGTGATGTCCTTAGGTTAGTTAGGTTTAAGTAGTTCTAAGTTCTAGGGGACTTATGACCTAAGATGTTGAGTCCCATAGTGCTCAGAGCCATTTGAACCATTACGTGGTCGCGGGGAAGCTATACGATATCAGGCAGGTGTACCGGTCTCTTTGGCTCCGCAGCGTATGTCATTCCCATTGCTGCTGTATCTTCTCACTGCCACCATCCCTCTCTTCCTCGTTGTCATTGTTATGGCTTCTCAGCCACACCCACTTTCCTCTCCCACTGGCAGTCTCTCCTCCACTCTTTCCCTAGCACTATTCTGTACCTACCAACTATGTTCCACTGCCACTGAGACCCCTCTCTCTCTCACACACCGTCACTCCTTCGCTCTTTCTATACTACTACCACTGTTTACCCACTATTTACTGTCTTCCAGTTTATTACTTTTTCGTGTCTTTCCCACTCCCACTGCCTCCTTGTGTTCACATGTCAAAATGTTGGAGATAATTTATAAAGATGCTGAGGAAAATAGAATAAGGCAGCTCGTATCCCACTTTTCAGTAAGACTCGTTTAAATAGGAGTGTATACACCATTTTTTGGTCCCCCTAGGAGCATTTTTTTCGCTGATTCTTTTCTTTTCTCTGCCACAGTGTGGCATGTCGCTCTTAAAGAAAGAACGTACAGGTCAGTAAAATTTTGATAGTTTACTTATGTGAAGTTTAAATAACGCAAAAATAATTTTACACTTCAGACTGGTTTGTACCTGCACAATAATTTTGCTTCTGCTTCAGTACAACAATAACATGGGGTACCCAGAACCCTTCTGATGATAACGGAGACTCTTTGCAGCATATTTCTCCGTCACTTTACAAACTATGGTTTCGTCTCACACTGGATTTTAAGTGCCTATTTTCTGTGAACGAATGCGGTAACTTTGAACCTATGTAGTTGGGAAACGGATAAAGATATCACCAAAATTTTCAACGTTGTTCGAGGCCGGGATCTCAGGAATACATCGTAAAAACTACGGCCACTTTCTGTGCATAATCGTCTTGAAATCTGCGGCTCGGTTTTGGCACAAAAAAATATTTTAGACAAGATTTTTGAGGTATTCTAAGGAAAAGCCCGAGAACTAACGATGCCTCTATGATCTTCTAAAGTATCACCACAGTCCACATCTAATGCGAAAAGAAACAAACGATTTGCTTCGTTCGTCTAAGCACGAGGAAGTGTGTAATATTAAAACTTTGAACTTTGACCTTTGCTATAGGGTAAGGGCACAAGAACCACCTTTCTCTTGGATGTACTAATGATCTCTGTCCAAAACATTTGCTCCAGGCCTTCTATCGCCAACGGAACTCGAGGTACAAGCATCGGAAGAATCCCGTTTTCATGTGGGGCGTCCTTAATCCAGTCAATTTTATTTGTGTAAATTTTTTGCTCATTTCATTGTTCTTTTTATTTCATTACTTATCTTATTGCTCATTTTAATGTTTTTTTTTATAGATGATTTTAGTGTTCATTCAATTTCTCATCTTAACGTACAATATATTGCTTCTGCCATTGGCTCCTCTCACAGTTTACTTATCCTGGTAATTTTACAGCCTATTGCATCAGATATTGTGCTGCATATTTTATACTCGTTTTATAACTAATGTTCTTAAAACCTGATGCGCTTGTTTTCTTAGCTCCTCAGATGGAGTAATTTAAATGTCCAAGGACAATACATGCTCCAGTGCTTATGCCAAACGATAAAGAAATAAATTTACGCAGTACCCCGTCATTCCTAATTAGCAACCATAAACGTTCTAGTAATTGCCATTCGTAATACAGCACCTAACTTCATTTCCTTGGAGAGTCATCCAGAAGTTTCTTAGATTCTGTGTCGACTAGTCTATTAAGTATAGTTCATTTATCTCTGTCTTTGAAACTTTCACTCACGTTTCTGCTTATCGGTGGCTGCCTTCCCACAGCAAGCATCTAGGTGTATATAGGGCACTCATGTATTATACTGGCTTAGGCCCACTGCTTCTCTCGCATAGACTGTATGGACTGTACAGATATTTTGTCTTTCTTTAATCGATTTTTTATGTTTTCAGCAAATTGCAACATCTTCTAATCTTTTGCAGCTTAAATTAGGCCACAGAACTATGCCCTTTTCCAAATGTACTTTTGACCAAACAGCGATTCTGGTCGCTGAAATTGGACGTTTTTGTTAATCCTGCTTTTTTAGTTCTTCTGTTGATATTTCCATAAAAACTTTTATCCCCTAACACATATTTCTTTAGAAGCGAAATAACAATTTTCACAGATCTAGCTTCAAAAATGTTTTAATATGACAAAATGCTTTCATAAAAATTTTCATCCCCTATTTCAACCTCTTAGGGGTAAAATTTCCAAAAACACTGAAACAGGTATCTTTTCAATTTATAACTGAGAAGACAAATTTTCTTAGATTTAACTGTAAAAATGCTTTCAAAATAAAATATTTTTATGAAAATCTTTATCCCTGTATCAAATCTTCACGGGTTTAATTTCCAAAAAACATTGAAACACGTTTTTCCTATATTTCTAACCGAGGAGCCAGACACAAGTTTTCAGAGTGTTAGTTTCAAAATCGCTTTCTTAATGAAATATTTCCACAAAAATTTACATCCCGCATTTAATTTTTCAGAAAACATATCATCCCCTATTTCACCTCCTCAGATACTGAATTTCCAAAAACATTGAAGGATGTTTTGTCTTCTAACCCCATAGGGGTCAAATTTCCAAAAATGCTGAAACACTTATTTCTTTAAGTCTGACCGAGAAAAAAAGTGCCAATTTTCGTAGGCCTGGCTTCAAAATTGCCTTGTTGTTGTTGTTGTTGTTGTCTTCAGTCCTGAGATTGGTTTGATGCAGCTCTCCATGCTACTCTATCCTGTGCAAGCTTCTTCATCTCCCAGTACCTACTGCAACCTAAATCCTTCTGAATCTGCTTAGTGTATTCATCTCTTGGTCTCCCCCTACGATTTTTACCCTCCACGCAGCCTTCCAATACTAAATTGGTGATCCCTTGATGCCTCAGAACATGTCCTACCAACCGATCCCTTCTTCTGGTCAAGTTCTGCCACAAACTTCTCTTCTCCCCAATCCTATTCAATACTTCCTCATTAGTTATGTGATCTACCCATCTAATCTTCAGCATTCTTCTGTAGCACCACATTTCAAAAGCTTCTATTCTCTTCTTGTCCAAACTATTTACCGTCCATGTTTCACTTCCATACATGGCTACACTCCATACAAATACTTTCAGAAATGACTTCCTGACACTTAAATCTATACTCGATGTTAACAAATTTCTCTTCTTCAGAAACGCTTTCCTTGCCATTGCCAGTCTACATTTTATATCCTCTCTGCTTCGACCATCATCAGTTATTTTGCTCCCCAAATAGCAAAACTCCTTTACTACTTTAAGTGTCTCATTTCCTAATCTAATACCCTCAGCATCACCCGACTTAATTCGACTACATTCCATTATCCTCGTTTTGCTTTTGTTGATGTTCATCTTATATCCTCCCTTCAAGACACCATCCATTCCGTTCAACTGCTCTTCCAAGTCCTTTGCTGTCTCTGACAGAATTACAATGTCATCGGCGAACCTCAAGGTTTTTATTTCTTCTCCATGGATTTTAATACCTACTCCAAATTTTTCTTTTGTTTCCTTTACTGCTAGCTCAATATACAGATTGAATAACATCGGGGAGAGGCTACAACCCTGTCTCACTCCCTTCCCATCCGCTGCTTCCCTCTCATGCCCCTCGACTCTTATAACTGCCATCTGGTTTCTGTACAAATTGTAAATAGCCTTTCGCTCCCTGTATTTTACCCCTGCCACCTTTAGAATTTGAAAGAGAGTATTCCAGTCAACATTGTCAAAAGCTTTCTCTAAGTCTACAAATGCCAGAAACGTAGGTTTGCCTTTCCTTAATCTTTCTTCTAAGATAAGTCGTAAGGTCAGTATTGCCTCACGTGTTCCAGTATTTCTACGGAATCCAAACTGATCTTCCCCAAGGTCGGCTTCTACTAGTTTTTCCATTCGTCTGTAAAGAATTCGTGTTAGTATTTTGCAGCTGTGGCTTATTAAACTGATTGTTCGGTAATTTTGACATCTGTCAACACCAGCTTTCTTTGGGATTGGAATGATTATATTCTTCTTGAAGTCTGAGGGTATTTCGCCTGTTTCATACATCTTGCTCACCAGATGGTAGAGTTTTGTCAGGACTGGCTCTCCCAAGGCCGTCAGTAGTTCTACTGGAATGTTGTCTACTCCGGGGGCCTTGTTTCGACTCAGGTCTTTCAATGCTCTGTCAACCTCTTCACGCAGTATCGTATCTCCCATTTCATCTTCATCTACATCCTCTTCCATTTCCATAATATTGTCCTCAAGTACACCGCCCTTGTATAGACCCTCTATATACTCCTTCCACCTTTCTGCTTTCCCTTCTTTGCTTAGAACTGGGTTTCCATCTGAGCTCTTGATGTTCATACAAGTGATCTCTTATCTCCAAAGGTCTCTTTCATTTTCCTGTAGGCAGTATCTATCTTACCCCTAGTGAGATAAGCCTCTACATCCTTACATTTGTCCTCTAGCCATCCCTGCTTAGCCATTCTGCACTTCCTGTCGATCTCACTTTTGAGACGTTTGTATTCCTTTTTGCCTGCTTCATTTACTGCATTTTTATATTTTCTCCTTTCATCAATTAAATTCAATATTTCTTCTGTTACCCAAGGATTTCTACTAGCCCTCGTCTTTTTACCTACTTGATCCTCTGCTGCCTTCACTACTTCATCCCTCAAAGCTACCCATTCTTCTACTACTGTATTTCTTTCCCCCATTCCTGTCAATTGTTCCCTTATGCTCTCCCTGAAACTCTGTATAATCTCTGGTTCTTTCAGTTTATCCAGGTCCCATCTCCTTAAATTCCCACCTTTTTGCAGTTTCTTCAGTTTTAATCTACAGGTCATAACCAATAGATTGTGGTCAGAGTCCACATCTGCCCCTGGAAATGTCTTACAATTTAAAACCTGGTTCCTAAATCTCTGTCTTACCATTATATAATCTATCTGATACCTTTAATAGCTACATATATAAAAAAACCGATTCCCAAAGTAGAACATTATCACCCTCTCCAAATTCCAAGTTTCTGTCCTTAGCGGTCTGGGCTGGGGCGATCGTGAGTGTGTGAGTCAATCAGTCGGCACATTGCCTGCTATATGTAGATATAAACTGCCGGCCCTTCAGGGGCACAGCACTCAAAGGCACCACTGGCTTTCTCTCTATTCTACATAAATATACGTAGAAGAATGGATAGGAAAAGTGACCATCTGCCAGATAACGAAGAATTTTACTTTAGGTAAGGTAAAGGCACGAAAGAGGCATTTCTGACATCCCACTTGATAATAGCAGCAACACCCGAGAGAAAGCCAGACACTTTCGTAGGATATGCCGATGTAGACAAAGCATTCGGTAGTGTAAGATGACACAAGGTGTTTCAATTAGCCAGAAAAATCGGGGAAAGCCGTAGGGAAAGACGGGTAATGTACACTCCTGGAAATGGAAAAAAGAACACATTGACACCGGTGTGTCAGACCCACCATACTTGCTCCGGACACTGCGAGAGGGCTGTACAAGCAATGATCACACGCACGGCACAGCGGACACACCAGGAACCGCGGTGTTGGCCGTCGAATGGCGCTAGCTGCGCAGCATTTGTGCACCGCCGCCGTCAGTGTCAGCCAGTTTGCCGTGGCATACGGAGCTCCATCGCAGTCTTTAACACTGGTAGCATGCCGCGACAGCGTGGACGTGAACCGTATGTGCAGTTGACGAACTTTGAGCGAGGGCGTATAGTGGGCATGCGGGAGGCCGGGTGGACGTACCGCCGAATTGCTCAACATGTGGGGCGTGAGGTCTCCACAGTACATCGATGTTGTCGCCAGTGGTCGGCGGAAGGTGCACGTGCCCGTCGACCTGGGACCGGACCGCAGCGACGCATGGATGCACGCCAAGACCGTAGGATCCTACGCAGTGCCGTAGGGGACCGCACCGCCACTTCCCAGCAAATTAGGGACACTGTGGCTCCTGGGGTATCGGCGAGGACCATTCGCAACCGTCTCCATGAAGCTGGGCTACGGTCCCGCACACCGTTAGGCCGTCTTCCGCTCACGCCCCAACATCGTGCACCCCTCCTCCAGTGGTGTCGCGACAGGCGTGAATGGAGGGACGAATGGAGACGTGTCGTCTTCAGCGATGAGAGTCGCTTCTGCCTTGGTGCCAATGATGGTCGTATGCGTGTTTGGCGCCGTGCAGGTGAGCGCCACAATCAGGACTGCATACGACCAGGCACACAGGGGCAACACCCGGCATCATGGTGTGGGGAGCGATCTCCTACACTGGCCGTACACCACTGGTGATCGTCGAGGGGACACTGAATAGTGCACGGTACATCCAAACCGTCATCGAACCCATCGTTCTACCATTCCTAGACCGGCAAGGGAACTTGCTGTTCCAACAGGACAATGCACGTCCGCATGTATCCCGTGCCACCCAACGTGCTCTAGAAGGTGTAAGTCAACTACCCTGGCCAGCAAGATCTCCGGATCTGTCCCCCATTGAGCATGTTTGGGACTGGATGAAGCGTCGTCTCACGCGGTCTGCACGTCCAGCACGAACGCTGGTCCAACTGAGGCGCCAGGTGGAAATGGCATGGCAAGCCGTTCCACAGGACTACATCCAGCATCTCTACGATCGTCTCCATGGGAGAATAGCAGCCTGCATTGCTGCGAAAGGTGGATATACACTGTACTAGTGCCGACATTGTGCATGCTCTGTTGTCTGTGTCTATGTGCCTGTGGTTCTGTCAGTGTGATCATGTGATGTATCTGACCCCAGGAATGTGTCAATAAAGTTTCCCCTTCCTGGGACAATGAATTCACGGTGTTCTTATTTCAATTTCCAGGAGTGTATAACATGTACAAGGAATCAAGAGGGAACCATTGCAATGAGAGACAAGGAAGAAGTGCTCGATCTGGAAAGGGTGTGGGGCAGGGAAGCAGGCTTTCTCCTCTACTCTTACCTCTAAAAGAAGCAATGGACGAAAAAAAAGAAAGGTTCAGGAATGGGATTAAAATCCAGGACGAAACGGTACCAATGATATCCACTGATGACCCTTTCTGTCAGTGTGATCATGTGATGTATCTGACCCCAGGAATGTGTCAATAAAGTTTCCCCTTCCTGGGACAATGAATTCACGGTGTTCTTATTTCAATTTCCAGGAGTGTATAACATGTACAAGGAATCAAGAGGGAACCATTGCAATGAGAGACAAGGAAGAAGTGCTCGATCTGGAAAGGGTGTGGGGCAGGGAAGCAGGCTTTCTCCTCTACTCTTACCTCTAAAAGAAGCAATGGACGAAAAAAAAGAAAGGTTCAGGAATGGGATTAAAATCCAGGACGAAACGGTACCAATGATATCCACTGATGACCCTTTCTGTCAGTGTGATCATGTGATGTATCTGACCCCAGGAATGTGTCAATAAAGTTTCCCCTTCCTGGGACAATGAATTCACGGTGTTCTTATTTCAATTTCCAGGAGTGTATAACATGTACAAGGAATCAAGAGGGAACCATTGCAATGAGAGACAAGGAAGAAGTGCTCGATCTGGAAAGGGTGTGGGGCAGGGAAGCAGGCTTTCTCCTCTACTCTTACCTCTAAAAGAAGCAATGGACGAAAAAAAAGAAAGGTTCAGGAATGGGATTAAAATCCAGGACCAAACGGTACCAATGATATCCACTGATGACCCTTGTGCCCATAGTGGAAGAGGAGAAAATTACAGGACCTCTTAAATAGATGTTAAGCGAATGTGTTATTTTCGGCCAACTGAGTACCGTGAACATGAGATAGCTTGATGTTTATTTTAACATAACCTAGTATTCACTCTGTTTTACATTTTCGTAAAACAGATGTCCAAGATGACAACACCCGTGTTCCCAGGGCTGCAAGCTCCTGGTTTGACAGAGGCTCAGGCAACCTCCTCGCACGAAAACTAACTGCGTATACTTCTGCTATCCCTTCGTTGCTTCAGCGAACTACACTAATCTGCTCCTAAATGTGAGCAAATTCTTTGGCGCAATCTGTTTAGAATTGTATTGTTATCTTCTCAGATCCACATTTCTTTGCCCCTATGAGCATTTTCCATGTATTTTATTTTTCTGTGGTCACAACTTATCCCATTTCGACGTTCGTGCGATGACTGGAAGGGGGAACAGTTCTATACTCGTCTGTAGAGGAACTATTTCGGGAAAGCGAATTTAGTAATTCGCCCTTCGGACGGTGCTCGCACGCGACCAGATAATTTCGGCGGCTGTTTTTCGCGTCCACTTGCCGCAACGCCTTCCATTATCCGTCCTGGGAAGGCGGCCGTCTTCTTACGGCTTCTGCGCCACTTAAAAACGCGTTAGCAACGCCAGGAGCACGACCGCCCTTGAACGACTTAACTGAAAATCTCAGCTACCTGAGGACCTGCGACAGTCCGCGACCAGGCATACGAGAGAAATGTTTACCCCTAAATTTCTAAATTTATAAATTTATGCGTTCCGTAGGCCACGACGTCTTTAGTTTTACCTGCAAATGTTTGGCGATATATGTGTTAATTTCTGTGCACCTCCTTTGGAATTTTGTAATAATACATGAATTTTTCCAAAGTTTTCCATTTAAGTTTTAAAAGTATAACATGACAAAGAGAGAGGAAAAGGGATAAGGGGGGTAGAAAGAGAACGAGTGAATATACAGTCATAAATTAAGGATAACTGCAGAATGTGGTGCCACACAACGTGGCACTACACAAAACTGGCGCTAATAGCATACGCACATAGGGAACACACACGACACAGATCGGTAAGTCTACAGTAATGGTGATGAGTTGAGAAAACCGTCCCGAATCACATGTGCTACAAAACGCCACTGTTTCCTGCGTATGTACCCCGACATCAATAAGGGATATGATCACCGTGCACAGGCCGCACAACGGGTTGGCACACACTGGATCAGGTGGACGAGCAGCTGCTGGGGTATAGCCTCCCATTCTTGCACCAGTGACTGTCGGAGCTCCTAAAGTGTCGTAGGGGTTTGAAGAAGTTCAGCGATACGTCGACCGAGAGCATCCCAGACGTGCTCGATGGGGTTTAGGTCTGGAGAACAGCAGGACACTCCATTCGCCTGATATCTTCTGTTTCAAGGTACTTCTCGACGATGGCAGCTTGGTGGGGCCGTGCGTTATCAAAATGCCTCTGAGCACTATGGGACTTAACATCTGAGGTCATCATTCCCCGAGAACTTAGAACTACTTAAGCCTAACTAACCTAAGGACATCACACAAATCCATGCCAGAGGCAGGATTCGAACCTGCGACCGTAGCGGTCGCACGGTTCCAGACTGTAGCGCCTAGAACCGCTCGGCCACGCCGGCCGGCTCGTGGGTTATCATCCATCAGGAGGAGAACCCCTGGAAAGGCGGACATACTGGTGCAAAATGACGTCCCGATACACCTGACCTGTTACAGTTCCTCGATCAACGACATTCAAGGGTGTACGTGCACCAATCATAATCCCAACCCACACCATCAAACCACGACCTCCATACAGGTATCTTTCAAGGCCATTAAGGGGTTGGTATTTGGTTCCTGATTCACGCCAGATAAAAACCCGGCGAGAATCACTGTTCAGACTATACCTGGATTCGTCCGTGAACATAACCTGGGGCCACTGTTCCAATGACCATGTACTGTGTTCTTTACACCAGGCTTCACGGGTTCTCCTGTGAGCAGCAGTCAGTGGAATGCACGTTGCAGGTCTCCGGGCGAATAAACCATGTCTGTTCAGTCGTCTGTAGACTGTGTGTCTGGAGACAATTGTCCCAGTGGCTGCGGTAAGGTCCCGAGCAAGGCTACCTGCAGTACTCCGTGGCCGTCTGTGGGCACTGATGGTGAGATATTTTGTGGTGTTTTCCTTTGTGGACGTCCCGGACTGTAGCACCTGCACACGTTTTCTGTCTGCTGGAATCGTTGCCATAATCTTGAGATCACATTTTGTGGCACACAGAGGGCTATGTTTGACCAGCCTCCAGTCGCCCTAGTATTGTACCCTCATGACGTCATCAATGTGTGCTCTTTGATCCATTTTCAACACAGTCACCATTAGCACGTCTGGAAACGTCTGCACACTTACTCGCTGCACCGTACTCTGACATGCGCCAACACACCTCTGCGTATGTGGACTGCTGCCAGCGCCACCGTGCGACGACCGCAGCTCAAATGCACCGCATGGTCATACGCCGAGGTGATTTTAAAACCGCCCACCAGGGCGTTGTTTCACCATGTATCAGCATTATCCTTAATTTATTAGCGTGAGTGTAGAAACACGAAATGGGGAGGTTCGAAGACAAGTCATCTTGATTTCAAATTAAATTTTATATTTGAGAGGAAACTGAATATTACGGAACTATTATTTAAACAAGATACTAACACGAATTTTTTACAGAAGACTGCAGAACTGGTAGAACGAAGATCAGTACAAAAACATGAGGCAGTGCTGACCCTACGACTTAGAAGAGAGGGTAACGAAAGTTAAACGTATGTTTACATCACTTATACACTTGGAGAAAACTATTGATGGTGTTGACTGGAATATTCTCTTAGACATTCTGAAAGCACGAGGGGTAAAATAAAGGGGCCGAAGGACTGTTTACAAGTTTTGGAGAAACCAGACAATTATAAGAGTCGAGGGGCATGAAAGGGAAGCAGTGGTTGGGAAGGGAATGAGACAGCGTTGTATCCTATCACCGGTGTCATTCAATCTGTATATTAAGCAAGCAGCAAAGTAAACAATAGAAAAATTTGAAGTAGGAATTTAAGTCCAGGGAGAAGTAATGACATTTTAATTCTGTCAGAGACAGCAAATGATTTGGAAGAGCAGATGAACGGAACGGACGGCGTGTTGAAATGAGGATACAAGATTAACATCAACAAAAAGAAGACTAGGATAATGGAATGTAATAGAATTAAATCAGCTTATCCTGCGGGAATTAGCTTAGAAAAAGAGACACTTAGTAACAGATAAGTTTTATTTGCACAGGAAAATAACTGATTATAGTCGAAGTAGAGGGGATATAAATTGTAGAGCGGTGATGGCAAGAAAAGTGTTTCTGAAAAACAGAAATTCGTTAACTTAGAATACAGATTTAAGTGTTAGGAAGTCTTTTCTGAAAGCATTTGTGTAACGTGTACCCATGTTGGAAGTAAAACATAGACGATAAAGAGTTCATACAGGAAGATAAAAGGAGCTTTTGAAATGTCGTGCTGCAGAAAAAGGCTGAAGATTAGATGGGTAGATCACGTAACTGATGAGGAGGTAATGGAGAGAACTGGGGAGAAAATAAACTTTTGGCACAACTTGAGTACAAGGAGGGTTTGAGTGATAGGACACTCTGAGACATCAAGGGATCACCAATGTAGTACTGGTGGGGAAGTGTGTGTGTGTGTGTGTGTGTGTGTGTGTGTGTGTGTGTGTGTGGGCGGAGGGGGGTGGGGAGGGTCGTAGAGGAAGACCAAGAGATGAATACACTAAGGAGATTCAGAAGAATGTAGGCTGCAGTAGGTACGGGGAGATGAAGAAGCACAGGATAGAGTAGCATGGAGAGCTGCATCAAACCAGTCTCAGGGCTGAAGACCACAACAACAATAATGAACACTCTCGGTTACATGTTATATTTGAAAGAAATAAACGGTTTTCGGCTCCGCAGCTACCATCAGATCTATGAGAGGAAATTAAAAATAATAGTATTTCGATATTTGAGAAACGTGAACATGAACGTGTCACATGTTGTTGTTGCTGTTCTTAAGTCTGAAAAGTGGTCTCACGCAGCTGTCCGCGGTGCTGTAACTTGTGCAGGCCCCTCCAGCTATGCGTGACTACTGCAGCCTACATCCCCTGATTCTGCTTACAACAGACAAGAGTAATTATTGGTCACCCTCTACGATTTTTCCCGGCCACACTTCCCTCCAATAACAAATATACTTCATGTCTCACAATGTGTCCTATGAACCGATCCCTTCTTTTAGTCAAGTAGTTCCATAAATTTCCTCTCTTCCCAGTTGTATACAGTGGCTCGTCATCAGTTTGACGACTTACCCATCTAATCTTTGCATTCTTCTCTAGCGTCAAATTTCAAAAGCATTTATTCTCTTCTTGTCTGAACTGCATAATTGTAAACGTTTCACTTGGGTAAAAGCTGCAGTTCAGAAAAATACCTTCAGAAAAGACTTCCTCACAGATAAATTTATATTAGGTGTTAACAAACTCCTCATTTTCGGAAATGTTTTTATTGCCGTTGTCAATTTGCATTTCATATCGTCTTTAACTTGGGCGTCGGCAGTTATTTTGCTGCCCAAACAGCAAAATTCATCTTCTAATTTTGGTACCTCATTTCCTAATCTAATTTCCTCAGCATCGACTGATTTAAGTGGGGTAAATGCCACTACCCGTTCATCCTATAACCTACTTTTACGATACGTCATGGTCTATGGAAGGCAGGAATGTAGAAAAGCATTCAATTGCTCTTATTTTAACTTTGGTTAACTTTTATCTTTCGATCTGTTGTAAGCGACTACCCGCACACCATTCCATTTATATTGTCTCTCACGAAGTTTCGAGGTAGTTCAGAATTAGTGAGACATTAACACAAACCTATTGTATACATACAGAAAAACATGTAAACTCATTATCATGTAAAACCGCGACACAGAAAACTTTAAGTAAGCAAACAGTACACACAAAAATCGCAATGCCAAAAAACAATTAATGTAGTGTAGCGAAATTTCGGGAATACAATTGTTTAGGTAAAAAATTTAAGTGGTTAATATCGCAAGATCAGGGGCTAATGTAAGCGCGAGATAAGACATTACAAATGTGAAATTCTGTTACATTAGCAACCGTTGTAATCGCCAGAATGTTAATGAGGGGTGCTGCGGCTCGCGTTGGTGCTGTTTGTAGGATTTCGCCCTCTGTTGGAGGCCAGACCGTCTCCTTTAGTTGGCACGGTTGCGGTTCTTTGTCTTCTTTTCGTCTTGACTGGTGCCACTCATTTCGCAAGAGTCGCCTGTCCGCTAGTGGCAGCAGCGGCGGTTATCGATATGTAGTAACCTTCGCCCCATCTTTGGGGCGACGTCGTTGTTTCTCCGGGCCAGTTCGGCTGGGCGCTCAGGAGGAGCGGGTGTCCGCGCACTGCGAGAACACGCCGGGGCCGCTGGCGGCGCGCACGCACTGCCGGATGGGAGGGCTGTGGCCGCGAGGCTGCACGGCCACCTCGTAAACCACACCCTGCACCCTCTGAGACGAGTGCATTTCAGTCCAAGTAGAGAAACCTCCACCATTTTGACAACACCGGCGAACTAGCAGCTATGGTGTCAGAACTGCGTGGTGGAGCTAAACGTGGCAGTTTGTGTTGGCGGCGCCGCTTGCCGACATCAGCATTCCCCCTCACACGTCTCCGTCCACCAGAAAGACCAGCCTTGTTATTCAGATTTTCGTTCATCATTTTCAGCAACTGTTTTTGAAGAAGGGCCGCGCGGGATTAGCCGAGCGGTCTGAGGCGCTGCAGTCACGGACTGTGCGGCTGGTCTCAGCGGAGGTTCGAGTCCTCCCTCGGGCATGGGTGTGTGTGTGTTCGTCCTTAGGATAATTTAGGTTAAGTAGTGTGTAAGCTTAGGGACTGATGACCTTAGCAGTTAAGTCCCATAAGATTTCACACACATTTGAACATTTTGAAGAAGGCCGGTGTGAAGAAAGGGCACTGATGTGTGGGAATCTTTCGACACATCGAAATTAAACGCGTAACCAGTTTGTAGTTGCCACACTCTTCTTTATTACAAACATATTGTTCTTATCAAATTAACAGTAGCAACGATTATAGAATGTTTCAAAATCTGCTTAATCAACTTTCATTAAATAAAACAATATTCGTAAAACCATTATTAATTAAATATAACTCCCATAACTAAACCTCACAGCTCAATCACTTAGCCGGCCGGAGTGGCCGAGCGGTTCTAGGCGCTACAGTCTGGAACCGCGCGACCGCTACGGTCGCAGGTTCGAATCCTGCCTCGGCCATCGATGTGTGTGTAAGGTTAGTAAGGTTTAAATAGTTCTAAGTTCAATGGGACTCATGACCTCACATGTTTAAGTCCCATACTGCTCAGAGCCATTTGAACCATTTTGAATCTGTTTTTGCCGGCCGCGGTGGCCGTGCGGTTCTGGCGCTGCAGTCCGGAACGGCGGGACTGCTACGGTCGCAGGTTCGAATCCTGCCTCGGGCATGGGTGTGTGTGATGTCCTTAGGTTAGTTAGGTTTAAGTAGTTCCAAGTTCTACGGGACTTATGACCTAAGATGTTGAGTCTCATAGTGTTCAGAGCCATTTGAACCATTTTTTGAATCTGTTTTTCATATAATTCACATCAAAACTCTGAAACGAAGGGGGTTCATTAAGCGCAACAAATATAGATCTTTCAAAATGTGCTTAGCCAACTCTCATTAATTAAAACAATGTTCATAACATCACAATTAATCAAATCTCAAACATGCTTCAACTAACAGAATCTGATTTTCATGTATCTCAGGAACATGCTTCAACTAACAGAATCTGATTTTCATGTATCTCAGGAACATTAATCCACTTAAGACCAATGAGCTCAGATCTTTCCAAAATTGGTCTTAAAATTTTTGACAGGATTATAATACATTCAATACAATAATAACATACGAAATCGTCTTAACATGGGACCGTCTCAAGTTTACGATAAACTCGTAATGGACGCGAGCAAACCGAAAGGTTCTAACACATGCAGGACATGCACGGACCAGAAGGTGAAATAAATATACACTCAACTTTGATCTAGAAGTAAGCTTGCGGAAAACCACAACGCTCCACCGGCAAGATGGAATTGCCGCACGTTAACAACGTAACCCTAGATAGCCATCCACGTCCTTAATTTCCACTCTACCACCGTGATACCCCGGATCGGAGCTTGCTCGGGTCGACCACCGCCAATTATCTCAAACATAAACACATCAGCGGCAGACAACATTCTGACGCAACAGATACGCAATGATATTAACCCAACCAGTTATCAATAAACCTTTAATTCTACGCGACACTAATGAACATTAAGCAGACTTAACATAGGTGACAGTGGCTCTTAAGATTTGGTTAGAAACCTCTAAATCAAAAAAATAAAATAATAAAATAGAAAAGGAATTAGGGAAAACATGTCGGCCCGCTTCTGACCGCCAGGCAAAACTTACGCACTACTTGGTATGCATTAAACACGGCTTCATGTCTATTGGTTGTGCGTCACCAGCACTCCCTTAAATGCTGTCAACATATCAGGCAGCAAGATCAAAGGTAACTGAAACAGCCGAGATAGTTTTCAGTGCACAGGGGTATTTAAAACTTCCTGGCAGATTAAAACTGTGTGCCGGACCGAGACTCGAACTCGGGAGCTTTGCCTTTCGCGGGCAAGTGCTCTACCAACTGAGCTACACAAGGCTGTGGCTAAGCCATGTCTCCGCAATATCCTTTCTTTCAGGAGTGCTAGTGCTGCAAGGTTCGGAGGAGAGCTTCTGTAAATTTTGGAAGGTAGGGGGCGAGGTACTGGCGGAAGTAAAGCTGTGAGGACGGGGCGTGAGTCGTGCTTGGGTAGCTCCGTTTGGACGCCGGCACGGTAGCTCAGCGAGTTCGCTCAAAGGGTTAGCTGCCCTCTGTAATAAAAAAAAAAAACCTGAGTTAATCGATCGACAACGAACTTAAACGGATGTCTTACTACGTCCGCCCCGAGCAGATGCAACCTACAAAAGCGAACAAAAATGAGATTAAAAAAAAAGTTGGTAGAGCACTTGCCCGCGAAAGGCAAAGGCCCCGAGTTCGAGTCTCGGTCCGGCACACAGTTTTAATCTGCCAGGAAGTTTCATATCAGCGCACACTCCGCCGCAGGGTGAAAATCTCATTCTGGCACAGGGGTATTTAATTATCATGAACAGAACCCACCGATGAACACTTCGACGACTCCAGTTCACTGACTTTGAATCACATGTTAGAGACACGAAGGAAATCTGTCCTTCACACATCCAAGAAACGCAAGTCACCGTAGGCAGCGGATCAACATTACGTCGGCTAAGCACGCCGCAGCAGCGGTCCACGCTCCTTCGTCGAGCCGACTCCGCCTCTCGCTGCGCTGCCTACAGGCTCAACGCCACACGTGAGTGTCGCTGACGCAGCTGATACTCGAACTCAAGACTCAGAGATGGCGCGCGCCGCAGTTAAGCCTGCAGCACGCGCGCGCTGTACCGGTACGGGGTTAGGCGCGTGGGGGACTACTGTGCTTCTTTATTACGCATTGAAAATGATTATCGAATGTTCTTCAGTTGCTTTTTCTATGTTTGTATATGTACAGGGATCGAAATAAAACACAAATATCCAAAAATATCTTTCAATAATTTATTTCAGAGACAGTTAACACATACACTTTGCAAATGAGGCGACACGTCTACCTTTTATATAAATGACATCATTTTCTACTTGACTTGCCTTTCTGCCTTCCACACTCGTAGCAGCGTCCTTTGGAACCTCCTCTTGGGATTGTCTTGTGCTGTAACTGTTGAGTGTATGCCCAGTAGAAGACGTGCACCTCGCCGTAATTCAGCGTTTTTTCTAGAACTTCTTAGGGTTCCTATTAGGTGGAGGATGCTGAAAAGTGCTCTTACACTACTGGCCATTAAAATTGCTACACCACGAAGATGACGTGTTACAGACGCGAAGTTTAATCGACAGGAAGAAGATGCTGTGATCTGCAAATGATTAGCTTTTCAGAGCATTCACACAAGGTTGGCGCCGGTGGCGACACCTACAACGTGCTGACATGGGGACAAAATGGTGCAAATGGCTCTGAGCACTTTGGCACTTAACATCTGAGGTCATCAGTCCCCTAGAACTTAGAACTACTTAAACCTAACTAACCTCAGAACATAACACACATCCATGCCCGAAGCAGGATTCGAACCTGCGACCGTAGACATGAGAACAGTTTCCAACCGATTTCTCATACACAAACAGCAGTTGACCGGCGTTGCCTGGTGAAACGTTGTTGTGATGCCTCGTGTAAAGAGGAGAAATGCGTACCATCACGTTTCCGACTTTGATAAAGGTCGGATTGTAGCCTATCGCGATTTCGGTTTATCGAATCGCGACATTGCTGCTCGCGTTGGTCGAGATCCAATGACTGTTAGCGGAATATGGAATCGGTGGGTTCAGGAGGGTAATACGGAACGCCGTACCGGATTCCAACGGCCTCGTATCACTAGCAGTCGAGATGACAGGCATCTTATCCGCATGGCTGTAACGGATCGTATCACGTCTCGATCCCTAAGTCAACAGATCGAAACGTTTCCAAGACAACAACCATCTGCACGAACAGTTCGAGGACGTTTGCAGCAGCACGGACTATCAGCTCGGAGACCATGGCTGCGGTTACCCTTGACGCTACAACACAGACAGGAGCGCCTGCGATGGAGTACTCGACGACGAACCTGGGTGCACGAATGGCAAAACGTAATTTTTTTCGGATGAAACCAGGTTCTGTTTACAGCATCATAATGGTCGCATCTGTGTTTCGCGACATCGCGGTGAACGCATATTAGAAGCGTGTATTCGTCATCGCCATACTCGCATATCACCCGGCGTGATGATATGGGGTGCCATTGCTTACACGTCTCGGTCACCTCTTGTTCGTATTGACGGCACTTTGGACAGTGGACGTTACATTTCAAATGTGTTACAACCCGTGGCTCTACCCTTCATTCGATCCCTGCGAAACCCTACATTTCAGCAGGATAATGCACGACCGCATGTTGCAGGTCCTGTACGGGCCTTTCTGGATACAGAAAATGTTCGACTGCTGCTCTGGCCAGCACATTCTCCAGATCTCTCACCAATTGAAAACGTCTCGTCAATGGTGGCTGAGCTACGGACTCGTCACAATACGCCAGTCACTACTCTTGCTGAACTGTGGTATCGTGTTGAAACTGCATGGGCAGCTGTACCTGTGCACGCCATCCAAGCTCTGTTTGACTCAATGGCCAGGCGTATCAAGGCCGTTATTATAGCCAGAGGTGGTTGTTCTGGGCGCAGATCTGACCCAAATTGGGTGAAAATGTAATCACATGTCAGTTCTAGTATAATATATTTGTCCAATGAATACCCGTTTATCATCTGCATTTGTTCTTGGGTTAGCAATTTTAATAGCCAGTAGTGTATTTCAGTCTCATCAGTGAACCTACCATTTCTATGTCTCTGAAATTTGCTTTTGAAATGTCTTACATAAATATTTGTGCAGTTAACTACAATTTTGTAAACACTGCTGTCTAAGAAAATATCTAATAACTTTCTAAAAGTACTGCTGATCCTTGCATCTTGGGGCCAGGTAGATGAGTTATTATATTCTCCGACCTCCTTCTCACGTTTCTTTTAAGAAAAAACTTAGACCATTTTATTTTACTGTCCTTCCCAACATAATAGGAAGTACTAGGTTCAGTTCGTATTATCGTATTCATCTGCACATTGTTCAGTTTCAGTATCATGATCGCTTTCCCTTACTTGATCATCTTCGTTTGAATCTGATTCTTCAGAATCGAATAACTCATTTTCATCACTCTCTGCATCTTCTTCTAGCCACCTCATCCACACTTCAGTGTAGGAAGACATATCGACTCCTCTTCTCTTCACATCTGACATCACGAAAATAAAACCATGTTTATGAGTATCAGTTTCTGTAAATTACAGTACACCTACATCTACATACATACTCCGTAGTGCACCATACGGTGCGTGGCGGAGGGTACCTGGTACCACAACTAGCATCTTCTCTCTCTGTTCTACTCGCAAACAGAACGAGGGAAAAATGTCTACCTATATACCTCTTTGTGGTCTTTCCGCGAAGTATAAGACGGCGGCAGTAAAATTGTACTGCAGTCGGCCTCAAATGCTGGTTCTCTAAATTTCCTCAGTAGTGATTCACGAAAAGAACGCCTGATTTCCTCCAGAGACTCCCACCAGAGTTCCTGAAGCATTTCCGTAACACTTGCGTGATGACCAAACCTACCAGTAACAAATCTAGCAGCCCGCCTCTGAATTGCTTCTATGTTCTCCCTCAATACGACCTGATAGGGATCCCAAACGCTCGAGCAATACTCAAGAATAGGTCGTATTAGTGTTTTATAAGCGGCCTCCTTTACAGATGAACCACATCTTCCCAAAATTCTACCAATGAACCGAAGACGACTATCCGCCTTCCCCACAACTGCCATTACATGCTCGTCCCACTTCATATCGCTCTGTAATGTTACTCCCAAATATTTAATCGACGTGACTGTGTCAAGTACTACACCACTAATGGAGTATTCAAACATTATGGGACTCTTTTTGCTATTCATCTGCATTAATTTACATTTATCTATATTTAGAGTTAGCTGCCATTCTTAACACCAATCACAAATCCCGTCCAAGTCATCTCGTATCCTCCTACAGTCACTCAACGACGACACCTTCCCGTACACCACAGCATCATCAGCAAACAGCCGCACATTGCTATCCACCCCATCCAAAAGATCATTTATGTAGATAGAAAACAACAGCGGACCTACCACACTTCCCTGGGGCACTCCAGATGATACCCTCACCTCCGATAAACACTCACCATTGAGGACTACGTACTGGATTCTATTACTTAAGAAGTCTTCGAGCCACTCACATATTTGGGAACCAATCCCATATGCTCGTATCTTAAGAGTCTGCAGTGGGGCACCGAGTCAAACGCTTTCCGGAAGTCGAGGAATATGGCATCCCTCTGCTACCCTTGATTCATGGTTCGGACGATATCATGTGAAAAAAGGGCGAGTTGCGTTTCGCAGGAGCGATGCTTTCTAAAGCCGTGCTGATGTATGAACAGCAACTTCTCTGTCTCAAGGAAATTCATTATATTCGAACTGAGAATATGTTCGAGAATCCTGCAACAAACCGATGTTAAGGATATTGGTCTGTAATTTTGACGATCCGTCCTTCTACCCTTCTTATATACAGGCGTCACCTGCGCTTTTTTCCAGTCGCTCGGGACTTTACGTTGGGCAAGAGATTCGCGATAAATACAAGCTACGTAAGGAGCAGTAGAGTGCATGTTGAAAACTGCATAAGTAATACTTTAGTTAACATAGTTATTTTATTCAGATTGATAAAAATTTTAAATATTGTACTTAGAAGGAATTTAGTATGAAAAAAGTTAAAAAAAAAGCATGTACCTTAAGAAGTTGTTACGTAGACAGGCGCGTGGTGGACAGCTGCACCCCAACTCACTTCAACGTCCTGCAGCTCTGTGTTCAGCTGCCCGACTGACGTTAGCTGTAAACGGAACCTCAACGATACACCTATTTGAAGGGTACTGAGCGTGGGAACGCTGCGTCTTTAAACGTAATCGAAATAATCACAATGTAAAACCGCTGGGAGACAGGTGTACCCCACGCGCCCATTCCAGGGTTAAATAGTCATCCGCCAAAGATACGAAGCCAAGCGGGCATCGAAAACCGACTGAGACGGCCGTGATGAGAATCGATGGAGACTGGCGCCAGCAGCGCGATGGAGACTGGCGCCAGCAGCGCACCAGCTCAAGCACGCTAGTTCTGTAAGCAGCTCTCTTATGTAATCAAGGTCATGCGCTCAGTACAAAAGCGGCCAACGCAGACCAGCGGAATCATTCCGCTGTGAGCTATATCTGCAACAGCACTGAAGCACTATGCCTCGTCGACGTGTGTATCGTCAACGTCGCCATCTCATGCCAGTCTACAAACACATAATAAGCCTGGAGAATAAACTTGGCACAAACGGAACTGCAAAAAGTGTCATATTGAATGGACCGATTTTTTTCCGTGATTGTCGAGTTAATTTCAGTCTTGATGTTGCCACAGGGAGTATTGGAAGTGGATGGTTTACTCTCGCCATCGTCCGATGTGAGAATGCCTCGCTACCTGGATTGGAATCATTCGCCGACTGAGATGTCATCGCTTACAAGACCTGGCATTGTGGAATAGATGCTAAGTCTCAATCTACAACTAGTTATGTATATAGTAACATGCCATTTACATTGTTTACCCGCTCCTGTCGTAAAGTTAGTAATGATGAAAAAAATACATGTATGGATGAAAGGACTTGGCGCACTTGCTGAGAATGTAACTGTAACTGGTGATGTAACACTGTACTATAATTATTAATAAAGTCTGATCTGTAGCGTCAGCCGCCAATCGCTAGACGTGCATCTGGTGAAAGGGGGCTCAAGGATGCAACAATTAGGAAAAAATCGAAAACATAGTGCCGCGTTAGCACATTGCACCAAAAATTGTTTTTTAACGCAACTGGTGTGCGATCTCTTTACACTGGAAATCTAGTTGATCCACTGACCCTCCCACCAGCCCCTCCCTCCCCCCCCCCCTCCACCAGTGCAATCAGACTTCTTTTGTTCCACCTATACTTGCCTCACACAGTCAAACAGATAGACGTGATGAAACCTCAAAAAGTGGTAAGACTCCATCACACTGGGAAAGTAAAATTATGTTCTACTGCAATTACAAAAGAGCAACTTCAAATATTTACCGAATATTGTGAAAAAATATAATATGTCACCTTTCCCCCTCATGCCTCTCAGCCCATCGCAAAGACCAGTCTTGTCATTTCGATCAATCCTGTCATTGACATTTCTGTTCGCCAGATTCGGTAGATGTTTTTGAAGAAAGCCGATGTGAAGAAGTAGCACACCAGTTCCGTTAAAAATTGTTATTAACGCAACTGGTGTGTTACTTCTTCAAATCGGAAAACTTGATACTTGATTCATACCGCCAACTTCCAGTGCAATCGGACTACTTTTGTGCCACCTATATTTGCTACACTCTGTCAAAGAGAAAGAGTGGACGTGATAAAAGCTCAGAAACGAGGAAGAGCTCTTCGCAGGGTTAAAGTAAAATTACATTCTACTACAATTTCAAAATAACAACTTCAAATATTTATCGAAAACTGGGAAAAAATATAATATAAAATAAAAATATCAGCACGCTTTGTTGCCATTTCGATATCGATATATCTTCATCCTCCCACCATGAACCATGGAACTTGCTGTTGGTGGGGAGGCTTGTGTGCCTCAGCGATACAGATAGCCGTACCGTAGGTGCAACCACAACGGAGGCGTATCTGTTGAGAGGCCAGACAAACGTGTGGTTCCTGAAGAGGGGCAGCAGCCTTTTCAGTAGTTGCAGGGGCAACAGTCTGGATGATTGACTGATCTGGCCGTGTAACACTAACCAAAACGGCCTTGCTGTTGTGGTACTGCGAACGGCTGAAAGCAAGGGGAAACTACAGCCGTAATTTTTCCCGAGGGCATGCAGCTTTACTGTATGGTTAAATGATGATGGCGTCCTCTTGGGTAAAATATTCCGGAGGTAAAATAGTCCCCCATTCGGATCTCCGGGCGGGGGCTACTCAAGAGGACGTCGTTATCAGGAGAAAGAAAACTGGCATTATACGGATCGGAGCGTGGAATGAAAGATCCCTTAATCGGGCAGGTAGGTTAGAAAATTTAAAAAGGGAAATGGATAGGTTAAAGTTAGATATAGTGGGAATTAGTGAAGTTCGGTGGCAGGAGGAACAAGCCTTCTGGTCAGGTGAATACAGGGTTATAAATACAAAATCACATATGGGTAATGCAGGAGTAGGTTTAATAATGAATAAAAAAATAGGAGTGCGGGTAAGCTACTACAAACAGCATAGTGAACTTATTATAGTGGCCAAGATAGACACGAAGCCCATGCCTACTACAGTAGTGCAAGTTCATATGCCAACTAGCTCTGCAGATGACGAAGAAATTGAAGAAATGTATGATGAGATAAAAGAAATTACTCAAGGAAGTGAAGGGAGACGAAAATTTAATAATGATAGGTGACTGGAATTCGACAGTAGGAGAAGGGGGAGAAGGAAACATAGTAGGTGAATATGGATTGGGGCTAAGAAATGAAAGAGGAAGCCGTCTGGTAGAATTTTGCACAGAGCATAACTTAATCATAGCTAACACTCGGTTCAAGAATCATAAAAGAAGGTTGTATACACGGAAGAATCCTGGAGATACTACAAGGTATCAGATAGATTATATAATGGTAAGACAGACATTTAGGAACCAGGTTTTAAATTGTAAGACATTTCCAGTGGCAGATGTGGACTCTGACCACAATCTATTGGTTATGACCTGTAGATTAAAACTGAAGAAACTGCAAAAAGGTGGGAACTTAAGGAGATGGGACCTGGATAAACTGAAAGAACCAGAGGTTGTACAGAGTTTCAGGGAGAGCATAAGGGAACAATTGACAGGAATGAGGGAAAGAAATAAAATATAAAAAGAATGGGTAGCTATGAGGGATGAAGTAGTGAAGGCAGCAGAGGATGAAGTACGTAAAAAGACGAGGGCTAGTAGAAATCCTTGGGTAACTGAAGAAATATTGAATTTAATTGATGAAAGGAGAAAATATAAAAATACAGTAAATGAAGCAGGGAAAAAGGAAAACAAACGCCTCAAAAATGAGATCGACAGGAAGTACAAAATGGCTAAGCAGGCATGGCTAGAGGACAAATGTATGGATGTAGAGGCTTATCTCACTAGGGGTAAGATAGATACAACCTACAGGAAAATTAAAAAGAACCTTTGGAGAAAAGAGAACCACTTGTATGAATATCAAGAGCTCAGATGGAAACCCAGTTCTAAGCAAAGAGGGGAAGGCAGAAAGGTGGAAGGAGTATATAGAAGGTCTATACAAGGGCGATGTACTTGAGGACAATATTATGGAAATGGAAGAGGATGTAGATGAAGATGAAATGGGAGATACGATACTGCGTGAAGAGTCTGACAGAGCACTCAAAGACCTGAGTCGAAACAATGCCTCGGGAGTAGACAACATTCCATTAGAACTACTTACGGCCTTGGGAGAGCCAGTCATGACAAAACTCTACCATCTGGTGAGCAAGATGTACGAGACAGGTGAAATACCCTAAGACTTCAACAACAATATAATAATTGCAATCCCAAAGAAAGCAGGTGTTGACAGATGTGAAAATTACCGAACTATCAGTTTAATAAGTCACAGCTGCAAAATACTAACACATATTATTTACATTTGTACCAAACTGGTAGAAGCCGACCTCGAGGAAGATCAGTTTGGATTCCGTAGAAATGTTGGAACACATGAGGCAATACTGATCTTACGACTTATCTTAGAAGAAAGATTAAGGGAAGGCAAACCTACGTTTCTAGCATTTGTAGACTTACAGAAAGCTTTTGACAATGTTGACTGGAATACTCTCTTTCAAATTCTGAAGTTGGCAGGGGTAAAATACAGGGAGCGAAAGGCTGTTTACAATTTGTACGGAAACCAGATGTCAGTTATAAGAGTTGAGAGGCATGAAAGGGGAGCAGTGGTTGGGAAGGGTGTGAGACAGGGTTGTAGCCTCTCGCCGATGTTATTCAATCGGTATATTGAGCAAGCAATAAAGGAAACAAAAGAAAAATTTGGAGTGGGTATTAAAATCCAGGGAGAAGAAATAAAAACTTTGAGGTTCGCCGATGACATTGTAATTCTGTCAGAGACAGCAAAGGACTTCGAAGAGCAGTTGAACGGAAAGGATGGTGTCTTGAAAGGAGGGTATAAGATGAACATCAACAAAAGCAAAACGAGGAAAATGGAATGTAGTCGAATTAAGTCGGGTGATGCTGAGGGAATTAGATTAGGAAATGAGACACTTAAAGTAGTAAAGGAGTTTTGCTATTTGGGGAGTAAAATAACTGATGATGGTCGAAGTAGAGAGGATATAAAATGTAGACTGGCAATGGCAAGGAAACCGTTTCTGAAGAAGAGAAATTTGTTAACATCGAGTATAGATCTAAGGGTCAGGAAGTCGTTTCTGAAAGTATTTGTATGGAGTGTAGCTATGTATGGTAGTGAAACATGGACAATAAATTGTTTGGACAAGAAGAGAATAGAAGCTTTCGAAATGTGGTGCTACAGAAGAATGTTGAAGATTAGCTGGGTAGATCACGTAACTAATGAGGAGGTATTGAATAGGATTGGGGGGAAGAGAAGTTTGTGGCACAACTTGACTAGAAGAAGGGATCGGTTGGTAGGACATGTTCTGAGGCATCAAGGGATCACAAATTTAGCATTGGAGGGCAGCGTGGAGGGTAAAAATCGTAGAGGGAGACCAAGAGATGAATGCACTAAGCAGATTCAGAAGGATGTAGGTTGCAGTAGGTACTGGGAGATGAAGGAGCTTGCACAGGATAGATCAGCATGGAGAGCTGCATCAAACCAGTCTCAGGACTGAAGACCACAACAACAACAACATATCTTCATGTTGGTGAGAAAAGTAATGGCTATATATAGCGATATACTTTGGAAAAAAATATCGACAGATCAATGTACCGGTTTTGCATGTATAGACCCACTCTGTCCAGAATGAGATTTTCACTCTGCAGGGGAGTGTGCGCTGATATGTAACTTCCTGGCAGATTAAAACTGTGTGCCGGACTCAGACTGGAACTCGGGACCTTTGCCTTTCGCCAGCAAGTGTTCTACCATCTTTTTTTTTTAATCTAATTTTGTTCGTTTTCGTTCGTTGTATCTGCTCGGGGCGGACGTCGCAAGACAACCTGTTTCAGTTCGTCGTTGACCTATTAACTCAGTTTTTTTATTACAGAGGGCAGCTAACCCTCTGACCGAACACGCTGACTTACCGTGCCGGCGACGTGAGTCGTTCTTGGCTAGCTCAGATGGTAGAGCAGTTGTACGCGAAAGGCAGAGGTCCCGAGTTCGAGTCTCGGTCCGGCACACAGTTATAATGTGCCAGGAAGTTTCAGACCTACTCTGTACGAGACGTACCTTAACTTGTACCAGGCATACGTAAGATGGTTCTAGCACTGTTACTAATGGGTGGCGTTTGTTCTCAGCTACGATTTCTTCCGTGGCCCCTCCCGCCCTCAGTATTAGTTCCGGTGGCGGTCACGCTCTGACGTATGTGTGTACACATGAGGCTCATTGCGGTTCGTGCGGCAGTATGTTGATCAGTCTTGCTGGGCTTCCACGATACGGTAAAGTAAATTTGAGGTTCACAAATTGGCATTCTATAGCTTTTATGCATTCATTTTAATTTCTTAAGTTCGCAGTTGGTTCATAGGTCAGATTAGGCTCGCAATTTGCGTTTATTTGCTGTTACAACCGTTTGTCGGTGAAGCCCGTTTACCTGTCTGGTACTGGTAGACTCAAGAGAACCTTTTCATGTCTCAACCGCACGGGTCGTTGCGCGCTACTTCATAAATTAGCTAGATTTTTGACATGGCTGATACAAAAGTCTCGTACGCAGTCAAAGTATAACTTGATGTGCACATTTGTATGGGCCCTTTTTATGTTATAATTAATTTTATGAAGAATCGTTCACAGAGTTTTTAGCGGCTGAAGACAGTATTTACATCCTAAAATCCGGGTCGTGTCTACGATTCTATTCAAACAAAGTTCTGGAGAGGATTTATCATCGTGAAAAATATCTATAAAGATTCCTGCAGAGGCACTGAAACGGAAACAGTGTTGTAAAACTAATCGTAAGCAAGGCAGATGCCACACTGAGATTCATTGGAAGAATCCTCAGGAAGTGTAGTCCGTCAACAAAGGAAGTAGCTTACAAAACACTCGTTCTACTTGTCAGTCTGGGACCCGTAAGAGATAAGGCTGATAGAGGAAACAGAGAAGATCCAAAGTAGAGCAGCGCGTTTCGTTTCAGGTCCATGTAGCAAGAGTGAAAGCGTCGCGGATATGATCAGCCAATTCCAATCATTGTCAGTGTCAATGAAATTCACCAACAGTGGTGTATCTTAAGATGTTATTTTACTTTATGTTGAAGGCTACCAGTTTCAGCATTTCACTATGCCATCTTCCGACCCCATACGCATCAAATAAAAAAAATATCATATAGAGCCATAAATCTCTAGATGTCGTGAATTCAATCGTTACACTAGTGCTTCATTCGGAGACAGTTGCCCTCAAGTCTTCGAATGAAGCTTTAGTGTAAAGATTGAATTCACGACATCTAGAGATTTATGGCTCTATATGATATTTTTTTTTTTTTATTTGATGCGTATGGGGTCTGAAGATGGCACAGTGAAATGCTGAAACTGGTAGCCTTCAACATAAAGTAAAATAACATCTTAAGATACACCACTGTTGGTGAATTTCATTGAGACTGACAGTTACTTAACCAGCCGATGTCCCGTGTCCATGATGGACCTACAAAGAACTCCAGCGGTGGATCATTGTTAAAACTCCGAGTGCATACCCTTCTGGAAGAGTCAACCAACACACTTCTTCCAAATAAAGGATTTGTCAACCGCAGTTGGAGAGGATTTATTCATCATGAAAAAACAGCATCAGTTATGGATGTCCCGCTAAGAGGATATTGCGTTAGTAGATATTTTATCGATGCGGCTGCTTCCAGAAATTTTTTAGTAATCACGTAATCACACAATATTTCGGTAATGACGTAATCGCACAATAACGGGACTTTTTTCCTAATGCCGGCCGGTGTGGCCGAGCGGTTCTAGCACTTCAGTCTGGAACCGCGCGACCGCTACGGTCGCAGGTTCAAATCCTGCCTCGGGCATGGATGGCTGTGACGTCCTTAGGTTAGTTAGGTTTAAGTAGTTCTAAGTTCTAGGGGACTGATGACCTCAGATGTTAAGTCCCATAGTGCTCAGAACCATTTGAACCATTTTTTCCCCTATTTACGTGTAATACTTACGTGTCTTCGGAGAGGTAGTTTGCGAAATCTGTTTGCTGTTGTTGCTGTTTTCCTTGAATACCGGCCGCAAGCAGAAGAAACCCCAAGACGACGGGAAGAAGATTACGTTTATGCCATTCTGTGGCTCAGTAACAGCTCCTAAAGAGGAATAAAAGTGATTCGATCTTCGGGTCTCCAGGTACAATTCGAGGCCTGCGGAAGAATACGTAGGCCTCGCACTGCAAGGGTCTACAAAATACCGTGTAGGTGTGCACAGTTTTACGTCAGTCAGGCGATGCGCAGTATTTGAGAGCACCGTGCAGAACATGAGAGCTGTTTCCGCCTACAGGATCAGCGGCTGTAGTGCATTCCCTGGCATACGGAAACCGAACTGCATTCGGTGAGGCATCTGGTATGAAACGGGCAAAAGCTTTCTGGGATAGCGACATAAAAGAAGCGGTCGAGGTAAAAATTTTTGACAGTTCCTTTAATGGAAACGTGGCCTGCAGCTTGTGACTCCCCCCCTCCCCCCACATTGGCAGACTGAAGTGTTTGTGGCGGGTGCGGAACGAAAACATTACCTTATATGGTGCCTGAGCGAGCACCAGTGGCGTCACAGAAGCCAGCGCGACTGTATGAAGACGGCAGCAGCAGCAAGCACGCGTCACTCACCACTTGACAACGGCCGTCCAGCACTCGACCGAAAGCTCGTGGATTTTAAATCACTTGACGCAGCTAGAAGCGCGAGAGAATTTTGTTATTATATACAGCGTGACTCACCTAACATTACTGCTGGATATATTTCGTAAACCACATCAAATACTGACGAATCGATTCCACAGACCGAACGTGAGGAGAGGGGCTTGTATAACTGGTTAACACAAACCATTAAAAATTGCACGGAAGTATGTTTTTTTAACACAGACCTACGTTTTTTAAAATGGAACCCCGTTAGTTTTGTTAGCACATCTGAACATATAAACAAATACGTAATCAGTGCCGTTTGTTGCATTGTAAAATGTTAATTACATCCGGAGATATTGTAACCTAAAGTTGACGCTTGAGTACCACTCCTCCGCTGTTCGATCGTGTGTATCGGAGAGCACCGAATTACGTAGGGATCCAAAGGGAACGGTGATGGATTAGGTACAGAAGAGACTGGAACAGCACATTACGTCCACGTGCTAACACCTTTTTATTGGTCTTTTTCACTGATGCACATGTACATTACCGTGAGGGGTGAGGTACACGTACACACGTGGTTTCCGTTTTCAATTACGGAGTGGAATAGAGTGTGTCCCGACATGTCAGGCCAATAGATGTTCAATGTGGTGGCCATCATTTGCTGCACACAATTGCAATCTCTGGCGTAAGGAATGTCGTACACGCCGCAGTACAGCTGGTGTAATGTCGCCGCAGGCTGCCACAATACGTTGTTTCATATCCTCTGGGGTTGTAGGCACATCACGGTACAGATTCTCCTTTAACGTACTCCACAGAAAGAAGTCCAGAGGCGTAAGATCAGGAGAACGGGCTGGCCAATTTATGCGTCCTCCACGTCCTATGAAACGCTCGTCGAACATCCTGTCAAGGGTCAGCCTAGTGTTAATTGCGGAATGTGCAGGTGCACCATCATGCTGATACCACATACGTCGACACGTTTCCATTGGGACATTTTCGAGCAACATTGGCAGATCATTCTGTAGAAACGCGATGTATGTTGCAGTGCTCTCCGATACACACGATCGAACAGCGGAGGAGTGGTACTCAAGCGTCAACTTTAGGTTACAATATCTCCGGATGTAATTAACATTTTACAATGCAACAAACGGCACTGATTACGTATTTGTTTATATGTTCAGATGTGCTAAGAAAACTAACGGGGTTACATTTAAAAAACGTAGGTCTGTGTTAAAAAACATACTTCCGTGCATTTTTTTATGGTTTGTATTAACCAATTACACTAGCCCCTCTCCTCACGTTCGGTCTGTGGAATCGATTCGTCAGTATTTGATGTCGTTTACGAAATATATCCAGCGGTAACGTTAGGTGACTCACCCTGTATAGCGACGAAACCATGCATTAATAAGAAAAAAACTGTCAATTACAACTTGATGAATTAAAGAAAAATGGAAATATATGCTAAGTGACTTCATCTCTCTCGCGACTTTCTCTTCTACATCAGCACTCCGCAACCCAACTGACGGTGCGTGGCGGAGGGTACTTCTGGTACCACTAACTGATCCCCCGGTCTGTGCTGCACCCGCGAATGGCTCGTCGCAAGAATTCCCTAATTTTTCCTTCACGGTCACTTCGCGAGATGTATGTCGGGGGTAGCAAAAAGTTGTCTGACTTTTCTCAGGAAATACTCTCTCGAAATTTCCAAAGTAAACCTCTCGGTGATGGTCAGTGCCTCTCTTGTAGCTCCTGCCACCGGAGTTTGTTGAGCGCCCCTGTAACCCTCTCGTGTCGACTAAACGATCCCGTGACGAAACGCGCTACTCTTCGTTGGACCTTCTCTATCTCTTCTATCAGTCCTACCTGGTAAGGATCCCGGGTTGTTGAACAGTACTCAAGAATCGGTTGTAAAAGCGCCTTATAAGACACTTCTTTTGTGGGTGTCTGCTTTTCCCACTATTTGTTTTATGTGGTCATTCCACTTAAGTTAGCTCTGGACAGTTAGTCCTTGATATTTTACAGTAGATACTGTTTCCAGCAGTGTACCATCAACAGTGTAGTTGCACAGTAGCGGATTTCTCTTTCCGTGTACGAGTAATGTGTTACATTGATTTACGCTCAGGTCAACTGCCAGAGGGTAGACAATTCATCGATCTACCGTAGGTCATTCTGCAAATCGATAATGTGTTGTGGCGTTGCTACTTTCTTACAGACAACCGCATCATCTGCGAAGTCTTAAAGAGGTTCCAACACTTACCACTAGATCATTTATATAAATTGTAAACAGTAACGGTCCTATCAGACTTCTTTGATGTACTCCAGAAATTACCTTTATATCTGCCAATTTTGTTCCGTTAAAATCGATATGTTGAGTTCTTCCAGAAGGGTAGTCGTGAATCCAGTCGCAAATCTGATCCGATACTCGGTATACTCGTTTTTTCTTTTCTAGACGATAATTACAATCCATGTTGATTTTTATAAAGGGGATTTTCGTTCTCATAAGCGTAAGTATAACCATGAGCATAAAACGCGTTCCATAACTGTACAAGAGATTGATATTGAAAGGGTACAGTACCGCCCGATATTGAAAATAGGTACAACATTCTTTGTTATTCTTGTCAGAACAACATATTTCTTGTAATAATAACTCAATTTCACTTAATATTCTGAAGCCGGAAACCAGTGTAGGAAAGAATGACAATTTATTTATTTAATTGATCACATGTGCACTCCCTACATCCAGTTTGGTGAGATCTGCGAAATGAATGAATGTATGGTCGTCTGCTAACCACAGATAGTGAATGTGCTATATATGATCATCTTTGAGACGGTCCTTTGGTCACTTTTGTTGGAACCAAAGAGATGAA
The DNA here is from genome assembly GCF_023864275.1 of Schistocerca cancellata. Classification (NCBI taxonomy): domain Eukaryota; kingdom Metazoa; phylum Arthropoda; class Insecta; order Orthoptera; family Acrididae; genus Schistocerca; species Schistocerca cancellata. Next base: position 16,601,537 of record NC_064637.1, read on the forward strand.
ATTTACCAGAGCTTTGAGCGCCTGAAATGTGGCTGACCAATACGGTAGTAAGGTGCTCTCCCACCGTGACGGAGGTGCGAGCTGACCTGAAGAACGGCCATATTTCCGCACTCGGACGCTGGATCTTGTGTTGGTAAGACCTGTGTTAGGTGTGCTCCGTAAAGACAAAAGAGTGGAGAGGATGGTACGCATGTGGAATACTTAAAGAGTAGTTTGGAATAATAATTTCAGCAACTTTTGTGGAGAGAATTAAATGTCAGGCAGGTAATATTAATGGGATCGTAGTAATCTTCGGAAGTGACCAATGGTCACAATGAAACCACGTGTAGCAATAAGTTGAAATACTTCCGAGTGCATAAGTTAAGCTGAATTACTACCGTGTGTACTATAACTTGGAAATATTTAAGAAATGGCGTGTGCAGGACTTGAAATTAGAGACGAGTACATCCACGTGGTGAGTACTGTGTGAGTCTCAATCTGTGTATGAGACAAAGGATAAAAAGAAGTACTCGTCCATGGTATCAGTTGAGGACTCGCGTGTGTGATGAATATGTTCTTAACATTACTTTGCGTGTTATGTTTTCGTGTGACGCTTGATTCAAACTCTAATACTCTGAGAGAGAACTAAGGTGAGTCAGCCGTCTATCCAGCAACGCCACTTGGCTTACATTGCACAGGAAGACGTGCATATATCCTCCAGAGTTCGTAGTAGGAAAGTGTGAAACTGTGATAAATACTAATTGAAGTGGGAAAGCTGAAAGTGATGTGATTATAACGTTGTAACTATTCTTTGTATTGTATGTTGCCAGTGTGATGTATTTCATGAAATTTAAGTATGTTTGGTTGGCATGGGAGAGTAACAAGATAGTTTCAGAGGCAGTGGGTTATGCATGTTCCTTTTTGTATCGCTCGGTCTGGAGGAAATTTTCGTGATGATGGGTGTGAGAGTCGAAGTGTGAGATATAGCAAAAGATCCACCATCCTATCCAGAAAGTGCACTGTAGTGTTAGATAATTACGAGACCATACGATAGAGAATCACCAACGTAAAGCCATGCCCACTGGGCGGAGTATCTCATGTGCAATTGTTGTAGAAAATGTAATGGTGTGTTTAGGTTATAGAATTTATCTGAATAAAAAAGATAGTGAAAAGAAAAAGATTGGTGGCCTTTTCCTTCGAATAGTATGTTGTCATGATATCCAGAATTTATAAGGGGTGCGCCATTCATATTCAGTGCGATGGCCACGTGTTGATCAAAGCCGTAAGGTAAGAAAGAAAATGTGGTATTGCCAGTGCGTAGTGAACAGTCAGAGTTGTGTAAATTACTAATAGATGTGTGGTATCCGTTTCCATTGCGTAATGTTCAAACATGAGAATAATTTGTAGCTTAATTGTGGTACTAGAGGTTACAATCAGTCATTGAGAAACACGAATAAATCCACTCGCTTGGCAGACCACTCATCTTGCACGCCTGACTGCTTGATGCCACAGTATGAGCAATGCATGTGGGTGCCTCTCAATATCAAAGATATAGGCCAATAATTATGTCCATCTTTCCTACGACGCTTCCTGAGAAGGAGAATGACTTGCCCTTTTTTTCCAGTCTCGTTGCAGAGAAGCGCTTACGTCCAACTACGTCAGTTTTTTGTTTGATATATTCCAGTTCCTTTCTACCTCTACAGCTTCTGCCCTCTACAGTTCCCTCTAGCACCATTGAAGTTATTCCATGATGTTTTAACAGGTGACCTACCATCCTGTCTCTTCTTCTTGTCAGTGTTTTCCATATATTCCTTTTCGCTCCTATTCTGCAGAGAACCTCTTCACTCCTTACCGTATCAGTCCACCTAATTTTCAACATTTTTTCTGTAGCACCAGATCATAAATGTTAGATTCTGTTCTGTTCCCCTTTCCCCACAGTCCATGTTTCATACCATACAATGCTATGCTCCAAACGTACATACTCGGAAAATTCTTCCTCAAATGAAGCCCCATGTGTCATCCCAGCAGCTTTCTTCTGGGCATGAGTACCCCCTTGCTTTTGCTGGTCTGCTTTCTATGTCCTCCTTGCTTCGTCCATCAAGTGCTATGTATTTTGTTCCCAAGGCACTAGAATTCCTTCGCTTTGCCTACTTTGTGGTCCCCAGTTTCGATTTTGTGTCGCTAATTGCATTTGTGCTATGTCTCGTTGCTTTTTTCTTTCCTCAATTAACTATCATTCCACAGCATCTGCTCATTGGAGTCTTCATTCCACTGAACAGGTCTGCATTCTTTGTTACTTTCACCGAGGTTAGCAATGCCATCAGCAAAACGTACTGTTGATATCCTTTCATTCTAATTTCCAAACCTTTTCTCATGATAGAAGTTGAAGAAATGAACTAAAGCTTGTGCCCTGGCCTGGACTTGAACCTGGGTCTCCCTGCTTACTGGCCGGGTAGTTTAGCCATTGCAACACCACAGCATTATAGCTAACACACCTGCGCAGACTACTCTAATCCAACGCCCTCTATAACACAAACTTCAATTCACGTCATCAGCTTATTGTCCCCTTCTTAGATCGTCACTACTGCCGAAGCAGGATTTCCCCCATTACGTCCAATGCAGGGGTGCATAATGCTGTACTGGCTAGCATACCTGCCTAACGAGTAAGCAGATCTGGGTTCAAGTCCTGACCATGACAAAAATTTCAATTCATTTCTTCAGCTTCCACCGTTGTTGTAGATAAAGATGAGACTCAAATGTCTCAAGGAAACTTTAATTATATCAGACCTTTTCTTTATATTTTATCAGTGTTGCTCCCATATATAGATTCAAGAGCAGGACAAAAACTGCATTCCATTCTTTCACTCTTCATAATCAGAGCACATTCTTGCCCCTCCATTCTTATTTTGCCTACTTGGTTTTTGCTCATGTTGCGTATTACCCATCTTACCATGTAGCTCACACATATTTCCATGAGCACGTTGAACATTTTGCACCAGTGCAGATGGTCAAACGCTCTTTCTGGGTGACTGGGTGACTGTGTCTTGATTTTTGTTAAGTTTGTTTCCATCATCAACCGTGTAGTCCAAACTGCCTGCCTGGTGCCTTTACCTATCCCAAAGCTAAACTGATCGTCATATTACAAATCTTCAATTTTTTTTTCATTCTCCTGTATATTATTCTTGTCAGCAACTTGGGTGCTTGAAACATTAAGGTGAATGTGCGACAGTTCTTCTCCTTACTTGTTGTTGATACCTTCGCGATTGTGTCGATGATATTCTTCTGAAAGTCTGGTGATATCTCTTCATACAGATTCTGGACACTAACATGAATAGTCGTTTGGTTCCCCCTTCCCCCAATGATCTTAGAAATTTTGAAGCAATATCATCTACGTCACTCACATTTTCCACATCACCTAAAAAACTCATACTGGGCCCTTATAGTGGTACCCTACCTTTGGATGTTCTCCTACCGCAGTTGTAATGGTTCTGTCTTACTGCCGTCACACTACATGGCCAACCGTTATGTGTTAAAGGTGTCCTTCAGCCTTCATGAATTTATAAAAGCCTAGTTTTTATTTTGATTTGTGCCAGAACAGTATCACTTTAGAAAAAAATTGCTTATATGTGACCATATTGGCACTAAACGATAAAACATTTGTTTAGACTGTCAAAATAATGTCATTTATCATCATGACACGCTTCGAATGAACCCCAGCAGCAGATCTGAGACATCAAATCTAAGACTAAATGTTAAATGGAGTGCACTGCAACATAACAACGAAGGGGAAGATACTGAGATCAATATGCAGAGTCTTGTCACTTACCAGTCCCGAGCATCGTCAGCACCCCACTGACACAGACAGTTTTGCACTGTGCAAGGAAAACCGGATCGTCTGCAAGTGGCGTTAGTGAAAGTAATGTCCACGACACCAGACATAAACGTTATGTGATAGATGCTTATTAAAAATTACATGTGTCACCTACTCCCTATATTTGTGAACGAAAAAGTTAATAAACTGGTTTAAGCCTGTAATAATAATGCCGTTGATGCAGCTTTCCAGAACTGCTGGAATTTGAACATTTGATGGAAGTGGCACATATCGAAATAGCTCAGTATATAAGTTTCGACGGCAACACTTACCAGCAGCAGTACATGACAAAACATAATTATAAAAATGAAAAACTTTAGGTACAGATCGGAGGATGCAGTGACATTTATTAGGAGAAACAACAGATAAAATTAAATTTCTATGAAATATAAGTGAAACAACAGACATTTATGGCCCAGCAGTTTTGAAGTGCTGCAGAGGTCGCCTTGTTATTACATACATGATCCCTTTCATTAACAATTTAATTCTGAAATATACCATCTAAATAAGGTATGCAGTGTTTAATAAAGATTAACCTTGATGACATAGGCGTTCCTTTCACTAACACCACTTAGCTTGAAATTGTTTTCTTTGTACAGATCTAACTGCCCATATTTGGTAACTGACAGCGTTATGGAGTAGTTAGTGACAAGATATCCATTCCGATTTGAACAAGCAGCCTCTCCACCATTACAACGTTGCTGCAATGTACTCCCTTTCACATCTTGTCTTACATTTCCTGCCATAACTCTCATAGTGGGGTGCTCCTGAAACTCATGTGCAATAAACAAAATTATTTTAGCGATCAATACAGATGTTTTACCGTTCTGTTGTATAAGTCACTCACAAACCCAAATTTTAGTTCCCATCTCTTAAATATATCTGACGGATCATAATACGTTTTATTGCCGATCTGAACTTTAATTTTACTATTTAAATTACGTGCCTGTCCTGAAGAGGGCTCCAAAATATTTAATTTGTTTGTTTCTTTGTTCCAGTGTTTCACTTCGGAGATCCGGATTATTATTACTTTTGGAGTACTGGTGAGCACAAAATATTTTTTTTAAAATTAACAATCGACTGCAAAGCAGATTCCGTCAGGGAAACCATTACATGTTATATGAGAGACATAATTTCTGTTCTATTGTCTCCAGAAATAACAATGTTAGCACTGTCTCAGTACTGAAATGTTACTTTTTAATTTTGTGTCTTTGTTTAGTATTGTGATGTGTGTGCTCACGTTATCAGTTACTAGAGTGAACAGAACTGGTGATAACGTCTCCATTAGACACTAAGGTGGCCGATAAAACATGTATAATATTAAGCTTTTTTTTCATTTTGATCTCGACAATGACATTTTCTGTGCATACTTTCGTTGGATTTGTAAGTCTGCGTGCTCTATTAAGTTCTGTTATTATATGTCATAAATGATTTCTGTTCACGTCCGCACGCACTCCTGCTGAAGTCAACAGACAGTGCTGTACGTCTCCAACCCCTTTGGTGGATTCCAACCTTGTAACTTATCTTAATATAAACAAGTAAAACAGTGAATATTGTGAACTAAAAAACTATAGTGCAATGAACTGGTTTCCTATCGTTGACTTCGTGTGTGTATGTGTTATGATCCTGAATAATGCAAGTAGTGTAATTACGGAAACGGTATCTGATAATAAAAGTCGCCAAAACTTTCTGAAACTGTTTAACTGTATTTGAATAACCCGTTACCAAAACAATCAGAAAATTTAAAACTGTGTGCTAATGAAACTGACCTGTGAAATACTGCTTTGCGCAGTTCAGTGGACAATGCTACAGAACCTGACGTCATAGTACACGACTTGCAATTCCAACACTTAGCCAACAGAACGAAAAGTACTACATAATATTACCAATCAAATTTTGAACGAATTAATAACCATAATATCTTTCTTAAAATGTACTGTGAATTTACGCAAGCAATCTGATTATATGAAAATGTAAAAAATAATACACTCGCAAATATAACACTGCTCCGTCACAGTGAGAATGAACTGAACTTTTCTAAAGTGGAACTGATACGAATTTTGAGATGCAGAGCTAACTGTAAATGATCTTGCTATGGTGTGACGTTGCTGACTGTGATGTTAAAGTGGCTCTAACTAATTTTTTGTCAGTTTGGTTGTGGCAGTCAGTAGCAACAGACGCATAGCCTAAGGTGAATGAGGGCATTCGTTATCCATTGTATACATTAGTGTGCCTTCTGGCACCGTATTGTATAAATGTTCTTGTTGTGGTCTTCAGTCCTAAGACTGGTTTGATGTAGCTCTCCATGCTACTCTATCCTGTGCAAGCTTCTTCATCTCCCAGTACCTACTGCAACCTACATCCTTCTGAATCTGCTTAGTGTATTCATCTCTTGGTCTCCCTCTACGATTTTTACCCTCCACGCTGCCCTCCAATGCTAAATTTGTGATCCCTAGATGCCTCAAAACATGTCCTACCAACCGATCCCTTCTTCTGGTCAAGTTGTGCCACAAACTTCTCTTCTCCCCAATCCTATTCAATACCTCCTCATTAGTTACGTGATCTACCCACCTTATCTTCAGCATTCTTCTGTAGCACCACATTTCGAAAGCTTCTATTCTCTTCTTATCCATACTAGTTATCGTCCATGTTTCACTTCCATACATGGCTACACTCCATACAAATACTTTCAGAAACGTCTTCCTGACACTTAAATCTATACTCGATGTTAACGAATTTCTCTTCTTCAGAAACGAATTCCTTGCCATTGCCAGTCTACATTTTATATCCTCTCTACTTCGACCATCATCAGTTATTTTACTCCCTAAATAGATAAACTCCTTTACTACTTTAAGTGTCTCATTTCCTAATCTAATTCCCTCAGCATCACCCGACTTAATTCGACTACATTCCATTACCCTTGTTTTACTTTTGTTGATGTTCATCTTATATCCTCCTTTCAAGACACTGTCCATTCCATTCAACTGTTCTTCCAAGTCCTTTGCTGTCTCTGACAGAATTACAATGTCATCGGCGAACCTCAAAGTTTTTACTTCTTCTCCACGAATTTTAATACCAACTCCGAATTTTTCTTTTGTTTCCTTTACTGCTTGCTCAATATACAGATTGAATAACATCGGGGATAGGCTACAACCCTGTCTCACTCCTTTCCCAACCACTGCTTCCCTTTCATGCCCCTCGACTCTTATAACTGCCATCTGGTTTCTGTACAAATTATAAATAGACTTTCGCTCCCTGTATTTTACCCTTGCCACCTTTAGAATGTGGAAGAGAGTATTCCAGTCAACATTGTCAAAAGCTTTCTCTAAGTCTACCAATGCTAGAAACGTAGGTTTGCCTTTTCTTAATCTTTCTTCTAAGATAAGTCGTAAGGTTAGTATTGCCTCACGTGTTCCAACATTTCTACGGAATCCAAACTTATCTTCCCCGACGTCCGCTTCTACCAGTGTTTCCATTCGTCTGTAAAGAATTCGCGTTAGTATTTTGCAGCTGTGACTTATTAAACTGATAGTTCGGTAATTTTCACATCTGTCAACACCTGCTTTCTTTGGGATTGGAATTATTATATTCTTCTTGAAGTCTGAAGGTATTTCACCTGTCTCATACATCTTGCTCACCAGATGGTAGAGTTTTGTCAGGACTGGCCCTCCCAAGGCCGTCAGTAGTTCTAATGGAATGTTGTCTACTCCCGAGGCATTGTTTCGACTCAGGTCTTTCAGTGCTCTGTCAAACTCTTCACGCAGTATCGTATCTCCCATTTCATCTTCATCTAAATCATCTTCCATTTCCATAATATTGTCCTAAAGTACATCGCCCTTGTATAGACCTTCTATATACTCCTTCCACCTTTCTGCCTTCCGTTCTTTGCTTAGAACTGGGTTGCCATCTGAGCTCTTGATATTCATACAAGTGGTTCTCTTCTCTCCAAAGGTCTCTTTAATTTTCCTGTAGGCAGTATCTATCTTACCCCTAGTGAGACAAGCCTCTACATCCTTACATTTGTCCTCTAGCAATCCCTGCTTAGCCATTTTGCACTTCCTGTCGATCTCATTTTTGAGACGTTTGTATTCCTTTTTGCCTGCTTCATTTACTGAATTTTTATATTTTCTCCTTTCATCAATTAAATTCAATATTTCTTCTGTTACCCAAGGATTTCTATTAGCCCTCGTCTTTTTAACTACTTGATCGTCTGCTGCTTTCACTACTTCATCCCTCAGAGCTACCCATCCTTCTTCTACTGTATTTCTTTCCCCCATTCCTGTCAATTGTTCCCTTATGCTCTCCCTGAAACTCTCTAAAAACCTCTCGTTCTATCAGTTTATCCAGGTCCCATCTCCTTAAAATCCCACCTTTTTGCAGTTTCTTCAGTTTCAATCTGCAGTTCATAACCAACAGATTGTGGTCAGAGTCCACGTCTGCCCCTGGAAATGTCTTACAATTTATAACCTGGTTCCTAAATCTCTGTCTTACCATCATATAATCTATCTGATACCTTTTAGTATCTGCAGGATTCTTCCAGGTATACAACCTTCTTTTATGATTCTTGAACCAAGTGTTAGCTATGATTAAGTTATGCTCTGTGCAAAATTCTACAAGGCGGCTTCCTCTTTCATTTCTTCCCCCCAATCCATATTCACCTACTATGTTTCCTTCTCTCCCTTTTCGTACTGACGAATTCCAGTCACCCATGACTATTAAATTTTCGTCTCCCTTCACTATCTGAATAATTTCTTTTATTTCATCATATATTTCATCAATTTCTTCATCATCTGCAGAGCTAGTTGGCATATAAACTTGTACTACTGTAGTAGGCATGGGCTTCGTGTCTATCTCTGCCACAATAATGCGTTCACTATGCTGTTTGTAGTAGCTAACCCGCACTCCTATTTTTTTTATTCATTATTAAACCTACTCCTGCATTACCTCTATTTGATTTTGTATTTATAACCCTGTAATCACCTGACCAAAAGTCTTGTTATTCCTGCCACCGAACTTCACTAATTCCCACTACATCTAACTTTAACCTATCCATTTCCCTTTCTAAATTTTCTAACCTACCTGCCCGATTAAGGGATCTGACATTCCACGCTCCGATCCGTAGAACGCCCGTTTTCTTTCTCCTGATAACTACGTCCTCCTGAGTAGTCCCCGCCCGGAGATCCGAATGGGGGACTATTTTACCTCCGGAATATTTTACCCAAGAGGACGCCATCATCATTTAATCATACAGTAAAGCTGCATGTCCTCGGGAAAAATTACGGCTGTAGTTTCCCCTTGCTTTCAGCCGTTCGCAGTACCAGCACAGCAAGGCCGTTTTGGTTGTTGTTACAATGCCAGATCAGTCAATCATCCAGACTGTTGCCCCTGCAGCTACTGAAAAGGCTGCTGCCCCTCTTCAGGAACCACACGTTTGTCTGGCCTCTCAACAGATACCCCTCCGTTGTGGTTGCACCTACGGTACGGCCATCTGTATCGCTGAGGCACGCAAGCCTCCCTACCAACGGCAAGGTCCATGGTTCATGGGGGGCGGATTGTATAAATAACTGCGGTTAATGGCGAGGTGTGTGGTTTGAAAATGGGAGTGTCAGCATGAAACCGGTAACCACTACAGCTGAATTTTATGTCAATGCAACTGAGGCCGACGAAACAAAAAACCAATTCCGCCACGCTGCACAGTTCAGGACCTACCACCCTTGGCAGCACGCCTCGAATAATGAGGAAAGCCATCAACTGGAGTAATTACATTTTTTAACCTAAGCAATAAGCATTATAATTTAGTTATGAATGGTATCTGCCGGCCGGGGTGGCTGAGCGGTTCTAGGCTCTACAGTCTGGAGCCGAGCGACCGCTACGCTCGCAGGTTCGAATCCTGCCCCGGGCCTGAATGTGTGTGATGTCCTTAGGTTAGTTAGGTTTAAGTAGTTCTACGTTCTAGGGGACTGATGACGTCAGAAGTTAAGTCTCATAGTGCTCAGAGCCATTTGAGCCATTTGAATGGTATTTACCTCGAAAGCATGTTAAACATTACTCCAAATTTTTTGAAGCCAAAAAATGTGTCATTGTCAACAACAGAATGTTTTCTTTGGTTTCCCGAAAGTTTCACGTAATGTACTCAGCGAGTCTCTGAAGTAAACGATCCAGTTGCATAAAGCACACCTCTTGACACTTGAAGAAACTCATCACATAACCTCGAAATCGTAATGCTTCTGTCCTCTCTCACTCTTACACCAACTTTCTGCACCAAATCGTCAGTAATGACTGAAGGTCGCCCAGTTCGTTCCTCATCAGGCACAATCGTACGATCGTCTGTAAAAGCTCTCACCCATACTAGTACCATCCCACCGCTCAAAATATTTCCTCCATACACTTCACTGATCTGACTTTGAATTTCAGCCGCTTTCACGCCTTTAGCACTAAAAAAAAAAAAAAAAAAAATGAATCACAGAGGGCATTTTACAGTCGGTGGGATTCTCAATCGGAGGAGGGATTTCAGATACAACGAAACGTAAACACGCCGAATGGCTCTGTAATGGCGTTTGACAGCAGAGTTCAGTACGTAGCACGCATGCGCCAGATGCTCTGATTTTTGAATACAGTATTAGTTGTCTGCCACTTGATTCAAATGGTTCAAATGGCTCCGAGCGCTATGGGACTCAACATCTTAGGTCATAAGTCCCCTAGAACTTAGAACTACTTAAACCTAACTAACCTAAGGACATCACACACACCCATACCCGAGGCAGGATTCGAACCTGCGACCGTAGCGGTCACGCGGTTCCGGACTGCAGCGCCAGAACCGCGGCCAGCTGTCTGCCACTTGACATAGTGACGTCGATTAAATATCGGGGCGTAAAACTGCAGAGCAGCGTGAAATGGAACGAGCACGTAAGATCGGTAGTATGACAGGCGAGTTTTAGGAAAGTGTAGCTTGCCCTGTAAAGGACACTGCGTGTAGAACGCTAGTGCGACCCACTCTGAGTACCTCTCCAGTGTTTTGGGGGGGGGGGGGGGGGGTTGGGTTGTTTGTGGGAAGAGATCAAACTGCGAGGTCATCCGTCTCGTCGGATCAGGGAAGGAAGTCGGCCGTGCCCTTCAAAGGAACCATCCCGGCATGTGCCTAGAGCGATATAGGGAAATCACGGAAAACCTAAATCAGGATGTCTGGACGCGGGATTGAACCGTCGTCCTCCCGAATGCGAGTCCAGTGTACCAGTCTTTCGGGATCCTTGGATTAAAGGAAGGCATAGAAGCAATTCAGAGGCGAACTATCGAGTGAGGTGGCGCAGTGGCTAGAACAGTGGACTCGCATTCGGGAGGACGACGGTTCAATCCCGCGTCCAGACATCCTGATTTAGGTTTTCCGTGATTTCCCTAAATCACTCCAGGCAAATGCCTTTGAAAAAGCACAACCGACTTCCTTCTGCATCCTTCCCTAATCCAACGGGACTGACGACCTCGATGGTTGGTACCCTCCCCTCAGTCAACCAGTCAACCAGTGTCGAACTGTTAGATTTGTTCTGGTAGGTTTACTCCGCACTCAAGTATTATGGAGATGCTCTGTGAACTCAAACTGGAATTTCGTAACGCAAGTGACAAAGTTCAGATCCCACCATCTCCTGCAGACAGCAGAATGATCGTACTGCCGCCGAACCATACAGTCACTCGCTCCATTTCTGAGTGGAAGAGTAAATGAAATGCCTAGTCGTGGTACAGGGCACCTTCTAGCATGTACCGCATGGTAGCTTGCTGAGTATCTACCCGGATGCATGTATAAACACGTCGGATACACTGCTTCAAATCATATTTCAAACAGTGTTTGTCTGATAGGAGTGAACTACACTGCCTGACAACAAAAGTGATGGTTCCAGAAGACATGATTAGATGTCAATGTAACTTCACACTATACACGCACTCAGCGTGCATGTAAGCAGGTTAACAGCACCAGTTCTGGATTTAAACGTACACTTACCACTTCTGATGTCAGGTTAAACATTCTGTGTCATATTACACACTTATCGACTCATATTCAAGGTCACCCTACACTTCCCTCCCCTTCCCTTCCCAGGAAGAATCTAGGAACTCATTGAGGTCATATATATATATATATATATATATATATATATATATATATATATATATATATATATATATATATTTTCTGCGATTTGAGCAGCTGACCCACTATGCAGTCATTTTCAAACTTTGTCAGATGCTGATAACGCTGTCTGGCACGAGTATAGTGAATTAGAGCATATATATATATATATATATATATATATATATATATATATATATATATATACACTCCTGGAAATTGAAATAAGAACACCGTGAATTCATTGTCCCAGGAAGGGGAAACTTTATTGACATTCCTGGGGTCAGATACATCACATGATCACACTGACAGAACCACAGGCACATAGACACAGGCAACAGAGCATGCACAATGTCGGCACTAGTACAGTGTATATCCACCTTTCGCAGCAATGCAGGCTGCTATTCTCCCATGGAGACGATCGTAGAGATGCTGGATGTAGTCCTGTGGAACGGCTTGCCATGCCATTTCCACCTGGCGCCTCAGTTGGACCAGCGTTCGTGCTGGACGTGCAGACCGTGTGAGACGACGCTTCATCCAGTCCCAAACATGCTCAATGGGGGACAGATCCGGAGATCTTGCTGGCCAGGGTAGTTGATTTACACCTTCTAGAGCACGTTGGGTGGCACGGGATACATGCGGACGTGCATTGTCCTGTTGGAACAGCAAGTTCCCTTGCCGGTCTAGGAATGGTAGAACGATGGGTTCGATGACGGTTTGGATGTACCGTGCACTATTCAGTGTCCCCTCGACGATCACCAGTGGTGTACGGCCAGTGTAGGAGATCGCTCCTCACACCATGATGCCGGGTGTTGGCCCTGTGTGCCTCGGTCGTATGCAGTCCTGATTGTGGCGCTCACCTGCACGGCGCCAAACACGCATACGACCATCATTGGCACCAAGGCAGAAGCGACTCTCATCGCTGAAGACGACACGTCTCCATTCGTCCCTCCATTCACGCCTGTCGCGACACCACTGGAGGCGGGCTGCACGATGTTGGGGCGTGAGCGGAAGACGGCCTAACGGTGTGCGGGACCGTAGCCCAGCTTCTTGGAGACGGTTGCGAATGGTCCTCGCCGATACCCCAGGAGCAACAGTGTCCCTAATTTGCTGGGAAGTGGCGGTGCGGTCCCCTACGGCACTGCGTAGGATCCTACGGTCTTGGCGTGCATCCGTGCGTCGCTGCGGTCCGGTCCCAGGTCGACGGGCACGTGCACCTTCCGCCGACCACTGGCGACAACATCGATGTACTGTGGAGACCTCACGCCCCACGTGTTGAGCACTTCGGCGGTACGTCCACCCGGCCTCCCGCATGCCCACTATACGCCCTCGCTCAAAGTCCGTCAACTGCACATACGGTTCACGTCCACGCTGTCACGGCATGCTACCAGTGTTAAAGACTGCGATGGAGCTCCGTATGCCACGGCAAACTGGCTGACACTGACGGCGGCGGTGCACAAATGCTGCGCAGCTAGCGCCATTCGACGGCCAACACCGCAGTTCCTGGTGTATCCGCTGTGCCGTGCGTGTGATCATTGCTTGTACAGCCCTCTCGCAGTCTCCGGAGCAAGTATGGTGGGTCTGACACACCGGTGTCAATGTGTTCTTTTTTCCATTTCCAGGAGTGTATATACACTCCTGGAAATTGAAATAAGAACACCGTGAATTCATTGTCCCAGGAAGGGGAAACTTTATTGACATTCCTGGGGTCAGATACATCACATGATCACACTGACAGAACCACAGGCACATAGACACAGGCAACAGAGCATGCACAATGTCGGCACTAGTACAGTGTATATCCACCTTTCGCAGCAATGCAGGCTGCTATTCTCCCATGGAGACGATCGTAGAGATGCTGGATGTAGTCCTGTGGAACGGCTTGCCATGCCATTTCCACCTGGCGCCTCAGTTGGACCAGCGTTCGTGCTGGACGTGCAGACCGTGTGAGACGACGCTTCATTCAGTCCCAAACATGCTCAATGGGGGACAGATCCGGAGATCTTGCTGGCCAGGGTAGTTGATTTACACCTTCTAGAGCACGTTGGGTGGCACGGGATACATGCGGACGTGCATTGTCCTGTTGGAACAGCAAGTTCCCTTGCCGGTCTAGGAATGGTAGAACGATGGGTTCGATGACGGTTTGGATGTACCGTGCACTATTCAGTGTCCCCTCGACGATCATCAGTGGTGTACGGCCAGTGTAGGAGATCGCTCCTCACACCATGATGCCGGGTGTTGGCCCTGTGTGCCTCGGTCGTATGCAGTCCTGATTGTGGCGCTCACCTGCACGGCGCCAAACACGCATACGACCATCATTGGCACCAAGGCAGAAGCGACTCTCATCGCTGAAGACGACACGTCTCCATTCTTCCCTCCATTCACGCCTGTCGCGACACCACTGGAGGCGGGCTGCACGATGTTGGGGCGTGAGCGGAAGACGGCCTAACGGTGTGCGGGACCGTAGCCCAGCTTCTTGGAGACGGTTGCGAATGGTCCTCGCCGATACCCCAGGAGCAACAGTGTCCCTAATTTGCTGGGAAGTGGCGGTGCGGTCCCCTACGGCACTGCGTAGGATCCTACGGTCTTGGCGTGCATCCGTGCGTCGCTGCGGTCCGGTCCCAGGTCGACGGGCACGTGCACCTTCCGCCGACCACTGGCGACAACATCGATGTACTGTGGAGACCTCACGCCCCACGTGTTGAGCAATTCGGCGGTACGTCCACCCGGCCTCCCGCATGCCCACTATACGCCCTCGCTCAAAGTCCGTCAACTGCACATACGGTTCACGTCCACGCTGTCACGGCATGCTACCAGTGTTAAAGACTGCGATGGAGCTCCGTATGCCACGGCAAACTGGCTGACACTGACGGCGGCGGTGCACAAATGCTGCGCAGCTAGCGCCATTCGACGGCCAACACCGCAGTTCCTGGTGTGTCCGCTGTGCCGTGCGTGTGATCATTGCTTGTACAGCCCTCTCGCAGTCTCCGGAGCAAGTATGGTGGGTCTGACACACCGGTGTCAATGTGTTCTTTTTTCCATTTCCAGGAGTGTATATACACTCCTGGAAATTGAAATAAGAACACCGTGAATTCATTGTCCCAGGAAGGGGAAACTTTATTGACACATTCCTGGGGTCAGATACATCACATGATCACACTGACAGAACCATAGGCACATAGACACAGGCAACAGAGCATGCACAATGTCGGCACTAGTGCAGTGTATATCCACCTTTCGCAGCAATGCAGGCTGCTATTCTCCCATGGAGACGATCGTAGAGATGCTGGATGTAGTCCTGTGGAACGGCTTGCCATGCCATTTCCACCTGGCGCGTCAGTTGGACCAGCGTTCGTGCTGGACGTGCAGACCGCGTGAGACGACGCTTCATCCAGTCCCAAACATGCTCAATGGAGGACAGATCCGGAGATCTTGCTGGCCAGGGTAGTTGACTTACACCTTCTAGAGCACGTTGGGTGGCACGGGATACATGCGGACGTGCATTGTCCTGTTGGAACAGCAAGTTCCCTTGCCGGTCTAGGAATGGTAGAACGATGGGTTCGATGACGGTTTGGAAGTACCGTGTACTATTCAGTGTCCCCTCGACGATCACCAGTGGTGTACGGCCAGTGTAGGAGATCGCTCCCCACACCATGATGCCGGGTGTTGGCCCTGTGTGCCTCGGTCGTATGCAGTCCTGATTGTGGCGCTCACCTGCACGGCGCCAAACACGCATACGACCATCATTGGCACCAAGGCAGAAGCGACTCTCATCGCTGAAGACGACACGTCTCCATTCTTCCCTCCATTCACGCCTGTCGCGACACCACTGGAGGCGGGCTGCACGATGTTGGGGCGTGAGCGGAAGACGGCCTAACGGTGTGCGGGACCGTAGCCCAGCTTCATGGAGACGGTTGCGAATGGTCCTCGCCGATACCCCAGGAGCAACAGTGTCCCTAATTTGCTGGGAAGTGGCGGTGCGGTCCCCTACGGCACTGCGTAGGATCCTACGGTCTTGGCGTGCATCCGTGCGTCGCTGCGGTCCGGTCCCAGGTCGACGGGCACGTGCACCTTCCGCCGACCACTGGCGACAACATCGATGTACTGTGGAGACCTCAGGCCCCACGTGTTGAGCAATTCGGCGGTACGTCCACCCGGCCTCCCGCATGCCCACTATACGCCCTCGCTCAAAGTCCGTCAACTGCACATACGGTTCACGTCCACGCTGTCGCGGCATGCTACCAGTGTTAAAGACTGCGATGGAGCTCCGTATGCCACGGCAAACTGGCTGACACTGACGGCGGCGGTGCACAAATGCTGCGCAGCTAGCGCCATTCGACGGCCAACACGGCGGTTCCTGGTGTGTCCGCTGTGCCGTGCGTGTGATCATTGCTTGTACAGCCCTCTCGCAGTGTCCGGAGCAAGTATGGTGGGTCTGACACAGCGGTGTCAATGTGTTCTGTTTTCCATTTCCAGGAGTGTATATACTGGAGTAGGGGCGGGGAGGAGGCACCAAGGAACCTGAGTGAGTAACCTGACATCAAATGTCATTATCAGTGACCTTGAAATCGGAAACAGGTTTTAACCAATCGTGGGCCCATGCCAACATGTAAATTATCAAAGTTGTAACTCCCTGTGACAGGTAGAACAGGCACCAGGCCGCAATACTGTAATTCATTGTCAGTGTTGTTATCACACCTGGTAGGTTATATAAAGGGTGTCAACAACATAAGATGTCGAGTGATCACTGTAGAGGGCACGGAGGTGGCACATACTCGTGTGAGACAGTGTTTTTAGCATCTTACAAAGTTTGAAAATGACTGCATAGGGGGTCTCTACTTGGCTGGGTGGTCAAATCGTGGACTATCCACATGTGTGGGGCATTCAGACGCGACAGTCGCCCGACATTGGATTACACAGAGGTGAGTAGGCACATTCGTCGCCGTGGTTCCAGTCGTCGACGTTTGACCATCACAAGCGGGGATTTGCTGTGTAGTGCACCTGGCACATCATAATCCCCTGCCATCTAGGTTCAAACACTGGAGTCCTTGCAAGGTTCTATGTCAACATGCACCATTGGTCGGATAATAACAGTAGCTGGACTAGAGAATTACCACACCATGCAAGACGTTGAGGTACTTCCATGACGTGCAAGATCCACAACCTGTCCCTGATAGTGCATCCGTAGGACCAGTTCAGATACCAACTCTGTTGCAGTGCCAGTTACAATAGCTGGGGGCCAGTTTACATCGGGAGAGGTTTATGACGACCCTCAAAAGCGAATTGGAGCATGCATCAAGGCCAAAGGGGATGGAACGTCGTACTGGTAATTGTCCTCATACTGCCAAGTTCTTTGCAAATTTGACGCGATTTCATGAACGCTGAAATAACATCCAGTGCCTTCTTAAGCTGTGACGTTCCATGCAGAATCAGTGCATACATCCAAACCAGATGGCGGCGCAACTTCGTGCTGACAAGTCAACTCGTATTGCAAGTTCTTTGTAACCTTCATTCGATTTTGTAATCACTGAAATGGCATCACGCACGCTATCGACCAGTGAGGTTTCATTTCGTTTCCTCCCTCCTTTCTGCGTCCTTCGCTTTTGTTGTCAGGTACAGTATTTTCTGCTTTCATCCTTGGACGGAATCGTCAATACACGTTGCCTAAGGCCAGGAAGCAGGCCCGCATCTCGTGGTCGTGCGGTAGCGTTCTCGCTTCCCACGCTCGGGTTCCCGGGTTCGATTCCCGGCGGGGTCAGGGATTTTCTCTGCCTCGTGATGGCTGGGTGTTGTGTGCTGTTCTTAGGTTAGTTAGGTTTAAGTAGTTCTAAGTTCTAGGGGACTTATGACCACAGCAGTTGAGTCCCATAGTGCTCAGAGCCAGGAAGCAGGAAAAGTACTAGACGCTAGCAATCACTTCCTCAAATATTTGCGTTCGATTCGAAGCTGGCAATCGGTATGCATTCACACATCCGCCATAATCATTGATATACGTGGGAATTGCTCCGCAAATACTGCCGTTGATGTTGTAACTTAGAGCCGAATGGCCAGTGAGGCCGTGCTCAACCGGTTTTGCCCCTCACAACACGTTGCTTTAAATAACCCCAGTCCATTTCCCCCGCTCCTACTGTAAGGAGAGGTGTCCTTCCAATATTAGCATGTTTTGCTGCGTAAGATAACCGTGCCTTAATAACCAGATTACCAATTTTGTTTTACGCGTGAACGCAGAAGTTAAACATGACCAACAAATGATACTATATTTAGAAAGCCTTACAGATCAAAGTGCCGCTTTATGTCAAGTACTTTTTGTACGAGATGTGTTCAAAACAAAACGGACATTTTTATTTCTTAGATAGAACTTTTATTTATTCGTGTATG
The DNA here is from genome assembly GCF_023864275.1 of Schistocerca cancellata. Taxonomy (NCBI): domain Eukaryota; kingdom Metazoa; phylum Arthropoda; class Insecta; order Orthoptera; family Acrididae; genus Schistocerca; species Schistocerca cancellata. The sequence goes on from NC_064637.1 coordinate 16,619,881, forward strand.
TCAATATAAGCCTCTGAAAAAATAGTCCCCATTAGATATTGTCGGCTTTGGGCAGAGTTGCCTATATTGTAGCAGCGCCTACAAAACTCGCAAGCCTTGTGCTGTCGGATACTTGGTGAGCTCAGCGAGAACCACGTGCCTATTCGAATCACACTGTCAGCTGTGAGCACTGCGTGTCGAGGAGCGGTCACCTGAAGACAGCACTGATTTTGTTGTAATTGGCTCTGAGCACTATGGGACTCAACTGCTGAGGTCATTAGTCCCCAAAATGTGTGCCCCGACCGGGACTCGAACCCGGGATCTCCTGCTTACATGGCAGACGCTCTGTCCATCTGAGCCACTGAGTACACTGTTGTAATTGTCATCTACCTTTCTGTGTGCGGCTCTAAGGTAACTACCAACATGAAGTTCAATTTCTGCCTGAATAAACGTGAAATAACCCTAGTTTTCAGACCGTCATGATTCCATATTCGTTGTGCTTCCTTTGTAGAAAACTGACAAAGAAAAAATGGTGAAGTTATCTATAATGTACCGCTACAAGTTTCCAATATTGTAGCGGTACAACGTAAAAAACTTGCTCGTATAGTTAGCTTGAAAAATTCCGTCTAGCATTATTAGCGCAACATCATTTTTCGAAATGATATGGTGAATTTTATAATGCTTTCTGTTTCCTACGTTGGTAATTCAATAATTCTTTTCTGTATTGTTTGTCAACAGAAAGTCGTTGAGGAAAGTGGAAGATAGATGAATTGCATTTTTCTGCGACAGCGTATCCAAATGTGGTTCATGGATTAGATGAACGCGCTCGCATATAAAATCTGTCTAAGCTTGCTGAAAATAAAAACGAAAATGCAAACTAGGATATAAAAATTTTGATCTCAGTAACTATATATGGCGGTAGTAATGAGTATGATGGGCAAACATCTATTAGGCGCACTACGAATGTAGTGGTGTGGACATGTTGGGAATGTGGATCTCACGGGGAGCGACCAAGGGATAAGTCCCTGCAGACGCACTATCCTCTGTGTACTCAGTGGCTCAGATGGACAGAGCGTCTGCCATGTAAGCAGGAGATCCCGGGTTCGAGTCCCGGTCGGGGCACACATTTTCAACATGTCCCCAATGAAGTACATCAACGCCTGTTTGCAGCTAGGGTGTCCATTTAATTATCATTTGATCTCAGTAAAGTGTCGGCAATGCAAAGTGGGCTGTAAATATCTTTGGCCACAGTAAAGTGTTTTCCAACGAAGTTGAAAACGGATGGGAAGTGCACATCCTTACATTTCAAGAAATGATGCTCGGTTTAAGGACGTCCGACACTGCAGAAGCAAACCGGCTGCTGGACACTTTTTTTAATTAAAATGTGAAGGAGAACAAATCTACAACTGTACAGTACCACCTGTCACAAGGAAGCGATTTGGGCACACGCTCTGCAGGAAAGCCACAACAGAAACTTTTTTGTAAAAGTGGGCGATAGTATAGAAAGTTGTGTGAGGAAGATTTAATAGAAGAAATGATCAGATAAATGACGTACGGAATGTGTGCAGGAGTAAATAAATATAGTTCTTGGATGGATTCAAACGAAATGTTACACGATTCTTTCTCCGAAATAGTGGCGCGTTCAGGTAGTGACGCACCCTTTCTCTCTAAAGTAGACCACAGAGCCACTGCGGAGCAAGTATTGCACCGTGGAATGGATGTGATCAGCCATAATTGAAACACAATCCTTGACAGTAATTTTGGAAAAAACGAGATTTTGTCTATGGAGTGCATGACTGATTCTTTTGTAAATTTTTTTTTATCTATTCATAGACACAGTCACATGTTTGTGACACAGTCATAACCGGTTTCTGTCATACAATGCCCATCTTCAAATGCTAAAGGAACGCATGAACGCATAAACCCGTGTTCAGTGTATGCCGCCTTTAGCATCTGAAGATGGTCATTGTATGGCCGAAACCGGTTATGACTGTGTCTTAAACACGTGATCGTGTCTATGAATAAACAAAAAAATTTTTTTACTTGACAGTAACATGACCTGGCAGTGTAACAATGGGGCCCGTGTAACAGTAGGAACCTACCGCTACGTTTCACTCTTTGGACGTAAATTCGGTCAGGAGTTTCAAAGAGTGTGAAACAAGAGCCATCCGGCCAAATTACTTTTTCCCACTGCTCCACAGTCCAGGTTCTATGATTTCAGCACCACGATTTCACGATTTCCTGTAACGGCGATTTGCATCAAAGATGACTAGTTTTGAAATCCCAGCTGCTCCTACTATTCCCTGTTTCTGGAGCTCCTTTCGTGTTCTTTTGGTGCTGACAGGTTTCGGGAGTGCGAAATTGAATTCTGCAGTGACCTTTGCACCCGCCGTTCTCTTATATTTTGTTACAGTCTTCTTCGCCGACCGTATGCCACGATCTCTCAACACACACTTTCGTCCGTGTTGTCATTTAGTGGATGGTGTGTTTGCACTCTCCCTGTGTGCGGTGCGAATCTTCGATGCGCTGCCTCATGGACTACTAAACACTCCGGCTACCTTAGCTACAGAAGTACGCGTCGTACGAGCGCCAACAACTGGCCCACTTCAAATTCACGAAGCTCCGGCATAATGCATCCACAACAGACAGAAACTTGCACTGACGACGATGTCTGGTTAGTGGGGTGCTCGACTGCGCGGTTATCAGCGCCCGTACGAAGTCCCAATTTTTATACACTCCACTTTTTCTACACAGTCCAATCCAGCCACAGCCACAAATGATGATGATGAGGGGGCAACGCAAACACCCATTCCCGGGGCAGAGAAAAATCCTCAACCCGCCCAGGAATCGAACCCGGGACCCCGTGATCCAGAGAGAGCAACGCTATCAACTTTTTTTCCCTTATTGATCTCATTTTGTTCGTTATTGTTCGTTCTATTTGTTAGGGGCGGACGTCCCATGACGCTTGTTCAAGTTCATCGTGGATCCATTAACTTAGTTTTTTATTACATAGGGCAGCTAACCCACTGACCGAACACGGTGAGCCGGCCGGGGTGGCCGAGCGGTTCTAGGCGCTCCAGTCTGGAACCGCGCGACCGCTACGGTCGCAGTTTCGAATCCTGCCACGGGCATGGATGTGTGTGATGTCCTTAGGTTAGTTAGGTTTAAGTAGTTCTAAATTCTAGAAGACTGATGACCTCAGCAGGTAAGTCCCGTAGTGCTCAGAGCCATTTGCACTATTTTTGAACACGCTGAGCTACCGTCCCGGCTCCACTAGGTCACGAGCTGTGGAAGAATCTTGCACTGATCAGATAGTACCTTTTACTTCAACACAAAAAAAACTTTTTTCATTCAGCTGACCATAGAGCTACTTCCATTCCCTTATCCAACGAAAATCTTCAAGCAGAAATAAATTTGATCATAACTGTTGCAGTTAATAATGGCTATGAACCCAACATAGTAACATTTTTAATAATAATACGAAGAACAGAATCAACACTCTGGGCGTTTCCGTTAATGACCGAAATGAAAAGAAAAATTTTATTTCTGTACCATTTCTTGGACCTGTCTCTTGCAGAATAAGCGTCTTCTGCAACACAAATATGACTGCAAAGTAGCTTTTTTCACCAATAATTCTCTTAAAAATAAATTTATTCGCAATCTGGATTCAACATGACCTCACCTGCAAAAGTCAGAAGGTTAGGGAACTGTCTGTGACTGTTTTCCAGCCTATTACATAGGACAAACAGGACGAGCTATACTTTAAGGCCAGCCGGAGTGGCCGAGCGGTTCTAGGCGCTTCAGTCCGGAACCGCGCGACTGCTACGGTCGCAGGTTCGAATCCTGCCTCGGGCATGGATGTGTGTGATGTCCTTAGGTTAGTTAGGTTTAAGTAGTTCTAAGTTCTAGGGTACTGATGACCACGGAAGTTAAGTCCCATAGTGCTCAGAGCCATTTGAACCATTTTATAATTTAAGATTTAGAGAACATGTTGTAGGAAAAAGAGTACTAACATCGGTAATTCATCCTTTGCTGACCACTTGTTGATCACAGGCCATAAACACAACGAAGTGCAAGATGTCAGTATCCTACACTCCGAGAAAAAGGTCTCCGACTCGATATCCTTGAAGAGCTGGAAATTTTCAAACACCTGTCGCTTCAAGACGGTTTTACTCTTAATGAAGAATTCCAGTTGCGTAGTAAAAACTTCTTTCAAGGTTTAGACCCGTTACTTAGAACCACCTGATTTTTGGAATTTTCCTCACAGCAGCGTCGGAATGCCGGTTTCCCTTATTCAACTGTCATGGTGAGTCTTCTGCTTTATTTAAAACTACCTGTAAAAAGGCTGATTTAATATTTTTCCAAACTATCTCATTCCCTATTATTTGAGTACTATATTCCACTAATGTATACCTACAGCTATGTAGACGTTTATAAGTTTGCCGTTTTGTTACCAGATGGCAGTGCTAGTCCTCGTGTCCCCCTCACGGCAGTGTCGGCTTACACGCCGTTCAGTCCGATGTCCCTTGCGCTGTATATGTGCCGGTCTTAGTCGGCTAAGGCAGTTAACTTGTGCAGCCTGCAGCTATGATTCTATTACTCTGATACTGTCTGTCTTTTTTATTGTAACCTATATTCTTGAGTCATGGAACAAAAATATGTCATCTAACGATAGCACTGTAGCCGAAAATGTAAAAGTTGTCATCTGATTTCATGTAAGTACAGTTTTATTGTTTTTATTTGAGAATTTTCACATATGTAACTATTTCATGTACATTACCTGCACGTTACATATTTTTCTAGGTGACTTTTACCATTCTGATGAAGATAGGTTTAGAACTGTCGGAACCTGGTTAACGTGTTAAAAAAATCTTGTATGCAACCGGTTGGCTGACTGTTACAGTTTATACATTTTGTATATGCAGATCAAAAAAAGTTTTGCATCACCACGTTTCCGAGAACTCCGAAACATGTAGAGAAAACTGGAATAGAGGTCAATGTAAACATCATGTCCGACCTTTTTATTGCTCCTGGAAACCACAAATAAATGGTTCAAATGGCTCTGAGCACTATGGGACTTAACATCTGACATCATCAGTCCTCTAGAATTTAGAATTACTTAAAACTAACTGACCTAAGGACATCACACACATCCATGTGTACAACCGGTTGGCTGACTATTACAGTTTACACATTTCATATATGCACATCAAAAAAGTTTTGCATCACCACGGTTCCGAGAGTTCCGAAACCTATACAGAAAACTGGATCAATGTAAACATCATTTCCGCCCTTTTTATTGCTCCTGGAAACCACAAAAAAATGGTTCAAATGGCTCTGAGCACTGTGGGACTTAACATCTGAGGTCATCACTCCCCTAGAACTTAGAAGCACTTAAACCTAACTAACCCTTAGGACATCACACACATCCATGCCCGAGGCAGGATTCGAACCTGCGACCGTAGCGGTCGCGCGGTTCCAGACTGAACCGCCTAGAACCGCTCAGCCACACCGGCCGGCTGGAAACCACACATTGCATGTTGTAACACCATACAGTGAGACCTTAAGAGGTGGTGATCCAGATTGCTGTACACACCGGTACCTCTAGTACCCAGTAGCACGTCCTCTTGCATTGATGCATGCCCGTATTCGTCGTGGCATACTATCCAGAAGTTCATCAAGGCACTGGTGGTCCAGATTGTCCCACTCCTCAACGGCGATTCGGCGCACATCCCTCAGAGTGGTTGCTGAGTCACGCCGTCCATAAACAGCCCTTTTCCACCTATCCCAGGCATGATCAATAGGGTCCATGTCTCAAGAACATGCTGGCCGCTCTAGTCGAGCGATGTCGTTATCCTGAAGGACGTCATTCACAAGATGTGCACGATGGGGCCGCGAAATGTCGTCCACGAAGACGAATGCCTCGCCAATATGCTGCCGATATGGTTTCACTCTCGGTCGGAGGATGGCATTCATGTATCGTACGGCCGTTACGGCGCCTTCCATGACCACCAGCGGCGTACGTCGGCCACACGTAATGCCACCCCAAAACAGCAGGGAACCTCCACCTCGCCGGGCAGTGTGTCTAAAGCGTTCTAAGTTGCCTCCAAACACGTCTCTGCCGATTGTCTGGATGCGACACTCATCGGTGAAGAGAACGTGATGCCAATCCTGAGCGGTTCATTCGGCGTTTTGTAGGACCCATCTGCACCGCGCTGCACGGTGTCGTGGTTGCAAAGACGGACCTCGCCATGAACGTCCGGAATGAAGTTGCGCATCCTATGTACAGTTTGAGTCGTAACACGACGTCCTGTGGCTGCACGAAAAGCATTATTCAACATGGTGGCGTTGCTGTCACGGTTTTTCCGAGCCATAATTCGTAGGTATCGGTGATCCACTACAGTAATAACCCTTGGGCGGCCTGAGCGAGGCATGTCATCGACCCTATCTCTCTGTATTTCCTCCATGTCCGAACAACATCGCTTCGGTTCACTCTGACACGCCTGAACACTTCCCTTTTTGAGAGCCCTTCCTGCCACAAAGTAACAATGCGGACGCGATCGAACCGCGGTATTGACCGTCTAGGCGTGGTTGAACTGTAGACAACACGAGCCGTGGTGGACCTCCTTGCTGGTGGAGTGACTGGAAGTGATGCGCTGTCGGGCGCTCTCCGTCTAATGGGCGCTGTCGTGCACGGTTGTTTACATCTCTGGGTGGGTTCAGTGACATCTCTGAACAGTCAGAGGGACTGTGCCTGTGCTCCAGATCCACAGTCAACGTCTCTCTTCAGGAGTTCTGGCAACCGGGGCGATGCGAAACGTTTCTTGATGAGTGTAATCACAGAGAGCCCTGTTAAGACGACTAACACCTCCAACGTAATGAGGGCATTGCGCAGGTGCTGTTCGTGGTTAAATCCAACAGCCCCACCTGCATTAACCCTGACACCACCGCCACCATGCATTTATGTTCGAGCACGCATTTCTCGCGATGTTCCCATATTTTTGTCCAACTCCTGTAAGTGATCCGTCTGGCTAGTTGGTTTTCCACAGTTTCGTGTCCGACTCCACTATCCCCCTCACTTGGTGTTAAACAAAAGGCTTTTACACGCATGAGCTCACTTACTGCCAACAGACCGCATAAGGAAACGTTAAATGGATAAAATACAGCCGCTGCTGCTTATTTATCGTCTGACAACGAAATTAAAAAAAAGAACGTTTTACTGCTATTGAAACTACCTAAGAGTATTTTCTATTGGTGGTAACACAGAGTAATGTCTTTGGTAATTTACACTTTCTAGTTCCTTCTCAGCAGCTTGTACGAAGCTTCTAATAAATTTCCATCGCAAGCAAGTTTTATTCCGTACTTAATTCTTTTGCCGTCGTGTGCGATAATTAATCTCCTTTCGAAAAATATCGACATACTATCGTTTATGTGTTTATAATTCCCAACAGAGTGTCTTGAAAGGCGTGTCTGCAAGTTAAGTCCTCTATTGTTTTGAACGATGTACCGAAGAAGCAATTAAGTAATTTAAAGAATATTCAGATTTAAATTTGCAAAAGAAACGGATATCTATGCTAGAAACAGAAGACGACCAAGACATTCTAGATGACCGTAATCTATACTACAATGCGAAGTAAAGTCGTTGTTCGACGTTCTTACCAAAAATCTCGAAAATTCCTGACCGATTTTCTTCAGATTTTTACACGTTACTGTAATAAACGCACTGACAGACATAGTCCACATATTTTTTTGAATATACTTAGCGTACAAATATATACGTACTATATAAAGGGCAAACAATGATAGCGAAAACCTTAATGAATTCTTCTCTGCTTAATTTTTTATACAATAATGTAATAAACGGTCATACGCACAAAGACAGCGTATTTTTTAAATATACCTTCGTAGATACTAAAAGCTATCAGATAGATTATATAATGGTAAGACAGAGATTTATGAACCAGGTTCTAAATTGTAAGACATTTCCAGGGGCAGATGTGGACTCTGACCACAATCTATTGGTTATGACCTGTAGATTAAAACTGAAGAAACTGCAAAAAGGTGGGAATTTAAGGAGATGGGACCTGGATAAACTGAAAGAAGCAGAGGTAGTACAGAGTTTCAGGGAGAGCATAAGGGAACAATTGACAGGAATGGGGGAAAGAAGTACAGTAGAAGAAGAATGGGTAGCTTTGAGGGATGAAGTAGTGAAGGCAGCAGAGGATCAAGTAGGTAAAAAGACGAGGGCTAGTAGAAATCCTTGGGTAACAGAAGAAATATTGAATTTATGAAAGGAGAAAATATAAAAATGCAGTAAATGAAGCAGGCAAAAAGGAATACAAACGTCTCAAAAATGAGATCGACAGGAAGTGCAAAATGGCTAAGCAGGGATGGCTAGAGGACAAATGTAAGGATGTAGAGGCTTATCTCACTAGGGATAATATAGATACTGCCTACAGGAAAATTAAAAAGACCTTTGGAGATAAGAGAACCACTTGTATGAACATCAAGAGCTCAGATGGAAACCCAGTTCTAAGCAAAGACGGGAAAGCAGAAAGGTGGAAAGAGTATATAGAGGGTCTATACAAGGGCGATGTACTTGAGGACAATATTATGGAAATGGAAGAAGATGTAGATGAAGATAAAATGGGAGATACGATACTGCGTGAAGAGTTTGACAGAGCACTGAAAGACCTGAGTCGAAACAAGGCCCCAGGAGTAGACAACATTCCATTGGAACTACTGACAGCCTTGGGAGAGCCAGTCCTGACGAAACTCTACCATCTGGTGAGCAAGATGTATGAGACAGGCGAAATACCCTCAGACTTCAAGAAGAATATAATAATTCCAATCCCAAAGAAAGCAGGTGTGGACAGATGTGAAAATTATCGAACAATCAGTTTAATAAGCCACAGCTGCAAAATACTAACACGAATTCTTTACAGACGAATGGAAAAACTAGTAGAAGCCGACCTCTGGGAAGATCAGTTTGGATTCCGTAGAAATACTGGAACACGTGAGGCAATACTGACCCTGCGACTTATCTTAGAAGAAAGATTAAGGAAAGGCATACCTACGTTTCTAGCATTTGTATACTTAGAGAAAGCTTTTGACAATGTTGACTGGAATACTCTCTTTCAAATTCTAAAGGTGGCAGGGGTAAAATACAGGGAGCGCAAGGCTATTTACAATTTGTACAGAAACCAGATGGCAATTATAAGAGTCGAGGGACATGAAAGGGAAGCAGTGGTTGGGAAGGGAGTGAGACAGGGTTGTAGCCTCTCCCTGATTTTATTCAATCTGTATATTGATTAAGCGGTAAAGGAAACAAAAGAAAAATTCGGAGTAGGTATTAAAATCCATGGAGAAGAAATAAAAACTTTGAGGTTCGCCGATGACATTGTAATTCTGTCAGAGACAGCAAAGGACTTGGAAGAGCAGTTGAACGGAATGGATGGTGTCTTGAAGGGAGGATATAAGATGAACATCAACAAAAGCAAAACGAGGATAATGGAATGTAGTCGAATTAAGTCGGGTGATGTTGAGGGTATTAGATTAGGAAATGAGACACTTAAAGTAGTAAAGGAGTTTTGCTATTTGGGGAGCAAAATAACTGATGATGGTCGAAGTAGAGAGGATATAAAATGTAGACTGGCAATGGCAAGGAAAGCGTTTCTGAAGAAGAGTAATTTGTTAACATCGAGTATAGATTTAAGTGTCAGGAAGTCATTTCTGAAAGTATTTGTATGGAGTGTAGCCATGTATGGAAGTGAAACATAGACTGTAAATAGTTTGGACAAGAAGAGAATAGAAGCTTTCGAAATGTGGTGCTACAGAAGAATGCTGAAGATTAGATGGGTAGACCACATAACTAATGAGGAAGTATTGAATAGGATTGGGGAGAAGAGAAGTTTGTGGCACAACTTGACCAGAAGAAGGGATCGGTTGGTAGGACATGTTCTGAGGCATCAAGGGATCACCAATTTAGTATTGGAGGGCACTAAGCAGATTCAGAAGGATGTAGGTTGAAGTAGGTACTGGGAGATGAAGAAGCTTGCACAGGATAGAGTAGTATGGAGAGCTGCATCAAACCAGTCTCATGACTGAAGACCACAACAACAACCACCTTCGTAGAAGAACACACACACACACACACACACACACACACACACACACACACACACACACACACTTTCTTGACCGATTTACTTCGCATTTCTACACAATACTCTAATAACCGTTCGGACCTAAAATGGCTACATATTTTATATACATATATATATGGTATATAAACACGTACTATATAAAGAGGAAACGTTGTTACCAAGAGTCTCGAAGAGCTCGTAACGTATTTGCTTCGAAGTTTTACACGATACTCTAATGATCATTCGAACTGACATAAGCTACGTAGATTTCTAACCTATGTGATGTACAGATATACAGGTTGAGTCACTAACCGTTGCCACCAAGAATAACTTCGAAAGTATGTCCGTAGCATAAAACTTTGTGGGACAAATGTTGCATGACACAACGGGGACCATAATATGACGTTGGTTTTTTGTTGCTAGGTGGGGTTGCGTCAGAGATATGAAGGTCAACTTTGTTTTTTTTTAAATGGGATGCTGTAGTTCGGTACTTATTTTCTGATAGCGGCTATCGTGACGAATCCAGTGATGCGTAACAGAAAGGTCTTTGAAGGTCAACGAAGGTCAGAAAGGTGGCATGAAATTCCATTTATAGAAGGTGTGAAGTGATGACGATTGGTATCAATGCAGTGCTGCAATCTTCTTATCATGGACTGAGCGGTATTCCTTATCACTGCGTCACTTATCGAAGCACATGCTCTGACAATTCTCTCTCGCATATCGTGCAAATAGTAAATATTCGCTTAATACGGCGTATCCATTTAATGTGCCTTTGATATGTAAGCATCATTCGAGGGTTAAGCAATACAACACTAATAGGAACGGTGAGACTAGTATCGTCGAATCAAGTGAATGTGAATGATGTATTCCTTCGGAGAACAAGTCGATATGTTTCTCATTTACGGAGGATGCCAACGAAATTCATTGAGAGCTAGACACTTATAAAAATGGTTCAAAATGCTCTGAGCACTCTGGGACTTATCTATCGTCATCAGTCCCCTATAACTTAGAACTACTTAAACCTAACTAACCTAAGGACAGCACACAACACCCAGTCATCACGAGGCAGAGAAAATCCCTGACCCGCCGGGAATCGAACCCCGGAACCCGGGCGCGGGACGCGAGAACGCTACCGCACGACCACGAGCTGCGGACAGACACTTACACATTGAAAGATATCTTCAGCGTACTCACTCTACACGGCGTACGTTTAAATATGTGTATGATAAACTGAGAACAACTGGATGTTTAACGGATCGGAAACATATGCGGGAAAGGAAAGTTACTAAAGAGGAAACGGAAATTGGTACTGTTGCCACTGTGGTTCGGGATCCTCGTGTTAGGTCCCGTGAAATCGCACGGGAATCTGGCATGAGCCAGAGTAGTGTTGTTCGTGTTCTGCATCGCCATAAATATCATCCTTACCATATCAGTCTCCACCAAGAATTACCTGATACGGGCTGTATGAAGAGCGGCGTGTTTCGTCACAGGGTTATTTGGTAACCGTGATAGCGTTACGGAGATGTTTAACAAACTCAAGTGGCAGACTCTGCAAGAGAGGCGCTCTGCATCGCGGTGTAGCTTGCTCGCCAGGTTTCGAGAGGGTGCGTTTCTGGATGAGGTATCGAATATATTGCTTCCCCCTAGTTATACCTCCCGAGGAGATGACGAATGTAAAATTAGAGAGATTAGAGCGCGCACGGAGGCTTTCAGACAGTCGTTTTTTCCGCGAACCATACGCGACTGGAACAGGAAAGGGAGGTAATGACAGTGGCACGTAAAGTGCCCTCCGCCACACACCGTTGGGTGGCTTGCGGAGTATAAATGTAGATGTAGATGTAGAATGAATTCTGTCGATGGACTCAATTTCAGATTTAGAGGGATGACACATTTATTAATTTGGTTTTATTTACTGACGAGGCTACATTCACGAACCATGGAAATGATAATTTGCATAACATGCATTATTGTGGAACTGAAAATCCATTTTGACATCGGCAAGTTGCACACCAAAAACCATGATCGGGGAATGTATGGTGTGGGATGCTGGAGGACAGAATTGTAGGCCCCTATTTCATCAAAGGAAATCTTAGTGGTAGGAATTACACCACATTGCTGCAAGAAACATTAGGTCTTTAGGAAGAAGGAACAGAACGTAGTATCAACACGATGGGTGTCTGGCACGCTTTTCGCTGATGGCTAGAAATGAGTTGCAGAGACAATTCCCAAGTCGTTGGATTGGACGCGGGGGAGATGTGTCGTGGCCGGATCGTTCGCCGGACTTGACGCCTCTGGATTTCTTCTTGTGGGGATTCGGAAAAGAGATTGTTCGTAAAGACGTTCCAGGTACACCTGAAGATATACGAGAGAGAATTGTCAGAGCACGTGCTTCGATAAGTGCCAATGTGATAAGGAATACCACTCAATCCATGACAAGAAGATTGCAGCACTGCATTGATATCAATGGTCATCACTTCGAACACCTTCCGTAAATGGACTTTCATGCCACCTTTGTGACCTTCGTTGACCTTCAAAGAGCTCACTGTTACGCATCATTGGATTCGTCTCGATAGCTGCAATCAGAAAATAAGTACCAAACTATAGCATCCCGTTTAAGAAAAACAAAGTTGACCTTCATATCTCTGGAGCGACTCCACCTAGCAACAAAAAAACCAATATCATATTATGGCCCCCGTTGTCCCAAGCACCTTTTGTCCCACAAACGTTTCAGCTCCTATCATCCTTTCGGAGTTATTCTTGGTGGCAATAGTTAGTGGCTCACTCTGTACATTTAACACAGAAACGGGAAAAGTTGTTAGCTATGATCGCAAAAAGTTGTTGACCGACTGACAATTGACCGACTAAATTACAGTTTTTAGACGATGTACTAATGAATGTTCAGAGGGGCATGGCCACATACTGTACATGGGCAAGGAAGGGGGAAGAGGACGTTGCATCTGGTTTATTAGGGCATCGTACAGGAGGTCGACCGGTACAAACTTGTAAGTGGTCATCCAGGGCTGCCGTTAAATGACAGATCGTGAAATTAGGTAAAATGCAGAAAATATATTTCGGTGTACGGTATAAAAGGGGTGCGCCTAGGGTCATGAGTTACCAAGTTTATGCCAGTCTGTGAGGTCGGACAACAAATTGGGCAACGGAAGGGGAGGCGGTCCATGTTGATTGATGTTGCTGGCCCGTCATGGACTGCAGAGCCAGAGACTCCGCCTCCAGAGAAAGACGTATGTCCTGCTCGAGGTGAGCGAAGCAACTACGTTCTGCACTGCAGAACACTCCAGCGCCCACTCACGTCAGCTGTATCCCCGGCGCGCTATTGGCTAAAACCGATGGCATCAATTCACTAGGACTTTCAGCGTAGGGCTCAAGCAGTCTCTTGTCAGCAGATTTAACTGGACAGAACTGCCTCGGTTCTGAAAGACAGGTAACTTGGGTCACATAGGCGCAGCGAAGTTGCTCCGGTTCAAATGGCTCTGAGCACTATGGGACTTAACATCTAAGGTCATCAGTCCCCTAGAACTTACAACTACTTAAACCTAACCAACCTAAGGACACATCCATTCCCGAGGCAGGATTCGAACCTACGACCGTAGCGATCACGCGGTTCCAGACTGAGGCGCCTAGAACCGCACGGCCACACCGGCCGGCAAAGTTGCTCCGGGAGAAAAATTTTTAAAGATTTGACTGGGCCTTTGAGATAATTTATTTTTAAACCAATTATCTAAAATATTCCTTGACTGGCTGCAACACTGCGCAATATATTGTTTTAAGCGACAATGTATATACAGGTTTTCTGTTAAAACGGACTCCAAAAAAGAAAATGCTGTGAAAATGTGCGGTTTCAAAATCTTTCTCGGAGTCAGTTTTAACTAGATAGCAGGGCATATAAACAGTCACACAAACTATTTCTCCAAATACATTATTTCTCCTTCTACATAATTTCAAACGAAAATTCTATACATAAGAACGTGGTGTTTTGTTTTACCAGAAAACAGGAAAGTTGTGTTTATGGTTTACTGGCTTGTGACTAGAATACTGCTGTGTAATCTGAATGTCCGATGTTTTCTACTCCTACTTCTTTGCAGATTGAAACTATGAAGCCACTGTCGTCACAAATACAGCATCTGGAGATGTGTCTGTCATACCCCATACACCAATGATCCCAACTGATCTACCCATTGCTTTAAGCGAATCTAATACCAAATCAAGGTTCTGTTTGCAATCGAACATTATTACGTGAACACGAAAATTGAAGTACCGATTTTTAATATTAATTATACGCACTAGGAGGCCAATGATCCTTATATAATTCGAAAGGTACTTTGCCACAGATGTGCACAAAGATGAAATAACGTGTGTATGTCTAGCCTTTAAGTGTGGTATCAGGAAGTAGAACCTTTCACATTCATAACACTAATATTTCATTCTCTGTCTCGCATTAAAATCTCCAACACCTGAACATCGAAAATGGAAGAGCTACCAACCTAAGCTCAGCTATAGTAGAAGTGACATACGAAACTAACATCATTTCGTGAAATCGTACTCTAGGGGTTTCATGTTTACATGGTCACATGCAGTAGAACATGTGTACCGGGCAGCTACGATACGACAACTGCTTGTTCGATGATGTCAGAAGTGAAAATAAAAGTAACGTAGTAAGAAGGTCTGTAAATAAAGTTGTATATTGGTGTCGTTATTTCGATTACTTTTCCATTGGAGTAACTGTGGGGTTATTTGCTGCCACAACTAGAAAATTTGAAGTAAGTTCCTAATTTTCAATTTCTTCATTTTCAATAACTACGACTTCCGATTTCACTTATTATGCGGAACCTATATTTGTTTTAGGGTATGCCTAGAAGGAGAACGCCAACGGATCAGAGTTGAGAGTGTTAAATATCTTCAGACTGTCTGAAGACATTTAACATTAACAGTGATAAATATATGACACTGTCATTTTAGTATTCAGTTGTTCTATAGCTCATACTCTTTGATTTCATTATTATTACGTTTTAAGGACATGTGCTCATCATTCATGTAGCACCGTAAGCCTCTGTTTACTAAATACGACGTGCTCCCACGATTATTTACTGGTCTGTTACAAGATGGTGATTTTACATCTGGCATTGCGAGGGGAGTCAATATTTTTCTTAATTTGTGGCGAACTTTGAGCTTGACAACATGTTAAGCGTCCTGCAGCATATGTTAAAGGCATCAAATCAAATACTTGAAAATGGCATAAAGGCCACCGGCCGTAGTGGCCGAGCGGTTCCAGGCGCTACAGTCTAGAACCGCGCGACTGCTACGGTCGCAGGTTCGAATCCTACCTCGGGCATGGATGTGTGTCATGTCCTCAGGTTAGTTAGGTTTAAGTAGTTCTAAGTTCTAGGGGACTGATGACCTGAGAAGTTAAGTCCCATAGTGCTCAGAGCCATTTGAACCATTTGGCATAAAGGCCGAATCCTGGGTTAAACTTAAACAAACAATAAAACTGTAAAATGGCGGTGTGTTCCTTTGAAAAATATTGCACGATTATTGCTTAGTAACAACAAAAACTTTCGACGTCTAAATTACACACACGTTCACCTCAAATGCTGACAGTGTAAGTCCAGTCGCAGTGAAACGGTGCCGTCGCTTTGATCAAGGTGCAGATAGGTGAGTGATGCCGAAGGCGAAGGAAGACCGTGGACATGGACTTGAATGTTCACGCAATCGAGGAATCAATTCGCAGCAGCTGCAGATTTTCTGACGGTGAGGACATACACGCAGCGGATCTTGAAATGGCTCCTTTCTATCGTCGAGGAAATGATCAACTCATAGAGCGACCCGGCCATTGTGCACAGAGGCTTCGTGATAATGTTACTGTGGTGTGCGTACTGTAAGACCTTCGGTACATACACCATCAGATTATTTGACTTGTCGCTCTAACGAAGTAGGCGAGTGTCAGCAGTATGTCTCGTGGTCTTATCGTGGCGTGTTTATCTTCTGCCAGTAGGTCAGACGACAGAAATGCCACTTGCACGCTTAGAGTAGCAGATTGGCGGTGACCAACTTTAAACAGAAGTTGATTAATTTTCACACACATTTATTAAAATAATAAAAAGCATAGACATTACGTAATGTGATTCTGGATGCTATTTACAATTGACAATCTGAAGTTCCTTTGGTCTTGGTACGTTAATCTTATTCTCACATATCTCTGATACTTGACAATGTGTCTGTTCATTTATCTTCATGGCTATGTACAGGAATATGATAATCTTATTAGGCGCAGACTGAAACTTGACTACAGACTGGTACAGACTAATGTAGACTGGTACAGACTAATACAGACTGACTCATCAGAGGTCTGTACACTTGTTATAATACCTCGAGCGTTCAGGTATCACTGCGTGAGTGTGATCCGCGAGGAGAAAAGGTTGTACATTAGCAGCAATCTCATTGGCTGCGTCACATATTAATACGCGGATCGGCGGAAGCAGAATTTGGTCCATCTCTAAGGCAGCGCCATCTCATAGTGCAGAGATGGGCGAGCGCTGCGCCTGCGCTGTTGTGCTTAGCGGGGCGCGCTCTAGTGGGAAAGTTGTGTACGCGCTGACTACGCGGAACTATGTACACAACAGTTACTCTGAAGTATAGTGCAGAAATGAATAAAAATTACTTGGTGTGCCATAGTAATGTATAACTTGCTGTTAGGTATTCCTTTGTAAAAATTTAACTGAAAAATATTTATTAATGAAGAGAGCAAATGTGCTTTACACGTCACATACACAGAGCATTTCAAAAATCTATCCATACTTCAGGAATGGATTTCTCACCCTATTGTTGTCTTTAGTCCTAAGATTGGTTTGATACAACTCTCCAGGCTCTATCCTTTGCAAGCCTCTTCGTCTATGACTAACTACTGCAACCTACATCCTTCTGAATCTCATTTTTGTATTCGTCTCTTAGTCTCCCTCAACTATTTTTACAACCCCCCCCCACACACACTTCCATTGGGTACCAAACTGGTGATCCTTTGATGTCTCAGATTGTGTTCTATCAACTGACCCCTTCTTTCGTCAAGTTGTACTACAAATTCCTTGTCTCCCCACTTCTACTCAATACCCCTTCATTACTTACGTAATTTACCCATCTAATTTTCAGCATTCTTCTGTAGCACTACATTGCGAAACCTTCTATTCTCTTTATGTCCAAAGTGTTTATTGGCCATATTTCACTTCCAACATGGGTACACTTCATACAAATATTTTCAGAAAGGACTTCCTGACACTTAAATCTATACCCGATGTTCACAAATTTATCCTCCACGCTGCCCTCCAGTACTAAATTGGTGATCCCTTGATTCCTCAGAGTATGCCCTACCAACCGATCCCTTCTTCTAGTCAAGTTGTGCCACAAATTTCTCTTCTCTCCAATTCTATTCAATACCTCCTCATTAGTTATGTGATCTACCTATCTAATCTTCAGCATTCTTCTGTAGCACCACATTTCGAAACCTTCTATTATCTTTATGTCTAAAGTGTTTATTGGCCATGTTTCACTTCCAACACGGGTACACTTCATACAAATATTTTCAGAAAGGATTTCCTGACAAATCTATACCCGATGTTCACAAATTTCTCTTCTTCAGGAACGCATTTCTTGCCATTGCCAGTCTACATTTATATCCCCCTTACTTCGACCATCAACAGTCATTTTTCTTCCCAGACAGCAAAACTCATCTACTACTTTCAGAGTCCCGTTTCCTAATGTAATTACTTAGCATCACATGATTTATTTCCACTACATTGCATTATCCTTGTTTGTTGATGTTCATCTTATATCCTCCTTTCAAGACACTGTCCATTCCGTTCAACTGCTCTTCGAAGTCCTTTGCTGTCTCTGACAGCAACCTCAGAGTTTTATTTCTTCTCCCTGAACTTTAATTCGTACTCCAAAGCTTTTCTTTGCTTTCCTCTGCTGCTTGCTCAATGTACAGATTGAATAACATCGGGGATAGGCTACAGCCCTGCCTCACTCCCTTCTCAACCATTGCTTCCCTTCCATACCCCTCGACTCTTATACCTGTCATGTTGTTTCTGTACAAACTGTAAATAGCCTTTCTCTACCTGTATTTTACCCCTACTACTTACAGAATTTCAAAGTGGGTATTGAAGTCAATATTGTCAAAGCTTTTTCTAAGTCCACAAATGCGACAAATGTAGGTTTCTCTTTCCTTTAGCGTATGGCTCATAACATCACAGTAAAAATTACAGAAACAACACGATTTAAAAAAAAAAAATTGTCGAGATTCTCGATTTCCGGTATGGATAAACTGTCTACATAAGCAACCAAATTTGTACGAATATGTTAAAGCGTGTGTCCTAACCGCACCTGACCATACGCTAAATAAATAAATAAATTCTCTTTCCTTAACCTATCTTCTAACATAAGTCGAAGAGGAGTATTGCCTTGCGTGTTCCTACATTTCTCCGGAATCCAAACTGATCTTCCCCGACTCTTGCTTCTACCAGTTAATCCATTCTTCTTCTGTAAAGAATTCGTGTTAGTATTTTGCATCAATTACCTATTAAATTAATAGTTCGATAATTTTCACTCGTGTCAGCAACTGCTTTCTTTGAAATGGGAATAACTACATTCTCCTTGAAGTCTGAGGCTATTCCGCCTCCATCTCGTAGATCGTGCACATCAATAGGAAGAGTTGCGTCATGGCTGGCTCTCGCTAGGCTAGCGGTAGTTCTGACGAGGTAAAAAAAGTGCAGTAGACATGGGTTCTAAAATGCATGAGCCCCTTCTCATCTTCGACACTGTGATTGAAATATTTTCTACTGAGAGCTCTTTGCTTTCGATATTTTGGAAAGAAGTAAACGGACAAAAACAAGAAAAGAGTCTATGAAACATGGGCTCTCAAACGTATAGCTTAAAGGCTGATAGCACTTTTTCAGTACAAGAGACATGTTGCACTGTAGTAAAGGTAGGGATTTCACAG
This sequence comes from Schistocerca cancellata, assembly GCF_023864275.1. Taxonomy (NCBI): domain Eukaryota; kingdom Metazoa; phylum Arthropoda; class Insecta; order Orthoptera; family Acrididae; genus Schistocerca; species Schistocerca cancellata. The sequence goes on from NC_064637.1 coordinate 16,639,012, forward strand.
CCCCTGTCTACTAGATATTTTTCTTCTTGTTAAATGAGGAATTCATTGCTTAAGTTCTACCGTCGATTTTTGGAACGCCCTGTATAAAGAAAACGGTCAGGTGCGGTTAGGACACACGCTTTAACATATTCGTACAAATTTGGTTGCTTATGTAGACAGTTTATCCATACCGGAAATCGAGAATCTCGACAATTTTTTACCTGTTATCGATGTCAGTACTGGCAAGATATGAATCCAGGGAATTCCAAGACTTTCAAGAATGTTTTAATATGAAGTTTTTAAATTTTTTGTGAAATTTCGAAGTTGCAATTTTGCGAGTATCAAAATATGTCATACAAATGTCAGTATCTTTTGATTGTGTTGACAACGAAGCTTGAACTTTTCACGCTGCCGACGGACCACAGACTTTAGTTGGTTGGTTGATTTGGGTTGCGGACCAAACATCGAGGTCATCGGTCCCATCGGATTAGGAACGGGTTTGAACCGTCGTCCTCCCGAATCCGAGTCCACTGTGCTAACCATTGTGCCACCTCGCTCGGCAGACTTTACAGTACGACATAAATTTCAACTTATACGTCTACCCGCACCTGAGAAAAAGTGATCCAAACAGACAGACAAGTAGACAACAGAGGAATAACAAATGACAAACAAAACAATATTTTTCTTCTCTAATCTCAACGAGCAGTACCTTACAGGTATTGATGCATGAATTTCCGAGTACCAAAATGCTGCTTTTTGGGCCTTCAGTCTTTAAAATTTTTTTGTGGGATCTAAAATCTAAAAAACCTCTCTCACACCGGCCTGATTTAGCTTCACTGAACAGGATAGTAAAAGCATGCGTATATTACGGGAATTTTCATTCACAAAGCAGGCTTATCACATTCACACAGTTCAATACTGTTCTATCCTGATTAAATTGAGCTTAACTTAAATTCCATAAGGCAGTGATGCAATTTCGAAGTCTCGGTGCGACGAAAATTGTCAGTCGATCTCCTCAAAACATTTGTAATAGTTATTAACTTTCGGTGATCACATGCGGAAGACCGGAGATCTGCTGGTAAGACCGTGTTAGCCTATTTATTTGAACTGGATATCTTGAGCATACAAAACGGCAGGTTCATCCAGTGTAAATCAGACGTTCCCCACTGATCCCGTGCAACACAGCGTAGTAAGCAGACACTGTCAATAATAATCAGTTAAATAATACGCGAACACACTTACTTTAGTTTAGTTCGTGTATTAAATTCCTTCTCATCAAGATGGCGACTAGCTCAACAATACATACACTCCTGGAAATTGAAATAAGAACACCGTGAATTCATTGTCTCAGGAAGGGGAAACTTTATTGACACATTCCTGGGGTCAGATACATCACATGATCACACTGACAGAACCACAGGCACATAGACACAGGCAACAGAGCATGCACAATGTCGGCACTAGTACAGTGTATATCCACCTTTCGCAGCAATGCAGGCTGCTATTCTCCCATGGAGACGATCGTAGAGATGCTGGATGTAGTCCTGTGGAACGGCTTGCCATGCCATTTCCACCTGGCGCCTCAGTTGGACCAGCGTTCGTGCTGGACGTGCAGACCGCGTGAGACGACGCTTCATCCAGTCCCAAACATGCTCAATGGGGGACAGATCCGGAGATCTTGCTGGCCAGGGTAGTTGATTTACACCTTCTTGAGCACGTTGGGTGGCACGGGATACATGCGGACGTGCATTGTCCTGTTGGAACAGCAAGTTCCCTTGCCGGTCTAGGAATGGTAGAACGATGGGTTCGATGACGGTTTGGATGTACCGTGCACTATTCAGTGTCCCCTCGACGATCACCAGTGGTGTACGGCCAGTGTAGGAGATCGCTCCCCACACCATGATGCCGGGTGTTGGCCCTGTGTGCCTCGGTCGTATGCAGTCCTGATTGTGGCGCTCACCTGCACGGCGCCAAACACGCATACGACCATCATTGGCACCAAGGCAGAAGCGACTCTCATCGCTGAAGACGACACGTCTCCATTCGTCCCTCCATTCACGCCTGTCGCGACACCACTGGAGGCGGGCTGCACGATGTTGGGGCGTGAGCGGAAGACGGCCTAACGGTGTGCGGGACCGTAGCCCAGCTTCATGGAGACGGTTGCGAATGGTCCTCGCCGATACCGCAGGAGCAACAGTGTCCCTAATTTGCTGGGAAGTGGCGGTGCGGTCCCCTACGGCACTGCGTAGGATCCTACGGTCTTGGCGTGCAGCCGTGCGTCGCTGCGGTCCGGTCCCAGGTCGACGGGTACGTGCACCTTCCGCCGACCACTGGCGACAACATCGATGTACTGTGGAGACCTCACGCCCCACGTGTTGAGCAATTCGGCGGTACGTCCACCCGGCCTCCCGCATGCCCACTATACGCCCTCGCTCAAAGTCCGTCAACTGCACATACGGTTCACGTCCACGCTGTCGCGGCATGCTACCAGTGTTAAAGACTGCGATGGAGCTCCGTATGCCACAGCAAACTGGCTGACACTGACGGCGGCGGTGCACAAATGCTGCGCAGCTAGCGCCATTCGACGGCCAACACCGCGGTTCCTGGTGTGTCCGCTGTGCCGTGCGTGTGATCATTGCTTGTACAGCCCTCTCGCAGTGTCCGGAGCAAGTATGGTTGGTCTGACACACCGGTGTCAATGTGTTCTTTTTTCCATTTCCAGGAGTGTACATATACATCCTCCTTCTTTCCTGGCTAATCGTCAAGATCTCCTTCATTCTTTTCATAGGAGAGAACATAGATAGCAGTGAAGCTATTCCATGCAGTAAATGGACGCTCCAAGGAATAATAGGGCTTGAAACTACTTTGCATTGATAATCATCGTATATTAAAGTTTAGGAATCGGTAAGTATAAGAAGAGATATTTCGAGATATGTACTGAGTTATATAATTTATAAAATTTCTGAAAATATCGCGGAGAGACCGCTGCAAGAGATATTACAACTCCAGACAGGTTTGACGCAGCTCTACTACCATGCTACTGTATCCTGTGCAAACTTATTCATCTCCGAGTAACTAGTACAACCTACATCCTTATTAATCTGCTTAGTGTATTCATCTCTTGGTCTCCCTCTACGATTTTTACTATCCACGCTTCCCTCCAATACTAAATCTGTGATCCCTTGATGCCTCAGAACATGTCCTACCAACCGATCCCTTCTTTTAGTCAGCTTGTGCCACAAATTCCTCTTCTCCCCTGTGCTAGTAAGTACTTCCTCATTAGTTACGTGATCTACCCATCTAATCTTCAGCATTCTTCTGTGGCACCACATTTCGAAAGCTTCTATTCTTGTCTAAGCTATCGTCCCTGTTTCACTTCCATACATGGCTACACTCCATACAAACACTTTCAGAACCGACTTCCTGACACTTAAATCTATACTCGATGTTAAGAAATTTCTCTTCTTCAGAGACGCTTTTCTTGCCATCGCCAGTCTCCATTTTATATCCTCTCTGCCTCGCCGATCTACTATTTTGAGTGATTGATTTCCTAATCTAATTGCCTCAGCATCACCTAATTTAAATCGGCTGCATTCCATTACCCGCGTTTTGGTTTTGTTGATGTTCATCTTATATCCTCCTTTCAAGACAATGTCCATTCTTTTCAACTGCTCTTCCAGGTCCTTTCCTCTCTCTGACAGAATTACAATGTCATCGGCGAACCCCAAAGTTTTTATTTTTTCTCCCTTGGACTTTTCTTTTGCTTCCTTTACTGCTTGCTCAATATACAGACTGAACAACATCGGGGATCGGCTACAACTCTGTCTCACTCCCTTCTCAACCACAACATTTCATGACCTTCGACTTTTATAGCTGCTATCTGGTTTCTGTAAATAACGTTTGGCTCGCTGTATTTGACTCCTACCACCTTCAGAACTTTATAGAAAATATTCCTGTCAACATTGTCAAGAGGTTTTTATAAGTCTACAAATGGTTGAAAGTATGTTTACCTTTTCTTAATGTATTTTCTAAGATAAGTCGTAGAGTCAGTATTGCCTCGCGTGTTCCATTTCTACTGATTCCAAACTGATCCTCCCCGAGGTCGCCTTCTACCAGTGTTTCCATTCGTTGGTGAAGAATTAGTGTTAGTATTTTGCAATTGTGACTTATTAAACTGATAATTCGGTAATTTTCACACCTGTCAACACGTGCCATCTTTTGGATTGGAACTGTTATGTTACATAAATGGCTATATCTTTTGTCGGCATTGACTTAGAAGCTTAAATTTTTTCGTCTACAAGGAACCACAGACATTAGTATGTGACATAAATTTCAAGTTGATACGTCTACCTGCTGATACGTCTACGTGTTCCTACGACTGTTGTTTTTGGCAGGCGGACAGACAGGCAAACAGCCTGGCAGGCAGGCAGAAAGAGGGACAACAAAAATCCTATAAGCGTTGCGTTTTACCGACTGAGATGCGGAACCGTAAAAACACAAGATATGTTTCAAATGTTGGGTAAGTGATCTCAAAAAATAAAGCAGACAACAGATACAAGCAAAATGCAGTTACTGATGACTCAAATGTTCGGTAAGTGATCTCAAAAAATAAAGCAAAGAACAGTTACGAGCAAAATGCCGTTACTGGCCCTCAAGGTAATCACAATTAACTAGAAATGCATCCATTGCAAGCACCGTGATCACGCGTTGTTGGATATCCGCGAATACCTGTAAGCGTTGTTCCTACAGGGGTAACTTAAGGCTTGGAAACGGAAATAAGTCTGCCGGAAGCAAATCTGTAGAATAACTAGGGTGCTGAACGACTGTCAACAAGGTAGCGTGACACGGGAGATGTGTGACGTAACTGCGTCGGTGCTTGAGAAACAGCGAGCTGTAGCTGAGTTTCTAGCCGAAGAGTTCGCCCACACATGGAGCAGCCTCTCTTTCAGTATGACAATGCCGGACCACACACGAATGCTTCTGACACCCGTTTGTAACATAACCTTTTTTATAGAAATAACCGATACCATTTATACTATCGATTCTTGTAAAGGTGAACTTTAACTCAGCTGTTTTGCCAAAAAAATAAATGTGATTTTGCATCCGATGTGTTATATTTCGGGCTAAAACGTATAAAAAAAATTAAGTTTTAACCGCACATATTCTTCTTCTTTTGGAAACTACGAAATTTCTGGCATATTTAAAATTCATATTATTAATTGCACAACCTAACTCTAATTATTAAATTTATCTCTGGATTCATTTATAAAATAATGTTATATCTTGGTGATGATTCATCATTTGTCAAGGAAGTTTGTACACTCTTCTGCTTTGTAAACTCTTTGAAATGTTGTGAGCACCGCAGAATGTAAGGAGTAGTGGACATGCCTCGGTGGAAGCAGGCGAATTTCTAATCTTGCCAAGAACAATGTGAATTCATGTTCTGAAGTGGAATTGTAAAAATGGTGTGATATTTAATAACGTGACAAAGAAGAAAATTCAAGAAATATACAGGCAAATTTCCATCAGTAAGCCACAACGTTAAATCAAAAGACTTGGAGCCAACGAAAAGAGAAAATGAAGATCAGTAAACAGTTTTTCTTTTATATGTCTTACGCCTCTCGAAGCTTTTGAAAATAATGAAGAGACTAAGAGAAATTTAATGGTGATGTGTGGAAGGGTGAGATTACAAACATCTGCAGCAGTGCGGTGCCATGGCTTCACTGACATCGACGTCCTCAATACAGTGCTCATTGGCCCCATCCGATTTTCATCTGTTCCAAAACTTACACGAACCTTCGTGGCATTTACTTTAATGGTGATGGAGAGATGCAAGAAGACGTGGGGTTTTTCGGTTCCGCGATCATAGTCAAGAGATTCTACAGTCACGGTATCAACGTTTTGGTCTCTTGTTGGGAGAAATGTGTCCATAGCCAAGGTGAGTGTGGTGACAAACAAATATTTATACATGGAAAACAGAGCTGTAGGATCCAGGATGAAATTTTCATTCTGTAGCGGAGTGTGCCCTGATATGAGACTTCCTGGCCCATTAAAACTGCGTGCCGGACCGAGACTCGAACTCGGGACTTCTGCCTTCACGGGCAAGTGCTGTACCGACTTTTTTTTAAACAGAAACTAAATAAATCTTCTTTTGCAAAAAAACAGACCAATATCCGTAAAACAGAATAAAGCAGAATCACTCACACATTTCTCAATATTTTATACGATGTGTTTCAAAAAAATTATTTTTTTCTCATATGATGGCTTCGGCCAAAATTAGTTTTCCCGGGGCACCTTGACTTGACTTAATAACAAAAAAAATTTGTGCGAACCGAATTAAAATGATACCAACTTTGTAGCGACTCGCTTTTGTGTTGTGCACGAACCGAAAATTACCTCTTCATTATAGCAAAGTGTGAAGTAAGAAATTTTGAAACAAAGCTTTGTATTTCGGACTCTTTAACATTATGGTGCTTTTCCATTTTCCATTATATATTTATATACTCGTATGTTTAGTCGTAATTGCAAAATATGCGAACAGGCTGATAGTCCAAGTGTAACTATTGTTCTTTGTTTCAGGAAACAAATGTCAGTCTGGTTGGAGTACTTCTGTAGAGTGAGCTACGTAAGAGCGATTCACGTCCCATCCTCACAGCTTTAATTCCGCGAGCCAGAGGTCGCGAGTTCGAGTCTCGGTCCGGCACACAGTTTTAATCTGCCAGGAAGTTTCAAAGATGTACAATGTACATAACCTTCTGTTTTATTCAAAGAGCTTTAAGAGTTTTCACGTAGCAGTACTAAGGTAGACGCCAACTGTCCAGCGTTATCTGGCGGCCACGATGGAAATCTGAAATCTGTAAACAAAACCAGAATCGACAGGAGTACAACAGTGAATCGAAGCCAACGAGAACCACAAAGTCCAGGCACGGTTCAGGGTCGAATGCAACAAGCATGGCTACCTCCTAGCCCTCCTGTCGTGGGCGGCTCGGCTCACGTGACGCGTTCGAACGCCCCTGATGGCGATCGTCAACCGTGATATGTAGCTCGTTTCACCTGCGAATGATATCGGCTGTTGGTGGGGACATTAAGCCACGGAAGCAAGGAATGAATGGAGCAGGGAACTACGAGCTGCTAGAGTACAGAATAGAAGTCCCTATACACTGAAGAGCCAAAGAAACAGGTACACCTCCCAGATATCGTGTAGGGCCCCCACGAGCACCAGTGGTGCCGCAACGCGACGTCGTATGGACTCGACTAATGTCTGAAGTAGTGCTGGAGGGAACTGACACCATGAATCCTGCAGGGCTGTCCAAAACCCGTAAGACTTCGAGAGGGTGGAGATCTGTTCCGAACAGCACGTTGCAAGCCATCCCACATGTGCTCAAAATGTTCATGTCTGGGGAGTTTGGTGGCCATCAAATGCGTCTAAACTCAGAAGAGTGTTAATGGAGCCACTCTGTAGAAATTCTGGAGCTGTGGGGTGTCATATTGTCCTGCTGGAATTGCCCAAGTCCGACGGAATGCACAATGGACATAAATGGATGCAGGTGATCAGACAGGATGCTTACGTACGTGTCACGTAGCTAACCGTATCAGTAGTCCCACATCACTCCAACTGCACACGCCCCGCATCGTTACAGAGCCTCCACCAGCTGACATGCAGGGTCCATGCATTTATGAGGTTGTCTCCATAACCGTACACGTCCATCCGCTCGATACAACTTGAAACGAGACTCGTCTCACCAGACAATAGGTTTCCAGTCGCCAACAGTCGAATGTCTGTGTTGATGGACCCAGGTGAGGCGTAAACCTTCGTGTCGTACATTCACCAAGGGTACATGAGTGGACCTTCAACTCCGAAAGCCCACATCGATGATGTTTCGTTGAATGGGTCGCACGCTGACACTTGTTGATGGCCCAGCATTGTCCATGTAGACAAGTATGGATATTAAAAGTGAAACGTCCCCTTAGAACAATTTATGAATTACTGTGCTGGTAAGCCTCTTACATTATTGGCTTTTCAAACAGCTGAGCAAAACTGAACGTACTCAAACATTCACTAAAGTGACACACAATATTTTTAGCGCTACGAAATCTGACTTTCAATAATCCCTACAAAATAATGGCCCTGACTAACATTAACCTATACCTTTCACAAATCACTTACCTCACAAAAATCTTCGTTACTCGAACTACTGCAATACAGCGAGCGCCACTACTGCCAGCTAAATAAAAGATTCAAACTACGAAAGGCACCAACTACTGATAGGCATAGTTAGCAAATGAAAGATTTTAATAGAGAACAAACAATGTATTTACCTTAATAGTGTTGATAAATCATAATATACATAGCAGTTCATGACATCCAGTCTTACAAATTTCAAAACTCCCCCATTTCTCTCCCCACATCCACCACCGCTGGCGGCTCACCTCCAACTGCGCAACGCTACGCGCTGTTCACATCGAGCTGCCCAACACTACAATCGCCAACAACAATGCAAACCAGCCACAGACTGCACACAGCACAGCCAGTGATTTTCATACAGAGCGCTACGTGGCATTACTAATATAAAAACCTAAACAGCCTACTTACAAAAGGTAAATATTCACAAAAGATTCATATGATATAAAAAGACGGCCACTGTTCATTAACTGTCGAAAAAGTCTATATATTGTTAAACTGTTCTCCAGTGGAACGCTCTTTTGCCATATGACATGGAAATTTCATTTCCATGAGTTTGCTATCGAAGAAGAAGGTGAGTATCATTGTGTAACTCCTCTGAATGCCATATCATCTGAAGTCACACAGACATTAACTGGATTTAGGTCTGTATCCTATGGCCAAGAAACGATTCATCTAAGATTTAAATAACGTTCTTTTGATCGACCTATCAGTGACTGAACGCAAAATGCTTCCCAGTTCGTTTCTCTAACAGAGTACATTAGGTTAACGACCACCGAGGGAGAATGGCATGTTGGTATGCGCAATGGGGATAAGTTTAACGAACTAAGTTGATTCCAGATTTTGTTTCATTGATAAACAGGAGTGTACTCTACAACTTCAAAAACATTTCACGTATAAAAACTCCTATCGCTATGGTTCCATAAAGGTAATCTGTTGGTCAGTCTCATTATTCAGAGAGGATTCGACTGATTAAGGAACGCAATATGGAAGCTCATTGCTCACACTCAACACCGACTCCAAAAGCGTAATAAATTACTCGTCAAATCTGGTTTATTACTCGTAGGGAAAAAAAATCGAAACTTCACTGCAATCGTGTTGCACGAGCTGAATCATGACCGTTAATACCGGAAAGTCGACCCCATCAAAATCTAGTTAAACGAATAGTAATATTATGAGTCATTAGAATCCCATACTGCTCCTAATGACTGACTTCAAAACTCATAGATAGTCCTAACTCGAAAAAACTGAAGTATCTGATTGTATAATCACAGTCCAAGTACGCACAAAAGTGACTCGTGCCAGTCATCTGACCATAGAACAGCTACTGACTGGCCCTGACTAGCTCCGTTCAATATTCAACCTGACGTACACAGCACACAGGCCGAGAAAACTCGTAGGGGCGAAATGACCAATCAGCTAGACGAATTTTTCAGTGGCACCACGCATCTCCTCCTACCAAGTGACAGGAGAGACCATGCCTGACGTGTGTTTTCCCTGCTCAATTTTTTTCATCGATTCAGCTTCTAAAATTTGAACGAACCTGTTTCTTGTGCACAGGTCTGAAGGAATCATTTGTATAGCTGCACAGTAAGAATATTTGTGCAAGTAACGTCCATGAATTGGCTCCTCAAGCCGGCTTCGAAAATTAAACTCAACAGCCGCTCTGATGTCTCTGCCACACAGTTGAACCAAGACAGTCCACCCGAATTCAACCATATGCACGTATGATAATGCCAGAAGCTGAAGAAATGAATTAAAAGTTGTGCCACAGCCAAGACTTGAGCCCGGGTGTTCTGGGCTGAACAAGCAGAACTAAATCCCGCGCGCTTTCTCATGCCGGAAGGGTATTACTATGCTGAAATTATTCTAGAAGCTACTAGAAACCTGTCATTTTCTCATTCAACTGGCATGCCCATCTACATCCGGCCACGTCGGCCTGTGTTCCTTCCCTCTCGAGATGACTTAGAGCCCCTTATACTTACCTGCTCACAGCCTTGTGCAAACTCTCATTTACGTTTACTTTGCTTAATAACAAAAATATATTAATTCATGTCGCCTTATGGGTGGCGAATATTACCTTGGTTTAAATTTGTGTGAAGCCCGTATGCTACTATTATTATTAAAATTACTATTGAAGCCTTTAAATAAAATTGCAAAATAGAGTGGGTATGTTTATACAGTACTACATAGTTGCTACGTTACAAGGTATGCTAGCTATTACATCAGCATAGTAATGTGGATAAGACAGCTGCAAGGAGTACCCTAGACCAATGCCCTCCCAAACACAAACTTTAATTCATTTATTCAGCTTCTATAATTATCATAGACAAAGTTGAGACTCAAATGTCTTAAGGAAAATTTAATTGTATGGTATCTACAGACCATGTGCATGAGCTGGCAATTACAGTCACATTCATACAATCTAGCAAAAATCCATGTTTAGGAAATGTGGTCACAGGTATATGGTGTACTGGATACCATAAACTGAAACGCTCTCAGTTCGGTTCCCACAGTGATGTTCCTGCCGGTATGGTAAAAGTTATTAGGAAACGCAGAACAAAAGTCATGCGAGCGGTGGATTTACTGCAAAAAAAAATTGCCGCCTTTCAGTATCAAAACATGACTTGGTCCGTAGCCCATAAAGAAAAGTTATGAACTTTTGCAAAAGTCCATTTTAAAACGACTTACCTAAAATAACAAGATTGGTACCACCATTTAAGAATACTTACATAAAATGCGTTGATGGCCTCTAGTTTTATTACTTTTTACATCCCCAAAGGCTAACCATGGGCATTACAAGAGAATGAATCTTAAGGGGCTCCGGAAAGGCTCAAAATCATGAAAAGTTCAATTTTTACTTTTTTGCGTTTTCTGAATCTGCAGACTATTACCTTTTAATAGATATATAATTTATTCAATTCCGAAGACTACATGTATTTTTAAATTTTTTTTGAAATGTGTTCTACATGGGCGTGACCCACTGTGGCGCTGTTAAACTGCTGTCAAATGGTGTTATTATTAACGTCCGTGTTCATCAGGTACATTTTAGTGATGTGAGATAAAGTATGTGTTGTGGCTAACCTGTGATGGTTCAATATATATCGCTGGTGTGATTGTCGATTGTTTCATGTTTATTTACTCTGTCGTTATCTCGAAAATATTCGTAATTAATTCTGTTTCTTGAGTCTCTGTTTTGTTGAAGTATAATAATGAGTAAAAGTAAAGTTATTAGAAATCCTCTGAAGGATGGCAACAATGTAAGGTGCAAGGTATTTAGGAATATGGGAATGAAGATAGGTTCTAACATGGTACGAGCGATGCTTGCTTTAGACAAGGAACGCCTTCGGGCTGCAGACAGGGCTGTAAAGAGTCTAGAAATACAAGCAAGAGTAAACGGGAGGAGGAGCAAGAGGAATCTGGAGGAGGAGTTCGCAGAGGATGAAGATAATCCATCCTATGGACCTGGAATGCACTAAAAAGTTAATCCAATCTTTGTCGCTCGATTCCCAAAACTTCTATTTTCTCATACTAATTATATGTTTTCTAAGGATCTTCCAAATATATTTGTTTCAAACTTTCAGTAAATGTTACACAATACCTTCTGCATAATTTAACACAGCCTTTTTCCAAAAAACTGTATATTTTTGAATATATAAATACAAAATTGCAAAAAAATGTTGTGAATTTTCATTACAATTGAAAAAAAATCATCTTTAATAATTGAACTAAAATTTTGTAAAATCCCTGTGTTAAGTTGTAGCCCATATTCCAATAAATAATCTGTAAAAAGTTCAACTTCCTACCTCAAATACTTTGTGAGGAAAGATGTAATTTATAAGCGTTATTTTAACATTGCAAGTATAGGGCGTTCCGGAGCCCCTTAAGCAGATTACTCACAACTAGTTAAATGTCATCAAAGTTCAAGCTCACCAGATACGTAAGAATCGAAGCATGTAGGTGAATTATGTTGCGACGGGAAGTCAAAAAGAAAAAAGGACTTTCGAGCAAAGGAATGGTTCAAATGGCTCTGAGCACTATGGGACTCAACATCTTAGGTCATAAGTCCCTTAGAACTTAGAACTACTTAAACCTAAGTAACCCAACGACATTACACACACCCATGCCCGAGGCAGGATTAGAACCTGCGACCGTAGCAATCCTGCGGTTCCGGACTGCAGCGCCAGAACCGCTAGACCACCGCGGCCGGCAGCAAGCAAAGGAATGTCTGTTCTAATATAGACAACTGAAACATACATTATTTTTGTACGTAACCTCGTTCCTGCACTTCAACGCCCTTTGTCCAACGTTTCATACGTTTTTTGATTTCATCGGAAAAAAATGTTTGGATTCATCTGTAACCAGTTTCGCACTGCATCAATGACTTCTGCATCAGGCGCAAATCTTCTTCCCCTGAGGGCTTCCTTCAATGGTCCAAATACATGGAAACTGCTTGCTGCCAGGTCTGAATCATATGGCGGGCGTTCCAGCAGTTCGAATCCCAACAATTTCATTGTTCCGGCGTCCATTTGGCAGAATGTGGCCGAGCGTTGTCTTGCTGCATTATCACATCTTTCTTGCCATTTTTGTGCGGCACTTGGATCTCATTGAATGTTTCAGTATAGTTCGCAACACATCACAGTAGCTGTCACTGTTCAGATTTTTTCCACTTGCGTTGCTGCCTCTGGATCAAGGGGTCATGTGTTCGATTCCTAGGCGGGATGGGGATTTTTCTCTGCCTGGGGACTGTTTGTGATGTCCTCATCATTTCGTCATCATCATCATTATCATCATCATCATCATCATCGCCCACATCTCGTGGTCGTGCGGTAGCGTTCTCGCTTCCCACGCCCGGGTTCCCGGGTTCGATTCCCGGCGGGGTCAGGGATTTTCTCTGCCTCGTGATGGCTGGGTGTTGTGTGCTGTCCTTAGGTTAGTTAGGTTTAAGTAGTTCTAAGTTCTAGGGGACTTATGACCACAGCAGTTGAGTCCCATAGTGCTCAGAGCCATTTGAACCATTTGAACCATCATCATCATCATCATCATCATTCGTGACAGTGCCTGATTGGGCTGTGTAAAAACTGGACTGAGGACTTTGTACGGGCGCTGATGACCGTGCAGTTGAGTGCCCCTCAAAATCATGACAACATTTTCGCCACTTGGAGTGAGATGGACGCCTACCACACCTTCCAGTCACAGAATAGTGTCACTGGCTGATGGTTGACGTTTAAATTTCTTAACTTCTGGCGATGATGGGTGTTTCCAAACCATGCTCGCAGGCTTACTTTCCGATTTGTGACGATGCACCCACGTTTCATCTACAGTAACGGTTTGCTGTAAAAAGTCGTCTGCCTCGCGATTATAAGGTGCCAAATGTTTACGAGAGATCTGAATCCTTTTTGCGCCTTATGCTGATGTGACAATTCTTCCGGTGCCCATCTTGCGCATACTTTCCGAAAATGTTGCCTGTCGTAGATGGAATACGCTGAACCACGACTGATACTTAATGTATTGGTGATTTTATCCACTGTGATTCGTCTGTCTACCACCACCATGTTCTCAGAGACTTCCAATTGTCCTCAATTCTTGACGTCGATTACGTGCCCGACCTTCCTTAGTCTAATAGACAAGTTCTCCCTCCTTTCGAGCGCTCTATCCATTCGTAGAGCTTGTTTCGCGTTAAACATCTGTCACCATACTGCGCTTGCATTCAGCGAATAATTTCTGCAAGTTTGACACCTTCCGCAAACAAAAAGCCAATCATTGCTCTCATTTCCTTCTCGGTGCAGATCGACAATGGAGTAGTCATATTTCACGGTCTGCTATAATGCAACGACTAACGTGGAAAAAAGAATGATACGTTGCATAGAATTGTTGCTGACAACAATACTTTAGCCCTGGCTACTGGTAGTGTTACCACGTCCTACGGCGGGAAATCGCATAAGTCCCTTGACTTTCTGGCTGCCCCTCCTATGATTCACCTCGATGGGCAATGAATCCACAGCCTCCAGTGTGGATGCACAGTTACGTTCGACCTCCAGCGGGAATCTCAAAGTAGCGAGCATGGAGGACATTGACAGATACTGCGCAGTGTTCAATGCACGTGCCTAGAAAGCACGAGGTACCGGGCTCGAATCCCGGTCTGCCAAACACTTCCATTCATCGCCACAGATTTCGCATAAAGCCCCAATGGAGCTAATATCGTTAGTTCCTTCGCTTACCTTTCCTTTCCTTTCACGCCCCTCCCTTTTCAATTCACGAAACTTTCTGCTGAAATTCCTACATTGTCTTAGTTAGAAAAAATGCTCTTCATCAACCATCGCGCAGCACGCCAAGCATCCACTGGCACACATTGGTAGCGCAGAGACAAGGGTGTGAGGCCGGCTCAATTGTACACTGCCGTTCATCGACTGTGCACCACCTACGGGGAATTATTTTTGCTAAGTGCTACACTACGGCACTGTAGCCATTGTTATTTTACTGCTTTCCCCAAATTGTCCCACAACTAAAGTAAAACCGGAAGTAAAAAGACAAATCAAAGCGAAATAATTAATCCCCAGTGATAAAAGAAATACAGAGTCCGCCAAAAAAATGTACACACAGTTTAAGGAACGAAAAGTATTACTTATGTATTTATTTTACATTTAATAATTGACCACACATGTTATGTAACATTCAGTTTCTCACATGGTTACTTTAAATGTTCAAAATGTTCACCGTTGGCGGTGATACACATAACACAACGAGGAGCGGTCGCCACAAATACGTCAGTCGATGTTACAGTGGATATCGCTACACATGTCGCTGTAATCTCCTGGCGAAGTTCCTCCGGCGTGCGTGGTTTACGTCGATAGATGTTGTCTTTCACAGTTCCCCACAAGCGAAAGTCCATAGCTATTAGATCTGGCGACTGTGGAGGGAACTCAAGGGACCCTCTTCGTCCAATCCAATGCCATGGAAAATTTTCATGCAGGAAAGTTCGTACGGCTAGGTGGTAGTGTGGTGGCGCCCATCCTGTTGGTAGAAGACCTCTTCATCAGCTCCATAAAGGACACGTATACCTTGCAAAATCGATGTGCGTAACATTTGCAGGTACACCCCTCCAGTGACCGTAGTATCAAAGAAAAAGCACCCTACTAAGCTCCTAGACGATAGTCCACACCACATATGAGCCCTTGGTAGATCGACCACTTTACCCACATAAACATGCGGATTTTCCGGTACACACTGTTGTGCCGGTCCACGGTTCCATTAAGTTTGAATTGTGCCCCGTCACTCCACACTACCTCCGTCACAAATAGTTCGTCACCAGGTAGCAATTGATGATACCATTCGCAAAACTACATTCGGCGATCGGGACCGTCATCATCAGTCGCGTGCAGTAATTGTAGAATGTCAAGTTTCCACTTTGTAGCCTTCAGACTTCTTCTTACACTTGTACTGCTAACTCCCACTTTACGTGCACATTGCATAGCAGATTTCTGTCGAGAAATAACAAACGTTTCCAACACGAGAGCTGAGGAAGCAGGACTTGCAGCTGTACGCTGTCTTCCTAATCTTCCTTTGTGAATATCACAATTCGTTCCACGTGCACTTCAAACTCGTCAATGATGCGTTTAATTATGAGGCAGGTTCGCAGTTCTGTTTCAAACTCTCGCCTCCACTGACATTGTACTTCAATGGCATAATCAAAATTGAAAAACCACTTCACAATACATTTTCGTTGCTCGAATGCGAAGCGTGCTCCAGCCGTCTTGTTTTCTCAATACCAACATGAAAGCACTAACATACGTTGAGCCCACGACTATACTACAACACACTCGTAACTCAAATCGAACGACGATATCGATATATCGACAGAGCCTGACAAAGACTGCACGGATTTTCTCCTGGAGCTTAACAAATATAGATCTAAATTCCCCATGTCAAACTGAATGTACACTTAGACAGAAGCGAAACTCAAGTTTTCCTTAGCTGTGAGCGAGGGAACGAGCCATGGGTCATAAACCAGGAGGGCGGAATTCACATTAGGCAGCCAGACACCCGCAGGCTAAACCGTGCTTTGAGGAAAGCCGCCTGGCTGCCAGACGCCCTAAAGTCACAATAGAGGCAGTGTGTCCCGGTTGTGAGAGGACAATGGAGTCTCTAGTGTCATACAAGGGTGTGTTCCTTTTTCGGCTGGTTCTCATAAGAGTGCTATTGTTGACATAACGGTAAAAGGTCAGAATTTTCCGTACTACCCAGACTGCTAAATATAACATCTGGGGGTGGAAGGGGTGATGGCAGTGTTTAGGTTCCCTTTGAAGACTGTGGGACAGTGCCAACAAGCTCAGGACTTAATGTTTGATGAAATGGGAAAACAGATATAGGTACACTACTGGCCATTAAAATTGCTACACCATCACGATGACGTGATACGGACGCGAAATTTAACCGACAGGAAGAAGATGCTGTGATATGCAAATGATTAGTTTTTCAGAGCATTCACACAAGGTTGGCGCAGTGGCGGCACCTACAACGTGCTGACATGAGGGAAGTTTCCAACCGATTTCTCATACACAAACAGCAGTGGACCACCGTAGCTTGGTGAAACATTGTTGTCATGCCTCGTGTAAGGAGGAGAAATGTGTACCATCATGTTTCCGACTTTGATAAAGGTCGGATTGTAGCCTATCGCGATTGCAGTTTATCGTATCGCGACATTGCTGCTCGCGTCGGTCGAGATCCAATGACGGTTAGCAAAATATGGAATCGGTGGGTTCAGCAGGGTAATGCGGAAAGCCTTGTTGGATCCCAACGGCCTCGTATCACTAGCAGTCGAGATGACAGGCATCTTATCCGCACGGATCGTGCAGCCACGTCTCGATTCCTAGGTCAACAGATGGAGACGTTTACAAGACAACAACCATCTGCACCACCAGTTCGACGACGTTTGCGGCAGCATGGACTATCAGCTCTGAGACCGTGGCTGCGTTTACCCCTGACGCTGCATCACAAACAGGAGCGCCTGCGATGGTGTACTCAACGACGAACCTGGGTGCACGCATGGCAAAACGTCATTTCTTCGGATGAATCTAGGTTCTGTTGACAGCATCATGATGGTCGCATCCGTGTTTGGCGACATCGCGGAAACGCACATTGGAAGCGCGTATTCGTCATTGCCATACTGGCGTACCATCGGCGTGATGGTACGGGGTGCCATTGGTTACACGTCTCGGTCACCTCTTGTTCGCATTGAAGGCACTTTGAACAGTGGACGTTACATTTCATATGTGTTACCACTCGTGGCTCTACCCTTCATTCGATCCCTGCGAAACCCTACATTTCTGCAGGATAATGCACCACCGCCTGTTGCAGGTCCTGTACGGGGCTTACTGCATACAGAAAATGTTCGACTGCTGCCCTGGCAAGCACATTCTCCAGTTCTCTCACCAATTGAAAACGTCTGGTCAATGGTGGCCGAGCAACTGGCTCGTCACAATACGCCAGTCACTACTCTTGACGAACCGTGGTATCGTGTTGAAGCTGCATGGGCAGCTGTACCTGTACCCGCCATCCGAGCTCTGTTTGACTCAATGCCCAGGCGCATCAAGGCCGTTATTACGGCCAGAGGTGGTTGTTATGGGTACTGCTTTCTCAGGATCTATGCACCCAAATTGCGTGAAAATGTAATCACATGTCAGTTCTAGTATAATATATTTGTCCAATAAATACCCGTTTATCATCCGCATTTCTTCTTGGTGTAGCAATTTGAATGGCCATTAGTGTAGTACAGGGTAAGTTAAACAATTTAAAAGTGGGATCTGCGTACGGAAGTCCACCCTCAGTGGCCGACGAGCGAACGGCGACATGGATATGGAAAGAGTAGGACACAATTTTTCCAGTGCCGCTTGTTACAGATTCGTTACTTGTTGACCGCCTGAAATGAGAGTAAGTTAAGGAGACCTCCCTCCTTGAAGAGAATTGGTGTTTGATCAGCGCTCAGAATATCTATCGTTGAGCCAATCCAATGTACGTGACTCCAGAAAAATGAAGAGACCCTCATGTGCCTTTTAGGAAGCAGACGTCTGAGAAAGTACTTTTCAACCAGCACCACTTCGAGCATGTGTAAGTATAGGAGCCACCTTGGGCAGACTGGATGAGCAGACTTCTCTTAGGTAATTCTCCATCTGACCTGAACGTAGAAGTATATCCAAGTTGTTGGTACAGAACAATGTCTGATTCTGCAGCTACTTTAGTTGCCACCTCTAGATTAATATGGTGAGATCTAATCGCGACAGTGAGGTGAATTGTAGGGAAAGATGAGTCATTTTTACCGAGAGTCAGTAATTTCAATCTTCCTTCTGAAGACTTGATTGCAGTTCAAGGTTAAACTTGGTTTCTACTCTGGCGCTATATGCAAATTGTTGTGGACTGACAAGACAGCCAGTCCACAGTGACGGGTAACCGAAAGGCACGCGTACACACGCCGGCTGGCGTGAAGTCTGAAACAGGATACGTTATGAATGCTATAAAGAAAAGTACGTAGCTTCTTTAATACTTAACTTTAATTCATCCTTGTGGTACATCGCTCTTGATAATACAAATGAGACTCTCAGATATGGTTAATGGCGCCTTGCTAGGTCGTAGCCATGGACTTAGCTGAAGGCTATTCTAACTGTCTCTCGGCTAATGAGAGAAAGGCTTCGTCAGTGTAGTCGCTAGCAAAGTCGTCGTACAACTGGGGCGAGTGCTAGTACGTCTCTCTAGACCTGCCGTGTGGTGGTGCTCGGTCTGCAATTACTGACAGTGGCGAAACGCGGGTCCGACATGTACTAATGGACCGAGGCCGATTTAAAGCTACCACCTAGCAAGTGTGGTGTCTGGCGGTGACACCACACAAACACCTACCCTTTTGTGGTGCTTTATGCCTTTAAACACCAATCCTTCAGCAATCACAATATGACCTACGAAAATATAATTGTTTATCCCGATACGCATTCATAGAATCATATTTCACATCCATTTACCATGCATGCCAAGCCACTAGCTGATCATTGTCAATGACTGTCGTACAATTTCCCTTACATTTCGTAGGGTTGCCTACCTCAATAGGTAAAAACAGAACCCTCATAGGATCACTTTGGTGTCTGTTTGTCTCTCTCTTAAAAACCTTCTCATGAGTGGGCAGACGTATCAAGTTGAGATGTTTGTCACATACTGAGGTCTACAAGTCCTCAGTGGTGTCAAGCATTGAAGCTTCTAATTTAACGCAATCAAAACGTACGGCCATTTGTGTCATATATTTTAATACTCGCATATCCATTAATCAGATCCTACAGACTACTTGCTACTGGACTACAATCATCACATTTCCCAAGAAGCTAGGTTTCTCAGTACAACCAAATGGAAAAATCCGAACACTGTAAATGAGTAATTGTAACGAAAAAAATTGTCATTTGTTACCTCTCTGTCCATCCATCTGTTAAGACCAGTTTTTTTAGGCTAGACTAGTCTGAGAAACGGCACATGAGCATGCAGTAATCGCTCCTGGATATCTGATGATGGATAAATTCCGAAACGCGTCATACGAGCAACACTTGGCTAGTGTTTGACTTTTACCACTGCGAACCAGTCAGGCTGACAGAACAACTACTTATTATTGTAATCATGGGCGGCTGCCTCCTGCATGAGTTTAGGTCAGATTTGTATTATTAAAATCAAAACGTTCTCGAAACTCTTGGAACCTGTGCGACTAATATCTTGCCAGTATCACTGTCGATAACACGCAAAACTGGTGGAGATTCTCAATTCCCAGAGTGGATAAATTGTCGACATACACGACGAAGCTGCGCGGGGTAGCCTAGGGGACCGCTGACCTAAGAAGTTAACTCCCATAGTGCTCAGAGCCATTTTGAACCTCAAAACTCGTGATTTAGAGAAATCTTTCATTTTAGGTCTACACAGAATTATTATTATTATTTTTTTTTTTTTTTTTTGTGGGCTCTGTTGAAACCAATCGCGGATCAGGTGCAGCCCATTACCCGCCAGTTGCCTCTCCTGGCTTACATCAACACCGCATGTCACGTGGGTCATACACACTAGTTGCAATCGATCTGTAGCCCAACATAATACTCCAACTCTGAGACCCAGCACAAACAACCAAGCGTATATAGCAATAGAGACCATGCTCTTACACTCAACGTCAAATTTCCTTGTCCGCTGAGCCATGGTAAAAAACTGCTGTTTCGGAGAGCGCGCCGTAGCGCGTAGTGTGAAGCAGTCGCCCTCCGTTTCTGGCGGTAGCGCCGCTGTGGCAATCGCAGCTTTGGTGTCTCCCTCTGCTGGGAAAGGGGAAAGGTTGTTTGTTCACGTGTATTTAAGGGGCGCTATGAGCTCGCCAGTCAGCCAGTCTGGGTCAGTCTGTCGTCTGCATTTGTGAGACAGTTAGTTTCTGTCTGTTGTCCGGAGTGCTAGTACGTCTTGCGTTCGGATAAAGCCGTATAAATGAGAGTCTTTCCACGCCGCCAGTAAGAGAACTCAGCGAGTGGTCGCCCGGTCGGGGCTCAGTTCCTTCATCTGAGTCTGCGTGTTAGGCCGCCAGTCTGCTCGAGTTTGCTCAGGCAACGGTCATTGGCGGTTGGATCGATCGGTTGGTCGGTCGCGCACTGAGACACAGGATGACTTGTCAGCCTGGAGCGTCGGCGCATGTGAGGTCGCCACGTGAGTCCAGTGGGCCGCGCCGTATAGCGAGGGGTAGCGGCTTCGCGGCCGACACGAGAGCAACAGGAGTCAAACCACGACGTCGGTCTGGCCGGTGCGAGCTGCGACGCCGTGGTGTAACTGGTTCTCCGAACGCTTCTGGGCCCCTTCAGTTACCATCTTGTGGAGCTGGGCTCGGTCCTTTCCTGGTGCAGGGATGCCGTTTTGCCAGTGGGCGTGTTTCCTCTGCACGGTTGGGTCCGAGCCAGTATTTCCGCCGTCGTGTGTCTGGAAGTGAGTGGGAGACGGACCAGCAGTGCAGTCGCGACGCAGCAGCAGTCGCGAACGGAGCTGCGGACAGTCGGTCAGTGGGTGAGCACCAACGGGAGATCGGCGCGCCTTCCCGCGTCCGTTGAAGCGGCTGGCAGCGGACTGTTCGGGAGAGCGATTTGGGGGTGCTGCGCCAGGTATTCGCCAGAAATAGCAGTTTATTAGAAGTTAAGTGATGGTGATATGTTGTGTACTTTACTCTAGTTAAATTCTACTTGTTTTCTTGGTCACTCTCTCGTCCCCAGCTTGCTCGTCTGTCTCTCGTCCACATTTGTTAGGCAGTTAGCGTCTGTCTGTCGTTTGGAGCTGCCTCTGTCATGTTTGTCGGTTTTGGTTGGAGTATAACGGCCCAATACCTGAAATATGCTTTTGATCTTGCCTATGATCTTGAGAGCCGGTATCTCTGTACTGTACAGCATGTTAACTTGTTTGGCCAACTTTGTATAATTTTATATAAGATTGCATTTCATGGGCTTTCTTTTTAATGGTCATTTTAGTATATGTCTACTGACTTTCCTGTGCTAACCTCTTCATCTCAGAGTAGCACTTGCAACCTACGTCCTCAATTATTTGCTTGACGTATTCCAATCTCTGTCTTCCTCTACAGTTTTTGCCCTCTACAGCTCCCTCTAGTACCATGGAAGTCATTCCCTCGTGTCTTAGCAGATGTCCTATCATCCTGTCCTCCTTATCAGTATTTTCCACATATTCCTTTCCTCTCCGATTCTGCGTAGAATCTCCTCATTCCTTACCTTATCAGTCCACCTAATTTTCAACATTCGTCTATAGCACCACATCTCAAATGCTTCGATTCTCTTATGTTCCGGTTTTCCCACAGTCCATGTTTCACTACCATACAATGCTGTACTCCAGACGTACATTCTCAGAAATTTCTTCCTCAAATTAAGGCCGGTATTTGATATTAGTAGACTTCTCTTGGCCAGAAATGCCTTTTTTGCCATAGCGAGTCTGCTTTTGATGTCCTCCTTGCTCCGTCCGTCATTGGTTATTTTACTGCCTAGGTAGCAGAATTCCTTAACTTCATTGACTTCGTGACCATCAATCCTGATGTTAAGTTTCTCGCTGTTCTCATTTCTACTACTTCTCATTACCTTCGTCTTTCTCCGATTTACTCTCAAACCATACTGCGTACTCATTAGACTGTTCATTCCGTTCAGCAGATCATTTAATTCTTCTTCACTTTCACTCAGGATAGCAATGTCATCAGCGAATCGTATCATTGATATCCTTTCACCTTGTATTTTAATTCCACTCCTGAACGTTTCTTTTATTTCCTTCATTGCTTCCTCGATGTACAGATTGAAGAGTAGGGGCGAAAGGCTACATCCTTGTCTTACACCCTTCTTAATACGAGCACTTCGTTCTTGATCGTCCACTCTTATTATTCCCTCTTGGTTGTTGTACATATTGTATATGACCCGTCTTTCCCTATAGCTTACCCCTACTTTTTTCAGAATCTCGAACAGCTTGGACCATTTTATATTGTCGAGCGCTTTTTTCAGGGCGAAAAATCCTATGAAAGTGTCTTGATTTTTCTTTAGCCTTGCTTCCATTATTAGCCGTAACGTCAGAATTGCCTCTCTCGTCCCTTTACTTTTCCTAAAGCCAAACTGATCGTCACCTGGCGCATTCTCAATTTTCTTTTCCATTCTTCTGTATATTATTCTTGTAAGCAGCTTCGATGCATGAGCTGTTAAGCTGATTGTGCGATAATTCTCGCACTTGTCAGCTCTTGCCGTCTTCGGAATTGTGTGGATGATGCTTTTCCGAAAGTCAGATGGTATATCGCCAGACTCATATATTCTACACACCAACGTGAATAGTCGTTTTGTTGCCACTTCCCCCAATGATTTTAGAAATTCTGATGGAATGTTATCTATCCCTTCTGCCTGATTTGACCGTAAGTCCTCCAAAGCTCTTTTAAATTCCGATTCCAATACTGGATCCCCTATCTCTTCTAAATCGACTCCTGTTTCTTCTTCTATCACATCAGACAAATCTTCACCCTCATAGAGGCTTTCAATGTATTCTTTCCATCTATCTGCTCTCTCCTCTGCATTTAACAGTGGAATTCCCGTTGCACTCTTAATGTTACCACCGTTGCTTTTAATGTCAGCAAAGGTTGTTTTGACTTTCCTGTATGCTGAATCTGTCCTTCCGACAATCATATCTTTCTCGATGTCTTCACATTTTTCCTGCAGCCATTTCGTCTTAGCTTCCCTGCACTTCCTATTTATTTCATTCCTCAGCGACTTGTACTGCTGTATTCCTGATTTTCCCGGAACATGTTTGTACTTCCTCCTTTCATCAATCAACTGAAGTATTTCTTCTGTTACGCATGGTTTCTTCGCAGCTACCTTCTTTGTACCTATGTTTTCCTTCCCAACTTCTTGATGGCCCTTTTTAGAGATGTCCATTCCTCTTCAACTGTACTGCCTACTGCGCTATTCTTTATTGCTGTATCTATAGCGTTAGACAACTTCAAACGTATCTCGTCATTCCTTAGTACTTCCGTATCCCACTTCTTTGCGTATTGATTCTTCCTGACTAATGTCTTGAACTTCAGCCTACTCTTCATCACTACTATATTGTGATCTGAGTCTATATCTGCTCCTGGGTACGCCTTACAATCCAGTATCTGATTTCGGAATCTCTGTCTGACCATGATGTAATCTAATTGAAATCTTCCCGCATCTCCCGGCCTTTTCCAAGTACACCTCCTCCTCTTGTGATTCTTGAACAGGGTATTCGCTATTACTAGCTGAAACTTGTTACAGAACTCAATTAGTCTTTCTCCTCTTTCATTCCTTGTCCCAAGCCCATATTCTCCTGTAACCTTTTCTTCTACTCCTTCCCCTACAACTGCATTCCAGTCACCCATGACTATTAGATTTTCGTCCCGCTTTACATACTGCATTACCCTTTCAATATCCTCATACACTTTCTCTATCTGTTCATCTTCAGCCTGCGACGTCGGCATGTATACCTGAACTATCGTTGTCGGTGTTGGTCTGCTGTCGACTCTGATTAGAACCACCCGGTCACTGAACTGTTCACAGTAACACACCCTCTGCCCTACCTTCCTATTCATAACGAATCCTACACCTGTTATACCATTTTCTGCTGCTGTTGATATTACCCGATACGCATCTGACCAGAAATCCTTGTCTTCCTTGCACTTCACCTCACTGACCCCTACTATATCTAGATTGAGCCTTTGTTTTTCCCTTTTCAGATTTTCTAGTTTCCTTACCCCGTTCAAGCTTCTGACATTCCACGCCCCGACTCGTAGAACGTTATCCTTTCGTAGATTATTCAATCTTTTTCTCATGGTAACCTCCCCCTTGGCAGTCCCCTCCCGGAGATCCGATTGGGGGACTATTCCGGTATCTTTTGCCAATGGAGAGATCATCATGACACTTCTTCAATTACAGGCCACATGTTCTGTGGATACACGTTACCTGACTTTTCTTAGAAGTTAAAATCAAGTTGCACCTTCGGTGGCAAAGTTAATTTTTTACTTTTAGTATTTTGTACCATTTCCATCCCTCCTACGGGGTGCATAGTTTGTCTGCTTGTGTGAATTGTTAAAACTTTTAGTTTAAAGTAATCTGGTATGTTGGAGATTTGCACCAGTGTAGTCTTTCAGAGGTTGTTGTGAGCGGTCGTAACTACGGCCGTATCAAAAGGGAGAGGCAAGGTTCTCAGCCCAAAAGCTCATACAGTCAAAAATTTGTTCATTTCTGCCTATGAATAAATTGTAACTTGATATTTAGAGGGTTCTTTCTGATTATAATTTTAAATCTTTTTCTTTTTCAAAAAAATGCTTGAGGCACCATTAAAGTGAATGAATTACCATTTGTTAAAAAGGAATTTGATTATGATTTCATAAGTTACTCCCTGGTAACTACTTCCACGCTTACATAGTGTGATTAAATGTGTTAATGTTCTTGATGAATCGATGGTAAATAAAATAAATTCTTAAGATTATTCTCCGAAAATGAATCACGGTTCATCCGCCTCTTCGCTTGCCCCCTGTCACGTTGCTTCGCTGATTTGGAGTGAAAGGGCCTAAACTGCGAGGTCATCAGTCCCTTCATCCGTTAAGTGGCAAACCAGGAGTAGTCGTCAAAGGAAGAAGGCCAAAGGCAGGTCGTGGAAAGCCCGAGTGAAAGTAACACAATAAAAAACAGAAAGGAAGCCCAGTAAAAAGAGAGCAGAGACAAGTCGTTGAATGATCACTCAAGACACGGCATTAAAACCAAGAAATAAAAAACAATAACGAGAGAAAAAAAGGTGGAAAGCGCAGAGGGCAGGCTGAGCCACCCAGTCAGGCTGTCAGTGAGGCCAAAAAGCCCTGCCTAGTAGGGACGAATATAGAAACCACCTTAGAAATTCTTCCCATCCATACGTGACATACGGCAAACCAGTGCTTAACAGTATTGGTTAAAAACAGTCTTGGTTGCAATTTTAGTTTTTTTTTATTTTTCAACGACGCGTTTCGCCTTATTTAGGCATCTTAAGGTTATCTTTTCTAGAAAAGATTTTCTTATATCATTTTCTTATATTATTTAGGCATCTTAAGGTTATCTTTTCTAGAAAAGATTTTCTAGAAAAGATAACCTGAAGATGCCTAAATAAGGTGAAACTCGTCGTTGAAGATTTTCTAGAAAATATAACCTGAAGATGCCTAAATTAGCCGAAACGCGTCGTGGAAAAAAAAACTAAAATTGCAACCAAGAATGTTTTAACCAATACTAGAAATCACCTTCATGGGCAAAACGTAACACCAGGTAAGACGAGTTGACGTCATGTGCTGGCACCGGAGGGATCGCCTTAGGAAGATTAAGATAGCCATGCCGAAACAGCCAGATTATGGCAGTCTATCAGCAAGCGGGCTCCACCTCCACACCGGCAGTGAGGAGGATCCCCACGTTGGAGGGCGTGGCTGTGGATCAACCAAGTGTGGCCAAGGTGGAGCGCACAAGGGGTGGTGGATTCCCTGTGAGAAGCACGCACCAAAGACTGCCACACAGTGGTGGTCTCTGCAATTGTCCTCAGTTTGTTTGCAAAGAACACGGCAGGCCATTCTGAATGCCACGCTTCCAGCAATCCATGGCATGTACAGGGTGTTTGTGGGAGGTATGGATATTGATAGGAACTTTAATTCTGCGAAATTAATGTGCACAACGTGAACGTATACGCAATACAACTGGACCGTAACATGATTTTCTTGAAAACAATGTTACAGAGAAGTACAGCTATGTTACACATACACTACTGACCATTAAAAACTCTACACCAACAAGAAATGCAAATAATAAACGGGTATTCATTGGACAAATATATCATACTAGTCTGACATGTGATTACATTTTCACGCAATTTGGGTGCACAGAACCTGAGAAATCAGTACCCAGAACAACCACCTCTGGCCGTAATAACGGCCTTGATACGCCTGGGCATTGAGTCAAACAGAGCTTGGATGGCGTGTACAGGTACAGCTGCCCATGCAGCTTCAACACGATACCACAGTTCATCAACAGTAGTGACTGGCGTACTGTGACGAGCCAGTTGCTCGGCCACCATTGACGAGACGTTTTCAACTGGTGAGAGATCTGGAGAATGTGCTGGCCAGGGCAGCAGTCGAACATTTTCTGTATCCAGGAAGGCCCGTACAGGACCTGCAACATGCGGTCGTGTATTATCCTTCTGAAATGTAGGGTTTCGCAGGGATCGAATGAAGGGTAGAGCCACGGGTCGTAACACATCTGAAATGTAACGTCCAATGTTCAAAGTGCCGTCAATGCGAACAAGAGGTGACCGAGACGTGTAACCGATGGCACCCCATACCATCACGCTGGGTGATACGCCAGTATGCCGATGACGAATACACGCTTCCAATGTACGTTCACCACGATGTCGCCAAACACGGATGCGACCATCATGATGCTGTAAACAGAACCTGGATTCATCCGAAAAAATGACGTTTTGCCATTTATGCACCCAGGTTGGTCGTCGAGTACACCAATGCAGGCGCTCCAGTCTGTGATGCAGTGTCAGGGGTAACCGCAGCAACAGTCTCCGAGCTGATAGTCCGTGCTGCTGCAAACGTCGTCGAACTGTTCGTGCAGACGGTTGTTGTCTTGCAAACGTCCCATCTGTTAACTCAGGGATCGAGACGTGGCTGTGCGATCAGTTGCAGCCATCCGGATAAGATGCCTGTCCATCTCGACTGCTAGTGATACGAGGCCGTCGGGATCGAGCACGGCGTTTCGTATTACCCTCCTGAACCCACCGTTTCCATATTTTGCTAACAATCACTGGATCTCGACCAACGCGAGCAGCAAAGTCGCGATACGATAAACCGCTATCGCGATAGGCAACAATCCGACCTTTATCAAAGTCGGAAATGTGATGGTACGCATTTGTCTTCCTTACACGAGGCATCGCAACAACATTTCACCAGGCAACGCCGGTCAATTGCTGTTTGTGTATGAGAAATCGTTTGGAAACTATCCTCATGTGAGCACGTTGTAGGTGTTGTCACCTTGTGTGAATGCTCTGAAAAGCTAATCATTTGCATATCACAGCATCTTCGTCCTGTTGGTTAAATTTCGCGTCTGTAGCACGTCATCTTCGTGGTGTAGTAATTTTAATGGCCAGTAGTGTATTTACATAATGTTTATTTACTTTGCATTTAGTACATAATGCATGTTAGACGTATTCAGTTGAAAAATATGTACGACGCATTTAACAAACGGCTTTAACACTTCCTGTACAGATGTTGTACAGTTCACAGAACAGACTCCAATATTCCACCATGAAGGTCAATGCACTTTTGCGCTCTAGCGATAACGTGTTGTGTTGCTTGTTCAGTTGATTATGGTTGTTTCCTAATTAATTCAGCAGCGTTCATGATGGGACGAAGCAGTCAATGTATTTACCTTCACTTTGTGCACATCTGTTTTCATCCAATCCCGTAAACAGAAATCTAAAGGTGTAAGGTCAGGCGATCTTGGAGGCCAGTTAATAGCATCGCGACGGCCAACCCAGCGATTAGGGTAGGTTCGCTTGAGATGGTCCCTCACACGTGAGGTAACATGTCGAGAGGCACCCTCATGTTGAAAGTACATTCCAGTTCGCTTGGCCAAGGGAACGTCTTCCAGTAGTCCCACAAAAGAATTTTCCAGAAAAATGCAGATACCTCTCTCCCGTCAATCGCTGATTGATAATAAATGGACCTATCAAAAGGTTACCGATCATGCCACACCAAACACTTTTGCCAAAACCTACTTGGAAATTGCTATCCACTGAAGCGTGTGTATTTTCCCGCGACCATCGATGATTATTGCGTCTCGTGAAAACTGGGCTTCGTCAGTGAATAGTACGTATGGAAGCAAATGACTATTCTAAATTACGCAGTGACAGAGTTGAAGTCGTTGGGCATTGTCGCCAACGTAGAGATTTTGGACACGGTATATGTGAAATGGATACAGGTTTTCCACAAGTAATGTTTCTCATACACATGCCTGTGAGACATTCATACGCAGGGACATTCTTCGTATGCTTGTGGCAGGACTTTGCTCAACAATTGCGATAATTTCTTCCTGTTCTTGCAAAGTTTGTCGATGTTCACGCTCGGACGAAAAATGTCTACTTGTCAGAGAGCTTGTTTCACGCAAAGTGATAAACACTTTCATTATCACCCTGCGATCAGGTAATCGTCTAGTCGGAAAGCGCCTGTGGTATTCTTCTCTCGCAGCGGCAGGACTGCTATCGCAGAAGCCATGAACATACACCATACCTGCCTCTTCCTCATTACTGTAGACGTGTGGCATTGTTAGCAGCGCTTCTACGAACACAGTTAACACCATACACTATACAGCTAACCGATCCGTCGCCGGTACACTACACAGTGCCGCTTACACGGCACAACAGCGCGAACAGCGGGTGACTGTACCACGTACGTCGCATGACCATAGTACGTGGTAGGTTGCATAGCGTAAACATGGCATGTACTGGTGCATTTTTGCAAGAAAATCACGTTACGATCCAGTCGTACTGCGTATACGTTCACGTTCTACACATCAACTTTGGAGAATTAAAGTTTCGTTCAATACCCATACCTCCTTAACGAAGCATTTCATACAACATATTTTGTTCAGAATTACTTATACTAACACTGTGTAAAATGTTGACCTTTCCTCCCCAAAAAACCTGTGTACGACTGAAGGTCTATTCCTGTGCCCCACATTTCCAGAATTGGCATACTGGCGGCCAGCTTGACCAACTGGTCAGCACTTTGAAACGTCCCCTTTGAAAAATTTATACACGACTGTGCTTAAACTGACACACAATAATTTTAGCGCAACGCAATCTGACTATCAAAGATCCCTGCAAAAGAATGGCCCTGAGTAACATTAAACTATACCTTTCAGAAATCACTTACCTCACAAAAATCTTCATTACTCGAACTACTGCAATACAGCGAGCGCCACTACTGCCAGCTAAATAAAAGATTCAAACTACGGAAGGCACTAACTACTGATAGGCATAGTTAGCAAATGAAAGATATTAATAGAGAACAAAGAATGTATTTACCTTAATAGTCATAATATATATATAGCAGTTCATGACAAATTACAAAACTCCGCCATCTCTCTCCCCACATCCACCACTGCTGGCGGCTCACCTCCAACTGCGCAACGCTACGCGCTGTTCACATCCAGCTGCCGCTGCCCAACACTACAATGGCAGACAACAATGCAAACTAGCCACAGACTGCACACAGCACAGCCAGTGATTTTCATACAGAGAGCGCTACGTGGCGGCGGCGTTACCAATATAAGAAAACATAAACAGCCTACTTACAACTTTCATTTGCCAAAATCCCAACGTGGCCTGGGGTCCAAACGAAAAGGACTGGCCACACAGCTTGATGGAAGTCAAAGAGAAGATCCTGGATAGCCGTAACCAGTGGGTGAGAAGAACGGCACTGGTCTGCAGGCTGATAATGGAGTCACAGCAGAGTAGGAAACTGTGACGTCACTTGTGGCGTCCGTTTGGGATTCGTTACGTCATATACAAAAAAATTACATATATATTTTATATATTTTTATTTTCAATTTATCAGCATGCTTCTTTCTCTCAGGTATATTGTCTTTTTTCATCGCTTTTACTTACGTGCATAAGTAAATATGAAACGGGTTCTTGAAGGGCCTCAGTTATTCATGTACCAACTTTAGATTTTGAACGTGATGACTAAAATATAGTTGCCGTTAACTGAATTGAATGTAATTTTGTTAATTTCTATTTATTGACTGCAAGGCAAGGCTTGAGAGAATTTCGATTGTTGCCATGGAGCGGCCAAGATAAAACTTACAGAACTCGTGGAATCTGTGTAGTTTAAAAAACATGAACTTTAACGTAAATTAATTATCTGTTGCAATTTAAAAAGGTTCTTATAACGAAATCTCTCGCATTTACAACACTGAAAAATAAATTAATACTTCGGCGCGTAATGGCCGACCAGAGGCTGCATCGGAAGATGAGCTTCTCGCAGCGCAAAGTACTGAAAAAATGCTTATTAAAAATAATTAACCACTCCGAGCATTTGAGGTGACAACTATTACAAAGAAATTCAGTTTGTAGTAATAATAACAAGTTTATTTTAGCAATAAATACGAATAACTTACATAAAATATGTGTAGCCGCTCAATGGCTGCCTTCCGTATAGCGAAACAAAAGAGTGTGTGCACCACAAAATACGTCCTTCCTCCTCGGCCGTGCAATCGCGTCTCTTTCGACCCTTTTTTACTTTCATAGACATTAAATTATCTCTGCATATCAGTTGTTTCAAGAACATTAACTATATCTTTTACACTAATTATATTCATAAAGTACGTAAACTACGATTTACAACCGCTAAAAATGTCAATATCTATGTGACGTACCGTCACAATACTCTTGCCAGTGCACGAATGAGCAGCACTAAGGGCTAATTTAATGGCCAATATTCTAACAGTGAAGACTCTGCAGCCATTTGGCAGAGAGTTCACTAAGCTAAGCATGTGTGTATGCAAAACCTGTTCATCTGCCGAATGTTGAGCCACTATCAGGCTGGTTCAAATGGCTCTAAGGACTGCGGGACTTAACATCTGAGGTCATCAGTCCCCTAGAACTACTTAAACCAAAGTAACCTAAGGACATCACACACATCCATCCCCGAGGCAGGATTCGAACCTGCGACCGTAACAGCAGCGCGGTTCCGGACTGAAGCGCCTAGAACCGCTCGGCCACAGACCCCTAATCAGGACCCAGCGAAATTTCCCATCCAGCGACGGAGTAGCAAAGTGTCCGGCACACTCGCGACTAATCCACATGAGCCAGAGTGCAACTCGCTACTGACATAGTCTCCAGAACCAGTATTAAGTGAAGCGTCTAGTACCAGCCCCCTACACAGTGCCCCTACAGGAGCAGCAGAGTCAAGAGAGACTAGTAATTAGTACAGTGCTCACAGACATACAGGGCGTAATTCGCTGCGCGGGATTAGCCGAGCAGTCTAGGCCGCTGCGGTCATGGACTGTGCGGCAGGTCCCGGCGGAGGTTCGAGACCTCCCCTGGCCTGGGTGTGTGTGTTTGTCCTTAGGATAATTTAGGATAAGTAGTGTGTAAGCTTAGGGACTGATAACCTTAGCAGTTAAGTCCCATAAGATTACACACACATTTGAACACACACACATTTTTGGCGTCATTCGCCCTGTGGTCCATATGCGATTGGAATGTAAAGAAACCTTAATATGTGTTCTGTTGAGAACTAACCTCTGCCGTATACTGCAGAGGAAATATACAGATGTCGTTGTAAAATACTTTCCCCTATTTACATCTACACTCTGCAAGCCACCCTCCCTCCTCATCCCACCCACTTTCCTCCCTCTTGTGTACACACACACACACACACACATACACACAGAAGTAGAGATTTGCTCTCCATTTTCAGAACTTAATGGATTCCACGCCCCCTGTATACATCTGCAACCTCTCGCATTCGCAAACCGCCAGGTGTGACAGCAAAGGGAAAGAGAACTCAAAGCGGGAGAGGCCAGCCTGAAAAATTCACGGCGCCGGTCGGACAGGACACTCGGCCCTCCCGCCCTCCGCCCTCCCGCCGTCCTCCCTGCCCTCCGGAGGCGGCCGCCCGCCGCACTGGCCTCAGGGAGCGCCACTCATTTCGCATTCCAGACGGGGCCGCGCTCGCAGCCGCCATTACGGCATGCAAATGCGGCCGGGGACTTCTCCACGCGCAGGGGTGCCACCCTTCCGGCGGCAGCGCTGTCTGGGGAGGCGCTCTCTCTCTCTCTCTCTCTCTCTCTCTCTCTCTCTCTCTCTCTCTCTCTGTTCTGTCAAGCGGCCGACGACAGCAGCAACGGTGCAGCGGCGCGCTTGACACTGTGACGTAAAGTAAAGAGAGACCAGGCTCGTGTTTCCGAGGGCCACTCATAAAATTTTAACCATCACCTCTAAAAAATAAATTATGAAATTACACTGACGGAAAGGCGGCGTAGATTTTGATCCGATGACAAAATGTGCGCCGCCCGGGGTGGCCGAGCGGTTCTAGGCGCTACAGTCTGGTACCGCGCGACCGCTACGGTCGCAGGTTCGAATCCTGCCTCGGCCATGGATGTGTGTGATGTCCTTAGGTTAGTTAGGTTTAAGTAGTTCTAAGTTCTAGGGGACTAATGACCTCAGATGTTAAGTCCCATAGTGGTCAGAGCCATTTGAACCATTTGCCACCTGGGGGATAGTAGATGTGCTGATAATGGCTTCAGCATCTTCCATCAACAGACAGCGTAGTGGTATAGCTACCACAACAACAGCTGAGTCTGCTCTTTAATTTTGTGCTGGCAGAAGAGCCGACACCGTGTTACTAGAGGAGGCCGAAATCCACGCGTTTAGCTCACGCAGGCTGGCGTCAGGAGGGAAGAACTATCCTGACGTGAGGTCTGGAACATGACAAGGAATTAGAATTCAGAAAGCGGACGTAATTAGTTTGACACTTAACTTTAATCCATTAATGATGAACGTCGCTCTTGACGGTACATGAGTCACAATATTATCTGTTCAGAAGACATAGTAACTGGATGTGGCGCCTTGCTAGGTCGTAGCAAATGACGTAGCTGAAGGCTATGCTAAACTGTCGTCTCTGCAAATGAGAGCGTATGTAGACAGTGAACCGTCGCTAGCAAAGTCGGCTGTACAACTGGGGCGAGTGCTAGGGAGTCTCTCTAGACTAGACCTGCCGTGTGGCGGCGCTCGGTCTGCAATCACTGATAGTGTCCGACGTATACTAACGGACCGCGGCCGATTTAAAGGCTGCCACCTAGCAGGTGTGGTGTCTGGCGGTGACACCACATTTAATAGGGAATGTTCACAGCCAGAAGGCTCATTGTGGTGTAAGTGTGTGAAGTGAGCAGACAACCATGGCACGGCGGCACACTAGTTCTTCCTACAGCCCCAACTGAGCGAGTTGGATTGGGGTCAAGCTGTGGCTCTCTGGGTGATAGGTGGACCTTTCGGAGAACTGCCTCGCAATTTGGACTGCTGCGTCATTTGTGATGCGATGCTGGTATCAGTTCAAATGGTTCAAATGACTCTGAACACTATGGGACTTAACATCTGAGGTCATCAGTCGCCTAGAACTTAGAACTACTTAAACCTAACTAATCTAAGGACATCAAACACATCGATGCCTGAGGCAGGATTCGAACCTGCGATCGTAGCGGTCGCTCGGTTCCAGACTGAAGCGCATAGATCCGCTCGGCCACACCGGTCGGCTGGTAGCAATGGTCACGTGAACATTCTCACGTCCGCAAAAGAGGTTCTGGATGCCCTCGCAGCACAGGATCGTCGTATTATGACGGCGGCAGTGACAGATCGTACAGCTGCCATAACACAGGTGAGAGGACTTGTGAACTGTTGTTGGGACTACATGCATGCACACCTCTAGCCCATCTTCCACTCATGGCACAGCACAGATGTGCACAGCTTGACTGGTGTCATCAGAGGATTACAAGGAAGATCGAATGGTGCCTCATGGTCTTAAAGCAGATTCTGCCTCCACGTGCCGGCCGAAGTGGCCGTGCGGTTCTAGGCGCTGCAGTCTCGAACCCCGAGACCGCTACGGTCGCAGGTTCGAATGCTGCCTCGGGCATGGATGAGTGGGATGTCCTTAGGTTAGTTAGGTTTAACTAGTTCTAAGTTCTAGGGAACTGATGACCTCAGAAGTTGAGTCCCATAGTGCTCAGAACCATTTTTTTTTGTCTGCACCTAAGTGATGGTCTTTTGTGCTTACGTCATTTTTTTTTTATTTGGTCATCAGTCTACTGACTGGTTTGATGCGGCCCGCCACGAATTCCTTTCCTGTGCTAACCTCTTCATCTCAGAGTAGCACTTGCAACCTAAGTCCTCAATTATTTGCTTGACGTATTCCAATCTCTGTCTCCCTCTACAGTTTTTGCCCTCTACAGCTCCCTCTAGTACCATGGAAGTGATTCCCTCATGTCTTAGCAGATGTCCTATCATCCTGTCCCTTCTCCTTATCAGTGTTTTCCACATATTCCTTTCCTCTCCGATTCTGCGTAGAACCTCCTCATGCCTTACCTTATCAGTCCACCTAATTTTCAACATTCGTCTATAGCACCACATCTCAAATGCTTCGATTCTCTTGTGTTCCCGTTTTCCGACATTCCATGTTTCACTACCATACAATGCTGTACTCCAGACGTACATCCTCAGAAATTTCTTCCTCAAATTAAGGCCGGTATTTGATATTAATAGACTTCTCTTGGCCAGAAATGCCTTTTTTGCCATAGCGAGTCTGCTTTTGATGTCCTCCTTGCTCCGTCCGTCATTGGTTATTTTACAGCCTAGGTAGCAGAATTCCTTAACTTCATTGACTTCGTGACCATCAATCCTGATGTTAAGTTTCTCGCTGTTCTCATTTCTACTACTTCTTATTAGCTTCGTCTTTCTCCGATTTACTCTCAAACCATACTGTGTACTCATTAGACTGTTCATTCCGTTCAGCAGATCATTTAATTCTTCTTCACTTTCACTGAGGATAGCAATGTCATCAGCGAATTGTATCATTGATATCCTTTCACCTTGTATTTTAATTCCACTCCTGAACCTTTCTTTTATTTCCATCATTGCTTCCTCGATGTACAGCTTGAAGAGTAGGCTACAGCTTTGTCTTACACCCTTCTTAATACGAGCACTTCGTTCTTGATCGTCCACTCTTATTACTCGCTGTTGGTTGTCGTACATATTGTATGTGCTTACGTCATAGACCAGGTGAGCTACGTGTCATAGGGTGTATTCGTCTGAGACACGCTGTCCCCACTCAGGGCCTTGTGGTCTGGGATGCGGTAAGTTACAACTCTCGTTCACCTTTGGTGTCTCTGAAAGGGTCGCTAACCAGCCGTCGGTATGTGCAGAACGTTGTTAGACCCATTATTTTGCAGTTCTTGCAACAGGAAAGTGACGTGTTGTTCCAGTAGGGCAACGCTCGCCCACATACTGCCCATGACACTCAACGTGTTGTGCAAGACGTGCAGCAACTTCCCTGGCCAGTACAAATTCTAGACTTGTCTCCAGCCGGTCACGTGTAGGATGTGATTGGGCAAGAAGTGACTCGTGCAATTTATCAGCCAACAAATTTTAGAGAACAACATCAACAGGCCGAGAATGTGTGGTACAACGCATGTAAGTAGACTGTATAGGTTTTTTTTATTGGTAACGCCACATAGCGCTCTGTACGAAAATCACTGGCTGTGCTGTGTGCAGTCTGCGGCTGGTTTGCATTGTTGTTGGGTATTGTAGTGTTGGGCAGCGGCAGCTGGATGTTAACAGCGCGTAGCGTTGCGCAGTTGGAGGTGAGCCGCCAGCAGTGGTGGATGTGGGGAGAGAAATGGCGGAGTTTTGAAATTTGTAAGACTGGATGTCATGAACTGATATATATATTATGACTTTTGATGACTATTAAGGTAAATACATTGTTTGTTCTCTATTAAAATCTTTCATTTGCTAACTATGCCTATTAGTAGTTAGTGCCTTCCGTAGTTTGAGTCTTTTATTTAGCTTGCAGTAGTGGCGCTCGCTGTATTGCAGTAGTTCGAGTAACGAAGATTTTTGTGAGGTAAGTGATTCGTGAAAGGTTTAGGTTATTGTTAGTCAGGGCCATTCTTTTGTAGGGGTTTTTGAAAGTCAGATTGCGTTGCGTCAAAAATATTGTGTGTCAGTTTAAGCACAGTCTTGTACAATTTTTCTAAGGGGACGTTTCTCGCATCCAGGAACAGTATTCGCCATCTGTACGATCGACTGGATGCAAGAGTCAGTGGAGGCTACACCGCTTATCAATAGGGGTGTTTCAGCATGGGTACCTCAGAAACACCTGTGCTGTTGATCTGTAAATGTAATAGCGAGCGAGGTGGCGCAGTGGTTAGCACACTGGACTCGCATTCTGCAGGACGACGGTTCACTCCCGCGTCCGGCCATCCTGATTTACGTTTCCCGTGATTTCCCTAAATCGCTTCAGGAAAATGCCGGGATGGTTCCTTTAAAAGGGCACCGCCGACTTCCTTCCCCGTCCATCCCTAACCAGATGAGGCCGATAACCTCGCTGTTTGGTCTCTTCCCCCAAACAGTTCAATCCAATGTGAATGTAATCATTGCATTTACTCCATACATACTGTTGCAACAATAAATGTTGAGCGAACTGGAAGAGTCTAAAAGCGTGTAGTAGTTTCTGTCTGATCAGTGTATTTTTTATTTATCTTTTTGATATATTTATTTACTGATGTATTTTACGTGGTAAGTGCAGTGACTTGCCAAGACAGCCAAGCCACTATGACCGGTAGCCGAAAGGCACGCGTTTAAGCTCACGCAGGCTGGCGTGAGGTCTGGAACAGTTAAGGGAATTTATAGTAGCAAATAAAGTACGTAGCTGATGGAATACTTAACTTTAATCCATAATTGGTGAGCATCGGTCTGACGGTACATGCATCACAAGATAAATAGCAAATGATAATGGCGCCTTGCTAGGTTGTAGCAAATGACGTAGCAGAAGGCTATGCTAACTATCGTCTCGGGAAATGAGAGCGTATTTTGTCAGTGAACCATCTCTAGCAAAGTCGGCTATACAACTGGGGCGAGTGCTAGGAAGTGTCTCTAGACCTGCCGTGTGGCGCCGCTCGGTCTGCAATCACTGACAGTGGCGACACGCGGGTCCGTCGTATACTAGCGGACCGCGGCCGATTTAAAGGCTACCACCTAGCAAGTGTGGTGTCTGGCGGTGACACCACAGTAAGATTAGAGCCTTCTTGTCCCCTCTTGCATCTAATTAGGCACCCTTATTGAGTCAACATTACAGTATACAGTAAACAAGCACTTCACCAGGCAGTGAAGGCCCAAGGGACGTCTACCGGTTGCTGCGTCATCCTCTGCCTGTCTCCGTCACGCAGGAGCGATACGGTGGGCCCGTGTGGTCTGCACGCCCGTTTTGCAGACTTTGCAGACCGTGCAGCCGCTGCCACTCAGTTCGCCTCACGAGACTGAGTACACCTCGTAACACTCCTTCCACTAAGGAAAAATCCTTGGCGGCACCAGGATTAGAACACAAGACCCCCCACAAAGCACCCATCTGTGCTGACCACTCAGTTACGGAGGCAGACACAACCGGTATAGT
Source organism: Schistocerca cancellata (assembly GCF_023864275.1). Classification (NCBI taxonomy): domain Eukaryota; kingdom Metazoa; phylum Arthropoda; class Insecta; order Orthoptera; family Acrididae; genus Schistocerca; species Schistocerca cancellata. The sequence goes on from NC_064637.1 coordinate 16,676,952, forward strand.
AAACGAGCAATATATGGTGACGATGATGGTAATAATAATAACCATATTACTAACAAAGGAATTCTGAGTATTAACGAATTTAAGGAATTTCATCAGTGTCTTCATGTTGAGCTCGAAGGAGCAATCTGTAGTGATTACTTAGGGGCAGAAGAACTTCTTGCACACGATCGCTATAAAAACTTTATTGTACATAACAGTTTCCGGTAAAACTGAGTTACCATCTGATTTGATCCATTATAAATGGTTTTTGAAAGCCTGCGATTGTAGATACAATAGGTTTGTTTATAAATAAATAAATCTTCTGCTACCAGTCACGATTTTTCTTTATTTTACTATTCGCACGACGCGTTTCGAGAAATAATTCCCATTTTCAAGTGCGTTTATTTTTTGTGTGTTATGCCATTTCTTTTGATGTTGTCAGTGTGTGTGAGTCTGCTTCATTTTGTTGACTTGTACTGCAATACATAAGAAACGCGATTTTTCAAAAATCACACAGTAAAAATTGGGTTTTCTACATCCAATAAACTACACCAAAAACTAATACATAATATAAAGTGTAATCATGATCCATATTCAGACTCTGGAATATACAAGGTAACATGCCAGGAATACTCCTAGTTCTACGTAGGACAAACAGGCCGAAATATCAACACCAGGTACACAGAGCACATTAGAGCATACACACACAACAAACACACTACATCATCAATAGCAACACACATACATAATACAGGACACCCATTTGGAAAAATAGAGCAAAATGTCAAAGTACTCTACCGACTAAATAAAGGACATAAAATGGATTTGCTTGAAGAACTGGAGATATATTCACATTACAGAAAATATGAAGATAAAATATTAAATGAAAAACTTGAAAGTGAATCAGTGAATTTCTTCAGATGTTTCGATAATATACTTAAATAAAAATAGTAAAACATAGAAATAAGCACAATTGTAAAATCAATATAAGTAATTTATGAGCCAAATTGTTAAGATAAATAACATCTGTACAAAAGCATATCATAATCTGTGAAGGACCTATAATGTTATCTCTGTGAACTACCTGTAAGAAGATCTTTGTAACTGTTTTGTTTATATAAGATATTTTCGATGTGTAAAGTGTACAAGTTTTGTGTGATGTTAACTGTGTGTGAGACTCTACACAAATGGACCACTAGAAAACTGTAAGTACAAATTGTTCTCAAACTTTAGCCACTAACCTCACAGAAAGAATTGATACCCAACTAAAAATCGCGTTTCTTATGTATTACAGTACAAGTCAACAAAATGAAGCACACTCACACAAACTGACAACATCAAAAGAAATGGCTTAACACACATCAAAAAAACGCACTTGAAAATGGGAATTATTTCTCGAAACGCGCCGTGCGAATAGTAAAATAAAGAAAAATCGTGACTGGTAGCAGAAGATTTATTTATTTATAAACAAACTAAGTTACCATCTTCAGCTCTCCAAAGAGGTTATTTAAAACATTTTATGTGTAGCTGCCGCAATATGTTTGTAATAACCTTTATCGAGATCTGAAGATGGTAACTTAGTTTTATCGAAACACGTCACCTACAATAAAATTTTTATAGCGATCTCGGATAAGAAGTTGTTCTTCTCCTAAGTAAGGATTTCAGTTTTATTAACGTCGTACTGACAACAGACTCACCGTCTAGAGGTGCCATCTTCGACTAGTAATCAAAATGTCCTGTGTTTCAATCCAGAACCTGCCGCGCCGGATTAGCCGAGAGGTCTGCGGCGCTGCTGTGATGAAATGTGCGGCTGGTACCAGCGGAGGTTAGAGTCCTCCCTCGGGCATGGGTGTGTGTGTTCGTCCTTAGGATAATTTAGGTTAAGTAGTGTGTAAGCTTAGGGACTGATGACCTTAGCAGTTAAGTCCCGTAAGATTTAAAAAAAAAATCCAGAACCAATCAGTTTTGAATAAATACGAGGGCAGTTCAATAAGTAATGCAACACATTTTTTTCTGAAACAGGGGTTGTTTTATTCAGCATTGAAATACACCAGGTTATTCCCCAAATCTTTTAGCTACACAACACTATTTTTCAACGTAATCACCATTCAATGCTACGGCCTTACGCCACCTTGAAATGAGGGCCTGTATGCCTGCACGGTACCATTCCACTGGTCGATGTCGGAGCCAACGTCGTACTGCATCAATAACTTCTTCATCATCCGCGTAGTGCCTCCCACGGATAGCGTCCTTCATTGGGCCAAACATACAGAAATCCGACGGTGCAAGATCGGGGCTGTAGAGTGCATGAGGAAGAACAGTCCACTGAAGTTTTGTGAGCTCCTCTCGGGTGCGAAGACTAGTGTGAGGTCTTGCGTTGTCATGAAGAAGGAGAAGTTCGTTCAGATTTTTGTGCCTACGAACACGCTGAAGTCGTTTCTTCAATTTCTGAAGAGTAGCACAATACACTTCAGAACACATCTCGAACGAGTGTGTTCGCACGCTCCGCCATTGCAGGAGTCACAGCTGTGCACGGCCGGCCCGCACGCGGGAGATCAGACAGTCTTGCTTGACCTCGCGGCGATGATGACACACGCTTTGCCCAACGACTCACCGTGCTTTTGTCCACTGCCAGATCACCGTAGACATTCTGCAAGCGTCTATGAATATCTGAGATGGCCTGGTTTTCCGCCAAAAGAAACTCGATCACTGCCCGTTGTTTGCAACGCACATCCGTTACAGACGCCATTTTAACAGCTCCGTACAGCGCTGCCACCTGTCGGAAGTCAATGAAACTATACGAGACGAAGCGGGAATGTTTGAAAATATTCCACAAGCAATTTCCGGTTTTTTCAACCAAAATTGGCCGAGAAAAAAAATGTGTTGCATTACTTATTGAACTGCCCTCGTAGTAGTCGAAGGCATCCAGCATAAGAAATCACCCTGGTTATGCCTTATCAAAGAGGACAGAGGAGTGGACTGAGGTTCAATCCATTCTGTCGCACTTCTGCTGGAAAACTGTCCCTGAAAGGCGGAGGAATAAGCAATCATCAATGGCATGAGAATTCGCAAGCCAGTGAAAACCATTGCACTAATGACACGTAATGTTTATCTACGGGACATGTGACGTGTAATTGAAAGGTGGCACGATGAACTCTCCACTGGCAAAAGATCCCATAATAGTCCCCCTTTCGGATCTCTGGGAGAAGGCTGGAAATGGGAAAGGTAATCATAAAAAAAGATGGACTAACGAATGTAAGTGTAACGTTCTGCGAGTCAGGGCGTGACCTGTCAGAAGTTTGAACGTGGTAGGGAAGCTAGAAAATCTGGAAATGGAACTGTAATGGCTCAATATAGATACAGTAGAGGACAGGGATTTCTACTCAGAAGTGTATAGCGTAATATCAATAGCAGCAGAAAATGGTATAACGAGAGTACGATTTATTATGAATGGGAAGAAGGGCAGAGATTGAGTTACTGCGAGCAGTTAAATCACAGGTTTGCTCTCGACAACAAATCAACGCCGACAACTACAGTTAAGGTACACTTGTCAATGTCGCAAGCAGAAGACAAAGAGGCAGATAAAGTATATTTGGATTCTAAATGGTTATACAGCGAGATGAAAATCTAATAATTGTGGGAGACTTGAATGCGATTGTAGGGGAAGAAATAAAAGAAAGGGTTGTAAAGGAATGTTGACTTGGTAACAGAAATAAGAGAGAAAAAACACTATTTGGCTTATGCAAAAAATTTCAGCCAATAATAGCGAATGAGTAGTTCAAGAATCACAAGAGAAGGAGGTATACTTGGGAAAGACTAGGAAACATGGAAAGAGTGTAGCTCGATTACATCACGGTCAAACAGAGCTTCCGAAATTCGATTATTAGGCGTACCTAGGAAAAGATATAGCTCCAAGTAAGAGATTGGTAATGACGAAGAGTAGACTGGAGATCAAGAGAAGAATATGAGTGTAATAGAAACTGGGACGCTGAAGTACCGAGCAAGGAAGAGGCGCGTTTGACGTTCGCTAAAGATGTGGGTATTGTGGTAACGAATAACATAGTATGCAGTTCAACTGAAGAACAGTAAACATCTCTTGAAAGCAATTACAGACGTTAGTAAGACAAACATAGGCATTAGCAAAGTCATTGCGAGGAATCCTTGGGTAAGAGAAGAAATACTTCACTTAATCGATGAGAGAAGGAAGTACTAAAAATTTCAGGGAATGATACGATACAGTAACGTAAATCACTTATTCTAGGAATGAAATAAATGGGAAGTACATTCAAAGCAAGGGGAAATTGCTGCAGGAAATATGTGAAGAAAAAGAAATAATCGTCGGAAGGACCAACTCAGCGTATAGAAAAGTCAAAAAAGATTTAATACAATTAAAAGCAGGGGTGGTAAGATTAAGAGTGCAATGGGAATTCCACTTTCAATGCCCAAGAGAGAGAGGATAGACAGAAAGAGTACATTGAGGTTCCTTATGAGGGAGGGTGATTGTCTGGTGATGCGATAGAAAATGAAATTGGTGTCGATATGGAAGATATAGTGAACCCAGAATTAGAGTTAGAATATAAAAGAGCTTTGGAAGACTTAGTACCAAATACGGCAGAAGCGACAGAAAACAGTTCACAGGAATTTCTAAAATCATTGGGGGATGTGGCAACCAAACGACTATTCATGTTGGTGTGTACAGTCAGTGAGATTGGTGACGTACCGTCAGATTTTCGGAGAAAGATTGTCTGTACAGTTCCGAAGACACCAAAAACTGATAAGAGCGAGAATTACTCCACAATCAACGTAACAGCTCGTGCCTACAAGTTGCTAACAAGAACAATATATAGAAGAATGGCGAAGAAAATTGAGAAACTGTATCATGACGATCAGCTTGGCTTTAGGAAAGGTAAAGGGACCAAAGTGACAGTTCTCCGTTTTGCACTTGGTAATGGAAGCAAGACTGATGAAAAATTAAGACACGTTCATAGGAATTGTTGACCTCGAAAAAGCTTTCGACAGTGTGAAATGGTGCAAGATGTTCGAAATTCTGAGAAAAGTAGGACTAAGTCTAGGGAAAGTGAGGTAATATACAGTACATAGAAGACACAAGTTGGCAAAATAAATATGTATGAACAAGAAAGAAGTGCTCAGTTAAGAAGGATGTAAAACAAGGATGCAGTTTTCGCCTCTAGCGTTCAGTCTATATATCTAAGAAGCAGTGACGAGAATGGAAGGTGGAAGAGTGAGATTAAAATTCAGGGTGAAAGGATGTCAACGATAAGATTCACTGATGACTTTAATATTCGCAGTGAAGGTGAAGATGAAGATGAATTAGTCGTATTAGTAGAGAATACCGAATGAGAGTAAGTGGAGGAAAGAGGAAATTAATGAAAAGTGACAGAAAAGAGAAGAGCGAAAAAGTTAACATAGGTATTGGAGATCACGAAGTACTTCTGCTCTCTTGCAAGCAAAATAACCCATGACACGAAGCAAGGATATAAAAAGCAGACAAGTACAGGTAAAGAGGGCATTCCTGACCAAAACAAGTCTCCTAGTATCAAACGTGGGATCAATTTGAGAAATGTCTGTGAATGTACATTTAGAGTCCAGCGTTACTCGGTAGTGCATAGTGGACTATGGGAAAACTGGATCAGAAGAGAATTGATGCATTTAAGAAGAATTTTGAAAACTAGGTGGACTGACAAGATAGGATGAGCAGGTTCTGTGCAGACTGGGAGGAGAAAGTAACATTTGGAAAACACTGACAAGGAGAAGGGACAGAGTAAAAGAACTTGTGATAAGACATTATGGAATAACTTCCACGGTACTAGAGGGAGCTGCAGAGGGTAAATACTGTAGGGGAAGAAAGAGATTAGAATACATCCAGCAAATAAATGAGCATGTAGGGTGCAAGGGTTCCTGTGAGAAAAAGAAGTTATTGGCGCTGGAGAGGAATTGCTGATGGGTCACCTCAGAGCAGTCACAAGAAATAAAATAAGAAAGAAATTAAAAATCAAGCTACTGTGAAACGTGAACAATGAGATCTAAGAGAAACCTACAGCAAGATAGCTGGGAACTGAAAATGAGGCAAGAAGTTGTGAGGCCAGAGAATGCTCGCCCACACATGGGGAGTATCACTATGAAATGTCTGTGTGATGCTGAGGTGCTCCCATAGTCAGCGAGACCTCCATGGAACATTGTGTGGGACCAGATTCAACGTCAACTGCATCCCAGTGGAAACATCGAGAAAATCAAGGACGAGTGACAACATTCATTGATCAGGTAGCCTCAACAGAGTACAGAATGGCTTTATAACCCTATTCCCTACCGATTGAGTACACGTATCCTGGCTGTAGGGGATGTAACATCTTACTGGTAGGTGGCCTCACACTGCCAAGTTCTTTGCAGATTTGACTCCACTTTAATCTTCTCTGATAGCCTGTTGAGGGCAACGGCCTTGCCGCAGTGGATACACCGGTTCCCGTGAGATCACCCAAGTTAAGCGCTGTCGGGCGCGGTCGGCACTTGGATGGGTGACCATCCATGCCGGCATGCGCTGTTGCCATTTTTCGGGGTGCACTCTGCCTCGTGATGTCACCGCATAGTAGCGGCTCCGGTCAAGAATACAATCATAACGAAAAGGAGAGTGGTGTACTGACCTCACGCCCCTCCTATCCCCATCCCCCACCGGGAATTATGTTCGAGTATAATGACTTTTCTGGAGACTAGAAGTCTACACTATAAGAATCAGCACGGGTTTCGAAAAAGACGATCGTGTGAAACCCAGCTCGCGCTATACGTCCACGAGACTCAGAGGGCCATAGACACTGTTTCCCAGGTAGATCCCCTGTTTCTTGACTTCCGCAAGGCGTTTGATACAGTTCCCCACAGTCGTTTAATGAACAAAGTAAGAGCATATGGACTATCAGACCAATTGTGTGATTGGATTGAAGAGTTCCTAGCTAACACAACGCAGCATGTCATTCTCAATGGAGAGAAGTCTTCCGAAGTAAGAGTGATTTCAGGTGTGCCGCAGGGGAGCATCGAAGGACCGTTGCTATTCACAATATACATAAGTGACTTTGTGGATAACATCGGAAGTTCACTGAGGCTTTTTGCGGATGATGGTGTGGTATGTCGAGAGGTTGTAACGATCGAAAATTGTACTGAAACGCATGAGGATCCGCAACGATTTGACGCATGGTGCAGGGAATGGCAATTGAATCTCAATGTATACAAGACTAATGTGCTGCGAATACATAGAAAGAAATATCCTTCATCATTTGGCTACAGTATAGGAGGTCAGCAACTGTAAGCAGTTAATTCCGTAAATTATCTGTGAGTACGCATTAGGAGTGATTTAAAATGTGTAAGTAGGCTGTTTAGGTTCTTATATTGGTAACGCCGCCGCCACGTAGCGCTCTCTGTACGAAAATCACTGGCTGTGCTGTGTGCAGTCTGTGGCTAGTTTGCATTGTTGTCTGCCATTGTAGTGTTAGGCAGCGGCAGCTGGCAGTTGGAGGTGAGCCGCCAGCAGTGGTGGATGTGGGGAGAGAGATGGCGGAGTTTTGTAATTTGTCATGAACTGCTATATATATGATGATATTAAGGTAAATACAGTGTTTGTTCTCTATTAATATCTTTCATTTCCTAACTATCCCTATCGGTAGTTAGTGCCTTCCGTAGTTTGAATCTTTTATTTAGCTGGCAGTAGTGGCGCTCGCTGTATTGCAGTAGTTCCAGTAACGAAGATTTTTGTGAGGTAAGTGATTTGTGAAAGGTATAGGTTAATGTTAGTCAGGGCCATTCTTTTGTAGGGATTTTTGAAAGTCAGATTGCGTTGCGCTAAATAATATTGTGTGTCAGGTTAAGCATAGTCTTGTATAATTTGTTCTAAGGGGACGTTTCAAATGGAATGATCATATAAAGTTGATCGTCGGTAAAGCAGATGCCAGACTGAGATTCATTGGGTGAATCCTAAGGAAATGCAATCCGAAAACAAAGGAAGTAGGTTACAGTACGCTTGTTCGCCCACTGCTTGAATATTGCTCAGCAGTGTGGGATCCGTACCAGATAGGGTTGATAGAAGAGAGAGAAGATCCAGGGGAGAACAGCGCTTTCCCTTACAGGGTCATTTAGTAATCGCGAAAGCGTTACAGAGATGATAGATAAACTCCAGTGGAAGACTCTGCAAGAGAGACGCTCAGTAGCTCGGTATCGAGAACATACCTTCACCGAGGAGTCGAGCAGTATATTGCTACCTCCTACGTATATCTCGCAGAGAGACCATGAGGATAAAATCAAAGAGATTAGAGCCCATACAGAGGCATACCGACAATCTTTCTTTCCACGGACAATACGAGACTGGAATAGAAGGGAGAACCGATTGAGGTACTCAAGGTACCCTCCGCCACACACCGTCAGGTGTAGAGAGGATGACACGGCGGTCGGATGGTCCCAGTAGGCCACTCGTGGCCTGAAGACGGAGTGAGTGAGTGAGTGATAGCCTGTTGAGATTCTTTGGATGCTCCTAGTTCAAAGTATTCGATCTCGTAATAGTCGTTTGCTCTCGTATTTACCTTTGTACCTGATGATGGCCTAAGAGCAGAGTGTTAGACAAGTGTTGTGTGTTTTTCGTCCATAGCGAAGCAAGCCGTAGCGACTCCTGGATGCGGGTGTGGCCATCTCCTGCGGCCGGCAGGATGTTCCAAGGCCGGGAGCGAGCTAGCCCATGTGCCTGCTGGCCAAACGCCGCGCCGTCCTTGGTCGCACCCACCTCTGGCTACCATATACTGCCTCGTCACCAGGAGGACGCAAACACCGGCCGGTCGACTCCTGTACGAAACTGCCGATCCGCACTCACTCTGCGTGTGCTAGCAACGGACATGGACGGTCACATCGCTCATACTCCCTACTTCGGAGGCCACTGGTTCAAATGTCCCTTGGGCCATCCAGACGTTCCCCATAATCTATCTGATTCACTGAAAGTGGATGGTTGGAAACCTAAACTGGACTGAGCACACAGCTACACATGCTCATTCCAACAGACGTATGATATTTCGGAAACAGAGGAATCCCACGGCAATGATTGTTGGGGATGTTCTTGACGGAGTAGCAGAGAGCGGGGAGCTGTCAGTGGCGTGTAGATTAATATTGCCTCTCGGTAGCTGCGAAACTGGTCCCTTAGCTCAAAATGTTAGTGCTAGGATTGTATCTCTTAATAAATGAAAAGACAAGTTCTGTAGTTCTTTTCAAATGTACTCACAAAATCACTTCGCATATTCATTTACGGAATTTGATTTCTATCGCTAAAGACCAGGTCTCATTATAGATCAAAAATGTTTATGGAGATCTTGTTGTACACACATCTGGCGGGTAACTTTAAATTATATTCCGCCAAAAGAATGAGAAACTAGAATTAATTAGCACACAATTTTTCCTATAGCAGATCAACAAATTGTCTAGAAGGCACACGGAATGATGATAGTATAGTTAAGGTACAGTGGAACGTTTACGAATGTTACTTATTCAGTTTCTCACGGATTGTAATAGTCACTGCTAATATCCTCGAATAAACCCAAGAGTGCCGGCCGGAGTGACCGAGCGGTTCTAGGCACTTCAGTCTGGAACCGCGCGACCGCTACGGTCGCAGGTTCGAATCCTGCCTCGGGCATGGATGTGTGTGAAGTCCTTAGGTTAGTTAGGTTTAAGTAGTTCTAAGTGCTAGGGGACTGGTGACCTCAGATGTTAAGTCCTATAGTGCTTGGAGCCATTTTTGAAACCCAAGACTATTTCAACTAGAGCACGCAGTGTAGAGAATAATGAACTCCCAGAGGAAGTTGTATCTGGTCAGGACTAAACTACAAGGGAAACGAGAAACGTAATGACGTAATCGCTCACGTTTTGTTCTCGGATATACGCGCGCCAGGATATTGTGTGCTTTTGGTTATTTCATTACTGCTTGTAATTTTCCTATGTCAAATTATTCCTTTTTAAATAGATGTAACAATTACTGTCAGACTTTGTTTATCAAATTACCAATAAGACCAGTAACTATTAAAATATACAGAATCAAGTTATGCTTACATTATGGGAATTTCTAACTTTTAGGTAAGGCATCCGTATTCATTATTAAAATTTCGATACTAAAAATTATGCAGTTCTTAATAATGGCAATTAAATATTTGTTATTGATGTCGTTGAATTCAGAAAAATTAGCGTTAATAGTACGCTAACATATTGCAGAAATTTATAGTGATTTGTTCACAATATGAGCTGAAAGTTTGGGCTGGTTGAAATCTTTATTATATCTCCTGAATTAATTACGTTCGAGCTGAAATAAACATGTCTTTCAAACGAGCAGAAATTGGCCTACAGTTTAGAGATAGTCTACTTTACTGAATCTGGATTGTTCTGAAAATCAGCCTTATGCAAAGACAGTTGGTTTATTTTTATATTTACCCAGACATGTTTCGACACCAATTTGTCATCTTCTGTGGGTCAAATTTTTTTATTTCTGTGAAGTACAATATCACGTTTATAATAATTTAGCTGCTGCAGCGGTGTAGGCCTAAGAATTACAATATGTGCAATTTGCTTTCTTTTGTTTGGACACTCAGCTTAAAATTACATAGCTAACTGAACTGTATTATTATACACCGGTTTTAGTCTTCGTATTTTTTTTATTTTTTATTTTTTATTTATTTATTTATTTATTTATTTTACAACAGTCCAGAGACTGGTTTGATGCAGCTCTCCATTCTACTCTATCCTGTGCAAGCTTCTTCATCTCCCAGTACCTTTTGCAACCTACATCCTTCTGAATTTGCTTTGTGGATTCATCTCTTGCTCTCCCTCTACGATTTTTACCCTCCACGCTGCCCTCCAGTACTAAACTGGTGATCCTATGATGCCTCAGAATATGTCCTACCAACCGATCACTTCTTCTGGTCAAGTTGTGCCACAAATTTCTCTTCTCCCCAATTCTATTCAATACCTCCTCATTAGTTATGTGATCTACCCATCTAACGTTCAGCATTCTTCTATAGCACCAAATTTCGAAAGGTTCTATTCTCTTCTTGTCTAAACTATTTATCGTCCACGTTTCACTTCCATACATGGCAACAACTCCATACAAATACTTTCAGAAAAGACTTCTTGACACTTAAATCTATACTCGATGTTAACAAATTTCTCTTCTTCAGAAAGGCTTTCCTTGCCATTTCCAGTCTACATTTTATATCTTCTCTACTTCGACCATCACCAGTTACTTTGCTCCCCAAATAACAAAACTCCTTTACTGCTTTAAGTGTCTCATTTCCTAATCTAATTCCCTCAGCATCATCCGATTTAATTCGACTACATTCCATTATCCTCGTTTTACGTTTGTTGATGTTCATCTTATACCGTCCTTTCAAGACACTGTCCATTCCGTTCAGCTGCTCTTCCAGGTCCTTTGCTGTCTCTGACAGAATTACAATGTCATCGGCGAACCCCAAACTTATTATTTCTTGAATAAATCGTTCTCGGGTTTCCAACCGCGTCAATTGCTTAAAACTACACGAGCTTTCGGCCAAGCACTCCTTGGCCATTGTCAAGTGTTATGACTGCCAGTGGGCTGTTGGTGCGCCCTTATACACGCTAGCTGCCGGCTGTGACTTCACTGGTCCGCCTGACATTGCCATATATGGGCATGTTTTGAGTCGGTGTTCGGTGTGCCCTCTTCAACCGCGCGATCGCTGGATCCCACGCAGCGCTGAGCTGTAAGCCACCGTCTCTATTCAGGGTGTTTGTGGTAATTTTTATTTTAATTGCTTCCTGTATTAAACTGTCCCAGAAGCCGTTAGTGCGAGCCACGACAGACGTATCGTCGGATTTTATATGGTGACCGTTTTCTAATGCATGCTCAGCTAAAGCAGATTTCTCTGGATAGCGTAGGCGATAATACCTCTCATGTTCTTTCCTGCGTTGTTCCACAGTGCGCACTGTTTGTCCAATGTACTTCTGGCCACACTAACAAGGCATTTCGTAAACTCCAGGTGTTCTGAGACCTACAGCGTCTTTAACTGGTCTCAGTAATTGACGGATTTTCGTTGGAGGCTTGAAGATCTATTTGATCTTGTGCCTTTTCAACAAGCGGCTTATGTTGCCCGACACAGAGCCACAGAATGGCAGCAAAGCATGTTTCTTTTCCTGCTCTTCGTCGCTGGTCTCATTCTGATATTTCGCAGAAATCACTTCTTTCACTTGATGCGTGCTGTAGCCGTTATTCCTGAAAACCTTGCTTGGGTGGCTCAGTTCGTGGGGCAGGTTGTCGTCGTCTGATACTACTCTCGCACGGTGGACCAATGTTTGCAATACTGTGCGCTTCTGTGCTGGATGATGATGGCTGCTAGCGTGCAGGTAAAGGTCTGTGTGGGTGGGTTTTCTGTAGACGCTGTGGTCAAGGCACCCATTTCGTTTACGGTGGACAAGGACGTCGAGGAAGTTCAGTGCATTATCTTTTTCCACCTCCACGGTGAACTGAATATTACTGTTGATGCCATTGAGGTGTTCCAAAAACTCGTCTAATTTCTCGCGTCCGTGTGGCCAAATGACGAACGTGTCGTCAACGTATCTAAAGAAAAACTTGGGCTTCAATGGCGCAGTATCTATGGCAATATCCTCCAAATTCTCCATGAGCAACAGCTGGAGCGAAAGGGCTGCCCATTGCTACGCCGTCTGTTTGAGCGCAATACTGGTCGTTGTACACGAAGTTGGATGACGTAGGAGTGTGCCTAAATAGCTCGACCACGTCACTTACAAAGTACTGGGAAATTAGATCCAGAGAACCTTTTATAGGCACATTCGAAAACAGCGCCACCACATCAAAACTGACCATAATATCGTCCTTACTAAGGCGTAGACGGTTGATTCTGCTGATAAATTCTGCTCAGTTTTTTATGTGATGTTCGCAGTGTCCCACATGTGGAGCGAGGAGCTTGGCCAAGTACTTCGCCAGCTTGTATGTTGGAGAGCCTATTGTGGACACAATGAGGGGAAATGGCGTCCCGTCCTTGTGTATCTTCGGTAAACCGTAAGCAGTAGGTGGTCTAGGCGCCTGTAGGAGAAGATTCTTAACCACACTGTCTTCCACTGAAGATCGCCTAAGAAGTTCTGATGTTTATCTTACTATTCTTGATGTCGGGTCGCGTGGGAGCTTCCAATAAGTATCTTCGTTCAGTAGCGCACAGATCTTCGTATCATAGTCCTCGAACTCCATAATTACGGAGGCATTGCCTTAGTCAGCGGGAAGTACCACAATGCTTTCATCATTATGTAGTGCTCGAAGGCCGTTGCGCTCAGCAGTGGTCACGTTGGATGCTGGTAACTTCGCCTTTGTCAGTATACGGCTGGTTTCTCGCCGTATTTCGTCCGCTGTTTCATGTGGGAGCTTGTGGACTGCCTGTTCAACACCGCTTATTATTTCACAGACAGGAGTGTCCCGCGGTGAAGGCGCGAAACTAAGTCCTTTCTCAAGTGCCGACATTGCACCCGCGTCTATATGTCTCGCCGTCAAGTTGATGGCGGTCCGTTCTGAAGACCTGTGGTCGGCACCATGTTGTTGTTGCGAAAGGCGGCCGAACTTAACTTTCTGCTTCTCTGTAGATCGTTTCTGTGCTCACGTCTGTTGAGAAACCGTAGCAGCGTCGACCCATTCCCAGTCCAAAGCTGTGAGTGTTCTTCATAACTGCAGGTGCAAGGCCATAAGAGCACGTCCATTTGCATCCAGCTGTTGCCTTGTGTTGTGAATCCTTTCTCGTAATAATGCAAAGCTGGCACGACGAAATATCTTCCTGGTGGCAGCGGTGTTGATACGATGGGATACCATAGCAAGTCGTGGAATGGTCTTCTCGTCGCGGCAGCGCAGAAGGAAGGCTAGCGAACTTAACAAATTTGCCTTCTTGACACGCAGCTTTCCGAGACGTTTTACGCTGCGCCACGTTTCCTCCCCGTAGAGGTACGCATGTATGTATGGATTTTAATTCCTGCTCCGAATTTTCCTTTTGTTTCCTTTACTGCTTGCTCAATATACAGATTGAATAACATCGGAGATAGGCTACAACAGCATTAAGTAAGCAACACAAAATAATACGATTTAAGTATCTACGGTTCTTATTCAGCACAGACTGTAGCTTACTCGAAATTACACCTCTTCACACTTCACCTAGTACAACACTGACCTTCCACACTGCATCTCCCATGACTTGGTTCAAATGGCTCTGAGCGCTATGGAACAGTCCCCCAGAACTTAGAACTACTTAAACCTAACTAACCTAAGGACATCACACACATCCATGCCCGAGGCAGGATTCGAACCTGCGACCGCAGCGGTCACGCGGTTCCAGACTGTAGCGCCTAGAACCGCTCGGCCACTCCGGCCGGCTCTCCCATTACTCCCACAGCCTCTTGGAGAGGCAAACTTAAAGTCCCCGGTTCATTGACACTTTAGGGAAACCAACTGAAGTGACTTGCGGTGTATGAAACTGAGCACTTTAGAACTGCAGAATTCTGGATCAGAAGAAAAATCCTCCATCACTGACTTCACAGCTGGAAAGTGCTTACTGTAGAGAATCACAGCTTCAGTGCATGTTACCTGCCTTGTTATCGCTAGCTCCTGAGGCAGAGTTACACCAGGCAGCTGCTGGTTGTAGCGTTGCTGATATCAGTGTACTTCTGAAATCCCTGTCTCTGCCACTCGTTACAATGCAAAAGTCGTACATATAACATGCACTAAGTGTATTTAAAGTACATTAAGCGATTTCCGTGCTGTCAACATGTAGGGACTCTGGTACCGAGCGAAGCGGGTTTCGAATCAGCGCCAGACAACATGGACCTCGTTTACCACTCGAGGTCTCTGCAGCCGCCGCGCCGTAAGCCATGGCTGCACGCACTCCTGGCCCACGTATAACGTGAGGGCGCCACGGTTGACCACGTGGTCCCAGCAGCCAATAGCGACGCTGACGCTCCCTATCCTGTATTTAAGCGCCTGCCCCTCGCTCAGTGAGGTCTGCCCCCCCCCCCCCCCCGCCAAATTCTATAAGTCCCCCCAGATACTTGAGAGTCATGCACTCCGCCTCGCCTTCAGTATTCGCCTCCCGTCCCCCACGCCGATCCTCTATGACCTCATTCCTTTCCCCCATCTGCTCCTATTCCTCGAACATATCCGCATCCTCTACACCTCCCGCCGCCTTGGTCCCCCTCACCCCCTGGTTGCTCCTCTCCTCTCCCATCCCCGCCCCCTGCCACGTCTTCACTGTTGTGTCCCCCCTACACTCCATCTCTACACCCTTCATCTCCTTTCCTGAGGTGGCTTCCATCAACTCCCCCTTCCGGATGATGCCCTCTCCCTCCATTTATCAACTCTGTCTGATGTGACAGAAGAAGAAACAGGAGTCGATTTAGAAGAGATAGGGGATCCAGTATTAGAATCGGAATTTAAAAGAGCTTTGGAGGACTTACGGTCAAATAAGGCAGAAGGGATGGATAACATTCCATCAGAATTTCTAAAATCATTGGGGGAAGTGGCAACAAAACGACTATTCACGTTGATGTGTAGAATATACGAGTCTGGCGATATAACATCTGACTTTCGTAAAAGCATCATCCACACAATTCCGAAGACGGCAAGAGCTGACAAGTGCGAGAATTATCGCACAATCAGCTTAACAGCTCATGCATCGAAGCTGCTTACAAGAATAATATACAGAAGAATGGAAAAGAAAATTGAGAATGCGCTAGGTGACAATCAGTTTGGCTTTAGGAAAAGTAAAGGGACGAGAGAGGTAATTCTGACGTCCCAGCTAATAATGGAAGCAAGGCTAAAGAAAATTCGAGACACTTTCATAGGATTTGTCGACCAGGAAAAAGCGTTCGACAATATAAAATGGTGAAAGCTGTTAGAGAGTCTGAAAAAAGTAGGGATAAGCTATAGGGAGAGACGGGTCATATACAATATGTACAACAACTAAGAGGGAATAATAAGAGTGGACGACCAAGAACGAAGTGCTCGTAGTAAGAAGGGTGTAAGACAAGGCTGTAGCCTTTCGCCCCTACTCTTCAATCTGTACATCGAGGAGGCAATGATGGAAATAAAAGAAAGGTTCAGGAGTGGAATTAAAATACAAGGTGAAAGGATATCAATGATACGATTCCTTGATGACATTGCTATCGTGAGTGAAAGTGAAGAAGAATTAAATGATCTGCTGAACGGAATGAACAGTCCAATGAGTACGCAGTATGGTTTGAGGGTAAATCGGAGAAAGACGAAGGTAATGAGAAGTAGTAGAAATGAGAACAGCGAGAAACTTAACATCAGGATTGATGGTCACGAAGTCAATGAAGTTAAGGAATTCTGCTACCTAGGCAGTAAAATAACCAATGAAGGACGGAGCAAGGAGGACATCAAAAGCAGACTCGCTATGGCAAAAAAGGCATTTCTGGGCAAGAGAAGTCTACTAATATCAAATACAGGCATTAATTTGAGGAAGAAATTTCTGAGGATGTACGTCTGGAGTACAGCATTGTATGGTAGTGAAACATGGACTGTGGGAAAACCGGAACAGAAGAGAATCGAAGCATTTGAGATGTGGCGCTATAGACGAATGTTGAAAATTAGGTGGACTGATAAGGTAAGGAATGGGGCGGTTCTATGCAGAATCGGAGACGACAGGAATATGTGGAAAACACTGATAAGGAGATGGGACAGGATGATAGGACATCTGCTAAGACATGAGGAAATGACTTCCATGGTACTAGAGGGAGCTGTAGAGGGCAAAAACCGTAGAGGAAGACAGAGATTGGAATACGTCAAGCAAATAATTGAGGATGTAGGTTGCAAGTGCTACTCTGAGATGAAGAGGTTAGCACAGGAAAGGGGAATTCGTGGTGGGCCGCATCAAACCAAAAAAAAAAAAAAACCAACTCTGATCCTCACCCCCCCTTTCCTTTCCTCTGTCCTTTTCCTGGGCTCCCTCTCCCCCCTTCCATCCTCTTTTTTCCCCACCTACCCTCTCTCTGCCCCCCTTCTCTCCCCCGAGTCCATTTGCATTTCCGTCCTCTACCTTTTCCCGTTCCCTGTCGCGTCTGCCCTGCCCCTCTCCCCCCTTATGAGTCCTCTCCCTCCTTTGGTTCCCGCCCCTTTTCGTTGTTTCCTCACCTCCCTCCTTGTTTTCCCCCTCATCCAGGTCCCCCCCCCCCTCCATCTGCCCTTGGCTAGGGAGTGTCATCTTTGTGCCGACATTTTCGTGCAGTGTTTTACAGTGAGTGTTTTACAGTGAGTGTTCCGTCCTGTGTGTCTTTTGGGAAGTGTTGCGAATGGCCATCATACTGTCGCTGGGTGTGATTTTTTATCTCTTGCGAACAGAAACCAGACTGTCGCCATGTTTTTTTTAATTGTGTGTCTACTATGTTACTTGTCTGATTCCTGTGTATTTTACTAACCTTGTCAACCCCTTTCCTTCATGTTTTAACTTTCCACAATTTTCCGCCGGTTTACAATTTAAGTCACCGTTGTATCGCCTGTTTTTCTTGTTTCTTTTCTTCTTACGTTTTTAAAAAGTCTGTAGGCTGTAGAGCAGCGTACTAAGCTGCTGCCAGCCCGCCCCCTTCGGGGGAATTGAAATTCAATAAAGGAGAAAAAAAAAAAAAGCTCAGTGAAGCAGTCTGATATTCGCTGAGTCTATCGACATCTCGCCTACAGACAGCGTGTGTACTTTACTTTGTTCCCGTGTATGAGTGAATGTCGTGGATTCGTGAGGTTGTCGCTTGTGACCCTGTTGCTTCTTGCGTGTTGTTGTTCGTAAGGTCTTACTCGGTCGTCCGTTTTTGTCCGTGTCCGTCCTTTCCCGTTCGTTTGTTTGTTCGCGGGCCCCTCCCGTTTGGTTCCGCCCCGCTTCGTTCTCGGCAACCTGGTCGTGGTTGCAACAGGGACTTGCATCTGTCATCATCGATAGGACTGTCTGTTTTTTTACGCTCTCTGACTACCATTAACGAATCTAGCAATTTTCAACGGAGAAATAACACAGCCAGAGGAATGTAAATAATTTTT
Source organism: Schistocerca cancellata (assembly GCF_023864275.1). Taxonomy (NCBI): domain Eukaryota; kingdom Metazoa; phylum Arthropoda; class Insecta; order Orthoptera; family Acrididae; genus Schistocerca; species Schistocerca cancellata. The sequence goes on from NC_064637.1 coordinate 16,695,019, forward strand.
TAATACATTGACTTAGGTTGCGACACATCTAAGGATGTTTTCATCAGAATAAAATTTTAATAACCGTTAACTTACATTGCGAGAAGGCAATAGTCAAAGTTTCGACCTGACACGGTCTAGTCAAAAATTAGAAATTAAAAATATTCCATCCTTTGGTAGATATACGTAGCAAGGAGCGTCATTAGTCTGGAACGCTTTTAATGTAGGCCTACACGAAACTTATATACCGTTGCTGAAAGTCAGCCACGTTCAAAACTGTAACCTAGCAATTGTTGCACAATTTATTTGAAACCGTTGGAGGCAACGAATAAAGTAAGTGTTAGTTGCGTCGTCTGAGTCCAACTTGCCCACAATTAGATTAACGATGAGATTGTCTACAATATCTGTTGTCCCATCAGTAGAATTCCATACAGGTGAATTGCCAATGTTAGCCCTAATTTTTTTCTAATATGTCGTCAAAATAGCAAGAGTCTAGGTATTTCTTCCTGACACTGGACTTGTCTGAATGTTTCGGTTGCATTATTTCTGTAAACAATGTTTAACTTCAGGTACCTGAATTTCGTTTCAGGCTATGTTCCTTGCAACCAACGCAAAACACAGTTCCTTGTACAATTTACTATTAGATGATGTAGGCTATCCCTGCAACTGTGTAAGTACAATCTGCATTTTTAAGAAATCCGTCGCTTGTTCCATGTGTAGAATGCTTCGTAAATGTTGCTCAGTTTGAGATTTCCGTTTATCACAAGTTTGGCGGAGGAATATTTTGCCACAATGTCAATAGAAATCCATGTTTTCAGCGTTGATGACAACGAAGACGCATCTGGTACCGTGATTAACTTAAACGTAGCTGACCGTTACACATTGCGAAGGGTTTGAGAACAAGACAGGAAAGTATTTATAATGAGTCATTGTTGTCTGCATCGAACTTAAGCAGTTTACTTTGAATGTAACGGGATTGATGAGAGTATGAAAAACACAACAATAAACTTTAATTTTTTTCCTTACTTTCCAGGTTATGAATATGTATGGGACTTACGAAAATGTATAACTGTTCCACAATAATATTAAAATATGTAAAATTATGTAGTATAGTGCGAAATATGTATTACACCTCAAAAATGTAAAAATATGTAATTTAAAACTTTCAAATAAGGGTTCGGGTGTAGTTCGTATACATTTAAGTTTTTATTATAACTGCATATAACGGAGCGCAACAAGTAACTACGTAAAATCCAGGCTCTAGTTATCCGCCAACTGCTTTACTCAATCAGGAGTCATTTTTTAAAACGAACAAGAAAAATACTATACTGAAATTCCGATAGTATGTTCAGCAGTTTGTCCGCTTCCTTCATCTTCCATTTATATATCTATGGATTTAGTTTCAACAATATGATCTCCGAGAGAGAGAGAGAGCGTATGGACACATAATAAACGACGTGCCTGCGTTCACTTTTACGCTATGGTAGTAAGATCCAACTGTCGTTGTAGACGGCGAATGTTCGACTTGTGTCTCCATTAGGTTGTCGAAAACGCCGCATTGTCCGCGAACTGGCCGATTTTTCACGTGTGAATTACACATCGGCCGGCACTAAACCCTGGGAGAGCCCAGCGTTTGGAGCTTTCGCTTATGAACGCCAAATCTCTAGGAAGACATCTGCACTTACATATGCATGATAACTATGCAGCTCACACTTACGTTCCTCGCAGAGGGTTCGTCGAACCACTTTCCAGGTACTTCTCTACCGTTGCATCCTCGAACAGGGGGCATGACAAACGAACAATTGACTCTTTCCGCGCGATCTCTGATTTTTCTTATTTCATTGCGATTATCATTTCTCCCTATGTAAGTGGATCACCAACGAAGTACACAACTGGCCATCAAAATTGCTACACCAAGAAGAAATGCAGATGATAAACGGGTATTCATTGTACAAATATATTATACTAGAACTACCATGTGATTACATTTTCACGCAATATGGGTGCATAGATTCTGAGAAATCAGTACCCAGAACAACCACCTCTGGCCGTAATAAAGGCCTTGACACGCCTGTATATTGAGTCAAACAGAGCTTGGATGGCGTGTACAGGTACAACTGCCCATGTAGCTTCCACACGATACCACAATTAATCAAGAGTAGTGACTGGCATATTGTGACGAGCCAGTTGCTAGGCCACCATTCACCAGATGTTTTCAATTGGCGAGAGATCTGCAGAATGTGCTGGCCAGGGCAGCATTCGAACATTTTCTGTATTCAGAAATGCACATACACGAGCTCCAACATGCGGTCGTGCATTATCCTGCTGAAATGTAGGGTTTCGCAGGGATTGAATGGAGGGTAGAGCCACGGGTCGTAACACAACTGAAATGTAACGTCCACTGTTCAAAGTGCGGTCAATGCGAACGAGAGGTGACCGAGACGTGTAACAAATGGCACCCCATACCATCACGCCGGGTGATACGCCAGTATGGCGATGACGAATACACGCTTCCAATGTGCGTTCACCGCGATGTCGCCAAACGCGGATGCGACCATCATGATGCTGTAAACAGAACCTGGATTCATCCGAAAAAATGACGTTTTGCCATTTATGCACCCAGGTTCGTCGTCGAGCACACCATCGCAGGCGCTTTTGTCTGATGCAGCGTCAAGGATAACCGCAACCACGGTCTCCCAGCTGATAGTCCATCCTGCTGCAAATGTCGTCGAACTGTTCGTGCAGATGGTTGTCGTCTTGCAAACGTCCCCATCTGTTGACTCAGGGATCGAGACGTGGCTGCACGATCCGTTACAGCCATGCGGATAAGATGCCTGCCATCTCGACTGCTAGTGGTACGAGGTCGTTGGGATCCAGCACGACGTTCCGTATTACCCTTCTGAACCCACCGACTTCATATTCTGCTAACAGTCATTGGATCTCGACGAACGCGAGCAGCAATGTCGCGATACGATAAACTGCTATCGAAAGAGGCTGCAATCCGGCCTTTATCAAAGTCGGAAACGTGATGGTACGCATTTCTCCTCCTTACACGAGGCATCACAACAACGTTTCACCAGACAACGCCGGCCAACTGCTGTTTGTGTATAAGAAATCGGTTGGAAGCTTTCCTCATGTCAGCACGTTGTAGGTGTCGCCACCGGCGCCAACCTTGCGTGAATGCTCTGAGAAGCTAATCATTTCCATATCACAGCATCTTCTTCCTGTCGGTTGAATTTCGAAACTGTAGCATGTCATCTTCGTGGTGTAGCAATTTTAATGGGCAGTAGTGTATTTTCACACTCTGAGGGGAAAGTTGATGATTGAAATTTCATGGGAAGGTGTTGCCATAGGAAAAAATAGTAATGATTGCGACCCCAATTGGTGTATCATATCTGTCTCACTCTCTCCCCTATTATACTATAACACGAAACAAGCTGCCGTTTTCGAAGTTTTTCTATGTTGTACGCAGTTCAACTGCAGACCTCTCGTACATTTAAGTCTGGAGGTCTCACTGCCATTCCCTTATCTTCACGAAGAGCAGGGAAATATTGACAGAGAAAAGAAACAGCAGCAGTGGGAAGGAATTAATGAGATATTAATAGTAAAAGAGTCCGTCACTCGTGGTCTCGCGGTAGCGTTCTCGCTTCCCGAGTACGGGGTCCCGGGTTCGATTCCCGGTGGGGTCAGGGATTTTTCCTGCCTCGAGATGACTGGGTGTTGTTGTGTCGTCTTCATCATCATCATTCATCCCCATTACGGTTCGGAGGAAGGCAACGGCAAACCACCTCCATTAGGACCTTGCCTAATAAGGCGGTGCGGGTCTCCCGCATCGTTCCCCTACGCTCTGTAAAGAAGCATGGGACTTCATTTCCATTTCATCAGTAAAAGAGAGCAAGAGTCTGGCAGACAGGAGACAGAGGCAGTTGGATAACCACAAAGAGATAGTGACGATGAGTTGGGCTGTATGAGTGAGTGAGAATGGGCTAGTGGGAGTGGGTGGGTATGAGCGACTTACAGTCATTTGTGGCAGCTTGTGGAACTGAGATGTGCGTTGCATGTTAAAAAGAGCTCGAATATCTTCGCATGCCAAAATTGAATAGAAAAAATTTTAAAGGTGCGGATGAAGGTAGAATGAGGCGGCTCATACACCACTTTTCCAAAAATGATTCAAATGGCTCTGAGCACTTCTGAGGTCATCAGTCCCCTAGAACTTAGAACTACTTAAATCTAAATAACATAAGGACACCACACACATCCATGCCCGAGGCAGGATTCGAACGTGAGACGTAGTGGTCGCGCGGTTCCGGACTGTAGCGTCTACAGCCGCTCGGTCACCCCGGCCGACACACCACTTTTCACTCAGAGTCTTTTAAACATGAGCATATTCGCCTTTTTTCCACTGGTGCTTTCTATGCACAATAAGTAAAATGTGGTCATTTCTTGTCCTCCATAGTGTCGGGATTTAAATGGCCAGATGGGTATTTGCTGTACAAAGTCCACATTTAGTTCCACGATACTGTTTACTTCAGAGGTCGTTTGAGTTACCCGTGTACATTTTACATAAGAGAAGCAAAAGTAGATGTGTACTTTTGTATACTTGCAGTGTACGTACAAAGGGTGGATACTTTCGAAGCCGTTTGTGTCCACACATGCCCGCAGGGAGGAAGCAGATGTCTGCAGTCAACTATCGACCAATGGCGTCGATATGAACCCTTCTGATAAACATTGACACAGCGTTAACGACACAGTCCAAGAGCAGAAAACAGTCATGAAGTAATGGTCGAAAATACTTATCCTTGCAACGTGATCAAATCAAACATTATATACACGTATAGATAGAACATTCTTAGAAAAACATTGTAAGATACTGGGAAAAACGAAGAAAAAATGAACTTTAATCATTTGCATGGTACAATATACTGCAGGATTTTAAAGGTAAATAGCTTTATTTTGAAATTATGAACGCTATGTTCCAACTGTTCTCTCAAAATAAAATATATATATATATATATATATATATATTATGTGTAGATTTACATATATCTGTCAATACAGAGAAAAGTTGATTTGTTCACATAAAGCGTGGACTACAGATATTGTAAATCATAGCTGAAGTAGTTCTATTGTACAACTTCTTAGGACAATGTACACAGTGTTGCTTTAGAACGACTATGTACACTATCTGATCAAAACTATTTGGACATTTCTACGTAATGCGCAACTGATTACCAGATGTCACAAAAGACGGACACGCTAATGTAAAAGGAGTCGGCGAGTATTGTGACCATTCCAAGTGATCTGTCACCTCTGCTTTGGATAGTACCTGAAAAGAATTCCGTTGAAAGAGCAGCGACTTATTCTCGCCTCTGTTGACAACCATTTGTAACTTTCAAAGAAGCGTCATGAGGGGCGAATTAGTAAAATCTACACATTTCTCTTGTTTCCGTGTTAAAATTTTCTTTTTTTGCCAAAACACAGCGGAGTTTACAGAGTCTCACCTTGCTAACATGTTGTGCAGACACAATGAATTCTGAAATACTGATCTATTAACTGAGGGAAAGTAAGGTCAATGTCTTCTGATAAAGCAGATTTTCCGGCATTGTCTGTTGCACACAGTAGAGGACTAGTTCGGTGATATTTTTTTGTACCAATGGGACAGTCCACCCTGTCATAAAGCACTCTCTGTGCCGCAACAGTTTGCAGACACTAAAATTCCCGAAATGAATTGGTCTGCCCAAAGTCTCGACACGAACCCAATGGAACACCTTTCGGATGAGTCAGAACACAGACTTCGCTCCAGACCCCCATGATTTCGGCTCCTGAGGAAGAACGGACCGCCAGTCATCCACAGTGATTCACACACCTCACTGAAACTGTAGTGGACTGACCCGACAGCCAATCCACTATGACTTGTAGCCGAATAGCACGCGTTAAGCTCACGCAGGCTGGCGTGAGGTCTGGAACAGGACAATGTAATTTAATGTAGCAAATAAAGTACGTTGCTGCTGGAATACTTAACTTTAATCCATAATTGGTGTACATCGCTCTTGATGATACATAAGTGCAATCTCAATATGCACTGGTAATGGCGCCTTGCTAGGTCGTAGCAAATGACGTAGCTGAAGGCTTTGCTAACTATCGTCTCGGCAAATGAGAGCGTATTTGTCAGTGTAGCATCGCTAGCAAAGTCGGCTTTAAAACTGGGGCGAGTGCTAGGAAGTGTCTCTAGACCTGCCGTGTGGCGGCGCTCGGTCTGCAATCACTGACAGTGGCGACACGCGGGTCCGTCGTATACTAGCGGACCGCGGCCGATTTAAAGGCTACCACCTAGCAAGTGTGCTGTCTGGCGGTGACACCACAGAAACTGTCCCCAGCAGAGCTCAAGCTGTTATAAAGGTGAAGGGTAAGCACATCCTGTATTAATGTCAACTAAATGGTGTTTGAAAACTTCAGATCAGCTAGTGTACATACCACATTCACTCACTTAGGTGTAAGGCAGTATAAAAAACAAAAAGCTTAGCATTAAAAAGACAATATTTGGGTGGTGGTAAATACTTCTCACATTTCAGAAGTAAATGAACAGTGTAATTTTGACAGCGATTACAGTAATTCATACAATTCTCCCATTTTTTCAGTTAAATACAGACAATTGAAAATTATTCCCATCGCAGGAAATAATGCATTAGTTTTGAAAGTATACAACTCCAAATGGCTTTGACAATTACAGAAATTATGCACACTTCACTTTGATCTTTTCCTATAAAACAGTGCCCTCTAGACGTTTCCTCCGGAAAGTATGGACTATAGTTCTCATAAGTCACAAGTGAAGTCAGTTCTGTCACACAAATATTTGCGGAAACATATAGAGATATGAGGAGGAGGAGATACGTATTGAACGTCCCGTCCACAAAGAGGTCATACTAGGTGGAGCACAAGCTCGGATTAGGAAGATAAAAGAAGGAAAGCAGGTGTGTCCCTTTCAAAGGAACCATCCTGCCATTTGTCTTAAGCAATTTAGGGAAATCACGGACAGCCTAAATCACGATGACCGGATGCGGGTTTCAACCAACGTCCTCCCAAATGCAAAGACCAGTGTGCTAACTGCTGCGCTACTGTGTTCGGTTTAAGACATGATATACAACAGTTATACACTCTACCTGCGAAAAAAGAATGAAATACAAACAAGGGGAGGAAGAGGGATCGAAATGAAACTTCTCGAGTCGAGAAGGTATGTGATTTCATTTTAGTGATCATAAAATCGGGTGAAATTTACTAAGAGCTTGGCAGGATGAGCCCACTTATCAGCGTGACGTAGCACCTCCTTCTTCCTTGATTCATGCGCTGATTCAGTTGGGAAGGGTCGTTAAGCCTTTGTATCTCTGATAAGCAAGCTGGCCCACATCTGTTGTAACTGGTCCTTGATATCCTGGATACTGACAACGGGATGGAATTGATGTCCAAGTAGGTCGCACACACGTTCTGTTTGCGGACAGATCTGGGGTCCAATGGGACCCAGGAGTCCCTCAGCATCAAGCAGAGAGTTCATGGATACATGTGTCATGTGTTAATGAGCATTGTTGTGTTGAAAAATGGTACCATGATCCGATCACACGAAAGCAGAATTCCCTCAGTCACTACCAGCTGTGACCTGGTCAATGAGTTGGGGTGTTTCGGGGAGAAGACCAAACAGCGCGGTTATCGATCTCATTGGAACAGGGAAGGATGGGGAAGGAAGTCGGCCATGCCCTTTTCAAAAGAACCACCCCGGCATTTATCTGAAACGATTTAGGAAAATCACGGAAAACCTAAATCAGGATGGCCGGACGCGCGACTGAACCGTCGTCCTCACGAATGCGATTCCAGTGTGCTAACCAGTGCGCCATTTCGTTCGGTGACCTGGTCAAACTTGATGGCTCACTACACCCTGATGATAGGAATAATTCCGTCGTCTCTTTCCAAAACATTGGAAGAATGGGACCTTTCCCCATGTCTGCATCATACAAGTCACCAGCGGGCATTTGGAGATAATACAGAACCATGATTCCTTGGTGAACACGATGCGACACCATTCATCAGCAGTCTGCGATCGCAGGTCACAACAATAATTCAAATGCAGCCATTTGTGCTGTGGTGTTAACGGCAGATTGTGCGCTGAGTGGTAAGTCTCTAGTCCTGCTGCTATCGTTGTGGGATGCCATACTTGTTCTCATATGTGGCGCAGATGTGGAGCCATTGTGCACAATGCAGTGATCCTCCATTTGTGGTGGTCAGATGGGGTCAGCCACAACCTTGGCGAATATGACTGTCCTCGCATTCTAGTGCAGTACACCAATGAGCCACTGTTACATCACTATGCCCCACAAATCTGGATGCTGCACAATTCGACCATGTGGCCAAATGGCGACCCACAATGACGCCCCTATCAAACTTTTTCCGGCGCTGATGATGACCACTCAAGATTTGACACTGCTGAGGCCACTAATATACACTAATACACTGGTAACAACACTAAACCTGAGCAACATTAATGCACTCTGGTGACCATTGCACTGCCACTGAGAATTTCCACTGTTCATACCAGCTGATGGTGAGCACATGAATGAAGTCACACTGATATCCGATCTTGTCTCCCGGGTGCTTTTCTTTTTTTTGTCATCTAGCACTCCGTCGTCAGGCAACGAGTGGCCCACCGCAACCATCCGACCGCCGTGTCATCCTCAGTGGAGGATGCGGATATCAGGGGCGTGGGGTCAGCACACTGCTCTCCCGGTCGATATGATGGTATTCTTGACCGAAGCTGCTACTATTCGGTCGAGTAGCTCCTCATGTGACATCACGAGGCTCAGTGTACCCCGAAAAATGGCAACAGCGCATGGTGGCCCGGAAAGTCACCCATCCAAATGCCGACCACGCCCGACAGCGCTTAACTTCGGTGATCTCACGGGAACCGGTGTATCCACTGCGGCAAGGCCGTTGCCTTCTTTTTTTGTCATGTAGTGTATTATCATAGTCATGAGTTTTGGGATACCTTCTGTACCCTCTGCAGCCATTCAGGGCATAGCATTCTTCTACCAGTTCCAAGTCAAGACAAAGCCCACCGAACTTCAGACTTCATGTGGCGGCATTTCTTAGTCCAATATGTGGTATATCACCCCATATGCGTCAAAGTTGTCAACGGAATTGCAGGCTTTCTTCAGATGCTGATGGTGAACGTGCGGAATCTGGCGGACCCATTGGGACACTCCCACTGAGCCACACCCCGGGTAGCTCTGCATACGACGGCACCTGCCACCACAATGTAGGGCAGTCGGTGCCAGCCAGATGGTTCCCCCCCACTCGCAGCCTCTTCGCCATGGCATGCTACACAGACAATGCCTATATTGCTGCTCTGACACCATCTCTGGAGCTTAGTTCAGAGAGTCTCTTCCTTGTTGACATTCGGAACTGGATTCCATTTCTTGCTGGATATTTGTATTGAGTCTTTGTTTGCTTGGAGAAATAAAAGTCAAGTAAATCTTTTATTTGTTGTGTTAACTTCTTTGCCAATCATTTCTCCTCCTGTCGAGCTTTCCTATGATGGCAGTTGCCACACCACACCGGCTCCCATCTCTCCTTACCATTGTGTACAAAGTCGTAGACACAAATCAGTACCTTCGTGTGACATCTCCTTGTTGCCTGCTACAACATGTAAGTTAGATACGAATAAAGCAGTCTTGGGTGCAAGAGACAGAAATGTTACAATGTGTTGTCCTCGATGGTGAGTGTTCATCGGAGGTGAGGGTATCATTTGGAGTGCCCCAGGGAAGTGTGGTAGGTCTGCTGTTGTTTTCCATCTACATAAATGATCTTTTGGATAGGGTAGATAGCAATGTGCGGCTGTTTGCTGATGATGCTGTGGTGTACGGGAAGGTGTCGTCGTTGAGAGACTGTAGGAGGATACGAGATGACTTGGACAGGATTTGTGATTGGTGTAAAGAATGGCAGCTAACTCTAAATATAGATAAATATTACGGTATATTGATAATTTTTACTTATGGACCGTCTGACAGCAACTGAATAAAACACAATTTTAGTGCCATACACGTTTCGCCTTTATTTTCTGCAAGGCATCACCAGTGGCAGGTTGCGTGGGAAATTTCTTACATATTACGCTCCTGTTGCATTGAAACAAGCGTTCAGTTCATAGCGCTGTGGTATGTGGGGAAAAAACCGAAAATTGGCATTCATAAGAACAAGAACAACACCAAAAATGCAACAGGAGCGTAATATGTAAGAAATTGTCCACGCAACCTGCCACTGATGATGCCTTGCAGAAAATAAAGACGAAACGCGTGTGGCACTAAAATTGTGTTTTATTCAGTTGCTGTCAGACTAGTCCATAAGTAAAAATTATCAATATACCGTAAAATTACGCGCAACTGAGGAAGACAGAACCAAAAATGTTAAAGGTGTCTAAATATAGATAAATGTAATGCAGATGAATAGGAAAAAGAATCCCGTAATGTTTGAATACTTCATTAGTAGTGTATCGCTTGACACAGTCACGTCGATTAAATATTTGGGCGTAACATTGCAGAGCGATATGAAGTGGGACAAGCATGTAATGGCAGTTGTGGGGAAGGCGGATAGTCGTCTTCGGTTCATTGGTAGAATTTTGGGAAGATGTGGTTCATCTGTAAAGGAGACCACTTATAAAACACTAATACGACCTATTCTTGAGTACTGCTCGAGCGTTTGGGATCCCTATCAGGTCGGATTGAGGGAGGACATACAAGCAATTCAGAGGCGAGCAGCTAGATTTGTTACTGGTAGGTTTGATCATCACGCGAGTGTTACGGAAATGCTTGAGGAACTCGGGTGGGAGTCTCTAGAGGAAAGGAGGCGTTCTTTCCGTGAATCGCTACTGAGGAAATTTAGAGAACCAGCATTTGAGGCTGACAGCAGTACAATTTTACTGTCGCCAACTTACATTTCGCGGAAGGAGCACAAAGATAAGATAAGAGAGATTAGGGCTCGTACAGAGACATATAGGCAGTCGTTCATCCCTCGTTCTGTTTGGGCGTGGAAAAGGGAGAGAAGATACTAGTTGTGGTACGAGGTACCCTCCACCACGAACCGTATGGTGGATTGCGGAGTATGTATGTAGATGTAGATGTAGATGTAGATGTAGAACAAGAATTCCCACACGATACCGCTGTAGCTCGTCAGCTTCTTCCGTCTTCCTGTGCGTTAAAGTCACAATCCTTCCAGACTACCTACCACCACCTTCTCTTTCAATTAAAAGACAGAGACAAAGAAAAAAAAGTCGGTACAATGGTCAAAATGTGACGCTCGGGAAGAGCTCGCAATTGCCGGCAGAGCTGGCAGCACCAGGGAGAGCGCAGAGTTGCCTGTGAAAATGAAAACCTTTTTTTAATCCTTGCGCGGCATTGTGGGAGAAGATCACGATTCAGCTGAAGGACAACGGGAAGGAGGAAGGAGGAGGTAGGGAGGAGAAGTCCCGAGGGAGCGGGAGGCAGTGTGCAGGGGAGCTCTTAATTACGGGGGCTTTGCGTCGAATCTCGGGGCGGTTAAGCGTGTCTCGTATAATGAGCCAGGTGGCGGAGAAAAGAATTACGGCAGCAGAGCTGGCGAATGCAGGGAGATCCGCAGATAACTACCGCAAAAGCGGCCTGCTTGTTAAGCAGCCGCTAATTGGTCCGCGCGGAGTCGTTGTCATTCGGTTTCCGAATTATGCACGGGCTCGGGCTAGACAGAAAAAACACACACACACACACACACACACACACATACAGACACACACACGTTCAGGGGCACAAGTTCGGCTCACTAAAAGCTGACGAACAAGGTTCCACATAACTCTGCCAATTCAGCCTTGCGCGTTCCTCAGGGTTCAGTTCTTGGCTCGCCTCTTTTCCTATAGGAAATCAAAGCCAGACACAAACGGAAAAAAACTGGACAGATGCGAGTAGGACTCACACACTGTGGCTTCTGCACTAACTTAATTATGCATATAGAGAGTTCACCCATTACAAGAATCGTGAATCTCGACCATTTTTTGCCTGTAATCGACATTCTGATACTGACAAGATATCGGTCCCTCCGATTCCAAGATTTTCGAGAATGTTTCAATTTCAATAACGGTGATGCAGTTAAAAGTATGCTGCTCATCAGGACATCAGGTCCTCACGGTTGGTTTGAACTAAATAAATTGGAAAATTATTGTTATACAACTTTTTATGTAACTACATTTTCCAATGATTTTCTCACATTTTAATATATCACACAGTCGTTTGATTTTTCACATTAACAAAGCCGAAATTACATTGTTCGCATCTATTATACTAAACCACGTCCCATCACATCACATGCAAGCTTACTACTACCTCGTACTGCGGAATAAACAATATTCCAAAGGGTTTACAATTTTTCGTAACAAATGAATTCCTACTAGTTTTCGTTACATTATTAATTTCGATTATTTCATAAATGAATCCAGAAATAAACATAGTAAACTGTATAGGATTACGTAATTAATAATAGAATGTTAAGTGTGCAAATAATTCGTAATTTCAAATGTTTCTAAAAAAATAATTTTAACTGTACATTCATAACTAGTACTTATCGATTGGAACATCGAGAATTAAATATTTTATAAAGTAATTCCTTTTCACAAATTTTAGCTTGAAATACAACATACTGTTTATAAAATTATATGAAAGTTTTCAGAAAAGCAACTGAAATAATACTGGCCAGTCCAAAATTCGGAAAATAATACTGGTATCGACAACTACTGTTGAGGAAAAGTAATGCTAGAGGAGGATGTCCCGTTGCAGTAGGTAACCGCAAATATTTCATCATGAAAGGTCTGACTGCCTTGTCTCACAAGGAGATTAATGTTACAACAGTCATGGCGTTTGCTTTTGATAAATAATACACAGTTCGGTTACTTTTATTCTATCTGTCTCATTTCCATGCGACTGCCCCTTATTCCATTCGTCAATAACTAATAAATATTTTTTAGAACTTGGCTGTACAGTCTATATAAAATTATTAAGACACATCACTTTCTTCCACTTTTGCTGTTGTTATTGGGACAAAGCATACGTATCTCGCAGACCACGCCAATTTTGGCCTCCACAGTCAATCTCACGTAATGCAAAAAAGTGTAATACAGTGCACATTACAACAACATCTGTACATAATTGATAAATGTATTAGCTGCGCGCACATATATTGAACTTAACTTAGCAGTAAACAGCGTATATCGGTAGTCGACCTCTGAGATGCACGAATGTTGTGATTGCATCGTTGTCTTAATGTAGTTCATATATTAAAACAGTTAACGAGGAAAGGATACATTGTATCAGATTTGCTGATGACATCGTAATAGTAGAGACTTCGAAAAAGAAATAAATACGCCGAAGAGCCAAAGAAACTCGTACGCCTGCCTAATATCGTGTAGAGGCCCCGCGAACACGCAGAAGTGCCGCAACACGACGTGGCGTGGACTCGACTGATGTCTAAAGTAGTTCTGAAGGGAATTGAGACCACGAATCCTGCAGGGCTGCTCATAACTCGGCAAGAGTACGAGGGGGTCGAGATCTGTTCTGAACACCAAGTTGCAAGGCATCCCAGATACGCTCAATAATGCTCATGTCGGGGGAGTGTGCTGCCCAGCGGAAGTATTTAATCTCATAAGAGTGTTTCTGGAGTCACTCTATAGCAATTCTGGACATGTGGGGTGTCGCATTGTCCTGCTGGAATTGCCCAAGTCCATAGGAATGCACAATGGACATGAATGGGTGCAGGTGATCAGACAATATGCTTACGTACGGGTCACATGTCAGAGTCGTATCTAGACGTATCACAGGTCCCAACTGCACACGCCCACACCATTACAGAGCCTTCACCAGCTTGAACATTACCTCTGCTGACATGCAGGGTCCATGGACTCATGAAATTGTCTCCTTACCCGTGCATGTCCATCCGCTTGATACAATTTGAAACGAGACTCGTCCGACCAGACAACATGTTTCGTCACCAACAGTCCAATATCGGCGTTGACACGCCAGGCGAGGTGTAAAGCATTGTGTCGTGCAGTTATAAAGCCCATATCGAGGATGTTTCGTTGAATGGTTCGAACGCTGACACCTGTTGATCGCCCAGCATTAAAATCAACAGCAGTTTGGGGAAGGGTTGGACTTCTGTCACGTTCGTCTATTCTCTTCAGTCGCCGTTGGTCCCGTTCTTGCAGGATCTTTTTTCTGCCGCATCGATGTCGAAGTTTTCATTTTTTGTAGGATTTCTGATATTCACTGTACACTTGTAAAATGGTCGTACAGGAAAATCCCCTGTTCATCGCTACCTCAGACATGGTCTCATCGATCGTACGCCGATTACATATGTGTTGAGGACAGCGGCCCCGTATTCTGTCTGTTTACATATCCGTGTATTTGATTATGCACGCCTGTACCAGTTTGTTTGGCGCTTCATTGTAGGCGACAGTGGGAGAGGTACACATATAGACAGTGGCAATGAAAGAGAGCAAGGAGAGAGTGGGTACAAGGATTTAGAATGTTCTGTGTTAAAAAAGCGCGAATGTGTTTGCATGCCAAAATTTTTGATGTGGAAGGCGTAATGACGACTGAGAAAGCTGGTTCCCTACTTTTCCGTGAGAATACTTTAAAGAGGAGCATATTCTTTTTTTTATGATCCGACAGGAGGATTTTTTCCGTTGGTTTAAGGAAATACACTGCACTGCAATACTTAAAGATAAGGTAGATAATGGTTCAAATGGCTCTGAGCACTATGGGACTTAACTTGTGAGGTCATTAGTCCCCTATAACTTAGAACTACTTAACCCTAACTAACCTAAGGACATCACACACATCCATGCCCGAGGCAGGATTCGAACCTGCGACCGTAGCGGTCGCGCGGTTCCAGACTCTAGCGCCTAGAACCGCACGGCCACTCCGGCAGGCGGTAGATAATGTAACATAGCATATTACCTACTCGGTCAAATAAGTGAAAGTACAGGAAGATGTTGCCAGCGTTCTCCCAGCCGTGCACAGAATGCTGAACGTCATATAGCGTAAGATCAGCGGGTCTATGGCTCCAAATGGGACTGGTCTCCAAACACGGGGCAGTTGAAGGAGTAGGGAAAGGCTGTGTGTGGCAGTCAACAAACAGTTACGGTGCACCATTTGTTTGCCGTTACAGCACGGCCGGAGACAGCATCTGGGTGACTTGACACCGTGATGAATCATAGGGAAAGGGCTAGGGTGTTGGTGTCGCCAACAGCACTGTTTCATGTGCACCAGGGGCGATCTGAACCACAAGTACCGTTGCCCGAAAGAGTGGGTGTGCTCGACCACGGCCAACTACAGCAGCATGTGACCTCGACGTTGCGCATCAGCCAAGAAGGGACCCACGTCACACATCCAGAGCGTTTGCAACCACATTGAACAGCACCATAAGCATACAGAGTCGCGCACCACGTGTCACGGTGACGGCATGGCGGTAATCTGGTCGAAGACCAGTACCTTCTGAGAAAATGAAAAAACCTACTGCCGCCCCGAACCGTGATTTTACTTTCAAAATCTTTTCTTAAAAAATTTACTTTATTTACAAGCGATTCATCAAGAACATTGACACATTTAATCACACTAGCTGACCGTGGAAGTAGTTGCCAGGGAGTAACTGATGAAAATGAAATTACCTTTAACAAATGGGAATTTTATTCATAAAAGTCTTTTCAGAAACAGATTTAAAATTCATAAGCAGAAAAGCACCCTCGAAATATCAAGTTACAATTTTATTTAGAAGGAGAAAGAACAATATTGACAGTGTGAGCCGCTCCCTTTCAACACGGCCGTAGTCACGACCGCTCACAACAAGCTCTGAAAGACTACACTGGTGCAAATCTGCAACACACCAGATTACATTAAACTAAAATTATTTTAACAGCTCACCCAAACACATTAACTATGCACCCCGTAAGAGGGATGGAAATGGTAGAAACACTCACACTAAGAAATTATTTGCCACCGAAAGTGCAATTTGTTTTTAAAAGGACTCTTACGGTGGAAGGGTGGCAACTTCATAAAAATTACTATTTAATAAAACCCATGAAATTCAGACTTACATAAAATCTACAACATGCTCTACATTATACATATACCGCCTCGCAAGATGATAGGCAAGATACAAACATACTTCAGGAATTCGGCCTTTACACCGAATCCGACAAACATGACAGAGGCAGCTATCAACGTACGGCAGATTGACAGAGAGATTACCGAACAAGCCGAACCGCAGGTTGCTCTAATCCGTCCCTACTCTACAAGGGAAAAACAGACCACCTAACTCATAAATAACCACCATACCGCGGGTGGGCAAACGGAGAAGAATGGTGGGACGACCCCAAAGCAAATCGGCTGGTGGCCTCACCAAGAAAGCAAGTAGAATTTAACAAGTAAATGAAACAACATATCACGAATCACTTAACTTCTAATAAACTGCAATGGCTGGCGAAGACCTCGCGCAGCACCCACAAATCGCTCTCCCGAACCGTCCGCTGCCAGCCGCTTCAACGGACGCAGGAAGGCGCGCCGATCTCCCGTCTCACGGCGTCGCAGCTCGCTCCGGCCAGACCGACGTCGTGGGTTGACTCCTGTTGCTCTCGTGTCGGCCGCGAAGCCACTACCCCTCGCTATACGGCGCGGCCCACTGGACTCACGTGGCGACCTCACATGCGCCGACGCTCAAGGCGGACAAGTCATCTCATGTCTCAGTGCGCGACCGACCGACCGATCGATCCAACCGCCAATGACCGTTGCCTGAGCAACTCGAGCAGACTGGCGGCCTAACGCTCAGACTCAGATGCAGGAACTCAGCCCCGACCGGGCGACCACTCGCTGAGTTCTCTCACTGCGCCACAAATTCGGACGAGAGACAGACTAGCAAGCTGGGGACGGGAGACTGACCCAGACTGATTCCAAACTCACCCAGACTGACTCACTGACCAACTGACCGACTGGCGAGCTGATAGCGCCCCTTAAATGCACGTGGACAGGCAATCTTTCCGCTTTCCCACCAGAGAATCTGCGATTGCCACAGCGGCGCCACCGCAAGAAACAGAGGGTGACTGCTTCACACAACGCGCTTATGATGACATTTATTGTGTAGTTACCAGTTTCGGCGCTTCTGTGCACCATCTTCAGGCCTTACTTGATGCTGAAACGGTTATCACCAACCATACATACGATGCATCAGTGTCCAACATTACTGACAACCTGCAACAGCGATTTTCTTACTATAGTGAACGGCCGTAGTGCCCCAGATCTCCAGTCAAAACGATGGACACACAAAAACAGTACTCTGTTTTCCGTTGACTATCGCATATTGACTGCACTGTCTGCTATGGTGCCGAGAACATCGGAACTGGTCCTAGAAGGAGCGAAGTCTATTGATCGTCTAGGACGCGAGCGGATTTGGTCTCAGTAATGACTCTGGACATACCCTCCTATGAGGATTGGTAGATGCACACAATGCATCGAGGAACATTACTGAACACGATACACTGAAGCGCCAAAGAAACTGGTGCTGGCATGTGTATGAAGATGAAGATGCGTAATCAGGAAGAATACGGCACTGCGGTCCACATCGCCTATATCAGACAATAAACGTTTGGCGCAGTTGTTTGATCGGGCACTGCTGCTACAACGGCAGGTTATCAAGATTTAAGTGAATTTAACCGTGGTGAAGTAGTTGGCGCACGAGCGATGGGATAAAGCGTCTCCCAGGTAGCGATGAAGTTGGGAATTTTCTGTACGATCATTTCACGAGTGTACCGTAAATATCATGAATCCGGTAAAACATCAAATCTCCGACATCGCTGCGGCCGGAAAAAGATCCTGCAAGGACGGGACCAACGAGGACTGAACAGAATCGTTGAACGTGACAGAAGTGCAACCCTTCCTCAAACTGCTGCATATTTCAATGTTAGGCGATCAACAAGTGTCAGCGTGCCAACCATTAAACGGAACTTAATCGATATGGGCTTTCGCTGCCGAAGGCCCACTAGTGTACCGTCGATGACTGCACAACACAAAGGTTTACGCCTCGACTCGTCCCGTCAACACCGACATAGGACTCTTGATGGCCGCAGGCGTGTTGCCTCATCGGAAGACTCTCGTTTCAAATGGACGTGTCTGGTATGGAGACGACCACATGAATCCATGGACCCTGCATTTCAGCACATGACCCTTCAAGTTGGGGGAAGCTGTGTAATGATGTGGGGCGTGTGCAGTTGGAGTGACACAGGACACGAGATACTTCTAGACACGACTCTGACAGGTGACACGCACGTGAGCATCCTGTCTGACCACCTGCATCCATTTTCGTGTCCATTGTGCATTCCTATAGACTTGGGCAACTCCAGCAGGACAATGCGACACCCCACACGTCCAGAATTGCTACAGAGTGACTCCAGGAACACTCTTCTGAATTTAAATGCTTCCGCTGGGCACGAAACTCCCCAGACATGAACGTTATTAAGCTTATCTGGGATGCCTTGCAACGTGCTGTTCAGAAGAGATCTCAACCCCCTCGTACTCTCACGGATTTATGGACAAACCTGCAGGATTCATGGTGTCCGTTCCCTCCAGCACTACTTCAGACATCAGTCGAGTCCATGCCACGTCGTGTTGCGGCACATCGGCGTGCTCGCGGGGGACCCACACGATATTGAGCAGGTGTACCAGTTTCCTTGGCTCTTCAGCGTTCGAAGTTTCAACGAGCTGTTACATGGGGGTGATACATCACGCGAAAGTTACTTTCGCTCTTACGTTTTGTACGCAAGTACACGTCAAACTTCTGTTACACAGATGGCTATAGGAATGTCGAGGCCGGCCGGGGTGGCCGAGCGGTTCTAGGCGGTACAGTCTGGAACCGCGCGACCGCTACGGTCGCAGGTTCGAATCCTCCCTCGGGCATGGATGTGTGTGATGTCCTTAGGTTAGTTAGGTTTAAGAAGTTCCAAGTTCTATGGGACTGACGACCTCAGAAGTTAAGTCCCATAGTGCTCAGAGCCATTTGAACCGTTTGAAAGTTGAGAAATTGTAGCAGGTTACAACACTCTGTCCTAATCTACATATCCTACAGCCACGGAATGTCAGTGTGGTAGCGTCCAGATAAAGTGTAATACTTTCCATTCCCACATTGTGTACTGCGATTCTTCACTCCACACAACGTTTTTCCACTTTTCAATCGTCCAATGTTTACGCTCCTTACACCAAGCGAGGAGTCGTTTGGCATTTACCGGCGTGATGTGTGGATTATGCGCAGCCGCTCGACCATGAAATGCAATTTTTCTCACCTCCCGCCTAACTGTCGTAACACTTGCAGTGGATCCTGATGCAGTTTGGAATTCCTGTGTGATGGTCTGCATAGATGTCTGCCCATTACACATTACGACCCTCTTCAACTGTCGGCGGTCTCTGTCAGTCAATGGACGCGGTCGGCCTCTACGCTTTTCTGCTTTACGTGCCCTTTCACGTTTCCACTTCACTATCACATCGGAAGCAGTGGACCTAGGGATGTTTAAGAGTGTGGAAACGTCGCGTAGAGACGCATGACTTACGTGACACCCGATCAGCTGACCACGTTTGACGTTCGTGAGTTCCGCGGAGCGCCCCATTCTACTCTCTCACGATGTCTAATGACTACTGACAAGGAAAGCTCCCCATCGCATCACCCCTCCCCCCCCTCAGATTTAGTTATAAGTTGGCACAGTGGTTAGGCCTTGAAAAACTAAACACAGATCAATCGAGAAAACAGGAAGAATATGTGGGGAACTATGAAAAAATAAGCAAAATATACAAACTGAGTAGCCATGAGCAAGATAAGCGACAACAATGCCAGTATGAAGTCAGGGCTGCTGTGGTCCTGTGGTTAGCGTGAGCAGCTGCGGCCCTCGAGCGAAAATTTTAATTTTTTTATTTTCAGTTTATGTGACAAACTCTTATGTTTTCATCACTTTTTTGGGAGTGATTATCACATCCACAAGAAAACCTAAATCGGGCAAGGTAGAAGAATCTTTTTACCCATTCGCCAAGTGTAGAAGTTAGGTGGGTCGACAACATATTCCTGTCATGTGACGCACATGCCGTCACCAGTGTCATATAGAATATATCAGACGTGTTTTCCCGTGGAGGAATCGGTTGACCTATGACCTTGCGATCAAATGGTTTCGGTTCCCATTGGAGAGGCACATCCTTTCGTCTACTAATCGCACGGTTTTGCGGTGCGGTCGCAAAACATGACAGTAAACTTACTACAGTGAACAGAGACGTCAATGAACGAACGGACAGATCATAACTTTGCGAAAATAAAAAAAGTAAATTAAAATTTTCGCTCGAGGGAGGACTTGAACCAAGGATCTCTCGTTCCATACCTGCTCACACTAAACCACGGGACCACGGCGGTCCTGACTTCATACTGGCATTGATGTTGCTTATCTTGAACATGGACTACTCAGTTTGTATATTTTGCTTATTTTTTCATAGTTCCATACAACTTCTTCCTGTTTTCTCGATCGATCTGTGTTCAGTTTTTCAAGGCCTATACACTGTGCCAACTTATAACTAAATCTGAGGGGGCTGCGATGGGGAGGTTCCCTTGTGAGGTCCCTGATACGGAGTACCTGGCTGTAGATGGCAGCACAATGCACCTTATATGAAAAACGTATGATTTTGATCACATAGTGTATTCATCAAAGGCGCTAATAAGGACGCCGTTGATGCCACAAAGCCAACGTCATCTTTGGGAAGCATGTACCAGCACTAAGAGATCATCCAGATTTGTCAGTCCACTCTGTATGAGGTGGAAATGGTTCAAATGGCTCTGATCACTACGGGACTTAACATCTGAGGCTGTATGAGGTGGTACATCCAAGAGGCCAAGACAACTCCTCCCTGTTGCCGAAGACTGCTTGTGCTGGTCGCGTAAGAGCTGCATCGCCTCAGTTGAGCGCCCGTGAGTCCTTGGGTTACCGTTGCGACGCTGGAGGTACATCTTGCGTAACTCCATTGTAGATTAGGAGGCTGCTAACTGAACACTCCCGCCGTGCAAACAGCAATCGCTCAGCGAGGACAGCTCGGCCATAGTCTACTCACAGGATGGCCGCAGAAGCCAGACAGAGGTGAACGCATCTGCCCGACTCTACCATCCATCAAGCCCGCACATCCCGGTACCTAACAACCCCGTGCAAGCCTTTCACTCCCAACAACAGTACTCGGGTCGTTCTGTACTAGCCCCGACTTGCTGCGCTATCGCACGCATTTATCTTATTTCTATTTCGCTGAGAGGAATGAAACTACTTCGTCATTAGGGGAGGCAGATATTACGGATTCTGATACGGACCGGCTGCGGTGACTACACGAGAAAACAGAAGTTGCCCTTGGCAGGGACTCTGGGGTCTTGTCACTGGAAGGACACACAGCTGGTGTCTCTTCTGGAAGATTACGTCAGCGTGGGATCCCGGCGAAGAGGAGGACTCTGCGGTATTATTGGCGAGTTGTCTCCGCACCCACTCAGGCACACGAATGACACGTAAAACGCCTGCCTCCGAATAAAGCAAACAAGACTGTACCTCAAATAAAAGTAATGGGACAGAATGGTTGGGCGCCTACCCGGAACCTGCCCACAGCAAGCACTTGTCCGCAAAGTGAGAATAAAGCGATTTGGGAGGGGGGAGGGGGGAGAGTATATGACACCGCTAACTTTAACTTATTTTCCGTAGATCTGCCTGTTGGGGTACAACTACTACTCGAAAATTTCAAGAGATTATCTAGACTGGATTTCACTTAAACTTAAATTTATTATTCAGATTCTCATTTCAAATGTTCAGAGTCCATTTATGTAATCAGTTCTCATTATGGCACTCATAATGAGAAAATACAAATAACTGATGTCAGTATTAAAGTTCGCCACATACAAGACTTCGTGAATTAATCAGCATGTTCCTACAACATTCGAAAATGAACCATTCCGACTCTCCAGTAGCGTATTTTAAATTATCAAAAACTGCTTATCTTTCCTAATAATTAACATAAAAGACCACAAGCGGACTCGTTTCCCATCGCATTTTATTTAATAAAATCTGTTAGATTCTTACCTTTGACTGCACACTTTTGTCACTTTATTTTTTTTCTCTGCAAAATTACATACAGCATCGTCTGATTAACACACTAATGAATAATTTCATTTGCAATATGGTGGTCATTCATACAAACAAGGGGATTCACGTTGTGTGAAGATAATATTTATTTACACTGATCTGATGATTTGTGTGTGTCTTAGAGACAATGTGAGTGAATAAGACTGACTATGGACAAGTAAAGTTAATATTTCCAGTTTGGAAGGTAGGAGACGAGATACTGGCAGAAGTAAAGCTGTGAGTACCGGGTGTGAGTCATCCTTAGGTAGCTCACATGGTAGAGCACTTGCCCGCGAAAGGCAAAGGTCCCGAGTTCGAGTCTCGGTCGGGCACACAGTTTTAAACTGCCAGGAAGTTTCAAAGTTAATATTGGCAGTACTTGTACTACCGTTGCTGCTGCTACTAATAATGATAATAATAATCATAAGAAGAAGAAGAAGAAGAAGAAGAAGAAGAAGAAAAGAAGAATGGCCACAATAACAATTTGATAGTGGACGATATAAATAGAATTTACGGGTGTACAAAATAAATGTTTCTGTATGTAGTGAGTTCTGGGGATAGGCAAATTAAGGAGACTGTACCAGCAGACTTAATTCCATGTAGCTTTTCTAAATTTCTGACTAGTGACGTATTACGTAATTCAAAATCACAGAAGTTCTTGTACTGCATCTGAAACAGTAAACTCCAACGTTGGCTAATTTTAAAGCATTATGTAGTTCTCAGAACAGTTTTTTTCTTACACCAGCCTTTATAAGACCATCTCAGTCTTGTACTTCATCTGAAACAGTACACTCCAACGTTACCTAGTTTTAAATCACTATGTAGTTTTTAAAATGGCAGTTGGTTCCTACTCAAGTCTTCGTGAGACCGTCTCAGTCACGAAATAATCAGTCTGCGGTTTGCAAGCACACGAGTAAGATCTGTGTCGGACGCGCTCTTGTCGTTGACTCACAACTCAAACACGCACATTATGTACGCGAAAATACGCGCACCGATAACCACGATACTCTAGAACATTAAGGTTGTAGCGGGACTTTGAATTTCGCCGAGCTACACTCGTTCCCTCAGATAAAAAATATCCCGTCGCAGCGGTATGAGCGCTCGACAGCAGAGAAACTACTAAAATTGTAACTTTTTTTTGTTTTCTATTCGTTTCTTAATTGTCTCTTGATAGCCGGAGCTTAAGGCAGACGTGATCTGATGAAGACGTTAAAAAAACTTATTAGCTAGTCTTGATCTGATTTTAATGTGTAGACATGTTGTGGAAGTTGTTAAGAAATTCGGAGGATGGAAGTAGCAAAGTAAATTAAATTGCATACAGTATCAAGATGATTTTAATTGGTATAAATTAGTGATTCCTGGACTATTGCAAGATTTCGGAGCAGACTTTTCACGCAGAAATGAAGGAGATTTTTGAAGACCTGGACGCCGCCCGAAAGAAGACAAGTTAACCTGGTAAAGGATGATCTCTCATCTACGCCACTTCCCCCTGTCAGTTACATTCTGTTATTCTCTGTTTCTTTTCAGTGAGTTTTGTAGTGGAAATTGGTTTAACTTTTGCTCAAAAACGCCACAAGGACCACCCCAACTATAGCTTTTCTGTAATACGAAGTCCGATGTGCATTTCATTCTTTCCTTTTTTCACGGTCATTTACGATTTTACAAACCCCCTTTTTATTCACCATTCCTTCCCACATTTTCAACCTTTTTTTTCTTTTTCTTTTATTCTCTCTTTTCTTTTTTTATTAACCACTACAAGGTTTAGTTATTTTCAAGTGATCTCTGTAACCTAAATTAATTCACGTCTTAAATGAACTCTGCCAACGGCCTTGCCGCAGTGGTAGCACCGGTTCCCGTCAGACCACCCAAGTTAAGCGCTGCTGGGCTGGGCTAGCACGCGGATGGGTGACCATCCGGTCTGCCGAGGGTTGTTGGCACGCGGGGTGCACTCAGCCCTTGTGAGGCAAACTGAGGAGCTGCTTGACTGGGAAGTAGCGACTCCCGTCTCGGATACTGACATACGGCCGGGAGAGTGGTGTGCTGGCCACATGCCCCTCCATATCCGCATCCAGTGAAGACTGTGGTCTGAGGATGACACGGCGGCCGGTCGGTACCGTTGGGCCTTTCAAGGCCTGTTCGGGCGGAGTTTAGTTTTTTTTAATGAACTATGTCTATCATCGGAGTAAACAATTGATGTTTTCATTGGTTACAAACTGATTTAATGAATGGCAGAAGTATAAATGTCTCTAATAAAATTATTAATGCAGGACAATGATAAGTAAGAACTGTGACATTTTCTTGTACACACGAACATTGTGTTGTGCCACAACTGAAATCCGACATCGCCACTACGTCTTCTAAGTGTTGTCGGCTCTCGCTTGGGTGATTGCGCTAATGATTTTTCGTAGTGTATAAACTGGTCACCGTTCCTATTATTCAAGCTGGGCAAGGAATAAAATGTGTGTGTTACGTCATCTAAAACATGGTGTTGTGCACATCATTGAGGAAATACAATCTTGCACTGATTTTAACTTTCAGTTTCGAAATGGTTAAAGAGCGATACTGCCGGGCACAAGACTACTAAATACAGGTTGATTCCTTCTCAGCTTCACAAACCTCTGTAGTCCACACACATACTCTGCGAACCAGAACGAAGTGCATGGAGGAGGGCACTTAGCACAGTGTCACATATTACGGTTTCTTCATCGTCGTCGTCATCATCACCACCTACAGGGATTAGGCTAGCTGCCTGTTCCGGCTAGAAAGGTTACTGTTCAGCCCATTAAATTTTGGGCCACCCAAAGCTTCTTTTTCCTCTAGAACTGTACGTCCGCAGTTCTTTGGTTGGCCTTCCTTCTGGCATTCTGCTCACATGTTCTTTCCGCCTGTTTCTGTGTTTCTCAGTTGTGTTATTTATCCCTGGAACATTGAGTTCTCCTCTGTTCATTCCTAATCCGGCCTCGGGCGTACGCAACCTTTCACTGTTCACAGAAACCTCACCTGCCTGTACTTTGGTCTTATCCATCTTTGTCACGACGCTGGTTTGAGTCGCTTACAGCAGAGGCGTCGCTGGCACAGTTTTATAAAAGATTGTTTCTTTTCTAACTC
The DNA here is from genome assembly GCF_023864275.1 of Schistocerca cancellata. NCBI lineage: Eukaryota > Metazoa > Arthropoda > Insecta > Orthoptera > Acrididae > Schistocerca > Schistocerca cancellata. The sequence goes on from NC_064637.1 coordinate 16,720,331, forward strand.
CGCTGTTTACACTTCTATTAACATGTCACATGAAACTGGAACTCATAAAGGTTGTTGTGTGTATCTCTATTATGCTGCTTTGTTCTCGTTCAATTCTCGTATGGAGATCGGGAAGAATGATTCCTTAACCCTTCCATTTATGATTATTTTAATTAAAGATGCTGTCAGAAGTAGCAAAATGAAAAACATATTTCCCGCCGTCTCGTTTTGCAAAGTACAGTAGCCACTATTCACGCCAAGAAGCACCTAATAAGAAGTATCTGGCTGGAAACCTCAACCTCAAGAAAATGTATCAGCTTTATAACTAGTTTTGTGAAGAAAAGGAAACAGAGCCAGTACGGGAAAGCTTTCACCGACACGTTTTTAACACATGCTTTAATCTTAGCTTCCACAGGCCATATACAGACACATGTGCTACGTGTGACAAGCTGCAAAATACCATTGATCATGGGTTGCTTCACGAAAAACATGGTGCTCTTGTTGAAAAGGAACTCCATCTACGGAAAGGAGAAAGTGCCCGGAAACGGATGCAAAAAATCTGGTTGCTAAAGAAGCTCGGCATGCGGCTGTATGTTTTCACTTACAGAAAAATGCTCCCAACACCAGTTCTGACACGTTCACAAGCTTATTAGTCTCGACAATTGTGGACCTATAATTTGTGTGTACATGATTTGGGCACAGGAAAAGCCTTCATGTTTATGTGGCACGAGGGTCAAAGTTCTCGAGGACGTCAAGAGATAATGTCTCGCCTGCTGAAATTTATTAACAGTTTGCCACCAACCATCACACATGTCACTGCATTTAGTGACAATACAGGAAGACAAAACAAAAGTCAACACGCAGTGAAATTTTGGCTCTATATAGTCAACAACACTCACATTCAACCGTTGACCACAAGTTTCTACTTTCTGGCCATTCACTTAACGATTGTGACAGAAACTTTAGAATTATTGATCGCAGTAGAAAAATTTCACAAAGGGGTATTTACGTTCCTCAAGACTGGATTGATGTAATCACCAAGGCGTCAAGACGTTTTGAGGTAGTGAAAATGGGTGACAAGGATTTTGTCATACTAGACGTGATTGAACCATTTTTCCTAAAATCTGTAAAGGAAATTAAAAAAAAATAGTGGTTGCACTTCAAAAAAGATGAATCATGGACATTGTTTCACAAATGTACCTTCAATGAAGATTTTGAATTCTACACCTACAATATGAAAGCAAAAACAGTGGAAGACATATTCAGATACTCCCAAGACTAACTCAGGGAACATCTTCGCCAAAAACTAAGGGGAAAAAAGTACAAAGACTTACTGAATCTTCTACCATTTGTGCCTCCCGTGCATCACAGTTTTTACACAGAACTCAGTTCTGCAGTCCATCCACAAGAGGAAAGAAATCGATTAATCCTGCCCGGGGAAACCAGAAGAGAAACTGATAAGTGTCGGCCCTGGTCAGTACATGAGCAGCACACCATCAAGAACAGTCGACAACACAGAGTGATAACTCCGAAGGTGAAAATGACAATATTTTTGACAGTGATTCAGATTAAGAATGCAATAATAGAAGAAAATTATTATAGTTGTTTTCATTACTTTCCTTAATTTTTTTTTAATCATAAGGAAAGATTAGGCATTTTCAGTTATTCTATAATTTGCAAAGAAACTTTTTTCTATATTTTTTCAACGTTATTGTTACTGTATTTAATGTACCAAGTGTATTATGATTCAAAATATACCACATAATTTGAAAATTCTTTTAATATTTGTTTGAGATCATACCTTTCTAACTCTCACTTGGAAGCCAAGGGGTACGTGTGACACGTATCATCAAATTATCAATGACGTTAAATGACTAATTTTTTACTGTAGAAATATAAGGGAGATAAGCATAAAACTATATCTTCAAATGTTATGCAATAATGTTTTCTATATTTTTGTCCTAGAATTAAGAATTTAACTTTAAACTTGATTATCTCAAAACTAACTTTTTGTCACTTGTACCCCTTGGCCTCTCACCTCCTCATTTAGTTTCTATGTCATTCAACATACGAGGTGCATTCAAGTTCTAAGGCCTCCGATTTTTTTTCTAATTAACTACTCACCCGAAATCGATGAAACTGGCGTTACGTCTCGACGTAATCGCCCTGCAGACGTACACATTTTTCACAACGCTGACGCCATGATTCCATGGCAGCTGCGAAGGCTTCTTTAGGAGTCTGTTTTGACCACTGGAAAATCGCTGAGGCAATAGCAGCACGGCTGGTGAATGTGCGGCCAGAGTGTCTTTCAATGTTGCAAAAAGCCAAAAGTCACTAGGAGCCAGGTCAGGTGAGTAGGGAGCATGAGGAATCACTTCAAAGTTGTTATCACGAAGAAACTGTTGCGTAACGTTAGCTCGATGTGCGGGTGCGTTGTCTCGGTGAAACAGCACACGCGCAGCCCTGCCCGGACGTTTTTGTTGCAGTGCAGGAAGGAATTTGTTCTTTAAAACATTTTCGTAGGGTGCACCTGTTACCGTAGTGCCCTTTGGAACGCAAAGGGGAAGGATTACGCCCTCGCTGTCCCAGAACATGGACACCATCATTTTTTCAGCACTGGCGGTTACCCGATATATTTTTGGTGGCGGTGAATCTGTGTGCTTCCATTGAGCTGACTGGCGCTTTGTTTCTGGATTGAAAAATGGCATCCACGTCTCATCCATTGTCACAACCGACGAAAAGAAAGTCCCATTCATGCTGTCGTTGCGCGTCAACATTGCTCGGCAACATGCCACACGGGCAGCCGTGTGGTCGTCCGTCAGCATTCGTGGCACCCACCTGGACGACACTTTTCGCATTTTCAGGTCGTCACTCAAGATTGTGTGCACAGAACCCACAGAAATACCAACTCTGGAGATGATCTGTTCAACAGTCATTCGGCGATCCCCCAAAACAATTCTGTCCACTTTCTCGATCGTGTCGTCAGACCGGCTTGTGCGAGCCCGAGGTTGTTTCGGTTTGTTGTCAAACGATGTTCTGCGTTCATTAAACTGTCGCACCCACGAACGCACTTTCGACACATCCATAACTCCATCACCACATGTCTCCTTCAACTGTCGATGAATTTCAATTGGTTTCACAACACGCAAATTCAGAAAACGAATGATTGCACGCTGTTCAAGTAACGAAAACAGTTCTCATTCTCGCCGCTGGCGGTAAAGTTCCATCTGCCGTACGGTGCTGCCATCTCTGGGACGTATTGACAATGAACGCGGCCTCATTTTAAAACAATGCGCATGTTTCTATCTCTTTCCAGTCCGGAGAAAAGAAATCGGAGGCCTTAGAACTTGAATGCACCTCGTATATTGAGGTTTGCACATGTAGATATGTACAATATGTAGCGAACACTACAACATGCCTATTACACTCAACTGAAAAATACGTATTTTTAACATAATCACCACTAAGCATCACCGTAGAGGTCACATTACAGCTGTTGCAGAGTTCACAATATTCCCACCTCTTGGGAGAACACGTTACCTGAGTGCGTCTGCGCGTTTCTTAACGAGGGCATCAGCATCCCTGCTGCAGCCAGGCAGCTCATTCCACGTTGTTTGTTCACCTCGGACAGCATGCAGGAAACATCTAATGGCGTAAGGTCTGGCGTTCTTTGTGGCCAGTTAATTGCACTACCACGATCAGTTGAGCGATTCCGGTAAGTGCGGTTGCGATGTTGCGTCGCACGTCTGGTAAAATGTGGACGTGCGCCATCACGCTCAAAGTACACTGCAGCCTTCAACGTGTTCAACAAAACGACTTTTCCATTTGGGCTCAAATGAAAGTTCAAAGTGGATGTGTCGGTAAGACACATACTTGCGCTCCCCTAGCCCAGAAACAATGTACATTAAAAGTGTTATGTCTTGGAAACTATTCGGAAAAGGGCATACGTCCGTGTGAAGCTTTTTGCTTCAGATGAGCGTTCCTGTCACATCCAAGTGTACTGATCATTCCACCTGGGCCACACTGTGTAGTGAAGGCCGAAAGATACACAGCGATACAGCCCGAATTCTGCACCACTACAACATGTCATTACAGACAGACAAATACTGACTGACTCCAAAAATAATGGCATGAATATCTTTATCTCTGTGCTTCCATTAGAAATTAAGCAGAAAAATCTGACAAACACAAATCGCTTAGCAGAACATATCATTCAACCAACACAAAAAAAATGGTTCAAATGGCTCTGAGCGCTATGCGACTTACCTTCTAAGGTCATCAGTCACTTAGAACTAATTAAACCTAACTAAGCTAAGGACATCACACACATCCATGCCCAATGCAGGATTCGAACCTGCGACGGTAGCGGTCCCTCAGCTCCAGACAGTAGCGCCTAGAACCGCACGGCCACTCCGACCGGCTCTACCAACACAGTTCACATGATATCTTGCGAACCATGGATGAAGGGTATCAGACGGATGCCATATTCCTTGACTTCCGGAAAGCGTTTGACTCGGTGCCCCACTGCAGACTCCTAACTAAGGTACGAGCATATGGGACTGGTTCCCAAGTATGTGAGTGGCTCGAATTCTTAAGTAATAGAACCCATTACGTTGTCCTCGGTGGTCAGTGTTGATCGGAGGTGAGGGTATCATCTGGAGTGTCCCAGGGAAGTGTCGTAGGTCCGCTGTTGTTTTCTATCTACATGAATGATCTTTTCGATAGGGTGGATAGCAATGTGCGGCTGTTTGCTGATGATGCTGTGGTGTACGGGAAGGTGTCGTCGTTGAGTGACTGTAGGAGGATACAAGATGACTTGGACAGGATTTGTGATTGGTATAAAAAATGGCAGCTAACTGTAAATATAGATAAATGTAAATTAATGCAGATGAATAGGGAAAAGAATCCCGTAATATTTGAATACTCCATTAGTAGTGTAGCGCTTGACACAGTCACGTCGATTAAATATTTGGGTGGAACATTGCAGAACGATATGAAGTGGGACAAGCATGTAATGGATTTTGTGGGGATGGCGGATAGTCGTCTTCGGTTCATTGGTAGAGTTTTGGGAAGATGTGGTTCATCTGTAAAGGAGACCGCTTATAAAACACTAATACGACCTGTTCTTGAGTACTGCTCGAGCGTTTGGGATCCCCATCAGGTGAGATTGAGGGAGGACATACAAGCAATTCAGAGGCGGGCTACTAGATTTGTGACTGGTAGGTTTGATCATCACGCGAGTGTTACGGAAATGCTTCAGGAACTCGGGTGGGAGTCTGTAGAGGAAAGGAGGCGTTCTTTTCGTGAATTGCTACTGAGGAAATTTAGAGAACCAGCATTTGAGGCTGACTGCAGTACAATTTTACTGCCGTCAACTTACATTTCGCGGAAAGACCACAAAGATAAGATAAGACAGATTAGGGCTCGTACAGAGGCATGTAGGCAGTCATTTTTCCCTCGTTCTGTTTGGGAGTGGAACAGGGAGAGAAGATGCTAGTTATGGTACGAGGTACCCTTCGCCACGCACCTTATGGTGGATTGCGGAGTATGTATGCACATGTAGATGTAGACAGTTTCATTTAAAACATACTTCAGTGCACCTGATAGTGTGCTCCAACTGAGAATTTCAAATTTCATGGGAATCACTCAAAATTGGACTGAAATACCAATTACAGCGAGGTAACAAAAGTCGTGGGACACTGCCTAAGCCGCCCGGAGTGGCCGTGCGGTTCTAGGCGCTTCAGTCTGGAACCGCGCGACCGCTACGATCGCAGGTTCGAATACTGCCTCGGGCATGGATGTGTGTCCTGTCCTTAGGTTCGTTAGGTTTAAGTAGTTCTACGTTCTAAGGGACTGATGACTTCAGAAGTTAAGTCCCATAGTGCTCAGAGCCATTTGAACCATACCGCCTAGTAACGCGCGGGAAGTCTCTTTGTCCGACAGGGTGCAGCAACTCGACGTGACGTGGTGTCAAGAAGCCTCTGGAAGTCCCCTGGAGAAATATTTAGCCATGCTGCTTCTATAGCCGTCCATAATTGCGAAAATGTTGCCGCTGACCTCTCAATTACGTTTCATAATTGTTCGGTACGATTCATGACGGGGAATCGGGGTGGGGAAATCATTCGCTCGAATTCTCCAGAATGTTCTTCAGATCAATCACGAACAATTGTGGCCCAGTGACATGGAGCATTACCATCCATAAAAATTCCATCATTGTTTGGTTGCAGATGGTCTCAAGGTAGCCTAACACAAACATTCCCAGTCAATAATCGGTTCAATTGGACCAGAGAAGCCCGAAGAATGTATGTAAACACAGCCACCACACTATTAAGGGGGGTAGGACGTCAGCGGGCCGTCTCGGAGCAGGAGAGGCACCACAAGACATTTTAATTTCCACTGTCTATACTTTTACGAATAAATCCATAAAACTTTGTCAGCATGACCAGGAAGGATTCAGGATTCATAATCATAGCAGTGGAAGTTCAAAAAAAATAACAAAATAAACTTTTTTACACGTGGAAGTTCATCATTTTTTCACTTCTATTGGCTGCGTTTGTTGCTACAGGTACACGTTTCTTCATAAGTAAGAGAAATTCTTCGATGAATTTTGCACAGCATACAAACCATACTTACAGGTGTATGAAACTCTAGAAATTCTTTAATTTAAGAAAAAATGAATGCGCTGTTACATTTAAAATTCATGTTTAGAAAAAACTCAAATTTCATAGTTAATTATCTCAATTTTTACCACAGTTTCAAATAGATTTGGAAAATTCGAGAGTTTCATACATCTGTAAGTATGATTTGTATGCTGTGCAAAATTCAACGAAGAATCTCCCTTACTTATTTAGAAGAGTGTACTTATAGCAACAAATGCAGCCAATGGTAAGTGAAAAAAAGGTGAAATACAAATGTAAAAAAATAAATTATTTTCTTATACTTTTGAACTTCCACCACTATAAGTGTAAATCCTGAATCCTTTCTGGTCATGCTGACAAAGTTTTATGAATTTATTTGTAAAAGTATAGACAGTGGAAATTAAAAATTCCTGTGGTGTCTCTCCTGCTCCAAGTCGCCCCGTTTGACGTCCTACCCCCCTTAAGGAGTCTGGAGCAGCTTGCACTGTGCCTTGATGACAATTCGAAACCATTTCTTCGTGGGGTGTGCGCCGCACTCGAATCCTACTGTCAGCTGTTACCAACTGAAATCGGGACTCATCTCACCAGGCCGTGGTTTTTAAGTCGTCCAGGGTCCAACCGATACGGTCACGAGTCCAGCAGAGGCGTTGCAGGCGACGTCGCGCTGTTAGCAAAGGCACTCGCGTCGGCCGTCTGCCGGCATAGTATAGGATTCTTCAAAAAGGAGGGAATTTCGCTATCATCCCGAGAACTATACCTATGGAGGACATCATTGCCAACACCGAAGCAGCCATTCGGACCCTTCCTTGTGAAAGGGCAGAGAAAATACGCACTGAAACACCCAGGATACTGCGCCGAGCAAAACCACCAGCTTACAACCTGAAGAAAGAAGAGGTACAAGCCATTAAGAATCTCAACGCCGACAAGAGTATATTGCTACTACCTGCCAATAAGAGGAATGCTACCGTCGTAATGAAGACCGAAGATTATGAGCGAAAGATCCGAGACCTATCAGATCCGACGACGTACCGAAAACTAACCGCAGATCCGACGCAGCGTATCACTCGGAATACGAATCGATTAATCAAGGCGTCTTCTCTGCCGGCGGACATACAGAGAAACCTGCGCAACACAGAAGCCCAACCACCTCGGCTGTATGGATTACCCAAGATCCATAAGAACAACGTTCCGCTGAGACCGATCGTTAGCGCTCCTGGCTCACCGACCTATAAACTGGCAAAACACTTGGCCTCTCTGCTCCAGCCACACGTGGGGAAGACCGACACATACATTAAGGACTCAGCACATTTCATTGAGAAGCTGAAGAAACTGAAACATGCACCAAACGACATCCTGGTCAGCTTTGATGTAGTTTCGTTATTTACGAAAGTGCCACTCAGTGACGCTCTGGTGCACATCGGTTCCATGTTCCCGCAAGACATCAGAAAGCTCTTCCATGCATGTCTCACCACGAGCTATTTCACGTGGAATGGAGATTTCTACGAACAGCTGGAAGGCGTCGCCATGGGTAGTCCTCTCAGTCCAGTGGTGGCCAACTTCTTCATGGAACAATTCGAAGCACAGGCACTGGACTCGGCGACTTGCAAACCTAAGGTGTGGTACAGGTACGTCGATGATACCTTCGTGGTGTGGAGCCATGGTGAAGAACAGCTCGGTGACTTCCTAAGAAACTTGAACAGCCTCCATGCCAACACAACATTTACCATGGAAGTAGAAAAGGACAAGAAACTGCCATTTCTAGATGTGCTGGTCACAAGGGACGGCGAGAACCCGGGACACAGTGTGTATCCAAAACCGACTCACACGGACCGATACCTGCACAAACTGTCAAACCACCACGCGAGCCAGAAAAGAGGCGTGATTAGTACGCTCGTAACGAGAGTAGGACGAATATGTGAGCCGCAACACCTCAAACGAGAAATGCAACACCTGGAAACTGTTCTGAGCAGCAATGGGTACTCCACAAATTATATTAGAAGTGTAACAGAGCCAAACACTCGGCGAAGTAAGGAACCAGAAAAAGAAATGTCGGCTATGGTCTTTCTGCCATACATTCCCAGAGTGACGGACAGAATCGGCCGTATATTGCGCAAACACGGCGTAAAGACGATTTTCAAACCGACAAGGAAGATCAAAGAGTGTCTTAGATCGGCGAAGGAGAAAAAGAGACCCACTTACAATGTCGGGAATATACCGTATACCATGCACATGCGGAAAAGTTTATATCGGAATGACTGGACGATCCATTAACACCAGGATCAAAGAGCATAAGCGACATTGCAGGTTGGGGCAGGTGGAGAAATCGGCAGTGGCAGAGCACGCACTGAATGAGACCGACCACGTAATAAAATTCGCCGACACGGAAGTTCTGGCTGTAGAGAAGCACTATCACACGCGCTTGTTCAGAGAAGCTGTAGAAATATAAAAACACGCGAACAGTTTGAACACGAAAGAGGAAAGCCTTAAGGTAAACGGAACCTGGCTTCCCGTACTGCAGCGAACGACCGTCGCAGGTAGCAAGAGGAGAACCGCACCGGAAATGACCGCGGAGAAGCCCTCGGACGTTGGCGCGCCAGGTACATATAGCCTGCGGCCGCGAGCTCGCCTCCAGTTCACCACCGGCAATGGAGGGTGATGGTTCAAATGGCTCTGAGCACTATGGGACTCAACTGCTGAGGTTATTAGTCCCCTAGAACTTAGAACTAGTTAAACCTAACTAACCTAGGGACATCACAAACATCCATGCCCGAGGCAGGATTCGAACCTGCGACCGTAGCGGTCTTGCGGTTCAAGACTGCAGCGCCTTTAACCGCACGGCCACTTCGGCCGGCTAATGGAGGGTGAAGCTTTGACAATGCCAGCCACTCGCGCTGGCGAAACGTCAGAAAAATCATTAGATGAACGTCGGCCGAAGAACCCGAGACAGAAGCCAATAGGCAGTTTGTTAACATAAGGACATCACACACATCCATGCCCGAGGAAGGATTCGAACCTGCGGCCGTTGCGGCCGCGCGGTTCCAGACTTTAGCGCCTAGAACCGCTCGGCCACCTCCGCCGGCATATATGTGTTAATTAGCATTTATTTGACGAATTTAGTATTTAAACTGCAATGAAAGAAACTAAAAGCGAATGAATTAATGACCGAAATGAGACTCGAACTAGCAATTACAATTCTCGAGCGGTAACGATTTTTTTCTCGATCTTTATGTATTGTATGCTTCACAGAAATTTTTGAAGAACATACACCTTAGCTAAAAATGTGAATCAGCTGTAAATGTATCGTAAACATCTCACTTGGCAGACGATCATTTTGCCACAAAGCCACCGCTCGAGCGAGTGGGAGTTACAGTTTTTTGAGTCGTAGTTGACGAAAAGGTTACACCACTGAACTGATATATCGAAGCTTAACGAATTACATAAGCTAAAAGCTCTTGTGCAGTAAGAATTAATGGTTTCCAGGATTTACTAACGTGCCAGTACATTAAATCCAGTTATTTCACTCACTAAAGACACGAAATTTCAAATGACATGTGTAGTACGACTACGTTGTGATGAAGCAGAGGGGCAAATAAGCCGCGGATCTGCTTGTTTTTGCTGGAGTTTTGTAGAAGGGATGGTCAGGAGGCAGAGGCATAACAATCGAAAGGCACACGGCAAACTCCCAGAGCAAAAAGTACACCCTAAGCTGTTGTCTGAGAGCAGAGATCCACGTGAATTTCTATTGCTTGAGGAAATTTACAAGCAGAAACACTTTGAAATCATCGATGTGGCTGTCGAAGAGCTTTGATATCGAATATCTGAACAACCTGACATGAAAATAACAGGATTCCCTGGAAAAAGTCTCATTGAAAAAAAGAAGGACATGATGTGGTAACTCCATCCCCGGAAATCGACGTTCAGTCTTTGAAAACTGAACTTGTACATTTCCATCTACTGTAGAACGTAAAATACCTAAAAGACGCAAAGGATGTATTGGTTTCTTGAAAAAATAAGTTGGAGAATTATTTGCTAATGTTTAAGCTTTGGTAGCTGTGAGGCAGAGCGAAATTTTGGTGCTCCGCGACGACCGAAGGACCGTCTTCGTTCGACAGTGATATATCACAGACTCGCTCAATCAGCAGGTGCAGTGTGCACAAGTTGTTGTTGAATCAAATAGACTTGAAGAAAGGTTGGTAGAATATTTATAACCAATTTTCACAAAAAAATATAACTGTATTTGGATCATTTTTTAAGATTATTTTATCCTATGCTCTTGACAAAGTATTTAATTATCGTTTCCGACTTTTTAACTATGTACATTTTCATTCCGACTTTTCATAGTTTTCTACTTGTTTTTAATGTATTTTTAATGTTCGAAAAATAAAGTAAATAATATCGTATATACAGTACTATATTTATTCATATTTCAAATAAAAATGACGCAGAATTTAACTTCAAAGACTATTCAGTTTGAAATAGTTTCAAGAGTTAGTTAAGACATAATACACAATAATCATACACACATTGTCGATGAATTTAACTCTGCATATGGCTTTTTTATAATCGGTAATCGTAAAATGTGATGAAATCCATTCTTAAATCGACTCGCTGTAGGACTTTTAAGTGCCACTCAAATATACTCGTATGATACGGGGCATCCAGAATGCTCCAAAAATAGTTTTAAGCACAATTTTTTCAAAGTGTCTCCCTCTTACACCCCCTTCTCGTCAATACCCTATCTATAGAGTCCCCCACCCCCCTGCGCACCATAATTTACTGTTCGTTATGTCAGTTACTTAAGACACTCGGATAACTTCAAAATCGATCTTCACGAGAATTGTTGAGAGTTGCGTGTAACAGCTTTGACTGACTGATGGCTGAGTTCTGAACTCCATGTATCATAAATATTAAAAAATTACGGAGTCCGACTGCCTTGTAAGTAAGTATGTTCCACCTCAGGTTCATACGCCAGTATTTCCATGGTTATGGGATAACACACTTGATCCTCTTTGCCACTTGATCCTTCAATTCCAAAAGGTATCTGTCGCTACTAGACTTACAAAACTACTGTAGGCTATCGTAGATTATCTTAAGTCAACATACACTACGGTAGATTTTCTACTAGCTTTGATCAGTCAATATTTATTATGCCTTATTTGCGTATGCGATCTGCTCTCTTACCAGGTTCCCCTAGAAACTCACACTTAAGAGCCGTTTAGAAACAGGGTGAGGATATATAAAGGGCCCTGTAATCTCCAGAACATTTTCGTTCTACGAAGTTACCCTTCTATCTTTTACTTAAAAATAAACAGTATTAATAGCAAAATCGATACTGTCAATGTTTAATTCCGCTTTTTATTTGAAAACTGTTGGTTTTTAACGTGGAACAGAGGATACTGTAGAAAAAATAAATTAAAAAATACAATACAGATAGCAATAGAAAATCCAGTCTCCTTAAAAAGAAAAGGCGGGGGGAGCGGGGGGGGGGGGGGACAAGAAAAACGGGAAATGAAAACATACCTAACATCGCTTCCACTCTTTCGAGCTTATACAAAACATGTTTCTGTTATTCATAAACAACTTTCACATTTATCAATAATAACAGGAAACCATTGCCCTTGACCATGATGAAGAACGTTCTACTGAGTACAAAATAATAACAACAATAATCACACAGATTCTTTTATGTTTGTGCATGTGATCTATACTTGCAACAGAAGTAATTGCTTTGGTTACATAAAAACGCAGAAGTTTAGCGTCAACTAATTTTATTACCTATAAAATGCAGTTTTTATATTTTAAGGATATAAATTATTCAACAGACTAACACTGAAAGACTCGCGGTTCTAATTATGCGCAAAACGAACGAACAGACAAAAAACAAAGAGAAGTCGTCGGTTCCGAGTTTCTCTCCCACACATTCGTTTATGTTTCTTTCCCTACCGATGCTGTAATCTTAACTGCGTCATTTATACTGTGCCAAAGCAACCGAACCGTAATTTTGGTAGCAGCCCCGACTTTAATTGCTTATGAATATGGCGTTTATTACACTGTAATTATGTGGCCTCCATAAACATGCTACATCCTCAAGTATTAGCATCTTTCATTCTGCTTGATGACCTGACACGTGCAATTTATTTGTTTACAGGTAAGCAGACGGAGATAAATCAGCTGGAGCTACCGGGAACAAAGCATACGGTAACTGCAGACGTTTTTCACATTTTGCATTGTAATTTGCTTCAGCACAGCTAAAGAGAATCGTTAAAATGTGCTTTGGACAACGAAAACCATTCCTATAGGGACCAATATGAATGTCTGCATTCTTGTGAAAACCAGTACGTTCCACGCTGGTGTCATGACGTTTCCTCGACTTGTAGAAGGCTGCAGTATAGATACTGGATTACACACAATTGTAGAAGCTAAGCAAATAAATTCGTCCTTAACTGGGTTAAATCGTCCGAATGGAAAGGAATTTCTGATGTACCTCAAGAGAGTTTAAGGTGCCGATTCTGTTTACACTATACGTGCACTACGTGATCAAAAGTATCCGGACACCCCCAAAAACATACGGTTTACATATTAGGTGCATTGTGGTGGCGGCTACTGCCAGGTACTCCACATCAGCGACCTCAGTAGTCATTAGACATCGTGAGAGAGCAGAATGGGGCGCTCCGCGGAACTCACGAACTTCGAACGTGGTCAGGTGATTGGGTGTCACTTGTGTCATAAGTCTGTACGAAAGATTTCCACGCTGCTGAACATCTCTAGGTCCACTGTTTCCGATGTGATAGTAAAGTGGAAACGTGAACGAACACTTACAGCACAAAAGCGTCCAGGCCGACCTCGCCTGTTGACTGACAGAGACGGCCGACAGTTGAAGAGGGTCGTAATGTGTAATAGGCAGACGTCTATCCAGGCCATCACACAGGAATTCCAGACTGCATCAGCATCCACTGCCAGTACTATGACAATTAGGTGGGATTTCATGCTCGAGCGGCTGCTCATAAGCCACACATCACGCCGGTAAATGTCAAACGGCGTCTCGCTTCGTGTAAGCAGCGTAAACATTGGACGCTTGAACAGTGGAAAAACGTTGTGTGGAGTGACGAATCACGGTACACAATGTGGCGATCCGATGGCAGGGTGTGGGTATCGCGAATGCCCGGTGAACGTCATGTGGCAGCGTGTGTAGTGCCAACAGTGAAATTCGGAGGCGGTGGTGTTATGGTGTGGTCGTGTTTTTCACGGAGAGGGCTTGCACCCCTTGTTGTTTTGCATGGAACTATCACAGCTCAGGCCTACATTTATGTTTTATGCACATTCTTGCTTCCCACTGTTGAAGAGCAATTCGGGGATGGCGATTGCATCTTTCAACACGATCGAGCACCTATTCATAATGTACGAGCTGTGGCGGAGTGGTTACACGGCAATAACATCTCTGTAATAGTCCTGAACAGAATCCTACAAGACACCTCTGGGATGTTTTGAAACGCCGACTTCGTGCCAGGCCTCAGCGACCAACATCGATACCTCTCCTCAGTGCAGCACTCTGTGAAGAATGGGCTGTCATTCCCCAAGGAACCTTCGAGAACCTGACTGAACGTATGGCTGCGGAATTGGAACCCTTCATCAACGCTAAAGATGGGCTAACACAACACTGAATTCCAGCATTACCGATGGAGGGTGCCACGAACTTGTAAGTCATTTTCAGCCAGGTGTCCGGATACTTTTGATCACATATTGTATGTTAAGGGAACGCTCTGCTTAGAGTATTGTGTTAGGGGCAATTGTGCATAATGTAAATTCATAGTGAAAAATTTAAGTCACTTTAGATTAATTAAAGATTTATTTATTATTCAAACCTCGAATAGTTGAAATTCGTACTTCCAAATGAATTATTTTAGAGCTACCCCACCGAAAGAAACTTCCCACGTCCAGACGGAGCAGCGGAAACGATTAGTTGGCGTTTGGCGGGCTTGATGTATCAGTAGTTACCTTGATTAATTGTGAGTGTGGTGTAAATGAATTCTTGTACATGTATTATCTTGCCTTGTCCCGCTGAATGCTCTGTAGAAAATTCTGTCTCACTGAAACACGTGTTTCCTTCATATTCTGTAGCGTATCAGAATCTGATACCATTCATTAAACTGGAGTGTGATTTGATTTAACTAAACTGCTTTCCTCATGCTTAACTAACCGCACCCAATTTTCATGTCTTTCGCGCCAGTTTCCTGGGGGCGCTCGATCAAATAGTAGCCACGCGGAGTGCAGACTTATTGAGACTAAAGAGAGCCACCATGACTTGCGCTCATGATTATGTATAAATTGTAGTAATTGTCCTCTTGTATGAATGTGTGTGTACGTATCCTAATTTCCGTTCCTTTATCCCAACTGGACTTCAATAGATGTTAGTTGTGGTTCACGCTAGTAGTGAGCAGTCGCCAGCGAGTAAACCGTACATGTACTCCCCACTAACGTACGAACGTAGAAGTAAACCATGACAATTGTAATCGTTCGTCGCCAACCTATTTGTTATCACCAGTCCAAATTTATGCAGTATTTCATCTTTCTTAAGTTGATTAATTGATCTTGCATGGAGAATGTTTCAAGTACACAATCAACAGTCAGATTAGCTGACTAACTCCAGTTCGCTCTAGAAAATCTAGTGGCGACCCTGTTATTTGTTGTTGAGCTTTGCAATCTCAGCTGGCTGAACCACGCTGATAAAATGTTCTGTGAGCTTGGACAGGGTACGAGACGTAATACTTGCCAGTTCAGGGCTAAGTAAAGGTGTTTGCACGACCTGTGGTTTTACACCTCGTCATAGAAGGCAGCCGCCTGTGCCTTCCGCCAACTCTCTATGCTCGGTATGCAACTCGTTGTCTGTGCCAAAATGTTTTCTTCATAGCCAGCGGTTCATGCGAGCAGAGATGAAACTCAGAGTGGGCAAACTACGAGCTGTATTATGGGTGATCAAATACTTCCCAATCGAAAACGCGGCAGGAGCAGCTTTGTTGCCCCCGCAGAGTGTGGGCGGGAATTGTCGCCCAGAAGGAAATGCATGACAGTTGTGCTGTGAGGGCTGCATGAAATCAGGCGAAATCTGTCACCAGGCCCTCAATGCTTGGCGTTCAGCCCCTGTAAGAGCGACGTAAGGCGATCGTCGGCAACTAGCGACACATCTGAGCAAAGCTTCATCGGACGTACAATGTGGTTTCCATTTCGCGCCTGATCGGTAGTTACTTTCCGAAAAGGCCCTGTATTAGGCTCTGGTGAGAGATTTCTCCCAATGTCATTATGTGTGAGTAACTGTCAAGCGTTTCCTTCTTCATGACAATTCTCGACCGCACTCCACAAAGGCAATGCAGATGCTCCTGCAGCGTTTTCTATGGGAGGCCTCTGACCACCCACCACACAGCTAATAATTGGCTCCCGCTGTGTTTCGTCTCTCCTAACATGAAGATAACATTTTGAGCCAGACAACGAGCTGTAGAGAACAGGCGGAAAGCACACACGGCTGCCTTCTATGACGACGGTATTGGAAAGTTGGCACAACGCTATGACAGAAGTCTGACTCGGAGCAGTAACTGTGTAGAGAAGTAACTGGAATGTGTAGCTAACTGTTGAAAATAAAGCAATTTGATTTTTACAGGGGCTTACATTTCACGACCGAACGGAACTTACTTTCGAAATAGCCCATGTATTTAATCGACGCTAATGCTGTTTTCGAACACTACAGTCTTGTTTTTCGTACTTATCTGCATTAACTTACATTTTTCTACACGTAGAACGAACAGCCGTTCGTGCTGCCACGTACCATAGGAAAAGAGGCTTTCCTGCGATGTTTTCAGCAGCGGCAGCAGCGTTGTGCCGAAGATCAAGGGCACTACTTTGAAGGTGATGAGTGCCAAACAATTGTATCGGCATGAAGATTGATTACATGAATAAAACTTGGATACTTTTTGAACATCCCTCTTCAGTGTGACTCCTCTGAAGGATAGTGATGGATGAATACGCCTCGGGATTGTACACATGAGGTTATGCTGAGAATTGCACAGAATATTTCTCGATACGTAATATCGTTCTATAGCTGCGAACTTGTCGAGCTACATTGAAAAAGGAATTTCCTTCCATTAGTGAATGAGTATGAGCAAAACAGGAGTAGCGGTTACAATTAATGTACGGCAGCTTCCGCTCTCTTTACACGGTGTATTTGATTCGTTCACCAAGGGATTCCTGGGCGAACTGGAATTCCAAAACCACTCATCAACGAATCAAATACTCGTAACAGAAAACGTTGTGCCGAAGTCATAAAACGTGGCGCTGTAGGCCAATGGAACAAAGTCATTTGATTGGACGACTCTTGTTTCTCACTGTTTCCAACTTATGGCCGAGTTTACGTCACAAGAGTGAAACATGGCGGCGTTCAGTGATGGTTTGGGCAGCGATAACGTGTCATTCCGTGGACCCCATGGCTAGTCTGTAAGGTCTCATTACTGGGTAGGTTTTGGCTGATGAGTCCATTCCACTGTACGATGTTTGTTCCCCAAAGATGATGCTGTGTTCCGAGATGATAGGAAACCTATCAGACAGACAGGACTGGTCTTGTGAGCAGCAGAATGAATTTCAGCATCTCCTGGGCCACTGCAGTCACCGGATCTCAACACTATTGAGCCACTGTGGCCAGTTTTGCAGAGAAGGTTGCGTCTTCACGCTCTACCTCCATCACCGTTCTCTCAACTTGCAGGTGTTTTGCAAGAAGAGCCGTATAAGACTCCCTTGAAAATCTTTCGGGACCTGTAGTACAATCACCGTCAGAGGGTCGTACGCCACACCTCCAAAGTGAATTGCAATGACGCAGTCACTGCCCTGTGGATAAATTTACTGCCTCACCAACACAGTCAGTCCGTAGTTGACCGGTGATGCTGTATTGTAACATATCACAAAATTTCGGGACCTGCAGCCGAGTAGAAGCTGTCTTAGGTGGTAACGGAAGGCCTCATTAAACATGGGGATATGTTGTGTATTCGGTTTTACCATACGCTTGCTCAATACGTGTAATTTTATGTAAAGGATTTCGGATCAGCTATGGTAGCGCCATGTTCGACGTAATTTGTGCTGAAACCTGGTATTCTGATCTTAGCTGTAAAAGGGTATTTTGGATTATAAGCAAGGTACAAGCATGCTCCATACATTTACATGCTCTTCGAGGTGTAATTTAAGATATTCTCATAAGATCACGTCGTAGCTTATGTAATTTGTGCACTGGTAACTAATAAATAATTTAAAATGCCTTGTTAACCGTCGTGCTAAGTAAGTTTGCCCGTATTCAAAGTACTCCTGAGTTAGGCTGCTACTGAGCAGAAAAGGCACAGAGTTTTACAAGGCACAGGCATCTTACAGCAAATCTTCATACAGGCACTGCAACATTCTTTTTTAAAAGTTTTGAACATGATTGAACTTCAGGAGTAGTTAGAGATCAGTACATGAATCCACAGCAGCCAACCAGTTGCAACAAACGTTGGTTTTATTCAGCCTTCGACCATAGTTTCGACGAATGTAAACCCGTCTTCTTCAGAAATGATGTAACTAAAATTTCGCATCGTAAAAACACAAAATAATAGAGCGATGTGACTTTTGTCCAATGAATGTATGCTGTCAGCGCTTATCATTCTTTACATTATTACACTACTGCCCATTAAAATTGCTACACCAAGAAGAAGTGCAGATAACAAACGGGTAATTATTCGACAAATACACTAGAACTGACATGTGATTATATTTTCACGCAATTTAGGTGCATAGATCCTGAGAAATCAGTACCCAGAACAACGGCCTCTGGCCGTAATAACGGCCTTGACACGCCTGGGCATTGAGTCAAACAGAGCTTGGATGGCGTGTACAGGTACAGCTGCCCATGCAGCTTCAACACCATATCACAGTTCATCAAGAGTAGTGACTGGCGTGTTGTGACGAGCCAGTTGCTCGGCCACCGTTGACCAGACGTTTTCAATTGGTGAGAGATCTGGATAATGTGCTGGCCAGAGCAGCAGTCGAACATTTTCTGTATCCAGAAAGGCCCGTACAGGACCTGCAACATGTGATCGTGTATTATCCTGCTGAAATGTAGGGTTCCGCAGGGATGGAATGAAGGGTACACCCACGGGTCGTTAACATATCTGAAATGTAACGTCCACTGTTCAAAGTGCCGTCAATGCGAACAAGAGATGACCGAGTCGTGTAACCAATGGAACCCCATACCATCACGCCGGGTGATGCGCCAGTATGGCGATGACGAATACAGGCTTCCAATGTGCGTTCACCGCGATGTCGCCAAACGCGGACGTGACCATCGTTATGCTGAAAACACAAACTACATTCATCCGAAAAAATGACGTTTTGCCATTCGTGCACCCAGGCTCTCCTGCCTGTGATGCAGTGTCAAGGGTAACCGCAGCCACGGTCTCCGAGCTGATAGTCCATGCTGCTGCAAACGTCGTCGAACTGTTCATGCAGATGGTTGTTATGTTGTGGTCGTGCGGTAGCGTTCTCGCTTCCCACGCCCGGATTCCCGGGTTCGATTCCCGGCGGGGTAAGGGATTTTCTCTGCCTCGTGATGGCTGGGTGTTGTGTTCTGTCCTTAGGTTAGTTAGGTTCAAGTAGTTCTAAGTTCTAGGGGACTGATGACCATAGATGTTAAGTCCCATAGTGCTCAGAGCCATTTGAACCATTTTTTGCAGATGGTTGTTGTCTTGCAAACGTCCCCATCTGTTGACTCAGGGATCGAGACGTGGCTGCACGATCCGTTACAGCCATGCGGATAAGATACCTGTCATCTCGACTGCTAGTGATACGAGGCCGTTGGAATCCAGCACGGCGTTCTGTATTACCCTCCTGAACAGTCATTGGATCTCGACCAACGCGAGCAGCAGTGTCGCGATATGATAAACCGCAATCGCGATAGGCTACAATCCGACCTTTATCAAAGTCGGAAACGTGATGGTACGCATTTCTCCTCCTTTCACGAGGCATCAGAACAACGTTTCACCAGGCAACCCCGCTCAACTGCTGTTTTTGTATGAGAAATCGGTTGGAAACTTTCCTCATGTCAGCAGGTTGTAGGTGTCGCCACCGGCGCCAACCTTGTGCGAATGCTCTGAAAAGCTAATCATTTGCATATCACAGCATCTTCATCCTGTCGGTTAAATTTTGCGTCTGTAGCACGTCATCTTCGTGGTGTAGCAATTTTAATGGCCAGTAGTGTAAATATGCTATTTCCTATGGTCAGGTCTTGTCAAACAGTTAACATCCAGAAAACGACCCTGGAGCATCACGAGGTTTGTAGCGAGCACAGCCGCCTGACCCTTGGACGACACAGGCGCCTGCACAAGGGGAACACTTACAGAAGACATTGAGCAGTATCACGTCCTAGCAGCAAGAAGCGACGCGTTAGCCTCAGGACGGTCACGAATGAAACAGCCTTCATGGAATGTTCCAGTAGGGTGGTGTTGCGAGGTGCCGGGGCTAGCAGTGTATTTAACACTCAATTCTTCTAGAATCTACATATGTACATGATGCTCTAAGCCCCCCTATTCTAACTCCAACTTTTGCTGTTGCACAAGGATAAAAAAAATACACAAACTGACTCTAATCAACCCTGCCAGTGGAGTAGAAGAGAGTTTGGCACCTGCAATAATTTAATTTGATAAATAAGTTAAATAAACGAAGGTTTCATTAACATAGTGAGGAATGATGGGGTTGCTCTACCGATTAACAGAATGAAAGTTCTGTCCAAAATAACAATATGATTTATTAAGACTAAACACAAAATAATAAACAAAAACACATGAAACATTTACAATACATCAAATTGGCTCAAATTGGATACTCAAACAAACGCTGTGAATGTGAAGTTGTCCCTAAACTAGATTGTGAGGATTGTGACGAAGTGGTATGTGCAGCCAATTCCTTGCAACTCAAATCTTAGAGAAAACACATAGCCAACCCAACATTAATTGCTGCTACCCAAGACAGAACAAAGTTAGAAAAAGGCGAACAGGCGCGCTCTGCTGAGCTCTGATTATCACCTAGGAAAATCCCTATCTGCCGGTGCTGCGGACATACATTACCAAACTGTCTTCTTGACTGCCAGGACACGATCTGGCGTACCGGAGCCGTTGGCTGGTTGCTTTGACGTCCTCGACCGAAAGGCGAGAGCCGACTACTAAGAGCACCCGTACAAGCCGAACACACAACATTCCAGCCCCCACGACAGTGGCCGTGGTTAAACGTTCCAATCAGCAACTCGAAAACCGGCGGAAAATTCCACTCCATTGCCAGAACACTACCATTCCACCAATGGAGTTTCTTGGCGCCAATTTTTGCGCTGATTTTGCAACGTCACGGAGCTATGCCCTGAGCAAGCCAATCACAGTTACTATTTTGGAGAAAGCGCGGGAATTTTCCCGCCACACCTGCCTGGGTACACAAGTCATTCCCACGCCTCGCTGGTAGCCCGCCAGAAAGTGTTTTCGCTAAGTTTCTGGGAAGTAATGGAACCTCTAGCCCAGCCGCTACTTCAGACCCCTCCGGGTGTGTCTTTTGACAATGTCGGCGTCTGCAAAGCATTCACTCAACTTCCTCAGACCCGTCGGCTTAGCGCTTTCCAGATCCGCAGAGCCCGCCTGTCACCGGACCACCCGGGTGACGAGAGACGCTGCGTGGGAAGTCCGCATGTGAAGGAATAGCGACTTTTCACTGCATGCAATTAGAGAGAAGAATCGTAAGATAGAAATATGAGAGGGGGCTCATGCCACCTCTCAGTGTCTTGAGTGCAGCCACCCCTTATAAATAGGCGACCCGTCGACTGGAGGGGGAGCGCGGATGGGTAGACAGCAGGCACGTGTCGGTCGGGATCAGTAGCCGGACGTCGTAACCTGCAGCAGGAAGTACTTTGCAAAACTCCACTCGCCTCCGCGCAGCGCTCGGAATGTTAAAGTTTCATACTTATGATACTTGTACACAGTAACGTGTATATACTTAGGGAACGTGCCAGGGGATACTTTCACGGAAAGTAACTACTTGTCTACGACTAGATGACATGCATCCTCTAACCGACCAGCTTCCTACCGACTTCTACACTCTACACTAATCAGCAGTGTACCTTTCAGCCGAGGTCGGGGCTACAGTAGGCGACCCACGAGCAGCGCCCCATCGGAATCGCCGACTCAGGTAAGTCCCTCTGTCTCACGCAGCGTGTGTCGGTCTCACTCCGTATCAGGACACGACAACGAATCAAATAAAATGTGGGGTCATGTTACGAGCTACACGCCGATTCACTGGACAAATGTCAGATCGCTTCATTATGCATTATGCATTTTCTGACGCGAAATTTTAGTCGCATGTATTTCTGAAGAAGACAGGTTTGCATCCGTCGAAACCTTGGTCAAAGGTTGAATAACACCACCTTTTGTTGCAACCGACTGGCTACTTTGGTTTCCCTTACTTATATTGCAACATACCGGGTGATCAAAAAGTCAGTATAAATACGAAAACTGAATAAATCACGGAATAATGTAGATAGAGAGGTACAAATTGACACACATGCTTGGAATGACATTGCGGTTTTATTAGAACCAAAAAAAAAAAATACAAAAGTTCAAAAAATGTCCGACAGATGGTGCTTCATCAGATCAGAATAGCAATAATTAGCATAACAAAGTAAGAGAAAGCAAAGATGATGTTCTATACAGGAATTGCTCAATATGTCCACCACCATTCCTCAACAATAGCTGTAGTCGAGGAATAATGTTGTGAACAGCACTGTAAAGCATGTCTGGAGTTATGGTGAGGCATTGGCGTCGGATGTTGTCTTTCAGCATCCCTACAGATGTCAGTCGATCACGATACACTTGCGACTTCAGGTAGCCCCAAAGCCAATAATCGCACGGACCCGGGAGGCCAAGGATGACGAAAGTGGCGGCTAAGCATACCATCATCTCTGCAGCCGAGCGACGGCTACGGTCTCAGGTTCGAATCCTGCCTCGGGCATGGATGTGTGTGATGTCCTTAGGTTAGTTAGGTTTAATTAGTTCTACGTTCTAGGCGACCGATGACCTCAGAAGTTAAGTCGCATGTACTCAGAGCCATTTGAACCATTTGAACCACACGATTATCACCAAACGACGCGCGCAAGAGATCTTTCACGCGTCTAGAAATATGGAGTGGAGCGCCATCCTGCATAAACATCGTACGTTCTAGCAGGTGCTTATCAACCAGGCTAGGGATGATGCGATTCTGTAACATATCGGCGTACCTCTCACCCGTCACGGCAGCAGTTACAAAACCAGAATCACGCATTTCCTCGAAGAAAAAAGGCCCGATAACGGTAGATGTGGTAAATCCAACCCATACCGTGACTTTCTCGTCGTGCAATGGAGTTTTCCGCCATCTTCTGAAACGCCCACAGCGCAAACGGCCTCCGCGTCACTAAATCACTTTTGTACACGATTGTCATGCGCAGTCACTGACGTTTTGCTGTCCAGCGCCATCTGTCGGACATTTTGTGAACCTTATTTTTTTGTTCCAATAAAACCCCATGTCACTCCAAGCATTTGTGTCACTTTTTACCTCTCTATCTGCATTATTCCGTGGTTTATTAAGTTTTCAAATTTATACTGACTTTTTGATCACCCGGTACTTTGCTTTGTACTTGCTTGCGGTGTTCATCCCTTGGTCCTTCTGGATGATTATATAAAACATTATTGATGACGGTACAATTTGCTTGTCTCAGCAGTTGCATCACTGGCTCGACCTTCGTACCACACGCATTTGTTCAGCGATAGTGACAGCAGTGTGGTTGGGATCCGCATTTATGCACAGGCAGGAGCAACACGTGGATTCTGTAAGCAGGGCCATCCATCTCAGGTGCCACGCTGGGTACTCCTCGCTACCGTACATCGAAGAAACGAACACGTGGCGACCCTGACAGGATACGAGGGTCACAAACCAGGGTCACGGCTGCCATTTAACACCACTTAAGCAGTCGTTTATGGGCATTTCGTAGTTTATTAAGGGTCTGCTGCGTTTACGCTGTCCTTTCCGTTGTCTTCGAGTCAAGTGTACATCTGCGCGTTCTAAACTTACTCGCTTGCACTAGCAAAGGATTTTCCCTCCACACCCCTCCCCCCTCTTGTCCAATTCACGAAAGGCTCGTGGGAAGAATGACTGGTGAAGCTCCATACGTGATCTAATTTTCCAGATATTCTCGCAGACGTATGTGGGACAAGATATACGAGGGTCACTGCAAAAGAAATGCACACTATTTTTGTAAAAATACCGCTTTCATTCTGCACGTGTGAAAGTTTTACATTGTGTAGATACATCATTCCCGCTTGTTTTCAAACTCAGTTCAACCTCTTCCCGCGAGTGGCACCGTCACAGCATGCCTTCAAGGTGGCTGCTACACTTGACGTTCGTCAGAGGCAACGTGCTGTCATAGAATTCCAGTGCTGTGAAAAGGATACAGTGGGAAACATCCACAAGAGGTTGAAAA
The DNA here is from genome assembly GCF_023864275.1 of Schistocerca cancellata. NCBI lineage: Eukaryota > Metazoa > Arthropoda > Insecta > Orthoptera > Acrididae > Schistocerca > Schistocerca cancellata. The sequence goes on from NC_064637.1 coordinate 16,744,502, forward strand.
AGGTGTATGGAGACGCTGCTGTCGATCGCAGTACAGTTTGTGACGGGCGAGCAGGTTACGTGATGAAAGCGGGCACGGCAATATTGAGGATTGTTCTCGCAGTGGCAGGCCTCGTACTGCACACACTCCAGACAATGTGCAGAGAGTTAACTAATTGGTGACTGCTGACAGACGCATCACAGTGAACGAATTGTCACGCTACGTTGGGACAGGGCAAGGAAGTGTTTGCAGAATACTGAAAGTGTTGGCGTTAAAAAAGGATTGTGCCAGGTGAGTCCCCAGGATGTTGACAGTGGCTCACAAAGAAACAAGAAAAACAGTGTGCAGTGAACTTTTGAAACAGTACGAGAATGGTGGAGATGAATTTCTTGGAAGAATTGTGACAGGTAATGAAACATATCTCTATCTTTTTCCACCAGAGACGAAGGGGCAATCAATGGAGTGGCATCATGCAAATTCACCGAAGAAGAAAAAAATTCAAAACCACATCTTCTGCTGGAAAAGTTATGGCTACGGTGTTTTTCGATTCCGAAGGACTCTTGCTTGTGGACATCATGCCAAGTCGAACCACCATAAATTCTGATGCATATGTGACGACACTGAAGACACTTCAAGCTCGATTATTATGAGGCATTATGCAATGTGGGACGTTCCCTGGTCTTCAGTGGGTCCTGTGGCAGTAATCTGAGGCGCCATGACACCTGAGGACGAAGTGAATATTATCACAGACTACCTGCACCCCTCCATCAAAAATGGTGCAAATGGCTCTGAGCACTATGGGACTTAACTTCTAAGGTCATCAGTCCCCTAGAACTTAGAACTACTTAAACCTAACTAACGTAAGGACATCACACACATCCATGCCCGAGGCAGGATTCGAACTTGCGACCGTAGCGGTCACGCGGTTCCAGACTCACGCGCTTAGAACCGCACGGCCACACCGGCCGGCACACACCCCTCCATCATTGATCTCTTAACCGACGGCGTTGGCGTCTTCCAGCAGGATAAAAATCCATATCTCAAGGCCAGAATTGTGCTACAGTGATTTGAAGAGGATGAAAGTGAACTCACGTAGATGTGCAGTGTATGGCAGGCAGTATTAGGTACCAATGTTACGGATTTTCAACTCCAGTTGAACCTCTTTTGTTTATTTCTCACCATCGTAATGCGAGGTGCACGCTAGTGCCGGCACAATGAGACATTCGTCTTCGAAAAGAGGTTCTCTAAATTTACCCAACTGGATTTCGTGAAAGCGATTCCGACGTCCAAAGATTCCCATTTACATCTGCCGAGCACTTTTGTTCCAGGTTCCTATGCTCTACACCGACCTGTTATGATTGTACGATATCTGTTGTTGTGCCTGGTTCATTAGCTCTCCAAGCGGCAGAGCAATAGATTAGATTTGGTTGCACTAGCCTCTCGTAGGCGACTTTTTTTCTCACAGATCCGTTCTACTTCCCCAGAAAATTTACAACAGTTCGATGCCTTCGATTTTCATTCTCTCCCTATTGCTGATCCCATTTCAGCAAACTCTGCACCAGTCTGCATGACATAACGCGATTGAAACTAAATTCTCACATCAACAACAGATTTGCATTGGTACTTTATTCCGATATTCATGACAAAGAAAAACAAAAATTGGCTATGAAGCATGCATGTACATTCATTTAATGTGTGTCCAGATCACCAGAGCACATTTCCGTAGCGACAGAATCGTCTGTTTGACATAGAGGGTTTCTAGCAGCATTCGTGAGAAGCTCCAACACGTGGTGCGGCGTCACCTTGCTCCGATGCAGGCTTGAATTCGTCGTGGCACACAATCGATGAGATCACCAAGGCAGCCATGATGCAAATTGTCCTACTCCTCAATGGCAGTTCTGCGTTAGTCTCTCAGAGCACGTGATCGTTTCAATCGATACCACACACTTTCGACTGGATTCGTATTTGGTGGAACAGGCAGGCCGCTCCATTCTGGTGAAGCTGAAGGAACTTGCCCCCCTTCTAACAGCCGTGTACCGCAAGTCTCTAGAGGAACGGAAGGTTCCAAATGATTGGAAAAGAGCACAGGTAGTCCCAGTCTTCAAGAAGGGTCGTCGAGCAGATGCGCAAAACTATAGACCTATATCTCTGACGTCGATCTGTTGTAGAATTTTAGAACATGTTTTTGGCTTGAGTATCGTGTCGTTTTTGGAAAACAAGAATCTACTATGTAGGAATCAACATCGATTCCGGAAACAGCGATCGTGTGAGACCCAACTCGCTTTATTTGTTCACGAGACCCAGAAAATATTAGATACAGGCTCCCAGGTAGATGCCATTTTCCTTGACTTTCGGAAGGCTTTCGATACAGTTCCGCACTGTCGCCTGATAAACAAAGTAAGAGCCTACGGAATATCAGACCAGCTGTGTAACTGGATTGAAGAGTTTTTAGCAAACAGAACACAGCATGTTGTTATCAATGGAGAAACGTCTACAGACGCTAAAGTAACCTCTGGCGTGTCACAGGGGAGTGTTATGGGACCACTGCTTTTCACAATATATATAAATGACCTAGTAGATAGTGTCGGAAATTCCATGCGGCTTTTCGCGGATGATACTGTAGTATACAGAGAAGTTGCAGCATTAGAAAATTGTAGCGAAATGCAGGAAGATCTGCAGCGGATAGGCACTTGGTGCAGGGAGTGGCAACTGACCCTTAACATAGACAAATGTAATGTATTGCGAATACATAGAAAGAAGGATCCTTTATTGTACGATTATATGATAGCGGAACAAACACTGGTAGCAGTTACTTCTGTAAAATATCTGGGAGTATGCGTGCGGAACGATTTGAATTGGAATGATCGTATAAAATTAATTGCTGGTAAGACGGGTACCAGGTTGAGATTCATTGGGAGAGTCCTTAGAAAATGTAGTCCATCAACAAAGGAGGTGGCTTACAAAAAACTCGTTCGACCTATACTTGAGTATTGCTCATCAGTGTGGGATCCGTACCAGATCGGGTTGACGGAGGAGATAGAGAAGATCCAAAGAAGAGCGGCGCGTTTCTTCACAGGGTTATTTGGTAACCGTGATAGCGTTACGGAGATGTTTAACAAAGTGGCAGACTCTGCAAGAGAGGCGCTCTGCATCGCGGTGTAGCTTGCTGTCCAGGTTTCGAGAGGGTGCGTTTCTGTATGAGGTATCGAATATATTGCTTCCCCCTACTTATACCTCCCGAGTAGATCACGAATGTAAAATTAGAGAGATTAGAGCGCGCACGGAGGCTTTCCGACAGTCGTTCTTCCCGCGAACCATACGCGACTGGAACAGAAAAGGGAGGTAATGACAGTGGCACGTAAAGTGCCCTCCGCCACACACCGTTGGGTGGCTTGCGGAGTATAAATGTAGATGTAGATGTAGATGTAGATGTAGAACGTGTTCTTGAGGGTAGCATGATGAGCACCCCAATGATCATCCATAAATATGAAGTTGTCTCAAGAATGTTGGCGACATGGTTGCACTGTACTGTAGAGCCCTCGACACCCACGACAGATCTCTGGTGGCCTCCTTCAGTGCCACCCCAGAAGAGCACTCCACCACTTTGTTGGACATGACGAACACAGTGTCGGAGGCATTCCATAATACCGGTTTCTCTCCAAACACACTGCCTGCGATTGTCGAGGTACAAACAGATCCGAGTTTTGTCCATTAATAACCAGTCCTTGTCGGGCATTGTGTATGACTGCTTGAGCGTCTGCAACGGAGTCCATAATGCTGTGGTGTTCGCCATGATCGTGAGGAATGCAGATTCGCGTCAACGAATCGTTTCCTAACACTTCGATGCGCTACATGACGTCCTGTCGCCTCTTCTATGACAGAATTCAGTTCCATAGCATTCAGCGCATCCCTCCTTTGACTCAAGCGTCGTATAAGACAAACCTACCTAACTACGTATCATAGTTTATTTCGTGCCAGCAGACACATTCTTTGTCCTTCAGTAAGGTAGGCCTTCTACTCAAAGTTCCAACCGTCCTCAACAAATGGCTCGAATGTCTTCACACGGGAAAGACATTCTGGGTGGGAATGAGCGCTGTATGTGGGAGAGGTAGTTTATTGTTTGCCGAGTCGTTTGCCGCGCTGATCCCGTACTACAAGTTCATTAAGGTAAGGTGTTCAAGTAATTAGTAAGACACTTACATGCACTTCACACATACAGTCTTAGTAATAAAGCTGAATTTAAATGCCTTGTTACTGAATCATTCGCTTAGAAAAATGGCTTAAGATTCGTTTCACTTCAGAAACAATGGCTCCATCTCTAGGCAAACGTGAAAAGGAAGAGACGCCAAAATCAGGTTATGTGAGCAAGAGAAGGCCATCCTATTCGACTGATGACTGTGCAATACTTTAAAAGCTTTTGGAAGAAAAATTGTTAACCTACAAAGCTGGTAAACAGTTCTGATTTAGATGGAGTTCTTTAAAAGACTATGTACACCGCAGTGATGGTGACAATCGCAATGTGACCACTGGCAAAATGGATAGGCAGTTTGCCCTTACGACTGAACTCGAAGTGAAGTTAGCTAATCTCTTAATAAAAATTCATGAAACAGGGTTCGGCCTGAAAGTTAATTCAGTAATCCACTAACCGCTGTACCACGGTGAAATTCGTGTCTAAGGGAAAATGGAAATGAAAGGCGAGAACAAATGATGACATATACGCGACTTCTAAAGAGATGGTTCCATGAAAATTGTCAGTCCATCGATTCACCATGCGCTATTGTATTTACGTGTAATGTTCGTGCAAATGTTAGTAAGACTGGCATAGATGTTGAAAATCAGTGAAAGGTGCGTTGGTGAACTTCAACAACGCAAAAGAAAATTACCACGGAATTAACCACACTATCAAGTAGTTGCAGGGGCAACAGTCTGGATGATTGACTGATCTGGCCTTGTAACACTAACCAAAACGGCCTTGCTGTTGTGGTACTGCGAACGGCTGAAAGCAAGGGGAAAGTACAGCCGTAATTTTTCCCCAGGGCATGCAGCTTTAGCAAAATAACTGATGATGGTCGAAGTAGAGAGGATATAAAATGTAGACTGGCAATGGCAAGGAAAGCGTTTCTGAAGAAGAGAAATTTGTTAACATCGAGTATAGATTTAAATGTCAGGAAGTCTTTTCTGAAAGTATTTGTATGGAGTGCAGCCATGTATGGAAGTGAAACTTGGACGATAAACTGTGTAGACAAGAAGAGAATAGAAGCTTTCGAAATGTGGTGCTACAGAAGAATGCTGAAGATTAGATGGGTAGATGACGTAACTAATGAGGAGATACTGAACAGAATTGGGGAGAAGAGAAATTTGTGGTACAACCTAACTAGAAGAAGCGATCAGTTGGTAGGACGTATTCTGAGACCCTTAATGAATCACCAATTTAGTATTGGAGGACAGCGTGGAGGGTAAAAATCGTAGAGGGAGACCAAGAGATGAATAGACCAAGCAGATTCAGAAGGATGTAGGCTGCAGCAGGTACTGGGAAATGAAGAAGCTTGCACAGGACAGAGTAGCATGGAGAGCTGCATCAAACCAGTCTCCGGACTGAAGACCACAACAACAACAAATCACGAAGCTAAGTGTGTAGTGTCTCACAAGTACGTATCCTATAACGAAATTAGGTAGTATGCCGACTTTGTTTACTACGTTTTAAAACTTCGAGAATTTTTGATTTCTTAAATGTTCTTTATGATGGGTTAGCAGAGTAATGTGTCTTGCAAGTGAAATATAAAATTTCTAGACTGAATATTTGTTTTGCTTTTCCATTGACAATCCTTAATACTACATAATTAGGTAGGTTTACGCTACATCGGCCACGCTGCGCCCCTGTCGAAAGTGTAAGGCCTGTGCAGTGTAAGTCCTCAACGCTACCTGTCAACTGAAACGGTTTCCACGTCGGCTCCACATCACTTTGACTTCGATGCACTGGTCGACCATATTCCCTGGTTGACATGCATCAAGTGATGATATGGACCTGATAATTGTTCACGACTGTTATTCGTGGCATGACGGATGTTGACTCTGCTGTTCCACAGACGTCCGTAATGCGTCCCTACTAGTGCTTTACTTTCGACTGAAATGTTGCAAGCCATTCCAGTGCAGCGTTCTACCCGGAGGCAGTGCTCATGGTAACTGTGTGTATATGATCCTCGGATCGGTACAAGAACTGTCAGAATAGCAAGACACCCGGACGACATGTTGGTGCGATGCAACACTTTTGCTCATGCGTGTATACGTTGTTAATTTTTTTTTTTCAGTTTGGTGTGACAATTGTTCTCAGTTTTCTTGCATCACATTCATTTTTATGAAGGAATAAAATTACTTATTGAATTTATGTTACAGGAATTTTATTATCAGAGCAAGGTGATTGCACGGAAATGTCCTCCTCTTTACGTGAGTGCTAGGAAACGCAGCCGGCCGGAGTGGCCGAGCGGTTCTAAGCGCTACAGTCTGGAACCGCTAGGGTCACAGGTTCGAATCCTGCCTCGGGCATGGATGTGTGTGATGTCCTTAGGTTAGTTAGGTTTAAGTAGTTCTAAGTTCTGATGACCTCAGAAGTTAAGTCCCATAGTGCTCAGAGCTATTTGAACAAATTTTTTAGGAAACGCAGAAGCATTGGAATGTAAATCTTAGGCAACCTGGAGATATTTTCTACTGGGAGTAGAAGCCCCTTGCCTGAACCGCTTGCAGATCACCAAAAAAATTACTGTTTCCACCGATAAATATCAAATTGGGCTTGATGAAGCAGTTTCTTTGGGTTCTTACCGAAGACAAAGGCGGCCTTAAGGAACCTATGAAATTTCATTTGTCAAGAAACACTGAAAGCAGGGATATTTGTTAGCCCTCACGTTCACAAATTGAAGAAGACTTACGAATTTTGAGACCGATGACCACGCTGTCTGGTCTCCTTCCTCAAACCAACCAACCAACCAACTTACGAATTTGACAGTATATTGAATGTTACAGAAGGAGTTACATGGTCTGTTACTGTAGGCTTTCTAGGGAATAAGAAACATCCAAATTACAAGAACATTGTCAAAACCACGCTGCAAAATTTCAGGAAGTTGGGTTGTAGCAATAGTATAAGGGTTCACTACCTGCATTCCGGGACTTCATAGTGAAGAGTAAGGGCAAGGCCTCCAGCAGGACGTTATTGTGTTGGAGAAATGGTACCACAGAAAATGGAATAAAACTATGATGGCTCACTATTGTTCGATGCTGAACAGACAGCAAAGATGAAGGTTCTGCGAGGGCATCAAAAAGTTTGAAAATAAATGAAATGTTGCTAACAGAACTGATTGTAGCATTGTTAGTATGCTCTTAAAAACAAAATAAAAAGAATTATTAAGAATATAGACCTTGATTGAAATTATATTTTAATGCTAGCTGTTAACTACACCTAACAAAGGTGTAACAGGACGTAGAAAACGCTCCACTTAACAATCTGAGGTAAAGAACCTTGGGTCGGTGAAGCCAGCATAAGGAGATATTGAAGTAAACTTGTGTACCGCTTTGTCTAGAATTACTGTTTTCCAGCTTGTTTACAACTGACATGTGAACAAGTTTACACGTACTGTGTTGTTTATTTACACGTGCGTTCTCTATTTCCTGCAAGGAAACAAGGAGGACGAGTCATGTCTTCTACCTGGCCGTCTGAATGGCCACCTGTAATTGCGGTTCGTGCAAACAGTTCTTCCCGAGTTGTTGAAGAACGTACCATCGGCTGTTCGTGAGAGGATGTGGATGCAACATGACGGTGCACCGCCTCACTTCTGTATGGATGTCTGCAGCCATCTCAGTGCTGTATTTCCTGGTCGCTGGACTGGAAGGGGACGTCCTATTCCATGGCCTGCGAGGTCACCTGACCTGAATCCCCTTGATTACTTCCTCTGGGGATATCTCAAGTCAGTCGTGCGTGAGACCCCAGTGGATACGGAGAGGGAATTAGTTGCCAGAAGTGTAGCTGCCTGTGATGTGATTCCAAACACACCAGGGATATTTGTCCTGCCTGTGATGTGATTCCAAACACACCAGGGATATTTGTCCTGCCTGTGATGTGATTCGAAACACAGCAGGGATATTTGTCCTGCCTGTGATGTGATTCCAAACACAGCAGGGATATTTGTCCTGCCTGTGATGTGATTCCACACACAGCAGGGATATTTGTCAGCGTGCGTCAGAATCTTGTTCGCTGATGTCATGGTTGCTGTGGTGTGCGTACTGTAAGATGTGCGGTACACACACCATCAGATTATTTGACTTGTCGCTCTATCGAAGTAGGCGAGTGTCAGCAATATGTCTCGTGGTCTAATCGTGGCGTGTTTATCTTCTGCCATTAGGTCAGACGATAGAAATGCCACTTGCACGCTTAGAGTAGCAGATTGACGGTGACCAACTTTAAACAGAACTTGATTAATTTTCACACACATTTATTAAAATAATAACAAGCATAGATATACGTAACTTGATTCTGGATGCTGTTTGCAATTGACAATCTGAAGTTCCTTTGGTCTTGGTACGTTAATCTTATTCTCACATATCTCTGATACTTGACAATGTGTCTGTTCATTTATCTTCATGGCTATGTACAGGAATATGGTAATCTTATTAGGTGCAGACTGAAACTTGACTATAGACTGGTACAGACTGACTAATCGGAGGTCTGTACACTTGTTATAATACCTTGCGCATTCGTGTATCACTGCGCTAGTGTGATCCGCGAGGAGAAAAGGTTCTACGTTAGCAGCAATCTCATTGGCTGCATTACATATTAACACGCAGATCAAGCGGAAGCAAAATTTGGTCCGTCTCTAAGGCAGCGCCATCTCGTAGTGCGGAGACGGACGAGCGCTGCACTGTTGTTCTTAGCAGGGCGCGCTCTAGTGGGAAAGTTGTGCACGCGCTGAGTACGCGGAACACAACAGTTGCATTGAGGTTGATCCCCGCCAGTTTCAGCACATTTTGTAAGGTACAGTACATATGGTACGTTCATTATGCCAGGGATGGTATTTCCAGTTAAGTGTAAATAATGTAAATAAAAAAGTACACAGTAATATGATTTTATTCCTACTATCTCCTTAAGCTGGCTTCTCCGACCGCAAGTTCCCTGCCTCAAATTGTTTAGTGGAGCATCCTCTATGTCCTGTTTAATTTTTGCACGCACTTACAGAATCACACTATATACATCTTGCTGTTCAAGTAGCTGTACAGTACTCAACGTGTATGCATCAGATAGTGTGGAAGTATGGATTAAACACATCAAAGATTATATTGGCATTTATTAATTACTCTGAATCTTATAATGTAGCATATATTAAGTAGCATATATTAACCAATAAAAGAATTTTTCACTTATGTTATAAAGATCAAAACTCACAGAATAAATAAAGTTTTGAAAAAATAAATATTTTTACCTAATTCGCGCCGGACGGAGTGGTCGAGCGGTTCTAGGTGCTTCAGTCTGGTACCGCGCGACCGCTACGGTCGCAGGTTCGAATCCTGCCTCGGGCATGGATGTGTGTGATGTCCTTAGGTTAGTTAGGTTTAAGCAGTTCTAAGTTCTAGGGGACTGATGACCACAGCAGTTAAGTCCCATAGTGCTCAGAGCCATTTGAACCATTTGAACCTAATTCGCGTAGTATTCTTCAGATCAATAAGTATGTTGTAATACACAGTTAAAATAGGCTATGTTCTTCCTCAGTTATCAAGCTTTCTCGTCTCCAAATTTCCTCGAAATCGGTTCAGCTAATCTGTCATGAAAGCACAACAGATGGAGGTACTTTCGAATTTATAATCCTGATATAATACTAGTATGAATTTATAATACTAATAAGGACGAAATTTATGCTATGAATTCCTCATGTATCAAGCTTTCTCCTTTCCAAATTTCTTCGAAATCGGTTCAGCTAATCTGTGATGAAAACGCAACAGACAATAGTACTTTTCAAATTTATAATACTAGTATGGATAAAATTTAGGCTATGAATTCCTCAGGCATCAAGCTTTCTCCTCTCCAGAATTCATCGATATCGGTTCAGCGAATTAGTCGTGAAAACGTGACAGACAGAGTTACTTTCGAATTTATAATATTAGAAAATTTTCAGTTACGATAACTTTTTTGTGGTCCGATTTTGATGACTTAAAGACTATACGGTGCCCCAAGCTATTCTCGAGCTACGTAAAGAAACCATCAAAGAGATTGGCGCGTTCAAAAAGGGGAAGACACAGATACATCGTTTCTGGATAACGTTTTAAATCACGTCACCTTTGTTTTCATGACCCGCTTTTGATGAGATAAAGCCTGTACGATGGCCCAAGCTATGCTGCGAGACCCCATGAAAATACATATAGCAGTTTTAGCGAGGCGTGTCTAAAGTTAGGCACGACAGTGTTGCAAATTTATTGTTAGTGATGTGTTGGCAGAAGAGCCAACACCTTGTAGCTAGAGGAGGCCGAAAGGCACGCGTTTAAGCTCACGCAGACTGGCGTGAGGTCTGGAACAGTTAAAGGAGTTGAGTCTAATAAATAAAGTACGAAGCTCTTGGAATACTTTAATCCACAACTGGAGAACATCGCTCTTGATGATACATAAGTGCAATCTCAATATAAACTGGTAATGGCGCCTTGCTAGGTCGTAGCAAATGACGTAGCTGAAGGCTATGCTAACGATCGTCTCGGCAAATGAGAGCGTACTTGTCAGTGTAGCATCGCTAGCGAAGTCGGCTGTACAACTGGGGCGAGTGCTAGGACGTCTCTCTAGACTTGCCGTGTGGTGGCGCTCGGTCTGCAATCACTGACAGTGGCGACACGCGGGTCCGACGTATACTACCGGACCGCGGCCGATTTAAAGGCTACCACCTAGGAAGTGTGGTGTCTGGCGGTGACACCACAGTTAGTGTAGAAGACTACTGCTTCCGTTGATTAAATCTTTACGATATGTGAGTTTATTAAGTGAAAAATCCAAACGCAGTCGAATAAAGTGGATATAAGTTTCAGAAACAGCTTCAGAAACAAATTGTGGATCACGTATGTTCATAAATCATCTGACAACCAATTTGAAAATGCAGGAGTCACGAGTTACGGGTGACACACAGGTAACGAAATGACTAGTAGTGCTAGAAACGTCTTCAACCGTAGGGTGTATTGCAGATGATGTACGTATGTGCGTAAGCGACCCTTGCAGCGGTGATACGTGGGCTGTTTTGAGGTTATCGGCGTTGCCGAGACCTGGCTCGATCGCATAGCGCGAACCTCCTACTACTCAGTACTCAGGACTTACACACTGGGCAGGCGATGCAGAGCTGTTTCATTGGCGAAGTCGTTACAGATAACAGAGCGATAGCGGCGCTAAAACGTTTCCACCTCGTATATCTGTTGACGGCGGCGGCAAGCAAAACAGAGCAGTTAGCGGTTGGGTACACACACCACAGCACAGCACACTGTCATTATTCCTCCACTCCACATTTTCCGCCTCAACAGATTCCCGTCTAGTTTGTAGTTCTGTCTGTAACCTAAAGGTAAAAGAATACGCACACCTATAAACACTTTTCGATTTATCCATCGGCATTCTGGCTGGCTGGGTGCGACCAGTCAGGAATTGCTACTCTGTGCCAGCCTCCACATTTCACAGCAGCACTTGCAACCTACGTCCTGCATTATTTACAGGACGTATTTCAATTTCTGCTTCCCCTAAAGGTCCCTCTAATATCTCGGAAGTTATTCCCTAATTTTCAAATTGGAAGGAACACATAGAAAATGTCTTGGGGAAAGTTAACCAAAGACTGCGTTTTATTGGCAGGACACTCGAAAAATGTAACAGATCTACTAAGGAGACTGCCTACACTACGCTTGTCCATCCTCTTTTAGAATACTGCTGGGCGGTGTGGGATCCTTACCATATAGGACTGACGGAGTACATCGAAAAAGTTCAAAGAAGGGCGGTACGTTTCGTATTATCGCAAAATATGGGAGAGAGTGTCACATAAATGACACAGGATTTGGGCTGGACATCATTAAAAGAAACGCGTTTTTCGATGCGACGGAATCTTCTCACGAAATTCCAATCACCAACTTTCTCCTTCGAATGCGAAAATATTTTTTGACACCGATCTACATAGGGAGAAACGATCACCACGATAAAACAAGGGAAATCAGAGCTCGTATGGAAAGATACAGGGGTTCGTTCTTTCTGAGCGCTATACGAGACTGGATTAACAGAGAATTTCGAAGGTGGTTCGATGAACTCTCTGCCAGGCACTTAAATGTGATTTGCAGTGTATCCATGTAGATGTACTCTCATCCTGTCCCTTCTCCTTGTCGTTTTTGACATGTTACTTTCTTCGACGATCGTGTAGGCAACCTCCTCGTCCCAAATCTTATTACTCCATCTAATTTTCAACATTCTTCTTTACCACGAAATCTCAAATGCTTCGATTTTCCTCTGATCTGTTTGTCCCAAAGTCCATGTTTCACTACCACGCTATGCGGTGTACATTCCCCGAAATTCTTTCCTCAAACTGAGTCCTATGTTTGATGCTAGCAGACTTCTCTTGGTCAGGAATGTCCTCTTTGTCTTTGCTTTTTATGTCCTCCTTGGTTCGTATGTCATGGATTATCTTGCTTCCGAGGTAGCAGAATTCCTTAACTTCATCTATTTCGTGACCAACAGTCCTGATGTTAAGTTTCTCGCTATTCTCATTACTGATACTTCTCATTACTCTCGTCTTTCTTCAGTTTACTCTCAATTCATATTCTATACTCATTAACTGTTCATTACATTCGACAAATTCTTTCATGCTTCTACATCTTCACTCAGTATGACAATGTCATCAACGAATCTCATCACTAATATCCTTTCACTTTGAATTTTAATTCCACTCTTGAACCTTCCTTTTATTTTCGTCATTGCTTCTTCGATGTATAGACTGGACAGTTGGGACGAAAGACTACATCGTTGTCTTATACTCTTTTTAATCCGACCACTTGGTTCTCGTTCTTCCAGCCCTATTATTCCTTCTTGGTTATTGCACATATTGTATATGTGGTGTGCGTACTGTAAGACCTTCGGTACACAAACCATCCGATTACTTGACTTGTCGCCCTAACGAAGTAGGCGAGTGTCAGCAATATGCCTCGTGGTCTTATCGTGGCGTGTTTATCTTCTGCCGTTAGGTCAGACGATAGAAATGCCACTTGCACACTTAGAGTAGCAGATTGACGGTGACCAACTTTAAACAGAACTTGATTCACTTTCACACACTTTTATTAAAATAATAAAAAGCATAGACATTATGTAACTTGATTCTGGATGCTATTTACAATTGACAATCTGAGGTTCCTTTGGTCTGGGTACCTTAATCTTATTCTCACATATCTCTGATACTTGACAAAGTGTCTATACATTTATCTTCATGGCTATGTACAGGAATATGATAATCTTATTTGGCGCAGACTGAAACTTGACTATATACTGGTACAGACTAATGCAGACAAATGCAGACTGGTGCAGACAAATGCAGACTGACTAATCGGAGGTCTGTACACTCGTTATAATACTTCGCGCGTTCAGGTATCACTGCGCAAGTGTGATCCGCGAGGAGAAAAGGTTCTACGTTAGCAGCAATCTCATTGGCTGCATTACATATTAATACGCGGATCGGCGGAATTAGAATTTCGTCCGTCTCTAAGGCAGCGCCATCTCGTTGTGCGGAGATGGACGAGCGCTGCGCCTGCGCTGTTGTGGTTAGGGGGGCGCGCCCTAGTGGGAAAGTTGTGTACGCGCTGACTACACGGAACTGTGTACACAACAGTTTATTACCCATCTCTCCCTATCGCTTACTCCTCTCATTCTCAGAATTTGTAACATCTTGCACCATTTGACATCGTCGAACGCTTTTTCCAAGACAATCGATCCTACGTACGTGTCTTCATTTCAGTTCAGTCATGTTTCCATTATCGACCCCAGTGGCATAACTGTCTCTCTGGTGGCTTTGCCTTTCCTAAAGATAAGCTGATCATATAACAGGCCCTCTACTCTATTTTTCGTTCTTCTGTATATTATTCTTTTCAGTAACTTGGATGCATGATCTGTTAAGCTGATTGTGCCGTAATTCTCGCACTTGTCGGCTCTTGCTATCTTTCGAATTGTGTGGATGATGCTATTCCGAAAGTCAGATGGTACGTCACCAGACTCGTACCATTCTACACGCCGACGTGAATAATCGTTTTGTTGTCACTTCCCGCCAATGATTTCAGAAATTCTGATTTAATGTAATCGATGCCTTCTGCTTTATCTGAAATCAGATCTTCCAAAGCTATTTAAATTCTGTCTCTAATACTGGATCCCCTGTTTCTTCTCTGTCGACTCCAGTTCCCTGGCCGCCAAGTTCTCCCGATTTGACCTGCGTGGATTTTTTTCTTGTGGGGTCATCTGAAAAGCCAGGTGTACAAGAGTCCCGTCACATCTGAAGAAGACCCACTGTGGTCGCCCACGTGTCTGTCGCTGCTCGACACGTGGCGAACATGCCTGGCGTATTTTCTAATGTAGTCGATCCATGCGCCGTGGCTGTGAATCGTGTATCGCTGTTGCAGGTCGCTCTTTCGAACACCAGTTCTAAACTATCAGTAAATTTCTGATGCCATTTGTCTTTACAGGCATTTTCAGTTTCCTGTGATTCATAATGCTGTACACGCTAGCGCTGTAACGTGCCATTACCGCACACACATTCCTATACCAAATCTGCTTATTTCTCCCCTTCCTCTACCTCCTTTTACATTTTTGATACATCGTTTAGGACCACGCTGTATATTACAGGAGTGTGTTGTACCTTGAAACACCTTTCAGACTTTCACCTCGAGCCACATTGTAATAGAAGCTCATTGTTAAGCTAATTTGCTAATTCGGTCTGTAAACGACGGCATTGAGTTTTTGTGTGTTGTGGTCATTTTGTAAAATTACAAACATTACTGCGGAAATGTAGCTTTATTCGAAATGTGATGAATTGTTCCGAGGTACATCATGCTCTTATACATAGGATCACCGAGCGAGGTGACGCAGTGGTTAGCGCACTGGACTCGCACTCGGGAGGACGACGGTTCAATCCCGCGTCCGGCCACCCTGATTTAAGTTTTTCGTGATTTCCCTAAATCGCTCCAGGCAAATACTGGAATGGTTCCTTTGAAAGGGCACGACCGACTTCCTTCCCCGTCCTTTCCTAACCCGATGAGACCGATGACCTCGCTGTTTGGTCTCCTCCCCCAAACGACCAACCAACCAACCTATACACAAGATCAAATACTGTAATTAAATCAAAAATGCTGCAATAGAGAACAAGTTCTCAATACTATATTTAACAGTCTATCTCTTACACTGTACATAGCAACAATCGGTAAGTGAAACGAATTAAGTAGAAGCATTGCAAGTACATTTTGAAACAGAGGCTATTGGAAAGTAACACAGCTTTCCATTTTAATGGTAAGTAAGATTGTTAGGAAATCAGACTCATTTGATTTACAAATGCAACATGTTGTGTGGTAAAAGACCTAATTCAGTTTCAAAGTAGAAGGTGGTGCACGGCCGATAAAGTATGGTTTAACCGTCCGCAAGTTATACAACTAGTTTTAAAAATATATACGACTTTACGTGTCATAAAATTCTGCAAATAAAAAATTAATAGACGACTTATCTTAGAAGACAAATTAAGGAAAGGCAAACCTACGTTTCTACCATTTGTAGACTTAGAGAAAGCTTTTGACAATGTTGACTGGAATACTCTCTTTCAAATTGTTAAGGTGGCAGGCTTAAAATACAATTTTTACAGAAAGCAGATGGCAGTTATAAGAGTCGAAGAGCATGAAAGGGAAGCAGTGGTTGGGAAGGGAGTGAGACAGGTTTGTAGCCTATCCCTAATGTTATTCAATCCGTATACTGAGCAAGCAGTAAAGGAAACAAAAGAAAAATTCGGAGTAGGAATTAAAATCTATGGAGAAGAAATAAAAACTTTGAAGTTCGCCGATGATATTGTAATTCGGTCAGAGACAACAAAGGACGTGGAAGAACAGTTGAACGGAATGGACAGTGTCTTGAAAGGAGGATATAAGATGAACATCAACAAAAGTAAAACGAGGATAATGGAATGTAGTAAAATTAAATCGGATCATCCTGAAGGAATAAGATTAGGAAATGAGACACTTAAAGTAGTAAATGAGTTTTGCTATTTGGGGAGCAAAATAACTGACGATGGCCGAAATAGACATGCTATAAAATGTATACTGGCAATGGCAAGGAAGGCGTTTCTGAAGAAGAGAAATTTGTTAACATCGAGCATAGATTTAAGTGTCAGGAAGTCGTTTCTGAAAGCATTTGTATGGAGTGTAGCCATGTATGGAAGCGAAACGTGGACGATAAATAGTTTAGACAAGAAGAGAATAGAATCTTTCGAAATGTGGTACTACACAAGAATGCTGAAGATTAGGTGGGTAGATGACATAACTAATGAGGAGGTATTGAATAGAATTAGGGAGGAGTTTGTGACACAACTTGACAAGAAGAAGGGACCAGTTGGTAGGACATGTTCTGAGGCATCAAGGGATCACAAATTTAGCATTGGAGGGTAGATAGAGACGAAGAGATGAATACACTAAACAGAATCAGAAGAATGTAGGTTGCAGTAGGTACTTGGAGATGAAGAAGCTTGCACAGGATAGAGTAGCATGGAGAGCTGCATCAAACCAGTCTCTGGACTGAAGACTACAACAACAACATTATTTCCATACACCATTAATACACTGTATGCTGCACATAACTCAAACTTACGTCTCACAGTAACAAAAACAGTAGAATATGCCGGAAACCCTCTGCGGCGGCCTCTGTTTCTTTACGTGGTCAAAAACCAGCCGCTAGACTGAAACACCGAACAGAAACATCGTGTTACGCATTCTTCCCTCCATATAAAACACTGTCCTCTGCAACAGCTTTTCGTGGTTGAATGGTATCGTTTTGTAAATGCATCGAAACTGTCTACCACTCTATGCAATAAATATCAAATATTTTTTGTCCCATCCCTTTGGCGCACTGAGGAGTGGAAAAATGACTGTTAACACGCCTTGTGCCCGCGAACAAGTGTCTCTTATATTACTTTCATGATCGCCTTATCGAATGGAGACTCGTCGTCAGAACTACAGGTGTGCCCCATGGAAGTGTGTTGCGATTCCTGCTGTTCATGTTGTATATTGATGACCTGGCAGACAATACTAATAGTGACCTCAAACTTTTCGCAGATGATGCAGTTATCTATGAAGAAGTACCGTCAGTAAGAAGTTGTGCAAATGTTCAGTCAGACCTCGATAAGATTTTAAGTTGAGCAATGATTGGCAACTTGCTTTAAACGTCGAAAAACGTAAAATTGTGCACTTCACAAAAGGAAAAAAAAGGTAATAGCCTATGAATATAATATCAGTTAGTTACATTTGGAATCTGTAAACTCACACAAATACTTGGGTGGAACGCTTAGCAGGGACATGCATGGAACAATCACATAGGCTCCTTCGTGGTTAAAGCAGGTAGCAGAGTTCGGTTTTTTGTTAGAATACTAGGGAAATGCAGTCAGCGTACAATTGCTCATGTGACCCACCTCGGAATATTGCTAAATTGTGTGGGACCTGTACCACGGAGGACTAATAGGGCGTACTGAACGTATACAGAGAAGGGAAACACGAATGGTCACAGGTTTGTTCGACTAGCGAGAGAGTGTCACAGAGATGTTGCTAGAACTCAACTGGTAGGCCCTTGACAGACACAAATTACCCCGAAAAAGTCTTCTAAAAAGTTTCAAGAACCAGCTTCAAATCATGACTTTAAGTCTCCTAATACAACCCTCTACACATCGCTCCGATAGGAATCGTGAGAAGAAGATGACATTAATTACAGCATTCACAAAGGCTTTTAAATAACAAATTTGCATGCGCTTCTAACGTGAATAGAACAGTAAAAAATCCCTAGTGATGAGTACAGCTCTTCACAGTGGCTCGCAGAGTATGGACGTACAGGGGATAGCAAAATAATGAGGACAGTGGCAGTAATGGGATGGTTGTGTTTGACGGTCAACAACGCACCTAAGGCACGTGTCGCGCTAGACTGTGCGTGTTCAGTACGGACCAGGCGTCAGGGCAGGCTGTTTACGAGTAGCGCACGCTTCGTATCTGCATTCAGAAGCCGAGGGCGACGTGCAATGAGAGACCTGACACAGTTCCAAAGAGGGCAAGTGGTGGGGGACCGATTAGCCGGAGCATCACTAACCGAGGCAGCCAGCTTATTGAAGGTTTCAAGAGCGACTGTTTCAACACTCACGACAGCCTACACGAAACATGGAAAGACATCATCGTATAAAGGTAACACTGGACGCAAATCAAAACTATATGACAGATATCGTCATACGCTAACACTAATTGTGTCAAAACAACACAAAACTACGGCCATCTTCGAGACCCCGTATCTATCGACACTGTCCGCCGAGAACTCCATAAAGCAAATACAGTATTCGTGGACGAGCTGCTATACCAAAACCTTTAGAGACGACAACCAACGCAAAGAAGCGTGAAACACGGTGTCAAGGGCATAAATCCTGGACGGCTGATCAGTGCAAACACGTCATATGGTCTTACGAGTCAACGTTTTCGTTATTCCCGACATCGGGCCGGGTTTACGTCCGGACAACGCCTACAATCCTGATTGCTCGATTCCAACGGTTAAGCGTGGGGGAAGAAGTGTGATGGTGCGGACAGCCATATCACGGTATTCTGCTGGTCCCATCGTTACTCTGAAACGCCGTTTTACAGCCAACGATTATGTGAACATCTTCGGTGATGAGGTACGGCCCGTGATTCAACACTGATGCCATATTTGAGGACGACAATGCAGCATTCACACAGCCAGGACAGGACAACCGTGGCATTAGAAGCCAGCACAGTCCCCGGACTTGAACATTACCGAACCTTTGTGGGTGCTACTGGAGCACAGGCTCCAGAGCAGATTTCCGCCTTCCTCGTCACTACAGGAGTTAGAAGAGGTTCTGATCGAATGGCGGCATAACACATGACTGGAGACTATACAATCATTATATGCTATTATTCCAAGAAGAATCGCAGCTGTTGTGGTGTCACCGCCAGACACCGCACTTGCTAGGTGGCAGCTTTAAATCGGCCGCGGTCCATTAGTACAGGTCGGACCCGCGTGTCGCCACTGTCAGTAATTGCAGACCGAGCGCCACCACACGGCAGGTCTAGAGAGACGGACTAGCACTCACCCCAGTTGTACGACGACGTTGCTAGCGACTACACTGACGAAGCCTTTCTCTCATTTGCCGAGAGACAGATAGAATAGCCTTCAGCTAAGTCCATGGCTACGACCTAGCAAGGCGCCATTAGCCTTACAGTGCTTGTATTTAAAGACTCTCCATTGCGTTCTCAAGAGCGATGTACCACAATGATGGAATAAAGTTAAGTATTCGAGGAGCTACGTACTTTTCTTTATAGCATTCATTAAGTATCCTGTTTCAGACCTCACGCCAGCCGGCGTGTGTGTACGCGTGCATTTCGGCTACTTCCGAGTGGCGTGGATGTCTTGCAACGCCACAACAGCTGTATTACGGGCAAATGGGGGGCACCCCCTTAATAATAAATCATTTGCAAGTAAGTACAGGTGTTCACATTATTTTCCCTATCCCCTGTAGAAATACACTCCTGGAAATTGAAATAAGAAAACCGTGAATTCATTGTCCCAGGAAGGGGAAACTTTATTGACACATTCCTGGGGTCAGATACATCACATGATCACACTGACAGAACCACAGGCACATAGACACAGGCAACAGAGCATGCACAATGTCGGCACTAGTACAGTGTATATCCACCTTTCGCAGCAATGCAGGCTGCTATTCTCCCATGGAGACGATCGTAGAGATGCTGGATGTAGTCCTGTGGAACGGCTTGCCATGCCATTTCCACCTGGCGCCTCAGTTGGACCAGCGTTCGTGCTGGACGTGCAGACCGCGTGAGACGACGCTTCATCCAGTCCCAAACATGCTCAATGGGGGACAGATCCGGAGATCTTGCTGGCCAGGGTAGTTGACTTACACCTTCTAGAGCACGTTGGGTGGCACGGGATACATGCGGACGTGCATTGTCCTGTTGGAACAGCAAGTTCCCTTGTCGGTCTATGAATGGTAGAACGATGGGTTCGATGACGGTTTGGATGTACCGTGCACTATTCAGTGTCCCCTCGACGATCACCAGTGGTGTACGGCCAGTGTAGGAGATCGCTCCCCACACCATGATGCCGGGTGTTGGCCCTGTGTGCCTCGGTCGTATGCAGTCCTGATTGTGGCGCTCACCTGCACGGCGCCAAACACGCATACGACCAATATTGGCACCAAGGCAGAAGCGACTCTCATCGCTGAAGACGACACGTCTCCATTCGTCCCTCCATTCACGCCTGTCGCGACACCACTGGAGGCGGGCTGCACGATGTTGGAGCGTGAGCGGAAGACGGCCTAACGGTGTGCGGGACCGTAGCCCAGCTTCATGGAGACGGTTGCGAATGGTCCTCGCCGATACCCCAGGAGCAACAGTGTCCCTAATTTGCTGGGAAGTGGCGGTGCGGTCCCCTACGGCACTGCGTAGGATCCTACGGTCTTGACGTGCATCCGTGCGTCGCTGCGGTCCGGTCCCAGGTCGACGGGCACGTGCACCTTCCGCCGACCACTGGCGACAACATCGATGTACTGTGGAGACCTCACGCCCCACGGGTTGAGCAATTCGGCGGTACGTCCACCCGGCCTTCCGCATGCCCACTATACGCCCTCGCTCAAAGTCCGTCAACTGCACATACGGTTCACGTCCACGCTGTCGCGGCATGCTACCAGTGTTAAAGACTGCGATGGAGCTCCGTATGCCACGGCAAACTGGCTGACACTGACGGCGGCGGTGCACAAACGCTGCGCAGCTAGCGCCATTCGACGGCCAACATCGCGGTTCCTGGTGTGTCCGCTGTGCCGTGCGTGTGATCATTGCTTGTACAGCCCTCTCGCAGTGTCCGGAGCAAGTATGGTGGGTCTGACACACCGGTGTCAATGTGTTCTTTTTTCCATTTCCAGGAGTGTAGATGTAGATGAAGTCTTATGCAACTAAATATGCGCTAAATTGCAAATACCGCCCCTTGTGAATAACTCCAAACGCTGGAAGACTTGGCCACAGCCTGTAATCCAATAAGTGTAAGAAGATCCGTGTCAGTTCCAGCGGGCAACGCCGCAGTCTTGCCAGACAGCTATAGACGGCTATCACAGCCGTTTGCACTGCAACAGTGGTACCAGCTGTCAGGGATCTTCCGACTTGACTGCGTGATTTACTTTCATGTTCAGTCCACCCTGCGTTATTACAACCAATCTGTCACTCATCTGCCTTCCCCGTTACTGACTTTACATTTTCATCGAATTTCATATTAACAGACCAGTCACAATAATGTGACCACCTATACCCGATGTGAGCGTGTAATAACGACTCACAGACGCCAGGTGGCAGCACTAGCAGTGGAGGGTATACAAAGCGTGTTGCGGAATGCAGAAAACTGTGCAGTCGTCGTCATAATGTCGAAACAGAGCAACTTATCCGACGTGATCCTTGCCTTTCAGGGCAAGAGTTGATGTGTATCCCAGACAGCTATGTTTGTACACTGTTCATGTCCCAGCGTGTTTAACGGGGGTAGGACGTCAAACGGGCCGACTTGGAGCAGGAGAGGCGTCACACGACATATTAATTTCCAGTGTCTATACAATTACAAATAAGTTCATTAAACTTTGTCAGCATCACCAGGAAGGATTCAGGATTCACACTCATTGCAGTGGAAGTTCGAAATTTTTTTTTTTTTTACGTGCGAAATTTCATCATTTTTTTCACTTATTAATGGCTGCATTTGTTGTTATAGGTACACTTTTCTTCATAAGTTATAGAGATTCTTCGATGAATTTTGCACAGCATACATACGATACTTACAGGTGTATGAAACTCTAGAATTTATTTAATTTATGAAAAAACGAATGATCTGTTGTATTTTAAACTTCATGTTTAGAAAAAACACAAATTTTGTAGTTAATTACTTCAATTTTTACCACAGTTTTAATAGATTTGGAAAATTCTAGAGTTTCATACACCTTTAAGTATGGTTTGTATGCTGTGCAAAATTCATCGAAGAATCTCTCTTACTTATGAAGAAAAGTGTACCTATAGCAACAAATGCAGCCAGTAGTAAGTGAAAAAAAATGATGAAATTTCACATGTAAAAAAAAATCATTTCGTTATGTTTTCAAACTTCCACTGCTATGAGTGAGGATTATGAATCCTTCCTGGTCATCCTGACAAAGTTTTATGAATTTACTTGTAAAAATATACAGAGTAGAAATTAAAATCTCCTGTGGTGCCTCTCCTGCTCCAAGTCGGCCCGTTTGACGTCCTACGCCCCCCCCCCCCCCTTAAACTACGCCGTGAATTCAAAACCGTGTTATCTAAAACCGGCGCCAAGGAAACTGTGCCCCACCAGGGGCTGTAGATGCCAGGGGTGAACAATGGCTCCAGAGATGTGTACGGGCGATTAAATGTGCTGCTGTTGACCTGCTGACCGCTCAGAAGAACCAGCGTCTCCTCAAGGACCATTCGGTATGTGTCTGTTATGGACATCCTCAGCAGGCATCTGCTTCACACACCCGAGCCGGTGTGGCCGAGCGGTTCTAAGCGCTTCAGTCTGGAACCGCGTGACCGCTACGGTCGCAGGTTCGAATCCTGCCTCGGGCATGGATGTGTGTGGTGTCCTTAGGTTAGTTAGGTTTAAGTAGTTCTAAGTTCTAGGGGACTGATGACCACAACAGATGTTAAGTCCCATAGTGCTCAGAGCCATATGAACCATTTTTGAAAAGAACTATTGTACTTGTTTTTTTTTATTTATTAAGAGATACAATCCTATCACTAACATTTTGAGCTAAGGGACCAGTTGCGCAGCTACCGAGAGGCAATATTAATCTACACGCCACTGACAGCTCCCCGCTCTCTGCTACTCCGTCAAGAACATCCCCAACAATGACGGGATTCCTCTGTTCCCGCAATATCGTACGTCTGTTGGAATGGTCGAGTGTAGCTGTGTGCTCAGTCGAGTTTATGTTTCCAACCACCCACCCCCAGTGCTCAGAGCCATTTGAACTCCCGTTCATCGGCGACGAAGGCTTCAATTTACACATCAAAACCGCAAGTGGACGACCAATGCGTAGCGACTATTGGGCTTTTCAGATCAATCACGTTTCACGCTCCATCGGGCAGATGGTCATTGCCGAGTACGAAGAAAAGGGACCAGGTCGGAGGAGGGAAGATTATTGTCTGGGGAACGTTTTCGTGCAATTCTCTAGATGATCTGCTCATTGTGGATGGCACAATGAATCAACATAGGTATGCGTTTATCCTTGGCAACCGTGTGCGCCCGTACATGCTGTTTGTTTCCCTCGGCACATTGGCATCTTCCAGCAGGACAATGCAACGTGTCGCACAGACCGCAGTGTGCGTGCGTGATTCTAAGGATGAGTTTAGCATACTCCACTGGCCACCAGGCTCCCCCAGCCGAGAATCTGTGGCACCAGCTCGGTCGGTCCGTTTGCGCCATGGATTCTCAACCCACAAACTTGGCCCAGCTGGCCACGGTACTGGAGTCAGACCTGTCAGTAGCTTCCAGAACCTCACTGGCTTGCAGTGTTCCGTGCTGCAAAAGGGGGTCACTGAGGAGTGTGGACCCAGCGAGGTGGCGCAGTGCTGAGCACACTGGACTCGTATTCGGGAGGACGACCGGTCAAACCCGTGTCCGGCCATACTGATTTAGGTTTTCCGTGAAAAATATTGGTATGGTTCCTTCGGAAGAGCACGGCGGACTTTCTTCGCTAATCAGATGGGATTGATGATCCCGCTGATTGGTCCGCTCCCCCAAATCAACCAATCAACCAGGATTTTGATAGGGGTGTTCTGGCGTAACCACAAGCGCCGGAAAGAAGGTGAAGAACGTAAGAGAGGAGACGGCGGTGGAGCGACGTCGGCCACTGGCGCACTGACCAGGACGTCACCACGGTAGGAGCGCCATCTAGCCGAAGATAATACACGACCGACCATTAAAATCGCTACACCTCGAAGATGACGTGGTACAGACGCGAAATGTAACCGACATGTGATATGCAAATGATTAGCTTTTCAGAGCATTCACACAAGGTTGGCGCCGGTGGCCACACCTACAACGCGCTGACATGAGGAAAGTTTTCTACCGATATCTCATACACAAACAGCAGTTGACCGGCGTTGCTTGGTGAAACGTTGTTCTGATGCCTCGTGTAAGGAGGAGAAATGCGTACCATCACGTTTCCGACTTTGATAAAGGTCGGATTGTGGCCTATCGCGATTGCGGTTTATCGTATCGCGACATTGCTGCTCGCGTTGGTCGAGATCCAATTACTGTTAGCAGAATATGGAATCGGTGCGTTCAGGAGGGTAATACGGAACGCCGTGCTGGATCCCAACGGCCTCGTATCACTAGCAGTCGAGATGAGAGGCATCTTATCCGCATGACTGTAACGGATCGTGCAGCCACGTCTCGATCCCTGAGTCAACAGATGGGGACGTTTGCAAGACAACAACCATCTGCACGAACAGTTCGACGACGGTTGGAGCAGCATGGACTATCAGCTCGGAGACCGTGGCTGCGGTTACCTTTGACGCTGCATCACAGACAGGAGCGCCTGCGATGGTGTACTCGACGACGAACCTGGGTGCACGAATGGCAAAACGTAATTTTTTCGGATGAATCAAGGTTCTGTTTACAGCATCGTGATGGTCGCATCCGTGTTTGGCGACATCGCGGTAAACGCACATTGGAAGCGTGTGTTCGTCATCGCCATACTGGCGTATCACCTGGTTTGATGGTATGGGGTGCCACTGGTTACACGTCTCGGTCACGACCCGTGGCTCTACCCTTCATTCGATCCCTGCGAAACCCTACATTTCAGCAGGATAATACACGCCCGCATGTTGCAGGTCCTGTACTCTTGATAAACTGTGTTATCGTGTTGAAGCTGCATGGGCAGCTGTACCTGTACACGCCATCCAATTTCTGTTTGACTCAATGCCCAGGCGTATCGAGGCCGTTATTACGGCCAGAGGTGGTTGTTCTGGGTGCTGATTTCTCAGGATCTATGCACCCAAACCGCGTGAAAATGTAATCACGTGTCAGTTCTAGTATAATATATTTGTCGAATGAATACTCGTTTATCATCTGCATTCTTTCTTGTTGTAGCAATTTTAATGGCTAGTAGTGTATAAGCGCCGCTCGCCCCAGCCTCGGCCGCTCAGTAACCGCTCAGTATTCGCAGAGCCTAGCAGAGAGAGCTACGACAGCAGTTACTAGTGATCCACATACTGTGTGTTAAATTTCCATGAAGATTATATATAGCAAAGGACTCAGATTTATGTTGCATGTCGCCCATCGCTTGCGACACCATTGTTATTTCAAAGTTAAGCATTCTCAATCTGCTTTATTGAAATAAAATTATTAATCTTCACTTAAAACTTCCGGGCTGATAGGCCGTAGTCGAAGTACAAAACTCTCTCTTGAAGTTTCGCCTCCGACTGCGGGAGACATCCTCGGAGGTAAAGCGGCGAACTGCGAAGAGAACTCGAGGCAGCGCTGGTTATATAAGCAGTACAGAGGGCGACACTGACGACCTCATAGCCGACGCCACGTGATAGACAGTGGCGCCCTCTGCACTGCCTATATAACCAGCGCTGCCTCGAGTTCTCTTCGCAGTTCGCCGCTTTACCTCCGAGGATGTCTCCCGCAGTCGGAGGCGAAACGTCAGGAGACAGTTTTGTACTTCGACCACGGCCTATCTGCCCGGAAGTTTCAAGTAAAGACAATACCTGCCGTGAAAGCCTACATTGTATGATCAAAACTATTAATGTTATTTGCTTGAATTGCTGTACAGCATTCCGAGAACGCAGCATCCTTTAGGCACCCTTTACGAGACGTGTCGGAAGGACCCCACAAGGGGGTCACATTAACCTGACTGGACCGTATACTACTTAGTATTACCCGTAAATACTTACGTGATGTGAAGTGCTCTGGAACTTCGCCACTCGAGACGAAATTTTGCTAACGTGTTTATTCTTATATTTCTTTCTCTTTTTTCCGTTAGGACGCAGCATGTCATTCTCAATGGAGAGAAGTCTTCCGAAGTAAGAGTGATTTCAGGTGTGCCGCAGGGGAGTGTCATAGGACCGTTGCTATTCACAATATACATAAATGACCTTGTGGATGACATCGGAAGTTCACTGAGGCTTTTTGCAGATGATGCTGTGGTGTTTCGAGAGGTTGTAACAGTGGAAAATTGTACTGAAATGCAGGAGGATCTGCAGCGAATTGACGCATGGTGAAGGGAATGGCAATTGAATCAATGTAGACAAGTGTAATGTGCTGCGAATACACAGAAAGATAGATCCTTTATCATTTAGCTACAAAATAGCAGGTCAGCAACTGGAAGCAGTTAATACCATAAATTATCTGGGAGTACGCATTAGGAGTGATTTAAAATGGAATGATCATATAATGTTGATCGTCGGTAAAGCAGATGCCAGACTGAGATTCATTGGAAGAATCCTAAGGAAATGCAATCCGAAAACAAAGGAAGTAGGTTACAGTACGCTTGTTCGCCCACTGCTTGAATACTGCTCAGCAGTGTGGGATCCGTACCAGATAGGGTTGATGGAAGAGATAGAAAAGATCCAACGGAGAGCAGCGCGCTTCGTTACAGGATCATTTAGTAATCGCGAAAGCGTTACGGAGATGATAGATAAACTCCAGTGGAAGACTCTGCAGGAGAGACGCTCAGTAGCTCGGTAAGGGCTTTTGTCAAAGTTTCGAGAACATACCTTCACCGAGGAGTCAAGCAGTATATTGCTCCCTCCTACGTATATCTCGCGAAGAGACCATGAGGATAAAATCAGAGAGATTAGAGCCCACACAGAGGCATACCGACAATCCTTCTTTCCACGAACAATACGAGACTGGAATAGAAGGGAGAACCGATAGAGGTACTGAAGGTACCCTCCGCCACACACCGTCAGGTGGCTTGCGGAGTATGGATGTAGATGTAGATGTAGATGTTATGTAGATGTTATTTAAAATATGTTATTTTCTATGTCTGCAACTGATATTCAACTTTCTTTTCTATTGTACGGCTATGCACGGAGACGTTAAGAAGGGTGTAAAATCAAAGCAACTGACAGGTGAAACAAGATGGAAGAAGACAGAAACGAATGAGGGTTAGCATAAGATTTTGAGGACATCGAACGTTTGAAAATGGGCATCTGAACTGAGAAATATGTATGAAAATGGAGTAAAGAAGGTGTGTTTCGAAGTGGTTAACGTTATTCATTTTGTGCAAGCGGTGTACGAGAACAGCTGACGTGTCAGCTTAAAATGATGTGAAAATGTGGGTTTTTACTGAATTACGCTGAGGAATGACTGACTAGTAAACAATGCTTTCGTGAAGACATGACAAACCCAACTGATCTGTGCGTCTTTCTTAATTAATCGCGTCTTCCCAATTACGTATTGGACGTTGCGAACAAATATTGAAAATATGCGATTCCTGCTAAATTAAAGATGCGTGATATTTAATTTAAAATGTTAGTCGCACCTGGATACTCCTTCATATACTACTTCAACTTTATTTCTACTTTTTAGTAAAGCTGTTTATTTAAGCCAGTTTGTCACCCAACAACGTCAATACTCATTCAGTGTAATTTCGCGTAGAAAGGCGTGGCGCCATCATAAGAAAATTAGCGAAGGCAGACTGCATCATCACTTGCCATCATGCCACTTCACAAAGTAGAAGACACAACTTTTGGCATCTTTAGGCATGGAAAATAATTAACAGCGAAAGTGAACAACATAAACAGAGGCATGTGAACTTAACAAGCACCAACACTATGTGTAAGACGACTATGTCGAAGAAACGATGTATTTATTTAGTAGCGAACACGTAGATGAAATTCACTGGACAAATGATTCGTTTGTTTCGTTTTTGTAGAGCACGGACGTTGGAAAAGTGACATTCAATGTCAGTAACTGCAGAAATATCTTATACAAGTGATCCCTTAAAATATTTTGTTGCCAGTAATAAACTATTTAATAATTGAAAGCATGTAATGTTACAATTATAGTTTGCTTAATCTATCATTTACAGCAAAATTTCACAGGTGTCAGTGTCATGTATTTGAATATTTACGTATGCTGCGAATGTAATTTGCCACCTAAGTAAAGATTTGTAACAGAAGAACATTAGTAAGGACCTAAAAAAGGGTGGCACAGTTGTAGACTAACCTCGTAATCGGATACAAGCTGGTCCTCGCTGGCAGCTCTCGACACCAGATCGACCACAGTTGTTATTTGTCCTCGGTTCTCTGGAGTGCACTCGTTTGGGTCGGTTTCCAGCTACTTGTTGCTCTGGGAATTCTTGCAAAGGCTTTCAGTTGTTCATCCCGCACGTTCCGCGTTCTGGTCTACATGGGACCATGCGGGACCGACCGACCGCCGCGTCATCCTCTGCAAAGTCGTCACTGGATGCGGCATGGAGAACGATGGACTCAGCACCTGGTCGTTGTCGGAACACAGAGGTGCACAATAGTTCATCTGGTATGCGAAAAAGAATGTTTCCGCTGAATATTATTTAAAAAATATTGAATCGTGCAGACTTACTAAAAGCATGAGAATGACTCCGTAGCAAAGCGGGCATGTTAAAATGAAAACAGTGTTCTCTTACATTTATGCTAAAAGTTATTAGAAAAAACATTATCTTTAGAAATGTGTGTAGCGTTGGTTCTTTTGCATTAAGTACTTTGGCGACGTGCGTTAACTATGAAAAAGGTTTCTTTAAAATTTGGACCCCTCCTTGCCCCATTGGTGAGATTTGCTCCACCCCCCACCCCCGCGTGAGGTTTATCTCTGATCGGGTAAAAATACGTAAAAATTAATTTGCTCATTTCTTATAAACATTGATTAAAACACTTCAATAAAATCATGTTTTATTTAGATACTGTATTAAACAGTATTTTTAACACGAGTAAAACACTATTCTAAACATGCCAATCCTGAGCAATATTCTGACTGACGGACAAAAACTCTCCACGAAAATAGTACTAATGATTTTGACAGATCCACAAAAAATTGAACTTTTATCGATATACACTGAAGCGCTAGAGAAACTGCTATACGCATGTGTTTTTAAATACAGAGATATGTAAACAGCCGGAATACAGCGCTGCCCTCGGAAACACCTATATAAGACAACAAGTGTTTGACGCATATGTTAGATCGATTACTGCTGCTACGATGGCAAGTTATCTAGATTTAAGTGGCTTTGAACGTGGGGCTATAGTCAGCGCACAAGCGATTGGACACAGCATCTCCGAGGTAGCGATGAAGCAGAGATTTTCTCGTAGGGCCATTTCACGAGTGTGCCGCGAATATCAGGAATCCGGCAAAACACCAAACCTCTGGCATCGCTGCGGCCGGGAAAAGACCCTGCAAGAACGGGACCACGACAACTGAAGATAATCGTTAACCGTGACAGAAGTTCAACCCTTCCGCAAATTGCTACAGATTTCAACGCTGGGCCATCAACAATTGTCAGCGTACGAACCCATCAACGAAACATCATCGATGTGTCCCGATATGTTCTTTCAGAGTTGAATGCCCACTCGTGTATCCTTGATGACTGCACGACACGGCCGTCCGGTGTGGCCGAGGGGTTCTAGGCGCTTCAGTCTGGAACCGCGCGACCGCTACGGTCGCAGGTTCGAATCCTGCCTCGGGCATGGCTGTTTGTGATGTCCTTAGGTAACTTCGGTTTAAGTAGTTCTAAGTTCTAGGGGACTGATGACTTCAGATGTTAAGTCCCATAGTGCTGAGAGCCATTTGAACCAATTTTTTTTTTTTTTTTTTTTTTTTTTTCCATGATACACAGCTTTACGCCGCGCCTGGGACTGTCAACACCGTCACTGGACTGTTGACGACTGCAAACATGTTCCGTGGTTGGACCACTCTCAATTGTATCTAGCGCATGGACGTGTACGGCTACGGAGACAACCTCTTCAATCCCTGGACCCTGCACATGAGAAGGGGATTGTTCAAGCTAGTGGAGGCACTATAGTGGTGTGGAGCGTGTGCAGTTGGAGTGATATGGGACCCCTGATACCTCTAGATACGACTCTCACAGGTGACACGTACGTAAGCATCCTGTCTGATCGTCTGCATCCATTCATGTCCATTGTGCATTCCGACGGACTTGGGCAATTCCAGCAGGACAATGCGACACCCAACACGTCCAGAATTGCTACAGAGCGGCACCAGAAACACTCCCCTGAGTTTAAACTCTTCCGCTGGCCACCAAATTCCCCAGACATGAACATTATTGAGCATACCTGGGATGCCTTGCAACGTGCTGTTCGGAAGAGATTGCCACCCCCTCGTACCCTTACGGATTTGTGGACAATCCTGCATGATTCATGGTGTCAGTTGCCTCCAGCACAGCTTCAGACATTAGTCAAGTCCATTACGTCGTGTTGCGGCACTTCTGCGTGTTCGTGAGAGTCCTACACGATGTTAGCGGATGTACCAATTTCTTTGGCTCTTCAGTGTATTATATACATCCAATATCATAGAACCTTAACTTACTTTGTAAATGAATTATAGTATTGTTTGTACCGGTCTCTGAATCGTATGATTATGGAGGTTTTTTTATCTGTTGATTTATATGATCACTAAGGGAAGTCTTGGCTGTTATCCTCAGCTTAGTTTCCTTCCACGAAACATTACCTTCTTCCTCGCTCATGTGTTTCGACTTGTCCACATTACTCTTAACATACGCATTGTAAAAGATGTGACACAAACTCCTGCTGATGACAGTAGCATGTGCTTTGTGTGTTTTGCAGGATATCACAACTGACTCACTGACTAACACGTAGTGATGTCGACTGGTGCGGCAGAGAACTTGCTTGATATCGGGCAATCCCGGGAATGCACACGTCTTAAGCATTCAGTTCAGTTCCGTTCAGAGCTCGTACAGGTACATGGAGACCTTAATACTGTCCGTTACATAATCCATATCCCCTAAATTAAAAAACTGACTGGGATTTTCATTGCCCCCCTCCCCTTAAAAGAGATCAGGTTAGATGTAACTGGACCCCTATACCCTTACCCCATTTAAGCTCATATAATTAACGGACAGTCCCTTAGAGGTATAGCAGACACAATAAATTGCCGCCGGCCGAAGTGGCCGTGCGGTTCTAGACGCTGCAATATGGAACCGCGCGACCACTAGGGTCGCAGGTTCGAATCCTGCCTCGGGCATGGATGTGTGTGCTGTCCTTAGGTTAGTTAGGTTTAACTAGTTCTAAGTTCTAGCGGGTTAATGACCTCAGAAGTTGAGTCCCATAGTGCTCAGAGCCATTTGAACCAATAAATCGCCCAATATAGACGTAGGTGCGCTAGACATAAATTCGAGAACGGAGAACTTCATGAGTTCAGCAGCCTGTCTGAAGCGTACTGTTCTCATTGCAAGTAGGCCGTACGAGCGGAAGTTGTTAGTTATCGAATATGGTTGAGCGTAACTTGGGACAGTGAGTAACTGATGAGTGAGAGCAGAAGGATCCGGAACGGCGGCAGCCCAGACGTCTATCACGCGACCTTGGAGCTAATAGCAGCACGAGGCGGCGGGTGGACGCCTCGCTAGGTGGCTGCAGCTATCTCTGCCGATCTCCCCAGCCTCTTGCCTCTCACATAAAGAAGGGAAAGAGTGATTCACGAAGGCAGAGCGACTCACGAACAGAGAAAGACATGAAAATCGGAAGGCAGGGAGAGGAAGTGGTTGAGAGTCAAGGAGGGATAAAAGTGAGTACGAGTGTGTGGGGTAGACAGCGAGAGAGCAGAGAGAGAGAGAGAGAGAGAGAGAGAGAGAGAGAGATAATTGACAGAGACACAGAGAAGCAAGGATGGAATAAGGGAGACAGAGAGAGTGTGTGTGTGGGGGGGACAGGAAAAGGGAAGATGAGAGAGAATGAGCGCAAAATTAGAGAGAAAGGGAGGGAGCCAGAGAAGGCGAAGGAGCGCTCTCTCTCTCTCTCTCTCTCTCTCTCTCTCTCTCTCTCTCACACACACACACACACACACACACACAGGAGAGAAAGAGAGTTACAAGCTAATGGAAAGACAGAAATGGGATAATGAAAAGAGGATAACGCAGAGGAAGACAAATTGAGTGATTAATTTAAATTTTTTTTTTTTGTGGTTTTAGGGCGCACAACTACAATGGTCATTAGCGCCCAGACTAAGTTAGGGATGCACTGCGAGGCACAAGGTTAAAACAGCAACTAAAAGGGACAACACTATAAAAGACATATTAACAGGCATAGGATTAAAAAAAACAGCAGGTTCGTCAAGTGGATAAAACGAAGAATGCTAGCAGCTGCTCCTGGGTCATCCGCTAAAATGGCATCCAGAGTACGTGGCAGGCCGAGATCAACGCGCAGTGTATTAAAATTCGGACAGGAAGTTAAAATGTGGCGGACCGTCAGGAGGACTCGAACCGTGGGAGGACTCGAACCTCCGCCGGGACCAGCCGCACAGAATGGGCGTTTCTGTAAAGCCTAATAGATGGCTTTTAGTTGTACTGCACCTCGTTTACTTAAATTTTGTACTTTCAAAAAGACATTAAGCTCTCAACCTTTGAATTTTGTTTTTATCATAAACTGTTGTTTGATTAGATTATTTCTGTTATAATGTCTCAAAAGGAGATACATCACTGTGAGCGCCCGATAGGTGGCGCAACTTGGGTCCTCTTTTCAGAGCAGCAATGTAAGCCAATGGGGTCATCATACTGCTATTGTTCATTGCAAGGTGAACGTTCCAAAGGCTGGGACATTTTTAGTTTTTAATTTTTGACCTGACCATGTCTCCTCAAAATTTTATCTATTGCCTTCTCGCAATGTAATTTTACATAAATGAGCTATCTACGTTACGAAATTTTTCATCTTCGTTATTGCTTCTGTCAGACTAATTTTTCTACGTAGTATTTTGTAGGGTTGATAAAATTTCATACTCATGAAGAGAATTAGAGTTACGGAAACCTAGGCTAATGTATTCAAAAATTATTCGCAAACGGCTGGCTGAGCTATTTCTCCGTTGATGCCTCCCCACAGTCATTGCGTTAGCTGGACTAGCGGTGGCGCTTTGGAGGCCACGACTGGTCTGTTACGCTGGTTGCACGAGATTCCTCTACATCCTCCTTCTGTAACGCTCGGCGGTCTCTGCCCACTAGAACATGATGCCTGTCTGGTCCCACTTCAGCTGTGGTTCCTCCTTCGCCTTACCGCTTCACTGTCACATCTCCAACAATAGAGTTGGGCAGATACAGAAGAGTTGAAATGGATTATTCAGGTAACGACTGATACCCAGTTCACATTCGAAGTCACCGAGCTCTAAAAATGGTTCAAATGGCTGTGAGCACTATGGGACTTAACATTGCAGGTCATCAGTCCCCTAGACCTCAGAACTACTTAAACCTAACTAACCTAAGGACATGACACACATCCACGCCCGAGGCAGGATTCGGACCACCGACCGTAACGGTTGCGCGGTTGCAGACTGTAGCCCCTAGAACCGAACCGCTCGGCCACCGAGCACTCATGACTGACTCCTTCTTCACTGACAAATCAGTAGTCACCACCAACTTTTACCTCTCGGGACATCTAGTGGTCGATAGCGTATTACACTCACCAGAGCACCTACCTAATTTCCGGTATGTTGACCTATGGCACAGAGAACAGCGGCGACCTGTCATGGCGTGGAACCAATGAGGCCTTAGTAGAAGGTGCTGGCACCACATCTACACACACATGTCGCGTAATTCTCATAAATACCAGGTGTACCGGTATGAAATGAGCGTTAAGATACAAATGTGTCGATACGGAACATTTGCTGTGAACGAGCCTTATTTTTTTTTTTTTTTTTTTTTTTTTTTTGTTTGGTTGATATGATATCTGTCAAAGATATTTAGTATACATCAAGTCGTGGAACAAACAACATCATATGTTTTCAACGTGTTATCCATGTCGAATTTTGTACCACAAAGTGATGATTTTCGGAAAGCACTAATTTTTTGATTTCATTTGAAAAAAAGTGCCGCAGAGTCGCATCGAATGCTTGTCGAGGCATATGGTGATCATGCTGTATCAGAAGGAACATGCAAAACATGGTTTCAACGGTTCAGATATAATGATTTTGATGTAAGAAATGAAGAACGTGGAAGACCGCCAAAAAAGTTCGAAGATCTACATCTACATCTACATCTACATCCATACTCCGCAAGCCACCTGACGGTGTGTGGCGGAGGGTACCTTCAGTACCTCTATCGGTTCTCCCTTCTATTCCAGTCTCGTATTGTTCGTGGAAAGAAGGATTGTCGGTATGCCTCTGTGTGGGCTCTAATCTCTCTGATTTTATCCTCATGGTCTCTTCGCGAGATATACGTAGGAGGGAGCAATATACTGCTTGACTCCTCGGTGAAGGTATGTTCTCGAAACTTTGACAAAAGCCCGTACCGAGCTACTGAGCGTCTCTCCTGCAGAGTCTTCCACTGGAGTTTATCTATCATCTCCGTAACGCTTTCGCGATTACTAAATGATCCTGTAACGAAGCGCGCTGCTCTCCGTTGGATCGTCTCTATGTCTTGTATCAACCCTATCTGGTACGGATCCCACACTGCTGAGCAGTATTCAAGCAGTGGGCGGACAAGCGTACTGTAACCTACTTCCTTTGTTTTCGCCGAATTGCAAGCAGTATTGGTTGAAGATGATACTTTGAGTCAGAAGCAAATGGCAGCAATGCTAAATGTTGCGCAACAAACAATTTCTGACAGTTTAAAACCTATGGGAAAGATCCAAAAGTGTGGAAAATCGGTGCCACATGAATTGAATGAAAGACAGATGGAAAATCGAAAAACGATTTGTCAAATTTTGCTTCAAACACATGAAAGAAAATCAATTTTGCTGAGAATTGTTATTCGCGATGAAAAATGGATTTATTTTAAGAATCCTAAACGGGAAAAATCATGGGTTTATCCGGGACAACTATGAACATCGACTGTAAAACCAGATCGATTCGACAAGAAGACAATGCTCTGTGTTTGGTGGGATCAAATGAGCTTCTAAGACCAGGTCAAATTGTGAATACTAATCGCTACAGACAACAAATGATCAATTTTAACTATGCATTGATCGAAGAAAGACCAGAATGGGCCAGAAGATATGTCAAAGTAATTTTTTTACACGACAATGCACCTGCACACAAAGCAAAACTGGTTCAGGATACAATCAAAACTCTTGGCTGGAAGCTGCTACCCAACCCGCCGTATCCACCAGACTTGGCCCCTTCCGACTACCATTTGTTTTCATCAATGGGACACGCATTGGCTGAGGAACACTTCGATTCCTACGAAGAAGTCGAAAATTGGGTGTCTGATTGGTTTGCTTAAAAAGACGAACATTTCTATTGGCGTGGTGTCCACAAATTGCCAGAAAGGTGGTCAAAATGTATATAAAGCAATGGTCAGTACTCTGACTAAAATGTGTTTACTTTTCAATTCAAAATCAGTGTTTCATTGTCACAAAAAAACGCTCATTTCATACCGGCACACCTGGTACTGGGGAGGGGGCGACAAGCTCTGACGCCATGTTCAATTACATCCTAGAAGCTTTCAATCGAGTTGAGATCTAGTGAGTTTGGGGGCCAGCACATCAACTGGAACTCGCCTCTATGTTCCCTGAACCACTCCATCAAACTCCTGGCATTGTGACATGGTGCATGCCACTGCCTCAGCAAACATGATCGTCATGAAAGGGCCTATGTGGTCTGCTAGCAGTGTAAGGTACTCCTTGGGGCCGTGATGGTGCCTTGCACGAACTCCACTGAAGCCAAGGACGCCACTTGAAAGTTCTCAAGAGGATAATGCAGCCGCCTCCAGCTCGTCTCCGTCCCACAGTACAGGTGTCAAGGAGCTGTTCCCCTGAAAGCTGACGGATTCGCGCCCTCCCACCGACACGGTGAAGAAGGTATCGAGATTCATGAGACCGTGCAGCGCTCTGCCACTGCGCCAATGATTAGTGCCAATGGTCATGTGCCCATTTCAGTCGTAATTGCTGATGTGGTGTTGGTACACGCATATGTCGTTGGCTGTGAAGGCCCATCGTTCAGGGCACTGTGTGTTCAGACACACTTGTACTCTACCCAGCACAAAAGTCTGAAGGTAATTCGGCACACTTCACCGGCTGTCCTGTTTCACCAGACTGCCCAGCCTACGACGTTCGGCATCTCCAATGTGAGGCGAGCGCCCGATGCCACGTCACCTGGACGTGGCTTCACCTTAGTGAAGACACTCACCACAGCAATCCTCGATCACCCAACAGCTCGTGCCGAGTCTCCGGGCCACCCAATCCGACCTCGGTCAAGCCCACGTAGATCGCGCGCCTTCCCCACTGTACACACGGTCGGCAACGTCACTGATACTACAGTGTGGGATCCGTACCAGATAGGGTGGATAGAAGAGATAAGATCCAACGGAGAGCAGCGCGCTTCGTTACAGGATCATTTAGTAATCGCGAAAGCGTTACGGAGATGATAGATAAACTCCAATGGAAGACTCTGCAGGAGAGACGCTCAGTAGCTCGGTACGGGCTTTTGTCAAAGTTTCGAGAACATACCTTCACCGAGGAGTCAAGCAGTATATTGCTCCCTCCTGCGAATATCTCGCGAAGAGACCATGATGATAAAATCAGAGAGATTAGAGCCCACACAGAGGCATACCGACAATCCTTCTTTCCACGAACAATACGAGACTGGAATAGAAGGGGGAACCGATAGAGGTACTCAAGGTACCCTCCGCCACACACCGTCAGGTGGCTTGCGGAGTGTGGATGTAGATGTAGATGTAGATGCACGATGCGTGTGTCTGACTGGCAGTCATTCCTCGCCAGGTGACGCTCCTAGCGGCTGGATGGGTTTGTATCGATTGTAGTTCCCGGTTGATCTGTGTACGTAGGGGGCTGCAGGTAGTTTTGATTGGGTAGTGTACGTCCTGATGTGGCGTCGAAACAGTCAAAATGAGTGTGATGGGCACGCAGCCCCGAGCTTCACGATCCTCTTTGCCACCAGACGATTCTAAAGTCCGAATCTGCCTATGTTAATTATTTTTCTTTTAACAATAAATTTTATATGCAAAAAGATGGACTAGCCATGGGTTCCAGTGTATCTGGAACCATAGCAGACATCTTTATAAATCATTTGGAAAATAGACTCCTCGTTAACCCGCAACATCCCGTGGATAAAATTGTATATTACAAACGCTATGTAGATGATACGCTGCTTCTTATTGATGGACAAGAAGAAGAAGTTGCAGAAATAGTAAATAAATTTTATGAGTTACACGGTAAAATTAAATTGACTGTGGAAGAAGAGAAAAATGGTGAACTGCAATTTCTCGACCAAAATATAAGGAAACAAAATGGTAGGCATGTTTTTAAAATATTTAGGAAACCAATTACAACTGATGTGTTGTTACAAAGTAGTTCCTGCCATCCTAATAGCCAGAAACTTTCTGCTTTTAGATCTTTGATAGATAGAGCCTTTAGAGTCCCTGTGAATTAAGAAGACAGAATGACTGAGCTGAACATCGTGAAGCAACTAGCCAGAGCTAACGGATATCACCTAAACGTTGTCAATAAATTAATACGACAGAAACAGCGCGCGAATGCAAGGAAGTATACCCCATATAATATTACGAGAGTCACAATACCATACTTCGGTGATATTTCGGAAAAAGTGGCTAACATTTTCAAACCTTTTAAAGTTGATACAGCTTTTCAGACCAATAATACGTTGTGATTTAAACTAAGAGGAGGAGGATATTGGTGTTGAACGTCCCGTCGACAACGAGGTCATTAGAGACGGAGCGCAAGCTCGGGTGAGGGAAGGATGGGGAAGGAAATCGGCCGTGCCCTTTCAAAGGAACCATCCCGGCATTTGCCTGAAGCGATTTAGGGAAATCACTGAAAACCTAAATCAGGATGGCCGGAGACGGGATTGAACCGTCGTCCTCCCGAATGCGAGTCCAGTGTGCTAACCACTGCGCCACCTCGCTCGGTTTTAAACTAAGAAATAATTTACAGCAGGAAAGCGATAAATATGAGAGAGCTGGAGTCTATAAAATTCAGTGTAACACGTGCAAGGCAAGCTATGTAGGCCAAACTGGTAGGTCCTTTAAAGTACGTTACAAAGAACATAGCGATGCTTTCCGGCTTAATAATTTCGAAAAGTCAGCTGCAGCCACGCATATCTGGGAAACGGGACACCCCAAGTTGGGAATAGATCAGGATCTCGTTATTTTACATAGACAGGACAAAGGCAAAAAGCTGGATCTACTAGAACAGCTGGAAATTACGATACATAGCGGGGATAATCAGAACACACTGAATGAACAGCTAACTGGTGATACAAATAACTTTTTCAAACATTTCACTGGTTTCTTTTAGTAACTAAATTTTTAGCAATTGGCAGGATACCATCATTTCCTGAGGTCCTTGGAACATGTGTACGTTATCTGTTTGTATGGACATCTCTGTGACTTCCTTGTTTACTTGCGCGCGAGCTCACTCGCGTTTCAGTGTCGTGTTTGGCTACGTGGTGTGTGGTATCAACGACGATAGAAGAGAGAGGCATGTGGTTGGTTAGATATTGAACACCATAGGCGACGCCATTTTAGAGTTTTTTATATTTTGACGACTATGTGGAGATGCACCTTGGAAGACACGGCTGCAACCAGGGAAGTAGCCACGATGTTTTAATTTTATTATCAATTTTATTGTGGCTGGTGCATGTTCCATTTTAGCGAGTTTTAACAGGTTCTTTTACATTTTATTATTCTGACGATGGAAGCTTGACTTCCGAAACGCGTCAATCTTAGTGTTTTACACTATAAACAAGTGGCTGAGCCGATATATTTTTTAACACTGACACTCACAACCACGACCTCTGATCCAGTATGGATAAAATGGGTGGCACAGAGGAAGGGGTGCCCAGAGGGATCCACGGGGATCCACGGGGACGCTGGGCAGGCGACGCGTCAGAGGGGCGCGCTGGGACGAGCCGGCACCAGCACCGCCGAGCCACCTAATGACCCCAGCGGCTAATGGCGTAGCGTAGCACGAAGCTGGCTGCAAATGGCCGCCTTCCGGGTTCGTAGAACTCGGCCGCCGGTGCTCGCGCTACTGCTTCTGTTTGTGTTTGCGTTCTGTAGCTGCTGCTGCGGGGCATCACTGCTGCAGATCGCTTCTGGGAACGCATCGCCCGCCGTCCGATACGGTCAATGTTTTCCTCTCGTCCTAACGACCCCTGGAGCACGCGTATCATTACCTCTGCAGGCCACAGCACGCACTTGATGCATCTGCACATAAGTCCTGCGCTCGAGGTCTCAGGTCTCCGACTTCGTCGCAATATAGGATCAATTTCCTTTACTTCCCGTCTGTGTTCCCAAATTTTGTATCATCAGACTGCCAGTTTCGGTCTACAATGACCATTTTCAGGACTGTTTTATAAAGACATGACCTAATATACTGGAGCCATGTTTTTATAAAACAGATCTGAAGGTGGCCACTATAGACCGAAACCGGTAGTAGGATGACAACAAGTTTGTGACCGTAGACGATAAATGAAGCAAATTGATTCTACACTACTGGCCATTAAAATTGTTACACCACGAAAATGACGTTCTACAGACGCGAAATTTAATCGACAGCAAGAAGATGCTGTGATATGCAAATGATTAGCTTTTCAGAACATTCACACAAGGCTGGCGGCGATGGCGACACCTACAACTTGCTGACATGAGGAAAGTTTCCAACCGATTTCTCATACACAAACAGCAGTTGACCGGCGTTGCCTGGTGAAGCGTTGTTGTGACGCCTCGTGTAAGGAGGAGAAATGCGTACCATCGCGTTTCCGACTTTGATAAAGGTCGGATTGTAGCCTATCGCGATTGCGGTTTATCGTATAGCGAAATTGCTCCTCGCGTTGGTCGAGATACAATGACTGTTAGCAGAATATGGAATCGGTGGGTTCAGGAGGGTAATACGGAACGCCGTGCTGGATCCCAACGGCCTCGTATCACTAGCACTCGAGATGACAGGCATCTTATCCGCACAGCTGTAACGGATCGTGCAACCACGTCTCCATCCCTGAGTCAACAGATGGGGACGTTTGCAAGACAACAACCATCTGCACGAACGGTTTGACGACGTCTGCAGCAGCATGGACTATCAGCTCGGAGACCGTGGCTGCGGTTACCCTTGACGCTGCATCAAAGACAGGAGCGCCAGCAATGGTGTACTCCACTACGAACCTGGGTGCACGACTGGCAAAACGTCATTTTTTTCGGATGAATCCAGGTTCTGTTTACAGCATCTTGATGGTCGCATCCGTGTTTGGCGACATCGCGGTGAACGCACATTGTAAGCGTGTATTCGTCATCGCCATACTGGCGTATTACCCGGTGTGATGGTATGGGGTGCCATTGGTTACACGTCTCGTTCACCTCTTGTTCGCATTGACGGCAATTTGAACAGTGGATGTTACATTTCAGATGTGTTACGACCCGTAGCTACGCCTTCATTCGATCCATGCGAAACCCTACATTTACGCAGCATAATGCACGACCGCATGTTGCAGGTCCTGTACGGGCCTTTCTGGATACAGAAAATGTTCGACTGCTGCCCTGGCCAGCACATTCTCCAGATCTCTCACCAATTCATAACGTCTGGCCAATGGTGGCCGAGCAACTGGCTCGTCACAATACGCCAGTCACTACTCTTGATGAACTGTGGTATCGTGTAGAAGCTGCATGGGCAGCTGTACCTGTACACGCCATCCAAGCTCTGATTCAATGCCCAGGCGTATAAAGGCCGTTATTACGGCCAGAGGTTGTTGTTCTGGGTAGTGATTTCTCAGGATCTATGCACCCAAATTGCGTGAAAATGTACTCAAATGTCAGTTCTAGTATAATATATTTGTCCAATGAATACCCGTTTATCATCTGCATTTCTTCTTGGTGTAGCAATTTTAATGGCCAGTAGTGTATATTCGGGTGACTGTTGAGTTCGTGGCTATGTAGCAGCTTGTGAAACAAAATAATCAATCAAAAAAATCTGAAACTTCTATATCTACATCTTGCCTTCGCAACCAGTCTTGCGGTGTATGGCGGAGGGTAGTTTCTGTACCACTCCTATCTCCCCCTTTTCCTATAATTGGCAGTAAACCTTCGCATAGGTTCCAGTCCGTCTTTGATTCTACCTCTCTGGTCTTTTCGCGAGATATACGTAGGAGGTAGCAGTATATTACCTGACTCTCCTAGAAGCGTAAGCTCTCTGAACTATGACATTAGACCATACCGTGATGCAGAACGCCTCCGTTGCAGCGTCTGATACTTGAGTTGGTTGCTCGTCTACGTAATGCTTTTGCGCTTACTAAGTCAACACGTAACGAAACATGTTGCTCTTGTTTGGATCTTCTCCATTTCCTGACTGACTGACGAGCACTAATCAGGTATCGGTGGAACAACGGTTTTGTGAGCTACCTCGGTTGGGAGTGGTCGACATTTCCGGAGGATCAGTCTGACATTTGCCTTCATCTGATTAGTCTTATAAGGTCTTTCCACTTCAACTCACTAAGAACGCATTCTCGTAGTTATTTAATAGAATCGTGTAACCATACTATGATACAGGTCTTTGTGTTTCCATATTCGCAACATATGCATTTCTTTATGTTGGGAGTCCCTGCAGCAAGTGCCGATCCATTGCAGGTCATC
Organism: Schistocerca cancellata; assembly: GCF_023864275.1. Lineage (NCBI taxonomy): Eukaryota > Metazoa > Arthropoda > Insecta > Orthoptera > Acrididae > Schistocerca > Schistocerca cancellata. The sequence goes on from NC_064637.1 coordinate 16,786,570, forward strand.
CTGCATTTCGCTACAGTTTTGTAGGTTCACGACTTGTACATAGCAGCGAGCCGTGTGGGGTGAGGCACCTTGCCACGGTTCGCGCGGCTCAGGTTCGAGTCCTCCCTCGGGCATGAGTGTGCGTAAGTTACTTTAAGTTAGACCAAGTAGTGAGTAACCCTAGGGACCGATGACCGCAGTAGTTTGGTCCCAGAGGAACTTACCACAAATTTCCATAACAGTGTCATCGGCTGAAAGTCTAGTAAAAATTCGCAGTTCATCAACTAGGCCATTTTTTTTATATATGTTCTGATACGTAATGGTGCTATAGAGGCCCCTCGCAGTACACCTGAAGCTACATTTACGTCTCAACACACTTCTCCGTTCAGAATTACATGTTGTGTTCCATTTGCTAGAAACTTTTCAAACCACTTACAAAAGTGGTCTGATACGTCGCAGTACGATATTTTGGTCATTAGGTGTTTATATGCACCTGTGGTCTAGGAACAGCCTCTTTGACTAGCAATCAAAACGCCCTGAGTCCCTGGTTCGAACGGTGCTGCTGTTATAATTTCAATGAAAATCATCAGCAATGATTGCTGTCTATAAAACTACACCGATGAGCCAAAACATTATGAGAACCTGCTTAACAGCGTCTTTGTCCTTCTTTGGGACAAGTTTGTAGAGATATAGGGTCTTAATGTCTGTGCACAGGTCATGTAATTCGCGTAAATAACAGGCCGCTGATTTGCGTACGTGTTGATAGCGCCCGATAACGACCCATATGGGTTCCGTAGGATTTACTTCAGTTGAGTTATCTAGCCGAGACATCAACGTGAGTTCAGTATAATGCTCCTCCAACAACTGTGATACGGTTCTGGCACCTAAACAAGGACAATTATACTGCTGAAATATGATATCGCCGTCGGGGAAGACATGAACCATGAAGACATGCGAGTGGTTCGCAGTTGCCACCGTGTCTTCGATGACCACCACAACAATGCAACCGCAGGAGAATGTCTCCCATAGCATCAATATTGCTCCCACCAGTCTGCGTCCGTGGCCACCGTTCACCTCGATGACGGCGTTTGTGGGGACGATCATCGACCTAGCGTAGCAAAAATGTGATTCACCCGAAGAGCCGATACGTTTCCATCGATCGACGGTCGAATCCCGATGGTCCCGCGTCCACTTCAATCGTAACTGACGATGTCGTTGGGTCAGAATATGGAAACATAAGAGTGGTCTGCTGCGCAGCTCCACGTTCAACGACGTACGATGAGCGGTGAGCTCCGAAACACTTGTGCGTGCACCAGCAGTGTGCTCTTTCGGCAGGTGTGGACTTAGAACACAATCTGTTGGTCATGAAATGTAGATTAAAACTGAAGAAACTGCAAAAAGGTGGGAATCTAAGGAGAGAACCAGAGGTTGTAGAGGTTTTAAGAGAGAGCATTAGGGAACGATTGACAAATAATTGGGGAAGTAGAAGAAGAAAAAGTAGCTTTGAAAGAGGATCAAGTAGGTAAAAAGATGAGGGCTAGTAGAAATCCTTGGGTAACAGAAGAGGTATTGAATTACCTAATGAAAGGAGAAAATATAAAAAACCAGTAAACGAAACAGGAAAAGAGTACAAACGTCTCAAAAATGAGATCTACAGGAAGTACAAAATGACTAAGCAGGGATGGCTAGAGGACAAATGTAAGGACGTAGAGGCATATATAACTAGGGGTAGGTTAGACACTGCCTACAGGAAAATTAAAGAGACCTTTGGAGGAAAAGAACGACTTGTATGAATATCAAGAGCTTAGATGGAAAATCAGTTCTAAGCAAAGATGGGAAAGCAGAAAGATAGAATAAGTATATAGAGGGTGTATAAAAGGGCGATGTAACGCAATATTACGTAAATGGAAGAAAACGTAGATAAAGATGAAATGGCAGATATGATATTACATGAGGAATCTGACGGAGCACTGAAACACCAAAGTCGAAACAAGACTCCGGGAGCAGACAACATTCCATTAGAACTACTGATAGCCTTGGGAGAGCTAGCCATGACAAAACTCTACCATCTAGTGAGCAAGACGTATCAGACAGGCGAAATACCTTGAGACTTCAAGAAAAGTATAGTAATTCCAATCCCAAAGAAAGCAGGCGATGACAGGTGTGAAAGTTACCGAACTATCAGTTCAATAAGTCACAGCTGCAAAATACTAACACGAATTCATTACAGACGAGTGGGAAAACTGGTAAAAGTCAATCTCGCGGAAGATCAGGTTGGATTCCGTAGAAATTTTGGAACACGCAAGGCAATACTGACCCTACGACATATCTTAGAAGATAGGTTAAGAAAAGGCAAACCTACGTTTCTAGCATTTGTAGACTTAGGGAAAACTTTTGACAATGTTGCCCGGAATACTCTCTTTCAAATTCTGAAGCTATAAGGGGTAGAATACTGGGAGCGAAAGGCTATTTGCAATTTTTACAGAAACCAGATGGCAGTTACAGGAGTTGAGGGGCATGAAAGGGAAGCAGTGGTAGGAAGGGAGTGAGACAAGGTTGTTGCCTATCCCCGATGTTATTCAAATCTGTATATTGAGCAAGCAGTAAAGAAAACTAAAGAAAAATTTGGAGTAGGGATTAAAATCCATGGAGAAGAAATAAAAACTTGATGTCTGCCGACGACACTGTAATTCTGTCAGAGACAGCATAGGACTTGGAAGAGCAGCTGAACGGAATGGACAGTGTCTTGAAGCACATAAGATGAACATCAAGAAAAGCAAAACGAGGATAGTGCATTGTAGTCGAATTAAATCGGGTGATGCTGAGGGAATTAGATTAGGAAATGAGATACTTAAAGTAGTAAAGGAGTTTTGCTCTTTAAAGACCAAAATAACTGATGGTGGTCGAAGTAGAAAGGATATAAAATGTAGACTGGCAATGGCGAGGAAAGCTTTTCTCAAGAAGAGAAATTTGTTGATATCGAGTATAGATTTAAGTGTCAAGAAGTCGTTTCTGAAAGTATTTGTATGCAGTGTAGGCCTGTATGGACGTGAAACGTGCACGATAAATGCTTTAGACAAGAAGAGAATAGAAGCTTTAGAAATGTGATGCTACAGAAGAATGCTGAAGATTAGATCACATAACTAATGAGGAGGTATTAAATAGAATTGGGGAGAAGAGTAGTTTGTGGCAAAACTTGACAAGAAGAAGGGACCAGTTGGTAGGACATGTTCTGAGGCATCTAGGGATCATGAATTTAGTATTAGCGTGCAGTGTAAAAATCGTAGAGGGAGACCAAAAGATGAATACACTAAGGAGATTCAGAAGGATGTAGGTTGCAGCAAGTACTGGGAGATGAAGATGCTTGCAGAGGCTAGAGTAGAATGGAGAGCTGCATCAAACCATTCTCTGCACTGAAGACCAAAACAACAACAACAAATATCTTAGATATAGCAGCATGCAGCCTGTGGCTGACAGTGACCGATTGTAACAAATTCTTTTTATTTTTTTATTTTTTTCAATAGAAAGTAAGTGAAGAGTGTCGTTCCGCGGATCTCTCTCTTTCTGTCTGTTAGCCTTTACATTGATAGGTCGCACTACAGCCGCATTCCTTGTGTATCGTTCATTAATCTTTCTTTTGTGTAGACAAGTGTGATGTAAGTGTCATGTATTAGCTCTAGAACTATTTTCAATTAAATTAATGTAAATTAGTTAAGTCTCACGAGTTCGCATATTAACAGTTCTCCAAATAGATATACGATACATGATATGTTTTAATGCCTTGTTGTTACAGCCAAAGACCAATACGAGCCTTATCGGATCGTGACGTGGAAACGCAATGGCCGAATACAATTAGTATTATGACATTTATTCATTTGCAACTTGCTACGGCATCTCTGAGATTAATTGCCGGCCATCACGAAGCGTTTTGCAAACTTAAACGCAAGCGCGGAACCTTAAATGATTCGGCCACAGTCTGCAAGCTATGATTCAGTTTCGCCCGTAAATAACAGATACCGACCCCGCAAAGTTGATGGTAGCATTTTCGTATAAGTCAATTTGACCCATAACGTAGATGTGTCCACCATCCACAACGGCCGTCTGCTCTAGTTAATTTTAACAGTTTTCTTTCCAGCGGTTAATTTCAGTATGTATCTAAGGTCAGATTATCGCTCATTTTAGTAATCTTGCGTGAGCAGACGCGTCAGCGGATTTATTCGCCTGCGGCCCCTGTCATCGCTAGAACGATTACCCATCCGTCTTTCTTCCACATGTTTGCTTTCCTCATTACATCACGTATCCACGATGCCACGAATTTTTATTCACTCTAGGGGACGTCAGTGCTCATAGAGTTTTCTATTGTCAGGGCATGTCCTTGGGTATGGGCCACAAGAATAATAATAATAATAATAATAATAATAATAATAATAATAATAAACACAAACACAACACAAACCAAAAGAGATTTTACCAAACAATGGATAACACACACATTAAAATAGACAATCCACCAAACATAACAGACATGGAACACTTCTGGAGCAGCATATGGTCAAACCCGGTACAACATAACAGGCATGCACGGTGGATACAAGCAGAAACAGACACATACAAGATGACACCACAAATGCCTGAAGTGATAATTTTGCAACATGAAGTCACCCGAGCAATTAATTCTACACACAATTGGAAAGCCCCTGGAAATGATAAAATAGCAAATTACTGGCTAAAGAAGTTCACCTCAACACATTCACATCTAACTAAATTATTTAACAGTTACATTGCAGACCCATACACATTCCCTGATACACTTGCACATGGAATAACCTATCTGAAACCTAAAGATCAAGCAGACACAGCAAACCCAGCTAAATATCGCCCCATAACATGCCTACCAACAATATACAAAATATTAACTTCAGTCATCACACAGAAATTAATGACATATACAACACAGAACAAAATTATAAATGAAGAACAAAAAGGCTGCTGCAAAGGAGCACGAGGATGTAAAGAGCAACTGATAATAGATACAGAGGTGACATATCAAGCTAAAACTAAACAAAGGTCCCTACACTACGCATACATTGATTACCAAAAAGCCTTTGATAGTGTACCCCACTCATGGTTACTACAGATTTTGGAAATATACAAAGTAGATCCTAAATTGATACAGTTTCTAAACACAGTAATGAAAAACTGGAAAACCACACTTAATATCCAAACAAATTCAGATAACATCATATCACAGCCAATACAGATTAAGCGTGGAATATACCAAGGAGATTCATTAAGTCCTTTCTGGTTCTGTCTTGCTCTGAACCCACTATCCAACATACTAAATAATACAAATTATGGATACAATATTACTGGAACATACCCACACAAAATCACACATTTGCTATACATGGATGATCTAAAACTACTGGCAGCAACAAATCAACAACTCAACCAATTACTAAAGATAACAGAAGTATTCAGCAATGATATAAATATGGCTTTTGGAACAGACAAATGTAAGAAAAATAGCACAGTCAAGGGAAAACACACTAAACAAGAAAATTACATATTGGATAACCACAGCGACTGCATAGAAGCGATGGAAAAAACAGATGCCTATAAATACCTAGGATACAGACAAAAAATAGGAATAGGTAATACAAATATTAAAGAAGAACTAAAAGAAAAATATAGACAAAGACTAACAAAAATACTGAAAACAGAATTGACAGCAAGAAACAAGACAAAAGCTATAAATACTTATGCTATACCAGTATTGACCTACTCATTTGGAGTAGTGAAATGGAGTGACACAGACCTAGAAGCACTCAATACACTTACACGATCACAATGCCACAAATATAGAATACATCACATACATTCAGCAACAGAAAGATTCACATTAAGCAGAAAGGAAGGTGGAAGGGGATTTATAGATATAAAAAACCTACATTATGGACAGGTAGACAATTTAAGAAAATTCTTTCTAGAACGAGCAGAAACTAGCAAAATACACAAAGCAATCACTCATATAAATACATCAGCTACACCATTGCAATTTCATAACCACTTCTACAACCCTTTAGATCACATAACATCAACAGATACAAAGAAAGTAAATTGGAAAAAGAAAACACTACACGGCAAGCACCCGTATCGTCTAACACAGCCACACATAGATCAAGACGCATCCAACACATGGCTAAGAAACGGCAATATATACAGTGGGACAGAAGGATTCATGATCGCAATACAGGATCAAACAATAAACACCAGATATTACAGCAAGCATATTATTAAAGATCCCAATACCACAACAGATAAATGCAGACTTTGCAAACAACAAATAGAAACAGTAGATCACATCACAAGCGGATGTAAAATACTAGCAAATACAGAATACCCCAGAAGACATGACAATGTAGCAAAAATAATACATCAACAACTTGTCATAAAACATAAACTAATAAAACAACACGTTCCCACATACAAGTACACACCACAAAATGTACTGGAGAATGATGAATACAAATTATACTGGAACAGAACGATTATAACAGATAAAACAACACCACATAACAAACCTGACATCATACTCACCAATAAAAAGAAGAAATTAACACAACTAATTGAAATATCCATACCCAACACAACAAATATACAGAAGAAAACAGGAGAAAAAATTGAAAAATACATCCAACTGGCTGAGGAAGTCAAGGACATGTGGCATCAGGATAAAGTCGACATTATCCCAATTATACTATCAACTACAGGAGTCATACCTCACAATATTCACCAGTACATCAATGCAATACAGCTACATCCAAACATATATATACAACTACAAAAATCTGTAATTATTGATACATGTTCAATTACCCGAAAGTTCCTAAATGCAATATAACATATACCATACAGTTACAAGGAAGTCACGCTTGACCGAGGTCCGCGTCACGTTCCATTTTTAACCAGACTTAAGTCTGAGAAAAAAAAGTCAATAATAATAATTTCATGTCGTTCAACAGTCTGGAGCAAGTCTTTCAATCGGACGCCACTTTGGCGACATGTGTGTCCCTAACCCACCACAGTTATCCAACTGGCGAAAGGGAACCTACAGTTTAACGTGGAATCCGGATCACATGTTGCTTCTGACGAGTTCTCACATCGTTGAGAGATAAATGCAAGGCAGATGAATTCCGCCTAATGAAATGGGTGTTTTCACCCAGACATGTTTCAGTACTTTTTGTGCTATCTTCAGTGGATTTACGTGTTTATCTTCCTTCTGCAAAATTGTTGTTACACGTTACCCTTTAAAGAAACTTCTGGTACAAAAATTCACATTTGTAAAATGAGCGATTATTGTCAAATATTCTACATTCGTTTGCATACAGTAAATAGTTCAACCGTGGTATTCGGTGTTGTTTATTTACGATATGTGTAAAGGTTCTAGTTTCGTAGTACACTTCGAAATACAGTGGATATATGCATTTGTTTACGTACCTTACAAGGATCTATTAGGCGCACTACGCAAGCTTGCTATAGCTTGTCCTCTGCAAACAGCAAAATGATATTTTATTTTTCTGTTTATTATGCATTTACCACTGAGAATCACAACGTCTTGCATTATTTCGCGTGTTACTTACAATTTTTGATATTGTGGTCTTTCTGATTGTTTGTGTCGAGGTAGCACATTCGCTTCTTTCGCAATTCTACGATACGTTCGCCAACAATTAAGTCGCCATTACGCGTTGCTGTGTTTGTGTAGTCTTCATTTGTTTCATGGTGCGTGTGGTGTGTTTGTTTGAGTTGTGGCGAATAGGTCTGAAGATCTGAAGTGCTGTTGATATTTGTGGTACTTGTATTGTGTGTGTGTGTGTGTGTTTCCAAGAGAGGAGTTTAACATTCACAAGTTGATTAGCAAACTTACATCGGCATTCAATACGACCAATAAAGCGACAGGAATCCAGATGGACCATAAAACTGTAATACCTGCTTAGAAAAACACAGACGCCACTAGTATAACCGTCAGATGTGAAATAACCCGTTGAAGAGCATACGTGTTGTTCGTTTGGATACAGTGCACCCGCTTCAGAATATGTGTCCTTAGAAACATAACTTAAATGGAATCACAGAACATAGCTTAGTAGGAACCCTGCATTTAAACTTTTAATCTACACTAGAGCCAGCTGAGGTCATCAGTCGCCTAGAACTTAGAACTAATTAAACCTAACTAACCTAAGGACATCACACACATCCATGCCCGAGGCAGGATTCGAACCTACGACCGTAGCGGTCGCGCGGTTCCAGACTGTAGCGTCTAGAACCGCTCAAAAAATGTGTGTGAAACCTTATGGGACTTAACTGCTAAGGTTATCAGTCCCTAAGCTTGCGCACTACTTGACCTAAATTATCCTAAGGACAAACACACACACCCATGCCCGAGGGAGGACTCGAACCTTCGCCGGGACCAGCCGCACAGTCCATGACTGCGGCGCCTGAGACCGCTCGGCTAATATCCCGCGCGGCTGTAGCGCCAAAGAAACTGGTACAGCTGCCTAATATCGTGTAAGGCCCCCGCAAGAAGTAGTTTTGAAGGGAACTGACACCATGAATCCTGCAGCGCTGTACGAGAAGGGGGGGGGCAGATCTCTTCTTCCGAACAGCACGCAGCAAGGCATTTCAGATATGCTCAATAATGTTCATATTTGGAAAGTTTGGAGGCCAGCGGAAAGGTTTAAACTGCTAAATGTGTTCCTGGAGCCACTCTGTAACAATTTTTGACGTGTGGGGTGTCACATAGTCCTGATGGAATTGCCCAAGTCCGTCGGAATCCACAATGGATATGAATGGATGCAGGTGATCAGACGAGGATGCTTATCTACGTGTCACCTGTCAGCGTCGTATCTAGACGAATCACAGGTCCTAACTGCACACGCCCCACACCATTACAGAGTCTGCACCAGCTTGAACAGCCCCCTGCAGACACTCAGGATCCATGGATTCGTGAGGTTGCCTCCATACCCGTACACGCCCATCCGCTCGATACAATCTGAAACGAGACTCGTCCGACCAGGCAATATGTTTCCAGTCATCAAGAGTGCGGTATCGTTATTGAAGGGCCCACGCGAGACGTAAAGTTTTGTGTCGTGTAGTCATCAAAGGTACACGACCGGGCCTTCGGCTCCGAAAGCCAATATCGGTGATGTTTCGTTGTTTTGCTAAAGACGGACTGCATCCGAAAACATATGTTTAGTTGAATGTTTCGCAGGCTGACACTTGTTGGTGGCCCAGCATTGAAATCTGCAGCAACTTGCGGAAGGGCTGCACTTTTGTCACCATTCTCTTCAGTCGCAGTTGGACCTGTCGTTGCAGGATCTTTTTCTACCCGTAGCGATGTCGGAGATTTGATGGTTTACCGGATTTCTGATCTTTAAGGTACTGTCGTAAAATGGCCTTATGGGAAAATCTGCACTTCATCGCTACCTCGGAGATGATGTGTGCCATCACTCGTGCTTCGACTGTAGCACCAGGTTCAAACTCACTTAAATCTTGATATCCTTCCATTGTGGCAGCAGTAACCGATGTAACAACTGCGCCAGACACTTGTTGTCTTATACAGGCGTTGTCGAACGCAGCGCCGTATTCAGCCGTTTACATGTCTGTGTATTTGAATATTTATGCCTATACCAGTTTCTTTTGCGCTTCAGAGTATAAATGATGCAGCTGACACGTATCGACAGTCGTTTACACGCATCTTGCGTGAGTGGAACACGGAACGTGAGAAAGCCGGCCGGTGTGGCCGAGCGGTTCTAGGCGCTTCAATCTGGAACCGCGCTGCTGCTACGGTCGTAGGTTCGAATCCTGCCTCGGGCATGGATGTGTGTGATATCCTTAGGTTAGTAAGGTTTAAGTAGTTCTAATTTCTAGGGGACTGATGACTTCAGATGTTAAGTCCCATAGTGCTCATAGCCATTTTTTTAAAGTGAGAAGTGCTGGTGGTAGTACCAAAAGTACCCTCGACCACGCACCGTAATCTGACTTGCATAGGGTAGATGCAGATTTTTCGAGGTGGCTTTAGTACAGGACTTGCTGCTTATTTATGACTCGACAGAATAAAATTGTTTGGATCAGCAAACACATGGTCTCTCTAGTGTACATTGAAGTGTCTGACATGTTGTCACAGGGCTACAGCGTGAAACAGCGGAGTACAGCCAGCGGGTGTGCATACGGCTATAAAAGCGTGCGCATGCATATGCATGCGAGCAGGCCACAAATACTGCACTGGCAGCTGCTGTGTGTGGAGGAGCAGCAGAGACAGGTACCAGAGGAAGGAAGACTTGGGTCTAATGTCCCGTCGATGGTCATGTCATTCGGGACAGAGCACAATGGGGATGGATGGACTCGGAGTGTAGTCGTACATGCAGCAGATGTAGAAGACAAGGTCTTCAGAAATGTTCCTTACCGCGGTAGCCAAATTGCGCTGTTGATTCAGTGACCAATCTCAAATTAATACAACTCTCTCCTATGGAAGGGTACGCAATCCATGTTCTTTCAAGTAATTTCTCAATTCAGACCACTTATCCATTAAGTGGAAAATGTGTGACGGGGGACCAAAACATTCAGTCCGACAAGGTTTCAGTAGTGGGTCCATGCAAAGTTTTTAGTGTACATAAAAGAAGTTCCAAAGGATGCAAAGGAACGGTTAGAATCTATCCGTATGTACCAGCTACGTGCAGAAAAATCATAATTACCACACATTTTGAGCATAAGGTAGATAGACACCTGAGAGGCTTCTTATGGCGACAATTCGGTAAATTGGGTTGTTGTGACGTTGTGCACATTTAGTATAGCCAGTCTGAAATTAATACACACCGCATCACAAAGCACACATGGGACACGGTCAAACGGACACAACAACGCATTGCTGTCGTGCGTGTTTAGTGTTGCTTTGAGGGCTCGAAGCGTACTCGTACAGGAGTCGCCTGAACAGCGTCAGCCGGTGCGACCTTGTGCGAGAGAGAGTTACCAGCACCTGACAGAGTCTGAAAGTGGACTCGACGTGGGCGTCCATTTGGCTGGCTAGTCTAATCGTGCAAGATCCAGATTTGCGGGGCAACCGGATGTGACAGTGGCCTCACGTTGGACTGCATGGGAACGCCAGTGCAAGCGTACCCGTCGTCAGGATTCCGGTCAACCACTTCTGACCACCACAATGGAGCATCGCCCTGCCGGGCACCAAGCACAACCTGCGCTTACGACCCGTGAACAAGTGGTGGACACCAGGTAAGATTATGGATCATCGTACGCGTTGGAAACTACCAGCAGCCTGTTTCGGCAGTCGCTGTCACACTTACTGTTAACATGACAGCACAGATGGCTACGTTTGGAATGGTGTTGTGAACGGGTAGCACGGACTGCTGATGAATGGCATGATGTTGAGTGGTGAATCACGGTTATGACTAATGCATCCCTCCCCCCACCCCCTCCCCCATTGTCAACACACGGTCGCGTTCTCACTTTCCGAGCAGATTCCCGGCGGGATCAGGGATTTTCACCTGCCTCGAGATGACAGGGTGTTTGTATTGTCCTCGCCGTTTCATCATCATTCATGAAAGTGGCGAGATTGGACTGAGTAAAGGTTGGGAATTTGTACGGGCGCTGATAACCGCGCAGTTGAGCGCCCCACAAGCCAAACATCATCATCATCATCATCCGTTGTCAACATCGGCGAGTACGGCAACAGCCTGAGGATACGCACCATTCTTCCAGTGTTTTGAACAGGTTCAAATGGCTCTGAGCACTATGGGACCTAACATCTGATGTCATCAGTCCCCTAGAACTTAGAACTACTTAAACCTCACAAACCTAAGGACATCACACACATCCATGCCCGAGGCAGGGTTCGAACCTGCAACCGTAGCGGTCGCGCGGTTCCAAACTGAAGCGCCTAGAACCGCTGGGCCACACCGGCCGGCTGTTTTGAACAGGCACGGCAGCGCTACACCCGGTGTCGTTGTGCGTGGAGCAGTCGTCTACATCTTCAGTTCACGGATGGTAGTGACTGAGGGAATTGTGATGGCACAGTGGTAAGTAACAGTGTCCTACATCTCACCTCTTACGCAGCAATGTCGCGGTGCCATTTTTCAACAGGACAATGCTCCTCCACACCCGACACGTGTCTCTCTGAAGAGTTTGGGTGGCATTTAGGTAGTCCTGTAGCCAGCCAGAACCCTATATCTGCCTCTTGCAGAACATACGTGGCACCAATCGTAACGTGTAGGCTTTCACGGCCGGCGTCTTGTTTACTTAAAACTTCCGGGCTGAGAGGTCGTGGTGGATCTGTAAAACTTCTTCAACCTGACGTTTCGTTGCCACAAGCGAGCATCATCTTCCGAGGTGACTCAACGACTGGCTGCCAGACCGTGTAGGTCCCGTTCATATAGAGAACATAGAGGGTACCACCATACGTCGCGGGGGTCGACTGTAAGTCTCTGACTAACGTCATTATAATTCGATTGAAGGTAATCGATTGTCACATCGTTGGTGCGAAGTTCACCCTTTTTAAACGGAGCACTTTGTTCTTGGTCTTTCACTCTTACATGTTGTAGATGACCCATGTTTCCCTGTAACTTACTCCTATCTTTCTCACAATTTCGAACATCTTGCACAATTTTATAGTGTCGAAAGCTTTTTCCAGGTCGACAAATCCTGTGGAAGTGTCTTGATTTTTCTTCGATCCACTTTCTTCTTCCATTAGCAACGGCAAGGTCAGAACTCCCTCCCTGCTGCGTTTACGTTCCCTGACAGTAAACTGGTCGTCATCTAACACACCCTCAATTTTCTTTTCCATTCTTCTGTATTCTTCTTGCAGCAGATTCGATGCATGAACTGTTAAACTGATTGTACGATAATTTCCACACTGGGCGGCTCTTGCGGCCTTCGGAATTGTGTGGATGATGTTTCTATGAAAATCTGATGGTATATGCCATACATTCTACGCGCCAACGTTAATAGTCATTTTTTTGCCACTTCCCCTAATTACTTTAGAAATATCGGTAGAATGTTATCTATCCTTTCTGCCTTATTCGATCGTAAGTGTTCTCAATCTCTTTTGCAATTCCAATACTTGATCCCCTGTCTCTTCCCCACGGACTCCTTTTCTCCCGTCATGTCAGCAGACAAACCTTCCCCCTGACAGAAGCCTTCACCCTCCTACCTACCTGCTACCGAGAAATCGTTCAACTTCGTTCACGGTGTGCTCATAGCACGTCCGAAGGCGGTAGCTCCGTTCTATCCTGGGACGTCTCTACCTTGCCCATCGTCATAACGTTGCTGTATAGTGCTGTTTGTTCTGTAATAATGTCGTTGTCATCACTGCCGCCGGCTGTCTAGTGTTCCTGTAACTGCGTTCTTACGAGGGTCGCCCAGAAAGTGATGCACCACATTTTTTTTTTTCTGATCCGAAAGCACTGCCAGGAATGCGAAACGCTACGTACGTATTATTTGACGTCTCCTGAGTGAGCACGCCAAGTTTCCGTCGCTTCCGACAGATGGCGTAGCTGCAGGAGAGCTTCAAAACGGCGTCTGTAGGTGACGTACGTTACAAGCAACGTGCCGCCATTGAATTTCTCACTGCACAGAAACAAACTGTGGGCAATATTCACAAACGCCTATGGAATATCTGCTGTCGACAGAAGTACAGTTATTCGCTGGGCACGGAGGGTGAGGTCATCAGAAGGCGTTTCGGCGGAGCTCCACGATTTACACCGAGCGAGGTGGCGCAGTGGCTAGCACACTGGACTCGCATTCGGGAGGACGACGGTTCAATCCCGCGTCCGGCCATCCTGATTTAGGTTTTCCGTGATTTCCCTAAATCGCTTCAGGCAGATGCTGGGATGGTTCCCCTGAAAGGGCACGGCCGACTTCCTTCCATAATCCGATGAGACCGATGACCTCGCTGTTTGGTCTCTTCCCCCAAACAAACCAACCAACCAACCACGATTTCCAGCGGTCGGGAAGACCATCCACGGCTGTCACACCTGGCACGTTGCAGCCAGCTGGTGTTGTCATTCGCGAGGACAGACGCATTACGACTCGGCAGTTAGTGCTGTATCTGTCAATCAGCAAAGGAAGTGTGGATGCAGTTATTCGCACTCTTGGATACTCAAAAGTGTGTGCACGATCGGTCCCGCGAAGTCTAAAGGCGGATAACAAATCGCTCAGAAAAAAGAAAAAATGACTCGATTTGTTGCAACATTCTGAAGATGAGGGGGAGACCATCTTGTCCCGGATTGTGACAGGCGACGAAAGCTGAGTTCACCATTTTGAGACCGAAACAAAGCGACACTCGATGGCACGGCACCATTCCCACTCCCCTCAAGAGAAGAAATTAAAAGCAACTGCTTCCGGCCGGCCGGTGTGGGCGAACGGTTCTAGGCGCTTCAGTCCGGAGCCGCGCTGCTGCTACGGTCGCAAGTTCGAATCCTGCCTCGGGCATGGATGTGTGTGGTGTCCTTAGGTTAGTTAGGTTTAAGTATTTCTAAGTTCTGGGGGACTTACGACCTAAGATGTTGAGTCCCATAGTGCTCAGAGCCATTTGAACCATTTTTTGCAACTGCTTCCGCCGGTAAGGTCACCGTGTTCTCGGACTGTGAAGGTGTGGTACCATTAATTCAGAAGCATGTGTCAACACGTTAACAAAACTCAAGACGCGCCTCCGGCGATTTCGGCGCCACAGCAATACGGGAGATGTTTTGCTGCAGCACGATAACTCCCGGCCCCATACAAGTCTGAGGACTGCTGAACACAGGTTGGACAGTGTTACCCTATCCACCCGGCGGACCTGCCCTAGCCCCTTCGGACGTCCACCTGTTTGTGCCATTAAAGGATGCCATTCGCAGAAGACATTTTGAGGACGATGAGGAGGTGATTCACACAGTGAAGCACTGGTTCCGTGACAAGGACAGGGATGGCATCGACAGGGGTAAACGCCCTTGTCTCGCGTCGGAGGAAGGCCATAGAGCGGGATGGAGATTACATGGAAAAATACGGTGTGTAGATAAAACATCATTCTTTCGTGTGTATAATTCTCATTATATTCAATAAAGAATAGTTGAAGAAGAAAATGCGTTGCATTAGTTTCTGGGCGACATACAAACACACTTTAAGTGTGCGTTTCTGTGTTAACTTCGAATTTTGCGTTGGGGAGGGCATTGAATTTGGGTAGTTCGTGCCTAACAATCAAGAAAACCCGCGTTCCATTCCCGGCCCCAACACAAAGTTTAATTCATTTCTTCAAGAGACTTAAATGTCTCAGGAAAACATTTAATTATAAGTTCGAATTTTGTGTTACTCTGCTTTTTTTTTTCAATTATGTCTTTTTGGCCCTTTATAACCGTTGTTGGCTGTATGGTCTTTGTAATTCAAAGGCAAAACACAGAAATAAAATAATTAAAAAGTCTCGCCCCACCGTACTGCGCTAACTCCTTGCAGCGGTCAGCGCGCTCTGCCAAAGGCTGATTGACATCTTGTCCTGTAAGTTTACTTGTGGGCAGTATAGCTGGTGAACAGATGAAGAAAGCAGGCACTGGGCGACTGCACTTGGTACTTGTCGATTGCCAGCGTACCGGAGGGAGCTGAGGTTCGCGCGTAACGCACCGACCGCTACGACGCGCCGCACTGCTGTTACCTCGACAAACTGATGACTCACGGGGAGGCGGGCGCGGAAGACCAGCGGCGGACCGTTGTTTACGAAGTCCGCGCGCACTCAAGGCCGCACTAGTGACAGCTGCCACCGGCACAGCAGCTACAAGAATACGAGATTTTGCGTAATCCGAAGATAAACTCTAGAATTGCTGTAAGAGCCTGCGACTGCCTACGTCCATAAAATTCACTTGGCGACGGTTGAAAGTGGTATAACGTTGGGGGTATCATATATGACGATTTATTACCCACTGGGACTTATTTTTTTCTTTAATATTCCATTACCTTTAATATCACTTACTTTTCTTATTTCTTGCTTATATCATAATTTATACCTGGCTTAACGTAAACACAGATGTTACGAAATATTTGCTGTCAAAACCCTGTGTTATAATGTTTCCAACCTAACGTACCGTTCAACAAAAGAAACACTTATATTATTACAATAGGCAATAACCAGGGAAACTGGTCAAATGAATCGTACGATGCCAGTTTTATACTAGACATCAATTGGCGAAGACGATACACAATGCTAGTTTTCGATTTAGGTAAATTTCATCTTTGTTGATAAAGTTCGACAGTCGAACATAACGTCAGAGGACAATAGTCGTCCTATTAATTATACATTAAAGCATTTATAGAAAGAAATGTTAAAGAACATTAGTATGCCAAAAAGATGTACTTTCTTTTCAATTTAATAATTTCCCGTTTCAAAGAAACCAAACGTTCTTACGAATTTGCAAATCTGTTTCATGACATATGTTGCAATATTTTATTATTCACTAATCAACATTTGGTTACCTGATTATAAAAAACGTATTAACTTTACACAAAATTTTGTCACATGCAGAAAAATGCAATTTTGTAAAACATAAACACTACTCCGGGTCGAATATTTTGCACATTCTTAATTATATTCAGGGTTTATTAAAATAATTTACCATCACAAATATGATTTAGAGAGTTTTTAAACACCACTAGTGAATTTCGTTTATACGTTTTCACAGTTTGTCCTTACCAGATGTTAAATATGTAAATTAATTTGACAGAATTGTTCCAGTATGGTATAGAACAGTGCAATTTGTTGTAAATACCAGTTCTTGCTTCCAAAATTATGTCAATAGTACTTTACATGTACTGGCGTGATAACCTATCTTACACAGTGCTTTGGTGTCATGTATTTTTCTTTCTGCATTTATTTTTTCGAATGCAGAGGCTTCGAAGTGCTTTTTCAAAAGGAAGGTTTTATGGCTGAAGTAAAAGTACTCTCTTGACTGTTTCTACCTGCGCAATTCAGTAAATGCTGAAAATGATCAACTGGTACTTTCCTCTTTCGCTATTAAAAATGCTTAAGAACCTTCCAGAAGACAACGGCTGTCTCAAATAGATACAAGAAAGATACAATTTAGTTGTTACTCTACGAAAGTACATCAACGAGACGACTTAAAACAGCTGGTGGAGGCCAATTTCACTAAGGATCTAACGTTGAAATGCCACTGCAGAGCAACTATGTAAAGACATACAGTCATGTAACACGAGGCACTAAATTTGAATGCAGTTACTGTACTTCCGAAACGCATATCAAAATACGATTTACTTTTAATAAGTAGTTTTAACTAACAATGACCATAAAAACATTTGTTGCTTTCAAGGTTATCGTAATTAGGAAGAACCTAATACAAAATTACATGGCGGTTTCTGAAGCTGATGAACTCCGATATTTTTGCCTGCTTACGAGTGGAATATTTCGACTGGGTAATTTTCTTCGCAGCAAGTACAGCACCAAAACTTAAAATGGGTTATCAGTCCTTACAGGACAGTTATTTATATTTTGTTCTAAGCAACTGGATTCCTACCACGTATAATTCCGTTTAGGTAAAGACCAAGATGGTGGTTCAGTGATTAGCACATTGGCCTCGTATTCGGGAGGACGACGGTTCAAACCCGCGTCCGGTCATCCTGATTTAGCTTTTCCGTGATTTCCCGAAATCGTTTCAGCCAAACGCCGGAATGGTTCCTTTGAAAACGCACGGCCGACTTCCTCACCCATTCTTCCCTACTCCGATGGGACCAATGACCTCGCTCACGACCAGCCAACCAACCAAGACGGTGAAACAAGCAGTAGATTCTTATGTTTACATCAGTAACAGGTAACCTTCCTCCTTATAAAACTTAGCTAACTGTCTACACATTATCAGAATGACTGAATCGGTTACACGTTCGTGTACTACTAAACAGGAGCATTCCTTTTACTAAAGCATTCACGAGTGTATTACTTTAGTTTGTTCTCCTTACATAATTTTAACTACACAAATTCATTTTATTATTTTCATCAGTCTGCCGACTGACATGATCTAGCCCCTCATCAGTTCCTCTTCTACCCTACCTCTTCATCTCAAACTAGGTCTTGCATTTAGCGTTCTCATTTTTTGATACATTTCGCGGATTCGTTGCAGAACTTTCTCATTTCTTATCTTATCGGTCCACCTAATTTTTAACATTCTTTAGTAGCACCACATCTCAAATGCTTCGACCCTCTTCTGTTGCGGTTTTCCCGCAATCCATGTTTCATTACGATACAATGCTGTGCTCCAAAGTACATTCTCAGAAATTCCTTCCTCAACTTTAGGCCTATGTCGGGTAGTAGTAGACATCTCTTGGCCAGGAATTCTTTCTTTGTCTGTGATAGCCTGCTTCTTATACGACCTCCTTCCTTCGTGCGCCACGTGTTCAAATGGCTCTGAGCACTATCAGACTTAACTTCTGAGGTCATCAGTCGCCTAGAACTTAGAACTACTTAAACCTAACTGACCTAAGGACATCACACACATCCATGCCCGAGGCAGGATTCGAACCTGCGACCGTAGCGGTCGCTCGGTTCCAGACTGTAGCGCCTAGAACCGCTCGGCCACTCCACCGGCGCGCCACGTGTTATCTTACTTCCAAGGTAGCAGAATTCTTCCATTTCGATTTCTTCGTGATTCCCAATCTTGATGTTAAATTTATCACTAATTTCATTTCTGCTAGTTTTTCATTATTTTTCATATATTTTTTGATTTACTTTCTATCCATATGTTCCCACTAATGAGTGATCACTCCTGTACTTCTACATCTTCCTTCAGTTTACTCTTAATCTAATGTGTGCTCTCATTAAACTGTTCATATAATTCAACAGGTCCTACAGTTCTTCCAGAGTTTCAAGGAGAATATCGTTAGCGAATCGTGTCATCGATATCATTTCACTTCGAATTTAAATCGTATTGGCTGTGTATATCGTGAAGGCGATGACGGAAATAAAAGAAATACTTTCGTCATCACCTCTTCGATATACAGGGTGTTACAAAAAGGTACGGGCAAACTTTCAGGAAACATTCGTCACACACAAAGAAAGGAAATATGTTATATGGACATGTGTCCGGAAACGCTTACTTTCTATGTTAGAGCTCATTTTATTACTTCTCTTCAAATCACATTAATCATGGAATGGAAACACACAGCAACAGAACGTACCAGCGTGACTTCAAACACTTTGTTACAGGAAATGTTCAAAATGTCCTCCGTTAGCGAGGATACCTGCATCCACCCTCCGTCGCATGGAATCCCTGATGCAGCCCTGGAGAATGGCGTATTGTATCACAGCCGTCCACAATACGAGCACGAAGAGTCTCTACATTTGGTACCGGGGTTGCGTAGACAAGAGCTTTCAAATGCCCCCATAAATGAAATTCAAGATGGTTGAGGTCAGGAGAGTGTGGAGGCCATGGAGTTGGTCCGCCTAGAGGCGGTCACGGAATCTGTTGTTGAGAAGCGTACGAACACTTCGACTGAAATGTGCTGGAGCTCCATCGTGCATGAACCACATGTTGTGTCGTACTTGTAAAGGCACATGTTCTAGCAGCACAGGTAGAGTATCCCGTATGAAATCATGATAACGTGCTCCAGTACAGTACAGTACAGTACATACTGACGAAACTAAAATGATCTCTAACATGGAAATTACGCGTTTCCGGACACATGTCCACATAACATATTTTCTTTCTTTGTGTGTGAGGAATGTTTCCCGAAAGTTTGGCCGTACCTTTCTGTAACACCCTGTATAAAGTGATCACCCACAACATAATGACCCGTCCAGGCAATAGCAGCGTTGCCTGGCGAGGAATGGCTGATAGTCAGACACACGCAAGGTGCATGTAGTTCCAATGAGCGCGCTGTCCGTGTGTAGAGTGGGGAAGGCGCGCCATCTACCTGAGTTCAGCCGGGGCCAGATTGCGATGGCCCCGAGGATCCGCACGAGCATTTCGGAAACTGCACGACTGCGGTGGTGAGTGTCTTCAACATCTGGCGAAACCAAGGTGAAAGCAGATCCAGACGTCGTGAGATCAAGCGGCCAGTGTAACACCTACAAAGCCTCTGATTGACAATAAACCAAAATAGCTCCCAAATTAGCTCCCATGCCCTCGAAATATAAATTCAGAAAATGTCCCAAGCCCCTCCACAAGCAGTAATTTACGAAATAGAAAGAAGAGACAAATAAAGGGAAATCTATAGTAGAAAAATAATAGAAAAACAAAAGAGTTTAATCATAAATTTTGAAAGCATGCGAGGGGGGGAAAACGACAGAAATGGTTAAATTATTACTTATTCTTATATATGAGAAAATCAATATTATAGTCACTGAACGTAGGTCTTGAACAGCAAAGATCGCGTTTACTAAGTATAAATAGACATACAATGCAATTATGATACTCCAGTCTCTATCCTCTAGTCTGTTCGAAGTCAGTTAGGACGTACAGCTTTAGGAAGCAACAAAAGGAGCTTTATTAAACCGGGGCGCAAGAATAAATCGCGACGAGATTCTTTTTTGGGAAGCATTAATTTCAGATCAGAATTGGAACTTTTGTCATATTAGAGAAACGGGGAGGTGATCAATAATCTCTCAGACTTTAACGTCACTCCGTGTGAAGATTTAAATATTTTACGGAATTAACGACTTTTGGACAGATCCAGACTTTGTATTGTGATAGTGGAAAAGTTTTACATCACGCGACTAGTAATCATAGTTCGTGACAGTTTATGGATATTAAACGGGAACAATCTTTTTGTCGAAAGTGACAGAACATTGTTTAGTATCTCTGATATTGACGGGATTCCAGATTAGATACTTATTCAAAGAACCCCTTTGAATGCCATCGTGTGAGTGAACTGATTTATTAATAATTATTGTTAAATAAAATAACGTGTTCATTTGAAACTGACAATTAGTCTTGAATTTTACTTCGATTTAGGTTCGTAAACACTTAGGTTACGTGATTTTCACCAAGAATAAACTGCAGACTAGTAACTGAAACAAGTGAACGAGAATCTATTGAAAAGACTAGTATTAATTTACTTGTGGTTTTTTCCTTCAAAACTGGGAAGACAATACGTGTAGTGACTCACTGGTGTTAATTTAAGAACTACCCGGGGTAAAACGAAACCCCTCAATACCAGTCAATGTATAGATAAATTAACGTTCCTAATTTCATGCAAGATACGGAAGTCGGGCTAGAAAAAAGGGTCGCTACACCAGCCCTCATTACAAATGTCGCACGTCGTAGGCTGGGCAGACTCGCAAAAGAGGACAGGCGGCGAACTGTGGCGGAACTAATTTAATACTGGGCAGAGTACAAGTGTGTCTGAGCACACAGTGGACCGAACACTCCTAGCGACGGGTCTCCGCAGCGACAACTCGTGCCTGTGCCGGTGTCAACTGAACAACAGAGCAATGGGGACGTGGCCATCGGCACTGATTGTTGGCACAGTAGCAGAGCGTTGCACGGTCTGACGAATCCCGATCCCTTCTTCATCATTGTTGTGTACATAGTTCTGCGTAGTCAGCGCGTACACAACTTCCCCACTAGAGCGCGCCCCGATAAGCACAACAGCGCAGGCGCAGCGCTCGTCCGCCTCCGCACTACGAGATGGCGCTGCCTTAGAGACGGACCAAATTCTGCTTCCGCCGATCCGCATATTAATATGTGACGCAGCCAATGAGTTTGCTGCTAACGTAGAATCTTTTCTCCTTGCGGATCACACTAGCGCAGTGATACCTGAACGCGCGATGTATTATAACGAGTGTACAGACCTCCGATTAGTCAGTCTGCATTTGTCTGCACCAGTCTGCATTAGTATGCATTTGTCTGTACTGGTCTATAGTCAAGTTTCAGTCTGCGCCTAATAAGATCATCATATTCCTGTACATAGCCATGAAGATAAATGTGTAGCCACTTTATCGAATATCGGAGATGTGAGAATAAGATTAACATACCAAGACCCAAAGGAACTTCAGATTGTCAGTTGTAAATAGCATCCAGAACCAAGTTAAGTTTTTTTGTATGCTTGTTATTATTTTAATAAATGTGTGTGAAAATTAATCAAGTTCTGTTTAAAGTTGGTCACCGTCAATCCGCTACTCTAAGCGTGCAGGTGGCATTTCTATCGTCTGACCTAACAGCAGAAGATAAACACGCCACGATAAGACCACGAGACATATTGCTGACACTCGCCTACTTCGTTAGAGCGACATGTCAAATAATCTGATGCTGTGTGTACCGAAGGTCTTACAGTACGCACACCACAATTACAATCCGGAGATATTTTTAAAAGTGAATGATTGAGGTGTTCCACACCGATCTGTTCATAATTTATTTTAAGTCCATAAAGACGCTCCACAGTGATTTATTTATCGGCCCCTTGAGTACAGAAAGCCTAAACAGATCAAGCATAAAATTGCTTGCCCGTGGAATGTTGTTTCGTTGTTGTGGTCTTCAGTCCAGAGACTGGTTTGATGCAGCTCTCCATGCTACTCTATCCTGTGCAAGCTTCTTCATCTCCCAGTACCCACTGCAACCTACATCCTTCTGAATCTGTTTAGTGTATTCATCTCTTGATCTCCCTCTGCGATTTTTACCCTCCACGCTGCCCTCCAATACTAAATTTGTGATCCCTTGATGCCTCAGCATACGTCCTACCAACCGGTCCCTTCTTCTAGTCAAGTTGTGCCACAAATTTCTCTTCTCTCCAATTCTATTCACTACCTCCTCATTAGTTATGTGATCTCCTCATCTAATCTTCAGCATTCTTCTGTAGCACCACATTTCGAAAGCTTCTATTCTCTCCTTGTCCAAACTATTTATCGTCCACGTTTCACTTCCATACATAGCTACACTCCATAAAAACACTTTCAGAAACTGCTTCCTGGCATTTAAATCTATACTCGATGTTAACAAATTTCTCTTCTTCAGAAATGCTTTACTTGCCATTTCCAGTCTACATTTTATATCCTCTCTACTTCGACCATCATCAGTTATTTTTCTCCCCAAATAGCAAAACTCCATTACTACTTTAAGTGTCTCATTTCCTAATCTAATTCCCTTAGCATCACCCGACTTAATTCGACTACTTCCATTATCCTCGTTTTGCTTTTGTTTATGTTTATCTTATACCCTCCTTTCAAGACACTGCCCATTCCGTTCAACTGCTCTTCCAAGTCCTTTGCTGTCTCTGACAGAATTACAAGGTCATCTGCGAACCTCAAAGTATTTATTTCTTCTCCATCGATTTTAATTCCACTACGAATTTTTCTTTTGTTTCCTTTACTACTTGCTCAATATACAGATTGATTAACATCGGGGATAGCCTACAACCCTGTCTCACTCCCTTACCCACCACTGCTTCCGTTTCATGCCCCTCGACTCTTATAACTGCCATCTGGTTTCTGTACAAATTGTAAATAGCCTTTCACTCCCTGTATTTGAGCCCTGCCACGTTCAGAATTTGAAAGAGAGTATTCCAGTCAACATTGTCAAAAGCTTTCTCTAAGTCTACAAACGCTAGAAGCATAGGTTTGGCTTTCCTTAATCTATTTTCTAAGATAAGTCGTAGGGTCAGTACTGCCTCATGTGTTGCAACATTTCTACGGAATTCAAACTGATCTTCCCCGAGATCGGCCTCTACTAGTTTTTCCATTCGTCTGTAAAGAATTCGTGTTAGTGATTTGCAGCCGTGCCTTATTAAACTGATAGTTCGGTAATTTTCACATCTGTCGACACCAGCTTTTTTTGGGATTGGAATTATTTTATTCTTCTTGAAGTCTGAGGGTATTTCGCCTGTCTCATACATCTTGCTCACTAGATGGTAGAGTTTTGTTGGGCCTGGCTCTCCCAGGGCTGTCAGTAGTACTAATAGAATATTTTCTAGTCCCGAGGGCTTTCTTTCGACTCAGGTCTTTCAGTGCTCTGTCAAACGTTTCAGGCAGTATCATATCTCCCATTTCATCTTCATCTACATTCTGTTCCATTTCTATAATATTGTCCTCAAGAACATCGCCCTTTTATAGACCCTCTATATACTCCTTCCGCCTTTCTGGTTTCCCCTGTTTGCTTGGATGTGGTTTTCCATCTGAGCTCTTGATATTCATGGAAGTGGTTCTCTTTTCTCCAAAGGTCTCTTGAATTTTCCTGTAGGCTGTATCTATGTTACCCCTAGTGATATGCGCCTCTACATCTTTACATTACATTTGTCGTCTAGCCATCGCTGCTTAGCCATTTTGGACTTCTTGTCGATCTCATTTTTGAGACGTTTGTATTCCTTTTTGCCTGCTCCATTTACTGCATTTTTACATTTTCTCCTTTCATCAACTAAATTCAATATTTCTTCTGTTACCCAAGGGTTTCTACTATCCTTCGTCTTTTTACCCACTTGATCCTCTGCTGCCTTCAGTATTTCATTCCTCAAAGCTACCCTTTCTTCTTCTACTGTATTTCTTTCTCCAGTTCTAGTCAATCGTTTCCTTATGCTCTCCCTGAGACTCTGTAAAACCTCTGGTTCTTTCAGTTTATCCAGCTCCCATCTCCTTAAAATCCCACCTTTTTGCAGTTTCTGCAGTTTTAATCTACAGTTCATAACCAATAGATTGTGGTTAGAGTCCACATCTGCCCCTGGAAATGTCTTACAATTTCAAACCTTGTTCCTAAGTCTCTGTCTTAGCATTATATAATCTGACACCTTCCAGTATCTCCAGTCTTCTTCCGTGTATACAACCTTCTTTTATGATTCTTGAACCAAGTGTTAGCTATGATTAATTTATGGTCTGTGGAAAATTCAGCCCATTCCACATTCACCTACTTCGTTTCCTTCTCTTCCTTTTCCTACTATCGAGTTCCAGTCACCCATGACTATTAAATTTTGGTCTCCCTTCACTATCTGAATAATTTCTTTTTTCTCATCATACATTTCATCAATCTCTTCGTCATCAACCTGAGCATAAGAACGCGCAAAACCCGGCGTCAGTTGGTCGAGGCTGGCCACTCATTCTCCACGACAGCGCTCGCTCGCGTATCGGCAGCGTTGTAGCGCAGAAACTGCGCGGATACGGAGGAGAAGTCTTGCCGTATCGTTCCTACAGGCCAGATGCGAGTCCATCAGAGTTGGGCTTGTTCCCGAAGTTGAAAAAAACCTGTGCGTGGACGTCGTTATCTTTCTGTGAAAGAGCTTTCTACCACTGTGTCCTGAGCTGTTCGACAGGTGAAGAGGTGTCCTGCATGGAATAATGGAGAAAATGTTGAAGTTCCGACTTCAATGTAACTTTCCGAGTACAGTTGGCAATTGAGTGTTCTGCGTAGAAGCGGTCTATGTTGTCCGTCTTGATCAGTTTTGGCTAAAGTTGACTGTACCGGAGTTACTGTGTGACTTCTCTTGTCAAAATCGCTGAAAATAAATAAATAAACGTGCAAGTAGAAAAGAAATTTGTGTACAGTATTTAGTAAATGTCCCTAGTATCTGCCGGAGGGCTGGGTGGACACGGCCCACCTGCAGTCGCAGTAACTGGCTGCCGCTGCTGACTCGGCGAGAGCCCGCCTTAGCCCGTCCCCGCGGTGTGGCGTCCTCTCAGACACACACGTGGCGGCCGGCGGTCTCTCCGTATGCCCGCACACGCGCCGCCGCCGCCGCCTCCGCCTCCGCCACAGAGCCCTCCTGTTTACGTCGCTTTTACGGCCGCCGCGTCCGCCATGCGCCGTATAAATATCGCTGTTTAACGGAAGATCGTGCCGCTGCACATCGCCCGCCGCGGCGCAAACTATCGATTTCCTCGACTGCGCTACTGGCGCCTCAGAAAATATTTGTTTTCGCGAGGTGTCGTGGCAGAGGTAAACAACGTATGCATCTTACGTCGATAGAATTTTTAGCAATGCCTGTAGCGAACAGACTCCACACGGCTGTATTCGATTGCAGCAATCTTGAGCGCGTCACCTTGCCGCTGGATGACGTCATATTGTGAGCAGACCAGCCAAAGAATATTATTGTTGTAAATAGTCACCACGGGTTTGACGCCGGATCACGTTGTGCAAATTCCACAATATTTCTTCGGAGCAACTGTCCCACATCTTCAGGTGGCTCAACCTAGGTCGTAGGTAGCCACCAGCAAGGTTGAACTACCTGAAGATGTCGCACAGTTGCTCCGAGAAAATATTGTGCAATTTGCACAACGTGATCCGGCCTCAAACCCGTGGTGACTATTTACAACACATACTCCGGGAAAGCTTGACGAGTCACAATATGATTGTTCTCCGTCAGAATCTATAACACCAAATACGCCTTTACCCTTCATAACAGCCCAAATTCGGCGAGGAAACCAATTTCTTATGCAACAGGGTAAACAAAATGCTTTTCAAGTTGTATAGGTTAGTTGCCGTCATTAGCAGCTGTAATAAAAGTCTTGTTCAGACCGGACGTGGTTTACTCGTAAGATCACACGAGGCTACGTACAACACATTCCCTACAACTACATTGCAAGGACTTGGAAGAGCAGTTGAACGGAATGGACAGTGTCTTGGAAGGAGAATATAAGGTGAACATCAACAAAAGCATAACGAGGATAATGGAATGTAGTCGAATTAAATCAGGTGATGCTGAGGGAATTAGATTAGGAAATGAGACACTTAAAGTAGTAATGGAGTTATGCTATTTGGGGAGCAAAATAACTGATGATGGTCGAAGTAGAGAGGATATAAAATGTAGACTGGCAATGGCAAGGAAAGCGTTTCTGAAGAAGAGACATTTGTTAACATCGAGTATTGATTTAAGTGTCAGGAAGTCGTTTCTGAAAGTATTTGTATGGAGTGTAGCCATGTATGGAAGTGAAACATGGACGATAAATAGTTAGGACAAGAAGAGAATAGAAACTTTCGAAATGTGGTGCTACAGAAGAATGCTGAATATTAGATGGGTACATCACATAACTAATGAGGAGTTATTGAATAGAATTGGGGAGGAGTTTGTGGCACAACTTAACTAGAAGAAGGGATCGGTTGGTAGGACGTGTTATGAGGCATCAAGGCATCACCAAGTTAGTATTGCAGCGCATCGTGGAAGGTAAAAACCGTAGAGGGAGACCAAGAGATGAATACACCAAGCAGATTCAGAAGGATGTAGGCTGCAGTATGTACTGGGAGATGAAGCAGCTTGCACAAGATAGAGTAGCTTGCACAGGATAGAGCACAACAACATGCTGAGGTTTTGCGTGAAGTTAAGATAATACACTGCTGTAACTCTTGTTCCACATGGGCCTCTGTCATATGATTCCTTGGTGGTCATAAGTAAAAATAATCATTTGCTGGAGCTTTCATTGAGGGTGTTGAAATCTTTTTGGATGTGGGGAGTCTGAAGCTCTCCACTAACCAGACTGTCATTTCAACTCCGATTCAAAGTCTCCACTCTACCTTTTATCGATAGCCAAATTTCGACACAAGAATGCTTAACCTTCACGCCCGAAACATTATTCGAGCAGGGATGCAATGTCCATGCGTTTCTGCATGTCTTCAGCAGTCTGTGAGGGACCCATCTCGCAGAAATTTTTCTCCTCTTTAAATCACTTGTCAGAATATGGAATACTGATGTTGGGGCTATTCCCCATCATGTGGAATACTGATATTTGGGGAATTCCCCTGGCTTCTTCATAAATCGCTCAAGTTTGACGCTTCGTTCATCTGTTGATGTTTTTGGCCTCCTGGGTCTTGGATTATCAGCTATGCTCGTACGCCACCATTAAAACTTTTAATCCAACGTACGAGTAAATGTATCACAAACTTTACGCAACGCACTGTGGATTTCCGTCGGCTTTTTGCCGTGTAAAGTTCCAAACTTGATCTAAGAACTCTGGTATTCAAGAGTGACAGTACTAGAGACCCCTCCAGCGTCCATTTCTACCACTCGCCAATTTTATGTTAGAGCACACAGCGGAAAAAAAAACAACAGAAAGACGTGTTTCTTCCTCAAGCTGCCAACTACGTCTGATGTAATTGTCATTCCTGTTGCGTCAAATAATCCAGAGCAACACCAACCAGTGTATTATTTACGAAATGACCTCGTATTCCACAGGGCACAGTTATCGCACCAACAGAACACAAACTTTGTTACCTCACTGTCCAGTTTGCACTTAATATGTGTCAGTAATCTCCGAACGTGCATACACGCCCACGCTAACACACACACACACACACACACACACACACACACACACACACACACACGCACGCACACACACACAGAGAGAGAGAGAGAGAGAGAGAGAGAGAGAGAGAAACAGACACACACACACACACAGGGTTTAATGGGCATAAGTACAGACATAAACGATAAAAATTATATGTGAACACCAGGAAATTTGCCATACTGTCCGCTGTAACTTCGCGAAAACCGCATCTCGGTATATTCATTCTTGCTGGATGTATTTGGGGTGGACTCTATCAACCTGTATGTATGACAAATCTGTGCAGTAGAGAGAAATGAAGGAGAAAACGAAATGAAACTTTCCAGGTTGAGACAGCAACCCCCCCCCCCCCCCCCCCGAATCTCGAATCTCTCCTGACTGGATGATGCATCCGCTGCTTTGGTCGGCGAGAGAGTCATAAAGCCGTGGTCTCATGAAACGAAAGGGCCTGGAACTGTTGTAACTGGTCCTTGATATCCGGGATACTGGCTCTAGAATTGAGGCCCAAGCTGGTTGCATACATGTTCTATCAGGGATAGATGTAGGGATATCGCTGACCATGTGAGTACCTCAACATTACCCACAACCGTTCTCAAGCGTAAATGTAGAATAGTGCCTTTCTATCTAATGTCGATGGGCTACCAATAATGTCCACAAGAATTTAGCCAATAACGCCCCTTCTTCTGCATCAGCGAGGGAATGTTAGACTATGGACTACCAATGGCAGCTACAAGAATTTTAACCAAAACTCCCACTTCTCCAGCAGAAACGCGGGAAAACGTCTCTCTATAAGAGAACGCGGCACTGGTCTCTGACAGTGTTCTAGCTATAGTGGACACCGGAAGAGCCTGAAGAAGATCCCAGCAGAAACGTCGATTGTTTTAGAGGAAACATGACGCGACCTAACACCCCAGAACTGCGACACACGAAATGTGCGGACAAGCATTGACCTATTGACAAATGACATCGCAATGACACTGCGACACTGTCCCGAGGACACAGGATCTCCGTGATGTACTGTTGTGCTGCCAGAGTTCCCTCACCTCCCTCAGCCGTGACCCGAATTCATACCCAATGGTTTCCCCACACCAGGACCCCAGGAGTGAAGCCAACGAGCCTCTCCGAAATACTGGAAAAATTGGAAAAATGAGACTTCACAGGTCGCCACCATACTGCTTAACGATGTGTCATCTGGGATAGTGCAGATCTGCGATTCGCCCTAAGATAGGGTGATGCCACTGACCAGCAGCTCAGGCTTCCTCATCATAGCACCAGTCTAATCAGAGTCGTTTGCGTTGTGGTGCTGACGATAGGCTATGCCTGACACGGTATTTTCCTAGTCCAACTGTTGGTCGTCTCCAACCAATTCTGTAGGATGACTCCTAATGTTGCAGCAAGTCCATTACTTGTTGATGGATAGCAGGTGTTGACGTGAAGGCGTTACGATGTGCCTGGTGCACAATATGGCGATCCTTCAGTGTGGTGGTCAGACGTGGTTGACCATACCTTGACGATAAATATGCCTGCTCTCACATTCCCTTGGAGTCCAACATCAGGCCGCTGTCACAGCTGAACACCTTACAAATGTTGTAAGTTTCGGCCAGCCAGCCAAATGGAGACCACAAATGAGGACACATTCAAAGTCTGTCAGGTGTTGAGATCGCCATCTACCCAAGTAAGCGGCATCTCCATGTCTCTGACAATGGTCACTCACCATGTGATGCTATTCTCATCGTTTACACAGGGTGAATATTAATAAAACTGAAAAACTGCAGGGACGTATTTCTGACTGGAAATGGAGGAAAAAGGGTCCAAAGAACATGTGTCCAGAAATGCCACAATAGATGGCGCTGACGGATAATTCCTCTGACCACATACTGTGTGTTCCTTCTGCGGCCAGGATGTGTGATTGACAAAGAGTACTGTAGTCAAAATGGTCCAGTATTCGTGTCAGGAATAAGCTGAGATAGTGTTTGTGTGCAGCCAAGCCGATGGTAACGGTCGAGAGCCAGCATGGCTATACCAGAACAAGAACCTTCACAGACGCCAACTACATCACACAATACTTCAGGCCCTCTTTGGACTTCTGTGTAATGATGGCCCTTTCAGACAGACAAACGTGCAGGGAGATGGTGGGCAGTTCATACACCAGATTCGGAGGGCTGGATTCTACACAATACTGAGATGAGCCCTGGTACAAGTGGCCGACCAACGTGGTGTAGGCTAAAGTACGATTACGTGTATCCTGCATGACAACCGCTACCAGCCGTATCACCGGCAATGAGTGCAAGGATTATCAGCAGCGGATTGCCCTCTACATGAAGCAGACCAGCTGTTATGGGATTTCTGTCATCAGTCCTCTTTACAGACGAGGCAACTTTTTCAACAACCGGTATCATCAATCTCCATAATCGTCTTCTGTGGGCTACAGACAATCCTAGGTGAATGGTAGAGGTGTCTTATCAGTATTGGTTCAGCATAATTGTGTGGGCAAGGATTCTTGGTGACGACACAATGGGACTGGTTATTATTCCACAACGCCTCAATGTAGGAACATACTTGGACTTCCTGCGCAATACTCTACCTAGTTTGCTTGAGAATGTACCTGCGACGTTGTGACTGTTTCTGTGGTTTCTGCATCATGGAGCACCAACCCACTTCCGCATTGTAGTTGACCAACACCTCAACACCCTCCTCCCTGGACGTTGGATAGGACACAGAGGCCCTGTAGCGTGGTCACCAGACTTAAGCCCACTGGATTTTTAGCTCTTGGGACATCTGAAAAGTTTCGTTTATGTTGAATGCTTCTTTAATATTTTTCATAAACTTTTCATACCCTATTTCAACCCCTTATACGTTGAATTTGCAAAAAACGCTAAATCTTTTAAATTCTGATTGAGAAATCAGATACCAGTTATGGTAGTTGTAACTTCAAAATTGACTAAGTAACATCATATTTGCGAAAAGCTTGTCACCACATGTTTCACTCCTTTATGGATGAAAATTTGAAAATTTACTTCTTAAAAGATGCCTACCATATAAGATCAAAACCTTTTCCAAATTTCAAGTTTCCGTCCCCAGCAGTTTGGACTGTGTGACGATGAGTCGGTGGATCAGTCAGTATACACGGTGGTCCATTGATCGTGACCGGGCAAAATATCTCACGAAATAAGCGTCAAACGAAAAACTATAGAGAACGATACTTGACTAGCTTGAAGGGGGAAACCAGATGGCGCTATGGTTGGCGCGCTAGATGGCGCTGCCATAGGTCAAACGGGTATCAACTGCGTTTTTTAAAATAGGTACCCCCATTTTTTATTACATATTCGTGTAGTATGTAAAGAAATATGAATGTTTTAGTTGGACCACTTTTGTCGCTTTGCGATAGATGGCGCTGTAATAGTCACAAACACATGGCTCACAATTTTAGACGAACACTTGGTAACACGTAGGTTTTTTAAATTAAAATACAGAACGTAGGTACCTTTGAACATTTTATTTCGGTTGTTCGATTGTGATACATGTACATTTGCGAACTTATCATTTCTGAGAACGCATGCTGTTACAGCGTGATTACCTATAAATACCACATTAATGCAATAAATGCTCAAAATGATGTCCGTCAACCTCAATGCATTTGGCAATACGTGTAGCGACATTCCTCTCAACAGCGAGTAGTTCGCCTTCCATAATGTTCGCACGTTATTGACAATTCGCTGACGCATGTTGTCAGGCGTTGTTGGTGGATCATGAGAGCAAATCAACTTTCCCCACATAAAGAAATCGGGGGACTTCAAAACCGGTGAACTGCGGGCCACGGTACGGTGCTTCGACGGCCAATCCACCTGTCATGCAATATGCTATTCAATACCTGTTCAACCGCATGCGAGCTGTATGCCGGACATCCATCATGTTGTAAGTTCATCGCCATGTCATGCAGTGAAATACCTTGTAGTAACATCGGTAGAACATTACGTACGAAATGAGCGTACATTGCACCATTTAGATTGGCATCGATATAATGGGGGCCAATTATCCGCCGGCCGGTGTGGCCGAGCGGTTCTAGGCGCTACAGTCTTGAAATGCGCGACCGCTACGGTCGCATGTTCGAATGCTGCCTCGGGCATGGATGTGTGTGATGTCCTTAGGTTAGTTACGTTTAAGTAGTTCTAAGTTGCAGGGGACTAATGACCATAGTGTTCAGAGCCATTTTTGAGGCGATTATCCTTCCTCCCACAATGCCGCACAAAATACATTAACCCGCCAAGGTCGCTGATGTTCCACTTGTCGCACCCATCGTGGATTTTCCGTTGCCCAATAGTGCATATTATGCCGGTTTACGTTACCGCTGTTGCTGAATGACGCTTCGTCGCTAAATAGAACGCGTGCAAAAAATCTGTCATCGTCCCGTAATTTCTCTTGTGCCCAGTGGCAGAACTGTATACGACGTTCGAAGTCGTCGCCATGCAATTCCTGCTGCATAGAAATATGGTACGGGTGCAATCGATGTGGATGTAGCATTCTCAACACCGACGTTTTTGAGATTCCCAATTCTGTGCGGATTAGCCGCGACAGTAGGTAAAACACCTACTTGAGCATCATCATCTGTTGCAGGTTGTGGTTGACGTTTCACACGTGGCTAAATTCTTCCTGTTTCCTTAAATAACGTAACTATCCGTCGAACGGTCCGGACACTTGTATGATGTCGTCCAGGATACCGAGCAGCATACGTAGCACACGCCCGTTGGGCGTTTCGACCACAATAGCCATACATCAACACCATATCGACCTTTTCCGCAATTGGTAAACGGTCCATTTTAACACGAGTAAAGTATCACGAAGCAAATGCCGTCCGCACTGTCGGATTGTACGTGATACCACGTGCTTATACGTTAGTGGTCCAACTAAAACATTCATATTTCTTTACGTACTACACGAATATGTAATAAAAATGGGGGTTCCTATTTAAAAAAAAAAACGCAGTTGATATCCATTTGACCTATGGCAGAGCCATCTAGCGGGCCAAACAAAGCGCCATGTGGTTTGCCCCTTCAAGCTAGAAGAGTTTCGTTCTTTGTAGTTTTTTCGTTTGATGCTTATTTCGTGAGATATTTGGCCCGGTAACTATCAATGGACCACCCTGTGTATTGTTATGGTGACGACGAACGAGTGGTCGCCAGTGTTGACTGGTCGCCAATGCTATATGGAAACATATAAATCACAGCAGGTTTGTTAGTAACTTCGATAACGTGCTGGCTCCATGGTCTGGATCTGCAACGACTAAAATAATTAGAAGTCGTTGGTAAAAAGTAATATATATTGTACCTAACTGGTTGTACAGGGTTCTTCTTGGCTGCGTACATATAATTATAACAGCTATTGAGGCCTCACATAAGCCATACGTTACCAAGCGCCTTGTTAGAGGTTGCTTCCTATCAGCTGAAGGCTATGCTACTGACACATCCCCTTAGAAATATTAATGAATTACTGTGCTGATAAACCCCTTACGTTATTTGATTTTCAAACAGATGAGCAAAACTGAACGTGCTGAGACATTTCTCTCTTTACTTATTCCGATCAATAACAAACTGACACACAATATTTTTAGCGCAACGCAATCTGAGTTTCAATAATCCCCACAAAAGAACGGCCCTGACTAACAATAACCTATACCTTTCACGAATCACTTACCTTACAAAAATCTTCGTTTCTCGAACTACTGCAGTACAGTGAGCGCCAATACTGCCAGCTAAATAAAAGATTGTAACTACTGAAGGCACTAACTACTGATAATCATACTTAGTAAATGAAAGATTTTGATAGAGAACAAACAATGTATTTACCTTAATAGTGTTCAAAAGTCATAATATATAACTCGGTTCATGACATCCAATGTTACAAATTTACTCTCTGTGATGGACACACGTCCAGATCATCCGCTGTCAAAACTCCGCCATCTCACTCCCCACATCCACCACTGCTGGCGGCTCACCTCCAACTGCGCAACGCTACGCGCTGTTCACATCCAACTGCCCAACACTACAATAGCGAATATTCCAACAATGGCAACCAGGCACAGACTGCACACAGCACAGCCAGTAATTTTCATACATAGCGCTACGTGGCGTTACCAACATAAAAACCTAAACAGCCTACTTACACTACTTTACTACTTCACGTCCCGAGGAAGAGTGGACGAGAGCTCGCTAGAAGCTTGATACTTGACGCGACTCGCGGGTTCAGTGATACTAGTACGGACCGTGGTCGATATCTGCAACCCCCTAACAAGTGTGGTATCGAACGTTGATACCACAAGACACACACACACACACACACATATATATATATATATATATATATATATAATGACGAACTGTGACTGAAATACTTAGAGGATGAGGTGGGGTCTCTGGGGAGAAGAGCGGTGAGAATAATTTGGTACTCTGCATACGATGCGCCACATAGCGTGGGTAGCAGAGGACTAATCAAGATGCTGAATGCAGGTAGATACGGACCAGTGCACTCCACGACTTTAAAAGGTCAACAAGCAACTGTCCTTGAGTAGACCGCACAGAAGACCGCAATCGAGACATGTGTCGGCAAATCCTCGCGGTTTGTTTGCGCAGACCGCAACAGTATCGTTGGCCGTTTTTCCTTTTTGCTGCTGCGTCTTAAACTGCAGTCGCTATAGAGAGGCGCGCTCTCCAAACAGCACGAGGTAATGCGCCGGCCCGCTCGGGAACAGGTTTCGGACAAAAGAGCGAGAACAATG
Organism: Schistocerca cancellata; assembly: GCF_023864275.1. Lineage (NCBI taxonomy): Eukaryota > Metazoa > Arthropoda > Insecta > Orthoptera > Acrididae > Schistocerca > Schistocerca cancellata. The sequence goes on from NC_064637.1 coordinate 16,821,552, forward strand.
CGTCGCAGGTGCTGAACGGCCGCCGGCCGCCGGGGTGTGGGGGCGGAGCGTAATGGGCGGAGGCTGGGCCGCGGCGCTAAAAGCTTTCCTCTCTGGCCGGCCGCGGAATGGCGAATGCCGCGCCGGTCGCTCGGAAAAGGAGCCAGGCGGAGCAGCGGCGACGAGCCTAGCGTCTTGTTTACGAGCGTCTCCTGCCGAAATGGCATACACAGCAGGCGTGCCAATGCTGAGGGGACAGTTTTACGGGGGCGTAAATCAAGCGACCCGCGAGGAATGTTATCTTTGTTTCTAATTTTCCATTTTTTCATGGTAGAGATGGCGAAGGAAGATGGGACCCACAGACCTCAGACGTCCTGTAGTTTACGGTATTCAGTTTACTAGTGCCGCCGATTACGTCCCTGTAAACTGGTATTTTCAAGAACGAAGTGCTCGTATTAAGAAGGGTGTAAGACAAGGCTGTAGCCTTTCGCCCCTACTCTTCAATCTGTACATCGAGGAAGCAATGATGGAAATGAAAGAAAGGTTCAGGAGTGGAATTAAAATACAAGGTGAAAGGATATCAATGATACGATTCGCTGATGACATTGCTATCCTGAGTGAAAGTGAAGAAGAATTAAATGATCTGCTGAACGGAATGAACAGTCTAATGAGTACACAGTATGGTTTGAGAGTAAATTGGAGAAAGACGAAGGTAATGTGTAGTAGTAGAAATGACAACAGCGAGAAACTTAACATCAGGATTGATGGTCACGAAGTCAATCAAGGTAAGGAATTCTGCTACTTAGGCAGTAAAATAACCAATGACGGACGGAGCAAGGAGGACATCAAAAGCAGACTCGCTATGGCAAAAAAGGCATATCTGGCCAAGAGAATTCTACTAATATCGAATACCGGCCTTAATTTGAGGAAGAAATTTCTGAGGATGTACGTCTGGAGTACAGCATTGTATGGTAGTGAAACATGGACTGTGGGAAAACCGGAACAGAAGAGAATCGAAGCATTTGAGATGTGCTGCTATAGACGAATGTTGAAAATTAGGTGGACTGATAAGGTAAGGAATGAGGAGGTTCTACGCAGAATCGGAGAGGAAAGGAATATGTGGAAAACAGTGATAAGGAGAAGGGACAGGATGATAGGACATCTGCTAAGATATGAGGGAATGACTTTCATGGTACTAGAGGGAGCTGTAGAGGGCAAAAACTGTAGAGGAAGACAGAGACTGGAATACGTCAAGCAAATAATTGAGGACGTAGGTTGCAAGTGCTACTCTGAGATGAAGAGGTTAGCACAGGAAAGGAATTCGTGGCGGGCCGCATCAAACCAGTCAGCAGACTGATGACAAAAAAAAAAAAAAGAAACAAAACAAGACAAAAAAAAACTGCTATTTATAGAACAGAACCTGCTAGTATCTGACAACAACATCAGTAATGAACATCTAGAGCTAGTCACACCTTTTAAATACACTGCTCGCCACTGAGGATGGATGCAGTCGTAACTCTGCATACAGGGGAGCGAGTTTCTGATTACAAAATGGCCTTTGAATGTTACGTGTGAGTAGATCATGTTCTGCTTAGCGTAAGAAAGAGAAGCGCGTATGCGCTAGTGTTGCCAACCTCAGTGGGGACGACGTGGGTTGGTCGTTCGGTCGGTAGTCTCACCGGGCGGCGTGCATTTGGTCGCCGACCGCTTATGGAAACTCTGTGTGTGACTTGTCATTTCTCCTCGTTGTTCCACGGTGACTGGTTTTAGGATTGTCGGAGTTCTTGGTGCAAGTGTTTACGTGGAACTGTGTGTAGCTTCTGTGATTTCCGCTGAGCAGATGAACGCTGTCTATGTACTCGAGTAGCCGGTCGGTCGGTTCTGAGAGAGTGTGCCTTGACTGTGTTTAGATGCCAATTATCAAGACGTGGTGCTGCTGCAATCTTCGTCCTCGGTGGTATGTTCGGTTGTCGTGCCGTTGGTTGGGTGGGAGGGAATTGGTTAGGTTGTTGGTTGGTTCTTCAGCCGTTCCTAGGTCGTGCTGCCACACGATTGTTTAGTGTCACGCCTGGCTGCCTGTCTCACCTAACCTGCTGTTAGAGTTTCCTCCCCAGGCCGACCCTTGCAACACTTCCGAGCAAAACTGTTCTGCTGTTTGTGATTGTGATTTTCCTCTGTCGCAAGTACTGTGCCAGGCCTTGAGCCGTGTATTAATTTTGTCTGTTCTATGTTCAGTACATGGCCTTCAGCCGAAAGTTATGTGAAGTGTTTTAAGATTGGGCCTTCAGAAGTGTTTTAAATAAAATTCTTGTTTGCTCTGTACTTAGGCCTCCAGCCGCGTTTGTTTTGAAAGCTGTGGCTTTCAGCCCATAATGTGTAAATTCTTGTCTGTAAGGTTCTCTTTAATTATTACGAAATCTTAAAATGGGCTTCAGCCGTACTGTGTAAATGCTTATCTTAAGGTTTGTCTTTAATTATTTTCAAAAATTGTTTGGGCCTTCAGCCGACAAGATATTTCAAGTTTTGTTAAGATGGTTTTCTGTTGTACTGTGTAAATGCTTGTCTTGAAAGGTTCCCTTTTTTTATGTTGAAATATTATTGGGCTTTCAGCCGAGGAATGAATTTAAATTTTCCTTAATATTGCTTTTAGCCAAAATTGGTAAATGCTTGCCTTTTCAGAATTTCCTTTTGGTGATGTGAAATATTAGTTTGAGCTTTAGCCGAGAAGATGTTTTAATTTTATTTAAGTAAGGCCTTCAGCCGTTTCTCTAAATCCTTGTGTTTTAAAAGGAATTATTTTATTATTGAGAAGTTCAAAAATGGCTCTGAGCACTATGGGACTTAACAGCTGAAGTCATCAGTCCCCTAGAACTTAGAACTACTTAAACCTAACTAACCTAAGGACAACACACACATCCATGCCCGAGGCAGGATTCCAACCTGCGACCGTACCGGTCGCGCTGTTCCAGACTGAAGCGCCTAGAACCGCTCGGGCACACCGGCCGGCATTGAGAAGTTATTTTGGCCCTCAGCCGTAAATTGATCCTTGTTGTTTTAAAGAGAAAACTGTGCATTGGTTTTCGAGGAATAAAGCTGTGTGTTCTTGTGCAGCTCACAGTAACTGACCTTGGCCCGTTTCCACAACCCGATGCGCTCTGTGCTGCGACACCGGACTTGAGTGTGACTTGACACATTATCCAGTCTGTAGGTGCGGAACAGATCATAACGCATGCAGGGTGTTTGCTTCCAGACGCTCCACGTGGCACGCGCCGCTGGCCATCCCAACTGTCCGTTGGAACATAGAAAGTGATTCGACTGAAGAGGCCAGCTCTCGCCACACAGTGGATGTGCTGTCGCATCGCCAATGCACAGCAGTCCGCGAGGGTGCGTGACGCAGATGCCTGCTGCGGAAGCCCACACGCAGCAACGCTCGCTGAACAGTTGTCGAGCAGACACTGCTGGTGGCCCCTCGGTTCGTGCCCCGGTCACATGCTGAACAGCTGCACGTACACATCTCCGCAGGCGTCGCTCTCGCCTGTTACCTGTGGGCCGTGGTGCACCACAGTTGCCTTGTTGCCATATTTGGGCAGCGCTATTTTTGCAGTACACGGTATACTTTAAAAACGGCTGCATGGCTGCATGTGAACAGTGCACAGACTTAGCTGTTTCGGAAATGTTTCCATCCTTGACTCGAAAGCCAATAATCATGCTGATTTGAATGTCAGATAAACTGCTCCGTTTCCGCATGACGACAACGACAGCACTGTCTTTTACGTCTTCCCCAACACGCATTATGTACCCTCCACTGCTAGTGCTGCCACGTGCCGTCTGTAGGTGGTTATTGCACGTTCACGTTGAAGATAGATTGTCTTCTCTTCTTCTTCCTCTTCTTCTTCTTCTTCTTCTTCTTCCTGATCAGACCCAGTGGACCACACACTGCTATCCGCCATCCGTCCACATCTACTGATGCTTAGTTTAAATCTCCATGGAGGCCATCCCTCCAACGCTTCTTGGGTCTCCCTCAGGGTCTCTTTCCTGTAGCTGTGAAATCCAGGAGCTTCCGAGGCCATCTTTGATCTTCCATCCGGACCACATGGCCGGCCCACTGGATTCGTTTGGCTTTGTCACCTCCTGCTATGTTGGGCTTCTGGTACAGTTCCTAAAGCTCTTGGTTGTGTCTGATCCTCCATTCCCCTGTGTCTGTATCCAGAACTGGACCAAAGATCCCCACGTTTCTCTCAGATTGTGGCCACATTAATGTGACTAAACAAACCTAAACTCCTCCCGAACAGGCCTTGGAAGGCCCAACGGTACCTACCGGCCGCCGTGCCACCCTCAACCCACAGGCATCACTGGATGCGGATATGGAGGGGCATGTGGTCAGCAAACCGCTCTCCCGGCCGTATGTCAGTTTGCGACACCGGAGCCGCTACTTCTCAGTCAAGCAGCTGCTGAGTTTGCCTCACAAGGGCTGAGAGCACCCCGCTTGCCAGCAGCGCTCGGCAGATCGAATGGTCACCCATCCAAGTGCTAGCCCAGCCCGACAGCGCTTAACTTCAGTAGCCTGATGGGAACCGGTGTTACCGCTGCGGCAACGACGCTGGCATTAATGTGACTAGACTGTGTAAATATAACGTATTCAGCGTAAATAGACGATAATACCCATTACTGTGCGATTCTACTATCGACGACAAATCTCTAGATCAGTCACTACAGTGTAACACCCAGCACAAGCTACGTAAACTGGAATGACTACGCAAAATCAATTGTAGAAAAATTGGTGCCAGCCCAGAACTAATTGGAATAATGTTAAGGAAATTTAATTCATGATTAACAGAAGAGACAGAGAAGATCCTAGGAAAATCGGTCAGTTTCGCTATGGCATTCGTCAGGATTGGTCAGTTGGCGCGAGAGCGCAACATATTTGCTCACCGAATTCCGCTATGCCATTATTTATCACGCAGAGCAGTACTACGAAATTCCAATATACTCTACTGGCCATTAAAATTGCTACACCACGAAGATGACGTGCAAAAGACGCGAAATTTAACCGACAAGAAGAAGATGCTGTGATATGGAAACGATTAGCTTTTCAGAGCATTCACATAAAGTTGGCGCCGGTGCCGACACCTACAACGTGCTGACATGAGGAAAGTTTGCAACCGATTTCTCATACACAAACAGCAGTTGACCGGCGTTGTCTGGTGAAACGTTGTTGTGATGCCTCGTGTAAGGAGGAGAAATGCGTACCATCACGTTTACCACTTTGATAAAGGTCGGATTGTAGCCTATCGCGATTGCGGTTTATCGTATCGTGACATTGCTGCTCGCGTTGGTCGAGATCCAATGACTGTTAGCAGAATATGTAATCGATGGGTTCAGGAGGATAATACGGAACGCCGTGCTGGATCCTAACGGCTTCGTATCACTAGCAGTCGAGATGACAGGCATCTTATCCGCATGGCTGTAACGCATCGTGCAGCCACGTCTCGATCCCTGGGTCAACAGATGGGGAGCCGGCCGCTGTGGCCGAGCCGTTCTAGGCTCTACAGTCTCGAACCATGCGACCGCTACGGTCGTAGGTTCAAATCCTGCCTCGGGCATGGATGTGTGTGCTGTCCTTAGGTCAGTTAGGTTTAAGTAGTTCTACGTTCTAGGGGACTGATGACCTCAGAAGTTAAGTCCCGTAAGTCCCATAGTGCTCAGAGCCATTTTTGAACAGATGGGGTGTTTTCAAGACAACAACTATCTGCACGAACAGTTCGATGAAGTTTGCAGCACCATGGACTATCAGTTCGGAGACCATGGCTGCGGTTACCCTTGACGCTGCATCACGGACAGGAGCGCCTGCGATGGTGTACTCAACGACGAACCACGTTTTGTTTACAGCATCATGATGGTCGCATCCTTGTTCGGCGACGTCGCGGTGAACGCACAATGCAAGCGTGTATTCGTCACCGCCATACTGGCGTATCACCCGGCGTGATGGTATGGGGTGCCATTGGTTACACGTCTCGGTCACATCTTGTTCGCATTGACGGCTCTTTGAACAGTGGACGTTACATTTCAGATTTACGACCTGTGGCGCTACCCTTCATTCGATCCCTGCGAAACCCTACATTTCAGCAGGATAATGCACGACCGCATGTTGCAGGTCGTGTACGGGCCTTTCTGGATACAGAAAATGGCGACTGCTGCCCTGGCCAGCACATTCTCCAGATCTGTCACCAATTGAAAACGTCTGGTCAATGGTGGCCGAGCAACTGGCTCGTCACAATACGCCAGACACTACTCTTGATGAACTGTAGTATCGTGTTGAAGCTGCATGGGCAGCTGTACCTGTACACGCCATCCAAGCTCTGACTCAATGCCCAGGTGTATCAAGATCGTTTTGTGGTTGTTCTGGATACTGATTTCTAAGGGTCTATGCACCCAAACTGCGTGAAAATGTAATCACATGTCAGTTCTTGTATAATATGTTTGTCCAATGAATACCCGTTTATCATCTGCATTTCTTCTTGGTGTAGCAATTTTAATGACTAGTAGTGCATCACTTTCCAAGAAGAGTCGGGCAACATATTACTTCCTCCCACATACGTGTCGTGAAGTGACTATGACAAGAAAATCAAAGTAATTAGAGATCGTACGTAAATTGATGGACAGTGCTTGTTCGAAAGAGTGATGGGACAGTGAAAGGAGAAAAACATCGTGTTACCACAAGTAACCTCCACGACACAGCATAGGGTGGTTTGCGCTGTGTGTGACTGTGTGACTGTGTGTGTGTGTGTGTGTGTGTGTGTGTGTGTGTGTGTGTATGTGTGTGTGTGTGTGTGTGCGTACACGCGTGGGTACGTACACGTGCATTATTGGCCGGAAAACCCCATCTGGGAAATTCGGCAGTGTAGTGCAAATATTCATATCTGACGACACTTCAGCGAATTCCACGTCAACTATCTACATCTACAACTATGTACATTCTCCGCCCACTGCCTTCCGGTACGCGGTGGAGGGTAGGCATTTCCTTTCCCCTTCCACTCGCAAACAGAGCGACGGGAAAACGACCGTCACATTCTTCCGTAAGAGCCCTAATTTCTGGTACTTTATCTCCGTGGTACTTACGTAAAATATATATTGGTGAGAGTAGAATTGTTCTGTAGTCAGCTTAAAATGGCGTTTCTCTAAAATTTCTCAATAGTGAAAAGAATATCTCCTTCCCTCCATGGACTCCCATTTGAGCCCCTCAGGCATGTCCGCAACACTTGCGTGTTGTTAGAACTTACCGGCAACAAATCTTCCATCCCACCACTGAATTGCTTCGATTATACTAGATGCCAAACAGGCGAGCACTACTCTAGGATAGGTCCCACCAGCGTCCTACATGCGCTCTCTTTTACAAGTGAACCGCACTTTTCCAACAAACAGAAGTAGACCATTCGGCTTCCCTACCGCAATCCTCACTTACTCGTTCCATTTCTAATCATTCTGCAACGTTACGCCCAGACATTTAAACAACCTGGCTGTGTCAATCAGGACATTAATATTGCTGTATTCGAACATCATGCATTTGTTTTTCCTACTCATCCGCATTAACTTACATGTTGCTACATTTAGAGCTAGTTGCCATTTATCACACCACTTTGAAATGTTGTCTACCTCATCTTGTATCTTCTTGCAGTTACTCAACTTCGACATCTTCCCGTACCCTACAGCGTCATCAGTAAACAAACGCAGTTTGCTGACCACCCTTTGTGTGTAAAGAAAATAAGAGCGGTCCTAACACACTTCCCTGAGACAGTGTTGACGATACAATTGTCTCTCATGAAATTATAATAAGAAAAACGCACAAACATAGTCACGAGCGGAGAAAATCCCCGACCTGCCCGGGCATCGAACCCGGGGACCTGTGATTTAATCTCGGCAGTACTGACCACAAGACCACGAGCTGTTGACGGCTTGCTAAGTATAGATGTGGATGTAGATTAAAAACCACGTGTGCTGAATGGGGAAAGATATATCACGTTTTATACCTTGCGAATAATTTCATGGAGAAGGGGGCTAAGAAGCTACTTGCATGTTTTGGACCAGGTCATGTTTTGTGTAGGTTGTATGACAACTGCAAGGCAGCCGAACACAAGGTCTGCTTGAATCTTTATCATTGGAGTCGTTGAATGCAGAAGTGCGACGAAACTGGTTCCTAGAGGGCTCTCCCCCCTACACCTCTGCGCTGCCCCCCTCAGCCTCGAGCACCGACACCCCGGCTTTTAAAGGCCTCGCTCGTTCGTATTTCAGCGACAACGGATTGCAGTTCCCGGGTGTAACAGGTGTTCCCGCTAAAGCGGCTGTCACGTGAACGTGTTCTCCGCAGAAAATCTGTTAGCAGAAACCGGTCCGAGCTGGACGAGACACGGTAATCTTTCGGTACTGTCATCCCGTCTGCTAGACTGTGGACACACCGAGTTTGTCACGGGAAAAAAAAAGTAACGTGACCGGCGAGAGGCGATGCACGGGTCACGGGATGGTTCCGCGGTTACCACAGCCCACCTCTGACAACGCTGCTGCCCGTGTTGTGCGCGGGGAGCAGTTTCAAACAAATTTGATACGTGTTGTTGTTGTTGTTGTAGTCTTCAGTCCTGAGACTGGTTTGATGCAGCTCTCCATGCTACTCTATCCTGTGCAAGCTTCTTCATCTCCCAGTACCCACTGCAACCTACATCCTTCTGAATCCGTTTAGTGTATTCATCTCTTGGTCTCCCTCTACGATTTTTACCCTCCACGCTGCCCTCCAATACTAAATTCGTTATCCCTTCATGCCTCAGAACATGTCCTACCAACCGGTCCCTTCTTCTTCTCAAGTTCTGCCATAAACTCCTCTTCTCCCCAATTCTATCCTAATCTAATTCCCGCAGCATCACCCGACTTAATTCGACTACATTCCATAATCCTCGTTTTGCTTTTGTTGATGTTCATCTTATATCCTCCTTTCAAGACACTGTCCATTGCGTTCAACTGCTCTTCCAAGTCCTTTGCTGTCGCTGAGAGAATTACAATGTCGTCGGTCAACCTCAAAGTTTTTATTTCTTCTCCTTGGATTTTAATTCCTACTCGAAACTTTTCTTTTGTTTGCTTTATTGCTTGCTCAATATACAGATTGCATAACATCGGGGATAGGCTACAACCCTGTCTCACTCCCTTCCCAACCACTGCTTCCCTTTCATGTCCCTCGACTCTATTAATTGCCATCTGATTTCTGTACAAATTGTAAATAGCCTTTCGATCCCTGTATTTCACCCCTGCCACTTTTAGATACGTACTTTTAGATACATACGTGTACAAAAAATATTGGGAATTTTTGGATTTGTAAAAATTTTATTTATTCGTTTACATCAGCTTCATCCCCTTCAAGACAGACCGGATCAGATATGCAGCTATACCTTTTGTATTCACCGGAACATTTCTGTAACTCGATCTTTGCGATAACTTTCAACTCTCTCAGCGCTACACCTACATCCGCACAGATACAGTACGCCGCGTGGCGGTGGGTACCTGTTCCACTACTTCCTTTCCTGTTCAACTCGCAAACAGAGCGTCGGAAAAACGACTATCTATATGTCTCCGTCTGAGCCCCAATTTCTCGTATCTTTGCGGGTCTTACGCTCAATGTATGTTGACGGCAGTAGGACCGATTGGCTTCAAATTGCGGTTCTCTAAATTTTTTAAATTGTGTTTCGAGAAAAGAACGTCACCCTCGTTCCAGGGATTCCCATTTGAGTTCTCGAAGCATCTCCGTAACACTTAGGTGTTGTTAGAATCTACCGGTAACAAACCTAGCAGCCCTCCCCTGAATTGCTTGGATGTCTTCTTTCAACCTGACATGGTACAGATCCAAAACACTTCAGCAGTACTCAAGAACAGGTTGCGCTAGCGTTCTGAATGTGGTCTCCTTTAGATGTGAACCACTCTTTCCTAAAATTCTCCCAACAAACCGAAGCCGACCATTCGCCTTCCCTATCACAGTTCTCACACGCTCGTTCCATCGTATATCGCTTTGCAATGCTATACCCAGATATTTAAACTAGCTGACTGTATCAAGCAAGAAACTAATAATGCTGTATCCGAAAGTTACAAGTTTGATCTTCCCACTCATCCGCATTGACTTACATTTTTGCACATTTAGGGCTAGCTTTCATCACACGAACTGGAAATTTTGTCTGTCGTCGTCTATCTTCCTACAGTCACTCAACTTCGACACATCACCGTACACCACAGCATCATCAGCAAACAACGACAGATTGCTGCCCACCCGATGTATACAGAGAACAACGGCGGTCCTTCCCTGGGGCACTCCTGACGGGTCCCTTGTCTCTGATGAACACTCGCCGTATAGGACAACATACTGCGTTCTGTTACTTAAGAATTCATCGAGTCACTCACATATCTGTGAACTTATTCCATATGCTCGTACATTCGTACTGTGTCAAATGCTTTCCGGAAATCAGGAAATATGGAATCTGCCTGTTGCTCTTCATCTATATTTCGTAGTATATCATCTGATAAAAGGGCAAGTTCAGTTTCACACGAGAGATGCTTTCTAAAACCGTGCTCATTCATAGACACAAGCTTCTCAGTCTCAAGAAAATTCATTATATACCAACTGAGAATATGTTCAATTATTCTGCAGCAAAACCAAGTTAGGGATACTGTTCCGTAATTTTACGAGTCCGTTATTTTACCCTTGTTATATGCTGGAGACACTTAACGCTTTTCTCCAGTCGCTTAGGACTTTGCACTGGGCGAGAAATTCATGATAAATGCAGGATCGGTAAGGAGCGAATGCTCTACAGTACTCTTTGTAAAATCGAACTAGGATTCTATCCGCACCTGGCGATTTATTTATTTTCAAATCTTTCAGTTGTTTCCCTGCGCCAGGCATGGCTATTACACTACTGGCCATTAAAATTGCTACACCACGAAGATGACGTGCTACAGACGCGAAATTTAACCGACACCAAGAAGATGCTGTGATATGCAAATGATTAGCTTTTCACAGCATTCACACTACGTTGGCGGTAGTGGCGACACCTACAACATGCTGACATGAGGAAAGTTTCCAACCGATTTCTCATAGACAAACAGCAGTTGACCGGCGTTGCCTGGTGAAACGTTGTTGTGTGTGCCTCGTGTAAGGAAGAGAAATGGGTACCATCACTTTTCCGACTTTGATAAAGGTCGGATTGTAGCCTATCGCGATTGCGGTTTATCGTATCGCGTCATTGCTGCCCGCGTTGGTCGAGATCCAATGACTGTTAGCGGAATATGGAATCGGTGGGTTCAGAAGGGTAATACGGAACAACCACCTGCACGAACAGTTCGACGACGTTTGTAGCAGCATGGACTATCAGCTAGGAAACAATGGCGGCGGTTACCCTTGACGCTGCATCACAGACAGGAGCGCCTCCGATGGTGTACTCGACGACGAACGTGGGTGCACGAATGGCAAAAAGGGGACCCGCCGCAACCCATGGGAGTTGGTAGTCGTCTGGGACGGCACCCCTGTCCCGGGCGTCCACAGGCTGAGACAGAGTCACGTCGCGATCTAGATAATACTGAGAAAATGGTTCAAATGGCTCTGAGCACTATGGGACTTAACTTCTGAGGCCATCAGTCCCCTAGAACTTAGAACTACTTAAACCTAACTAACCTAAGGACATCACACACAACCATGCCCGAGGCAGGATTCGAACCTGCGACCGTAGCAGCCGCATGGTTCCGGACTGAAGCGCCTAGATCCGCTTGGCCACAGCAATACTGAGAAGATAGTCTCAGCACGGTGAGATAGGAGGCAGGTGGCAGAGTTAGTCAAGCTGTATACAGTAACATTAGAAGAAGCTAAAGTGAGTCAATCGGCGGGCTGTCGTCCTGAGTCGTTACGCTAGTCATTTACCTTCCATGCCTGCTCATCCGAGCCATGACCTTTTCTTCCACACCCTCTTGGACTTAGGCTGTGAAGGCCGTCATTCCTCTCTATTACCACCGGGAGTCCGCTTCCATCAACTCCTATATTCACTTTCCTTCCAATTTCCCAAAACTTTCTTGACAAATGCGGGTACAGCGTCACCTTGGCTTCCAAGGATAGTCCTCCCCCCCCCCCCTCTCTCTTATAGTTAAACGTCAGGCATTTGCTGCTCTATGCACAGAAATTGAGGATGCCACATTTATTTACACTGATGGCTGCAAGACCAGCTTTGGCGACGAAAGTGCCTATATCATTGACGACAATTAGATTTCGGCTTCCCGACCAGTGTTGTTCGGTTTTTACTGCCGAGCTTTACGTTGCTCTCCAGGCAGTCCAATAGATATCCGTGACCATCACTGGATACAGTATATTACCGTGGAAAATATTCAGTGCTCGGATGCGCTCAGCTCTCTTCTCAACTCTCTCTTTATCCGGTGCTCCCTCTGTTCCACCATATTCAGGACTGCCTCCACATGTTCCACTTGCGGCGCATGTCCAGGGCATGTTGGTATACGAGGAAACGAGGCAGTCGATACAGCGACAAAGGCTGCAGCGTCTCTTCCTCGGCCAGTTGTTCGCACGGTTCCCTTTGCCGACCGACACAGCGTTTTATGTCGTCGGTTGCTCTTTTATGGCACATACATTGGCCTGCTCTTCAGGATAATAAATTTGGGGACATGAAACCGCTTCCCCGTGCTCGGACCTCTTCCTCTCGGCCTCGTCGTCGGGAGGAGGTAACTTTAACTACACTCTGGATTGGGCACTGCCTTTTTAGCCGTCGCAATCTTTTAATTGGCGTCCTCAGTCGTGGACGGTGAGACGCCTTCTGCTTCAGTGCCCGTGTTTTAATCCGCTACGCGCCGGTTTACAGCCGTCGCTTGATTCACCTTCCCTTTTAATAGATGACGCGAGCTCAGCCGATCGCGTGCTTGCGTTTATAAGTGTTGGTGACTTGACATCGGGCATTTGAAGCTCTTTTCGGGGAAAACAACGCCCCTTCACCAGCACTTTTCTAAGATTTCCTTCCGTTTTTAGTTTCCCTACTTCTTCAGTTTCGCTCTCATTGCTGTTGATTTAAATTCTTGTTTTTACCTTTCATGGGTGCTTATGACCACACTTGTTTTGTGCCCTAAAACCATACTCAAAAAAAGGTCAGTAGTGCCAGAAGTGACCTTCTAGTGAACTAGTCTGAGGTTGATGATACCTGAAATTGCTTGCTTGCACTGCACACCGAGTTCTGTGTCCCTGAAGACCCTCTTAAGCCTGTAGATTCTTTACAGGCTGGAGTTCTGCAACCTGCCTACCGGAAATTCGCCTATCGATTACATCGATTGAGGTAAGCCCTTATAATTTCAAGGTGTCCTCCTCACACCCTCTCGGGACACGACAGCTGGCGTAACTCTTATCTGCTGCCTAGACATTGACTCATTGCGGCAGCTGCGACCACGCGCCACGGGCCTCTGTTAAGCCGTCGGCACACGGACCGTGCTGTCGAACGTGAACGTTGAGCGTGCCAAGTTCAACGTACTGCTGAACGATCAGGAACGATGCGACCTGTGCATACGGTGCGTGGGCCCCAACGTGGTATAGGCGATCGCAACGCACTCCAGCGGCAGTTAAAGCATGTTTCTGGTTCGTAAATCACACTGTTTACTCAGCGTAAAATCCCCACGTTAGCTCTATTAAAACGCACATTTCCTCCATCGTCCAAGAAAAGGAAAGTACCATGTCCAATCAATAAGGTCAGGCTTATAAAACTTCCATTACAAATAGTGCGTTTCAAATTTCGAATACTTCTCCGCATAAGATAAAGATTATTTCATCATTCCCACATTTTAGTAAAACCCCAAGGTGAGTCTTACTTGATCACTGTCCCTACCCAGTAGCAGAATCTTTGCAACATGTGAATTACGAAGCGTAAAAGAAAAAGGAGCGAAATATCTTTATGCAAGTAGCGCAAGCTGTCCTGTAGATTAAGCCAATAGAACAAAGTCACCGCCCAAAAAAAGGTGAACTTATATTTACATAACATCAAATATTATAGCATATATTTACATTAAACTAATAATGAAGTATCAGAACCTAATAAAAGGGCGAATGTTAGAAAAAAAAATTGTAAGAATGAAGACGCGAACCACCGCCCCAACAATCCGTTCAAGGCAGGGACAGCGACGCTACTCATTGCGCTAGACCAACATCACGCATTTAGTCTCTAATTACATTATCTTACGTCACGCTGAAAACCTTAATCGTAGATATGTTACTTTTTCAAGTGTAATTGTAACACATTGTACCAAGAACAATGCGTTTTGGGTGGAGCTTCAGGGTGTCGCTGCCTTCAAATAGCCTACTCTTATAATACACAAGTTACAATAATTCTTTTGCCACGAATATGATGTTTCTCGTTATTTTATTGGAACGAATCACAGAGTTAACAACGGGTTTTCCAGTGATTCTGAATTTGCAGGTGCTCAGAAACTGCATATATGCATATAGGCTTGAAATGAATGCCAATATGGCGCCTGACAACTCTGTACTGAAGGGAGACGGCGTGCGTGTGACGTAGGTGGCGTTGTGCCATCTCATTGGTCAACGCTCAGACGCACGCTCAGAATATCTGACATGCCAGATATTGCTCTGCACGTTCGGAAAGACTCCCGAGCGTGCTGTTCCACGCTATGACGTTAATAAAGTCGGCACGCTCAACGCTGAACGTTCGGATGCACGGTCCGTGTGGCGACGGCTTCATGCAGGCGGCCGGGGGCGTGGCAGCAGGACAGGTCAGCGTCTAAGCGGGCAGCATGATGCTAGCGCGCCAGGGTCCCCGGCTCCTGCCCCGGTCACGGCGTTTTGTAGCGGCAGCGTCTCAGGACGATGGCGACAGAGCGTCACCAGGAAGCAGACCAGGCGATGACGCCCACGACTGGGCGGCGACGCGCATTACGAGGGCGACTGCGACGGCGGTGACGTCTCCCAGCTGGTGGCGGCGCTGAGCGACACCGGCTCCGCGTCACTCCGACCGACGACGTCGGCGAGCCGGCTGCCGGTCCTTAAACACGCCTTTCTGCCGCTGACGTCTGCGGTTTTCCTTCCCCAGTAGGTGGCTAGAATTTTCTGGTGTCGCTCGGCTGGCGTAACTGACCCGATTGCCGCCCTCGATGTCGACAACCTGGCATTGCGACGAGCTGCTTCTCGTCACGTGCTCTGCCGGCCGCTGACACAGCGATCCCCTTCGTGTTGCTGGACTCGGCGCTTCCCGATCCCAATTACGCCACGGTATCGTAACACTGAACTACGCAACCGAATGTAACACACATACGACTTCTGGCTGCCAGTATTTCTTCACATTCTAACTAACTTCATTACTGCAAAACTCCTACCTTTAACTTAATCACCCTCTGCACAGTCCAACAGGGATGTAGCAAATCAGGTCTTAGTAAGCGATCTTCGGCAATGCCCACCAACGGCTTGTCAGATAGTCTTTTGCGAGAGTGCTGCACAAGTGCATGCGCCGTTATCATACATTGACGCGCGTTGTAGCCGCGTGGTCTAGGCGCCGTGCCACGGTTCGCGCGGCTCCCCCTGTAGAGGTTCGAGTCTTCCTTCAGGCGTGGGTGTGCGTGTTGACCTTACCGTAAGTTAGTTTAAGTCAGATTAAGTAGTGTGTAAGACTAGGGACCCATGATCTCAGCACATGGGTCCCATGCGAACTTACCACCACCACCATCCATCCATTGAGACTGGCAGTCTTCGCTTTGAACAATTACTATCAGCTACGTGTTATGTGGTGTACGCTGCGTATGTCGGTAACACAATGCGGTGTACGCTATGTCCTTAACACAATACCTGTGCATTTCAGACCATTGGTTGCCTGCCTCAGTATAATCAGTTGTGGACCCACCATCACCTGTTTCAATGTGACGCAAAAGATTTGGGATACACTGTATAGTGTAGCGGGAAAAAGTGAATAAGAACCGCACTTCTGCTTCTTGGAGCCTATGAGTTCACTCACTCTTATGTGATATTTACATGAAAAGTATTCGCAATTGCTAATATGGACAAGCAACAGGTGTATAAAGGAATAACGAAAATGTAGCTTTGTTCCGGACCGCGACTCGAACCCGTATTCCCAGCTTGTCGCGAGCGCATCGTAATTCGGAATAACACAGACAGTACAATATCGTACATTATTAGATATTATGTCAGAACCATGTACGATTAATCTTTATGGTAAATTAATTGAAAAATAATTGCATAAAATGAGGTACAGCCGGGTCGAACACATTAATTTCATTACCTATCCGATGTCTTCTCATCCAAATAATTCTCACTTTGTTTTTACAATTTTATGTCAGGCGTGATAAGAGGGAGTTGGTGACTAATTGACGAACGATGAACTAGCGAACACTAGTCGTGTACTCTCGTTGCTTGCTTCTGTATACGAAATTAAAGCTTGGCTGAGAGATTATGTACCGATCATTCTTCAATAGCTCGCGAGATATTTTTCGTAAGGATTGTACTAGCTTGATCGGTCATCCGCCGTGTGACAAGCGCGTTAAGCAATTTGCTTATTGGTCTGATGCAGAGGAATAATAAGAGGGAGCTTTGAGGCAAAGGTCTTCGTGGAATTTTAGCGACCTCTATCGCACCGAGAGTTAAGGTGCAGTTACGTTCGTTTCTGGGCACCACCTCTAATGAGGTTAACTTCCATACACGGCAGTTCTAAATCTACATCTACATACATTCTCCGCAAGCGACCTTGTGGGGCGTCACAGAGGGTACGCTGTATTACTGATACCGATTTTCTGTCATTTTCCACCCGCAAGCAGTGCCTCCGTATGAGGCCTAAATTCTCTCATCTTATCAACGTGGCCCTTACGGTAACTGTATGTTGGCCTCAGTGGAATCGTTCTATCGCCCTCGAATGCCGTTTGTCTAAATTTTGCCCAAAGTTTTCCGTGAAAGTCTCCCGAAACATCTCCGTAACACTTGCGCATTCATCGAAACTACCGGTAGAAAATATGGCAGCCGACGTCTGAATTTCTTCGAAGTCTCCCTTCAATCCGACCTAGTGGTGGTCACAGACACTCGAACAGTACACAACAGCGTGTCGCACTAGTCTCCCGATTGCGGACTCATTTGCACATGAGCCACACTTTCCTAGAATTCTCCCAATAAACCGAAATCGACCATTCGCCTTCCCTACCACCTCACATCATCGTTCCACCTCATATCGCTTTCCAGCGTTACGCGTAGATATTTAAACGACTTGACTGTGTCAATCAAGACGCTGCACTGCTCTACCCGAACATTACAGCTTTGATCTTCCTCCTAATCCGAATTAAGTTGCAGTTTTCCACATTTAGGACTAGCTACCATTCATCACACCAACTAGAAATTTTGTCTAAGTCGTCTTGTATCTTCCTGCAGTCGCTCAACTGAGACATGTTACCGTACACCACGGCATCATCAGCAAACAACCGCAGAGTGATGGCCTCCCTGTCTAAAACATCATTTACGTATACAGAGAATAACACATCCGCTGATGACATCTCGCCGCCGACGAAAAGTTGCTGGATTCTATTACTTAAGTAGTATTTGAGCCACTGACATTACTCGGAACGTATTCCGCATTCTAGTACCTTCGTCGGCGTTGGTGACCGTATCAAACGATTTACGGGAATCTAGGAATATTGAATCAACCTGTTGCCCTTCATTCATAGTTCGCAGTACATCTGTGACAAAAGGACAAGCTGAGTTTCGCACGAGATTTACCCTTTCAAGAAATTTCATTATACGAGCTGCATTCAAGTTCTAAGGCCTCCGATTTTTTTTTTTTTCTAATTAACTACTCACCCGAAATCGATGAAACTGGCGTTACTTCTCGACGTAACCGCCCTGCAGACGTACACATTTTTCACAACGCTGACGCCATGATTCCATGGCAGCGGCGAAGGCTTCTTTAGGAGTCTGTTTCGACCACTGGAAAACCGCTGAGGCAATAGCAGCACGGCTGGTGCATGTGCGGCCACGGAGAGTGTCTTTCATTGTTGGAAAAAGCCAAAAGTCACTAGGAGCCAGGTCAGGTGAGTAGGGAGCATGAGGAATCACTTCAAAGTTGTTATCACGAAGAAACTGTTGCGTAACGTTAGCTCGATGTGCGGGTGCGTTGTCTCGGTGAAACAGCACACGCGCAGCCCTTCCCGGACGTTTTTGTTGCAGTGCAGGAAGGAATCTGTTCTTCAAAACATTTTCGTAGTATGCACCTGTTACCGTAGTGCCCTTTGCAACGCAATGGGTAAGGATTACGCCCTCCCTGTCCCAGAACATGGACACCATCATTTTTTCAGCACTGGCGGTTACCCGAAATTTTTTTGGTGGCGGTGAATCTGTGTGCTTCCATTGAGCTGACTGGCGCTTTGTTTCTGGATTGAAAAATGATATCCACGTCTCATCCATTGTCACAACCGATGAAAAGAAAGTCCCATTTGTGCTGTCGTTGCGCGTCAACATTGCTCGGCAACATGCCACACGGGCAGCCGTGTGGTCGTCCGTCAGCATTCGTGGCACCCACCTCGATGACACTTTTCGCATTTTCAGGTCGTCATGCACGATTGTGTGCACAGAACCCACAGAAATGCCAACTCTGGAGGCGATCTGTTCAACAGTCATTCTGCGATCCCCCAAAACAATTCCCTCCACTTTCTCGATCGTTGCCGTAAGACCGGCTTGTGCGAGCCCGAGGTTGTTTCGGTTTGTTGTCACACGATGTTCTGCCTTCATTAAACTGTCGCACCCACGAACGCACTTTCGACACATGCATAACTCCATCACCACATGTCTCCTTCAACTGTCGATGAATTTCAATTGATTTCACAACACGCAAATTCAGAAAACGAATGATTGCACGCTGTTCAAGTAAGGAAAACGTCGCCATTTTAAGTATTTAAAACAGTTCTCATTCTCGCCGTTGGCGGTAAAATTCCATCTGCCGTACGGTGCTGCCATCTCTGGGACGTATTGACAAAGAACGCGGCCTCATTTTAAAACAATGCGCATGTTTCTATCTCTTTCCAGTCCGGAGAAAAAACATCGGAGGCCTTAGAACTTGAATGCACCTCGTATTCAAACTGAGAATGTCTTCAAGGGTTCTGCAGGAAACAGAAGTTAGGGTTATTGGTCTGAAATTTTGCGGATCCGTTCTTCTACTCTTCTTATAGACAGGAGTGACCTCCGTTTATTTTCAGTGGCTTGGGATTTCATGCTGGACGAGAGATTTGGTACATACTTACATACAACAGGGAGAGTCAAATTTTTGTTGCACTTGGAAGGCATCAGATGGAACGCTTGCAAGTGATAAGGCGTTTCCGATTCCGGGATTGTCGATTACCGACCGAGCGAGGTGGCGCAGTGGTTAGCACACTGGACTCGCATTCGGGAGGACGACGGTTCAATCCCGTCTCCGGCCATCCTGATTTAGGTTTTCCGTGATTTCCCTAATTCGCTTCAGGCAAATGCCGGGATGGTTCCTTTGAAAGGGCACGGCCGATTTCCTTCCCCATCCTTCCGTCACCCGAGCTTGCGCTCCGTCTCTAATGACCTCGTTGTCGACGGGACGTTCAACACCAATATCCTCCTCCCAGATTACCGGCCGCTGTGACCGAGCGGCTCTAGGCGCTTCAGTCCGGAACCGCGCTGCTGCTGCGGTCGCAGGTTCGAATGCTGCCTCGGGCATGGACGTGTGTGACGTCCGTAGGTTAGTTCGGTTTAAGTAGTTCTAAGTCTAGCGGAATGATAACGTCAGACGTCAAGTCTCATAGTGCTTAGAGCCAATTGAACAAATTGATTGTCGATTATCAAAAATAATTTTAGAACAGTCAGAGAGCCTGTAAGTTTCCATGCTGCAAACACGGAAGGACTCGGTTTGTTGTAGGGTCCTGCGTACATGTGTGAGCCTGGTGTGACGTGGCCGCAGCCGGTGCGGGAACAGCTGAGCGAAGCATCGGTACGCTGGTCTTTCACTGCCTTGAGTGAATACAGACGCGAGGTGCAGATTCGCACGTTACACTGGTAACGTGCAACTAACACTACCGGGAAAACAGACACGAGACAGAATGAGGCGGTGCTGAATGCACGCCTGAGGCTGAGAATAACGTAGGCAACTTTCGGAAAAATATCATCCACATAATTCCAAAGACTGCAAGAGGTGACGAGTGCGAGAATTATCGCACAATCAGCTTAGCAGGACATGCATCCGAGTTGCTTCAAATAATAACATACAGAAGAATGGAAAACTGAGGATGTGCTACATGACGTCAGTTTCGCCTTAGGAAAGGTAAAGGCACCAGAGAGGCAGTTCTGACATTGCGGTTCATAGTGGAAGCAAGACTAAAGAAAAATCAAGAAACATTCATAGCATTTGTCGACCTGCAAAAACAATTCGACAAGTAAAATGGTGCAAGATGATGCAAATCCTGGAAAGAATAGCGGTAAGCTGTAGGGAGAGACAGATAATATACATGTACAAGAGCCAACGGGGAATAATAAGAGTGGACGAACAAGAACGAATTGCTCGGATTAAAAAGGGTGTAAGACATGGACGTAGTCTTTCGTTGCTACTGTTCAATCAGTACTCGGAAGAAGCAATCATGGAAAGAAAAGAGCTGTTCAAGAGTGGAATTAATGGTCAAGGTGAAAGGGAATCAGTGATGCGATTCGCTGAAGGCTGCTATCCTGAGTCAAAGAGATGAAGAATTACATGATCTGCTCAGCGGAATGTGTGTCAAATCTTATGGGACTTAACTGCTAAGGTCATCAGTCCCTGAGCTTACACACTACGTAACCTAAATTATCCTAAGGACAAACACGCACACTCATGCCCGCGGGAGGACTCGAAACTCCGCCGGTACCAGCCGCACAGTCCATGACTGTAGCACCCTAGACCGCTCGGCTAATCCGGCGCTGCTCAGCGGAATGAACAGTCTAATAAATACAGAATATGGATTGAGTGTAAATGGAACAAAGACGAAAGTAATGAGAAGTAGCACGAATGAGAACAGCGAGAAACTTAACATCTGGATTGATGGCCACGAAGTTAAGAAATTCGGCTACTTAGGCACCACAATAAGCAATGACGGACGGAGCAAGGAGGACATCAAAAGCAAACTAGCACTGGCAAAAAGGGCATTCCTCGCCAGGAGAAGTCCACTAGAACCAAACATAGGCCTTAATTTGAGGAAGGAATTTCTTAAAATGTACGTCCGGAACACAGCATCAACGGTAGTGAAACATGAACTGTGGGGAAACCAGAAGGGAAGAGAATCTAAGCATTTGAGATGTGGTGTTACAGAGGAATGTTGAAAATTAGGTGGACTGACAATGAATGTGAAGGTTTTGCGAAGAACCTGGGAGGAAAGGAATATGTTGAAAATACTGACAAGGAGAAGGGACAGGATGATAGGACATCTGTTAAGGCAAGAGGGAATGACTTCCATGGTACTAGAGAAAGCTGTAGAGGGCAAAAACTTTAGACGAAGACAGAGATTGGAATACATCCAGCAAGTAATTGACCTCGTAGTGCTACTCTGAGATGAAGAGGTTGGCACAAGAGAGGAAGTCGTGGCGGGCCGCATCAAATCAGCCACAAGACTGATGACTCAAAAGGAAAAAGAAAAAAAAAAGGCAACTACCGTGAGCTAGTGGAACAAGTTCGTTTGCAAGCAAACAGGAGGCGCATACCGTCCACAATAATAATTGAACATTTGACACAGGTGAGTATGAATTTCAAACTGCAACTCTGAAATGTGTTTAAGTTCTCTGAAATATTGTGACTGAACGTAAGTTTTCTCCTAGGAGTCATATCACTTCCGTTCAGTAAATTACCACTCATACCTCATTATGTCAATTGAAATACAATTTGAATACCTTCTCAAGGTAAATGCGATTTCGCACGTTCAGCGAAACTGCGCCGCCTCAGAGCTGAGATACGGTCATTTATAGTAGAACATTAACAGATGCGTTTGCTATTCCGTCTGCGTTGTGATTATGAGCGGCAGCGATCCTACACTTGTGCCATGACGGCGCCCTGCGTGCAGAATGAACGGGTTGTCAAATAGTTGTAATTATGAAATGGAATTACGTGATCAAATGATGTGCTCAAAAGGCGACGACCGTGGTGCAGGATCCATATAACCAGTCATCTTCCACACAACCACACAATTTTCGTAGAAATAAACCTTATAAACATGAAAACTGAGGTTCAGACAATTGCACGAAGAACGGTGGACACGTTCCTGAAACATAATACTTTATATTTTTAAAATCTGTTTTAACAATCCATAACAGTTTTAGTCACAATCACAGTTCAGGACTCGTCCACAGTCGCACGTAATTCTGTCCATTACAAATTTATCAAGATGTCGGTCCACAATAATATATTCTGCCAATGGCATTCATTATCTCCACAAGCTCTCACAACATGTTAGTCCCAATCGATTATAGTTTTCGCCCTCTTAGTATGAACAAATTACGAAGAGTAAGTCTTCTCCAATCCACAGAGAGGGAAACGCTCTATTGGAATAGTATGTTATCTCAGGTTGCACGCTGTCACGCGGCGTATAATTACGTAAAGCTAAATCTTCTTACATTTTCATTAGAATTTAATTTTTTATGCGCACACTGAAGTACGAAATTAAATGTAGCAGAACACAGGTCAAAGAAAAGGGGGAACACAGCACATTCACACTGTTGTGCAGATACAGCAGTTGTGCAAAAATGTGTAAACACCGCCAGAAATAATACTTTTCTATCTACAGAAAACCTGCATCCACAAGCACTGTTGTCCATATGTCATACAACCATCTAACGGTGCATAAATATGCCAGTTTCACATCCATGCTCCATAGGATAAACACAGCACCTCTTAAACCAGAAAGCAACACACAGAAACTAAATATAATTAAGCATATATCTGTTGAAAATGATTACAAAACAGACATCATGAACAAGCTCAACAACAAGGTAAAAATGAAACATAAAAGTTGTGGGCACCCACTCAAGAGCACAACCAAAGGATCTGAAAAGACAGTCAGGGAACACACAGACAACACAACAGACCACACCACATCAGGAAAAACAGACGGTAAACACAAACATACAATAACGAAATAGCACACGAAATTGAAAACATATTGAAAAAGCAAGGGATCCCAGTAACCTTTCTTAATTTTAATTTTAATAATGAACAGCCTCAGTTGCACCGTTTACCTAGAATTCACCTAGGTTTCAGTCGGGATAACTCAACCTTCTTCAGAATAAGAGTAACTACCGTTTGTCCATAGTGGAAATCGTCCAGTACAGCACTCGTGGCTGCCGCTTCGCGGTTGCGAAGTGGGGACGAGGCAGTTTCAGATAAGGTTTTACAGTCTGACGATAATTTATGGATTTGTAGTTTTAGCTTGACGATATCCACTATGAACAAACGGTAGTTACTGTTACTCTGAAGAGGGTTGGGTTATCCCGACTGAAACCTAGGTAAATTCTAGGTAAACGGTGCAACTGAGGCTGTAAATTATTAAAATTAAAATTAATAGTTATACAGTTGCTGACAGGGTCGCGAAATGTCGAAGATATTTAAGATCCCAGTAACAATCAGAACAAACAACACAGTTCAGCAAAGGCTAAGAGCCGACAAAAGAACCACAGACAAATTCAGCCATGTTGGAATGTACTAAATCACGTGTAACTCCTGTCAGGCCCAATACATAAGACAAACAAGCAGAAATTTCCGAACGAGGTACAAAGAGAACATGAGAGGTCTAAAGGGTGACACCAGACATTCCACTTTCGCAGAACAGCTAATGTCGTCGTGTAAGGTAGACCGTTCGCCGGGTGCAAGTCTTTCGATTTGACGCCACTTCGGCGACTTGCACGTCGATTGGGGATGAAATGATGATGAATAGCACAACACAACACCCAGTCCCTGAGCGGAGAAAATCTCCGACCCAGCCGGAAATCGAATCCGGGCCCTTAGGATAGACATTCTGTCACGCTGACCACTCAGCTACCGGGGGCGGACAGAACAGCTAATGAACAAAAACTATAACCCACTAATATCGAAAGTGATCTACACATCCTGAACACACAGAAACAGTTTATACCGCTAACTAACAACAGTAGGAATTTATTACATACAAAAGGCTATAGTGGAAGGGAAAAAAGTAATAAACGAAAACACAACACTTTGCAACACATTCCTTACGGCTCTAAGATAACTGACACAGAACATAAAACAAATGATTCAAATGGCTCTGTGCACTATGCCACTTAACTTCTGAGGTCATCAGTCCCCTAGAACTTAGAACTACTTAAACCTAACTAAGCTAAGGACATCACACACATCCCTGCCGGATGCATGATTCGAACCTGCGACCGTAGCAGCAGCGCGGTTCCGGACTCAAGCACCTAGAACCGCTCGGTCACGATGTCCAGCAACAGAAAACACACACACAAAAGAATCAGTCCCCCATAACACACAGTCGGAAATCAGGAACAGAAGTCGTCAGAAGTCCCACTACAGTTTTCATAGCCTTCTCGCAACATGTGATACATTTCTCGCTACACACGCAAACACAAAATGGCATAATGTTTTGATTATGAACCAACTGCGACAATTATGTTTTCCTGTGTATAAAGGCAGCTGCAAGCCGTCCACCGAGTGTGAGTATATGACAAACTACTTGCTGTGTACATAGTTCCGCGTAGTCAGCGCATACACAACTTTCCCACTAGAGCGCGCCCCGCTAAGCACAACAGCGCAGGCGCAGCGCTCGTCCGTCTCCGCACTACGAGATGGCGCTGTCTTAGAGACGGACCAAATTCTGCTTCCGCCGATCCGCGTATTAATATGTAACGCAACCAATGAGGTTGCTGCTTATGTAGAACCTTTTCTCCTCGCGGATCACTCTCGCGCAGTGATACTTGAATGCGCGAGGTATTATAACGAGTGTACAGACCTCCGATGGGTCAGTCTGCATTAGTCTGTACCAGTCTATAGTCAAGTTTCAGTCTGCGCCTAATAAGATTACCATATTCCTGTACATAGCCATAAAGATAAATGAATAGACACTTTGTCAAGTATCAGAGATATGTGAGAATAAGATTAACGTACCAAGACCAATGGAACTTCAGATTGTCAATTGTAAACAGCATCCAGAATCAAGTTACGTAATGTCTATGCTTTTTATTATTTTAATAAATGTGTGTGAAAATTAATCAAGTTCTATTTAAAGTTGGTCACCGTCAAGTGGCATTTCTATCATCTGACCTAATGGCAGAAGATAAACACGACACGATAAGACCACGAGGCACATTGCTGACACTCGCCTACTTCGTTAGAGCGACAAGTCAAATAATCTGATGGTGTGTGTACCGAAGGTCTAGCAGTACGCACACCACACATAACAACAACCTAGCGCACACGAGAACTGTATCCACAACGCTACCTCAGTCCCAATTGTGTAAGGCTGACATACATAATTTCACGTTTTTGTATTTGTTTCCTAACAGCTACTCATTCAGTAGCAGATGACACGACATATGCCGACAAAAACGGGAACAGAAAAACGCAGAAAAATGCCAAAAACAGCTGCATCAATCATAAAATCATGCTTTTGCGTATAGTAAATAAGGTGTTATGAAAGCATTCACAGCCGGCCGGAGTGGCCGAGCGGTTCTAGGCGCTACAGTCTGGTTCGAATCCTGCTTCGGGCATGGATGTATGTAATGTACTTAGGTTGGTTAGGTTTAAGTAGTTCTAAGTTCTAGGGGACTGATAACCTCAGAAGTTAAGTCCCATAGTGCTCAGAGCGATTTGAACCATTTATTTGAAAGCATTCACAGAAAACAGTATTTAAAACCAAACAGTACACGTGTAATAATTTTTTACAATGTTTTATGACTATGCTATTTCTGAATGTTTTAGAATCAAAGACTCCACTGATGACGTCGCTGGAACTAATTTGGGAATTAATAAATAAATAAGAAAAGTGTTTGGCATCAACACAGACCCACAATTTCCATATTGCTCTTAATGCCAGAAATGCTTGCTTCAACATAAATGCAGATGCTAGCGAAGCCTGCATGTTTAGCTGTTGTCCTTAACAACGAACGTCACCGGCGCAATGACCTCAATACGTAACTAGAGTCAGTAGTGGGCCGGACATTGTCCTGTGTAGCTGTGAGTGGATTATGTCCGAATGTAGAGCATATGAACGTGGTCAAACAGTTGGTTCTCGTGTGGGGGGTGCTTTGATAATTAAAGTAACCGAAGCGTTTGGTGTTTCGAGAGGTACCGTACCGAGTATTTGTCTTGCGCACAGGCGAAGCGGAAAAACATCAACCGGCAAGTCACAAAGCGGAAGAAAGTGTGTGTTGAATGATTGTGGTAGATGGTCACTGAAGAAGGCTGTGACGAAAAATTAGGGGACGACAGCTGCAGAGTTGAATGTCGCACTCCCGAATCCTGTCAGCACCAAAACACAGAGGGAGTTCTATACACTGCGAATTGCGGAGCGAGGTGTGGAATTCCAAAATCGCTCATCAATGATGCAAATGAATGTAAGAGAAAAATGTGGTGGTGTAGCCACGAAACCATCATTATGCAGCTATGGAAGTAAGTCATTGCGTCAGATGAGTCTTCTTCTTCCCTAGTTCCAACATCTGACCGTGTTTACGTCACAAGAGGGAAACATTATTAGGAAAGCCATGTTGTGGCATTCCGTGAGCCCCACGGTTACTCTGCGAGGTCGCATTGCTGTCAACGATTTTGTGATCAGGCCCATCCCATGCTGCAGTGTTTGTTCCCCATTGGTCCCTGCTGCAGTGTTTGTCCCCCACTGGTGATGCTGTGTTCCGAGACGAGACGGCCCCTGTCCACACAGCTCGCATCGTCCAGAACTTGTTTTGTGAGCACGACGTTGAATTTTCGCTCCTCCCTGGCCACCACGGTCACCGGATCTCAATATTATTGAGCTTTTAGTCTGGTTTACAGATAAGGGTTGATGATCGCTCCTCACCTCCATCGCCGTTACCTCAACTTGCCACTATTTTGCAGGAAGAATGGTATAAGAGTGCAGTACCTGTATTTATCCATTCTGGGACGACTGGGAGAGTGTTTTTCTCTTTTTTAATGCCAACGGTTTTCGTACACCGTATGCGGCACGGTAACGAGTACTGTTTGTAATGCATCCATTTTTCGTCCGTCATCTGTAACATGGCTCCGTTATAAAGAATAAAAGAAAAACAATCAGTTGTTAACCATAGTTGTCAAAATATTGTCTTTTAAACTCTATAGACGTTCGGATGCGCTAGAATCAATTTTCTTTTTCTATTATGACGTTTTACCATTAAAATTTGGTTTTAGAAGGATTCTAAAATTCCCTGGCGTGATGAAAATCACTGTCCAGTCATCCCCCTGAAATGTTAGCAATGCATGGAGCTGACCAAAAAAATATAAAATTCAATCACAAATTATTCGTTGGGTATTAACAAAGGAAATCTGGCAAAGTTCGTGAAACAATGATCCATATTAAACGTTCTCGACAGCGACCAGAGCGCTTTAGAAATAATGTGTGTTTTAGTCTATAGTCAAAATTTTTGCAGTTTTTAATTCGGCCTACTGTCTACCGGTTTCGGTACACAATAGTGTCCTCAAGCCATCCACTAGCACTCACTCGTCTTGTCGCTTCGCAAGCAGCTGTGGCAAACATTCCACATGAATGTTCAAGAAAATACACTTTTACAATCTTTAAAATTAAGAAATAGGAGAAAAGAACTGGGAAATATCTCTGCAGCAAACGTGCCGAGTAATACTCGACAGCTCATTCACAGCCTGTTAGCTACTAACTCCACACTGGCAGCCCAACTTACTACAAGATATGATAGCTGTTACAACAACTAATACACATTATTACACAAATGGGAATACACCCAACTGATTTCAAATGAAAATGAAAAATCGTGCCGAAAACAATTACAGCCTCATCAATACAGGGCACGCAATGAATCATGTAAATCATTATGCGCATTACAAGTCAAGTATGTACAAAAGAATTCACCTCAATGGGAGACTGGTTCCTGAAGTCCTAAAGAAAACTAGAAGCTTTTCAGAAATACAAGGAAGAAAACACACACAGGGTGTCCCATTTGTTTTGACCCCCTAAATAACTGTTTGTCCAGATGCAATTTACAAAATGTTTCAAAGCAAATGTTGTTTAGCCGTCAGGGGGACATCAGTCAGCATAAATGCCTTCGTTGTACCTTTGTTTTTTACAAAGATATGAAGAGCGGTATGACTTTTTAAATGGCACCCTGAATTTTCTATTCGGTAATTCATTTCCTCCGCTAAAGACCTATTCAAAAATGTATCACAGTGTACCATTCACTGAAAGACAACCTTATTAATTACATAACCCAACGGTGACATTGACGCTCCCAGCGCTTAGTGCAGGTACTCGGGGTAATGGGACACATCCACGTGCTGACGTTGACAGAGGACGAATGTAAACATGAGTGGAATCCACACACGTCATTCCGTCAACCATCGTCAGCTGAAGAGTTGTGTGAGAAGAATGAACACCACCGAAGAGAAGGCAGAAAAGCTACTCATATACCGTCAATCTAAGTTAGCAGAACAGTAATTGCAACACTGTTTTCATATGTACGGGTACATTTAGTGCAGTAGTTTTGTCCTTTTAAGTACTGTTGTGTAGATATGGGTACGAAGTTTTTCGTGACGAACGTTCTCGGTATTCTTGCCGCGTCAGACCCTCCACTCGGCTCTGTACCAGAGGTCCGCAATCGGTCCTGTCGACTGTGCTCCAATTGGTCAGCCCCGCTTTCATCTTGCAAGCAAGACTAGTAGCCTTTACCACCTCTGTTAGCCGCTCGAAACCAGAGAGAATCTCTTCTGATCCAAAGTGACACACATCATTGGAACCGGCGTGACAACCATCTGCAGTTGGCTGCACCCTGTGCTCTTCATGGCAGCCGGGAGGACCCTTTCCGCATCTGGAATGACTCCACCCGGTATGCACACGGAGTGTACATTGGTTTTCTTACCCTTCTTGTCAGCCAAGTCCCTAAGGGGCCCCATAACGCGCCTAACGCTGGAGCTGCCAACTACCAATAATCCCACCCTCTGCGATTGCCCGGCTCTTGCAGGCTGAGTGGCTTCCTCTGAGACAGTACAGGCGACAGCAGCTGTCTCAGTGTCAGCCACGGACAGCACCTGGAACCTGTCTGTCAGACAAACCGGGGAGGCCTTACGTGCGGCCGCCTGGGAAGTCTTTCGCCGCCTGCTTCGCCCCGGGGCGACCTCCCACTCGACTACAGGTGAGGAGTCAGCCTCAGTGCGAGCGGTAACTGGGTTGGGCACCAGTGAGGAGCGAACGGAGGACTTTGACGCGCTGGACGTCCGTTGGATCCCCACGGCCGGCCCACATCAGTGGTGCCCCTCCACTGCAGCCTCAAGCTGTGTAACCGAAGCCATCACAGCCTGGAGCTGAGAGCGAAGTGTCACCAACTCGGCTCGCATCCGCACACAACAATCGCAGTCCCTGTCCATACTAAAGGCCGTGGAAAACTAAACTATGCAGATAAACGGACAATCGGCACGTGCTGTGCAACTCTACTGTAGACCCTGACGAAAACGCACGAACTGTGTCTAGTAATACGCAGATATTCAAAAACCTAACTACCGAAGCACTCATGTGAAACTAAATAATTTGCCCCAGATTAGGAACTTTTAATATGTAACAAAATCGGTTTTCTTTCCGACGCAAACAAAAACGCGACAACTGTGGCTATTAGATATTAAATTTACACGCAGAAACACAAGAAACTGAACTATTAAAGCACACAGATGATATAATAAAATTCGGTCCTGATGAGGAACTCGTAAATGACAAATGCCGTTTACTTCCCTGTTGCTGCGTCTGTCTCGGTCGGCTACTGCTGCCTCACTTGCTGGTGCCACTACTTAGGAACACTCCAAGAGAGTCTGGCGTGAAAACCAGGCCGCATTCTGATTGGTTCTGCTATTCGACAGAACTTGCAACTTTCTGAAGTAGTGGTTTCCCACCGTTTACTTAACCTAATAAAAATAATGCCACTCGGTAGAGAAATAACATAAGTCTCCATAACGAGAAGACAATATTGGAGACGTAGACTCGCATTGAGCATGGTTGATACAATCCCACAGATTGGCCTACACGTAATTTTGGCAGAATCTCGGACAGAGAGTAAGCTGTAGCATCATTTTGGGTTGTGAAAGTCATTCATCTGAGTCATCGTTTGGTGGTCACTCACAGATTGTGGCTTTCGCTCGGTTTCCGCCGTTCTAGTTGCAGATACCAATTCAGTTTCGAGATTTGGCATTCACGAGATGTGCAAAGGGTTTCTGCAGTCAATCGCCTGCTGCAGTAACACTTGCTAACCAACTCATCACATTGAGAGTAAGTTCACGCAACACTGCTGCGAGTCTACATGTGGTTTTAAGCACGGTTTATGTGTCACATAACTAGGGCCTCTGAGTGACAACCCATTGTGAGTTGATACCCTGGCCAGGGTTTTGCTTGTCGGCTTTTATGCATGCGTGGTTGCGTCATTTACTGTAATTTATGCAATCAGCGTCACCATTGCGACTCCGTGTTTTCAGTCCAATTAGGTACTTCGTGAGTTTATTACCAGTGTAATCTTCCAGCCTCCCATGAGATATCCTTTCCTATCCAATAGCCTATAGGTGACTGGTTGCATAGCCTCTGATTTCGTCCTGGACTCATCTCTACTCGGCGATACGATTAACTTCACATTTTCACGCCCTTTAGTGTTGCACAGTGAGTCATAATTGTAAATTAACTATCACTTTCACGAATTCCACATTAATTTTCATAGACAGATGTCACCTCATCTACATCCACAGTTATTAATTTAATACAAAAACTGAGTGTTATAATTCATTTGTCATGACCACCCACCTGTTGCGTTTCCTTGCACACCTCATTATCATGCATCTGGATCGTAGTGAAGCGATCAGCATATCAGGAGGGGATGCTTGGTACGCATCATTGGCCTGGTATGTGACACTTGTTTTGTGAGCGGTATATCACAGGTGATGGTGTCAAATCCTTTGCTGAAATCTGTTCATACCAAAATTCTGACATCCCGTTATCTGTCTTGTATTCACGACAAATAGTTGCCTTAAACTAAAACTAAACTCCCTCCAAACTCCAAACATGGCTCAGAAGACCCACCACTACGTCAGCTCACAGGTGTCATTGGATGCAGATCTACATCTACATTTATACTCCGCAAGCCACCCAACGGTCTGTGGCGGAGGGCACTTTACGTGCCACTGTCATTACCTCCCTTTCCTGTTCCAGTCGCGTATGGTTCGAGGGAAGAACGACTGCCGGAAAGCATCCGTGCGCGCTCGAATCTCTCTAATTTTACACTCGTGATTCCTCGGGAGGTATAGGTAGGGGGAAACAATATGTTCGATACTCATCCAGAAAGGCACCCTCTCCAAACCTCGACAGCAAGCTACACCGCGATGCAGAGCGCCTCTCTTGCAGAGTCTGCCACTCGAGTTTGCTAAACATCTCCGTAACGCTATCACGCTTACCAAATAACCCTGTGACGAAACGCGCCGCCGTTCCTTGGATCTTCTCTATCTCCTCTGTCAACCCGACCTGCTACGGATCCCACACTGATGAACAATACTCAAGTATAGGTCGAACGAGTGTTTTGTAAGCCATCTCCTTTGTTGATGGATTACATTTTCTAAGGACTCTCCCAATGAATCTCAACCTGGCTCCCGCCTTACCAACAATTAATTTTATATGATCATTCCACTTCAAATCGTTCCGTACGCACACTCCAAGGTATTTTACAGAAGTAACTGCTACCAGTGTTTGTTCGGCTATCATATAATCATGCAATAAAGGATCCTTCTTTCTATATATTCGCATTACATTACGTGTCTGAAGATCTTCCTGCATTTTTCTACAATTTTCTGATGCTGCAACTTCTCTGTATACTACAGCATCTTCCGCGAAAAGCCGCATTGAACTTCCGACACTTTCTACTAGGTCATTTATATATATTGTGAAAAGCAATGATCCCATAACACTCCCCTGCGGCACGCCAGAGGTTACTTTAATGTCTGTAGACATCTCTCCATTGAGAACAACATGCTGTGTTCTGTTTGCTAAACAACTCTTCAATCCAGCCACACAGCCGGTCTGATTTTCCGTAGGCTCTTACTTTGTTTATCAGGCGACAGTGCGGAACTGTATCGAACGCCTTCCGGAAGTCAAGGAAAATGGCATCTACCTGGGAGCCTGTATCTAATATTTTCTGGGTCTCGTGAATAAATAAAGCGAGTTGGGTCTCACACGATCGCTGTTTCCGGAATCCATGTTGATTCCTACAGAGTAGATTCTGGGTTTCCAGAAATGACATGATACGCCAGCAAAAAACATGCTCTAAAATTCTACAAGAGATCGATGTCAGAGACAGTTTTGCGCATCTGCTCGACGTTGCTTTGGATATGGAGGGGCGTGCGGTGTGCCAGGTGTTGTTACTTTTCGCGACTGAAGCCGCTACTCCTCAGTCAAAAGCAGCTCCTCGGTTTGCCTCACAAGGGCTGAGCGCACCCCGCTTGCCGACAGCGCTCGGCAGACACGGACCGCCACCCACGCCAGTGCTAGCCAAGACCAACAGCACGTAACATCGGTGATCTGGTAGGAACATGTGTGACCACTGCAGCCAGACCACTGACATTAGTTACCCTAACTAGTCCAATATCCATGACAGGGTTTTATGATCCCCAGACAATGAAGCTGAATGTGCAGAATTATTCAGGCAGCTGTTGTGAACAATGTATTCCTGGGCTTTGTATACAGTGTCTACAATGCTGACTTCCAGGTAATCAAAATCTGATTGTATGGTTTACTTTTCACGGGTAAGTCGGACTTTGCTTATTTTCCAGTGAGAAGAACATGACGGTTTCATGATATTAATGACAACAGAAGTGATGGGTATGACAAAATATCAAAATTATTATCATATTAAAAACTCTGCTATTGTCGTTCACTTTTTCCCAAGTCAGTTTAGGTTGTTACACCTACATACTGTCCACTCGTGTAACTGAGGGTTCAGTGCCGCTCACTGCCAGCTGAAGGACCCCGGGTCCGTTCCCAGTACTGCCCAAGATGTTTCCTAGATGGTGGCACTAGTACAGGGTATGCTGAGCTTCTTCGAAGCCAACTGAGGGGATGCTCGGCGGTTTAATAGCAGTTCAAAGGTCGGAAAATGCGGCAACGACCGCGAGCGCAGTGTGGAGACTTCTACACCGCGTCCAGTGATGTCATTGGCAGAGGATGACATAACCGTCGGTCGGACCAGCTTGGTACACGTAGGGCCATACGAGTACTACCAACACCGACTCAAAGGAAGCCCTCGGTGCTTGTTGATGACGTCACATCAGCTAGGCACGGCGAACGCCAGGTCTGTTGCAGGCACAAACGCCTGAGAGTGCTTATAAATCTCTTATTTTTGGACAAAATGTTTGGTTTTGTTTTGGATTCTGCACTTTTATTTAGATGAAAGATTTTCTTACTATCGTAAAGCTACAAATG
Source organism: Schistocerca cancellata (assembly GCF_023864275.1). Taxonomy (NCBI): domain Eukaryota; kingdom Metazoa; phylum Arthropoda; class Insecta; order Orthoptera; family Acrididae; genus Schistocerca; species Schistocerca cancellata. The sequence goes on from NC_064637.1 coordinate 16,855,242, forward strand.
AAGATCATAGTTTCGAAACAAACGTAGGTCAATATGAGAAGATGCTTTGCCCCATTGCAAGCTTCGGAAATTTTACATTCATGTAACTATATTTACTTGATCCATTTTGTTATCGAAGCTTACCCCAACCCCCTTACATCTAACTCGTTTCTTTTATTTATTTATTTATTTTCGTTTGACATCGTCACTGGAAATGTGAACTAATTTACATGTGTAAATGTCCAGCTGTTACCAGTCATTAGATTACAGTCGTTTTCAACGAAAGGAATTCTAAACAGGAAACAAAACAGTTTCATACATCGAAAATACTGCTGAGCTTAAACTGTTTTAAACATGCACATCAGAATAGATAAATATTCCCCTCTTGCAACTGAAAGGAGAAACTTTATAAGATAAAAAAAATTTATTTGATAAAACAAGTATCTCTCTTTTGCCTCTTCTTCTGTCTCCCACCCAAGATACCTAAAGAAGAGCACCAATATGTTCACAGTTTCTTATAAAAGCATCCCAGTACAAACGTAACTTCCTCAGATTTACAAATAAGGTAAAGAAGCACGAATTCTGTTGCTTCTGGACCGTGAAGTTGTTTTTGTATGTCAGTCCTTAAAACAGGTGGAAATTTAAGTTCAGGAGGACACTATTAGTTAAGAAGTGTACTGAATGCACAATTAATTGATTGCAGAAATCTCTCAGAACAATGTGTGTTGGTCAACTACCGCCAATAGTTTCACATTTTCCTATGTCAGAGAGGGAGACACCACCGTTATGAGTATGCCTGCAACAGACTTGGCGTTCGCCGTGCCTAGCTGACGTGACGTCACCAACAAGCGCCGAGGCCTTCCTTTGAGTCGGTGTTGGTATTACCCTGTATACTAGAACATCATCTGCGAACAATATTCCAGAGATTCTGTAGCTATCTGCCACAATATTTATGCTTTCATCGGAATTTTAAAAAAATACAATCTAAAAAACACTGAAATCGTCAGACAGCATCGGAGGACAACGTATAAAACTGCGAAATTTGGTTGTGCTGCTACCGAACAGAAAAAAAAGAGGAATGGAGCGATCTATGATCCTGGAGGGAGAGATGCAGTTTTTTACCTCTAGAGGACATGCCCATCCGAGGTGACCTCGTTTGTCATTCTTCAGCATTTACGCTCCGCAAAGGAGCACAGTAAGGACTGCGTCAGTGGGTAATTAATTGCCTGCTGGTGGGACGCAAGACGGTGCAGCGTCGGCCTCATTCGAAGGCCTTCACGATGTAACAGCTGCTACAGGAAAACATCGAGAGTAAAGGCGCCCTGGATTCCGCCGCTAGTCGGGACAGTTGCAGTTAATGCTAAACGCGGGAAAATCCGCCGTCTTGTTGACAACAAACAAGCGGAAAGATCGGTCTGCAACGAGACATCGCAGTATTACAAAGATACCGCTCAAGTGTTCAAATGTGTGTGAATTCCTAAGGGACCAAACTGCACAGGTCATCGGTCCATATACTTAACAGTACTTAGAGTGACTTATGCTAAGAACGACGCAAACACTCATTCCCGAGGAAGGACTCGAACGTGCGGCGGGAGGGGCCGCGCAATCCGTGACATGGCGCCTCGAACCGCGTGGCAGATACCGCTCACAAATACGAAGTAACGTAGTAGCGACTGTGTAGACTTTCCGGAACGCAGGTATGGAGATTTGTGGTGGAACAGGCACTCTGGATTACAGGTCGATATCCCTCACATCTTTGTATCCCAGACTCATACCGCATATGCACCATGAAAGGCCACCAGCGAATATTTCGATGTTTGTTTATATATTTAATGATTCCAAGATCGCTACACCGTCATTTGCTTGTGCACTTCCCAATACAATATTGCTGTCGTTGATCTTTTATACTACTGTTACTTTTTACAAGTTAGCAAATGATCAGGCTTCATAACAATGTCTTCTTTTGATCTTAACCTATAATAAGTCGCAGACGTATCACTGTTACGTTCAGTAGATTTCTGGAATAACGTTTCTGCCGTGTAACAGGTCGTTCCACTTCTTATTTTCACTTTGCAGTCCAAGACAATCTATGCAATACATCCAGAAACATAATGTTCTATATTTGCGAGTTGCTTACAGCTGATGACATTTCCCGCTACTCAAACTCAGGGCCTGTGGCATTCCCGGTCCCCCACTTTGAGATATGTGCAGTTCGCAGTTTTTATTACATCTGTCCCCCATCTTCCATGTAGCTGACCTCTTTTCCTCATTCCTCTGGGATCGATCACCATAGCTTTTTCGTCCTCCTCACTCATTGGTTCTAAATGAGCATCCCACGGTAAGCTTTTTCTTACAATAGCTTCCACCATGTTACCTTCCACTTGCGTAATTATTCTGATTTCTTCATTCCTGATGGGGCTCCAGAACTTCACCTCTAGTAACACATTTCCATGGACAGCAGTTGATTCTTTTATCACTTTCCTATTTCCAACTTCTGACATATATACATATACTTTCTACTATACTTATTTACATAATGTTTTTAGTATTTTTGTGATCCTATTGCTCCAAATAATTAAGTTTAACTGTCCAACTATACACTGTTTTTGTACAATCTTATCCTCAATACCTTCTACTCATAGCTATTTAAACAAAAAATATTACTTGATACTACAATTACCAGCAAGTAAATCTTTTTCATTGTTACTGATTAGTGTATTAGACTTATAGACAGAGTAACGAATTAATATTTATTAAATTCTGAAGGAAATAAAGGGTGTTTCAAAGTGATAGCTCTGAGCACAATGGGACTTAACATCTGAGGTCATCAGTCCCCGAGAGCTTAGAACTACTTAAACCTAACTAACCGAAGGACATCACACACATCCATGACCGAGGCGGGATTCGAACCTGCGACCGTGGCAGCAGCGCGGTTCAGGACTGAAGCGCCTAGAACCTCTCGGGCATCGCGGCCGGGTTCAAAGTGATCTTTACAAGTTTGATCAGGTACATTCGATAAATAGGGATAAATAGAAAGATCCGGTTTGTGGCGTAATGTGCACGAACACCTGAAGTTTTCGTAACCATTTAATAAACTTCGATGTGTCCGCCATCTGCAACACGCAGGATATCTGAGCGATATTTCAGCTCCTCCCTTCATCAAGTCCCAAAGTAAATCTCGTGGGGCTATTTCTGTAGACGTAGGTGACGAGGAAATGTGTCAGTGCAGAACCTGCAAATAGACGTCCCATTCCTTCCTAACGGTCGAGGCCCAATTAGAAGGGGCACCATCCCGTTACAGCACGTTGTCAGGTTGTAGTCCTTCGACCTGTGGAAATGCTAACTGTTCCAGCATGACCAGATAAACAGCAGATGTTACTGAAGTCTCTGCAGAGTAAACGGTCCCACCACACAGTGGCGTAGCAGTGAACACCAGAAGCTCACCCTTGGACTGCAGCGCACAATTTCTATGCTATTGTCTGAGCTCTCAGAGTTCCAGATACACTTGCGTCGTTTTACCTTCAAAGATACACGAAAGCTAGCCTCGTCCGTAAAAATCTCCTTTTTCAGATAGCGTACGTCATCGTCGATGTGACTCAGAATCTCACTGTCACAAGCTTTGCCTGAGGTCGAAGTGCATACGGCAGCCGCACTTCGTCGGCACGAAGCTTGTGTCTCGTGTAGCACACGTGGCCCGTGGCTGCTGGTTGCTGCATCCGTCGAGACGATTGATTGGGCGCAGGATAAATAAATGTCTGTCGCACCCGTATCACATCAGCATCATGATTCCTGGACGCCCAGAACTCGTTCTATTCATCAAATTTCCAGAGACCTTGGACCTCCTGTACTACTGCCTGATGGCTGGGCTTGAAGGTTGCAACAACCCCCTTCCCGCTTCTAGTATTAAACCCCCAGGATTGTCTCGCTATAGCTGGTAGTGTAAGGCGGTACAGTATAATTGGCGACGCTTCCCCACCAGAGTTTTGCTATGAAGCCTGTCCGTCCTTGAACTGACTCAGTGAGATGCCGCGTAGGAATTCTTCCTACCTGATATGTGGAAGTGTTCTCGTCGTTTTATAACCCCTTCCAGAGCCTCGGTTGGTTGGTTGGTTTGGAGTGAAAGGGACTAAATTGCAAAGTCATTAGTCTGTTAATCCGTAACGGAAGCTGTAGCAGCGCCATCCGATTCTGAAAGTGCAACACTACTCTCTATGTTTTACGTAATCAAGTGGGAAGAAGATTTTTGTGCAAATAATTTTTACACAGGATGCCATTATGGTGCGTTTATTTAAGAAACATCGTAATATAAACTTTTTCACAGTGAGTAGTGTTATGTGTCTACAGAAGTGCCGACACAGTGTTATTTAGAAGGGCCGAATAGGCACGCTATCAGCTCACCCAGAATATCGTGAAGTCTGAAACAGGATGCTCAATGAATGCTAATAAGAAAAGTACGTTGCTTTGGGAATACTTAACTTTAATCCATCCTTTTGGTATACATCGTTTATGGTGAATACAAGTAAGACTCTCTCCAGATATGGTTAACTGCGCCTTGCTAGGTCGTAGCTATGGACTTAGCTGAAGGCTATTCTAACTGTCTCTCGGCAAATGAGAGGAAGGCTTCGTACGTCTAGTCGCTAGCAATGTCGTCCGTACAACTGGGGCGAGTGCTAGTCCGTCTTTCTAGACCTGCCATGTGGTGGCGCTAGGTCTGCAAGTACTGACAGTGGCGACACGCGGGTCCGACACGTACTAATGGACCGCGGCCGATTTAAGCTACCACCTAGCAAGTGTGGTGTCTGGCGGTGACACCACAAGTACAGTACGAGAGCATGGTCTACCACATGACTAGATCGAAAGGCATCCAATCGACGACTGCCGAATATGGCGCACAGTCCGCAACTTGAGCGTACAATCTGTACAGTTCGTATAAGATCGTACATCTTCGGTTCTACCAAAGTTATTCATTTATTTATTAATACCAACGACTCCTGACATTGAAAAATTACCGAAATGGAGTATTTATGTCCTGTATACTCCTCCTAATGTCTGAGTGGCAAAGGGCAACTTTTGTTAGCAAATATTTACTAATAACAATTACGTGATTCGCGCCAGAATAAATGTACTTTCCCTGTGTATTTCTTTGCTGACGTCACGAGCGATTTCTGCCTCGGCACCTCAGCCCACTGGCTCTGAGAGCGCCGGATGGTGAAGCGCCTCTGCTAGCCAGCGTGGGGAGCTACCGCCGGCTCCTTACTCTGTAGGTACTGCAGCGCCGATACATTCTCTACAGCATGTGAAACAGCAAAACTGCTAACTAAATAAAATGCTTATAATTAAACGTTTCGCTGAGACACTTAAGTCTCTTCATTATGTACGATAATGATCGAAGCAGAAGTAATGAATTAAAATTTGTGCTGTGGCCGGGACTCAAACCCAAATCTTCTTGCTGGCTAGGCAGAAATGCCAACCCTTGCACCACCACAGCACTATGATAAATATTGCTACACGAACTACTCAACCTGAGTGCCCTCCCCAACACAAACTTCAATTCGTATCTTCTGCAGTTTTTTTCCATCACATTGTCACTGCTGCCAGGACTCTCCCACATGTTGCAGCACTTTCCCATTACGTCCAACGCTGGGACGCTATTCCAATGTCGGAGGGCAGGGCACTCACCTTCGGCAGTTCGTACAGCAATGTTGACCATCGGGCTGTGGTGGTGTAATGGTTAGCATTTCTGCCTAGCCAGCAAGAAGATCTTGGTTCGAGCCCCGGCTACAGCACAAATTTTAATTAATTGCTTCTGCTCCTGTTTAGGAACCCACCTCAATACAGCAACGACATTCTGTAGCGGAGAGCTCCCCTCCCGCTACATTTACGTTAGACGTCAACTATATCTGCTGAACACAACACAGATATCATTCGGTTTCTGCACAAGGTCCTCAATGTGAAACTCGTACTTGCGATAGAGTTATTCATCTGTCTGAAGGAAAGCAACAGACCCTACAACAGAAATCTGTGCTACCCGCGATCAAATCTACACGGCGACCAGCAGGGGAGTCCTCGATTTCAAAATTAAATATCTCGACAACTAGTATCGATGGACGAGTGCAAGAAACGGTATACTTGTTATGAAAGCTGTAATACTCTTATACCGAAGCTATACAGAAGTTTCGAAATAATTCGGAAAGTTGCTAACAGGTGGCAGTGTGCGCTGCGCAGCTCGTACAGTATCAGTGTGCACAATGGAACGTCCTATGCAAGCAGTCATTGCAATCACATCACAGTCTTTTCGAAATCTAACTGGCCATCACTGGCAGTACGGAGGTGGCGCAAATGAAGAATTAAATGTACTACCACGTCTTGTAGTGTCGGAACCGAAACCGATTCAACAGTCACACAGATCGCCGATTCAAGACCGTCTAGCATGGCGGGTTACAAAAAAGTAGGTTCGAGTTAGATGGGATGAATATCCATGCCAGCCCATGCTTGCCGCAGTAAATTTGCAATTATCCAACACTATGGCTCTATTCCCGAAGACAGAGTATGTAGTGTTTGTGTTCTGTACGGTAGTTTGAATTTTCTCGTGAAGGTATGTCTGTCTTGCACTGTGGACTTTATTTTGTTGTGGTCTTCAGTCCAGAGACTGGTTTGAAGCAGCTCTCCATACTACACTATACATCCTTCTATATCTGGTTGCTACAATCATCTCTTGGTCTCCCTCCACGTTTCACTCCAATACTAGACAGGTGGCCCCTTGCTGCCTCGGAATGTGTCCTACCACCCGATCCCTTCTTCTGGTCAAGTTCTGCCACAAGTTTCTTCCCTCTCCAATTCTATTGACTACCTCCTCATTACTTACGCGATCTACCCATCTAATGTTCACCATTCTTCTGTAGCACCACATTTCGAAAACTTCTATTCTCTTCTTGTCTAAACTACACTCCTGGAAATGGAAAAAAGAACACATTGACACCGGTGTGTCAGACCCACCATACTTGCTCCGGACACTGCGAGAGGGCTGTACAAGCAATGATCACACGCAAGGCACAGCGGACACACCAGGAACCGCGGTGTTGACCGTCGAATGGCGCTAGCTGCGCAGCATTTGTTCACCGCCGCCGTCAGTGTCAGCCAGTTTGCCGTGGCATACGGAGCTCCATCGCAGTCTTTAACACTGGTAGCATGCCGCGACAGCGTGGACGTGAACCGTATGTGCAGTTGACGGACTTTGAGCGAGGGCGTATAGTGGGCATGCGAGAGGCCGGGTGGACGTACCGCCGAATTGCTCAACACGTGGGGCGTGAGGTCTCCACAGTACATCGATGTTGTCGCCAGTGGTCGGCGGAAGGTGCACGTGCCCGTCGACCTGGGACCGGACTGCAGCGACGCACGGATGCACGCCAAGACCGTAGGATCCTACGCAGTGCCGTAGGGGACCGCACCGCCACTTCCCAGCAAATTAGGGACACTACTGCTCCTGGGGTATCGGCGAGGACCATTCGCAACCGTCTCCATGAAGCTGGGCTACGGTCCCGCACACCGTTAGGCCGTCTTCCGCTCACGCCCCAACATCATGCAGCCCGCCTCCAGTGGTGTCGCGACAGGCGTGAATGGAGGGACGAATGGAGACGTGTCGTCTTCAGCGATGAGAGTCGCTTCTGCCTTGGTGCCAATGATGGTCGTATGCGCCGTGCAGGTGAGCGCCACAATCAGGACTGCATACGACCGAGGCACACAGGGCCAACACCCGGCATCATGGTGTGGGGAGCGATCTCCTACACTGGCCGTACACCACTGGTGATCGTCGAGGGGACACTGAATAGTGCACGGTACATCCAAACCGTCATCGAACCCATCGTTCTACCATTCCTAGACCGGCAAGGGAACCTGCTGTTCCAACAATACAATGCAAGTCCGCATGTATCCCGTGCCACCCAACGTGCTCTAGAAGGTGTAAGTCAACTACCCTGGCCAGCAAGATCTCCGGATCTGTCCCCCATTGAGCATGTTTTGGGACTGGATGAAGCGTCGTCTCACGCGGTCTGCACGTCCAGCACGAACGCTGGTCCAACTGAGGCGCCAGGTGGAAATGGCATGGCAAGCCGTTCCACAGGACTACATCCAGCATCTCTACGATCGTCTCCATGGGAGAATAGCAGCCTGCATTGCTGCGCAAGGTGGATATACACTGTACTAGTGCCGACATTGTGCATGCTCTGTTGCCTGTGGTTCTGTCAGTGTGATCATGTGATGTATCTGACCCCAGGAATGTGTCAATAAAGTTTCCCCTTCCTGGGACAATGAATTCACGGTGTTCTTATTTCAATTTCCAGGAGTGTATTTATCGTCCATCTTTCACTTCCACATACAGCTACACTCCACACAAATAGATTCAGAAAAGACTTCCTTACTCTTAAATCTATACTCGATGTTAACAAATTTCTCTTCTTCAGAAATGCTTTTCTTGCCAGCATCAGTCTACATTTTATATCCTCTCTACTTCGTCCATCATCAATTTGTTTTTAATGGTGCGGCAAAGTCACTGAAGCATCTGATAGTAGGCTGCTGCGGTGCACTAATTATGGAACGCATACCTTCTTTGATTTTTGTTTAAGTCCTCGATTTCAGTTCATCAATCATGGCAGAGGACCAGCCGGAGCGATTTTCATGATGGAAATTCTTCCGTCCGCCATTGAACATGATCCACTACTTCCGAAGTGGCACTTCATCTTACTCTGAATAATTCGATTTGTGAAGCATAGCCAAGTATTGTCATTACAAGGCTAGTATAGAGAACTCATAAGATATGTATATTTTACTCTCTAATTGCATGCTGTAAAAAGCTGCTATTCCTTCACACGTGGGCTTCCCATGCAGCGTCTCTCGTCACCCGGGTGGTCCGGTGACAGGTGGGTTCTGCTGATCTTGAAAGGGTTATGCCGACGGGTGTGAAGGAGTCGAGTGGATGCTGTCTAGGAGCCGACAATGTCATAAGAGCGGGGGCGACACGCCCACAGGGGCCTGAAGGAGCGGCTGAGGTTAGTGATTCCGTTACTTCACAGAAACTTAGTGAAAACACTTTCTGGCGGGCTACCAACGAGGTGTGGGAATCATTTGTGTTCCCAGGCAGTCTTGGCAGGCAAATTCCCGCGTTTTCTGCAAAATCATAACTGTGATTGGCTTGCTTAGGGGATAGCTCCGTCACGTAACAATATCGGCGCAGAAACTGGCGCCAAGTATCTCCATTGGTGGAATAGTAGAGCTTCAGCAATAGTGGAATTTTCCGCCGGTTTTCGAGTTGCTGATTGGCACGTTTTAACCACGGCCACTGTCGTGGGGGCGGAAATGTTTTGTGTTCGGCTTGAGTGGGTGCTCTTGAGAGGGTCGGCTCTCGCCTTTCGGTTGGAGTAGGTTACAAGACTGAGCTCTCGCTGCTCTGGACAGACTGCCTTCCGTTGGCTGTCTAATATAATTTCATTTAATTGTAACTGTTTGTCGAAGTTGCTGAAGTTTCGACTTCAACGTAACTTTCTGAGTACATTGGCAATTGAGTGTTCTGCGTACAAGTGGCCTATGTTGTCGGTCTTGACCAGTTTTGGCTGAAGTTGACTGTGTGACTTCGCTTGTTAAAATCAATCACTGTACCGTCAGTGATTGTGTAGCGAGCCTTCTTCGTCTCTCTCAGAGGCGCATTTGCATTACTAGGAAGTCTTTAGTCTGCAACAACCAGACCAGGATAACTTGTTTCGGGCTATACTCGCATTATCATCACCACGACGGGACGTCGAAGCAACCATCCATCGCCTTCGGTACGCCAGATCGTGTCCTTGCACTTAAGAAGACAGATTGGTAATGTATGTCCACAGCACCGGCAGATTAGGGAATTTTTCTAGGTGATAATCAGAGCTCAGCAGAGCGCGCCTGTTCCCGTCTTTTCTAACGTGGTTCTGTCTTGCGTGTTCATTGTCTGAGTTCTCACTACCATAGTAGTAATTAATGCTGGGTTGGCTGGGAGTTTCTATTAAGATTTGAGTTGCAAGGAACTGTATCCACATACCACTTGGTCGTCAATGTCGCAAGCTAGTTTACAGACAACTTCACCTTCACAGCATGTATTTGAGTATCCAATTTGATGTACTGTAAATGTTTCATTTTTTTGTTTATTATTTTGAGTTTAGTCATAATAAATCTAACTGTTGTTTTGGGCCGGCCGTGTGGCCAAGCGGTTCTAGGCGCTTGACTCCGGAACCGCGCGACCGCTACGGTCGCAGGTTCGAATCCTGCCTCGGGCATGGATGTGTGTGATGTCCTTAGTTAGGTTTAAGTAGTTCTAAGCTCTAGGGGACTGACGACCTCAGATGTTAAGTCCCATAGTGTTCAGAGCCATTTGAACCATTGTTTGTTATTTTGGACAGAACTTTCATTCTGTAGATCGGTATAGAAACCCTTTCATTTCTCGCTACGTTAATGAAACTTACCTTTATCAAATTAAATTATTGCAGGTGCCAAACTGTTTTCTACTCCACTTGCACGGTCGATTACAGTCGGTTCGCGTTTCTTCTTAATCCATGTGCAACAGCAAAAGTCGGAGTTAGAAGAGGGGGGGGGTTAGAGTATCATTTCCATATGAAGATTCTAGAAGAAGTTAGTGTTAAATACACTGCTAGCCCCGGCACCTCGCACGTTCACCATATTACCGTAAACCTCAGTAGTCTGTCTATTAGTTTCCATGGGTCGGACTTCTTGACGTTGAAAAATCGTATTTCACTGCGCATATCGCACTTTGCGAGATCGTCAACTTTGTCACACATTTTAATGCCGCATAGCTGAGCTGTGATAAGCTGTATTCGATCGTAGCTGCCTCCAAAATAAAGCGGATGAGTACCAAGGTCATTGGTCGGTGGGTTGTGTTGGTGGAGGGACACGGTCACAAGTCAGAACAAAACGTTCTAACGTTCCGAATGACCCTCGTATATCGAACAAAAGTAACATCAGAATTCCTGCTGGCTTTCTCGCCACGATGAGCGCTACTGGTGTTCCAGCTGTCAGACGTAACACCTTACCCAGCATCGGTTTTGGAACATATGCTGCATTCGAATATTTGAATTACCTCGAAGAAAGGCATTTACTGACAGTACAGATTCAGAAAATATCGTTCTTTTGAAAAACAACCAGCTCTTTATACCCACGAAATAATGAGTGCTATCAACAGGGGATGTCAAACTGATTCCATATTTTTGGATTTCCAGAAGGCTTTCGACACCGTTCCTTCTAACCAAACTGCGTGCCTATGGAATATCGCCTGAGTTGTGCGTCTGGATTCGTGATTTCCTGTCAGAAAGGTCACAGTTCGTAGTAACAGACGCAACGTCATCAAGTGAAACAGAAGTAACATTCTGCGTTCCCCAAGGAAGTATTATAGCCCCTCTATTGTCACTGGGAGACAATCTCAATAGCCGTCTCAGATTCTTTGCAAATGATGATGTCATTTACCGTCTTGTAAAGTCATCAAATGACCAAAACGACTTGCAAAATGATTTAGATGAGACATCTGTATGGTGCGAAAAGTGGCAATTGACCCTGAATAAAGAAAAGTGTGAAGTTATTCACAGGAGTACTAAAAGAAATGCGCTAAATTTCGATTACGCGATAAGTCACACAAATCTGAAGGCTGTTAATTCAACTAAATACACTCCTGGAAATGGAAAAAAGAACACATTGACACCGGTGTGTCAGACCCACCATACTTGCTCCGGACACTGCGAGAGGGCTGTACAAGCAATGATCACACGCACGGCACAGCGGACACACCAGGAACCGCGGTGTTGGCCGTCGAATGGCGCTAGCTGCGCAGCATTTGTTCACCGCCGCCGTCAGTGTCAGCCAGTTTGCCGTGGCATACGGAGCTTCATCGCAGTCTTTAACACTGGTAGCATGCCGCGACAGCGTGGACGTGAACCGTATGTGCAGTTGACGGACTTTGAGCGAGGGCGTATAGTGGGCATGCGAGAGGCCGGGTGGACGTACCGCCGAATTGCTCAACACGTGGGGCGTGAGGTCTCCACAGTACATCGATGTTGTCGCCAGTGGTCGGCGGAAGGTGCACGTGCCCGTCGACCTAGGACCAGACCGCAGCGACGCACGGATGCACGCCAAGACCGTAGGATCCTACGCAGTGCCGTAGGGGACCGCACCGCCACTTCCCAGCAAATTAGGGACACTGTTGCTCCTGGGGCATCGGCGAGGACCATTCGCAACCGTCTCCATGAAGCTGGGCTATGGTCCCGCACACCGTTAGGCCGTCTTCCGCTCACGCCCCAACATCGTGCAGCCCGCCTCCAGTGGTGTCGCGACAGGCGTGAATGGAGGGACGAATGGAGACGTGTCGTCTTCAGCGATGAGAGTCGCTTCTGCCTTGGTGCCAATGATGGTCGTATGCGTGTTTGGCGCCGTGCAGGTGAGCGCCACAATCAGGACTGCATACGACCGAGGCACACAGGGCCAACACCCGGCATCATGGTGTGGGGAGCGATCTCCTACACTGGCCGTACACCACTGGTGATCGTCGAGGGGACACTGAATAGTGCACGGTACATCCAAACCGTCATCGAACCCATCGTTCTACCATTCCTAGACCGGCAAGGGAACTTGCTGTTCCAACAGGACAATGCACGCCCGCATGTATCCCGTGCCACCCAACGTGCTCTAGAAGGTGTAAGTCAACTGCCCTGGCCAGCAAGATCTCCGGATCTGTCCCCCATTGAGCATGTTTGGGACTGGATGAAGCGTCGTCTCACGCGGTCTGCACGTCCAGCACGAACGCTGGTCCAACTGAGGCGCCAGGTGGAAATGGCATGGCAAGCCGTTCCACAGGACTACATCTAGCATCTCTACGATCGTCTCCATGGGAGAATAGCAGCCTGCATTGCTGCGAAAGGTGGATATACACTGTACTAGTGCCGACATTGTGCATGTTCTGTTGCCTGTGTCTATGTGCCTGTGGTTCTGTCAGTGTGATCATGTGATGTATCTGACCCCAGGAATGTGTCAATAAAGTTTCCCCTTCCTGGGACAGTGAATTCACGGTGTTCTTATTTCAATTTCCAGGAGTGTACTTAGGGATTATAATCACAAATAAACTAAACTGGAACGATCACATAGATAAATGTTGTGGGTAGAGCAAGCCAAAGACTGCGATACATTGGCAGAACTCTTAGAAGGTGAAACAGCTCTATAAAGAGACTGCTTACACCAAGCTTGTCCGCCCTATTCTGGAGTACTGCTGTGCGGTGTGGGATCTGCATCAGGTGGGACTGACGGATAACATCGAAAAAGTACAAAGAAGGGCAACTCGTTTTGTACTATCGCGAAAGAGGGGAGATCGTCCCACAAACATGATACATGAATTGTAGTCGCAATCATTAAAACAAAAGCGTTTTTTGTTGCGACGGGATATTCTCATGAAGTTTCAATCACCAGTTTTCTCCACTGATTGCGAAAACATTCTGTTGGCACCCACCTATATAGGCAGAAATGATGATCACGATAAAATAAGAGAAATCAGGGCTCGCACAGAAAAATTTAAGTGCTCGTTTTTCCCGCACGCCGGTGGAGAGTGGAACAGTAGAGAGACAGCTTGGAGGTGGTTCATTGAACCCTCTCCCAGGCACTTTATTATGAATATCAGAGTAACCACGTAGATGTAGATTGAATGTCGCGGCTTTTTAGGTTACACTATACCAATACTCGCAAGTGAGTAAATCATGTATGAGAAACTGCCTGTTGGCTCCTGACTCGGGTTTTTCGGCCGACGTTTGTGTGACGATTTTATTGACGTTTCGCCAGCACGAGTGGCTGGCATTGTCAAAGGTTCGCTGGCCGATGTGGCGGAGCGGTTCTAGGCGCTACAGTCTGTAACCGCGCGACCGCTACGGTCGCAGGTTCGAATCCTGCCTCGGGCATGGATGTGTGTGATGTCCTTAGGTTAGTTAGGTTTAAATAGTTCTAAGTTCTAGGGGACTGTCCATAGTGCTCAGAGCCATTTGAACCATTTTTGTCAAAGCTTCACCATCCACTGGTGGTGGTGCTCTGGAGCCGAGCTGGCGGCCGCAGACTATATGCACCTGGCGCTTCAGCGTCCAAGGGCTTCTCCGCGTTCATTTCCAGCACTGTTCTCCTCTCGCTACCTGCGACGGTCGTTTGCTGCAACACGGCAGTCCAGGATCCTTTTACCTTGAGACTTTCTTCTTTCGTGTTGAAGGTATTCTCTTATTTGTGTACCTCTATAGCTTCTCTAAACGAGCGAGTGTGACAGCTGTTCTCTACAGTCAGAACTTCCGTGTCGGCGAATAGCTTCGAGACGAAAGAAGAAAGCGTCAAGGTGAACGGATCCTGGGTTCTCGTGCTGCACCGAACGGCCGTTGCAGGTAGGCAGAGAAGAAACGCAACAGAAAATGACCGCTGAGAAGCCCTTGAACATTGGCGCTCCAGTTACATACAGTCTGTGGCTGCGCCTCGGATCCAGTCCACCACCAGTATGTTGTTGTTGTGGTCTTCAGTCCTGTGACTGGTTTGATGCAGCACTCCACGCTATCCTGCGCTAGCGTCTTCATCTCCCAGTACCTACTGCAACCTACATCCTCCTGAATCTGCTTAGTGTATTCATTTCTTGGTCTCCCCCTACGATTTTTACCCTCCACGCTGCCCTCCAATACTAAATGGGTGATCCCTTGACGCCTGAGAACATGTGCTACCAACTGGTCCCTTCTTCTTGTCAAATTGTGCCACAAACTCCTCTTCTCCCCAATCCAATACCTCCTCATTAGTTATGTGATCTACCCATCTAATCTTCAGCATTCTTCTGTAGCACCACATTTCGAAAGCTTCTATTCTCTTCTTGTCCAACCTATTTATCGTCCACGTTTCACTTCCAACCAGGCTACACTCCAGACAAATACTTTCAGAAACGACTTCCTGACAAATCTATACTCGATGTTAACAAATTTCTCTTCTTCAGAAACCCTTTCCTTGCCATTGCCAGTCTACATTTTATATCCTCTCTACTTCGACCATCATCAGTTATTTTGCTCCCGAAATAGCAAAACTCCTTTACTACTTTAAGTGTCTCATTTCTTGATCTAATTCCCTCAGCATCACCCAACTTAATTCGAATACATTCCATTATCCTCGTTTTGCTTTTGATGATGTTCATCTTATATCCTCCTTTCAAGAGACCGTCCACTCCGTTCAATTGCTCTTCCAAGTCCTTTGCTGTCTCTGACAGAATTACAATGTCATCGGCGAATCTCCAAGTTCTTATTTCTTCTCCATTGATTTTAATACCTACTCCGAAATTTTCTTTTGTTTCCTTTACTGCTTGATCAATATACAGATTGAATAACAGCGGGGACAGGCTACAACCCTGTCTCACTCCCTTCTCAACCACTGCTTCCCTTTCATGCCCCTCAACTCTTATAGCTGCTATCTGGTTTGTGTACAAATTGTGAATAGCCTTTCGCTCCCTGTATTTAACCCCTGCCACCTTCAGAATTTGAAAGAGAGTATTCCAGTCAACATTGTCAAGAGCTTTCTCTAAGTCTACAAATGCTAGAAACGTAGGTTTTCCTTTCCTTAATCTAGCTTCTAAGATAAGTCGTAGGGTCAGTATTGCCTCACGTGTTCCAACATTTCTATGGAATCCAAACTGAACTTCCCCGAGGTCGGCTTCTACTAGTTTTTCCATTCGTCTGTAAAGAATTCGCGTTAGTATTTTGCAGCTGTGGATTATTAAACTGATTGTTCGGTAATTTCACAGTTGTCAACACCTGGTTTCTTTGGGCTTGGAATTATTATATTCTTCTTGAAGTCTGAGGGTGTTTCTCGTGTCTCATATATCTTGCTCACCAGATGGTAGAGTTTTGTCAGGACTGCCTCTCCTAAGGCTGTCAGTAGTCCTAACCAGTAATGGAGGGTGAATCTTTGACAATGCCAGCCACTCGTGCTGGCGAAACGTCAGAAAAATCAAGAGATAAACGTGGGCTGAAGAACCCGAGAGAGAAGCCAACAGGCAGTTTGTCAACAAGTGGCTTAACAGTTTTGTAAATCATGTATGTTTGAAAACTTAAAGAGAAGCAACGGACCTAGTATAGACCCCTGTGGGACGAATCCCTTTAAACGCATACTGCGGACAGTAACGCTGGGAGAGAGGGTGGGTAACTACCACCCCAGTGGGAGGCCGTGTGGCGCAGTGCTGGTCCCAGCCCGCTCCTACTTCGGCCCACGGCAGCGCGGAGTCGCACTCTGCACTCGCGCGCCACTCTGCACGTTACACACGAGCGCCAAAAATAGCTGCGCCGCGCGGGAAGGGCGTAAAGAAAATATGGCGCCGGCAGGAAGTTTTGTGGGCCTTCCGGCTCGCCCGTACAAAAGGCCGCGCCGCGGGCGCCCCCCGCCCTTGCAGTCCCTTTAGGGCCGCGCGGCGGCGGAGGCGCGGGCGAGCCCTGGCGGAGATACGCCGACAGCCGGGCGGCGGGATTGGAGTGCTCCGGGGCTACGCCGGCCCGTGTGCGCTATAGAGACCGAGGTGCTCCGCTCTCGAGACGCCCAGCGAGAGATATCCGCGGGCTGACGCTAATACTGAACACGTATTTCGTTTTACGCCGCCGATCGTTTAACTTGCAATACCAGGGACGATAGCGGAAGAGTTCATCAGTCGCAGAGGTTGACGACTGTTGGCGTGCCAATCTCTCGGCGACACGTGACCAGGCAGCCTGAGGAACCCAAACCACTGGCCGCCGCGGTACTGAAATCCGCCCTGTGGTACTGAGGGCACGTCATACGCTAACAAAACACTGTAAGAGGAGCACAGACGAAATGGGAAACATTCTAGTGTACACTCACATGAGAGAGTTTAAGGAAGGGTAGATTGTTATGACCCAAACCCCGGGAATGAGCATGTCGCAAACAGCGAGGCTGTCCGGCTGTTCGCATGCGACTGCCGTGAACTGTTGGGTTGGCGGAAGAGCCAACACTAGAGGAGGCCGAAATGCACGCGTTTTAGTTCACACAGGCTGGCGTGAAGAACTATACTGACGTGAGGTCTGGAACATGACAAGGAATGAGAATTCAGAAAGCGGACGTAATTAATTTCATACTTAACTTTAATCCATTAATGATGAACGTCGCTCTTGACCGTACATGATTCACAATATTATCTGTTCAGAAGACATAGTAACTGAATATGGCGCCTTGCTAGGTCGTAGCAAATGACGTAGCTGAAGGCTATGCTATACTGTCGTCTCTGCAAATGAGAGCGTATGTAGACAGTGAACCGTCGCTAGCAAAGTCGGCTGTACAACTGGGGCAAGTGCTAGGGAGTCTCTCTAGACTAGACCTGCCGTGTGGCGGCGCTCGGTCTGCAATCACTGATAGTGTCCGACGTATACTAACGGACCGCGGCCGATTTAAAGGCTACCACCAAGCAAGTGTGCTGTCTGGCGGTGACACCACAAGAACAAACAAAAGTAATATCCTCGTGAATGCTTCAGTAAAAGGAACGCTCCTGTTCACCAGTTCACGAACGTGTAACCGATTCAGTCATTCTGATAATGTATAGACAGGTAGCTAAGTTTTAGAAGGAGGAACGTTACCTGGTACTGATGGAAACATAAGAATATAGTGCTTCTTTCATAATCTTCGTTGGTTCCTTGAAATGTCGTTTTCAATTACTAATGTTTACAAAATTTGCACAAGTTTGTTTTAACCTTTGTCCGCTGCTCGTGGTCTCGCGGTAGCGTTCTCGCTTCTCGAGCACGGGCTCCCGGGTTCGATTCCCGGCAGGGTCAGGGATTTTTTCTGCCTCGAGATGACTGGGTGTTGTTGTCTCGTCTCCATCATCATCATTCATCCCCTTTGCGGTCGAAGGAAGGCAATGGCAGACCACCTCCACTAGGACCTTGCCTAGTAAGGCGGCGCGGGTCTCCCGCGTCGCTCCCCTACGCTCTGGAAAGAAGTATGGGACTCATCATCATCAGATTGCTATTACCAAAACCCCGGGAATGAGCACGTCACAAACAGCGAGGCTGTTCGCCTGTTCACGTGCCACGGCCGTGAGCATCTATGGAACCGCGAGTAGGTGACAAGGTGTGTGGCATCAACATCTCAGCCGGCCGGGGTGGCCGAGCGGTTCTAGGGGCTACAGTCTGGAACCGCCCGACCGCTACGGTCGCAGGTTCGAATCCTGCCTCGGGCATGGATGTGTGTGATGTCCTAGGGTTAGTTAGGTTTAAGTAGTTCTAAGTTCTAGGGGACTGATGATCTCAGATGTCAAGTCCCATAATGCTCAGAGCCATTTGAAACAACATCTCATCACACAACATGGACGTACAAAGGTTTTACAAAAATACGGAAACACTGAGAGACATGCAAGATAGGAGATAAATGCATATACAAGTCGCACTGTTGTATTTCACCACCGACGGCACCTGTGAAATGTCCTCAACACGTAGCAAGTGTCACTTGGGGTTAGAAATGTGTTCCGCGGAGTTCTGACGCTAATATGTCGGAGCTATGTAAGGGAGCCGAAGTATTTGGTGTTTCAAAGAGCACCGTTTCTAAGATTTATACCGCACAACGGGAAAGGGGAAGAACATCAAGCGCTACCTCGCGACGCAGACGAAAGTGTGCCTCGAGTAATGGTGACAGACGATCATTCAAGAGGGTCGTGACGTAAATTAAGGGAACGGCAACTGCAGAGATCACCGCCGAACTGAAAGACGCACTCCCACGAACCCTGTCAGCGCCAAAACAACACGAAGAGGACTCCAGGAACCTGCAAGACAAGTTGCAGTTCCAAAACCACTCATCAGGGATGCAAATGCCCCTGAGAGGAAAGCGTGCTGGACTGCGGAGCAACGGAAGAAACTCATTTGGCCAGATGAGTCTTATTCCACATTCATACAATGTAGGCTTTCACGGCCGGTGTTGTCTTCAGTTGAGACTTCCGGACTGAGAGGCCCTGGTCGATGTATAAAATTTCCCCCTGACGTTTCGTCTCCATCTGAGGGAGACATCTTCTGAGGTCGACCGGCTACTGCCACTGAGGCTGCTGCTACTCTCGCATTTATAGACCGCATAGAGGGCACCACCATTCGTCACGTGATGCCGACGGTATGCTTATTTGTGCCAGTCACTTTTTGTTTTCTACCACGACGCGTTTCGAAAGCTTATACCCTCATCTTCAGGTGGATCAGTAGATTCCATTACATTTTTCTTTGGTGGGTGTAGTCAGTTCTCTGTTTTGAATTTCATTTCGCTACAGATGGCGTACAATCAGCAGTTATTTATGTATTATGCTACTACGATTCCGAATTTTAAACAACAATAAAGCTACTTCCAATATACACTGAGATGAGAGAACTCAAAGGATAGCAATATGCACTTACACAGATGGGGGTAGTGAGAGGTGGCATGAGCTCCCTCTCATATTTCTATCTTACTCTGAGTAATTCGATTTCCCTCTCTAATTGCATGCGGTGAAAAGTTGCTATTCCTTCACACTTGGACTTCCCACGGAGCGTCTCTCGTCACCTGGGTGGTCCAGTGACAGGCGGGCTCTGCTGAGCTTGAAAGGGTTAAGCCGACGGGTGTGAGGGAGTCGAATGGATGCTTTCAGACGCCGACATTGTCATAAGAGCGGCGGCGACACGCCCACAGGGGCCTCAAGGAGCGGCTGAGGTTAGAGATTCCGTTACTTCACAGAAACTTTGCGAAAACACCTTCTGGCGGGCTACCAGTGAGGCGTTGGAATGACTTGTGTTCCCAGGCAGTCTTGGCAGGAAAATTCCCGCGTTTTCTGCAAAATCGTAACTGTGATTGGCTTGCTCAGGGCATAGCTCCGTGACGTAGCAAAATCGGCGCAGAAATTGGCGCCAAGAATCTCCATTGGTGGAATGGTAGTGCTTCGGCAATAGAGTGGAATTTTCCGCCGGTTTTCGAGTTGCTGGTTGGAACGTTTAACCTCGGCCACTGTCGTGGGAGCGGGAATGTTCTGTGTTCGGCTTGTACGGATGCTCTTGAAAGAGTCGGCTCTCGCCTTTCGGTCAGAGTAGGTTACAAGTCTGAGCTCTCACTGCTCTGGACAGCCTGTCTTCCGTTGTCTGTCTAATATAATTTCATTTAATTCTAACTGTTTGACGAAGTTGCTGAAGTTTCGACTTCAACGTAACTTTCCGAGTACAGTTGGCAATTGAGCGTTCTGTGTACAAGCGGCGTATATTGTCCGTCTTGAATAGTTTTGGCTAAAGTTGACTGTATCAGAGTTACTGTGTGACTTCGCTTGTTAAAATCAATCACTGTACCGTCAGTGATTGTGTGGCGAGCCTTCTTCGTCTCCCTCAGAGGCGCATTTGTATTGCTGCGAAGTCTTTAGGCTGGAACAACCAGACCAGGATAATTTGTTTCGGGCTATACTCGCGACATTATCACACCACGACGGGACGTCGAAGCAACCAGCCATCGCCTCCGGTATGCCAGATCGTGTTCTTGCAGTTACGAAGACAGATTGGTAATGTATGTCCACAGCACCGGCAGATTAGGGAATTTTGCTAGGTGATAATCAGAGCTCAGCAGAGCGCGCCTGTTCATCTTTTCTAACGTGGTTCTGTCTTGCGTGTTCATTGTCTGAGTTCTCACTACTGTAGCAGCAATTAAAGATGGGTTGACTGGGTGTTTCTCTTAAGATTTGAGTTGCAAGGAATTGGCTCCAGATACCACTTCGTCATAAATGTCACAATCTAGTTTATGGACAACTTCACCTTCACAACATTTATTTGAGTATCCAATTTGATCCAGTTTGATGTATTGTAAATGTTTCATGTGTTTTGTTTATAATTTTGAGTTTAGACATACTAAATCAAATTGTTATTTTGGAATGAACTTTCATTGATCGGTAGAGCAATCCTTCATTTCTCACCACGTTAATGAAACTTCCCTTTATCAAATTAATGTCTATCAAATTAAATTATTGCAGGTGCCAAACTCTTTTCTACTCTACTTGCAGGGTCGATTACAGTCATTTCGCGTTTTTTCTTAATCCACGTGCAACAGCAAAAGTAGGAGTTAAAAAGGGGGGGCATAGAGCATCATTTCCATATGAAGATTGGAGAAGAATTTAGTGTTAAATACACTGCTAGCGCTGGCACCTCGCAGTAATAACGCTTTCACATGGTACAATATAAAAGGGCAGTGCATTTTCATTGATAATCAGGTGATTCAATTCAAAAGGTGTCCGACGTGATTACGGCAGCACGACTGAAATTAATAGACTTTGAACGCGGAATGGTAGTTGGAGCTAGATGCATGGCACATTCCATTTCCGAAACCGTTAAGGTTCAAAATGGTTGAAATGGCTCTCAGCACTATGGGACTTCACATCTGAGGTCATCAGTCCCCTACAACTTAGAAGTACTTAAACCTAACTAACCTAAGGATATCAGACACATCCATGTCCGAGGCAGGATTCGAATCTGCGACCATAGCAGCAGCGCGTTTCTAGACTGGAGCGCCTAGAACCTCTCGGCCACAACGGCAGGCAAATCGTTAGGGAATTCAGTATTCCGATAATGTCAAGAATGTCAGAGAATACCAAACTTGAGGCATTACCTCTCGCCACGGACAACGCAGTGGCCGACGGCTTTCACTTAACGACCGAGAGCAGTGGCGTCAGCGTAGAGCTGCAGAAACCCGTGTGGGGTGTGCGGCGGACGTATCCGTTAGGTCAGTGCCGCGAAATTTGACGTTAATGGGCTGTGGCAGCAGACGCCGGAGCGAGTGCCTTTGCTAACACCACGACGTCGCCTGCAACGCACCTCCTGGGTTGGTGACCATATCGTTTGGACTTCAGACGACTGCAAACCCTGTCCTCGTCGCGTGTTGACGGATGTCAGTTGGTAGGAGCTGAGGGTATGGTTCGAGTGTGGCGCAGACCCCACAAAGCTATGGATGGACCCAAGCTGTCAACATCTCTGAAATGATGGACACACAGAGGCAATGGCCAAGTTGGTGGTCGCTCCATAATGTTTACATAATACTGTTTACTTAGTATGTACTTATAGTTGTACACGTTTACTCTTACAGAGAAGACAAGACAATAGCAAGCAGCAGCCGCGCTGGGTAGCCGCGCGTTTTAAGGCGCCTGGCCACGGTTCGAGACCTCCTTCGGGCGTGGGTGCGTGTGTTGTTGTAAGCGTAAGTTAGTTTAACGTAGATTAAGTAGTGTATAAGCCTAGCGAGCAATAATGAGCTCTGCAGTTTGGTCCCACAGGAGCTTACCACAAATTTCCAAATTTTCCAAACAGCAACAGCCACTTTTTACAGTGCTATTTTCTTACTTAAATGTCCGCCCCCGGTAGCTAAGTGATCAGTGCGACAGAATGCCAATCCTAAGGGCCTGGATTCGGTTCCCGGCTGGGTCGGAGATTTTCTCCGATCACGGATTGGGTGTTGTGTTGTCCTAACCATCATCATGTCATTCCCATCGACGCGCAAGTCGCCGAAGTGGCGTCAGATCGAAAGACTTTCTCCCGGCGAACGGTCTGCCCAACGCGAGGCCCTAGTCACACGACATTTACATTTTTTTACTTACTTAAATAACACCGTTACCGGTTTCGAACCTAAAGGTTCACCTTCAGACGTCTAGTTCACGTTACGATACATTTTACATTAACTCTCACTTTTTGTTTTCCCAAATGACGAATTTTCCTTGGGGTGTTGGTGTCGTTGGAAACCCGCGCCATTACGTTGCAGTGCTGACTGCCTATGATCAAGCAGCAGCGAGGACTGTACGATGCACTTTGTTTTAAGTATATTTATACATATAATACATAACTATGTACACAAAGAACATACTTCCATGTGGTGAAATTTCTTGGTGTGTAAGTGGCGCCACCAACCCAAGAAAATTTCATCATTTGGGGGAAAAAAAGTGAAAGTTAATGTAAAATGTATCGCAACGTGAACTAGGCGTCTGAAGGTGAAATTTTCGGTTCGAAACCGGTAACAGCGCTATTTGAATAAATAAACAGCATTGTGAAAGGTGGCTGGTTGCTGTTATCTTCTCTGTAAGAGTAAACCGGTATTCTGTACACAGCCACGGGCTCAGAATGTCGGTTTTCGACAAAATAGCACTAATGGTTCTGTTCGGCTGTTTGGAGACTATTTGCAGCCATTCATGGGCTTAATGTTCTCAAACAACGATCGAACTTTTACTGATGACATCGCACTATGTCACTGTGCCACAATTGTTCGGGATTGGTTTCAAGAGCGTTGTGGGCACTTGGAGCGAATGATTTGGGCATCCAAGTCGCCCGACATGAATCCCACCGAACATATATGGGACATAATCGGGAGCTCAGTTTGTACACAAAATCCTGTACCAGCAATGCTTGCGTAACTACGGCCGCTTAATATAGAGGCAGCGTGGCTCAGTATTTCTGCAGGGGACTTCCAACGACTTGCTGAGTCCACGCCAGGCGAAAGGAGATCCTAAACGATATTAGGAAGTATCCCATGTTTTCTGTCACCCGAGTGTATCCAGCAGACGAAATCCTGAAGTCGGTCATAAACACACATTTGCATCTTGAGATGTGACACAAATGTGAAACAATGACGTAAATAGTCCATAGTTGTACTGATACAGAAAGTCAAAAAGCACTGATTATTACCCTACATAAAGAATCATAGTCACAATTAATAAATGTGTCAGTGTTTAAATCCTTACAAGTTTTGTGCTAAAAAATGTCACTGCTGCAAAAAATACGGAAATTAGAAACTTATAAACCTATTTACGAATGATTTGATAGGCCTAGGTGGACAATGGATCAACCACCTCCAGCGCGGATGCACAAACGCGCCCGACCTCCAGCGAACGGGAGTGTAATGGACAGCGATTGCGGATATGTGCCGCTCGGTGGGAGTGTGGTACGGCCATAAGTTGTTGAAATTAGCTACTCGTACAGTTATATAAACATCGCATTACACTCTACTCCGTCCGCAGCTCGTGGTTGTGTGGTAGCGTTGTCGCTTTCCGCGCCCGGGTTCGATTCCCGGCGGGGTCAGGGTTTTTTTCTGCCTCGTGATGACTGGGTGTTGTGTGATGTCCTTAGGTTAGTTACGTTTAAGTAGTTCTAAGTTCTAGGGGACTGATGACCATAGATGTTAAGACCCATAGTGCTCAGAGCCATTTGAACCATTTTGAACAGTCTACTCCGGTCCACATTTACGTTTATCAAGCATCTGGAGGCAGTGGATCCCGACAAATACAAAACAAATTAATGTTCAAGTAGCCAACATTTGATTACCTACAGCGCTTTGGCGCCTTAGATTACTGCCTTCGGTCCCGTGGAAGTTCAGGCAAATGTCTGCCAGGCTAAAACAATTCTGGCCTATTTCTGTCGTGCGGTTAGAGTTGTCAGCATCTGCATGACAATCTCTACGAACACGACGATCTACCTGATGTAATAAGAATCTTGATTAATCCCAGGTGACGACACGTGTCCGTTCAACCGCGGTCCCGTCTCCAAGATCACGGTAACTAACGATGCAGTTTGTGTGATCACGGCGACACGAAGGCTCGTCTGCTGCGGAACCCCACGTCCAACAATGTGCTCTCAACAGTTCTCCTGGAAAAATTTACACCATTGTACTCTGTAGACAGATCGCTGTCTGTCCTGCTTTACATAACAGCCCAGCCTCCGACGTGATGAGGAGAAGATGTTCAACACCTCGATCCCTTCTCGTGGATACATCCTTCATCTACATCTACACCCACACGGCTACTCTACAATTCACACTCAAGTGCCTGGCAGAGGGTTCATCGACCCACCTTCACAATAATTCTCTATTATTCCACTCTCGAACAGCGCGCTCTGATTTCCCTTATTTTATTATAATGATCGTTTCTCCCTATGTAGGTCGGCATCAATAAATTATTTTTGCATTCAGAGAAGAAAACTGGCGACTTAAATTTCGTGAAAAGATCCAGCAGTAATTGAAAACTGCTTTTGTTTTAGTGAAGACCACCCCAAATCCCGTATCATGTCCGTGACATTCCCTCCCCTATTTCTCGATAATACAAAACGTGCTACCCTCCTTTAAACTTTCTCGATGAACCGCGTTAATCCTATATAGTAAGTCGCGCGGCATTAGCCGAGCGGTCTTGGGCGTTGCAGTCATGGACTGTGCGGCTGGTCCCGGCGGAGGTTCGAGTCCTCCCTCGGGCATGGGTATGTGTGTTTGTCCTTAGGATAGTTTAGGTTAACTAGTGTGTAAGCTTAGGGACTGATGACCTTAGCAGTTAAGTCGCATAAGATTTCACACACATTTGAACATTTCTTTCCTATATAGTAAGGATCCCACACCGTGCAGTAGTCCTCCAAAGGAGGACGGACAAGCGTAGTGCAGGCAGTCTCTTTAGTAGAGCTGTTACATTTCCTAAGTGTTCTGCCAGTAAAACGCAGTCTCTGGATCGCCTTTCCCAAACCATTTTCTATGAGTTCTTTCAGACTTAAGTTGGTGGTAGTAGTAATTTCTTCGTATTTAGTTGAATTTAAAGCCTTTCGATGTGATTGATTTGTCGTGTCGTTTTAGTACTTATGTGGATGACCTCACACTTTTCGTTATGTAGAGTCAATTAGCAATTTTCGCACCATGCAGATATCTTTTATAAATCGTTTTGCAACTGCTTTTGATCTTCTGAGGACTTTACTAGACGATAAACGACAGTCTCATCTGCAAACAACCTAAGACGGCTGCTCAGATTGTTTCCAAAATCGTTTATGTAGATAAGCAACACCAGAGGGCCTATAACACTAGCTTGGGAAACGCCAAAAATCTCTTCCGTTTTACTCGACGACTTTCCGTCATTACTGCGAACAGTGACCACTCTGACAGGAAATCACGAGTCCAGTCACATAACTAAGATGATATTGCATAAGCACGCAATGTGATTACAAGCCGCTTGTGCGATACAGCGTCAAAACCTTTTGGAAATCTAGAAATACGAAATCAATTTGAAATCCCTTGTCGATACCACTCAACACTCCGTGCGAGTACAGAGCTAGTTGTGTTTCACAGGAACGATGTTTTCTAAATCCGTGTTGACTGTGTATCACTAGGCCGTTTCCTTCGAGGCGTTTCCTTCGAGGTAATTCATAATGTTCGGACACAATATATGTTCCAAAATCCTGCTGAATATCGACATTAATTATATGCGCCTGTAATTTAGTGGATTACTCCTACTACATTTTCTAAATATTGGTGTGACCTGTGCAGGTTTCCAGTCTTGGGTGCGGATCTTTCGTGGAGCGAACGGT
This sequence comes from Schistocerca cancellata, assembly GCF_023864275.1. Classification (NCBI taxonomy): domain Eukaryota; kingdom Metazoa; phylum Arthropoda; class Insecta; order Orthoptera; family Acrididae; genus Schistocerca; species Schistocerca cancellata. The sequence goes on from NC_064637.1 coordinate 16,881,596, forward strand.
TGTATATGATTGTTAAGTATTGACTTATTACATCAGCACACTCTGAAAGAAACCTGATTAGTATACAGCCTGGACCAGAAGACTTGCTTTTGTTAAGTGATTTAAGTTGTTTCACTACTCCGAGGATATCAACTTATAAGTTACTCATGCTCTTGATCCGAATTCCGGAATATTTACTTCGGCTTCTTTTGTGAAGGCATTCCGAAAGGCTGTGTTTAGTAACTCTGCTTTGACAGCACTGTCTTTGATAGTGTCTCCATTTCTATAACCCAGAAAAGGCATTGACTGCGTCTTGCCGCTAGGTACTTTACATACCACCAGAATCTCTTTCCATTTACTACCGGGTTCCGAGATAAAGTTTCGTTGTGGAAACTACATCCACTTTCCGCAGGTGCACTGCAGGAAGTGAACAGACGGTTAGGTTTGCTGTTTCCTACATGCCCGTTTCCAGGCGCCGGATCTCAACATTGTACCGACTACGGAAGTGGATTATGTCAGCGGGTTTCCCCGTTTGCAGGCCGTGAAGTGTCGTCGCTAGAGTGACTCCCGACTCCTCAGTGTTATGGGTCGTCAGTGCAGGTAACAGTGGAGCTGTCTACCAAAAACCTCTGGCCGGCTGAGTTCCCAAACACAGAGACAGCCCCAGCTGTGGTGACCTTGCCGTTCGACCGGTCGTTAAACCCAGCAGCGGAACACAGCGGCAGAACTGTGAGACTTCGGCTTGGCCGTGGTGTGTGTGTGTGTGCGCGCCGTGTCCTGTGTGCTGTTTGCTCTGAGCAAAGCAAACCCGCCATTCAGCGAGCACCACCGCCCAGCTCTCGTGTTTGCTGATGACGCCCGCTGCGCCATTCACCCACTGCCGACTGTCCTGTCTCTCTCTCTCTCTCTCTCTCTCCGTGTGTGTGTGTGTGTGTGTGTGTGTGTGTGTGTGTGTCAATGGCAGTTTGGATTTCAAAAGGCTTGCGCTACTGAGGAAGCTTTCCATACCTTCTTTGAGCACATTGTAATCCCCCTACCATTTCAAAAAATCAAATCATTGCTCTCAAACTATCATACACTGAATAGCATGGTTTGTTGTAAAACGTTTCGCAGCTCTCAAAGTTCTTTTTTTCCAAAGCAGCAAGGAAATCCGCAGTCAGTCGTGATTGAGTCTGTATTTTATTGTAGATCTAGATTTCAGCTACAAATGAAATGAAATGATAATTGGCGTTGATGGCCGGAACGCGACGTCCGGGGAAGTTCGGTTCAAAATGTTTCAAATGGCTCTGAGCACTATGGGACTTAACATCTATGGTCATCAGTCCCCTAGAACTTAGAACTACTTAAACTAACCGAAGGATATCACACAACACCAAGTCACCAGGAGGCAGAGAAAATCTCTGATCCCGCCGGGAATCGAACCCGGGAACCCGAGCGTGGGAAGCGAGAACGCTACCGCACGACCACGAGCTGCTGACGGGAAGTTCGGCCGCCGAGTTGCTAGTCTTATTTCAGCTGACGCCACACTGGGTGACTTGCGCGTCGGTGACGATGATTTAATGATGATGATGACAACTCAACACCGAGTCCGCAAGCGTATAAAATATCGGACCCGGGTCCGCTGCACGGTAGGCAGACACGTTAGGCGGGCAGCTCAGCTACAGTACAGCTATGGCCAGTGGTAGAACATGTAAGAAGTATAAAGGAATCACACATTGATTGGTTGCTTGGTTGATTTGGGGGAGGGGACCAAACAGCGACGTCATTGTCCCGTCGGATTAGGAAGGATGGGGAAGGAAATGGACCGTGCCCTTTCAAAGGAACCATCCCGGCATTTGCCTGAAGCGATTTAGCGAAATCACGTGAAACTAAATCAGGATGGCCGGACGCGGGTTTAAACCGTCGTCCTCTCGAACGCCAATCCAGTGTGCTAACCACCGCGCCACCTCGCTGGTGAATTGGACAGTGAGTGGGATAAACAAAATCTACAGGGATATTCTTATTAACGTTTAAAATCCCACAAAGCGACGTGGACGACGCTGAGACAAGTAATTTAGTATGTGACAAATGGGGTCACGTATGTCGGAAAATACAGCAAAAGTGGATGACAAATTATGAACATGTGACATTATCTGATGATGTACATCGCCATAAGGGCAGCGATTGGAGATTGGGAATTGAGCGTGAAGGGATGATTGAACGATGCAGTACTTGCATTAGAGCTAAAGGTGCAAATCTGCAAAACCGTTTGTAAATGCGAGCTGCTGAAAATGTAGAAGTTACAAAATTGTTGTTCTCGCTGTAACCAAGGTAAAAGCTGTTTCTATTTTGTGTTTCTTTCCTTTTTACCTTCTTTTTTATCGCTTGCCGCAGTTATTTGGTAAAGAAAACGTACGTCATTCACTGATAGCGCAGCAATTCAGAAGCTGATAGTCATTTACCTGTGACGGAGTATGGTAGTTTTCTGCGAGACTGGTAAATAAAATAATAAATCTCACCTGAATGTAAATACCGTCTAACACAATGCATAAAAGTATTGCCTGGCAGATGCAAGACACGAACCCTGAACCCCACGCGCTCAAGTCGCGCTCGTGGGCCCGGAGCCACACCGTCGTGAATGCTGGACTTGGGCTGGGATGATCAGGTGCGTCAGAACAGCTGGCTCCACGGCTAAGACGTGCGGCGAAGTACTTCATCTGATGGCGTTACGTGTCCAACATTCCTCATCCAATTGTGGGGTATTCGCCGACAGTTGCCGTCGCACGTGTCTCATACTAAATTACTTTTCTCGGCGTCGTCTACATCGCTTAGGGAGGTCTTAAGCTCCAGTAAGAATCACTCTGTGCATCATAGTTACACAAAACTACAAACTCCGTAGTAAGAAACATAAGAAACAGACAGTTTGAGATGAGTCAGATAAACAGTCTTGTAAAGGCACACGTCATTACCGTGCCTAGCTTAGTTCAAATTGGGGTAGATGTTTACATACCCGTACAACAACAACCCGCAGTGACGTCATTTAATGTGTGGTTCCACTCTAAAATCATTCGACAGCCGAGAGTCCATAAAATTTCTTTACCTAACACTACTAGTTTCGACAGACTTCGATGTCATCTTCAGGTCTTAAAACATCGTTTTGTTATGAAACGTGTTCATTTTACACTAGACCTCACGCGAAGCTGTCATGTGGTTAAAAATCAGCACACCTTTGACGATGAGGCTAAATATCATTTACATAATAATCTTTGCAAGGAACACAGCAGAATGGCGTGCCTTACGAGAACGAGACAACGAATGACGAAACTCACAAGAGGGGCAAAACTAACGAGAAACAATTAAATATCCGAAGCGCAAAAATATTAGGCGAATGAAATTAGTCAACCGATAAGATACGAGCTTTTAGGACTCAAGACACTCACGCAAATGCGTAACTTTAAAGTAACTCACAGATGCATCGTTTACGTAGTTGTTTCACAAACAGTTCATACATACAAAGTAGGACGAAATAAAAAGTAATAAAACGTTTTCCAACTTTTACCTCAATCCCTTCAAAATTCTTTTGGAATGCTCACCTCATTATCTTTTCGAGCGTCGGGTTGAACAATACTGGTGAGACACCATCTTCTCGTCTCAAACTTCCGATTACGTCAATGCTCTCCATGATCTGCTGTCAAAGTTTCACTTTGTATTTTGATTCAGTGAGAGACACCAGCGTGAGGCTTGGGTATTCCAGACTCGGTTGGGTTCATTCATCCGCCTCTCCCAGTGAGTGCAGTCGTAGGCCTTCTTAAAATCTGTATAGAGCACCTGAAGGTCTCCGCCACATTCCCACACCTTTGAGGTGAACACTCTCAGAGATGTCTGAGAGCTGTCTGAACGACTTTCTGGAACCACCCCAATATTTGCCAGTCACTTTTTTCGCAAACGGCTACATTCTATCCAGTATACAGGATCCTGTAGCAGAGAGGATCTTATAGCATACGTCCAGCAGGGCGACTCCACTTGGTACAGTCGATTTTGTCACCTTTCTTTTGTGAAGGATAGATGACTGCCATCTTCCAGTCTTCTTGGATCTCCTTCACTACACGGGTCCTCCTTGATTATAGTCAGGCCGTCAGAGGAATGTCCATGAAACTTCAAGCACGTGGATAGCATTGTGTGCGCCAGTCTGGAATTGGTAAAAGTTGCCATGGTTAAGGTGCCGCATTGCCATCACAAAAACTCAAAGTCGAGCGAGGTGGCTGCAAGCCTGTTGTCCTGTGGTCATCGTTTGTCGCAGATTGTGAGTTACCAACTCAGTTTTGCCGGCCGGAGTGGCCGAGCGGTTCTAGGCGCTACAGTCTGGAACCGCGCGACCGCTACCGTCGCAGGTTCGAATCCTGCCTCGAGCATGGATGTGTGTAATGTCCTTAGGTTAGTTAGGTTTAAGTAGTTCTAAGTTCTAGGGGACTGATGACCTCAGAAGTTAAGTCCCATAGTCGTCAGAGCCATTTGAATCATTTTTGATGCCTGGAGGTACCGTTTTTTAAGGGAAGTATTTAAGTGCCAACCTCCCGGTATCATTTCGTTGGATAAAACGATGGATAAATATTGGTCATTCCACACAATCTCCGTGGACCGATGACACTGCACGAGGAACAACGAATGCTCCAGTTGAAAAAGGTAGTCAGTTCTGTTTTTTACATGCTGGTACAATCGGTAGGATTGTTGCAAATGCTTTACTGTTGTTTACGTGAAAAATCTCGTGACCACCACGAGGAAATGATGGGAGCTAACTTTAAAGAATGGTTGATACACTTTTTGCTTCCAAATATAGAAAAGAACTCCAGTATAACATTGAATAGGCCACCATATCAGTCCCTTCAATTAGACAAAACTCCTACATAGAGCAACAGGTAGAGTGACGTAGACTGCCTAGAGATCAATGGCACTAATTCATTTTACACGGAAATTGAAAAGGCAGAACTGCCGGAAACTGAGCAACAGCGCAAATGAGGTAATATCATTTACGGCGTTGACAAGATTAGAGAAGAAAATGGTCACAGAGCGTTGCGCCTTCCATCATATCATATCAGTGGCATTTCACTGCAATAGGAACCGTGTAGGCTCGGGTGAACTCGTATGTTGCAGACCGAAATAAAAGTTTTAAGCTAAAAGACGTCGAATTTTTAGTGCCTGTGTTACTGAACTGCATTACTCCCAGAAAGTGGAATAATACTGTCAAACATACGTGGCACTTCTTAGAAGAGGCATGGAAACGAAAAGGTGCACTGGAAGAAAGGTTGGGAGTTAATAATATGATTACAGGGTGACAGCAGCAGCAGGAGGAGGAGAGAAGACGGTAACAGTGACATAAATGTTCAAATAGAGGCACACCCTTTGAAGACTGTGGAGCTTATCCTCTTATATAACACGCAGGAAACAGAAACATCCATTCATTAAAACATGAACTGAAATACTAAAGCATCGTAAACTGTGCCTTATCTCGACATATACAGGGTGAACATTAATAAAACCGACGGAGTCCAGGTACGGATTACTAACTGGAAATGGAGGAAATGAGATCCTACGAACATGTGTCCGGAAATGCATCATCGCCACAGTAGATGGCGCTGACGAGTGACAGATCCCCTGACTACGTGCCGTGTGCTCCATGTGTGTTGCAGGCTGTGTGACTGACGCAGAGTACTGTAAGCAGCTAAATGCTCCGGTATTCGTGTCGGGAGCAAGCTGTGTAAGTAGTAAGTAAGTAGGCTGTTTATGTATTGGTAACGCCACCTAGCGCTCTGTTCATTAAAACATGAAAATCACTGGCTGTGCTGTGTGCAGTCTGTGGCTGGTTTGCATTGTTGTTGGCTATTGTAGTGTTGGGCAGTTGGCTGTTAACAGCGCGTAGCGTTGCGCAGTTGGAGGTGAGCCGGCAGCAGTGGTGGATGTGGGGAAGTGAGACCGCGGATTTTTGAGAGCGGATGATCTAGACGTGTGTCCATCAGAGACAGTAAATTTGTAAGACTGGATGTCATGAACTGCTATATATATTATGACTTTTGAACACTATTAAGGTAAATACACTCCTGGAAATGGAAAAAAGAACACATTGACACCGGTGTGTCAGACCCACCATACTTGCTCCGGACACTGCGAGAGGGCTGTACAAGCAATGATCACACGCACGGCACAGCGGACACACCAGGAACCGCGGTGTTGGCCGTCGAATGGCGCTAGCTGCGCAGCATTTGTGCACCGCCGCCGTCAGTGTCAGCCAGTTTGCCGTGGCATACGGAGCTCCATCGCAGTCTTTAACACTGGTAGCATGCCGCGACAGCGTGGACGTGAACCGTATGTGCAGTTGACGGACTTTGAGCGAGGGCGTATAGTGGGCATGCGGGAGGCCGGGTGGACGTACCGCCGAATTGCTCAACACGTGGGGCGTGAGGTCTCCACAGTACATCGATGTTGTCGCCAGTGGTCGGCGGAAGGTGCACGTGCCCCTCGACCTGGGACCGGACCGCAGCGACGCACGGATGCACGCCAAGACCGTAGGATCCTACGCAGTGCCGTAGGGGACCGCACCGCCACTTCCCAGCAAATTAGGGACACTGTTGCTCCTGGGGTATCGGCGAGGACCATTCGCAACCGTCTCCATGAAGCTGGGCTACGGTCCCGCACACCGTTAGGCCGTCTTCCGCTCACGCCCCAACATCGTGCAGCCCGCCTCCAGTGGTGTCGCGACAGGCGTGAATGGAGGGACGAATGGAGACGTGTCGTCTTCAGCGATGAGAGTCGCTTCTGCCTTGGTGCCAATGATGGTCGTATGCGTGTTTGGCGCCGTGCAGGTGAGCGCCACAATCAGGACTGCATACGACCGAGGCACACAGGGCCAACACCCGGCATCATGGTGTGGGGAGCGATCTCCTACACTGGCCGTACACCACTGGTGATCGTCGAATTGACACTGAATAGTGCACGGTACATCCAAACCGTCATCGAACCCATCGTTCTACCATTCCCAAACCGGCAAGGGAACTTGCTGTTCCAACAGGACAATGCACGTCCGCATGTATCCCGTGCCACCCAACGTGCTCTAGAAGGTGTAAGTCAACTACCCTGGCCAGCAAGATCTCCGGATCTGTCCCCCATTGAGCATGTTTGGGACTGGATGAAGCGTCGTCTCACGCGGTCTGCACGTCCAGCACGAACGCTGGTCCAACTGAGGCGCCAGGTGGAAATGGCATGGCAAGCCGTTCCACAGGACTACATCCAGCATCTCTACGATCGTCTCCATGGGAGAATATCAGCCTGCATTGCTGCGAAAGGCTGATATACACTGTACTAGTGCCGACATTGTGCATGCTCTGTTGCCTGTGTCTATGTGCCTGTGGTTCTGTCAGTGTGATCATGTGATGTATCTGACCCCAGGAATGTGTCAATAAAGTTTCCCCTTCCTGGGACAATGAATTCACGGTGTTCTTATTTCAATTTCCAGGAGTGTACATTGTTTGTTCTCTATCAATCTTTCATTTGCTAACTATGCCTATCAGTAGTTAGTGCCTTCAGTAGTTAGAGACTTTTCTTTAGCTGGCGGTACTGGGGTTCGCTGTATTGCAGTAGTTTGAGTAACGAAGATTTTTGTGAGGTAAGTGATTTGTGAAACGTATAGGTTAATTTAGTCAGGGCCGTTCTCTTGTAGGGGTTATTGAAAGTCAGATTGCGTTGCGCTAAAAAATATAGTGTGTCAGTTTAGTGTTGATCATAATAAGTAAAAAGAGTAATGTCTGAGTACGTTCAGGTTTGCTCAGCTGTTTGAAAATCAAATAATGTAAGAGGTTTATCAGCACAGTAATTCATTAATTTTTCTAAGGGGACGTTTCATATGGCAGGCACAGTCATGTATAATTGTTCAAAGGGGACATTTCAGCTGAGATGATGTCTGTGTACGGCCAGTGAATGGAAACAGTCGAGAGGCAGCAGGAATATACCAGAACAAGTACCCTCACGGACAACAACCACACCACACCACACAACATTTCACGCTCTTTTTGGCGTTTGTGTGTTGATGGGTCCTTTTAGACGGAGGCGGCGGAGTGTACGTACACCAGATTTGGAGGACCTGGTTATACAGGATGTTGAGAGGAACCCTACTACAAGCTCCAGGCAAGTGGCCGGCCAACACGGTGTAAGTTAAAACACGATTCTGCGTATCCAGCATGACAATCGCTACTATCTCTGTCACCTGCAATCCCATGGAGGCCGTTCTGAACCTGTGTTGTGACGTGGATGCGATGCAGCGCTCTAGTGTGTTCCGAGTCGATTCTTTGTCGTTTCACGCACACCATCCACCTTTTTTCCTTTATTTCCAGTCAGGAATCCAGCGCTGCAGTTTGTCCGATATATTTCCAAGCCTTTTGTTTTTCATTACGAAGATAGTATGTATCGATCCCCCGAGGTTATAAGCGATCTTTCACGCTTGAGTAGGACAGCATTGGGCAGTCATGGACTGTGCGGCTGGTCCCGGCGGAGGTTCGAGTTCTCCCTGGGGCATGAGTGCGTGTGTTTGTCCTTAGGATAATTAAGGTTAAGTAGTGTGTAAGCTTGGGGACTGATGACCTTAGCAGTTAAGTCCCATAAGATTTGACACACATTTGAACATTTCCTTTTTGAGGACAGCATTGGAACGGCTCTACAGTTTTCCGATGTGACATTCGAAGTCGGGCTATCGATACGACACGGCGTAGTAACAAACGGGCGGACTATAGTTGCTGAATTCTCCAATGGACTCTCCCTTGCTACTTGAATTACTTCCGAATGGATTCGATCTTCCCCGGAAATGTGCTTCTTAAGCTTCATTACCTGAATCTTTATTTCGTCCAGTGAATATGGCGGATAATCTAAATCTGCAATGTCAGGAAATTGGAATTCTGACTTAAGTACGTTCACTGCATTTGAGGAACTAAAGAAATGGTACGTAACAAGTAGGCGACCATCATTGATATGAGTTTGAGAGAGCGCATTTTCGTGCAGTGACTGGCAATGCAAAGAAATGGCATAATTTGCTTAGTTTTATTTCATGTTTAGTTTTACCAAATTTTTGTGGAATTCACACATCAACGTCCGGTTCTAGGCGCTACAGTCTGCAACCGCGTGACCGCTACGGTCGCAGGTTCGAATCCTGCCTCGGGCATGGATGTGTCTGATGTCCTTAGGTCACTTAGGTTTAATTAGTTCTAAGTTCTAGGCGACTGATGACCTCAGAAGTTAAGTCGCATAGTGCTCAGAACCGTTTCACACACCAAGAGAAAGTTTTAAAAATGCAAAACCATGTAACACAACTCATTTATGGTGAAAGTTCAAGAACAAGAATAGGATATTCTACCTACTGCCAGTCAGAATTCTTATTTCTTAATGAAGGTTCTTGTAAGTAACATGTCTCTTATTCTAATTAGCAACTAAGTACACAATATCAATAGCAGGAACCAAAAATAATTAACATATGGACTTGAAATCAGTTATTGGTCCAAAACTGTGTCAGATATTCAGGAATGCGTATTTTCAGTCAGTTGGCGGCGCTCGTTATGAGCTTATTTACAGACAAAGAACAGTTTAAACGGGGCTTTAAAGACTTTTTCGTGGCCAACTCCTTCTGCTCCAATAGATGAATTATTTAAAACAACTGGTGCCCAGTTTAGATCAAAATGACCAAAACTTTTTACGTTATTTTTTTTTGTAACAGTCAAGTAATTAGGTACTTTTGTGTATGATATACCTATTAAGAGTGCATACTTATGGGTCCTTCTGACATTGCATCAATTCTGTAAGTGTTAGAAGTTTATTTTAATGCACTTATACTGTATATCATGTCAGCTACCAGACGAAAAATCAGTGGAATGAGTATTACATTCAACTGTTCTAAATACGTTTGCTATTTTATGACTTATTCCACACCTAAAAAATCCTCTTCTTTATCGGTCTGCGTCATGAAAAATTAAATCTCATCCAAGCAAAATTTTTTTTTCATTCCATATTACACATAAATATTAAGACAGTAAAATTTAAAAAAATTACCTGATATACACTACTGGCCACTAAAATTGCTATACTACGAAGATGACGTGCTACAGTCGCGAAATTTAACCGACAGGAAGAAGGTGCTGTGATATGCAAATTATTAGCTTTTCAGAACATTCACACAAGGTTAGCGCCGGTGGCGACACCTACAACGTGCTGACATGAGGAAAGTTTCCAACCAATTTCTCATACACAAAACAGCAGTTGAACGGCGTTGCCTGGTGTAACGTTGTGATGCCTCGTGTAAGGAGGAGTGCGTACCATCACGTTTCCGACTTTGATAAAGGTTGGATTGTAGCCTATCGCGTTATTGCTGCTCGCGTTGGTCGAGATCCAATGACTGTTAGCAGAATATGGAATCGGTGTGTTCAGGAGGGCAATGCGGAAAGCCTTGTTGGATCCCAACGGCCTTGTATCACTAGCAGTCGAGATGACAGGCATCTTATCCGCACGGATCGTGCAGCCACGTCTCGATTCCTGGGTCAACCGATGGAGACGTTTGCAAGACAACAACCATCTGCACCAGCAGTTCGACGACGTTTGCAGCAGCACGGACTATCAGCTCGGAGACCGTGGCTGCGGTTACCGTTGACGCTGCATCACAGACACGAGCGGGTGCGATGGTGTACCCAACGACGAACCTGGGTGCACCAATGGCAAAACGTCATTTCATTGAATAAATTCAGGTTCTGTTTATAGCATAATGATGGTCGCATCCGTGATTCCCGACATCGTGGTGAACGCACATTGGAAGGGTGTATTCGTCATCGCCGTACTGGCGTATCACCCGGCGTGATGGTATGGGGTGCCATTGGTTACACGTCTCGGTCACCTCTTGTTCGCAATGACGGCTCTTTGAACAGTGGACGTTACATTTCAGATGTGTTACGACCCGTGGCTCTACCCTTCATTCGATCCCTGTGAAACCCTATATTACAGCAGGATAATGCACGATCGCATGTTGCGGATCCTGTACGGGCCTTTCTGGATACAGAAAATGTTTGACTGCTGCCCTGGCCAGCACATTCTCCAGATCTCTCGCTAATTTAAAACGTCTGGTCAATGGTGGCCGAGAAATTGGCTCGTCACAATACGCCAGTCACTACTCTTGATGAACTGTGGTATCGTGTTGAAGCTGCATGGGCAGCTGTACCTGTACACGCCATCCAAGCTCTGTGTGACTCAATGCCCAGGCGTATCAAGGCCGTTATTACGGCCAGATGTGGTTGCTCTGGGTACTGATTTCTGAGGATCTGTGCACCAAAATTGCGTGAAAATGTAATCACATGTCAGTTCTAGTGTAATATATTTGTCCAATGAATACCCGTTTATGATCTGCATTTCTTCCCTGGTGTAGCAATTTTAATGGCCAGTAGTGTACTTGTGTGTGTCGTCCAGCGGCTTGAGAACACTCAAGAAAAAAGACTATATATGAATAATGCCCTACACAACAGCATTAATCGATCACTTTTTCGAAACCCTGTGATTGCCTCCTGTCCGACACATGAGTTGGAAATTTGCCTCAAAGCCGCCTACAACCCTCCCCTGTACTGGTGCATAAGTGCGGTACCCTGCAATATCAGGCACGGCCTCGACGATGCTTTAGACAGCAAGGTGTTGACAAATCGGAAAGAGACCGGAACTCAGAAGTTGATATGAACTGACGGGTGCTCTCGCTCCTGAAGGTAGGCAAACCCCACGAAACAGTGTGGGTTGGGGTTGCCTAACCCTCGTGCCCTAGAGCAGCTCCGCAGCTGATTTTATGGTACATTGCCTTTGTGGCACGGAGGGTGCTGTCAAACTTGGGGAGGGGGGGGGGGAATAGTAGAGGGACATATGTTAAACGTGCAGTCCCGTGGGATCACGTCACGAGGAGGAGGAAAACTGAAGGTTTGGAAATGTGTATGTACCGTTTGATACTTCGATCACGTTTGGATTTCGTCGAATGGCATTGAACAGACCCTCGTATCAGAGGGTATTTATGCTTTTGAACAGTCCCTAGTGGTTTCACCTTGTAAAGGAGAGCAAAGAAATGTGATCGTGCTGCACTTCGAAGGGGTATGACCATGTTCAACTGGGATGCACCCTCACAATGTCCTTAGAGAAGTGTTTAAATGTTTGAAGATGTCAGCAGTATGAAAGTCTCAAGAACATCTTCCTGTCGCTCACTGGACAGCGGAATGTCATTTTTGCCTGCGAAATGTGTGGGAGTCAACCCCCCCCCCCCTAAGGAAAGCGGTGGTGTCTGGTGTCATTAACGCACTTTATGCCAGTCCCTAAGGCCTTTTCGTGTCGATTCTGAGGTTCGGTGTGTGAAATGTTTTCTCAGCCACAAATAAGGAAACTGTGTGACTTCAACCCTGGGTATTGCGGTTCTGACCTCCATTACTGAGGTGTCAGGAGAAGGGGTGACAAGTGGGTAAGAGAAGCTGTGACAATCTCCCCGTCTTGTGGTCGGTCCACGATGATACTGGCCAGAATTGTGCTGAAATTTGGTACCAACGTGACCTCATTAGCCCATCTTACAGCTCACATGAACTTGTGACTTCGGAGCTGTGGCCTTTTCCTCGGGTGTCGACACGTTGCTGTTTGATGGCGCGCCTGACCAGATGTATTGGGAGTCCCACTTTTGCACCATTACAGAGGACAGTTGTAGATACCTTTGCACCCAATTTCAAACCTATGCATCGCAGAGGCAGACAGGGGTTCCGAAAACGTGATCCTTTACTTTTGTTGCTCAGTGTAGTATCGATTATCACGCAAAAACGTTTCGAGATCTGTCGGTCAGGGAATCCAAACTATCGATTGTACTTTATAACCGTGATCACTGAGGAAACGTATGTGATAAAGAGATGGTAAGTAAGGGAGCCAGGAGGATGAAGAAAAATATTGCTACAAAACAGGTGTTGTTGTTGTGGTCTTCAGTAGAGATCGGTAGTTCGCGAACGAACGGGTGCAAAGGAACGGTTCACCAAGATGAACGAAAGGACCGAGGAACGAATTCCAAGGAACGATCGGTTCATAGTTCACTTCGGTCGCGGCGGTCTACTTATAGTTCCCGGGAACGAGGAACGATCGGTTCATAGTTCACTTCGGTCGCGGCGGTCTACATATAGTTCTCGGGAACGAGGAACGGTCGGTTCATAGTTCACTTCGGTCGCGGCGGTCACTTCGGCAGTTCTCGTTCCAGCCTCGGTCGCGTGCTTGTCTCGGTCTCGGTCTCCCTCGGCCGCACTCGTCGTTCTTCGCATGACCACCTGTCTCAGTTCCACTGCCGACTGCTCCTAATTAGTTCAGTATCCAGTCGCTCGTTTCGTTCACTGCGCTCGCCTGTTTTACGTGTGTTCCAAACTGTTCTTGCACTTGGTGCTGGCTATTCAGCATCCACGACCGGTGATCAAAAAGTGTTTTATAGTTACGTAAATTACATAAAAATTACGTTGTATGTAATAGGTACGTCTTTTCAGGTAACGAAAGGGCATATCAGCTCACTTCATTATATCGATGAACAGCAGAAGACATACTTATAACAAGGCAAGTTTATCTTTTTTTTTTGTTATTCATATATTTTTTGGTTTCATCGACTTGATATAGCAACTAACTTTCAATAATTTGCTTAATTTTTAGTGTAAGAAAATTCATATAAAACGATTTTCGTGTATCTTTCATATAATAAGGCTGTAATTATTTTTAAATTTGGTTGTTTCCAATTTGCATTACCTGCTAGTTTGGTTTCTTTGAAAAAAAAAGTGGGTTGTGGGTCATTTTGGCTCAGTAGCAAAAGCGGTGCCTCTCCATTTGAAAAGACATAGATTGCCATAAAATCGTATTTACTTATTATCTCAAAAACATTTGTTCAGAAGGAGCTTTCAAACCAAAAACTTTATTACTGCGAACTTAATTATTGTTATTATTATTATTATTGCTGCATTAACTTTAATAATGCAACATAAAAACCTAATTTTTACTAAGCGTGTGACGCAAGTATGATGAGAAAACCACATTTTATTTTATGCTTCCATAAAGTCTACTTCGCCTACGAACTCAGAGACAACGTGGAGTATATATAGAGTGTAAACGATTATTGTTTACAACGTAGCATAGCTATGTAGTGGAAGTCGAAACGAAGAATTTTATAAAAGACACTTGTGGTCTATTAAATTGGGAAACAGCCACCAACAGGTTTACAAGAACATGTGCTATAGCCCATGCGCGTCGAGTGAGATTTTCATGTTCTCTTCTCAGGTCTCTACACATCGTCATCGATTGTTTCGCCATTGTTGCTCGCATTAGCTTGTTATTTCTTCACTGCCTAATTATTACATGTTTGTCTGTTTGTTGTATCTGCTCGTAACGCCGGCCGCGGTGGTCTGGCGGTTCTAGGCGCGCAGTCCGGAAACGCGCGACTGCTACGGTCGCAGGTTCGAATCCTGCCTCGGGCATGGATGTGTGTGATGTCCTTAGGTTAGTTAGGTTTAAGTAGTTCTGAGTTCTAGGGGACTGATGACCACAGCTGTTAAGTCCCATAGTGCTCAGAGCCATTTGAACCATTCTGCTCGTAACGGGCAGCACATTTTCCGTAATTGGCAAGCAGTCTGTACTCGGGGCCGGTATTCCGTGCGCCACCCTATATTATATCCCTGCGAACTGCCTCACTGGGCTACAGTTTGCTAAACGATAGGTTCTGCAGAATCACAGAAATTACTTCTAAAAGTGTGTAAGAATTCTGTAATGAATCAAAACTCTATACTCAAGGGGGAGGCAAGTGCCCCCTCTTGGTGCCCTCCATCCTTCAGTCACCTACATTGCTAGTTTTCAGCTTTTCATAAGAACCATATACCAAGCACAAATGAACGGTGAACGAGTAAAATTGAACGGTTCCCAAAAAAGAACGATCAGCAGTGAACTAGTTCCCAAGGATGAACGAATTTGCCCATCTCTAGTCTTCAGTCCTGAGACTGGTTTGATGCGGCTCTCCATGCTACCCCATCCTCTGCAAGATTCTTCATTTCCCAGTACCTACTGCAACCTACATCCTTCTGAATCTGCTTAGTGTATTCATCTCTTGGTTTCCCTCTACGATTTTTAGCCTCCACGCTGCCCTCCAATGCTAAATTTGTGATCCCTTGATCCCTCAGAACATGTCCTACCAACCGATCCCTTCTTCTCGTCAAGTTGTGCCACAAACTCCTCTTGTCCCCAATTCTATTCAATAGCTCCTCATCAGTTATGTGATCTACCCATCTTATCTTCAGCATTCTTTTGTAGCACCACATTTCGAAAGCTTCTATTCTCTTCTTGTCCAAACTATTTATCGTCCACGTTTCACTTCCATACAAGGCTACACTCCACACAAATACTTTCAGAAACGACTTCCTGACAAATCTATACTCGATGTTAACAAATTTCTCTTCTTCAGAAACGCTTTCCTTGCCATTGCCAGTCTACATTTTATATCCTCTCTACTTCGACCATCATCAGTTATTTTGCTCCCCAAATAGCAAAACTCCTTTACTACTTTAAGTGTCTCATTTCTTGATCTAATTCCCTCAGCAGCACCTAAATTAAATCGACTACATTCCATTATCCTCGTTTTGCTTTTGCTGATATTCATCTTATATCCTCCTTTCAAGACACCGTCCACTCCGTTCAACTGCTCTTCCAAGTAATTTGCTGTCTCTGACAGAATTACAATGTCATTGGCGAACCTCAAAGTTTTTATTTCTTCTCCATTGTTTTTAATACCTAATCCGGAATTTTCTTTTGTTTCCTTTACTGCTTGTTCAATATACAGATTGAATAACAGCGGGGACAGGCTACAACCCTGTCTCACTCCCTTCCCAACTGCAGCTTCCCTTTCATGCTCCTCAACTCTTACAACTGCCATCTGGTTTCTGTACAAATTGTAAATAGCCTTTCGCTCCCTGTATTTTACCCCTGCCACCTTTAGAATTTGAAAACGAGTATTCCAGTCAACATTGTCAAAAGCTTTTTCTGAATCAAATAAATTTCTTAATTTTTATTAAAACTAACCAGATGTTGTCAAGGAACATGGGATCCACCCATTGCTTACTCAGACATTGCAGGTTTTAGGTAGAGAAATAAAATGCACTTAATTTTTGGTGACACTGGAATACCCTCGTACTCTGTGAAAGATGGCAGACACTTAGGAGGATGGTGTGACTGCTGTTGGGCGAGCTCCTAACATTTCACCGGCTGCCCTTGAACTTGGCCGGTGTGTTGGCCGGCCTGTTCAAACACCTGCAGCGCCGGCCGGGGGACAGGTTTACGGCCACTGAATCAGCGGCGGGCTGCTACCTGGCCAGTCCTGCCACCACAGCTGCGGGCAGGGAGGGGGGGACAGCCGTGATGAAGTGGCTGGCGCGCGCAAGCTCGAGCCACGGCCAGGGTCAGGAGTGTTTGTAGGGGGAGAGGCGAGGCGGCCGGGCGCGCCCCACCGACCGAGGCCAGCAGCCGGTGACCGGCGCACGTGGCCAGGCTCGTCAAGTCCAGGGCGGCCGGCTCTCCCGTAATTCCCGCCAACTCCCGCTTTGTTCTCTTTTCTCCAAAGGTCTCCTTAATTTTCCTGTAGGCAGTATCTATTTTCCCCCGGGTGAGGTAAGCCTCTACAGCCTTACATTTGTCCTCTAGCCATGCCTGCTTAGCCATTTTGCACTTCCTGTCGATCTCATTTTTGAGACGTTTGTATTCCTTTTTGCCTGCTTCATTTAATGCATTTTTATATTTTCTCCTTTCATCAGTTAAATTCAATATTTCTCCTGTTATCATCAGCTGAGCAAGATGTATGAGACAGGAAAAATACCCTCAGACATCAAGAAGAATATAATAATTGCAATCCCAAAGAAAGCAGCTGTTGACAGATGTGAAAATTACCGAACTATCACTTTAATAAGTCACAGCTGTAAAATACTAGCGCGAATTCTTTACAGACGAATGGAAAAACTGGTAGAAACCGACCTCGGGGAAGATCAGTTTGGATTCTGTAGTAATCTTGCAACACGTGAGGCAATACTGACCTTACAACTTATCTTAGAAGATAGATTAAGGAAAGGCAAACCTACGTTTCTAGCATTTGTAGACAATGTTGACTGGAATACTCTCTTTCAAGTCCTGAAGGTGTCAGGGGTAAAATACAGGGAGGGAGAGGCTATTTACAATTTGTGCAGAAACCAGATAGCAGTTATAACAGGCGAGGGACATGAAAGGGAAGCAGTGGCTGGGAAGGGAGTGAGACAGGATTGTAGCCTCTCCCCGATGTTATTCAATCTGTATATTGAACAAGCAGTAAAGGAAACAAAAGAAAAATTCGGAGTAGGTATTAAAATCCATGGAGAAGAAATAAAAACTCTGAGGTTCGCCGATGACATTCTAATTTAGTCAGAGACAGTAAAGGACTTGGAAGAGCAATTGAACGGAATGGACAGTGTCTTGAAAGAAGGATATAAGATGAACATCAACAAAAGCAAAACGAGGATAATGGAATGTAGTTGAATTACACTTACAGCAAAAGCCTATTTACCCCTGATTTCCTTCACAATTTCCACCTTACCGTTATTCTCCAGAATTAAAGATTAATTGATAGTAACATTGAGTTGGAACTGAAAGACAACACAGCATGTGTTGACGTACATGAGACACTTGATTCTTTTCATACGTCCTGCAAATTTCCTGAGATGTTAATGAAGTTTCCTGGGTTAGCAAGACCTCGTGCAGTGGTAAAAGAATTTAATCATTCGTGATACGTCCTCGCTCCACAAGACACTCCGCAAAGATCTGAATTTAAACCGGAACCGTGGGGCGAAGTGTGGTGACCAGAACTGTACTTCCTCACCACTAATATCTTTAAGGGAGAAACTCTGTCGACGGGAAGAGCTCCCACAGTCGGTATTCGAACCGAGTACCCCCGAGTTGAGAGCCACCGTAAAAGCACGCGTTAGCAAGTACAGCTGTGGAGATGTCTTCGGGAAATACTAACAAATGAACACCTCCTGGTTGTCACAGAAACGAATAATTATGTAACAATATTTCATTTGAGCTCTTGAGAGACGTCAATGATTACCTTAGTAAAAAAAAAATACACATGCACACAAAATTATTGTACGGATTTTGCTACGATTTTTGACTAACAGGCAGATTGACGAGGAAGCTTTCTGCGTGTAACACACCACCGCTACGCCAAACAAGTCGCTTGGTCGTAGACACTTATTAGTCCTAAACCGGAGAAGATGGAGCAGATTATTAGTGAATTATTATGTCTAAAAATTAATAGAAATTATTTATTACTTACATGTGCCGTATTTCAATCAGCCAACTGTGTTAACTCCCGTGTTGCAAGACACACTCATGAGCCATGCCTTTAGCGGAGCAGCGTTCTTACTGTGTCCGTATGAGACGTTTCGGGGAGGCAACCATCATCGTATGTGTGGTACACGACACATATTTACCGAAATGCAGCAAAAGATTCTTTGATCCAGTGTCAGCCATTTCGTTGCCATCTGCATTTCCATTTCCTTATAGTCATAATTACATTGATGAATGGCTCCCTCATCTGTAACAAAACGAGAAAGTGCCGACAACCAGTCAAAATTAAAGTAAAATTGATAAAAAAAAAATTCTTCATGAATTCTGTGAGACACAGTAACAAATTATATGACGCTGAAGATGTAGTGGGACACAGGGCTGACAGAAATGGAAATAAGACAGTGGGACAAGCAGCGTTGTCTACTTACATAAACGTATAATTTATCAACTTCATAAAGATTGTAGGACTTTATGAATACGGTACTTTCATAATAATATCTTTCATTCCAGTCTGTTCCCTGAAATACTTGTTCGTTTTCTGATTCTCCCAGCCATTCATAATCTCTCCATTGATCGCCAATATACCCTCAGCCTCAGTTTTTAATGATTTTCTGATTAAAAGTGCACGTCACTCTGTCGTAACTGAAAACAGAAAAAACGTCCGATTGTAAGGTTTCGTACACACATACGACAATACCGAGCGAGGTGGCGCAGTGGTTAGCACACTGGACTCACATTCGGGAGGACGACGGTTCAATCCCGTCTCCGGCCATCCTGATTTAGGTTTTCCGTGATTTCCCTAAATCGCTTCAGGCAAATGCCGGGATGGTTCCTTTGAAAGGGCACGGCCGATTTCCTTCCCCATCCTTCCCTCACCCGAGCTTGCGCTCCGTCTCTAATGACCTCGTTGTCGACGGGACGTTAAACACTAATCCCCCCCCACATACGACAAAATGTTACGAGGAATCCCTTGAGTGTGACGTCGCAAAAGTCCAAACATGTTTACGGCATTCGATGCCCCCTTTTACTGTCTACCATGCATCCACAATACTGGCTACTAATGGCAAGAGGGGGCGGTACTGGAGATATCCAGTGGTGAGCACAGTATGGGGCTACGGGGCGCAGTTGAACCGCTTTTTCGACGAGGAACTCGCGACAGTGCTGCAGTGCTAGTGGTGTTGATACGAAGCAGAGGAATGGCAACGATAAACAAAGCAAACATTGCATTATATCTAGATATCCAGAGCAACAGTTGCCGAAGTAGACCTTTCGTCAGAGAGGAGCCCAAGGAAATTCACAGAGTGAGGAAGAAGTGGCAGATGCGAGATGTGTCAGTGGAATGTGTGGTTTCATATATGCCCCACTGTGTCGACGATGTATATGACGAGTACAATGATGACGATACGCGCTTAACAAGTGAAAGTAATACTGAAACAAGCGTCGAGCCACGTAGTTTATCATCCTTGTCGGACGGGAGCCACAAATCACGTCTCCAGTGAAACACGGTGAATGACAATCTTTATCTAAGGAACGCGTATAAAACATAATTGTGTAGTATTACACAAAAAAGTAAAAATTATGAACCGATTAAGAATAAGTCCGCAGCAATATCACTGTGGTTACAAAAATAGGTGTTTGCGCGTTTCAAGGATGCTCCATTCGATACAATTTAAAGGATGTGCACGATAGTGACCTACTACGCTATCATTAATGAAAACTTCCGGGCTGAATTTCCGTGGTCCATATATAAAACTGCTTCCCCTTCCTGACGTTTCGTTGCCTACTGCGGGCAACATCTTCTGAGGTGAGTCGGCGACTGGCTGCCAGGCGCCGGAGGTCCCGCTTGTACAGAGCGCTTACATGGCGCCACCACTCGTCACGTGCTTTCGACTTTAAAACTATCTCTGGCTAGTGCCATTTCTCTCGGTTACAGGTAATCGATTTTCACTTCAATGGTACAAAGTCGACCGCCATATCTTGTCTAGTTTTAATCCTCCTTCTTTTCTATTAAAATTATTTCCGTGCTTGTGGATCTCTAAATATACATCTCTACATAAGCGGGACCTCCAGTGCCTAGCAGCCAGTCGCCGACTCACCTCAGAAGGTGTTGCCCGCAGTAGGCAACGAAAGGTCACGAAGGAGAAGATGTTTTACATATGGTCCACGGCAATTCAGCCCGGAAGTTTTAATTAATGGAGACGCCGGCCGTGAAAGCTTACATGTTATGACTACTGCGTTATGCCCATCAAATTATGAGACATAGGTTACAGTCGTTTCAAGACAAGCAGTGGATGGATGCATAACTTCAAGCACTGCTACAGAATTGGAAGACGTTGTTGTTGTAGCGGTCTTCAGTCCAGAGACTGCTGCCTTCGCTATTTCATCTCTCAAAGCTACCCATTCGTCTACTACTGTATGTCTTTCCCCTGTTCTTCCCTTATGATCTCTCTGTAACTCTCTACAAACTCCGGTCCTTTCAGTTTCTAAAGGTACCATCTCCTTAAATTTTGACCTTTTTGCAGTTTATTCAGTTTTAATCTACAGTTCATTGTGGTCAGAATCCACATCTGCTCCTGGAAATGCCTTACAATTTAAAATCTGATTCCTAAATCTCTCTCTTACCATTATGTAATACAACTGAAATCTTCCAGTATCTCCAGGCTTCTTCCATGTATACAACCTTCTTTTATGATTCTTGAACCAAGTGTTAGCTATGATTCAGTTATGCTCTGTGCAAAATTCTACCAGACGGCGTCCTTTCCTTACTCCCATTCCATATTCACCTACTACGTTTCCTTCTCTTCCTTTTCCTACTATTGAGTTTCAGTCACCCATGACTATTAAATTTTGGTCTCCCTTCACTATCTGAATAATTTCTTTTATCTCATCATACATTTCATCAATCTCTTCGTCATCTGCGGAACTAGTTGGCATATAAACTTGTACTACTGTGTTAGGCGTGGGCTTCGTATCTATCTCGGCCACAATAATGCGTTGACTATGCTGTATGTAGTAGCTTACCCGCATTCCTATTTTTTATTCATTATTAAACCTACTCCTGCATTACCCCTATTTGATTTTGTGTTTATAACCCTGTATTCACCTGACCAGAAGTTTTTTCCTCCTGCCACCGAACTTCACTAATTCCCACGATTTCTAACTTTAACCTATCCATTTCCCTTTTTAAATTTTCTAATCTACCTGCCCGATTAAGGGATCTCACATTCCACGCTACGACCCGTAGAACGCCAGTTTTTTCTTTCTCCTGATAACGACGTCCTCTTGAGTAGTCCCCGCCCGGAGATCCGAATGGGGGACTATTTTACCTCCGGAATATTTTATCCAAAGGATGCCATTATCATTTAACCATATAGTAAATCTGCATGCCCCTGGGAAAAATTACGGCTGTAGTTTCCCCTTGCTTTCAGCCGTTCGCAGTACCAGCACAGCAAGGCCGTTTTGGTTCAAAAATGGCTCTGAGCACTATGGGACTTAACAGCTATGGTCATCAGTCCCCTAGAACTTAGAACTACTTAAACCTAACTAACCTAAGGACATCACACAACACCCAGTCATCACGAGGCAGAGAAAATCCCTGACCCCGCCGGGAATCGAACCCGGGAACCCGGGCGCGGGAAGCGAGAACGCTACCGCACGACCACGAGCTGCGGACTAGGCCGTTTTGGTTGATGTTACAAGGCCAATCCAATCAATCATGCAGACTTTTACCCCTGCAACTACCGAAAAGGCTGCTGCCCCTCATCAGGAACCACACGTTTGTCTGGCCTCTTAACAGATACCCCTCCGTTGTGGTTGCAGCTATGATACGGGGGGGAGAGGGGGGGGGGGGTTGGAAGACGTAGGATAACGAAATTTCAAAAAAAGCGTCAACTTAACGATGCACATCGAACTGCCGAATCGATCCGAAAATTTGTAGATGAGATAAACGAAGTCATCCTATGATTCAATAAGGAATTTGTTTTCAGCTCCGAACAATCGGGACTGAAGAGGAAATGCATATCAAAGGAACTGTAGAAATTAGAGCTACCAAGAAAGTTGTATCAAGGTCAACTAACATGAGTGCCTTAAAGCATCCGTACACCATTATGGCGACCGTTAATATGGCTCGTAAATTGGCTGGAAAGTTATTTCGTGTTCTGAGAGAAGGCGGAGGACTCCGCCCGCTATTAATCTTTGTCGTGCGCGTGACCTTGCAAGGGCAGTAGGGAGTATTTACGTCACAGCAAGCAAGACTGGGAAAATGGGTGCCAGAGAACTAGGAATATGAAAGAGCACTCGTTTTGCCAATAGCTGTCAAAAATAACTTTCGCTCGATTCCAGGTCTGCGTATAGAAATGATCCACCCTTAGAGCAAACTATCCCTCCTGAAAAGTGCGTGACATTGCAATTCATACCACGTGGAACCACGACATATTCGACCCCTGGATGTTTATTATTTCCGTGCCTGTAAGACATATTATCTCACTATCTGCAGCTACATCTTAAAAGATAGCCAGTTTCACGATAAGATCCACGACAGTTTGTTTGACATTCAGTTACATCCCATCACATTCCATAAGTTGTCATCATCCCGTTACACCAATATAATTCTATATCCATTCCTTAAGGGTGGATACGCAGCTGAACGGTTTCTAACAATAAAGGAAATCGCCTTCGATCTTGATGGTGCGACCGTTGGTGATCACTGTGGCACGCAGTCTTCATCCGGTGTTCATGGTGCCAGTTACTCGTTTGTCTGAAAATTTCTTGAATGTCTGCGATGTCCATTTTGTAAAGTGTAAGAAAATTGATCTCCGCACTTCCTGAGCGTTCATTTTCTGTTACCCTCCTGATCCACATGGTGAGTAATTAGCAGCTAATATTTTTTCCTCTCGTAATTTTAACACTTTCAAAAGAGCTTTATTAAAGATTGAGTTGTGAACTCGCACTCGAGGGGTTTCTTGTTAGTTTGGGAATTCTTTTCAGTTTACAAAAAGTATTTACGATCATGTTTAGGGTTCCGCAGGCGGTGGGGCAGAACAGCTGTACGCTGGCTTCTGCCTTCCGCCTTTCCTTACCGCCTCGCCCCTGTTTGACGTCCTCCCAGGATACGTGATACAGCAAATTAACGGAGCAAAACACGTTTCCCCAGCCCACTGTTTTGCCCTGACGTCTTTCTCGGAAACGGACCACAACAGGTGGTGTGAATTCGCACCTACTGACGTCACCGTGCTACACTTCGTGCCGTCATCTTTCGCGGACCTCTTTAGGCTGGAGTGGGCGCGTCAATTACAGTACAGCCCCCGCTGACGTGAGGGGGGCTAGCCCGGTGTAACAACAAGGTGCGAACCTTCCAGTGCTGGTCTGTTGCACCACAGCGGAGTCCACGTAAACAGGATACGCACGACGAAAACACCCTCGACAATTGCGCAGAAGATTTCGCGAGAAAATGCATTATGAGGATCTGCTGAAACAAACAGCTGAGGTGGGTCTCTTTCTGGGAAAAAAGATGCAGCTCAGTCGCTACACAGACCGTATGGCCTTCACAGATTTTTTTTCGTTTCTTTTTACTTAATCGAATTTTTATGTTGTCTTCTAAGCTTCTCACGTTAAGCGATTCTTGTATCTGGAGTCCAAGGTTTTTGTTAATCTTGCCCTTTGCATTCTTGTAGAGATATTTCCATAGAAACTTTCATCCCCTACAAAATATTTCTTCATATCTAACCGATGAGCGAAATATTAATTTTCATAAATTCAGCTTAATATTTTTTTAATGTAACGAAATACTTTCTTAAAAATTTTCATCCCATATTCCGCCCCCTTAGGGGTTGAATTTCCAGAGAAACAGTGAAACGCGTCTTTTTTTTCTTTTTTTCTTTCTTTTTTCCCTCCCTAACAGAGAAGTCAAATACCAGTTGTCATAGACGTAGCCTTAAAAATCTCTTAGTACTTCCTTAGTAATTATTTATTAAAACTTCCAGCCACTATTTTACATCCCTAGTGCTTGAATTTCCAAAAATGCTTAAACACGTATTTTCTTATTTTCTGTCACAGAAACCAAACACCAGTTTTCGTAGTTCACTCTTCAAAATTCCCTTAATAGCGACATACTTTCAAAAAGCCTTTCACCCTTATTTCAACCTGTTAGGAGCGAATTTTGGTCAATCCCTTCTTAAACGATGCCTACAATATAAGATCCACGCCCTCTCCAAACTTTCAAGTTTCTATCCTTAGCGGCTTGGTCTGGCCGATGATGAGTCAGTGAATCAGTGTGATCCCGTTTCACCCTCATAGGAGTTAAATTTCAAACAACAGTGACTTGCATATGTTTTATTTCTACAGAAGAACCAAATACAAATTTTCGTAGAATTGCTTGCGCAATGGAATATTTCCACAAACACTTTCATCCTCCGCTTCACCTCCATAGAGGTTGAATTTTTTTCTAACTAAGAAGCTAAATTTAAATTTTCGTAGATTCAACTTCAAAAACGCTTTCATAGTAAAATATTTTCATAATTTAAATTTTCGTAGATTCAACTTCAAAAACGCTTTCATAATAAAATATTTTCATAAAAAATCTCATTCCCTCTTTCAGCCCCCGTTGCCGTTCAATTTCGTCAGATACTAGTGTTCATAGATGTAGCTTTAAAATATTTTAGTATTTCTTTAATAATTGTATATTCGGGAAAATAGCTTTCACCCATCACTTCACCCCTTTGTATATTCGAGAAAATAGCTTTCACCCACTACTTCACCCCTGTAGGATTAAATTTCTAAAAATGATCGTATTTCATTATTTCTGACCGAGAAACCAAAACTCTTAGGGTTGCAATTTCGAAAAATCCCTTCTTAAACGACGCCTACACTATTAGATCCACAGCTTCTCCAAATTTCAAGTTTCTGTCCTTAGTGGTTTGGGCTGGGCGCGGTAAAAACGAACACTGAAATACTTCCGAGCGAGCTCTGATTTCTCATTTTTATAATGATCGTCATTCCTCACTACGTAGCTGGATGTTAACGAAATACAGGGTGAGCAAAAGTCTTGTCCTGGTTATAAAGATATACAACAGAATTTTTTTTTTTTTTTTTTTTTTTTACGTTTCATGCCGTTACATAGGTTAGTGTTACTAGTTGTTGTGACCAATAGATGGCGCTAGTGTTCCACAACACCGACGCGGTCTGTTAGGTCACGTTAATTAGTGGTGAAATGGCGTCGAAGCAGGGGAAAGCGCAATGTGTGCTTCGGTTTGACGAAACTAAATCGCCCATCAGTGTTCGGCGTGAATTTCGGGCTTCTTATGGACGCAGCCCTCCTGACGTTTAGTCAATAAAGCGACGGTATGCAAAGTTCAACGAAAGAGGCAGCGTTGAAGACCGTCCTCGAAGTGGCAGGTCTCGTGTGAGTGATGCAGCTGTTGATCGTGTTCGGCAATCGTTTCAGCGGAGTCCGTCTGAATCAACTCCTCAAGTATCACGTGAACTTCAACTACCGTAAGCAAGTGTGGTGAAGATTCTTCATGAAAGGCTTAGGTTGCATGCCTGTGAAGTGCAAATCGCGCAGGCCTTCCCACCGAATGATCTGCTGACACGTGCTGAATGTGCAACTGAGATTCTCAACAGGATTGATGGCGCTAACGATTACTTAAATAGTATATACTTTAGCGATGAATCCACCTTTCATGTCAGTGGAATGTTAAATAGGCATAATGTCCGTATATGGGGTGCAGAGTCTCCACATGCTACTGTACAGCAACAGCGAGACAGCAAAAAAGTGAATGTGGCCTCATGCATAACAACGTTTTTACACCGTATTTCTTCGCGGAAATATCCATTACTGCTAACATTTACTTAGACGTTTTGCAGCAGTTCGTTGCCATGGATACATTTCCAGCAAGATGGAGCACCCCCCCCCCCCCCCCCACTGGACTATTTCCTGGATGTAAAATTTCCGGATAGGTGGATTGGAAGGAACGGTCCAATATCCCGGCCGCCCCCCTCTCCAGACATAACGCCCCTTGACATTTTTTTTGGGGGGCTATATCAAGGACAGAGTCATGTTACGAAACACGTGGCGGGAACTGGAATACCGCCTCGACCTTCTCCGAGCTACCAAGGGAGCACACGTTGAGGTTTACTAACCTAAATGGTCTTTAACGGGGGTAGGGCGTCAAACGGGCCGACTTGGAGCAGGAGAGTCACCACAGGACATTTTAATTTCTACTGTCTATACTTTTACAAGTAAATTCATAAAACTTTGTCACCATGACCAGAAAGGATTGAGGACTCTCACTCATCGCAGTGGAACTTCAAAAACGTAGCAAAATACCATTTTTTAAATGTGAAATTTCTTCGTTTTTTCACTTATTACTGGCTGCATTTGTTGCTATATGTACACTTTTCTTCCTAAGTAAGAGAGAATTTTCCAAATCTATTAAAACACTGTGGAAAAAATTGAGATAATTAACTATAAAACTTGAATGTTTTCTAAACATGAAGTTTAAAAATGTAACAGTTCATTCATTTTTTCATAAATTAAATAACTTATAGAGTTTCATCAACCTGTAACTATGGTTTGTATGCTGTGCAAAAGTCAACGAAGAATCTGTCTTACTTAGGAAGACAAGTGTACCTATAGCAAGAAATGCAGCCAGTAGTAAGTGAAAGAATCATGAAATTTCACATGTAAAGAAAATGTGTTTTGTTATGTTTTTGAGCTTCCACTGCTATGAGTATGAATCCTGAATCCTTCCTGGTGATGCTGTTAAAGTTTTATGAATTTGTTTGTAAAAGTATAGACAGTGGAAATTAAAATGTCCTGTGGTGCCTCTCCTGTTCCAAGTCGGCCCGTTTGACGTCCTACCCCTCTTAAAAATACTAGTAACACTAACCTATATAACGGCATCAAATGTAAATTATTGTGTCAAACGGTTATTCTGTAATAAATTGTTATAATCAGGGCAAGACTTTGTGCTCACCCTATATTTTCACAATCAGACGAGAAAGGTGGTGATGGACATGTCTTCAAAAGGTCCCGCCGAAACGAAAAACGCCTTTGTTTTGATGGTTGCCACTCCGACTCGCGTATCAATCCGTCACACTGTCTCCTGTATTTCGGGGTAATACAAAGAGAGCTGTCGTTCTTTGAACTTTGTCCTCCGTCAATCTTTTCTAATCAGAATCCCATACCACGCATCAGTACTCCAGTAGAGGGCAGCGAAGCGTACTGTGGGCAGTCTTTTTAGTAGAGCTGCTGCTTCTTCTAAGTGTTCTTCCCCCGCAACATTATCTTTGTGGTCGTCTCAGTTTAAGTTCTTTGTAATCCTAATCGATAGGTAATTACGTAAATCCACATCACTTAAATCTGTGTGATTTATCGTACAATCGATATTTATTTTTTTTTCTTTTTTTTTTAGCATGCATGTGGAGCAACTCAGAGTTTTTATTATATAAAAGCAATAGCCAGATTTCACAACGTGCTGATATTTCAACTGAATCATTTTGCGATCGGGTTTTGATCTCCTGATGACTTTACTAAGCAGTAAATGAGGGTACCATCTGCAAAGAATCCATGAGGGCTCGTCAGATTGTCTCATACGTAGTTTTTATAGATTACAAACAATAGTGGCCGTATAGGAGGACGCCACATATCATTTGTGTTTTCGCTCTGAGACATAGTTACTAGCAACTGCTACATTTCTGATAGAAAATGACGTATCCATTCACACAACTGCGACAATAGCCCACAGGCACACAATTTCATTAGAAGCCACTTCTGAGAAACGATGTCAGAAGATTTCTGGAAATCTGTAACTATGGAATCAACTTCAGATCCTCCGTCGATAGCAATTATTTATTAGCTGGTGTGGATGAAGAGCCAGTTGTGTTTGACAGATAACGATATTTTTTTGAGTGTCTTATGTATCTATGTGGCCTGAACAACTTTTCAGTCGATAGTTAGTCATCCATCTCCAAGCGAGTGGTAGTACTAAACTGTTTTTTTTTTATTTTCCAAAGAACTATGTAATTTTCCAAGTATACACATACAACCCTGCTATAGTTTTCATAGGTACGTTCAGCACTGCCTCTCTGTTTGATATGCCATACTATCGCATTTCTGAGTGAAACACACGGGTTGCATCCTACATGGCGGCCTCCAAAATGGCCACCACGTTTGTAGCAAATTCATAGGTTTTTCTCCACTCCTATCTATTCCACTTCACTTTGAACTTCTACTTGTTCTTTGAACAGTTCTCAGGTATCTGACCGGGTAGCGTCGTAATTTCTCCACAATATTTCGGCAGACATACACGCTGCCATCTTCAGGTGGTTCTTGACGAATGCTGTGCTGTTCCTCTCGGCACCCTATATATACTAGCCGTTACCCCCACCACCGTTCCTCTCCTCGCTACTGGAGGTGGTGGGGGAAGCGGCGCCTGGGTCTGAAC
Organism: Schistocerca cancellata; assembly: GCF_023864275.1. NCBI lineage: Eukaryota > Metazoa > Arthropoda > Insecta > Orthoptera > Acrididae > Schistocerca > Schistocerca cancellata. The sequence goes on from NC_064637.1 coordinate 16,910,407, forward strand.
TGGGGTCTGCAGTCTCCCTGCTGCCGCCGTCGGGGGCGGTCCTCGATCTCTGGGACCGCATCGTTCTCTCCAGGCTGAGTGCAGGGTTCCAAGCCCGACTAAGTTCAAGCCCGCTGTCTTTATTAATTAGATCGTCCTGTAGTCGGATTTAGATGGCCTCTTTAGTAGCGCAGTCCCAAAAGTAGGAGGATTGACAGAGTATTTTTGTTTTTTCGCAGTCCATAGTACGGCCAGTCTCCATACAATGGTCAGCCACGGCTGATTTAGTGGCCTGGCGTAATTCGGTATGGCGCTTGTGTTCGCGGCACCTCTCTTCTACAGCGCGGACCGTCTCCCCAATGTACGACTTTCCGCACTGACAGGGAATTTGATAAACGCCTGGTTTTCGAAGGCCTGGGTCGTCTTTCGCTGAACCCAGTAGAGTCAAGGCTTTTGCATTGTGTTTCCCCAGGATTCTATCGATTTTTCTTGAGGTGTTTCCGACAAACGGAATGCACGCCAATGACTTGTGTTCGTCTGTTTCTTCTCCTTGTTCTCTTTGCGCAGTCTGTCTGAGTGCGTGTCTTATTTGCTTCTGGTTGTACCCATTTTTCCGAAATGTTGTCTCGAGGTGCTGCTGTTCTGCTGGAAGGCTTTCCTGATCGCAGATCGATTGTGCCCTGTGAACAAGTGTGCGCTAAACGCTTTCACGCTGGAAGTTGTGGTGGCATCTGAAGACATTTAGGTACAAATCGGTGTGTGTAGGTTTTCTGTATACACTGTGTCCCAGCTTGCCGTCGGAAACCTGACCAGAACGTCAAGAAACGGTAGGGCACCATCCTGCTCCACCTCCATCGTGAAGTGTGTGTTGGGGTGCAGTAAGTTGAGGTGTTCGAGAAATTCATTTCAGCTGACCCGTCCATGTGGCCAAACAACGAACGTGTCATCCACGTAGCGGAAGAAACAAGTTGGTTTTTGTTTGGCTTGTTCTAGTGCCTTCTCCTCGAAATTCTCCATAAAACAGTTGGCTACAACCGGTGAAAGCGGGCATCCCATGGCGACGCCATCTGTCTGTTCATAAGAATTTCCGTCGAACAAGAAGTATGTTGAGGTGAGCACGAACTCGAAGAGCCTTTTTAGGTTGTTGACGAATTTCTTGTTTATCAGATCGATGGAGTGTTTCAGTGGTACCCTAGTGAAGAGGGACACTACGTCGAAGCTTACTAACAAGTCGCTATTAATCTCAGTTTTGAAGCAGCTGTCACAGGGTGCGTATCGCGCCACTAAGTAGTTTGACACTAGTAGAAATGGTCACCGATGTAGACAAAACATTTCTTACATTGGAAAAAAGAAAAAGAAAACAATACACTGGTCTAGGGATCAGCTGAAACAGAGATAAATGTACCCGTGAAAATTTTCTACAAGAAATATTAAACTAAGAGAATTATGATTACATCAACTTTCTCCGAATGGACAGTGAAATTTTTAATAAGTCGTTTATAATTACGTCGCACTCATGTTATAAAGAAGAGACTGTTGTATGAAAATTCATTCCAGCTTCTCACCGATTATCTATAACTTTCAGATATCTGACAACTGGAGCAGATTTCTAACGATGAGTGTCGTTATTATGGGAATATGTAAAGCAGTAAATGAAACCTTAGAGGACAATGTTATCTTAAACTGACACTTGTACGTTGTGTGTATACTACTGACTTTAGTTTTCACCGTTTCGGTGCAGTCCGGAACCGCGGGACTGCTACGGTCGCAGGTTCGAATCCTGCCTCGGGCATGGGTGTGTGTGATGTCCTTAGGTTAGTTAGGTTTAAGTAGTTCTAAGTTCTAGGGGACTGATGACCTAAGCTGTTGAGTCCCATAGTGCTCAGAGCCAGCCAGCCCGCGTTCGTGGTCAAATCTGTCAAGTCGGCACTGGGCATTATAACACTCTTGGCGTACTTTCCACAAGATGGTCGTGACGTTGTTGCTGAAGACTTCCCCAGTGTTTGATGACGGCCCTCCTGAAGTTACGCAGGATTCCCACGATGACGCACAGCAACACTGACCTGGTCCCATGCATGCTCAGTAGGGTTCACGTCAAAAACGATGTTGAGTGCGACATAGTCAATGTATTAAATAGTGCAGTGCAAGACATAATTTCATGGTTTGAGGAAAATAAATTGATGCTAAATCACAGAAAGACACAGCTTTTACCGTTTCTAACGCACAATTCAATTGAAACTGACATTATGATTACAAGGAAGGGGCGTATCATTCGTTACTCTGACAACTAACATTTTTAGGTATTCAGAAAGATCGTAATCTGTCATCGAAAGCCCATTTTCACCATCTTGTTCAAAAAACGAACGCTGCTATATTTTTCTTATTTTCGTTCCCTTCTGACATACGACATTATATTCTGAGATGACTGACGTCATACACACAGGGCTATCTTGCTCAGAAACGGGCTCCTCGAGCAATATGTGGTGTACTAATTTGGTGCATCAGTTCGTAGCATTTTTGTTTTGCATGTCTATAGTCCGGTTGCTATACGTTTATATATTTGAGTTTACATGTTGTCATTTTGTCCTTTGGAGACAGTGAGTGGAGCTGTGGACGCTAGAAAGTGGGGTGCCAAGTGGAGAGATAGCAACATGTCCGACATATTCTACATCTACATCTACATCCATACTCCGCAAGCCACCCGACGGTGTGTGGCGGAGGGTACCTTGAGTACCTCTACCGGTTCTCCCTTCTATTCCAGTCTCGTATTGTTCGTGGAAAGAAGGATTGTCGGTATGCCTCTGTGTGGGCTCTAATCTCTCTGATTTTATCCTCATGGTCTCTTCGCGAGATATACGTAGGAGGGAGCTGTTTGAGTGCAGTACTGGAGTGAAATCAACGGAAGCAGCCTGAAACATTTTCGGCGTGTATTGGGATAATGCTATTGCACAGAGCACGGCAGGAAAATAGGATTCCCATTTTAAGAAGGATCGTTTTGCTATTGATCCACGTTAAGTAGTGTTTGATTAACATAGTTTAAACTCATTAATCCAGAAAGATTCATATGTAGCGCAGTCGAGAACAGGCAAATGTGATGAAGTACTATCTTTCCAAAATCCCGCGACATTTTCATGCAATGGGGAAGATTCAAAAATCCGATGCATAGGTACCGCATGCTCTAAACCAAAATCACAAAATCAATGAGTGGTCAAATGTACATTCCGCTTGATCCTCATCAATTGGCTCGTGAACAACACCGACCATTCCTATCATGCAACGTTACTGATTACGAGAAACGGTGTGACACGCCCTGCTAAACCCGCAGGACAGGACAGGTAGTTTAAGTCGTGGAAAGAGGCCAAAATAAGCGGCTGACAGTTACACTCGGACTTACAGCTTTTTATTTGATCAAGCATTACAAGATTCAAGAACTTAAAAAATTAGAGCTTTAGTTTTGGAACTTAATTGGCGGCTGAATGTGCCGTACAATGTCATGCCTTAAAGGCAAGACCACAATTTAAAAACGGCTGAAAGCCAATAACTTAAAGCTCAATCAAAATCAGAAATTTAAAAGGCAAAGCCTTATCTTAAAACAGTTCCTTGACACTTTAAGAGCAAAACAACTTAAATTGAAAAGGTCCAACACTTAAGACTCAATAACGTTAATTTCAAAAATGCCAAATGCTTAACATAAAACAGTTGTTAAATTAGGCTGAAGACCCAAATCATCTGATGCCTTAAGGGCAAAACAACCTTAATCTAAAAATCGGCTAGAAGCCATACATGTACAAACAACAAGAAAAGGCAGTACACGCAAGAAGTTCCAAGGGCCGGCCTGGAATTCAAACACTGACGCTCGCTTAGGTGAGGCAGGCAGGCGGCCCAACCATTGTCGATCCGACGACAACCCAACCGACAGACAGTCAATGGACCCACTGACAAGCTAACCTTCGCTTCACCCGACCTGCACACCACAGGGAGTTCAGTGGAACGACGTAGAAAGTATTGGCGCCCACAACCAGTTATACATTGAGCTGTCAAACTACACACCGCGCTCGACAGCGACAACACGATGGGGAAAATACACTGCCTGAATTTACGTCAACGGCCAGGACACGTTACCGGAACGTTAAGAGCCACAAGGCAGAAGATTACGATGGTGCACTTCAGATCAAAATAAACAAGTACAGTTAAACTCCACTGGAAGATGGCTAAAATTTGCCAACTTGAAAACACACGTTGTTGCTGCCGGGAATATCCCAACAGCTGACAACGAACTCCAAACGACACAATGTGAACAGTCGTGACTTACTGGGAGATTAAGTCAAACCTCAACTTTCGTGTCCAGGATTGGTCAACCACGAGCCTCGTAGCAGTGGTAACAGCGCCACACACTCCGACACCGCACAGAGGCCGCCAGCAGGTCCGGCCAAACTATGGACTGCGGAGATTTCCTCGCTGCTCCACGCCCACTGACCAACTGCCCACACACAGACCAACCAGAAACTACACTACTGGCCGCTAAAATTGCTACACCAAGAAGAATGCAGATGATATTCATTGGATAAATATATTATACTAGAACCGACATGTCATTACATTTTCACGCAATTTGGGTGCATAGGTCCCAGAACAACCACCTCTGGCCGTCATAAGGGCTTTGATACGCCTGGGCATTGAGTCAAACAGAGCTTGGATGGCGCGTACAAGTACAGCTGCCCATGCAGCTTCAACACGATACCGCAGTTCATCAAGAGTAGTGACTGGCGTATTGTGACGAGCCAGTTGCTCGGCCACCATTGACCAGACGTTTTCAATTGGTGAGAGATCTGGAGAATGTGCTGGCCAGGACAGCAGTCGAACATTTTCTGTATCCAGAAAGGCCCGTACAGGACCTGCAATATGCGGTCGTGCATTATCCTGCTGAAATGTAAGATTTCGCAGGGATCGAATGAAGGGTAGAGCCACGAGTCGTAACACATCTGAAATGTAACGTCCACTGTTCAAAGTGCCGTCAATGCGAACAAGAGGTGACCGAGGCGTGCAACCAATGGCACCCCATACCATCACGCCGGGTGATACGCCAGTATGGCGATGACGAATACACGCTACCAATGTGCGTTCACCGCGATGTCGCCAAACCCGTATGCGACCATCATGATGCTGTAAACAGAACCCGGATTCATCCGAAAAAATGACGTTTTGCCATTCGTGCACCCAGGTTCGTCGTCGAGTACACCATCGCAGGTGCTCCTGTCTGTGATGCAGCGTCAAGGGTAACCGCAGCCACGGTCTCCGAGCTGATAGTCCATGCTGCTGCAAACGTCGTCGAATTGTTCGTGCAGATGGTTGTTGTCATGCAAACGTCCACAACTGTTGACTCAGGGATCGAGACGTGGCTGCACGATCCGTTACAGCCGTGCGGATAAGATGCCTGTCATCTCGAATTGTAGTGATACGAGGCCGTTGGGACCCAGCACGGCGTTCCGCATTACCCTCTTGAACCCACCGATTCCATATTCTGCTAACTGTTGGTTGGTTGGTTTGGGGGGAAGAGACCAAACAGCGAGGTCATCGGTCTCATCGGATTAGGGAAGGACGGAGAAGGAAGTCGGCCGTGCCCTTTCAAAGGAACCATCCCGGCATTTGCCTGGAGTGATTTAGGGAAATCACGGAAAACCTAAATCAGGATGGCCGGACGCGGGATTGAACCGTCGTCCTCCCGAATGCGAGTCCAGTGTGCTAGCCACTGCGCCACCTCGCTCGGTCTGTTCTGCTAACAGTCATTGGATCTCTACCAACGCGAGTAGCAATGTCGCGATACTATGAACCGCAATCGCGATAGGCTACAATCCGACCTTTATCAAAGTCGGAAACGTGATGGTACGCATTTCTCCTCCTTACACGATGGATCACAACAACGTTTCACCAAGCAACGCCGGTCAATTTGTGTGTGAGAAATCGGTTGGAAACTTTCCTCATGTCAGTACGTTGTACGTGTCGCCACCGGTGCCAATCTTGTGTGAGTCCTCTGAAAAGCTAATCATTTGCATATCACATCTTCTTCTTCCTGTCGGTTACATTTCGCTTCTGTAGCACGTCATCTTCGTGGTGTAGCGATTTTAATGGTCAGTAGTGTATAAGCGGCAGGGCAAAGATAGTCCAAGGTGCGAATATCGAGACACACCACTGTTACCGCGTGCGGAAAGAGAGCGTAACAGCTTAATAGCGATAACCGTGGAAGACTAAACACAGAATAACAGCCAAGGTTTAATCCATCGCATAGCATGAGCCAGCCACGGCTCACGGTGTCTTTATGCTAACGTAAGAAAAGAAAGGAATGGCTGAGCCAAAACAAAGCAGCAACTCCCCATATTAGCATCCACAAAAGATAATGCTGTGCATCTGGCGGAACAGCGGCGGTGTGATGTACTACGAATTGCTTCCCCCAGGTTTAACCGTCACTGGTGACATTTACTGTCAACAACAGACGTCTTGCAGACGCAGTCCAAGAAAAACGACCAGGAAGGCTGCGTGAAGTGGTGCAACTCCACGATAACGCCCGTCCGCATTCCGCTAGACTGTCGGGAGCAAAAAGAAAGAATAAGCTACACGGGAAAAAAGGGAAGGAAGACTCGATTTAATATGTCGTCGACATCGAGGTCATTAGAGATGGAGTAGAAACTTTGATTCTGTCAAGAACAGGGAAGGAAATCGGCTGTGCCTTTTCAAATGAACCACCCTCGCATTTGCCTGGAACAGAATAGGGAAATCACAGAAACGGCCGGACGCGGATTTGAACCGTCGCCCTCCCGAATACGACGCTAGTGTGCTAACCACCGCGCCACCTCGCTCAGTCGCAACACGGGACTTGGGTTGGAAAGTTATCCGCACCGAACTTATTCCCCTCATCTTGCACCCTCAGATTTTCATCTTTCCCGCTCTCTATTGAACAACCTTGAAGGAACTTCCTCTCCAGATAAAAATGCGGTCTACTAGTTCTTCGCTTCAAAACCAAGTGATTTCCACAGTCGCGGAATCGGAAAGTTACCGCAGCATTTGCACACTGTTGTAAATAGCGAAGTGTATCTGTTGTGTTTATATGGAAAAGCGCTACGAACTTACGCACCAACCCAGTAAGTTCGCGAACCTCTTGTCGACCCTAATTCACGTACCTGGTTATTCTGACATTGACCTCACAATATTTGTTTTCTTTAACTACCCTTATTGTCAACAATACGAATTTATTCCTAAGAATTAGCAATTTTCACTTAATTAATGCTAGGCAGGAAGCCAATCTACGTTTGTATCCCACATCTTGATTTCTGTGCGGAAAAACGTATTTTATTTTGCTACATCTGTTTACAAAGAGCTATCACAATAAATAATAAATCTTAGCAGCAATTCTCACACGTTCAAGTCCAAACTGCAGAATTTTTTCGTTTCGCTCGTTCTATTCTGTGGAGCAGTCCCCAGGAAAAATTTCATCAGATCCTTGTCTTACATTCTTTATTACACTAATATATCCTTAGCGCTTGTCATCTGCACAGGATTCGTGTAAATTTTGTGTCATTTATTATTAATTTTTGTGGTATACTTTCATGTGCTGCCTCGTTCCACGGCCATGAAGATTGGTTCCTCAGTATGGTCCCACGGCCTCCAAAATTTCTTCACCAAAGAAGACTAAGTAAATATCCCAGAATTAGAATCGAGAATAGCTGCCAACATGAATAACTTGGAAGTAGATATCCTCGTAGTACTGAAGCAACTTAAATCATGTAATAAAAGCAAGTCTTTCGGTCCAGACTAAATACCAGTTACATTCCTTTCAGTGTACGCTGATGCAATAGCTCCATACTTAATAATCACATGAACCGCTCGCTCGATGAAATATCCGTACCCAAAGATTGGAAAGTTGCACACGTCACAAATGGTTCAAATGGCTCTGAGCACTATGAGACTTAACTTCTAAGGTCATCAGTCCCCTAGAACTTAGAACTACTTAAACCTAACTAACCTAAGGACATCACACACATCCATGACCGAGGCAGGATTCGAACCTTCGACCGTAGCTGTCGCGCGGTTCCAGGCCGTAGCGCCTAGAACCGCTCGGCCACCTCGGCCGGCGCACACGTCACACCAATATTCAAGAAATACAGTAGGAGTAATTCACTAAATTACAGGTCATTATCATTAACGTCGATACGCAGCAGGATTGTGGAACATATATTGTGCGCCCGGGTTCCCGGGTTCGATTCCCGGCGGGGTCAGGGATTTTCTCTACCTCGTGATGGCTGGGTGTTGTGTGCTGTCCTTAGGTTAGTTAGGTTTAAGTAGTTCTAAGTTCTAGGGGACTTATGACCACAGCAGTTGAGTCCCATAGTGCTCAGAGCCATTTGAACCATTTTTGAACATATATTGTGTTCGAGCATTGTGAGTTAGCTCGAAGAGAACGGTCTAATGACACACAGCCAAAAGGGATATAGAATACATGGTTCTTGTGAAACACAACTCGCTCTTTACTCACACGAAGTGCTGAGTGCTATTGATGAGGGTTTCCAAACTGATTTCACATTTCTGGATTTCCACAAGGCTTTTGACACTGTACCATACAAACGGCTTGTAACGAAATTGAGTAATTGACGGAAAGTCATCGAGTAAACAGAAATAATTTCCGTCGATCCTTAAAGTAGTGTTATAGGCCCTCTTCTGTTCCTTATCTGTAGGCCTATAAACGTTTTAGGAGATAATCTCAGCTGCCATCTTAGGTTGTCTGCAGATGTGCTGTCGTTTATCGTCTAGTAAAGTCATCAGAAGATCAAAACAAATTGCAAAACTTTTGGATAAAATATCTGTATGCTACAAAAATTGGCAACTGACCGTAAATAATGTAAAGTGTGAGGTCATCCACATGAGTGCTAAAAGGAATCCGTTGAACTTCCATAAATGATAAATCAGTCAAACCTAAAGGCCGATACCTAGGAATTAGAATTACGAACAACTTAAATTGAAAAGAACTCATGGAAAATTTTGTAGAGAAGTCGACCCAAAGACTGCGTTTTATTGGCAGGACACTTACAAAATATAACAGATCTACTAAGGAGACTGTCTACACTACGCTTGTCCGTCCTCTTTTAGAATACTGCTGCGCGGTGTGGGATCCTTACCAGATGGGATTAACGGAGTACATCGAGAAAGTGCGAAGAAGGGCAGCACATTTTGTATTATCGTGAAATAGGGGAGAAAGTGTTGATTACATGATATAGGATTTCCGGTGGACATCCTTAAAACAAAGGCGGTTTTCTTTGCGGCGGAATCTTCTCACGAAATTTCAAACTTTCTTCTCCGAATGCGAAAATATTTTGTTGTCGCCGACCTACGTACGGAGAAATGATCATCATAATAAAATAAGGGAAATCAGAGCTCACACGGAGAGGTATAGGAGTTAGTTTTTGCGCAAACTGTTCGAGAGCCGAATAACAATGAATTATTGTGGTGTTTCGATGAACCCCTGCCAGGGGTTTACGGAGTATCCATGTAGATATACACTCCTGGAAATTGAAATAAGAACACCGTGAATTCATTGTCCCAGGAAGGGGAAACTTTATTGACACTTCCTGGGGTCAGATATATCACATGATCACACTGACAGAACCACAGCCACATAGACACAGGCAACAGAGCATGCACAATGTCGGCACTAGTACAGTGTATATCCACCTTTCGCAGCAATGCTTTCGCAGCAATGCAGGCTGCTATTCTCCCATGGAGACGATCGTAGAGATGCTGGATGTAGTCCTGTGGAACGGCTTGCCATGCCATTTCCACCTAGCGCCTCAGTTGGACCAGCGTTCGTGCTGGACGTGCAGACCGCGTGAGACGACGCTTCATCCAGTCCCAAACATGCTCGATGGGGGACAGATCCGGAGATCTTGCTGGCCAGGGTAGTTGACTTACACCTTCTAGAGCACGTTGGGTGGCACGGGATACATGCGGACGTGCATTGTCCTGTTGGAACAGCAAGTTCCCTTGCCGGTCTAGGAATGGTAGAACGATGGGTTCGATGACGGTTTGGATGTACCGTGCACTATTCAGTGTCCCCTAGACGATCACCAGTGGTGTACGGCCAGTGTAGGAGATCGCTCCCCACACCATGATGCCGGGTGTTGGCCCTGTGTGCCTCGGTCGTATGCAGTCCTGATTGTGGCGCTCACCTGCACGGCGCCAAACACGCATACGACCATTATTGGCACCAAGGCAGAAGCGACTCTCATCGCTGAAGACGACACGTCTCCATTCGTCCCTCCATTCACGCCTGTCGCAACACCACTGGAGGCGCGCTGCACGATGTTGGGGCGTGAGCGGAAGACGGCCTAACGGTGTGCGAGACCGTAGCCCAGCTTCATGGAGACGGTTGCGAATGGTCCTCGCCGATACCCCAGGAGCAACAGTGTCCCTAATTTGCTGGGAAGTGGCGGTGCGGTCCCCTACGGCACTGCGTAGGATCCTACGGTCTTGGCGTGCATCCGTGCGTCGCTGCGGTCCGGTCCCAGGTCGACGGGCACGTGCACCTTCCGCCGACCACTGGCGACAACATCGATGTACTGTGGAGACCTCACGCCCCACGTGTTGAGCAATTCGGCGGTACGTCCACCCGGCCTCCCGCATGCCCACTATACGCCCTCGCTCAAAGTCCGTCAACTGCACATACGGTTCACGTCCACGCTGTCGCGGCATGCTACCAGTGTTAAAGACTGCGATGGAGCTCCGTATGCCACTGCAAACTGGCTGACACTGACGGCGGCGGTGCACAAATGCTGCGCAGCTAGCGCCATTCGACGGCCAACACCGCGGTTCCTGGTGTGTCCGCTGTGCCGTGCGTGTGATCATTGCTTGTACAGCCCTCTCGCAGTGTCCGGAGCAAGTATGGTGGGTCTGACACACCGGTGTCAATGTGTTCTTTTTTCCATTTCCAGGAGTGTAGACATGTAGATGCGGATCGGCTGAAAGGATGTCAGTGGCATGATTAACATAATATCGCTATCCTCACAGGAGGAGGATTACAGGATCTGTTCAACTGAATCAACAGTCTAATGACAACAGAATATGAACAGGGAGTAAACTGAAGAAACGCAGAAGTAGTGAACATTAACAGAAAATAGATTACCTATTAACATCAAAATCGCAGATCACGCAATTGACGTTGTGGAGGAAACGCGCTACCTTGGAAGCAATGTAACACACTACAGAAGAAGCAACAAGAATATAAGAACCGTATTACAACAAGCACAGAAATCATTCGGCCTTAAAAAAGGATAGTACTACAAACAATTGCCGTAATCAGAGGAAGAAATAGCTTGGAATATGCGTTTGAAGAGTAGCAATATATGGAAAATAACAATGGACGGTGCGAAAAGCGGAAATTATGATAATGAGATTTGGTGCTTCTAAAAACCCCGTTCCCTCAACACGAAGATAATTAATTTAACACAAATTGGTTTCCGGACACTTTTGTCGGCATTATCAGACATAGAAATATATTGTATTACAACCTGCGAATCGAAATTGTCGATAAGCAGCGCCAATGTTGTTTCTTGCAATAAATAGAAATCATCTTGAATTCTCGTTGTTGTTGTTGTTAGTTCGGCTCGTTGTCTTGTAAAAGAACTCGGGGTCTGATTCTCCTGCGGTCCCGATCTTCTCGATGTTAAGGAAAGACATTAAATTGTTAGCGAAGAATCGTCGAAGATTATTCCCGACATCACTTCTGTCAATAATAGGATTCTGTTAAGATAATAAAAAAGCTGGCTGGATTTAATTGTAGACCCTTGAGGTTAACGCTATTCTAAGCTTGACTGTTTTCATACTTCACCGTAACCAGTTGCAGAACTGTTCTTGGATATCATCATCATCATCATCATCATCATCATCATTAGTGTTCTGCCAAAAGGCAGGTTTTCACATGATAATTCTCCAGGCTGTCCGTTGTTCTGCCGTCCTCTTCAGGTCTGCACAACTTCCTCTTCCCTTTATGTAGTCTGTCATCTTGTATCTCCTTCTTCCTCTCAGTCTTCTCCCACAAACCAGTCTTTCCAAAGCATCTGCTAGCAAGAACTCCCATTTCAATTAATGTCCTAACCAGTTCTTTTTCCTTTCTCTTATAACCTTCAGCAGACACCTTCTCTGAGCAACCCTTTCCAATTCTCCTTCATTACTCACTCTTTCCATCCAGCTTATCCTCTCCATTCTCCTCCACATCCACATCTCAAATGTTTCTAACCTTTTTCCATCCTGTCGTCTCAGCGTACGTTTCTGCCCCATATAGTGCCACACTGCAGACAACACATTTGCCAAGCCTTTTCCTTAGACCGTTATCTAATTTGCCACATAACACTCTCCTCTTCCTGTTGAATGACTCCTTCGCTATGGCAATTCGAGTTTTCACCTTCTAGTGACATCTCAAGTCTTCAGTTATTGTGCTTCCAAGATATTTAAAATCACTTACTTTGCTAATGGTAGTTTGTCCTATTTTAATATTGGACAGTCTGCGTCTTGTACTGATGACCATACTCTTTGGTTTTGCTGTGTTTATTTGCATCCAATATTCCCCACAAGCTTCATTCGGATCTTTCAGCATGTTATTCACTGCCCGCTCACTTTCTGCCACTAATGCCATGTCGTCATCAACTCTTATACATTCGATTCTCTTTCCAACAGCACATATTGCTCATTTCCCATCTTAGCCTTTCGCAATAATTCCTTCAAGGTATGCGTTAAACAACAGTGGGGAAAGGCAACAACCTTGTCTAACGTCTTGTCCAATGCTGCTGCCTTATAACATTTCATTTCCAATCCTTATGCTTACTTTCTGTTGTAAATATAGATTTTGTATCAGTCGTCTCCCTTTTCAATCTATTCCTTTCACGGATGTAAACGTATTTAATTATAATCGAATTTCAACAAGCACATATCACGTAGTTGAACACGGAGGCATATCCCAATTTGGTCCGATCTCTTCGAACTAACACCGACCATTTCATAGTCAACAAAGATACTAGAATCCTTCAGTGTAAAGAGTTTGTTAGATGACACTAAAGCAAGCTTGCGTCAACTTTTACACAGAAAATGTTACTCGGAATCTAAACATTTGGAGAGAGTGAATGACTGCGAATTCTTAAATATAATTTCCATCACAATGAAAAATGATCCTACTGTAGCACGAAAAAGGTGAGAAAAGGTGAATATGACCTGGTCAGAGTCGGGTAAAAAAAATTGTTTTCCTATATTTTAGGTGGCTTGAAAGAAGTTTAAATAAAATATCTTGAAATATGGCCATTTTTACTTGTTAGTGTTAGTACCCATGTGATATAATATAAAGCATCGTGTCATATTAAATAATAACATAATACATTATGTCATCCCCAAGGCAAAAATCCACCCCCAGACATTTCATCCTCACAGGAAGACATTTTTAGCTGTTACATGTCTGCTCTTCAGCCGTATGATACTGAGTATTGTTTATTACGGTTCGCGAACCTTCAGAACTTTGGGTACAGGACCAGGGACTTAGGCAACAAACTGCAAAAAGCAGGTGTGCCAACGCCTTCCCGCTAAGAGAGCTCACTGCGCAGAGGAAACTGCCCCACCTCATAAAAATGGACCAATATGTCAATATTGTTTGATTCAAAAGTCTTTGAAGCTGCTAGATAATTCGAAAAACTTGTTCCCTTCTTTTAGATTTCTAACTCAGAGACAGCAAAGGACTTGGAAGAGCAGTTGAATGGAATGGACAGTGTCTTGAAAGGGGGATATAAGATGAACATCAACAAAAGCAAAACGAGGATAATAGAATGTAGTCGAATTAAGTCTGGTGATGCTGAGGGAATTAGATTAGGAAATGAGACACTTAAAGTAGTAAAGGGGTTTTGCTATTTGGGGAGCAAAATAACTGATGGTGGTCGAAGTAGAGAGGATATAAAATGTAGACTGGCAATGGCAAGGAAAGCGTTTTTGAAAAAGAGAAATTTGTTAACATCGAGTATTGATTTAAGTGTCAGGAAGTCTTTTTTGGAAGTATTTGTATGGAGTATAGCCATGTATGCAAGTTAAACATGGACGATAAATAGTTTGGACAAGAAGAGAATAGAAGCTTTCAAAATGTGGTTCTACAGAAGAATCGTGAGGATTAGGTAGGTAGATCACATAAATAATGAGGAGGTATTGAACAGAACTGAGGAGAAGAGAAGTTTGTGGCACAACTTGACCAGAAGAAGGGATCGGTTGGCAGGACATGCTCTGAGGCATCAAGGGATCACCAACTTAGTATTGGAGGGCAGCGTGGAGGGTGAAAATCGTATAGGAAGAGATGAATACACTAAACAGATTCAGAAGGAAGTAGGTTGTAGTAGGTACTGGGAGATGAAGAAGCTTGCACAGGATTCAGAAGGATGTAGGTTGCAGTAGGTACTGGGAGGTGAAGAAGCTTGCACAGGATAGAGTAGCTTGGAGAGCTGCATCAAACCAGTCTCTGGACTGAAGACCACAACAACAACAAAATGTCGATATTGTTTGATTTAAAAGTCTTTGAAGCTGCTAGATAATTCGAAAAACCTGTTCCCTTCTCTAGATTTTTAACTCTACCGAGGACATACTCGCTTTTAATCTCTGTTGGTCCATTACGGCCAGACGACATCGGCTGCTACATGCTTTTCAATTCAATAAACTTGTTTTTCTTTTTCCTTTACTTGTACTATAAAACCTTGCATCCTGTCATATTTCATAATTCTAGGTCAAGAGCAAGTACGGTATTGATTTTGTTAAGTGAGTTTGCGAGTGTAAAAAAAGTAACATAAAAGGCCGTATCTTTTGATGAGACTGACTTGGAAGCTCATAGTTTGTACGCCACCAAGAGGCCATACACCTTAGCATGTGAGATTAACTTCGACTTGATACGTCTGCTCGTTCCTGACAGAGAGGGATCTTCAGAGACGGACAGTAGACAGACGTTTAACAAAGTGATCCTCTAAGGGTTCCGTTTTCACCGATTGAGGCAAATGAAATGTCTTGTGGCTTGGGCCTCCCGTCGGGTATATCGATCGCCTGGTGCAAGTCTTTTCAGTTGGCGCCACGTCGGCGACTTGCTCGTCAATCGGGATGACTTCATGAAGACAACACAACACGCAGTCCCTGAGCGGAGAAAATCTCCGACCCGGTCGGGAATCGAACCCGGCCACCTGAACATGGCATTCCGTCGCGCTGACCACTCAGCTGTCGAGGTGAACACCGATTGAGGTACAGACCCCCCCCCCCCCAAAAAAAATGACATTAGTTACAGCAGGCGCAATATATACGGTGATTCATTTTATTGTTAATGGGCGATGTAAAAAAGTATGGGGAAAACTGTTGCGTCTTTCATGAGCAGACACACGCAACACCGCAAACTTGTAGTCGTTCGAATTAATTAGCACCCGATTTGCGGGCGCACGGCGTCGTAGGTGTGGCCGCGATGACGCGCCGCGGACTGCGCCTTCCGCGTCCACTGGCCGACTTGCGACGCGGCGGATGTGTGCCGGCTGTGGTGACGCACGGCCAACACACGTCAACAGGCAGCTATGCAAAAAAGAACGGCGGACTGTCCTGCTTCTGTCAGAGGGACATTAACGGGCTTCATGAGTAAGGACTTACAGCTACACTGTGTGATCAAAAGTATCCGGACACCTGGCTGAAAATGACTTATAAGTTCGTGGCGCCCTCCATCGGTAATGCTGGAATTCAGTATGGTGTTGCCCCACCCTTACTCTTGATGACAGCTTCCACTCTCGTAGGCATACGTTCAATCAGGTGCTGGAAGGTTTCTTGGAGAATGGCAGCCCATTCTTCACAGGGTGCTGCAGTGAGGAGAGGGATCGATGTCGGTCGGTGAGGCCTGGCACGAAGTTAGCGCTCCAAAACATCCCAGAGGAGTTCTACAGGATTCAGGTCAGGACTCTGTGCAGGCAATTCCATTACAGGGATGTTGTTGTCGTATAACCACCACAGGCCGTGCATTATGAACAGGTGTTCGATCATGTTGAAAGATGCAATAGCCATCGCCGATTGCTCTCAACGGTGGGAAGCAAGAAGGTGCTTAAAGCATCAGTGTAGACCTCTGCTGCGATAGTGCCACGCAAAACAACAAGGGGTGCAAGCCCTCTCCCACGAAAAACACGACCGCTCCATAACGGCACAGCCTCCGAATTTCAATGTTGGCACTACATACGCTGGTAGATGACGTTCGCCGAGCATTGGCCATAGCCACACCCTGCCATCGGATCGTAACACTGAGTACCGTGATTCGTCACTCTACACAACGTTTTCCGACTGTTCAGTCGTCCAATGTTTACGCTCCTTACAACAAGAGAGGCGTCGTTTGGCATTTGCCGGCGTGAAAATGGAAATGAGCGCACGGCGTTGTGGAACGGGCGTTGCCATTCGGGGAAGTTTGGCCGCCGAGGGCAAATAGTTATTGGGCGACTTGCGTGTCGAAGAGTGGTGGTGGTTGTTGGGATGTTTAAGGGGCACTAAACAGCTAAGGTCATCAGTCCCCCATTCCAAAAACAGGCGAGACATAAATTCGAGGAGCAGGTAAAACCCCAAGGGGAAGGAGACTCCCCCCAGGCACTGAAAGAACACAAATTAGGCAACGAACACTACAGACAAGAAGAGTACAGATGAACACCAGACAGAAAGAAACAGAAGAAAAGAACATGGCCGGAGACTGGTTGACTGACCACGAGAACAAAAATAAGGGAAAGAGTCAACCATCCGACTACACACCGAAATCTGCAACCAAGTATGAGAGACTCGAGGACAAGAGACACAGAAAGGGAAAGGTGGAGGACCTCCCTAAATGGAACCATAAAAAGGACTACCACGGATAAAATGTAAAACGTCATCAGCCACGGAGGCATCGTCGCATAAAACCAAAGGCAAAGCGCCCGGGAGATTAAAAGATTGCCGGAGGGTGCGCAGTCGGGGACACTCCAACAAAATGTGGGTGACCGTCAGCTGGGACCCACACCGTCACAGGGGGGGATCCTCCTGACGCAAAAGATGGCCGTGCGTCAGGTAGGTATGGCCGATACTGAGCCGACACAGGACGACAGAGTCCCTACGAGAAGCCCGCAGGGAGGACCACCACACATTGGTCGTCTCCTTAACAGCCCGCAGTTTATTTGGGGATGTCTGGCCACGCCACTCATCATTCCACATTCCAAGCACCTGACGGCGCAACACCAACTGCAGATCACGAGCCGGGAGGCCGATCTCCAAAGCTGGGGCGTCGATCGCCCCTTTGGCCAGCCTGTCAACACGTTCGTTCCCCGGGATGCCAACGTGACCTGGCGTCCAAACAAAGACCACCGAACGACCAGAGCGGGTAATGGCGGAAACAGACTCCCGAATAGAGGATACCAGAGGAGAAGAGGGATAGCAGCGGTCGATGGCCTGGAGGCTGCTCAGGGAGTCACTGCAGATGACAATGGACGTACCTGAGCAGGAAAGCATATGCGCAAGAGCGCGCAATATGGCCACCAGCTCTGCAGTAAAAATACTGCAGCCAGCTGGCAAGGAGCGCTGTTCATAATGGGCAGCGTGAGCAAAAGCGTAGGCAGTGCGACCATCAACCAGGGAACCATCAGTGTAGACAGTCTCACACCCCGAAAATGAGGCGAGGAGTGCAAGAAAACGGCGACGGAGGTCCACAGGCGGAATCGAGTCCTTGGGTCCCTGTACCAAGTCCAGACGGACAGACGGCTGGGGCGGACACCAGGGAGGCGTAGGTTCACGGACCCAGAAGGGAGGCAGAAGAGGGAATGACCCCAGTTCCGACAGCAGGGACTGGACGCAGACAGCTATGGAAAGCCCAGACCGAGGTCGCCGTTCGGGCAGATGGAGGACCGTGGCAGGGAAAAGCAGGCGATGATTGCGATGGCCTGGCGAGCAATGCACGTGGACAGCATAGTCGGCGAGCAGTCGATGGCGGCGAATCCGCAGTGGGGGAACCCCGGCCTCCACCAGTAGACTATCCATGGGGCTCGTACGGAAAGCGCCAGTTGCAAGCCGAACCCCACGGTGGTGTATGGGGTCTAACATCGTCAACACTGAGGGTGATGCAGACCCATAGGCCAGGCTCCCATAATCAAGCCTGTACTGCACAAGGGCTCTGTACAATCCCAACAGCGTGCAGCGATCTGCACCCCAAGACGTGTGGCTCAGGCAGCGGAGGGCGTTGAGGTGCCGCCAGCATTTTTGCTTCAGCTGAGTAATATGAGGAACCCATGTGAGCTGGGCATCAAAGACGAGTCCTAAGAAGCGGCAAGTGTCCACCACTTCAAGCAGGTGGTCGTCGAGGTAAAGTTCAGGATGAGGGTGGACCATCCAACACCTGCAGAAGTGCATAACTCGAGTCTTGGCTGCAGAGAACTGAAAACCATGTGTCAGAGCCCACGATGCTGCCTTGCGAACAGCCACTTGCAGCCTGTGTTCGGCGACTCCCGTAGTCGTGGAGCTAAAGGAGATGCAGAAGTCGTCGGCATACAAAGAAGGAGACACCGACGACCCCACGGCTGCAGCCAGACCATCAATGGCCACTAGAAATAAGGAGACGCTCAACACCGAGTCCTGCGGGACCCCATTTTCCTGTATATAAGATGAACTAGAGGCGGCACCCACTTGCACCCGGAAAGAGCGGCGCAATAGAAAGGTTTGAGCTGACCATGAAGACCCCACTCATGCAACGTAGCAAGGATGTGATGCCTCCATGTGGTGTCATACACCTTCCGCAGATCAAAAAATACAGCAACGAGATGCTGACATCGGGCAAAGGCCGTACGGATAACAGATTCCAGCCGCACCAAATTGTCCGCAGCAGACTGGCCCCGACGGAAGCCACCCTGGGATGGAGCAAGGAGACCGCGCGACTCAAGGACCCAACACAAACGCCGCCCCACCATACGTTAGAGCAATTTGCACAAAACGTTGGTGAGGGTAATGGGACGATAGCTGTCCACCGCCAGTGGGTCTGCACCAGGCTTCAAGATGGGGACAATAAGACCCTCTCGCCATTGCGACGGGAACACGCCCTCGCTCCAAGTGCGGTTAAAGATGGTGAGGATGTGTCTCTGTCAGTCCCTGGAGAGATGCTTCAGTATCTGTGCATGGATGCAGTCTGGTCCTGGTGCTGTATCAGGGCAATCGGCGAGGGCAGCGAGGAATTCCCTCTAGCTGAAAGGAGCATTGTACTTTTCAGAACGACGTGTGTGGAATGATAACGGCGTCTGCTCGGCTCGCTCCTTTACAGAGCAAAAGGCGGGGGGGGGGGGGGGGTAAGTAGCAGTCGCAGAGCTCTTAGCAAAGTGCACGGCAAGGTGTTCAGCAATGGCGGCAGCATCCGTGCAGACAGCGCCGTCCAAGGAGATCCCAGGGACACCCATAGGGGTCTGGTATCCATAAATCCACCTGATCCGGGACCACACGAGCGAGGGGGAGACATGGGAGCCCAAGGATGAGACATACCTCTCCCAGCACTCCTGCTTACGCCGTGCAATAAGACAATGGGCCAAGGCACAGAGCCTCTTAAAGGTGATGAGGGTCTCTAGGGACAGGTGCTGCCTATGATGCTGGAGAGCCCGCCTACGATCGCGAATAGCCTCAGCAATCTCCGGCGACCACCAGGGTACAGCCTTCCTCCGAGGCTCCGAGGGAGACCAGAAGAGCGGGGGATGGCAGCCTCAGCCGCAGAAATGATAGACGTGGCCAAGACACGGACCACCTCGTCAATGTCACCCTGTGGGGGAGACTCAATGGTGGCAGCGGAAGTAAAAGCCGGCCAGTCAGCCCTGTTGAGAGCCCAGCGGGGCAGACGCCCAGAAGAATTACACTGGGGCAGTGACAAATAGATGGGAAAATGGTCACTACCACACAAGTCAGGATGCACTCTCCAGTGGAAGGATGGGACAAGTCCGGGGCTGCAAAGAGAGAGATCGATAGCTGAGAACCAGCCATGCATCACACTGAAATGCGTGGGAGCACCAGTATTCAAGAGGCTAAGGTCGAGCTGAGCCAATACATGCTCCACGGCACGACCACGGTCATCAGAGACAGTCCCACCCCATAGAGGGTTGTGGGCATTGAAATCGCCCAGAAGTAGCAATGGTGGCGGGAGTTGAGCCAGCAGCGCAGCCAAGACATGTCGGGGGAGCTCCCCATCCAGAGGAATGTAAACAGAGCAAACAGTAATAGCCGGCGAGAGCTCAACCCTGACAGCGACTGCCTCTAAAGGCGTCGGAAGGGGTATGGGCGAGCTACAGACTGAGTGGTGAACAAAGAGGCAAACTCCACCTGACACTTGTCGACAGGCAGTGCGGTTCTTATAGTAGCCTCGATAACCGCGAAGGGCGGGGGTCCGCATTGCTGGAAACCAAGTTTCCTGCAGAGCAATGCAGAGAACAGGGGAAACACTCAGCAGCATCCGGAGCTCAGGCAGGTGGCGGAAATAACCGCCGCAATTCCACTGGAGAATGGAAGCAGTAAGGGACTGGGAGGGCGTGAAGGCGACTAAGAGGCAGACGGCGCCTCAGAGCCAACTGCCGCCACTGGGGGAGAGTCAGCTGTGTCCATAGGAAAGGCCCCTGAGGGTTCCGTGAGGGTGAGATCCACGGCAGAGGCGAGGATCTCCACCTCATCCCCGGAGCCAGAACTATTTATAGCAGGCGGTACTGAAACCGCCGGAACATCCTTCTTCTTGGACACGTTCCGTTCCTTCTTCTCGCATCTGTCCTTAGGGTTAGAGGGCTGAGAGAGCTTCTCTGAAGGAGCGTCGGAAGCGGACGACGACGCAGAAGCCCTACGACCAGCAGGTGGCGGAACCTTCAGCCACTGGCTGACATCCGGCTGGGTAGGAGAAGAAACGGAGGAAGGGTGAGCCCCGAGGGACCCCTTCCGTGAGAGAGGAACTGGCAGAGGTGGAGAAGGAAGGGGAGGGATCGAGCCCCCCGATTTTGGAGGAGATGTCACTCCCGAAGTAAGCGTGGGGGGAGCGACAGAAGAGGGTTTGCCCCCAACTGCTAAGGGGAAACAGAGGAAGGCTTGCCCCCAGACACGAGGGGGGCAGACAGAGATTCACGGCCCCGAGGGCTCACTGAAGGCGGCACAGATGAGGCGACAACCGTCGCTCGCGTGGGCGACGATAATGTGGCTGCAGCATAAGATGTTCGAATGGAAGCAGGATACAACCTTTCATATTTCAGTTTTGCCTCTCGATAAGTAAGCTGGTCCAGGGTCTTAAATTCCATTATCTTCCGCTCCTTATGAAGAACGGGGCAATCCGGCGAGCATGGAGAGTGGTGCTCCCCACAGTTGACACATACAGGCGGAGGCGCACATGGAGAATCGGGATGAGAGGGGCGTCCGCAATCTCGACATGTAGCGCTGGATGGGCAACGGGAGGACATATGCCCAAACTTCCAGCACTGGAAGCACCGCATCGGAGGAGGGACGTATGGCTTGACGTCACAATGGTAAACCATTACCTTGACCTTCTCGGGCAAGACATCACCCTCGAAGGCCTCCACAAAAAACAGAGGCTTCGTCGTAAGAAAGGAGTCACCATCAGTCCTGCTGCAGACAAGGTATTGTGGTACGTAAGGCTCCCGCTTGGCACTAGATTGGCGTCCCTCCCATGGCGCAGCCAACGAGGGGAACGACTGAGGGTCATATTGCGCAGCATCAAACTCAACTCTGCCTCGCTTAGAGACGCTGGTGGCCGTGCGAACACCAGCTTGGTGTGATTTATTGCGCTTCATTGCGCCACATCCGCCCAGATGCCACCTACTCCGAACGAGGACTCTCCCCAAGGGCGCCACCCAGCCAAAGCAACGGGTACCTGGCCGATATCCCGTTGCCCGGAGTCCACGTGCCCCACACAAGATGGGCACATACTACTTGGCATGTATGGGGAGGAAACAGCTCTGGCATCTGTAGTGCGGTCCCTGCGTGGTCAGGGGGCTACCACAACGGACTGGCTACCGTGCTGGATTTTAGGTGTTGAAAGAGTCCACAGTTGTCGTGGGCGCTAGAAGGGGATTGCGGACAAGACGAGAAGGAGGCAACCCAGAAGACGTTGGGTGTAAATCCCGCCACACGACAATAGGTAACATACAAGATGGTGGTGCATGATGGACAAATAGAAAAACACCACGTAAGGCGTCCTTCCCCAAATGGCACGCACTAACAACGGAAATTTGGAAAAAAGGAGGTCAAACCCAAGAGGGGACCATCACAGAAGGCCGAAACGTTTGAGACTCCTTTTAGTCGCCTCTTACGACAGGCAGGAATACCGCGGGCCTATTCTTACCCCCGAACCCGCATGGGGTGCTTGTCGAAGATGGAGATGAAATAACGACGAGGACAACACTCAGTCCCTGAACGGAGAAAATCTCCTGCTCCAGCCAGGAATCGAATCCTGTCCCCTTGGCGTGGCATTCCGGCGCTTTGACCACTCAGCTAACGGGGGCGGACAGTTACCGGCGTGATGTGTGGCTTATGAGCAGCCGCTCGACCCTAAAATCAAAGTTTACTCACCTCCCGCCTAACTATCATAGTACTTGCAGTGGATCCTGATGCAGTTTGGAATTCCTGTGTGATGGTCTGGATAGATGTCTGCCTATCACACATTACGACCCTCTACAACTGTCGGCAGTCTCTGTCAGTCAACAGACGAGGTCGGCCTGCACGCTTTTGTGCTGTACGTGTCCCTTCACGTTTCCACTTCACTATCACATGGGAAACAGTGGACCTAGGGATGTTTAAGAGTGTGGAAATCTCGCGTACAGACGTATGCCACAAGTAACACCCAGTCACCTGCGCACGTTCGAAGTCCGAGAGTTCCACGGAGCACCCCATTCTGCTCTCTCACGATGTCTAATGACTACTGAGGTCGGTGATACGGAGTACCTGGCATTACGTGCCAGCACAATGCACTTAATATCAAAAACGTATGTTTTTGGCGGTGTTCGGTTACTTTTGATCACATAGTGTATGCTGCGTACAATTAGAAAGTACACAATGAGTATTCCAGCGAGAAGTAAAGTGGTGTTTGAAAAGGTGAAAGGAGATACTGACAATCTGAAACTTTCAGAAGGGCCGGAAGGGCGCTTCCGGATAGCTCAGTTTGTAAAAACTTGGCTTGCTCCGAGCTGTTGTTTCCTGCATTTTTGGGGAGATGTGGTTCACCAGTCTTCCGACTGATTCGATGACGTCCGCCACCACATTATCTACTGTCTCAACCTCTTCAGCCAACATACTATTTTATGTTGCGGATGTATTCTGATCTCTGCCTTCCCTTGCACTTTCTCTCCGGTCCTGCTCTATACCTTCTTCCTGTCGCTGCTGTCCACGTCTCTCTCCTCAGTGATTCTTCGCGTTCCTTATCCTACCAATGCACCTACTTTTAACATTCTCCTGTAGCATGAAACGTATGCGTACCTTAATGTTGCCTGTTTAGTAGCAGATGAGGATTCATCTGTGTCAAATAAACCGTTCGATACCATTCATATTCTGATGTTCTCCGAAATTTGCACACATGTTGTAATAGATTACTCTATGATATCAGATGTTCCTTTTGTCAGTTGCCGGCAAATAATCTTAATTTTGGCAATAAACAGATTACTAAACACCAATTACTGTTACAGCGCGAAAGCGCTCCGACAAATTTGCTTGGCAATGCCGCGCGCAAATTCGCAGTTTCGAGGGGAAGTCTTGTAGCTCGATTCCTACTTGAGCTCGAGACATGGGGTGAAACGTTTTTGGTTTAACGTGGACCTGCGTCCATTTGTACAACAGCTGGCTTACCGTAGCTATGTTACAGTATGTTAAGAAAAGATTGAACGACGAACCGGAGCTGCTACCTAGGCAAACTGTGGAAATCAGTCGCTTCCTTTCGCAAAAGATGTTATCTGGACTGAAATTAATGTTCAGATAATAGCACCGGTTGAATGTGTAGGTTCGGATTTCCGTGGAAAAAGATGCAAAAAGTTTTTTTTTTCTGGGAGGTTTTTGAAGCTCGCCGCTTTTATACTTGAAACTTGTACGAATAGGTTCAAATGTGGCACTGAGGTAGAGAAATGCATAAAGAGAAAAAAAAAATTTTTACATCCAGTAATCCTTATCAGTTGTTGACATACAGTGGTGTAAAGTTGAGGTAAATGTAGAACGTAGAAATCATTATTCCGTGAACTGAATGAGCGGAAACGGTTTAAAGTGAATCAAACAAATAAAAAGTCAATTCTTGCCATAAAATTGAAAACTCGCTTTCAAAAACCTTGCTTTATTTGAATTTTATGTGCAGAAACACGTTTTTGCACGTTTTTTACGCGCGCCACATCTGTGTTTCAAACTTTTGGGAATCGGTTCAAAGTAGACAAACACATGTGGTCCCGTTGCTTTACGAGAGCTTCATCCCCTGTGAAGATATAAGCAACATATACCAGACCAGTCGTCGCCCTAGACAACAAAAATCTCGGTCGGTTCCCGAGCTATGGCGTTCTATCAAAATTATGGTAGAGTAACACTTGGGAACGAGAATGAAAAATGGTCCTACGATACCACAACAAAAAGCGAATATCAATTCCATAAACTCTACCAATAGCTGTAGACTTTAAGATATTTTACTTCATTTTGAAAGCAACCAGTTTCGGCTGATTATTTTGCTGTCTTCAGGCCCCATACGCTTTTTTCAAATGAACGGAACTTATCGTATAGCGCCATAAAACTGGATATCGTGAATTCTAAACTTTGTGCAGCTGATTCATAAGAAAATTATATATATACTGTTGTTGTGGTCTTCAGTCCAGAGACTCGTTTGATGCAGCTCTCCTGTGCAAGCTTCTTCTTCTCCCAGTACCTACTGCAACCTACATCCTTCTGAATCTGCTTGGTGTATTCATCTCTTGGTCTCCCCTTACGATTTCTACCCTCCACGCTGCCCTATAATGCTAAATTTGTTATCCCTCAATGTCTCAGGAGATGTCCTACCAACCGATCCTTCTTCTAGTCAACTTGTGCCACAAAGTCCTCTTCTTCCCAATCCTATTCAATACCTCCTCATTAGTTATGTGATCTTCAGCATTCTTCTGTAGCACCACATTTCGAAAGCTTCTATTCTCTTCTTGTCCAAACTATTTATTGTGCAAGTTTCACTTCCATACATGGCTACACTCCATACAAATACTTTCAGAAACGACTTCCTGACAATCTATACTCGATGTTAACAAATTTCTCTTCTTCAGAAACGCTTTCCTTGCCATTACCAGTCTACATTTTATATCCTCTCTACTTCGACCATCGTCTGTTATTTTGCTCCCCAAATAGCAAAACTCATTTACTACTTTCAGCGTCTAATTTCTTAATCTAATTCCCGCTGCATCACCCGATTTAAGTCGACTACATTCCGTTATCCTCGTTTTGCTTTTGTTGATGTTCATCTTATATCCTCCTTTCAAGACACTGTCCATTCCGTTCCGCTGCTCTTCCAGGTCCTTTGCTGTCTCTGACAGAATTAAGATGTCATCGGCGAACCTCAAACTGTTTATTTCTTCTCCATGGATTTTAATTCCTACTCCGAATTTTTCTTTTGTTTCCTTTACTGCTTGCTCAATATACAGATTGAATAACATCGGGGGTAGGCTACAACCCTGTCTCACTCCCTTCCCAACGAATGCTTCCCTTTCGTGCCCCTCGAATCTTATAACTGCCATCTGGTTTCTGTAAAAATTGTAAATAGCCTTTCGCTCCCTGCCACCTTCAGAATTTGAGAGTATGCCAGTCAACATTATCAAATGCTTTCTCTAAGTCTACAAATGCTAGAAACGTAGGTTTGCCTTTCTTTATTTTGTAAGATAAGTCGTAGGGCTAGTAGTGCCTCATGTGTTCCAACGTTTCTACGGAACCCTTATATATGATCATCCAGTGACCACCCGCCTAACAGCCGGTATGTCCACCTTTGACACGTGTAACAGTTGCGACAGGTCATTGCTTGGAAGCAACGAGGCCTTGGTAGGCCGCTGCAGAGAGCTTGTACCACATCTGCACACACACAAGTCACCCAATCCTCGTAAATTCCAGGCACAGCAGCCACGAGCCTTGACGCCACGTTCAATCACATCCCAGATGGGTTCGATCAGGTTCACATCCGACGAGTTGGGGGACTAGCACATCGGTTAGAACTCCACGACACTGCTCACCTTCTGACATGGAGTATTATCTTGTTGAAAAATGCCAATGTCGTCAGGAAACATGATCGCCATGAAGTGATGTACGTTGCCTGCGACTCGTGTGCGATCCTTCTTGACCGTCTTGGTGGCTTGCGCGAGGTTCAGTGGACCCATGGATGTCCACGTGAATGTTCCCTAGAATATAATGGAGCCGGCGGCAGCTTGTCTCCGTCCTGTAGTACGGCTGTCGACCAGCTGCTCCCCTGGAACAAGAGGGACTCGTGCCCTGCCACTCGCACGATGGAGAAGGTATCGGGATCCACCAGGCCGTGCAACACCGTGCCAATTCGCCAACTTCTACTGCCGATGGTCACGTTCCCATTTCAGTAGTAATTGCCGATGTCGTAGTGTTAGCGTTGGTACACGCATAGGTTGTCAATGTGGAGGCCCATCGTAAAGAGTGTTCGGTGCACTTTGTGTTCAGACACACTTGTACTCCGCTCAGCATTAAAGTCTGACGTTAGTTCCGCCACAGTTCGCCGCCTGTCCTGTTTTACCAACCTGGAGAGCCTAAGTCGCCTGACACCTGTAATGAGGGGCGGCCGGCCAACCCCACGTCTTCTGGGCGTGGTTCCACCTTGGTTAGGCCACGTGTTGGAGACACTCACCAAAGCACTCCTCGAACGAACGACGAGTCATGGAGTTTCCGAAGTGCTCGTGCAGAGCCTCTGGGCCATCACAGCCTGGCCTCGGTCAAACTGAGACAGATCGCGCGTCTTGCCCATTCTACAGGGTTATTGCAAATGATTGAAGCGATTTCACACCTCTACAATAACTTTATTATTTCAGATATTTTCACAATGCTTTGCACACACGTACAAAAACTCAAAAAATTTTTTTAGGCATTGACAAATGTTCGATATTTGCCCCTTTAGTGATTCGGCAGACATCAAGCCGATAATCAAGTTCCTCCCATACTCGGCGCAGCATGTCCGCATCAATGAGTTCGAAAGCATCGTTGATGCGAGCTCGCAGTTCTGGCACGTTTCTTGGTAGAGGAGGTTTAAACACTGAATCTTTCACATAACCCCACAGAAAGTAATCGCACGGGGTTAAGTCGGGAGAGCGTGGAGGCCGTGACATGAATTGCTGATCGTGATCTCCACCACGACCGATCCATCGGTTTTCCAATCTCCTGTTTAAGAAATGCCGAACATCGTGATGGAAGTGCGGTGGAGCACCATCCTGTTGAAAGATGAAGTCGGCGCTGTCAGTCTCCAGTTGTGGCATGAACCAATTTTCCAGCATGTCCAGATCCACGTGTCCTGTAACGTTTTTTTCGCAGAAGAAAAAGGCGCCGTAAACTTTAAACCGTGACTTGCGAATTTGCTGCACGAATGCGTGAGGATTCTCTACCGCTCAGATTCGCACATTGTGTCTGTTCACTTCACCATTAAGAAAAAAATGTTGCTTCATCACTGAAAACAAGTTTCGCACTGAATGCATCCTCTTCCATGAGCTGTTGCAACCGCGCCGAAAATTCAAAGCGTTTGACTTTTTCATCGGGTGTCAGGGCTTGCAGCAATTGTAAACGGTAAGGCTTCTGCTTTAGCCTTTTCCGTAAGATTTTTCCAAACCGTCGGCTGTGGTACGTTTAGCTCCCTGCTTGCTTTATTCGTCGAGTTCCGCGGGCTACGCGTGAAACTTGCCCGCACGCGTTCAACCGTTTCTTCGCTCACTGCAGGCCGACCCGTTGATTTCCCCTTACAGAGGCATCCAGAAGCTTTAAACTGCGCATACCATTGCCGAATGGAGTTAGCAGTTGGTGGATCTTTGTTGAACTTCGTCCTGAAGTGTCGTTGCACTGTTACGACTGACTGATGTGAGTGCATTTCAAGCACGACATACGCTTTCTCGGCTCCTGTCGACAGTTTGTCTCACTGCGCTCTCGTGTGCTCTGGCGGCAGAAACCTGAAGTGCGGCTTCAGCCGAACAAAACTTTATGAGTTTTTCTACGTATCTGTAGTGTGTCGTGACCATATCTCAATGAATGGAGCTACAGTGAATTTATGAAATCGCTTCAATCATTTGTAATAGCCCTGTACATATGGACAGCACGCTATACTAGAGGCATTAGCAGTCATTTCTCGCTAGGTGACATTGCTATCACGCGGACGGGTTTATATCGATAGTGGGTCGCTTGTCATAATGTTCGGGCGTATTAGTGTATGATCATAATTACGACAGTAATATATATATCACTGTACCTGCTACACAGGGGACAGCTCCAACTGGCAAACACGATAGGAAAATACCGAGCAGGCTTCACACTGAGAATACTTTATGCTGTTCAGACACTGAACCCATGCTGAGACACGAAGCAATGAGAAGCAGACAGACCGCGTGCACCTTCGTAGATATGAGGAAGGCACATGACTCTATAGACAGTCCATCGCTGATACAAGAACCGGAAGGAAGGACAGTGAACGTTATCAGATAGACAAAAATGGTTCAAATGGCTCTGAGCACTATGGGACTTAACTTCTGAGGTCATCAGTCCCCTAGAACTTAGAACTCCTTAAACCTAAGTCACCTAAGGACAGCACACACATCCATGCCCGAGGCAGGATTCGAACCTGCAATCGTAGCGGTCGCGCGGTTCCAGACTGTAGCGCCTAGAACCGCTCGGCCACCCCGGCACTAAAACTCCAAACCGAAAATTAAATTAATTCGAGATTAGACTAGAAATGAGGCAGGGCGATGGTATTTCACCACTGTAGTTCGACATATTGCTTCAGTTGTTAGCGAATGGATAAAAATGAACTGCAGTTACAGGTGCTTTATAAGATTATCACCCTGGGAAGGAAAACCAAAAGACCAGATATTATCTGTCTGGTATTCGCTGATGATCTCGTAATACTCACAGGTAACACAGAAACTGCAGTAAAACAGATGGTGGTCCTGAAGGACGAAGAGGAAAAGACCGGACTACAGATCTGCTTCGAGCTGACGTCAATCCAAAAAGACGCACCAAGAAAGATAATGCCAAAATATGGTGAGATCAACATAGTTCATAAATTCAGGAACCTTGGAAAGGTTATACAGTCAAATAGAATTGAGAAAGAAGCTGACGAACAGAGAAATCGAAAACAGAGTAGAGTATTCAGGAAGACTGGAAACATCTACAATAAATCATGTTTGTCACGTAATGCAAAAGTGAGATATTACAAGACCGTCGTCAAAATAGGAACCTGACACTCGCGCAAGTCAGAAACGTTGACCGTGGATCGGAAACGTGAATGAGGAAACATCAAGAAATTAGAAAGAAGAATCAGTAAAAAAATCCTGCGGACCAATAAAACAGAAGAAGGCTACAGATATCTAACATACTACTGATAGGAGGAAACATCCACTGAAACTCTACAGGCATGTCAAGAAAATGCCGGACGCGTGAGATGCTAAACAGACCGTGTAGTTCACAGAAAGCATCAAGAACATGAAGTGGATCGGAAAAATCAGAAAAGACCTGAAGGATGCCGGTTTAACACACTCAGGTATACAAGACAGACAAACATTCAGTCACAAAGTACTGTGTACTTGATTGTGTAAATCATGAAATTCTGCTAGACAAGCTCAAGTATTGTGGCATGAGGGGGACAGTGCACAAATGGTTTAATTTATACCTAACTGGAAGAGTGCAGAAAGTTGAAATAAGTAGTTCTCATACTATGCAAAGATCAGCACATTCCTCAAACTGGGGAACCATCAAGAATGGGGTTCCACAAGGGTCAGTCTTGGGTCCTTTGTTGATCTTAATATATCTTAATGACTTGCCATTCTATATTCATGAAGAGGCAAAGTTAGTTCTCTTTGCTGATGATACAAGTATAGTAATCACACCTGACAAACAAGAATTAACTGATGAAATTGTCAATACTGTCTTTCAGAAAATTACTAAGTGGTTCCTTGTAAACGGACTCTCACTGAATTTTGATAAGACACAGTACATACAGTTCCGTACAGTGAATGGTATGACGCCATTAATAAATATAGACCTTAATCAGAAGCATATAGCTAAGGTAGAATATTCCAAATTTTTAGGTGTGTCCATTGATGAGAGATTAAATTGGAAGAAACACATTGATGATCTGCTGAAACGTTTGAGTTCAGCTACTTATGCAATAAGGGTCATTGCAAATTTTGGTGATAAACATCTTAGTAAATTAGCTTACTACGCCTATTTTCACTCGTTGATTTCATATGGCATCATATTTTGGGGTAATTCATCACTGAGGAATAAAGTATTTATTGCACAAAAGCGTGTAATCAGAATAATAGCTGGAGTCCACCCAAGATCATCCTGCAGACATTTATTTAAGGATCTAGGGATATTCACAGTAGCTTCTCAGTATATATACTCTCTTACGAAATTTGTTATTAACAACCAAACCCAGTTCAAAAGTAATAGCAGTGTGCATAACTACAATACTAGGAGAAAGGATGATCTTCACTATTCAAGATTAAATCTAACTTTGGCACAGAAAGGGGTGAATTATACTGGCACTAAAGTCTTTGGTCACTTACCAAATAGTATCAAAAGTCTGACAGATAACCAACAAGTATTTAAGAAGAAATTAAAAGAATTTCTGAATGACAACTCCTTCTACTCCATTGAGGAATTTTTAGATATAAATTTAAAAAAAAAAATATTTAAAAAAATATTTAAAAAAATAAAAATAAAAAACACAAAAAATGAAAAAGTTGTTGTATTAACTTAAGTATGTTGTTAAATTAACTTAATTATGTCATGTATTGGAAAATTTGACTCGTTCCACATCATTACGAAATATCGTATTCATGATCCATGGAACTAGTATTAATCTAATCTAATCTAACCTAATCTAATCACGTGCAGTGTGAGCCAAGAGGATAAGAAATTCAAGACAGGAACATCCTGGTCAAAAGAAAGGAAGAAGACATCTGATCAAAGAAGTGTGCGCCTGACAAAATCTTCGCGTGGTCTTCTACTGGCCTATACGTGTATAATGAAGATGATTATGACGATGATGATAGTGAATATACGAAATTTACGATGTATTCGTGTCTAATGTGAGTAACGGCACCTAATAAAAGAGTATGTCAGCAATACGTAAGGAACAACATGTGGAGACGTTGACCGGCGTGATGTAATCGAACCTAATAAACAGTATGAACTCTGTCCATATTTCAAGCACTGCTGGTTAAAATTTATGAGATTAGGATAATTTTGAAACTAATACAAGAACATGTAAATCCATTTTCCACTAAATTTTGTTACATATGTATGAGTTAATCTAAATAATGTATTTGCCAGTGATACGAATCATGTAAGTTCATTGTGATACAAAATGTAGCCCTTGTTCCATTTCTCTCGCACTTGGTTGGAAGAGTTGTAAGCTGCAGTTATGTTTCAGTTATTCTAGAAAGCAGTTGGCTTTTAGTTATTGTAAAGAGTAGAGTAGAGAAATGTGGTGCTACAGAAGAATGCTGAAGATAAGGTGGGTAGATCACGTAACTAATGAGGTGTTATTGAATAGGATTGGGGAGAAGAGAAGTTTGTGGCACAACTTGACTAGAAGAAGGGATCGGTTGGTAGGACATGTTTTGAGGCATCAAGGGATCACAAATTTAGCATTGGAGGGCAGTGTGGAGGGTAAAAATCGTAGAGGGAGACCAAGAGATGAATACACTAAGCAGATTCAGAAGTATGTAGGTTGCAGTAGATACTGGGAGATGAAGAAGCTTGCACAGGATAGAGTAGCATGGAGAGCTGCATCAAACCAGTCTCAGGACTGAAGACCACAACAACAACAAAGAGTAGATACGTTTTGTATTTAATTAGAGTTTCCAGCTCAGTGCAGCGAATGCATACTAATTTTTGTCAACCCAATCAAGTGAAGTATTTCAGAATACAAAAGTTGAAAGTATAAACATTCTTCATTTCATAGTCAGTGAACCAACCCACATTCCGAATCCAGAAAAATTATAGACTTCTTCAGACGAGAAGAATTCGAGACCTCAAACCCCTGAGAAAGAGGCAACAAAGCCACCAACACACCAACAGTATCATCTGTAATTTATGAAAATAGGGATGCCTTTCAATTTCACTCAAAAATGACGAACGTCTGTGCAATAGATACATGAGAGAGGCATTCGTTATTGAAATGGCGTGTTACACTGGTCAAAGGAAGTGCAGGAACAATTTACATCCTTCTGGATATCTGGGGGTATTTTGCCTGACTCATATATCTTATACACTATATGGACAACTATTGCTGTGGTTCATTCGCTCAGGGATTTTAATCGCTGTTCTGGAATGTCGTCTTCTTCGATTATGTGCTGTGTAACTGTTGCTCTTTTGAGAGGTGGCACACTACTCCCTCACTTTAAAAACAATGTCAGTCAAATTAGCATTCATATATCAGAACCTGATGTCTGTGTTCCCCAGTAGTACATCTGCTATGTGCAGTTAATAACGTTTTCTACATGAGGAAATTGTGGACTGAATGTTCTCGTAATTGCGTATGTAACGAGTAGAGAGCTTGAACACAGGGGACCATAGCAGAGACGACCGACAATGGGGAACCAGATGAATTGAGGGCCATAAATGCTGAGTGTGGGGACCTGGTCATACAGGTGATTCTGGGACGCAATGTTCAGTGGTTCTTCCCTGCAGTGGGAGTTCTGGCTGAAGCAGTCTCCTCTTTCCGCTTAGGATGAGACATCATGGAACCGGTCCATAAAACATTTCACCTGGGCCAGGCACCAGTTCATTATGGAATACGGCTGGTTCTCTGACAGTGATTGGAGGAAGCCATTGAAGAGAATCTGCTGTAAACTGAGCTTTGGTGCAAACGATGGGAAGGTCATACGACTCCGTGCATGTTAGAAGCTGAGGTGATTCGGACAGAGCAACTGGCGTGCGTAGCCAGTGGAGACAGGACTGGAGGCCCCACCTGACGCCACGAGGTCTCCAGGCTTTTTAATTAAGCGGCAGAAACGTATATCTCATGGGCAAGATTGTCTGGGCAGGTTAACAGCCTTCTTTCAGAAATTGAAAATGGCCGGCCTGGAAAGAACACTCTGTAAATAAGAGACTGTGGATGCATCTTTTTTGCCGAAACTTGGCCATGCTTCAGACAAGAGAGATTTGGTGTCGCTGATTGCCTCCTGTCAGGATATGCAGACTGGAAACTTGCTCCCCAGCGAGGGAATCCCCATGCTGTGTCTCGACTAGCTACCAGGCCAACAGAACAGTCAAGAGGGGAGGTTCAATGAGGATAGTTGCATTGGTTTGTGTAATCTGCTGTTTCATTTTGCTGATTCGGCTACCTACCGAGGCTCAGTGAAATGTGGTGGTGATTCTTCGAGATCCTCATCTTTGGGTCCTCTTCTGATGGCGAACTGTAGGTCTTTCCCTACTGGGTTAGGCATTTGGTTTGTATCTTGTGGAGGACTAAGAGCCAGTGGCAGCTTCCAAATGTACCGACAATGGAACTGCATATCATCTCGGACATATTGTGTGTCATGAGTCGACAGTCTGACGTTTGTCAATTCCAGCACGCACCGTCGTGAATGTGAGTCAAATTTGTTTGGCCAGACCAGCGAACGGGGGGCACCTCACACAGAAATTTGCCGGGATTTCAGCGCTCTGGTAGGAAACTACCCCCATTCTGATAATCAGAACGCCAGGCCGCGTAGTTTGCATATTTTTGTGGATACGTCAGAAAATTACAACTGCCGCAGCAACCGCTCCTCACCCACAGCTCTCTACTTCCTGCTGCCTCTTCGAGCAAGGTGAAAAGGTATAATACTGCTGCAATGGCGTAGGTTTCTTAAATCAAATTTACATCTCCCTGTTCTCATGTGAACCGTAATTTGTAGTATATTTGGTCGTATGTGATATTACCTGAATAGAGTAGGGCCTCACAGCGGACTCATGTAAACAATCTCAGATTGCGTATTAAAATGGATTAATTTAGGAGTGAATTTGTATAGCTTTCACCGCAATGTATTTACCTACCAAACACCATTCCTTATCTGACATGTGTTTGTCATTTTTTATGTAAGATTTATCAGCGAATTGTAGTTACTAAAGATTTAATAAAATTTATCATTATTTCGTAAACTTCAATACGCCACTGTTCTCGTTCATACTCCCTCTACTATTCACTCTTTTTATTTGATTGTGGTGGTGTATGGGTACGTTCAGTGAGACATATACTGAAGCGCCAAAGAAACTGGTATAGGCATGCGTATTCAGAGCCACGCGTAGTGCCCGCCTAGTTTGAGGCGCCATGACATGGATTGCGCGGCCCCTCCCGCCGGAGGTTCCTATCCTCCCTCGGGCATGGGTCTGTGTGTTGTTGTTAGCACAAGTTAAAGTATTGTGTAAGCCTAGGGACCGATGACCTCAGCAGTTTGGTCCCTTAGGAATTCACACACATTAGAGCAATTCAAATGCAGAGATGTGTAAACAGGCAGAATACGGCGCTGCGGTCGGCAACGCCTATATAAGACAGCAAGTGTTTGGTGCAGTTGTTAGATCGGTTACTGCTGTTACATTGGCAGGTTATCATGAGTCACGTGAGTTTGAACATGATGTTATATTCGGCGCACGAACGATGGGACACAGTATCTCCGAGGTGGCGACGAAGTGGGGATTTTCCCGTACGACCATTTCCCGAGTGTACCGTGAATATCAGGAATCCGGTAAAACATCAAGTCTCCGACATGGCTGCGGCCGGAAAAAGATCCTGCAAGAACGGAACCGACGACGACTGAAGAGAATCGTTCAACGTGACAGAAGCGCAAGTTTTCCACAAATTGCTGCAGATTTCAATGCGGAGCCATCAACAAGTGTCAGGTCCGCTGCTTGTGGTCTGGCGGTCTCGCTTCCCCCGCACGGGGGCCCGGGTTGGATTCCCGGCGGGGTCAGGCATTTTTCTGCCTCGATATGACTGGGTGTTGTGTATCCTTAGTCATCATTTCATCATCATTGACGAAAGCAAGTCGCCGAAGTGGCGCCACCTCAAAAGCACTTGTGATACGGCGGCCAACTTGCCTCGCATAGGGCCTCCAGGCCAACAATGCCATACCATCATTTCATTTTCAACAGGTGTCAGCGTGCGAACCATTCAACGGAACGTCATCGATACGGGCTTTCGGAGCCGAAGGCCCACTCGTGTATCCTCGATGACTGGACCTGTTAACACCGGCATTGGACTGTCGATGACTGGAAATATGTTGCCTGGTCGGACAAGTCCCGTTTCCAATTGTACCGAGTAGATGGACGTGTACGGGTATGGAGACAAGTTTATCAGTCCGTGGACTGCATGTCAGCAGGGGACTGTTCAAGCTGGTGGAGGCTCTGTAATGATGTGGGGCGTGTGCAGTTGAAGTGATATGGGACCTCTGATGCGACTCTGACAGGTGACACGTACGTAAGCATCCTGTCTCATCACCTGCATCCATTCATGTCCATTGTGCATTCCGACGGACTTGGGCAGTTTCAGCAGGACAATGTGACACCCCAAACGTCCAGAACTGCTACAGAGTGGCTCCAGGAACACTCCTTTGAGTTTAAACACTTCCGCTGGCCACCAAGCTCCCAAGACATGAGCACTGTTGAGCATATCTGTGATGCCTTGCAGCGTGCTGTCCAGAAGAGGTGTCCACCCCGTCGTACTCTTACGGGTTGATGGACAGCCGTGCAGGATTCATGGTGTCAGTTCCCTCCAGCACTGCTTCAGACATCAGTCGAGTCCACGCCACGTCGTGTTGCGGCACTTCTGCGTGCTCGCGGGTGCCCTACGGCCTACACGATGTGAGGCAGGTGTATCAGTTTCTTTGGCTGTTATGGTATATTTATGATTAAAGCGCGCGACAGCAATGCCTTGCGCGTGTGATGTGACCCGAATGTAGGGAAGTGGATTTTCCTGCCGAACAGAGGCAAAGATATTGCAGGTGGGCGCTCGGTCTTATTTCCTTCCGCAGGGCGGTGACACGCGATGTATGACGCTCGCCTGTGCCATTCCGAAGACGTCGAGAACAACCAGCGAGCAGGAGAGATATTTTACTGTACGGAGACGGCGCCATAAAACTAGCCGACTGGGAAAAGCGGGCGCTGAATAAATCTGGAGGGCACACGCGAACCTGCAGGAATGGGCGGGCATGCTTTTGGGACGATGGAGGGAGCTACGTCGAGCGTAGCTCGAGGGTCCCGTGACGCAACCGCCGCCTTTACGACAAGTGTAAGAGCAGATCTACTGCACCAGCAAGAACTTTATATTAGACCTGAAAAACTAAAATCGTCGCAACTTCATGCATCTCCACGATGAAAGTACACGCCAACCGCTATTTTCTATCAAAACTATTACTCCCCGAGTTGAAATTAGGAATAGCAAAAACCGGTTAAAACACTTGCCGACATTTTTGTTGTGGATAACCTTTATTTTCCGGTATTTGCTTAGTCTTTGTTATAACACTTATTTTTATTTTTACCAATAACTGACAGAAAAACCGAAATATGAATTAGCCATAGCAGCAGTGTTAAAACTTTTCGTTACTAAATAAACTTCTTTTTTAAAAAAAAGAAAGAAAAGAGGGAGCTATTTTCATTCGTAAAACTTCCATTGGTTTGCAATTTTCCGTTATTACAGAAGATGAGATAAGCGATCAGTGGTATTTCAGTAGCAACACCGACAGAAACGAGCAACATACACATGGCGTAAGAACTGGCACAGCACTGCTGGCGTGTGTCGTGGCTTAAGGCACGTGTACATGTGCAGTGCGAAAGACTTGCCCCCACCTGGTCTAGCGCGGGGCAACCACGCGGTCTGGGGGCGCCATATAACGGTTCGCGCGGCTCGCCCTGTCGGAGGTTCGAGTCCTTCCTCAGGCATGGGTGACTGTATTGTCCTTAGCGTAAGTTAGTTTACGTTATATTAGTGTGTAAGCCTAGGGAGCGATGACCTCGACAGTTTGGTCCCATAGTACGTTACCATAATTTGCAAAAATTTCCACCAGGTCTATACGGTACCTCGCCGGACATCCATGTGTCGCATTATGCCACCAAATTCAGTCTGGATATATTTTTAAGAGGTGACCTACCTATGAAGCACATTTGCTTTAAAACATTAAATATATCCGTGCCATTCCATGATATAATAAGATAGCAAGTAAACTGCAGTTTTTGTTGTTGTTGTTGTTGTTGTTGTTGTTGTCCAGAGACTGGTTTGATGCAGCTCTCCATGCTACACTATCCTGTGCAAGCTTCTTCATCTCCCAGTACCTACTGCAGCCTACATCCTTCTGAATCTGCTTAGTGTATTCATATCTTGGTCTCCCTCTACGACTTTTACCCTCTACGCTGCCCTTCAATACTAAATTGGTGATCCCTCGATGCCTCAGAACATGCCCTACCAACCGATCCCTTCTTCTAGTCAAGTTGTGCCACAAGCTCTTCTTCTCCCCAATTCTATTCAATACCTCCTCATTAGTTACGTGACCTACCCATCTAATCTTCAGCATTCTTCTGCAACACCACATTTCAAAAGCTGCTATTCTCTTCTTGTCCAAACTATTTACCGTCCATGTTTCACTTCCATACATGGTTACACTCTATACAAATACTTTCAGAAACGGCTTCCTGACACTTAAATCTATACACGATGTCAACAAATTTCTCTTCTTCAGAAACACTTTCCTCGCCATTGCCAGTCTACATTTTATATCCTCTCTACTTCGACCATCATCAGTTATTTTGCTCCCCAAATAGCAAAACTCCTTTACTACTTTTAGTGTCTCATTTCCTATTCTAATTCCCTCAGCATCACCCGACTTAATTCGACTACATTCCATTATTCTCGTTTTGCTTTTGTTGATGTTCATCTTATAACCTCCTTTCAAGACATTCTGTTCAGTTGCTCTTCCAGGTCCTTTGCTGTCTCTGACAGAACTACAACGTCTTCGGCGACCCTCAAAGTTTTTATTTTTTCTCCATCGATTTTAATTATTACTCCGAATTTTTCTTTTGTTTCCTTCACTGCTTGCTCAATATAAAGATTGAATAACGTCAGGGAGAGACTACAACCCTGTCTCACTCCCTTCCCAACCACTGCTTCCCTTTGATGTCCCTAGACTCTTATAACTGCCATCTCGTTTCTGTACAAATTGTAAATAGCCTTTCGATCCCTGTATTTTACCCCTGATACCTTCAGAATTTGAAAGAGCGTATTCCAGTCAACATTGTCAAAAGCTTTCTCCAAGTCTACAAATGCTAGAAACGTAGGTTTGCCTTTCCTTAATCTAGCTTCTAAGATTAGTCGTAGGGTCAGTATTGCCTCATGTGTCCCAACATTTCTACGGAATCCAAACTGATCTTCCCCGAGGTCAGCTTCTACCAGTTTTTCCATTCGTCTGTAAAGAATCCGCGTTAGTAGTTTGCAGCAGTGACTTATTAAACTGATAGTTCGGTAATTTTCACCATTTTTCAACACCTGCTTTCCTTGGGATTGGAATTATTATATTCTTCTTGAAGTCTGAGGGTATTTCGCCTGTCTCATACATCTTGCTCACCAGATGGTAGAGTTTCGTCAGGACTGGCTCTCCCAAGGCTGTCAGTAGTTCTCATGGGATGTTGTCTACTCCCGGGGTCTTTCAGTGCTCTGTTAAACTCTTCACGCAGCATTATATCTCCCATTTCATCTTCATCTACATTCTCTTCCATTTCCATAATATTGTCCTCAAGTACATCGCCCTTGTATAGACCTTCTACATACTCCTTCCATCTTTCTGCTTTCCCTGGGTTTCCATCTGAGCTTTTGATATTCATACAAGTGGTTCTCTTTTCTCTGAAGATCTCTTTAATTTTCCTGTAGGCTGTATCTATCTTACCCCTAGTGAGATAAGCCTTTGCATCCTTACATTTGTCCTCTAGCCATGCCAGCTTAGCCACTTTGCACTTCCTGTCGATCTCATTTTTGAGACGTTTGTATTCCTTTTTGCCTGCTTCATTTACTGCATTTTTATATTTTCTCCTTTCATCAATTAAATTCAGTATTTCTTCTGTCACCCAAGGATTTCTACTAGCCCTCGTCCTTTTACCTACTTGATCCTCTGCTGCCTTCACTACTTCATCCCTCAAAGCTACCCATTCTTCTTCTACTGTATTTCTTTGCCCCATTCCTGTCAATTGTTGCCTTATGCTCTCCCTGAAACTCTCTACAACCTCTGGTTCTTTCAGTTTATCCAGGTCCCATCTCCTTAAATTCCCACCTTTTTGCAGTTTCTTCAGTTTTAATCTACAGGTGATAACTGACAGATTGTGGTCAGGATCCACATCTCCCCCTGGAAATGTCTTAGAATTTAAAACCTGGTTCTTAAATGTCTTACCATTATATAATCTATCTGAAACCTGTCAGTATCTCCAGGCTTCTTCCATGTATACAACCTTCTTTCATGATTCTTGAACCAAGTGTTAGCTATGATTAAGTTGTGCTCTGTGCAAAATTCTACCAGGCGGCTTCCTCTTTCATTTCTTACCCCCAATCCATATTCACCTACTACATTTCCTTCTCTCCCTTTTCCTACTGCCGAATGCCAGTCACTCATGACTATTAAATTTTCGTCCACAATCTGAATAATTTCTTTTATTTGATCATACATTTCTTCGATTTTTTCGTCATCTGCAGAGCTAGTTGGCATATAAATTTGTACTACTGTAGTAGGCGTGGGCTTTGTATCTATCTTGGCCACAATAATGCGTTCACTATGCTGTTTGTAGTAGCTTACCCGTATTCCTATTTTCCTGTTCATTATTAAACCTACTCCTGCATTACCCCTATTTGATTTTGTGTTTATAACCCTGTAGTCACCTAACCAGAAGTCTTGTTCCTCCTGCCACCGAACTTCACTAATTACCACTATATCTAACTTTAACCTACCCATTTCCCTTTTTAAATT
The DNA here is from genome assembly GCF_023864275.1 of Schistocerca cancellata. Taxonomy (NCBI): domain Eukaryota; kingdom Metazoa; phylum Arthropoda; class Insecta; order Orthoptera; family Acrididae; genus Schistocerca; species Schistocerca cancellata. The sequence continues at coordinate 16,950,639 of NC_064637.1, forward strand.
TTCTATCCTACCTGCCCGATTAGGGGATCTGACATTCCACGCTCCGATCCGTAGAACGTCAGTTTTCTTTCCCCTGATAATGACATCCTCTTAAGTAGTCCCCGCCCGGAGATCCGAATGGGGGACTATTTTACCTCTGGAATATTTTACCCAAGAGGACGCCATCATCATTTAACGATACAGTAAAGCTGCATGCCCTCGGGAAATATTACGGCCGTAGTTTCCCCTTGCTTTCAGCCGTTCGCAGTACCAGCACAGGAAGGCAGTTTTGGTTAGTGTTGCAAGGCCAGATCAGTCAATCATCCAGACTGTTGCCCTTGCAACTAATGAAAAGGCTGCTGCCCCTCTTCAGGAACCACACGTTTGTCTGGCCTCTCAGCAGATACCCCTCCGTTGTGGTTGTACTTACGGTACGGCTATCTGTATCGCTGAGGCACGCAAGCCTCCCCACCAACAACATAGTCCGTGCTTCATTGCAGTAACACTAACAAATTAAAAAATTAACAAAAGTTCATTCACAGTAGACAGTAGAAAGAAAAAGTAGCTGATCTGGTGATTGTGTCTACATAATATACCTTTACTTGCCCTTGAAAACGGACAAATTAACACGAGAAAAATTTATTCAACCCCACTTTTCACCATTTAGCGCTGACTGTGCGTAATGCCCGAAAAAGTGGTGTGAAGCCCGATTACAACATGAGTTGTGAGCAGAGTTTCAAAACATTAGAATCAATATGAGAATGCTGGTGATTTTTTTAAGTACTCAAATGCTTATCACTTCTCGAGGAAAGAGCGAACAGTGGACGGACAAAGTTTTCTTTTATTAACCTATTTAATATTTTGATTGTTTGTATAAATTTTTCAATTATTATTCGATTCCCGCGTTTATAATGGGATATTATAGTAGTAAAGCACTATAAATCAGTTATTTTAGAAACTGGTTATTGTGAACGGTTTTAACTGTTAGGTTAAACTGGAGATGAAACAGAACCGGTATAACCCAAAACCAGTTGTTTCAGCGATAACCGCTGTCCCTATTTGAAAGTTCAGTGCAAGACTGCTGACTGGCAGATTTAAAGTGCCCATGTCCCGTGCGTAAAAAAAACAACGTATCCCTTTGTGGCCACAATTTCTTCTGTTGGAGATAATCCTGCAGTGACATATTAAACCTTTATTTGTCTTCATCGAGAGACGTTAAATGACTGGCGACTGAAAAATCTCGATAAAATAAGCAAAATATTTGGTTGGCCTTTATAGATCTAGAGAATACTTTTGATTGGGTACATAGAACAATATTGTAGCAAGTCATAGGTGCCTGTCTGTCATCTGAAATAGTAGGAGAGAGAGTTGTAGATTGGAGCACTTCGCTTCTAGCAATCTTGTAACGGATGTTTAGTAATTTTACTCGTTCCGTTTTTAAAGGATAGCATTAACTTTTTATCTGCGGCAGTATTTTCTGAAATTACTAAAATTACTCCGTAAAAGTAAGGTTTTTCCAAACGAAAGCATTCCAAGGTACAATATGTTATTTACCTAGGAAAGAAAATACCACATAGACAATCTTGTGAGCAATGTACTTAATTGTCTGTTACATTATTATTCTACTACACACCAATAATCAGTAACTGACTAAATGAAGCAGACTTACTGTCAAAAACCAGATACAAGTTAAATACATTTTGAAACAGAAAGTATGGGAAACTCTGACAAATTTCCATTTTTAAGACGGATAAAATTGCTTAAACGTTAAGGAAACTTCGTTCGTTTGCAGATATCTCTTATATCGGATCATAAATACTAGAGGACGGGTCAGCTGATTGGAGCAAGTACATATGTACATAAATATCAGCGGCGAGTGAAAATTAGTACCAAGACCGGGAATCGAACTCACGTCTCCTGCATACTGGGCAGGTGCTTTAGCAACTAAGCCACTCCGGCACAGCTGCACGAAGTAACCCGGCACCCCTTCCTCGTCGATCAGTTTACGTACATAGAATTAGACCAGTGAAATCTTTGAAATTGTGTAATTTCGTTTGTATTTCTCCGGGATTTCTGTACTACTCATAAATGCTTATAACAACCAAAGGAAAGATTTATAAAACGGCCGTTGGACTTGTGCTATTGCTTAGCAGTTAAATTTGGACAGAAAATAGGCTTGCGAACAGAAAAGGTTATACTACAGAAATGCACGCGTTATGATGGACAGGACGGGTAACATCGAAAATTAAAGCGCGCAATAAATTTGTAAGCGGTAGTGTGCAGTCACACAACACCAAAACCTGATTACGGTATCGTTCATAAGCGTCATTACGAAAGACAAGTGGGAGTGGAAGACCTGATATCTGCCGGTTGACGAATATCCAAAGAGATATGAAAAAAGCTAACGCTTAGCGCAGGTACACCAACCAGCACGATAGATGGCGCCACATGATTAGAACGGATCACTCCGACTAACAGGAAGAGGGCAAGGACAAAGAGAAAAGAAATAAGTTAAATAAGAGCATTTCGGACACATGAGTTACGACATTTCATGGAAACAGGCATCGCTGGCGTTGAGGACCAACTGAAGAGTTGAAAACAAAAAAGTTCCAGGTCCGGAAACAGAACGGACTCGCAAAATTACAGCATCGGTTTTTCCTGCGGAATCCTAGAACATATGCTCGGATTGAGTATAAAAAACTTCCTTGAGGGGTAAAAGCTTCTGTCCGCAAATCAGCGCTGACTTAGAATACATGTCTCGTGCGAAACTCATGTTTGCCATATGCTCACAAGGTATCCAGCGAACCGTGCATGAAGGACAGATTCTATACTCCTGTATTCACGGAAAGCGTTCGACACGGTGTCCCGCTGCAGACTTAACGAAGGTACGAGAATCCAGAACAGGCTGCCTGATACGTGACTGGCTCGAAGACATTTTAAGTAATGGAACCCAGTACACTGTCGTCGACGGTGAGTGTTCATCGGAGATCAGGACATCGTCAGCAGTTCCCCAGGGAAGGGTGTTAGAAGTGTTGTTATTCTCCGTATACACTCGTAACGTTCTTTTAATAAGGAAACTTTAGGATTACGTTGAATAAATATCTGAACTGTGGAACGGATACAGAACTCGAACTATCGTGTAGCGCGGTGTAACTGCAAGTGATGTGCTTACTCTGTGTCACTGTTAGCAAAAGCTTTATACGCACTGATTGGGCAATGGAACTCTCAGTAGCAATAACCGAAACACAGTAAGAGACTTGGAATAATCTTGGATGCACACCTAAACTGGGGAGAGCAAACAGTCACTGCTTGCCGGAAATCGCTCTCCTCCCTACATGCAATCCAAAAATTTAGAAAAATATTTCCAACCCATGTTAAACAAAAATTAGTCCAAACACTAGTTTTGCCTAATCTTTACTACTGTGATGTAGTTCAATACGGCACAAATAGTGAAAATTCGAGATGCCTCGAGCTAGTGACCAATGCTTGTGTAAGATACGTGTGCAAAACACGGTTGTATGATCATACCAGTCCTTCATACTCCCAGCTAGGTTGGATACGCCCACATAAGGCACGCGATCTCCACACGATGTGCTTACTTCATCGATTTCTTAGTCACTCGTGCCCCCAATACTTATCTTCTCACATTAAACACCTATCATCATTCCACAACCGCAAAACCAGATCGGATACGTCTAGCATCTTGGCTGTACCTTTACATAACACAAAATCTGTCTCCGTGTCATTCTCCGTCTCAGCCATACGACTATGGAACGCGCTCCCCTGCGATCTGCGTCCTATCCAGAACCACTCAGCATTCAAGAGGCAACTCAAAACTCACATATTAGGGACGAAATAGCCACCATTGTTGTGCCCCTCTCATCTCCTTCTTTCTCCTCTCCATCATAGCTTCGAATTTTACCATTCTATTTCTCTTCCTCCAACTTAGCTACCTCTTCTATATCTCTTTCACCCCATTCTATCGTCTTATGTCTCTGCTCGATGAGAATAACTCACAAGCTACAAGAACATAACGAGAAAATTCCCAACTAGCAATAGGACTGACATTCATAAAAGAAAAATATGTTTACTTTGATATACATAGTCATTACTATTATTATTATTCTTGATTGTTATAATTATTTCTTTGATTGTTATAATTATCATTGTACTACTGTTATAATCTCTATTTTTTTCTTCCTTAACATTAATACTGTATAACACATTATATGTCCTTAATGTTCTGTACAAACTGAAATTCGTTCAATCTGAGTATGCCTGCTTAGGTGTAAGAGAGGGCCTGAAGGCCCTAATCTTGCCAGGTAAAATAAATGTATAAATAAATAAATAAATAAATAAATAGGACAAACTATACAACAGAATGGACTAGAAAAATCTGCAATAGATGTAAGAATTAACAAAATGGAAAGAGCATATGATTTGACGAAAAATATTTACAACAAGAAATGCATATCTAGAAAAACAAAACTAAAACACTACACCACAGTGGTACGACCAGAATGTTTATACGGATCTGAATGCCTAACGATGAAGATAGACAAACTAGAGGTACTGGAAAGAAGGATTATTAGAAAAATAATGGGTGCAATGAAAACTGCAGATGATTGGAAAATAATAAGTAATGAGGAGATCTACAAAAATATAGAGAAAATATCTGAAGTAATGGCCAAACGAAGATTAACCTTTTTTGGACATCTCTACCGAATGGATGGAAATAGACTAACAATACAAATACTCCTATATTTCTGGAAGAAGAAATCTACAATAGCATAGATTACAGAAGTACGAAAAGATCTTGAAAGAAACAACACCAAAGAATCAGAAATAGCAGAAAGAAACCGTTTTAAAACAAAAAACTAAATTTGGAAGGCTTTCAAAGCAGAAGAAATAAAAAATCGGGAACAACATGGACAGATGAAAGGAAGAGACTTCATGGGGAGAAAGTGAGAGAATACTGGAAAAATAGGAAACAACAAAGGAAGAAGAGGAACTGAAGTTGTTAACGTGATCCTAGTTGGTCAATATTATTGTAAAAATAAATAAAGAAATAAATATTGTCACTGAAAAATACATTCAGCCCCTTAGGCACTGAATCCTAGATCCCTGTTCAGAAACGATAACTTTGGTCCCTGCGCACATAGCAAATCAATTAAATTGTCTTACCTCAAAAGCAGCAACGGTAGAACGTGATATATTCTGCTCATAAAAAAATGTGAATGCTAGCTGCAGGCTCAGCAGTGTGCAATGATGGCCGTAATACTCTGGAATGTACATGAAACTGGTCCACTTCTGGCCCTTATACAAGGCTTGGCGCTTACTGATAGATTCGTTGGAAGTAGTCCAGGGGCATATCGCGGAAAATTCTGTCCAATTAGCGTGTTAGTGCGTCAAAACGCTGCCGATGTCTCGGCCGTGTCCAGACACGTCATCGGCCTGAAATCTCATTGACTGCAGTGGAACTGCCTTCAGTGATGAGGCCCGCTTTGAACTGAGCCCCGGTGAGCGGCGGAGACCTGTCTGGAGTCGCCCCAGACTGCGGTGGAATATCAACGAGACTGTTCTCCGGCACACACAGCCCGACAACCAGGGCTGTTGTTCTTGCAGTGCCATTCCATTTCATGGCAGGGCTCGTTTGGTTTGTCATACGAGGTGCCCTTTCAGCACAGCCGTACGTCGACGATATTGTACGTCCCGTTTTGTTGCCCTTCATGGCAATCCATCCTGAGCTTACATTTCAGCAAGATAACGCCTACCCGTACACGGCGAAAGTTTTTACTGCTGCTTTTCCTGCTTTCCAAATCACATCTCGGTGAGCGAGACCGCCATATCTCTCCCCAACTGAGAACGTTTGGGGGGTTATGGGCAGGGCCCACAACCAGCTCGGTATTTTAACGATCTGACGTCCCAATTGCACAGAACTGGGCACGATACCCCTCGGGTCATCCAACGACTCTGTCAATCAATGCTTGCATAAGGGTCAGGGTTTGTCCAATGCGATACTGAGTTGCTCAATTTGTGAAGCTCTCTCTCTTGAACAAATCATTAAATTTTTCTCGAGTTGTAATCATTTGTGTACATCACGTCTACCGATATCCATCTCAGTCGAACAATTGCTTCGCAGCTGGTCGTTTTTCTTTTCTTGGCTTTGGGTGCACATAAATGCTCTGAAGGACAGGGTGGGTAGCAATCTGCAGCTGTTCCCTGATGAAGCTGTGGTGTACCGGGAGATATCGTCGCTGAGTGACTGCAGGAAGATACAAGATGCCAGGCAGAATTGCTAGTTGGTGTGATGAATGGCAGCTAGCTTTAAACGTAAAAATGCATGTTAATACAGATGAGCTGGAAAACCGATCCCATCATATTCATATGGAGCATTAGTAGTACACTGCTTGAGACAGTCGCCACGATTAAATGTCTAGGCGCAAGGTCACAGAGTGACATGAAATGAAACGAACACGGAAGGACGATGGTATAATGGTAGAGAAGGCGAACAGTCGGCTTCAATTTGTTGGGAGAGTTTTAGGAAAGAGTGGTTCGTCTACGGAGGAGACTGTGTGTAGGACACTAGTGCGACCAGTTCTCGAATAGTGCTCGACTGTTTGGGACCCCACCAGGTCGGTTTAAAGGAAACATTTCAGAGGAGGGTTGCTAGATTTCTTACCGGCAGATTCAATTAACAAGCCAATACTATGGAAATACTTCTTTTCCCTGAAATCCGATGAGAACTTTACAAAATACTTTTTAATTATCAGCCGTTTTATTTACGTATAAGTCATCCACCGGTTTCGGTCCCAGTACATCATCACTAGATGTAAGTTACGACACACCAGTTAAAAACATACCCTATTTTTCTTTTACACTGATACAACATCAGCGTTTTCTCAATGAATCCATCCAAACAATTATCGTAACCCGTCTTCGAGATACTAACCAATATATCTCACAATGCTTCAACTCAAATATTTGATTTTCACTTTAACTTTGACGTTCTATCAACTTAAAAGGAAAATGTGTTATGGTTTCAACTCATCTGTTTTGCCTTAATCCAGTGAAATGGTCGAAATGGTCTGTGTCCGAAGCCGGTGTATGCCATATGGGTGAACACAAAAGCTTATGGATAAAATGCATTTTCTAAAGTACTTAAAGGCTGTTGTCTCTCACATGATGAAAACATTAAGCAATTGAGACCGTTTAGAGAACCGGTATTTGTGACTGATTGCAGAACGATCCTACTCCAGCTAACGTACATTTCGCGCAAGAATCACACGATAACAGAAATTAGCGCTCGCACGGAGGCATATAGACAGTCGTTTTTTCCTCGCTCTATTTGCGACTGGGACAGGAAAGGAAATGACTAGTGTGGTACAAGGTACCCTCCGCCACGCCCCGTAGGCTGGCATGCGGAATATGTATGTGGATGAAATGCAGATGCATGTGAGCAACAGGTTTTTATTTTCTTAATTTAAAAACCGCCTCCTCTCGGTTTGTTCCCTGGAACGGGGAGTACAGAGACTGGGCACATTGACAGAGTAAATTTACTTAGCCTTCTGTCGGTGAATAAAAATCTTTTTAAACTAACGCATATTTAATGTAGTATAGGCCTAGGTCGGACAATCACAGTAAATGTTACATGCATACAAATCGTTAATGTTATTTCATACCACTTCCACTAAGAGAGTGATTCAATTTTCCAGGAACTACTGGACGATAAAATCTTGTGACATGGACCATACTGCCTCGATATAATGTAGTCCATGGAAATAGACTTATTCCGACGCCATATCCATCAAATGGGTCTCGGAAATTTCTCGCCTTGTGAGCATGAGCATTGTCGTCCTAGAAAATCGAATTCTCTGCTGTGAACTATGCCTGAGTGAATACATCACTCTTCTCAATCGTCGCTTTGGCCTGGGAGATCATATGCATAGTCTACATTCCTTCAGTAATCATTTCTGTTCCTGGTTTTTCGGGGCCACTCTCTTTTACTCAGACCCATCGCCTCCGTGTATTTTGTTGGTATCATCCTTGCACTTTGTCTGTGGTCTTTCTTGGCCCCTTGTGACCTCCACGGATCAACAATACTCAGAACAATACTCGCGCTAGTCTACCCTCTTCCATCCTAGTCAGGTGTCCTGCCCACATCAATGTCCTTTTCTTCATCCATCGGCCAGTATCAGCTTATTATAAGTACTGGTCACTCTCTCTGCCAGTTCGTGGATTCTTTGTATCCTGCGGACCTGTGACTGGGAGTCTTCCTTGGGACCAAATATTTTCCGTAATATCCTTCCGTCAAAGGCTAAACTTTTGCTCATGTGCCTTCCTTCAATAAATGTCATCACCATCACCATAATCATCATCATCATCGTCATCGTCACATTCTTATCTTTATCCTTTCAAGGATGAGGCTGTTGCCAGTTCAGAGCTCACATTATCATTCCCATCTTTATCGAGATGTTCTCTTTTCCCATTTCACTCGTAGTCCAGAATCTTCTGGGGAATTCTCTGACCAGACATTGTCATGAGGCGTTATCTCCAAGGTTCACAATATTTCTGAATTTTTTCCGTCTTGTTGAAAATATTTTATGTTCTAATATCTTCATTTCTAATCACGTACACTCCTTTGCAGCCCTCCACCTTTCTTAGGACCCTAGTCTCTGCTCTTTGAGTTATACATTCTCGGTTTTTTTTTGTGGTAACTCAGTTTTCGCTGACATAGGATAACACAGGACCCGCCATCACTTTATAGAATTTCATGATGGTCTTTTTTCGTGCCTTTCTGCTATTGGTATCACAGACCTTGGAATTTGTGTATTTCATTTTATTTTCAGCATCAAAGACAAAAACAAAACTTATAGCACTGCCTAAATAAGATATTTGGGAGAAATTTTATAAAACTTAATTATCCAAAACAATTTTTGATCTGTCTGAATATTTTCCTGGAAATGCCATTATTTTAAAATGTTCCAGATTCATACAGGCATACTGTAAGTGCTACTCTGGCGTAGTCTTCTTTTAAAAATTCCTCGAAACGGCTCTGCTACATATGTGGCTGGTAAACCAAAATATGTTCTATTTTCTCCTGCTACCCTTGCCTTAATTTCCATTCTGTTCTGTTCACGAAAGGTGCTTTCCAAATATTTAAGTATGTGTAACCTTTTAAAAGTGAATTCATCAATTGCCAGTGGAGTACCATCATGGGGTGCATTCAACACGACCATGTACTCTGTTTCCACTCGGAGGTATGATTACATCTAGACGTTTAAAAATCGAGAAAGATGCAATAATGAAATTCAAAGCCGTAAATCATGCTGTTTGTCACTACCCACCGTAATATGCTCAGTTGCTTTGGTAGTACCACTTTTCATACTCTCGAAACAATTTCCCTAACGTGTAGCTACAGTCATTACAATCTTTGGCCATTACCACATTGTTTGTTTACTGACTTCTCGCCAGCACGCCGGCAGCAATGGAAGGTGAATTTTTAAGAGTGTCGGCAAGAGTGCTGACAAATATCGGCCTAAGAACCCTAGATAGAAGCCAACAGACAATACAAGAAGTGACTTCGGAAGCCACAACAGTTCTGGAGAGTGTATGGTTTATCATCTTCCATTGAAATCCCCGTAACACTACATTTTCAGCTCTACGTCTTAAATACCTTTTTCCAGATCCATTTTAAAGAACAGAGGGTGTAGTGAACAATCCTTTCAAAGCTCTTTGCTAACTTCAAATTGCTCCGTAAGACACCATCCTCTGTCGAACTTTCTGCATATTATTCTTATCAGCAACTCCCATACAAAATGTTTTAAACAATAAAAGATTGGACGAGTTTCTGGACTACTTAATAAGTAAGAAGTACAGTTTCTCGTTGTTTGGATTATGATTGATACAGCGGCAGGCTTTCCAAAAACATCAAAATTAAAATTGGATGCGGGGGCTGTTAAACTGATTCCACAATCCCGTCTTCGGGAATGGATGATACAGGGTGTCCCACATAAAACCGCTGGAATTGCTTGTCAAGTGGCAACACCGTCGGCCGGGGTGGCAGAGCGGTTCTAGGCGTTACAGTCTGGAACCGCGCGACCGCTACGGTCGCAGGTTCGAATCCTGCCTCGGGCATGGATGTGTGTGATCTCCTTAGGTTAGTTAGGTTTAAGTCGTTCTAAGTTCTAGGGGACTGATGACCACAAATGTTAAGTCCCATAGTGCTCAGAGCCATTTGAACCATGTGAGACCTGGTTTCGATACAAACTCTCAGAATTACAGACACTGGTCGCAGAACAGCCCACATGTTTTGCATGAACAACTTCTCCATACTGATTCAAATGGCTCTGAGCACTATGGGACATAACTTCTGAGGTCATAAGTCCCCTAGAACTTAGAGCTACTTAAACCTAACTAACCTAAGGACATCACACACATCCATGCCCGAGGCAGGATTCGAAACTGCGACCGTAGCGATTGCGCTGTTCCAGGCTGTAGCGCTTAGAGCCGCTCGGCCATCCCGGCCGGCCGTGTTCCTTGAAGACAGGTTTCTCAGCAGGCATCTAGCCCCCAGAGCCCCCCGGATTTAACATCGTCTGGTTATTATTTATGCGGTCCGCTAAAAACCAAAGTATATGCAGACAATTCTGCACAATAGACGATCCTGAACGGGACGTTGCTAGAGCAATTAACATCACGCCTGCAGAGTTACAGTGTTTTGCTGGTAACATTACCACACGAAGTCAGCATCTTCTACAAACAGGTAATTACATGCTTTTTAATGTTACTGTTATTTATTCTCCTTTAGTTAGTTCACTGTTAACTGAATCTCGGGCATGAGGGATACCCTGCATATTAGCACATTCGTGACCGGACTGATGAATTCTTGGCAAAGGGGACGCAGCAGGTTATCTTCGACGAGCAACATCGACAGGTATAAATGTAAATTAAAACACGCCCCAGGGCAGCGTGCACGGACCCCTGCTGATCACGCTACAGGCTGCAGTGATGGGATGGCACACAATTTTATTAGTGACCTCTGACATTTCGCAGACGATGCTTGAAATGCTAGCAGTGCAGGGAGCAGGGGTACCAGGCCACAAAATATAAAATTCTGTCATAAATTTTTTTCCATTACCAGAGGTATTAACGAAGGGCATTGGGTACAATTTAAGAAACGTTCATCCATAGGAAGGGGTTTATCCATAATAGTGTAAGTCAGTTTTGTTCATTTTGGGAAATTGAAAGCTTTGTGAAAGACTGTGCAGGAAACTCACGTTCGTAAAGGGTTATTGAATCCAATAAGGGATAGTATCAATGTCGAAGCAAAAATTAAGTATAGGAGAGATTACCACGATAATTACAATAAATTTCATGAATTAAACGTTGAATTTACAATTTGAATTAACAATACCTGAGCTCAGCTAACTGTAGGAATACTAAAATTATCATCATGACTGTATACAAATTGCCTGAATTCAGTTCGAATTAACACAAAAATACATCTCAGTCATCGTTGTTTTCAAAAGTTTCTTTCAGACTCATGCTAAACAGGAGGGATGTATGGTAACAAGACTAATATATCCTTTTTTATTTTCAAATTACTGAATGGTCGTTTGTATGTCCAAGTGAAAAACATCATATCACTTCAAACTTCTCTTGAAGTTCAGATCTTCCATACTGCAGCCACCAGAATTTTAGCCGAGATTCTGGACATTTTAGTTCATTAGTATTGCGGTTAACTACTGCCTTTTTCAAAGCTACTGTCGATATAAATCGTTACTGCTTCATCCGTGCTACTGAAAATGTCCTCTTTCTTCATGATTGAGCAACGATTTTATACCAATCTGACGGAGTGTAGATCGTTCTTGCTTTTGCCTGAAGTTCCACACAGCCAAAAGTAGCATCGTTTGGCAGGTTGTCATGAAAATATGATCAAGAACATCCTCACCAAGTACTGATATATCAAAAGTTTCAAACAGCAAAGTGCCATTTTAAAATTTCTATTTTGTCCAGAGCAGGCATTACTGTGAATTATTATGCGTTTTCTTGTACCAGTCACTTCCTTTATGTGTTTCGCTATGCATCATGAAATTTCCTTCGATTCTCTCGAAGCTAGCGTTTTGTCGCATACATACAGAAAGCAGAGTTAGGTGTGAGGTCATGACAGCCAAGACAATATAAATTGCTTTTATAATACGTTACTGAACATGTTAACTTCGGAGATGTCAGCGGCTTTTTCCAAATCAAATGTAAAAGCATAAACATCTTCGGAGCTACAATTTGATAATTTCTTAAGCACCTTCATCGAATTCGTACAGATTCGGCTCTTCTTGAGTGTAATTCATGTGGCACCTCTAATGGTGGTTCATGGCATTGTGGGACACGTCAGACTTTATTCACTTTGCCACAAAATGCATCATACAAACCGTTTCACAGTAGAACCTATGATGCCATCTGTGATGCTATTGTGCATATAAAGACATGGATCACTTTGCCATCCAAAAGAATGCACTTGCTACTACATGAAATAGTACTTAAAACATATTCGTCGAAATCTGAGTGACATCATTATCCCATAAACATTTTCATATGAATTTTAAATAAAAACACTTTTACGAGCTCTAAAATTAAGAAATAGAAGGAAAACGGTCTATTGACAGACGGTTAACACAGGTTTAAAGAAGATCGTTCTTGTGAAACACAACTAACTCTTTACTCGCATGAAATGTTGAGTGCTATTGGCAAGGGTTTTCAAATTTATTCCGTATTTCTGGATTGCCGGAAGGCTTTTGAACTGTACCACACAAGCGGCTAGTAGTGAAATTGCGTGCTTATCGAATATCATCTCAGGCATCTGACTGGATTCGTGATTTCCTGTCAGAGATGACACAGTTCGCAGCAATTGTCGGTAAGTCATCGAGTAAAAGAGAAGTGATTTCTGGCGTTCCCCAAGGCCCTTTGCTGTTCCTTATCTATATAAACGATTTGGGAGACAATCTGAGCAGCCGTCTTACGTTCTTTGCTGATGGCGCTGTCGTTTATCGACTAATAAAGTCATCGGAAGGTCAAAACAAACTGCAAAACAATTTAGAAAAGATATCTGTCTGGTTCGAAAATTGGCAGTTGATCCTAAATAACGAAAAGTATTAGGTCATCCACATGACTGCTAAAAGGAATCCGTTAAACTTCGCTTACACGATAAATCAGTCAAATCTAAAGGGCCACAAATTCAACTAAATACCTAGGAATTACAACTGCGAACAATTTAAACTGGAAGGAACACATAGAAAACGTTGTGGGGAAGGCTAACGAAAGCCTGCGTTTTATTGGCAGGACACGTAAAAAATGTAACAGATCTGCTAAGGAGACTGCCTACACTAGGCTTGTCCGTCCTCTTTTAGAATACTGCTGCGCGATCTGGGATCCTTTCCAGATGTGATTGACGGAGTACATCGAGAAAGTTCAAAGAAGGGCAGCACGTTTTGTGGTAATGCGAAATAGGGGAGAGAGTGTTACTGAAATGACACAGGATTTGAGATGGAGATCATTCAAACAAAGGCGTTTTTCGTTGCGGAGGAATCTCCTCACGAAATTCCAATCACCAACTTTCTCCTCGGAATGCGAAAAGATTTTGTTAACGCCGACCTACATAGGGAGAAACCATCACCAAGATAAAATAAGGGGAATTGGATCTCATACGGAAAGATATAGGTGTTCGTTCTTTCCGCGCGCTATACGAGATTGGAATAATAGAGAATTGTGAAGGTGGTTGGATGAACCTTCTGCGAGGCACTTACATGTGATTTGTAGAGTATCAGTGTCGATGTAGATGTTAGAAAGAATTCAAAACAACCCCCGTAGTAAACGCGCGCAGCAATATTTCGTTGCTCATTCCCAGCTGGAATCTAGTAGTCCAGTTACGAAAATCTGCGCTGGAAGTTCAATTTACAATGACGTAAGAGAATACAGCCAGATGATTACAAATGAAAATGAATATCCGTGCCGAAAATAATTGCATCCTATACAGAATCCGTCCTGCAGTTAACCATGGACATCATTACACATATCAAAAGTCAAATACACACAAAAAAGGCTCACATCAAAAGGAAACATGGCCCGAGGATCTAATTAAAACTACAAACTGCTACAGAAGCTGACCTTACAACAGCTTACCACCGCATAAGAAGGCACACACATGAAAGGCGCCGTTACTTTTATTTTACCTGGCACCAGCGCGGCCACGTGCACGAATGGGTCTAGCAAGGCCACGCTCGCCAGACTCAAGAGGATGTAAGTATGTCAGTGAAATTTCTATAATGGCTTCGTTAAAAGTAAATGCTGCTCATCAGTAGCCACACAGCATGCCGAGCACCCATAGGCATGTCTGTGGAACTCGCGACCGATGATTTGAGAGCCAGTCGACAGCCACGCACAGGCTAAACGCAAGAACGCTCTACCGTGGCCTCCACCCCATGTCACGTGACACCTACACACTGCTTGCAATCCGTCAAAGCACTCACACAGCCTAGTGCTCCAGGGTTCAGTCAGCCAACACTGCGCAGCGTACGGACCGACTCGTGTAGGAGCACACGACGTTAAGTTCTTTGGCCGTGTCTGCTGGACTGGCAATGGGAGCCGGTGCAGATCATAATGCGGTTTTCTATAATCAAGGGCTGCCTGAAAAATGCAGCACAAATATTCAGTCAGATATTGGTAGGATTACAAAATGAAGAAGACACAGGTAACTGACTTACTTCGACTGTTCAGAAATGTAAAATTGTGCAGTTCACAAAACGCAGAAACGAAGCACCCCACGTGTACACTATTGGAATCAGTCAACCCATGTACACATCTGGGTAAAAAGAATTGTATTAATGTGAAATGCAATGAACACAAACACTCAGTCGGGTGTACAGCAGGCAGAAGACAGATTCTTTGATAGAAATCTGGGAGAATTCAATCCGGCTGCAAATAAGATTGATTCCCCTAATACGCAAACAATATGTACAAGGGCCAAGAGGGAATAATAAGACTGGATTATCAAGAACGAAGTACTCGCATTAAAAAGGATGTAAGACAACTACTGTTCAATCCGTGCATCGAAGAAGTAATAATGAAAATAAAAGAAAGCTTCAGGAGTTGAATTAAAATTCGAGATGAAAGGATATTATAATTTTAATTAATATTGTGTTTATACTGACTGCTGGTGAGGAGGAAAGTTAGTTATTCGTATTTTATTAATGATCTCATTCATAAGCAGCCATATCACAGTCATCACAGTCGCTCAAGAAAGTCATAATTAAGCTTTACTTGTTTAATCAGAACCGGGCGATGACTCTCCTTGTCCGCAGTCTCGATCCTTCGAAGCGATCTGCAGTCCTGGGTAAATAAAATGTCTTGGTTTTCTTGCGTTGCGTAGTCAATCGGGAAATCTCATATAAAGCGCAAAGTTTGCTTTGATAGAGTTTAATTATCCGATGAAATAATGGAGCTCTTTGATCTAATAATTGCACGTTCGTTTCCAATTCATCGGAAGTTCCCTTCTGATTACCAACGAAACGACACCTCCGTGCAAATTTCGAATTAGAGAATAAATATATAATGAAATTCCTTACACACCTTTGATGTAAATGCTCAGCATATATTTTCTTGAGTAGCATACAATATATTTTCAATCTCTTTCTTCCAGTAATCTCGATAGCAAAATTACAATTATTCAATGCGGCTATTCGGCACGGAGAAGATCCTAGAAGTCCTCTCAACACACCAGAGAGAATATTACAAAGAGTAATTATGCGCTCATGGAAAAGTAATAGTACTGTACTACTTTGCGCATCGATTCTGCGAGTATATAGATGGTCAAGTTCAAATGGTTCAAATGGCTCTGAGCACTATGAGACTTAACTTCTAAGGTCATCAGTCCCCTAGAACTTAGAACTACTTAAACCTAACCAACCTAAGGACACGACACACATCCATGCTCGCGGCAGGATTCGAACCTGCGACCGTAGCGGACGCGTGGTTCCAGACTGTAGCGCCTAGAACCGCTCGGCCACCCCGGCCAGCGATGGTCAAGTAGGAAACGTAATTCACTCACAGAGTTGTGCAGGGATAATTAGTAGAATATAAAGAAATACTACAATATCAACGATACGAATCGCTCATGACATTGCTATCCTGAGTGAAACTGAAGAAGAATTACATGATCTGCTAAATGGAATGAATATTCTAATGAGAACAGAATATGGACTGAGAGTAAATCGAAGAAAGACGAACGTGATGAGAAGTGGGAGAAATGAAAACAGGGTTGATAGTCACGAAATACATGACATTAAAGAATTATGCTACCTAGGCAGTAAAATAACCAAGGACGGACGGAGTAAGGAGGACATCAAAAACGGACCAGCATTGGCAAATACGGCACTCCTGGACAAGAGAAGTCTATTAGTATTAAACATAGGCCTTAATTTGAGGCAGAAATTTCTGAGGATGTACGTCTGGAGTACAGCATTGTATGGTAGTGAAACATGGACTGTGGGAAAACCGGAACAGAAGAGAATCGAAGCATTTGAGATGTGGTGCTATAGATGAATGTTGAAAATTAGGTGGACTGATAAGGTAAGGAATGAGGAGGTTCTACGCAGAATCGGAGAGGAAAGGAATATGTGGAAAACACTGACAAGGAGAAGGGACAGGATGATAGGACATCTGTTAAGACATCAGGGAACGGCTTCCATGGTACTAGAGGGAGCTCGAGAGTGCAAAACTGTAGAGGAAGACAGAGATTGGAATACGTCAAGCAAATAATTGAGGACGTAGGCTGCAAGTGCTGCTCTGAGATGAAGAGGTTGGCACAGGAGAGGAATTCGAGGCGGGCCGCATCAACACAGTCAGATGATTGATGACTGGAAAAAAGAATATTTCTTACAAAATACTTGTGCGACACTTCCTCGACGTTGGCACTGATAGCACACAGGATTAACAAACGACATACAAAGAGTTTCAAACTTCCTGTTACAGGCTTCTAGGGGTTGTAGAAGGGAGTTAGTAGATAAAACTATGTCTGCAAATGTAGCGTCGGATACAACATAAGGTTGAAGACAGAATCACTTTCAGATTTTCAGCTTTACTGTACGCACACAAGTTGACAAGAGGACGACATCCCTCTCGTAAGTATGACGTCAAACACCATATTTCGTCAGACTGCAGCAGCACCTGTGAAGAACTGGTACGCGTACCTTAACCCACGACACACGGCAACAGGGGCGTTAGTGTCCCAGAAATACTATACGACTTCTATACGACTTCTTACGCCGTGCCTTTGTTGCTCGTTTCTGTCGCCACCCTTATTTTAATAACACTGATCGCTTTTTCCCATTTTCTATAATAACGCAATATTTCAAACCAATGCAAATTTTACGAATAAAAATTGCTCCTTCTTTTTCGAAAATATTAATTAAAAAACTAAACGTGCTTGAACTGTTGCTACGGCTAACTGATATTTCGGTTTTTTACCCGGTTATTAGTACAAAAAAAACAGAAAATACGTGTCATAACCGAGACCAAAGACATACCGAAAAATAGCGGTTATTCAGAACTACGACGGTCGTTCAATAAGTAACGCGCCACATTTTTTTCTCAGAACATATTTATTGTTGAAACTTCCTGGCAGATTAAAACTGTGTGCCGGACCGACACTCGAACTCGGGACCTTTGCCTTTCGCGGGGAAGTGCTCTACCGACTGAGCTACCCAAGCACGGCTCACGCCCCGTCCTCGCAGCTTAACTTCCGCCAGTGTCTCGTCTCCTACCTTCCAAACTTCACAGATGCTCTTCTGCGAACCTTGCAGAACTAGCACTCCTGGAAGAAAGGATATTGCGGAGACATGGCTTAGCCACAGCCTGGGGGATGTTTCTAGAATGAAATTTTCACTCTACAGCGCAGTGTGCGCTGATATGAAACTTCCTGGCAGATTAAAGCTGTGTGCCGGACCGACACTCGAACTCGGGACCTTTGCCTTTCGCGGGGAAGTACTCTACCGACTGAGCTACCCAAGCACGACTCACGCCCCGTCCTTACAGCTTTAATTCCGCCAGTACCTCGTCTTGTCGTTAAGAGTCAGAATTTGGCGACAATATACATCAATATGTCTTATCTGTGTCCTATTTTTCTACGTAGTCTCCATCACGTTCTAATGCCGTACGCCAACGTTGTGAAAGAGCATGTATTCGCTGCTGGTAAAGCTCTTGTCCTGTAAGCGTAGCCACGTCTTCACTGCATGACTGACACTCTCGCAATCTCCAAAGTCTGTTCCCCTTAGAGAGTCTTTAAGCGGCCCAAAGAGATGGAATTCCGAGGGTGCCAGGTCTGGACTGTAGGGTGGATGAGGCAATGATGTCCAACCCAATTTGGTGATGCGACCCCGGGTTGTCAGAATTGAGTGTGGACGTGCATTATCGTGTTGGGGCAAGATTTCATCTGGATTCTTGTCCGATCGAACACGTCTGAAACGGTTATTCCGAGTCTTCACGTATGCCTCTGAATTGGTGGTTGACCCTTTGGCATCAAATCCACTAGAATGACGGCATCATAATCCCAGAAGACTGTCACCAGGATTTCCGGGCAGAGGGGGTCGTCTCGAATTTCTTCTTTTGTGGTGAATGAGGATGATGCCACTCTATGGACTGCCTTTCTGTTTCCGGAGCAAAGTGGTGCAGCCAGCTTTCGTCCCCCGTAACGATCCGTGACAGAAAGGCCTCTCCGTCGGTCTCAAAACGCTCCAACAATTCAGATGAGATGGTCTTTCTTTGAATCTTGTAGTCCGCTGTGAGCATTCGTGGAACCCACCGTGAGCACCTTTTTGAGTACCGGAGAGTCTCGATCGTTGCAGGCGCACTTCCAATGCTGACCGACAACGAACAACGGCATCCGTACGATTCAGCATGTCTGGAGGAGTGGCTGTGACAGGACGGCCCGAGCGTGGTTGGTCATGGAGCTCTGTTTCCGCATTTCCTCAGGCTGTGACTTTCTTTACCCATCACCAACTGTACTCCTATCAACTGCAGCATCGCCATATATTGCTCATACACGTTTATGGATGTTCACCTCGTTTTCTTTTGCTGTACACAATAATTCAATAGCATAACGCTGCTTGTAACGTGAGTCGTATGTTGACCCCATTTTGACGCTGTACTACAGCTCTGCCATCAGTCAGTACGGCTCGAAACTTCACCAGCGCACAGAACATACATCAAATGTGAAGCACGAATAAGGACGTTTGTCTATGTATGTTAATGGCTTTAAAAAAATGTGGGGCATTTCTTTTTGAACGACCCTCGTAAAATACCGGTATCGAGTTTCCTTTAATTTACGTCTATGATCACAATCTTTTTTGTTTAACAGATTACCGGTTTCGGTCTTTAATGACCATCATCAGATCTGTTTCGTAAAAACAAAGTCCTAATGCACTGCAGCCATAGTGGCATCATCAAATGTTAAATGCTGGTGCTGGTGCTGATTTCGCATTTAACATTTGACGATGCCACTATGGCTACAGTACATTAGGACTTTGTTTTTATGAAACAGATCTGATGATGGTCATTAAAGACCGAAACCGGTAATCTGTTAAACAAAAAAGATTGTCACCATAGACGTAAATTAAAGGAAACTTATATACATATACGGGTCACTGTGTTTTTTCGCGACGATGTCGCAGCCTCTGATACCAGTATCGGTTTTGACCAGTCGGTTTGTGACATTCCTACCCGACCCGCGACGACAATGCTATCTTCTCTGAACGTTTCGTCATCTGGTGCCCCCACTTCCTGTGACTCTCATTTCTGGTGGAGTCCTGTGGGTACCAGAGATTTAGACAAACTCGGCGGTGACCAGAAGGCAGGGTCCCGTTGTGAGCTGAGAGCTCGGCGGCCAAGTTCAAAGTCTTGTCCCCGCGGGCAACGGCATCGGCTATAAGGCGCAGGCGCCGGGAGAAATACGGCCCGGCTCCGGAGCAGGTGTCGGCCTCAACACAGCAGGTC
This sequence comes from Schistocerca cancellata, assembly GCF_023864275.1. NCBI lineage: Eukaryota > Metazoa > Arthropoda > Insecta > Orthoptera > Acrididae > Schistocerca > Schistocerca cancellata. The sequence continues at coordinate 16,970,661 of NC_064637.1, forward strand.
CGGCGAGAGGGAGGGAGGCGCTCCGAGATTTACGTCAGAATACCAGCAGCCGGCAGGCGTGCGACTGTGGCGGCAGTTTATGTGAGCGGGCGCCAGGGGCTGGAGAGGGGGGGGGGGGGGGGGGGGGAGGGATTCTCGGAACGGGTATTTCCCGCTGAAACCGCAAAGGATGCGTCCGTGGCTGTGGGCAGAGTCCGGCAACTCGCATGCGTGCGGTGAGCGTGCGAAAATTGTGGCACACCCGGATCCTCTGCTCACAGCGAGCAGTCGCATTAATCAGTAGCACCCATCTGGGTCCGGCTGTCACATTCACTGTCAGTGATAAAATGTAACCAGACACCTGTTAGTGGACATTAGTTTGGGGTGTGTGCACCCCACGACTTGAACACTGCAGAAAGTGTGGAGGAATCGCAGCCCATTCTTGCTCAAGAGCCGAATCCAGACAAGGTAGTGATGTAGGACGATAGGGTTTAGAGCGATGCCGACTTTGTAATACATCCCATTGCCTTACTTTGGGTCTTTAGGCACGTCACTCTCACTTACAAAAACATGTTTTGTTGTGCTGATGTGAATGATCATCGCTTCTGAACTGTTCCTCTACTTTTGATGATTTCAGTTCACCTTCGAATACCCAGAAGTACAGTATGATCAAAAGCATTTGGTACCTATCAGTGAATATTGATATGGATTGCGTCCATCGTTCGCTTTTATGTCGGCTTGAACTGTAATGGGGACACTTTCAATAAGGTGTCTGACGAGCAATGACAGCCCATAATTCAAGAGGCGAAACCACAGGGTGCAGCGATACTGGATGCTGGGGTCTGGGGCGAAGTTGACATACTAACTCATGTCAGAGGTGTTCCATTGGGTTCAGGTCGAGATACTGCAAAGGGCAGTCCATTTCAGAAATGTTGTTGTCCACAAACCATTGCCTCCCAAACGCTGTGATAGGATGCATTGTCATGCTAATATAAGTAGTCACTGTCTCCAAAGTGTTCCTCTAGGCAGCACAGAATGGTGGGAAGTATGTTCCTATCCTTCCACATTTAGCATTTTCTTAGCCACAGCAACCGGACAGTGCTCTGACTATAGAAAACATCCCGACACCATAACACCAGATTTTCTATGCACAACTGTACGCACCACACATGATAGCAGCTAACATTTTACAGGTATTCGTCAAACCCAAATTCTTCCACCAGATTTCTACATGTCGTAGTTAGATTCATCACTCCAAATCACTAGTTTCCTGTCAATTGGTGTCACTCTTTACACTACCACCAACATCGCTTAACACCGACTACAGAAATATATGGCTTACGAGCAGCTGCCGTACCATTGGACACCATTCTTTTCAACTCGCTAGGCACAATCACTGTGTTGGCTGGACAGCTGGTACCTATTTGCAAGTAACAAGTGATTGCTTCTGCTGATTTTATGCGATTTTTTCCAACAACCCTCCTCAATTCTCGACGGTCCCTGTCTGTCAGTACATATCAGTACATAAGGTCTGCAAAGTGTTGGTTCAGCTGCAATCTTCCCTTCACATTCTCGCTTCAGAATGAGGTCTCCAACAACTGAGCTGGGCAACTTTAGAAGGGTTGAATGGTCTCTGATGAGTTTGTGACTAGTTCACATTCGAAATCACTGTGCTCTCCTAATTCTCCCATTCTGCCATTACTGCTTCTGGGTCTGCCTACACAATACTCGCCACCTTCTTTGATACCGGTGGGTCTGCCTCTTGTGACACCTAGTGACCAATTCCTCATTAGAAAGGGGTACCCAGGTACTTTCTGCCATTACCATCAGAGTGAGTACTCTTACTGACTAGCCATCCAGTACGACTTTGTCCCCATCTCCACAGCTTCATACAGTTACACCTCTCCTTACATTCCAAAATTCGCTGAACTACTATCCATGCACTGCTGGATTAGCACCCCTGGAAGAAAGGATACTGCAGAGAAATGGCTTAGCCACAGTCTCAGGATTCTTTCCAGAGTGAAGCACTCACTCCGCAGCGAGATGTCCACAGATACCAAGCTTCCTGGGAAAAGTGTATTCTAGACTGAGTTCCAACCTGGAACAGTATCTTTGACTGGTCAGTTCTCTGTTACTGAGCTATAAAGGCACAACTCACTACCTGCCCTTACAGCCTCACTATTACTAGCACATTGCTCTGCACTGAAGCCATCCTACACACTTCTCTGGCCTAGTACTCCCAGCGAAAAAGGTATTGAGGAAAAATAGCTTTATTCAAGAAACAATCCGCTAGGCTAGGCTGTTCCAGATTGTGTGCCCACTTGGGAGATTGGGGAGGTGGGAGGGGGGGGGGGGAGGAACTGAGCATACATGATCAAGGTGGTCAGTGTTGTGAAAATTCCTGGCGAACAGGTGGTAGTCTTAAGCTGTCCATACACATGCTGAACAGTTTGCCAGTCTACTCACCAAGTTGGTCAGCTCCAAATCCCTCACCTGTGTGTAAGTGATAGGCTCATGGTCCGGTCTGCCTTTAAGGCCCAACCAGTTGGGCGACCCACTCAGAAGCCACATCCACGATATGTTTGTCTGTGTGTGGAGACTGCCAACTGCTTGGCAGACCCTTCCTGGCTGTACAGATGGGCTATCAGCTGGCACGTAGGAGTCAGAATAACAAACTAGGGACTTGCCAGTGGATTGACACTCCTGAATCACAGACCTGACTGTGAGCACATGCCTACACACAGGAGAGCAGATTGGGCTGGCCTGCTAAGTGAATGGGTTGGTGGACCAGTCATCTTGTGTATGGGGGCATTTACAACCAGGCCATAGCGTGTGTGATGGTACTCCAATGGCTAGGCACCCATGGGTAGTGATGGTCCTACAGCTCATTCATGTGCAGAACACATGCAGTACGCCCATGTGGTTCCTAGCTTATAATACCTACAGCTACCTGCAAACACAAGGGGGAATTAGCGTGGGCATCGTTGCCCCATGGGGCGGCAGTGGAGCACCTTACCCTAGGTTTCGGCTAAGCCATTTCTTCAAAACATCCTTTCTTCCTAAAGCATCAGTCTAGCAAGGTTGGTTCAAATGGCTCTGAGCACTATGGGACTTAACTTCTAAGGTCATCAGTCCCCTAGAACTTAGAACTACTTAAACCTAACTAACCTAAGGACATCACACACATCCATGCCTGAGGCAGGATTCGAACCTGCGACCGTAGCGGTCGCGCGGTTCCAGACTGTAGCGCCTTTAACCGCTTGGCCACCGCGGCCGGCGTCTAGCAAGGTATGGAGTTTCGGGGAAACAGGTGGGAACTGAAGCTGTGAGGAAGAGTCACGGGTCGTGCCACAATAGCCCACTCGGTAAGATCATAGCCCTCGAAAGGAAGGTTCCATGTTCAAGTCCGAGGCTGGAATACAGTTTTAACGCGCCAGGGTTTATCGCGACTACCAGGTGGAATACGTTGAGCATCATTCCATTCTCATTCACAAGGTATATACAGAAATAGTTATTAAAATTGCAATTCCAAAGAAGATGGCAACTAAGGAAGTGTTTTTATTGTGCTTGCGTAGTACACTAGAGTGGTTGATAATATTTATAGATGATTTGGGGTATACAGAATGCAAAATCTACACAGTGCTGCAACCTCTTGCACCAACAACAGTTCTAACCCAGCTGAGAACGACGTCGAACTGATCTTCGATAACAGACACAGGCGTGACACTCCAATCAGCTTCAACTCCACAACAGTCACCTCAAAGGTAAGGCACAGCCACAGCTCATAACACATTAGAAATGCAAGGCCTACTGTCCTAATAACATGTTATGCGAACCAGAGATTATAGTATTTTTTATTCAATGCAAATCTATACGCCGCGCGGGATTAGCCGTGCGGTCTCAGGCGCAGCAGTCATGGACTGTGCGGCTGGTCCCGGCGGAGGTTCGAGTCCTCCCTCGAACGTAGGTGTGTGTGTTAGACCTTAGGATAATTTAGGTTAAGTAGTGTGTAAGCTTAGGGACTGATGACCTTAGCAGTTAAGTCCCATAATATTTCAAACCAATCTATAGCACTACACCAGCTGCTGGATCCGTAATATATATATATATAAGTGATGCTGCTTGGAGAACACAGAATCATCTGAGAAGCCGACATGGCCTACTCCTTTGTCCGGTGTTGTCGTTGGCTGCACCACTGTCAGTATTCAACGTTAGGTGGCTAGAGTGGATAATAAGACAGCAGTAAAGCGAATTGGAGAAAAGCTTTATCGCTCATTCTGGCAAAAAGAAAGGGATCGGTTCATAGAATGCATCCCGAAATGTTGAAGATCATTCAGTTTGGAAATTAGCTCTGGGAGAGTAAAAATTGTAGAGAGAGAGAGAGAGACAAAGGCTCAAAAACAGTAAGCAGGGTGAAACAGATGTAAGTTGTTGTAGTTAAGGAGTGATTGAAAGAGTTGCACAGAATAGATTAGCTAGGAGGGGTTTAACACGGCTTTTTAATAACGTGTATACAACGTGTTCACTAGATGGACCTTCATCATTTTTCTGAAAGAAGTGAAATTGAATGGTATGTCAACTTTATAAAATACATTGTTTTTTCGTAAAATGAAGAACAAACCGCCTTCAGTCACAAGTTGCGTTTATTTACTGCACTATGCATTTCGAGCCCTGGAGGCTCATCTTCAGGTGCTTTTTAGTGATTTTTATCAGGTTTTTTAGTTGTTTGCCTGTTGATATTACATTTTTGTGTTACAACATGGTATATTGTAGATATAAGTTTAACAGCGTTAATAATATGAAACTAACTTCCAGGTTAACATTGTATGATGTCTGCTTCTGTTGTGCAGTTAGTATACACAATACACATCTTCAATTTTGCAGTACTTATTGGGATATATACATAGTCACACACTTTTTCGCACACTGTAGTAGCAGAACGTAAACATGCCAAAGAGTCTTGTTCATACAGATGTTCTACTTCTAAATATAATCGAGTTTCTAGTTTCACAGAAGATAATATGATATAGTATTGCTAGTACACAGGTATTATTAAAATAATTATTTGACACCATGTTGTACGTTTCAGCTGTTTGTACTATTATATATTTGATTCCTCAGAAAAAAAATAAACTTTTAAAAGAGTTGAAAAAATTGTGGCTGTTAAACTCTGTTTGTTCATTCAACAAGTTTTCGGAATATCTTTCTTTGTCTAGCATTATTTCTAAATGTTCTAGTAGATTACGTATTTTACTGTTGGGTTCTGTGTGAAGCACAGTTAGGCTGTTGTGGATGTCATGTCTGTGTTTATTAATATATATGTGGTCAGCTATTGTAGATTTTTCAAAATGGTTTAGTCGAAAGGCGTCGGTGTGTTCTTTATACTGTGTGTGGAAGATTCTTTCCTATGTAAAATGCAGGGCAACTGTTACAGTGTAATTTATATTTTCCACTGTGTTGTGTTATTGGCTTGTTTGTGTTCACTGTGTGAGGTATGTAGTATCCAAGTTTGCTGTTTGTGGAGAAAGATATTTTAATATATTTTTTTAATAAGGTAGCTATTTTTTGTGATACTGTGCCTAAGTATGGAATGCGTGTGAAGATTGGTTTGTCCGCAGCCCGTGGTCGTGCGGTAGCGTTCTCGCTTCCGGCGCCCGGGTTCCCGGGTTCGATTCCCGGCGGGGTCAGGGATTTTCTCTGCCTCGTGATGACTGGGTGTTGTGTGATGTCCTTAGGTTAGTTAGGTTTAAGTAGTTCTAAGTTCTAGGGGACTGATGACCATAGATGTTAAGTCCCATAGTGCTCAGAGCCATTTGAACCATTTTTGAAGATTTGTTTTGTGTCGGTAGCTTTCTTTTCAGTATTTTTGTGACTGATGTTGGTCTGAATTTTTCTAGATAGTTTATCAATTGATTTTACAGAGTAACCATTACTTACTGCAATTGTTTTGATAGTATCTATTTCTTGTGTTAGTGCTTTGGGTTTTAAAGGTAATGTATGTGCGATGTTCAGCATTGATCTAAATGCACCATACTTATGTGTGTTCAGGTGGTATGAAGATTCATGTATTGTGATGTCAGTGTAGGTTGGTTTTCGGTAAATGTACAAGTTATGTTCTTGTTGTTCATTCACAATTGTGAGGTCTACGAAATTTATGGATTGATTTGTTTCATGTTCTATTGTGAACTTTATTTTATTGTGGAGCGAGTTGAATGATGTGAGGAGTTCTTCAAGTTCATCTTTAGTGCCATCAAATAAGAGTAGTGTGTCATCTACATATCTCTTGTAATACACAATTTTTTGAACAAGTTTATTTTCTCCTTTGAAGAACTTATTCTCTAAGTGGTTAATGAAAATGTTAGCTAGGAAACTTGACATGCAGTTACCTATATCTAAGCCTTCTTTCTGTTGATAGATTTTATTATTAAATGAAAAGTAGTTGTGGGACAGTACTAGTTCAAGTAGATCTACCAACTCTGTAACCTCTGGTATGTTTAGTTTTTTGTGTGTGATGAGGTTTTATCTAATACTTTCAATTGCCTCTTTAACAGGTATATTTGTGAACAGGTTGATAATGTCAAATGAGCCAAATCTAGCTTCTCTGGGGATTTTTACATCTTTGATGAGTGTTGTAAACTCATGTGCATTTTTTATTGTGTATGTGGTTTCAAAAATGTAAAATTCTCTGAGGGTGTTATTTAACAGCTGTGAAAGTTTATATGCAGGTGTGTTCTTGGAGTTAACAATTGGTCTAATTGGAGAGTTCTGTTTATGGATCCTTGGCTGTGCTCTGAGTTTGGAGGCAGTGGGATTCATTAATGTGCAACTTATTATTTGTTTATCAGACAGGAGAAAGTTACATTGGTTAAGCATTTTCTTCAATTTTTTCCAACATTAGCTTCACAAACACAGAACACACTTTACTGAACAAAGGTCTTAAACACAATATTAAACCAAAATTTAATCATTATAAAACCTCATAGTTGATACAAAGAAAGCTGAAGATATGGCCAACCTGAACCACAATGAACAGATTGTCTTAGCACATAATGTCAATGAATTATCCAGAAAGAAGAGAAGAAAGCAAAACAACAATCCTACCCAACTTTTGAAGAAAAAGTGTTGAAGCAACTGAAACACAAACTCAATGAACATGATGCTCTTGTTGTGAAACCAGATAAAGGAAATTCCACAGTCATCCTTTATAAAAATGATTACATTACTAAAACTCTTAATTTTTTCTCAGAAAATAACATTACTGAACTGAACCATGATCCAACCACTAAGTTTTAGAAAAAATTGAAGAAAATACTTAACCAATGTAACTTTCTCCTGTCTGATAAACAAATAATAAGTTGCACATTAATGAATCCCACTGCCCCAAACTCAGAGCACAGCCAATGATCCATAAACAGAACTCTCCAATTAGACCAATTGTTAACTCCAAGAACACACCTGCATATAAACTTTCACAGTTGTTAAATAATATCCTCAGAGAATTTTACACTATTGAAACCACATACACAATAAAAAATGCGCATGTGTTTACAACACTCATCAAAGATGTAAAAATCCCCAGAGAAGCTAGATTTGCCTCATTTGACATTATAAACCTGTTCACAAATATACCTGTTAAAGAGGCAATTGAAAGTATTAGATAAAACAACATCACACACAAACAACTAAACATATCAGAGGTTACAGAGTTGATAGATCTACTTGAACTAGTGCTATCCCACAACGAATTTTCATTTAATAAGGCTTAGATATAGGTAACTGCATGTCAAGATTCCTAGCCAACATTTTCATTAACCACTTAGAGAATAAGTTCTTCAAAGGAGAAAATAAACTTGTTCAAAAAATTGTGTGTTACAAGAGATATGTAGATGACACACTACTCTTATTTGATGGCACTAAAGATGAACTTGAAGAACTCCTCACATCATTCAACTCACTCCACAATAAAATAAAGTTCACAATAGAACATGAAACAAATCAATCCATAAATTTCTTAGACCTCACAATTGTGAATGAACAACAAGAACGTAACTTGTACATTTACCGAAAACCAACCTACACTGACATCACAATACATGAATCTTCATACCACCTGAACACACATAAGTATGGTGCATTTAGATCAATGCTGAACATCGCACATACATTACCTTTAAAACCCAAAGCACTGACACAAGAAATAGATACTATCAAAACAATTGCAGTAAATAATGGTTACTCTGTAAAATCAATTGATAAACTATCTAGAAAAATTCAGACCAATATCACTCACAAAAACACTCAAAAGAAAACTACCGACATAAAACAAATCTTCACAAGCATTCCATACTTAGGCACAGTATCACAAAAAATAGCTAACTTATTAAAAAAATTAAAATATCTTTCTCCACAAACAGCAAACTTGAATACTACTTACCTCACACAGTGAACACAAACAAGCCAATAACACAACACAGAGGAAAATATAAATTACAATGTAACAGTTGCCCTGCATTTTACATAGGAAAAACTGGAAGAATCTTCCACACAGTATAAAGAACACACCGACGCCTTTCGACTAAATCATTTTGAAAAATGTACAATAGCTAACCACATTTATATTAATAAACACAGACTTGACGACATCCACAACAGCCTAACTGTACTTCACACAGAACCCAACAGTAAAAACTTAATCTACTAGAACAGTTAGAAATAATGCTACACAAAGAAAAATATTCCGAAAACTTGTTGAATGAACAAACAGAGTTTAACAGCCACAATTTTTTCTACTCCTTTAAAAGCTTATTTTCTCATGGGGAATCAAATCTATAATAGTACAAACAGCTGAAACCTACAACATGGTGTCAAATAATTATTTTAATAATACCTGTGTACTAGCAATACTATATCATATTATCTTCTGTGAAACTAGACAATCGATTATATTTAGAAGTAGAACATCTGTATGAACAAGACTCTTTGGCATGTTTACGTTCTGCTACTACAATGTGCGAAAAAGTGTGTGACTATATATATATATATATCCCAGTATGTACTGCAAAATTAAATATGTGTATTGCGTATACCAACTGCTCAACAGAAGCAGACATCATAAAATGTTTAACCGTAAGTAAGTTTCATATGCTGTTAAACGTATATCTACAATATACCATGTTGTAACACAAGAATGTAATATCAACAGGCAAACAACTAAAAAACCTGATGTAAATCACACTGAAAAGCACCTGAAGATGAGCCTCCAGGGCTCGAAATGCATAGTGCAGTAAATAAACGCAACTTGTGACTGAAGGCGGTTTGTTCTTCATTTTACGCTAGTAAAGCAGTCGCGGACGAAACACTGAAAAACTATGGATAAAATCGAGACATTGTTTTTTACTTATCTGATTGTTTTTAAGTTGGCCCTGTTGTCTTCTTTTCAGTGGTATGATGGTCTCTGATACTTTCTACACCAAGAAATATGCTATTTCCAGGTCTATCTAACAAGTAAATAAAACAGTTTCTTTACTGCATCTTCTGTATTCATAAATTTGTAGGTAAGTAGCTCACGAAATATGGGTTACATAAGGTTCCACAAGACTGTCCTTTCAAACAAATAAACACAGCTGATCTTTCCAACTGCCTTACCAGCATACACAATACATGCAGCTCTTTCCGCCAAGTGCGAGCAAGAAGAAAGACAAAGCTTCTATTAAACACGTAATTTAAAAAAAAAATCATCACAGATATTGAGTAGAAAAGTTTAAAACTGGTCTTACACAAAATGTCGCTTGAATATTATAAAAGTTTGCAAAAATATTTACCAAAATCATCTCACAAAATTAGTACTCTTATTTTTTAGCTAACTTAACTACACAAATTTCAAATACGTTGTCAGTGGAATACAGATTTTAGAGTTGAAAATTATATAAAGATCGATTTTACACAAATTTCCTATTTACATTTATGTGAAGATCTGAACCCCCACTGGTATCATATGTTTTATAATACTTATTCATTACATCAGAAGGTGAATCTAACCAGTCTCTGGATTAAAGACGATGAAAACAGTAACTACAACGCGATCTTCCCGCAGACGGCCAACACTCAAAATGCAATTTCTGAATGGGAAACTTCCGCAGAATCTTTTATTACATACAGTGTCTAGATTCGTCACTCCTACCTACGACGTGCACTTGCGATGAAGTGCTAATCATTTCCAGATATTAGGTCTACAACTTAGCTTCCCCGTTTTGCAATACGTGGCAGTAGTGTAAGTGGTAGGTTGTAAGTGTCATGCAATAAACTTAGGTATTTGTAAATATAACGCCATCAAACTATTAGTCGATTTGTGGCTGCGTCGCTGCTTTAACACAAAGAAATCTACGGCTGAGGCTCATAAAATACTGGGTAAGACCTATGGTAAAGCAGCTGTTAGTGAAAGAACGTACAAAGAAATGGTTCCAAAGCTTCAAGAACGGTGATTTTTGACGTCGAAAACCGCCACGGAAATGGGAAAGAGAAGGTTTTCGAAGCTACTGAAACCGTAGGAAACAATCGCAGGAAATCGTTATCGAAAGTAGCCGACGCGTTTGATCCGAGCACTGAAAGACGAATGTTCAAAATACAGCGATACAGATGAAAAGGGGATTTTTCAAGACGACAATGCTCGACCCCATTTCGCAAACGCCGTCAAAACACACGCTGAAACGTTGAAACGGTGAGTCCTACCCCACCCACCGTATTCTTCAGACATTGCTGCCCCCGACAACCACATTTTTCGATCAATGGCACAAGGCATGGCTGACAAGACCAACACTTACGGCCATATACCAACAAGTGCAAAATTGGACCGAAACTCACTGGCAGATTAAAACTGTGTTCCGAACCGAGACTCGAACTCGGGGCCTTTGCCTTTCGTGGACAGGTGTTCTACCAACTGAACTACCCGAGCACCCCCCACGGCTCGTCCTCACAGCTTTACTTCTGCCATTACCTCGTCTCCTACCTTCCAAACTTTACAGAAGCTCTCCTGCGAACGTTGCAGCACTAGCACTCCTGAAAGAAAGGATATTGCGGAGACGTGGCTTAGCCACAGCCTGGGGGATGTTCCCAGAATGAGATTTTCACTGTGCAGCGGAGTGTGCGGTGATATGAAATTTACTGGCAGATTAAAACTGTGTGCCGGACCGAGACTCGAACTCGGGGCTTTTGCCTTTCGCGGGCAAGTACTCTACCAACTGAGCTACCCAAGCACGACTCATGCTGTCAGGACGGGGCGTCAGTCGTGCTTGGGTAGCTCAGATGGTAGAGCACTTGCCCGCGAAAGGCAAAGGTCCCGAGTTCGAGTCTCGGTCCGGCACACAGTTTTAATCTTCCAGTAAGATTCATAACCGTGCACACTCCGCTGCAGAGTGAAAATCTCACTCTGAAAATTGGATCGATCCATGGATCTCCTCAAAAAACGCCCAGTTCATCCGTCGCGGGATTTGTATACTATCCAAAAGATCTGAGAAAGCAGTGGCTAGCAATGAGCAATACTTTGAACCGTAAAAGTTTCGTAAGTTTTTCACTAGAACGCCCCGAACTTACAGAAACACCCAAAGCAAAGTTGTAGAACCAATCCAAAGATATATTAAACTTCATGCCACTTTGACGTTCCTCGCTTGCTATCTCCATACATTGCGATTTTAATTACCAAAAACGTAAGTTTAAAATGTTTTCTACGTTAACGTGACACCCCCCCTCCCCCCCTCGGTACTGTGATGAGAGTGTTTACAGTTTGTTTTTTTTTTTTTTTTTTTTTTTTTTTTTTTTTTTTTTTTTTTTTTTTTTTTTACCCCGCTTGTCTTCCGACGTCACCGTTACGAGCAAACCGGCGTCAGACCGCAGATTTCATTGCGACACCCCTGCTCGCCACTACTTCGCGACAGCGCACGACCACAAATCTCGGCCGGAGTTAAACAAAACACTCGCGGTACTGGCTCGTGCACGCGACAACCTGTAGACCGGTCGCCCGGCAACTCCGGCGAAGCCTGGCTAAATCACACACGTGGCGCAGCCGGAAACTTCAGACACCTCGGCTGCTCGCTCTTGCGTTACTAAACGGTGATGTCACACACCGGCGCTCACACCTGTAGTGCATCTGAACTACACTGTGTTTATGCAGGAGATGTTCAAAAACAACTTTTACGCAGTGCTATTGACATGACATATTAATATTTTTTTAAATTTGTTTTTAGTTGCTGTTCAAAAATTCGTAGATCAGACAATGGACGTGAAGCTTGCGTGCAGTGACCTATTAAAGAAATAGTATTGCGCAATAATGGAATTGACGCGAAGGCTTTCGTTGGATGATTTTCATAAAGTCGTAACTCTCAAGTCATTTCGTCCTATTTTTCGTAATTCTTTTCTGAGGGGTATATTTTTGGGTGCTCGTATCGGGCGAACTGCATAAAATATTTAATCTCATGCAATTTTGACACAAAATCAGAATTTCTGTGAGGTATGCAAACTGTAGCTATGTAATCACCACAAGAAAGCCAGTATTTTTTAATATATTTCGCGTTGTTGCCTGTCACAAAAGGTAGTTTTAATTTATTGGGCTGTAACAGAGCAAAAGACCAGCAACACATCAAGAACATGTGGCCAACTAGAACAAATAAAATTAGAGCGAAAAACATTCTGTTTGATTGTTTCATGGCCAAAAAGAAGAGTATTCCTGCCACAAGTTCACCTAACACTCGAAATTACGAAACAATTTCTTAAAGCACTACATAGAGATGGTGACACTATGTGGCAACTACACTACACCCTCACAGAAGTCTTTTTTCTCTCATTACCCTCAGGGGAAAGTCTTAGCTACTGACTTTCACGAAACAGCCGCCTAAGCAGACGGTGTAAAGAGAGCGGAAGGATATGTACACTACTAGCCATTAAAATTGCTACACCACGAAGATGACGTGCTACAGACGAGAAATTTAACCGACAGGAAGAAGATGCAGTGATATAAAAAGATTAGCTTTTCAGAGCATTCACACAAGGTTGCCGCCGGTGGCGACGCCTACAACGTGCTTACGTGAGGAAAGCTTCCAACCGATTTCTCATACACAGACAGCAGTTGACCGGCGTTGCCTGGTGAAACTTTGTTGCGATGCCTCGTGTAAGAAGGAGAAATGCGTACATTCACGTTTCCGACTTTGATAAAGATCGGATTGTAGCCTATCGCCATTGCGGTTTATCGTATCGCGACATTGCTGCTCGCGTTGGTCGAGATCCAATGACTGTTAGCAGAATATGGAATCGGTGGGTACAGCAGGGTAATACGGAACGCCGTGCTGGGTCCCAACAGCCTCGTATCACTAGCAGTCGAGATGACAGGCATCTTATCCGCACGGCTGTAACGGATCGTGCAGCCACGTCTCGATCCCTGAGTCAACAGATGGGGACGTTTGCAAGACAACAACCATCTGCACAAAACAGTTCGACGACGTTTGCAGCAGCATGGACTATCAGCTCGGAGACCACCTCTGGTTACCCTTGACGCTGCATCACAGACAGGAGCGCTTGCCATGGTGTACTCAACGACGAACCAGGGTGTACGAATGGCAAAACGTCATTTTTTCGGATGAATCGAGGTTCTGTTTACAGCATCATGATGGTCACATCCGTGTTTGGCGACATCGCGGTGAACGCAAATTGGAAGCGTATATTCATCATCGCCATACTGGCGTATCACCCGGCGTGATGGTATGGGGTGCCATTTCTTACACGTGTCGGTCACCTCTTGTTCGCATTGACGGCACTTTGAACAGTGGACGTTACATTTCAGATGTGTTACAACCCGTGGCTCTACCCTTCATTCGATCCCTGCGAAACCCTACATTTCAGCAGAATAATGCACGACCGCATGTTGCAGGTCCTGTACGGGCCTTTCTGGATACAGAAAATGTTCGACCGCTGCCCTGGCCAGCACATTCTCCCGATCTGTCACCAATTGAAAACGTCTGGCCAATGGTGGCCGGGCAACTGGCTCGTCACAATACGCCAGTCACTACTCTTGCTGAACTGTGGTATCGTGTTGAAGCTGCATGGGCAGCTGTACCTGTACACGCCATCCAAGCTCTGTTTGAGTCAATGCCCTGGCGTATCAAGGCCGTTATTACGGCCAGAGGTGGTTGTTCTGGGTACTGATTTCTCAGGATCTATGCGCCCATATTGCGTGAAAATGTAATCACATGTTAGTTCTAGTATAATATATTTGTCCAATGAATACCCGTTTATCATCTGCATTTCTTATTGGTTTAGCAATTTTAATGGCCAATAGTGTAGGTTACCGAAGCTTTCAGAAGGAAAGCTGAAATTAGGTTCTGATATTCGTGAACGAAGGAAAGACGCAACATTTCAAGGCGTTTTCATTACAAGAACAGCGTCTAATCATTCGTTTGCGCCATCTGCGTGCTGTGGCATCGAGTGAAGTTCGTCGCCTGTTGACTGAGGCACGTGTCGATGGTCCGTCCCCTCGATGTGTGTAATATCTGTTCATCGGTGCGACAGTTCGAAGAAGGCAGAAAGTCGTTGCGCTACAAACCGAGACACTCTCAGCCGCGCACCAGACGGGCTGAAGACTTACCGAGCGAGGGCAGAAAGTTGTTTTGGAGGATCGCTGAAAGAGTGCGGAACACGTCGCCTCGAGAGTTGGCATTTGCGCGGCATCTGTGCACACAGTCCCACATGAAGGCTTGAAAATGCGGGAAGCGTCCTCCAAGGGGGTGGGCAGGAATACTGGCGGGCGACCACAAGGCTTCGCGTGTGGCATGTCGCCAGGAAATGCTCACGCCTGATGACGGCATCAGTGGGACTTTCTTTTCATTGATGAGACACAGAAGCCGTTTTTATACATCCTGAAACGAAACGCCAGTTATCTCAATGGAAGCACATACACGTACCACCACGAAAAAATTTCGAGTAAGCACTAGTCGTGAAAAATGATGGTACCCATGTTCTGGGATATTGATGGTGTAATCCTCTCTCATTGCTTTTCAAAGGGCAGTTCGGTGACTGGTGAACCTACCAAGATGAGCCAAAACATTATGACCACCTGCTTAATATCTTGTTTGTTAGCCTTTAGAACGAAATACATAACTGATTCTGCATATCAGGGTTTGGACAGTCCGTTCGTAGATTTGTGGAGGTATGTGGCATTCGATGTTTAAGCACATGTCATGTAATTCGCGTAAATAAAAAGGCGAATACAGGTGAATACAGGGTTATGAATACAAAATCAAAAAGCGGTACAGCAGGAGTAGGTTTAATAATGAATAAAAAAAAGTAGCAGTGCGTGGAAGCTACTACAAACAGCATAGTGAACGCATTATTGTGGCCAAGATAGACACGAAGCCCACGTCTACTTCAGTAGTACAAGTTTATACGCCAACTAGCTCTGCAGATGACAAAGAAATTGATAAAATTTATGATGAGATAAAAGAAATTATTCAAATAGTGAAGGGAGACGAAAATTTAATAGTCATGGGTGACTGGAAATCGATAGTAGGAAAAGGGAGAGAAGGAAATGTAGAAGGTGAACATGAATTGGGGGTAAGGAATGAAAGAGGAAGCCGCCTGGTAGAATTTTCCACAGAGCACAACTTAATCATAGCTAACACGTGCTTGAGGAATCATGAAAGGAGGCTGTATACGTGGACGAAGCCTGGAAATACTACAAGGTATCAGATAGATTATATAATGCTAAGACAGAGATTTAGGAACCAGGTTTGAAATTGTAAGACATTTCCAGGGGCAGGTGTGGACTCTGACCACAATCTATTGGTCATGAACTGCAGATTAAAACTGAAGAAACTGCAAAAAGGTGGGAATTCATGCAGATGGGACCTGGATAAACTGACTAAACCAGAGGTTGCACAGAGTTTCAGGGAGAGCATAACAGAACAATTGACAAGAATGTGGGAAAGAAGAAGAATGGGTTGCTTTGTGGGATGAAATAGTGAAGGCAGCAGAGGATCAAGTAGGTAAAAAGACGACGGCTGCTAGAAATCCTGGGGTAACAGAAGAAACATTGAATTTAATTGATGAAAGGAGAAAGGGCGATGTACTTGAGGACAATATTATGGAAATAGAAGAGGGCATAGATGAAGATGAGATGGGAGATATGACACTGCGTGAAGAGTTTGACAGAGCACTCAAAGACCTGACCCGAAACAAGGCCCCGGGAGTAGACAGCATTCCATTGGGACTACTGTCGTCCTTGGGAGAGCCAGTCCTGACAAAACTCTACCATCTGGTGAGCAAGATGTATGAGACAGGCGAAATACTCTCAGACTTCAAGAAGAATATAGTAAGTCCAATCCCAAAGAAACCAGGTGTTGACAGATGTGAAAATTACCGAACTATCAGTTTAATAAGTCACAGCTGCAAAATACTAACGCGAATTCTTTACAGACGAATGGAAAAACTGGTAGAAGCCGACCTCGAGGAAGATCAGTTTCAATTCCGTAGAAATATTCGAACACGTGAGGTAATACTGACCCTACGACTTATCTTAGAAAATAGATTAAGGAAAGGCAAACCTACGTTTCTAGCATTTGTAGACTTAGAGAAAGCTTTTAACAATGTTGATTGGAATACTCTCTTTCAAATTATGAAGGTGGCAGGGGTAAAATACAGGGAGCGAAAGGCTATTTGCAATTTGTACAGAAACCAGATGGCAGTCATAAGAATCGAGGGGCATGAAAGGGAAGCAGTGGTTGGGAAGGGAGTGAGACAGAATTGAAGCCTATCCCCAATGTTATTCAATCTGTATATTGAGCAAGCAGTAAAGGAAACAAAAGAAAAATACGGAGTAGGTATTAAAATCCATGGAGAAGAAATAAAAACTTTGAGGTTCGCCAATGATATTGTAATTCTGTCACATAAGGACCTGGAAGAGCAGTTGAACGGAATGGACAGTGTCTTGAAAGGAGGATATAAGATGAACATCAACGAAAGCGAAACGAGGATAATGGAATGTAGTCGAATTAAGTCGGGTGATGCTGAAGGAAATAGATTAGGAAATGAGACACTTAAAGTAGTAAAGGAGTTTTGCTATTTGGGGAGCAAAATAACTGATGATGGTCGAAGTAGAGAGGATATAAAATGTAGACTGGCAATGGCAAGGAAAGCGTTTCTGAAGAAGAGAAATTTGTTAACATCGAGTATGTATTTAAGCGTCAGGGAGTCGTTTCTGAAAGTATTTGTATGGAGTGTAGCCATGTATGGAAGTGAAACGTGGGCAATAAATAGACAAGAAGAGAACAGAAGCTTTCGAAATGTGGTGCTACAGAAGAATGGTGAAGATTAGATGAGTAGATCACATAAATGGTGAGGAGGTATTGAATAGAATTGGGGAGAAGAGAGTTTGTGGCACAACTTGACCAGAAGAAGGATCGGTTGGTAGGACATGTTCTGAGGAATCAAGGGATCACCAATTCAGTATTGGAGGGCAGCGTGGTGGGTAAAAATTGTAGAGGGAGACCAAGAGATGAATACACTAAGCAGGTTCAGAAGGATGTAGGTTGCGGTAGGTAGTGTGAGATGGAGAGGCTTGCACATGGAGAGCTGCATCAAAACGGTCTCTTGACTGAGGACCACAACAACAACAACAACAACAACAACAACAACAAGGCGCTGATGGCACCCAATAGCGACCCCGATGGGTTTACATCAGGCGAATTTGGTCTCCGAGACATCAATGTGGGTTCATTATAATGCTTCTCGAACCAATGTAGCACGGGTCTGGCTCCAAGACAGGGATAATCATACTGCTGATAGATGATATCGCCGTCGGTGAAGACACTAAGCACGAAGGGATGCAGGTGTTCTTCAGCTGTCCGCGTGTCTTAGATTGCTACCGCAAGTCCACGCAAGCACAGCAAAATGTCTCTCGTAGCATAATAGTATTCCCACCAATATAAGTCTGTGGTCCGCTGCAGGTTTCGAGCCGCCGTTCACTTCGATGACTGCTTTTTTGAGACGATCATCAGCCTTATGTAGCAAGTGATTCATCCGAAGAGCCGACAGGTTTCCATTAATCGACAGTCGAATCCCGAAGGTCCCGCGCCCACTGCAATCGTAACGGACGATGTCGTTGGCCCAACAAGTGAACACACAGGGGTGATTTGCTGCGGAACTCCAACAATGTACGATGCGCTCTGAAACACTTGTGCGTACACCAGCATTACGCTCTTCCTCAGATCACCTTCTATCCTACTTCACCGAGCAGACAAGCCTTCAACTGTACGTTCTGTGAAGAGTCGATAACGTCCAACCATTTAGGCCTAGTGATAGCATCACTGTCGTCCTGCTTCTATCCGTAGCTGTTCACGATAGTAGCACGTGAACATTCGACCAGCTTCGCCTTTTTCGAGATACTCTGTCACAGGCTTTGCGTAATGATAACCTGCCCTTTGTTAAAGCCAAAGGATTTCCCCGTCTGCAGCTCATGTCCTCGCTAGGGTGATCCCCGTACGTGTCTGCTCCGCTTACAGGGTCTCGTTACCGTGTCTAGTGCCCGTAACGCCACCACGCGGCATCCACCCTCGCGCTTATCAGTGTACTGGAGAACGGACTCCTTCCAGCACTGATTGGCAGACGCCCGGAAAAGGATGCACGTGTGCTCTTTCAGCAAGACAACGCACCAGCGCTTTGAGCGAACGCCACGTTGCAGCTTCTTCGTGACAACTCTCACGTGACTTCTCGTCCTCCCTACTCACCTCACCTGGCTCTTGGCAGCTTCTGGCTGTTTGCAACAACGAAAGACACTCTGCATGGTGGCACGTTCCCTAGCCGTGCCGCTTTTGCATCAGCGTTCTTCCTGTGATGAAACTAGGCTGAAGCATTCGCAGCGGCCATCAAATCGCTGTGCAGATGTTGCGAAATATGTGCAGGGAGGTTACGTCCAGAAGTGACACAGGCTTCACAGTTTCCGCGCGACTAGTTTTTTGAGAAATAAAATCGGAGGTTTCATAGCTTAAATGCACCTTGGACCAATCTGGAGATCTTCATCGTGGCCGTGATTCTGTCAGCGACGAATTTCAGGAACATGGACCGAAATCGGCTGCTGCTCCGAAATACGAGGATGCTGCGGGTAACATCTCTGAAGAGGAACGGCAACTGAATTAGCGTGAGACACAGGCGTCGTCCTTAGGCATACTGAAGACTACTGCAAATCTGATTCCGAACGAACATTTAGCTGTGAAAGGTCTCTCTATCCGACGGGTCCACCGCTGTGTGAAACAATATCATAAAGGGACTCATGAAATCCGGTGCAACGATACCGTCGAAACTTTTGAAACTAAAAATCCGTGTACAGAGTCCGAACAGCAGACGAAACTTGAACATGTTTGCGCGAGCCGGAATCTGTTTGCGTGCTCCAGGACGAACTGAAACCAACAGAAGCAGTTCGATCGCTATGGACATTCCAGAAAATGATTGCTTCTTTCTTCACTTGCTCTGGACACTTCGTGATCTTTGCTGAGGAGGCGGAGGTAAGTATTGCTAATGCTACACGGTATCGATACCAATGCAAAAGTATGCGCTACCTAATAATTTCCAAAAACGCCGGGCGTAAAAACAGGATATTCCAGGGCGCATACCTCGGGTTATATTCGTGATAGAAAGGTAATATAAACTGTGTTCGATAGCCCTTCAGCTAGGAACGTTCAATAAATAATGCCCCACATTTTTTTAAAAAAAAAGCCGTTAATATACATAGACAAACGTCCTTATTCGTGCTTCACACCTGATGTTTGTTCTGTGCGCCGGTGAAGTTTCGAACTGTTCTGGCATATGGCAGAGCCGTAGCACAGCGTCAAAATGGCGTCTACATACGATTCACGTTAATAACGTGCTGTTATTAAATTCCTGTGTACAGAAAGAGAAATCGTGGTGAACATCCATAAACGTTTGTGTACAGTGTATGACGTTGCTGCAGTTTATAGGAGTACAGTTAGGCGGTGGGTAAGCAAAGTTACAGCCTCAGGTAACGCAGAAACAGACTCCATGATCAGCAACGATCGGTACGTCTTGTCACGGCCACTGCTCCAGACGTGCTGAATCGTGCGGATGCCATTATTCGTGCCGACCGGAGCATCAAAACTCGACAATTGGCTGTACAGTTGTCGGTCAGCATTGGAAGTGCATCTGCAATGACCGAGACTCTTGAATATTGAAAGAGGTGCTCACGACGGGTTCCACGAATGCTCACAGCGCACCACAAAATTCAAAGAAAGGCCATTTCATCTGAATTGTTGGAGCGTTTTGAGACCTACGGAGAGCCCTTTCTGTCACGGACCGTTACGGGGGACGAAAGCTGGGTGCACCACTTTGCTCCGGAAACAAAAAGGCAGTCCATGGGGTGGCATCATCCTCATTCATCACAATCAAGACAACACCCCCTGCCGAAAAAGTCATGGTGACAGTCTTCTGGGATTATGATGACGTCATTCTCGTGGATGTGATGCCAAAAGGGTCAACCACCAATTCAGAGGCATACTTGAAGACTCTGGATAACCGTTTCCCACGTGTTCGGTCGGACAAGAATCCGGCAGAAATCTTGCTCCCAAACACTAATGCACGCCCACACACAAGTCTGAAAACCCGAGAACACATCGCCAAATTGGGTAGGACATCACTGCTTCATCCACCCTACAGTCGAGACCTGGCACCCACAGACTTCCATCTCTTTGGGCCGCTTAAAGATTTTCTTTTGGGAACACTCTCTGAAGATGACGAGAGTGTCAGTCATGCAGTGAAAACATGGCTACGCCTACAGGACAAGAGCTTTTACCAGCAGCGAATACATGCTCTTCCACGAAGTTGGCGTACGGCCATAGAACGTGATGGAGACTACGTAGAAAAATAGGACGTGGACAAGACACGTTGATGTATATTGTCACCAAGTTCTGACTGTTAACAATAAATATGTTCTGAGAAAAGAACATGTGGGGCATTACTTACTGAACGACCCTCGTGTTCCAACGGAAGGACCGTCTTACTGTAACTGCACTACAGTACACGATCACTTTATGAATATTATACACTTCCTTCAGCACAGGGAAATGTAGCAGATCGGTTCGTTTCTCTTACATTAGATTGGTCTACAGTGCGTCTTAATGGGCTTATGGAAGCGTCTTAAAGCCGCGCGGCATTAGCCGAGCCGTCTCGGCGCTGCAGTCATGGACTGTGCGGCTGGTCCCGGCGGAGGTTCGAGTCCTCCCTCGGGCATGGGTGTGTGTGTTTGTCCTTAGGATAATGTAGGTTAAGTAGTGTGTAAGCTTAGGGACTGATGACCTCAGCAGTTAAGTCCCATAAGATTTCAAACACATCCGAACATTTTTTGAAGCGTCTTAAAGGGCTTATGTAGTCATAGGCGGTTCCTGAGAAAATCCGAAAAACGTGGCTCTTGGGTACCAAAACGGAGCCGCGGATTCCAAGACGGGTATGCCGAGCAATAGTCTGCTATTTTGATGACACATTCTTAAGATCCCGATGTCGAACAACTTTGACAATTTCCTTGACACCTTCATCCGTTTCTGAGGTACAGCGTTCAAAGATGCCATACCTGTACACGCAAAATCTGCTGCGAGGCGGAAACATAATTTATAATGTGACGTAGCACGCAGAAATATGCTGTAAAGTGTGTCCTTTACCATCGTAAGGGTTACGAGAAAATCAAGCAGTAAAACTGAAGCAATGCAAAATTTACGGTCTGAGGTATCAAATTAGTTTTGCGTTATTTCAGTTTCACTAAAGTAAACTAACAAATTTTTCCTGGCCCATGACTTCTTTTTATATGAGTGACATGCCTTGTTGTGGCAGGGAAAAGATAAACACCAGCGGGAAATGCTCCTGTCGAAACATACTAAAGGCCAAATGCTCATCTTTAAAAGTCTGACTGAAAAGTGCCTCATTCTACCTTTTTCAACACCATTTTTCCCATGCGGACTTATTCGCCCTTTATTATACTGAGAGAGAAAGAGAAAATGGCAGTGGGAGAGGAACAGAAAAGTAATAAGTATTGGATGATTGTAGACAGTGCCTATAATACATAACGACCAGAGGAGACATTGCCAGTCTGACAGAAGGAGAGAGACACAGTGGCAGTGGAACACAATTGACAGTGACAGAACAGTGCTAGGAAAAGAGTGAAGGAGACAGTGCCAATGGGAAAGGAATAAAGGGAAGGAGAAAGTGGAAGTGAGTGGCAGCCAGTTATACAGAGTCGACAACGGCAACGAGGAAGAGAGTGATAATGACAGTGAGAAGGAACAATAGCAGTGGGAAGGAATGAGTGGGACACCAGCAGAAAGAGAAAACAAGACGGAGATAGTGACAATGAGAGAAGACAGTAGTAGTAGGACAGAACGAAGTAGACTGTGGCTGTGGGATAGGTGACAGAGAGACACACAAAGGGATCATGAGAATGAGTTGGGCTGAACGAGTGAGAGAGAGTGGGCAAGTGGATAAGAATGAGCTACTACTTACAGCGATGGATTAGTGGGTGTGAGTGAGTTACAATTGGGAGAGGTTTTGGGTGTGAGAGGGGAGCTGCATGTTAAAAACAGCGCGAACATGTTCGCATGGCAGGCTTTTCAGAGAAATTTTTAAAGGTACTGAAAAAGATAGAAGGAGGCAGCTAGTACCCCACGTTTCAGTCAGAGACTTTTAAATGAAACACCAGCGTATTCGCCTTTTCCGTGCTCCGATAGGATTATTTTTCCGCTGGTATACCAGTTTGTTAACCACAAGCCATTAATTAAACCATGAAACAAAACCTAAAAAACGCCGCTTCAATCTGCAACGGGACACTAGCAGCTGTCACACACAGCATGTCACCCAACTGATTATTTGACAGAGAATAACATGGAATTGATGTCAAACTTCTGGTGTTCACCTGATTTGTCGATAAAATTACGCCCGTTTACTGCTTGCTGTATGTTGAGATCGAATGTGGTAGGGACATGGATTATACGCCTGCCTCACTCGTTTCTCCTTTACTGCTTATCTTGCACATCCTTCGAGTTTTATAACTACAGTTTGGGTTCTGTACTACTTGCTGATATCCTTTCGTTGCCACTATTATATCGCTTAATCTGAAACTATGAAATAGGGCAATAAATTAGCAACATGTAAATTTCGTTGTAGACTATTTTTAAAGACATGCCATAATATATATTTTTTTTTTATGATCAGAAAAACGGACGATCTGTAGCACATTTTTTTTAATTACAAATAAATCTCATCATTCGATTGTTTATGGGCAGATGTAACATGGCTTATGTTACGGAAGTACTGCGTCTGGCATGTAGATTACTAATTTCGTAGAAGCAGTGAAATGACTGTTGGCGAGCTTACGGTATCAAGTAACAGTTATCTGTGGGCCTTAGGGCGTACCGGATCTCGTAATACTTCTCTTCTCGAGAACGCATTAGAATTGTAGGCGCTTCTCAGAAATATCGCGACACACACACTCACATAGCAAACACGACAGATAGCTTGGCGTTAATGTTTCTCTGGTATCCGACAGATAGACGAACGCACGTTACACACAAGAAAGAGTGTGTGTGTGTGTGTGTGTGTGTGTGTGTGTGTGTGTGTGTGTGTGAGTGAGTGAGTGAGTGAGAGATCTGCAGCAGTTTAACAATTAAAGTATTATATCCAACACCTCCATAAAAATTTCTATGTCTCATGTGAGGATGACGGCAAAATTATAATGAACGATTAACTGCGAATCTGGAAACGTAATTCAATTAACTAACAAATAAAATAAATTTTCTAAATATATGTGCGTCCAATGTGAATTTTTGTGAATAAAGTCCTGTAGATCGACTAAAGTACAGAGGCTGGATAAAAATATGGAGAAACTGCGAAAAACGAATGGTGGGACGTAAACGCAGATGCGTGTCAAGCCAGCAGGTGGCATTTGACCACAGACGGCAACCTCTGCGATGCCCTCAATACGCTGCAAGTGTCAGACGTAGTCAGAACAGAGTCTCGTACAGTTGTGAGTGTATCATGTCGGAGCCGAGTGAAATCGAACGTACTCAAATTGTTTGTACTCGAATGGCGAGTGCTTCCGTAACCGAGGAAGCCGCAGTCTTTGGTGTTTCAAGAGGCAACATACACAAGAGTTATACGATATTGCAGTGTTTTCGTTATTCTGATTACGATGCGAAGTTCCTTGCATGCATGTCCAAAGCCCACTTTGCATCATAATCAGAATAACAGTCACTTGCAATGTCGTGTAAATCTGCCGATACCGGGCAAGCGACCTTCAAGCAAAACGTCTGCCCTGTACGGGAATGTACGTAACGGACACACGAGTACGGGCCGGAGACACGCGGTTGACGGACATACGGAAGTTTGGGCCTGGCCGTGAGTCGTGCACGGGTTGCCGAATGGTAAGGCGAGCGCTCGCGATGAGCGGGGAATCCGGGTTCGAGTCCCGGTTAGGCACAAACTGTCACTGTCGTCGTTCCATTCTACAGCTGATGGTGGTCGTTATTGACAACTGCCAATTCATTAAATGTATACAAGATTTATACAGCATGCACGGGAAACGGACAACATCAACCACAAAGTCATAACGCGGACAGAAGTTTGTGTTGACCGACCGTTACTTACGATCACTCGAGATGATTGTGACGAAAAACAAACGAGAGTTGTTAAACCCGTTGCAGAACCTAATGTCGCACTCGCCAACCCTCTCACCACCAAAAAAACACGCATGGAGCTCTATAAGCTGGGAACTGCAGGGCAGAATGGAATTCCAAAACCATTCAGTACTGATGCAAATGCCGAAGCCGTAAAACCTGGAGCAACGGCGGAAACTCATTTTGTGTGATGTGTCACGTTTCACGATGTTTTCAAATTCTGGCCGAGTTTGCGTACCAAGAGTGTAAGGTAGGTGTTCGCCCATGATTTGGGCAGCCGTATTGGTATTCTATGGGTCCAACGCTTACTCTGCAATGTCACATTACTGCCACAGATTATGTGACCATTTTGGCTGATCGGGTCTATCCCACGGTACAACGTTTGTTCTTTAATGGTGACGCTGTATTCCGAGACGAGAGGACCCCTGTTCACACAGCACGTATCGTCCAGGACTGGTTTTGTGAGCCCGAGGATGAATTTTCACACCTCCCCTGGCCAGGGTAGCCTTTGTGGCCTGTTTTCGATATAAGGGTATGTGATCGTTGTGCACCGCCTTCATTATTACCTCAACTTGCCACTATTTTGGAGGAAGAATTCTATAAGATTCCCTTGAAATCCATACAGGACCTGTAATTGTCCATTCCGGGACGAACTGGAAGCTGTTTTGATTGACAACAGGCTTCCCATACTGTATTAGAGCACCGTAATTTGTTGTTTTTTCTGTGTTTCCGTATTTTTTTCCACCCCTTACATTTATTTATAATGACGGTTCGGCCACTGCCGTCAACACATCTCAACTTAGGGCACGCAAAACAACGGTGGGTATCAGCTTCAGCAAAAGCTTTGCCCGTGCGGAGCGTCAATTCAGCGTCGTTATAAACAAAGAAATGCGCCATGAGGTCTTCTTTTTTAATTACGAACTAACACAACAATACAATTGCCTCTCGTATCCTACCTCCCACAATCTCCTCCCTTCCCAGTCTTCCGCCTGCAAATTTCTCTTTGACGCAGCTCCCCTGACTCTCTCTTCGCATGTTGTTTTCGGACGTCCTTCCGATCTTCCATTAGCTGGAATCCATGGCATCATCCTTGCAGGCCATCGACCCATACCCAGACGGCATGCATGCTCATACCATCTCTAACGTTTTGCTTCGATTGTATCGATTACAGAAGTGCCCAGACTGCTTCTCTTACGGATGTCACCGTTTTTAATTTTATTCCTACCTATTCCTATCCCATGTTTATTGACACTAAGTTCCTCTATTT
The DNA here is from genome assembly GCF_023864275.1 of Schistocerca cancellata. Classification (NCBI taxonomy): domain Eukaryota; kingdom Metazoa; phylum Arthropoda; class Insecta; order Orthoptera; family Acrididae; genus Schistocerca; species Schistocerca cancellata. The sequence continues at coordinate 16,996,611 of NC_064637.1, forward strand.
TTTTTGTTACTTCCCATGTTTCTCTTCCATAATTTCCAAATTTTCTACAGTAATTTTAAATATCCTAATCTTCGTTTCTGATCTAATATGTTGTTGTTGTTGTTGTTGTCTTCAGTCCAGAGACTGGTTTGAAGCAGCTCTCCATGCTACTCTAACCTGTGCAAGCTTCTTCATCTCCCAGTACCTACTGCAACCTACATCCTTCTAAATCTGTTTAGTTTATTCATCTCTTGGTCTCCCTCTACGATTTTTACCCTCCACGCTGGCCCCCAATAATAAATTTGTGATCCCTTGATGCCCCAGAACATGTCCTACCAACCGATCCCTTCTTCTTGTCAAGTTGTGCCACAAACATCTCTTCCACCCAATTCTATTCAATACCTCCTCATTAGTTATGTGATCTACCCATCTAATCTTCAGCATCCTTCAGTAGCACCACATTTCGAAAGCTTCTATTCTCTTCTTGGCTAAACTATTTATCGTCCACGTTTCACATCCATACATGGCCACAATCCATCCAGATACTTTCAAAAACGACTTCCTGACACTTAAATCTATACTCGATGTTAAATTTCTCTTCTTCAGAAACGCTTTCCTTGCCATTTCCAGTCTACATTTTATATGTTTTCTACATCGACAATCATCAGTTATTTTACTCCCCAAATTGCAAAACTCATTTACTACTTTAAGCGTCTCATTTCCTAATCTCATACCCCCAGCATCACCCGATTTAATTCGACTACATTCCATTATCATCGTTTTGCTTTTGTTGATGTTCATCTTATATCCTCCTTTCAAGACACTGTCCATTCCGTTCAGCTGCTCTTCCAGGTTCTTTGCTGTGTCTGTCAGAATTACAATGCCATCGGCGAACCTCAAAGTTTTTATTTCTTCTCCATGGATTTTAATTCCCACTCCGAATTTTTATGTAATATGTATGTTCCATAAAACTGCATTTCACTGTTTGCTTGACTGTGTGCCATGGCCAATAGCGGTTTCTAATTTCACTTTTACCGGATACAACATAGTTAATAATGAGCGCCAAATATTTTTAAGAGTTCACAGGCCTTACTTCTCCAAAATGTAACTTCAAGTTTTGACTAACTCTTCCAGTCACTGAATGTTACGTTGTCTCTAAAAAATTTAATGATTAACTCCGCTTTTCCGATATTCTCTCCCCAATTGTCTAACAATGTACTTCATGTCAACCTCATATTCTCCGAAAACGGTTTATTCACCAGAAAAACATAAAGTGAAGAGACTGTCATCATTTATAGACACACACCATACTACGCCTTAAATAACAGAGGTGTTACTGTGCACCCTTTTCGTAGCCCTTTGGTATATTTTTGTATCTCTGTGAAGGTCGTATCGGGCACCGCTTTCGTAGCCCTTTGGTCAGTGGTGCATATGCAAATATTTTTGTATCTCAGTAAAACGTGCTACCGGGCATCCTTTTTGTAGCCCTTTGGTCAGAGGTGTATATGCAGATAGTTTTGTATCTCATTCATTTTCTATAAGTAATGTCATTACGCACGGTGTAACAGAAACTGTTTACAACGTACCACAGCGCTGTAAGGTAAGTGGAGAAGAACAGCTAGATACAAGACTTTTGTGGACTATCGAGCCGAGAAACAACCACAATTGGCCTAGACTACAGCACATGCGCACCGCGCGAGTATTTGGCACAGATTGTCGCTGAATATTAAGGATCGCTTGTTCTTGCACTTACAAAATGTAAAACTCAAGTCAGTGTCAATTTTACTTCAATATGTTGTGAAATTTAACGACTAAATCGTTTCTTTTTGTGCTCGGATTACAACGAAATTACTGTGCTTATAAGCGTAAGGTTAAATCGAATTGTAAACGTAATTTATTTGCGGATAACGCGCACAAAAGTCTTTTTTCTCTCATTACCCGGAGGGGAAAGTCTTAACTAATGACGTTAACGAAACAGCCGCCTAAGCGGACGGCGTAAGAGAGCGGAAGGATGTCTAAAATCCCTCGGGGCGCTCTTCCACTGTAGTTTGAAGGACCCTTGACGGCCAGTTTGAAGCAGGTACCCAACTTGTATCAAATACAGGGGTTGGACAAAAATTTTGAAACACCACAAACCCACATATTGACATGCCTAATACGAGGTAGCTAACCCGTTGGCACTCAGAAAAGCTTCTGGTCAGCTCCTGGTTTTCAGGTAAAGATTTTCGCGGGAATCTTATACCACTCTTCCTGCTAAATAGTGCCAAGTTGAGGTAAGAATGATGGAGATGCAAAGCGATTACGAACCCTTATCTGCAAAGTCTTTCGACGTAAGTACCATAATCACTTCACCTCACATATTTATTTACGCTCTATTTCGTGGTTTGGAGGTTAGTAATTTTCACATTGGGCGCTACTGTTTTCTACCGTAGGGCAACAACACACCAAAAATACTTCGCCACAGTGGAAGAATAAAAATCGAAAACGGACGATAATGTAAAGTGTATCTTGAAAATTATGTGAACAGCCGTCTGATGATGAACTTGCCGGTAACGGCGCTATTTACCTAAATAAATAGCAGTATTAATAGTGACTGGTTGCATTTTCCATTTTTGTAAGAATTAACCTACATTAATTGTACACTGCCACGGTCTCACGACGTCAGTTTTAGGCAAAATATACTACTGGCCATTAAAACTGCTACACCACGAAGATGACGTGCTACAGACGCGAAATTTTACCGACAGGAAGAAGATGCTGTGATATGCAAATGATTAGCTTTTCAGAGCATTCACACAAGGTTGGCGCCAGTGGCGACACTTACAACGTGCTTACATGGGGAAAGTTTCCAACCGATTTCTCATACACAAGCAGCAGTTGAATGGCGTTGCCTGGTGAAACGTTGTGATGCCTCGTGTAAGGAGGAGAAATGCGTACCGTCACGTTTCCGACTTTGATACAGGTCGGATTGTAGCCTATCACGATTGCGGTTTATCGTATCGCGACATTGCTCCTCGCGTTGGTCGAGATCCAATGACTGTTAGCAGGATATGGAATCAGTGGGTTCACGAGAGTAATACGGAACGCCGTGCTGGATCCCAACGGCCTCGTATCACTGGCAGTCGAGATGACAGGCATCTTATCCGCACGGCTGTAACGGATCGTGCAGCCACGTCTCGATCCCTGAGTCAACAGATGGGGACGTTTTCGAGACAACAACCATCTGCACGAACAGTTCGACGACGTTTGCAGCAGCATTGACTATCAGCTCGGAGACCGTGGCTGCGGTTACCCTTGACGCTGCATCACAGACAGGAGCGTCTGCCATGGTATACTCAACGACGAAGCTGGATGCACGAATGTCAAAACGTCTTTTTTTTTCGGATGAATCCAGGTTCTGTTGACAGCATCATGATGGTCGCATCCGTGTTCTGGCGACATCGCGGTGAACGCACATTGGAAGCGTGCATTCGTCATCGCCATACTGGCGTATTACCCGGCGTGATGGTATGGGGTGCCATTGGTTACACGTCTCGGTTACCTGTTGTTCGCAATGACGGCACTTTGAACACTGGACGTTACATTTCAGATGTGTTACGACCCGCGGCTCTGCCATTCATTCTATCCCTGCGAAACCGTACATTTCAGCAGGATAATGCACGACCGCATGTTGCAGGTCCTGTACGGGCTTTTCCGGATACAGAAAATGTTCGACTGCTGCCCTGGCCAGCACATTCTCCAGATCTCTCAATAATTGAAAACGTCTGGGCAATGGTGGCCGACCAACTGGCTCGTCACAATACGCGAGTCACTACTCTTGATGAATTGTGTTATTGTGTTGAAGCTGCATGGGCAGCTGTACCTGTACACGCCATCCCAGCTCTGTATGACTCAAAGCCCAGGGGTATCAAGGCCGTTATCACGGCCAGAGGTGGTTGTTCTGGGTACTGATTTCTTAGGATCTATGCACCCAAATTGTGTGAAAATGTAATCACGTGTCTGTTCTAGTATAATATATTTGTCCAATGAATACCCGTTTATCATCTGCATTTCTTCTCGGTGTGCCAATTTTAATGGCCGGTGGTGTAGCATAGATCACAAAGGCCTAATAATATTCAGAGTTTTGTGACCAGGTGAGGTGGTACAATAAGTTCACTCTCGTGTTCACAAAAGCAGTCCTGGACGATGTGCAGGGGCCCTTCGGCTTGGAACACCGCGTCGCCATTGGGAAACAAACTTGTTACCAAAGGATGGACCTGATTGCACAAAATGTTCACATCGCACTTGGCAGCAATGCGACATTGCAGGGAACCCATGGGGCTCATAGAATACCACGATATGGCTTTCTAAATCATCATCGAACTACAGTCTTATGACGTAAACTCAGCCAGAAGTTGGAAACACGGCGGTACTAGACTCGCCCGACCAAGCGAATTTCTTGCGTTGTTCCACAGTACAGGATTTACGGCTTCAGCAGCACGTTTTCCTGTTACAGGTATTCGCATCACTGATGGATGGGTTTGGAATTCCAACTTGCCCTGGAATTCCGAGCATATGGAGTTCCCTTCGTGTTCTTTTAGAGCTTGTAAGGTGCCTCTTACGTGAGGAAGACATTTTTACCAGTTTTAATAAATTATTATCTCTTATTGATGTATTCACGATAGTTAGGAAGTGCTGTAGTCCGTAGCCGGCCATGAGTCGGAGAGCATTTCCCACGCTGGCTGGCTAGATGACGAAGCGACCACATGTATCGCGTAGTGGGGTGGGACTCGGCGCTGGACCGTAGCAACTAGCGTCAGCCCGGGAAATATACATGACGGGAAGTACCGCCATCTTGGCGCCAAAGTCACCGATTTTGTTTATTTATATTTAATAATTAAAGTCATTTATGACAACACGAATACTAGGAGGAGTCTCTGGATGCTTAAAGCTATTTATCATAACTTTGCCTCGTTAAAATTCACACACGTTCATTAACAAATGTATATCTTAGTAAGTACGAACTTGATCGGAAATCCACGAACTGTGACGAAACTAGTGAGAGATACGGACTGCGAGTCAAAGTCGGCAGTCGGCGTTAACAGCTCTTCCTGTCTTGTTCGATGGTAGACGTGCTCTCGGTTACGAGTAGTTTGTGACACGAGTGTTTCATTATTGATCTAATAGGAATAAAAGTGATATTACGGCATTCCGAATGTTAATTTCGAGTAAACAGATACGCCAAAGTTGACCGACAGCAATTTCAGATAATTAGCTTCCACCGACAGAGACGTCCAATGCGCCAATGAAGAATCTGCACGGGACGACATTTACGAGAGCTGCACCGCGCACAGGTAGGAGGAAAAACGACGACGCGACCCAACAAGGCGGATCGGGGAAGGTCCGAATTACACTCGCAAATTCCGGGTGGAAATGCTTACCAGTCACATATACCACCCTCTACGGACTCGCGGCTGAGCTGCGTAATAACAGTATCAGTTTAGAAGCGAGGAGATCTTGCAAGCTGACAATGTTTCACGAGTTAGAAATTCATTCCAGCAGTAACTTTTGTGGCTATCGTCACCTTATTTTTCGTGAGAATCCTCCTCAATGACAGTCTGCCAGGATCACTCAATACGCACTTCCGCCCGTTTTGCGACTTAGCGGATGATGTTTTACCGTTTTCCCTGACGTGTCTTGACACAGCAATCACTTCGGCTACCAGGGTTACGCAAGCTCCCACCATCGTATGAGCACCGACAATTTGCCCCCCTAGCTCCGACATGATGCACTTCCCACTACACAGAAAGCTGTTACGGCCACGACCGACACTTGCAACGTATTGAGGACATCTCACACGATCGTGGCCACAACCTGCGGGCTTGGCCAACTGCTGCACTTATGTTCAAGCATACATTTCACGCGGGATCCCATCTTTTTGTGCAACCCCTGTAGTAAGTCTCGCTTTGCCCTGCATCACTATATAAGTAACTCTCATTTTCTCCCTATATGAAGCAATCTACATTGCAGTTTTGTTGCAACGAGTGTTCACTCAGGTACGAGCAGCCCTTAGCGGCTCGCCATCTTATCTTATTTACAATGTTTCATGACGTCGCCTTTCCGGCTTAGAGTTTTTTTAGAATGTGACTTGTAAGTACTGCATCTTTTTCCAGTCAGTACACACTTTAGTTTATTAATGTCTTATATAACCATAAGAAATAAAAACTTTGAGGTTCGCAGATGACATTGTAATTCTGTCGGAGACAGCAAAGGACTTGGAAGAGCAGTTGAACGGAATGGACAGTGTCTTGCAAGGAAGATATAAGATGAACATCAACAAAAGCAAAACGAGGATAATGGAATGCAGTCTAATTATGTCGGGTGATGCTGAGAGAATTAGATTAGGAAATGAGACACTTAAAGTAGTAAAGGAGTTTTGCTATTTGGGGAGCAAAATAACTGATGATGGTCGAAGTAGAGAGGATATAAAATGTAGACTGGCAATGGCAAGGAAAGCGTTTCTGAAGAAGAGAAATTTGTTAACATCGAGTATAGACTTAAATGTCAGGAAGTCGTTTCTGAAAGTATTTGTATGGAGTGTAGCCATGTATGTAAGTGAAACGTGGACGATAAATAGTTTAGACAAGAAGAGAATAGAAGCTTCCGAAATGTGGTGCTACAGAAGAATGCTGAAGAGTAGATGGGTAGATCACATATCTAATGAGGAGGTATTGAATAGAATAGGGGAAAAATAGGAGTTTGTGGCACAACTTGACAAGAAGAAGGGACCAGTTGGTAGGACATGTTCTGAGGCATCAAGGGATCACAAATTTAACATTGGAGAGCAGCGTGGAGGGTAAAAATCGTAGAGGGAGACCAAGAGAGGAATACACTAAGGAGATTCAGAAGGATGTAGGTTGCAGTAAGTACTGGGAGACGAAGAAGCTTGCACAGGATAGGACTGAAGACCACAACAACAATATACCTATTATGTTTTAGAACAGTTAGTTTAATTCTGAAGACGACGCTCATAGTAGCGCCGAAACCTGGTCAATTTTGACTTAATATTTGTGACCGAGGGCTTATTTGATCTAATATACTACCTTCTTTGTTCTAATATACTACATTCGTTTCACACGACTTTGGGGCAATTTAAATTGTTCAGCTTTTAATGATGTACGCCTTTCTGTTAGCCGAGTATTGTTTCATTCTTTCTGTTTTGGTTTCTTATTCAGATATTTTTATCGTTCGTTTGGTACTGATTTTGGCTTTAAATCTCTCTGTCTTGTCTTTTTCTTTTTCTGTCCTTCTCCGTGTCGTTACACCAATTTCATTGCTTTCTTTTTGTTGCGAAACTAGTTAAATATTTCATTGCTACTCCATTTGGCTTTATTCTGAACATCTGCCCATTACAATAAACTCGTCTTTTTCTCATTGCAACTCAGAGTTTTTTGCCAGTTTGCTAAAGTGTTTCATTTCTGATGTGGCTTAGTCTGTTGTTGTGGAATCTGGGGCAAGGATTTTTCTGAATATTTTCCTTTCTTTGATCTCCAGCCTTTCAGGTGTGACGTGGTTGGTGATGGACAGTGCTTCGGCTGCATACAGCGTTGTACTGTGTTGTAATGTCTTATTTTTTCATTCCATGAGAGGGACTCTTTGTTGTGTGCGTTTGTGGCGAGTTGGAAGGCCAGTTCAAATTTACTTCTCCTACACTACCTTTTTCTCAGATAGCTCTGAGCACTATGGGACTTAACTTCTGAGGTCATCAGTCCCCTAGAACTTAGAACTACTTAAACCGAACTAACCTAAGGACATCACACAAATCCATACCCGAGGCAGGATTCAAAGCTGTGACCGGAGCAGTAGGGCGGTTCCAGAACCGCTCGGCCACTCCGGCCGGCTACCTTTTTCTCCAGAGCATTCTAGCTGATCGAGTGTCCGAGATATCTGAATTCTTGGACGATCTTTACTTTTTTTGTTCCCCCACTTTAAAATGTTTTTGTAGATTTTTTTAACTTTTTTGTCATTATTTTGGGATTTTCGAAGCAGATTAAGATCTTTTCTTTTCTGCTTGTTTTTGTAGTTCGAAGGTCTATTCTTTGGCTTATTCCCATGTCTCTGTCATGCAGTGGAGCTTATGTGTCAGGTCGTGCAAAACCGTTTCTTGCCCCTGTCATGTAGGCTGCCCTGCATGGCGTGTCGAGTTAGCAGTCTGTTCCCACGCAACATGTCTGTCTTGCAGGGCAGTCTATATCATCTGCAAAGGCTAGACAACTTTAATGCCTTTCTTGTTGTTACTAGTCGGATTCCGCTATTTATCTTCGTTTTCCATTCTCTGACTACAGGGCTTTATACAGAGAAGAGAAAGGTTAATTTAACTTCCCAGGATAACCTCCCTTCTTCTCACTCTCTCTGTATCTATCTGCTTGTATCTCTCCATCAGTCTATCTCTCCTTGTGTTTAAAGGAGGTACTGCAAGAGGTACGATATTGGTGTGCTCGCTGTACTGGGAAAAATTATACAGCGTGTTAGACACTGTCAAACACTGGAGTCAAAGTCGAAAGTCAGTATTTCGGACACTGGTAGGGTTAACCACTGTGCCTAAATGTTTAATGGAAAACAGTGCCAAATATCGTTTTTGTGTGTCGGGTAACTGTGGCACGAGCCTCTTCTCCAGCAGCGGTGCCCTCGCCTGCGGCGGCAGGGAGCCCTCCGCAGTGCAGATGTTGGCCGGCGGTCTGGGGCTCCCCCCTCGAGCGTCCGGAAACGAAAGAAAAGTACAGACCAGGCGGGGGAGCGGCGAAGCGGCGGAGGAGGCGAGCGCGAGGGCAGATTATAAGGGCCGGCCCGGCCTGTCCTCTATAGGGCAGGCCAGCCACTCGCTTGCCGAGGGAAACCGCGGCGCTCCTAATATCCCTGAGAGGTCGGCCTTCTCGTGGAGCTTAAGACGAACTCTGGTCACTAGAAATACATCGACGGCCACGGAAAATGTATATAAGTCAGTTTCTGCATTTTCTCTGCCCAATAGCTAATTCATCTTTGCGGAACGTCGAATTTCCTTGTAAAGTTGAGTATATGCCAAATAAAACTTGATTGTAGACGACCGTTTACGTAAAAGCATTTAATTATGAAATCCATCAGCCACGTAACCACATAAAATACAAAAAATAAACTATCCTTCGGCCATGCTGCAGTCTTTCTCAAGGCCTAGATTTCCTTGTGCCATCATGTATACTTCTACACGTCTACCGTTCTCATACGACAAGCCGATGGTAATAACTTTTTTTTAAAATGTGTTCCTGGCCTGTTACCTTTGGTACTTTGGTAAGTGTGTGTGTATAAACAATTATAATATAACTACCCTTTTCCCTGCAGCTTCACTTCCATATGCATTCGACACATATACCAAACACATCTCCTCCTCCTGCTCCCCTACACTATGTCCACTTCTATCTCCCTCTGTCCATCTGTACCTCCCACATCTCCTTCTCCCTACTTCTCTGTCTTTTCATCTCCCTCTCTTTTTCCATTTCCTCCACATCCTTTCTCTGACCATATCTTCCCTTCTCCTTCCCACCACATCCTGCTCCCCATTCCTCTTCTCATCTCAACATCATCTACACCTTCCACCTGTCTCTTTCATCTCCCCGTTCTCCCTTTTGTCTATTCATCCCCTACTCTGTCCATCTCAACTTTCCCCTAACCACAGGCGTCAACATGTACAGCACCTGCAATACAGTTCAATAAAGGAGGCCAATACAACCGCCACAACACACCTTCTCCGTAGGACAGGCTACCCGTTAGTGGCTTGAAAATCATTTATTTGCCCATGCCATACAGGCTGCCATGCAAAACAGGTCGATAAAGCAGACCGATATTACTGCAACACAATGCACCTGTCATGCAGGTGACTCTACATGTTCGGGCCTGGGAACCCATTTCTTGTTCCTGACACGTTGGCTGCCCTGCAAAGTAAGTTGATGTAGCAAGCCGATACTGCAGGCTGCAGGCTGAACACGGGAAGAACGTAGATACAGGAACCATTGATATAACAGTTGTAAATTGTCGTAGCTGTGTTGGGAAAGTACCAGAGCTCCAAGCGCTAACAGAAAGCACTGATGCTCAAATCGTTATAGGCACTGCAAGCTGGCTAAAGCCAGGTATAAGCTCAGCCGAAATTTTTGCGAAGAACCTAACGGTGTTCCGAAAGGATAGGCTAAACACGGTTGGCGGTGGCGTGTTTGTTGCTGTCAGAAGTAGTTTCTCTTGTCTTCCTGTGTGTTAGTATGGGCTGATGTTGGCAAACGGAATAAAATAATAATTGGAGCGTTTTACCGACCTCCCAATTCAGATAATACAGTTGCTGAAAGTTTCAAAGAAAACTTGAGTTGATTTCTAACACGTACCCGACTCATGCGATAATAGTTGGTGGTGACTTTAATTTACTCCCCATATGTTGGCGAAAATACGTGTTTAACTCCGGAGGTACGCATAAATTATCATCCGAAATTGTGCTAAACGCATTCTCTGAAAATTATTTCGAGTAGTTAGTTCATGAGGCCACGCGAATAGTAAAGGATTGGGAAAACACACTTGACCTCTTAGCAACAACTAATCCCGAGTTAATAACGAGTATCAAAACAGATTCAGGGATTAGTGAACACAGGGTTGCCGTAGCGAGATTGAGTATTATAATCCCCAAATCCTCGAAAAATAAGTGAAAAATATACCTATTCAAAGAAGCAGATAAAAATTCACTTGACGCCTTCCTGAGAGACAATCTCCACTCATTCCAAATTAATAATATAAGTGTAGACCAGATGTGGCTTAAATTCAAAGAAATAGTATCGACAGTAATTGAGAGATTTATACCAAATAAATTAACAAACGGCGGAGCTGATTCTCCTTGGTACACAAAACGGGTTAGAACACTGTTGCAGAAAGAACGAAGCAAACATGCCTAATTTAAACAGACACAAAATCCCGAAGTTTGACGATCTTTTACAGAAGCTCGAAAATTAGCGCGGACTTCAATGCGAGATGTGCATAACAGTTTCCACAACGAAACTTTGTCTCGAAACCCGGCATAAAGTCCAAAGAGATTCTGGTCGTATGTGAAGTATGTTAGCAGCAAGAAACAATCAATACTTTCTCTGCGCGATAGCAATGGAGGTACTATCGAAGACAGTGCTGCCAAAGCATACTAAACACAGCCTTCCGAAATGCCTTCACAAAAGAAGACGAAGTAAATATTCCAGAATTAGAATCGAGAACAGCTGCCAACATGAGTAACGTAGAAGTAAATATCCTCGGAGTAGTGAAGCAACTCAAATCACTTAATAAAAGCAAGTCTTCTGGTCCAGACTGTATACCGATTAGGTTCCTTTCGGAGTATGCTGCTGTTAAATTGTTGAAAGTATTTTCTCCAGCCTTGCTCCACATCACATGTCTTGCCCATCCCACGAATCGTGTAGCTGAGATGGTGCGTCTCGAATTTCCACATGTAAATAAGTTAGTTTCAACCATCAAAAAGGTTTTTATTTAAGCACCTACAAGAAACCAGTTATTTCGAGAGGAGCTTCCCAACACATCACTTTCACCAGAACCCATACTTACTCGCTGGGGAACGTGGCTAGAGGCCGTGGAATATTACAGCGAGCATTGGGAAGGCATTAAGAACATCGTTCTTAAATTGCGGGAGGACGCAGTGAGCATTGCTTCAGTTTAAGATCTTCTAAAGGACCCAACAATTTCCAACGACGTTGCATACATAAAATATCATTATGCATTTTTGATCCCTATTATTAAAGCTCTAGAGTGTACAGGGAATCCAGTCTACACGCAACAGCGATTCACAAAAGAGATGACAGAAAAACACAACCTGGTCCCAGGTTCTATTGGTATGAAAGTTAGTGACAAACTAAAGACAGTGCTAAAAAAAAATCTGACAACTCTCTGCACAGTGTGTGACATCTTAGAAGGTTAAATCAACAGAACATGAGTGTGCGGTCTCATTGCGCCTAACACCGTCATGCAAATACGCTCCGGTGACATTTGTTGACGTGGAACGCTCATTTTCGGCATATGAGATGCTATTAACAGCAAGAGATGCAGTTTCTCAACGGAATATCTGGAGAAAGTGTTAGTCAATTACTGTAACTGTTGTTATGGACATGGACATTAATATAACGTGGATTTTTGTCAATCTGTTCATCTTTCTAGATAATAAAATGTCAGATTTTGGTCACCTATTTCCTGATCTTTATAACCTATTTTTGTAAGTCACAGAACCTATCTTACGTACCTAATTTAAAGTTTTTACAACCTAAAAGGCATTTATCACACATTGTATGTGTGTACTATTTTGGACACTATTAAAATAAAGGAGAATGTACATGCGTATGTAATATGCATGTGCTACAATTTACTTTCGATCAATACTCGTTCATTTCGATTTTTTTCCTCCGTCGTTCACGATTATTTGAACTCCTGTTATTTCGAAATATCGGCAATTTGGATTTTTCTCTGGTCCCGTGAGTTTCAAATTATCGACAGTCGGCTGTAATACGGTGAAAAGCGGAACACAGTTTACACGATTCGCAGACAGAGGCGCGCGACATTTTCGTCCCTTAAGTCGTCGCCACACGGACCGTGCATCCGAACGTGGAGCGTTGAGAGCGTGGACAGTTTCTGACGTCATAACGCGGAATAGCACGTTGGGGAGTCTTTCCGAACGGAACGTACGGAGCAATATCTGGCCTGTCTGAACATGCGTTCGACTGTTGACCAGTGAGATGGTAGAACGCCACCTACGTCACACGCACGCCACGTCCCGTCGGTGCGGAGCTGTGAGGCGCCATATTGGATTCCAGTTGAAGCCCGTATGTATACAGGGTGGTCCATTGATAGTGACCGGGCCAAATATCTCACGGAATAAGCGTCAAACGAAAAAAATTACAAAGAACGAAACTCGTATAGCTTGAAGGGGGAAACCAGATGGCGCTATGGTTGGCCCGTTAGATGGCGCTGCCGTAGGTCAAACGGATATCAGCTGAATTTTTAAAAATAGGAACACTCATTTTTATTACATATTCGTGTAGTACATAAAGAAATATGAATGTTTTAGTTGGACCACTTGTTTCGCTTTGTGATAGATGGCGCTGTGATAGTCACAGACGTATAAGTACGTGGTATCACGTAACATTCCGCCAGTGCGGACAGTATTTGCTTCGTGATACATTACCCGTGTTAAAATCGACCGTTTACCAATTGCGCAAAAGGTCGCTATCGTGTTGATGTATGGCTATTGTGATCAAAATGGCCAATGGGCGTGTGCTATGTATGCTGCTCGGTATCCTGGAAGACATCATACAAGTGTCCGGACCGTTCGCCGGATAGTTACGTTATTTAAGTCAACAGGAAGTGTTCAGCCACATGTGAAACGTCAACCACGACCTGCAACAAATGATGATGTCCAAGTAGGTGTTTTAGCTGCTGTCGCGGCTAATCCGCACATCAGTAGCAGATAAATTACGCGAGAATCGGGAATCTCAAAAACATCGATTGCATCCATACGATACTTCTATGCACGCCACTGGGCTCAAGAGAAATTACATGCGTCAGCGCATTGTCAATGCGTGTGCGAACATTACGGAAGGCGAACTACTCGCTGTTGAGAGGAATGTCGTTACACGCATTGCCAAATGCATTCAGGTTGACGGACATCATTTTGAGCATTTTGCATTAATGTGGTATTTACAGGTAATCACGCTGTAACAGCATGCGTTCTTAGAAATCATATGTTCCCAAAGGTACACGTATCACATTGAAAGAACCGAAATAATATGTTCAAACGCACCTACGTTCTGTATTTTAATTTAAAAAACCTACCTGTTACCAACTGTTCGTCTAAAATTGTGAGCTATGTGTTTGTGACTATTACAGCGCCATCTATCACAAAGCGAAAAAAGTGGTCCAACTAAAACATTCATATTTCTTTACGTACTACACGAATGTGGAATAAAGCATGGGGGTTCCTATTTAAAAAAAACGCAGTTGATATCCGTTTGGCCTATGGCAGCGCCATCTAGCGGGCCAACCATAGCGCCATCTGGTTTCCCCTTTCAAGGTAGACGAGTTTCGTTCTTTGTAGTTTTTTCGTTTGACGCTTATTTCGTGAGATATTTGGCCCGGTCACGATCAATGGACCACCCTGTATATGCCGTTCCCGTAATGTGGTTGCTGAGACACTCCGTTCATTATGTTGTAGAAGGCGAGCAGGAAGATCAGATGAACTTCGTGCAGTACATGATCACTGCCTATTGGACAGTGCCTTGCGTATTCCTCGATATCGAGACCTCTGCGCCAACATGTTGAATCTTGTTTTCCGTCGACAAGGTATTGGTTAAATTCATTTTTCCGATGATAAGTGTTTTCTCTGTTGTGGATATTCCCATTTGATTTGCTTCGACTTGTTCTCTTCTAGTTTACCTACTCGTCTAGTTTTTGTGTTTTGACTCCTTATCGCTCCAGTTCCATCGTAAAATGTGTATACATGAGGCATATATACACAGGAGCGCATACAATCCTTGCAATAACATTGGAATTTTTCTTAGTTTGCTAGTTAGCATATAACTTATCTCGTTATCCTATTCAAAAATTGTTTATACCTATCAGAGAGCTTGGTGGTGGTTTATCGGCAACCTTCTCGGTTTTTTTGCTTTCTTCTTTTTTATTGTTTTGTTGCCATAATTAATTTTTTCTCCCATTTCCATCTTATATTACACGATGATTTGACTATGGTGTACTGAAGTTTCATGATAGTACCAAGGCAATCTGATAAAAACATATAAAAAAAAAGATAGTGTCTGGGATTAATGTTGAAGTGTGTGCTGTAGTGGTGGTTTGCTCCCTCTACATCCAAATTTTTTCTAACCTTCGCGTTATTAAGAGCTTTCGATACTTTCTTATTAGTTCAATACAAGCATGCTGTATAATATTCGGAATTATGTAAATATAAGTGCGCTCCCTTTGAGGAGTCAGTTTGTTCGATTGGATTGGTCTACAAGACAGTTTGGACAACTAGCAGTGAGGTAGTTTGCCCTTTTTTTCTTTCAATTCTTGAAATTCGCGTGTTGTAGAGATTCTTGGAAATTTGCGGTAAGTTCCTATTGGACCAAACTGCTGAGGTCATCGGTCCCTAAGCTATGTAACACCGCAAGAAACCCGGAAACCCAAATAAGAATGTCATGAGAATTTGAAGTAGGGAACAGTGTCACCCTGACAGGTACGACAACGTTGACAATAATATAGCACCTTAAAGTTTTGATGAACACCAATTTCAATAATTGCTGATTATGTCATAATATAAAGCTAGAAAGAAAGAAAGGTTATTTTTACTTAGCTATCAAACATCTCAGTAATAACAGCAAATTAGTACGACGAAAGTTAAGTCCAAAGTAATATGTCGGTCAGAGATAGCACTTATTGCGAAAGAGAGTTGTAAATGCGGCGAAAAGGAAATTCAATGCGTCTGCAACGCTCGATCATGGAAAAGTCAGTCGCTTGCTAGCTTGCTTGCTATCAAATCGAGAGAGAGCACCGTTTCTTATAGTACTACAAACGGGCCGGCCGGAGTGGCCGAGCGGTTCTAGGCGCTTCAGTTTGCAACCGCGCGACCGCTACGTCGCAAGTTCGAATCCTGCCTCGGGCATGGATGTGTGTGATGTCCTTAGGTTAGTTAGGTTTAAGTAGTTCTAAGTTCTAGGGGACTGATGACCTCAGATGTTAACTCCCACAGTGCTCAGAGCCATTTGAACCATTTGGACTACAAACGGAACGCTACGAGATTGTTTCTATTCAAAAAAGATGTAATATTGCGTGATAGAGATGCGCGGACTTTTTTCACAGTTATTATGACTTGAGAACTTGAACTGATAGTGTCCGACGAGTTAGTGAACTCTGATTATTGGAGATATTATTGTTGGGCTCAACCTTCATCAAAGTGAACAGTTACACGAAGAATGGACATAGTATCGAAGACTGCAATACCTGATTAGCCTGGAGCAGGAAACATTAATACGACTAGACGAAGATAATACAAATGCGCCGATTGTAAAAGTTGTAATTGTCACGATCACCGAACTCAAAAGAGTCGTAATTGATCTGATCCATCGATGTGCGTGTGGTGTGATGATGATAAACTAATTGCTACGAAGGAAGAACAAAGTTGTTCGTCAGTAATGGAAATCTCACGTGTTGGCTCCATCATTAATTGAACTGTGTGATAGTTGTTGATCAAAA
Organism: Schistocerca cancellata; assembly: GCF_023864275.1. NCBI lineage: Eukaryota > Metazoa > Arthropoda > Insecta > Orthoptera > Acrididae > Schistocerca > Schistocerca cancellata. Next base: position 17,012,871 of record NC_064637.1, read on the forward strand.
GTAATTAACTATGTACATTTTAATTAAAAGAGTGACTTGATGAACATTGAGCATTGAAAGGAGTGTTTTGCCGAAAGAAAATCACGACGAAAGAAGGCAAGATAGCATTATAGAGTATCTCTGGATGTGCGTCGTCCCGTAGTGAACAATTCTACCTAGCAACGTAACAACAACTACTGATACTGAGCCGCAAACGAAGTTTTTCGTCGCTTCAGTGGTGTGAAACGACGCCGGTGATGAATGATTCACTCAATACTGCAATAACTAACCAACCTGGCATAGCAAGTCATCATAAAACCATAACAGACAATTAAAATCAGCAGTTCGAATCGCTGAGAAGACTGTGCGGACTCGCAAACGGACTTTCATACATTACGCGAGGAACAATTTTCTTTAGAGATTTTCAGCTGCTGTTCCACGTTATCGAACGAGGAAAAGCATCACTGCACGTCGCGTCTCCATTCCACCGACCGAGCTGTAGCAGTGGCGGCTCGACATCACCACCGACAACAAAAAGGGGAGAGGCGACGTCACAACTACTTAATCCAACTTTAAACTCACTAACGCTAAGGACAACACACACACACACAGCCGTGCCCCAGGGGAGACTCGAACTCACGACGTGGGCAGCCGCGCGAACCGTGACACCGCGCGTCCACCCCAGCGGATAGTGATCAAGTAAAAATGACCTTAGAGTTTTACTAAAAAGTGAGAATCATGTATCACACTATTTCTAATGGAACTTTTATAAGCCGATGACCTTATTGACTGGACATGGTACTCCTCTTTTTGCCGCATTGTATTTTCACAGATATTGAAGTTTTTACCTATGTACACAACAGACAAGCTAGCATTTGTAGACTTACAGAAATCTTTTGACAATGTTGACTGGAATACTCTCTTTCAAATTCTAAAGGTGGCAGGGGTAAAATACAGGGAGCGAAAGGCTATTTACAATTTGTACAGAAACCAGATGGCAGTTATAAGAGTCGAGGGGCATGAAAGGGAAGCAGTGGTTGGGAAGGGAGTAAGAGAGGGTTGTAGCCTCTCCCCGATGTTATTCAATCTGTATATTGAGCAAGCAGAAAAGGAAACCAAAGAAAAATTCGGAGTAGGTATTAAAATCCATGGAGAAGAATAAAAACGTTGAGGTTCGCCGATGACATTGTAATTCTGTAAGAGACAGCAAAGGACTTGGAAGAGCAGTTGAACGGAATGGACAGTGTCTTGAAGGGAGGATATAAGATGAATATCAACAAAAGCAAAACTAGGATAATGGAATGTAGTCGAATTAATTCGGGTGATGTTGAGGGTATTAGATTAGGAAATGAGACACTTAAAGTAGTAAAGGAGTTTTGCTATTTGGGGAGCAAAATAACTGATGATGGTCGAAGTAGAGAGGATATAAAATGTAGACTGGCAATGGAAAGGAAAGCGTTTTTGAAGAAGAGAAATTTGTTAACATCGAGTATAGATTTAAGAGTCAGGAAGTCGTTTCTGAAAGTATTTGTATGGAGTGTAGCCATGTATGGAAGTGAAACGTGGACGATAAATAGTTTGGACAAGAAGAGAATAGAAGCTTTGGAAATGTGGTGCTACAGAAGAATGCTGAAGATTAGATGGGTAGATCACATAACAAATGAGGAGGTACTGAATAGGATTGGGGAGAAGAGGAGTTTGTGGCACAACTTGACCAGAAGAAGGGATCGGTTGATAGGACATGTTCTGAGGCATCAAGGGATCACCAATTTAGTATTGGAGGGCAGAGTGGAGGGTAAAAATCGTAGGGGGAGACCAAGAGATGAATACACTAAGCAGTTTCAGAAGGATGTAGGTTGCAGTAGGTACTGGGAGATGAAGAAGCTTGCACAGGATAGAGTAGCATGGAGAGCTGCATCAAACCAGTCTCAGGACTGAAGACCACTACAACAACAACACTACCGGGCCATAGACACGGGTTCACAGGTAGATGCCGTGTTTCTTGACTTCCGCAAGGCGTTCGATACAGTTCCCCACAGTCGTTTAATGAACAAAGTAAGAGCATATGGACTATCAGACCAATTGTGTGATTGGATTGAGGAGTTCCTAGATAACAGGACGCAGCATGTTATTCTCAATGGAGAGAAGTCTTCCGAAGTAAGAGTAATTTCAGGTGTGCCGCAGGGGAGTGTCATAGGACCGTTGCTATTCACAATATACATAAATGACCTGGTGGATGACATCGGAAGTTCACTGAGGCTTTTTGCAGATGATGCTGTGGTGTATCGAGAGGTTGTAACAATGGAAAATTGTACTGAAATGCAGGAGGATCTGCAGCGAATTGACGCATGGTGCAGGGAATGGCTACTGAATCTCAATGTAGACAAGTTGAGAGGTGGCATGAGCCCCCTCTCATATTTCTATCTTACGATTCTCCTCTATAATTGCATGCGGTGGAAAGTTGCTATTCCTTCACGCGCGGACTTCCCACGCAGTGTCTCTCGTCACCCGGGTGGTCCGGTGACAGGCGGGCTCTGCTGATCTGGAAAGCTTTAAGCCGACGGGTGTGAGGAAGTCGAGTGAATGCTTTGCAGACACCGACATTGTCAAGAGGCACGCCCGCAGAGCTTGAAGTAGTGGCTGGGCTAGAGGTTCCGTTACTTCGCAGAAACTTAGCGAAAACACGTTCTGGCGGGCTACCAGCGAGGCGTGGGAATGACTTGTGTACCCAGGCAGCTGTGGCGGGAAAATTCCCGCACTTTCTGCAAAATAGTAACTGTGATTGGCTTGCTCAGGGCATAGCTCCGTGACGTAGCAAGATCGGCGCAGAAATTGGCGCCAAGAATCTCCATTGGTGGAATGGTAGCGTTCCGGCAATGGAGTGGAATTTCCGCCGGTTTTCGAGTTGCTGATTGGAACGTTTAACCACGGCCACTGTCGTGGGGGCGGGAATGTTCTGTGTTCGGTTTTTGTACGGGTGCTCTTGTGGGGGTAGTCGTCTCTCGCCTTTCGGTCGAGGACGTCGAAGCAACCAGCCAACGGCTCCGGTACGGCAGATCGTGTTCTGGGAGTCAAGAAGTCGGTTTGGTAATGTATGTCCGCAGCACCGGCAGATAGGGATTTTCCTAGGTGACAATCAGAGCTCAGCAGAGTGCGCCTGTTCGTCTTTTTTTCCTAACTTTGTTCTGTCTTGGGTAGCAGCAATTAATGGTGGGTTGGCTATGTGTTTTCTCTAAGAATTGAGTTGCTAGGAATTGGCTGCACATACCACTTCGTCATAATCCTCACAATCTAGTTTAGGGACAACTTCAATTTCACAGCGTTTGTTTAAGTATCCAATTAGAGCCAATTTGATATATTGTTAATGTTTCATGTGTTGTTGTTTATTATTTTGTGTTTAGTCTTAATAAATCATATTGTTATTTTGGACAGAACTTTCATTCTGTTAATAGATAGAGCAACCCCATCATTCCTCACTATGTTAATGAAACTTTCGTTTAATTAACTTATTTAACAAATTAAATTATTGCAGGTGCCAAACTCTCTTCTACTCCACTGGCAGGGTTGATTAGAGTCAGTTCGCGTATTTTTTTTTATCCTTGTGCAACAGGAAAAGTTGGAGTTAGAAAAGGGGGGGCTTAGAGCATCATGTACATATGTAAATTCTCTAAGAATTGAGTGTTAAAAACACTGCTAGCCCCGGCACCTCGCATAATATGGCGACCCTTGGCCTCGGATCTTCCCTGTGAATCTCTGATAAGCAAACAGGATTCTTAGTAGGAACATTCAATTTTTTTTCTCTCTTTTTTTTATTGATTAATACCCAAGTTTTTTTTTCCGGTAGTTCCGCGTTTAGTTTTAAGTAGCGGCGCATGATTACAGTTTTTGTTTTCAGTGTATATATTTTTTTTTGTTTTGTTTTTTTTGTTCATTGTTTTTTTGTGTTTCGTTGGTGTGGTGTCCGTACCACATCGCACTTTGTCGGATTTGTGTGCGGTTTCTGTACCACTTCAAATTGTGCTTGTAATTACAGCGTTGGAACAGCGTTGTTGAAATTTTGTGTCTATGTGTAAAAATATATGGAGTAGACTAATTTTATTGTGCATTTTAGATAAATTTGTTTTTCATGAATGATAACGAGAAGTAAGGCACGACTATTATCGAGCGAAGCTAAAACAAAAGAGGATAGCATAATGGATAAGGGGCAGTTTAACGGGAATAGGTTCGGAGATGAGATGGGCACATTTTTAGCAGGACAGGACGCCAGGGTCTTTGATGAGGAAGGTGATTTGGACGCGATCTCAGAGCAGCGTTGCGGCCGTGATTATGATAGTGAAGTAGAGGATGAAACAGAGACAGTCACACAGGTCGAGACGGTAGCAGAAGTTTATAATCAAACGAACGAGAGCAGACAGGGGCCAGCTCGGCCACGTCAGAGCTCTAGCGCCCAGGTGTCCAGAGTTACATCACCCATGGGTGACGAGGATCAAAATGATGACATTAACCCAATACTGAGCTTCCTACGATCAATGAAAGAAGAAGCTGACGAACAACGTAAGAGGGAGAAGGAAGAAGCTGACGAACAGCGTAAGAGGGAGAAGGAAGAAGAGGAGAAACAACGTAAGAAGGAGAAGGAAGAAGAGGAGAAACAACGTAAGAAGGAGAAGGAAGAAGCTGACGAACAGCGTAAGAAGGACACTGAGGCAATAATTTCGCATATAGGGGAAATTCGTGGGGAATTACTAACAATAAAGAAAGAATGTGGAGAGGTAAAACAAATGTCAATGGCTGCACAAAAAGTAGCAGGCCTGGCTAAAACGGCAGCAATAGGGGCAATGAAAGTCGCGGAAGCAACTTCTAAACTCGCAGGGCGCTTGCGACGTACAACACAATCCCACTCAAAATCCCTAGCGTTCTTAAAAATTCAGGGTAATATCGCGGTTGCGAACAACACGAAACGAATGGAAGAAGTAGAGAGTCGGATAGCAAAACTAGAGCAAAACGGGCACACGAGCACTGCGCGTTCGGATACCAATGATGGAGTACACAGAATTGTGTCTCCGAGGAAAAGCCCGCCGTGCTCTAGCCCAATGACCGAGTGCGGAACTAACAATGCACACGCAGAAACAGCGAGTAATAGCTCCAATAATTGTAGCCCACTTGTGAATTCTGAGTGCCACTTCCACTGTGATACAGAGGTAGCACATCACAGTTATCACCAAGATAGAACAGGACACTCAGCAGACGTGCAAGTATCGGAAACGAGTGACAACACCAGTGCGAGGATCAGACAGGATTTTGATCAGAATCATTTCCTGTCGATACTAAAATTCCAGAAGTTCAAAGAAAATGGAGGGTCGATGCATCCGAAGAGCTGGGTGATGCAGTTTACAAATTCATTACCGGCATCATGGCCAACCCAGGCAAAATTAGAATTCATGTGTGGACACATCGAAGGCCAAGCCGCGGAAAAGATGCGGGGTGTAGCAGTGACGTGTCGGACTTATCAGGAATTTGTTGGTGCATTCCTGCGGACCTACTGGTCAAAGGAAACGCAGGACAGGATTAAAGATGAAATAATATTTTGTCCTGAACTGGAAGTGTCCGGGTATAGGAGCGCAACCAAATTTCTTGATGAGTTACTCAAGAAGAATCAATTTTTAGATAGTCCATATAGCAACGGAGAAATCATTAAATTTTGCTTTTCCAAATTGCCAGTTAGGTACCAACAGACACTTGTCGGCAAGTGTGGATCTGACATAGAAGCATTCAAGAGTCTATTGCGCGAACTCGAAGTAGTCTTTGATAAACAAGACGCAAAGGACAGGAAGAAGGGGCAAAGTAACAAATACCACGGGCCAGGAAGGGAAGACGACAACAGATCGCATAATCGCACTGGTCAGTTAGGAAACCAGGGTTACGGAAGTCAAGGTTACGCTATTCAAGGTTATGGAAACCAAAGACACGGAAACCAGAACGTCAGGGAGCAGGGTCAATCTAGACAAGGAATCTGGGATAGGAGGAATAACGAACGGCAAAGCGACCGTAATTGGAGAGAGCGAAACCAAGGACAACAGTGGAACCAGGAGATTGAAACTAGACCCGCAAATCGTAATGCACGTCAGAGGAGGGGGAGCTTAACAAGGGATTGACGCCAGACTAGTGCGAACACAGGCCGCCGGAATTTCGCACGTAATCTCGGACCTGGCCAACTACGGATGATACATTACGAAGATTTATCAGAAATCCTGCTCGAGGAACATAAAGCAACTCCTCGACAAGATCGGCAGCCTCTTATCACAGTAGCAATAGCTGAAAAGAGTATGAATGCGATAATAGATAGTGGAAGCTACATAACAGCAATATCTGAGGCAGCATACAAGATGTGCTCTCAGGAGATGGACTGGCCTGTCCTATCGGTTAAGAAAACCAAAATAAAAGGGGCATTAGCGGGAAAATGTACGGAGGTCACCCAACAAACAAGACTGGAATTCTCCTGCCAAGGACACAAAATAGAGTCTAACTTCTGGATTGTGCCAAATCTGGCGATCGACATGATAATAGGAACGGACTTCCTAAATGAACATGAAGCGATAGTTGATCTAGGACGAGGTGAAGTGGTTTTGAGGAAAGGGAATCCCGTCCACATTAAATTCGACGATCAGCTGATCCCAGCTCAACTACCGTCTAACTGTGTACGGATAAACTATGCGTGTCTGAAAGACAGAAAGGAAGAACAGGTCGACGTTGCGGGTAGGGGAGCGGACACAGATGAGAATGAAGTCAGAATAATGGGGGAAATAAAGGAGAAAATAGGAGAAAAAGTGGAAGCAATAAAGAATATAAGGTGCGACCACCGCAAAGAACTTCATAAATTACTAGTAGAACATGCGGAGGTCTTCATTCCCAAGACAGGATCAATAAAGAACTTCCAATATGAATTTCGTGTACGTCCGCACAATCAGTTTCGTGTGCCACCCTATCCAATCCCCTTGGCATATCGACAGAAAGTAGCAGCCGAAATTACGCGAATGTTGAGTGAAGTAATAATAGAACCTACGGCTTCAGCCTATAATAACCCGTTAAGAGTAGTCGAGAAGGCAGATGGTAGTATTCGTTTAGTCTTGGACTCGCGACAAATTAATACCATAATAGAACCCGAAACAGACAGACCGGAACGATTAGAGGAACTCTTACAAAACTTCCATGGAATATCAATCTTCTCATCAGTTGATCTAAAATCGAGTTTCTGGCAGATCGAGCTCCATCCAAATTGCAGACAGTACACAGCCTTTTTAGCATTTGGAAGATGTTACCGGTTTCGTCGTCTACCATTTGGTTTGAACGTTTCATCTGCCGCATTCATTCGGGGGCTGGACGGCATACTAAGCGATAATTTGAAACGTCATGTCACCAGCTATGTGGACGATTTGCTGATCGCGGAGAAATCTTGGGGAGAGCACAATGCGGTCCTCGGTGAACTCCTTGCGACATTCAAGGAATACGGAGTGACTATCAATATCGAAAAATCGAATTTTGGGACGTCCTCTGTCAAATTTCTGGGACATATCATCACGGGTGAGGGCATTGCGCCAAATCCCGAAAAGATCGAAGCGATTGAAAAGTTTCCCATTCCTACGACAAAGAAGCAGTTAAGGGGGTTCTTGGGGATCATAAATTTTTACAACCGCTTTATACATATCAAAACTCAGAGCAGTCCTAGGTTGCATCAACTTACAGGAAAGAAGATTCCTTGGGAATGGGATGAGGCGGCCGAATCCGAATGGAAAGCATTAAAATTTGCATTATTACAAGCACCCATCCTATCACACCCTAACTTAGCAGAAGAGCTTTGCATAGTAACGGACAGTTCATACTCAGGTCTGGGTGTCATGGTGTTCCAAGACTATGTACATGAAGGAAACAGGGTGTGGAAGACAATTGCGTTTGGTAGCAGAGTACTAGCCAAGAGTGAGAGGAATTACTCAGTAACCGAGTTAGAGGCGCTGGCTATTGTATGGGCGTTTGAAAAATTCAGATACCTTCTGTTTGGTCGCAAGACGAGGGTCTACACAGACCACAAGGCACTCGAGTTCTTGATGACTGCAAAGCTTAATCACAGGCGGCTCATTAGGTGGGCATCATATCTGCAGCAGTACAACTTTTCGATAGAATATATCCCCGGCAGTCAGAACATTATTGCAGACGCCTTATCACGGTCACCGATCGGATTTGAGCACAACATGGAAGAAGATCTGGAGGAAAATCACTACTGCCTTTTCTATATGCAGAAAGTAGCCTTTGAAAATTTTATTACCTGTAGTATGCATGACATCAAGAAGGAGCAAGACAAGGACCCTGCCCTAGTGTTATTGAAACAGAAATGGATAGACAGAAGACACGCCACCATCAGGCAGTTCTACCTCTTGCGGAAAGGCATAATTTTCCACCGAAATTATGCCAATGACACTGAATGGGGGGTATGCATCCCTGAACACCTAATAAACAAGGTTATATGGCATACTCACCTCAGCTATGGACACTTCGGACCACGCAAGTGCAATCTCAAGCTAAGGACCATGTGTTGCTTTCGAAACATGGAGCGTCGAATTCGGAGGGTACTGTCGGTGTGTAAAGACTGCCAAAAGGCTAAGCACACCACTGTGAGCATGCAGGCACCATTATACCCAATCGTACCGACCAAATTAAGACAATTAGCAGCAACAGATTTGATGGGACCTTTGCCAAGAACAAGAAGAGGATATACTTACGTATTAGTGTTTGTTGAACTAACGTCCAAATACGTTACCTTTACGCCACTGAAGAGGGCGACAGGACGAACTGTATCTCGAGCCCTAATCCGGGATTTCCTACAACAGGTTGGTCATGTGAGTAAAATTATTTCTGATAACGGGCCACAGTTTAAGTCAAAAACTTGGAAGGAGACGTTGCGTCGATGTAAAATTGATCCCATTTTTATATCTTCGCACCATCCGAGCTCGAATGCTGCAGAACGGGTTATTAAAGAACTCGGAAACTTGTGCCGGTTGTACTGTAACAAACAGCACACGACATGGGACGTTTTCCTTAAAGACTTCCAGGAGGTGATCAATGAGGCACCCCATGGGATAACAAAATTGGCACCCATTACAGTATTGAGAAACCGGATTCCTAAGGACTTGATAACCGATGTCGTAAACTTCCCACCAAGTGCGCGAACGCAGCACCAAGCCATAGTGGATTTGGCTCTCAGGAGGATACGTGCTGCAGCAGAGGTCAGGAAGAGACGTGCCGACAGGGGAGCTCGTCTACGACACTTCCACATTGGACAAAAGGTGCTCGTTAAGTCTTTCCGACTTTCGAACAAACAAAAAATGAAATGCCAAAAATTCTATTCTATTTACAACGGCCCGTACCGTATAAGGAGAGCAGCTCACCACAATGCTTATGAATTAGAGACGCTGAAAGGAAAGAAGTCCATAGGACTCCACCACATCTCTCACATAAAGGAGTTCGTGGAATAGAGTAGTGTAAGTGGTGTACGTAGTAGAATGGGCAAATACGTGAACCTTGCTATAGTAGTAGTGTAAGTGGTGTACAGAGTAGAATAGGCAAAGATATGAACCTTTCTTCGGGGAACAATAATCGTTGCATTAATAGATTAAGATTGTTAAAGTATTAACACACTGCGTTTTCTCGCATAAGAATTTACTGCTGCTAATTTTTTTTTCTGTTTATGTTCGCAAGCTCCACTGTCAATGCGATAAGAGGCACTACCTTTCCATGAGCAATGTTTTTGTCCTTTCCAATCTGGTGTCCATGTTAAGGGATAGTGATGAGTGACGAGATGTCGCACAAACGGGCGCATACAAGAACGTGCTCTTAGAAGCGTTCTGAGAAGTCGTGATACGCTCCATAGCGGCCACAGCCAGTTCGTGAGACGTTCATACCAATGCTTGCAGGCACGCGTCAGTGCACTGCAAGATTGTGGTATATTGCGAGATTTCGAGGATGAATATTGGCAGTATAGTTTTTGCAGAGCTGCGCCAGCATCGTTGTCTTGCAAGTCGGGGTGAACCTGTGAGCGTTTGACTCCAATGGTGCCCTAGGGCCTAGACGGTAGAAATGCGGGCATAAAGCCTACCATGCCAATGTGCTGGTTGGGGATTTAGCATGCTGCTTGCGACTGTCACAGATGAATAACCAGTGACTCATACTAGGATATTCGTGACATACTGTGTAGCTGGCGTGTGATGGGCGACTGAATCCTCAACAGGAACCAGACTTGGCTGGATCAAATTACATTGCCTCTGGAAAGGTGCGCTTTCATTGCTAAGACTGCATCACATACAAAATTAAGTTCAACTATAAATTTATTGTCTTGTATAGCCATGGCTAACCCAGTCTCTGGAGTTTCAGTGAGGCGTAGTGAGAACTCGGAGGCCGTGTCGTACGGCGCGCACATCACTGTCGTCAATAGCGGCGAGCAGCGAGATATCTCAGCGTAACAGGAATTATGTAAGAGTAGTGTATAAGGTAAAAAAAAAAATAAATAAATAAAATAAATAAATAAATAAATAAATAAATAAATAAATAAAAGGGAAAGTAAGTTATACTAGGATAAGTTAAACTGTAGGATTTAACAATAACTAGATTAATATTGTGGGGGTTTTCTACCACAAGTGTGGCGCGCGCCTGTTGGGATGCTATTTTTCAGGTCATCAAATCACAGACCCGAGATGGAGGGACGACCGGCGAGCGAAAGTAGTATAGTTGCATGTTCTTTATAGCACAGTAAAACTTAGACCTGAATAACAACATAATTTAATTAAAAGACATAGAATGTAGATCGTTGGCAAATGGTAGTTAATTCTTGAGCATGTCTACTGTCGATCTATATAATTAATAGTAATATTAGTGTGGGCCCGCACATTTAGTTGTTCATCCATTACATAGCATCAGTTATCACACACCATGTACAATACTGAGATCGGTCTCTACACAAATATCAAGATAAATTATTTCCATTTTTTGTTATGATAGCTACAGATAAATAACTATAAAATTAAAATTACAGTGTCTGAAATGACAGACCATCAATGTATCGGTATGTAAATTTATTATAACATAGAAGGTCATGGGGAAAAGTTAGGCATATGACTTTTGTAAGAATTGTGCAGAGGACTGGGATAGTGGCAACGCAGAGGCCAGCCGGAGGTCATCGGCTACCTGCAGGAGGAGAGCGTCGACGCGCTACCTGACGTGAGGGGCGCGAGGGCGTCCGGTCCTACAAGCTGACAGTCACCGGGCCGTGTACCTGAGGGATTAGGGAGGATCCTCGCCGGGCCACAAGCGAAAGTGAGGCTGGCCGTTGGCACTGACACGCGACCCACACGAGGCAGCCGTTTGGAGGGATTCCCTGCGGCAGACCACGTAGTCGTGAGTACACGAAGAAGATCACATATGGTGTCATAACTGGCGTCTCATGTGCCTCAGGACAGAAAGGGACGCTATATACTCACCTGTTTGGGTTTTTACAACTCACTAGCATTGGCTGATCTGCTTACACAAAGCAGTATCGTGCCACACTAACAAATGTATGGTCTCATTTCTAACTTCTCCTCTCTATTAGAGAGCAGTTTTTAACAATCGTCGCTCCTAGTTCGATCCTGTATGGATGACCTCACACACTTGTGGAGTCACTCCACGTGCCATCATCCCTCGTCGAACTGCAATATTGGGAAACGTAAAGTACTGCCCAGCGAGAGAAGAGACCTAGACTAGTGATGTATCCCAACAAGTAGACATCAGAGACAATTAATCGACGTGAGGAGGGCCTATCACTGTGTCTTCCTACCGTACTGCCGTGATCATATGCGTGGGTCTGACTACAATCTCAACAGCGTACTGCAGACGCTCCAGCACTCCCTATTGCTGTTGCAACAACGTAGCAACAACACCCGACGTTTAGCCCTATGTGATGTCAGTACTGTGGCCCCATCACAAAAGCCGCCCTCCAATGCTCAAGACATGGAACCACGTGCATCAATGCATGTGACTCAACATACCAACCCCCTCAGAGAAACTAATGAATTTGTGAAGTGCTTCGAACATTTCTAACAATGTGATTTAGTGCCACATTCTCAGCACGGTCGTGAACAGTGTGCAATGTGCACGCACAACTTAATGTCCCATGAACCTTGTTTTTTTTAATTTTCTTTCTCTAGTGTTGTTTTTGTAATGTATGTGATACCTTGTATGTGTTTGTTTTACACTGTAATTCTCATTACAAATTACTGTATTGTTCTCCACACCATTTTTTTTATCTTGTATTTATTGTTGAGTGTATGGAAACAGTGTGCCTGAAGTCCCCATAAACTGAAGCAGATACCACCTCTGTCATTGTGAATGGACCATCAGTTCAGGGAACATTTTGTAAAGGTTATTCTTGCTGCAGGGAGACAGAATGAATCGGAGGTCGTAATTAGATTCTGAAAGCTCACAAAGAGATTGTTAACTTAAATAGTATCATGTGTGAGTGAGTTCAGGTTAGTTTAATGATTAAAATTGTTGTAACATCTTGGGCATTTAATTGCGGAGCACTCCAACTCTGATTGTAAAGAATAAATTGCTCCATATTTGGCTCACATGCCCGGGCCATATTTAGAGAGTGAATGTCTGTGTGAATCGGTGTTTGGAAGGGGCTCCCTGGGTATGGATGTGTGATGTGAGTGTTAGTGTTCCATATTAAGAAGGTGAAGTTGGCTACATCATAAATAATCCTCCCTCTATGAGCTGCATTTTTCAGTTGCAGTTATTTTCTTTATAGAGTGCGGCATGTGCAGCCAGTTTGCGAGATTGTTCTTGGGCGATTGACTCACTACCTTGCTCCTAAGTGAGCCAACCGCTCACCAATTACAATCTAAAATGGCGTAGGGGCTATGAGAGGTGGCATGAGCCCCCTCTCATATTTCTATCTTACGATTCTCCTCTATAATTGCATGCGGTGGAAAGTTGCTATTCCTTCACGTGCGGACTTCCCACGCAGCGTCTCTCGTCACCCGGGTGGTCCGGTGACAGGCGGGCTCTGCTGATCTGGAAAGCTTTAAGCCGACGGGTGTGAGGAAGTCGAGTGAATGCTTTGCAGACACCGACATTGTCAAGAGGCACGCCCGCAGAGCTTGAAGTAGTGGCTGGGCTAGAGGTTCCGTTACTTCGCAGAAACTTAGCGAAAACACGTTCTGGCGGGCTACCAGCGAGGCGTGGGAATGACTTGTGTACCCAGGCAGCTGTGGCGGGAAAATTCCCGCACTTTCTGCAAAATAGTAACTGTGATTGGCTTGCTCAGGGCATAGCTCCGTGACGTAGCAAGATCGGCGCAGAAATTGGCGCCAAGAATCTCCATTGGTGGAATGGTAGCGTTCCGGCAATGGAGTGGAATTTCCGCCGGTTTTCGAGTTGCTGATTGGAACGTTTAACCACGGCCACTGTCGTGGGGGCGGGAATGTTCTGTGTTCGGTTTTTGTACGGGTGCTCTTGTGGGGGTAGTCGTCTCTCGCCTTTCGGTCGAGGACGTCGAAGCAACCAGCCAACGGCTCCGGTACGGCAGATCGTGTTCTGGGAGTCAAGAAGTCGGTTTGGTAATGTATGTCCGCAGCACCGGCAGATAGGGATTTTCCTAGGTGACAATCAGAGCTCAGCAGAGTGCGCCTGTTCGTCTTTTTTTCCTAACTTTGTTCTGTCTTGGGTAGCAGCAATTAATGGTGGGTTGGCTATGTGTTTTCTCTAAGAATTGAGTTGCTAGGAATTGGCTGCACATACCACTTCGTCATAATCCTCACAATCTAGTTTAGGGACAACTTCAATTTCACAGCGTTTGTTTAAGTATCCAATTAGAGCCAATTTGATATATTGTTAATGTTTCATGTGTTGTTGTTTATTATTTTGTGTTTAGTCTTAATAAATCATATTGTTATTTTGGACAGAACTTTCATTCTGTTAATAGATAGAGCAACCCCATCATTCCTCACTATGTTAATGAAACCTTCGTTTAATTAACTTATTTAACAAATTAAATTATTGCAGGTGCCAAACTCTCTTCTACTCCACTGGCAGGGTTGATTAGAGTCAGTTCGCGTATTTTTTTTATCCTTGTGCAACAGGAAAAGTTGGAGTTAGAAAAGGGGGGGCTTAGAGCATCATGTACATATGTAAATTCTCTAAGAATTGAGTGTTAAAAACACTGCTAGCCCCGGCACCTCGCAAAGTGTAATGTTCTGCGAATACATAGTAAGATAGATCCTTTATCATTTAGCTACAAAATAGCAGGTCAGCAACTGGAAGCAGTTAATACCATAAATTATCTGGGAGTACGCATTAGGAGTGATTTAAAATGGAATGATCATATAATGTTGATTGTCGGTAAAGCAGATGCCAGACTGAGATTCATTGGAAGAATCCTAAGGAAATGCAATCCGAAAACAAAAGAAGTAGGTTACAGTACGCTTGTTCGCCCACTGCTTGAATACTGCTCAGCAGTGTGGGATCCGTACCAGATAGGGTTGATACAAGACATAGAGAAGATCCAACGGAGAGCAGCGCGCTTCGTTACAGGATCATTTAGTAATCGCGAAAGCGTTACGGAGATGATAGATAAACTCCAGTGGAAGACTCTGCAGGAGAGACGCTCAGTAGCTCGGTACGGGCTTTTGTCAAAGTTTCGAGAACATACCTTCACCGAAGAGTCAAGCAGTATATTGCTCCCTCCTACGTATATCTCGCGAAGAGACCATGAGGATAAAATCAGAGAGATTAGAGCCCACACAGAGGCATACCGACAACCCTTCTTTCCACGAACAATACGAGACTGGAATAGAAGGGAGAACCGATAGAAGTACTGAAGGTACCCTCCGCCACACACCGTCAGGTGGCTTGCGGAGTATGGATGTAGATGTAGATGTAGATGTACAGACAAGGGAGGAGAGTAAGTTTTAAAAGACCTAGCGTAGGATTTTTACGCCCGTCCATTTCGTGAATGTGATTTACGGGCCGGATGCGACCGACAACTGCCGCTGGAGTGCGCTGCGCTTATACCACGTTGTGGCCCCACGTACCGTATGCACGAGGCGCATCGTTTCTGGGCGTTGAGCAGACCTCGGCACGCTCAGCGATCACGTTCGACAGCGCGGTCCTGTGCCGACGGTTCTACCTTCCATTCACGACTGGGCGTCAGGAAGTGCACCCGGATACAAAATATAACGTGCCAAATTTTAAGAAAACTTGACCCTACACTAGGCAGGATAAAGACTAGGAAACGAATTGAACTGAACTCCACCCGAACAGCCCATGTAGACCCAACGGTACCGACCGGACGCCGTGTCATCCTCACCCCACCGGCGTCACTGCATGCGGATACGGAGGGTCATGTGGTCAGCACACCGCTCTCCCGGCCGTACGTCAGTTTACGAGACCGGAGCCGCTACCTCTCAGTCAAGTAGCTCCTCAGTCTGCCTCACAAGGGCTGAGTGAAACTCGCTTGCCAACAGCGCTCGGCAGACCGGATGGTCACCCATCCAAAAAAGTGCCATCCCAGCCCGACAGCGCTTAACTTCGGTGATCTGACGGCAACCGGTCTTACCACTGCGGCAAGGCCGTCGGTGCGTAGAGACTAGGGAACAAGGAAAAAGAATGAAAGCGAAGTCACTCACTGATTGTTTCTTGAGCTTCGCATCTGCTGATGATGGCATGTTGTTTATTAATCCCATCTGCTGTGTCAAAGCCCAGTGACATTTTAGGGCGAATAAAAACGAGGAAATTTGACGTCTTTGGAAAAAAAGTCTATGAATGAAAAAGGCCACTGGAACAAGATCAAAACGTCGTTTGTTTGTGTGTTAAGATGAAGCAGGAGCACGTGGAGAAGGATTTCAATATATTGGCAATTTGTGGTAAGCTCCTATGGGGCCAAACTGCTGAGGTCATAGGTGCCTAGGCTTACACACAACTTAAACTAACTTACGCTAACGATAACACACACACACACACACACACACACCCGTGCCTGAGGGACGACTGAACCTCCGATGGGAACCGCGCGAACCATGGGAAGTGGACCTGTGCATTTAAAAATTGTTTTCGTTTGTTGCATGTCGCAAATGCAGGGTGAACCATTTTAATCCATAATTAGACAGAGAGCAGATACAGCTAAATGTTTTAGACAAAAGTAGTGGGTGGTAAAGAGGATCACGCGTTGCTGCTAATGTCCGTGACATTGAACTTTATTTTCAGGGTGATACGGAGGTTACAGCGATTTTTCTAAATGCGAACGCAAATATTTAATTTAAAATTTGAGAACTGCGGCAATATTTACTTATCAAACGACACATTACTGAAGGTAATGGCAAGGTTCAATGAAGCTCAAATTAGCAAATATGTTTTTAGTTCTAGTAGGAATTTAACCTTCGACAATTACCTTTCAGGTCGTGGTCACTGGCAATGGTGTGTGACCCCTTATGCCCCTTCCAATTTTTATCTAACATTGTATTTTGCTCTACCCCTCCTCTATTCCGAGCTCATCCCTTCTAGAACTAAAAACATAATTGCGTACTTGAGCTTCACTGAACCTTTCCATGACCTTGAATAACGGACCATTTTATATGTACAATTTGCCGCTGTTTTCAAATCTTGAATCAAGCATTAGGGATCCCATTTTAAAAAATCACTTTACCCTCCTGTTCACCATGAAAAGGTCGCGGCCATTAGCAGCAGTTCGTGACCTTCTTTGCAACCTACTGCTTTTAACTAAAACATCTTGTTCTATCATCTCTCTGTCTCGAGTTACTCCCCATTATGGATGAAAATGGTCCACCGTACATGGCGATACTTCGATACTTGCTGGCAGCCCTTGTCAGACGATCCTTTTACCAGTTTAATTACCCACACATCACTCGTGGAAAATCCACTGAGATAAGTGACTTTGACGAAGGGCAGATTATTATTACACAGAGCCTGTGAACGAGTATCCCGAAAACGGCGAAGCTGATCGAATGTTCACGTGCTACTGTCGTGAGCATCTACGGAAAGAGATAGGACAGTGAAACTACCAATAGACGCTAACTGATTGGACGTACACACAACGTAGGTGTGATCTTCCTGGCTGTGACCGCCAGTACTTTATTTTGCTAGAAGCTAGGCTTGAAGCATTTCGATACACGTGAATTAGAATATGGTACAAAAGTGGAGTGAGGTACAAGCGACAGATGGTATAGTATGTACCAGACCCGTGGCAGGGTCCGCCAATCGTATTAGACTTGCTTCTGATTGGTCAGTGCGTTCGGGTGCTAGGCGCCGAAACGCCTAACCTCTCTTATTAATTATTTATGTACTCTTCATTGTATTTAACCCAGTTTTTTATGACAATCTGTCGTGGTTACCATACGAATCCATCGCTTTTGTTTATTAAAGTTCACTAGTTTTCAGGAACATAAGAGTAACGATATTGCAACTGAAGTGCTTGGGACACTTTCGGGTCGCCTCGAGGCGACTGGGAGACGGACTACTTCGGCTGCGCTAGTCAGGCTGTTTCGGGTGTTCTTCAGAGCCGGACGTGTATCTCTGTTTCGGAGGGGGATGTCGTACTCTGTATTGGAAGTTGTCAGAAAAGTTACCGAATTATTAAGAAAGCTATGTCGACTGTTGTAGAAGAGAAAGTAAAAACTGATATTTTGAAACATAAACAAACACGATACATTAATGAGAGGTGTCACCTAGCATCATTATCAGTACTACAGATCTTGCCTCTGTAGACGCTAAATGACTGGACATACACGCTCTTCACACAACGTAGGTGTGTAATTCCAGGCTGTGGCCGCCAGTACTTTATTTTGCGAGCAAGTGGCATCCCACGAAAAGCAGAACCACAGATTCGAACTGACAGCGTAGCAGCCTCCGCCGAAGAAGAACCCAATACCAACGAGCTGTCCTCTGCGCTGGGGGCACAACTTGTTGGAAAGAATGATCAGAGACTCTTATTCAATCTCTCCAGAATTCTTCAACTTCAAGATATGACTTCCAAACGCCGGTCGGTGTGGCCGAGCGGTTCTAGGCGCTTCAGTCTGGAACCGCTTGACAGCTACGGTCGCAGGTTAGAATCCTGCCTCAGGCATGGATGTGTGTGACGTCCTTACGTTAGTTAGGTTTCAGTAGTTTCAAGTTGTAGGGGAGAGCCTTGGGAGAGCCTGTCCTCACAAAACTCTACCATCGGGTGAGCTAGTTGTATGAGGCGAAATGGAAAAGCTGATAGAAGATCAGTTTGGATTCCGTAGAAATGTTGGAACAAGTGAGCCAATACTGATCCTACGACTTACCTCAGAAGAAAGATTAATCAAAGTCAAACCTACATTTCTAGCATTTGTAGATTTAGAGAAAGCTTTTGACAATGTTGATTGGAATACTCTCTTTCAAATTCTGAAAGTGGCAGGGGTAAAATACAGGGAGCGAACGGCTGTTTACAACTTTTACAGAAATCAGATGGCAGTTATAAGAGTCGAGGGACATGAAAGGGAAGCAGTGGTTGGGAAAGGAGTAAGACAGGGTTGTAGCCTATCCACGATGTTATTCAATCTGTAGATTGAGCAAGGAGTAACGGAAACAAAAGAAAAGTTCGGAGTAGGTACTAAAATCCACGGAGAAGAAATAAAAAGTTTGAGGTTCGTCGATGACATTGTAATTCTGTCAGAGACAGCAAAGGATTTGGAAGAGCAGTTGAACGGAATGGACAGTGTCTTGAAAGGAGGGTATAAGATGAACATCAACAAAAGCAAAACGAGGGTAATGGAATGTAGACGAATTTAGTCGGGCGATGCTGAGGGAATTAGATTAGGAAATGAGACACTTAAAGTAGTAGATGGGTTTTGCTATTTGGGGAGCAAAATAACTGATGACGGTCGAAGTAGAGAGGATATCAAAAGTAGACTGGCAATGGAAAGGAAAGCGTTTCTGAAGAAGAGAAGTTAACATCGAGTATAGATTTAAATGTCAGGAAGTCGTTTCTGAAAGTATTTTTATGGAGTGTAGCCATGTTTGGAAGTGAAACGTGCACGATAAATAGCTTAGACAAGAAGAGAATAGAAGCTTTGGAAATGTGGTGCTAGACTAGAAGAAGGGATCGGTTGGTAGGACATGTTCTGAGACATCGAGGGATCACAAATTTAGTATTGGAGGGCAGTGTGGAGGGTAAAAATCGTAGAGGGAGGCCAAGAGATGAATACACTAAGCAGATTCAGAAGGATGTAGGCTGCAGTAGGTACTGGGAGATGAACAAGGTTGCACAGGATAGGGTAGCATGGAGAGCTGCATCAAACCAGTCTCAGAACTGAAGACGACAACAACAACAAGTTCTAGGGGACTGATGACCTGAGAAGTTAAGTCCCATAGTACTCAGAGCCATTTGACCCATTTGACTTCCAAATGGACACTTAATTTATATAGGGTTCGGAGGGTTGTCTCCTCTGTAAAATAGGATAGGTGTTGGTCTGCGGCATCCATGCCGAGAGAGCACAGTGCCGGTGCACGCACGAGTGCTTCGGAGCACACCGCTCGTCGCACACTGTTGAACGTGGAGCTGCGCAGCAGACGGCCGCTACGTGCTAACATGCTGACACAACGGCATCGTCAGTCACGACTGCAGTGGGCACGGGACCACTGGGACTGGACCATCGATCAATGGAAAAGTGTCGCCTCTTCGGGTGAATCACATTTGGGCTAAACTACACCGATGGTCGAAACTACAAACGACGTCACTGAGGTGAAAGGTGACTCGAAACGTGCAGCGCGCCACGGTCGCGGGCTGGTGGGAGCAGTGTTGTGCTATGGCCGACACTCTCCTCTGCATGTATGGAATCTTTGGTAGTAATCTGAGACACCCTGATAGCTGCGAACTATCTGAATCTCTTCATGCTTGATGTCTTCCCCGGAGGCGATGTCATCTTTCTACAGTGTAATTGACCGCTTCTCGTGCTGTAGTGGTTTGAGGAGCATCATATTGAACGCACGTTAATATCTAAGCGACCAAATTCCCCTGATGTACACTACTGGCCATTAAAATTGCTACACCACGAAGATGACATGCTACAGACGTGAAATTTAACCCACAGGAAGAAGATGGTCAGATATGCAAATGATTAGGTTTTTAGAGCATTCACACAACGTTGGCGCCGGTGGCGACACCTACAATGTGCTGACATGAGGAAAGTTTCCAACCGATTTCTCATACACAAACAGCAGTTGACCGGCGTTGCCTGGTGAAACGTTGTTGTGATGCCTCTTGTAAGGAGCAGAAATGCGTACCATCATGTTTCCCACTTTGATAAAGGTGGGACTGTAGCCATCGGGATTCCAGTTTATCGTATTGCGACACTCCTGCTCGCGTCGGTCGAGATCGAATCACTGTTAGCAGAATACGGAATCGGTGGGTTCAGGAGGGTAATACGGAACGCCGTGCTGGATCCCAACGGCCTCGTATCACTAGCAGTCGAGATGACAGGCATCTTATCCGCACGGCTGTAACGGATCGTGCAGCCACATCTCGATCCCTGAGTCAACAGATGGGGACGTTTGCAAAACGACAACCGTCTGCACAAACAGTTCGACGACGTTTGCAGCAGCTTGGACTATCGATCCCTGCGAAACCCTACCTTTCAGCAGAATAATGCACGACCGCATGTTGCAGGTCCTGTACGGGCCTTTATGGATACAGTAAATGTTCCACTGCTGCCCCGGCCAGCACATTCTCCAGATCTCTCACCAATTGAAAAGGTGTAGTCAATGGTGGTCGAGCAACTGGCTCGTCACAATACGCCAGTCACTACTCTTGATGAACTGTGGTATCGTGTTGAAGCTGCAAGAGCAGCTGTACCTGTACACGCCATCCCAGCTCTGTTTGACTCAATGCCCAGGCGTATCAAGGCCGTTATTACGGCCAGAGGTGGTTGTTCTACGTACTATTTTCTCAGGATCTATGCACCCAAATTGCGTGAAAATGGAATCAGATGTTAGTTCTAGTATAATATATTTGTCCAATGAATACCCGTTTATCATCTGCATTTCTTCTTGATGTAGCAATTTTAATGGCAAGTAGTGTAAATTCTATGGAACCCATCTGGGTTGCCATCGGCGACCATCACGGTGTACCCGTATCAGCGGCCCATTATTTACGCGAATTACATGACCTGATCGTAGACACCTAATACCACATGCCTCCAGAAACCTACCAGCAAAGTGTCGGATCCCTGATATGCAGAATCAGTGATGTATTTCGTTCTACATACAGACAAACGAGCTATTAAGCAGATGGTCGTAATATTTTCGTTCATCAGTGTTTTTTAACAAATAATGTGTTCGGTGTGCTTTCTAGCACTCGCAAGATTTGTGTAGATTATTTAGCAGAAACACTACTTTTCTTTCGATGAACGAATAATACCGAGTCTTCAAAAATTGCTTTAAGCACTATGGTACTTAACTGCTAAGGTCATCAGTCCCCTAGAACATAGAACTACTTAAACCTAACTAAGCTAAAGACATCACTCACATCCATGCCCGAGGCAGGTTTCGAAACTGCGACCGTAGCAGTTGCGCGGTTCCAGACTATAGCGCCTAGAACCGCTCGGCCACCCCGGCCGGCCCCAGCCTTCATGCCAAAGAAAGAACCTCGTACTTTTTTTTTCCCAATGGCTCAGCTCGCTATCTGCTACAAGACGGTGATCGACGTCTGTAACGGGGCCGGCCGCTGTTAGGGATCTAGGTGCGCGCCTGCCCCAGTTACAGTAACGCCATTACCGCGTGACGTCACCAGCTAACGAGAGCTGTTTGCGTCAACCGGCGCGCCGGCCGCCGTGTCGACACAGAGAGGCCAGTTCCGGAGCAGGTCGGCGGAATTTTGTTGTTTGCGGTCTGACTCGTTGTTCCGTTTGCGGAGCGAAGTTGTCGGAGGCGAGCGGCGCTCGCTGCAGGCCGGGCTTAATGAGCGGACGCAGAGCTGCGCCCGCCGTTTGGCCAGCCGGGCCGAGTTCACACCGTGTGGGGTCGGCCGTCTCAGGGCCCCGCCCCCACACTGTTGCGTCAGCACGGCCGCAGGAGAGTTCTCGCATGAACACTCTGTCGCGGCACTCTGCAGTACATGTCTGCAGCGAGGGGTACTTCGCATCAAAAAATAGGGATGTGTGATTCCGTTGCTCTACACTCTACAGCAGGGCTTCACAATATACGTGCTCGCGGAGCAAGCTGTGAGCAGCAAGGCGCGAGCACGGAGCAGCGCCAGCACGCTACCCCCACTACCGGACCAGAGCGGAGAGTGGGGAAAGTCACGTGGGGCACACAACAGCTGCCGCCAGTCAGTGTAAATCCGCGGCCACCTGCAGGGATATCACTCACGAATTATTACTGCGACAAATGAAACAAATAAAGGAGAATATACACGTGCCACATAATTTTATTAGCTTAGTGTATGCCTCTACATTCGCATTAATTTGTGAACTGTTACACAATAAAAGGTGTCACTGAAGTGTGGGATTCTCGGTTATCTTGTACTTTTTGCCCTTTACAATTGCGTCTATGTTCGGAGTGATTGTTCTTGTACATTTTATGCGCAGCGTGCAGTTTAAATTTCGATCAGACAATGCGTTTCTCAGGCGCGTCTTGTTACATTTCATTGCAGAGAAACATACGTGGGACCGAACGTTGATATTATTGTATTCGCCAGTTTGTGCAAACGAGGAACTCTATCCTGAGGCAAGTGTCTGTAGAATTCCAAAATGTTTTTCTTGTTCTGAAATTTGTCTCTGTATTCTCTGCCACACTGCAGGTCAATAATTACTTGCTGCAGCTCAGGACGAAACTCTTAAATATTCGCTGAATATGGAGAGAACAGATCAGAATCACTGTCTAGTGTTGTCAGATCTCGAAAGCGCTGATCAACTAAACTATGTGAATAACGTCCACAGTCTTTGTGAACATCTTGCATGGATGATAATTTAGGAAAATGAGCTAGGTTTCCTGTTCCCAGCTGACTCACCCAAAGTGTCAATTTCATTTTAAAAGCTCGTATTCGATCTATGAAATGAGTAGTTAGCAGATCTTTACCTTGTAGTAAAATGTTCAAAGCACTCAGATGGCTAGTTAAATCTGCTAAGAACGCGAGATCACATTCAAACGTGCGCGCGAATTTCCCCTCCCTCCCCTCCCTCCCTCTCCTCCCCCTTGCACCTGCTCGCGAGCACGTGCCTGAGCAGACGCGAGTACTCGCGCTCAAAACCGGCCAGTTGTTAAGCCCTGCTCTACAGGATCTTTCCGTAAGAGACTGCAAAATTTAGCGGGACTTAGAGGATGCTCCACTGAACAATTTGAGGCAGGCAACCTGGGGTCGGAGAAGCCAGTTTAACGATATAATAGGAATAATTTCTCATTACTGTGTACTGTTTTATTTACATTAGTTACAGTAAACTGCAAATACCATCACTGACACAATAAACGTACCATTTGTACTGTATCTTACAGAATGCGCAGAAACTAACGGCCATCAACCCCAATAAAAGACTGTGAGGCACCCAGACAAATATCGGTGGTGTGTTTGCAATCACATCACAGGCAGCTACAATTCTGGCAACTAAAATTCGGAGTAGGTATTAAAATCCATGGAGAAGAAATAAAAACTTTGAGGTTCGCTGATGACATTGTAATTCTGTCAGAGACAGCAAAGGACTTGGAACAGCAGTTGAACGGAATGGATGGTGTCTTGAAGGGAGGATATAAGATGAACATCAACAAAAGCAAAACGAGGATAATGGAATGTAGTCGAATTAAGTCGGGTGATGTTGAGGGTATTAGATTAGGAAATGAGACACTTACAGTAGTAAAGCAGTTTTGCTATTTGGGGAGCAAAATAACTGATGATGGTCGAAGTAGAGAGGATATAAAATGTGGACTGGCAATGGCAAGGAAAGCGTTTCTGAAGAAGAGAAATTTGTTAACATCGAGTATAGATTTAAGTGTCAGGAAGTCATTTCTGAAAGTATTTGTATGGAGTGTAGCCATGTATGGAAGTGAAACCTGGACGGTAAATAGTTTGGACAAGAAGAGAATAGAAGCTTTCGAAATGTGGTGCTACAGAAGAATGCTGAAGATTAGATGGGTAGATCACATAACTAATGAGGAAGTATTGAATAGGATTGGGGAGAAGAGAAGTTTGTGGCACAACTTGACCAGAAGAAGGGATCGGTTGATAGGACATGTTCTGAGGTATCAAGGGATCACCAATTTAGTATTGGAGGGCAGCGTGGAGGGTAAAAATCGTAGAGGGAGACCAAGAGATGAATACACTAAGCAGTGTCAGAAGGATGTAGGTTGCAGTAGGTACTGGGAGATGAAGAAGCTTGCACAGGATAGAGTAGCATGGAGAGCTGCATCAAACCACTCTCAGGACTGAAGACCACAACAACAACAACAACAACAATTCCGTCTCAAAAAAAATGTTGAAATGTGTGTGAAATCTTATGGGACTTAACTGCTAAGGTCATCAATTCCTAAGCTTACACGCTACTTAACCTAAATTATCCTAAGGACAAACACACACACCCATGCCAGACGGAGGACTCGAACCTCCGCCGAGATCAGCCGCACAGTCGATGACTGCAGCGCCTTAGACCGCTCGGCTAATCCCGCGCGGCTAATTCCCTCTCCATATCCCCTTGCCTCTCATACACAAGTGACTTTATATGTCCCCACAGGGAGTAATCAAGGGGACTGAGATCAGTTAACCTCACACGCCATGGAATATCCTCTCCCTATCCAATCCATCGACCAGGAAATACAGCACTGAAATGGTTGCGGACATCCACACTGAAGTGAGGTTGTGCACCGTCGCGATGTATCCACATCCTTTGACCAACAGCCGAGGGTGCGTCCTCCAGCAACTCCGGTACAACTCTTTGCACCAACCTCGGGTACAGGTGGCCATTCAGACGGTCAGGTGGAAGATATGGCCCACAGAGATTGTCGCATACAATGCCGTTCGAGATAGTCACCGCAAAACGTACTTGATGGTGTCACTCTACTATAGCCTGACACTTTCTGTCATCCCACACATGGCTACTCCTGTTGTTCGAAATACCATCACGATCAAATGAGGACCTGTCAGCAAACAGCACGATTTGGAGCAAATCTCGTCGATCAATCCAGTGTTGGAGTAACCACAGGCCTGTTCCGTAACAGCATGCAAAAATGTAACAAGAGATAGAGCGTACTCAGCAATTTGAGGGTGAAGAAACCAACTGCTTATTTACAACTCAATACACGCACAAGTTTACGAGCACTGTGCTGTTTATTTACACATTATATTATTTATTTTACTTACAAGTGGCAAGCCTCTTATCGACCATACACCTGCTCTACAAGCCTCTTCTACTCGCTTGTGTTGAGCGCACTGTCTGTCCATTCAGTGTTTGTGCTCATCCTAACTGTGTCCTCCCGGATGTTATCTCTCCACCAACTTCTAGGTCTTCCTCTCGTACCATCTGTTGTCCTTCCGAATGCTATTTTAGGTACTCTGTTTTCTGTCATTCTTGCTATATGACCTGCCCAGTTCAACCTTCCCTTCTTTAGCGCATCTACGATGTTACGATGTTTGTACAGCTGTCTTAATTCTTCATTTTTTCTTATCACCCATTCCATGTTATCTTCATCATATACGGACCAAAAATTTTTCTTAGTATTTTTCTTTCAAATATTAATAGTCTCTCTTCATCTTTCTTTCTAAATATTAATGCTTCACATCCGTATAATGTTGTATAATAGTCGACTGACACTAGCGGATTTTGAAGTTAGTACTATGTGATCTTTGTAAGATTTTCATAAAACTAAAGAGTGTTTTGTTCGCTCTTGCTACATGGGCATCTACTTGTGTATCTACTCCATTATTGTCACTAAACAGACTCCCTAAGTACTTGAAACGGTCAACTGTTTTGAAAGTGAATCCATCCACATTACTTGCAAACAAACAAGGAGGACAAGAATGATTACTAGGAAGTTAGGGAGTTGGTTCAAATGGTTCAAATGGCTCTGAGCACTATGGGACTTAACATCTATGGTCATCAGTCCCCTAGAACTTAGAACTACTTAAACCTAACTAACCTAAGGACATCACACAACGCCCAGTCATCACGAGACAGAGAAAATCCCTGACCCCGGCGGGAATCGAACCCGGGAACCAGGGCGCGGGAAGCGAGAACGCTACCGCACGACCACGAGCTGCGGACCTTAGGGAGTCATGACGCAGGTTTTGTTTACTTCAGTTGTCCATAAGGTTGCTCTTTTGTATCGTATTTATATTGTCCCATGACAGAACGTGCTACGAGATACCCATTCATTACTCAGTGCTATTCACAGACATACAGTACAGTAGGATGGAGCAGTACAGGTACAGTTTCGTAGAACTCTCTGGCACGCACCTTGTGTATGGGGAAGTACGTCGTAATGTTCGCGCTGTTAGAAGGCTGTACAGGCATGATCCGTCACGAAGAGTGTTTATTTCTCTCGATCGACGAATGCGGGAGACTGGTCCATTGGAAAGAAGAAACGAGGGACCTGGCAACATGAGGACCGCTCGCACATCCGATTTTGAAGAGAAGGTGCTGGAACGTGTTCCACTACAAGTATACAAGTAATCGTCGTATTGTACCACCTTTTACACCTTACATTTACAGAACTGCTTCTGAGGAATAGAAGGCGTTGCCAAGGAGAACCTTCTCAGTTCATTTTCAGATTTTACTTTGCTGTCTGTCAGATATTTTCTATCACTGAGTACGAGATCAATTTTTTTTTGTTGCAGCATTGTGTACCTCTTTTTGTGCTAAAGAGAACCTCAATGTGGAGTAATGAACGTCATTTTTCCTTCCGGTATTGTAATTATGTAGATCTTTGTCCGTTTTGAAATTTCGGAAATTTCTGGTAAGATCCTATGGGACCAAACTGCTGAGGTCATCGGTCCCCAAGCTTACACACTACTTAATCTAACTTATGCTAAGGACAACACACACACACACAGCCATGCCCGAGGGAGGACTCGAACCTCCGACGGGGAGCGCCTCAGACCGCGCGGCTGCCTCGCGCGGCCCTTTTTGAACTGCAGGGGATTATTTACAACAAGCTTCACGAGGAAATAAATATACTGTGAAACTGTAGTCAGAATGGCCAACTCCTTAACCGGATGCCTACGAGGTGCTCGTGGATGAGCACCACATATTATTCTTACAGCACGTTTTTTAGTTATGAATACTATCTTTCTTAAAGATTAGCTACCACATAACATTATTCCATGTGAAACTATTGGACGAAAGTATGCAAAATTTGTGAAGTTACAGACTTGTCGCTCCCCAAGAGCTGAACAAAGTCTTTTTAAGAGTTCCAAAATGTGCTTTTTTCCAGTTTAAATTATCATCAATTTGGACACCTAACAATTTTGAAGTTTCCATCCTATTTATTATTTCCTCACCATGTATTACATTCATCATTGGTGTAGTACACCTCGATAAGCTGAACTGAATATCCTGTGTCTTTTTAAGATTGAGGGTGAGACCATTCGCGGACAACCAGTCAATAATACTTTTAAGACCATTGTTTTCCATTTCTTCTGTTGCTTTATATACACTTGGATTGATTGCAAAAAAAAAAAAAAACTAACTTTGGTTGCTATATGTTAGACGGAAGTAGATATACATATTTGAGGAACAATATCAGACCTAACACTGAGCCTCCGGGAAACCCATTATTAATTTCTTCTCAGCCACAATAATGTTCCCAGACTACATTGCCTGAATTATTATGTGCAACTTACTGCATTCTATTCGTTATATACGACATTATCCTTTTGTTAGCAAAATTACTGGTCGCAAAAACATCAATTTATCTAGGAGAACACTTCGATTTAGAGAGTGAAACGCCTTAGATAGGTCACAGAAAATGCCAACCGGGCGCTGTTTTATTATTTAGTGCTTAAAACATTTTGTAAGTGAAAATGTAAATGACATTCTCAGTACAGCAACTCTTCTTAAATCCAAACTGCGATTTGCTGAGCATATTATTATTGCTGAGATACTACTCTAGAACACATCGCCTTCTCAAAAATTTTGGGAAAAGGGTGTCAGTAAAGAAAGAGTTCGATAGTTATTCACATCTCTCGTATCGCCTTCTTAAAGAGTGCTTCAACAATGGCATATTTCTCTAGAAAAATGCCTTTAATTAATGATGCATTACATATTTCAAATAAGATCAGGATTATTATATGGGAGCAAAACTTTAGTACTCTACTGGAAAAACCATCAAAACTCTGTTTGACACAATCTACAGGGTGATTTCTTCCACCGTGTACAAACTCTTGGCATTGATCGATGACAGGATACGGAACAAAAAAGGTCTAATTAACTTACATCCGAAAATCTATGGTTTCCATGTTACAGACCATTTATTCAGTCATACAGAGAGTTACATCTACATCTACATCTACATCTACATTTATACTCCTCAAGCCACCCAACGGTGTGTGGCGGAGGGCACTTTACCTGCCACTGTCATTACCTCCCTTTCCTGTTCCAGTCGCGTATGGTTCGCGGGAAGAACGACTGTCTGAAAGCCTCCGTGCGTGTTCTAATCTCTCTAATTTTACATTCGTGATCTCCTCGGGAGGTATAAGTGGGGGGAAGCAATATATTCGATACCTCATCCAGAAACGCACTCTCACGAAACCTGGAGAGCAAGCTACACCGCGATGCAGAGCGCCTCTCTTGCAGAGTCTGCCACTTGAGTTTGTTAAACATCTCCGTAACGCTATCACGGTTACCAAATAACCCTGTGACGAAACGCGCCGCTCTTCCTTGGATCTTCTCTATCTCCTCCGTCAACCCGATCTGGTACGGATCCCACACTGATGAGCAATACTCAAGTGTAGGTCGAACGAATGTTCTGTAAGCCACCTCTTTTGTTGATGGACTACATTTTCTAAGGACTCTCCCAATGAATCTCAACCTGGTACCCGCCTTACCAACAATTAATTTTATATGATCATTCCACTTCAAATCGTTCCGCACGCATACTCCCAGATATTTTACAGAAGTAACTGCTACCAGTGTTTGTTCCGCTATCATATAATCGTACAATAAACAGTTAGAGAGACTCTGCTCTAATACGCGCTGTACCATGCAGCCACAGCTACAGTGTGCATGGTTCCCTCCTAGGGGGGTGGTACTGTTCCTCATACGCAATGCCCTAGCCCCCTCTCCTGTCTTAGGAATTGGTAATGTTGTGTCCGAGTCACTTCTATTGTTGACTCACCTTGTAGCGGATGCGATACAACGTTGTACACAATGGTTTGTTATTCGAATCGAGATCTTGTTGACATGGTGTTTACTTACGGAAAGGCCAATGGCAACGGGAGGCGGACACCAAGGTTGTTATCTGGAGACCTGGCCCCGCTGACAACAACCACAGCACTCAATGTTTGAAATAGTGTTTCGCAGTTTGTCTGAGACAGGGTCGTTTCAAGAAGGACGTACCCGAAATGTTAGGATACCAGGCTTGGAGGGAAATGCGATTAACACTATGGAAGGCGACCGCCGTGTCAATACCAGGCAGTTGGCCCGCCAGTACAGGGTAAAGCAGACGACCGTGTGGAACATTCTCCAAGACAACTGTTACTGCCCTTCTCACGTACAGCGTGTGCAGGGCTTACTAGCAACAGACTTTCCTCAAATGTTCAAATGTGTGTAAATTCCTAAGGGACCAAACAGCTTAGGTCATCGGTCTCTACACTTACACACTACTTAAACTAACGTAAAACTAACTTAAACGGAGGTATGCTAAGAACAAAACACACACACACACACACACACACACAGCCATGCCCGAGGGAGGACTCGAACCTCCGGCGGGAGGGGCCGCTGAGTCCGGAACATGGCGCCTCAAACCGCGCGGCCACCCCGCGCGGCCAGATTTTCCTCATCGGGAGCAGTTTTGTCACTGGTTTCTTGACCAGGGAACCACGATTCAGTGATTTGTGTCGTTCATCCTGTTCACCGATGAGGCCACCTTTACACCGAGTGGCATCTTGAACTTTCCCAAAAGTAACCTGTTGAATAGTGTGCAGAACAACCATAGAATGGTGACAGCGAATCATCAGCGGGAATGTGTGGGGATCGGGATGATTGGCGACCTAATTTTGGGACCATTCTATCTTCAGCGTCGCATAACAGGCCGCAACCATCGTCGCTTCTTGCGGGTGAGTTTGCCTCCCCTGCTGGAAGAAGTGCCACTGATGATTCGAGTGATTACGTGGCTGCTACATGACGGTGCTCCAGCGCACTTCGCCGTTAGCGTCCAGACGCGTCTCGATCTGTCATCCCTGGTCGATGGATTCGAGGAGGGGGCCTACCTCCAGGACCTGCTTGTTCACCGGATCTCATTTCGTGCGATTTCTGCTTATGGGGACATCTAAATAGTATCGTGTGTGCAGAGCCCGTTCCAGATGTGGAGATTCAGGAGCAGCGTATTCGTGCTGCCTTTCACGCTGTCCAGACGCAGCCTGGCCGATGTGAACGTGTGAGACGGAACATGTTACGGCGCGTACACGCATGCGTCGAGGCACAGGAAAACCAATTCCAACACGTAGTGTTGTAGCACAAAAAGTATGTGGCAGAACATCTGGAAAGGAAAAAATAAGACAGACAAGTTGGTGGGATGATACCACAATCCAAGCAGTTAGAAGAAAAAATGGAGCATGGAGAAAATGGTGGAAAACTAAAAATGACGAAGACCATAAAAGATATATAGAGGAAAAGAAGAAGTGCAAAGAAATAGTGGAAATAGCAAAGAAAAAGGCATGGGAAGAGTTTACAAAAAAACTTGAAGAAGATGTGAAGAGCAATAAGAAAATGTTCTATAAAATGATGAAAAATAAAAGGAAGGCTTCTGAAGTACCAGTAAAGATGGAAACAGAGGACGGTACCATTATTGAAGATCCAGGGAATATAAAAGATCTCTGGAAAGAACATTTTAAGAAGCTGTTAAACGCTGAGGACCAGGTACATGAGGAAACAACAAATAATGGAGAAATTGAGAGAAGTTGGGAAGCAGAATTAGGACAAATTACACAGGAAGAAATGGAAAAAGCTGTGAAGAAGATGAATGGGGGGAAAGCCCCAGGATCTGATGAAGTATCAGTGGACATGATAAGAGCAGCAGGTCCAGTGGGAATGCAGTGGCTGTATAGAGTACTATCAAGCGTGTGGAGAAATAGTAAAATACCTGGCGACTGGAGAACAGGAGACATTGTTCCCATCTTCAAGAAAGGCAATAAAAGACTTTGTAAAAACTACAGAGGAATAACCCTCATGAGTCATACAGCCAAGATTTTTGAAAGAATTTTACTAAATCGAATAAGTGAAAAGATAGAAAAGGAGCTGAGTGAAGAACAGCATGGGTTTAGGAAAGGAAGGAGCACAATCGACCTGATACTTTCTATCCGTCAACTGATGGAAAAAAGTTGGGAGTATAACAAAAGGGTGATAATGGTTTTTATAGACATAGAAAAGGCATATGACTCAGTTGACAGGGAAAGACTCTGGGAAGAACTGAAGAAGATAGATATAGAAGATGGATACATTAATGTTATAAAGACAATGTACAGAGGCCACAATTGTAGAGTTAGAACACCATTGGGGAACTCTGAATACTTCGAAATAAGACAAGGACTTAAGCAAGGAATTATTCTATCTCCTGCGCTTTTTAATTTTGTGATGGAGGGAATGAATAGGGCAGTTAAAGATATAGTAAAAGAAAAAGACAAAAAGATGATTTTTGCAGATGATATGGTAATATGGGGTGATAAAGAGGTATATGTACAGTTACAGCTTGATGCGTGGAAGGAAATAATGGAAAGGTATGGATTAAGAATAAACAAAGATAAGAGTCAAGTAATGGTATTTGGAAGAGAGAAAGGAATCAATGGAAATATTACCTTGAATGGAGAACCCCTCAAAGTGGTAGAAAGTTTCACTTATTTAGGGAGTGAAATATCTAGGGATGGAAGAATAACTAACGAAATTAATAGGAGGTTACAGAAGGGAGGCAATTTCTACCAAACAATAAAACATCTGATTTGGAATAATGAAGTTTCAGAAAGAGCAAAACTCCTGATGTATAAGAATTATTACTTCCCTATTGTCACCTATGGTGGAGAAACGTGGACAATGAAAGAAAGGGACTGGAGCAGACGGCAAGCAGGGGAAATGAAATTTCTCAGAGCAGTTAAGGGAAAAACAAGAATGGACAGAGTAAGGAATGTAGAGATTAGAAAGGACCTCAAACAAGAAAGTATGAGAGAAGAAATTGAAAGAAAGAGATTAAGATGGTATGGGCATGTTAAGAGGATGCATGGGCAGAGACTCCCCAAAATTATGGAAGAACTAAAGATGGATGAGAAAAGACCTAGAGGGCGCCCAAGAACACGGTGGGAAATGGGTGTGAGAATATCTGTGGAAAGGAGAGGTGTGACCTGGCAGCAAGTGGAGGAAGAAAAGTGGTGGGAGGACCGAGCCGAATGGAGAGGACTCGTCAGCACCCAGACCCGGCAGTAGCTGGAGTGGGAATCAGATATAGATATAGATAGACAGTGTGACTGTGGCTGTGTTGTACAGTCTCTGTAACAATGGACGATTGAAATACTGACCCTTAGACAGTGTGTCTAATAGTGCATTATAAATCCGATAGTATACAATCTTAGGCACTCTATAACATTAAAACACTTGATAATGGCACTTTAAACGCGAAATCATGATCGCGTAAAGTAACACTGCAAATACACTGACTTTAAAGGATGGAGTAAATGAGCTCTAACATGGAAACCAGGCATTTTCTCTAGATTTTGAACACGGTGGAAAAAATCACCCTGTATAATTTTTTTTTAATTTAAAAAGGAAAAGTTGATGATAAATTCATATGATTGAATTTTATGAGAGTTACTTTTTCAACATACTGCTGAGATTTTTATCTTGAACTGTTTGTCCCTACGCTTTCTATTATATATAAGAAATGATTGTTAGGTACATTTGATTCCTGTGACTCCTCATCTATACACTCTTTGAAGTTCTGGCCGTAACAGTTACAAAATGAAAGGTTACTAACAACTTGCACGGAAACCAAACTGCTGTTATGAGAGTCTAACAACATCAGTGGGAAGCAGTGGTTGAGATGGGAGTGAAACAGGACTAAAGCTAATCCGCAATGTTATTGAGTCTGTACATTGAGCAAGCAGTAAAGAAAACCAAAGAGGAATTGGGGGAGAGAGTAGTGGGGGGAAGGAGTGGAAGAGGGAAATATGATCGGAGATGTGATGATATGGGAGAGACCTCGCCTATGGATATCCCCAGAATACAGGGTGCAGTCATCTTCAAGTTGTGGCTCATGTCGGCACTCATGATGCCTGTTGCTTGAGTTCTGACTTCGCACTGGCGACTGGCGGAATTGGTGAATATTGCTGGCGTCGCTCGTGGGGTGCCAGCAGAGCATACAGTTTGCGCTGCCTTAGACCAGAGTTGATCGGAATCCTTTTGGTATGGAGCCGAGGGGGAGGTCTCAACCGGAGGCTCCACCGATTCTGTGACGGTCTTGGCTACAGATTTATGGACCTGCGTCATGGTGAGGAGGCTTGTACAATTCTCATAGCTACACTACTGGCCATTAAAATTGCTACACCAAGAAGAAATGCAGATGATAAACGGGTATTCATTGGACAAATATATTATACTAGAACTGACATGTGATTACATTTTCACGCAATTTGGGTGCATAGATCCTTAGAAATCAGTACCCAGAACAACCACCTCTGGCCGTAATAACGGCCTTGATACCCCTGGCATTGAGTCAAACAGAGTTTGGATGCCGTGTACAGGTACAGCTGCCCATGCAGCTTCAACACGATACCACAGTTCATCAAGAGTAGTGACTGGCGTGTTGTGACGAGCCAGTTGCTCGGTCACCATTGACGAGACGTTTTCGATTGGTGAGAGATCTGGAGAATGTGCTGGCCAGGGCAGCAGTCGAACATTTTCTGTATCCTGAAAGGCCTGTACAGGACCTGCAACATGCGGTCGTGCATTATCCTGCTGAAATGTAGGGTTTCGCATGGATCGAATGAAGGGTAGAGCCACGGGTCGTAACACATCTGAAATGTAACGTCCAATGTTCAAAGTGCCGTCAGTGCGGACAAGAGCTGACCGAGACGTGTAACCAATGGCACCCCATACCATCACGCCAGGTGATATGCCAGTATGGCGATGACGAATACACGCTTCCAATATGCGTTCGCCGCGGTGTCGCCAAACACGGATGCGACCATCATGATGATGTAAACAGAACCTGGATTCATCCGAAAAAATGACGTTCTGCCATTCGTGCACCCAGGTTCGTCGCTGAGTACACGATTGCAGGCGCTCCTTTCTCTGATGCAGTGTCAAGGGTAACCGCAGCCACGGTATCCGAGCTGATAGTCCGTGCTGCTGCAGACGTCGTCGAACTGTTCGTGCAGATGGTTGTTGTCTTGCAATCGTCTCCATCTGTTGACTCAGGGATCGAGACGTGGCTGCACGATCCGTTACAGCCGTGCGGATAAGATGTCTGTCATCTCGACTGCTAGTGATACGAGCCCGTTGGAATCCAGCACGGCGTTCCGTATTACCCTCCTGAACCCACCGATTCCATGTTCTGCTAACAGTCATTGGATCTCGACTAACGCGAGCAGCAATGTCGCGATGCGATAAACCGCAATCGCGACAGGCTACAATTCGACCTTTATCAAAATCGGAAATGTGGTGGTACGCATTTCTCCTCCTTACACGAGGCATCACAACAACGCTTCACCAGGCAGCGCCGGTCAACTACTGTTTGTGTATGAGAAATGGGTTGGAAACTTTGTTCATGTCAGCACGTTGTAGGTGTCTCCGCCGGCGCCAACCTTGTGTGAATGCTCTGAAAAGCTAGTCATTTGCATATCACACCATCTTCTTCCTGTCGGTTAAATTTCACGTCTGTAGCACGTCGTCTTCGTGGTGTAGAAATTTTAATGGCCAGTAGTGTAGATCGGCGTTGCACCTCTCATATCTTGTAGGTGAGTACGTTAAAACAAAATTTGCTTGTAAGAAACTGTTGTTGGTTTATTTAGGAACAACATACGTCAGTTACAGCTGGCTAACTTTTAACAAAAACCTTAAATGTCAACGTATGTAAGACACTGCTGTTTCGCTCTCTTAGCCACATCGTCTGGCAAGAGGAGGCAACGTGTGGTGTGCGCTAACATAAATCACAAGAAAATTCACCACATTCTGTATGCCACCAATAGGAGCAATTATCACACTTAACGCAGCCTCCCGTGATACAGGGCGTTTATAATTAAAGTATAACTTCGAAACCGCTGTAGAAATAAGACCACTGGACAGAATGACGTCAAATTGCAACGGAAGATTATCGGAGAAGGGGGAAAAATAAATAGTTACAAAATGTAGCAATAGACGACGCTCTAAGCACCATAATTTAATAGTGGTCGACAACAAATCACAAATGAATCATACAACAATGCGTAACGTTTGACGTTAAACAAACTGTACTGCTTAGTGTGCATGGGTGTACAGGTGTGACATTGTGAAACCCCATCCACCACGGGAAGGGCGTATCACATCGGATGACAAAAATCGGTTTTTAATTGTCCTGAGGCCAAAAACCGCATAAAAAACATCAATCACATCTGTTTTTAATTGCCCTGAGACCAAACAGCGCATAAAAAGCATCAATTACATCGGTTCTTAATTGTCCTGCGACCAAAACCGGCGCCGGCCGCGGTGGTCTCGCGGTTCTAGGCGCTCAGTCCGGAACCGCGCGACTGCCACGGTCGCAGGTTCGAATCCTGCCTAGGGCATGGATGTGTGTGATGTCCTTAGGTTAGTTAGGTTTAAGTAGTTCTAAGTCTAGGGGAATGATGACCTCAGATGTTAAGTCCCGTAGTGCTCAGAGCCATTTGAACCATTTTTTTGAACCAAAACCGCATAAAAAGCATCAGTCAAAATGAGATCGGATTATTAGTGTCCGTGTGACTGGCGCAAAACATGTATCGTATGCTGTCCACTGTTTTCTGGAACAAGTTCTAACCGAGAAACAGCATGTTCCACAACTGATCGAAGTGCTTCCAGGGTCACGTTCAGAATGTGTTGCGCAATGCGTGCCTTCTATCGAGCTAAGTCTGCAAACAGAACTGTAAACACAACGCCTTTCACAGAGCCCCACAGCCAGAAGTCACACGGAATAAGATGAGGTGATCGGAACGACCAGCCTGTAGAAAAATGGCGGCTGAAAACTGTAGCATTTCCGAAATGGCGCTTCAGCAGCTGCTTAAATGGATTTGCAATATGCGGAGGTGCGCCATCTTGCATGAAAATGACCCCATCCACACATCCACGTTGCTGGAGAGCTGGAATGACGTGGTTGCGCAAAAGCGACTCATAGCGCTTACCAGTACAGCTAAAAGGACCGGAAGCACCTGTCTCTTCGAAAAAATATGGCCCTGTGATAAATGATGCCGTGAACCCGCACCACACAGTGACCTTTTGAAGATGAAGTGGTACTGGTTGATTTGCGTGTGCATTTTCCGTTGCCCATATTCGACAGTTCTGTGTATTCACACCTATCCTGTCAGATGGAAGTCGGCTTCGTCTGTCCTCAAAATCTTCCGCAGCCAATCATTGTCCACTTCCGTGCGAGCAAGAAACTCTACAGCAAAGGTCTCTCTTGCTGGCAGGTCAGTAGGAAGCAACTCGTGCACGTGGGTAATTTTGAATGGATAGCGAAGAAGGACGTTTCGTAGGATTTACGCACCGTGCTCACGGGTATGTCCAGTGTTCGGACAATTATCCGTGCACTGCACGTCAACTCACCACCACTCGTCTCCTCCAGCATTGCTGGGGCCACTGCTTCCACTGACGTCGAATCAATTCGTTTCCTCCCTCTACCTGGTTGCACACCAAAAGAACCCCTCTTTTCAAATTTCCGAATCATTTTCTCCAAACCCACGGCAGTCATCGGACCAGCGCCTTTTTTCAAACTCTTCGGTATCCGGAACCTGTGCAGAGCAACGTGTGCACAGTCGTAATTCTTTTAATACAGCTTTACAAGCAGAGCGCGATCGTGCATCGAAACAGTCATGGCGAACGTCGCAGACCCGAAAGGAGGAAAAGCCGTGTACCCGGCGTGTTTATGCCGACTTCAGTGGGTCGTGCGCATGACAGGTGTTTCCATTTACGTTTTCTGATACATACAGCGCCATCTATTGATCAGTATTCACACTGTTGTTTTCTTCTGCCATACGTTTTCCCCCTTCTCCGATAATATTCCGTTGCAATTTGACGCCATTCTGACGAGTTGTGTTATGTCTAAAGCGTTTTCAAAGTTTAAATGTAATCACATTGTATTTTCGCAGTGGCTAAATCATGGATAGGTCTACTACACCTGTGTTACGTTCTTGGTTTTTCTGTAACTGAGGACTAGCATTTTTCCGTAAATTTTTAACATATACTATAACTTTCAAATAGATAATTTTTGGGCACATGCCAACGAATGGATCGGTAAGCGAAAAGAAGAAATCGCGGCAAGACATGCTAAGAAATTATCCAACTTATCTAATGGGGCTATCTGGTGCGACGAGCAACGGAACCTTAGTGAAACAGTAGTCAAACCCACCTTTTATGACCGATTATTAAATAAAACAGATCTTAATTTTACACGATCTGAAAATAAGCTACTCCCAAAGGGGCTAAAATTTAACATGAATCCCGACGTTACAATCACACACGTTATACATAAATTAATAGTGGTCCTTAAACTAGGCTTACAATGTGCGTATGAGGCGTGTAAAATTTTAGAAAATGAGATGACCTTTGCACAAGCAGATGCTATTACTTTTTTTTGGTCATCAGTCTACTGACTGGTTTGATGCGGCCCGCCACGAATTCCTTTCCTGTACTAACCTCTTCATCTCAGAGTAGCACTTGCAACCTAAGTCCTCAATTATTTGCTTGACGTATTCCAATCTCTGTCTTCCTCTACAGTTTTTGCTGTTATATCCTAGCCAGTAATGCCAACCGAGCCCGCTGCCAAAATGTTGGCAGCATCAAAGTCCGGACGCCGTCCGCATAAGCAGCGCCAGCGATACAGGAAATCGCCGCAAGTCTGCGCGCGCCACCGCTGGCTTCTGGCTTCTTAAGCGCTGGAGTCGCGAGCGCTAGGACAGTTCTGTACTCGCCGCTCAGTGGTATACTCGCCACCGATTTGTGTACTTGCTAGTCAGTTGTGTGTTCATCGCAGCAGAGTTGTTGTTTGTCGTCAGTCGACGCTGACCTAGCCGCTCCGACTCGAACTAGACAGATTTCTGTAGACACGGAGTTGACTATTGTGTTTCTGTATCTTCGTTAATAAAGATAAGTACCGACTTTTATTTAATCAGAGTGTTTGGGTTTTCATCTTTCTGTTCACTGTTCCAGCGGACCGGCCGGCCCGCTATTAAAAGTGTGGCGGTGACTTCGTATGCCGTTTCTACAGCGAAGTGCTTGTCGCTACGAACGCCGCCACAAAATTTGCCCTCTACAGCTCCCTCTAGTACCATGGAAGTCATTCCCTCATGTCTTAGCAGATGTCCTATCATCCTGTCCCTTCTCCTTATCAGTGTTTTCCACATATTCCTTTCCTCTCCGATTCTGCGTAGAACCTCCTCATTCCTTACCTTATCAGTCCACCTAATTTTCAACATTCGTCTATAGCACCACATCTCAAATGCTTCGATTCTCTTCTGTTCCGGTTTTCCCACAGTCCATGTTTCACTACCATACAATGCTGTACTCCAGACGTACATCCTCAGAAATTTATTCCTCAAATTAAGGCCGGTATTTGATATTAGTAGACTTCTCTTGGCCAGAAGTGCCTTTTTTGCCATAGCGAGTCTGCTTTTGATGTTCTCCTTGCTCCGTCCGTCATTGGTTATTTTACTGCCTAGGTAGCAGAATTCCTTAACTTCATTGACTTCGTGACCATCAATCCTGATGTTAAGTTTCTCCCTGTTCTCATTTCTACTACTTCTCATTACCTTCGTCTTTCTCCGATTTACTCTCAAACCATACTGTGTACTCATTAGACTGTACATTCCGTTCAGCAGATCATTTAATTCTTCTTCACTTTCACTCAGGATAGCAATGTCATCAGCGAATCGTATCATCTTGTATTTTAATTCCACTCCTGAACCTTTCTTTTATTTCCATCATTGCTTCCTCGATGTACAGATTGAAGAGTAGGGGCGAAAGGCTACAGCCTTGTCTTACGCCCTTCTTAATACGAGCACTTCGTTCTTGATCGTCCACTCTTATTATTCCCTCTTGGTTGTTGTACATATTGTATATGACCCGTCTCTCCCTGTAGCTTACCCCTACATTTTTTTTTTTCAGAATCTCGAACAGCTTGCACCATTTTATATTGTCGAACGCTTTTTCCAGGTCGACAAATCCTATGAAAGTGTCTTGATTTTTCTTTAGCCTTGCTTCCATTATTAGCCGTAACGTCAGAATTGCCTCTCTCGTCCCTTTACTTTTCCTAAAGCCAAACTGATCGTCACCTAGCGCATTCTCAATTTTCTTTTCCATTCTTCTGTATATTATTCTTGTAAGCAGCTTCGATGCATGAGCTGTTAAGCTGATTGTGCGATAATTCTCGCACTTGTCAGCTCTTGCCGTCTTCGGAATTGTGTGGATGATGCTTTTCCGAAAGTCAGATGGTATATCGCCAGACTCGTATATTCTATACACCAATGTGAATAGTCGTTTTGTTGCCACTTTCCCCAATGATTTTAGAAATTCTGATGGCATGTTATCTATCCCATGTGCCTTATTTGACCGTAAGTCCTCCAAAGCTCTTTTAAATTCCAATTCTAATACTGGATCCCCTATCTCTTCTAAATCGACTCCTGTTTCTTCTTCTATCAGACAAATCTTCACCCTCATAGAGGCTTTCAAAGTATTCTTTCCACCTATCTGCTCTCTCCTCTGCCCGCATCTCGTGGTCGTGCGGTAGCGTTCTCGCTTCCCACGCCCGGGTTCCCGGGTTCGATTCCCAGCGGGGTCAGGGATTTTCTCTGCCTCGTGATGGCTGGGTGTTGTGTGCTGTCCTTAGGTTAGTTAGGTTTAAGTAGTTCTAAGTTCTAGGGGACTGATGACCATTGATGTTAAGTCCCATAGTGTTCAGAGCCATTTGAACCATTTTTTGCTCTCTCCTCTGCATTTAACAGTGGAATTCCCGTTGCACTCTTAATGTTACCACCGTTGCTTTTAATGTCACCAAAGGTTGTTTTGACTTTCCTGTATGCTGAGTCTGTCCTTCGACAATCATATCGTTTTCGATGTCTTCCCATTTTTCCTGCAGCCATTTCGTCTTAGCTTCCCTGCACTTCCTATTTATTTCATTCCTCAGCGACTTGTATTTCTGTATTCCTGATTTTCCCGGAACATGTTTGTACTTCCTCCTTTCATCAATCAACTGAAGTATTTCTTCTGTTACCCATGGTTTCTTCGCAGCTACCTTCTTTGTACCTATGTTTTCCTTCCCAAGTTCTGTGATGGCCCTTTTTAGAGATGTCCATTCCTCTTCAACTGTACTGCCTACTGCGCTATTCCTTATTGCTGTATCTATAGCGTTAGAAAACTTCAAACGTATCTCGTCATTCTTTAGTACTTCCGTATCCCACTTATTTGCGTATTGATTCTTGAACTTCAGCCTACTCTTCATCACTACTATACTGTGATCTGAGTCTATATCTGCTCCTGGGTACGGCTTACAATTCAGTATCTGATTTCGGAATCTCTGTCTGACCATGATGTAATCTAATTGAAATCTTCCCGTATCTCCCGGCCTTTTCCAAGTATACCTCCTCCTCTTGTGATTCTTGAACAGGGTATTCGCTATTACTAGCTGAAACTTGTTACAGTACTCAATTAGTCTTTCTCCTCTTTCATTCCTTGTCCCAAGCCCATATTCTCCTGTAACCTTTTCTTCTACTCCTTCCCCTAGAACTGCATTCCAGTCGCCCATGACTATTAGATTTTCGTCCCCTTTTACATACTGCATTACCCTCTCAATATCCTCATACACCTTCTCTATCTGTTCATCTTCAGCTTGCGACGTCGGCATGTATACCTGAACTATCGTTGTCGGTGTTGGTCTGCTGTCGATTCTGATTAGAACAACCCGGTCACTGAACTGTTCACAGTAACACACCCTCTGCCCTACCTTCCTATTCATAACGAATCCTACATCTGTTATACCATTTTCTGCTGCTGTTGATATTACCCGATACTCATCTGACCAGAAATCCTTGTCTTCCTTCCACTTCACTTCACTGAGCCCTACTATATCTAGATTGAGCCTTTGCATTTCCCTTTTCAGATTTTCTAGTTTCCCTACCACGTTCAAGCTTCTGACATTCCACGCCCCGACTCGTAGAACGTTATCCTTTCGTTGATTATTCAATCTTTTTCTCATGGTAACCTCCCCCTTGGCAGTCCCCTCCCGGAGATCCGAATGGGGGACTATTCCGGAATCTTTTGCCAATGGAGGGATCATCATGACACTTCTTCAAATACAGGCCACATGTCCTGTGGATACACGTTACGTGTCTTTAATGCAGTGGTTTCCATTGCCTTCTGCATCCTCATGTCGTTGATCATTGCTGATTCTTCCGCCTTTAGGGGCAATTTCCCACCCCTAGGACAAGAGAGTGCCCTGAACCTCGATCCGCTCCTCCGCCCTCTTTGACAAGGCCGTTGGCAGAATGAGGCTGACTTCTAATGCCGGAAGTCTTCGGCCGCCAATGCTGATTATTTAGCAAAATTTAGGCAGTGGCGGGGATCGAACCCGGGACCGGAGACGTTTTGATTATGAATCAAAGACGCTACCCCCCCCCTTTTCTTTTTTTTTAAGAAAATCTCATTTTGTTCGTTTTCGTTCGTTGTATCTGCTCGGGGCGGACGTCGCAAGACACCCGTTTCAGTTCGTCGCTGATCCATCAACTCAGTTTTTTTATTACAGAGGGCAGCTAACCCTCTGACCGAACACGCTGAGTTACCGTGCCGGCAGCCCTAGACCACGGGTAGTCCGCCGCTCGTGGTCTCGCGGTAGCGTTCTCGCTTCCCGAGCCCGGGGTCCCGGGTTCGATTCCCGGCGGGGTCAGGGATTTTCACCTGCCTCGAGATGACTCGGTGTTTGTGTTGTCCTCATCATTTCATCATCATCCAGGAAAGTGGCGAAATTGGACTGAGCAAAGATTGGGTAATTGTACAGGCGCTGATAACCACGCAGTTGAGCGCCCCACAAACCAAACATCATCATCATCATCTAGACCACGGGTACAAGACTTTACAAGACCTTAAATAATATCAATCGAAAATTGAGAAGTAACGATGTCATAATCACTAAAGCCGACAAAGCTAATTCCGTGATCATTGCCTCTAAAGCAGAGTACATAGAAAAGACAGAAATGTTCTTTTGCAGAAAATGGTATTATACCTATGGGTAAAGATCCCACCCTAGCCTTACAAAAAGAAATACAAGCAGGCCTCCACAAAACCAAAATATTGATAGGAGAATTTCGAAAAATGGCTCATAAATATAAACCCCAAACCACGCAACCTGAATAGTCAATGTAAAGTCACAAGAACAATCACCCGATTGGACCGATCGTGGACAGCACTAATTGTGCAAACAACAAGCAAGTCAGATACCTGCATTATAAGATAAAAGATAATTTTGTTTTCGCAGAAAACTACTCAGTTAAAAATTCAGTAGAATTAGCAAATAAGTTGAAAGCATTAACCTGCTCGGAAACGTCAAAGCTTGCGTCACTTGATATTACAAGTCTTTATACCAACGTGCCTGTAGACCAAACATTGAGCGTTTTAGAACGTAACCTGCGCCTCCAGAAGATATTTAGATTGATGAACTAATGAACTCTTTCAACATAGTCTTGAAACACAGTTACTTCTCCTTTAATGAAAAAATATATTCGCAACCTTTTGGACTAGCAATGGGAGGCCCCTAGCCGGTATTCTATCCGAAATATTCGTGAATGCGATGGAATCACAAATTTTTGTAAATAATACAGAGATAGCGAGTAAAATAACATTTTACGCAAGATACGTTGATGATAAGATAAATTTCACTCTCGAAATTGACTCTCCCAATAGAACGCTGAATTATCTAGACCTCAATCTCACTATAGGAGACAATCGCTTAGAATTTTAAATCTTTAGAAAATGTTCATCCTCTGACAATACCATACCAGCTGACTCTGTGCCCCCGCAATCTCATAAAATGGCCTTCTTTCATTCCAGTTTACATAGGGTGCTCGCTATCCCCGTTTCTGCTAAGGCATTGGAGAACGAATTATTAACACTCGAAGTGATTGCCGAAAATAATGGGTATAAACCAGACATTGTAAGACAGCTCTATAACAAGAGAGTAAATACAAGAGAAGCACTACTTCATCTACATTAGCTACCACGGCAGATGATAACCAGGCGAACGTAATCTCCATTCCTTTTCATACAGAATAGGGCGAATTCTAAAGAACCATGGCTATAAGGCAACATATTCCACCAATAACAGCCTTAGGAAAAATTTAATCCCCTCTTTAAAAATAGCTATGGACAAACTGTCTCTCTCCGAGGTATATAAAATTGAATACTAGGCATCTTTGTCTAGTTAAAGCTGGGGTGCAAAGTATCATTGTAGGAGGTGCGGGGATAGGAAGGGAGTGGGAACATAGGCAGAACCGTAAACTGGATGCCCACTTGCTTTCAAATATTTACCGGCTTTACGCTGAATTATTGGTGATCAACCAAAGACCTCGACACTGTGTTCGCCACTTCACAATCAAACTGTCACCTGTCACGTTTCTACGTAATCTAG
Source organism: Schistocerca cancellata (assembly GCF_023864275.1). Lineage (NCBI taxonomy): Eukaryota > Metazoa > Arthropoda > Insecta > Orthoptera > Acrididae > Schistocerca > Schistocerca cancellata. The sequence goes on from NC_064637.1 coordinate 17,056,932, forward strand.
ATGTCGGCCTACACTACAGGCCAGTTCACTATCTGGTCAAAAGCATCTGTGTCCCTACTGATGGACATTAGTATGAGGTGTCTCCACTCTTCGCCTTTATGATAGCTTGAACTCTGCTGGGGACACTGAATGGTGTGTCTGGATGTCTCTGGAGGAACGGCAGCCCATTCTTCCTCAAGAGCCGACACCGGAGATGGCAGTGACCTTGGACGCTGGGATCTGGACTGAAGACCATGTTCTAACTCATTACATTGGGTTCAGGACGGGACTGGGCAGCGCAGTCCATTTCAGGAATGTTGTTATCCACTAACCATTGCCTGACAGACGCTGCTCTATGAGAAGGTGCATTGTCATGCCGATATGCTCATCGTCTCCGAACTGTTCCTCAACTGTACGCAGTAAGCAATGATGTGAAATGCGTTCATATCCTTCTGTGTTTATGTTTCCTTAAGCGCAACAGAGGAACCACACCCACGCGCCAAGACTAACACCAGCTCCTCAGTACTCGAGTGCCAGCTCTACACTCGATGGCAGGTGAAGTTCTGTGGGCACATGTCAAACCCAGACCCTTCCAACCACAGTCCAGCACTCAAAACAAACACTCGTTTTCAGTCATTCACTGTCCAGTGGCGTCGCTGTTTCCACCTCCTCCAGCGTTCCTCAGCACTGACCACAGGAATATGTGGCTTACCAGGCCCTGACAGTCACTGTGCTAGCTAGAAGGTTGGTAGCTGTTTGGAACTCACGAGTGATTCCTTCCGTCGATTTCGTGCGATATTTGACAACCAGTCTCAGCAATACTCGACGGTTCCTGTCAGCCAGTGCATGAGATGTTCGAGGTCTCGGTATACCTGTCGTTGTTCCTTCTCATTTTCACTTCACACTCACACCACCAGCTGTCAACTTGGGCAGCTGTAGAAGGGTTGAACGTCCGTGATGGATTCTTACTCATCTGACGAACAATGAGTAGCCCACCTTTAAAGTTATTGACTCTCCTGAGCCACCCATTGTACTGTTACTGCTTCTTTAGTGACGACAAAAACTTGGCGCCGCCTTTCCACTGGCGGGTCAGTCTCTCATGACATCTGGTGGTCGACTCCGCATTGCACACTATGCCCTGATTCTTCTGATCTGACAGTGTATTCATAAACCTTCGTCTTGAATCGGTCCTTCTATTAGAGGAAGCCATATGAACATGAGCGCAGTAGTTCCTGACATTAGGCTTGACATACAGACAGAAAAACGCGGCGGGGGAACTTTGATTTGCAATATGCACAGACTGAAATTGCAGGCAGTTTTCGATGGCTAAAAGTGGAGCGAAGACTAAGATTTCTTTTCTTGTCAAGGGGGCTGAAGGATAGTAGTAAATGATGATAAGACTCCCCTCCCAGCACCGATACCTGGATTCGAACTTTCACCTCTTCACAGGCTTCATTTATGCAGCTGCCAATGCTTGGGAATAACTGAAGCGTTGGATACCATTTCACCAACTCACTTTCCAACTGTCACCTTCTAACCTAATCTAGACGTCAGGCTACGCTACATAGCAATATGTCATAACCACCTACATTTCAAAAACTAATGCAGATTTAAAAGATGTATTGTGTTATTTTTTATTTCTGTCTGCGCACGTAAGACGTCACTCGCACCGTCAACATTACATACACTACTAGCCACTAAAATTGCTACACCAAGAAGAAATGGAGATGGTAAACGGGTATTCATTGGACAAATATATTATACTAGAACTGACATGTGATTACATTTTGACGCAATTTTGGTGCATAGATCCTTAGAAATCAGTACCCAGAACAACCACCTCTGGCCGTAATAACGGCCTTGATACGCCTGGGGATTGAGTCAAACAGAGCTGGGATGGCGTGTACAGGTACAGCTGCCCATGCATCTTCAACACGATACCACAGTTCATAAAGAGTAGTGACTGGCGTATTGTGACGAGCCAGTTGCTCGGCTACCACTGACTACACGTTTTCAATTTGTGAGAGATCTGTAGAATGTGCTGGCCAGGACAGCAGTCTAACATTTTCCGTATGCAGAAAGGCCCGTACAGGACCTGCAACATGCGGTTGTGCATTATCCTGCTGAAATGTAGGGTTTCGCAGGGATCGAATGAAGGTTAGAGGCACGAGTCGTAACACATCTGAAATGCAACGTCCACTGTTCAAAGTGTCGTCAATACGAACAAGAGGTGACCGAGACGTGTAACCAATGGCACCCCATACCATCACGCCGCGTGATACGCCAGTATGGCGATGACGAATACACGCTTCCAATGTGCGTTCACCGCGATGTCGCCAAACACGGATGTGACCATCACGATGTTGTAAACAGAACCTGGATGCATCCGAAAAAAATGACGTTTTGCCATTCGTGCACCCAGGTTCGTCGTCGAGTACACCATCGCAGGCGCTCCTGTCTGTGATGCAGCGTCAAGGGTAATCGCAGCCGTAGTCTCCGAGCTGATAGTCAGTGCTGCTGCAAACGTCGTCGAACTGTTCGTGCAGATGGTTGTCGTCTTGCAAACGTCCCCATCTGTTGACTCAGGGATCGAGATGTGGCTGCACGATACGTTACAGCCATGCGGATAAGATGCCTGTCATCTCGACTGCTAGTGATACGAGGCCGTTGGGATCCAGCACGGCGTTCCGTATTACCCTCCTGAACCCACCTAATTCCATATTCTGCTAACAGTCATTGGATCTCGACCGACGCGAGCAGCAGTGTCGCGATACGATAAACCGCAATCGTGATAGGCTACAATGCGACCATTATCAAAGTCGGAATCGTGATGGTACGCATTTCTCCTCCTTACACGAGGCATCACAACAACGTTTCACCAGGCAACGCCGGTCAACTGCTGTTTGTGTATGAGAAATCGGTTGGAAACTTTCCTCATGTCAGCACGTTGTAAGTGTCGCCACCGGCGCCAACCTCGTGTGTATGCTCTGAAAAGCTAATCATTTGCGTATCACAGCATCTTCTTCCTGTCGGTTAAATTTCTCGTCTGTAGCACGCCATCTTCGTGGTGTAGCAAATTTAATGGTCAGTACTGTAACATGGGACGAAGCCAATATCTGGTACCGCTAGGTTCAGTTGATGCTATTCTTTCACCACCCACTGTGGTTGCAAGTGGCTCCCCGGTTCGTTTTAAATTTCTAAAGCTCACACTCTCTGACACGTACGCATGCGAGCTGCGTTGCACGCACACACACAACACACACACACACACACACACACGCCTATTGAGGGGTAAGACCGCAGTACACGCAGATGTACCACTGAAGCGCGGAAGTGGTCCGGCGTGGAGCTGCACGCGGCGCTACGTAGCGCTCCCAATCCGGCCCCGGGCGCCGCCGCCGTCGGGCCACCAGCCGCAGTGTTTTCGTCGCTATGCAGGGGGCGGCGCTACGCCACTGTAGCCGCATCGCCAACGCAATGCAGGACCCACCCCACCCCACCCCCACACCTCGCCGTGCTCCTGGCGCTCATTCATATTTATGCCACTGCGGATATTCATTCCGGCCGCTCTTCCCTGTCTCCTCCCTCCCCCGCGTTTTCCCCCCTTTTCCCCTGAACACGCGGTCCCCTTCCTCTGTCCTCTCCCGCCACGCCTCGTCCCGTTTAGCCGACACTTTGGCCGCGGGGCGAGTGCAGCCGCCGGCGCCGGCGCGGCTTTAAGGCATGCAAATCGCGTCCAGCTCTCCGGAAAATTCGGATAAATCGGCGTCGGTGGAGCGGAAGAAAAGTCTCGCTGGCGTATAGTCAGCACAGCTTTCCCCGCTGCGGTGGCGGCGCTGAAGTTCTTCATCCACCCACTCTCCTCCACACAGCTACACAACTGGCCATTAAAAACTGCAACACCGAGGCAGCAAATTACGTAATTTCAGTTTTTATGGCAACGCAGTACAGTAGCAGTAGCACATTGTAAGTGACAATTTAAAGCCATTTTCGCTGTCAATCGACCATTAATTTCGTAAATGTGAAGAAGGCCTTTCACCGGGTCAAGGGTCATTCAATTTAAAAACCGGAAATTAAAAAAGGATCTATTACGAGAATGGAATTAAAAAAAATGGTTCAAATGGCTCTGAGCACTATGCGACTTAACTTCACCGATTTTATTTTCATTTAATACGCTTTTCACGCAACAGTTACTAAGAGACAGCCATATTTTTGAAATCGTATCGACAGTTGTAAGATCCTTCTATTTTTATTCTCTGGCTCACATTTCAAAAATTTCCCACGCTAATTGCGCATGTGACAGTTCGTTGAGCGAGTGTATACAATGTGTTTCTTAGGAAATATTACAAGGTTCGTTTCCATCGTGTTTACGACTGGATGTGACATTTAATTAACGTAGTAATACTTTTGTTCTCATAAGCGCACACTTGTGATGCACCTTTATATTTTCGATGAGGACGTTTGGAGATCCCCAAGTCCTTTTTCATTCCCCTCCTCTGACTTTCCCCACTCCCTCTCGCGTCTGCCCAGCTCCCCTCCCCACCCCATCCCCCCTCTGATGAGTCCTCATCCTCCGTCGGCTCCTTCCCCCCTTCCCCCCTTCCCCCTTTCCCCCCCCCCACTTCGTTTTTCCTCTCCTTCCCCCCTTTTCTTTCCCTTCATCTGTCCAAGTTCCCCCTGTCTGCCCTTGGCTGTGGTGTGTCATATTTGTGCCAAATTTTTACTGCAGTGTTCAAGTGCGTGTTCAGTGTTGTGCGTCTTTCCGAAGTGTTGCGAACAGAAATCATACTGTCGCTGGGTGTGATTTTTATATCTCTTGCGAACAGGAACCAGACTGTCGCCGTCTTTTTAATTGTCGGCCGGCCATACTGGCCGAGCGATTCTAGGCGCTTCACTCTGGAACCGCGCTACCGTTACGGTCGCAGGTTCGAATCCTGCCTCGGGCATAGATGTGTGTGATGTTCTTAGGTTAGGTCCCATAGTGCTCAGAGCCATTTGAACCATTTTTTTAATTGTCTAGCTATTATTTTACCTGTCTGCTTCCTGCGTATTTTATTAGCATCACCAACCCTTTGTTTTATGTTTTAGGTTCCACAATTTTCCGCCATTTTACCATTTACGTCACCGATTTTATCGCTTGCTTTTATTATTTATTATCTTCATTTTTTAAAAAACAAATTATGTAGGCTGAAGAGCAGGATACTAAGCTGCTGCCAGCCCGCCCCCTTTGGGAGGAATCGAAACTCAATAAAGGGAAAAAAAAGGTTTGGCGACTTTGCTTTGCAGAGTTATGCATGTCGCCCGGATATTAAGTTAATGACAATGAGTTACTTAGGTATGACGTTACTGGACGTAAAATCATGTTTGAGTACAAAATTAGTGATAAACTTAATTTTTGGAATGAGGAACACGTCACTGTGCTGTTACCACGTGAGATCTATAGCTTGTTGAGTGAACGTACCGGAATATCGACAAATAGACCACGGGAGACTAGAAAGAAAAACGTCAGCATTGTTTAATTCTTGTTCCCTTGCGTAAAAAGTTGCGAAATCATTGAGACCACAAAGTTCTGTCCACCAAGCATGTAGGGTCTTCCAAAAGATCCTGTTATCAGCTATATCGGTGCTCTGGTGGATGACTTAGCTAGACATCTTGCATCTGTAATGCGATCTTATGTCGGGAAGTACTTGCATCATATTCGCAACTCCGGTGACTTTATTAACAGACTGAAGTCACTTCGGGTCAATCAATCCGACTTATTAGTAAGCTTCGATGTTGCCTTCGTTAGTGTCCCTCACAATGCATTCACTGTCACTCGACAGTAGTAAATTCGGAGCCGATGTTGCAGCCCTACTTCATGATTCCCTTTTCTCAATCTGCTTTTAATTCAGCAGTGGACATTTTCAGCAAACTGACGTTGTTGCCACGGGTAGTCCTCTCTCCCTTCTGGTAGAAAAAATTTTTATGGAACACTTTGAGGAGATGACACGTGATACTGCAGAAATTCTATGAAAAGTCTTCTGCTGATATGTCGATGGTACTTTTATACTATGACCCTACAATGAACAAGAACTATCACGCTTTTTGTGGCATCTGAATTCCACCCATGAGAATATTAAATTTACAATGGAAGTGGAGAAGGGCGGCTGTCTGAACGTCTTGTTCAGTGGGAAAGTGGATGGATCATTGGTACAGTCCATTTAGTATAAGCCAACACACGCAGACCTGTATTTGCACGGGGCCAGCTGCAACCACCCATCATAAAATATGGGCGTCCTTCGAACATTGGTGCACAGGGTACTTGTGTCTGATGGAGACAGCCTTGCGAAGGAGATTGGACACGTACAGTGTAAGTAGGCTGTTTAGGTTTTTATGTTGGTAACGTCACGTAGCGCTCTATATGAAAATCACTGACTGTGCTGTGTGAAGGCAGTGGTTGGTTTGCATTGTTGGAGTATATGCTATTGTAGTGTTGGGCAGTTAGCTGTTAACAGCGCGTAGCGTTGCGCAGTTGGAGGTGAGCCGCCAGCAGTGGTGGATGTGGGGAGAGAGATGCCGGAGTTTTGAGAGCGGATGATCTGGAGTCCATGGAGAAAAACTGAGAAAATTGTGAGAGATCAGAAACAATTCTCGATAAGGTTTAAAAATTTTACTCATTTCATTTATTTAGTGAAATTTTTAAGAAACGTCAATGGAAGAGTTAAAGTTCTACTCTTACGTTTTCAAAACACACAGTGTCTCGGTAGCGCCGAAGACGAGGTGCCTGTTTACAAAGCAGGTGGACACGTGCCGCTCTTTCCACGGCATCGATTGACAGTCCGGGCCACACTTGGCGGTCGGCCACTGGAAGAGGCGGTCACGCGAGGGTATAAGTCACGACTAGTGAGTGCAGCTCGTGCCTGAAGCGCGAAGTTACTCGTCGCAACAGTTGGGAGGCGGAAAACCGCCCTCTGCACCTGGCCCCGTGTTAAAGAGCCTGATACTGCGTTTATGTGGGAGCTGCGATAAACGGCGAAGAGCGCAGCGGTCGAACTCGACGAGACGTTGGCGACGGAGCTACGGTGACAGCGTGGGAAGTGCTGACCAGTTTACAAGGCGTTTCACCGGGTCAGGGGTCATTCAATTTAAAAACCGGAAATTATCTAAAAAAGGATCTATTACGAGAATGGAATACAACACTACTTTTCAATGCAATTTCCCCTCAAGTTCTGCCCTCTTACGTCAGCGCCGCACAAGCTTCTCAATTACGCGTGCAAAGTAATCTACAGGGCATGCGCGTAACCGTAACCAGTTATGCACTGCTGCCTGAACTCACTCATCGGCAAACATTGAGCTCCTAAGAGCTTCTTTCAGTGTTAAAACACGCTGAAGCGCCAAAGAAACTGGTATAGTCATGCATATTCAAATACAGAGACAGCTAAACAGGCAGAATACGTCGCTGGGACTGACAAAAAGTGTCGATCGCAGTGTTAGATCGGTTACTACTGCTACAATGGAACGTTATAAAGATTTAAGCCAGTCTGAACGCGGTGTTACAGTCGGCGCACGAGCGTTGGGACACAGCATCTCCGAGGCAGTGATGAAGTGGCGATTTTCCCATACTAGCATTTCACGAGTGTACCGTGAATATCATGAACCCAGTAAAACATCAAATCCCCGACATCGCTGCGACCGGAGAAAGATCCTGAAAGAACGGGACAAACGACGACATAAGACAATCGTTCAAAGTGACAGAAGTGTAACGCTTCCGCAAATTGCTGCAGATTTCAATGATGGGAGATGAACAAGTCTCAGCGTGCGAACCATTCAACAAAACATCATCCATATGGGCTTTCGGAGCCGAAGGCCCACTCGTGTACCATTGATGACTGCACGACACAAAGCTTAAAGCCTTTCCTGGGCCCGTCAACACTGACATTGGACTATTGATGACTGAAAACATGTCACCTGGTCGGACGAATCTCGTTCCAAATTGTATCGAGTGAATGAACGTGTACAGTAATGGACACAACCTCATTAATCCATGAGCCTGCATGTAAGCGGCGGAGTGGACAAGCTGGTGGAGGCTCTGTAATGGTGCGGAGCGTGTGCAGTTGGAGTGATGTGGGACCCCTGATACGTGTAGATACGACTCTGACAGGTGACACGTACTTAATCATCCTGTCTCATCACCTGCATCCATTCATGTTCAATGTGCGTTCTGATTGACTTGGGAAATTCCAGCAATACAATGCGACACCCCACACGTCCATAATTGCTGCAGAGTGACTCCGCGAACGCTATTCTGAATTTAAACCTACTGCTGGCCACCAAACTCCCCAGTCATGAACGTTATTGAACGAATATGAGATGCGTTTCAGTAGAGATATCCACCCCCTCGTACTCACGTATTTATGGACAGCCCTGCAGGATTCATGTTGTCAATTCCCTCCAGCACTACTTCAGACATTAGTCGAGTCCATGCCACGTGTTGTTGCGGCACTTTTTCATGCCTGCAGGGGCGTACACAATATTAGGCAGGTGTACCAATTTCTTTGGCGTTCAGTGTATAATAATGTGAAGGTACGAGATGTACATGAGGTGGAGGGTGGGCAAAAAGACGCACTTCAGCTCTCACTGTACATATCCACGGGCCTTTCTTCCATTTCTGATGCCAAATGTCTTGGAACCGACATCGTACAGTTTCTTGAACTTCACGAAGCCATAAACAATATGGCTCATCTTACACTAATACTCATCGTCGCTGCAGTATCACTCACTGTGAGACACCTGTTTTCCCGTATCTGCTGATCAACTGTTGGCGCTGTCGTTCCCCGTGACTGCACCGAGAGACCGTCGCGAATCAGCGACACTTGTTACACCCCGTTTGCTATCATCTGCACACTCGTACACTTGTCTTCAACTCAAACAACTTACACCATATTACACTGACATCCGACGGAGAGTTTAGATCGGTTTGAAAAATTCAGCTAACAAAAATCTGATGACACTGTGCTGCTGCACATTGGTGCAAACCTGCAAGGGTGTCGCCATCTTGATTCATTCATTTTCAGCATCTTCTTCGCGAGGCAGTCGTGCCAGCCCTATCTGATATAGTTCTAGGACACCACTTTGTCGAAGTCTTCTACGTTTTGTACAAGTTTTCCGGCGATTTATTGAATGTTCCTTGAACCGAACGGTTATAATTAAAGTGCAGCTACTCACTGAGGTCCAGTGTGGGCCGTAATTATCGTATGGCAGCGAAATTTGGTAGATATTCTAATTTTGGCCATCAGGTGCAAATCTGGTCTTCTGCAGCATGTTCTCAACATCTCAAGCGCTCATAATGCGCAAATTACGTTAGCGATAATTAATAATAAAATCAACACTTCTCCACGTTCCGTTTCTAATCCATTACAAGTGTAAAAAGTGCTATACATCTTTGTTGCATTCACAGTGTCAGATGTGCACCTGGTGGCCAAAATTGGAACTGATTTGCTTTCCAGTGCAAATCGATATCGGATTAATTCATTGGAATATCTACCAAGGTTTGCTGCTATACGATAATTATAGCCCACGCTGTACCCCTGTGAGCACCTGCACTTTAATTATAACCCTCCGGTACAGATGAAAGAGGCGAGTTGAGAAAAATGGAAGAAGCAAACGATCCTAATAACCATAGTGTTCCCAGATACGAGGTATGAGGTCTGAGTACACTAACACGTTATAGCAGAGTCCACGAGCATCCAAACCGCAGATAAGAATGGGAAGACAAACACATTAGAGCAAGTATTCCACATGGCCAGCCGGCCAGGGTGGCCGAGTGGTTCTAGGCGCTACAGTGTGGTACCGCGGGACTGCTACGGTCGCAGGTTCGAATCCTGCCTCGGGCATGGCTGTGTGTTTAGGTTTAAGTAGTTCTAAGTTCTAGGGGACTGATGACCTCAGAAGTTATGTTCCATAGTGCTCAGAGCCATTTTGAACCACATGGCCACCGTTCACGTGAGGGCGGGCTTCAGCACGTCATTTCACTGAAGTTCGTACATGTTACAAAAATTCCAGGCGCGTTCCAAACGCATTAATATTTTTCTGCAGTGATCAACACTCAACAGGGCTGGAATACATCAAAGCTTTTAAATAGACCCATACAAAAAAATACAATGGGTTCCAATCGGGAAACCTGGGAGACCACGGCATTGGCGAGCCACGACCGATACAAATGTTGTTGTAACGCTATTTACCAGTAGGCCTACTTACGTAACCACGATGATGATAAAATCAAGTTTATCATTTTGTAACCTACGCCTCACTGGCAAGCTTTGAAATATAGGAGGTCCGTTAGAAAAGTATTCGACCTTTGGCCACGAAAAGAAACTGGCTTATCTGCAGCTTTGGACACCTAATCATCCCTTGGGGCTCCAAACAGTACTCCCAACAGTGCAGCCATTGTTGAAAGCATGCTGAAAAAGCTCTTCCACAATGGAGTTTAACTCGGCTGTTGTTGCAGCTATAATGTCATCTCTTGTTTCAAAACGTATTCCTTTCAATGGTCTCTCGAGTTCGGCGAACAGCCAAAGTCCCAGGGGGCCAGATCAGGAGAGTAAAGAGGCTGTTGAAGCACATGAATCTGGTTTATCGCAAAAAAAGTCTGAATCAATTGCAAGGAATGTGCTGGAGCATTGTCATGATGGAAGACCGAGCGAGGTGGCGCAGTGGTTAGCACACTGCACTCGCATTCGGAAGGGCGACGGTTCAATCCCGCGTCAGGCCGTCCTGGTTTAGGTTTCCCGTGATTTCCCTAAATCGCTCCAAGCAAATGCCGAGAAGGTTCCTTTGAAAGGGCACAGCCGACTTCGTTCCCCATCCTTCCCTATTCCTATGAGACCGATAACCTCGCTATTTGGTCTCTTCCCCTGAACAACCAACCAACCACGATGGAAGTGCCAATTTCCTGCTGATCACAAGTCAGGTCTTTTGCACCAGACAGTGTCATGTAGGCGACGGAGGACATCCCTGTAGTACTCTGTGGTGATTGTTTGGCCCTGTGGTGCACACTCGTGGCAATGACCTGGTCATTTCGACATGCTGACGGCCCCTCTCCCCCGACGCCCAGCCGTCTTTAAACCGGTTGCACCACTCCTTAATCTGTGTGATGCCCTTTAGTATCGTCACCGAAAGCCCTCTGAATCTTGCGAATGGCTTCCATGCGGCTGTCGCCCTGCTGCTGGCACAATTTGATGCACTAGCGCTACTCCGGTCGGTCCGTCATTTCCCTCGCAATGAAAAACCGACGCGATCACAACCCACTGCCTCACTCAACTGCTGCTTGCCAGCAACCGACGCTATCGACAGGCGGGAAAAGAATCACGCATGCCCACGAAGACTCAATGTCGTCTCATGCAAGCGCACTAGATTCAAATCCATCGGATGTACGCAAAACAAAAATTAGGCCGTATACTTTTGTAACAAATCTCGCACATTGCCTTAGATATTAACAGTGTTGTAACATTGGCATTACTGCACTTGAGCACACATCGTATGTTGGTACGACCAGACCTATGCATATTAGGATTATTTGCCTGTTTCGTTGTCCTCTCTACACGCCCCTTACGTTTGTACCTAGAGAGGGACACACCCTGTATCTATTGGGTTGTTTTGAAAATCAGGTTAATGCAAACACAAATAGTTTCTTTTTATATTTATCCAGACATGTTTACACACCTATGTCTCATATTAGGTGGGTAAATTTTTTTAAATTTTTTTTTAAATTTTTAACACCTCCTACTGAGTACGTTGTCAGAAGTGTCTGTTCAGATCACGTTTCGCCACATTTTCTGAAGCAGCAGGTGAGGTGAAGCAGTGAGCGAAAATTTGCGAAAAACTGAGAGAAAACAATGCACTAAATAGCAGTTGATCGAGACACCAACCAGAGACACGAAACAGGACGAAAAATTATCCAGGTGACATGCTAGGAAAAAAAAAACCACGACGAAAGCGAGCACTAAGTCCGGCGTATAATAATGCAGTTCGGTTAGTGATGTAATTTTTAAGAAATAACAATTTGACCCACAGAAGATGACACATAGGTGTCGAAACATGTCTGGGTAAATATAAAAAGAAACTAATTGTGTTTCCTTCAGGCTTATTTTCAAAACAACGCAATTTTTAAATCGTAAACACGGAAGAATATCAAGAGGCTTAGGAACGGAAGCTGAAATGGTCTTAAATTTATCACCAAAAATTTCGAATCATTTGGCACCGCACTTGCTCAAAAACAAAATGATGACTAATTGGAATACTACTCTCCAAAACCACAACAAATAATTATAAATTTGAAAAAAATTATGAATTATATTGAATTTCGATTTTGTTTTGCAGGTATCTGTCTTCTGATCAGTCATTCAGAAGGCCAGCGCTGCATTTTCGCATCGCAGGTGGAACTGTTGCGAAATCCTACGAGAGGTAACTGAATTTTCTTTATTTGAGTTTATTTTCCCTTACTTTAGCCCACATAATCAGCTTATAATTACATAAAATATAAAGCTACCGATAGAAAGTTAGAGTCAAAACAATGGTCCACAAACAAAAACACACACACACGTTGGAGACAGAAATACACAATTACAGAATAATACCGTATAAAAATTGTAAAATAAAGCAGTCTCCATTGTCAGTGTTTTGTCGGTCGGAGATGTGAATGCCTGGGGATACAGTAAATGTGTACATCGCGCAGGAAAGTTTGTGATGCTGTGCCTGTGACAAAGCCGGCATGCAGGTTCGCGATGGATGACCAAGCTTGGCAAGTTCCAGTACTCTGTCAATTTTTCGAAATCCCGCACTTGTCATCCAGTAAGACACAGAAGATTGAAACAAGGCTCACAGGTGGTTACAACTATCCTCGTCGTGCCCTCCAACATAAAAAAATGGTTCAAATGGCTCTGAGCACTGTGGGACTTAACATCTTAGGTCATCAGTCCCGTAGAACTACTTAAACCTAACTAACGTAAGGACATCACACACAGCCATGCCCGAGGCAGGATTCGAACCTGCGACCGTACCAGTCCCGCGGTTCCGGACTGCAGCGCCTAGAACCGCTCGGCCACCCCGGCCGGCTCCTCCAACACCAACCTTAGGCTCGGCGACGCTCCAAACAGCAAGGCGAACAAAACGGCCAGAGCTCAGTTCATATGAGATGCGAGGAGTGTGAAACGCCTGGTTAAATCCGCAGGACAGAACAGGTAGTTGGAATTGTGGAAACTGGCCAAAAATGAGCGGCTGTCAGTTACACTCCAACACATATAACTTTTTTTTAGTTGCTCAAACATGTTGTTGTTGTTGTGGTCTTCAGTCCTGAGACTGGTTTGATGCAGCCCTCCATGCTACTCTATCCTGTGCAAGCTTCTTCATCTCCCAGTACCTACTGCAACCTACACCCTTCTGAATCTGCTTAGTGTATTCATCTCTTGGTCTCCCTCTACGATTTTTACCCTCCACGCTGCCCTCCAATGCTAAATTTGTGAACCCTTGATGCCTTAGAAGATGCCCTACCAACGGGTCCCTTCTTCTTGTCAAGTTGTGCCACAAACTCCTCTTCTCCCCTATTCTATTCAATACCTCCCCATTAGTTATCTGATCCACGCATCTAATCTTCAGCATTCTTCTGTAGCACGACATTTCGAGAGCTTTACAGCGCAAATTTCCGAGCTTAACTATCGACTGAATATCTCACACAATCCTATGGCTTAAAGGCCCAACCTCTTTAATTTTTAAAACGGCTGAAAGCCCATGATTTAAAACACAACTATAATAAATTTTCAAACGGCAGAAAGCGCAATGTTTTATCCTTAAATAATATTTCCAATGAGGCTGAAGGCCCAAACAATCTAAGACTTAGCAAGTAAGGAATTTTAATTTTAAGATGGCTGAAAGCCCATGATTGAAAAACACAACTACAATGAATTTTCAGAAGGGAGAAGGCGCAAACAACGCAAGACTAGACAAGTAAGGAACTTTCAATTTTAAAACGGCTGAAGGCACATTATTTAAAACCCAACTAAAAGCATACAAATTGAAACCATCGACTATGAGCCATTAAAATACACAATCGAACACCAGTAAGAAAAGGCAGTACAGCCAGCTGTCACTTCAAGTCCATTTTTGAATAAGTTTCGTCTGGAACCGCGCTACCACTATGGTCACAGGTTCGAATCCTGCCTCGGGCATGGATGTGTGTGATGTCCCTAGGTTAGTTAGGTTTAAGTAGTTCTAAGTTCTAGAGGACTAATGACCACAGCACTTAAATGCCATAGTGCTCAGAGCCATTTGAACCATTTTGAATAGTTTCCAAGCACGAGAAAAACGAGATTCTCTCGATTTGCGACGTAACTGAAATATTTGTTGTAAAAATGATGTCATATTCGATATTCGTAGTTAAATAATTATTGTAACTTACGTATTATGGAAATGTGCCGTTTCAGGGCAATCGCAGATTAAAAATTTAGCAAAAGTGCTTTGTTCTTTGTACAATTTCTTAGTGTCGGTAAACAACACAGCTACGAGTCAACCTCGTATTACTTATCCATGCCGCACTGACACAAGCTACGCGTCCTATGGCCGCTATCAGCGACAGGAAGTGTGCACACGGGCGTGGAAATGTCGGCGACAGCCGTCCTGGAGAGGATAGCGGCGCGCTCCATCCTGGAACTGCGACTGCCTGAGATGGCCAGCACGCGTCGCGACGCTTTTGTCAACCCGGACACCGTACCACAGCTTCCGTCCGCGACCAATTAGAAGACTCCGTGAGCAACATAACCAGCGTAGCATTTACGTTTTCTTCCAGGCAGTGAAGCCAGACTGCACAGCTCAAAGATTGGGGGCTGCTGGAGTGACGGCAATACTGCGAAGAGCTTGACAGTCTGGTGCTCCTCCCCCACGAAGCAGCCGTGGCGTAAATTTCGGAGTATCGGTTCCGCCAGCCTTTTGTGGATTTTCTCTACCTTGTAAAATATCACGAATAATTAATCCGAGGTTTGGAAACTTACTCCGCACGGAGAGACGAGAGTCCTTCACTTAGCAAACCTACTGTGGTCTTTCAGTGCCGGAGAAAATTGATTTTATATCAATTATTTAGCAACTCATGCCACTGACATATATAGACGAAGTCAAAAAAGGGGTGGAAATCAATAGATGTGATGAAGCACCAAATAAACTGTTATAGCCATCGGTATTCAAATACAGAGATATGTAAACAGACAGAATACGTCGCTGCGGTCGGCAACGCCTATATAACACAAGTGTCTGGCGCAGTCGTTAGATCTAATACTGCTGACACAATGGCAGGTTATTGAGATTTAAGTAACTTTGAACGTGCTGCCATAGTCGGCGCACGAGCGATGCGACACAGCATCTCTGACGTAACGATGAAGTGCGGATTTTCCCGTACGACCATTTCACGAGTGTACCGTGAATATCAGGAATCCGGTAAAACCTCAAATCTCCGACATCGTTGCGGCCCGAAAAAGATCCGGCAAGAACGGGACCAACGACGACCGAAGACAATTTTCAACGTGACAGAAGTGCAATCCTTCCGTAGACTGCTGCATGTTTCAATGCCGGGCATCAGCAAGTGCCAGTGCGCGAACCACTCAACGAAACATCATCAATATGGGCTTTAGGAGCCGAAGGCTTGATGACTGCACGACACAAAGCTTTACTCTTCTGGGCCCGTCAACACCGGAATTGGACTGTTAATGACTGCAAACATGTTGCAGTCTCGTTTCAAATGGTATCGAGTGGATGGAAACAGCCTCATGAATCCATGGATCCTGCATGTCAGGCAGGGGACTGCTCAAGCTGGTGGAGGCTCTGTAATGGTGTGGGGCGTGTGCAGTTGGAGTGATACGAGACCCCTTATAGATCTAGATACGACTCTGACAGGTGAGACGTACGTAAGTATCATGTCTGATCACCTGCATCCATTCACGTCCACTGTGGATTCCGACGGACTTGGGCAATTCCAGCAGGACAATTCGAGATCAGACATGTCCGGAATTGCTACATAGTGGCTCCAGGAACGCTCTTCTGAGTTTAAACACTTCCACTGCTCACCAAACTCTCCAGACGTGAACATTATTGAGCACATATGGGATGCATTGCAACCTGCTGTTCAGAAGAGATCTCCACGACCTCGTACCCTTACGGATTTATGGAAAGCCCTGCAGGATTCATGGTGTCAGTTCCCTCCAGCACTACTTTAGCCGACTCCATTGCACGTCGTACTGCGCCACTTCTGCGCGCTCGCGAGGGTCCTGAACGATATTAGACAGGTATACCAGTTTCTTTAACTCTTCAGTGTCTGTGCAAACAACTGATTACAGTTTCAGAAAAACTGGATTATTTGTTCAAGAGAAAGAGCTTCACAAATTGAGCAAGTCAATAACGGGTTGGTCCATCCATGGACCCTACTGAAGCAATTACCTGGCTTGCCACCAATTGACAGTGTTGTTGGATCTCCTCCTGAGGGATATCTTTCCAAATCCTAACCAAATCGCGCGTTCTATCGTCAAATTCCCAACCTGTTTGGATAGCCCAGCCCTGGGCATGGTGCTCCAGACGTTCCCAATCGTAGAGTGATCTGTCATCGTTGCTGGCCAAGGTGAGGATTGGCAGGCACGAAGACAACCAGCAGAAACTGTCGCCGTGTGTGGGAGGCGTTCTGTTTGCTGGAATGTAAGCCGGGGGCGGGAGGAGTGGGGGTGGGGGGGGGGGGGGGCTTGCCGTGAAGGCTATTAAACTAGTGACTGTCGGGTCGTATGAGACAGGGTCAGGCTGGTATGCCACAAGTCTGGGGCGTCTCCAAACACGTCTTCGGCCCGGAACCGCATTGACTGGACTAGAATTGTCTCCAGTGACGAGTCCCGCTTCAAACTGAGCCCCGATGACAAGCGAAGGAGTGTCTGTAAACGCCCTGGACAGAAGTGGGGCATCAAACTGACTGTCGGCTCAGATGGTTCAAATGGCTCTGAGCACTATGGGACTTAACTCCCGAAGTCATCAGTCTCCTAGAACTTAGAACTACTTACACCTAACTAACCTAAGGACATCACACACATCCATGCCCGAGGCAGGATTGGAACCTGCGACCGTAGCGGTCGCGCGGTTCCAGACTGAAGCGCCTAGAGCCGCTCGGCTACAGCGGCCGGCTGACTGTCGGCCATCGCGCGGCCTGACATCCAGGTGTGACGATCTGGGCTGCCAGCTCTCTTCATAGCAGGACTCCTTTAGTTGTCATCCGCGGCACCCTCACAGCACAGCGGTACGTCAACGATATTCTACGCTCCCCTTACTTACCTTCACGGCAGACCACCATGGACTTACATTTCAGTTACGTAATGCCCCCTCACACGGCGAGAGTTTCTACTGCTTCTCTTCGTGCTTGCCAAGGTCTACATTGGCCGGAAAGTTCGCCGGATCTCTCCGTAATTGATAACATTGGGAGTCTCATGTGTACGGTCGTCCATCCAGTTCGGGATTTCTACGATCTAACGCGGCGTTTGTTCACAATTTGGCACGATATCCCTCAACACGACGTCCAACAACTCTGTCAGACATGTCGAATCGAATAACTGGTTTCATAAGGGCAGGAGGTGCACCAACGCGTTATTAACCTGTGCAGTCTGTGAAACTCTTTCTCTTTAATGTACGCCCCAATAACTGAACGGTCGGCGCAATGCCACGCACGGGGGCCCGAGTTCGATTCGCGGCTGGGGTGGGAGATTTTCCCCCCTGAGGGACTGGGTGTTGTGCTGTCCTCATCATCACTTCATCCCCATTGTCGACGCGCAAGTCGCCCAATGTGACGTCGCGCTCAAAAAGACTAGCACTTCGCAGTCGAACTTCCCGCTTGGGAACTCCCGGCCACTGATGCCATATGCTCACTTCCATTTTCTTGAATATCTCATTATGTTTTTCTGAATTTGTAATCAGTGTTTTATCTGTACATCTACATCACACCTACCGATTTCTGTCCCATTCACTCTTCTTACATTGTTATCACATGAATCCGTGACCTATGTCAATCAATTCGTAATTTTATGGACAATCCGACTCTGCGATCAGAAATTTTATTTCATTTTTTTATTTAGTCACTCTCTGTTTGTCAGGAAACTAGACAGGGTAGGTGTCTTTTTCTTCTTCACAGCTTCTGGTAGGTTAGAGAAAAATCGCTACAATACATACTGATGATTACATGTTGTAGAGCTTTGAATTTGTGTAGATACTGACTATTACATTTAAACTGCAGTGCTAAATACTCCCCGACATTTTAAATGGATTAAGACTTGTTTAGTTTGCCGGTTGAAGAAGATTGTAACCTGGATCGAAGTCATACTACGAGAAACACTCCCAATGCGTCACAGAACCAACTCCGGCCTACAATGCACGCTCCACACACTACTAGTTAACTGGCTCGTTCATTTCTCAGCGCTCTCGATGCTTAGCATCACTGGAAAGGTAGCAATCCTGGCATGATAAATGTAACCCTGTGTCGTCCACACTCCCTAAAAACCACAGTGGACCATTATCCTTGCCTAAAGCAGACATTTGCTCGTTTGTTTTCGTGTCGTTTCGTGATGTTACTTGTAGGTATTTAATTTGACGTTACTGATTCAAGCAGCGACTCGTTAATAGTGTACTAGACAACTAAATCTGTATTCTCGAATAAAATAGTCTTCGTTGCGAAAATATTATTTTAATAAAGCGTTTTGTCTTTTTAGGACATCATCAGATTATCTAGAAAAAGAATAAGGGAAAAATAAAGGTTAAGGTTTGTTCCTATCACGCACTGCTGTAATGAAATATCTAACGAAATTTTTACGAACCGTGGACTGAGAGACATTCGTTGAGCTATTTCGCTGTGAAACAAGCGTACATCCAGATCGACCTTCACAGAGGCACGTGCCTAGACAATGAACACTAATCGATAAGCTACCCTTAAAAAGAAAGAATAAATGATGTACTGGTAAGTCATATAAAGTGTTAAAATGCAAAACAGTACCTCTGCTATTGATGACGCCGGGTGTAGCGGTACAGCTACAGTGCCACACTTAGAGAACTGCGCACGTCTTGCTTCACTAGCCAGTGTGCAACGAAAACCAGCTGTCACGGCAGAATGTTACGTGATACCACGTACTTATACCTTGGTGACTATTACAGCGCCATCTATCACAAAGCGAAAAAAGTGGTCCAACTAAAACATTCATATTTCTTTACGTACTACACGAATATGTAATAAAAATGGGGGTTCCTATTTTAAAAAAACTCAGTTGATCTCCGTTTGACCTATGGCAGCGCCATCTAGCGGGCCAACCGTAGCGCCATCTGGTTTCCCCCTTCAAGCTAGACAAGTTTCGTTCTTTGTAGGTTTTTCGTTTGACGCTTATTCCGTGAGATATTTGGCCCGGTCACCATCAATGCACCAAATAAGAAATAATTTACCTTTATTTGATGAACTAAAACTCAAATAATTTACACATTATTTGATGAACTAAAATTCAAATATAATGTAGCAACTCTTTGCTAACAAAACACAGGTAAGTCTCTTAATATAATTTTCACTAGTGCAGAGCAGAAGAATCGTCAGTTGGGTTGAATAACCTAGAAAGTTTAATGCTTTCAAATCTCTTTTTCAGACTATCAGTTTTTCACCTACTACAATTTACTACTTATCTGAAACCAAGTCAAAATATCCTCAGTACGTACGTACTTAGTAGCATATAATCGAGCAAATAATCAAAGAATCCTTACGACTGTGGGAAACGCATTGTCTCTGCCTCCTGATATGAAGACTTTGTGGATATGATATGGAACATTACGTGTATGCATCTAAGCATGCATTGCATTGCTTGCATTGTGGAGAGTAGGGTCACAGTGGAATTGTAATAAGTGATATTGTTGTAAGCTGCCGTTTTGCATAAAGAATGTAATTTGATAAATTATGATAACATTTTATCTCATACGAGAGGATGATACGTAGTGAATTGTAGCTAGGGAAATGATAATTTGATGTTTGGGAAAGTTACGTCCAATTCTCTGGTCATTTTAACTTCTCCCTTGTTTGTGGCTCGAAACAGTATTTAGAGAGACGTAACTCGTATGGCATTTTGTAGCCTGGGAAGTAAAATCAGTGGAGCCTGCACCATGGTCGTTTATGCTCTATTTTAAGAAATTAAATTCTGGACGTTACCGAAACTGATACACAACTTGGACACTGATTGCCACGCTGCAGAATGAGTATCTCATAGCACCCAAGACGGCTTCCTCACGGCGCACGACTATTCCTCTATTTTAAGAATTTTCAGGCCCCACCATTGCCAGAATTCTGCGGAGGCACAGAGATTTTACACCAGGTGGAGTACATAATTTTATACCTGGCAGAGTGGGAGAAAATTATTTAAAAATATTGAGGGAGCGACTTCTCTCGCCCAAAAGTTTCCCTTCAAGTAACTAGATATTATTCAGTCATAATGACTCGTCTGACGGGAATCGCCGATCGGTCACGCACATCTTTTTTAAAGGACCGGAGATGTAATAATCGCACGGAAGGAGATCAGTACTGTAGGGCAGGTGCTCGAGTGTTTCCCACTTGAGTTGGCACAACTTCTGCGTTACGACATTTGCGGTATGGTAACGTGCAGTATCGTGAAGCTGCAGCACGGATCTAGCGCACCATTCCACAACGGTGGCTTTCGACACTCATGTTGCCTCATACACACTCTTCATTCTCTGATGGATGTGTACCGGTGTTTGTCCTTTGGTAGGGAAGCAAAGAGTAACAACGCTTTGCCTCTGTTTGGACGACTTTGATAATAACGTCGCCCTAGTTCATGTTTCCGCATATACCGCAGGCACATCGGAAAGTCACGAGTGCCTACATGATGGAGCTTGTACAGCCGCATCGAAGTCGCGCTACGTTGCATTTACTCTGCACCAACGCCCACAAACGGAAACTTTTTGATTCCCTCTTGTACCTTTCAATTTCACTACATGGCAACTAGGCCGTGTTTAATTTCATCAAGGTGACAAGGGGGGCGGGGGTGTTCGGACCCCCCGGACTTCCCGCCAGTCGTTGCACTCCACATCATAGCGGCAGATGCCGGGGTTGCATGAGGACGTCGACTTTGGTTGCCCTGGGAGCCTCCACACACGTCGTCATCCATTGCATGCTGAACGCCGAACCGCAGCTCATCTGATACCCCGCGCCTCCCTCCTGTGTCCGTTGTTGTGTGTTCCACTGTGTCCTGACAGTCTGTGGCGCTCGAGACGTCTCCGAACTGTCCGAATGGATACTTGTCTTGCTCCAAGCAAGCCCATTTCCAGGTACAGGACGCATCTGCACAACTGTATTTATATATACTCTCGGGCGCTAGTTGCGGGCGTCCGTTCAGATCCTGCGGAGTCATGAGTATTATTGTCCTGAATCCGTCGATTCCATGTTCACATGACATATCTAAACAATTCAGAGCTGCACTGTAAGATTTTTTTTCTCTTAGGTTCGATCAGCACAAGATATTAAGAGAATTCACCGTGAACTCAAACTGGAGGGTAGACGACGCTCTGTTGGCGATTATCTGTTGACTAAAGTTGGGGAAGCGGCATTTGCGGCTGACTGCAGAAAGTTGCTACATCTCGTGCAAGGATGTCAGACACAAGATAACAGAACTAATGGCTTGTACGGAACTATTTCAACCATGTAATTGAAAGTGTAATGACACGTCTACATACATACTCCGCAATCCACCATACGGTGCGTGGCCGATGGTACCTAGTACCCCAACTAGCATCTTCTCTCCCTGTTCCACTCCCAAACAAAACGAGGGAAAAATGACTGCCTATATGCCTCTGTACGAGCCCTAATCTCTCTTACCTTTGTGGTCTTTCCGCGAAACATAAGTTGGCGACAGTAAAATTGTACTGCAGTCAGCCTCAAATGCTGGTTCTCTAAAGTTTCTCAGTAGCGATTCACGAAAAGAACGCCTCCTTTCCTCCAGAGACTCCCACCCGAGTTCCTGAAGCATTTCCATAACACTCGCGTGATGATCAAACCTACCAGTAACACATCTAGCAGCCCGCCTCTGAATTGCTTCCATGTCCTCCCTCAATCCGACCTGATAGCGATCCCAAACGCTCGAGCAGTACTCAAGAATAGGTCGTATTAGTGTTTTATAAGCGGTCTCCTTTACAGATGAGCCACATCTTCCCAAAATTCTACCAATGAACCGAAGACGACTATCCGACTTCCCCACAACTGCCATTAGATGCTTGTCCCACCTCATATCGCTCTGCAATGTTACGCCCAAATATTTAATCGACGTGACTGTGTCAAGCGCTACACTACTAATGGAGTATTCAAACATTACGGGATTCTCTTTCCTATTCATCTGCATTAATTTACATTTATCTATATTTAGAGTTAGCTGCCATTCTTTACACCAATCACAAATCCTGTCCAAGTCATCTTGTATCCTCCTACAGTCACTCAACGACGACACCTTCCCGTACACCACAGCACCATCAGCAAACAACCGCACATTGCTATCCATCCTATCCAAAAGATCATTTATGTAGATAGAAAACAACAGCGGACCTACCACACTTCCCTGGGGCACTCCAGATGATACCCTCACCTCCGATGGACACCCCTATGTAATTTGGAATTGACCACTGGATATCACGAGATCATGACCTACTAATGTAAAAGGAAGCAGGAAATATTGTTTGCCATTAGAGAAGCGGTAAGAGGAAAATGCGTCGGAGAAAAAAGTGACATCGAACGTGTACTACTCTTGGAATGCCACCTGAGTTAAAAATCCGACAGTGACTCTTCAACCCTGCTAAAGCTACGCATGTCAACTGTTGGTGATGTCACTGAAAAGTGGAAACGCGAAGCGACAGCCTCAGCTTTTTCGAGGCCAGCCAGACATCACCTACTCACGGAAGGTACTGCCGACCACTGCGGTGCCTGGTTGTGAACTATCGCACGGAAACAGCGGAAGGAACCGCTTGTGAGTTTCCGAAATTGCTACGGGAACCATGACTGTGAGCAGCGAGTTAACAGGACCTTATAAGCCACGCTTTCGTGTAGTCAGTGCTAAGCAGTACTCGGGGTGGTGTGCGCAGTAACTACACTGGACATTGGATAATTGTAAGCCAGTGACTTGGAGGGATGGATCACACTGCACTCTGCACGTGGAAAACATTATCTGCCATGAAACTTCCTGGCAGATTAAAACTGTGTGCCCGACCGAGACTCGAACTCGGGACCTTTGCCTTTCGCGGGCAAGTGCTCTACCAACTGAGCTACCGAAGCACGACTCACGACCGGTACTCACAGCCTTACTTCTGCCAGTACCTCGTCTCCTACCTTCCAAACTTTACAGAAGCTCTCCTGCGAACCTTGCAGAACTAGCACTCCTGAAAGAAAGGATATTGCGGAGACATGGCTTAGCCACAGCCTGGGGGATGTTTCCAGAATGAGATTTTCACTCTGCAGCGGAGTGTGCGCTGATATGAAACTTCCTGGCAGATTAAAACTGAGTTCGAGTCTCGGTCGGGCACACAGTTTTAATCTACCAGGAAGTTTCATATCAGCGCACACTCCGCTGCAGAGTGAAAATCTCATTATCTGCCATGATGTTTTATACCAACAGTGAAGTACGGTGGAGGTGGTGTTATGATATGCGAATCTTTCTCGTGGTCGGTGTGTGGTCTCCTTCCTGTGCTTTTAAAAATAAAAAAAAATAAAAAAAATAAAAAAGGGCTAAATGTGAACCATACGAAAGCACTTTACAATGCTGCGTGCTGTGTACGGTATAGGAATAGTTGGGAGACTATAATTATATCACCACGACAATGCACCCTGCCATCTACGGCAATGTTTCGCGGACAGTAGCATTCCTGAAATGGACTAGTCTGCGCAGAGACCCACCCTGAAAGGTCTTTCGTATGAGTCACACGGTCGACTTCGGTCCACACCCCGGCGTCTGAACTCACTACCTTCCATGTTTCGGACGTCGAAGAAGAACGGGCTTCCATTCCTCCAAAGACACTGAGACGCCACACTGGAACCGAACGAGGTGGCGCAGTGGTCAGCACACTCGACTTGCATTTGGGAGCACGACGGTTCAATCCCGCGTACGGCTACCCTGATTTAGTTTTTCCTTCATATCCCCAAATCGCTTAAGGCGATTAAAGCGCGCACGGAGGCTTTCCGGCAGTCGTTCTTCCCGCGAACCATACGCGACTGGAACAGGAAAGGGAGGTAATGACAGTGGCACGTAAAGTGCCCTCCGCCACACACCGTTGGGTGGCTTGCGGAGTATAACTGTAGATGTAGGCCTTTGGCCAGCAAAAGAAACTGGTTTACCTGGAGCTCTGGACACCTAATCATTCCTTGGGACTCCAAAGAGTACTCCCACCAGTGCCGCCATTGTTGAAAGCATGCTGGAAAAGCTCTTCCAGAACGAACTCGACTGTTGTTGCAGCTATAATGTCATCTCTTGTCTCAAAACGTATTCCTTTCAATGGTCTCTCGAGTTCAGCAAACAGCCAAAGTCCCAGGGGGCCAGTTGGGAGAGTAAAGAGGCTGTTGAAGCACATTAATCTGGTTTTTCGCCAAAAAAAGTCTGAAGGAATTGCGAGGAATGTGCTGGAGCATTGTCATGATGGAAGACCGACCGAGGGGGCGCAGTGGTTAGCACACTGTACTCGCATTCGGAAGGGCGACGGTTCAATCCCGCGTCCAGCCATCCTGATTTAGGTTATCCGTGATTTCCCCAAATCGCTTAGGGCAAATGCCGGGATGGTTCCTTTGAAAGGGCACGGCCGACTTCCTTCCCCATCCTTCCTCAATCCGATGAGACCGATGACCTCACTGTTTGGTCTCTTTTCACCAAATGAACCCCAACCCAACCACACTTAGAGTGTCCCCAACAGAGTTCAAGTCGTGATAAAAGCGAAGAGTGGACACATCGCATATTAATGTTCACTGATAGCTGTCAGATCGGATCATGCAGGCCAGTAATACTCAACCCGATCCCTATCGCCCACTATAAGGCCTTACAGATTACACAATGGGCGGTAGGCGGTAGGGGTTTTAGAACCATTTTCAATAGATTTTCATAAAATTTTAACATAAAATATATTTAAGTGCTTATTATTATATGCTTAAGCTTATGTGCGGTATGAGCTTTATAAAGCGGTGTTACTTTCCTACTTTATGAAGCGCCAGTACTTTGGAACCGATGGCCAGTTACAGTATTCTACTGATGATAGATATAAAAATGGGCGCTACATTTAGAAGGCTGACTACCCTTCATGTAGACGTGTTTTCCTCACTCCGCTTACGAGTGTCAAAAGAAACGGCTTGATTAGCAGCGTTGCAAGGCACCCACCGCCATGATTGGTGGATGCTGACATGATGCAACCTGTCTCCCTTATGCGCACCCCAGATAAGCTCTATGGGATTCAAATCTGGAGAGTGAGCAGGCCACGTCACGCCTGCGATGTTTTACTTTTCCAAGACAGCATCAACCGCTCTTGCTCTATGAGGTCTTTCATTATCGTCCATCGATACGAAGTCTTGGCCCACACCACCTCGCAACAACCGCCTATGAGGTCCCAAGATCTTGTCACCCGCACAATTTCACGAAGATGCGTTCATGTGGTCAACACAATCCCTGCCCACAACAGTAGGGATCCTCCGAGATATCGGTCTCTTTCCATAATGTTTGGATCCCGAAACCGTGTTCCATTTTCCCCCAGATGCGAAATCATCGAGAATCACTCTCCAGACCAAATCGGGACTCATCTGTCAAAAAGAACATTGGCCCACTGTTCGACCGCCCAGGTGCCATGTTGACAACTCGACTCTAGACGTTCCCTTCTGTGAAGACGCATAAGAGGTACACATACAGGAGGTCTACAACAATAAAGGTCATTTTTCCGAAGCCTTCTGTACACTGCTTGTGTCGATACAACACGTCCACTCCATGTCGCAAGGTCAGATGCCAGTTGCTTTGCGTTACTAAAGCGGTCCTCACATCCAAATAACGGTCCTCTCTTTCTGATATCACACGTGCTCGGCCCTGCCCTGGTCTTTGGATACTGTTTCGGTCTCTGTGAATTGTGGCCACATCCGAGAAACAACAGAACGATTAGCATTTAGCCAACGTCAGCATGTGGTCTGTTCGGTCGACATCACGGGTAGCGGGAAGACTCACCTCTAGGAGAGGACCAGGTCCGCGCTGACGGCAACGCGTCACCCCCATCAGCTGCCCTGCTGATAAGGGGCAGTCTCGGCGTTGTGGTGCCACCCGACAGCAGCCCGCGCAGAGAATGGCCGGCCGCGAGCCATTACACCCACGCATCGCTCGGCTATTAACGCCCGAGTCGGCCTCCACCTACAGCGATCTCGCCGCCTAGCCGACAAGCGCCGCATTTCGGGAACTTTCCGGTCGTATTCTAAGCGAGCGATAGCCTATCTGGCGGACAATCTCGGTAAACATTTCGCGCTGCTGCAGCTCTGTCCGGGACTTAATTGCCTTCTGCGCACGCGGTCACGTC
Organism: Schistocerca cancellata; assembly: GCF_023864275.1. Classification (NCBI taxonomy): domain Eukaryota; kingdom Metazoa; phylum Arthropoda; class Insecta; order Orthoptera; family Acrididae; genus Schistocerca; species Schistocerca cancellata. The sequence goes on from NC_064637.1 coordinate 17,083,509, forward strand.
TCCAGCCGTACAGGTCCATCGCAGCGATATTTATGCTGACAGAATTAGATTACGGAATGAGATGCTAAAAGTAGCAGATGAGTTTTCCTATTTGGGCGTCAAAACAAGTGACTATGGCCGAAAGTAGAGAAAACCGGCGTAGTAAGAAAAGCGTTCCTCAAAATGAGAAACCTGTTAACATCTATCCATATTACAAACTGAGTCACTGTCGTGAGTTCATACATGTATGCGAAGAACTACTGTACAGGTTTTCATATGGCTTTCAATAATATTGTATATATCCAGAAAGAAGGGACGAATGAAAATTTGTACCAGGTCTGGGATTCAAACCCCAGCCTCCTGCCCACTAGGAAAACGCGCTAACCACTACTCCACCATGGGATAGTGGGTTTGCACAACTTCACAAACTAATCTAGCACGCCTGCCCCCTCAATCCAATTCGCATTCACACCTGAGGCCAATTCGTACTACCACTATATACTGTTTGAGTTTAGGGCATATCCAAATTTTCATTCGTCCCTTCTGTCTCGATATATACACCACAGATGAAGGACTTGAAAATGTATCTGGAGCCAAGTAGATTCGTCTGATGTCACTAAGAGGTAGACGAGCGAGGTGGCTGAGTGGTTAGCCCACTGGACTCGCATTCGGGAGGACGACGGTTCAAACCTGTGTCCGGTCATCCTGAGTGCTATTGACAAGGGATTTCAGACCGATTCCGTATTTCTGGATTTCCGGAAGGCTTTTGACACTGCACCACGCAAGCGGCTTGTAGTGAAATTGCGTGCTTATGGTATATCGTCTCAGTTATGTGACTGGATTCGTGATTACATGTCAGAGAGGTTACAATTCGCAGTAACTGACGGAATGTCATCGAGTAAAACAGAAGTGATTCCTGGCGTTCCCCAAAGATGTGTTCCTTATCTATATAAACGATTTGGGAGACAATCTGAGCAGCCGTCTTAGGTTGTTTGCAGATGACGCTGTCCTTTATCGAGTAGTAAAGTCATCAGAAGATCAAAACAGTTTGCAAAACGATTTAGAAATGGTATCTGTATTGTGCGAAATAATGAAAAGTGTGAGGTCATCGACATGAGTGCTAAAAAGAATCCGTTAAACAAAGGTTACACGACAAATCAGTCAAATCGAAAAGCCGTTAGTGCAACTCGTTACCTTGAAATTACGGTTACGATCAATTTGAATTAGAAGGAACACATAGAAAATGTAGTGGGAAACGCTAACCAAAGGCTGTGTTTTATTGGCAGGACACATAGAAAATGTAACAGACCTACTAAGGAGACTGCCTACGCTACGCTTGTCCGTCCTCTTTTAGAATATTGCTGCGCGGTATGGGATCCATACCAGATAGGACTGACGGAGTACATCGAAGAAGTTCAAAGAAAGGCAGCACGCTTTGTATTATCGCGAAATATGGGAGAGTGCGTCACTGAAATGGTACAGGATTTGGGATGGAAATCATTAATAGAAAGGCGTTTTTCGTTGCGGAGGAATCTTCTCACGAATTTCCAATCACCTACTTAGAATTCGAAAATATTTTGTTGACGCCGACCTACATAGGGAGGAACGATCACTATGATACAATAAGGGAAATCAGAGCTCGGACGAAAACATATAGATGTGCGTTATTTCCTCGCACTGTACGAGATTGGAATAATAGAGAACTGTGAAGGTGGCTAGATGAACCCTCTTCCAGGCATATGTGATTTGCAGAGTATCCGTGTAGATGTACATGCAAGTCTTCCGTAATTTCCTTAAATCACTTCAGGCCAATGCCAGGATGGTTACTTGGAAAGGGCAGGGCCGCTTTCGTTCCCCATCCTTCCCTAATCCTATGGGGTCGATGACCTCGTTGTTTTGTCCCTTCCCCGGAACCAACCAACCAACTAACAGGTAGATTCAAGAGGGAGACCTCACCGTTTTGGTCCCGTCCCCCGAACCAATCAAGTAACCTACTATCAGGTAGATTCAAGAGGGAGGTGTGCGTTCATAATTCATTGTTTATAGTAACGATGTGTGTGTAATATATATATATATATGGGGAAATCAAAAATTTTCGGTTCTAAGACTGTACAGTCCAGAATCGATATACCAATCTGGCACAATCGCCGTGAGCTTTGAGGCAATCCTCCCACCGACTCACCAGCTTGAAGACACCCGTCTGGCAAAGACAGCGCGTCCCGCTGCGTGAAAAGTCCGGAACTGCCTGCTGCACATCCTCGTGCAACCCTTCAAGGCCTTTCTTAGGGGGCCGAAGGCGTGACAGTCGCACGGGAGAGATCAGGACTTCAGGGCCGCTGCTCGAGTGTGTCCCACTTGAGTTGGCCCAGCTTCTGCGTTACGACATTTGCGGTATGTGGACTTCCGTTATCGTGAAGCTGCATGACCCCTAGTCTCGCGACCATTCTACAACGGTGGTCTTTGACAGACACGCTGACCAAAACAAGTTCTTTGTTCTCCGATGGATGTCTACCGGTGATTGTTCTTTGGCAGCCGCCCGCAGCTCGTGGTCCAGTGGTTAGCGTTGCTACCTCTGGATCAAGCGGTCCCGGGTTCGATTCACGGCTGGGTTGGGGATTTTCTCTGCCTGAATATCATAGCATCATCATCCATGAAAGTGTCTAGATTGGACTGTGCACAAATTGGGAAGGTGTACGGGCGCTGATGACAGCGCAGTTGAGCACCCCACAAATCAAACATCATCATCTTTGGCAGTGGAGAAAATAATAACAACACGTTGGTGCAGTTTGGACGCATTTGTTAATAACGTCGCCGTAGTTCATGTTTCAGCATTAACTGCACGCATTTCGGAAAGCCACGAGTGGCACACTAGGTTCAAAATGATTCAAATGGGCCGGCCGCGGTGGTCTAGCGGTTCTGGCGCTGCAGACCGGAACCGCGGGACTGCTACGGTCGCAGGTTCGAATCCTGCCTCGGGCATGGGTGTGTGTGATGTCCTTAGGTTAGTTAGCTTTAAGTACTTCTAAGTTCTAGGGGACTGATGACTTCAGATGTTAAGTCCCATAGTGCTCAAAGCCATTTGAACTTAGCGGCGACGCCCCCTTGGCCGTTTGTACTGCAGCCGTAAGCACGGTGTGCTACCCGACATTACGGATCATGGACATTCACATTTTCTTCACGTTTCTGCTCCATGTGCAGATGTCACGTCTGGGTTCATATTTTATTTGCTTATCCCGCTAACCTCGTGTACAGTGGTAAGTTTGTTTTCTGACTGGACTACGTCAATCAGAATACTATTTGTAATGTTTATTGCGTATTATTGCGTACTTTTTCACAACATGCACATTCTGTTTTTTAGATCAATGTGAAAATGATCATTATGATTGAAATAGTTAATTGAGAAAACAAATATTTGCGGAGACTGTTGTGCTTCTTATACAACTTTGTTAACTACACGAAACACACTTTGAGCCTTGTTTCACAAATTTTATTATCACCCCACGATCTAGGTGTAGGTTTATAAGACTATTTTCTAGTACATAATCGATCAGAGACATAAGATCCAGGCAAACATAAAGACGTCAAATTTTTAAATCTATCGATCCCTGACAAACTGTAACCGTTATGTCTGTTGACAATTTTGACAAATTACGTATGGATTTACAAAATTCGTTTGGACGGCATTTACAAAATTTATCAGTGCTCTTTTTACAGTAACTAAGATCAGTTTGTATTCCGTAGAAATGTTGGAACACGTGAGCCAATACTGACCCTACGACTTATCTTAGAAGAAAGACTAAGGAACGGCAAACCTACGTTTTTAGTATTAGTAGACTTAGAGAAAGCTTTTGACAATGTTGATTGGAATACTCTCTTTCAAATTCTGAAGGTGGCAGGGGTAAAATACAGGGAGCGAAAGGCTATTTACAATTTGTACAGAAACCAGATGGCAGTTATAAGAGTCGAGGCGTATGAAAGGGAAGCAGTGGTTGGGAAGGGAGTTAGACAGTGTTGTAGCCTATCCCCGATCTTATTTAATCTGTCTATTGAGCAATCAATAAAGGAAACAAAAGAAAAGTTTGGAGTAGGTATTAAAATCCATGGAGAAGAAATAAAAACGTTGAGGTTCGCCGATGACATTGTAATTCTGTCAGAGACAGCAAAGGACTTGGAACAGCAGTTGAACGGAATGGACAGTGTCTTCAAAGGAGGATATAAGATGAACATCAACAAAAATAAAACGAGGATAATGGAATGCAGTCGAATTAAGTCGGGTGATGCTGAGGGAATTATGAGGAAATGAGACACTTAAAGTAGTAAAGGAGTTTTGCTACTTGGGGAGGAAAATAGCTGATGATGGTCGAGGTAGAGAGGGTATAAAATGTATACTGGCAATGGCAAGGAAAGCGTTTCTGAAGAAGAGAAATTTATTAACAGCGAGTATAGATTTAAATGTCAGGAAGTCGTTTGTGAAAGTATTTATGTGGAAGTGATACGTGGACGATAAATAGTTTGGACAAGAAGAGAATAGAAGCTTTCGAAATGTGGTGCTGCAGAAGAATTCTGAAGATTAGATGGGTAGATCACGTAACTAATGAGGAAGTATTGAATAGGATTGGGGAGAAGGTAAGTTTGTGGCACAACTTGACCAGAAGAAGGGATCGGTTGGTAGGACATGTTCTGAGGCATCAAGGGATCACCAATTTAGTATTGGAGGGCAGCGTGGAGGGTAAAAATCGTAGAGGGAGAGCAAGAGATGAATACACTAAGCAGATTCAGAAGGATGTAGGTTCCAATAGATACTGGGAGATGATGAAGCTTGCACAGGATAGAGTAGCATGGAGAGCTGCATCAAACCTGTCTCAGGACTGAAGACCACAACAACATGACTAAATACACGTTGGAGGTATGCACAGGAATGGAATTTTTTTGTTATGTGAATGAACGAGCTAAGGTTTCCTCTTCTTTGCAGGACTTGCCATATTGTCTAAAAGGAATGGTTAATCGAACTGAGTTTGCTCATTCAGTAATAAATGTGCGGATACGCACATGTGCTACTTTAATTTGTAACATTTCCAGTTGACTGTGCTTTGTATCCTTTCATTCTGTGTGTGGGAGATCTATAACCGTTACGTGTTTGTGCTTTTCATTTAAGCAGTGTTCGGCAAAGGATAAAACATCCTTCTTTAAACTACATCTTCTATGGTGTTCTCCGAGCCTAGCGCAGATTTACCTTCCACTCTGTTCAATATAGCAGGACTGATACTCTTGGCTGACGAACTTACCAGGGGCATTCAGTTGTTGTTGTTGTTGTTGTTGTTGTTGTGGTCTTCAGTCCTGAGACTGGTTTGATGCAGCTCTCCATGCTACTCTATCCTGTGCAAGCTTCTTCATCGCCCAGTACCTACTGCAACCTACATCCTTCAGAATCTGCTTAGTGTATTCATCTCTTGGTCTCCCTCTACGATTTTTACCCTCCACACTGCCCTCCAATATTAAATTGGTGATCCCTTGATGCCTCAGAATATGTCCTACCAACCGATCCCTTCTTCTGGTCAAGCTGTGCCACTAACTCCTCTTCTCCCCAATTCTATTCAATACCTCCTCATTAGTTATGTGATCTACCCATCTAATTTTCAGCATTCTTCTGTAGCACCACATTTCGAAAGCTTCTATTATCTTCTTGTCCAAACTATTTATCGTCCACGTATCACTTCCATACATGGCTACACTCCACACAAATAATTACAGAAACGACTTCCTGACATTTAAATCTATACTCGATGGCCATTCAGTACGTAATGCAATGCAATTTATTTTTAAAGCCGGCTGCTTTTATTCAAGATTTCAACGCACCATATTATTCCCCACTCTTTTGCAGCAAAACCCTGTTTTTCAACATAACCTCTGTTCAGCGGGACGGCCTCGCTACTGGGAAGGCCTGTACGCCCGCATGGTACCACTGCACTGGTCGACTTCCTGCTGTGTCAATAACCTCGCCATCATCCATGTTATGCTTCCCACAGAGTGCAGCCTTGATTGACCCAGACAGAGGGAAGTCGAAGGTGCGAGATCCGAGCCTTAGGGTGGATGAAGAAAAGGCCAATGAAGTTTTGTGAGCTCCTAACGGGCTGCAGATTTATGTGAGACCTTGCGTTGTCACGGTGATGAAGAAATTCGCTTGCATGAACAGGCTGATGTTGTTTCTTCAGTTTCCTGAGGAGCACAAAACACTTGAGATTTGGTCGTTGCACCACAAGAGAGGACACCAAACAGAATTGCCGCTTTAGATTCCCAGGAGACTGCCGCTATGACCCTACAGGCTGAGGTGCCAGCTTTTCTTCGGATGAGAGGCTTAACGCGCCACTCCACCCACTGCCGTTTTGTTTCCGGTTCGAAGTGATGAGTCCACGTTTCATCGCCTGTGACGACGATCGACTAAAACTGGTCGCGCGACCAGTCTCGTAAAGCGCAAGCAATTCCACACAGATGGTCCTTCGTTGCTCTTTAATGGTCTTCTGTTAGGCGACAAGGAACCCGGCGGCCACACAGCTTTGGGAACCGAAACTGATAGACGAGTGCGTCTGCACTGCCAACAGAGACGTCCAGCTGAGCGTCAAGGTGTGTTCCACTGTGATCCGTCGGTCACCTCGAGAAACAGTGTCCGCACGTTCCAACGCTGCACGAGTGACGGCTGTGTGCGGATGGTCAACTGGTGGGATGTCGCACAGGTCTGCGCGACCTTGTTACGATGACGACATACGCCTCGCCCAACGACTCACCGTGCTTTTGTTCACTGCAACGTCTCCGTTGACATACTGAAAGAGCCTATGTGTATCTGCGGTGCTCTGGTTTTCTGCCAAAAGAAACTCAGTGACAGCTCCCTGGTTGGAATGCACCTCCGTTACAGACGCCATTTTGAAGCCTAAATACAGCTTTGCCACTTATCGGAACTTCGCGAAACTATAGCAACTGGAGCAGGAAGTTTCCACGATTTCCCACAACAAATTCCGCATTTCTTCAATGAAAATTAGCCGAGAGAAAATGACGTGTTTCATACTTATCGAAGGCCCCTCGTATAAACCCCACTTTTCTCTTGTCTTGTCTGGTTCTTTATCCCTTGAACTGGAGAGATAATGTGATCAAAAGTATCCGGACACCCCCAAAAACATACGTCTTTCATTTAGGTACATTCTGCTGACACCTACTGCCAGGTACTCCATATCAGGAACCTCAGTAGTCGTTAGACATCGTGAGAGAGCAGAATGGGGTGCTGCGCGGAACTCGGAACGTGGTCAGGTGATTGGGTGCCAGTTGTGTCATACGTCTGTACGCGAGATTTTTACACTACTAAACATCCCTAGGTCCACTGTTTCCGATGTGATAGTGAAATGGAAACGTGAAGGGACACGTACAACACAAAAGCATACAGGCCAACCTCGTCTGTTCACTGACAGAGACCGCCGACAGTTGAAGAGGGTCGTAATGTGTAACAGGCAGACATCTATCCAGACCATCGCACAGGAACTCCAAACTGCGTCACGATCCACTGCAAGTACTGTGACAGTGAGGCGGGAGGTGAGAAAACTTGGATTTCATAGTCGAGTAGCTGAAGCCACACATCATGCCGGTAAATGCCAAACGACGCCTGGTGTAAGGAGCGTAAACATTGGACGATTCGCGGTAAAAAGTTGTATGGAGTGACGAATCACGGTACACAATGTGGCGATCCGATGGCAGGGTATGGGTATGGCGAATGCCCGGTCAACGTCATCTAAGAGCGTGTGTACAGCCAACAGTAAAATTCGCAGGCGGTGGTATTATGATGTCGTGCTTTTTCACGGAGGGGGCTCGCACCCTTTGTTGTTTTCCGTGGTACTATCACAGCACAGGTCTACATTGCTGTTTTAAACACCTTCTTGCTTCCCACTGTTGAATCGCAATTCCGGGATGGCGATTGCACCTTTCAACACGATCGAGCACCTGTTCACAATGCACGACCTCTGGTGGAGTCGTTACACGACAATAACGTCCCTGTAATGGACTGGCCTGCACAGAGTGCTGACCTGAATCCTGCAGAACACCTTTGGGATGTTTTCGAACGCCGACTCCGTGCCGGGCCTCAGCGACCGATATCGATACCTCCGTTACAGAAGCCATATTGAAGCCTAAATATGGCTCCGTGAAGAATGGGCTGCCATTCCCAAAGAAAACTTCCGGCACTTGATTGAACTTATGCCTGCGAGATTGTAAGCTGTCATCAAGGCTAAAGTAGGGCTAACACCATATTGTATTCCAGCATTACCGATGGAGGGTGTCACGAAATTGCAGTCATTTTCAGCCAGGTGTCCGGATACTTTTGATCAAATATTGCATGTTATCAACTAAAGTCTTTCGACACATTTACTATTTGTACGTTAACGTTTACCTCAAGGGCTACTATAGGGATTCTGTACGATTTTCACTAACAGATGTTGTAATTCAGGAGGACGCTACAGCAACATGTCGTGCGTCAACGACGCTACCATGCGAAAGTGGAAGCGGTTGGTTACTCAAATATAAATTCAGACATTATTTTCATGAAGTGTCTACTTGTACGGAAGCGAACTTTGAACGACAAACAGATCAGACAAGAAGAAAATATAAATATTCGCAGATACAGAAGAAAGGTGTTGACAGATGTGAAAATTACCGAACAATCAGTTTAATAAGTCACTGCTGCAAAATACTAACGCGAATTCTTTACAGACGAATGGAAAAACTGGTAGAAGCCGACCTCGGCGAAGATCAATTTGGATTCCGCAGAAATGTTGGAACACGTGAGGCAATAATGACCCTACGACTTATCTTAGATTACGGACAGGCAAACCTACGTTTCTAGCATTTGTAGACTTAGAGAAAGCTTTTGACAATGTTGACTGGAATACTCTCTTTCAAATTCTAAAGGTGGCAGGGGTAAAACACAGGGAGCGAAAGGCTATTCACAATTTGTACAGAAACCAGATGGCAGTTATAAGAGTCGAGGGGCATGAAAGGGAAGCAGCGGTTGGGAAGGGGGTGAGACAGGGTTGTAGCCTGTCCCCGATGTTATTCAATCTGTATATTGAGCAGGCAGTAAAGGGAACAAAAGAAAATTTTCGGAGTAGGTATTAAAATCCATGCAGAAGAAATAAAAATGTTGAGGTTCGCCGATGACATTGTAATTCTGTCAGAGACAGCAAAGGTCTTGGAAGAGCAGTTGAACGGAATGGACAGTGTCTTGAAAGGAGGATATAAGATGAACATCAACAAAAGCAAAACGAGGATAATGGAATGTAGTCGAATTAACTCGGGTGATGCTGAGGGAATTAGATTAGGAAATGAGGCACTTAAAGTAGTAAAGGAGTTTTGCTATTCGGGGATAGCAAAATAACTGATGATGGTCGAAGTAGAGAGGATATAAAATGTAGACTGGCAATGGCAAGGAAAGCATTTCTGAGGAAGAGAAATTTGTTAACATCGAGTATAGATTTAAGTGTCAGGAAGTCGTTTTTGAAAGTATTTGTATGGAGTGTAGCCCTGTATGGAAGTGAAACATGGAGAATAAATAGTTTGGACCAGAAGAGAATAGAAGCTTTTGAAATGTGGTGCTAGAGAAAAATGCTGAAGATTAGATGGGTAGATCACGTAACTAATGAGGAGGTATTGAATAGAATTGGGAAGGAGTTTGTGGCATAACTTGACTAGAAGAAGGGATCGGTTGGTAGGACATGTTCTGAGGCATCATGGGATCACAAATTTAGCATTCGAGGGCAGCGTGGAGGGTAAAAATGGCAGAGGGAGACCAAGAGATGAATACACTAAGCAGATTCAGAAGGATGTAGGCTGCAGTAGGTACTGGGTGATGAACAAGCTTGCACAGGATAGAGTAGCATGGAGAGCTGCATCAAAGCAGTCTCAGGACTGAAGACAACAACAAAAACAACAACAACAGAAGAAGAAAGTTGAAAATTAGATGGTTAGATCGAATACCAGTAACTGCTGAGGAGGAACTGAAATGAATTGGGCAACAAAGAAATTTGTGCCACAACTAGACTAAAAGAAGCGTTCGGTTAATAGAAGACATTATAAGGCATAGGGGTGGGGCTAAATTTTGAAGAAGGAGAGAAGGAAATTACAACAATCAGGTCCAAAATGATGTATGTTGCAGTAGTTATTCGTAACTGGAGAGACTTCCACAGGACACAGTGGCATGGAGAGTTGCTTCGGACCAGGCTCCAGACTGAAGACCACCACAACATATGGGGCGGCAGCGGCTTTCACTTTCGCCCTTCTCTCAAGATTTCCAACACGAGCATCATCCTACGCTACAAACACACAAATCCAGAATGAGATTTTCACTCTGCAGCGGAGTGTGCGCTGATATGAAACTTCCTGGCAGATTAAAACTGTGTGCCGGACTGAGAGTCGAACTCGGGACCTTTGCCTTTTGCGGGCAAGTGCTCTACCAACTGAGCTACCGAAGCACGACTCACGCCCCGTCCTCAGAGCTCCAGTCTTGCCCGTACCTCTTCTCATACACTCCGCTGCAGAGTGAAAATTTCATTCTGAAAACATTCCCTAGACTGTGACTAAGCCATGTCTCCGCAATATCCTTTCTTCCAGGAGTTCTAGTTCTGCAAGGCGCGCAGAAGAGCTTCTGTGAAGTTTTGGAAGGTAGGAGACGAGGTACTGGCAGGACTGACGTTGTGAGAACGGGTCGTGAGTCGTGCTTGGGTAGCTCAGTTGGTAAAGCACTTGCCTGTGAAAAGCAAAGGTGCCGAGTTCGAGTCTCGGTCCGGCACAGAGTTTTAATCTGTCTGGAAGTTTCAAACACAGAAATGTTCGACGTCAACGTGCAGGAATCACTCGTAGACGGAAGGTGGCAGCACTAGCACTGGAGGGTGTCTATAGTGGTGTCAGGGGGACGCGGATAACAGTGTAGTCGATGTCGTAATGCGGAAACGGAGCAATTTATGTGACGTCGAAGAGGGCGTGACCACTGGCTTTCGGGCCAGGGGTGGACGGGTTTCCGAAACAACAGTGTTTCTAAATTGTTTGCATGCCGACATGGTTAAAGTGTACCGTACACGTCCGAATGGCGCTGTCCAAAACCAGCGCCGAAACAATTCTGGGGCACCACGGGCCGTAAATGGCAGGGGTGAACGACGGCTGCGGAGATGTGTGCGGGCGAACAGACGCGCAGCTGTTGAGCAGCTGACCGGCCAGCTGAAACCAGGGGCTGCCGACGGGGTCTCCTCAACCACCTTTCAGCGAACGTTGCTGCGTATGGGCGCCTGGTTAACGCACTCGCGCGGACTGCTGCTCATCCCCGACGGAGGCTGGAATTTGCGCGCCAAAACCGCAACTGGACGTACAGTGATTGGTGATAGATGGCCTTTCCGGACGGTTCACGTTTTATGCTCCATCAGATAGATGGCCGTTGACATGTACAGAGTGAAACATCTCAAAGCAAAGACCCTGCAACGATCATCAGAAGGATACAGCCGATGAAGGGCGCAGTCTGGTGTGGGATTTTTCCGTCGCACTGCCTCGGTGTTCTCGTGATTCTGGAAGGCAGAGTGGATCAACACAACTATGCACCTATCCTTAGGGACCACGCCCACCCTACCATGATGCTTGTTTCTCCTCGGAGCGACGCCATCTACCAGCAGGACAATGCAACGTGCCACACAGCTCGCAATGTACATGCGTGGTTCGAAGAACAGCGTTATGAGGTTATCGCACATCCTCGGCCATAAAACTCCCAGAATGCAAAGAATATCGACAAACTGTGGGACCATCTCGATGGGGCTGCTCGCACCACGGATCCTCAACCGAGAACCCTAGCGCAGCTGGCCACGGTGCTGGAGCCGGTATCAAAGGCAGAGGTACGGGACTTAGAAAGTGACGCGTACAAGTACCGTAGTGTGAGGAAGGACAGCTGGCAAGATGCCGCCTCTGCGCACGGAAACAAATGTGGTACCGCTTAGAAAACAGTTCAAATACCGAAGAATGCCTCACAGTTGCAGATCTTTGTGTACGTTTGCGTCCCACAACTGTGGTCGCGGATGTATCTCACTTATGAAGATCATAGTTATATCGATCCTCCACTCCTCCATTACTGTAGAGAGAGGAAAAAAAAATACCGGCTCTGTTGTCAATAAAATTCTTAAAATTTTTCTAGGTATGTGGCCGCATTGCCAGAGTGTAAAATTTTCCGAAGTTTCGGAGAATACTGCAAATAGCCTTCCACAGAGTGGTTTAGCTAACTTAACAACAATGCGGTCACATGCCCAGAAGAATTTTATTGACTGTGACGACGCCCACGGAAGCCTACGCTTACAAGTGATTCTGTATTAGCCCGCAAATTTTCGAACAGAAGTCAATAAGTATTGTCATCGTTGAAACACACGACTGCAGCGCTGTCGGTGAAAGAAGTAGGAAATAGAAGTGAGACCGAGATGGAAGCGTTTACAGAAATACTTCAAAGAAAACTATCTGCGGACACACAGACAGGACGCGTGCAGAAAACATCGTTCTTGCTGTAAAACAAGCAGCTCTTTATTCTCACGAAGTAATCAGTGCTATCGACAGGGCACCTCAATTTAATCGCATATTTCCGGAGTTCCAGAAGACTTTTGATACCGTCAACCGCTGCGGTGGCAGGCTCGAATCCTGCCTCGGCCATGGATGTGTGTGACGTCCTTAGGTTAGTTAGGTTTAAGTAATTCCAAGTTCTAGGAGACTGATGACCTCAGAAGTTGAGTCCCATAGCGCTCAGAGCCATTTGAACCATTTTGATACCTTTCCTTAGAAGTGCCTTCTGAACAAACTGCGTGCCTGTTCGAGTTGTGCGACTGGATTTGGGATTCCCTGTCAAAAAGGTCAGAGTTCGTAGTAATTAAAGGAAAAAATCACCGAGTAAAAAAGAAGCGGTATCTGCCATTCTTCAAGGAGGCCTCCTGCTGTTCGTGATCTGCATCGTCGATTCAGGAGACAATTCGATCAGCCCTCTTGGACTGTTTGCAGTGGTGATGTCGCTTACCGGCTAATAAAGGCCTCAGAACATCAAAACCCACTGCAAAGTAATTTAAACAAGATGATGAGAAATATGACCGTCGACCATAAATAATGAAATACGTGAAGTCTTCTACATGAGTTCTAAAAGGAATGTGTTACAGTTCGGTTACACGATAAATGATACAAATCTAAAGGCCGTTAGATTTACTACGCTACTGGCCATTAAAATTTCTACACCAAGTAGAAATCCAGATGATAAACGGGTATTCATTGGACAAATATACTATACTAGAACTGACATGTGATTACATTTTCACGGAATTTGGGTGCATAGATCCTCAGAAATCAGTACCCAGAACAACCACCACTTGCCGTAATAACGGTCTTGATACGCCTAGGCATTGAGTCAAACAGAGCTTGGATGGCGTGTACAAGTACAGCTGCCCATGCAGCTTCAACAAGATACCACAGTGCATCGAGAGTAGTGACTGGCGTATTGCGACGAGCCAGTTGCTCGGCCACCATTGACCAGACGTTTTACATTGGTGAGATATTTGCAGAATGTTCTGGCCAGGGCAGCAGTCGAACATTTTCTGTATCCAGAAAGGCCCGTACAGGACCTGCAACACGCGGTCGTGCATTATCCTGCTGAAATGTAGGGTTTCGCAGGGATCGAATGAAGGGTAGAGCCACAGGTCGTTCTTGTTGTTGTGGTCTTCAGTCCTTGCAGCTCTCCATGCTACTCTATCCTGTGCAAGCTTCTTCATCTCCCAGTACCTACTGAAACCTACATCCTTCTGAATCTGCTTAGTGTATTCATCTCTTGGTCTCCCTCTACGATTTTTACCCTCCACGCTGCCCTCCAATGCTAAATTTGTGATCCCTTGATGCCTCAGAACATGTCCTACCAACCGATCCCTTCTTCTGGTCAAGTTGTGCCACAAACTTCTCTTCTCCCCAATCCTATTCAATACCTCCTCATTAGTTATGTGATCTCCCCATCTAATTTTCACCATTCTTCTGTAGCACCACATTTCGAAAGCTTCTATTCTCTTCTTGTCCAAACTATTTATCGTCCATGTTTCACTTCCACACTTGGCTACACTCCATACAAATACTTTCAGAAACGACTTCCTCACACTTAAATCTATACTCGATGTTTACAAATTTCTCTTCTTCAGAAACGCTTTCCTTGCCATTGCCAGCCTACATTTTATATCCTCTCTACTTCGACCATCATCAGTTATTTTGCTCCCCAAATAGCAAAACTCCTTTACTACTTTAACTGTCTCATTTCCTAATCTAATTCCCTCAGCATCACCCGACTTAAATCGACTACATTCCATTATCCTCGTTTTGCTTTTGTTGATGTTCATCTTATATCCTTCTTTCAAGACGCCATCCATTCCATTCAACTGCTCTTCCAAGTCCATTGCTGTCTCTGACAGAATTACAATGTCATCGGCGAACCTCAAAGTTTTTATTTCCTCTCCATGGATTTTAATACCTACTCCGAATTTTTCTTTTGTTTCCTTTACTGCTTGCTCAATATACAGATTGAATAACATCGGGAAGACGCTACAACCCTGTCTTACTCCCTTCCCAACCACTGCTTCCCTTTCATGTCCCTCGACTCTTATAACTGCCATCTGGTTTCTGTACAAATTGTAAATAGCCTTTCGCTCCCTGTATTTTACCCCTGTCACCTTTAGCATTTGAAAGAGAGTATTCCAGTCAACATTGTCAAAAGCTTTCTCTAAGTCTACAAATGCTAGAAACGTAGGTTTGCCTTTCCTTAATCTTTCTTCTAAGATAAGTCGTAAGGTCAGTATTGCCTCACGTGTTCCAGTATTTCTAGGAATCCAAACTGATCTTCCCCGAGGTCGGCTTCTACTAGTTTTTCCATTCGTCTGTAAACAATTCGTGTTAGTATTTTGCAGCTGTGGCTTATGAAATTGATTGTTCGGTAATTTTCACATCTGTCAACACCTGCTTTCTTTGGGATTGGAATTATTATATTCTTCTTGAAGTCTGAGGTTATTTTGCCTGTTTCATACATCTTGCTCACCAGATGGTAGAGTTTTGTCAGAACTGGCTCTCCCAAGGCCGTCAGTAGTTCCAATGGAATGTTGTCTACTCCGGGGGCCTTGTTTCGACTCAGGTCTTTCAGTGCTCTGTCAACCTCTTCACGCAGTATCGTATCTCCCATTTCATCTTCATCTACATCCTCTTCCATTTCCATAATATTGTCCTTAAGTACATCGCCCTTGTTTAGATCCTCTATATACTCCTTCCACCTTTCTGTTTTCCTTTCTTAGCTTATAACTGGGTTTCCATCTGAGCTCTTGATATTCATGCAAGTGGTTCTCTTATCTCCAAAGGTCTCTTTAATTTCCCTGTAGGCTGTATCTATCCTACCCCTAGTGAGATAAGCCTCTACATCCTTACATTTGTTCTCTATCCATCCCTGCTTAGCCATTTTGCACTCCCTGTCGATATCATTTTTGAGACGTTTGTATTCCTTTTGGCCTGCTTCATTTACTGCATTTTTATATTTTCTCCTTTCATCAATTAAATTCAATATTTCTTCTGTTACCCAAGGATTTCTTCTAGCCCTCGTCTTTTTACCTACTTGATCCTCTGCTGCCTTCACTGCTGCCACGGGTCGTAACACATCTGAAATGTAACGTCCACTGTTCAAAGTGCCGTCAATGCGAACAAGAGGTGACCAAGACGTGTAACCAATGGCACCCTATAGCATCACGCCGGGTGATACGCCAGTATGGCGATGGTGAATACACGCTTCCAATGTGCGTTCACCGCGATACCCCCAAACACGGATGCGGCCATCATGCTGCTGTAAACAGAACCTGGATTCATCCGAAAAAATGACGTTTTGCCATTCGTGCACCCAGGTTCGTCGTCGAGTACACCATCGCAGGCGCTCCTGTCTGTGATGCAGCGTCAAGGGTAACCGCAGCCACGGTCTCCGAGCTGATAGTCCGTGCTGCTGCAAACGTCGTCGAACTGTTCGTGCAGATGGTCGTTGTCTTGCAAACGTCCCCATCTGTTGACTCAGGGATCGAGACGTCGCTGCACGATCCGTTAGAGCCATACGGGTAAGATGCCTGTCATCTCGACTGCTAGAGATACGAGGCCGTTGGGATCCAGCGCGGCGTTACGTATTACCCTCCTGAACCCACCGATGGAAACTTTGGTCGTGTCAGCACGTTGTAGGTGTCGCCACCGGCGCCAACCTTGTGTGAATGCTCTGAAAAGCTAATCATTTGCATATCACAGCATCTTCTTCCTGTTCGTAAAATTTCGCGTCTGTAGCACGTCATCTTCGTGTTGTAGCAATTTTAATGGCCGGTAGTGTAAATACATAGGGACAAAAATTATGCACAACTTCAGTTGGAACGATCACGTGGATAATGTTGTCGGGTAGGCGAACCGAGGACTGTGTTTTATTGGCAGAACACGTAGGAAATGCAGCGGGTCTACTCTGCTACAGAAATGATGTGCTATGTGGGGTGCGCATCTGATGGGATTGACGGAGACCGTCGAAAAAGTCCAAAGAATGGTAGCTCGTTCTGTACTGTCTTGTAATAGGGGAGAGAGTGTCGTGGATGCGTTACGCGAGCTGGGCTGCCAATCATTAAAACGAAGGCGTTTCTCGTTTCGGCAACATTTTCTCACCAAAGTTCAATCTCCAACTCAATCCTCAGAATGCGAAAATATTTTTTTGACGCCCACCTACACAAAGAGAAACGATTATTGCATTAAAATAAGAGAAGTCACAGCTCGCATGGAAACTTTTAACTCGTGCTTTTTCCTGCGCGCTGGTTGAGACTGGAACGGTGTAGTAGTAGTAGTACGGAAGTGCTTGGATGAACCCTGTTCCAGGCACTTAATTGTGAATTGCAGAGCAGTCACGTAGGTGTCGGTGTACAGGGTGTTTCCTTAAGGGAGTGCAAAACTTCAGCAGGACGGAGGGGATGCTCCACTGAACAATTTGAGGTAGGGTACCTGGGGTCGGAAAAAGCCAGCTTAAGGAGATAATAGGAATAAAATCACATTACTGTGTACTTTTTTTATTCGCATTAGCCATGGTTGACTGCAGACACCAGCACTGATACGTTGGGCGTACCATTTGTACTGTATCTTACAAAATGTGCTGAAACTGATGGCCATGAACCTCCGTGCCAGCATTATATCGGCGAACAAGACTGTGACAAATATCCCTGGTGTGTTTTGAATCACATGAAACGTCCCCTTAGAACAATTTACACAAGACTGTGCTTAAACTGACACACAATGTTTTTAGCGCAACGCAATCTGACTATCAAAGATCCCTGCAAAGGAATGGCCCTGAGTAACTTTAAACTATACCTTTCAGAAATCACTTACCTCACAAAAATCTTCATTACTCGAACTACTGCAATACAGCGAGCGCCGCTACTGCCAGCTAAATAAAAGATTCAAACTACGGAAGGCACTAACTACTGATAGGGATAGTTAGCAAATGAAAGATATTAATAGAGAACAAACAATGTATTTACCTTAATAGTCATAATATATATAGCAGTTCATGACAAATTTCAAAACTCCGCCATCTCTTCCCACATCCACCACTGCTGGCGGCTCACCTCCAACTGCGCAACGCTACGCGCTGTTAACATCCAGCTGCCGCTGCCCAACACTACAATGGCAGACAACAATGCAAACTAGCCACGGACTGCACACAGCACAGCCAGTGATTTTCATACAGAGCGCTATGTAACGTTGCCAATAAGAAAACATAAACAGCCTACTTACACACATCGCAGGCAACTAATTCCATCTCTGTATCCACTGCGGTCTCACACACAAGCGACTTCAGAGATTCCCAAGGGGATTCCGGTCATGTGACCTCGAAGTCCATGGAATAGGATCTCCCTTTCCAATCCAGCGACCAGGAAATACAGCACTGAGATGGTTGCAGACATCCATACAGAAGTGAGGCGGTGCAGCGTCATGTTGTATCCACATCCTCTCACGAACAGCCAAGGGTACGTTCCCCAGTAACTCAGGTAGAACTGTTTGCACGATCCTCAGGTACAGGTGGCCATTCAGACGGCCAGGTGGAAGATATGGCCCAATGAGATTGTCGCCTACATTGCCGGCCCAGATATTCACAGCAAAACGTACTTGTAGCGCGGTCTGCCGGAACAAGTTCCAGCACCTCCTCCTCAAAATCCGAAGTCCTCGTATTGCAAGGTCCCTCTTTCCAGTGAACCGGTCTCCTGCATTCGTCGATCGAGAGCAACAGACACTCGTTGTGACGGATGATGCCTGTACTAACTTTTAGCAGCGAGAGCATCGCAACGTACTTCCCCACAGGCAAGGTGCACGTCAGTGAATTCTACGAAACTGCTCCATCGTACTGTACCGTACGTTTCTGAATAGCACTGAGTAATGAATGCGTCTGTCGTTGATTCATGGCGCGTTACGCCGCGGGGCAGCGTAAATAGGATACAACAGAGCCACCTTATGGGCAATTTAAGTAAACGAAACCTGCATCATGACTTGCTAGCAATCAGCCTCGTGCTCCTTGTTTCCTTGCAGGAAATGAAGAATGTTGTTCTAAATAAACAACACAGTACGTGTAAAAGTGTACGCATGCTAGTGGTAAATAAGCTGCTAGACAAAGCGGTAGACGAGTTCATTTCCATATCTCCTTATGCTGGCTTCTGCGACCCCAGGTTCCCTGCCTAAAATTGTTCAGTGGAGTACTCTCTAAGCCCTATTTCCCTGTTGTATGCTCTGACGGAAACACCCTGTAGATAAAAATGTCGTGTGACTAGGGCCTCCCGTCGGGTAGACCGTTTGCCAGGTGCAAGTCTTTCGATTTGACGCCACTTCGCCGACTTGTGCGTCGATGGGGACGAAATGATAATGATTAGGAGAATACAACACCCAGTCCCTGATTGGAAAAAATCTCCGACCCCGCCGGGAATCGAACCCGGGCCCTTAGGATTGACATTCTGTCGCGCTGACTACTTTTTTTTTAATCCAATTTTGTTCGTTTTCGTTCCTTTCATCTGCTCGGTGCGGACGTCGCAAGACACCCGTTTTAGTTCGTCATTGTCCATTAACTCAGTTTTATTTTATTTTATATTTTTTTATTACAGAGGGCAGCTAGCCCTCTGACCAAACACGCTGAGTTACCGTGCCGGCTTCACCTACCGGAGGCGGACACCCTATAGACGTGGCTCGGCCACACGAATTATTCTCCACTACCTGCCATATCTTGGCAGTCCGTCGGTAATTACCCACAACAAAAGCCTGCTACACCAGCAGTATTGCCCGGTCATATCACAATATTGCCAGGTATTGCAGCCACATTTCAGCAATGTCGACGGCAACACTCGTTGCTGTAAATTATTTCCCGCGCTAACGCTCTTTAACATGGCTCCGATAAACAAGTCTAAGCACAAGCGAGTTTCTTTTTCAGATCCAAAGAGACAGTAACGTGTACGGTACTAGTCTCTGCCTTTGCTTGTCGCGTTCTAGTTGCCCTGCTAGAAAGAGCTCGCCCTCGACATGAGAGACACGCGTCCTCTCCCTAATAATTTCTCCCCGTCCTCCACCCCTCCCCGAGCAACAGGACAATAATTCAGAGCGCGGTTGTGCCCTCCCGCTTCAGCCTCCCCCTCCCCCCCCCCCCCCAACCGTGGCGGTTTTTAATCCATTTCCCTCCCCTCGGCCCTTAGCACAGGGGCGAGAGAAAGCAGCACAATTCTCTGCGGCATTCTTCGGCGCGGACATTATTCATCCCCCACTCCAGGCGGGCAACACGGGCTCTCGACCCAGTTCCGCGGAACAGAACAGAACGGGACGCCGATTTGAAAGCCCAGCAGGTTGCCCGCTCCAACCCCCTCCACCTTACCCCGCAAACCCCCCAACGTCACACAAAGGGGCGGTTTAATTAGCAGTGGCTCCATGTTGAAGGGCCGTGAAAAATTCCTGCTGTGGATACAGAACAAGTGGAGGTGGGGGTGGAACAAGAGCAGGACGGCGGATAGAGGGAGGAACGAGAGATAGACAGAGAGAGGGAGGGGGAGGGGGGGAGGGGGCAGACACAGCGACGTGCTAATGAAACCGGTAAATTTCTAAGCCGCTTAGGCGCCCCGCCGAGCGAACGATTTCACGCACGACAGTGGACCGCTATAGCGCTCACAGAGGGGCATTCAGGATTTTCGGTTCCGGCGCTAAGTGGAAATTCAACTCGCCTCTGATGGGAACTTAACGGCTTACTCTCAGATTCCGACCTCGATAATTATTCAGCCCCGCACGTTCTCGGTTTGCAGATTAGCTATCTTCATATTCAGCGGGTGTTACGCTCGTTTCTATTCACACTGAATAACGATGCAGAGTATTTTTGCACGCAGGTTCAATTAAAAGTTTTTAAAGATTTGTATGATTAGAGTTCAGCTACAAAACTTATTGGTCGCATACGGAACTTTTTCCTGTACCGGGACTCGAACCTGGTTCTCACACTATACGTGAGCGGCTGCCTCACCATTCCAGCTAGCCGAGTACGGCTCCTGGACCGACCCAAACCCTCGTCACTGTGTGTCTACCTCCTGTGATTCCCGCACAGAGAGAGACTGCCCCTCCATTAGCCCTATTTCATTTTGTATTTCTAACCCATTACTCAACTGATCAGAAGTTCTTTGCATCCTACTACAGAACTTCACTAATCTCAACTGTAACTTCAACCTGCTCTTTTCCCTTTTCTAACGTATCTGTCCAATTAAGGGATCTAATTTTCTCTGCCCCAACCCACAGATTTGATTTCCAACTTCATTTTTCTTGATGACGACATCCAGTTGAGTAGTCCTCAGCTGGAGACCCGACTGGGGGCTACTCAACCTCTGGAGTTCTTTAACTCATAGAATGTCTTCATCATTTAACCATACAACTGAGCTGCGTGTATTCGGGAAAAGTAACGGTGTAGTTTCCCCATGCGCTTCAAGTACCAGCACCGCGTGGTCATGGGTAATACTAGAACAATCAAGATACATTCATAAGATTTGTCGTCTTGGAAAAAGCGTTCGGCGATGTAAAATGGTTAAAGAAATCCTAAGAAAAGTAGGGGTAAGCTGTAGGGAAACACGAGTATGTATGATACTATATGTACAAGAGCCATGAGGGATCAGTGAGCAATTTGGAAGTGCTTAGATTAAAAAGGGGTATAAGACGGGGATGCAGTATTTCGTCCCTATTTTTCAATCTCTACATCGAAGCAGCAACTAGGAAAGTAAAAGAAAGGTTCAATAGTGGAATAAAATTCAGGATGAAAGGCTATGAATGGTAAGATCCGACGATGAGATTGCTATGCTGAATGAAAACGAAGAAGAACTGCAGGGTGTGTTAAATGCAATTAACAGTGTAATGAGCACAGAATATGGACTGAGAGTAAATCGAAGAAGGACGAAAGTAATGAGAAGTAGCAGAAACGAGATCAACGAAAAAAAAAAGAAGAGTTTGAGGGGTGGCGCAGCCTTAGCCTAAGCTGGAGCCGCTGTATCGAACTGGCACGTAAAATTCCGCTTTAACAATCATATTGTTTGTAACGGGGAACAAATCGACGATTTCCGTCCACGTTGGGCGTCTTATGAAAGACGTGATGAGCTGCATTTGTTTGAGCTGACTCCAACTATACACTGCGAAAACAAAACTGCAAATATCTGCCGAGAAGCCAGAGAAAGTGCGCCTGACGACTCTTAGGAGGGGCGCACTGTACAGACGGCACGAGCTGCGACAGGTGTCGACTGATCACAATGACGGACACTGGGTTGTCTCATGCTTATGTGAGACAATGTTACGACCACCGGTGAGAGTTTGAAAGTGCCCTCGTTGTCGAACCGTGTAATATCCTGGCCTGTGAGGCATTCAAACGTGACAGTGTCCAGACGATGTATGGCATCAGAACATTGGAACAGACAACTTGTCGCTAAGATTCCGCTCGATCTCTTCTACTCTCTACGTGGGCGTGTCACCATACTGTGCAGCAACCACGTCTTGACCCACTCACGCCTGCGCCTGCCGACCAATAACAGGTAACTGACTTCAACATCCTGTATCATCTCGTACCATAGGTCGAGACTTTCAGCAGCCAGACCATGCAGTTATCAGTCGACGTGTGGCTTGCCATCAGTACCACAACAGCAACGTCTGTTTCTGGAGTGGTGCCGTGGACCGGAAGGAAGGACTGCTGACGAATGGAGTTTCATTGTGTCCAGCAATGGATCGCCGTTCTGCACTACCCTGGACGACTACGGTGGCAGGTCCTTTCCTTCCAATGTTTTGGAGAGGCACAGCTGCGTTACTTCTGGTATCACGGTACGAGCAGCCATCGGGTTTGACTACGGGAGACTGAGGGGACTGTGACAGCACAACAGTGGGGCATAGGCATCCTACGTCCTCATGCGTTACCTTTCACGCGATAGTATCGTGATGCCATTTTTCAACGGGAGAATCCTCTACCAAACGCAGCATGTGTCTCAATGAGCAGTCTGCGTGATGCTACGTTACTCCCATGTCCAACAAGTTTTCTCCGTGACAGACCATGTGTGGGACCAGTTCGGGCGTCAACTCCATCCCAGGGCCAGTACCCAGGATATCAACAACTCTGGCCTAGCGTTCCTCTGGCTTTGTGACAGCCTTCCCAACCAAATCAGTCCATTCATCCAGGCCAGCGATGGTGCAATGTCATTTCGATAATTCGACTCATAATGTCAAGTTGTTTGTAAATTTGACTCGATTTTGTCACCTCCACCTGCCAAGTTTCACTTCCTTTCCTCCTCCCTTGCTGGGCGTTCCCCCCCCCCCTTTTTTTTTTCGGGCGCTGTAAGCTACCCACCTGCCGATCAGCACATGATGCAGCAAACGCCTGAAAAGACTAACCTTTAGACTATGAGACACACACGTGTCATATACTTCGACAAGAAACTGCATGACCTTCTATACTAATTGGGTGCAGCAAAATGGCGCTCAGTCCGGAACCGCGCGACTGCTACGGTCGCCTCGGGCATGGATGTGTGTGATGTCCTTAGGTTGGTTACGTTTAAGTAGTTCTAAGTTCTAGGGGACTGATGACCACAGCAGTTAAGTCCCATAGTGCTCAGAGCCATTTGAACCATTTGAACCATACAGCAAAATGCTGACTTGGGGAAATTCAGAGAAAAATAAGCTAATAATATGTGAAATGTGATGATAACCATGAAGGTTGAATTGGAACTTGTAATGCGAATAGATGCTGCCACAAAAGAGCAAGAAAAGTAGTGGATGCAATCCTCTCGTCAGAATGGGATGTCTGACATCAGAAGCTGCATCCACTAACATTAACTTGACTTTGGATGAAGAAATGGAAGGAAGCAGTCTATAGACAGAGAAAGACTAGAATACAGAGAATGGTGAGGGTAAAGTTCTGAAAAGCTGTTAAGACTTGCTCAAGGTAGGGAGAATTAGCAGACAGAATCATACCAATCAAAACACTGATGGCTCAAGTAACAGGTAAACAAACAGTAAAACTATCAAGGAGAAGGCTGCCATAGCGGCATTAAGGAACTGTAAATCATCAGAATGTAGTTCTCATACGATTATAGCAAACACTCTTTCTCAAATAGAATTGCCTTCTAAACATCAGTAAGTTCAGAATTGAGGTACACTGTCTGCCACAATGATGACAGATGATGCCAAGTGGAGCAGTTTCTATCCTTCGATTTCGTTTCAGCAGTTCCTTTTCTAAGCTTTCGTTAGCAGTTTTCTCCCCAGATTGGCCAGTGACCTGCGGGGTGAATGGTTCGAGGTCTCCCAGTTGTTGAGGTTAATGTGTCACATTTTCATGTTAGCCTTAATTGTTTCATTAAACCGTTTCCTCTGACTTCCCACACAGCGTCGGCCCGCTGTCAACCACGAGTAAAACGCTTGCGCTGGCCATCACAGCAAAGAGATATACCGAGGCTGTGGCACGGTATTCAATGCTCCCTGCTTTAGGGTATAAATCCACTCACCTATGCTGAAAAAAGGTTCATAGTTGATGTACATATCTTTATACATATTCTGTAACTGGGCTGTATTTTGTATACAATATCTTATTTATCTCTTGTATAGCCTATATAAAATGGAGCATACATGTTTGCACGTGTGTGTCTGGGATCTCCTTCCAAAGCTCTGGGTTAATTTCGACCAAATTTGACACAGAAACAGCAGGCCTCAGAATTATCAGCACTGAGAGGTTTATAACATCCTAGCTCCAGCAGGAGTGGAGATAGGGGGAAAACGTATTGTTTTCCAGCCCATGGTGTAAAGACTGCCCTGCACGACAGGTGCATTATGTGGGAATAGTATCAGCCTGATTTATCGACCCAATTTGCAGAGTAGCCTACACATCACTGACAATAATGGACAAGAATGGTTTTCCAGCCCCCAACATGCAGCCTGACCCGCGCGAGACGCATGTGTTGAAGTAGAATCGTCATGTTCCTAGAGCTACACATGCAGATGGCCTGAGTGACCTCAGAGGAGGAGGAGGAGGAAGTTGAAAGTGAAAGAAGATGGCGAGATAAGGGAGGGATGGGAGAGACAATGGCCAGAGGGACAGGAAGGAGGATGGGATGGACAGAGAAAGTGGGAGAAGAGGATAGAGAAAGAAGTTTGTTGCAGGGTTACGATCGGAACACCTTGCATGGAAGGCATATGTATTTGGGCACATCTAGATTATGGACGGGACGGGAGAAGATGGATAGTAAGGGAGGAGGATGAGGTGGACAGAGATAATCTGAAACAAGATTAGATGAATATGAAAAGAGGGCGAGGAGGGCATGGACAATGAGTGGGAGAGAATAACAGAGACAAATGGGGGAGGAGGAGATGGATAGGATGGGGTGGAGACAGTAAGAGGGCCATGCAGAAAACTGAAAGACAGACAAGGGGAGGAAAAGGTGGACACAGAGAGGTTGGAGGAAAAGTTTGCAATACATCTGTCAAATGTGTAGATGTGCAAAGCTGCAGGAGAAAAGCTAATAAAGCTTGTTTAAATCAAATTCGCAAATTTTTCTTTATTTGAGTCATCAGATTTTTTACTGGATTGATGCAGTCAACAATTAATTCCTTTCTCACACTGACCTCTCTAACTCAGAGAGTACCAAATCCAACCTTATTCAAATATTGGTCTTCTCCTACAGTTTCTACCCTCTAGAGCTCTCTCTGGTACCGCGGAAGTTATTTCCTGCTGTTTTAGTGCAAGCAGTAAATAAAAGAATTAGCACCAGTCGGCATTTCTTCTAATACATTTGACTGTTGAACAACATCATCCTCCTAAATAAACTGAGGTTTTAGAAATTGATGCATAACAGCATATCTAACCAACAGAATACAGAAAATTACACGTAATAATTCAGACAATGAAATCAAGGCAGATTCCTCTGACTGGGAAGAAATCGCATATGGAAATCCCCTATCTCAATTTTAGGTCCGCCATAGTTCCTCATATATGTAAGCGATTTTCTGTCTAACGTAAACAAGCAAAGTTAGTTCTTTCTGCGAATGACGCTAGTACTGTAATCAACCCAAGCATTCATACAGAAACAGAAGAAATGTTCTTAAAACCATCATTGACTGTTGAATAGTCTTACTTTAACTTTAAAAAGGTACAGCATATTTAGTTCTTCACATCTAGGGTTACTACACTAGTCATAAGTGTAACACGTGAAGAGGAAATAATAAATAGGGTGGAAACTTCAAAATTCCTAGGGGTTCACGCTGAACAGGAGAAAAGCACATTTTGGAACTCCTAAAGCAACACAGTTCAAAAACTGAAAAAGTTTCTCCTTGGCAAATCCTCCAAATTGCACAGGAGAGTTTCTGTTACTCTAATGTATAAATGATAGTGCGTAAGAATTATTAACTCACATCTGTATATTTAATAACAATACTACAACTAACGATAATAATAAACAAACAAAAAAGCAAATTAATTTGCGATGTGAATGTAAAATCACTCGTTCCACATCATTACAATATATTGTGCAAAAGATTTATGGAACATGATTTTCCATACATTCCTTTCTTCGCCGATTCTGCGGGAAACCTCCTCATTCCTTACGAGTCCACCAAATTTTCAGCATTCTTCTGTAGCACCACATTTCAAAGGCTTCGATTCTCTTGCGTTCCAGTTTTCCCACAGTCTATGTCTCACTATCATACAATACCGTGCTCCGAACGTACTTTCTCAGAAGTGTCTCCCTCAGATTGAGGTCTACGTTTGAGACCAGTAGACTGCTCTTGGTCAGAAATGCTCTCTTTGCCTATGCTGGTCTGCTTCGTCCGTCAGTGGTTGTTTTGCTTCCAAGGTGGCAGAATTCCTTGAGGTCGTCTGCTTCGTGATCACCTGTTTTTATATTAAGTCTCTCCTTATTCTCATTACTTTAGTCTTTCTTCGTTTTACTCTCAGTCACTATTCTGTACTCGCTAGATTGTTCATTCCATTCAACACCCCCTGTAATTCTTCTTCAGTTTCACCGAGGACAGTAATATCATCGTCCAATCTCGTCATTCATATCCTTTCATCCTGAATTTTATTCCACTCCTAAACTTTTATTTTATTTTCCTCATCGTTTCCTCGATGTATAGATTGAACTATAGGGGCGAAATACTCTACCCCTGTCTTAAACCCTTTTTAATCCAAGCACTTCGAAATTGCTCTTCCAGTCTCATGGTTCCCGCATGCTTCTCATGTATTCTGTATATTACTCGTCTCTCCCTATGGTTCACCCCTGCTTCTCTCAGAATTTTGAACAATGTGCAACATTTTACATTGCCAGACGCTTTTCTCAGGTCGACAAACCCTATGAGCGCGTCTTGATTTTTGTTCAGGCTTGCTTCCATTATCAAACGCAAAGTCCTAAGTACGGCTCTGGTGCCTTCACTTTTTGTAAAGGCAAACTGGCCGTCTATATCTACAATGATATTCCACAGCCTACCGTACGTAGAGGGTACCTCGTACTATCCATTTTCTTACCTGCTCCACTCGCAGATAGAGCGAGAGAGAAACAACTGTCTGTATGCGTCTGTATGAGCGCTAATTTCTTCGTGGTACTTATGCGCACTGTATGGTCGACGCAGTACAATCGTCCTGCAGTCACCTTCAAATGCCATTTCTCTGGATTTCCTCAGTAGTGTTCCTCTATTACGACACCGGTATCGGCTTCCCTCCAGGGAAAATTTAGCTTCCTGAAGAACCCTCGTAACACTTCCGTTTTGATCGAACCTACCAGTAACAAATCTAGTACCGCACCTCTGTACTGTTTCGATGTATTTCTTTAATCCGACCTAATACGGATCCCTTTTTATTTCTTTCACTGACCACTACTACGCTAAAGCACCAAAGAAACTGGTATAGGTTTACTGCTGCTACAATGGCGGGTTATCAAGATTTAAGTGAGCTTAAACGTGGTGTTACAGTCGGCGCACGAGCGATGGGACACAGCATCTCCGAGGCAGCGATGACCACTTCACGAATGAAGCGTGAATATCAGGAATCCGATAAAACATCAAATCTCCGACATCGCTGCGGCCGGGAAAAGATCCTGCAAGAACGGGACCAAACACGACTTAAGAGAATTGTTTAACGTGACAGAAGTGCAACCCTTCTGCAAATTGCTGCAGATTTCAATGCTGGGCCGTCAACACGTGTCAGCATGCGAATCATTCGGCGAAACTTCATCGATATGGCCTACTCGTGTACCCTTCATGACTGCACGACAGAAAGGTTTACGCCTCACCTGGGCCCGTCAACACCGACATTGGACTATTGATGACTGGAAACATGTTGCCCTGGAGTCTCGCTCCAGATTGTACGGTTGTGGAGACAACCCCATGAATCCATGGACCCTGACATGTTGCCTGGTTGGACGAGTCTCGTTTCCAATTGCACGGTTATGGAGACAGTCTCATGAATCGATGGACCCTACATGTCAGCAGAGGACTGTTCAAGCTGGTGGAAGCTCTGTAATGGTGTGGGGTGTGTGCAGTTGCGGTGATATGGGACTCCTGATACGTCTAGACACGACTTTGACAGGTGACATGTACTTAAGCATCGTGTCTGATGACCTGCGGCCTTGGGCTACTCCAACAGGACAATGCGACACCCCAGACGTCCAGAATTGCTACAGAGTGGTTCCAGGAATACTCTCGTGAGTTTAAACACTTCCGCCGGCCACCGAACTCCCCAGACATGAACATTATTGAGCGTATCTGGGATGCCTTGCAACAGAAGAGATCTGGCCCCCTCGTACTCTTACAGACATCCCTGTAGGATTCGTGGTGTCGATTCCCTCCAGCTCTACTTCAGACATTAGTCGAGTCCATGCCACGTCGTGTTGCGGCACTTCTGCGTGCTCGTGGGGGCCGTACAAGATATTTGGGGGGTGTACCAGTTTCTTTGGCTTTTCAGTGTATATCTAGATTGATCCTCTGCATTTTCCTTTTCATATTTTCTACTTTTCTATCACGTTCAAATTTGTGAAGAATGCAACCCTGTCGTTGGTTATTCCATCTTTTTCTCTACAAAGGCTTCAAACATAGTTTGTAAAATTCCAGAAACGTCAGGAGGTTTTGCAGTAATTTAAAAATTTATTGCTGGATGGAATATATGGTGAATTACGTCTTTTTTGTATGAATATTATAAAGTAAGTAATTCACTTTTTGACTGTCGCGCTAGGCTATACTGGATGATTGTTTTCGTTACTTTTTAGGAATTTTAAATGTAGTATGCTTGCACTTTAGAAAATATGAATTACAGACATAAAAGCCTGTGACTTCTTATGAGCAGGTAGTTAATTAGAATAGATGCCCTCTGTATGCAAAGTAGAAAGTGCAAATTATTCTATGAAATAATGTTGGTATCCTTTTGTAGATGAGTAGTCACTTCGCAAAATTTGGGCTTATATAACGAGCAAATGATGAAATAATTCAGGAGAAAGATAGTTCAGCTACTTATTGTCTTTAGTTTTAATTTAATAAATTTACAATCAACCAATAACTTGAAACTTCCTGGCAGATTAAAACTGTGTGCCGGACCGAGACTCGAAAACAATGTTCAAATGTGTGTAAAATCTTATGCGACTTAACACACTACTTAACCTAAATTATCCTAAGGACAAACACACAAACCCATGCCCGAGGGAGGACTCGAACCTCCGCCGGGACCAGCCGCACAGTCCAGGACTGCAGCGCCTCAGACCGCTCGGCTAATCCCGCGCGGCCCGGGACTCGAGCTCGGGACCTTTGCCTTTCGCGGCGGCCAAGTGCTCTACCATCTGAGTCACCCAAGCACGACTCACGACCCGCCCTCACAGCTTCAATTCTGCCAGTACCTCGTCTCCTACGCACGCAGAAGAGCTTTTGTGAAGTTTGGAAGATACTAAGACTAGTCACAAACTGAATTTTCCCGACCGTGTGTTCATAGTCAGAATGTAACGCAATACATCGTCTGGGACTGGAGTCAGTATGTACGAGTTAGCAATTATTCCTGAAAGGTGATGCGTGTTAAGTGCTCGTCCGACAAAGTCAGTGGTAATTTCGCTTCTGGTTGTAAATGCTCAACATTAACAGTTGGATGTTATTTCGTTGTTATTGAGACATTATCTACCACTATGCTAAACCACGCCCATTTTGTTTTGACAGCACGAAACATGGCGGATGTTTGGCCAATTTGCTTTACTGTGATCGTGGTGCTGCATCTCTATGGGGTTCTATCTTTTTGGCAACTGGCGTCTTAAAACAATTACTCCTACACTGGTTGTAGGTGCGCCTTCAACGATGCCGATATTTGTGTGTCTGTCTTGCCATGTTGTACGCAGAATCGTTCAGATCGCTGGTGATAATGTTTTAGCTTTTTAAGGTGCTGTCTGGAACATATGTAGGATTCAGATCGATAAAGTAGTGTGGAATCTAGTACTGAGCTGTAGATGGGGACCTTTCCAGCAACATGCCATCACGAAACACTGCGCTGCAGAGTGAAAATCTCATTCTGGGGACATGGCATCATGTTTGCCAAAGTCTCTTAGTCTGGCAAAGAACGCTCCAGTATGGTATACGAGGGTCGTTCAATAAGTAATGCCCCACATTAAAAAAAAAAAAAAAAACATTAATATATATAGACAAACACACTTGTCGGTGTTTCACATTTGTTCTGTGCGCCGGTCAGGTTTCGAAACGTTCTGGCAGATGGCAGAGACGAAGTAGAGTCAAAAAGGCGTCTACATACGACTCACGTTACAAGCAGCGTACTGCTATTGAAATGTGTGCAGAAAAAGAAACCGTGGTGAACATCCATAAACGTTTGTGTGCAGTGTACGGCGATACTGCAGTTGATAGGAGTACAGTTGGGCAATGAATAAAGAAAGTCACAGCCTCATGAAATGTGGCAACAGAGCTCCATGATCAGACACCCTCGGGGCGTCCAGTCACAGCCACTGGACATCATTGCCTCGTCCACTCTACAGTCCAGAACCGCCACCCTCGGACTTCCATCTCTTTGGGCCTCTTAAAGATTCTCTACGGGGAACACACTTTGAAGATGACGGGAGAGTCAGTCGTGCAGTGAAAACATGGCTCCACCTACAGGACAAAAGCTTTTACCAGCAGGCAATACACGCTTTTCCACAACGTTGGCGTACGGCCATAGAACGTGATGAGGACTAATACAAAAATAGGACGTGGACAAGACATGTTGATGTATGTTATCACTTAATTCTAACTCTTAACAATAAACATATTCCGAGAAAAAATATGTGGGCATTACTTGTTGAACGACCCTCGTGTTTTTATATGAATTCCCGAATCGGTGTTTGCTCTTGATGAGAAGATGCTGGCAGTCTAAGGGAAAGTGTTTAATATCCTTGAGACTAATCTTTTTGCACAGTGTGGAGAAGACATTCAGGATTACGTTTAGTTGTTGTTATGGCTGAGCTAGAACTGCATTATCATCAGCTCACTGTAACTCAACAAATGTTGCAGAATGTAGTATTAATGCACACTTTCCCCTGCGTAGTTTAATTTAACCGTGCAACTGAAACTATGTCCTACATATTACATAAAAAAACGTTTACCTGATCTTTAATACTCGCAACTCATCTCGTAGGCGAGCTTCACAAAACAACAAGATCGCAGTACGAAGTAGCAGTCCAAAGTACGTCAGAGCACATGGAAGCAATAATCTGATTGACGTCACCGACATAATACGACGAACCGCGAAGCGCGTCCCAACAAATTCTGCGGCCGAGGTGCGAAAAGCATCTGGCTCTTACGTAGGTAGCAGACAGGTAACGCAGTAGCACTTCCCGTTGCGTCAAATAAGAAACACACACACACACACACACACACACACACACACACACACACAGAGAGAGAGAGAGAGAGAGAGAGAGAGAGAGAGAGAGAGAGAGAGGAATTGGAAAGAGAAGGGTAAACAGCATGGTGAATGAGAACGTACAATTAAATTAAAATTGTAAAAGATACTAGACAATGATAAATAAAAAATTTCTCACTAATACTTTGTTAATTCAACCTGCTCCGTTCTTCTCGCATCTCCTCTATTGAACATTCATACTATCTGATCAGAAGTGAAGGGAGGGATATGGGGAGGGGAGGGGGATTGGAAAGGGAGGGGCAGACCGCGTGATGAATGAGGACGTGCAATTAAATTAAAATTGTGAAAATTACAGGAGAATAATAAATAAAAAATTTGTCACTAATTGTTAATTCAACTTGCTCCGTTCTTCTCTCATCTCCTCTATTGAACATTCATACTATCTGATCAAAAGTAGCTGGACACTTAGTTAACATCAGTATGGGATGTGTCCACCTTGCGCCTTTACGACGGGTTGATCTGTTCTGAGGACACGAAACTTCGTGACAGATTAAAACTGAGTGCCGGATCGAGACTCGAATTCGGGACCTTTGCAAAGATCTCGAGTTCGAGTCTCAGTGCGCACACAGTTTTAATCTGTCACGAAGTTTCGTACCAACGCACCTTCCGCTGCAGAGTGAAAAATCTCATTCTGTTCTGAGGACATATTCAGTGAGTTATCCGAATGTTTGTGGAGTAGTGGCAGGCTATTCTTCCTCAAGAGCCGAAACCAGAGAAGGTATTGATGCTGGACGCTGGGGCCTGTGCGAAGTTTACGTTGCGACTTATGCCAAAGCTGCACCACTGGGTTCAGACCAGCACTCTGCACACGTCAGTCTGTTTAAGGAATGTTACTGTCCAGAAACTATCGCCTCGCAGACGCTGCTTTATGACAGGGTGCTCTGTCATGTTGATATAAGCAAATATCGTCTCCGAACTTTCATCTACTGTACGCAGCACGCAATGCTATAAAATGTGCTGATATCCTTCCGGGTTTAGCACTGTCTGAAGCGCAATAAAGGGCCCGCTCCCTAACCACCAAAAACACCCCTGTTTCCTGACACCACAACCTTCGTACTTCACTGTTGGTACTGCCCATGACGACAGGCAATGTTCTCTAGGAATTCGTCAAACCCAAACCCTCCATCGAATTGCCACAGTGTATAGCGTGGTTCATCACTCAAAATCGGTCATGTCCAGTTGCCCACTGTCCAATGCTATCACTTGTCACTGACTGCAGAAATACGTGGCTTATGAGGAGCTGCTAGATCATCGTACCCCATCCTGTGTAACTTCCAACGCACAGTCACTGCACTAGCAGGACTGCTGGTACCGCTCAGAAACTCACGAGGGTTTCCTTCCGATGACTTCATGAGATTTTTTACAACCACCATCCACAGTTCTCGACAGTCCCTACCCGCCAGTACATGAGGTGTACTTGGTCTTTGTTTAGCTGTGGTTTTTCCTTCACATTTGTCAACGGCCTTGCCGTAGTGGTAACAGCGGTTCCCGTAAGATCACCGAAGTTAAGCGCTGTCGGGCAGGGCTAGTACTTGGATGGGTGACCATCCGGTCTGACGAGCGCTGCTGGCAAGCGGGCTTGTAGTCAGGATAGCTCAGGTGGTAGAGCACTTGCCCGCGAAAGGCAAGGGTCCCGAGTTCGAGTCTCGGCCCGGCACACAGTTTTAATCTGCCAGGAAGTTTCATATCAGCGCACTCTCCGCTGCAGAGTGAAAATCTCATTCTGCGGAGCTACTTGATTGAGAAGTAGCGGCTCCGGTCTGACAAAACGGGCGGGAGAGCGGCGTGCTGATCAGCACCTACTTATCAGCGTCTAGTGACGCCTGTCGGCTGAGGATGACACGGCGGCCGGTCGGTATCGTTGGGCCTGCACGGCCCGTTCGGGCGGAGCTCAGTTTTTTAGTTCCTTCACATTTCCACTTCACCAACAATCGACTGGGGAAACTTTAGAAGGGCTGACATTTTTCTTACTCACTCCGCATCCTACAATTAGTCCACGTTCTAAATCGCTGATCTGACCGACCCATTCTGATATTACTCCATCTCTGCTGCCTCCCTTTGTACTGACGGTTCCGCTTCTCGCAACGTCTAGTGGTCAACTCTGTATTACGTAGGGGTGTTCGGACACATTTGGGCACATAGTGTACGACTATCCATGTCAATTATGTTCGTCTAACATTAAAGTTGGTCAGTCCTTATACACGCTCCAGTTACAATAGTGTGACCACCGCCTATGTTCCACGTCGACCTGCAATTATCCGTTACAGACGGCATATGGCAGCACTAGCAGTGGAGGGTATGTAAGCGCCCGTCTGGACGCAAAAATAGTGCAGTTGTTGTCGTAATATGGAAACACAGCGATTTACCTGACGTCCAAACGACCATCAGGACTGGCTTTCGGGCCAAGGATGGAAGCATTTGTAAAACTTTTTGTATGTCCATAGTGGTGGTGGTAAGTTCCCATGGGACTGATGTCATCGGTCCTTAGGCTTACACATTACTTAATCTAAGCTTAACTAACTTATGCTAAGGATAACATACACACCCATGCCCGAGGAAGGACTCGAACTTCCGACGGGGGGAGCCGCGCGAACCATGTCAAGACGCCTGAGACCTCGCGGTTACCCCGCCCGGCTTCTGGCGTTAAAAGTAGGAGGTAATTAAAAATCCATAGTCGCAGTTGTCAATATCAAACATTCGTAACCGATGTCGGTTATCCAACTATGATCAGACCTTCAGCAGCTGCCACAGTGAACTGGAAGTACGTTAGTGCCTGGGTAGAGACATGCCCCCTGCCAGGAGGCCCCTGACAGCTTCTAACGATATCCACCTGTTTATTGAATACATCTGCATCTCAAAATGTGTCCTGTCAACCGATGCCTTCTTCTAGTCAGGTTGTGCCACAAATTTCTTTTCTCCTCAGTTGCCTCCAGTACATGCTCATAAGTTATGTGATGTAGCCATATAATCTCCATGAGGCAAGTGTGGGGGTTAAAAATGATGAATACACTAAGCAGATTCAGAAGGATGTAGGCTGCATTAGTTTAACTCGCAGATGCAGAGGTTGGAACAGGGTAGAGTAACATGGACAGCTGCATCAAACCAGTCTCTACACTGAAGGCACAACAGCCGGCCGGGGTGGCCGAGTGGTTCTAGGCGCTACAGTCTGGACCCGCGCGACCGCTATGGTCGCAGGTTCGAATCCTGCCTCGGGCATGGGTGTGTGTGATGTCCTTAGGTTGGTTAGGTTTAAGTAGTTCTAAGTTCTAGGGGAGTAATGACCTCAGAAGTTAAGTCCCATAGTGGTCAGAGCCATTTGAACCATTTTTTTTTTTTTTGAAGACACAACAGCATGAACAACAACAATATCTATATCTACATGGATAACCTGCAAACCACTGTGAAGTGCATGGCAGAGGGTATGTCCCATTGTGCCAGTTAATAGGGTTTGTTTCCGTTCCATTAACTTTTGGAGCACGGGAATAATGATTCCTCTGTGCGCGCTGTAATTAACATTGTCCTCGGAATGCAGGCGAGAGCAATATGAAAAGAGGAACTAGTATATTGCTATAGTCATGATATGAAGCCGGTTGTTGAAACTCTGTAACAAGCAGTCCTGTTGGGGGAACATCCACAAATGACCGTCGTAACAGACGTGGAAATCACCGCTTCAGTTGTAAGCTTCAATATTTAAATTCACAAACAGTTTATGGCTAACAAAAGCCATCGTGCGGTGCAGTTACTCAAAACAAACAAGAGAACTGCGCCAAAACATAATCTTTGCATACGCTTGTATGCATAAAATAAAGCAAATGAGAACTATCATTTGCCGGCCGGTGTGGCCGAGCGGTTCTAGGCACTTCAGTCTGGACCCGCGAGACCGCTACGGTCGCAGGTTCGAATCCTGCCTCGGGCATGGATGTGTGTGATGTCCTTAGGTTAGTTACGTTTAAGTAGTTCTAAGTTCTAGGGGACTGATGACCTCATATATTAAGTCCCATATTGCTCAGAGCCAGAACTATCGTTTATAAAATTCTAACAGCGCTCGGGCTAGATATGGTGAAAAGTGACAAAGAAATAGGTCGCAATACCAGGGCGACAACTAATAATGAAGCAGAGAAACCGCTTGAGTGAAGAGGCACGGTGTAAGACAGGAAACGAAACATTCACGTCGTGTGATGCTACTCCCAGTGCAGCGGAGATGACCACCGCAGGAGAGCGCAAAGCACGAATCTGATTGACTGTTGTAGAACTATGTTCAGTGCTGAGTCCCGCCGCGATGACCTGTGAACACTTTTTGTGAGTAGTCAGCAAGTGACATTTCCCTCTTTTAGTTCCTTTCTCGTTTTAATTGTGTGTTTAACTTCATGTACAGCTACTTTTATTTTTTCTCCGTTCTTTTAGCGCATGTGACATACAACGATTTTGTGGTGGATTCCAGTGCATGGGTGTGGAACAATTTTCGAGGTTTTAGCCAAATTCGTTTCTTTTAATGAGTGTAAGTGCGCCGATAACACCGCCGTTAGCGCCCATAAGCACCGAACAACCACACACACACACACACACACACACACACACACACCGGCGAACACCTATCACGAGACGCCCCGGACAGCGCAGGGATACCAACCTGCGTGTCGCGCGCCATACGACCCAAAAACCAAGAGTGATGTTCACGGGTGTGAATTCTCTCCATACCAGGACCCCTTTCGTTGTCATCCGTGGCACCATTACAGCCGAGCGATACGTGGACGGTATTTCACGCCGCATTTTTTTCCCAGTCGTCGCAACCTATCCGTGGGTTAGATTTCAGCAAGATAATGCACTCATGCGCATGGCGATAGTTTATGCTGCTCGTATTTGTACTTGCCAAACCTTACATTGGCCAGAAAGGTCACTGGTTGTCTCTCCAATTGAGAAAGTTTGGATCATTATGGGCCGAAGGTCCTCCAACCAGCTCGGGATTTCC
This sequence comes from Schistocerca cancellata, assembly GCF_023864275.1. Classification (NCBI taxonomy): domain Eukaryota; kingdom Metazoa; phylum Arthropoda; class Insecta; order Orthoptera; family Acrididae; genus Schistocerca; species Schistocerca cancellata. The sequence goes on from NC_064637.1 coordinate 17,119,982, forward strand.
ACGAAGTAACGCGTCAGTTGTACAGATTTTGGTATCGTATCCCTCAGGGCGACATGCAACAACTGCATAATGGCCAGAGGTGGACCAACGTGTTTCTGAGTTCCTCAGTTTGTGAAGCTCTTTCTCTTGAATAAATCCCCCTTCTGCAATTGTAATCATTTGTTTGTCTGTGCGTGTAGATCACATCTGCCGATTTCCACCCCATTAGGATAATTCCTTCCTGGTGAGCCGTTTTTTTTTTTTGCCCTATAAACAGCTATCAGCATTTATTAAATAATTAAAGAATCAACAAATATTCTCTAACTTATAATCGAAGGAAATAAATTGTAAATAATTTCTTTAAAACCACAGAAATCCCAGTATGTCTAAAATCGGAATGTCTTAATTTATTATAATAATATGCAAATGTTCGCGTCACGTCCTTTACTTCGTGGCGGCACTCCAGTATCTGAACGCTGCTCTACACCATGCCTCGCCTGTGCTAAGGCTTTAACGACCCACGAGAACTAGAAATCTCGACTAAGCTTCCAGTAGCACCGAGGAGTTCAGAAAAATGTAAACACCCTTTCACAACCAGTATTAATGGAACAAAATGATTCTCCGTCACAATCCTTGCAAGGGGGGACGGATATTTTATGTATTCAAAGTGACCCCCATTAACAGTCAAACAACGTCGATGTCGCTGACTGAAGTACGGCTGTCGGTGTTGGCGGTGTGACGGCCGCACAGCCCGCCTCGATGATTTCTCGTGATTCATTCAGTGTCGACAAAATTCGTTTTTCAAGGTCCCCCATAGCTAGAAGTGAATATGTATAAGGTCTGGAGAGAACGGTGGACACTCAACAGATCCTCTTCCACCTATCCATTGTCCACGTAGATTTTCATCCAAGTACAATCTGACGTCTCTAGCAGTGAGTCGCAGCGCCATCCTGTTGTAGGTTAAATCTTTCATTTCGAAACACCTCCCAGATGGTACCTAAAATCGTTGTCTGCAGAATATCGAGATACACCTCGCCTACAGTAACTTCAAAGAAGAATGGCTCAATCAAATCGCGCGTTGACAGACCACTCCACACATTAACGCCTGGTAGAATAACATGTTTGTCTACGTGAACGTGAGGATTTTCAGGGCTCAATTTGAACTGCGTCTCATAAGGCCAGATAACCAGCCCTGCAAACCGTTCGTCCTCGCGAAGTACACCTTCAAACCACTCGCAGTACTCCATCCTTCGATTCGACTCGTCCTCGTTCAAAGCGTGCAACGATCTTGGAACGTAAAGTTTCCACTTTTAGCCTTCAGAATTCGTCGCCTGATCGGGTTACCCCGCTCTCATCTGCACCCTGCATCACCGATTTTTGAGGTGACGTAGTGGAATGTTGCAACACGGCAGCGCCGGAAGCTGGAGTTGTTCATGTTACTGGTCGCCCAGACCTGTCCTCATGCTCATCCTCAACAGCACCGCCGGCTCAGAAATTTTTGCACGTGTTGATGATTGAGTTCCGTGCATATTACGCCATTACCATTGTCGCTCTATCATGTGTCCGTACTTCCAGTACCACTTCAGTCTTGCGTTGGTCAAACGACAGCCTTACTTCATCCAATCCTGCACTGTCCTCTGCTGGGAAATGCGCGCCGAGTTCTGTTGAGGAAACAGTGGACTACTTTACCGCGCAAGGTAGCACCGACATGTCTTTTCTTCCACAGATATTAACTATCAAAGAGTGTCTACATTTTTCTGTACACCTCGATACGTTCCCGACGGTTCGTGGTGAAAAACTGGCCGTTTAAGATCTGCCCGGATTTCAGCTGCTTTCATCCTTCTACTCGCCCGAACCAAGTCTAACACCTTACCACCCCCTCCTGGTGCAGAGCTTCTATAAGGAGCCGTGCGTATTCTTCTTCCCACACTGTCGTCGTGAATGCACGTAATCACCATTCGCTCTGCAGTCAGCGCATTACACCCTACTGTGTGTGAGATCTTTCCTTGTGATGCTCCCATGTCCCTCAAGCCAATGATTCGACTTATCTCAGACTCGGATAAGCTGCACGTGCACGTTCTACACTGTCTTATGATACTCATCTGAAAAGATCCTGAGATGCTGGACACACCGAAAAGGAACCATGAACTCACATCGTTCTTTAACTGAACTAAAAACAAGATCGCAAAAGAGTAAAATATCATTCAGTATATCGCGCAAGGGTGAAAATAACGGAGTATTCATTACATTTACCAATATGTATTCCGTAACTCATTTATGACAACAAGAATTCAAAATGGTTCAAATGGCTCTGAGCACTATGGGACTTAACTTCTAAGGTCATCAGTACCCTAGAACTTAGAACTACTTAAACCTAAATAACCTAACGACATCACACACATCCATGCCCGAGGCAGGATTCGAACCTGCTACCGTAGCGGTCGCGCGGTTCCAGACTGTAGCACCTAGAACCGCATTATACGACGAAATTTTAATGATAGTACACGAGCAAAACATTGCTTTTGGACATCTCTTGTGCATGACGTTATTAAAGTTTTCGTTGCCTTTTTGTGTTCCACCACGTGTACATTTCTTTAACAAATCGTCATTAATCGCATCGCAAACGACTCACAACCTTCTACATTCTAAATATGTCGTCTGTAATGGCAGGAAATAACAAAATATCGCGAACAAGAACAGAGTCGTGTACAAAAAGGAGGCGTCGCACGGCACGTTCGTAAAAACAAGTTGGCTTATACTTCGTATGTTGCACAAATTGAACTATCAAAATTGGAGACAGTATTTCTAACATGTTACGGAATTATCTCGTGGGAAAAAAATTAAATAAAATTAAAGGTAAAAAAATAAACTTTTTTAACGAATTTTACGTACATCCGCTCTCAATCTCAGCAAAAACAAGAATGCTGCACATTACGGAATGTGATCAAAATAGCGACCACCGCATTCAGTACTGGCATTAACACCTTCCTAGAAAATTCTGGTGCACTCCACCATCTGTACCAGGCATCGCACGAACTCATCAGACGCTGAAAGCATCTTTGCGAGAAGATCTTCGTCGCGAACTGGTGTCACGTGCACGAGGCTTTCGATAAGCTCCCACAAAAAAAAAGAAAAAATAAAGAGGTATTAGGTCAGGGGAACGAGGTACCCACGCAAATGGACCTCTCCTTCCGATCAAAATTCTATGATAGGCCACTTTGAGAACGTCCCCATATTGCACAAGAAAACTGTGCAGGTTCTTTGTCTATTTGCATCCACATCTCACGACGTATGTTAAATGGCACATCCTCTAGCAGATCTGGAAGAACATGCACTGCTTGACCTAACTGAAGTTTCGAACTTTTACTGGTTCAGGACTTCTTCCAGGACCACAACTTCCTCTTTCAAAGATGTCATGTTTCAAGTCCTCTACCAGTTTGTGTGCAACCTTCAGTAGAGTTCTGTAGACACAGTTAACGATCCTCTTTCGTCTGCATAGTTGTAATCCTAAACGTTTATGACAGTCTACAGTAGTACCGTCAGCAAAAATGTCACGAAGCGTCCTTCATTCTGATGAAGTGCAATTCGAGGATGGCGATTGCATCTTTCAACACGATCGAGCACCTGTTCACAATGCACGGCCTTGGCGAAGTGGTTACACGACAATAACATCGCTGTAATGGACTGGCCCGCACAGAGTCCTGTCCTGAATCCTACAGAACACCTTTGTGATGTTTTGGAACGCCGACTTCGTGCCATGCCTCACCGACCGACATCGATACCTCTCCTCAGTGCAGCACACCGTGAAGAATGGGCTGCCATTCCCCACGAAACTTTCCAGCACGTGACTGAACGTATGCCTGCGATAATGGAAGCTAACATCAAGGCTAAGGATGGGCCAACACCATATTGAATTCCATCATTATCGTTGGACGGCGACACGATCTTGTAAGCAATTTTGCCGCGCGGGATTAGCCGAACAGTCTATTGCGCTGCAGTCATGGACTGAGCGGCTGTTCCCGGCGGAGGTTCGAGTCCTCCCTAGGGCATGGGTGTGTGTGTTTGTCCTTAGGATAATTTACGTTAAGTAGTGTGTAAGCTTAGGGACTGATGACCTTGGCAGTCAAGTCCCATAAGATTTCACACACATTTGAACATTTGTAAGTAATGGGAAAAGGGAGAGAAGGAAACATAGTAGGTGAATATGGATTGGGGCTAAGAAATGAAACAGGAAGCCGCCAGGAAGAATTTTGCGCAGAGCATAACTTAATCATAGCTAACCCTTGGTACAAGAATCACGAAAGAAGGTTGTATACATGGAAGAACCCTGGAAATACTAAAAGGTATCAGATAGGTAATATAATGGTAAGTCAGAGATTTAGGAACCAGGTTTCAGGTTGTAAAACATTTCCAGGGGCAGATGTGGACTCTGACCACAATCTATTGGTTATGAGCTGTAGATTAAAACTGAAGAAACTGCAAGAAGGTGGGAATTTAAGGAGATGGGACCTGGATAATCTGAAAGAACCAGAAGTTGTACAGAGTTTCAGGGAGAGCATAATGCAACAATTGACAGGAATGGGGGAAAGAAATACAGTAGAAGAAAAATGGGTAGCTTTGAGGGATGAAATAGTGAAGGCAGCAGAGAATCAAATAGGTAAAAAGATGAGGGCTAGTAGAAACCCTTGGGAAACAGAAGAAATATTGAATTCAATTGATGAAAGTAGAAAATATAAAAATGCAGTAAATGAAGCAGGCAAAAAGGAATACAAACGTCTCAAAAATGATATCGACAGGAAGTGCAAAATGGCTAAGCAGGGATGGCTAGAGGACAAATATAAGGATGTAGAGGCTTATCTCACTAGGGGTAAGATAGATACTGCCTACAGGAAAATTAAAAAGAACTTTGGAGAAAGGAGAACCATTTGCATGAATAACAAGAGCTGAGATGGAAACCCATTTCTAAGCAAAGAAGGGAAAGCAGAAAGGAGGAAGGAATATATAGAGGGTCTGTACAAGGGCGATGTACTTGAGAATAATATTATGGAAATGGAAGAAGATGTAGATGAAGATGAAATGGGAGATACGATACTGCGTGAAGAGTTTGACAGAGCACTGAAAGAACTGAGCCGAAACAAGGCCCCCGGAGTAGACAACATTCCATTGGAACTACTGACAGCCTTGGGACAGCCAGTCCTGACCAAACTCTACCATCTGGTGAGCAAGCTGTATGAAACAGGCGAAATACCCTCAGGCTTCAAGAAGAGTATAATAATTCCAATTCCAAAGAAAGCAGGTGTTGACAGATGTGAAAATTACCGAACTATCAGTTTAATAAGTCACGGCTGCAAAATACTAACGCGAATTCTTTACAGACGAATGGAAAAACTGGTAGAAGCCGACCTCGGGGAAGATCAATTGGATTCCGTAGAAATGTTGGAACACGTGAGGCAATACTGACCCTACGTCTTATCTTAGAAGAAAGATTAAGGAAAGGCAAACCTACGTTTCTAGCATTTGTTGACTTAGAGAAAGCTTTTGACAATGTAGACTGGAATACTCTCTTTCAAATTCTGAAGGTGGCAGGGGTAAAATACAGGGTGCGTAAGGCTATTTACAATTTGCACAGAAAGCAGATGGCAGTTATAAGAGTCGAGGGCTATGAAAAGGAAGCAGTGGTTGGGAAGAGAATGAGACAAGGTTGTAGCCTCTCCCCGATGTTATTCAATCTGTATATTGAGCAAGCAGTAAAGGAAACAAAAGAAAAATTTGGAGTAGGTATTAGAAGTAGGAAGTAGAAGAAATAAAAACGTTGAGGTTCGCCGATGACATTGTAATTCTGTCAGAGACAGCAAAGGACTTGGAAGAGCAGTTGAACGGAATGGACAGTGTCTTGAAAGGAGGATATAAGATGAACATCAACGAAAGCGAAACGAGGATAATGGAATGTAGTCGAATTAAGTCGGGTGATGCTGAGGGAATTAGATTAGGAAATGAGACAAAGTAGTAAAGGAGTTTTGGTATTTGGGGAGCAAAATAACTGATTATGGTCGAAGTAGAGAGAATATAAAATGTAGACTGGCAATGGCAAAGAAAGCGTTTCTGAAGAAGAGAAATTTGTTAACATCGAGTAGAGATTTAAATGCAGGAAGTCGTTTCTGAAAGTATTTGTATGGAGTGTAGCCATGTATGGAAGTGAAACGTGGACGATAAATAGTTTAGACAAGAAGTGATGATTTTCACCCAGGTGCTCGGATACGTTTGACCACATAGTGTGTGAGTATTGATTTTGGCTATTAGTAACCGCTTCAGTGTACTGGTCCGTTATTACTGTACCACTACCGGTTTCGTGGCGTTAAAAGTCACATATTCAGGTGACACTTGATTAAAACATTTGTGCGTTGTCAACGAGTGTTGCGAAAAACGATACCGAGCATTTCCACTCTGATGTTTTAATCGTATGTCTCCTGAAGATGTGGCTTTTAGCGCCACGAAACCGGTAGTGGTACAGGAATGGAGGTCCAAATGCAGCTGAAGCGGTTATCAATACCGAAGACCGAGCGTTGAAATCACGCGGTTTTCTTGTGGCCGGCGGAAGAAAACGCTTCAGACACACCACCTCTGCGATCACGATGAATAAGCGCCAGCATGTGGCGTAAAGACCGTCAGTGGGATCACCTCTTGGTGCATTTATCCTCACACATTCAGCAGTCGAAAACGACGTTTGGCACTGCAGTGTGCAGCAGGGCGATGTTCTGGGCCACCTTCCACGCTGCTGATACACTCCGGACCGTTGCAGCCGTACTCTACACGTACTGTGGGGCAACGAACTAACTGAACGTCATTTCATCTACGAGGGTCACTCCAAAAGAAATGCACGCTATTTTTTTTTAAAAAAATCCATCTTTTATTCTAAATGTTTGAAAGTTTTACAGTGTGTAGATACATCCTTTAGGAACAATATTTTCATTTCTCCACATAATTTCCATCCCTCTCAACTGCCTTACACCATCTTGGAACCAGCGCCTGTATACCCGCACGGTAAAATTCTGGACCAACCTGTTGGAGCCACTGTTTGGCAGCGTCCACAAGGGAGTCATCATCTTCAAACCTTGTTCCACGAAGAGAGTCTTTCAGTTTCCCAAAGAGATGATAGTCACATGGAGCCAGGTCAGGACTGTAAGGCGGGTGTTTCAGTGTTGTCCGAGTTTTGTGATCGCTTCCACGGTTTTTTCACTGACATGTGGCCGTGCATTATCGTGCAACAGCAAAACATCCTGCTTTTGCCGATGTAGTCGAACACGACTCAGTCGAGCTTCAAGTTTCTTTAGTGTCGTCACATATGCATCAGAATTTATTGTGGTTCCACTTGGCATGATGTCCACAAGCAAGAGACCTTCGTAATCTAAAAACACCGTAGTCATAACTTTTCCAGCAAAAGGTGTGGTTTTGAAGTTGTTTTTTTTTCTTGGGTGAATTTGCACGATGTCACTCCATTGATTGCCTCTTCGTCTCTGGTGAAAAATGATGGAGCCATGTTTCATCACCTGTCACAATTCTTACAGGAAATTCATCTCCACCATTCTCATAGTGTTCCAAAAGTTCGCTGAATACCGTTTTTCTTGTTTCTTTGTGAGCCACTGTCAACACCCTGGGAACCCACCTGGCACAAACCTTTTTTAACGCCAACACTTTCAGTATTCTGCAAATATTTCATTGCCCTATCCCAACGTAGCGTGACAATTTGTTCACTGTGATGCGTCTGTCGGCAGTCACCAATTCGTTAACTCTCTGCACATTGTCTGGAGTGTGTGCAGTACGAGGCCTGCCGCTGCGAGCACAATCCTCAATATTGCTGTGCCCGCTTTCATCACGTAACCGACTAACTGTATTACGATCGACAGCAGCATCTGTATACAACTTTTGCAACCTCTTGTGTATGTTTCCCACTGTCTCGTTTTCACAGCACAGGAATTCTATGACAGCACATTGCTTCTGACGAACGTCAAGTGTAGCAGTCATCTTGAAGACATGCTGTGACGGCGCCACTCACGGGAACAGATTGAACTAAGTTTGAAAACAAGCTGGAAGAATGTATCTACACACTGTAAAACTTTCACACGTGCAGAATGAAAACTGTATTTTTACAAAAATAGTGTGCATTTCTTTTGGAGTGACCCTCGTACAACATAAACGTTGAAGTGAAAGATTTAGCTTCACACAGAATATTCGGTTCTGAACTAGTGAGGAAACCTCGAAATACACAAAACTTACACTACAAATTTACATTATTTGCACAAAAAAGCGAAGAACCCAGAAGGAACGGGACCACGTTAACGTAACATCGGCGAGCACGTAAATTCTGTGTAAGGTACATCAGCCGTCAGTGTGGTACGTCTTTTGTGTTCCCGCTAGCCCTGGAAGTGGCGTGGACGACTATCAGATGTTGAATGATCCTTGTGGATGGCCCGGAGATACCGCGTACTCGTGTGGGTCAGCGTCATCAGCGCCTGACAGAGCTTGATAGGGGCCTCATTGTGGGTCTTCATTTGGCCAGCTGGCCGAATCCGGATTTGTGAGCCATTCGGATGGGTCTCGATATTGGTCTGCGTGGGAACGTGAGTGCAGGGATATTCGTCGTGAAGATTCCGGTCGCCCATATCTGACCACTGTCCCCGTATCATCGTAGTCCCTTCACCTCTGTGCGCGCCATCCGAGAACAAGTAATGGACTCCGTGCAACGGTCTGTATCGTCCCGGTCCATTGGTCCTAGGCTAGCAGCAGCCGGACTAGGGAATTACCGCCCCATGCACTGGCTTCCATTAACACCGCAACACAAACTGCTGCGTTTGTAGTCGAGACGATGACGAATGGCATCGTACTGTGTTCAGCGACGAATCGTGGTTCTGTACTTACAAGGGAACCTCCCCATCGCACCCCCCCCCCCCCCCCTCAGATTTAGTTATAAGTTGGCACAGTGGATAGGCCTTGAAAAACTGAACACAGATCAATCGAGAAAACAGGAAGAAGTTGTGTGGAACTCTGAAAAAAATTAGCAAAATATACAAACTGAGTAGTCCATGAGCAACATAGGCAACATCAAGGAGAACGTGAACTCAGGAGCGCCATGGTCCCGTGGTTAGTGTGAGTAGCTGCAGAACGAGAGGTCCTTGGTTCAAGTCTTCCCTCGACTGAAAATTTTACTTTCTTTATTTTCGCAAACTTATGATCTGTCCGTTCGTTCATTGACGTCTCTGTTCACTGCAATAAGTTTAGTGTCTGTGTTTTGCGACCGCACCGCAAAACCGTGCGTTTAGTGGACGAAATGACGTGCCTCACCAATGGGAACCGAAAACATTTGATCGCAAGGTCATAGGTCAACCGATTCCTCCAGGGGAAAACACGTCTGATATATTCTATACGACACTGGTGACGGCATGTGCGTCACATCACAGGAATATGTTGTCGACCCACCTAACTTGTGCACTTGACGAATGGGTGAAAAGGTCTTCTACCTTGCCCGATTTAGGTTTTCTTGTGGATGTGATAATCACTCCCAAAAAAGTGATGAAAACATAACAGTTTGTCACATACACTGAAAATAAAAAATTAAACTTTTCACTCGAGGGAGACCTGAACCTAGGACCTCTCGTTCCGTAGCTGCTCTTGCTAACCACCGGACCACGGCGCTCCTTGCCTGCCAGTGTCCTTGATGTTGCATATCTTCACATGGAATACTCAGTTTGTATATTTTACAAATTTTTTTCATAGTTCCACACAACTTGTTCCTGTTTTCTCGATTGATCTGTGTTCAGTTTTTCAAGGCCTATCCACTGTGCCAACTTATAATTAAATCTGAGATGGGGAGGTTCCCTTCGAAGCCGGATGACGAGCGTCGGCTAGTCTGACGGCGACCTGGAGAGGTTCCAGTCTTCCAGCGTTTTGGAGAGGCACAGCAGTGTTACTCCAGTCGTCACGGTACGACGTCAGGTCACTGATGGCGGCTGTTGAGAGAACTGTGATGGCACAACGAAACGTCACGGACTACCTCAGGTGTTACCTCTCATGTGACAGTATCCCGCCGCCATTTTTCAGCAGAACAATACTCGCTTATACGCCATATGTATCTCTCTCCACTGTCTGCGCGATGCTGATGAACTCCTGTGGCCAGCAACATTTCCAGATCTGTCTCCGACAGAACATGTGTGGGACCAGCTAGGGTGTCAGTTCCGTCGCAGGACCAGTACCCGGAATATCGAGGCCCAATAACAACAGCTGAGGGTCAGCTCGCCTCAGGCGAGGATACAGCGGCTTTGTGGCACCATTCCCAACCATAACAGCGCCAGGTACAATGTCAACTGATAAGTGGCTTCATACTGTCAAGTTCTTTGCAAATTTGACTCGATGTTAATATCAAAAATAGATTTACGTCACAAAGGAACTGCAGACATTGGCTACGAGTGGACATTGATTTAAATCAATGGGGAAACTTGGAAATTTGTGTCGGACCAGTATCCCAACCCAAGTCTCCTGCTTACTAGACAGATTTTCTGATCACTCAGCCATCGGGAAACAGTGGTCATCGCAAATGCACGGACTACCCTAGCACGCCTCTCGTCAGACACAAATTCTCAATTTATCCACACTTTAGTAATATAGTGCCCCTTGCCCATTATCCTCATTACTCGCAGCATTTCGCCTGTTCCAGTTCGAGCCTGGTGTGAATCCGCACTGAAGAGGTCATTGATGGTCTTCGCCATAATTATACAGGGTGTTACGAAAAGGTACGGCCAAACTTTCAGGAAACATTCCTCACACACAAATAAAGAAAAGATGTTATGTGGACATGTGTTCGGAAACGCTTAATTTCCATGTTAGAGCTCATTTTAGTTTCGTCAGTATGAACTGTACTTCCTCGATTCACCGCCAGTTGGCCCAATTGAAGGAAGGTAATGTTGACTTCGGTGCTTGTGTTGACATGCGACTCATTGCTCTACAGTACAAGCATCGAGCACATCAGTACGTAGCATCAACAGGCTGGTGTTCATCACGAATGTGGTTTTGCAGTCAGTGCAATGTTTACAAATGCGGAGTTGGCAGATGCCCATTTGATGTACAGATTAGCACGGGGCAATAGCCGTGGCGCGGTACGTTTGTATCGAGACAGATTTCCAGAACGATGGTGTCCCGACAGGAAGACGTTCGAAGCAATTGATCGGCGTCTTAGGGAGCACGGAACATTCCAGCCTATGACTCGCGACTGATTGTCCTCCACGGGTACACTTCTGCGAATGGTTCATCCGACAATGTGTCAATCCTCATTTCAGTGCAAATGTTCTCTTTACGGATGAGGCTTCATTCCACCGTGATAAAATTGTAAATTTTCAGAATCAACATGTGTGGGCTGACGAGAATCCGCACGCAATTGTGCAATCACGTCATCAATACAGATTTTCTGTGAACGTTTGGGCAGGCATTGTTGGTGATGTCTCGATTGGGCCCCACGTTCTTCCACCTACGCTCAATGGAGCACGTTATCACGATTTCATACGGGATACTCTACCTGTGCTCCTAGAACATGTGCCTTTACAAGTACGACACAACATGTGGTTTATGCACGATGGAGCTCCTGCACATTTCAGTCGAAGTGTCCGTACGCTTCTCAACAACAGATTCGGTGGCCGATGGATTGGTAGAGGCGGACCAATTCCGTGGCCTCCACGCTCTCCTGACCTCAACCCTCTTGACTTTCATTTATGGGGGCATTTGAAAGCTCTTGTCTACGCAACCCCGGTACCAAATGTAGAGACTCTTCGTGCTCGTATTGTGGATGGCTGTGATACAATACGCCATTCTCCAGGGCTGCATCAGCGCATCAGAGATTCCATGCGACGGAGGGTGGATGCATGTATCCTCGCTAACGGAGGACATTTTGAACATTTCCTGTAACAAAGTGAAGTCACGCTGGTACGTTCAGTTGCTGTGTGTTTCCATTCCATGATTAATGTGATTTGAAGAGAAGTAATAAAATGAGCTTTCCGGACACATGTCCACATAACATATTTTCTTTCTTTGTGTGTGAGGAATGTTTCCTGAAAGTTTGGCCGTACCTTTTTGTAACACCCTGTATACACACATGTGGTTTCCAATAGAACAGACACCATATATATTCCAATGTTAGAAAGTAATTTCTAGACGTATTTGTCTAGACTGTAACTTTGTATGCAAGTGGAACGTGGACTATTTAAAGTTCAGGCAATGTGGTGTTACAGAAGAATGCTGAAGATTAGATGGGTAGATCACATAACTAATGTGGAGGTAGAGAATACAATTGGGGAGACTAGACATTTGTCACACAACCTGACTAGAAGAAAAGATCGGTTGATCGGACACATTCTGAGACACCAAGGTTCAAATGGCTCTGAGCACTATGCGACTTAACTTCTGAGGTCATCAGTCGCCTGGAACTTAGAACTAATTAAACCTAACTAACATAAGGACATGACACACATCCATGCCCGAGGCAGGATTCGAACCTGCTACGGCAGCGGTCGCTCGGCTCCAGACTGTAGCGCCTAGAACCGCACGGCCACTCCTGCCGGCAGACATCAAGGGATCGCCAATTTAGTGTTGGAGGGAAGTGCGAGGGGTAAGAGTCGTAGAGGGAAGCCACGAGTAAATACACTAAGCAGATTAAGAAGGGCGTTCGTTGCAGCAGTTCAAAAATGGCTCTGAGCACTATGAGACTTGACATCTGAGGTCATCAGTCCCCTAGAACTTAGAACTACTTAAACCTAACTAACCTAAGGACATCACACACATCCATGCCCGAGGCAGGATTCGAACCTGCGACCGTAGCAGTCCCGCGGTTCCGGACTGCAGCGCCTAGAACCGCACAGCCACCGCGGCCGGCGTTGCAGCAGTTGTGCGGGGATAATGAATATCGCACAGGATAGAGTACTAAGTAGAGCTGCATCAAACCTACTTTCGGACTGAAGACCGTAACAGCAGGTAAGAGAACATTAGTCCCTAATGTTGCAAGAAAAGACCCTCTGCTATGCGCAGGACACTCCATTGTGCAGTGGAAGAGTAGGCGTAGATAATCTCGACGTCGACGACGTGTTGATGTTCGAAACTAGGTCAAAGAGCGAAGGTCTCGCAATGCTGCCGCGCAGTCGCGGCCGTAAACAAGAGTAACGATCAAACAGTGATTAGCTGATTCGTCAGTGTTGTTGCGCTGCGTCCTGTTCCGAAATATTCCCGCCGGCCGTGCGCGCCGGGTTCTCGACCATTACTCCGCCCGCGGCAGCGTACAAAGTTACGGCGTTTGTGTTTGCGCCGGTCGGGTCGTATGTTTTGCGCCCGCGGCGAATCATCCAGCCAGTACTCGGCGGCGAAATCGCCCATGATGGTGCGGCCACACAGACGCGCCGGGTCACGTGACCCGCGGGTCCAGTCGTGCGATCGTGTGTGTGTGTGTTTGAGGGAGAGGGAGACAGCCGGTGGCGGTATATAAGTGGATGCGGCGCTCGGCAGTCGTCACCTAAGAGGTTAGCGCCCACTTCGCGACAACGCGCGCCCGACATCCGCCGAGGACCAGTCGCCGCCGCTGACACTCCGAACAGCGCCGGAGAAAGCCGATCGCGCCCGATCTACGGCGGCGTCCCGCGGGAAAGTGCTCCAGCCGGCAATTGACGGCCACAGCGACTCTTGAAAGCAGTGCAGCAATTCAGAACGCTTCCGTACGCCAGGTATGGATTTTGTTCAGTTTCTAGCATCCACAAGATAATCTCCCGCCCTCGTTACCACATCAATATAACGTTGAAAGAAGTACCAGATTAAAATGTGACGAAAGTATCTTAAAGTCGCGAAATCAAGCAATCAAGCTGTACATGTATACCGATTATAAATATTGACAGTGACTGCAGTGATATAGTCGTTGATTTTTCGGTATTTTCTTCAGATACTTGGTTGAAAAACCGTGACTAATGTAACAATTCGTCTAAGACTACAATTAGTCAAGACTACATATGTCTGAATTGTGTCAATTGTTGCGGTTGATCTAAATTGTTATATTATTCTTAAGAACCAGTTTCGTCGAGATCGCTTGTAAATCTTTTTATTGATTACCAATTTCGACAGATCTCTGCTGTCCTCATCGGATCTTGTGAGCTATTAACTTAAGTTTATGATCTTTACAAACTTTCAGGCCACATACTGGGGTAGCGTCATTTTACAATAACATGGTTTGCATGTTTGTAAAGATCATGTGTTACAAAACCCGATGAAATGATGACAGCACACATCTGTCGTACCGGTGATCAATAGAAAGAACTACATGCGGTCTTGGTGAATCTGATTTTTAAGAATAATGTAGTCTCTGAACACACAGAACATTGCTTCATATGTTCGCGAAACGTACAAAATACCGTGTCTGGTGGGAATCTCTCTATGCGGAAATTTACGATCGCAGCTATTCTCAACAGAAATTTTTCAGTTCAGAAGGCTTTAATATGCGACGTAAGATTTTTGTTTAACCTCTAGTATCTGCAGTATACGGTTATATTCGTTATGAATTCTGATCATTGTTGGACACTATGCTTCAATGCTTAATCCCATTAAAAAGAAGTCTTACTGATAGGTTGTACCTCGCCCTTGATAACAATATTGATGATAGTTCTTAGAAAGATTTTAATGGAGGTTTCTGAATAAAGTCTTCGGCGTTAAGTCATATGGACAGTGAAATGAATCTTTCAGATTGTATATTCGTACCGAACACAAACACTGACAGTGATTCTAAGGATTTAGTTATTTTTCGTAATTTCGAGCTCATCTTTAGGACGGGGTAGGACGGTAAATCTGCCCTGCCCTTTAGAAGGAACCATCATGGTATTTGCCTGAAGCGATTTAGGGAAATCACAGAAATCCGACATTAGTGTTTAAATCTACAGCGAAGTTTTGCTTGACTGCATTGTGCATTCCGACAAAATATCAAAATGTCTGACAGGGAATCTATGCGGCACAATATTAAAGATCAAAGAGAATCTTAGCAGTAGTTCAACAACTTGGAATACTTCCTTACATACAATAACATTCTTCTTTACCTTTTAGCATACGCATACAGATTGAAAGTCGTTAATAACCCTGAAGACATTCGAATACCAAGTTCATTCGCGGTACAGTAGATTTCACTGTTTCACCTATCTGACGTCCTTGTTAACAAATCGGTGTTCGTGCTTGCAAGTACTTTAACATAATTGTCTGTGTAAAGTCTTTGACGACGATTTCAAAAAATAGTAAAATGATCTCAATATGTCCATACCGTAAGGAAAGTAAATATTGTCAATAATCATAAGGATTGATTCGCTGTCATATCTTACGTGTTTCGTTATGATCATTGCTTAAACTGGGGTGAACGACACCACACAATAATTACATCTGGCGTTAGTGTTTATTAGTGAAATTTTTCCTATCTCTATTGTAGAATCCGGCAATATATGTAATGAGACAGACAGTAGTCTGCAAATCTTTGGTTCAGGATACCAATGAAAACACGAAATCAAGAAAGCCTAATAATACTTAAAAATTTTAGTAGCCGTCTAATTCACAGACTAAGTGATCCACCTTTAGAGCCGTAGTTTCTCAGAAATTAACTGAAAGTCGTCCTTGTTGCCCACCGCTGTTAGACCTTGTTTTATACAATATAGCTGGTTTCATTTTAATTTACTACGCAAATATTTGAATTTAGTATTCACATTTATACATTCCACCGAATACTTTTTTTCTGTGATTTATTGTTTTTGTTTTCTCCCTTTAACCGAATCATGTGGCTTTTATTTTTTCCACGAAGGTTTTTTTCCGATACGATATTCTCTTCTGCATCTACAAGACGATTCCGTTACAACTGTGCAAACTTTCAAGGGCGACGGAGAAGGGCAGATGTATCACTTTGAGGAAACTGACCATGGTCTGGAAACGACCTGGTCGGAAGTTATAAGCGAAAGTCCTTGTGATACCCCCGCCAGTAAGCCGCGCGGGATTAGCCGAGCGGTCTGAGGCGCTGCAGTCATGGACTGTGCGGCTGGTCCCGGCGGAGGTTCGAGTCCTCCCTCGGGCATGGGTGTGTGTGTTTGTCCTTAGAATGATTTAGGTTAAGTAGTGTGTAATCTTAGGGACTGATGACCTTAGCAGTTAAGTCCCGTAAGATTTCACACACTTCTGAACATCCCCTGCCAGTACAATACATGTACCGGCACTTTGCTGCTTAGTTTGCACAGTAGTTAATTTTCAGAGGTGGTACTGCGAACCAAAACAAGAAAAAATATCCAATAAACACGGGCTCTAAAATGCGTATCTTAAGAACTATGAACATTTGTTCAACTTCGCTGCTGCGAAACACATCTTTTCCAGTGAACAAGTGCCGACAGCTTTTAAGGAAGGCAGTGTAGGGCCTATGTTTACTGGACATTTTTGTCTTGTTTTGATACGAAAGTTGCGTACCACACAATCTTAACAATAACAGTGCCGGGTCGTATATATTCCACTATCAGGTGTGTGAGAACGATTTTCACTCGTAATTGTTAACTCCGTCGTTTCCGGACCAGGGTCCCTTCAAACTGAAACATTTACCCTTCTCCAACGTCCCTAAAAGTTTGTAACAACATGGAATCACCCTGATTATCCACACCCTACAAACAACAGTCCATGGCAGAGTGTGTGTCCCATGTACCGGTTATTAGAGTTTCGTCCTCCTCCATTCAGGTACGGGGCGCGGGAGAAATGATTGTTTGAATGGTTCTGTGCGTGCCGTAATTATTCTACCTTATCTTCATGACCCTTATGTGAGCGATGCGTAAAGGGTTGTAGTATATTCCTAGAGTGATCATTTAATCTCGAAACATTGCAAGGTCGGTTTCTCGGTCCGCTTGCGTTCTTCTTCAAGGTCTCTCAGTACAATTCTTTCAGCATCTCTGTGACATTGTTCCATGGCTCAAAGAGACCTACGACTATTAGTGCCGTCTATACGTGCAGTACCTGCCGATAGTACTGTTTGGCGCGAGTCAGACCCACTTGAGCAATATTCTAGGACGTGTCGCACGACTATTTTGCAAGCAGTCTGATTTGCACACGCATCTCAGCAAGAAACCGAAGTAGACCACCTGCACTGGCCACGACTGAGCCTCTGTGACCCCTGCAAAGTGCTACACGCAGGTATTGGTATGAGTTGACCGATTCCAAATGTGACTCACTGATATTGTGGTCATATGATGGTTGGGAAAGGAGTGAGACAGGGTTATAGCCTATCCCCGATGTTATTCAATCTGTATATTGAGCAAGCACTGAAGGAAACAAAAGAAAAGTTCGGAGTAGGTGCTAAAACCCATGGAGAAAAATAAAAATTTTGAGGTTCACCGATGACATTGTAATTCTGTCAGAGACAGCAAAGGACTTGGAAGAGCAGCTGAACGGAATGGACAGTGCCTTGAAAGGAGGATATAAGATGAACATCAACAAAAGCAAAACGAGGATAATGGAATGTAGTCGAATCAAGTCGGGTGATGCTGAGGGAATTAGATTAGGAAATGAGACACTTAAAGTGGTAAAGGAGTTTCGCTATTTGGGGAGCAAAATACCTGATGATGGTCGAAGTAGAGAGGATATAAAATGTAGACTGGCAACGGCAAGGAGAGCGTTTCTGAATAAAGAGAAATTTGTTAACATCGAGTATAGATTTAAGTGTTAGGAAGCCGTTTCGGAAAGTATTTGTATGGAGTGTAGCCATGTATGGAAGTGAAACGTGGACGATAAATAGTTTAGACAAGAAGAGAATAGAAGCTTTCGAAATGTGGTGCTACATAAGAATGCTGAAGATTAGGTGGATAGATCACGTAACTAATGAGGAGGTATTGAAGAGAATTGGGGAGAACAGGAGCTTGTGGCACAACTTGACTAGAAGAAGGGATCGCTTGGTAGGACATGTTCTGAGAGGAGGCGTGGAGGGTAAAAATCGTAGAGGGAGACCAAGAGATGAATACTCTAAGCAGATTCAGAAGGATGTAGGCTGCAGTAGGTACTGGGAGATGAAGAAGCTTGCACAGGATAGAGTAGCATGGAGAGCCGCATCAAACCAGTCTCAGGACTGAAGACCACAACAACAACATGATACTTCGTTGGATCGTTTCGTGAAACGCACAGTTTTCTATTTTTAAACATTATAAACAAACTGCCAATCCTGACACGACCTTATCAGTACGTGATAGAATATTTCTGCATCTTTTTTTCAGGCAGCAAAAAAATGGTTCAAATGGCTCTGAGCACTATGGGACTCAACTGCTGAGGTCATTAGTCCCCTAGAACTTAGAACTAGTTAAACCTAACTAACCTAAGGAGATCACAAACATCCATGCCCGAGGCAGGATTCGAACCTGCGACCGTAGCGGTTCTGCGGTTCCAGACTGCAGCGCCTTTAACCGCACGGCCACTTCGGCCGTCTTTTCAGGCAGCAGTCCGATGTAGATACGGTAGCTACATCACACGCGAAAAGTCTGAGGGTACTATGAAATCTCTCTACAAAACATTAATGTACAACATAAACAGCGAAGGTCCCAACACACGACCATGGGGAACACATACAGTTACATTTACATTTGTCGATGACTCACTATCAAACCTGACTCGCTGCGTCTTCTCTGCGTTTCGGACAAAATACATAGACGCAACAAGTGGAACACGTTAAGTTTACTAGAAGTATATCACATCCACCGTCTTTGAGAACTATGAACGTCATGAATAAGCATAGCCTGATTGCTCTTGAAGTGTGTCTGCTCTCTTGTCTTCGACGCGCGACGTGGTACGTCACATTAGCGACAGTAGGCAATTTTCCAGCGCCATTGCTGTTGCCCTGTTGCAGCTCTGATTCTTATTCTT
This sequence comes from Schistocerca cancellata, assembly GCF_023864275.1. Lineage (NCBI taxonomy): Eukaryota > Metazoa > Arthropoda > Insecta > Orthoptera > Acrididae > Schistocerca > Schistocerca cancellata. Next base: position 17,138,888 of record NC_064637.1, read on the forward strand.
CCCTACCTCTTTTCCTCCACCCCCCCCCCTCCGCCACGTCCCGTTACACTGTTTGTTGCCCGCCTTGACACCCATGGTTCTTTGGTCTGCCACCAGCTCTTTTCACTTTTGACATGAGATATTTTAACTTAACCTGTGCAGTCGTTTACTCCTTTCTTACCGTTTTCTCCTAGCTTTTCTTGTACAATACCTCTCTATGGTTCTTTACCAATGCCTCCACATCGATTCTCTCACTCCTTTTATATCCTCCAGTAGCTTTTATAGTCCTCATTTTAGCTCTTTGAATATGTATTTCGTGTATCACATTCAAAGCTCCTATTTAAAGCTCTGTCAACACCCATCTTATAGCGTTTTTCTATAAGTATTTCATCGTGCTGAAGCTCTTTTAAAGTGCCTGTTAACCCTTAGAGATGCAATGTTTAACTTGTTCACTTTATTACTCATATCTTATTCATGGTCATAAAAAATTCTCGATCAATGTAACTGAAATGGTTTACCTGGCCTCGTAGCTGTCCAGTCATAGGTGGATAGGGGTCATCATTGCCCGTCAGAAGCCGATACGAGTTGGAATCTCGACCTGAAACACAGTTTCGTTTATCAGAAAATTTGCACTCTCGTGGGTGAAACAGCCACTGTTCATGTAAATCGACATACAGTACACATCCTGCCAGCCACCAAACGACGCTTCGCGGCGGGCACTTTTTACAGTCCTAGTCTTTTCCTTTCCTGATCTTAACACAAAAGGAGCAAGTGTAAGATAACTGTGTATATGCTTTCGTATGATGCATAATTTCTCTCACCTTGCCATCGCGGTGCTTACGCGAGACGTACGTCGGTGGTAGAAGAGCCATTCTGCTGTCTGTCGCACGTGCCGGCTCTCTAAACTTCTTCAGTAATGTTACGCGAAAAGGGCTTATTCGTCCCTCCAGGTGTTCCCATGTGTTGTTGTGTTGCTAAACATATGTGAAAAGTCGAAGCAGAAGAAATAAATTAAAATTTGTGCTCCGGCCGGGACTCGAACCCGGGTCTTCTTCCTTGCTTGGCAGAGATGCTAACCATTAAACCACCATGGTCAACATTGCTCCACGAACTAACCAAGTTGTGCCCTGACCAATACAAACTTCGATTCATATCTTCTTCTTATTTTCCCTTACAATGTAACGGTTAGCATTTCTGCCTAGCAAGCAAGAAGACCCCGGTTCGAGTCCCGGCCACAGCACAAATTTTAATTCATCTTCTGCTTAGATCATTATCGTACATAATGAAGAGACTTAAATGTCTCACGGAAACATTTAATTATATCTCAAAAGTATTACCCGACCACGATATTATTGCACTTGGCCTACAGTGGAAACACACGGAGAAGTTACAGTAAACAAGTACAGTGGTCAGTAAGGAGAAAGCACCGCACTGTGAATCATTCCAAGACAGCTGTACGTGTACGTCAGATCGTTCAGCGTGTCTTTGTCAAATATTATGGCAAACACTCGCGATAAGCCGGCCGCAAAGCCCCCTTTGTCCGGTGCCATAATACTGTGGTCGACCAGCGTCTGAATAGCGTCAGCCATGCCGGATATTCAGTTTATTGTCAGCTGTCAAAAAAGTGACGTGTCTTTTGGTAGAGTCGGCGATTATTTATTTTTTATACAAACGGTCGTGAATGCAAGTTTCCCAGGAGTTCCTGGATTAGAAATCAAAAATGCAGGAATACGTATTAGGCGATTAAACGGGAGCCTACGCGTATGACGTTGAAGCTAAGGCTCAGCCATGACAGCAGAAGCATTCTGGATAGCCGAGTCGAAAAACACTCGTAATTGCGGCCAAATATAACGGGTGCGCTCGCCGTGTTCTTTGATTTTAACGACAGTACACCACGAGTTCTTGCGACACGGTCGAGCGAGCGGTGAAGAGCACTCCCTACGAGGTCACCGCCGTCATCGGGAAACAAGCGAAAAAAATATTCCGGGTATGTGACGAAACAATTCACGGCTTTTGCTGCGCGATAATGCAACCGTTCACACTGCGTTCATTGTTCGTGAATTTTTGCCCAAAAACAACAGGTACTGTAATGGTGCACCAGCCTTCACATTCGCCCATGTGACTTTTCTATTTACCCAGAAATGAAGAAAACCTTAAAGGGCCACCGTTCTACAAGCACAGATGAGCTGAAAAACACATCGCTCAGAGAACTGAAAGCTATCTCAAACATCGAGTTCCAGAATTGTACAGAGGATTGGAAAAAGCACTGTGATATACGGATGAAACAGTTGGAAATAAAACTGGAGCGAAAAATACTTCCAAGACAGATGCGCAGTCTAGTGTTGTTAATGAACGGAAGAACTGCCCATCAGGGAAAATGCTGGAAAGTGTGACTTCGATTGGTTGACGCCACATGTCCATTCCCGCATGTTCTCTCTTGGTACTTGGCTGCACCATAACTTCGAGTGAGTGAGAGGAACAGGCGTCTCTGTGGCTAGTTCAATGCAACACAAAATGGTGCTCACGATAAAATAGCGCGTGTTCATTGTCGAGCACAATTAGATTGAGCACAATTCATGGAAATCGTATACGGAACTGTGTGCAAGATGAAGTGAAAATTAAATAGCTGCAACCGCCTCTTTTAAGTTTAATTTATTCACGCAACCAGTTTCGGTCTTCCACTACACCGTTTTTGACGCCCCGTTAATTGGGAGGAGTCCAATCTCGTGTGCAGTCATAACAGGGGGCAATGTTAAACAACCGGTGTGCATAAACGTCTGATTTACACGACACTACCACTTCATTCATCAGGAGACGCCATGTTGTTATGACAGTTGGTTGACGAGCTAGATGATAGTGTCGTGTAAACCACACGTCTACGGACACTAGTTATTTGACATTGCCTCGTGTTATGACCGAACACGAGATTCGACTTCTTCTAATTTACGATGGTTCGGGGCCTGAAGATGGTGTAGGGGAAGACTGAAACTGGTTGCGTGAACAAATTAAATGCAAAAGAGACGGCCGCAGGTGTTCTAACTTTCATTTCGTAATGGACAACCGAAGTCCCTATAACCGTCTACTGTAAGGATGGACACACAAAGATTTCTTTCTGCAAGGGTTTAAGGCTGGAAGTGTTTTGAAAAACCTCCAGCAGAGTCCGCAAAGCAAAGCTTAGTGGGAAAAATGGTGCGAAACAGCGTCTGTAGCGAATAAAAAAAAGTAAGTATCCGAAAAATGTTGTAACACCAGTAAATGAAAGCCTCTAACGAAATCAGACAAAATTTCAAGGCCGTTTATCTGTATGAACGATAAGTAAAAGAACGTAGCGTCGAAAATTTACGAAAAGAACCTGCACATGTATCCATACAAATTTACTGTTGTGCGTGAGCTACAGCGTCCAGATGAACCTCCGTTTTCTGACTTTTGTCCATGGCATCTGTGGGAAATGCTATCAGGACCTCTGCGTCCTACTTCAGCCTGTCTGCCTACGTGAACTGACGCACCATGTATCACTATACAACAGAGAGTCCCCATCAGTAGTTTCAATATCCTTTAAACAATCTCAACGTTGGTGTTTGGTGCGCTGTGTCTAATGTCTGCATCGTAACAGGATTCTTTCACCAAACTGTTGATGCTAAAAAACTGTTAAGTCGATAAGTAAACAGCAGTTGAATGGCTATATGGATATTTTCCGTAAGACGAAGCAGCAGCACACACCGCTTCTTCGACAACCTCGTCAGCAGTGTGTGAGAATTTACTGGACACCTCGATCGGCTCACGTGTCTCCTTGGAGGACAAACTGAAGCGCCAGGTATGTCCATACAATCCTCACACATTAGAACAGCTACAGTAGAACAATAAAAACGTTACCACTGATATACGACAGGCAGAGCTGCTACGCGTGTCTCACACTTTGATAAATCGAGCATGTGCTTCATCGATGTCTGTGATGACCATTTCCAATTTCATTAGCAACAGTAATCCCGTGTCACTTGAACGGTAAATATTTTCTGGGGCACGTGTAGAGGAGGAATAAATAAAATTCACCAGCACCCCCCCCCCCCATTGGCCCAAAGCCAATGATCACGCCCTTTTGGACGTCAGATAGCACGCCTCCGTATCACCGCAAAAACTTCACTGTCGTCCGCACTCTCCCAGCACGCTAAATACACTCTCCACTGCGTGGGTGGTATGCATGTTGACGTGGAACGTAGGTGGCGGTCACGTTAACCTCACTGGACCGTGTATTTGCGAACAATTTGTTGTTCTTCAGCCAAGACAGAATCACTAATGACCAGGTCTTTATGCCCCGCAGCAAGAGCCCGATTTTCAGCATATCCGCCGGCCGGGGTGGTCGAGCGGTTCTTCAGTCAGGAACCGCGCTGCTGCTACGGTCGCAGGTTCGAATCCTGCCTCGGGCATGCATGTGTGTAATGTCCTTAGGTTAGTTAGGTTTAAGTAGTTCTAAGTGTAGGGGACTGATGACGTTGAGTCCCATAGCGCTCAGAGCCATTTGAACCATTTTGTCAGCATATCCAAATTTTTTTGATACATAACTAGGTCTAGATTGGGACTTCGCATCTATTCCACAATGCCAGGTCTTGTAAGCGATGACACCTCGGTCGGCGAGTGATTCCAATCCAGATAGAGAGGCATTCTCACATCGGACGATAGCAAGGGTAAACCATCCATTTCCAGTACTTCCTGTGGCAACGTCAAGACTAAAATTAACTCTACATCCACGAAAAAAAAAATCGGTCCATTCAGTATAACACTTTGTGCAGTTCCACTTGTGCCAAGTTTATTCTCCAAGCTTATTATGTGTTTGTAGACTGGCATGCAATGGCGACGTTGACGATACACGCGTCGACGAGGCATAGTGCTTCAGTGCTGTTGCAGATATAGCTCACAGCGGAATGATTCCGCTGGTCTGCGTTGGCCGCTTATATACTGAGCGCATGACCTTGTTTACATAAGAGCGCTGATAACGGACTTATAAGGGAACCTCCCCATCGCACCCCCCTCAGATTTAGTTATAAGTTGGCACAGTGGATAGGCCTTGAAAAACTGAACATAGGTCAAGTGAGAAAACAGGAAGAAATTGTGTGGAACTATGAAAAAAATAAGCAAAATATACAAACTGAGTAGTCCATGCGCAACATATAAAACATCAAGGAGAGAGTGAGCTCAGGAGCGTCGTGGTCCCGTGGTTAGGGTGAGAAACTGCGGCACGACAGGACCTTGGTTCAAGTCTTCCCTCGAGTGAAAAATTTACGTTCTTTATTTTTGCAAAGTTATGATCTGTCCGTTCGTTCATTGACATCTCTGTTCACTGTGATAAGTTTAGTGTCTGTGTTTTGCGACCGCACCGCAAAACCGTGCGTTTAGTAGACGAAAGGACGTGCCTCTCCAATGGGAACTGAAAACATTTGATCGCAAGGTCATAGGTCAACCGATTCCGGAAAACACGTCTGATATATTCTATACGATACTGGTGACGGCATGTGCCTCACATGACAGGAATATGTTGTCGACCCACCTAACTTTTACACTTGGCGAATGGGTAAAAAGATTCTTCTATCTTGCCCGATTTAGGTTCTCTTGTGGATGTGATAATCACTCCCAAAAATGTGATGAAAACATAATAGTTTGTCACATAAACTGCAACAAATGAATGCAACGGTTTCACAGTCACACAGTTTTCCCTGTGCTCTGTCAAAACATACGTTTTTAACGTTTTCATACAACGTCCCCATACTACGGCGCAGTTACCTCGCATCGGACGGACGGACGGACAGATAATAATTATCTGAAAATAAAAATATCAACTTTTCAATCGAGGGAAGGCTTGAACCAAGGACCTCTCGTTCCACAGCTGCTCACGCTGACCACGGGACCACGCCGCTCCTCAACTCCCATTCTCCTTGATGTTGCCTATCTTGCGCATGGACTACTCAGTTTGTATATTTTGCTTATTTTTTTCATAGTTCCACACAACTTGTTCCTGTTTTCTCGATTGATCTGTGTTCAGTTTTTCAAGGCCTATCCACTGTGCCAACTTATAACTAAATCTGAGGTTCCCTTGTTAGAATTTTCAGCGTCGCCAGCGGGAGCAAAATAGCGTGCGCGCGCTGTAGTCGTACTATCAGCGCGCGTACCCGCTGGCGAGTAAAACAGAAGAGGGTCTAGCACCGATCCCTGTGGTAGGCCATTTTTTAAGCTTCATTAAAGGACTCATCTTAATAGTCTATGTATATTATAGCTACAAGTTTCTGTTTATAGACTTCCGCCCCCTCTTTCTTTTTTAGTGTCCCTCATATATTACGCCGCGTGCTCGAGGTGAGCTCCCGAGGAAGTTGCGAGTAGGGACTCCTCGCAGAATACTAATGCGCTCGCCATATTTGCCTCGCATCGCGGGTCCTTCGGAGCGGCTCTCTCGAATCACGACAGCACACACTACCCGTGCGCTACAAGGCCGCCGTCCGCTTCTCGCAAACGAGACACGCACTCCGGAGTCACTTGCCGCGCGCGTGCTGCACACAGAGGAGATGCAGCGTGTTCCAGACCCAGCAACTAGTCAAACATACTCCATTACCGCCGCGACAACTTTCAGCAGACGACATGCCGTACACACTCTCAGTTGAGTAAATGAACAGCAAAGACATCGAGCGAGCAAAACCACAAGGAATACCGCGGTGACTACAGCAGAAGTTGGCTGTGTGGGATTACAAAATGTGGCGAAACGAATGACGGAGTGGTCTCTGTGCTATCTATATCACGAAACAGATAAAAAGCGTTGCAGGATACTTATCGAATGGCTTCTAGGGGCAACGAAAATGTGATTTTCAGTATTTGATACAATTATTGACCAACTTTAAAATACTGGAATATCCTATTCTTTAACAGGTATAATCGTACGTTAAACGTCTAACACAAAAAGTCACGAATGTGATGTACAATATGTAAAAGAACCAAGAGGGAAAAATAAGACTGGGAGACGAAGGATTAAAAAGGGCATAAGACAGGGATTAGTCTTTCGTTCCTACTGTTGAGTCTGTGCATCGAAGAAGTAATGAAGGAAATAAATAAAAGGTTCAACAGTGTAATTAAAATTTAAGGTTAAAGGAGACCAATGATAAAATTAATTGATGACATTTGCCGTCCTCAGTGATAGTGAAGAAGAATTACGGGATCTACTGAGTGAAATGAGAAGTCTAATGAGTGCAAAATATGGATTGAGAGTAGAGCGAAAAACGACGAAAATAATGAGAAGTAGCAGAAATGAGAACGGCGAGAAACTTAACATCAGGGTTGGTAATCATGAAGTAGACGAAGTTAAGGAATTCTCCTACCTAGGCAGCAAAATAATTCATTACGGTCGGAGCAAGAAGGATATATAAAAACAGACTAAAAATGGCGAAAAGGGCATTCCTGGTCAAGAGAAGTGCACTAGAATCAAACATACGCCTTAATTTGAGCAAGAAGTTTCTGATAATGTACGTTTGCAGCACAGCATTGCGAGATAGTGGAACATGGACTGTGGGAAAACCGGAACAGAAGAGAATCGAACCATTTGAGATGTGGTGCTATAGAAGAATGTTGAAAATTAGGTGGACTGATAAGGGAAGCAATGAGCAGGTTCTTCGTAGAATTAGTGACGAAAGAACTGGTGAGGAAGGACTATACGAAAAACACTGAGAAGAAGAAGGGACATTATGTTAGAATATGTGTTGAGACATCGTGGAATGACTTCCTTGGTACTGGAGGAAACTGTAGAGGGCAAAGACTGACTGCATTCTCCCAGTATTGTGATCATGAATGGAAGTCTAGAACTTGCCTTACCTACGACAGCCTGTGACCATTCCACTCCATATTTACACAAATACTTGCGCACAGGTATTTGTACGACTTGAGTCATTCCAACTGTCACTCATTAACTTCCTACTCAAAATCTTATCTGTTAACTGTTATTTCTTAGGTAGCTACGATTTAGAAAAATATACTGTATGTTTGTGGTCCTGGTCTGATGTAAGAAAGGGTCTGGTGCCCCCAATCAGATCAGGTTAAATAAACAAATAAAGTAAATTTACGCATTATTCCTATTAAATTTCGACTGCTCACAACATACAGTTCTCAAGACATTTTACTTCTGTGTAATTTTCTGATTTCCTTGGCACTATGAGTGAATCGAATTCTGTGTTTCCTCTACACGATAAATTAGACAGAAATTTACTGGAAAACAGAAGTGCACATAGTTAATAATGACACAATAGACTCTTTAGTGTACTGTTTGATTCAACTTATGTGTTGTGATTCACATAGGCCGTATCACATCAGTTTGATTAAATGATGTAGGACAGTTATTGTGCTACTAAAGACTATATCTCGGTACAGGCAATGGAATACATATAAAAAATAAAATTTTAACTGTAGCCGCAGACAAACATTGTCATTGTTTATTAATTCTTAAGTATTTCATGTTGTTGTTGTTGTGGTCTTCAGTCCTGAGACTGGTCTGATGCAGCTCTCCATGCTACTCAATCCTGTGCAAGCTTCTTCATCTCCGAGTGTCTACTGCAACCTACATGCTTCTGAATCTGTTTAGTGTATTCATCTCTTGGTCTCCCTCTATGATTTCATCCTCCACGCCGCCCTCCAATACTAAATTGGTGATCCCTTGATGCCTCAGAACATGTCCTACCAACCGGTCCCTTCTTCTAGTCAAGTTGTGCCACAAACTTCTCTTCTTCCCAATCCTATTCAATACCTCCTCATTACTCATGTGATCTACCCAAATAATCTTCAGCATTCTTCTGTAGCACCACATTTCGAAAGCTTCTATTCTCTTCTTGTCCAAACTATTTATCGTCCAAGTTTCACTTCCATACATGGCTCCACTCCATACAAATACTTTCAGAAACGACTTCCTGACACTTAAGTGTTTCGTGAACAGTGATATTGTTGGTGTTTGTGAATACATTTTGAGAGTCTTTCAACGTGCAAACCAAAAAAAGATTTAACTGACAAACTGTATGGAAATACCTGTCGTACTGTAAATGTCAGACAGCTACATCTGTAACACTACGTGCCAAGAAAGAAAAGCTCCTCACTGGTAACTCCGTGCTGGATTGTTTGGAAACTTCATCACTCCGCACACAACCCAAGACAAACGGATGGCTCCGTATTCTCAACTGGACTTTGTTCCGTTCGAAGTACGCGAGTGAGAATAAGTTTTTATCACAGCATGACGAGCCTGCAGAGAGGCCGCTCGCAGACCACACACCAAGATTGTACCGCCGGGCTGCCGACCATTCAGGGGCATCAGCGATCGTCGTACACTTTTCGATCTTCACTCTTTCTCATTTACAATCAGATTTTCAGCGCTATCCCTTCCTACTGTCCCCACGACAACCTGCATTAGATAATATTAACAACACACAACTTTTATCAAGATATCAGTCTGAACGTAACGAACGTTTTAGACAGATTGGTGTCCCAGTTGGAGGAACAGAGTGACCATATCTTAAACGACTTTTTAAAATTATTTTAATTGTTTGTAAAGTAGGTATTGCAACCAACACCTTGCATTTAAAGATCTTAAAAACTGTTAGCCGTAAACGTACCTAATACCAGGGAGAATTTTTTTTTTCTCTACTCAGTCATCGTCTCATCTGATCTGGCGCTCTAGACGTATACTAAACTCAGCAGTGACCTCCGAGTCAGTGTTTTTCATATCGGATACGAGAAAATCTTTCTAACATCCAGTTGTCTCTATCTGAAGGTTTGTTTTCTCTTTGAGTACCATTATCGGCAGACGAACTTTTCGCACAGACTACGTAAGTTGTTATCAAAGTAAATACACCTGGACGGGTCAAGTTGACAGACTCACCATCTTCTGCCTTTCAGAAACATTGCCCTACTTAAGCATTATGAACCGAAAGTGGAAAGAATATGTTCCTGATTGGGGTCTCAGCAGAAAATTTTGCGTGAAAGTGAGACTGCATTGCTCAGTTTTCTAAAAATAACTTCAGTAACGCAACACAGTCCGGTGAATAAATGTTTCATGTTCCCCGAGTCTGTTTCGATGTCTCAAGTGTAAACAGTAGTGTATCAGTAAGCACTCTCGAAGTACCTACAGCATAATTCGGTGGTATTCGCTCCTGTCAGCGCACTTTGTAGGCATTTCAGAACAATAGATTTTCTTGTAGTATTCATGTAACGTGGATTCGGATGTAATTGTGACGAACTTGATGACCCAAAGTGAGAGAATAAAAATATTCGCCGCAGTGTAAGTGAAAATCGGTAATAAATTGAAAATTACAAAATGATGAAAGATGCCGTTTCATATCGCTCGTAGACATCCTCGAAATTATAGAAAACACCTATCAGAGAAAAGCTCGCTTCGAAGGTAATCCAAAAAGCCTAAAAAGTCAAGTGCTGGCGAATACGAGAGCTACCGCAGCGTCGAAAACGAAATGAAAAAACGGAGCAAAGTCATTGCGTACCTGCTCCATCGGGCATTCAGTAGCCATCGAAAGTCCAAGCTTCTGATTTATCAGTCCTCTAACCATTAAACTACTCTGTTTAACCTCTGCATTAAAAAGAAATTACATATTAGCATGAAACAATTATGATTTTATCCCGGAATTTTCTCGAAAAATGTACGCCGTGGACCGGAACGGCGCGGACAGAAAACTTTTCCATTAGCTTTGCACATTCAGTTACCAGATGATACGTTGTTTTATGGTTACTTTTATGTTTCAGTACAGCGGAAACTCTCAAGATGTATCTCGCCGTGAACTGCAGAAGCATGCTGCTGTGCGCCGCCGTGGTGCTGCTGCTGCCATCTAGCGGGGACGGCTTCAGCGCGGCAGGCTACAGCGGAGCCGCCTGCCGGGGAAGCTCGCTACTACGTGAGTACCTCTCTCTGATGTCTGTATCCGAACCCGTCACGCGTCGAAACGGGCGCGTATCAGAGAATGCGTACGCGCGTGCACAAATGAGTGGGAGTTTGTAGGCGTGCGAGGAGTGGGTGGCAGTGGGTGTCTTCGGGCACGCGGAACAATCTCCATCATGGGTCACAGGGCCCGCCTCAACGGAACTGCCACATCCCGAATACGGCGCGCGTTAAAAGTGGACTCTCAATGGAGCTTACACCCGTCAAAGCGAAGGTCAGTCGTGCTGTGAGCACCAGTCCGTGATACATCTTCGCACGTAGGAATCTAACTGGGTACTCAGTACAAATGTCATTTTATGTGACTTTTGACGATGCTTTAGACCGAAACGGTCGCTAGGCAAGTATGGTCTATGAAAATGAAAAACAATCAAGATGGAACATTTTATTTACGTACATTACATGGTAAAGCGAACTAAAAATGTGGCCACAGTGGCAGCACCGTCGTTTTACAACTGAGAAAGAGGGAACAGACGTAGTAACAAAGCACATCCTGGCATTCTTACACGTGGAGTGTCACGCATAGCTGAATTACTTGTCAAATAGGAATCAAACAGAAGCAACGCGTAAATTATATCCCCGGTGCTTGTCTGGCTGTTTCTGTGATTTCACAATGATGTTCATAAGCATAGCACACCTAGAGAGGTCATTGGTTGGTTGGTTGGTTGGTTTTGGGGAAGGGGACTAAACAGTGAGGTCCTCTGTCCCGTTGGATTATGGAGGGATGGGGGAAGGAAGGAACCATCACAGCATTCGCCTGAAGCGATTTAAGGAACTCGGGGAAAACCTAAATCAGGACGGCGAGAGGCGGGTTTGAACCGTCGTCGAGAGAGATCATTACGAGCATCATTTAATACCGTGCAATTCCGCACCTGGGCTTCACAGTCGCCTGGATTCGGTCAGGATGTGAGGCCACAAGGTTGTGTAGGCACGTCGCATCCAGTTCAAGCCATTCGCTGAGAATTCGATCGTGCAGTTCCACAGAATTGCGGAGATGCTGATATCGGCGTTTTAGCGACCGTTCCAATGTGTCTCGAGGATTTCCGACGTGGTTCGAGTCAGGTGATTTTGTAGGCCAATAGAAATGTAAATGGGGCTTGTCAGTAAACCAGTCACATATTATTTCAGCCCGATGAACTCTGCTTCTGTTGTTCTGAAAAATACGGGTATCAGTGGTATACTCGTCATGCAGATGTTGACTGGAAGGCACATCTGATCATTCAGAAAGTTTAAACAAACATGCTAGTTCATGTTAGTGATCACATACTGTCCACGTTCGATGATTTCCAGCCCATTGAAGACACGAGCCTTGTCGCCCGACAGGAATCGTCGATCCTTCAACGTCTTTCTTAAGGGACCGAGGGCGTGATAATCGTGTGAGGAGACACTGGTCGGGTGCTCCAGTTTCTCCCACTCGAATTGTCGTAACTTCTCCGTTACGGCATTTGCGATATGTGGACGTGCGTATCACGAGGCATCAGCAGCATCCCTTGTAGCGCCCAGTTGCAGAACACTCACAATATATTTAAATGAACTAGTAGATAGTGTCGGACGTTCCATGCGGCTTTCCGCTGATGACTCTGTAGTATACAGAGAAGTTGCAGCATTAGAAAATTGCACCGAAATGCAGGAAGATCTGTAGCGGATAGGCACTTCATGCAGGGGGTGGCATCTGACCTTTAACGTAGACAAATGTAATGTATTACGAATACATAGAAAGAAGGATCCTTTAAGGTATGATTATATGGTAGCGGAACAAACACTGGTAGCAGTTACTTCTGTAAAATATTTGGGAGTATGCGTACGGAACGATTTGAAGTGGAATGATCATATAAAATTAATTGCTGATAAGGCGGGTGCCAGGTTGAGATTCATTGGGAGAGTCCTTAGAAAATGTAGTCCATCAACAAAGGAGGTGGCTTACAAAACACTCGTTCGACCTATACTTGAGTATTGCTCATCAGTGTGGGATGCGTACCAGGTCGGGTTGACTGAGGAGATAGAGAAGATCCAAAGAAGAGCGATGCATTTCCTCACAGGGTTATTTGGTAAGTGTGATAGCGTTACGTAGATGTTTAGCAAACTCGAGTGGCAGACTCTGCAAGAGAGGCGCTCCGCATCGCGGTGTAGCTTGCTGTCCAGGTTTCGAGAGGGTGCGTTTCTGGATGAGGTATCGAATATATTGCTTCCCCCTACTTGTACCTCCCGAGGAGATCACGAATGTAAAATTAGAGAGATTCGAGCGCGCACGGAGGCTTTCCGGCAGTCGTTCTTCCCGCGAACCATACGCGACTGGAACAGGAAAGGGAGGTAGTGACAGCGGCACGTAAAGTGCCCTCCGCCACACGCCATTGGGTGGCTTGCGGAGTATAAATGTAGATGCAGATGTGGGTTTTCGATAGACACACTGCCCCATACAGCCGGCCGGAGTGGCCGAGCGGTTCTAGGCGCTACAGTCTGAAACCGCGCGACCGCTACGGTGGCAGGTTCGAATCCTGGCTCGGGCATGGATATGTGTGATGTCCTTAGGTTAGTTAGGTTTAAGTAGTTCTACGTTCTAGTGGACTGATGACCTCAGCAGTTAAGTGCCATAGTGGTCAGAGCCATTTGAACCATTTGCCCCATACACATTCGTCATTGTCCGATGGATAGCCTTCGGCATCCAAGTAAAGAACAATAGCACATTCGTCCTGTTTGGACATATTTGGTAATAACGTCGCCATGATTCACGTTTACGCACTTACCGCGCGCACGTCGAAAAGATACGAACGCCTTGCCAACAGGTCGGTGCGTATAAACCCGCATCTGAGTCGCACTACGTTCCACATACACTGCGGCAACGCCCTCAAACGGGAACTTTTTCATGGCTCCCTATATCAGCAGGTTTCATAGCTTTTTAATTGCTGCCAAAATTATCCTGACATTAATGAGACCACCATGCCAACGGCCCTGCCGCAGTGGTAACACCCGTTCCCGTCAGATCAGCGAAGTTAAGCGCTGTCGGGCTGGGCTAGCGCCAAGATAGGTGACCACCCGGTCTGCTGAGTGCTGTTGGCAAAGCGGGGAGCACTCAGCCCTTGTGAAGCAAACTGAGGAGCTGCTTGACTGAGAGGTAGCGGCTACGGTCTCGGAAACTGACATACGGCCGGGAGAGTAGTGTGCTGACCATTTGACCTCCATATCCCCTGTGGGCTGAGGAAGACACGGGGGCTGGTCGGTACCTTTGGGCCTTCATGGCCTGTTCGAGCGGAATTTAAAAAAAAATGGCTCTGAGCACTATGGGACTCAAAATCGGAGGTCATCAGTCCCCTACAACTTAGAACTACTTAAACCTAACTAACCTAAGGACATCACACACACCCATGCCCGAGGCAGGATTCGAACCTGCGACCGTAGCAGCCGCGTGGTTCCAGACTGAAGGGCCTAGAACCTCTCGGACACTGCGGCCGGCAAGCGGAATTTAGTTTAGCTTTTAATGTGACCACCTGTGAGAAGACTGAATAACCACCTTTTGCAGCCAACACTGCTGCGAGACGTGTAAAATGAGAGTCAGTAAGTTTACGGAAGGTACCAACAGGGATGTGGGGCCATGTCGACTCCGGTGGCCAGATGCTCTAGCTTTTCTATTGAGGATATAGGGCGTGAACAACGCGATGGAGGCGGTCCCACAGATTCTCGATTGGGTTTAAATCCGGGAAGTACAGTAAACTGATCCTAGTGCTCGTCGAACTACGCACGCACACTGGGAGCGGTGTCACACTTTGCACTGTCCTGCTGGTGCATCCGTTCTTGCTGTTAAATCCAGGCTACTCGTCAAATATGCGGCGTCTAGGAAGCCTGTCTTATCTGTTCGCTAGAGAAACAATTCGAACAAATCGTATTAATAAGTTTGATTACAAAAAGAAAAGACCCAGCACTTAACTTTGTCAGTTACATACAGGGTGGCGCACGAAATGTGTTACCATTTTGAATTTTGAATATAAACTTCATAGTCTGTGCTGCTTGTGTTCCTCAGTGAGCTTCTGTGCACAGGTCATCTTGTATGCGTACATATGGATGTCACTTTTAAGAATGCGTTGAACGGAGCGTCTGGATATTCCCTGTTGCACTGCTGCCTTTCTGCACGATTTCCCGGGGCTTCTCTGTACAGCAACTCGTACCGCTTCAATATTCTCCGGCTAACAAACAGGCTTAGGCCGAGGTCGCTTCTCTTCCAATACTGTTCCTTCCCGTACAAATTTATTGTACAACCTGTGGATGGTCTTCTCGAAAGGGACCCACCGTGTGTTAAACTGTTGTCGAAAACGCCTCTGAGTCACAACAAGGCTTTTCGTTTCATGAAAAAGTAACACAATTGCCGATCGTTGCTGTGTCGTCAGTCTTCCATTGTCAGCCATTGCTGCTTACTAGTCTCCTAGCGGCAGTATCGTGAATTACACGTCATTTCGTAACTCATTTGTTTTGCAAGCTCTGCTGGTACTGCTGTAGAGACCCCACCGGGATATCTAACGTGCGTCATAAATTGTGAAAGAAACAATTGGTAACACATTTCGTGCGCCACCCTGTAGATGTGTCGCAGTATAACAGTCCCCAAGTCTGTGTCACATAGGTGGTACAAGCGAAGTAACGAGTGTGGTCGCTGCTATGCAACTCGCTATTCTTGAAGCCACTATTCGCCTAAGTCCCCTTCACATAGGGGCCGCTGCTGTCGCGTTGTCGTCCTGGAAACGGGGCGGTCAGCGTGCAATTGGCTGACGTCATCTACATCTACATGGATAGTCTGCAAATCACATTTAAGTGCCTGGCAGAGGGTTCATCGAACCACCTTCACAATTCTCTATTATTCCAATCTCGTACAGCGCGCGGGAAGAATGAACACCTATATCTTTCCGTACGAGCTCTGATTTCCCTTATTTTATCGTGGTGATCGTTCCGCCCTATGTACGTCGGTGTCAACAAAATATTTTCGCATCTCGAGGAGAAACTTGGTGATTGGAAGTTCGGGAGAAGATTCCGTCGCAACGAAAAACGCCTTTCTTTTAACGATTTCCATCCCAAATCCTGTATCATTTCTGTGACACTCTCTCCCATATTTCGCGATAATACAAAATGTGCTGCCTTTCTTTGAGCTTTTTCGATGTACTCCGTCAGTCCTATCTGGTAAGGATGCCACACCCCGCAGCAGTATTCTAAAAGAGGACGGTCAAGCGTAGCGTAGGCAGTCTCCTTAGTCGATTTGTTACATTTTCTAAGTGTCCTGCCAACAAAACGCAGCCTGTGGTTAGCCTTCCCCACAACATTCTTCACACAGCCACCTCTTCTCTATCGTTCCCGACTGGCGTGTCTGCGCTTGACTTAACGCCGTAACACTCGCCAACGAAAAACAACTCCATGTGGGAGTGAACATGGACCACAAGGTGTTGTGTACATAGTTCCGCGTAGTCAGTGCGTACACAACTTTCCCACTAGAGCGAGCCCCGCGAAGCACAACAGCGCAGGCGCAGCGCTCGTCCGTCTCCGCACTACGAGATGGCGCTGCCATAGAGACGGACCAAATTCTGCTTCCGCCGATCCGCGTATTAATATGTAACGCAGCCAATGAGATTGCTGCTAACGTAGAACCTTTTCTCCTCGCGGATCACACTCGCGCAGTGATACCTGAACGTGAGAGGTTTTATAGCGAGTGTACAGACCTCCGATTAGTCAGTCTGCATTTCTCTGTACCAGTCTATAGTCAAGTTTCAGTCTGCGCCTAATAAGATTACCATATTCGTGTACATAGCCATGAAGAAAAATGTATAGGCACTTTTGTCCAGTATCAGGGATATATGTGAGAATAAGATTAACGTACCAATACCAAAGAAACTTCAGATTGTCAGTTGTAAATAGTATCCAGAATCAAGTTACGTAATGTATATGCATGTTATTATTTTAATAAATGTCTGTGAACATTAATCAAGTCCTGTTTAAAGTTGGTCACCGTCAATCTGCTACTCTAAGCGTACCAGTGGCATTTCTATCGTCTGACCAAACGGCAGAAGATAAACACGCCACGATAAGACCACGACGCATATTGCTGACACTCGCCTACTTCGTTAGAGCGACGAGTCAAATAATCTGATGGTGTGTGTACTGAAGGCCTTACAGTATGCACACCACATAAGGATAGACGCATGGTTGTGTAGACTGACTGTGCGTTCCAGAATGACGAGATCAACCAGGGAATGCCACGAAAACATTCTTCAGAGAGTAACGCCCCCTCTTCCACGCCTGGACCCTTATCTGATGGACCACCACAAAATATGATTCATCTGAAGTGGCCTCTCAGTGGACTTCCGTTACCGCATTGGCGTGCAAGTTCTAGCCTTCGTCGCCAATGACCAGCAGCCACCTCGAGTGTATGAAGCGAGCACCTGCTGCGTAGGCCGGTAAGCAGCAACTCGCGCTGAACAGTCGCTGAGGAGGCGCTGGGCTGATCTGGCCGGCCAGGTGCACGACTGCCGACCCGCACACGCCTGCGCTGCCGCCGTTCGCCCCCCTCATTTGTGGCCCGTGGTGCACAACAGTTCCCTTCGCTAGCGCCATTTTGTCACGCACAGTATACCTTAACCACTACGGCACTCGAGCAGTTTACGAACGCAGCCGCCGTTTCAGAAATGCTTGCACCCTTTGCCCGAAAGCCAATGATGACGCCCTTCTGAACGTCAGATAAATCGCACTGTTTCTGCATTACCGCAACGACTACATTATTGTCCGCATTTCCCCGCCGCGCTTTGTATACCATCCACTGCCAGTGCTGCCACATGCCATCCCTCGGTGATTATTGCCAGGTGACGTCAGTCACATTAAGGGGGGTAGGACGTCAAACAGGCCGACTTGGAGCAGGAGAGGCACCACTGTCTATACCCTTACAAATACATTCATAAGCCTTTGTCAACACGACCAGGAAGGATTCAGGATTCAAACTCATAGCAATGTAAGTTCAAAAGTATAAGAAACTAAATTTTTTTCAAGCGTGAATATTCATCATTTTTTCACTTACTATTGGCTGCATATGTTGCCATAGGTACACTTTTCTTCACAAGTCAGCGAGATTCTTCGATGAATTTTGCACAGCATACAAACCATACTTACAGGTGTATGAAACTTTAGAATTTATTTAATTAATGAAAAAATGAATGAGCTGTTACATTTTAAACTTCATGTTTAGAAAAAACTCAAATTTTATGGTTAATTATCTCAATTTTTCGCACAGTTTTTGACAGATTTTGAAAATTCTAGAGTTTCATACACCTGTAAGTATGGTTTGTATGCTGTGCAAAATTCATCGAAGAATCTCTCTTACTTATGAAGAAAAGTGTACCTATAGCAACGAATGCAGCCAATAGTAAGTGAAAAATGATGACATTTCACATGTAAGAAAAAAATATTTTGTTATATTTTTTAACTTCCACTGCTATGAGCGTGAATCCTGAACCCTTCCTGGTCATGCTGACAACGTTTTATGAATTTATTTGTAAAAGTATAGACAGTGGAATTTGAAATGTCCTGTGGTGCCTCTCCTGCTCCAAGTCGGCCAGTTTGACGTCCTACCCTTCTTAAGGGGACTGGACCGTGTATTATGATTGTTCATTTGTCACGAGATATTCACTAACCCGTTGAGACGGCAAACGATGACAGCAGATGCTCCATCTTGATTGCAGAGAGCGGAGGCCTGTCCTGCGACGTGAAGAAGTCCATCCTGGACGCGCATAACAAGTACCGACAGTCCATCGCGCTGGGTTACGTTGCTGGACAGCCTGGAGCCGCCAGGATGCTGGAAATGGTAAGACGTTCCCTCTCTTCTTCTTCTTATTCTTCTTATGTCATCTAGTGCTGTGGTACCAGTATGGTCATTGGGCGACTCCATGTAATATTTTGTTAATTCTAAAGAAGTCTGCTCTTAAGAGCACATCTCTGTAGAATTTTTCGTGACTATGGTAAAACAGATGGCTGTCAGGTGAACAGCTATTTACCCAATCACAGTGGTTAAGTATACGTGGTAACTTCAGAAAGTAAGATACAGAAAACCGGGTTGACACGGTTCTGCCACGGTACGGATACCAGGTGCGTTACAGCGTGAGGGTGAAATGGGGACGCAAATTGAAACGTACTCCAAAACTAAAGTACGCGGGAAGCAGGGCTCTCGTTTAATCTAAATGGTACACAGATTCAACGAGTAATTTCGGCGGTATGTGGATCAAACTCAGTGTCGCTTCCAGTCGTAGAAAAATGGTGGCAAAAATTTTGACCAAAGCCGCAGACACGCGAGTGATGGTGATCGAGAAGGAAGACAGCTGACAACTATCACAGGCGACGATGTCCAGGCAGTCGAAGAACTAATTCGCAGCAATCGCGGATTTTCCAACGAGCGCGGTTCTCGAATGAGTCGTTGACCAAAGGGCGGATTTCTATCGTTAATGAGCTGAACTATTGGTAGAGCGTTCCGAATGTTGTCTATCAAGACTTGACGATTATATTCAACACTAGCATAAATCATCTGAGACACTTTAAAACGCAGTGCAGCTTTCAATAAAAGTGTTTGCTCGGCCACAATAACGTATATCTTATTTTTTGAAATCCACTCGCACAACATTTCTACGCTCCTCTACCCAGTCAGACAGTTCGATAAAAATTCAGCCCTCGGTCCACTCCGTGGCCTTTTGTTTTCAAACGTTCTGTTTCTATTACGATATCCCGACCTCTGACTGTCGCGAACAACACTACCGTTTACCAGCGATTTTTTTCCTTTTTTCCACTTTGAAAGCTGCAGGCAGTTTGCTTGCTTTAACACGCTCAACTGATACAGCAGCATTTTTCGCTGATTTTTCTCACAGTCACCTAAAGCCCTTTTACTTACGACCTTCAGCATTCTTAGTAACACACTCTACACGTTTAAAAGCACTGCATCAATTTCTCGATTTAATCACTCGGTTACGTCTAAACACATCAGCGTTCTGTGAGAGACCCCACTTATATTATGATCTTATGTACGTTCGAATCTCCAAATCAGTCAACGAATATGTTAGAGAAACTGCTCTTTGACTCGTAAAAGACCTAAACGAGTTTTCCGATAGGACCACTTCAAAAATAAATGGAAGTTTTCACTAAGATTCACTACGAACCCAACGCCTCTCTGTTCTCGCTGCCTGCTAGATAATGCTTTTCTGGAACTATCGCGTACCAACATGTTAATTATTTCAGTTCATAATTAGATGTTATGCTTTATTATTATTATTTATTCACGTAACAAACGTAGATTAGGCAGTCGAGCACACAGGGAAGTAGAAGACATATTAAAAAAAAAAAAAAAAGTACGGTTTCAAAATAAAAATAAGGCAACTAGATTTTTGCATACTTTCAGCCTGCTGGATGTTATGGGACAGCAACTCTTATTGAATTATTATACAAAATGGCAGCCAGAGTTGCGAATAAAATAGATGTTTATTCAGTAGGTGACCGGTTACGGACAATTAATTTTGTAAGCCTTAGTTGGCTCAAAAAGGGATATTAACCCGAACTGAACAAACATCTATGTTATTTGCAACTCTGGATCCCTTTTTGTATCATAAGTAGACTTTTCTTGCCAGTTATGCTTTTTTTATGGAAGCCTGTATTCTATTGTGCTTTCTTACGTGATTCCCACTAATATTAAGGCATTTATGGTAACTTACAACTAGCTTTGAATACCTTCCTCGTAGAAATCTTCCGCTTCGATAATTTAAACGTTCTGAAACACACTTATGACCGCTGGTACGGTGAAAGCTTTGAAAGATGCTCGTAAGAATGACCACGATGAGGAACGAGTTGAGCGACTTTCAGTCGTTACTATCTTTTTGGTACAAAAATTCATGAAGAAATAAGAGACAACAGACGCTTTACGATTTTGACGTTATGTGATGAGTTTCCTCAAGTATCAAGAGGTGTGCTTTATGCAACTGTTACACAACGTTTCAACTATCAAAAGTTATGCTCAGACTGCAGACTTCAACGAGGATGATATTCGAAGATGGTTGTACGGTAAGATAAGTGCCATAGTAATGGTGAAAATTATATAGAAAAGTAGATTAAAGTACAGGCTGCCGCGTAAAAATAAAATTGCTACGAACAGTCTACATGAAACTTTCTGGCAGATTAAAACTGTGTACCGGACCGAGACTCGAACTCGGGACCTTTGCCTTTCGCGGGCAAGTGCTCTACCGACTGAGCTACCCAAGCACGACTCACGACGCCTCCTCACAGCTTTATTCCACCAGTACCTCGTCTCCTGCCTTCCAAACTTCACAGAACCTTGCAGAACTAGCACTCCTGGAAAAAATGATATTGCGGAGACACAGCCTGGGGGGGGGGGGGGGGGGGGTGTTTCCAGAATAAAATATTCACTCTGCAGCGGAGTGTGCACTGATATGAAACTTCGTGGAAGATTGAAACTGTGTGCCAGACCGAGACTCGAACTCTACCGACTGATCTACCCAAGCACGACTCGCTCGTGCCTGAGTAGCTGAGTCGATAGAGTACTTGCCCGCGAAAGGCTAAGGTCTCGAGTTCGAGTTTCGATCCGGCACACAGTTTTAATTTGCCTGGAAGTTTCATATCAGCGCACGCTCGGCTGCAGAGTGAAAATTTCAGAGTGAAAATTTCAGAGTGAAAATTTCATTCTGAAAAGTCACAATGCTACTTGCTTAAAAAATGTTTCGTATTTTCAACAACTCGGCACATGAACATCCCCTTAAGTGTGATTTTCAGCACAGATGTTTCGAATCGCCCCAAGGAACGTGTTGGTTCTAATGGTGGAAGTGACAAAATACAGAAGTTGTCCTTTTCTCCTCTCATGGAACTGTGCTAAATGCACGTGCCGCATATGTAACCCAAGCGGCAGTGCTGCGTTGCGGGTAGCCTGCGCGTCGTGCGCCAGCGCCTGATAGCGTACGTAAACAGGGAGAGGAGGACCTGTGTATTGAATGCTTTATGTCTGCTGTGCGTGACGTCATTGCACATCGACCGGGCCGTATGCAACACGTGTGATTCTGCCGAACTTGCGGCGAAGAGATGCCTTTTATCACGGCCCGTATCGCAGAGTTATATACACGCCTTTCAAACGCCACAATACATTCTCCCTTCGACAGGTTTTCTTTCTTGCTACCTTCATTTGGCAACATTTGCTATAGGCAGTATTTTCGAATCTCGCCTTGCCCTTTTGTATTCTATATGTTCCTATACAATATAGATTTCCGCTATTAATTTTGAGCTAGGCTATTTCCGGATATGTTTCTTTACTTTTGAGTACTGTGACAGTGTAATTTATTGCAATGATTGAGAGTGCAATACATTTTTATCAGTTCATTAGTCGCTGCAGTAGAACTGGTAGCACTTTCCACAATCAATTTATTTTGACCTTAGCTTCCAGTAAGTACGAGGGCTATTTGGAAAGTAAGGTCCGATCAGTTGTGAAATGGAAACCACTGAGAAAATCAAAAACATTTTATTTGCGTCAGTTAGCTACACCTTCCAGCTGCTTCTCTACACAATCGCCGCTCCGACTTAAGACATCTGTAGTATCGCTGTAACACCTTTCCGATACCTTCATCATAGGAGGCAGCCGCCTGTGTTTTCCGCCAGTTTGCTACGCTGGTCTGCAGCTCTTCGTCTGTGCCAAAATTTTGTCATTGTGGCAAGCGCTTGATGTGAGCAGAGACGAAAATTGGAGGGAGCCTAGTCCGGGATGTGTGGTAGGTGATCAAACACTTCCCATCGAAAACGCTGCAGCAGCATCTTTATAGCCCCCGCAGAGTGCGGCCAAGAATTGTTATGAAGAAGGAATTGCGTGACAAGTATGTTATGTCGGGTTGCATGGAATCAGGCGAAACCTTGCAGCTTGCCAGGGGACACTATTGTTGTAGGCACCTTTACGTGGTCACTGACCTCTGAGAACTGAAAAGAGCGACGTGACGCGATCGATGGGCATACTAGAGAAACTGCCCAACAGTTGTGTGCGGAGTTGCCCCTGGTTTCCACTGTGGTTTCCATTTCGTGCCCGATCCGCCCTTACTTTCTGAATAGCCTCGTATTTCGAGTATCCATTAACCACAGACTACCAGCTGATAGCGCCACTGTTATCACGTTTTAAATGCACCACGCAGACGAACATCTCAGTATATGGTAAACTTGTCACTCCCGGAAATTTCAGAACCCCAGCGACACACACTGCGATACTACTCGCCATACAAAATGGATTACACTGCCTGACAACGTAAAAGAGAAGCATGTAGATGAACGAAAATGGACATCACAGGTTGAGTCAATTTTATAAGGAGCTTGGCAATACGAGCCCACTTATCGATATGACATTGCAGCCGCTGTGGCCTTCGTATATGCACTGATTCAATTTGGTAGGCTGTCAGAAAGTCATTGTATTCTCTCCTGGGGCAGGCAGTTGTAAATGGTCCTTGATATCCTGGGTAGTGGCAGTGGGACGGACTGATGTCGAAACTTGTCTTATACACGATCTATCAAATGGTTCAAATGGCTCTGAGCACTATGGGACTTAACATCTGAGGTCATCGGTCCCCTAGAACTTAGAACTACTTAAACCTAAGGACACCACACACATCCATGCCCGAGGCAGGATTCGAACCTGCGACCGTCGCGGTCGCGCGGTTCCAGACTGTAGCGCCTAGAACCGCCCGGCAACACCGGCCGGCCACGATCTATCGCGAACTTATGTGCGGATCTCGCTGGTCGCAAGAATACCTCACCATGACGGAGGCAGTTCATAGAGACACCTGCCGTCTCTAGATGAGCATCGTCCTATTGAAAAATGGTTCTTCGATACTTTCACACGAGAGGTAACGCATGAAGATGCAGGATGTCCGTGACGTACCGTGTACATCTTTAGTGCAAAAAACAAGCATATGGAGTTTGGCAGAGGGTGTATACGTAGCTTGTCCTGCAACTGTTATTACCTACTATTTTGACCTAGAATGTATATCCATGACTGTGAATCGTGGTCAAGAAGAGATATAAGTACACTTCCGGACAGAATAAGTGAAGCACTCAGAAGACATGAGCGGATGTCAATGTAGCTTCGTGCACTTACACACCACTGGTGGATATGTAAAGCATTAGTGTTGCAATACAATGTGACAGGCAGAATGGCCACCAGGATATCATAGTGCTGTTTGTGTCTGCTGCTGCTACCAGGCTCGGTGGAGTATATAAAGGGCGCGAAAGGCGTCACATGCTGAGTAAGCACTGTGACGGATACGGAGACGCCTCGCACTCGTATAAGAAAGCATTGTGAGCACTGGACAGAGTTTCAGAGGAGCCTTGTGGTTGGCCTGCATTGGGCGGGCTGCTCGAATCCTGCAATTTCCAGATTTGTGGGGCAATTGGATGTAAGACTGGCTTGATGACTGGGCATACTCATCATCAGAAGTCCAGCTGACCGCGTGCTGATTACAAGTGGAGGATCGCCCTTCCTAGCACCAAGCACGTCTGCGTCAGCCACGCGAGGATAACTAATGGACTCTCCGCAACATTCTGTGTCACCCTAGAGCGGTGATCGGGAAGCAGATACTGCTTGTAATTTTTTCTCCTATTTATGTAATTATGTAGTTCTCAATTCGTTCGAGCAATCAATCACTCATTATATGAAACACAGTCATAGCTCAGTCACTCAAAATGATTCAGAAATTTTACTTGTTAGAATGAAATCAGGCGATGATTCTTCTTCTCTGCAGGCTCGTGCTTTGCGGCAGTCTGCTACTCTGTACAAATAAAATGCTTCGTATTTTTGGGAGCGTTGTATAATCAGTCAGGAAATCTATGGAGCTCTTGGATTATTAAATGCAGGTTCGTATCCAGTCTTTCGGAAGTTCCCTTCTGATTAACAACTACGCAATATATCGATGAATATCATTAATTCTCAAATGTCAAATACGCACCTTTTGTATGAAGGAGCAATATATATATCTTTCCCTTTTAATCGTACAATTTCGTATCAGTTATCTTTTGTCATAAATCTCAATATTCAGATTACAATTCTTCAAACAAAGCTCAGGCTAATCGGCACGAAGATAAACTCGGAAGTTTTTTTTCTAACAACCACCAGAGAGAGAACCTAAAGAATAATTATGCGCTCATGGCATAGTTATGGTATGAAACTACTTTGCGCATGGATTCTGCGAGTATGAAGATAGAAAATTAGTAAACGTCATTCAAGGGTACAATTGTATCAGAATAATTCATCTAATATGAAGATATAGTACATGCTGATGAGTGGCGTCGCATGGTATTCAGCGATAAATTGCGGATCTGCACTACGCCGGATGACCATGGTCGTTGAGTATAGTGGCGATCTGGGGAGAGGGTTCCATACTTGCAATGTTTTGGAGGAGAGACACAGCGGCGTAATAGCACGGGGAGCCGTTGAGTGTAAGTTCAGGTCACGGCCGGTAGTGACTGAGTGAACGGCGGAGCAACGGCGCCTCCGGACGTCCTCGCTCCTCACGTATTACCTCTGATGCTATTTATCAAAAGGACAATGCTCGTCCAGACACGGCAGGTGTCTCTGTCAACTACCTGCGTGATGTTTGTCTCTCTCTCTCTCTCTCTCTCTGACGGCCGCTGTGGTCGAGCCGTTCTAGGCGCTTCAGTCAGCAACCGCGCTGCTGCTACGGTCGCAGGTTCGAATCCTGCCTCAGGCATGGATGTGTGTGATGTCCTGTCCCATAGCGCTCAGAGCCATTTGAAACAATCTCTGTGTCTGTCTCTCTCGCTCTCTCTCTCTCTCTCTCTCTCTCTCTCTCTCTCTCACTCTTTTTTTTTTAAGTAAATCTATTTTGTATGACCTGTGGTATCGCATAGTGTGTCACCAGGGTTCTGAAATTTCCTGGAGTGGCAGGTTTACCAATATACTGAGATGTTCGCCTCAGTACAGTACATTTAAAAATGATAACAGGGGCGTTATCAGCTGGAAGTCTGTATTTAACGGATACTCGAAACCCCAGTCACATCAGCGTTGCACCAGCGACAGCGATAGTAAGCACTGAAAACTTACCCCCCCTGTCAGGACTCACCCTCGTGTTGGCATGTTGCAGGTGTGGGACGAGGAGCTGGCGTCGATCGCACAGCGCTGGGCTGACCAGTGCACCATGGGACACGACCACAACCGCGATGTCTGTGAGTACCACTACCGCACTACCCGTCTCTCCTTTACGTTCAAACTCTACGAAGATCGAAACTTTGTGGCAGGATAAAGCTGTGTGTCTCACCTTACCTTTCTTGGCGCCTGAGCTATCCACGTATGACTAACGACCCGCCCTGACACTTTTTCTACTGCCATTATCTCATTCCCATTTTTTCATTCACAGAAGCTCTCATACACATCTCGCTGGGCTCGCGTAGCTACAATAAAGGAGAAATGAGTTAGCTACAACCTACGGGATTCCTTCTAGAATGGAACTTTAACTTTCCATGGGAGAGTCAGCTGTCTTTTAAACTTTCTCGCTGATGTATGCTGGACCGTGACTCCAATCTTAAATCTTGTATTTCGGTAACTGTATTGCTCAAGGAACCAATCGTGGTAATTAATCAGAATTGAAGTTGGACTCGTGAAATACCCCGTAGTACATATATTCTAGATTATATATTAATGCCTTATTTGTTCTATACTTATCGAAAATATTGTCCCACAAGGCTAAGTGCTTGTATGGTCAAGATAACATACCGTAATACTGGTTTTATTCAGTAAATAATTTGCAATAAATGAATAATGGGACGTTTCTTATGTAATAACCCTTAGCGCAAAACTACATGGTTGCCTCGTAAGACTTTACCCTACTGCTCCTTTTATTCCATAACCAAACTGTAACGAATGAGAACTGTGCAGAAACTTGTTAGGCCTAACGGACAACCCTCGATCTGGACGACCAACGGTCACGGACGCGGAACGGCTTGATGACATCACAATCAGCAATCCACGAAATACAGCGTGCTGTGGCATTGGAGCTCAATGTCACCCGTGCCGCAGTAGCCAGGCACTTGAGGACGCTGGGATACGCAAATATCGCGATGTATGGGTTCTTCATGAACTGAGTGGAGCGAATGTGAATCAGCGCGTATCCCTCTGCGTCTCCTTACTGAGTCGCAATCAAAATGCTCCTTTTGTTGATCGGATGGTAACTGATGTGAGATATGGTTCGTGTACACGACAGCCAGAAGAGTAAGGCCGGGCAGCCACCACTATCGGTTCCTAAACCAGGGCTTCACTTCTCATCTGGCGGGGCTGCAAAGCCGTCCTGTATTACAAACTTCTTCCCAATGAGATTCTCACTTCCGAGACATATTGTTCGCAGCTGGATAGTGTCAAGGCCGGCAGCGATGAGAGACGGCTGAAGTCATCTTTCTCCACGACAACGCCAGACCACATAGCTCTATGCTGACCCATTAAAAGCTGCGTTCATTTGAGTGGGATGTGTTACCCGGACCGCTGTATTCGCCAGGCATTGCCCCTTTCGACTTTCACCTGTTCTATTCCCTGCAGAATTTCCTGGATGGCAAACGCCTTTCATCTTCTTGGAGGACTGCAGACTGACCCGAGAAGTCCATCAACCTGAACCCCCCGTCCTCTATTTTGTAAGAATGCCATTTATAAGCTTCCAGAGAAAATGAAATATATATTGGCGACCATATTGGGGTATACTGCAGCAAATAATTAGTTTGTTTACAAAACCGATCCTTCTACTTGAGTTGTGCACGACGTTGTGCGTAAAGTGTGTATGCAGACAGGCCGGCAACCCACCTGTCGTAGCCGTATTGCGGGGAGGTGTGTTCCCAGGCGTTCTTCGTGACTGCACTGTAACGAAAAGCGAACGACCTCACGGGACAGCCCAGTACTTCCACAATTAAAAAAGCCTTTTGCAGGCATAACCTTTATATTTCTGGGATGCAAATTATTTTCCCGTCGGTCTCGACTAGAAGCACTCTTGACAGCCTGGGCCGGCGCTGACGCGACGCGCACGTGTGTTGCAGCGCGCTTCCCCGTGGGCCAGAACGTGGCCGCCACGTGGACGACGCGCCGCCAGGTGAGCCCGGAGCCGGACTTCGCGCGGCAGGTCGCCGCCTGGTACGGCGAGGTGGCCGCCTACCGCTACCAGGACGGCAGCCTCGGCGCCGCCACCGGACACTACACGCAGGTACGTCACGCCCACCTCCCCCTCCTAGTGCCGCTCTACCCGGCCATGGGCTTAAGGCATAGACTTGACGTTCATTACTTTTACGCCGCGTATAATACTAGTTTACCACGTTCGGCTTCGCTCGCATACCCAGTATTGCGACATCATCTACACTTTTCACGTTAATGAAGGTCAAGACGGCCGCTGTGGCAGAACGGTTTTAGGCGCATCAGTCCGGAAGCCCGCAACTGTTACGGCTGCAGGTTCCAATTCTGCCTCGGGCATGGATGTGTGTGGTGTCCTTAGGTTAGTTAGGTTTAAGTAGTTCTAAGTTCTAGGGTTGGGAAGGGAGTGCGACAGGGCTGTAGCCTATCCCCGATGTTATTCAATCTATATATTGAGCAATCACTAAAGCAAACAAAAGAAAAATTGGGACTAGGTATTAAAATCCATGGAGAAGAAATAAAAATGTTGAGGTTGGCCGATGACATTGTAATTCTGTCAGAGACAGCAAAGGACTTGGAAGAGCAGCTGAACGGAATGGACAGTGTCTTGAAAGGAGGATATAAGATGAACATCAACAAAAGCAAAACGAGGATAATGGAATGTAGTCGAATTAAATCGGGTGATGCTGAGGGAATTAGATTAGGAAATGAGACACTTAAAGCAGTAAAGGAGTTTTGCTATTTGGGGAGCAAAGTAACTGGTGATGGTCGAAGTAGAGAGGATATAAAATGTAGACTGGCGATGGCAAGGTAAGCGTTTCTGAATAAGAGAAATTTGTTAACATCGAGTATAGAGTTAAGTGTCACGAAGTCGTTTCTGAAAGTATTTGTATGGAGTGTAGCCATGTATGGAAGTGAAACATGGACGATAAATAGTTTGGACAAGAAGAGAATAGAAGCTTTCGAAATGTGGTGCTACAGAAGAATGCTGAAGATTAGATGGGTAGATCACATAACGAATGAGGAGGTACTGAATACAATTGGGGAGAAGAGGAGTTATGGCACAACTTGACTAGGAGAAGGGATCGGTTCGTAGGACATGTTCTGAGGCATCAAGGGATTACCAATTTAACATTGGAGGGCAGCGTGGAGGGTAAAAATCGTAGAGGGACACCAAGAGATGAATACACTAAGCAGATTCAGAAGGATGTAGTCTGCAGTAGGTACTGCGAGATAAAGAAGCTTGCACAGGATAGAGTAGCATGGAGAGCTGCATCAAACCAGTCTCAGGACTGAAGACCGCAACAACAACAACAACAACAAGTTCTAGGGGACTGACGACCTCAGATGTTAAGTCCCATTGTGCTCAGAGCCATTTGAACCATTTTGGAATTAAGTCCACAGCAGCATGGTCTTTCTCGAATGTACTTCTCACTAGCTGGTACCTGGGATCGGAAGTCTTTGTTAATACGTCCTTTTCAATATTGTGATAACACTTCTGTACAAACTTTCATGTCCTAACACATATTTCTAGAGGAGGCAAATACCAAATTTGATACATTTAGCTCTAAAAATGTTGTAATATAACTAAACATCTACACAAAAACTTTCATCCCCTATTTCACCCCCTTAGGGACCGGATTTCCAAAACACTGAAACATGCCCCTCCATGTCCGCATCTGGTGGCGCGTCTCCCCTGAGAATGAGACGGCGGTCGGTCGGTACCTTTGGGCCTTCCGAGGCCTGTACCGACGCAGAGCGGAGGAATTTCGAAAAATCACTTCTTAAGCGATACCTACAGTATAAAATTAACACGCTCTCCAAAATTCAAGTTCCTGTCATGTCGGTAAAGTTTTGGGACATCCAACGCGTCATAGTGTGTCGGTGAATGTGCCTCACGGCCCCCGCTGTTGTGTTGCAGCTGGTGTGGGGAGACACGTACCTGGTGGGCTGCGGCTACAGCTTCTTCTACGACCGCAGCCGCGGCTACACCAAGCTCTACGTCTGCAACTACGGGCCTGGGTAAGTCTCTCTATTGTTAGGGAATTTTGCATTTATGTAACACTAACATCTGCTAATTAATCACAAACTATCGTCAGACAACATAAAACTGGTGTTGTGATTGTTGTGATCTTCATTCCGACGACTGGTTTGCCACGATAGTCAACCCTGTGCAAATCACAACATACCGCGAAGCTACTGTAGCCTACATATACCTGAACCAGCTTATCGTATTCCAGCCTTCGTCTGCTTCTGCAATTCCCCTCCCTCCCTTCCCCTGCAGCCCCACCCACACACACACAAATACACACACACTTCCATCCATTACCAAACTGGCAATCCCTTCTTCCAGTCACGTTGCGTCATAAATTTACTTCTTACCCAGTTCGGTTGTTTACCTAGTCGTTATTCATTTGATCTACTCATCTACTCTGCTGAATTCTTCTGTAGCACAATATCCCGAACGCTTCTGTTCTCTCGTCCATGTTTCACCTCCGTACAGGGCTACACTTCAGGCAACATCATCAGAAAAAACACCTGGTTTTATACACGAGTAGCGACCCGCATCGGCTTAACACGGATAGCACTAAGCATACACAGCCAGCCTAATAACACTTGTTAAAACTGGTCTTAAGTGTTTTGGATGTAAACTGTTGTATGGAGTTTAAATGCAATATGTATTTTGATAAATATTCGTATTTTGTAATCCAAATGACTCACCTACGTTGACGTGTTTCACGTGTATCGTACATGCTATTTCTCTTGTCAGATAAACATACAATGTCGTGGACTTTTATTTAGATTTTTTTTTTAATTTGCGTACAACTTAAACGATTTAAGCAGAGCACGCTGGAAAATTTCTCATGAGGCACGACCAAATCGACAATCATTATCGTAGCTCAGCCAATTTGTACGAAATATTTGTAAATTATACACAAAAATCTTTCATGTGAATCAATCTAACCTATTAGTAAAAACCTTAGGAAAATAGCTACAGAAGTTCCTGAGGTTATCGTTCACATACAGACACAAAAGCGTGGCGAGTACTTTAATTTATAATACGTACACACATTAGCAAATTTCTATTTTTCAGTAATGCTTTTCTTTCCACTCCCAGTCTTCATTTTACATTCACTCTCCTGCCCAAATAGCTAAATTCGCCTACTCCTTTTTGCGTCTCATTTCCTAAAACAATTCCGTCAGTATCTCCCGATGTAATTCGACTGCACTATATTTCCCATGTTTCATTCCTGCTAATGATCATCTTATACCATCTTTCCAAGACGTTATCCATTCTGTTCAGCCCCCGTCCTTGATTCGTTGTCGTTTCTGACAGAATTGCTGTGTCACTGGCAAGCATCAAAGGTTTTATTTTTTCTCCCTGAACTTCAATTCCGTCTCCAAATTTCTTCTTAGTTTTCTTCACAGCTTACTCAATGTGCAGACTAAATGACATCGAGGATAGATGCCTCACTACTTTCTATCTATTGCGTCACTTTCATGTCCTTTACCTTTTGATAACCGCAGTCTTGTTTCTGTATTTTACCACTGTAGCTCATCCCCCAAAATTCTTAAAGGAGCCTGCTTCGGAATCGCGCTTCCTGTACCGTCAACAGCAAACACAAACGTTTAAAAAGTAATGTTTTTTATTTTCTATTCTTGACGCTTCGGTGAACCTGATGCTTTACAGGCTACTAAATGAACTGAAGAGATTGGCGCAAGTAAGTGCTGACCCATAAGAGTTTTGAGTTTTTGCAATGGTTAAATTGAAAGACAAGAACGTACAACGTCACAAAACAGTGACGAGAGCCGCTTCTCGAAAAAACCAGATACTATCAAGAGGTTCATTGGAAAACACAATATGCTACATGATAAAATTAACTCCTTCTGGCTATTTAAAAATCAGTCGTAGGTTGCAGAATGTTCTTTATTGGCTTACGAACGATGCGTTATACTCGGACAGGGCATCAGCAGGTTATCTCAAACACTGCGACTGTTCCTATCGGTCGCGAAATGGTAATCACAGTGAAAACCAGAAACGTTTTATTTGCAACAGTTAGGAACACCTTCCACCTACTTCTCTACATAGCCGCCGCTCCAACTTCGAGTTTTGTCGTAGTGTTGTATCAACTTTCCCATATCCTCATCATAGAAAGCAGTCGCCTGTGCTTCCTGCCAGTTATCTGCACTGGTCTGCAGCTCGATGTCTGTCGAAAACTTTTGTCTTCATAGCCAGCGCTTCTTGTGAGCAGGGATGAGACTCAGGGGGAGCCAATTGCGGACAGTATTGTGGGTGACCAAACACTTCTCAACGCTGTAGGAACGTCTTCATTGCCCCTGCAGAGTGCCCAACCCATCTGTGCAAAGCTTTACCGGATTTTCCCAGTGGTCTCCATTTCGCGACCGATCAGAACTTCCTTTCTCGACAACTCTCGTATATGGGGACAATGCCATTACAATAAATCCGGTGTGGTCCTTTCCTGCACTATTATAAAGAAAATGAGCTTAAAAACAGTAAACACGAACAACAGTCATGCACTGGGTGGCCGCTCTATCCGTCACAGAAAATTGCACCTCTAGCAATGGCGCGCACATGTGCCAAGTTACAATGGTGTCCGACCGTGTCTTCTGGGTGCTCTTCTCTTTTTGTGGGACACTTTGTAACTTCATTCAATATAATATTTTGAGGTAACCCATGAACAAAACATATCTTTTTCTCTTTTTTCCAAAACCTAATTGTGTGTGTGAATTCAACAATGTCTTGCAGATCCTTCATTAAATAACTGGATATCCTAATTACCGTTTGTCATCATATTCAGTCATTTACGAAATTTGTCGTAGGTCTCTTTGTGTGTGAGTGGGGGGAGGTTGTTTGTTTTCAGAGATGTTATTGTTGAGGTGAGTTGTGTTCAGCGTTGTATTATGTTGTGCATGTTGTTGCTGTTTCAGAGGTAACGTTGTTGGAGCAGCGCCTTACGAGAAGGGCAGCCCATCCTGTTCGTCTCAGGGCATCTCCCCGTCCAAGCGCTACCCTGGACTCTGTGGTAAGTTTCTCTCTTTCAAGTGCTCCTATCACATATGGAAGGAACTAACATTTGTGTGTCTTTTCTCCTCCCTATTCGTTTTCTTCACATATCTCTATCGTCCTTCTACCTCCCCTTCCTCTCTCTCTCTCTCTCTCTCTCTCTCTCTCTCTCTGTCTCTCTCTCTCTCTCTCTTTCTGTGGCTATATTTTTTATCTACCTATCTATCCATCCATCCATCCGTCCCTACACCTCTTCCTTCCACTTGACTCCTTTCTAAATCTGCTCGACGAAAGATGCCATTTATCTCGTAAGCACCTTCGTAAATAGTTCAGTAACAGTCTTTCCGGGTACAAAACAGGGAAGATTCAGGTTTAACGTCACTTCGACTTCGAGGTCTTCACAAAGCGTAAGATCATTGAGGGAACAGCAGGCAAGTATACTGCCCGTGTCGTTACAAAACAATCAACTCTTAAACGATCTAGAAAAACAGCAGAAAACGTATATCGGGATGCCCAGACGGGGATCTAAGCTGCCTTCCTCCCGAATGTGAGTCCAGTGGGCTGAATAGCAAGGGTGAAACTACGAACATTATTAATTTTCCCATGTACATTGTGCCTGAGCTCTGCTGGGGACACCCTCAGTGACGTGTCTGAATGTTTACAGAGGAATGGTAGCACATTCTTCGTCAAGAGCCGGGACCGCAGAGGATACTGGTGGTGAACGCTGAGGTCTGGAGCGAAATCAACATTCTACTTCACCCCGTAGGTGTTCCGTTGGGCTCAAGTTGAGCTCCGGTCAGGCTAATTCATTTCAGAAATGTTATTGTCCAAGAAACATTCCCTCAAAGATGCTGTTCTGTGACAAGGTGCATTGTCATCCTGACATAAACAAGCACCGTCTCCGAACATTTCCTCCACTGTATGCAGAACACAATTCTGTAAAACGTGTTGGGATTCTTTCGCATTTAGTGTTTTCTTAACCGCAATAACGGAAGCATACCCTAACCATGAGAAACACCCCCATACCGTAACACCCTCTCCTTCATGCTTCACTGTTCGCATTGACGCTCTCCAGGTATTCGCTAAACTCAAAGCTTCCCATTGGATTCCCAAAAAGTTATACCGTGACTCATTTCTCGGAATCACTCGTTTCCATTCATCCAGTGTTCAGTGGTGTGGATGGTTACACCACCTCATGCCTTGCTCAACGCCGACTGCAGAAACGCGTGGCTTGTGAGGGCCCGCTCAACCATTAACTCCCTACGCACAGTTATCTCGCTAGCTCGACTGCTGGTAGTCTTGCGCTAATTTCAAGCGATTTTTTACCACCATCCTCCACACTCCTAGGCGGTCCCTGCATGGCAGTGCATGAGGTCTGCCGGGTCCGTGTGTAGCTGTGGTGCCTCCTACACGCTCCCTCTCACTCACATTACCAACAGTTTATTGCAGCTTTAGAAGGGTTTAAGTGACCCTGATTGATTTGTTCTCAAGTGACAGCCAATGACCAGTCCACATTCGACGTAACTGAGTTCTCCTGGCCGACCCATTCTGCTGTTACTGCTTCTTTACTGACCACCCAATCGTCCCCACCCCCTTTTACACCAGCGAGTCCGCATCTCGTGACGCCTAGTGATCATTACACAGGGATGTCCGGATACTTTTGACAAGGTAGTGTTGAAAGGTCTCTGTTGGATTCCTTTCATCTTAATTTTTTAAGACTGTTGTCATTTACGGCATACATTCCACTTCTACATTTACTGTGGTGTTTCTGACTCTATCTGGGAGGAGACTGAGCAATGGAACGTGTTACTTTTACACATAAACAAGAACGATCTGTCACACTACTACACTTTAAAACACAGTTTATATGATATTCATGTCACACAGTCTCATATGGAACCTACATCCGCTTTCTTTTATATGCTGTATATGATATAATACTGTCATCCCCCTTCCCTTCTGTGTGAAAGGATGAATGAGCATCTGTATTTCTAGTTGCATGCTTGATGGTAGCAGACAAGCCTGTCTGCTAGAGAACAGTAGGACCAACGTCGGAACAGGTAGCTATGCTTTCTAAAAGCAGAGAGGTTTCTATTCTTAGTATGGTCCTGTCCGTCCCTTGTCATGTTGGTATAGGAAGCTGTCTCTCTGGTCACTTCCCTTTGTATCTGTGAAGCACCCTCGGTAGGGGCCCACGGCAGTCGGTCCGCGGGGAGCGTCTGAAGTGGTGAGATCTCTGACTAAGTGTGTCTCTGCAAGTCCGTAGGATAATGGATTTCTTAAGTTCAGCCTAACTGAAAATTTAATCACCTTTGTTTCAGGTTTAGGTCTAAAATATCTTAAATTGCAACGCAGTGTAATTCGATTGTGAAGTTCAGAATATCTTCCAGTAGTTGCTTTGTCACTACTTTGTGAGCAAAGTGGAGCCACGTGTTGATGATCAGTAACTCTAAGATCATCAATCTTATGTGCTTATGTAATTTTTAGACCCATCAGGTTAATAGTATGACGACAGTAACCAGTTCGAGGTTTTTCTTTTGTAAATTGCGTTTCGATGTAATTTATTTTAATTATCAAAATTATTGTGGAGTTGCACTCTTTGCCTAAACCAAGTTGACCACTTGAAGCATGTGGTGTAATTATCAAAGTAGCCCTCAGCTATTCTTTTCGAGAAGATATTTCACAGACAATTAGTGGTGGTAATTTCATGACGGACAGGATTGCGCTACGACCGTAACTTCTTTGGGTGAAAATTCAATCGGTTGGTTGTGGTTAATTTCCTCTTGCATATGTTTCAACGTTCTTAGTGTGTTATTTTGTGAATGCAGTGTTGTATGCAGTCTTGCAATCTTGGCTCCATATTTGATGTGTTCCGTAAGATTGCAAACTCACATATTCACAATCCTAAATAAGGCACCAGTTTAGTTATGAATCAAGTCTAATATGCTGAAATTTTAACGGAACAATGATCAATGTTAAAATAAATGCGAAATATAAACTGATTTATTTCTTTTTATATATATGTCACCGGTTGTCGTAAGATGACTATTAAAAGATTATAATTAATGTTAATCTGGTTGGCAATTTGGTAAACTAGACTGGATACCTGGTGAAAAAGTTGCTCAGTAATGCAAGGATAACTTCCCCAGACAGCTCGCAGCTTTTAACACGCTTTTATTATCTCGAATATCAGCACCGCTTTCAGAACAACTTAATGCATCAACTGTACAGTGTGCCTAACCCACAGTGACATGGCAGGTAAACTGAGGCAAACAACAACGCGCAGATAGCCTAACAAATCAAAATTGTCCCCACGCTATAGTGTTGAGTCGATTGGGAGACATATTAATATACGATACAATTAAATGTACCCTCTCCCTCGCAATCCGCCCTGGTTCACAGTCTACAATACAATGCAGATACTGAGAAAGTTTCGGGCACAGTGACAGTGTATATGAGGCAGGTATGTGATTAGTTTGGTGCTTTAGAGACTCCCAACAGATTCTCACTTGTCAGTTAGATAATTATTTGACAGGTCGGCCTACGAATAAAGCTGTCAGAGTACAGACTATACAAGGAAGATACACCGAAGAGCCAAAGAAACTGATATACCTACCTAGTATCGTCTAGAACCTCCACGAGCACGCAAAAGTTTCGCAACAAGACGTGGCATGGACTCGACTAATGTCTGAAGTAGTGCTGGAGGGAACTGACACCATGAATCCTGTAGTGCTGTCCATAAATCCGTAAGAGTACGAGGGGATGGAAATCTCTTCCGAACATCACATTGCAAGGCATCCCGGATATGCTGAATAATATTCGTGTCTGGGGAGTTTGGTGGCCAGCGGAAGAGTTTAAACTCAGAAGAGTGTTCCTGGAGCCACTCTGTAGCAATTCTTGACATGTGGGCTGTTGCTTTGTCCTGCTGGAATTGCCTAAGTCAGTCGGAATCTGCAATGGACGTGAATGGATGCAGGTGATCAAAGAGGATGCTTACGTACGTGTCACCTGTCAGAGTCGTATTTAGACGTATCAGCCGTCCCATATCACTTCAACTGCAAACGCCCCACACCATTACAGAGCTTCCACCAGCTTGAACAGTCCCCTGCTGACATGAAGGCTCCACAGATTCATGAGGTTGTCTCCATACCCGTACACGTCCATCCGCTCTATTTAATGTGAAACGAGACTAGTCCGACCAGGCAACATGTTTCCAGTCATCAACAGTCGTGCCGGTGTTGAGGGGCCCAGACACATCTGAAATGTAACGTCCACTGTTCAAAGTGACGTCACTGCGAACAAGAGGCGGCCGAGACGTGTAACCAATGGCACCCCATACCATCACGCCGGGTGACACGCCAGTATGACGATGACGAATACACGCTTCCAATGTGCGTTCACCGTGGTGTCGCCAAACACGGATGCGACCATCATGATGATGTAAACAGAACCCGGATTCATCCGAAAAAGTGACGTTTTGCCATTCGTTCACCCAGGTTCGTCGTCGAGTACACCATCGCAGGCGCTCCTGTCTGTGATGCGGCGTCAAGGGTAACCGCAGCCACGGTCTCCGAGCTGATAGTCCGTGCTGCTGCAAACGTCGTCGAACTGTTCGTGCAGATGGTTGTTGTCTTGCAAACGTCCCCATCTGTTGACGCAGGGATCGAGGCGCGGCTGCACGATCCGTTACAGCCACGTGGATAAGACGCGTGTCATCTCGACTGCTAGTGATACGAGGCCGTTGGGATCAAGCACGGCGTTCCGTATTACCCTCCTGAACCCACCGATTCCACATTCTGCTAACAGTCATTGAATGTCGACCAACGCGAGCAGCAATGTCGCGATACGATAAACCGCAATCGCGATAGGCTACAATCCGACCTTTATAAAAGTCGGAAACGTGATGGTGCGCATTTCTCCTCCTCACACGAGGCATCACGACAACGCTTCACCAGAGCAACACCGGTCAACTGCTGTTTGTGTTATACAGAAATCGGTTGGAAACTTTCCTCATGTCAGCACGTTGTAGGTGTCGCCACCGGCGCCAACCTTGTGTGAATGCTCTGAAAAGCTAATCATTTGCATATCACTGCATCTGCTTCGTGGCGGTTAAATTTCGCGTCTGTAGCACGTCATCTTCGTGGTGTAGTAATTTTAATGGCCAGTAGTGTATAATGACGACAAACGAAGCTGATGTTCACATTAATGTGACTCAGACCTGTATTAGCACTTTATTTTTAGCACTAGAGTCATGATACCGTCAATTTGAACAGTAGGCCTCACATCCTCTCACCGAGACGGCAGGTGCCATAAAGAGAAATGAAATTTTTTTGAACTACATCGAATTGTTATTTTACGGTACCTCGCGAAGACAAATGCCGTATCTGTTTCGGGCAGGGACACGTCTGCGATGAGAATGGCTGTCCTGTCCCGGGTGCTCCTTACTCCGCCGGGCCGCCCAGCGCACCTGCCAGAGGCTGACGGCGGAGGAAATTGCGAGGCGGCTAATTTCCCCGGCACTCCGCCCCGAGTAATTTCCAAGCGTCGCCGAGGCGTGCTCCGCCGACCAATGAGCGTCGCCCGGCCCCCACCCCCACCCCTGGCCCTGGCCTTACCCATCGGACGCAGTGTCTCTCTTTGGTCGCTTGGGAACTTCGAACGTGTAGTTTAATTCTTAATTCCTTTGCGTGTTTTTGGTACTTGCATTGTTTAATTCATAAATTTCGGGCGTATTGTAGTACTTGAGAGTGTAGCATCGCGTTTTAGTACCTGAATAATGTAAAATCGCGTAGTCTTCTTCCGCCGCCGAG
Organism: Schistocerca cancellata; assembly: GCF_023864275.1. Lineage (NCBI taxonomy): Eukaryota > Metazoa > Arthropoda > Insecta > Orthoptera > Acrididae > Schistocerca > Schistocerca cancellata. The sequence continues at coordinate 17,177,818 of NC_064637.1, forward strand.
CAGTGTGTCAGCAGTGCGCAAGTAGCAGCATTACTGCATCTATTAGGCAATCTTGTATTTTAATAACCGTTTAAATTTTGCGTCGAATTGTTTGTGCTCTCTGTTGATTCGTTCAGACGTTCTTTGCACAACAGCATGGATAGGGACTGCAACTGCTGTGTTCGGATGCAGGCTCAGTTGCCATCCCTTCGCTCACAGCTTCAGGCAGTGTTGGCTTCGGTCACACAGCTTGAGGCTGTTGCCAATGGGCATCACTGTGGGGGTCCGGATGGGGGTTTGTCGGGGACGGCCAGCTCGTCCCACGCATCCCCCGATCGGACTACGGCTGTGGCTGCCCGGGATACTGCCCACATTGAGGCTGACCCCTCGCCCGTGGTAGAGTGAAAGGTCGTCTCGAGGTGTGGCAGGGGGCGAAAGACATTCCGGAGGGCTGAACGGAAGGCCTCTCCAGTTTGTCTGACGAACCGGTTTCAGGCTCTGTCTCAGGCTGATACTGATCTTCGGCCAGACACGGCTGCTTGTCCTGTTACAGGGGTTGCCCCTCAGTCTGCAAGATCCGGGCAGTCACAGAGGGTGGGCTTACTGGTAATTGGGAGCTCCAACGTCAGGCGCTTAATGGGGCCTCTTAGGGATATGACAGCAAGAGAGGCGAAGAAAACCAATGTGCACTCCGTATGCATACCGGGGGGAGTCATTCCAGATGTGGAAAGGGTCCTTCCGGATGCCATGAAGGGTACAGGGTGCACCCATCTGCAGGTGGTCGTTCATGTCGGCACCAATGATGTATGTCGCTATGGATCAGAGGAAATCCTCTCTGGCTTCCGGCGGCTATCTGATTTGGTGAAGACTGCCAGTCTCGCTAGCGGGATGTAAGCAGAGCTCACCATCTGCAGCATCGTCGACAGGACTGACTGCGGACCTTTGGTACAGAGCCGAGTGGAGAGTCTGAATCAGAGGCTGAGACAGTTCTGCGACAGTGTGGGCTGCAAATTCCTCGACTTGCGCCATAGGGTGGTGGGGTTTCGGGTTCCACTGGATAGGTCAGGAGTCCACTACACGAAGCAAGTGGCTACACAGGTAGCAGGGGTTGTATGGCGTGGACTGGGCGGTTTTTTAGGTTAGATGGCCTCGGGCAAGTACAGAAAGGGCAACAGCCTCAAAGGGTGCGGGGCAAAGTCAGGACATGTGGGGACCAAGCAGCAATCAGTATTCTAATTGTAAACTGTCGAAGCTGCATTGGTAAAGTACCAGAAAGCACCGAAGCTGAAATCGTTATAGGTACAGAAAGCTGGCTGAAGCCAGAGATAAATTCTGCCGAAATTTTTACAAAGGTACAGACGGTGTTTAGAAAGGATAGATTGCACGCAACCGGTGGTGGCCCTACCCTTCATTCGATCCCTGCTAAACCCTACCTTTCAGCAGGATAAATGCACGACCGCACATTGCAGGTCCTGTACGGGCCTTTCTGGATACAGAAAATGTTCGACTGCTGCCCTGGCCGGCACGTTGTCCAGATCTCTCACCAATTGAAAACGTCTGGTCAATGGTGGCCGAGCAACTGGCTCGTCACAATACGCCAGTCACTACTCTTGATGAACTGTGGTATCGTGTTGAAGCTGCACGGGCAGCTGTACCTGTACACGCTATCCAAGCTCTGTTTGACTCAATGCCCAGGCGTGTCAAGGCCGTTATTACGGCCAGAGGTGGTTGTTCTGGGTACCGATTTTTCAGGATCTATGCACCCAAATTGCGTGAAAATGTAACGACATGTCAGTTCTAGTATAATATATTTGTCCAATGAAGTGAGCATCTTACCGGTCAGCCATCACTCCAGGGTGAATGGCGGACAGTGGTGGGCTCTCGCGTGCCTGGCCGAAAGGCGAAGGTGGGATCTGGCCGCGTGGCAGCTGCCTTACCCCTTTCCAACAGGTACGGGGTGCTTCCTAGTGGTGATGACATCGTTTCCGAGCCACCACAGGATGCCTCGCCTGTTGGGCCAGTGGCCGATTCTCCGGCAAGGTCCCGACAGTCACAGAGGGCGGGCCTATTAGTTATAGGGAGCTCCAACGTTAGGCGGGTTATGGAGCCCCTCAGGAAAATAGCGGGTAGGTCGGGGAAGAATGCCAGTGTGCACTCGGTGTGCTTGCCGGGGGGTCTCGTCCGTAATGTGGAGGAGGCCCTTCCGGCAGCTATTGAACGCACTGGGTGTGACCGGCTGCAGATAGTAGCACATGTCGGAACGAATGACGCCTGCCGCTTGGGTTCTGAGGCCATCCTTGGTTCCTTCCGGCGGCTGGCTGATTTGGTGAAGACAACCAGCATCGCACGCGGAGTGCAAGCTGAGCTTAATATCTGCAGCATAGTGCCCAGAGTCGATCGCGGTCCTCTGGTTTGGAGCCGTGTGGAGGGTCTAAACCAGAGGCTCAGACGACTCTGCGACTATAATGGTTGCAAATTCATCGACCTCCGTTATTGGGTGGAGAACTGTAGGGCCCCCCTAGACAGGTCAGGCGTGCACTACACACCGGAAGCAGCTACTAGGGTAGCAGAGTACGTGTGGCGTGCACACGGGGGTTTTTTAGGTTAGAGGGACCCCCCCTTGGGCGAAACGATAAAATACCTGACGGCTTACCAGAGAGGACATTATCATCGTTGATAAAGAACGTCCGTCCTCAGAGACCAAAAACAGGAAAAGTTAACGTAATATTGGTAAACTGCAGGAGTATCCAGGGCAAGGTTCCTGAATTAGTATCTCTTATTGAAGGAAATAGTGCGCATATAGTATTAGGAACGGAAAGTTGGTTAAAACCGGAAGTGAACAGTAACGAAATCCTAGACACAGAATGGAATATATACCGCAAGGATAGGATAAACGCCAATGGTGGAGGAGTATTTATAGCAGTAAAGAATTCAATAATATCCAGTGAAGTTATTAGCGAATGCGAATGTGAAATAATCTGGGTTAAGCTAAGTATCAAAGGTGGGTCAGATATGATAGTCGGATGCTTCTATAGACCACCTGCATCAGCAACCGTAGTAGTTGAGCGCCTCAGAGAGAACCTGCAGAACGTCGTGAAGAAGTTTCGTGATCATACTATTGTAATAGGGGGAGACTTCAATCTACCAGGTATAGAATGGGATAGTCACACAATCAGAACTGGAGCCAGGGACAGAGACTCTTGTGACATTATCCTGACTGCCTTGTCCGAGAATTACTTCGAGCAGATAGTTAGAGAACCAACTCGTGAAGCTAACGTTTTAGACCTCATAGCAACAAATAGACCGGAACTTTTCGACTCCGTGAATGTAGAAGAGGGTATCAGTGATCATAAGTCAGTGGTTGCATCAATGACTACAAGTGTAATAAGAAATGCCAAGAAAGGAAGGAAAATATATTTGCTTAACAAGAGTGATAGGGCACAAATCGCAGAATATCTGAGTGACCACCATCAAACGTTCATTTCTGAGGAAGAGGATGTGGAACAAAAATGGAAAAAATTCAGAAACATCGTGGAACAAAAATGGAAAAAATTCAGAAACATCGTCCAGTACGCCTTAGATAAGTTCGTACCGACTAAGGTCCAAAGCGAGGGGAAAGATCCACCGTGGTATAACAATCATGTACGAAAGGTACTACGGAAACAAAGAAAGCTTCATCATAGGTTTAAGAGTAGTCGAATCATAGCTGATAAGGAAAAGCTGAACGAAGCGAAAAAGAGCGTAAAGAGAGCAATGAGAGAAGCATTCAACGAATTCGAACATAAAACATTGGCAAACAATCTAAACAAGAACCCTAAAAAGTTTTGGTCATATGTAAAATCGGTAAGCGGATCTAAATCCCCTATTCAGTCACTCGTTGACCACGATGGCACCGAAACAGAGGACGACCGAAGAAAGGCAGAAATACTGAATTCAGTGTTCCGAAACTGTTTCACTGCGGAAAATCGTAACACGGTCCCTGACTTCAGCCGTCGCACGGACGCCAAAATGGAAAATATTGAAATAAACGATATCGGAATTGAAAAACAACTGCTATCACTTAGTAGCGGAAAAGCATCCGGACCAGACGAGATACCCTTAAGATTCTACAGTGATTATGCTAAAGAACTTGCCCCCTTTCTATCAGCAATTTATCGTAGATCGCTGGAAGAACGTAAAGTACCTAGCGACTGGAAGAAAGCGCAGGTCGTTCCCATTTTCAAGAAGGGTCATAAATCAGATGCGAATAATTATAGGCCTATTTCGCTTACGTCAATCTGTTGTAGAATAATGGAACATGTTTTGTGTTCTCGTATTATGACGTTCTTAGATAATACAAATCTCCTTCATCATAACCAACATGGATTCCGCAAACAGAGATCATGTGAAACTCAGCTCGCCCTATTTGCCCAAGAAATTCACAGTGCCGTAGACACTGGCGAGCAGATTGATGCCGTATTCCTGGACTTCAGGAAGGCATTTGATACGGTTCCGCACTTACGTTTAATGAAAAAAATACGAGCTTACGGAATATCGGACCAGGTTTGTGATTGGATTCAGGATTTCCTAGAAGAAAGAACTCAACATGTCATTCTTAACGGTTCAAAATCTGCAGATGTAGAGGTAATTTCGGGAGTACCGCAAGGAAGCGTGATAGGACCTTTATTGTTTACAATATACATAAATGACTTAGTTGACAACATCGGTAGCTCCGTGAGGCTATTTGCAGATGACACGGTTGTCTACAAGAAAGTAGCAACATCAGAAGACTCGTACGTACTCCAGGAAGACCTGCAGAGGATTAATGCATGGTGCGACAGCTGGCAGCTTTCCCTAAACGTAGATAAATGTAATATAATGCGCATACATAGGGGCAGAAATCCATTCCAGTACGATTATGCCATAGGTGGTAAATCATTGGAAGCGGTAACGACCGTAAAATACTTAGGAGTTACTATCCGGAGCGATCTGAAGTGGAATGATCACATAAAACAAATAGTGGGAAAAGCAGGCGCCAGGTTGAGATTCATAGGAAGAATTCTAAGAAAATGTGACTCATCGACGAAAGAAGTAGCTTACAAAACGCTTGTTCGTCCGATTCTTGAGTATTGCTCATCAGTATGGGACCCTTACCAGGTTGGATTAATAGAAGAGATAGACATGATCCAGCGAAAAGCAGCGCGATTCGTCATGGGGACATTTAGTCAGCGCGAGAGCGTTACGGAGATGCTGAACAAGCTCCAGTGGCGGACACTTCAAGAAAGGCGTTACGCAATACGGAGAGGTTTATTATCGAAATTACGAGAGAGCACATTCCGGGAAGAGATGGGCAACATATTACTACCGCCCACATATATCTCGCGTAATGATCACAACGAAAAGATCCGAGAAATTAGAGCAAATACGGAGACTTACAAGCAGTCGTTCTTCCCACGCACAATTCGTGAATGGAACTGGGAAGGGGGGATGAGATAGTGGTACAATAAGTACCCTCCGCCACACACCGTAAGGTGGCTCGCGGAGTATAGATGTAGATGTAGATGTAGATACCCGTTTATCATCTGCATTTCTTTTGGTGTAGCAATTTTAATGGCCAGTATTGTATAATAACCACGTACAGGCAGCAATTGGCAGAATTACAAAAGGAGGGTATATAGAGCGAGTCGGGGGGACGCGCAAAACGGTGCAGTCGTTGCCGTAAGGCAAACACGGAGCGATGTATCTGACGTCCAAAAGCGGACCGAGGGCGCAAATAATTCCTGCATGGTTAAGTTTGTAAATAGTTGGTGTGCCGTCGTAGTTAAAGTATACCATGCTTGGAAAAGTGGCGCTATCCAAAACTGGAGCCAAGGCGACTGTGTTCCACCGCGGGCACAGATAACAGGCGTGATTGAAGGCTGCGGAGACGCGTTTGGGCGAACAGACGTCCAGCTGTTGAGCAACCGGCAGCCCAGATGAACCGAGGGGCTACCGACAGTATCTGCTCAACGAATGTTCACCAAACGTTGCAGTAGGTGGCTGGTTCGTGCACCCATGCTGACTCCCGTTCGTCGCCGATGAAGACTGCAATTTGCACTCTAGTACAGCCAGTGGACGTCCACCGAGTGCCCACAGATGGCCTTTTCAGGTGAATCGCGTTTTAAGCTCCACTTGGCGTGAAACGTCTGAAAACAAACTCACGAAAAATATCTTTTTCGACGTTTATTATCCGACTGTATGTTCGTCCATCTGTTAAGAACTCTTTTTTTTCGGGGTCGGGTAGAAGTATCAAGTTCAAATTTATGTTACATAATGAAACCTATAGACCCTTGGCGGCGTATTAAATGTAAGCATCTACGTCAGTGCAATGAAAAGATACGACCATTTATATTTTGATGCTCGCAAACTCACTCATCAGAAATTTAAGGGTGTTTCCATTTCGTCTACAACAATAAAATTTGGCAAGCAGCAGGGTTTCCCGGGACAAGTAAAGAAAAAAATTGTCGATTGTAATTATATCACACGAAAAAGATATTTCTTTTGCCATTTATTATCCGATTTCAGAATTAAAATTAAAATATCCTCAAAAGTCTTGGAATTCCCGGGGCCAACATCTTCTCAGTATCAATATGAGGCAAAAATCGACGATATTCTCGATTCGTGGGACGGATGAGCTGTCTGTGTACGGAATTTAAGTTTGTACGGAATCCTCGGAGTGCGAGTCCGTCTCACACCTGACCAGTTTCTTTAAACAACTTGTGTGACACCAGTAGTGCTTTATCCTGATGGAAACTTCCATAAGGGTTTCAGTGCAGCACACATTTAACTTATTTCATAAGCTATAAAAACTTGTTAGTGGCATCGGTCTAGTACGGCCTTTTTGAGACGTCCGCACATGACGTCCATTCTACTGGTAACTGACACAACTAGGCAGTGTTGCCAACCTGGTCTCTCCCTGTCTGTTGCAGAGGTGCGCGGCTACTCGCAGCTGGGGTCGCAGTGCAGCTACACGACCTTCGGCGGCTTCTCCGCCTTCTGGGGATGAACACGCCGACGTCGACGGCGCACGCTCTCCGCTGGTCACCGGTTCGACACTCTGCGGCCTAGCCAGCAGACACCGCCTGTCCACAGCAGAGCTGGAGTGGGCTGCGAGGAACTGGAGGTTTCCCAGCAACTTCTCCACACGGAAACGACGCTGCGTCACTATGGGGAGGAGCAATTCACCTCCCACGCCGCCCCACCGCAGTCTCTAAACGCTTTCCTCAAGGCACGCCGCCTCTGTTCTCAGAAGAAATTCTGCTCTTTGTTCGCAGTAAACGTTCTGCTTCTACTGCCTTTGTACAAAAGCGACATTATGTGAAAAAAAAAACAACCAGAATTGTGGATCAAATCGCGCTACATCACCAGGAGTATTTACCTCACGTCATCATTCCATTACGTCACGCCATTTGCTACGCAATTTCTTCCTCTGTTCCTATGTAAACATGAAGAACTGCTGTACCTAGACTCAGTCTTAAACTCCCCTTATCATAGCCCTATCAATAAACGTCATATTCTAAAATTGTCAGGCCTGCTTTTCCTCGTACTTTTGTTTCGCAGACTACTCATCACTTCTGTCATCTTCAGAGAAGTCTGTAGCTTGTACCAACACTTCTTGTTTCCAACCAACAACTGAGGAAAACAACCACGACAGACGTATAATACAAATACTATTATCTCTCTTGATAATAGGATGCACGCCACGCCATTCACGAGTGCTCTCTACATCTCCAGTATACGGCAACTACATTTGGACTTGTCATTTTCTTTTACAGTCATACAATTCGAATTGCAGGAGACGCATTTCACACCAGTTATATACAAAAAGACAATAAGCTGTCACGCCTTAGAATCAAAAAATAACCTGCATAATACTAGTTACTCGTTCATGTCATCTCGTACTCCCTTTTAGCAGGTCTTTAATTTTGATGTTCTTAATGTTGTTTTCACCAGAACATTCTGAAACCTTCCCTTGTCGGCATTAAATAAACAATACCGATCAGGAGTCGAACTGTTACTCAAAACGTAACGTTCTGTGCTTCAAAAGTCTTCGCTATTGTTCACCTCCCATTGCATCTTCGGTCGAAAGCATATCATTTCAGAGTTTAAGAACTCTGGAAAGTACACGCCGTGTCTTATTTTTCCGTCCCATATTGGGATCTGATGTTAAAGTATATATCTCTATGCTTCATGTGTCAATGCTACGAGTACATGAAATAAAATATTCTACTCTTGTAACCTGAAATATGTCACGCTTAGCGATATTCTAAATAAATACCAAAATATTTATGTACGTACTTACATAGTTACAAAACATATATGGTTTTGGTTGTGCGCTTATTTAAGGTCTTGTATTAACTGTGATCATTTGATAATTTTGTCAAACATAATAAATGATAATTAAAATATTAAAGTGTCCTCACTTTTCACTATTTTCCATTGTATAATTATCCTATTTAAATCTCCAATTGACAATGCAGACTTGGCCATCTACCTAGTCATTATTGGTAATTAGCAACATGTTTCGATCCCCCATGAAGGTAAATCCACAAATATACGTATTTTGTGGCTATCGAGATCATCTTTAAATATTTCGTCTCGTCGTGTGTTCGAATGATGCAACCAGATTTCTTTTAGTTGTTGTTGGTATGGCCCGTTTTTAAAATAAATTATGAACATTACGATGGGCAAAAACAAACATATCTGTTACAAATCAGAACTAATTGAGAAGTCACAGTTTCCTCAATAAAAAATTATCATTTATCCACCTGCCAGTAGATTCAGTCACGGCTAGAAGTCACAAGTAGCACTATCACATTCAGCGCCGTAACCACAGGGCCTACATTTTTATGACCTAAAGTACCAGGAAAAGTATCACTTAACTTACATGAATATATCAGGCAAACGACGTAAAGTTGATATACAGAATATGTAAAGTGAGTTATAAAATGAAGTGGAGAACAGCGGCTTTCAAACTGTGTGTTGCAGCTCTCACGATCGTCGAGGTGTGTCGCAGTGACATCATAAAAATAATATTCTATTTTGTTTGCTTTGTGAGTAAAGCAACAACGCGTGCGCCGGCAGTCACATCTGGCAGTTACTCTGGCAGTCGAATCGCACTATGTGACTCAATTGCTTTCATTCAATAGCCATCAATTTGAAGATTAGTTTTGTCGAATGTTTATCGTTTTCATTTATTGTTTGTGTCCTGTGATTAGTGTTTGCTACCATGGACAAATTTTTAAATGTAACTACGAATTGTGATATTTTAAATGCATCATGCCGTACTAATGACACGTATGTACGAAAATGCACAAAGTATGACGGCAGCTCCCCGAGGGCAGGATTTAAGCGTGCGCCTACTACCGTTGAAAATGAGAAAAGATCACAATGTGTCATTTGTTTCGAAGCTCAAGTTACTTGAAGCATGATTGCTAATAAAATGAAACGACATTTGAAATCAAATCACGGTAGTTTGGCAAAGGACACACTGGAATACTTTTCCCGTAAGTTGAAAGAAAAGACAAAAAATAATAATTCACAAAACAAGCTCCAATTCCTGCACAGGCTATTGTGTCATCTTTCAATGTTGCTTAGAGTGTAGTAAAGAGCAAGAAACTTCGCACCATAGCGGAAGACATTATTTTACCAGCTGCGCAGAGCATGTTACCTATAACTGTGTGGGTGCATAAGTACGTTTAATGAACACAGCAGATATACATAACGGAGACTTTAGTCATCAGTAATATATTCTCCTTCGCTATCTACAACACTCTGCCGACGCTGAGGTAAGTTTTCGATTCCGCGATTGTAGAAACCACGTAGTTTCGATGCGAAGACCTCGTCGAGCCATGTTCGGCGCGCATTTTCACCCGGAAAGGAAGTTCTTTCAAGGTTGTTCGACAGAGAGCGGAAAAAGTGGAAATCTGAGGGCGCAACATCGAGTGAATAAGATGACTTCCCAACCCAACGCCTGCATAGAAGTTTTTGTCGGTCTAGCAGAATGGGGGCCGGCGCTATCGTGTAGTAGCAACACTTCACTTCACGCAGTCTTCCTTTGGTATGCGTCTCAGTTGTTGACAATAAATGTCTGGGGTGATGGTTAGATATCTGGGAACCAGTTCGTAGTACACCACTCCGCCGCCGTTCCACCAGAGACATAACGCCATATTTTGTGGTTGCGAGCAGGTCTTTGCACGTGGAGTTGCTGATTTATTTGGGCAAAACCATTCTTTGAAGCACTACTCTCGGTTATGGAAGAAAACGGAAAAATGTCTACAGATGGACGTCGTAGTATGGGCAGTTGATACATCGGATTACAAGCTCGGATCCCTAAAGAGGCTATTTGGACACACCCGTTTATTCACCGAGAAGCACTAGCGTGAGCCCCGTCCTTCGTGAGAGTCTTCAGTCAGTGATTGCAGTGGTAAAGTTCATTAAAAGTCGCCCACTTAGCTCGAGATATTTTGGACAAACGAGCGTTGATATCGCAGGTGCGCGCACTTCCCTAACTTTTTACAGCAGCTTTTGCAGCCTTTCACATGGGAACGCCTTGGAGAGTGTGCATTAACTCAGGAATGAAGTTTACTCTTACCTTTCAGTTCAGAGAAGTTCGGAAATACTGAATTTGTTTCGAAGCTGCTGTGTCTTAGTGACATTTTTGAAAACTCAAGAGACTAAATGTGTCCCTTCAGGGCAATGAGACCAACATTCTGCAACTGTCAAAGTTCCAGCCTTCAGGAACAAACTGCTGTTGTCGAAGAAAACTTTGGATGATAACGAGATGCCAGCCGAGCGGTTCTAGCCGCTACAGTCTGGAACTGTGCGACCGCTACGGTCGCAGGTTAGACTCCTGCCTCGGGCATGGATGTGTTTGATGTCCTTAGGTTAGTTAGGTTTAAGTAGTTCTGAATTCTAGGGGACCGATGACCTCAGTAGTTGAGTCCCATAGTGCTCAGAGCTATTTGAACCATTTTTTGATAACGAGATACATTACGTTTTCCCTGCTCTTCATTCGGTTTTAAAAGACGATGGCTCACGGCTGAGTGAAGAATTGAATTCTGTCCGTTTGGGTCGTGTTACGCAACTCGGTGCTTACTTTATGAAGTACTTTTCAGAAGAAAAGTTGATCAACACAAATGGGTCAAAGCTGCTTTCAGTACAGAACCTACAACACTTACCGCCTAAGACCCACAGCGATTTAATATTTCTTCAGACTCCACACTGAAGTCTAACTTCGTTCCCTCATCACTGGTTGAGTTTTGAAGCTCGCTGAAGCAAGAATATCCGCACGTACGCCACAACACTCTAAGAGTATTGATGTCGTTTGCGACGACCAACTTACATGAGACAGATTTCTCCGCCGTGGCAGTTATCAACACGAAATACAGAACGCGAGTGATTGTGGAGAAATAGATACAAGTCGCAATTTCCAGTCTTGAGCCCAGGGTCGGTTCCAGAACATATTTCATATTTCCTTGCAAGCGATTTATAGTTTAGCGTGTCTTCCCCCAACCCCCACCCCCCGCTCCGCTCCATCCACTCATACAATTCTCGCCCTTCCTTTGCCATCCGCTAAGACCTTCAAAAATAAATCTAAATCTGAGAGTGAAAATTAGTTATTCTAACTACTAATTACGATACACCCTGTGTACAAATTTTGCACTTTGGTGCCCTAAGCGACCACTTGAGTCGCTTGGAAGTTAAAGCGGCCCTCCTAGTGACAAAATTTGAAGAACCAATGAAGAAGCATTCAGTTTCGTTGCAAGACTACGAGGTACGGAGGTTAGAAATTAAATAGAGGCAACTACTTATTCACAACCGATGCAAAAGAGTTACAAGTTTGCACCTGTTACTGTGGCCGAGCGGTTCTAGGCGCCTCAGTCTGGAACCGCGGGACCGCTACGGTCGCAGGTTCGAATCCTGCCTCGGGCATGGATGTGTGTGATGTCCTTAGGTTAGTTAGGTTTAAGTAGTTCTAAGTTCTAGGGGACTGATGACCTCAGATGTTGAGTCCCATAGTGCTCAGAGCCATTTGATTTTGCACCTGTTACTGTCCTTCAAAGTAGTCACCAGCGTTGTGTAGAACCCGTTGCCAGCGATGTGGAAGGCGTAGCCGTTAGCAGAGCCTGTTCTGTTGGTGGTGCGCATGGACCGGTCTACTGCCTGTCGAATCTCTGGAACAGTTCTGAAGCGAATGCCACGAAGTGGTTCCTTCATCTTCGGAATCAAATCAAAGTCACACGGACTTAAGTCCGGGGAGTATGCTGGATGGTACAGTACGTCCCAGTCCCATCGACCGAACGGAGCAGCCACAGCTTGCGCTGTATGCGCCCGCGTATTGTTGTGCAAAATGATGGGCGGGTTGCACAGAAAGTGTTGCTGCTTTTTTCGCAAAGCTGGTCGCAGGTGATGCTCCAAAAACGAACAGTAATACTGTGCACTGACGGTCTGCCGTGGAGGTACGTAATGCGTTAGGATAACATCATCACAGTCGTACACGAGAATCACCATAACTTTAGACCGCTCCATTCGCACCATCAACAGGACAGGCTCTGCTAACGGTATACTATGTCTTCCACATCGCTGGCAACGGGTTCTACACAACGCTGGTGACTACTTTGAAGGACAGTAACAGGTGCAAACAAGTAACTTTTTTGTATCGGTTGTGAATAAATAGTTGCCACTATTTAAGTTCCAATCCCCGTAATAAGAATGTCAATAAAGAAATAACTACTCTCATTAATTTTTTCGAAACGTCAATTTATTTAACACTAACTTCGAGTAGGGTATGTGCGAAAGGAGTGTATATTTGATATGAAGGGAGTCGAAGAGACGACAAGTTTGACGGCCACAGTGCTAGAGTAATGAACTTTATAGACATTTGCAACTGAAGTTGGAAACAAGTCCGTCGGGAAAGCCTCGGGCAACACATGATAATTAATTTAATTAATTTAATTTCATTTAAGAAATCTTATCAACGTATAGTTACGAATATTGTTGTATAATCATGTTACAGCTATTCTGGTACATGATAGCACGGAGAGGTTCTCGAAAATGGGGACATGTCTGTTATAGGACAACATGAAACTGTACTTTAACACTTTTTGGAACCTATGTAACTGTTTCGCAATGCGATGCGTAAGTCTGAAATTTGGCTCACAGGTGCCTACAAACCTCCTCTGTATTGGTGCAAAAGCGTGGCGCCCGTGACGTCACCCTCCGGCAACACGACGCTTCAGACAGCAAGGTGTCGACACATGGGGAAGAAAAAGGCCAGGGCTCAGACGTTGGTGTCAAGTGTAAGGTCGGTTGATGATGTGCCATTGGCACCAAAGGTCACCACAATTTTGCCCAACGCCACTTGAGATATGCCACACGATGGGAAAATCTTCACACCAGCTCTTGAGCATATTTCGCTGCTGCTTTTGACGCCTCTGTGACGGAGCTGAGAACCCAGACGCCCAGTGCTTAAATAATTCGGGTTTCTTATGAGTGGCAGAGGAAAGCGTTTCAGATTCACTGCTGCTCAGAATCGACACAAAAGGGGCGGCGTAAAGGACATCACTAAAACCACCACGTTCCATTGGGCGTTGATTATCACACTTGTTGTCGTGGTCTTCAGTCCAGAGACTGGTTTGATACAGCTCTCCATGTTACTCTACCCTGTGCAAGCTTCTTCATCTCCAAGTTCAAATGTTCAAATGTGGGTGAAATCTTATGGGACTTAAGTGCTAACGTCATCAGTCCCTAAGCTTACACACTACTTAACCTAAATTATCCTAAGGACAAACACACGCACCCATGCCCGAGGGAGGACTCGAACCTCCGCCGGGACCGGCCGCACAGTCCATGACTGCAGCGCCCTAGACCGCTCGGCTAATCCCGCGCGCCATTTCCAAGTAACTACTGCACCCTACATCCTTCTGAATCTGCTTAGTGTATTGTTCTCTTGGTCTCCCTCTACGATTTTGACCCTCCACGCAACCCTCCAGTACTAACTTGGTCCTCCCATGATGCCTCACAACATGTCCCACCAACCGATCCCTTCTTCTAGTCAAATTGTGCCACAAATTTCTCTTCTCCCCAATTCTATTCAATACGTCCTCATTAGTTACGTGATCTACCCATCTAATCTTCAGCATTCTTCTCTAGTACCACATTTCGAAAGCTATTCTCTTCTTGTCAAAACAATTTATCGTCCGTGTTTCACATCCATACATGGTTACACTTCATACAAACATTTTTAGAAAAGACTTCCTGAGACTTAAACCTATACTCGATGATAAGAAATTTCCCTTCTTTAGAAACGCTTTCCTTGCCATTGCCAGTCTACATTTTATATCCTCTCTACTTCGACCATCGTCAGTTATTTTGCTTCCCAAATAGTAAAAGTCATTTACTGCTTTAAGTGCCTCATTTCCTAATCTAATTCCCTCAACATCGCTCGACTTAAATCGACTACATTCCATTATCTTCGTTTCGATTTTGCTGGTATTTATCTTATATCCTCCTTTGAACGCACTGTCTATTCCGTTCAACTGCTCTTCCAGGTTCTTTGCTGTCTCTGAAAGAATTACATTTTTCTCCATGGAGTATAATTCCTACTCCAAATTTTTCTTTTGTTTCCTTTACTGCTTTCCCAATACACAGTTTGAATAACATCAGGGATAGGCAACAATCCTGTCTCCTTTCCCAATACACAGATTGAATAACATCAGGGATAGGCTACAACCCTGTCTCACTCCCTTCCCAACCACTGCTTCCCTTTCACGGCCCTCGACTCTTATAACTGCTATCTGGTTTCTGTGCAAGCTGTAAATAGCCTTTCGCTCCCTGTATTTTACCCCTGCCACCTTCAGAATTTGAAAGAGAGTATTCCAGTCAACATTTTCAAAAGCCTTCCCTAAGTCTACAAATGTTGGAAACGTAGGTATGCCTTTCCTTAACATATGTTCTGAGATAAGTCGTAGGGACAGTATCGTCTCACGTGTTCCAACATTTCTACAGAATCCAAACTGATCTTCTCCAAGGTCGGCTTCTACCAGTTTTTCCATTCATCTGTAAAAAAATTCGTGTCAGTATTTTTCAGGTGTGTCTTCTTAAACTGATAATTCCGTAATTTTTTACACCTGTCAACGCCTGCTTTCTTTGGGATTGGAATTATTATATTCTTCTTGAAGTCTGGGGGTATTTCGCCTGTCTCATACATCTTGCTCACCAGATGGTAGAGTTTTGTCAGGCCTAGCTCTCCCAAAGGTATCAGTAGTTCTAATTGAATGTTGTCTACTCCCGGGGCCTTGTTTCGACTTACGTCTTTCAGTGCTCTATCAAATTCTTCACGCAGTACCATGTCTACCATTTCATCTTCACCTACGTCCTCTTCTATTTCCATAATAATGCTCTCGAGTACATTGCCCTTGTAGAGTCCCTGTATATACTCCTTCCACCTTTCTGCTTTCCCTTCTTTGCTTAGAACTGATTTTCCATCTGAGCTCTTGATATTCATACACGTGGTTCTCTTTTCTCCAAATGTCTCTTTAATTTTCCTGTAGGCAGTATCTATCTTACCCCTAGTGATATATGCCTCTACATCCTTACATTTGTCCTCTAGCCATCCCTGCTTAGCCATTTTGGACTTACTGTCAATCTCATTTTTGAGACGTTTGTATTCCTTTTGCCTGCTTCATTTACTACATTTTTTAATATTTTCTCCTTTCATCAATTAGGCCTAACTTCATTACCTCTTCTGTTACCCAAGGATTTCTTCTAGCCCTCTCGTTGAGGCCGCTCGTGTCGCGGTGCGGTCCTAGGCTGACGTCGCCTCACAGCCTCCTCTGCTCTTGCGTTCTCCATCTTCGTGCCGGCGCTTATGGTTACACCGGAACAAATTTCCAAAAACCTTCTGTGACTCTGTCGATGTATAACCTGCCTCTGAGTCTTTCAATCGCCTTTACATTGACTTATTGAAAATGTAGCTAAGATACCTGTGAACACAAACTGTTAGTACACTGTGTGGCAGTTCATGTTATGATTCTCGACATCTCAATATTGATATTTTCACACTTTACGATACAACTGGCCCACGGTGTAGAAGTTATCTCTTAGATGCATTATCTGCGATAGTTACGTCATACTTGTTATTTTATTATAATGTTGGTTAATCTTATTTTTGCATACACAAAAAAAAATGGTTCAGATGGCTCTGAGCACTATGGGACTTAACATCTGTGGTCATCAGTCCCCTAGAACTTAGAACTACTTAAACCTAACTAACCTATGGACATCACACACATCCACGCCCGAGGCAGGATTCGAACCTGCGACCGTAGCGGTCACGCGGTTCCAGATTGAAGCGTCTAGAACCGCACGGCCACACCGTCCTGCTTGGATACACAAATTTGGTACATCATCAGGGGTCGCTGTCACTCCGTATAGTATTATAACTTGGTGTGATTTAGGACTCTTACCCTATACGTTGTTTTCTGGTTTGTTCCTGTTCTTAATCGTACCTTTTTATAATTTTTATAATTCGACGTTTTCTCGTCAGATGTGACTGATTTATGGTTGTGACAGTTGACCAAAGATGCTATGTGGTTGCTATTGCTATGATGTGTTGATGTCATCATTTTGTAATCGATGGGTATGTGGGTAGATGTTTGTGTCCGCCTGTTATCTATGGTTAGGATATCGGACCATAAAACGTCAAATTATAAAAATTACAAAAAAAGGCCGATTAATAAAGGGCGCCAAGCACAAAACAGATTATAGCATAAGAGTCCTAAGACTACGACACATTATAATACTATACAGAGGGACAGCGACCAGTGATCACAAAGGCTGCTTCAAAATGAGCGCCGGTTTTCAAACTGCTGGTAAATTTTTCTTTGTTGGTTTCTGACATTGTTTTGATTAGTTTTTATTTCCATCAACATTCCGATTGCTGGCTCAGTTTGAATTTCTCGCATTTGGCGTCTAACCATGGAGCAGTCCACTTGTGCACAACGTGTGCAAGTCGCCAAAACGTCACCAACTGTCAGGCGACTTCGTACGATTCGAGGGCGTGATGAAACACCGAATGAATCAATAGTTCGCAGACTTACGGAAAAGTCTTTGAGAGAGGTGCAACGAAGTCCTCGCCGTCGTCGTTCTGGCTGACATGAGCGGAACACTGGGGTGGTTCGTGACAGTGTGGCTGTTAGCCCGATGAAATCAATTCGTCACCATTCCCAATAATTGGGCCTAAGCAGCTGGAAGTGACGGACCTCCAGAAGAGACGGCAGTTTGTGGACTGGGTCCTATGAGGACAGCATCGAAACAAAATCTGCACATCACCGCTTGAATAGTTTTGTGAATACGCTGAACTACCGTATCTGGGGCTCAGAAAATCCTCGCACGAGTCAAGAAAGAGAACCGCATCCACTACGAGTTTGTTGCTGATTTTGGTGACAGTCAATGGCGACCGATACCGTACGATGACAAGGGAGTTTTTGTAGCCTCATTTCGGTCGAATGGTACGGTTTCAGCAAAATAGCCCCGCAAAACAATTCTGTTGCTTCACGAGCGGTTCCCGGATCGTGTCATTTCGCGCAATGTCGATCATCAACAGCCACCGATGCCCTGTGACTTAACTCCTGCTCACTTTTTTCTTTGGGGTCATCTTAAGTCAGTGGTGGATGCCAACAGACCCCGAAACATCCATGACCTGACGGAGGAAATTTGACGAGTCGTCTGCGAAATGGATGAGGAACCTCACGGTACAATCATAGTGGATTTCATGGAGAGAGTTCTGCAAGCCAGCGCAGTATAGGAGGTCACATGCCTCACATTCTTCATACATGAAATGGGAAGGTTAGATGAACATGTTCATGCGTTTTGTTTGTGTTTTTTGTAAAAATGAACTACTTTGATACATCAAAACCGACGCTCTTTTTGGACCAAACGGTACATGGACGTAAGTACCAAATCTGTAAATCCTAAAATACGATCAACCAATATTATAATAAAATAAAAATGTTATGTAACTTTTGCGAATGGTCTGAAGATGGCAATCTAGCGGAAATGGATCCATCAAAATAAATACATAATCAAACTACTATACTGGCAATCTGGATTTTATGCAGAGAATTGGAAGACAGTGGGCCGATTGATATTTTATTTTAGTATATAAGATTATTTCGGCTTTACTGGCTTCATCAGTACGTGCCCTGACTTGTAGATGTACATATCACAACTTTCAACAAAGCATTATTGCTGTCTGTAGCTGTTAGTTGTGTTGTTATTTTCAGCAATGTTTTAAAGTTGTTTGATAATTTGCTGTTGCACGTATACTATAATACATTTTTTAGTCTTTGAGTAATCAACCAGCTGTCAAACTTGAATTTCTGCAACTGTCAGATTATTATAATATACCTGCAACAGCAAATTATCTGACAATTTTAAAATGTTGCTGAAAATAACAATACGGCCAACAATTACAAACAGTAAATGATGGTTTGTTCAAAGTTGACATATCGCCATCTACAAGTCAGGACACTAACTGATGAAGGCAACACAGCCGAAATAAGCTTATATACTAAAATAAAATATCAAGCAGCATGCTGTCTTTCAGTTCTCTGAATAGTGTTCTACTGTGACATGGTATGTTCTGCAGGTCCCACAATAAAGAAATCTGGATTTCGTTATACAATCTTCGCTCATGTTTCATTGAAAGAAAATTTGAAGCCCTAAGAAAAACAAATGTTGTCCATACTTAGTACAGATTGTTTTGTTGAGAAGAAATTTTCTCCTCGCAGAAGCGTGTGCACTTGTCACGTAACTGTTGTTTATCATGTAACAACTGAGAAGAAATAATTGCAGATATTAACAACATAATCTCCCATAACCTTTTGTCAGTTTGGCTGCTGCAAACGCCCACCTTAAGTCCTGAAAAGTAATCACTTCCGTTGCAGTGACACAGAGTTCACCTGGCCAGAAATACCAGTTAGTATATAAACTTCGCAGTGCTGACAGCTGTTACGGTGACAAATTATAATGTAACTGCTACGGTGATAAATAACTGCAGGAAGATTTTGACGCTGTTGGAGAGCGGAGGAATGCATGCTTTGAATTCCTAAAATGTGATTTAGAACTGTGACAAATCATAACTAGAAATACCAGTTACTGAAAAGTAGTATTCACAGAAATCACTATTACCGCAGAGCCACAGTTTAGATCATCCCTAGAAAAATCCAAGTAAAAGAGGTGCTAACAGTCACATTTGCCAGAAGGTAAATACAGCGCAATCAGTGTCAACAACGTAAAAAAAAATCTGCCACTCTAACACAGTTACAACTTGAGTGTAGAGACGGCTCATGGTTTCGATACCAGGAAATTCAGTAGTGGTCAAACTCGCGAGCGCTCAAAAACCTTACTGATATTTAAAATGGTTCAAATGGTTCTGATCACTATGGGACTTAACATCTTTGGTCATCAGTCCCCTAGAACTTAGAACTACTTAAACCTAACTAACCTAAGGACACCACACACATCCACGCCCGAGACAGGATTCGAACCTGCGACCGTAGCGGTCGTGCGGTTCCAGACTAAAGCCCCTAGAACAGCTCCGCCACAACGGCCGGCACTGATTATATCTCAAAATCCTCTTCTAACACACAGGTCGCAAAACCCTCCAAAAATTGTCTTAAGCAACAAAAAGAAACCTACAAAGGATGCAGTTTACCACGCAGACGCCGTTAACAACTGAAATGGTGGCACGTGTTTCACGCCCTTATTTCATCTAATCGTTCGTGAAACTTCCGCTAGGCGGTGACTCTTACGCTACCGTATTCTACTGCACTCTAGCGAGACATTTAGAACCAGTACAGGGCATACAATTTCCAGTGCCAGAAGCAAAAACCTGTCTTTAACTCAGAAATGAGATCGACGTTTCACGCGGCGATATCTTCTACACTTATAAAAGGTAATGCCCTGATCCACTGGCCCATCAGCACCCAGGCCAAACTTCTAAGGATAGAAACTTCAGATTAGGAGACGGTGTTGACATTGTACTGTAGGTATCGTTTATGAAGGGATTTTTCGGAAATCTGGTCCCCTAAGAGGGTGAGATGGGAGATGAAACGTTTTTTGAAAATATGTCGCTATTGTGGCAGTTTTGAAGCTAGAACTACGAAGATTGGTACATGGTTTCTTGGTCAGAAATAAAAAATTG
This sequence comes from Schistocerca cancellata, assembly GCF_023864275.1. Classification (NCBI taxonomy): domain Eukaryota; kingdom Metazoa; phylum Arthropoda; class Insecta; order Orthoptera; family Acrididae; genus Schistocerca; species Schistocerca cancellata. The sequence continues at coordinate 17,198,024 of NC_064637.1, forward strand.
ATGTTTCTGCATTTTTGGGAAATGGACTTCCTACCGGGGTTGAATAATAGGTCGTGTGACTAGGGCCTCCCGTCGGGTAGACCGTTCGCCTGGTGCAAGTCTTTCGATTTGACGCCACTTCGGCGACTTGCTCATCGATGGGGATGAAATGATGATGATTAGGACAACACAACACCCAGTCCCTGAGCGGAGAAAATCTCCAGCCCAGCCGGGAATCGAACCAGGGCCCTTAGGATTGACAATCTGTCGCGCTGACCACTCAGCTACCGGGGGCGAGCGAATAATAGGTGAAAGTTTATTTCGAAACTGATTTATTATTAAAGAACTACTGAAGCATTTTTAAATCCACATCTATGATAATCGGTATTTGACCGATCTGTTATAAATTTAAAAAAAAAATTAAAAAATCTTGTTTCAGTGTCTTCGAAAAAGAGGTGAAACAGGGGACGAAATTATGTTTACTTTCTCTCTATCAAGTCGATTTTGAAGCTGAAAATTTGTATTTGGCATCAAAATTAAAAAATACGTGTTCCTGTGTTTTTGGAAAATCAACATCTAACAAGGTAAAAGAGAGTTGAAAATATGTATGGAAATGTTTCTTTATGTTAAAATATAGAGCGTGCTGATCTTGTACTGTAGGCATCGATTAAGAAGGGATTTTTCAAAATTCCGCCCCTAAAATGGTGAAATATGGGATGAAAATTTTTGTGGAAATATTTCATTATGAAAGCAGAATCGCTGGTTGGTCAGAAGTACTTTCGAGAAAGACCATGCTTCTACGACTGTGGAAAGTGTAAAAGGTGTTCCAATTTGTGAAACAAATCAAAAAACCGGCTTTCTCAGAATTGCACAGAAAAAGAAACAGATCTTTAATATGTCAATTTTTCAGGAGGCCTGATACTTGTTTACAAAATTATTTTTGTTGTAATTAATAAGCAAACTAATCATTACTGATGACACAATAGATACCACGTTTAAATGCGATTCTATGTGCAGGGATAGCCGTTTGAGATGAGGGAATTAAGTATCAGGTGTAAGATAGGCGCTTGATAACTATAGAACCACTTATCCTGTTTGTCTCCTTCTAACTCGCCATATGAAATTAAACTCGTTAGAATAATTTAATTATGCGAAGACTTGCAACCCTCTAAAGGGTCAGTAACTCTTTTACAGTGTGTACATTTACACACGAGAAAAGCGCATAAGAACGTACGGATTCGAGAAACAAAACCAAAAAAATCTATGCAAACCACACAACCTCCTCGAGCGAAGCGGCGGGCGGTAAGCTAAGCCTCGTGTATAGCATTCTCGGTTTACTTGTCGCCCAAAATCGGGGTAAATTCTCGAGTTTCCGACGGAATCTTCCATTTTTTCGTTAGGATAAATTGTCGTGGGTGTTGTGGCCATTTACAGCTCATAGAGAAATGAACTGGACTGTTTACGTTTTCACGAGATCGCCAGCGCGACCACTGCAGACATGGATACAATCTCCGGCAGCAAGACGCAACAGTCTCTTACTTCAACCTTCTACGGAGTATCAGGATAACCAAACTCCCCCCCTCCCTCTTATTCTTTAAAGAAGCGGATTCCCATGTATAAAATAGCTTCAAGTGTCTGATTACTTCACAGATGAATTAATAACTTAAATGTGATGTGATGATGATGTTTGGTTTGTGGGGCGCTCAACTGCGTGGTTATCAGCGCCCGTACAATTATCCAATCTTTGCTCAGTCCAATTTCGCTACTTTCCTGGATGATGATGAAATGATGAGGACAACACAAACACCCAGTCATCTCGAGGCAGGTGAAAATCCCTGACCCCGCCGGGAATCGAACCCGGGACCCCGTGCTCGGGAAGCGAGAACGCTACCGCGAGACCACGAGCGGCGGACAATAACTTAAATATTTCATAACTGATGCCATGTCGTAAGAGACCGTGATCTCTCGTGGTATATCAAATAAACAAACACCATCTGAATCACAACTTTTTATTTACCGACTACCGGTTTCATTCTGCGCTGTAGATCATCTTCAGGTCAAGTTGGACCAGGAAAAAGAGAACAACAACAAAAATTACAAAGGTGTGATATTACGACATTACCATCACAAGCTGCACAATGATCAATATAATGAGAAGCTACAGATAACTAGTGCCCCAAAGTGCAGTATATCAAGCAATGCAATCTTTGTATAACCACGCGACGTGCGCGTGTGTCGTAGGCTGTTATACTAAAACAGCGACAAAGAGACTCCCCCATCACAAAATAAAGTAAATAATGACATTGCGGACTAAAAGGCATGATAATGAAATAGATTTACGTACGAATGGTGACTGACAATTCGCTGGGATACAGCGTTTGTCACAGCATTTCACAAGAAAGAAAAAGTATTTACACTCCGATCTTTACGAGATAACGTGTGATGCCTGTCGGAAGAACTACACTGGGAACACAGCCGAACATTTAATACGCGCTTTAATGAACATACACTTACACAAAGTAAAACTGCGCTAGGTTCGCATTTATCTACATACATCTACATACATACTCCGCCAGCCACCTTACTGTGCGTGGCGGAGGGTAATTTATCAACAAACAAACATTAAATCACCAGTATTGACAATAACATGGGGATTTTGCATAGAGCATACAAAGGGCGGTGTCCTGACGTGCTTGAGGCACTTAAAATTTGTACTCCCAAGAGAAAAGAAACTGACAATAATCTTAATTAACAGCATTAATTTTTCCGTAATGCTTACCTAAATATTTATGAGGACGTTCTCCAGTTGTTCCAGAGCCGGAAGTGCTTCATCGATCCACAGACATGAACTTTTTGTCATGTTGTCCGGCCGGGATGGAAGGTACTACCAGACCACGATATTAATTGCACTTGGCCACCCGTGGCCGTTAATAGGAAACACTCGGTGACTTACAGTCAACAAATAGAGTGGTTACTAAGGCAAAAGCATCGCATTGTGAATGATTTCAAGATAAGTGTGCATATATTGTCGTGATTCAGCATGCCCTCGTGAAGTACCACACGGCAATATTGTGGTCGACTAATAGTCGGTGCAGAGAGCAGTCTTTGGCCTGCATGCATCTGACAACTCGATTATATTTCTCACTGTGTTGTCACTAAACACCTCTGTAATTTGCGGTACTTGCAAAAAACGTTAGCTATTTCTGTAACTGTATTGTCTCCCTTCGTCGTCATCAGTTTCTTAGTTTACAGTTATTGTCCTCAGTATATCTGCATTCTTGTTCATTAAAATGAAGGCCAATTCTTAAAGTTGCACTTTAACAGATGGAAGACTCGAATTATATTTATTAGATATGTTTGTTAATTCTCCACTGTCTTTTAACGTATACAAATAAGAACGAAAATAAATGATGAACCATGTACTGTGAGGTCGTTTTTCACATCTGTTTTTACTTTTACTGTACGACACATTATACACGACGAAACCTATTTCATTATTATGTATTTCCATCCTTGATTTCATTGTTTACTTCAGTTTGTTGTATAGAGGAGGAATGTCTCTGAGACTGATGACCTCAGATGTTAAGTCCCATAGTGCTCAGAGTCATTTGAACCATCTGAATATCTCTGAAGTGTTTTCCATAAAGCGCATTACCAGGGAGGAAGAGAGTCATTTTATGCTCATCCGAAAGAAACTGAAAACAAACGACATTCGTTAGTTGATGCTGATTTATATTAACGACATAATTTTTAAAGACATTCTGTTGTGTAAGTAGGGTCCAGACAGCGACAATACCTACCAGCACACTCTTAGCAATATCGATGCCCTTTCAGTAACATGTACTACCAAAGAGGGGGTACTTTACGACAATTTTAAAAATAAATAAATAATATCAATTTCGTTGTTGACCTTTACTCACGACATACGTTTTAAAGAGATAATGATGCGCACGGTTCTGAAACTGTAAATATTGAATATGAAATGCACTAGGGAAAATGAGATCTAGTCGTAAGAATTCATTTTTTTGGGTTAAGTTTCATTGAAAATTTTAAATATTTATGGAATCTGGAAGAAGAAATCATAAAATATAACAAAACATTTTTCAAAATTTGTAATAGGTAAAGTAACGGACTAAAGTATAATATTTTCAAAAGGTGCAGACGTCACGTAAGTTTACAAAAAAATTTTACCCCACCCACAGCCGCCGTATTTCTAACGTGAGTTAGCATACTGCACTTGGCGGCGCCTCGTATTTGTGGATTCTCATAACATTTTATTGTTAACTGTGCAGCCTCTGATGAAAAAAAATACACTATATGATCAAAAGTATCCGGACACCTGGCTGAAAATGACTTACAAGTTCGTGGCGTCCTCCATCGGTAATGATGGAATTCAGTATTATGGTGGCTACCCCTAGCCTTGATGACAGCTTCCACTCTCGCAGGCGTGTGTTCAATCAGGTGCTGGAAAGGTTCTTGGGGAATGGTAGTCCATCATTCACGGAGTGCTGCACTGAGGAGAGGTATCGATGTCGGTCGGTGGCACGAAGTAGGCGTTCCAAAACACCCCATAGGTGTTCTGTAGGACTCAGGTCAGGACTCTGTGCAGGCCAGTCCATAACAGGGATGTTATTGTCGAGTAACCACTCCGCCCACAGGCCGTGCATTATGAACAGGTGCTCGATCGTGTTGAAACATACAATCGCCATCCCCGATTTGCTCCTCAACAGTGGGGAGCAAGAAGGTGCTTAAAACATCAACGTAGGCCTTTGTTGTGATAATGCCACGCAAAACAACAAGGGGTGCAAGACCCTTCCATGAAAAACACGACCACACCATAACACCACCGCCTCCGAATTTTACTGTTGGCACTATACACGCTGGCAGATGACGTTCACCGGGCCTTCGCCATACCCACTCCCTGCCATCGGATCGCCACATTGTGTACCGTGATTCGTCACTCCAGACTGTTCAATCGTCCATTGTTTACGTTACTCAACACCAAGCAATGCGACGTTGGCATTTACTGGCGTGATGTGTGGTTCGTGAGCAGCCGCTCTACCATTAAATTCAAGTTTTCTCACCTCCCGTGTAATTATCATAGTACTTGCAGTGGATCCTGACGCAGTTTGGAATTCCTGTGTGATGGTCTGGATAGATGCCTGCCTGTTTTCACATTACGACCCTCTTCAACTGTCGGCGGTCTCTGTCAGTCAACAGACGAGGTCGGCCTGTACGCTTTTGTAGTGTATGTGTCACTATCACATCGGGAACAGTGGACCTGGGGATGTTTAGGAGTGTGGAAATCTCGCGTTCAGACGTATGGCAGAAGTGACACCCAATCACCTGACCACGTTCGAAGTCCGTGAGTTCCGCGGAGCGCCCCATTCTGCTCTCTCACGATGTCTAATGGCTACTGAGTTGAAGTACCTGGCAGTAGGTGGCAGCACAATGCACATAATATAAAAAACTTATGTCTTTGGGGGTGTTCGGATACTTTTGATCACAAAGTGTATGTCTGTTCTTGCAGAAGAGGTGGCACTGGATAACTAGCAGCATATGCGGTTCCAATACGACGGCTGCCCAGCTCACTCTTCCCGTGTTGCATCAGAAATAGTGAATGAATTTCCTGACCGCTGGATAGGACGGAAGGGTGCACTACAATGGCTGTTCAGGCGCCTTGATTTCACTCCTCCTCATTTCTTTCTATGGGGAGCACTGATATATGCGGTCTATCATGATGCCTGAACCGCGCCACCGAATTGCCACAGTACGAAACTGCAGATCATCCAGTGTACCTTCATCTTTTCATGTATCTCTCGAACGGCGATTGCAGAGGTGCCTTACAGTCGATGGTAAACAATTTGAGCACATGCTGAAATCTAAAGCTATTTTTCGTTAACAAAAGTATTTATTTTGTGCGTGAAATGTCGGCAGTCATTCTGAATAAACTGTCTGGTTTATTTAAAGTGTATTCAGTCTGATTAAAGTTTCTAGTAGTATTTATAGACACATTTGTCCAACAGTAGGTCGTTTACTTTACGAAGCGTTCCGGCGTCTCCAGGCAAAGACAAGTTAGTTTGTTTTTTTTTTAATCAAAGAAAAATAATACTTTTTTATTGGCTTCTGGCGTGAAAGTTTGTAGAGTATTCTTTTTCCCTTAAATAGGGCTGCTTATCATTATGAATTATGAATGACCGACGTTTCTGTTTTGTCTTTGACAAGTAACAAGCAACGGAGAGGGCTTAAACGGAAGTTTGTCTAACGAAACTGCAGTTGTTTCCTCAGAAACTTGAAAACGTACACGCGTTTGAAATAGTTTCCCAAATCCCCACCCATCTCATACTCCAGAATATGGCACATGCAGTAATCTACACAAAAATCGTAGGTGACCCTGCACACATGTCATATAGGAAATGAGGACTTATTTTAGTAGCGTAGCGTGAGTAGTGCCTTGGCGGTGTTTATAGCACAATATCTGACTGTGGCCATTTTGCTCTCCAATTTCAGCACATTTCTCTCATTCTTTTGTGAAGAGTTTGAACTTCTTCATTAAGAACCATTATATTGCACTTGCCTTTTCAGGCGTTATGGTATTCCATTAAGAATGTTGCAAAAAGAATGACCTGATGTCAGAACTCCATATTTATTGATAAAAACAAACTACAAACATGATATTAGTTGCAAAATTCTCAAGGAATCTCGAACTTTTGGCTGTGGTATTACAAACGCTCTCTGTGTCCACCAGCAGCAGCATGAACAACATCTAGACGATAGCTAAATTCGTCAAACTTTACACAGTGTATCTGCTTTTAAAGAAGTGCTGGCGGCAGTTATTCTGTGCTTCACGTCTTCTATGTCACGAGCTAAAGGGGAGATAAACACACTTTCCTTCACATATGTCCACAAGAAAAAAAATCGCACTGAGTCATGTCTGACGACATTGAAGGCCCAAAATGCAGGCAGTATCTCGTGGTCCAGTGCGCCCTATCCAGCGTTGAGGCAGAGTGTCGTTGAGAAACTGACGTACGTTGGTGTACCAGTGTGGTGCAGCTCCATCCTGTTGGAAAATGGAGTCCTCCTGAAGTTGTAGAGCGTTGCAACACAGCTCAGTGCCGTATAGGGCGGCCGGGACCCCAGGCGCTGCCCTGCATTCTTGGCCTCCGAGATCGCCAGCCATCACCCCGTGCGTCTTGCCTATGTCAAGGAAACTGCGTTCATCTCTTCTTCGGCTCGTGACATAGAAGACGTAAAGAGCAGAATAACTGCCGCCACAACACAAAGAGCATTTGTAATAGCATAGCTAAAACTTTAGGAATCCGTGAGTATTTTGCAATTCATACCATGTTTTTAGTATGTTTTCATCAATAAATACGGATTCAGTCTTAAATGGGCACATTTTTCGCTACGCCTTATCGTAACCGAATAAAACAAGACGTTTACTGTCCAAAGCGCGGTTCGAAGGTTAGACCTCCATCATAGATTTATGTGCATTAATATGGCATGTACGAGGGTAAGTCAATTATTCCCCGCGAAGTAGTTATAAAATTTTATTGTAATCAAATAGGAAACTTACAAGAACATCATTTCCCGGCATAGTCTCCTAGCGTTTCAGCTCACTTGGTCCATCGTTGTACAAGCTTCCCGATGCCCTTATAAAGGAAGGTTCCCGGTTGAGCTGCGAGCCAGGAATGCACCGCTTCTTCCACTGCTTCGTCGGAGGCAAATCGACGGCCCCTTAACGCCTATTTGAGTGGACCAAACAAATGATAGTCAGAAGGGTCAAGATCGGGACTATATGGAGGATGATCCAGTACTTCCAATTTGAGTTTCTGGAACGTTTCAGCTCGTAATGATGGATCCGTGTTTCGTCAACAGTAATGATCCTCTCTAAGACGTTGCCCCATCGCGATCCAAATGTTTTCGTAGATGTCCAAGCGCGTTCGTTTATGCAACTGTGTGAGTTGTTTTGTGACTCATCTTCCACAAACTTTATGAAACCCAAGTCTGTTGTGGATGATTTCGTAGGCAGAACCGTGGCTAATTTGCAGACGATGTGCCACTTCGTCAACAGTTAACGCTCAATGGTTTCTTCATTTGTCGCGGTAAACGGTCGTCCGGCTCCTTCATCGTGCGTATCACTTGTGCGACCATATCGGAATTTTTCAATCCATTCGTAGACACTCCGTTGTGGCAAAACTCTGTCCCCGTACTCAACCGAAAGTCTTCGATGAATTTCAGCACATGAAGCACATGAAGATGAAATAGGAGATATGATATTGCGTGAAGAGTCTGACAGAGCACTGAAAGACCTAAGTCGAAACAAGGTCGCAGGAGTAGACAACATACCATTAGAACTACTGATAGCCTTAGGAGAACCAGTCATGACAAAACGGTACCATCTGGTTACCAAGATGTATGAAACAGGAGAAATACCCTCAGACTTCAAAAACAATATAATAATTCCAATCCCACAGAAATCAGGTGTTGACAAATGTGAAATTTACCGAACTATCAGTTTAATAAGTCACGGCTACAAAATACTAATACCAATTCTTTACAGACGAATGGAAAAAACGGTAGAAGCCGACCTTGGGGAAGATCAGTTTGGATTCCGTAGAAATGTTGGAACACGGGAGGCAGTACTGACCCTATGACTTATCTTAGAAAATAGATTGAAAGGCAAACCTACGTTTCTAGCACTTGTAGACTTAGAAAAGCTTTTGACAATGTTAACTAGAATACTCTCTTTCAAATTCTGAAGGTGGCAGGGGAAAAATACAGGAAGCGAAAGGCTATTTACAATTTGTAAAGAAACCAGATGGCAGTTATAAGAGTCGAGGGGCATAAAATGGAAGCAGTGATTGGGAAGGGAGTGAGACAGGATTTTAGCCTCTCCTCGGTGTTATTCACTCTGTATATTGAGCAAGCAGTAACGGAAACAAAAGAAAACTTCGGAGTAGGTATTAAAATCTATGGAGAAGAAGTAAAAACTTTGAGGTTCGCCGATGACATTGTATTTCTGTCAGAGACAGCAAAGGACTTGGAAGAGCAGTTGAATGGAATGGATAGTGTCTTGAAAGGAGGATATAAGATGAACATCAACAAAAGCAAAACGAGGATAATGGAATGTAGTCGAATTAAGTCAGGTGATGCTGAGGGAATTAGATTACGAAATGAGTTTTGCTATTTAGGCAGCAAAATAACTGATGATGGTCGAAGTAGAGAGGATATAAAATGTATACTGGCAATGGCAAGGAAAGCGTTTCTGAAGAAGAGAAATTTGTTAACATAGAGTCGTTTCTGAAAGTATTTGTATGGAGTGTAGCCATGTATGGAAGTGAAACATTGACGATAAGTAGTTTGGACAAGAAGAGAATAGAAGCCTTCAAAATGTGGTGCTACAGAAGAATGCTGAAGATTATAGGGGTAGATCACATAACTAATGAGGAGGTACTTAGTGGAATTGGGGGGAAGAGGAAATTGTGGGACAACTTGACTAGAAAATGGGATCGGTTGGTAGAACATATTCTGAGACATCAAGGGATCACTAATTTAGTATTGGAGGGTAGCGTGGAGGGTAAAAATCGTAGAGGGAGACCAAGAGATGAATACACTAAGCAGATTCAGAAGGCTGTAGGTTGCAGTGCTGTACAGAATAGAGTAGCATGGAGAGCTGCATCAGACCAGTCTGTGGACTGATGACCTTACCAACAACAACAGATGCGTGGTACAAAGTATGTGTGTAGTGGATGAACTATGTGAGGAAGATATTGTTCATTTATTGGTTTCACAAGCTGCGACCTCCACCACGTTGTGTTACGGAGTAATGCAAGCATTTTAAAAAAAAATGTAATTCTGGTAACTTATGTAATCAGTAATACAGTCTTACGAAATAGTGATACAGTAATGATCTATCAAAAAAAGACTCAATTTTGTGAGCAAAACACAATTCATTCCTTTTGTTTCAATCTCTCAGAAGATTACATTTTACCATTCAGGGTTAAGTACACCAATGTAGGGAACGACTGGGTTACAGAGACTTGGTGACTACGTTGGAAAACAGTGTAATGCACCTGTGTCGCTTTGAAGTGTACTGCAGAATTCAATAAAGGGTACTTGGCTCGCCATAACAATGCATCGATTACACCTTGAAGTTGCCTCGTATTAAAACATTCCAACAATTTATTGAAATTACTATTATAATCACAGCCATCTGACATGTTGAAAGTGGGGATGATAGTAAGAAACAAACTGTGACCGCACCCCCGGAAACGAGCTCCGAAGCTGGACCCGTTTACACACAAGTTCTCTAAAATAAAAAACATTAAAAAAAACAACGATGTCCCGTGGAGATCAAGGTCAGTAGAGACGGAACACAAGCTCAGATTGCGTCGAGGATGGCGTAGGAAATCGGCCGTCGCCTTTCAAAGGAATCATGCCGACATTTGCCTGGAGCGATTTAGGGAAATCATGGAAAACCTAAATCTGAACAGTCGTCCTTCCAAGTGCAAATACAGTGTGCTATACACCGCGCCGTTTTCTCAAAGCATGCCACATCGCCCTTACACAGAACAGACTTACTGCCTTAACGCAACAGTGACTCTCCCGTAGCACGTTTTCTTTAAAAGCTTCAAATGTTCACTAATCTAAATACTGATAAAAATTGTTAAATGAGCTAAGCTACTTCTAAAAAAAGCCTTTTCGAAAGTATTTTCTAATGACTTTTCTTCCTGGTACTTGTCTTATTTTCCTATGTTAGCGTTCCTTTTCCTGCGTGCTGTTTAGCATAATTAGCCAGCTACAGCCTACATATTTGCTACTATCGGATGAAGTTTGCTTATCGGGAAAAAAATCGGAAATTTGCGGTAAGTTCCTGCTGCTGCCGACGTCGTCCGTCCCTAGGCTTACGCACCACTTAATCTAACTTAAACTGACTTACGCTAAGGACAACACACACACACACACACACACACATGCCCGAGGGAGGACTCTAACCTCCGACGGGGGGAGCCGTGCAAACCGTGGCAAGGCGCTCTACACCACGCGGCTACCCCGCATCGCGTCTGCTTATCGCTTCCGGCTCTTCTACACCAGTAGTTCAGTAAAAATGGTTCAAATGGCTCTGAGCACTATGGGACTTAACGTCATTAGTCCCCTAGAACTTAGAACTACTTAAACCTAACTAACCTAAGGACATCACACACATCCATGTCCGAGGTAGGACTCGAACCTGCGACCGTAGCGGTCACGCGGTTCCAGACTGAAGCGCCTAGAACCGCACGGCCACACAGGCCGGCTAGTAGTTTAGTAATTTTTTACTAGTTTTCACTTTAAGAAGACTCTCTTAAAATCAGATTAACATTCCGAATGTTTCTAACCTTACCTTTGCGGTTTTTGATTGAAAAAGTGCTCACTCTTACCGATTTAACTGTGGCATTCAGTTCCAACAAAAAGACTGCATATACTATTACTTCGTGAGCGCTTCGCTGGCCTTTTCAGTTGACGATTTATTATGCAACTTATTCATGTAGGAAGGGTTGTTTAAAGAAGTTGGTTTGATTTGTAATTTAGTTTCCTATTGATTTACTACCCGCCTAAGGCTTCCAAAACAAATCACTTAACACACTCTTTTGCTGCGAAAGGTACTCACCGCATCTGGTGGATATATTATAGTATGTAAAAAGCACTAGTCAATGATCGTAAGTATTCGTTGCATTTAATGAGCGATCTGAATCGCAGCGCGCGTCTTCAGATTGATCTAAAAAAATCACAAACTATTTTATATTCCGAACAACTGCAGCTGTTGAAAGGCCTTGTGTTATGAAGAACTCCGCTACCACCTGGTAAAATTGTCGTTTGTCAAAACACAACCGCTTGCACGGCCTAAAGCCGCATCGTGAGGTGCATATGCCTACGATCTTTTAACGTTGTGGATATATTTTAGACATTCCTTATTAATTTTAATATCCTCACAATGTGGTGACACTGTACTTTGCTTTTTACCACAAAGACTGCATCTGATGATGCGGCTTTAGGCCGCGAAATCGGTTGTGTTTTAATAAACAGTAACTTTACCAGCTCTTACTGGAGCTGTTCCTAACATAATGGTCCAAAAAAGAATGTGCATATTTCTCAAAAACAGTTGCACTAAGTTATCAACACTACAAGCAATAGCGTGACTCACATCGTCTCAGGAGGGATTAACAAACATACTTGTAAAGGCAAAAGCGCTGAGTTCCGACACATAGTTACAATCTGACAGAAAGTTCCAAACATACCTGTGTCCTTGGAAGTTAACAAAAGAGGCAAGCAAAACATACGGCCATGACTGGCAGATAGGCATCGCCACGTGGTATAAAAACATGATGAAGCTATGGTAAACACTCGTGGCCCGTAACGCTGTGCCGTCGCCAGCACACTCTGTTTACACCTACTCAAGACTCTGGCACGCTAGGAGTCGCTGACCACAAGCACTGCTTGCAATGGCGTGTTACAGAGCAAGGATAATGATCATTAACAGCTTCGATGAAACGGTATAGGATAAGTTACAATGCAATTAAAAAAGAGCTAATCTTAACTGAAATTATAAATGTTAGATATTTAATAGATGTCTGCGAAGTACAGATTACACAATAAAGTTAACTGAGAGCAGCATCTGAAGACACGAAGAAAGCCGCAGGCATAACGGGCTCGAAGAAATAGAGCCAAAGGAAACATAGTTGTCACAGGGCGAGTGTAGAAAACAATGGACAGTCACAATCTCACGGCACGCAATAACTACAACAGCCTACAACGAAAAATAGGCATTCGGCGTAAATCCGTTTTGCTCACTCAGAAGTTTTGTCGGATGCCGTTTGTCATTCCAGTGGATTTCTATTTCTTCGAAAAGGATCGACAGGCGGCCCTTGGCGTAGTGTGTACGTCATGCACATCTAATCTATGTTGGTTACAGTATGTTTCTGTTCAGTCAGGTGTTCTCCGAATACAGATTTGTTTTCTGGATGTGTATGTTCCCTAAATTCAATATTAAAATTATTTTATTCATAGCTATTTTTTGCAGCAACTGTAGTATATATTTCAGAATAAAATTCAGTCGTCAGTTTCATATTTTTATTCCGCTTTACCGGTTTCGACAAACTATTTTCTCATCTCCTCAAGCCTAAATAATATGGATGTCATAAATGTTTAGACTTTGGCTTTACATTTATTAAAAGTATAAGAAGTGTATAAGTATGATAGGAGCTGAAAAGTTTGTGGGACAAAAGTTGCGTAAGACAACGGGGGCCATAATATGACGTTGGTTTTTTGTTGCTAGGTTGGGGTGCTTCAGAGACATGAAGATAAACTTTGTTTCTTCATCTTTTCTTCTCCTTCTTCTTTTTTTTTCAATGGGATTCTGTAGTTACAACTTGCTTTCTTACTTTCTGGTAGTGACTATCGAGGCGAATGCACTAATTTGTAACATGCGGTCTTTGAAGGTCAACGAAGGTCACAAAGGTAGCATGCACGTCCATTTAGTCCATTTACAGAAGGTGTTCAAAGTGATGACCATTGGTATCAGTGCAGTGCTGCAACCTTCTTATCATGGACTGAGTGGTATTCCTTATCACGTCGGTAGTTATAGAAGCACATGCTCTGACAATTCTCTCTTGCGTATCTTCAGGTGTATCTGGAACGTCTTTATAAACAATGTCTTTTACGAATCCCCACAAGAAAAATTACAGAGGCGAACGAGCCGGCCACGACACAGCTCCTCCGCGTCCAATCCAACGATTTGGGAATTGACACTGCAACTCATTTCTAGCCATCAGCGAAAAATGTGCCGGACACCCATCGTGTTGATACCACATTCTCTTCCTTCTTCCTAAAGGTATTTCTTCCAATAACAGACCTAATGTTTCTTGCAGGAATGTGGTGTACTTCCTACGATTAAGATTTCCTTCCATGAAATAGGGGCCTATAATTCTGTCCTCCAGAATCCCACACCGTACATTCAACCACGGTTTTTGGTGTGCAACTTACCGCAGCCAACATGGATTTTCAGTTGCCCAATAATGCATGTTATGCAGATAACATTTCCATGGTTTGTGAATGTAACTTGGTCAGTAAATAAAATCAAACTAATAAAATAATGTGTCATCCGTCTGAATCTGAAATTGGCAGAATTCAATGCGACGCACACAATCCGTACCAGTTAATTCTTAGTGGAGACTGAAAAGTTAAGGATGATATTTATGGCGATGCAGAACACCAACATCTCTTGCTTGTGCCAGATGTCATTGCGATTTCAAGCGACCTAACACAAGGATCTCGAACCACAGTGGCAAGAGTACCAATCTGCGTTTCCTCGTTAGTAACTTTTCATTGCCGGATATGTGTTCAATGCCTTAAAGATCCAATTGTTCTCAATTTGTCATACACATACACTACGTGCTCGAAAGTAGCCGGACACCTGTCTGAAATTGACTTACAAGTTCGTGGCGCTCTCCATCGGTAATACTGGAATTCAGTTTGGTGTTGGCCCACCCTTAGCCCTGATGACAGCTTCCACTCGCGCAGGCATACGTTCAGTCGGGTCCTGGAAGGTTTCTTGGGAAATGTTAACCTATTCTTCACAGAGTGCAGCACCGAGGAGAGGTATAGATGTCGGTCAATGAGACTTGGCACGAAGTCGGTGTTCCAAAACATCCCAAAGGTATTCTGTAGGATTCAGGTTAGGACTCTGTGCAGGCCAGCCCATTACAGGGATGTTATTGTCGTGTAGCCACTCCATCACAGGCCGTGCATTATAAACAGGTGCTCGATCGTATTGAAAGATGCAATCGCCATCCTCGAATTGCTCTTCAACAATGGGAAGCAAGAAGGTGCTTAAAACATCACTGTAGGCCTGTGCTGGGATATTGCCACGGAAAACAACAAAGGGTGCAAGCCCTCTCGATGAAAAACATGACCACACCATAACACCACCGCCTCCAAATTTTACTGTTGGCACTACACACGCTGGCAGATGACGTTCACCTGGCATTCGCCGTACCCACACCCTGCCATCGGATCGCCACATTGTGTACCGTGATTCGTCACTCCACACACCGTTTTTACACTGCAATTGTCCAATGTTTACGCTCCTTACACCAAGCGAGGCGTCGCCTGGCGTCTACCTGTGTGATGCGTGGCTTATGAACAGCCGCTCGACTTCTCGCCTAACTGTCATAGTATTTGCAGTGGATCCTGATGCACTTTGGAATTCCTGTATGATGGTCTGGATAGATGTCTGCCTATTACATATTACGGCCCTCTTCAATTATTGGCAGTCTCTGTCAGTCAACAGATGAGGTCGGCCTGTACGCTTTTGTGCTGTATGTGTCCCTTAACGTTTCCACTTCACTATCACATCGGGAACAGTGGACCTAGGGATGTTTAGGAGTGTGCAAATCCCGCGTACAAACGTGCGACACAAGTGATACCCAATTAGCTGACCACGCCCAAAGTCAGTGAGTTCCGCGGGGCGCCCCATTCTGCTCTCTCACGATTTCTGATAACTACTGAAATCGCTAATATGGAGTACCTGGCAGTAGGTGGCAGCACAATGCACCTAATATGTAAAGCGTATGTTTTTGGGTGTGTCTGGATGCTTTTGATCACATAGTTTATGTACGACGTGTTGAGTGAGTACGTTGAGGATGTTTTTCAGCGTATAAGTCTCTATCTCTCACTGAATTTCATTGGTATTCTCCGTATATGGTTGCATATTTAAAAAATGTAAAAATTATACCTTTCGTTTTATATATTACAAGTATGTGCTTTTTTTCAAATGTTATTATATATTACTTCCTTCTGCACCTTAGTTACAATGTTATATTGTTGCTTTATGTTCCATGATGTCGTAATACTCGCTTGCAATATGTACATTTCTGGATATATCATGGCATAATAGATCTGTGAAGAAGATATTGACATCTACTAAACCAATAATAAGCAACTTTCTGTAATACCCTTCTTATACTTTACAGAAATTTATAACCAAGGTCCAAAAATTTATAATATCCCAAATTTTTTAGGCTTGTGGAGATGAGAAATTAATTTGTCGAAAGCTGTAAAGCGGAATAAAAATATACTTGCAAATGACGACTGAATTTCATTCTGAAAAATTAAAATTTCTATCCGTCTCGACTATACAGAGTGGTCCATTGATAGTGACCGGGCCAAATATCTCATGAAATAAGCGTCAAACGAAAAAACTACAAAGAACGAAACTTGTCTAGCTTGGAAACCAGATGGCGCTATGGTTGGCCCGCTAGGTGACGCTGCCGTAGCCCAAACGGATACCAACTGCGTTTTTTTAAATATGAACCCCCATTTTTTATTACATATTCGTGTAGTACGTAAAGAAATATGAAATTTTTAGTTGGACCACTTTTTTCCCTTTGTGATAGATGGCCCTGTAATAGTCGCAAACGTATAAGTACGTGGTATCACGTAACATTCCGCCAGTGCGGACGGTATTTGCTTCGTGATACATTACCCGTGTTAAAATGGACCTTTTAGTAATTGCAGAAAAGGTCGATATCGTGTTGATGTATGGCTATTGTGATCAAAATGCCCAACAGGCGTGTGATATGTAAGCTGCTCGGTATCCTGGACGACATCATCCAAGTTTCCGGACCGTTCGCCGGATACTTACGTTATTTAAGGAAACAGGAAGTGTTCATCCACATGGGAAACGTCAACCACGACGTGCAACAAATGATGATGCCCAAGTAGGTGTTTTAGCTGCTGTCGCGGCTAATCCGCACATCAGTAGCAGACAAATTGCGCAATCTCAACATAGATTGCACGCGTAGCATATTTCTATGCACCAGGAATTGCATGGCGACGACTTCGACCGTCGTGTACAGTTCTGCCACTGGGCACAAGAGAAATTACAGGACGATGACAGATTTTTTGCAAGCGTTCTATTTAGCGACGAAGCGTCATTCACCAACAGCGGTAACGTAAACCGGCATAATATGCACTATGGGGCACCGGAAAATCCACGATGGCTGCGACAAGTCGAACATCAGCGACCTTGGCGGGTTAATGATTGGTGCGGCATTATGGGAGGAAGAATAATTGGCCCCCATTTTATTGATGGCAATCTAAATGGTGCAATGTATGCTGATTTCCTACGTAATGCTCTACCGATCTTCCCGTAATTTGTCTCGTGCCCAGTGGCAGAACTGTACACGACGTTCAAAATCGTCGCCATGCAATTCCTGGTGCATAGAAATATGGTACGGGTGGAATTGATGTTGATGTAGCATTTTCAACATTGATGTTTGTGAGATTCCCGATTCTCGCGCAATTTGTCTGCTACTGATGTGCGGATTAGCAGCTAAAACGGCTACTTGGGCATCATCATTTGTTGCAGGTCGTGGTTGACGTTTCACATGTGGCTGAACACTTCCTGTTTCCTTAAATAACGTCCGGACACTTGGATGGTGTCGTCCAGGATACCGAGCAGCATACATAGCACACGCCCGTTGGGCATGTTGATCACAATAGCCATACATCAACACGATATCGACCTTTTCCGCAATTGGTAAACGGTCCATTTTAACACGAGTAATGTATCACGAAGCAAATGCCGTCCGCACTGGCGGAATGTTACGTGATACCACGTACTTATACGTTTGTGACCATTACAGCGCCATCTATCACAAAGGAAAAAAAGTGATCCAACTAAAACATTCATATTTCCTTACGTACTACACGAATATGTAATAAAAATGGGGGTTCATATTTAAAAAAAACGCAATTGGTATCCGTTTGACCTATGGCAGCGCCATCTAGCGGGCCAACCATAGCGTCATCTAGTTTCCCCCTTCAAGCTAGACAAGTTTCGTTCTTTGTAGTTTTCTCGTTTGACGCTTATTTCGTGAGACATTTGGCCCGGTCACGATCAATGGACCACCCTGTAATATATATATGCTTTATTACTGACTGTTCGTGCGTCCACTGAGGTGAAACCGCCGCACATTCGTGAAAGAAGACGGTCCGATTCTGCTATTTCAGGGGTGTCAACAAATGACCAAAACGAAGTGCAGTACTTAGACGTTTTCCCTTGTACGGCGCCTCCACTTGCAGTGCACTACGAACATGACACGCAGGAAGTTTAGCATCTGCGCCGCTTTGTGGGCACTACCATACGAAATCTGAGGCTGGACGGACGGTCTTCTGAGACTTTTTGAAGGCGAATGCTAGTTTAGCGTCCGTCAAAATGTCCGACATCTCGGTCGCACTCCTGTCTACGACTGATGCGGATTCCCAGAATCGAACGACTAATCTCGTTCTCGTTGAACTGTTCGTTATTGCGGCATTTGGATATTTCCAGCGAATGCCCTTGTGATGTGCATACAAGCGAGTGGTCGAATACTGTTCAACGATCGAAAGTCTTTGCTATTGGAAAAACAACCTGTGTGATAACAAGGGAACCTCCCCATCGCACCCCTCTCAGATTTAGTTATAAGCTGGCACAGTGGATCGGCGTTGAAAAGCTGAACACAGATCGATCGAGAAAACAGGAAGAAGTTGTGTGGAACTATGAAATAATAAGCAAAATATACAAACTGAATAGTCCATGCGCAAGATATGCAACATCAAGGAGTGTGTGAGCTCCAGAACGCCGTAGTCCCGTGGTTAGTGTGAGCAACCGCGGAACGTGGGGTCATTGGTTCAAGTCTTTCGTCCGCATCTCGTGGTCGTGCGGTAGCGTTCTCGCTTCCCACGCCCGGGTTCCCGGGTTCGATTCCCGGCGGGGTCAGGGATTTTCTCTGCCTCGTGATGGCTGGGTGTTGTGTGATGTCCTTAGGTTAGTTAGGTTTAAGTAGTTCTAAGTTCTAGGGGACTGATGACCATAGATGTTAAGTCCCATAGTGCTCAGAGCCATTTGAACCATTTCAAGTCTTTCCTCGAGTGAAAAATTTACTTTCTTTATTTTCGCAAAGTCATGATCTGTCCTGTTAGATCATTGACGTCTCTGTTCACTGTAATAAGTTTAGTGTGTGTGTTTTGCGACCGCACCGCAAAACCGTGCGATTAGTAGATGAAAGGACGTGCCTTTCCAATGGGAACCGAAAACATTTGATCGCAAGGTGATAGGTCAACCGATTCCTTCACAGGAAAACACGTCTGATATATTCCATACGACACTGGTGACGGCATGTGCGTCACATGACAGGAATATGTTGTCGAACCACCTAACTTGTACACTTGGCGAATGGGTAAAAACATTCTTCTACCTTGCCCGATTTAGGTTATGTTGTGGATGTGATAATCACTCCCAAGGAAGTGTTGAAAACATAAGAGTTTGTCACAGAGAACTGAAAATAAAAAAATAAAAATTCTCACACGAGAGAAGTCTTGAACCAAGGACCTCTCGTTCCTCAGTTATTCACACTAACCACGGGACCACGGCGCTCCTGAGCTCATATGGTCCTTGATGTTGCGTATCTTGTGCATGGACTACTCAGTTTGTATATTTTGTTTATTTTTTCATAGTTCCATACGACTTCTTCCTGTTTTCTCGATTGATCTGTGTTCAGTCTTTCAAGGCCTATCCACTGTGCCAACTTGTAACTAAATCTGAGAGGAGTGCGATGGGGAGGTTCCCTTGTAAGTAATGTAGCCGGCCGGAGTGGCCGTGCGGTTCTAGGCGCTGCAGTCTGGAACCGAGCGACCGCTACGGTCGCAGGTTCGAATCCTGCCTCGGGCATGGATGTGTGTGATGTCCTTAGGTTAGTTAGGTTTAATTAGTTCTAAGTTCTAGGCGACTGATGACGTTAGAAGTTAAGTCGCATAGTGGCTCTGAGCACTATGGGACTTAAGATCGATGGTCATCAGTCCCCTAGAACTTAGAACTACTTAAACCTAACTAACCTAAGGACATCACACAACACCCAGTCATCACGAGGCAGAGAAAATCCCTGACCCCGCCGAGAATCGAACCCGTGAATAAGTCGCATAGTGGTCAGAGCCATTTTTTTTTTTTTTTTTTTTTTGCTAAGTAATGAACTGCACAATACTACAGGCTGCACCAGTTATATTTGTGCCTTCCTTTGTTGTCGGTAATATTTGCTATCTTGCGGTGCCTGCTCGAATAATGCAGCGCAACTCCTGTTCACAGACTCGTTTATTTTCATGTGAGCGACTTTCCGAGCGCACTGTCAGAAAACTTCTGCCCGCGCTCTTATTTTGCAGGTGTCCGCTGGCAGCACAGCGACCGGCCAACGGAGGCGGCGCTCCCGTTTGATGTCCTCCCACGCTGCGAGAGCGGCCGGAAGTCTCCAGAAGCGGTCCAGGTCGACCACGAGCGCCGCGGAAGCTGCCAGCCGTTACGGACGCGCACGGCCACGCGGATTCGGCCAGAGCTGCGCGCGTCGTTCTGCTGCTACATCGCATCGCGTTGTGTCCTTGCGTGCAAGTGCGCGCCCGGCGAACGCTCCGTCAACCGCGTCATCTGTTCTGTGAGCTGTTGGCTGCAGGTAGCTCCTTGTGCTCCTCGAAGCCTGTGTAAAGGACTAGTGAGCTTCCACAAACTTCTATCCGCAATGGTGCGTAGCAGGGGTCTTGTCCTTTCTCGTGTGTACCTTTGGTTTACAGGCACTGTGACTTCCACCTAAATACGGTATTTACAGAACGTGTCCCTTGACATATGTTATGTGATGTGTTGTGTTGAAGTGAGTACGTAACGGAACTGTGTACATTTCACCCACTAATGTCATGAATACATAAAACTATTCACCCAGATTGCACATAGGGGTGGACATCGCCTTTCCATCCAATGGAAGGGTGAGCGGAGCAGTGTTTGTGTCACGCCGATGTTTTAATGTTCGTGAGCCTCTTTCGCGGAAGTGTATCGCCTTTCGAGTAATTTTTTTGTGTGACTAACCGTTTTGAAAATGTGTTCCGGGTCAACGCACAAGTGATCAAGAACAAGTGCCACAGTGCCGCTGATGTCGGATACGAACGTTCAGGGTACAGAGTAAAGATGCACGAAATCTAACCGCCATGCTATTCTGGGACGATCCACCGACTGAAACAGCCAGAACTGTGGCGCTACAGTGCTGTTGTCATACGATATGAACATCCATAATAACAGCGCGTCAAATTTGACTTCCATGCAACAGACGAAAAGCTCATCGCCCAAGGAAGCCAAAACTGTGTTGCTGCTCGTGCCGTTGATGTCGGATATAAACATCTTCAACAACAGTGTGTGAAATCTGCCGTGCTGCTGTCGTACAACTCAACGCCGAAGTAAGCCACAACATTAAAGCTAGAAGTGCGATTGATGTTAGATATGAACATCCGCAATAACAATGCTACTGTGGACCATGTCTTCGACCAATTAATCGATAACTGCGATGTCACGAGTGGCACTGGTACTGTATATGGATGTTTACATAACCGTCAAAATGAATACCAGTGTCTTGGCACGATATAACTCATAGGACGCGCTGTCCAAACACTGCTGGAAGATCATAGCGTAATGGGAAGTGGGTTACGATTTGTGAGACGGTCTGTAGAACTGTTAATACCAGAGAAAGGCGCTCGTGACTGAATTGACTGTGTATACATCGTTGAAGATAACAACTGTAACTGATGGTTATTTTGTTTGGAAATTATGCATTTTCCACCAGGGCAACACACTCTGCCAAGCGACTAGAAGTCTCCAAAAATGGTCCGAAAATATCTGCAGAGACTTCAGACAATTACTGTCTCTCTCTCAGATCTCTCCGATTTCATCCCATTTGCATGTCGGTAGAACCACCTCACTCTGTGTTTAAATCTCCGTGGAGAACGCTACCTTCCAGCAGGATAACACGCTCTGCCAGAAACAGATGGAAGAGGGCTACCAGAACTTTGAAGAACTACCTTGGCTGCAAAATTCCCAATTTCCTCATGCTCCTTGTGTGACCCCTTCCCTGTTATGGAGGCTGTTTTCCAGCAAGATAACACATCCTGTCACAAGACTTGAAGTGTATGCAAATTGCCGGAAGCAGCTATGGAGGTTTTAAAGACTTACCCTATGTGCCAAATCCCCAAAATCAACGTCATTTCTCCATCGCTGAGAGACTCCTGTGCCACGTTCTCTTCAACAGGTGTGGGGAACATTACAGAATGCCGTCGTATACCTGCGATGACAAACTTTAAACTCTTAACAACTGTTCCTCTGTAATGTGACTGCCATAAACAAAAGTGTCAACAGTTGGAGAAAACCATTGTCTGGTTTTTTGAAATGTGTACCCTTACTTCAGCTAACACTGCCAGTGCGTTTCTAAAACTCCTAACAGATGAGCTAGGCAGCAAATGAAATTTATGACACTTTCTTGGATATAAATCACGGCATTTTTGCAACAGCTTTGGAATTTTAAAAGTACTTTGGAACCTGTCAAACAGGTAAGGTTAGCGTGCTATCCCAAAATAACGCTTGATCTGTGAATATCAGAATACGTGATATCATTTTTATTTTCTATTTATTTATTTGTTTGTTTGTTTGTTGGTTGCTCTTGGAGCTGTCACCACATACTATTCTTACTACACGCTTCTGTGAAATAACCACTCTCTTCCTCAAGGGATAATTTCCTCTCAATATCATGTTACAAAATATTAGTGAAAGATAATAGAAAAAGTAAGTCAATTTTTCAACGTCTTCATCTTCAAAAGATGTCATCCGAAATGTAAAAGTTTCCCACCTTACAAGTTTAAGACGATGCATTATTTCCAGGGTGTTACACAAATCAAATGTATAGCGTTTTATCGAATTTCAGTGGCAATCTTTTAAAGGTAATCAGTAAACAAATGGAAAGTAGTTCTAAGAACGAGAAGCTAGAGCCTCTTGGGTTTCTCGATGGATTGATTTTCAGCCCTACGTTCTGTTCCCATGGGTGTGAAACAGCTACTATAGTGAAAGACATCCTGTTGTACATCATGAGCTACAGTTCAAAAGTTTTTATTTACATCTACATCTACATCTACATTTATACTCCGCAAGCCACCCAAGGGTGTGTGGCGGAGGGCACTTTATGTGCCACTGTCATTACCTCCCTTTCCAGTTCCAGTCGCGTATGGTTCGCGGGAAGAACGACTGTCTGAAAACCTCGCTTAGGCAAAAATTATTCATAGCACAAAACAGAGTAATTAGCGTGATGTGGACACACATGTACATCTTGCAAGTATCTCTTTAAGCAAAAAAATGGCTCTGAGCACTATGGGACTTAACATCTATGGTCATCAGTCCCCTAGAACTTAGAACTACTTAAACCTAACTAACCTAAGGACAGCACACAACACCCAGCCATCACGAGGCAGAGAAAATCCCTGACCCCGCCGGGAATCGAACCCGGGAACCCGGGCGTGGGAAGCGAGAAGGCTACCGCACGACCACGAGATGCGGGCTCTCTTTAAGCACTGTACATTTGTTCTCTTATGAAATTTGTTATCAACAAACCATCTAAGTTTGAATGAAACAAATACATTCAAAAGTACAGCACTAGAAGAAAAATGACCTGCATTACATTTCAATGAACTTAGCTTTGTCACAGCAAGGGGTCAAATATGCAGCTATAAAACTCTTTGACGCTCTGCCCACGGCAACCAAATGCCTGCCAGTTGCAGGAAGTATTTTCAAATGTAGATTAAAACTGTTTTTCCTTAACAACTCCATCTGTACCATAAAGTAATTCTTGAGCAGAAATAATTAATGATTTTTAAAGAAAGAACCAGTAAACGATTAGCGTGTACCCACATCAATATTATTTTTTATTTTATTTTTATTTTTCAGTTGTATAAGTGTTCTAAGTTTGTTCTGTTGACATGCTCTATACCATTATCTATCGTGAATTTTAACTACGAAACTATTGACTAACTAACTAATCGGTATTCTGGTGTGCAGCCATTATACGTGGCACCTGACTCAGAGGCTAAACAACAAATGTCTACAACATAAGAATACTTTCTATGCTGTAAAGTAGAAAAGTGATATTACTTACATAAAGTGCACGTCTACATCAAACGACGCGCATTAAAGATTTTGTGCCTTACCTGCACATCGTTTGATGCAGAAGTGCACAGTATGTTTGTGGAGTTGTCGACATAGGTATGCTTCTATTTGTTGTTTATCCTGTGTATCAGATGCCGTTCATGATGGCCTGCACGTCCACATACCGGTCTGGCAAACAAACATTTTTGAAGTGCAGTTCATGTTGAACAACAAGATGTCCTTCATCAAATACATACAAACCGTAGAGCACCCAGCATTCAAAGCGGTGCCATGGTTATGTACCCCAAGAAACTGTATACGGAAATGTTGTCTGTATGGAGATAACTGTATCTGCTATAGATGGCAAAATCGTCTGCTGTAGATC
The DNA here is from genome assembly GCF_023864275.1 of Schistocerca cancellata. NCBI lineage: Eukaryota > Metazoa > Arthropoda > Insecta > Orthoptera > Acrididae > Schistocerca > Schistocerca cancellata. Next base: position 17,222,407 of record NC_064637.1, read on the forward strand.
CGACACGGTCAAAGATTGTCAGAGAAGCGCTCACTCTCAAGTTCTTTGCAGAGGGTCACAGATGAAGTCAGAGAGGCTGCTACGAATTCCTGTGTCTGCCAATATAGGAATATCATAACATTTACTTCACTGCAGTCACATAACACTTATGTCGCGTAACGTACACACTACCAACAGATCATCAATATAAGCACCAAATTGTGGATGTTCTACAGTATTAATTTATTACGTTAACGGGTTTTCGATTTACAGTGTCATCATTAGACATTAAATGATTATCGGCGTCAAAGAGGATACAATACTGATGCAAAACGTAGCAATAGATATCACACATGGAGAGTGAAGTGCAAAGTCGAAGTATGTTTCGTCGTCTTTGACAGTACAATGCTAACGTAACTGAAACTGTTCAAGTTAAAAAGCATGTAAATGTAAATCCATGAAACCACATATACGTTAAGACTAAACATCGAACACCAGTGTGTGTGTGTGGGTGTGTGTGTGTGTGTGTGAAGACGATATGGAAGAGGAGTTGGAGACATTAACAAAGACTGACACTCAAAAAAGAGAAAATACGCATGTGGTAGAAAACCTAATTTCTTAGAGAACAATTTGACCTCACACTATAGGGAAGTTGCACATGCAATAAAACGACAGAATGTACGGAATATATAATCACAATAAATAAATACAAGGATTAACTGCGGAGTGTAATGGAACAGGCAATGAGGAAAGAATTAGGGAAACTGGGGGAAATTTAGGAAAGGAGAAGTATTGAGCCGTTTTTGGTCATGTTGTGTTAAATGTGGTCTACGTGCAAGATGTTTATTTATTTCCTGGGCTTCCAAGAGATTATGCTTTTGGCCCTTGTTTGCAAAGTGGAGGATATGGCGCTATGGTTGACAGCTATGACCGTCGCTCAATGCGTGCTCAGCGAACCTAGGATTTGGTTTTCGTTACTATCCAGTATGCGCCTCAACAGAAACAACGATAGGAATAAGTCATCCGCCTGTTTTTGGCATAAAAATGCATTTCTCTCTTCACCACTTCCTCACTCAAACATGTTTAGCACATCTGCACCGTCATCACACTGTTATTACTTCCTATAATTTGTAAAACATTTCGAATGCAAACATTATAAGATATGTCTTATAGCGACTGTTATGGAAATCATTTCAAACACGCAACTGAATGCAACTAATCACTTTCATTCTTTTTTCTATCGCACGTTTCGGAGGATTATGTCTCTAGTATCAGGTGAATTCAGGTGAATTTATTTAAATTGGTACGGTCTAGACGTTGTCTACAGACGATTTTTTTCTTCAGTCTGTGTCAGTGTCTGACATACATATTATTATGTTCTATTTGACCTTACTTAACCTTGAAAATCTCTATGACTCTATTTTCTGAGTTTCTACGCCTTTCTCTCACTTCTTTTCGCTGAATTCTCTCTTTTTGTTCAGCCCGTTTCCTTGGTGATTTTTTTTGAAATTGTTAATTTTTTGTCAGTGCGAACTTCTGTCTCAAACATCTGAGGAGTTTATATCCGCTCATACTTGAACTTTATCGAATTTTTAAATCTAGAGCACAGTTTTCACTCGTTCTGTGTATGTTAAAATTTTGTACGTTTTGTTGCTGGCAGTCAGCGGACCTATCCATTAAATGTTACTCTTGTTTTTTTTGGATCTCAGCCGCTAGTTTTCTGTTGTTTACCGGAGTTTTTAGTCTGTAGCTCTCTTCCTTTCCTTCTAGATGAAAAATATTTATCATAATTTTGCACTCCTCTTTCTGAGGATAGCTGTGTTATAACGTCCGATTTTTGTACGTGTGGAGAGGCTTTTCTTTGTCGCATATGTTACGAGTTCTTTCCGTAGGCTTTCTTGAGTTCCTGTAGCCGAATTCTCTGTGCTGTTTTTTTCTCCCCATTTACGATCACGGAGGGCCTAGACACTTGGAGTAAGTTACTCGATCTGACTACACATTGTGCACACTTTTTTGATGTCGAGTTTTGAAAATAACACCAGCTGTTTGAAAGTAAATTTGTAAACCTACTTTTTCAGCCGGCTCTTTCAGTGTTTCTATCTGTTTGTTGAAGTGGCCTTGTCATTTTCTAATACGAGCAAGCCTCTTGCTTATAAATGTGAGAAAGAGAGAGAGAGAGAGAGAGAGAGAAAGAAAGAAAGAGAGAGAGAAGAGAGGAAGAGAGAAGGAAGGGGTGGGTTTTTATTTATTTGTTTGTTTATTTTGGCTTTCGGTAACACTGACCATACCCTCGGTACAGAGTTAACACAAAAACTCTACAGTTAAAGTAAAATAACACAATAAGGTTAGCTTCTGGGATGATATTACAGAATATATAGAAGTAGGAAAAGAAACTGAAGTACTCTCTTATATGTGTGAGTATGTGGGATGTAAAAGGTGTAAGTGCACATACTTTTATTAGCGACTAAAGACAGCTTACTGAACAACATTACATCACTACTTATTTCATATGCAGACTAATTATTACAGCTTTTATAAGTAGTGTGTCGGTAGGTTGGTTAGTACCTCCAAGTACATGTTCAAGAGAAAACCATTAATGCTATTTTCCCTTGGGCAGCAATTCAAGAGCCGAAGTGTGATACGTGGAAGCAAAACGTGTAGTGTGTACTGACAGACGTAATCCACTGTAGTGGTGCAAATACGACCGTACAGACAACTTCAGGTAGTAAACGGAAGAAAAAGAACTTGACACAACTTGGCTATAAAGAAGGGATGGATTCATATGACACGCACTGGGCCATCACGTAATAAATAACTTTGGAAATCCAGGAAAGTGGGGGGGGGGGTAAAAAAATTGTAGGGTGACAGCAAGGCCGAAATACAGTAAGCAGGTCGATACGGATCTCTTCTTCTTCTTCTTTCAAGAGGCTAAGCATTGTCTCCACAGCCACAACTTCCTGTCTTCAGCAGCGCTCTTCATCTCCATCTACGAAGAATATCCCTGCTCACTGATCATATTTTTTAAATAGGATGTTCTCGGTCTTCCTCTAGTTTCCTTTCCCACGATCTTGCCTTCCGAAATCTTTTGTAGCAGAATATCATGTTCGATTAAGTGTCCACCAAATTTTGTTTCCCGCTGGTATATACCTTTCTGCAGTCCTTTTTTCTCTGCGACTTGCTGTACAACTATCTCCTCCAGGACCACATTTCCGCAAAATTGAGGTGAGGTTTCTCCTGCATTACACATCCGTATCTTAGGACATTCCAAACACATACGTTTACAAATTTTTTTATAGTGTGGATTCTGATCTGCTTCTTCAGTAGAAGCTTCTTCTTATTTTGGAAGTTACGCTTGGCCAGTGTTGATTTTCTTCAGGCATCTATTATTTTCCTCCACAGTGCCACCGAAATAACGAAATTCGATTATATTATCGAGTTTTTCACTATCTATTTATATGTCAGACCTGCCTCCACCTTCTTTATTGTCTAGAACCATAACTTCTGTCTTCTCGGTATTAATTTTTTTTCATTATCTCTCTATTTAACCCCTGAAGCATTTTATTTAATTCCTTTCTGTGTCTGACTCCATCGTAGTGTCATCTGATGTACTGAATATGGATGATATTAATTTTGATTCCAGTCGTCCTTTATTTTATTATTGTTGTTGTCTCCTCGACGAATGTAGTAAATAAGTAAGGTGACAGGGGACACCCCTGTCTTACTCCCCGTCCGATGTTTGCTTCTTTCTTGCTACCATTAATTCCGTTTCAGTACTCTGACTTTTGTATATACTCAAAATTAATATCCTGTCCTATCAGTCAAGTCCTTCTTCGCACATTTCTTTATAAAATAACTTCCAGTCAACCATATCTTATGGTTTTTCTAGGTCAATAAACGCTACATGTCTTTTTATATTTGCTACAAATCTTCTTTCCAATATCTGACATAGTGCTTATATTGATTCTCTCGGTCTTTTCCCTGTTCTGAAGCCAAATTAATCACTGGATAAGTTCCGCTCTTCTTTCTTTTTAATCCTCTACCTAGCCCAAAAGACTGCAACAACAACCTCATGCTATATAACTTATCTTTTTTTCTGCTTACAAATGTGAGTCGTGTGATGCCAGAACAGTTCTGAATACCAGCCTGTTACCACTAAAAGAATTTTATAATAGCTACCTACTTCACAGGTAGGAAATCTACTAGTTACAGCTATTTGTGTATTTCAATCTGTCTTGAAAACATTTAGGCCTACGCGGTTTGTTGTTGGGTATTGTCATACGTACAGTGGCGCAAAAATAACATACAAAAAGATGCAATGCAACTCAATTTTTTTTGCGGTATAACGAAACGTTATTTTGACCTGTGATGCATAAAAAATTTCTCGACTCAAGATTTCGGAGCTATATCACTTGCCTCCAACGTTAATTTCGTGTTATGACATTAAGGAGACAATAAGAGATTAGATTGATTCGTTCATCAATCCTTTTGCGAGTGGAACAGAACATGAAATGGCTGGCAATGGTACAAAGTCTCTGCCACGATGTATTATACGTGGTACAACTCAATACTTAGGGAGAAAGTACTGGATACACAGAAGAGATCAATGACAATAATATGTGGTTTTCACTCGTAGGTATCTTCTAGGCACGTTTTCTATCAGTTAAGCATTCTAACAGCTCCTTCACAATATGTATATTCGATAATGCAATTCGTCCTAACTAGTTCATTACGATTTGAGAACAACAGAATGAAATGCTGTGGGAACTGTATTATAAAATGAGACTCAAAAAATGGTAGACTGAGTTCTGCTATTTGTGCACGTAAATGACTGATAATGGCGCAGGTGAAGAGGATATAAAATAGAGTCTGGTAATAGCAAGATAAGCATTTCTGAAAAAGAGTAATATGCTAAAATCGAATATAAATTTAAACGGTGGCGAACTCTTTTCTGGGGGTATTTGTATAGCTTTGTATGGAACCGAAATATGTACGACAAAGTCGTCAGACAAGATAAGAATACCCGTAGCTTCTGAAATGTGGTGCTGCAGGAGAATGCTGAAAATTATATGGATAAATCACGTAATTAATGAAGAGGTATTTAACAGAATTGGGAAGACGAGAAATTTGTGGCAGAACTTGACTAAAAGAAGGAATCTGTTAATATGACATATTCTGAGATATCAAATGATCGATATTGGAGTAAAGTGTGCGTGGGGAGGGGAGGGGGAGGGGGTAAATTGAAGAGGCACACGAATACAGTAAGCATATTCAGAAGAATGTAGTAGTTATGTAGTTATCCGGAGATACACAGGATACTCTAGAATGGAGACATACATCATTTCAGCCTTTGGACTGAACAACAACAACCTGTAAAATCTTATCCAGGGTGCTATTTAGTAACACGTAAATGAGTAACATTTACCCTTACTTCCAAAAAAAATTTTTAAAAAAGGAAATGTCTCTAAGTTGCCAGTAAACTGATTGTTCGACGTCGTTTCCATAATTATGCAAAGGACCTACTGAACATGTAAACTAAGGACTGTAATAAACCCTCTGATATCGTACAATACCTAATTTTCTTTTTAGTTTAAATAGTTATTTTACCCATGCAATAATCGGAATTTGTAGTCGTACTATAGTGTTCCTAAAACTACAGATCTTAATTATGTCATCTCTCCAGGCACAAAATGCAGTATTTGAAAAATTGAAAACAAGACAGGGAAATAATTACCAATAGTGCACCTATGCGATTGATATAAAATAAAGGAGATGCTGTATGATAGTTACTTGAACATTTCTTAAAAATTTTCGTGGCTGTTGGAGTCTAAAATTTTCCGAAGTGCGAGGTGACTGTTTGGTGAACTATGCCAGTGGTGGGTTACTGTCTTTGGCCAGCGCCCAGTGTTCGAGAAGCTAGGTTGCCAGCCATGCAGGCAAAGATCCTCCATGAACGAACCCCACCTTGAAGAGCGCTACGCCATTACGCTGTCCAGTGTAAGACGAACCTCGAGGAAGTCTGGTGCTGCCTCGCGTTCGCCGACTATCTGCGCAGTTTGCCCATGTCTAGGCCCAGACATGAGTGCGCCTAGATCTGCCGCCTCCGCTAGCGCGGAGAACGGCGAAGCCGTCGTCTCGAGGTAAGCCACGCCGCGCCACAGCTGGACTTATCTCTCTCCTTCCGCCACACCCTCGGCCACTCCCTAACTCCAGTCGATTCGAAATTCCTCTACGTATTCACAGGATACGCTAACGTGCCAAAAACTATCGACTTAATTTCGCAAAAAACTTCCAAAGTTGTTATATTTCATAGCCAAGAGGTCATACTGATAGCCTTCCACCTACAGCTTGCGTCAGCATACCAACTTCCACTTAAAAAACCCACTACCCTTAAGAAAAGTCCGCCTATGTCCACATTATTTGCATTTCCAGTAGTATCACGTAACCGTTGACTTGCTAGCTTTTTAAAAATAAATTTGTATCGTGTATCGAAATTTAAAGTTTTCACATAGTGCAAGAAAATCGAAAAATTCTGTACTTCGTCAATCGTGATTATGGCAGAAATCTTTCAGAATTTTCCTGCTGATGTAAAATCCATTCTTCCAAGCAAAATAGGCGTGATTAACTAACTCTGTGGTACATTGCGTAACTTTTTCCATACGATTCGGAGGCACATATTAGATAATATTTTAACACAGATTAGTCTATAAAATAGCCGCAGTTGGCAACAGTTGATGTTGGAGGAACCGGCGCCAGCCGAAAATGTCTCGTAGCCCTGAAACTGGCCACGTTTAGTAATTTTTTTTTTTTTACGTTTTCCTTGTATTATGTTCAAAGGTGTTCCTGTGTTTCATGCTACGGACCAAAATCTGTGTAAAAGTGCAATATCTTACTATTTACTGCAATTGATGGCCATGTAATGAATTTTTTGATGCTATTAAATGATCTCGAAACTTTTCTTTTGCTGTTAATATTTTAAGACGACCAACTTGGTGCTACCAGAAACAATTTGTGCGCAATAGACAGCTCAAATTAGTTAAATAAAATTTGTATTGTACTTTTATGCAGTCATTATGGCATTTCAAAGTTAGGACAAAATTAAGGCTAATGCAATAATACGTGTTCAAAGTTCCTATATTTCATCATCCTTGGCTCTAAGATTTGCATGAAACTTATTATGGTGCTGCTAAAAGGTCTTGGGTGATCTTGAAAGACTCCTACAATTGGGAAACCAAAATTTATACTTTAATTGTTTACTCATACTATGTTCGAAGTAAAATTGGTAAACCAAATCAAATAGTTTCATATTTTGCTAGTACATTATTTAAAAGTGGAGTGAAAGTTAACGGTGATGCAGTAGCATGTCTCTAAAGATGCTATATTTTGTCAACTATAGCCCCTAATGATAATGTGTTGAATCTCTTGGTCCTGATGAAATATCTCATATTTTCCAACACACTGCTGAAGCTGGTAATCCAAAATTAGTACTAAACGCTTTCCACATATCATGATCAAAATTATTCTGGTGAATCCAGAAGTTGTACTCCAATAGCCTCCTCATGCCATGTTCAAAGCAATAATGGTAAACCAAAGTTTATCCTTTAATCATTTACTCATATCACGCCGAAAGTGAAAGTAATATTGGTAGCCCAAAATCTGCACAGTAATGCTTTCCTCATACCGCAGTGAAGATGGTGACCCAAAATTCCTCCTTCAATGGTGTCCTGATATCATGTTGAAGGTGGAAATAGTAACCCAAAGTTTGTACTCGAATGGTTTTTCCATGCCATGTTCAATGTAAAAATGGCAATCCAAAATACCATACTCAAATTGATACTACTAAACTAAAATTTGTATTTTCATGTTTTACTCGTACCATGTCCAAATCTAAGACAAAAATTAATGCCTATACAATAGCTTTGCTGCCAATCTCCTATTTTTTTTACCACCTACAGCCAATAAGATTTTTATGCAGCCCTTGTGTGTGCTACAAAACCGGCAAACCAAATGGATATTCGCCTCTTACTGCGTTCACAGGTGGAGTGAAAGTTAATGGTGACGCGCTAGCATATCCTTATGCTTTTTTTCCTCATTTGGTCCTCGTGAAAGATGCCGAATTTGCCCAACAAACATTCCTAAAGTTGGAAACTCAAAATTAGTACTTTAATGGTTTCCACACATAACGTTAAAAGTTAAACAGTTGAACTCAAAATATGCACTGCAATTGTTCTTTCAGATCACGTTGAATGTGGAACTAGTATCCTAAATTTTCTACTTTAACGTTTTTTGTCCAGAGATGTTTCAAGATAGTTACTTTTGACATTATAGCACCATAGGTTCTTATGTTGGATAAAGCCACTGTGAAAGTCTACGATCAAAATGTAAAAAAGAAAAAGGAAATGATCGATGTAGGTGACGGACGAACGCGTGATTTTTTCCGAGGTATTTTATGCTTTTTGAAATGAACTTGAAATCTGATTTCAAAAATTCATTGCTACGAAGAAATAGCTATTAGACTTTGTAGCATACAGCTCTTCAATAAATAGTTTTGGCTGAAATAGGACGATAGCATGTAAGAATTATTTGGGATAGCATACGTTCTGCATTCGGGACAAGATGGACGCCTGAAACCAGGGAACACGCAACCGATGATTCGACGTCACATGGCTGGTGCATTATGGTCCAAAGGCGTTTCTCCTTATGGAACAGTTACTGTGCAGCAATTCGAGGAAAGAAGCATATTAATTAAATTACCAGCAATGTCCTCATAATCTCATCCGTGTATGATTGTGACATCTTCATACACGCATATAACCTGCACACCAAGGTGTAGCGCATGGCGGAGGGTACTTCGTGCAACATCCACGCCCTGCACTATTCCACTTTTACATGGAGCGAGGGTTCATGTCCTAACCTCTACTATGATGCCTACGCCAGAGCTGGATTTACTAGATTAGTCTGACACTCTTCTTTGAAGAATAGAACTCTAAATTTACCCAACAGAGATTCGTGAGTACAACGTCACGTGACCATCTCCGTTACAGTTTTGTTTAGCCTGCACCGTTCTGTCACGATCATACTAGTGCCTCGACAGAAATATTTTGCTTTCTGGTGTCATGCGAACTTGGTAAGGACTCCAAATATGCAGAAAAAATTTAAAATATGTGGGCTAGCGCCTTCTATATGATATCGTTAACACATTCACTACATGTCAGATTCGAACTACCCAATTTCCCTTGTTCCATTAACCTACATTACTTCACTATTATCGATAAAAATTGGTTATTCTTTCTTGTGTTTAAAGATATATCGTTCGATTTCACGGAATTTTAATGATACAAAATGAAATTTTTCCTTAAATTTATTGTAATGTTGTATGGGTGAGGTCTGCGACTCTGTAACGAACGTTATAAACAACTCTCTGACTCAGTCACGTTTTAATACCAATAGCTAGTTTGGCACGACGCGTTTCGGAAGCATGCTGACATAATCCAGGACACATATACCAAATTACCCATTGGTGTTCTTATGTTGCCTGAACCAGTGAGGTTAGGTGGTGATATTTCCTTGCTTCTCTTGGTTTACCATGAGTTACAATACAACATTTTGTACTTCTATACATTTTGTATCAGGTGAAATAAACCTCAACTTACGTCCGATGAAAATAGAGATTCCATTTGTGGCACACAGAGCACTACCCAAAATCAAGAACATCAGCCAGACATTGTTTTTTTTTTTTTTTTTTACACTGGAGTTGTTTCAGCTGCCAAAGATAATTATATTGTCAAGAAACTGAACTTGAATACAGATATTATTACACTGAAATTACAGTACAGTGCGTTAACATAACGTATTTTTTTCCCACAGGAGCTACTGCAAAATATATCACATCTCACTAAGGATTATTTTTTATTAAAAAATAATCTCGATAAATTGCCAAGTCTTTATGTTGTTAATGAAACAAACATTCCGCTGTGTGAAAATATTCACAGTATCGTTTTATGAACTGCCATATACCAACTTTTTAATATTTTTTACCTTTTAAGAAGATTACAAGTACTTCATATAGATCCATCTGATATATTTTGTTCATTTTATATCACATATGAAGATAATTTTTAATATCTTGGAATGAGTGTCCAATCTCATAATTGTGTGGGATACTGCTGGCTTTGTGTAACTATTTGTGTTATGTGCCCTGACGCGTACGCTGAATAGTAGTTGAATATACTTCCCCTTTGGCATGTATAAAGACTTTTCACAGATAGAATAAACAATTTTGTACGCGCCTGATTGTGTGTATTTACAATCTGCATGTATTTTACGTTTGAGGATGAACTGTTGAGTATTTTGTGTCATGAAATCAATAATGATGTTGCGTAGTTTCAAAATATGTACCATCTTCTATGAGAGTTTCAAAATGTGTTTCAGTGGGCTTTTTGATGCTTCAACCTCAACTATCAGTGGTCAAAATTCGACCAATAATGTTTATACAGTAATGAAAGTCATTTTAATTTATTAAAATTGGAATTTATTCGCATACAGACCTGGACACTGGGTTTTGTGTTCCACTGCTAACAACATCAACGACGTAGCGGCTGCGGCACTGTAGCTGCTCAGTATGCTTGTGTCACTGCGAATGATCCACCTGCAACATTTAATTAAACATGAACGTCACTAGAATGCGATTGCACGAAACCTTATTATTTTCGTGTGCCATTTCTACCGTAGTACCTGATCGGCAGGATGTGTAGAAGTTAGCAGCATGTCTGTATTCTTACTTCCTTTTACCTCTTTTAACACATTGTTTCTTTTTTGTTTTTGTTTTTGTTTTTTTGTTTTTTTTTGTTTTTTGCGCATCTATGGCAGAGCATCCTTCGAATAATATAAGGTTCATTGGCCCCCTTGATAATTAATATTAAAAATCGGTACTTCCATTTCCGATTTCACGTGTCAATACTATGATATGTGAGACTGTGAACGACTGTGTCACCGTATTGATTGGCTTCTACAAATTGACTAATTGAGTAAATGCTTCGTGAGTTACACCTGTTGCCCAATTTTACTAAAAATGGTTCAAATGGCTCTGAGCACTATGGGACTTAACTTCTGAAGACATCAGTACCCTAGAACATAGTATAAACCTAACTAACCTAAGGACTTAACACAAATCCATGCCCGAGGCAGGATTCGAACCTGCGACCGTAGCAGCCGTCGCTTCCGGACTGAAGGACCTAGAACCGCTCGGCCACCCCGGCCGGCCAATTTTACTACATTCCACATTGTTACCTAAGTGACCTGTTTGTGTATCACTGATCGGCAAGATGAACTTCGTATGTGGCTTTGTAGTAACTTTTCTATGAAGTCGTGTTCGTTGTTTCCTCCGCTAAATCCAACGCACCCTGATCAGTTTTGTAACGTAACCTCACTAACTCCGCCAATGACAACAAAAACATAGCACTTGTAAAAAGTACGATCATACAAAAAGTATAAATAGTAATACGGCACCTAATGGCGGCAACTAAAAAACAGAAGCGCGACATATCAGTCACAATTAAAAAATATAAAAGTTAATGAAGCAGAAAATTATATCGTTTGCAGAATTGTCCTTTCCTTCGTGCAGATACGCCTACACCAACACACATGCTCCACAAGTCTCCGCACGGTGCATGGTGGAGGGTACCTTGTACCTCTACTAGTCAATTCCCTGCCTGCTCCATTCGCAAACGGGGCGTGCGGAAAACGCCTGTCTGTATAAGCCATTCCTCCCGATGGAGTGATTTCCCCTCAAAGCAAACTAATCCAGCCGACTGCAGAGACAACTGTCTGCCGTAGTGGATAGTGAGCCCTACCTACTCTCTATAGATAAACGTCATAAGACATACGCTACTAAAACTTTGATTTCTGTTCAGTTGTCTCAAACTATTGCACTTGCATTAATTAGATACATAAATATTAGGATAGATTTATTTAACTTGGTCTGCCATCTCGACTTTAATTTTCGTTGTACAGAAACAAAGTTAATGTTCCAGCGATTCAATGGTCACTGCTTTACGCTGAGCGAATGTAATGTACTTCACGAAAGAAATGTGCTTTCAAAAATACACGTTGTCCTGAAAAAAGGTTTTACTTTCAGGGCGAAGTCTATGATTTTTTGGATATCTACCTTGTGGCGTGACTTCGAAAGGTGCTTCTTTCTGTGCTGGACAGCATGAATTGTAAACTACGTACTTCTCCTTATTGAGGAAAACTTCTAAGACTTCCAAGAATAATTTTCATTGGATTATCAAAGAAAATGGTATCCGTCTTACGCCTAGTTTACACGACGGCATCAGATTGCAGACAACCGCATTACCGGCCACTGCGCATGCGCGCCGCGTGTTTGCGCAACTCGTCGGTGAAACTAAACACATTCGGCCTGTTCCAACTTTGCATGATTTTTGAGGTTATGTGTGTTCGTAAAGTGTAGACAAACTGAAATATGCAGTGAGGAACGGAGAATAATGTTCGCATTTTTTATATCTATACTTTGCATAGGTCTTTGTGCGAGTTCGGTGATGCTGATTACAAAAATAAGCAATATATTGCTGCTCCTGAGACCTTCACGTGCGATCAGAACACAGAAAGTTTGACAATATCTGAGCTGCAAGGCAAAATTTACTGAATTAGAAGCACATATACAACTGAATTAAGAAAAATGTAAGGAAATGTAATTTTAGCAGTGGGAATGCTCTCGTCTACAAGACTAAAATCCCATCGTTCGAGTTCGCCGACTCTTTTTTTTTTATGGAATATTGTTGACAGGAGGGAAGTTTCCACAAATCAAGAAGCTGCACTCTTTATTCAATATTCATCTATATACAACGTCGCTGCGGTGCTCCCCATTCACATATGTTAGAATTTTGGAATATTGCCACCGTACAGGTCTATCTTCAGGAGAGTAGTTTGCAAACCATTCTCTTCTTAATGCGGCCTGTTCGAATGATTACTGCTGTTAATAATAATAATTACTACTGTTAATGTTAATAATTATTGGTGTTAATGAAAAAGTGTCATCACCAACTGAATCAGCATCTTATAGCATGTCGAGTGTTCTCGCCTGTAATGCACGCAATGTGATATGTAATTTCAGTTCTGGCGAAGTGCTTCATGCATTACAGTATCTTTATTCCCTATCGCAAAATTAAGACTATTTAGAAGAATCGTGAACAGTTCTGGTGACATTCTAAGATAATTAAAAGAACTTCTTGGGTCTTCCATTACAAATTATTTCAGCAAGAATGCTGCGCAACCGAGCTGACGTCTTTTCTTTACCCAGTCACGAATCGAAACACGTTTCTTATTTTTTTTCTTGTGCAGCGATTCCACGCAACAAGCTTCAACTCCATCACAACTCTTACGACGTGCAGCTGCCAAAACTTTCATTTCAGGCACGACTCAGGAACTCACAAAACGACGAAACTGAAGTGCATACTGGTTTCGCCGCGTCGACAGTCGTATACGAAACCACTTGCGTGCAACTCATTCCACGCGACGAGTGGCGCAACCCAGTGTCGTCGTGTAAACTAGGCTTTAGAGATCCAAAATCTTTAAAACTAGTATCAGACTCACTGAAGACTCATCAATAATGCAAGAAAATCTTAAAAATTTAATCCACAGATTCTTGTTTCATTTCACTGTCACTCGGGAAATGACAGAAATTTTCCTTGTTTACATGCAATTTAAACGAACAACTAGTTTACTCTGGATCCCATTATTATCGGTACACGTATGACAAATTGCGCATCCCTTTCTTTGCAGATGATTTCTGAAATCTATGGTGATTGCTAGTTCTGATAAAAAATTGAATCCTTCAGCTTAAAAAAAAAAATCGAGCTGAAGATTTTCCTGTACTCAGTCAACGAATTTCGGAATGAAGAAGAATGTCTCCATATTATGCGTCAACGTCTCGCAAGAACTGTTTAAATTTTCGACGAGACAGTGACCGATATTCCCCCCCCCCCCCCCAATATTAAACTCTTAATTTCTGTTCCATCCTTCATTACGAACAGCATTCTGACATTTTGCCCTCATAGTTCTTCCTGATGAAAAATGCAACGGAAAGCTAAATTATTCCGGTTTTTTTTTTCAACTAAACAATGATATCATTTTCGCTATCGACCATACCTAGTGCGCTGCTGCACAAACTGCAAAGTATTTTAAAAACCACCAGTTTTGTCAACACGCTCCTCAAGTAGATTAAAAATATCCAAACTTGTTGTTCTGAGCAACGGACCTAGAGCGCATAATACTTCAACCACAGAAAAGTCGTCCATTACTAAGAGAATAAAAATTAGTAGCTGACTAAGATATGTTCGATGTGTACTCTCGTCCACTCATAAAGAATAATACCGAAAGCTGCCAATTAAATTGTTCAGTTTCTTTTTTATGCTATACCCCACATCAAGAATTCCCATTTTCACCGTGTTTGTGACGAAGCAGTTGTTTTAAAATGTTCAGCGGCATCGCCTTAACCGAATTTTTCTGTCATTTTTCTTGCACGTTCTTACACGAGTAGGCCGCTCCTGAAGAATTTCTGAGCTTTTGCTGATTTTAAGCATACTGCATACGATAAAGTTAATTTTTTTTCTTTAAGACCTGATGGTTCAGACAATTTTTTTTTTTTTTTAAGTTATCGTTCGTCGTGAGTGTGACGCCCATGTACTGCTTTATGGAGCCAAGAGAAAAGTCGAAAAAGATTGCTACTTTTTTTTTTACTTAAGCATTTCTTTACATACTAAAGTTTAGGGTTTTTCATCGGAATTGTCTACAATGAACAATGGAAAACTAGCTTTTCAGTATTTTTTTTCTTTCCGACATTCGTAAGAACCGCAATAGTAAAATATTCATTGTAATAACCAGGATTAAAACCAGAGTAACAGCAACAGGAATAACTAAATTGACAACTACAACAACTGCGTAATATTAAGGAGAGTAAATCTCAACAAAACGCCGAGATCAAGCCGACTAACGAAACAGGGATGCATCATGGAAGTCCGACAGCGAGTAAAGATGTGACGGTCTGTGTCGAAGCCTTACTCGGTTATTAACAAGGGGACCTTCCCATCCCACCCCCGTCAGATTTAATGGTAAGATGGCCCAGTTCATAGCCCGTCAAAAACTAAACACAAGTAAAGCATGAAAACAGTAAGAAGGTGTACTTAACTACGAAAAAAAAACAAAATAGAAACCGTGAACAGTCCAAGAACAAGAAGTACAATGAAAAGCGGCCCGTGACAGTAACGGCACCATGGGTAAGTGGTCACGGTGCTGGACTGCCAAGCGGACAGCAGTTGTCTTTTTTTTTTTTTTTTTTCACAACGTTATGAATCATCCGTCCGGTCAGTGAAATGTTTGTTCTCTTTCTGTAGTCTTCGCAGTTGGTTATAGAATATGAGTCATGTGGTAAGAAAACGTTACCGTCGGCGGCAAATGGACATCTCACATAAATGAATAAACAGGTGTGAACTATGTTACAACAGAGGAATTCAAGAGTCACGACTTCCAAAACTGAAAGCAACTTCAGAAACGTTGTAAAAAGATATGTTTTGACAGAGCACAGAGAAACAGTTGCGTTCACTTGTTGCAGCTTGTGTGACAAACTATTATGTTTTCATCATTTCCTTGGGAGTGATCACACTCACATTCATACGAACACACAAATTTGGCAACCAAGCATATCTCGTTCACTCAACAGAAATACAAATTACACTACTGACCCTTAAAATTGCTACACCAAGAAGAAATGCAGATGATAAACGGGCATTCGTTGGACAAATATGTTATACTAGACATGTGATTACGTTTTCACACAATTTGGGTGCATAGGTCCTAAGAAATCAGTACCCAGAACAACCACCTCTGGCCGTAATAAAGGCCTTGATACGCCTGGGCATTGAGTCAAACACAGCTTGGATGGCGTGTACAGGTACAGCTGCCCATGCAGCTTCAACACGATACCACAGTTCATCAAGAGTAGTGACTGGCGTATTGTTACGAGCCAGTTGCTCGGCCACCATTGACCAGACGTTTTCAGTTGGTAATAGATCTGGAGAATGTGCTCGCCAGGGCAGCAGTCGAACATTTTCTGTATCCAGAAAGGCCCGTACAGGACCTGCAACACGCGGTCGTGCATTATCCTGCTGAAATGTAGGGTTTCGCAGGGATCGAATGAAGAGTAGAGCCACAGGTCGTAACACATCTGAAATGTAACGTCCACTGTTCAAAGTGCCGTCAATGCGAACAACAGGTGACCGAGACGTGTAACCAATGGCACCCCATACCATCACGTCGGTTGATACGCCAGTATGGCGATGACGAATGCACGTTTCCAATGTGCGTTCACCGCGATGTTGCCAAACACGGATGCGACCATCATGACGCTGTAAACAGAACCTGGATTCATCCGAAAAAATGACGTTTTGCCATTCGTGCACCCAGGTTCGTCGTCGAGTACACCATCGCAGGCGCTCCTGTCTGTGTTGCAGCGTCAAGGGTAACAGCAGCCAATGGTCTCTGAGCTGATAGTCCGTGCTGCTGCAAACGTCGTCGAACTGTTCGTGCAGATGGATGTTGTCTTGCAAACGTTCCCATCTGTTGATTCAGGGATCGAGACGTGGCTGCACGATCCGTTACTGCCATGCGGATAAGATGCCTGTCATCTCGATTGCTAGTGATACGAGGCCGTCGGGATCCAGCACGGCGTTCCGTATTACCCTCCTGAACCCACCGATTCCATATTCTGCTAACAGTCATTGGATCTCGACCAACGCGAGCAGCAATGTAGCGATACGATAAACCGCAATCGCGATAGGCTACAATCCGACCTTTATCAAAGCCGGTAACGTGATGGTACGCATTTCTCCTCCTTACACTAGGCACCACAACAACGTTTCACCAGGCAACGCCGGTCAACTGCTGTTTGTGTATGAGAAATCGGTTGGAAACTTTCCTCATGTCAGCACGTTGTAGGTGTCGCCACCGGCGCCAACCTTGCGTGAATTCTCTAAAAAGCTAATCATTTGCATGTCACAGCATCTTCTTCCTGTCGGTTACATTTCGCGTCTGTAGCACGTCATCGTCGTGGTGTATCAATTTCAATGGCCAGAAGTGTAGGTGCATCTATAAGAGATTCCTATCACATGACACTCCTACTGTCACTAATGTCGTGTATGACACACCGGACGTTCTTTTCAGCGGAGGATTCGGTTGACTTGTCCCCTTGTCATCAAACGTTTGCGGTACCCATTCGAAAGCCACTCCCTTTCGCTTGCTGATAGAGTAGTTGTGCAGAATCAATTGTCATTACACCTCGCTGTCGCAAGCAGACCACGACACAGATAGAATGAACACGGCTCGCCCGATTGCCAGTCCAACACAGTAACCACTTAACCATGACGCCATCTCTCATGCCGGCTGCTTGCTCTACATTGGACCGTTTTCTGTTGCTGTATTGCTTTCTTTTTCACCGTCCAGTAGACCTTCCTGTTTTCGAGCTTTATCCGTGTTCTGTTCCTGACCGGTTGTCCGCTGTACCTTCTTACCATTGCCATGGGGAGTCTTCTTTGACAGGAACACTCGAACAGAAGTCTGCGACAATGCCATCTCAAAAATCGAGTAAGAGGTGGAAGCGCTCGCTAGAAGGGGAACCATTCGCGAGCCATGATTTGCCAGGCCTCGCCTATATGATTCAGTAAGAGCCCCAACTTGTTGTCTGATCTTTTTTCAGAGTCGCTAAGCTACGTGTGCGTTGGCGGCAGCAGAACAGTTCTGCAATCAGCTTCAAACGCCAGTTCTCTAAATTTTCTTAACAATGTTCACTGAAAAGAGCCTTGCCTGCCCTCCAAGGAATCCGTTTGAATTACCGAAGGATCCCTGTAATACTCGCGTGTTGATCGAACCTACCGGTAAGAAATCTAGCAGTCCGACTTCCAGTTGCTTCCACGTTTTCCCTTAATCCGACCCGCTGGTGGTCCCAAACACTCGGGCAGTACTCAAGGAAGGGTACACAAGTGTTCTGTACGCGGTTTCCGTTACAGATGAGATACACCATTCTAACACTCTCTCAATAAGCCAAAGTCGACCATTCTATTCGAACTTTACGGGTTTGTTTCTGCTACTCACGCGCATTAGCTGATATTTTTTCCACATTTAGGGCAAGCTACAATGGAACCTCTGACAGGAACGGCAAATTGGTCGAACAGTTTATTCAAGTGAACGGAAAAAAAACACGGTAGACTAAATCTTTCTTCTTGATTCAAAATACAATTTTCCTGGTTTTTATGGCGTCTACATCATTACACTATATCTCGATTGCTACGACAACAAATCAAGAGGTGCGTAGCTCTATCCTCTGACGGTCCTAGGATTTTTTTTCTTTCAGTTACCGCCTTCTTAACATCTGGCACTGTTTGTTAATTTGAAAAACGTCTAGATGCTTCGTGGTGTGAGTCCGTGTTAACCATAGCACTCCCAAAGAATTTTCAACGGGGAAAGGGTGGATATCTTAACATCGCAAAAATTTTTAGAAGTATTATTGACTTTTACATACGACGTATTTTTCAAGGGGGCAGTGATGTGTAGGTATGGTTCAGAACTTAAAAATTTTGAATGCTGTCTGAGTACCTGGCGTTGCCCAGATATGTATTCCGATCTTGTATTAGTGCATTTCCTCCTTCCCCCTCTGTCCATCTCCTCATCTTCTCTTTCCCTGTCTCTCCATCTGTTACTGCCCCTCTCTCTGTCTTTCTCATCCTCTTCCCTTTCTCTGCCCATTTTCTTCTCCACCTCTCCGTGTTTACCTCCTGTTTCCCTTATCTCTGTCCATTGCCTCCCTCCTCCTCTAAGCCCATCTCCTCAGCCCCGCCTTCTCTCTCCAAGTTATCACCTACCCGCCAATAGCAGGCTGGTAGTCGCTAACCCCGTAGTATTTACTTCCAGATACCAGATTTGGTTGAAATCGATCCAGGGGTTTAGGAGGAGCTTTCTACCCACGGCTTTGCCACAGTGACATATATTTCACGTATATTTAAAATATTTCACACATATTTCGACACATTTCTCCTGTATCTGTAGCGAATTTCGTCCCGTAGTTTCGTTTTCACGTAGCTCAATTTTTATGATGTCATATTTTCTGAACAATGTGTCGTACAATTTTGCAAATTCATTCAGTAGCGTATTTAGATTCTACCTGCGAAATGTGTTGCGAATAGACTTTGTAGTTAAGACGTAATACATTAAAACGTCATGCATGATGCGACAGTTTTTCACGCAGCTCAGTGTTTATGACGTCATGTCTCCTGAATTACGTGCCATATAATGATATGACTTTGCACGTACGTTCGGTGATATATATGAATATTGCCTGTAAAATGTGCCGCGAGTACAGTTAGTAGTGAAGAAGTAATAAATTAAAACGCCCGACTGATCCAGCAGTTTACTGCATGAAGAACGAAAATGTAGTAAGCGATAAACTGTTTACTTTTCATCATTTTGTGGAGGTTATCAACGACAAAAAGTTTCGTTAAGGTTTGGAGCAGTGTGTAAGGCTTGTTACAAGTCTGTAAGTTCTCTCATTCTCAAATACTGGGTGAATGACGTACGGGTGTTCTCGCGTCGTGGCCTACACATCATTTTCATCCTCACCGCATAGCGATTCTTTCGACAGTAAGCGACATGTGTAAAAAGTTTGGTTGAAATCGGTCCAATGGTTTAGGAGAAGATGTATAACATATATACATACATTTTCAAAATTCTATAGATGACACTGCATCGTGATGATTGGGTGTTGTGTGATGTCGTTAGGTTAGTTAAGTTTAAGTAGTTCTAAGTTCTAGGGGACTGACGACATCAGAAGTTAGGTCCCATAGTGCTCAGAGCCATTTGAACCATTTTTAAACCTCACCCGCCCTCCCGGTTGGTACTGTTACGGTTACATTGTAGGCGCTCCTACAAAAAAGCATGGCGAGTCTGCTCGAGAGCCTCGGGAAGGAAATGGAATAGCATCTCTGACAGGATCATACCTAGCGAAGTGCTGCGGTGTTCAAACCAACATCCCGGCTCAGCACACAGCTTCACCGGTTTCTTAGGTGATTAATCCAGCTTCCATCTTCAGGCCTAGCTGTATATCATACTGCTCCGGTTTCTAATACTTTGTCCCCATGTGAGTTACTGAATAACGTGGTGAATCGGCCGAAAGAATAGCAATTCCAAATATCCGTTTCTCTATTCGCGTCTCTGTAATGTTTCACACATTTAGCATAAGATCGGTGGATGGTTGGTTGAAACAAAAGCAATGTGTTGTACATATGAGAACGCGGATCACAAAGATAGTAATGTTGTTTATTTCTGAAGTGCTTTAATACTGAGAAAAGTAGCATTGTTCTTGCAGGAAACCACAATTTTCCACCTATACGAGGTTTGTCCGGAAAATACGTATAAAAGTAGAATAATAACTTTATTTTACAATTATTCAGGTATTACAATATGGTCTCCTTCACAGTACTCGCCCTGAGCCGCGATACACGTCTGCCAACGCCGTTTCCACTGTTGATAACATTGCTGAAAGTCTTCAGTTGCGATGTTGTTCAGTTGCCGTGTCGTTTCCGCCTTGATGGCTTCCACATCTCCCAAGTGCCGCCCCCGAAGCACCATTTTGCATTTCGGCAACATGAAGAAGTCACACGGGGCTAAATCGGGTGAATAAGGCGGGTGGTCTGTCACGGTGATTGAGCTTCGGGTCAAAAACTCGCGCACAACGAGCGACGTGTGAGCGGGCGCATCGTCGTGATGAAAATCCACCTGCCCCCTTTTGCCAACTCCGGTCGAACTCGGGCCACACGAGCTCTGAGACGTGTCAGAATTGCAACGTAAAAATTTCCGTTCACTCTCTGGACGCGAGGGACAAATTTCTTGTGAACAATGCCCCTAGAATCAAAGAAAACAATCAACATTGTCTTCACATTGGACCTTGATTTTCGCCTTTTTTGTTCTCGGTTCTCCTGCTAGTTTCCATTCCTTGCTTTGAGATTTGAGCTCCACATCGAATTCGTAAAACCAGGACTCGTCTCCAGTGATGACTCGGTTGAGAAAGTCCCCTCGTTCCTCTGCTCACAGCACTCGACCCTCTTTGCTTTCTGTTCTGGCGTCATGAGCTTCGGTACTATTTTCGCACACAATTTCTTCATTTCAAGTTTTTGTGTGAGGATTTCGTGAACGATTGTTTTGGGGATTTACAGCTCGTCAGCAATCATTGTTACTGTCAATCTACGGTCTTTAACAACACAAGCCCGAATTCGTTCAACATTTGCATTGGAACTCGATGTCGACGGGCGTCCTGGGCGAGGGTCATCGTTCACTTCTTCTCGGCCATCCCGGAACCTTTTTAACCACTTGTTCACGGTTGGTTCCTTCAGAGAATTGTCTCCGTAAACCTGTTTCAAACACTCAAAAATCTCACGGCCATTCTTGCCTAGCTTTGCAAAAAACTTGATGTTGACGCGCTGTTCCTCAATCAGAGAGAGCTCCGTGCCGACGGCAGGTGAAAAAGGGTAACTGTCAACGAGCTGCCGCACACTCCCACCTTCACGCAGAGTGCTCTGACTCGAACTGAGCGTTGATGGGATTGATTACAGCAGTAGTCCCACCTGGCGGTGACTACAACTTGTAACATAAAGACATTATTCAACTTTTATACGTATTTTCCGGACAAACCTCGTACTAATGTTTGGAGAGAGTAAAACACCGAGAGCACTGATTAACGAATGACACCACAGAAATGAATAGTATTGCAGATCTGTACATGCACAGTGACTGAGTAAATTCAGTTCCGACTAGCGCCACCGCGCGCTGCAATGAAAGTGCGCTTGAATATGCTTCTGGAGAATTCTCTGCATCGCGGTTTCTCGGCGCGTCCACAAGTGTGGCTGCAGGGGGATCTGAACCAACAACTCGTCGACCCACCATATCCCAGACATGTTCGATCGGCGACATGCCAGGGAAACAGTCCAGGGAAGCAGTGGTACACGTCGTTCTTCTAAGAAGGCTTGAGCATTCCTCGCCACATGCGGCTGGGCATTGTCCTCCTGAAATATGGCATGTGGAATGGCCTACAGGAGGGGCAGTGCCTCGGGCTGTAAAACATCCCTGACGTAGCGCGAGCTCTTCAGATTGCCCTCAAGACTTACGAGGCGAGGTCCTACGTTACAGTCAATGGCGCCCCAAACCATGACACTTGGTGTTTGTCTGCTATGACGTGCAACAATACAGTCTTCCAGATTGACCACGGCGGCATGGAACGCGAATGCGCCCATCACTGTAGGACAGGCTGAAGGGGGCTCGTCCGAAAACACAACGTTTTACACTCAGCACGCTAGTGTCGGCGTTCATGTGCCCGCTGCAATCTGCGGCGTTGATGGTTTTTGGTCAATAGAAGCCGACTGTGGATGAAGCCCGACCAACAGGCATTACATGCACTGATCAAAAATGATGGTACATTGAGAATGGCTAGTTTCTAGCTGAAATCTAGATCTGCCAATAAAATTTCACAAGGACGACTGATAGCAGAGATCTATTATTTTCAACACAGTTCGCTATTAGTATGTTAACGCATTATGCTAGGTGGGCAAAATAAACTTGGCCTGGAAAATTTTTAATGTACCTTAAGATAGGCAACCGAAGTTACGTCTTCTTCCCTGGGTGCAAGTGATGTAAGTTGGGTTGCCTATCTTAAGGTGCATTAAATGTTTTCCAGGCCAGATTTATTTTGCTCACCATGTAGATATTTTATTTATATTATTATTAAAATCTTAGGAATCTGTGTTACGTCAAAAGTGAGTATTAAGCAGATTGTATTTGGGGAGAGCGTGCCAAAACTGTGACCTCCTGCAGCATCTAACTCTGGATATACGCCTGGCAATATTTCTTCATTCCTTATTCGATCATTGTACCTGATCTTCAGTAATCTCTTGAAACACAACGTTTCAAAGGCATCTAATCATTTTATTTGTTTTGGGTTTCTGTTCATGTTCCTAATGCAGTCAGTTATGTTCGAAACATATTATTTCATCCTACAGGAAGCTCTTGTGCAGCCTGCTACCACGCCCTTGTCGCATCTTCGTTCTGTATTTACGAGGTGCATTCAAGTTCTAAGGCCTCCGATTTTTTTTTCTCTGGACTGGAAAGAGATAGAAACATGCGCATTGTTTTAAAATGAGGCCGCATTTATTGTCAATACGTCCCAGAGATGGCAGCACCGTACGGCAGATGGAATTTTACTACCAGCGGCGAGAATGAGAACTGTTTTAAATACTTAAAATGACGACGTTTTCCTTACTTGAACAGCGTGCAATCATTCGTTTTCTGAATTTGCATGGTGTGAAACCAATTGAAATTCATCGACAGTTGAAGGAGACATGTGGTGACGGAGTTATGGATGTGTCGAAAGTGCGTTCGTGGGTGCGACAGTTTAATGAAGGCAGAACATCGTGTGACAACAAACCGAAACAACCTCGGGCTCGCACAAGCTGGTTTGACGACACGATCGAGAAAGTGGAGAGAATTGTTTTGGGGGATCGCCGAATGACTGTTGAACAGATCGCCTCCAGAGTTGGCATTTCTGTGGGTTCTGTGCACACAATCCTGCATGACGACCTGAAAATGCGAAAAGTGTCATCCAGGTGGGTGCCACGAATGCTGACGGACGACCACACGGCTGCCCGTGTGGCATGTTGCCGAGCAATGTTGACGTGCAACGACAGCACGAATGGGACTTTCTTTTCGTCGGTTGTGACAATGGATGAGACGTGGATGCCATTTTTCAATCCAGAAACAAAGCGCCAGTCAGCTCAATGGAAGCACACAGATTCACCGCCACCAAAAAAATTTCGGGTAACCGCAAGTGCTGAAAAAATGATGGTGTCCATGTTCTGGGACAGCGAGGGCGTAATCCTTACCCATTGCGTTCCAAAGGGCACTACGCTAACAGGTGCATCCTACGAAAATGTTTTAAAGAACAAATTCCTTCCTGCACTGCAACAAAAACGTCCGGGCAGGGCTGCGCGTGTGCTGTTTCACCGAGACAACGCACCCGCACATCGAGCTAACGTTACGCAACAGTTTCGTCGTCATAACAACTTTGAAGTGATTCCTCATGCTCCCTACTCACCTGACCTGGCTCCTAGTGACTTTTGGCTTTTTCCAACAATGAAAGACACTCTCCGTGGCCGGACATTCACCAGCCGTGCTGCTATTGCCTCAGCGATTTTCCGGTGGTCAAAACAGACTCCTAAAGAAGCCTTCGCCGCTGCCATAGAATCATGGTGACAGCGTTGTGAAAAATGTGTACGTCTGCAGGGCGATTACGTCGAGAAGTAACGCCAGTTTCATCGATTTCGGTTGAGTAGTTAATTAGAAAAAAAAATCGGAGGCCTTAGAACTTGAATGCACCTCGTATTTTACCTCCGAGACAGAAACGTTCGATCACGTCTCCAGGAGTCCAAGTCCAACTTATACCCAACCAGCGCGTTCACGTGCTAGAGTACACCATTATCTCAACATTCGTTTTGCTTATGCGCGTGTTACGACCGCGAGCTGGTACACTTTCCATTTCATTAAGCACCCGACTCTGTTGCTCGGCATTTCCGGTGAGCGCTACCACCGCAGTCGTTAGCCGGCCGCATCGCGCTGATTTCTTGCCCGTGACTAACAGCCCACACGCCGACGCACGCCACTGTAGCCGCCCCCTCCCCCTCCTCCCACTCACGTCTCTAAATGGACGAGCGTACTCTGCCGGGGACATCTCACTAGACTTTGCACCACGGAACAGAAAGTCACTGATCGAAACGGTCGGCTAACTCGTTGAAGCGAGAGCTAATAAATTATGTTTTCAATTTGTTGATTTTGGCCACTCCTTGGTTCCTACTGAAGAATTCAAAAGCTGAGCTCTCGAGAAGAATTCCCAGCTTAACTTCAGAATAACCGACCGCTTTTCGGTCAGCAACGCTGCTAAGCTAAGTTTCCCAATTATTACTTTATGATGCAACGAAGTCACCGAAACATGTCGTAAGTAATAAATACTAAAGTTTAAGGAGGAGGTCCTAAGTATTCTTTATAAGCACCGAATAGGGCCACAGTCGTGTTACACGTTTCTTTCTCAGGTAATATCGACGTATGCAGTACCGTTTGTTTTTCAGCAAGGACCAGTTTCACTTTATATACGATGGGCGCGAGATCGAGGTTTTGTGTTAAATTTTAAGTTCAAAACACAGACTCAGCCATTCCTAATAATACAAAAACTCACATTTTTTGCGCATTTCGAAGGTACATGTGCTCATCGTGCGTACTACCGTAGCACATGAACCTCAAATGTAAGGGAAACATACCAAAAAGTTCATACGCTGAAAATAACTCACATCATTGTCATTATAGTTCCATAGCTAAAGTAGTAAAAACGTAAAACATATCCATATAAAAGTCAACAATAAAAAAAGTCCATGGTCACTTCCCTTGCAGTCAAGTCTTCCTTTCAAAACACAGTCGATCAGCAACAGCGACATGACTGCTCTGTAATTCGCATGAAAGTGCTTGGCGGAGGAATCACAGAACGTCTTTTAGATTATTTCTTGACCTATCCACTCTGAAACAGCACATGAAAAAATTACCACCCAATTTTTTCTGTGTGAGCTCTGAGTTCTCTTACTCACTTCAGCAGAATAAAACAGCATATGACGAACGTAGCGTCACAAAGACAACAGTTCGTAAACAAGGCATCTTCTCCTTCAGGGCAAAACACGCTGGCATCTAAAACCGTTTGCAGCACGAGTGACTGTCTCGAGTAGGTAATCCAGGAATTAAAGACACTCACGATAAACAACAGCCCGCTATGGATATGACAGGGCGTTCCAATCACATCGCATACAGCGGGTCCTATGGACCCTCATTTCACAAACATGGTTCATATTTAAGGCACCTAATAACGAAATTCGGCGGATGCTGACAACGTAGAGGCTGTTGCACTCTCGGTTCAAAGGGGAAAGTACAAGCAAAGGTTTGCAGAGATTCGTGCGTTTGTGAAACGATCTATGCGCGAAGCATACAGCAACTACCACTGGTCTTACGTAAAATTGCTAAGCGGGTAAAAGGCTTCCATTCAGTCTCTTGTTGACTAGTCTGATGTGGCAGTTGAAGACAGCAAAACGAAAGTCGAAGTTTTCAATTTCACGTTCAAGAAATCGTACAAACATACTGTCATTTGACCATCGGACAGACTCCCGTATCGATGACATAGTAATAAACATACCTGACGGAGAGAAACAGCTGAAAGATTTGAAAGCAAATAAATCATTAGGTCCGGATGGAATCCCAGTTCGATTTTACGAAGAGTGTTGTGTGTTTAAACCGGAGACCTAGAAACGACGGAGTGGCTTCGTCGCGCCGTAGCCCTCAGTAGTTTACGACCCCACAACAGGCCACAGCAGTCCACCCACCCCACCGCCGCCACGGTTATCGTGCGGTTCGGCACCCATTGAACACCCCCCGCCCTCCGGGGAACGTCTCACACCAGACGAGTGTAACCCCAATGTTTGCGTGGTAGAGTAATTATGGTGTACCCGTACGTGGAGACAGTGTTTGCGCAGCAATCGCTGACATAGTGTAACTTAGGCGAAGTAAGGGGAACCAGCCAGCATTCGCCGAGGCGGATGGAAAAACCGCCTTAAAAAGCGAGGCGGAATAATGGGAACCAGCTCGCATTCTGCGAGGCGGATGGAAAAACCGCCTTAAAAACCACACCGGACCTCGACACTAACCCGCCGTGCAGATTCGTGCCGGGGACCGGCACGCCTTCCCACTCGGGAAGAGTACTCTATAGCACTGGCCCCCTACCTAGCTTGCATTTATCGTGACTCTCTCGACCAGCACAAAGTCCCTAGCGACTGGAAAAAGGCGCTGGTGATTCCAGTATATAAGAATGGCGAAAGAACGGACCCGACACATTACAGACCAATATCCGTAACTTCGGTTTACTCCAGTATCCTTGACCATATTCTGAGTTCCAATATAATAAACTTTCTTGGGACTTAGAAGCTTGTTTCCGCGAATCAGCAAAGTTTTAGAATGCATCGCTCGTGTAAAACTCATCTTGCCTTCTTCTTACATATTGTGCTGCGAACCATGGATGAAGGCCAACAGGCAGATTCCATAGTTCCGAATTTCCCTAAAGCATCTGACACGGTAATCTTCTGCAGATTGTTGACAAAGATACGGGCATACGCAATAGGTTCCCACATATGTGAGTGGCTAGAAGACTTCTTAAGTAATAGGACGCACTATGTTGTCCTCAACGGCGAGTTTTAATCAGAGGCAAGGGTATCACCAGCAGTGCCCCAGGAGAAAGTGTGACAGAACCGCTATTATTTTCTATATACTGTACATAAATGATCTGGCGGACAGAGTGGGCAGCAATCTGCGGTTGTTTGCTGATGATGTCATGGTGTACGGTAAGGTGTCGAGGTTGACTGACTGTAGGAACATACCAGACGACTTAGACAAATTTTACATTTGGTGTGATGAAAGGCAGCTAGCCCTAAATAAGGAAAATAGTAAGTTAATCCCGATGAGTAGGAAAATCAAACCTGAAATGTTCGGATACAGTACTACTAGTGTCCTCCTTGACACAGTCAAGTCGTTTAAGTATCTGGGTGTAGAGTTGCAGAGTGATATGAGGTGAAACGAGCATGTGAGAATTGTGGTAGGCAAGGCGAATGGTTGACATCGGTTTATAGGGAGAATTTTAGGAAAGTAGATGCTGAGGGAATTAGATTAGGAAATGAGACACTTAAAGCAGTAAAGGAGTTTTGCTATTTGGGGAGCAAAATAACTGTTGATGGTCGAAGTACAGAGGATATAAAATGTAGACTGGCAGTGGCAAGGAAAGCGTTTCTGAAGAAGAGAAATTTGTTAACATCGAGTATAGATTTAAGTGTCAGGAAACCGTTTCTGAAAGTATTTGTATGGAGTGTAGCCATGTATGGAAGTGAAACGTGGACGATAAATAGTTTGGACAATAAGAGAACAGAAGCTTTCGAAATGTGGTGCTACAGAAGAATGCTGAGGATTAGATGGGGAGATCACATTAGTAATGATGAAGTATTGAATAGAATTGGGGAGAAGAGGAGCCTGTGTCACAACTTGACAAAAAGAAGGGACCGATTAGTAGGAGGGCAGCGTGGAGAGTAAAAATCGTAGAGGGAGACCAAGAGATGAATACACTAAACAGATGCAGAAGGATGTAGATTGCAGTAGGTACTGGGAGATGAAGAAGCTTGCACAGGATAGAGTAGCATGGAGAGCTGCATCAAACCTGTCTCAGGACTGAAGACCACAACAACAACAACAACATGGTTCGCCTGTAACTTAATGTAAGACAAGTGGGGTCGCAAATGTCGGGAAATACCCCAAAAATGGTTGAGATATGTTGAAAATGTTACGTCACGAAATGACGTACCTCGCCGCACGTATAGTGGTTGGGATTGAGCGTGAAGGAATGAATGAGCGATGGAACAGCTTTTGTAAATGCGGTCTTTGGTAAACGTGGAAATTACATAATTATTGTCCTCGCTGTAACCAATTAAAGCAGTTCCTGTTTTGTGTTTCTTTTCTATTGTCCCTTCTTTTCTTTACAGACATTATTTAGTAAAGAATGCGTAGGTCGTTTACTGGTAACGACACAGTTCGGAAACTTGTACCGATTTACTTTCGACACAGTATAGTAGATTTCTATTGTACTGTACTTTCCAATAAACCAGCGGAGACCACGAGACCTGTAAATAAAATAATAAATCTTACCTCACTGTAAATACGTAACTGTCTATCGCAGCGGAAACAACTGCTCACCCCCAGACGCAATTCTCGAACCCTGAGTTCCATTAGCTACAGCCGCGCACGTAGGCCCGGAGCCACACCGACGTGGGTACTTGACCTGTGTTCGGACGAGCAACCGCAACACAACGACAGGCTCAGCAGCTGCATGAGCAGCGAGGTAGGTCGTCTGGTCACGTCACATGTTCAACATTTGTCATTCACTTATGGGGCATTTCCCGACATTTGGGACGGCATTTGTGTTACATCAAAATACTTGTTTCTACCCCATCTAATAAGATTCGCCCTACACAGGGTGAAGAAAAATTCACGGTCTCGGACTTCGCAGCGCGGATCCTCACATACTAGCAACAGCAAAACGTTTCGTCCTGCGCATATTTCCTGCGGTAAATGGACGTTAAAGATTGGCAATCTGGCAAGACTGTAATCACATGTACCGTAACTAACGCTGTTATCATACAGGAATACTGCTGTGCAGTTGGTGCATGGTTAGCGTTTTGAGTTAGTATGCACGAGGTCAAGAGTTCTATTCTGCGTCGAGGCGTATTTGTTTTAATTGCCAGTCCGTGACTGTGGTCTACATCGTTTCTTAAGCCACATGTAGATTTTTGGAAATATCCGCCCCCGGTAGCTGAGTGGTCTGCGCGTCAGAATGTCAATCCTGAGGGCCCGGGTTGGATTCCCGCCTGGGTCGGAGATTTTCTCCGCTTAGGGACTGGGTGCTGTGTTGTCCTAATCAACATCATTTCATTCCCATCGACGCGCAAGTCGGCGGAGTGGCGCCAAATTGAAAGACTTGCACCCGGCGAACGGTCTACCCGACGGGAGGCCCTAGACACACGACAGTAAGTGTATTTGGAAATTATTTGCGAAGTTCGTTGCTAGCTGTGCTGGTGAGACAAGGCCATGACGAAATGTAATCGACCTGAACGTCGCAGGAATAGTAGTCGGCACTAATCGATGGGGTCATTGGGAGAGCGTACATAGAAAACAGGTTTTGAATGTAGTAGAGTCAGTGGTGTGTAACAATTCGCATTCACGATGTGCAAAAGGCTTCTTTTAAAGCTCATGAGTGAAAACGATTGAACTTCCATTTCTGCATTCGTGGTATGTAAGTACAGATCTTTTGTTCACGACCCACTGTAATCGCTGTATGAAGATTAAGGCACCAGATACCGTATCACGCAAATAAAAACAAATACGCCTCGACTCAGAATCGAATGCTAGACCTCCCGCACACTAACACAAGACGCTATCCACTGCACCAACTGCACAGCAATACGTCTATTTGCTGACAAAGATAGTTATCGTATGTGTGATTACAGTGTTGCCAGATTGTCAATCTCTAACATCCATTTAGTGCAGGAAATATGCGCAGGACGAGATTTTGTGAGAGAGATTTTTGTATTGCTGGTAGATGAGGAATCGCGCTGCGAAGTCCAAGTGCGCGAATTTTTCTCCATCCGTATGTGCATCACCATGTGGGCGAGTGATTAGAGGGGCATTGGTGTCTCTCCGACGTGAATTTTCAATATTTTGGCGATACAAATGTTCGCCATCCTCAGGAGAACGCTCCTGCTACTGCTGATTCCCGCTGATAACTGACGCAAATTGGGAGACCAAGGTTTCTCGCTTTAATTTATAACCTATCTCCCCACCAAAACAACTGTAGCGTGACACGAATCCTTCTCGAATCTGAGCTTCACTTTGTCTCTAATGAGTCGACAGGGCGTTAACTCTTGATGTATTCTCTTTAAGTAGCCTCTGCTACGCACCTCACGCCAACCCTTGCGATGCAGCTTCTGCTGTATGCCTAGCGACGAGGCACATGCAATATCGTCATGAAATCACACAACTCCCAGAAGCTCGAGCAGTGATTTCGCCGTAAGCGACGGAACAAAGCTTTGTGGGGGGAGGGTGGCGGGGGGAACAGACCTGCTGCGCTCCGCAACTGGCGGCCATCTTGGCTGCGAGATAACAGGCCACCCCTGCCTACGTCATCAGTCGCTGCGAGACCGGCCGCTTTCCGGGAACCTACGGTCCGCTGCCAGGCTGGCCAAATAAGGGTCTCACACGCTAGAGCACAAGTCCAGAATTAATCGCACCAGGCTCTTGGAACCGATTGCCTTTTGAGATACGTTGCAGATTCTTAGAATCATCCTAACGAATCGCAACCACCACCACAGTTTTCACATGTACATCAACTTCATGATTTTTCAAAAAAGATTCATTCGATTTCATGAGATTGCCTCTTCTACATGAATTAAGGTAGATACTTGGACTAAATATTAGTTTACATGTGGGTTGTTTTGAAAATCCGCTTTATGCGTCAACACCTATGTGTCATATTCTGTTGGTCAAATTTTTATTTCTGTGAAATACAATATCAAATCTACATATATAAAAGAAAATCGTGTTAGTTATACTATTTATAACTCAAGAACGGCTGGACCGATTTGGGTGAAAATTGGTGATGAGGTAGCTTAGAACCAGGAGACGGACTTAGGATACTTTTTATCCCGTTCGATCACTATAAAACGTGGTATAACAAAAACGCATCTGGCATGAAATAACAAAACGCAAATGACAGCTAAACGTCTATGGTTAAGTATCAGTATATATAATTAATTAAAAATTTAAAGAAATAATTTGCATTTTCTTTGAATTATCATTAACAATGCCGCGACCAAGACGATCGAATATTTCTCGACAAAGCCGTAATGGAAGAAGGATACAAAACATTGCGAATGAAAGGACTGAGGAAGAACAACAAAATTAAGAGCGCCGCGTTAGTATGTTATTTACGCGATGATACTCAAAGGAAAATTCGGAGGTGAGGAAGTTCTCATTCCGAGGATCCCGATGATCGCAACCGATATGCCGTGTGAGTTTAAAAGACTTCAATTTCCGATCCGTCTTGCATTCGCCATGACCATTAACAAATCACAAGGCCAATACTTGAAAGTTTGTGGTTTAAATCTGGAATATCCATGTTTTTCACATGGTCAATTATGTGTGGCATGTTCACGTGCCGAAAGACCATCTGCGTTGTTTGTTCTTGCGCCTGATAATAAAACAAAAAATGTCGTGCATCACAAGGTACTTAATTGAAGAGTGGAAGCTATGCACCAAAAAACATAAAGAATAAAGAATCATTAAAATACTTAATTTTTTTATTTGTATTTCCTAATATAAAATTGAACTTAACATCCAAAATGGCTTTAAGGCGGAACAGAGTTCGCCGGGCCAACTAGTTTATAATAATTTAACTGTTGTAGGCATAAGAATTACAATATGTGCAATTGCTTTGTTTTGTTTAGACTCACACCTTAAAATTACGTCGCTAAATGAACTGCATTATTATATATCGATTTTTTGTCCTTTATTTCGTCGTTTTTTTCTGACAGCACGTCATCTGCAAACTAGCAATGAAGAAAATTATTGCGTATTTGTGAAGAACTGTGTCGTGGGTACAGGTTATGTGCGTTTCTGTACATACATTATCCCTCCTGTTTCGTGTCTCTGGTGGGTGTTTCGATCAACTGCTGTTCAGTGCACTGTTCCCAAACAGTTTTTCATAAAATTTTCGCTCACTAGTTTATCTCCCATGCACCTTCACAAAATGTGGCGAGTCGTGATTTGAGCAGACACTTCTGACTCCATACTCAAAAAAATGGCTCTGAGCACTATGGGACTTAACATCTGAGGTCATCAGTTCCCTAGAACTTAGAACTACTTACACCTAACTAACCTAAGGACACCACACACATCCATGCCCGAGGCAGGATTCGAACCTGCGACCGTAGCAGTGGCGCGGTTCCAGACTGAAGCGCCTAGAACCGCTCGGCCACAAAGGCCGGCCACTCCATACTCATTGAAAGGAGTCGGTGTTGTCGCAGTTCACTTGTTCATTGTTGGTCTGGTGTTTGTTGTGGCGCTAATTTTGTGTGCGTAAGGAATAAGAGAGAGAGAGCTAGAAAGAGGGGTGGGGAGAGAGCAGAGAAAGCAGAACGTTTTATTCCTTTTTATTAAGACTGTTTGATTGTTATGTTTTACGTGGGGAGGTGCCTTTGTATAGTTCGTTGAGTGTTCCAAACGTGTTTTGTTGCACGGTGTTGTATTTTCATTCAAGACTCTCTTTCCTTGTATTATGCCTTTTTGTATGTGGTAGTTCTTCTCTAGTGTGAGTTTTTTTCATATAGGACAAAAAAGTTTATTTTAATTTTCAGAAGACTCATTCAATTCTGCAGGAGTATATCTTTTACATGCACGCCCAGGTAAAGAAAAAAGAGAAAAAAAAAGAAATATAGAATAATCTGACTAAAACAAGGGATTCTGCGACATCAAAAAATCGTCAGTTTAGTAATGAACGGAACTCTATACTGATACAACACCCGCATACTTTGCAACAACATTCAACCGCTCATTCCACGAAAGATCCGTACCAAAAGACTGGAAAGATGCACACGTCACACCATTACTCAAGGAAGGGAGTAATCAGCTTACTAAAACCCATCCAACTGGCGTCGATTTGTAGTAGCATTATGTAAAATATACTGTGCTCGAGCATTATCAGTTACTATGAAGAAAACTATCTATTTACACATACTCAGCAGCGATTCAGAAAACATCGTTCTTGTGAAACACAACTAGATCTCTATTTGAATGACGTAATGAGTGCTACAGACGGGGGATCTCTAATTGACTCCACATTTCTAGATTTGCGGAAGGCTTTCGACACCGTTTCTCACGAGCTACTTCTAATCACATTGCTTGCCTATGGAGTATCGTCTCTGCTCTACGAATGAATTCGTGATTTCCTGTCATAGAGAACACAGTTCGTAGTAATTGACGGAAAGCTATCGAGTAAACCGGAAGTGATATCTGGCATTCCCCAGGGAAGTGTTAAATCCTCTGTTGAACTTAATCTACACCGCTAAGCCCAAACATTATGACCACCGCGAAGTTGGATGCCTGGTCGCGTTGCGGGCACATGGCGTTACCACGTCACAAAAGTGTGCAAGACGAGCAGACACGGACGGGGGATCTCACTAGCGGAGGTATGGGCTGCACGTGGGGAAATCCATTTACATAAGCGACTTTTGACAAAGGGTAGATTATTATTACGCAGAGCCTGTGAATCGCGAAAAAGGCGAAGCTGGACTGATGTCCACATGCCACTGTCGTGAGCATCTACAGAAAGGGGTAGAAGGACAGTGAAACTACCGGTAGGAGCTAAATGGTTGGACATCCACGATCCTTCACAGAGCGCGGGGTTTGGAGGCTTGTCTGCTCAATCATCAATCATCGATCAGTGGACAGTTGTCGGCTCTTCGGGTGAATTACACTTTAGCCACACTATGTCTGTGGTCGTATCCACAAACACCTTCATCGAGGTGAACGCCGATTCGAAAAGTGCAGCGCGCCACGGACGCCGGCTGGTGGGAACAGCATTACGCTACGGGAGACATTCTCCTGTGCTTGCATAGGACCTCTGGTAGTAATCGAAGACATGCTGACAGTTTTCGAACCATCTGCATCCCTTCATGCTTGATGTCTTCCCCGGTGGTGATGTCACCTTTCAGCCACATAACTGTCCGTGTCTCCGGGCCAGAACCGTGTTAGAAGGGTCTGAGGAGCGTTACGTGGTCTCACGCTGATGTCTCGGCGACCAAATTCGCCTAATGTAAATCCTATGGAACCTATATGCGTCGCTATCGGGCACCATCACCGTGTACGCAAATCGACGGCACCTTTATTTCCGCGAATTATGTGACCTGTGCGCAGATATCTGATACCGCATACCTCCACAAACCTACTAACTCACTGTCGGATCCATGATATGCTCAATAAGTGATAGATTTCGGTCCAAAGACGGACAAACAAGCTGTTAAGTAAGTGGTCATAATATCGTGGCTCATTAGTGTATACAGGGTGTTACAAAAAGGTACGGCCAAACTTTCAGGAAACATTCCTCACACACAAATAAAGAAAAGGTTTTATGTGGACATGTGTCCGGAAACGCTTACTTTCCATGTTAGAACTCATTTTAGTTTCTTCAGTATGTACTGTACTTCCTCGATTCACCGCCATGATTTCATACGGGATACTCTACCTGTGCTGCTAGAACATGTGCCTTTACAAGTACGACACAACATATGGTTCATGCACGATGGAGCTCCTGCACATTTCAGTCGAAGTGTTCGTACGCTTCTCAACAACAGATTCGGTGCCCGATGGATTGGTAGAGGCGGACCAATTCCATGGCCTCCACGCTCTCCTGACCTCAACCCTCTTGACTTTCATTTATGGGGGCATTTGAAAGCTCTTGTCTACGCAACCCCGGTACCAAATGTAGAGACTCTTCGTGCTCGTATTGTGGACGGCTGTGATACAATACGCCATTCTCCAGGGCTGCATCAGCGCATCAGGGATTCCATGCCACGGAGGGTGGATGCATGTATCCTCGGTAACGGAGGACATTTTGAACATTTCCTGTAACAAAGTGTTTGAAGTCACGCTGGTACGTTCTGTTGCTGTGTGTTTCCATTCCATGTTTAATGTGATTTGAAGAGAAGTAATAAAATGAGCTCTAACATGGAAAGTAAGCGTTTCCGGACTCATGTCCACATAACATATTATCTTTCTTTGTGTGTGAGGAATCTTTCCTGAAAGTTTGGTCGTACCTTTTTGTAACACCCTGTATAAATGCTTTAGGAGACAATCTGAGTAGCCATCGAAGATTGTTTGCAGTTGATGCACTAGCGTCTCCTAACATCATCAGAAAATCAAAAGCAATTGCAAAATGATTTACAAAAGACATCTCTTAGCTGCGAAAAGTGGCAACTCATCTTAACTAATGAAAATTGTGATGTGATTCACACGAATACTGAAAGAAATCCGTAAAATTTTGGTTACCCGAAAAAATGGCACAAATCTAAAGGCTATCAACTCGATTACATACCTAGGAATTACAATTACAAACAGCTTAAACTGGAACGCTCACATGGATCACATGTTGTTGTAGTACTTGTTGTGGTCTTCAGTCCAGGGACTGGTTTGATGCAGCCCTCCAGGCTACTCCATCCTTTGCAAGCCTCTTCATCTCCGAAAAACTACTGCAACGTACATCCTTCTGAATCTGCTTTGTGTATTCATCTCGTAGTCTCCCTCTACGATTTTTACACCAACGCCTCCCTCCAGTAGTAAATTTGTGACCTCTTGATGCCTCAGAACATGTCCCACTAACCGACCATTCTTCTAGTCAAGTCGTGCCACAAACTCCTCTTCTCCCCACTACCTTTTCATTAGTTACGTGATCTACCCATCTAATCTTCAGCATTCTTCTGTGGCACCACATTTCGAAAGCTTCAATTCTCTTCTTGTCTAAACTGTTTATCGTCTATGTTTCACTTCCATACATGGCTACACTCCATACAAATACTTTCAAAAAAGACTTCCTGACACTTCAATCTATATTCGATGTTACCAAATTCTCTTCTCCCGAAACGCTTTCCTTGCCATGGCCAGTCTACTTCGACCATCATCAGTTATTTTGCTCCCCAAATAGCAAAACTCATTTACTACTTTAATCGTCTCATTTCCTAATCTAATTCCCTCAGTATCTCCCGATTTAATTCGACTACATTCCAATATCCTCGCTTTGTTTTTGTTGATGTTCGTCTTATATCCTCCTTTCAAGGCACTGTCCATTCCGTTCAGCCGCTCTCACAGAATTACAATGTCATCGGCTAACCTAAAGTTTTTATTTCTTCTCCGTGGATTTTAATTCCTGCTCCGAATTTTTCTTTTGTTTCCTTTACTGCTAGCTCAATAGACAGATTTTATAATATCAGGGATAGGCTACAATCCTGACTCAACCCTTCTTAACCGCTACTTCCGGTTCATGCCCCTCGACACTTATAATTGTCATCTGGTTTCTGTAAAAATTGTGAACAGCCTTTTGCTCCCTGTATTTTACCCCTCCCACCTTCAGAAGTTGAAAGAGACTATTCCAGGCGACATCGTCAAAAGCTTTTTCTACGTCTACAAATACTAAAAACGTCGGTTTGCCTTTCCTTAACCTATCTTCTAAGAGAATTTGTAGGGTTGGCATAGCCTCACGTGATCCCAAACTGATCTTCCTCGAGATCGGCTTCTACCACTTTTTCATTCGTTTTTACAGAATTCATGTTAGTATTTTGCAACCATGACTTATTAAACTGATAGGTAACCTTCACACCTGACAACACCTGCTGTCTTTGGTATTGGAATTATTATATTCTTCTTGAAGTCTGAAGGTATTTCGCCTGCCTCATACACCTTGGTAGAGTTTTATCATAGCTGGCTCTCCCAAGGCTATCAGTAGCTCTAATGGAATGTTGTCTATTCCCAGCGTTTCTTTTTTTTTTTGTTTTTTTTTTTTACTTGGGTCTTTCAATGCTCTGTCAAACACTTCACACAGTATCATGTCTCCCATTTCATCTTCATCAAAGTCCTCTTCCTTTTCCGTATGATATTGCCCTCAAGTGCACCACACTTGTGTAGACCCCCTATATACTCCTTCCACCTTTCTGCTTTCCCTTCTTTGGTTAGAACTGGGTTTCCATCCGAGCTCTTGATACTCATACAAGTGGTACTCTTTTCTCCAAATGTCTCTTTAATTTTCCCGTAGGCAATATCGATCTTACCCCTAGTGATATATGCCTCTACGTCCTTACATTTCTCCTCTAGCCGTCCCTGCTTAACCATTTTGCACTCCCTGTCGATCTCATTTTCGAGACGTTTGTATTCCTTTTGGCCTGCTTCATTTACAGCAGTTTTATATTTTCTCCTTTCATCAATTAAATTCAATATATCTTCTGTTACCCAAGGATTACTACTAGCCATCGTCTTTTTACCTACTTGATCCTCTGCTGCCTTCACTATCTCATCTCTCAAAGCTACCCATTCTTCTTCTACTGTGTTTCATTCCCCCCATTCCCTGTCAATTGTTCCCTTATGCTCTCCCTGAAACTCTGTACAACCTGTGGTTTAGTCAGTTTATCCAGGTCCCATCTCCTTAAATTCCCACCTTTTTGCAGTTTCTTCCGTTTTAATCTATAGTTCATAACCAATAGATTGTGGTCAGAGTCCACATCTGCCCCTGTAAATTCTTACAATTTAAATCCTGGTTCCGAAATCTCTGTCTTACCGTTATATAATCGATCTGTAATCTGTCAGTATCTCCAGGCTTCTTCCATGTATACAACCTCCTTTTATGATTCTTGAACCAAGTGTTAGCTATGATTAAGTTATGCTCTGTGCAAAATTCTACCAGACGGCTTCCTTTTTCATTTTTTAGACCCAAGCCATATTCACCTACTACCTTTCCTTCTCTTCCTTTTCCTACTGTCGAATTGCAGTCACCCATGACTATTAAATTCTCGTCTCCCTTCACTATCTGAATAATTTCTTTTATATCATCATACATTTCACCAATCTCTTCGTCATCTGCAGAGCTAGTTGGCATATAAACTTGTACTACTGTGGTAGGCGTGGGCTTCGTGTCTATCTTGGCTACAA
The DNA here is from genome assembly GCF_023864275.1 of Schistocerca cancellata. Classification (NCBI taxonomy): domain Eukaryota; kingdom Metazoa; phylum Arthropoda; class Insecta; order Orthoptera; family Acrididae; genus Schistocerca; species Schistocerca cancellata. The sequence continues at coordinate 17,260,861 of NC_064637.1, forward strand.
TAATGCATTCATTATGCTGTTCGTAGTAGCTTACCCGCACTCCTATTTTTTATTCATCATTAAACCTACTCCTGCATTACCCCTATTTGATTTTGTATGTATTCACCAGACCAGAAGACTTGTTCGTCCCGACACCGATCTTCATTACTTTCCACTATATCTAACTTTGGCCTATCCATTTCCCTTTTTAAATTTTCTAACCATCCTGCTCGGTTAGGGGATCTGATATTCCACACCTCGTTATGTAAAACGCCAATTCTGTTTCGATAGATCACATAGAAATTCGTTTTATTAACAGAAAATCTAGAAGATGTAACAGGTCTACTAAAGAGGCTTTTAAGTTAGAATGAACAGTGAAAATCGCAATAGTATATGTTTATTTACCGGTTTCGGCTTATGTAAAAGCCATCTTCAGACGTTTTGGCCCCCTATGGATGGTGCTGGCGGCTCCTCGTACGTACTATCGTGGTATCACGAGACAACCATGGGGCCAAAACTCAATAGGATCAATTCTAAGACAACTCCGTTGTTCTTTTTGTTTCGAAGGCATAGCGATATCAGCATCCGCTATACAAGGCTCTGTTCTTCTCGTAACGACGAATGCGCACAATGCGGGAAGGGATACGCCACTCGCGCTGAGACAAGAAAGGTGTACGTAACTGATGTGTCGTATACGCGACAAACTTTGATTCCTTTGCGTTGTGTGTCTACGGTTGTCTTGCTATTACTAATGTTCCAGACAGTATGTATCGGAATTGGAATCATTGACTAAGGAACTGCATCAGAAATGTAGCTCTATTTACACAAATGGATCTAAAAACACATATTGCAAGACTTCGTTCGTGTGGCTGAAACGAATCCAGAATTGCCATATTGTCCTTCCCCACGAGTCTTCCACTGTATGTTGAGGATTAGCTCTGTTCTGCGTGCTAGAAACTCTTCAGTTCAGTCACAAACCTGGTATTTTGTTCATTAGGCGACAGCGCGAATCAGTAACGACTGCCTTCCGGAAGTCACAGCAATCGGCGGCATGCGCGCTGAGTCATCGTCTACTGCTCGACTGAAGGGGGTCGACATTCCACAGCTCTGAAACGCCCTCCTGTTCAGCACGAGACACTAGGATCGCGGCGTTTCCGCTATCAGCTGACAGAGTTTGGCCTCCTATACAATTCCATGGACTGATGCGTTGGAGTTCTGGCGAGCGCTCTACGAATTTCGCACCAAACGTGTTCTGCCTCTTCTCATCCCCCACGTTCTCAACAGCACTAATTCTGCCTGCAAATATTTTATACTGCTAAATCTCAAGAGTCAGAAACTACCTCAGTCGTCAAGTAAGAACGACTAAGAAGTAGATTCCTCGAAGGAACGCGTCACGAGTCCTCTTTCGTATTACCTGAGTTGCAGCTCGCGAAATGACATAACGACAAGCGCCGTACCGTGGTAAAAGTTCGAAATTCGTGAGATGTCGTAGTTAAGGACTCTAACGAAACAAGATCGGAAAAACTTAAAAATAGCGGCGGAGGTCTCATTTTAAGCAAGGTTTAGGATCCGGCACGCAATTTATTAAAATGCTGGCGATCATCCCATCCGTTAAAAACGGAAAACACACATGTAAATAGTGTTTCGTGAAATAACGACACGGACGCAAGCAAACAAGTCCATATCAGACACTGCAGCGCGGTGTGGGAGCGGCGGAGGGGTGAAGTGGGCTGCGGTAGTCGTCGTGGGGTTGCGGACTACTGCGGCTGCGGCGGGGACGGAGCCTCTCCGTCGTTTCTAGGCCCCCAGTTAACATACTATACAATAATAACTGAAACCTTAATTTTGTGTTTCCTTCAAGGCGAAAAACTGATAGCACCCTAAAGCGACGACGCAGGGAAATTATCAACTTGTGACCTTTCTCGCTGTCGCCGCTTCTCTTCATCACCTTCGTCATTTTTGCTGGAGGCAATAGACCGATTTCTGCCACAGTCCATACTGATCGAGATCTCCTGCTCCTTCGCTTTGATTAAAATTTTTCGATCTTTGATCGGAGTCTACGTTTCTTACTTGAAAATAATAGCAATAAAAAGTGGACCAAACACAATGTCACTGGTCACTGGAAAGTGATGGGGAAGGAAATCGCCCGTGCCCTTTCAAAGGAATCATCCTGACATTTGCCTGAAACGATTTAGGGAAATCACGGAAAACCTAAATCAGGATGGCCGGACGGGGGTTTGAACCGTCGTCCTCCAGTGTGCTACCCACTGCGCCACCTCGCTTGGTGGTGAGCTCATTGCGAGTGCTGAAAAAAAAATAATAGTTCCACTTTCTGCTCCCCGCAAATAATATGGCGCTGCACGAGTAAGCAGTGAGATTGTGGTGTGGGTGCAGGAAAATGGAAGGAGTGGTCATGATATGTGCTCAGTATGGTCTCCTGACTCAGCAACATGCTGCATCCATAATTACGCAACAGCAGACAGTTGCCCTCAGCACATCCGGTGTAATCAGGGCAATATGTCGTTCTATCCTTCAGGTCAGGCTACATCCCTAATAGACACGATCTTTCAGATATCCTTTGCAAAAACAGACATAATGTCTTATGGGACAACAGCAATCAGTGATTATAATGTTACTTAAAATCCGTCTTGATTGCAAAAAATTTTTTATTATTCATATGACCGGTTTCGGTTCATTCAGAACCATCTTCAGATCTGATATTTCAGTTACAGGAGTAACCCGTCCAAATCCAGCACCTCCTGTAACTGAAATATCAGATCTGAAGATGGTTCTGAATGAACCGAAACCGGTCATATGAATAATAAAAAATTTTTTGCAATCAAGACGGATTTTAAGTAACATTTCAGATATCACCCGCAACCAAGTGTCACACGGATTTAGATCGGGCGATCTGGAAGGCCACAAGTGTTGAAATTGCCAATTGATGCCGATCGCCTGCCGATGTGGCCGAGCGGTTCTAGGCGCTTCAGTCTGGAACCGCGCGACTGCTACGGTCGCAGGTTCGAATCCCGCCTCGGACATGGATATGTGTAATGTTCTTAGGTTAGTTAGGTTTAAGTAGTTCTAAGTTCTAGTGCACTGATGACCTCAGATGTTAAGTCCCATAGTGCTCAGAGCCATTTGAACCATTTTTGATGCTGATCTGTCATCAGTACTCCAGAACTCAGAACTACTTAAACCTAACTAACCTAAGGACATCACACACATCCATGCCCGAGGCAGGATTCGAACCTGCGACCGTAGCGGTCGCGCGGTTCCAGACTGTAGCTCCTAGAACTGCTCGGCCACCTCGGCCGGCTAATTGGCGTGAAAGGTCTAGATACGACTCTGACAGGTGACGCGTACGTAAGCAGCCTGTCTGATCACTTTGATCCATTCATGTCCATTGTGCATACCGACGTACTTGCGCATTTCCAGCAGGACAACGGGACACGCCACACGTCCAGAATTGCTACAGAGTCGCTCCAGGAACACACTTCTGAGTTTAAAACCTTCCGCTGGCCACCAGACTCCCCAAACATGAGAAGTGTTGAGCATACCTGGGATGCCTTGCAACTTCCTGTTCAGAAGAGGTCTCCCCACCCACTCGTGTTCTTGCGGATTTATGGACAGTCCTGCAGGATTAATGGTGTCAGTTCCGTCGATCACTACTTCACACGTTAGTCGAGCCCATTACTAACAAATCCAACCTTGCACGAACTATCGCAGCTAGTAAGCCACTACTGTTCTTAGTACCCATCCCACAGTCGCAGAGGTTTTTTTTCCCACGGCACGAGCCTTGGCACTTTTTTCCCTCTGCTCTTCAAATCGCTACCCTCCCTCGCGTTTCGTCCACTATCTATCACCTGACGGACCGTGTTGATGCGTAGTCTTACCCAGACGCACGGATAACATCACAGCCCAGCATCCTGTGATCCACTTACTAGATAACTAACATGTTGACGGAGGTGACAGTAGAACTTTTGGTTTGGTCACCACGTTGGCGCGGGCGTGGAAGGGTCCCATCTCTAAGTCGAGCCCATGCCACGTCGTGTTTGCGGCACTCCTGCGTGCTCGTGGGGGCCCTACACGATTTTAGGCAGGTGTACCAGTTTGTTTGGCTCTTCTGTTCGTTTTACCTTACCAGGTGATTGTACGTTTCATTGCCTACTCATATCATTGTTTTATATTTTTACATCCATCTAGTTTACCGCCTCGTCGTTATTCTAGATTTCCTGTATTGGGGTGATGTTCCCTGCATTCTGCATTTCACTCGTAACTTGGTCTACCGGCGTATTGACGGTTTAAACGCTTGAACTCAGTTATGAAAGTTTCGTGTATAGTTCACCTACATTTTAACCGCAACAGGATCCTTATACGTTTTGCTCTTGTTTGTATACATGTGGATCCCTGAAGAAGTGGCTCTTACGTCATGAAACTAGTTCCATCATAAATAAATATTTATAATACAGCTGAAGCGGTCTTTTTCATGACAATAGAATACTATGCACACTGTTGCATACTGTTTCGGCATGGGCACACAGTAACAGCGCATTTAAAACATGCGCCGACGCTAGAGGCAGGAATCAAGCACACGAGCGGTACGTATTGTCTCTTCCGGCTGATAACTTCGTCGCTGAACGCGAGCAAGGACGGCGCGCTGGTCCAGGGAGGCCGTCCGTGCCCGCGACACGCCCCGCTGCCCCTCCACGAGTGATCTGTCCCGCTTCCGGCGGACACAGACCCGTGTGCCGGCCGGCGAGACAGCTCGGTTTACGAGCCTGCTGGACGCCGCTCGCAGCACCGCCTCGTCTTTTGTGCTGTCACCGGCCCGACACCTTCCATCGTCGTGCGGCAAGCGCTCCCACACTTGGCTCGTCAGACATTGCACACTGATCGTATAAATCGGGCAACGGCCTTGCCGCAGTGGCTACACCGGTTCCCGTGAGATCACCGAAGTTAAGCGCTGTCGGGCGTGGACGACACTTGGATGGGTGACCATCCAGGCCGCTATGCGCTGTTGCCATTTTTCGGGGTGCACTCGGCCTCGTGATGCCAATTGAGGAGCTACTCGACCGAATAGTAGCGGCTCTGGTCAAAGAAAACCATCTTAACGACTGGGAGAGTGGTGTGCTGACCACACGTCCCTCCTATCCGCATCCTCACCTGAGGATGACACGGCGGTCGGATCGTCCCGATGGGCCACTTGTGCCCTGAAGACGGAGTGTATAAATCGGCGGGACTATATCGGAAATCGGAATGTCAAGAAAGAAACAACATAGTAATAGTAGACATCAGATTACATTAGAAAATAGCAAGCAAGTAGAAAAAGATAAGTCTATCACCTTACAATACTGGGGTTACATATCCGAGAAAATAACTCATTTGTTTCGAAAAAGTAGACTGTAAATCGGCTTCAGGACGCAGAAGAATGTAAGATCACGTCTTCTACGCAATATCAATAAGAGCTAAATATACCGGGTGATCAAAAAGTCAGTATAAATTTGAAAACTTAATAAACCACGGAATAATGTAGATAGAGAGGTAAAAATTGACACACATGCTTGGAATGACATGGGATTTTATTAGAACAAAAAAAAAACACCCCCTATTGCTAGACGCGTGAAAGATCACTTGCGCGCGTCGTTTGGTGATGATCGTGTGCTCAGCCGCCACTTTCGTCATGCTTGGCCTCCCAGGTCCCCAGACCTCAGTCCGTGCGATTATTGGCTTTGGGGTTACCTGAAGTCGCAAGTGTATCGTGATCGACCGACATCTCTAGGGATGCTGAAAGACAACATCCGACGCCAATGCCTCACTATAACTCCGGACATGCTTTACAGTGTTGTTCACAACATCATTCCTCGACTACAGTTATTGTTGTGAAATGATGGTGGACATATTGAGCATTTCCTGTAAAGAACAACATCTTTCCTTTGTTATGCTAATTATTGCTATTCTGATCAGATGAAGCGTTATCTGTCGGACATTTTTTGAACGTTTGTATTTTTTTGGTTCTAATAAAACCCATGTCATTCCAAGCATGTGTGTCGATTTGTACCTCTCTATCTACATTATTCCGTGATTTATTCAGTTTTCAAATTTACACTGACTTTTGGATCACCCGGTATATCAGATGTCTGCAAAGTAATATGTAGTGAATGTGACAAATTTTATGTTGAACAAACAAACTTCAAAACGATATTCAGAGAACATACTAATGTTGGTGAAACCAGTGCTCGTTTAAGAGAATACAACAGAGCTACGTAATAAAATGTATATAGAAAATTTCAGTAGTGTTTTAACTGAATAATTTTGGTTTCGAGTCAATGTCCTGCACGTAAAGATCGTCTAATTTGACGTGATATGTTGGATTATTTTGCACTTTTATACCTTTTGTACGTTCTACCTTCAAAAGCCACTTGTCAAAAATTGCAATTTTCATAATTATATGCATATATATCACAGACATTTGTACATATGATCTTAGAAATAACAAAAGACAGGTAATGCAGACTCCTTGACATGTCAGTTCCATGCTTACTCTATATGACAGTTCTGTCAGACATTGTCAAGAACTGTCACTGCCTAAAAATTTAGCACCAGTAACATACATAATAAACTATGTACTACCTTGTAGAACAGATTTCAGATCCTGTCGCATTAACTTACAAGCATGTCATTGCTACAGAAGTACGTAACGTAAATAGACTTACATTACTGCAGTATATGTACAGTTATCATTTTCTAGAAATCGATGCACATATAGTCGTTTGTTCCTCTGTATCAGAAGTCACTGGTGGTGAGTTATAAACCCGAATACCGGTTTTAGCGAGTAAAACACTTCTTGTGCAGTTTATGATGTACAGAACATGTCTTCTACTAGATTACAAAACTATGACGTGCCTAAAAATTCACTTGGAATAGATACCATATAAGACCCATATCACAGAAGGGGAAACTACATGATAACTCGTTCGTTGGTTGACTTGGGGGACAGGACCAAACAGCGACGTCATCGGTCCCATCGGATTACGGAAGGACGGGGAAGGAAGTCGGCCGTGCCGTTTCAAACGAATCATTCCAGCATTTGCCTGAAGCGATTTAGGGAAATCACGGAAAACCTAAATCAGGAAGGCCGCATGCGGTCGCTGTACGATTTAGGCTATCCGATCACACTCCCCGGACTGACCTCAACTTAGATATGTCACACACCAATCCAATTCTTCTCATAGATTATTAATTAATTAACCACACTGGCACATCTCGTGATTCCCGTGCATTTTTTTATAATCAAGACGAGAAGTCTTAGATTACCATTGTCATTTTTGTCACAGGCACGTCTTCGCTTTATATTTATTTATATTGGACGGCGAACTTCATGACAGCTCTGTCGAAACCGGTCAGTCATCCAGTAAAACGCTTTTTTAGCGATCTTGGCATGTTATCTTTTCTTCAGTTACCATACGTTGCAGGTCGCTCCCAGACTGACCGTATCAGAAATGTATAAAGAAAAATGTTAATGAAATCCTCAGATACTGTAATGAACATTATCTTTTACCTTTCACTATAGTAGACACTGAAGTAATAAACATTCACCTTTAACGAAACATTTGAAAAATAAAAACATGTCTCAGGCAAATGGCAATAGTTTAATCGCTGTTAAATACTGCACACATCTAAGTAAGTGTCAATACACTTCATATTTTTTATTTTACGAGTTTTTTTCGTCTGAAACCGAATAATATATATTAAAAACCAAGGAGGCTAAAAGTAGAAATGTCGACTTAAAAGGTAAAAAATACATTTGACTATCAACATACAAACTATTAGAAAACGTATAATGAAAACCATTATTTAAATTTTGCTCATAATGTCATACTTAGGGCGAAGATTTGACAAAATTCGAGGTGGCTCATTCACGGCAACTCACATTACATCGCTTAACAATACCTAGTCCCCTCCACAGCAAGTAACTCCAGATCTGGCGTACGCATAGTCCTTCACCTCCATGCGCGTCTGTTTGAAAGGACTCATGACCACACAAACGTCCTAAAATGGCTTGACATGTTGTGTGATGTGGTTGATGTTTGTGAGGGTGACATGTTGTGTGATGTGGTTGGTGTTTGTGAGGATGACATGTTGTGTGATGTGGTTGGTGTTTGTGAGGGTTTTGTAACAGCTGTGCTGCCTCTCCACTATTTCCATCTGCTTGCCTGCTCACAAACACACCTCGTCTTGTTCCCGACACGCTGCGTCAACAACACAGCCTGCAACACACATGAACCACACGGCACGTGGTCAGAGGAACTGTCATTCGTCAGCGCCATCTACCGTAGGAACAATGCATTCTCGGACACATATTCATAGCATCTGTTTTCGTCAATTTCCAGTCAGGCTTTCATCCCTGCAGTTTGTCGGTTTTATTAATGTTCGTTCCGTATATCATTTTGTGGATGCTATCGTTCAAAGCCAACCGTTTCCTAATGCTTCATCTGAAATTCTCAACAACATCTGATTCTTTCATCTTATCCGGGTCCCATTTCCTTGAGAATCAGGCAGCGGTTGACTACATCATGGGAAACGACCGCAGCAGAAGACGAATGGGTAGCTTTAAGAGATGAAACAGCGAAGGTAGCAGAGGGTTAAATCGGTAAAAAGACAAGACATAGTTGAAATCCTTGGATAACACGGGAGGTATTGAATTTGAATAAAGGAGAAAATATAAAAATACAGCAAATGAAACAGGCGAAAGGGAATAAAAAAGTTTAAAAAATGAGATTGACAGGAACTACAAACTGCCTTAGCAGGAAGGGCTGGAGGACAAATTTAAGAAGCATATTTCACTATAGTTCAATTCTTTTATCTTGGCGGTTCGCGCATGCCCGCCCAGACGCGGGAGATTGCTGCGTTGCCAGTTATACGCGCCAAGAGAAGCAGCGCTATAGTATAGTTCGCAAAATTACGTTTCGGGGGGAGCGCGCAGTTTATGAAGTAAAGCCACCACGGCCGCATTAACCCTTTCCCTGCTAAAGAGACGTGCTCCCCGCATTCCGCGATGTGCACGATTTTGTCATCATTGCACTGCTCGCCTGTGCAGACACATGGTGTTTCGACTGCTTTGACACACTTTATCATTCGATTTCACAAAAACTATTTGGCCCGAAAATTTGATTTTTACACATTGTCTTGACTGATGCCTTCCCCTCATAAATGACTTAACTTTGTTTCGATGTTCAGCGCAGTTATTGTGCAGCATTAGATGTAGTAAACCATTGCACGAAATTTTGAAGAGTTTGCAGACGTAAAAAGTCCATAGCGTATACTTTCCGTATGGTCGATTTTAGTTGCCACTAGAAATTTCAAAAAATTACATTCAAACCAATAAAATTCATCAAGTAAGACACTTCGATATTGTTTTTAAATAAAGAAAATAATAAGCATCGAACAAGGTTAGAACTCAGATCCTTTCGCGTAGCAGCCATACACGTTAACCATTACGCTAACACAGCTTGTCATTCAAGGTATCTCCCGGAGGACTTAAAAATATCATGCAAAATACAAACACTGTTGGTATGACTATGAATTACTCACGTTTCGTCGAAGTACAATAGGAAATAAACAATTACCGCTGTTCTTTATTGCGAAAAAGCGGTTAGTGAGAATGATACAAACACCTTTCCTTGCTATCGCTATTAGGAGGCTTATTGCTTGTTTGGTTTAATTAATTAATAGAATATGAAGCAATTGGTATGAAGAATGCTTTTTCCAAACTTTCTATAAAAGAAAGTGTGCTATCAAGACATTGCTTTTGTTCAATTACTTTATTTATGACTGAACGTTTCTAAAACTGAAGACACTCATCCGTGCTCTCCACTGCAGTCGAGCTCTGGCAACGTCGCTCTCTGTTCATTGGCTGACTGTGTTTTGTGACGTCAGATGCGCAGAACGAACCTAAACCCGGCCGCCGGCATAAATGACGCGCACTTTAGAAGAAAAATAGAGACCGCCTACAAGAAAATTAAAGAGGCCTTTGCAGTAAAGGGAAGCAGCTGTACGAATATCAAAGGCACAGATAGAAAACTAGTCCTAAGAAGGCAATACTATAGAAAGGGAAGACGGTGTAGATGATGATAAGATGGGGTATATGATACTGGGAGTAGAATTTGACAGAGATCTAAGTCGAAACATGGCCGCGGGAGTAGACGTTATTCCGTCAGAATTACTGGTAGCCTTGGGAGAGCCAGCCATGACAAAACTCTTCCACCTGGTGTGCAAGGCGTATGAGACAAGCGAAATACCCCCAGACTTCAGAGAGAATGTAATAATTCCAATTCCAATGAAAGCAGTTGCTGACATATGTGAAAATTACGGAACTATAAGTTTAATAAGTCATGGTTGCGAAATACTGACACGAGTTCTTTACAGAATGAAAAAACTGATAGGAACCGACCTTGGGAAAGATTAATTTCGATTCCGAAGAAATGTAAGAACAAGCGAGGAACTATTGACCCTACGACTTCTCTTAGAAGGTAGGTTAAGATAAGGCAAACCTACATTTCTAGTATTTGTAGACTCAGAAAAAGCTTTTGGCAATGTTGACTCGAATACTCTCTTTGGACTTCTGACGATAGCGAAGGTAAAATACAGGGAGCGAAAGGCTATTTACAACCTCTATAGAAACCAGTTATAAGAGCCGATGGGCATGAAAGGGAAGCTGTGGTTGAGAAAGGAGTGAAGCAGGGTTGTAGCCTATGCCTGATGCTATACAATCTGTACACTGAGCAAGCAGTAAAGGAAACTAAAGAAAATGTGGCGTAGGAATTAAAGTTCATAGAGAAGAAATATAAAATTTGAGGTTTGCCGATTACATTGTAATTCTGTTTTCGATGTCAAAAGATTTGGAAGAGCATTTGAACGGAATGGGCAGTGTTTTGAAAGGAGGCTGTAAAATGAACATCAACAAAAGTAAAATTAAATCGGTTGATGCTGAGAGAGTTAGATTAGGAGACAAGACACTAAGAGGAGTATATGTGTTTTACTATTTGGGCAGTAAAATAACTGATGATGGCCGAAGTAGAGAGGATATAAAATGTGTACTGGCAATGGTAAGATAAGCGTTTCTGAAGAAGAGAAATTTGTTAACATGGAATATAGAGTTCAGTGTTAGGAAGTCTTTTCTGAAAGTATTTCTCTGGAGTGTAGTCATCTATGGAACTGAAACAAAGATGATAAACAGTTTAGACCAGAAGAGAGTAGAAGCTTTTGAAATGTGGTTCTGCAGAAGAATACTGAATATTTGATGGGTAGATCACGTAACTAATGAGGAAGTACTGAATAGGCTCGGAGGAACAAGAAATTTGTGGTTCAACTTTATTTCCTAAAAGATTAGATCGGTTGATATAACACATTCTGAGAGATCGAGTAGTCCCCAATTTCATTTACTGTTGGCGGGAAGTGTGCGGGGTAAAACTCGTAGACGGAAGACCAAGATATGAATACACTAAGCAGATTCAGAAGGATATAGGTTGCAGTAGTTACTCGGAGATGAAGAGGCTTTCAGAAGATAGAGTAGCATAGAAGGCTGCAACAAACCAGCCTTCGGACTGAAGACCACAACAAAACATCATTCAAACTCAACAACCTACATTAATAAGAATGATACAAATCTAACAATAAACGTGAAAATATGTGCAATATTTTTATATTGTAAAGTACCGAAATGAAATTATAACACGTGTGATTTTTTTAAAAAGCGTTTCTTGTTGTTATAAGGAACGAAAATAGTTTCCGTGTCTCTTTAAAAACACTGATGAGTGCCCCGATATGGACATAAGCATTTTATCAAGCATTTTTAATCATGCCTATTACTGGTCCCGATTAGCAGTCAAAGATATTCGTATGTCTCTGAAAATCGGGAGGAAAATGCTGTAGTACCAAATTAATTTATGTTTTCCTCCATGCAGAGTTCGCCCGACTCAAAACTTGGCCAGAACACGCAGTTGACCTGTTTCTAAAATTCTAAGTGTAATAATATGAAACCAAAATAGGGTTGCAATAATTACACGCCTGTGTTTGAAACTGATAAACAATATTTTATTCAGAATAATCTCTTTTGCTATTTATAATTTCTCTCTCCTCTCCAGCAGGCTATGAGTGCCACGCCAAAAAAAAAATAGTTTTTCTTTTGATACGAACCAGTCAGCGAGCCATTTGTGTGTATTTTCATACAAATTGAGGTATTTTTCAGCGAGAGCGCGTCCCAATGATGCAAACAGATGATAATCGCACGAAGCCAAGTGTGGAGAATAAGCCGCATGCCCTAGTATTTCCCAACTGAACGCCTCCGTCGTTTCCCTGACCCGTTCTGCTGTGTATGATGGGGCGTTATCATGGAGCAATATGACTTTGTGTTGCCTTTTTCCATATTCCGATCGTTTCTCGCGTAATACTCGATTTAAATCAATCATCTGGTGTTGGTAGCGATCAGTGTTAACGGTTTCACCAGGTTTTAGCAACTCATAATACACTCCCGGAAATGGAAAAAAGAACACATTGACACCGGTGTGTCAGACCCACCATACTTGCTCTGGACACTGCGAGAGGGCTGTACAAGCACGCACGGCACAGCGGAAACACCAGGAACCGCGGTGTTGGCCGTCGAATGGCGCTAGCTGCGCAGCATTTGTGCACCGCCGCCGTCAGTGTCAGCCAGTTTGCCGTGGCATACGGAGCTCCATCGCAGTCTTTAACACTGGTAGCATGCCGCGACAGCGTGGACGTGAACCGTATGTGCAGTTGACGGACTTTGAGCGAGGGCGTATAGTGGGCATGCGGGAGGCCGGGTGGACGTACCGCCGAATTGCTCAACACGTGGGGCGTGAGGTCTCCACAGTACATCGATGTTGTCGCCACTGGTCGGCGGAAGGTTCACGTGCCCGTCGACCTGGGACCGGACCGCAGCGACGCACGGATGCACGCCAAGACCGTAGGATCCTACGCAGTGCCGTAGGGGACCGCACCGCCACTTCCCAGCAAATTAGGGACACTGTTGCTCCTGGGGTATCGGCGAGGACCATTCGCAACCGTCTCCATGAAGCTGGGCTACGGTCCCGCACACCGTTAGGCCGTCTTCCGCTCACGCCCCAACATCGTGCAGCCCGCCTCCAGTGGTGTCGCGACAGGCGTGAATGGAGGGACGAATGGAGACGTGTCGTCTTCAGCGATGAGAGTCGCTTCTGCCTTGGTGCCAATGATGGTCGTATGCGTGTTTGGCGCCGTGCAGGTGAGCGCCACAATCAGGACTGCATACGACCGAGGCACACAGGGCCAACACCCGGCATCATGGTGTGGGGAGCGATCTCCTACACTGGCCGTACACCACTGGTGATCGTCGAGGGGACACTGAATAGTGCACGGTACATCCAAACCGTCATCGAACCCATCGTTCTGCCATTCCTAGACCGGCAAGGGAACTTGCTGTTCCAACAGGACAATGCACGTCCGCATGTATCCCGTGCCACCCAACGTGCTCTAGAAGGTGTAAGTCAACTACCCTGGCCAGCAACATCTCCGGATCTGTCCCCCATTGAGCATGTTTGGGACTGGATGAAGCGTCGTCTCACGCGGTCTGCACGTCCAGCACGAACGCTGGTCCAACTGAGGCGCCTGGTGGAAATGGCATGGCAAGCCGTTCCACAGGACTACATCCAGCATCTCTACGATCGTCTCCATGGGAGAATAGCAGCCTGCATGGCTGCGAAAGGTGGATATACACTGTACTAGTGCCGACATTGTGCATGCTCTGTTGCCTGTGTCTATGTGCCTGTGGTTCTGTCAGTGTGATCATGTGATGTATCTGACCCCAGGAATGTGTCAATAAAGTTTCCCCTTCCTGGGACAATGAATTCACGGTGTTCTTATTTCAATTTCCAGGAGTGTAGATTACAGCCTACTGATTCCTACAAACACAGAGCATTGTCTTCTTTCCAAAGCGATTTGGTCTTGCATTGTATGTCGATGGTTTGTCTGCATTCACCCACGATTTTCGACGCTTACTGCTCTCAAAAGATATCCATTTTTCATCACCTGCCATTATTCGATGGAGAAAAGGCTTTGTTTTGTATCTGGCGAACACCATTTCTCTCAACCGAAAAGAAACGGCTTTCTGCGTCACATTCAATTGTTCCGCGAGTTCCTGTTGAATGTGAGTACCATCTTCATCCAATAAGGCCTGCAATTCGTTGTCTTCGAATTTTTTCGGTCGCTTCTCGCGAACGTAGTTTCTCACGTCTAAATCTCCATTTGAAATTTTGAACCACTGTAAACACTGTTTTCCCAGGAGCATGTTTACCGAAAGCTTCGACAAGCATTCTATGCGATTCTGCTGCAGCTTTCTTCAAATTATAACAGAAAACCAATGCTGTCCGCAAATCGTAGTTTGTAGGCACAAAACTCGACATGTTTACGGGTTTTCAAACAGATACCGATGTGTGAAACTTGTGTTACCGTGTGTTGACATTCGTCGTCAGACGCGGTCGCACTGGTCCTACAATGACGGCTAGCACCGTCTATAGGGATATTCCGGTTTTGCACTTCTACATCTGGTAACTGCGCGCACAGTTGACCAATTTATGGCATACGCAGAGCTCAGGCGAAATGAAAGTGATAAAACTGGGAGCACGAGAAGACCAGGAATTTAGAAAAAAATAGCATTTCTGACGCGGGCCGGGTGAGACATGGACCTTTTACGTTGACATACTTTCTAGGCAGTGGTTGGCGCAGTGGAAAAAGTGCCTGGCACGAAGTCGGCATTCCAAAACATCTCAAAGATGTTCTATAGGATTCAGGTCAGGACTCTGTGCAGGCCAGTCCATTACAGGGATGTTATTGTCGTGTAACCACTCCGCCCACAGGCCGTGCATTGTGAACAGGTGCTCGATCGTGTTGAAAGATGCGGTCGCCATCCCCGAATTGCTCTTCAACAGTGGGAAGCAAGTAGGTGATTAAAACATCAATGTAGGCCTGTGCTGTGATAGTGCCACGCGAAACAACAAGGGCTGAAAGCCCTATCCATGAAAAACACGACCACTCCATAACACCACCACCTCCGAATTTTACTGTTGGCACTACACAACTGGCAGATGACGTTCACCGGGCATTCGCCATACCCACACCCTACCATCGGATCACCATATTGTGTACCATAATTCGTCACTCCACACAACGTTTTTCCACTGTTCAATCGTCCAATGTTTACGCTCCTTACAACAAGCGAGGCTTCGTTTAGCATTTACCGGGGTGATGTGTGGCTTATGATCAGTCCGTGAAATCCAAGTTTTCTCACTTCCGCCTAACTGCCATAGTACTTTCAGTGGATCCTGATGTGTTTGGAATTCCTGCGTGATGGATAGATGTCTGTCTATTACACATTGCGATCCTCTTCAACTGTCGGCGGTCTCTGTCAGTCAACAGACGTGGTCGGCCTGTACGGTTTTGTGCTGTACGTGTCCCTTCACGTATCCACTATCACATCGGAAACAGTGGACCTAGGGATGTTTAGCAACGTGGAAATCTCGCGTACAGACGTGTGACACAAGTGACACGCAATCAGCTGACCACGTTCGAATTCCGTGAGTTCTACGGAGCGCCCCATTCTGCTCTCTCATGATTACTAATGACTACTGAGATCACTGATAAGGAGTACCTGGCAGTAGGTGGCAGCACAATGCACGTAATGTGAAAAACGTATGTTTTGGGGGTTGCTCGGATATTTTTGATCACATAGTGTGCTTCAAACGATTGTACTTTTGAAAAGAACCGTAAATGTGGTACTGAGTCGAATGCTTTTTAGAAATCAAAAAATACTACATCTGCCTGATTGCCTCGGTCCATAGCTTTCAGTACGATATGTAAGAAAATTTGACTTCACGTGATATATGTTTTTGGAATCCATGGGGGAGGTCATTCTGTTCGACATACGTCAATAAGTCATTTGCGGAAAAGTATTGTATACGAGGAGTAAATCTAATGACTGTCTCTGACTAGAAGTTCAAAAATGGCTCTGAGCACTATGGGACTCAACATCTTAGGTCGTAAGTCCCCTAGAACTTAGAACTACTTAAACCTAACTAACCTAAGGACATCACACACACCCATGCCCGAGGCAGGTTTCGAACCTGCGACCGTAGTAGTCCCGCGGTTCCGGACTGCAGCGCCAGAACCGCTAGACCACCGCGGCCGGCACTGACTAGAAGTCTGTAAATATATGTGTATACGAATTAGCTTATTTTAAATTGATCTAAATTTGTAAATAGTTTGACATGTCCTACATCCTTGTAAAAAGAGATCTACGGATGAATAAAGCTGCTGCTACTACTACTACTACTACATTATGCTTGACGTCAGAGTATGGTTCAAATGGCTCTGAGCACTATGGGACTTAACATCTATGGTCATCAGTCCCCTAGAACTTAGAACTACTTAAACCTAACTAAGCTAAGGACATCACACAACACCCAGTCATCACGAGGCAGAGAAAATCCCCGACCCCGCCGGGAATCGAACCCGGAAACCCGGGCGCTGGAAGCGAGAACGCTACCGCACGACCACGAGCTGCGGACGTCAGAGTATGTTCTCAGATTCTGCAACAAATCGATGACCAGATACTGGACGGTACTTTTGTGGATCACTTCCGCTACCGGTCTTGTAGACAGGAAAGACCTGTGCTTTTTCCAACTGGACACGATTTTTTGTTTATACAATGGTTTAATAGTTAGAAGAGGTGGTAACTCAGCCGCAAATTCAATATAGAATCTGATAGGGATTCCATCGGGCCCTGGAGCTTTGTTGAATTTTAGCGATTTCAGCTATTGCACAACCCCACTGACACTAATACTTCTTTCACTCATCTTCTCAGTGGTACGAGCATTAAATTGCGACGGTTCTCCTACGGTTGCCTTTGTAAAGGAACATTTGAAAATAGAGTTAAGCATTTCAGTTTCTGCTTTGTTACCCTCACTTTCAGTTCCTGTCTCATCCGTGAGTGACTGGGCATCAACTATGGTGCCTTTAACAGACTCTACATATGACCAAAAATTATTTAACTACTTTTCCTTTTACATAATCTTCTAAGAGCGTCGTTTCTTTTACGTGGAAACTATAGTTATGGCTTAGTATCAGAGAAGCTATATCAGAAATTCGGATACAAATAATAAAACTGTATTGAAAGAGCAAATGTGAAGGCGATAAGACAAAACACTGTGAGCGCTGCCCATAGCCTGGGGGCGTTATGGGCACGTGACGCCATAATAAAGTACGTGTGCGAAGTAGACGAATGGGGAACCATTCCAGCAACGATGCGGGCCCGAAATGGGGACATTCACTGACATAAGAGACTTCGACAAAGAGCGGACTGCTGTGGTCCTATATCTGGGAAAGAGCAGCTCAGAAATGACGAATCTGGTCGGCTGTTCACGTGTTAATGTCGTGAGCACCTATGGAAAGTGGTTGAAGAACGATGAAATCACGAATAGGCACACGGTGTAGGACATTCATGTCTCATAACAGAACGTTACACACCTGGGAACAAACATGTCGGAAATGTCAAAGCTGGTTGGCCTTTTTGTGTGTGCTACTGTCAGGAGCATGTGTGGAAACTGGTCAGAGGACGGTGAAGCCGTGAGTAGGCGACAAAATGTTGAGTGCCCACACTTCATCACAGAAAGTCTCTTTAACGAAGATCACAATTATGGTGCAGTCCCAAGTCTTTCTGAGCACATAGTTAAAGATCGAGCCCTGCAGCAGATGGCCCCTACGTGTTCACATGTTGACCCAATGACATTGTCAGTTACGATTGCATGTGATCGTCGAGATAGAGCCATGGATCAATGGAAACGAATCAAGTGGGTGAATGAAACCCGTTTTTTGCTACAGCATGTCGACTGTACCGTCTGAATATTTTTCCATCCAGGCAAATGATTGTTCGAAACATTCACCCTGCCACGACGACTTGATTATTAGTGCAGACCACGTGCATCCTTTCACGCTCAATGTCTTTCTCGACGGTGATGGCACCTTTCAGCAGGATAACTCACCCATGTCACAAGGTCAGAATCGTGTTACAGTGATTTGAAGAGCATCACAGTGAAGTATAGTTAATAACTGCTCCATACCCCCTAAACAGTGGCCTGTAATTTGCAGGAGCTGTGACTTGTCCACAGCCAACTTCTGTCATATACCTCCAGAAAACTAACAACAGCTTGTCGAGTCCATGCCGCACAGAATCGCTGCTGTATTACATTCCAGAGGCAGACCAACATGCTATCAAGCAGGTGCTTATAACTCATCTTACATTTGTCATAAAACACTTTACTACTTATATGACCTTTCGACAATTGCCTACAATTATTCAGCACTGTTTTTAAATTATGTAAGGAGTAACACTGATTCCCGTCAGATCACCAAGGTTAAGTGCTATAAGCCTTGGCTAGCACTGGGATAGGTGACTATCTGGGTCTGCCAAGTGCTGTTGGCAAGCAGGGTGCACACAGGCATTTTCAGGCCAACTGAGGAGCTAGCTGATTGAGAAACAGCAACTCGAGTCACAAAACCAGCTGGGAGAGCAGCGTGCTGACCACGTCAGCGACGCCCATCGTCTGAGAAGGACATAGCAGTCAGTCGGTACCACTGGGCCTTCTGAGATCTGTTCAGATGAAGAAATAGAAACAGAGGAAAATCTTCGTTTCTTTTGTTGCCATACCCTTTTGATTCATTTACATATCACTGAATGACAAGTATTCAAGACATGGGTATTTTTTACGTTATAAGTTGTAGATTGTCTGCCTCAACAGCTGAGCGGTCAAAGGGACAGAATGCCATGCAAAGGGGCCTGGGCTCGATTCCCTGCTGGGTTGGAGATTTTCTCCGCTCAGAGACTGGGTGTTGTGTTGCCTTTATCATCATCTCATCCCCATAGACACGCAAGTCACCGAAATGGCGGAAACTAAAAAGACATGCATCAGGCGAATCACCTACCCAACGGGAGGCCCTAGCCACACGACATTTCATTTCAATTGTATATTTAATGAGTGAAATTTCTGTGGAACACAAGAATATCTTATTTACTTCCACAAATGTTAGCCACTATGCAACACCATATTAAAAACCAAACTCCAAGAGAGACAAGTTTCTGATTATGAAATGCACAGGTATCATATACTTCACTAATCGAAGATGTCGTACACTGCATGAGTCTCCAACTTACATTTCAAAATGCTGGCAGTGTTGCTGAATAAGGGCATTATTATGTAGACTACTATGTTATTAATTTGTGTGCCTGACTTTTAAATTTGAATAAACACTGATTTACTATACATAATTACACTGCATGCAAATTTCAAGCAACAACCATGTACAAATTTATTTGCCTTGTTGCTAACAGTAAACTTAATGATTTGTTAATCTGCTTTTCTTTCCACAGTACGACTGGAATATGCATTAATCTAAAAAAAAGTCAGCTTGAGGGCTCTCAGAATACTGCCAATCCACTACGAGGGTAAGTCATTTTCTAGTTCCAAATACATACACATCTACAATAGTCAACTTTTGTAAAACTTATTCATACATTTTTGAGTTTACAGTTGTTTGTGTTTTCTGGCTGCAACCAAAATGCAAATGAACTTAAAGTGTCATCTGTGAAGGAAGGTGGTACAGCATGTCTGGACTTATTTTCATATTTTCATGTTTTCGTATGTCTGAATCTTTTAAATCAATAAATCACATTCACATAAAGACAATGTGTGAGGTGCCACCATGAACTTGTAGTTATGATGAGTTGGGTGAAATTTCCCTGCATTTAGGGCTTCCATTATTTCCCAAAATTACTTAAGGCAAATGTTGGGATGGTTCCCTTGAAAGACCTTAATAGCAATTTGCACATTCATAATACAGATAATCTGTGAAGAGCACAGTAATTTTCACACTCAGATTCCTGTGGAGATATCAGAAAAGTCTATGTAGCTTTGGTCATTTGTAAAGTCAATGAATAGATTGGTCATTTGTGTAGTCAATGAATAGATCCCAATCTTTCATTCAAAATTTCATGGATCTTCCTATTACTGAACTGAATAAAGCTGACACAAAGCAAAAATATTAAAGTCAACTAACAAAAATATGTTCACACATGAGTATACTACAACACCAATCTTTCACTGTTCCACAAACATGCAAATGAAGACACTGAAAAAAGCACTCCCAATACTGGAATACAATCAAAATTACTTGAAGTGGAGGAGGCACCAGACTTTGATGTAATTCCTATCACATTTTACATTGAACGTAGTGGAGAGATGGCCTCATATTAATTATCTATTGCACAGTCCCAAGTTAATGGAAAAAATGCAATCATTCTGTCTACAGAAAAGAAAAAAGAATTGTTACACCAATATCACTGACATCCATTTGTTGCAGAGTCCTAGAGCTCAAACATTATGACATTTCTTGGGGAAAAGAATGTTTTCTCAAAGAATCAACATGGGCTCAAAAGCAACAGCGTGTGTGTGATATCCATATCTTGGAAATAGATGCAAGATTCCTGGACTTGTAAAATGCACTCATATGGAGTAACCTCATAAATATGTGACTGGCACAATGAATTTTTGACTAATAGAAACCAGTACATTATAATAGATAGCAAATGTTCAGCAAAAATGAAAGTAACATTGAGCTGTCCTCAAGAAAGTGAAATACGACCACTAATGTTGTTAATGAACAGGGTGTTTATTTTAACTGAAGACAACTAAATACCTCAAAAATAAAGGATCATATTAAAAATATGCCAGATAAAAAGTTAATAGTAGTAAAGGGCACATCTGTCTCTGCTACAACTGGCCACTTACTAACCACCCCTCCTATGTGGGCACGATCAACTTTGTATTATCAAATTGGTACCTATTTGGAACATATTTGGATTCTACACCATAAAAATCTACAGTTCACTCAAACCACTGTTTCATTCATGGTAGAATGTGCTGTAAATGACAAATATCAAGTGTGCCAGTTCATGCAATTTAGAACTGACACATTTGATACTGTATTTTGTTTATGATGCAAATGTAAACTTTTGTGCTCTAATGGTTGATACTGATGTTCATGCATTACTTGAGTGTTGCAAATATGATTGTGCAATATACGTAAACTGGCTATACAGTGACATTTCTGACAAATAAACTACTTGTATGGTAGCGTAGTTCTTCTGTTCCCTTAGATTTGGTTGTGGTGATCCCTCAAAGCCTCAGAATGCACAATTTTGGCAGCTGCCCTCAGACCCTGCCACCAGGGTGACTGATTTCGATTTGTGTTTCCACCCACTTTTCATGCTGGCCACTTTGCCACTACTGGCTACCAGCAGTATACAAAACCACAACCACTGTAACAAGGTAAAATATCCATGAAGTGATAGTGACAGACACACCTGCCAAGGATACTCACTGAAATCTAGCACCCCAGTGATGAGAGGCAAGGAGACTCCCCAAAATCATGTGAAAGGCAAAGGGACTCACCGGTATCAAGCATCCCGATGGAAACAGAAAACTATTATATTCATGTTGTTGCTCTCTAATAACACAGTTTCTAACATTGAAACAGCTAACCATACTGTATGGTATAATCAAATTTGCAAGACTAAAGTAAATTTCAAACATAGATATCAAATGTTAAAACACACAGGTTTACATTTAGATCATAATAAAGTGCATCGTTTCTTAATTTCAAAAATAGGCACACGTAAAATGTGTCAATTACAGGACCGTCTACCATGATTGGAAAACAATGGTTTGAATAAACTGTACATATTTCTTGGCACAGAATCCAAATATTCAATAAAAATGGAAGTTTTCTATATGAAAATACAAAGTTGACTCTGACCACACAGAGGGGTGGTTAGGTGGTTTTTGACACATCTAGTTGTCTCAAGTTAAAACAAATGTCCTGTACAGAAACAAGTTATCAGTTAAAGTAAACACCATTTTCAGGTTGTCCGCTTTCTAAGCTATTGTCTACAGGACAGCATTTTTGTTAAACAATTGTAAAGAAATGTGAAAAAGCTGCAGATAAAGTTTCCACTTGGTATAATGAATGGCAGTTGTCTTTAGATGTGAATAGATGGAGCCTAATGCTTGTAATTAAGAGAAAGAATGAAAGAGTATCCAACTGAAAGTTTAGTAGTCAACATTTAAACAGTTACAAACTAAACAATGTGACTACCGGTATCTAAAATTGAGTAGAGATATAAAATCAAAAGTAAAGAAGTAAATGGATAACTTAATTTTTTTGGAAGGGTTCTGGGAAAGTGCAGTGTATCTGTAAAGGGAACTGCAGAGAAGACATTGGATCAGTTCTGGAAAATTGCTCCAGTGTTTAGAGACTTCATCCAGTAGGCACCAAATAAATTCAGATACATGCTCTTAGGATTATAACAGGTCACTAATACTGTACTAAAGTGAAACAGAGATGGTCAGAGAACAAAAATTGAAGTTTTTGAAGGAAAGCCAATGTTGTTCTTGTGAAATCCTGTTGGGTAAATTTAAAACCAATACTTTTTAATTTATATATAGACCATATTGAGGTAATGGAAACAATAGATTATGAAATTTAATAGAAAGAAGAGCATGAAAGGAATAAATACAGTATTATCAAAACTCCTTTGTTTGCTGACAACTCAGCTCTAGTTCGGGATAACGTTCAGAGAGAACTACACGAACTATATAAAATAGCAAAGTAATATAAGTAAAGCATATCAACAAACAAAACCAAGTTAATGACATTCCAAAGTTCACAAACTTTAAGATGTAAATTCAGTTTAAAAAAACTATTGAACAACTTAACATCATCAGATTCTTGGGCTGTGACATATTAAATCGCAGTGAAGTAGATACTGAAAAAAGGTTGTGAGATTCAATGTGATGTGTGGCATCATTAAAAGAATGCTCAAGAGAAAAATATAAAAAGGCAAAGTGCTAAAATTTTATAAAGTTCTGGCAGTTCTCTGTGGATTATATGCAAGTGAAAACTGGACTATGAACCCTAGAACACATAGCAGCTGAGATGAAATTTCTGAGAGCAGCCAATGGAGCAACAAGAACAAACAGATTAAAAAGTGAGACCATCCAGAGGACTATAGGAATTTATAATTTAAATGTGAATATTAAGGAATACATATAAGAATGGAAAGAACATATATGAAGGACTGGCAATGAAAATATTCCAAAACAACTAATACAGTACAGCATTAAAAGGAGAAGAAATATTGGCAGACCCAACAAGAGAGGATGGGCAGATAAAGAAGCTGCAAAAGACCACTTGGCCTAAAGCTTGAAGGAGAACTAGCTGGTAGAAACTCTGTACTCCCAATTCCAGAAGGGGGAATGGGGGGGGGGGAGGGGCAAGTGTATCTCTTGTCCTCCCCCCCCCCCTCTCACTTGCTGATGCCTATGCATGGCTTCCAGAGTTATTTGTCAGTTTAGATGTAACAGGACATGGCTAGATTCCTTTCCCATCTTTATTGAATCATATCTCAAGCTATATCTATTGACCTGATAGTTGGTGAAATTTTTAATCCTAATCTTCTTTCTTTCTTTCATATTCAGGAAAGAATCATAAACTGCCCTTCCAAATTGCTCAGGACAATTATTTGCAATCGAAGCCATATGTAAATAACTGTACTGGGAGTACATACATTTTCCCACTTCAGTTTCAAAGTTGTAAGTGATAAGTTCGAGTTGCATGACAAGCAGGTGCAGTTGGTACAGCTACACATCGTAAAAGTGACAAAAAATTAGACTATATGCTGACTACTAACATGTTTCCCAGAAATTTATCATTAATTTTCTATCTTTCAGAGTCAGCAAGAAGCAGAGGAAGGCTTTGAAGAAGACAGTTGATCACCGAGTAGTGTAAGTCTATAAGTTATATTTACATATTGGTTTATTTATTTATTTCGTCCTTTGATCATATGTAGTACAGTGTACAAGATGATACTGGCCTTAAATCTAGTCATTACTGAAAACAGTATTCAAGATTATATGTACTTCTACATGTTATTTCTAATGCAAGTTACTGATCTATACATTTATTGTAGCTCAAGTTTTCACTTACTGAATAGAAGCAGTGTTGCCATAGATATTGTTGTGGCAACAATGGTCACCAAAGTACCAAGGAGAACAAAAACATGCAGAAAGATACATATGTTCAGTAAGCTAGATAAAAAATTGGTAGTGTTATATCTCGATGTGGAAATTGAAACTTTCAGCACAGGGCAGGAGCATGTAGAGAAACTCTGGCTCAAGTTTAAATAGTTGACCATGCACTGGATAGATGCGTACCCCGCAGAACAGTTCATAATGGGAAGGAAGGAGGGAACCTCCATGGTACACTGCAAACAAACTTTTAAGGAAAGAAATTGCCACATAACAGATGTAAAACAAAGCATACACTTATAGATAGAGAGACGCTGAATGAACTGGGCAGTCAAGACAGCAATGTGTGATGCCTTCAGTGACTACTGTAGCACAATATTGCCAAGTGACCTTTCACAGACCCCAAAGAAATTCTAGTCAAATGTAAAGGCTGTTAGTGGTACCAAAGTAATAGTCCAGTCTCCAGTGAATGAGATGTTGTTGTTGTGGTCTTCAGTCCTGAGACTGGTTTGATGCAGCTCTCCATGCTACTCTATCCTGTGCAAGCTTCTTCATCTCCCAGTACCTACTGCAGCCTACACCCTTCTGAATCTGCTTAGTGTATACATCTCTTGGTCTCCCTCTATGATTTTTACCCTCCACGCTTCCCTCCAATACTAAATTGGTGATCCCTTCATGCCTCAGAACATGTCCTACCAACCGATCCATTCTTCTAGTCAAGTTGTGCCACAAACTCCTCTTCTCCCCAATTCTATTCAATACCTCCTCATTAGTTATATGATCTACCCATCTACTATTTATCATCCTTGTTTCACTTCCATACATGGCTACACTCCATACAAATACTTTCAGAAAAGACTTCCAGACATTTAAATCTATACACAATGTTAACAAATTTTTCTCCTTCAGAAACACTTTCCTTGCCACTGCCAGTCTACATTTTATATCTTCTCTACTTCGACCATCATCAGTTATTTTGCTCCCCAAATAGCAAAACTCCTTTACTACTTTAAGTGTCTCATTTCCTAATCTAATTCCCTCAGCATCACCCGACTTAATTCGACTACATTCCATTGACCTCATATTGCTTTTGTTGATGTTCATCTTATACCCTCCTTTCAAGACACTATACATTCCATTCAACTGCTCTTCCAAGTCCTTTGCTGTCTCTAAAAGAATTACAATGTCATTGGTGAACCTCAAAGTTTTTATTTCTTCTCCATGGATTTTAATACCTACTCCGAACTTTTCTTTTGTTTCCTCTACTGCTTGCTCAATATACAGATTGAATAGCATCAGGGAGAGGCTACAACCCTGTCTCACTCCCTTCCCAACCACTGCTTCCCTTTCATGTCCCTTGACTCTTATAACTGCCATCTGATTCCTGTACAAATTGTAAATAGCTTTTCACTCCCTGTATTTTACCCTTGCCACCTTTAGAATTTGAAAGAGAGTATTCCAGTCAATATTGTCAAAAGCTTTCTCTAAGTCTACAAATGCTAGAACCGTAGGTTTGCCTTTCCTTAATCTTTCTTCCAAGATAAGTCGTAAGGTCAGTATTGCCTCACGTGTTCCAGTATTTCTACGGAATCCAAACTGAACTTCCCCGAGGTCGGCTTCTACTAGTTTTTCCATTCGTCTGTAAAGAATTTGTGTTAGTATTTTGCAGCTGTGACGTATTAAACTAATAGTTTGGTAATTTTCACATCTGTCAACACCTGCATTCTTTGGGATTGGAATTATATTCTTCTTGAAGTCTGAGGGTATTTCACCTGTCTCGTATATCTTGCTCACCAGATGGTAGAGTTTTGTCAGAACTGGCTCTCCCAAGACTGTCAGTAGTTCTAATGGAATGTTGTCTACTCCGGGGGCCTTGTTTCGGCTCAGGTCTTTCAGTGATCTGTCGAATTCTTCACGCAGTATCATATCTCCCATTTCATCTTCATCTACATCCTCTTCCATTTCCATAATATTGTCCTCAAGAACATCGCCCCTGTATAGACCCTCTATATACTCCTTCCACCTTTCTGCTTCCCTTCTTTGCTTAGAACTGGGTTTCCATCTGAGCTCTTGATATTCATACAAGTGGTTCTCTTTTCTCCGAAGGTCTCTTTAATTTTCCTGTAGGCAGTATCTATCTTACCACTAGTGAGATAAGCCTCTACATCCTTACATTTGTCCTCTAGCCATCCCTGCTTAGCCATTTTGCGCTTCCTGTCGATTTCATTTTTGAGATGTTTGTATTCCTTTTTGCCTGCTTCATTTACTGCATTTTTGTATTTTCTCCTTTCATCAATTAAATTCATTATCTCTTCTGTTATCCAAGGATTTCTACAAGCCCTCGTCTTTTTACCTACTTGATCCTCTGCTGCCTTCACTATTTCATCCCTCAAATCTACCCATTCTTCTTCTACTGTATTTCTTTCCACCATTCCTGTCAATTGTTCCCTTATGCTCTCCCTGAAACACTGTACAACATCTGGTTCTTTCAGTTTATCCAGGTCCCATCTCCTTAAATTCCCACCTTTTTGCAGTTTCTTCAGTTTTAATCTACAGTTCAGAGTCCATATCTGCCCCTGGAAATGCCTTACAATTTAAAACCTGGTTCCTAAATCTCTGTCTTACCATTACATAATCTATCTGAAACGTTCTAGTATATCCAGGGTTCTTCCATCTATACAGCCTTCTTTCATGATTCTTGAACCAAGTGTTAGCTATGATTAAGTTATGCTCTGTGCAGAATTCTATCAGGCGGCTTCGTTTTTCATTTTTTAGCCCCAATCCATATTCACCTACTATGTTTCCTTCTCTTCCTTCTCCTACTATTGAATTCCAGTCACCCATGACTATTAAATTTTCGTCTCTCTTCACTATCTGAATAATTTCTTTTATCTCATCATACATTCCATCAATTTCTTCGTCGTGTGCAGAGTTAGTTGGCATATAAACTTGTACTACTGTAGTAGTTGTGGACTTCATATCTATCTTGGCCACAACAATGCATTCACTATGCTGTTTGTAGTAGCTTACCCGCACTCCTATTTTTTTTATTCATTATTAAACCTACTCCTGCATTACCCCCATTTGATTTTGTATTTATAACCCTGTTTTCACCTGACCAAAAGTATTGTTCCTCCTGCCACCGACCTTCACTAATTCCCACTATATCTAACTTCTAAATTTTCTAACCTACCTGCCTGATTAAGGGATCTGACATTCCATGCTCCGATCCGTAGAATGCCAGTTTTCTTTCTCCTGATAACGGCGTTTCCTTGAGTAGTCCCCGCCCGGAGATCCGAATGGGGGACTATTTTACTTCTGGAATATTTTACCCAAGAGGACACCATCATCATTTAATCATACAGTAAAGCTGCATGCCTTCCGGAAAAATTACGGCTGTAGTTTCCCCTTGCTTTCAGCCGTTCACAGTACCAGAACAGCAAGGCCGTTTTGGTTAGTGTTACAAGGCCAGATCAGTCAATCATCCAGACTGTTGCCCCTGCAACTACTGAAAAGGCTGCTGCCC
Source organism: Schistocerca cancellata (assembly GCF_023864275.1). Taxonomy (NCBI): domain Eukaryota; kingdom Metazoa; phylum Arthropoda; class Insecta; order Orthoptera; family Acrididae; genus Schistocerca; species Schistocerca cancellata. The sequence continues at coordinate 17,288,560 of NC_064637.1, forward strand.
CTCTTCAGGAACCACACGTTTGTCTGGCCTCTCAACAGATACGCCTCCGTTGTGGTTGCACCTACGGTACGGCTATCTGTATCGTTGAAGCGCGAATGAGATAGTAAATTAAATTAGGGTAGCAAGGCAAAATCTGAAATACTAAACTCTCTTTTCAAATGCTCCTTTACACAGGAAAGCTCAGGAGAATTGGCCCAATTTAATCTTCACATCACTGGAAAGATAAGTGTTGTTGAGAAACAGCTGAAGTCATTAAAGTTGAACAATCCTCCAGGACACAATAGAAACCGTGTTGGAGTCTATACTGAATCTGCAGCTGAGTTAGCCCTTCTCCTAACTGTAATATATCATAAAACAAATAACTGTAGCCAGTAGCTGTAAGGAAGCACAAGTTACACCTGTCTACAAGAAGGATAGTAGAAGTGAACCACAAAACTCCCGTTCATTATCCTTGACGCTGATTTGTTGTAGAATCTTAGAACATATTCTGAGCTCAAACATATGGGTATCTCAACCTCCTCAATGCCAACCAGCATGGATTTCAAAACACTGATCAAGTGAAGTTCAGCTCACGATTTTCTCAAATGACGTACTGAAAGCTTTTGATCGAGGTAACTGCAGTATTTCCTGATTTTGGAAAAGCATTTAACTCCATACCACACCTCCACTTATTGACAAAAATATGATCATATGGGGGATGAAGTGAAATTTGTGACTGGATTGAGGAATTTATGGTAGGGAGGAGGCATCAAGTTATGTTGGATGGAGAGTAATCGTCAGATATATAAGTAACTTCAGGTGTGCCCCAGGGAAGTGTGTTTGGGTCCTTGCTCTTCATGTTGTATATTAATGACCTTACAGACAATATTAATAGTAAAATCAGGCTTTCTGCAGATGATGTAATTATCTATAATGATGTACTGTCTGAAAGAAGCTACATGAATATTCAGTCAGGATTTCAAAGTGGTACAGAGATTGACAACTTGCTTTATACACTCCTGGAAATTGAAAAAAGAACACGTTGACACCGGTGTGTCAGACCCACCATACTTGCTCCGGACACTGCGAGAGGGCTGTACAAGCAATGATCACACGCACGGCACAGCGGACACACCAGGAACCGCGGTGTTGGCCGTCGAATGGCGCTAGCTGCGCAGCATTTGTGCACCGCCGCCGTCAGTGTCAGCCAGTTTGCCGTGGCATACGGAGCTCCATCGCAGTCTTTAACACTGGTAGCATGTCGCAACAGCGTGGACGTGAACCGTATGTGCAGTTGACGGACTTTGAGCGAGGGCGTATAGTGGGCATGCGGGAGGCCGGGTGGACGTACCGCCGAATTGCTCAACACGTGGGGCGTGAGGTCTCCACAGTACATCGATGTTGTCGCCAGTGGTCGGCGGAAGGTGCACGTGCCCGTCGACCTGGGACCGGACCGCAGCAACGCACGGATGCACGCCAAGACCGTAGGATCCTACGCAGTGCCGTAGGGGACCGCACCGCCACTTCCCAGCAAATTAGGGACACTGTTGCCCCTGGGGTATCGGCGAGGACCATTCGCAACCGTCTCCATGAAGCTGGGCTATGGTCCCGCACACCGTTAGGCCATCTTCCGCTCACGCCCCAACATCGTGCAGCCCGCCTCCAGTGGTGTCGCGACAGGCGTGAATGGAGGGACGAATGGAGACGTGTCGTCTTCAGCGAGGAGAGTCGCTTCTGCCTTGGTGCCAATGATGGTCATATGCGTGTTTGGTGCCGTGCAGGTGAGCGCCACAATCAGGACTGCATACAACCGAGGCACACAGGGCCAACACCCGGCATCATGGTGTGGGGAGCGATCTCCTACACTGACCGTACACCACTGGTGATCGTCGAGGGGACACTGAATAGTGCACGGTACATCCAAACCGTCATCGAACCCATCGTTCTACCATTCCTAGACCGGCAAGGGAACTTGCTGTTCCAACAGGACAATCCACGTCCGCATGTATCCCGTGCCACCCAATGTGCTCTAGAAGGTGTAAGTCAACTACCCTGGCCAGCAAGATCTCCGGATCTGTCCCCCATTGAGCATGTTTGGGACTGGATGAAGCGTCGTCTCACGCGGTCTGCACGTCCAGCACGAACGCTGGTCCAACTGAGGCGCCAGGTGGAAATGGCATGGCAAGCCGTTCCACAGGACTACATCCAGCACCTCCACGATCGTCTCCATGGGAGAATAGCAGCCTGCATTGCTCCGAAAGGTGGATATACACTGTACTAGTGCCGACATTGTGCATGCTCTGTTGCCTGTGTCTATGTGCCTGTGGTTCTGTCAGTGTGATCATGTGTGTTATCTGACCCCAGGAATGTGTCAATAAAGTTTCCCCTTCTTGGGACAATGAATTCACGGTGTTCTTATTTCAATTTCCAGGAGTGTATATTCAAAAATGTATTATTTTGCACTCCACAAAATGAAAAAATGTAGTATCCAATGCCTATAATATCAGTGAGTCACTGTTGAAGTCTACTATTTCATACAAATACTTGGGTGTAAGTTTTGCATCGCCCCCTGTTTCCAGAACTCCTGAAGATAGACATTGACTGTGGATATTGTATCACAGACACAGTCCCTTTGACTGTTCAGAGATGCCACTAAACCCACCCAAAGATGTAAACAACCATGCATGAGCCGCGCCTATTAGACAGAGGTGGTCCGATTAGTTCCAGTCATTCCATCAGGAAGGAGGTACAAGGCTTGTGTTGTCTGTAGTTAAACCATGCCTAGACAGCCAATACCACAGTTTGATCATGTCCGCATTGTTACTTTGTACCAGGAAGGGCTCTTAATAAGGGAAGTGTCCAGGCGTCTCGGAGTAAACCAAAGTAATGTTGTTCAGACATGAAGGAGATACAGAGATACAGGAATTGTTGATGACATGCCTCGCTCAGGCTTCCCAAGGGCTACTACTGCAGTGGATGACCGCTACCTATGGATTATGGCTCTGAGGAACCCTGTTGAATAATGCTTTTTGTGAAGTCACAGGACATCGTGTTACAACTCAAACTGTGTGCAATAGGATGCATGATACGCAACCTCACTCCTGATCTCCATCGTGAGGTCCATCTTTGCAACCATGACACCATGCAGCATGGTACAGATGGACCCAACAACATGCCAAATGGACTGCTCAGGATTGGCATTTTCAACCAGACAATCGTCGGAGATGTGTTTGGAGGCAACCCGGTCAGGCTGAATGCCTTAGACCCACCGTCCAGTGGCTCAGGTAGGTGGAGGTTCCCCGCTGTTTCGGGGTGGCATTATGTGGCTGTACAATACGTGAATGCCATCCTCCGACCGATAATGCAACCAGGCGAGGCTTTCACCTTCATGGACAACAGTTCACACCCCCATCGTGCACATCTTGTGAATGACTTCCTCCAGGATGACATTGCTCGACTAAAGTGGCCAGTATGTTCTCCAGACAAGAACCCTATTGAACATGCCTGGGATAGATTGAAAAGAGCTGTTTAAAGATGATGTGACTCACTGACCATTCTGAGGGATCTACACCAAATTGCCATTGAGGGTTGGGACAATCTGGACCAACAGTGTCTTGATGAACTTGTGGATAGTATGCTACGACGAATAAAGTCATGCATCAATGCAAGAGGACATGCTACCGGGTATTAGAGGTACTGGTGTGTACAGCAATCTGGACCACCACCTCTGAAGGTCTCGCTGTATGGTAGAACAATATGCAATGTGTAGTTTTCATGAGCAATAAAAAGGGCAGAAATGCTGTTTATGTTTATTTTATTTATTTATTTACAGCTCGAAACATGTATTTAACATGCATGGGCAATGTTATAACAATTACATTTAGATTATTGATACACAATATAAATAGATTACATGCTGTTAAGTAAAATATCATTTAAGTATATTTAACATAGCATTCCTGAGGTCAAATCATGTCAGCACTATACTGTAATGGCACTTCAATAGAAACCATTTTTTAACTCGTTTATAAAAATTCTACCAGAAAGCTGTTTCAGGTTGTTTGGCAGAGAATTATAAAATATTGCTCCCTTAATGAATGGGGTATTTGTTGTTAGATTCAATCGTCTGCTCACCATATGAAAGTCTGATTTTTGTCTTGTATTGTAATCATGGATTTCCATATTCCTGTGTGTCACTTTTTTGTCTTTTTTCACTAATAATATTGATTGAACATATATACTGCATAGATAGTCATAATATTAAACTTAATAAACAGGTTTTTACATGAAGTTCTGGGTCTTACTTTTGCCATAGTTCTTGTAACTCTTTTCTGCAATACAAATACCCTTTTTATATTGTATTGGCTACACCCACCCCACAATACAATTCCATAAGATATATGGGGATACACCAACCCAAAATACGCTATTTTTATTGCTTTGATATCTAAATATTGAACTAATCTACTTAGTAAATACAGACTAGATGTTATTTTACCACAGACATGATCTATTTGCTGATTCCACGAAAGTCTGTCATCTGTATATATCCACAGAAATTTACATTCTGAACAGGTATTTTCCTGAATGTCCTCATTTGCAACAGTATTTTTATTTGAACTACTTGTCTTAAAATAAATTAAATTAGTTTTGTTAATATTGGCCCTCAGGTTTTCTTTTTCAAAATGTGTTTGGGCTTTTTCAACAAAATTCTGTACCACTGAATTTAGGTCATCCTTATTACGTGCCCAGCAAACCCCAGAGGTGTTATCAGCATACATAGTAATACGATGACTGGTGTCTAATGCTTTTGGGAAATCATTCACATAGCAAATAAACAAGAAGGGGCCCAAGATAGAGCCTTGTGGCACACCAAAATTTATATTTCTTATCTTTGATCTTCTTTTTTCAATTACCTCTCCATCATCATACACAACTTCTGTGCATTGTTGTCTATCTTTAAGGTAAGATTCTATTAAAAGCAACAGTTTCCCACTGACACCATTATAAGCAAGTTTACTTAAAAGAGCTCCACGATGGACTCTGTCAAACGCTTTGGAAAGATCTAAAAACACTCCTGCCGTTTCGTAACCCTCATTTATTTTCTCCATCAGACAGTGTACAAACTGTACTGCTGCAGATATGGTGCTCTGACCACTTCTAAAACCGTGTTGGAAATCTCCTATTAAATTATTCATATTATAGTGCTCAATTAAGATTTCTAGCATTATTTTTTCAATTAATTTACCAAACACTAAGGTTAAGGCAACTGGTCTGTAGTTCTGTGGTTGTTTTCTTTCCCCTTTTTTATATAAAGGTTTAACTATAGCAAGTTTCAGTTTATTCGGAAACACACCTTCTTCAAGTACATAATTTATTAGATGGACTAATGGTCTGTCTAACTCACCCTTGCATTTTTTCAGTAGAAAAGGAGAAAATTCATCCCATCCAGCTGATCTTTTATTAATTTAGGCTATCAATTAGCTGTGTTACGTCCTTGATGGTTACGGTAGGTAGCTTACAAGAGTCCTGTTCCTTTTCATTATCATATTTAAACTGCCTCTCCTGTTTCATGCAAGTATCATTTTCAATAGCATCTATAAAGTAATCATTAAATATATTGCTAACTATATAAGGATCAGAAAAATTATCATCATGTATACTTAACTCTATATTATTAATTTTAGTTTTTGAATCAGTGTTCCTCATATCATTAACTACTGCCCAGCACGACTTTGAGACACAGTCAGAATTTCGGATCTGTTTACTAATATGTTCTACTTTCCTTCTCCTTACTTCCTTGTGATACTCATATTTATATTTTTTATAATCCTCTTTATATGAATCAAGACTGGTTTCTCTGTGTAGCTTATACATATACTCCATTCCTTCTTTGAGTCTTTTCGTTTTTTCATCCAGTTTTACACGTTTGACTACTGGCGGTTTATTTTTATTTACATTGATCTTCTTGCCAGGATAGTAATATCAATATGTCTAGTTTAAAACTTTTACAAATACTTCCCATTTGCTGTCAACTCCCCTTTCTCTATAAACTGATTCCCAAGATTCTTGACCCAAAGTTTTCTTTAGCAAGGTGATGTTGTATTCAGAAAATAGTCTTCTATTCTCATATTTTTTGTTTTGTCTAAGTTTATTAAGACAACCAATCACTAATAATTGTCCTAGATGATCAGATATGTGCTCGTTTACAGTCTGTGCCGACACAACATTCTCATAATTGGTCATTACATGATCTATGAAACTGCTGCTTGACTCAGTTATTCTAGTGGGCACATGACCAAGTACATCTTTAATATCATAGGATCGTATGCAGTCTTGTAAACCTTTGCATTCCTGGCTGTCGCTTAGTGTGTTTATATTAAAGTCTCCTAACATTATAATATTTACTGTATTGCCACCCTTGCTTAGCTTCCCCAGTACACTATCCAGTGCTTCCAGGAAAACCTCGAGGTTACCAGAAGGGGCTCGATATGTACCTACCACAATAAGTGGGATGGATACAATCATTAACTTAATTATCACTGCTTCAAAGTCTTTCTCAATACAATAATCATTAACCCATGATAGTTTTTCTACAGAACTTATTAGGTTACATTTCCTTACGTAAGTAGCAACACCCCCTCCTTTATGTTCTGTTCTACAGAAAAACGATGTAAGATTATACTCCTGTAACTTAAAATACTGAATATTATGGTTAGCTTTTTGATGCTCTGTAACCACGATTACATGTGGAGCTATATCTGTAACTAAGGCCTCAAATACATCGATTTTGTTACCCAAGCCCTCAACATTATAATGTAAAAATGATACATTAGTACAATCATGAGAGGATATATCCTTCTCAAGGTTAATATTATCACACAAATTGATAGTTTCTAAATTAGGAACACTGAGGGACTTTGTTATCCTAAAAAATCAACAGTCTTGACATTGCAGTGAGGAATTACTTCCGTTTGCTTGCTCTGCAGGCATATATAATTATCACTTCCGTCTTTCGTGTGTATAACATCTGAGGTACAAGGTAGCAGATTTGAATTATTGCTTTTTGTTTCCTCATTAGCTCTGTTGATGTCAGTTGCTAGAGTATTCTTACCCAGACGATTAAGATGTAGTCCATGTACAGTGAAGCTGCTTCTTTGATAACTGTTAAGGTCCAGCAGTCTCACATTTTTTAACTTGGAGCAGAAATGTTTTAATTTTTTATTTGTAGATCGGATTTCCCAATTCACACATGAGCAGTCAGGCAGATCAAATCTTGCCAGAATATTTGACACGATCACATTTGTATGGGACAACATCATTAACATAACAATCAACTTTTTAATAAATGAACTGGCCTCGCAATAAACGTCGTTTGAACCTACAATGACATCACATGTTGATCACTATTCCAATTTTCTGTGTAGGTTCCAGAACTCTCAGAACTAAGGTGATGCAAACCTTTTTTTTGATGAGTGTATTATCATTTCTGACTACTTTTTTTTTTTTTAATATACATTAGTCTGTCAAGATTAATCATATATGATGTTGATAGCACTTACAGTGTTTTAAATGTCAATTTACATGACTCTCTAGCTCTGCTCCCTGTATTAATGGTGATGGCTCGCTTTTGAATTCTGAAGGTCCCCAGAGCTGCTAGCAAATTTCTCCAGAATATGAGTTAGTATTTTAAATGTGCATTAAAATAAGTGTAATAGGCAGATGTTAGCGCCTATGCATTTATCCACTCTTTTAGAGCCCTTGAAAGACAGCACTCTGATTTTAATGTGTTCAATGTATTTTCCCACTTTAGATCCCATTAAATCAAATTTTTTATGTCTTTATTCACAATGGGTTGTTGGTTGATGATGATATCTGGATGATGCAAGGTGTTGTTTCAACAGTTATGAAATGTAATGCTACTGTTTTCCTATTGTTTACTATATTTATTCACTATTGACCATTTATTTACGCTAATTGATTTGTAACAGAGTTTGCTTCATGTTCGATATCTTCATTTTTTGCTGCTATTCTAATATTGTTGTGCCATCATTATCTGTTTCCATAATCTGATTTTTTTCATTTAACAGTGTCAGTTATTTACATTTTACTCTCAACAGCCATCTTTTTAATATGCAATACCTTTTCATTTACACTTTTTTTTTTTTTTGTAAGTTGGCGTTTCACCTCCTTAACAGCCATTTGGGCATTATAAAAAAATATGTGTCTTAATTTTGTTCTACACTACAACACATTCAAAGTTGATCAGAATTGAAGTGTATTCCTTGGATAGATTTACTCATTGGAAGGAACAGCACTGTCTGTTAAAGGTGAATGTCAACAAATCAGCAGTACACTAGGTAATTTTGAAATGTCGTGAGGGATCGAAGGATCATGTATGTGTGCATTTCTTTATATGATACTCAGTTTGCAACACATGCCTCACATTAGCTGGATGCTGGGGAAAAATACTAACTTGCTACAGTACTGAATAACTTTGTTCAGTTAGTTAAAAGGAACTTTCTTGTAGTGTTTCCAATGTCTGCATCACTGAAGAGCCAAAGAAACTGGTACACCTGCTTAATATCATATAGGACCCCCGCAAGCACGCAGAAGTGCCATTACACAACATGCTATGAACTCAACTAATGTCTGAAGTAGTGCTGGAGGAAATTGACACCATGAATCCTGCAGGGTTGTCCATAAATTCATAAGAGTACACGGGAGAAGAGATCTCTTCTGAACAGCACGTTGTGAGGCATCCCAGATATGCTCAATAAAGTTCATGTCTGGGGAGTTTGGTGGCCAGTGCAAATTTTAAACTCAGGAGAGTCTTCCTGGAGCCACACTGTAGCAATTTTGAAGTGTGGGGTGTTGCATGGCCCTGCTGGAATTGCCCAAGTCTGTTGGAATGCACAATGGACATGAATGGATGCAGGTGATCAGACAGGATACTTATGTACATGTCACCTGTCAGAGTCATATCTAGATGTATCAGGGATCCCATATCACTCCAACTGCACATGCCCCACACCATTACAGTGCCTCACCAGCTTAAACAGTCCTCTGCTGACGTGCAGGGTCCATGGATTCAGGAGGTTGTTTGCATACATGTACACATCCATCTGTTCGATACATCTTGAAATGAGACTCGTCCAATGAGGCAACATGTTTCCAGTCATCAACAGTCCAATGTCACTGTGGAGGGGCCCAGGCAAGGCGTAAAGCTCTGTGTTGCACAGTCATCAAGGGTACATGAGTGCGCCTTTGGCTCCGAAAGCCCACACTGATGATGTTTCGTTGAATGATTCACACGCAGACACTTGTGGATCACCCAGCCTTAAAATCTGCAGCAATTTGTGGAAGAGTTGCACTTCTGTCACGTTGAACGATTTTCTTCAGTCGTCATTGGTGCCATTCTTGCAAGATCTTTTTCCGGCCACAGCGATGTCAGTGATTTGATGTTTTAATTGATTCCTGATATTCAGTGTACACTCATGAAATAGTTGTTGTGAAAATTCCCACTGTATCGCTACCTCGGAGATGCTGTGAGCCATTACTCGTGCACTGACTATACCACAACATTCAAACTCACTTAAATCTTTATAACCTGATATTGCAGCAGCAGAAACCAATCTAACAACTGCACCAGACACTTGTTGTCTTATATAGGCATTGCCAACAGCAGCACCATATTCCTCCTGTTTACATATCTCTGTATTTGAATATGCATATATATACCAGTTTCTTTGGCACTTCAGTGCATGTAACAGTGCTTTCTGACACTAAAAGTTTGAATAAAATAACAAAATTGGAACTAACCCAAGCATTGTTAAATGAAACTTTTGCTAATACTTTGCTTATTTGAAGAATCACTTTGAAAGATTTGAAAATGATGGCTAATTAACACAGTTCCAGCAAAGTTATTTGGCAGTAACTTTTATCCTAATTTGTTGCTACCAAAGAAAGGAAGAATAGGGTTTAGCATCTGATTGATGACTGTGTCATTAGAGAAAGATATCAAGCATGGATTGGGATAGAATGGGGGAGGAAATCACCCATATCTTTTTAACCGTTCCATCATCCTTGTTAATTTATTTGGGGAAACCATCCAAAATCTTCAGAGGGGTCTATCCAATGATACCACGTTCAGTCCCCCACCCAACCCCCATGCATGGCTTGTGGGGGGCAACATTGAAATCTTCAATGGGAACCACCATTTTTTATTGCAGTTTATGATTCCACAGCAAACCTACATACGTTTCGTCTGGAGCGTTTTCTTCATCTCACCACAGATGGCACTTAATCGGAGGAATAGAAATGGGTACACAATTATACTTTATCACATGCTACTCAATGGCCCTTGAATATCCAGTGGCCCATGAGACCACACCTCCTTGCTGCAAGGGTAGAACAGGCCAGTATTTCATAAATTCTAATTGAAAACTCTATTTGCAACACTGACTACTGAACATGCAACTGTGGACATGGCTTGAAGTGAACGCTACTCTACTTTTCCAATTAGAGTAAATAAGTGTAGTGCCACCAACTTCAGTACACTTAGTGATCCACTTCTCAAATGGCCATGTGCAGGATAGACGCATATTGTCAGGAATGTCAGCATAGGCATTTCTGATGTGGTTGACCATGTCTTCGCAGACTGTTGGCCATTACTGATACACTTTACCCTTTAAATATCTCCACAGAAAGAAATCTGGAGACTTCAAATCTGGTCACCTAGTGGGCCAATTAATAGGGCCACCTCTGCTGATCCATTGACCAGTGTAAACATGACCTCATACCTCCCATGCCAAATTGTGTAATGCACTGAACAACCATCATGCTGAAACTACATACATTGTCGAACATCATCCTGTAGTAGTACCAGCAGTTCCTGTTCCAAAAATTATCAATATTTGCGTCCATTCGACGTGCAGGAGTGGCCGAGCGGTTCTAGGTGCTACAGTCTGGAACCGTGCGACCGCTACGGTTGCAGGTTCGAATCCTGCCTCGGGCATGGATGTGTGTGATGTCCTTAGGTTAGTTAGGTTTAAGTAATTCTAAGTTCTAGGGGACTGATGACCTCAGAAGATAAGTCCCATAGTGCTCAGAGCCATTTGAACCATCGACGTGCCGCTGGTTAAATACAGGTCAATGAGCTTGTTCCCCGTGATGCCACACCATACATTAACTGACCAAGAATACTGATGGTCAACTTGCTGTAACCAGTGGGGATTGTCTACACTACAGTAATGCATGTTACACCAGTTTACACTTCCATGGTTTGTCAATGTAGATTCATCAGAAAATAGTACCTCAGAAAGGAATATGGGGGTCATTTGCATTTGTCGACATGCCCATTCACAAAACACTGCCGAATTATAGAACCTTGAAGTTCTCGATGCAGTAACACGTTGTATGGATGAGACTTATGGCAATGAGTAGTGTGACAATATTACCTACAGACACACCAGAATTGTGGTGTAATTGCCAGGTGCTTATCCATAGGTTGTGGTGCACTGCCACTAGTACAGTTATTTAATTAGTTTCTCCTGTAACACATTTACTTTGTTTCCTTTTGCCAGTCTGTATGCTGCCATCAGACTTAGAGGTGTTCACAACCTTGTAAATGAATGAACGAGAGTGAGCTTTCTCTGGAAAATGCTCAGCATACAAGGCAACAGCAGCCTAAACATTTCTCCAACATTCTCCATAAATAAGGATCATTTCAATTGTTTCTTCTGCAGTTGCAATATTCATCATCCAGGTGCATGTATGTTCTCCAGATTATAAGTAGGTGTACAGACAATAAATATCCTGCAAACATTGTGATGTTTAGAGCCACTATCTGTTCTACTTCTGCATGATACGTAAGCTCAGATCCTAGTGTACTGACTGTTATGATATGTTGAAGTTCACTATACAGCCATGGTGACGCGTTGAATACTCACTTGTTCGATATGTTGGAGGAATAACACATTGCAAATGGGATTTCCAATTAAAAGTTATAAATACTGGCCTGTCCTACCTCACAGCCCGGAGGTCGCATGACAAATACCATTGGATATTCAAGGGCCACTGAGTAGCATGTTGTACAATTCGATTTTGTATCCATTTCTAATCCTCTGGTTACAGTGCCATCTTTGAGACTAAACAATGAAAATGCTTCAGACAAAACGTATGTTGACTTTTGCCATAGAAAATATATATAGACACACACACAGACAGACACAGACACTCTTCAAATAAAAGTTCTATGGCTCTTAATGTACGTTGCAATGGCACACCCACATTTGTTGGAAAAGTTTGTTTTTTTTTCCTTAAGTCCCATCCACCCCCTCCCATTTTGTTTTTTATTTTGAAATTTGACTAGTAAGAAAACATATACTACGTTCAATCATATATGATGAAGTTGTGTTCCAAAGGCACATTTGTCAGAAATAGCTAGAAATATCTCTGTATTACTGCATGCGCACCTGATACGTGCCTGTTTCAATGCGGATTGTTGTGCTGGATTGCTTAACAAGCTTTTCCTGGATAAATGTAGTCTAAATGTATATTTTATGTATATTGTCCTATATACACTTTTACTTTTAATTTTATGAAATATAAAATATCTTTATTGTATTTTTTTTTTACATTTTAAGTAGTTTTTTTCCAAGTTGTAAACTTTTCAGATTTAATTATGTTATATTTGACATTGTTATTGATCATGACATATTTATGGAAAGTCACACTTCTTTGAGGTTTGATGATGAAAGTGCAATTTCATGTCCTATTCTAATTGAAGAACATTTTGAAGAAGATAGTGGAGAAATGTTAAAATAAAATAAAAAAGCAAAATGTGACATATATCTTAAATATAAACAAAAAGCTGTTATGCTGCACTGCTCTGATAAAAAATATGTGAAACCTTCAAACATAGATACAGAAATCTCACAACGGGTATAAATAGGCAGCACAAATTGCTGCAGGTTGGAAAGAAATGAAAAGTTATTAGGTATTTCCAAGTATGTATTAGATAAACTTCAAACTGCCATGCACAACTCAGTATCAATAAATGAACTGGATATAAAGAAATGGGCTTTACAAGTAAGGAAGATGGTAATTCATCACAACATTTATTCAAGGCTTCCTCAAAATGGATTCATAATTTTAAAGTAAGACACCAAGTTGTTACAAGAAAAACAAAAAATTCATCACGAGCACAAATAGTGAATAAAGAAGAAATGAGGGGAAAAGCTTACAAACATGTGGAAACTGTGAAATAAAAAATTGTGTTGACTGGAAAGGCCAATGTCTGTAATTCTGACCAGTCAGGTTTCAATTTGGAAATGCATGCAGGATAAACATTATCCTTCAGACAAACATCGAATGTTGAAATTCTGGCAAAATTCCTGAATGTCTTAACACATAGTTATATATTACACCCAGTTATATCTGCAAACAGAAATTTAATGTTCCCCTTGTTCATAATTTTGAAAGAAAAAGATGCAAGTTTGGACCAAAAGCTGCAGAATATTTATAAAAAGCATATAATATCATTGTGTTTACTTCTATGTCCAGTAACTTGACATTGAAGCTCATAAGGAAATGGTTTCAACAGGTTTATGTACCTAATATGACGGGTGGGAGGTGGTAGCAAGGAACAGGGGCCACAGAAAGAGAACAGTATCTGACAGTTTCATCATTGGCACAAACAATAGATTTGCCTTGGTACCTCAGTCAACTAAGGTAGAGGCTCAAGCAGATGTAAGTGTAGTCAGCACTCAACAGACTTTCACTAGGAAACCAACTGTCACACAAAAAAAAAAAAAAAAAAAAAAAAAAAAAAAAAGAGAAAGTAGGAGGAAAGTTCTGTTGTTAGGTAGTAGTCATGGAAGCAGTGTGGGCCAGATCTTGCAGGAAAAATTTGGTGACAGGTACAAGGTCACAAGCATTTTCAAGCCAAGCCAAGTGATAGAGGACGTGGGATCATTGTTCAAGGGTTTTACAAAGCAGGATCATGTTGTGGTAGTGTGTGGAGTGGGAAACAGTACTGATTAGGGCTACAATATGGAGTGTGACCTGGTAAAAATAGCATCTCCAATGAACCATACAAATGTTGGCTTGATTCCTGCTTTCATGCAGTATGATCGGCCCCAATTGAACAGCTCTGTCAGGAAGGTCAATATGGAGCTAGATCAGCTGCTTCCAGCGGCTACTTTGTCAGGCATAGGTGTGGTTCCTGTTGATGGTATTGGTAGGTGGGACTTAACAAGACATGGCCTGCATCTCAATAGGAAAGGGAAGGGTAAACTGGCTGGTATGATAGCAAAATTTTTAAAGGGGGGCACTGAAACTCATGGGAGTACTTTTTTAGGCTAAGATCAGTGTCCAATCATCCTACATTGATTGAAAGTAAGCTTAATGAGAAGTTCAGACAGGCAGGTACTAGAGAAGTTAAAATATCACAAGACTCTCATAACAGTACTGTGAAAAATAATGTTAGTATGTCACAAGATTCACATAAAAGCACAGTGAAAAATAATGTTAGTATATTGCATCAGAATATCAAGGGATTGAAAAACAAAGTAGATCATCTTCTTGTTTGTTTAGAAGATTTAGAAACCTAGGGTGGAATAGATGTATTATGCCTGTCTGAACATCATATAGCCTCAGGTGTGGAAATGGTAAATGTAGGCAGATATAAGTTTTCAGCACATGTAAGCAGAGACACTATAGAGAGAGGAGGAGTTGCCACATATGTTAAAACCTGTCATAGTGTGAAAAATTTGGAAACTAAAAAAATTGGCATAGAGCAACATATAGAAGCATGTGAGTGTGAGGTTAAACTAAATAATGGTGATTTTGTAATTGCAGCCTTGAATAGGTCCCCATTGGGAAATTTTCAACTATTTTTGAAAAACTAGGATTATTTGTTGTGCTGTCAGACAGAGGAAAGCAAATTATTGTTTGTGGGGACTTCAATGTAGATTTTCTGAAAGAGTCCAAGGGGAAGCTTGACCTTGAAGTATTACTTGGTTCTTTCAATTTGACATCAGTTATTGAATTTCCTACACAGGTGGTACAGGAAAGCAGTACACTGATAGATAATGTTTTCATAGACCAAGATAAATTTAATCAAATAAAAACTTTTCCTGTTAAGAATGGTCTGTCCGATCATGATTCACAGCTAGTTACAGTATATGATATAGCTCCATATAGTAATGCAAAACAGTCCTCCAAAATAGTGTGTTCAATTAACCATTTAACAATTCAAAATTTTAGGGAAAGCTTGAAACAGTTAGACTGGGATGAGGTGTACATGGAACATGATGCTAATCTAAAATTTAACCTGTTTCATGATACCTTTGAGAGTATGTTTGAAAACAGTTTCTCTAAGGAAGCAGTGAAATATAATTGTAAGACCATGTAAAAAGCCATGGCTTACTAAAGGGATAAATATATCTTGTAAACAGAAAAGGGAAATTTATCTTATAGCTAGGAGGAGTAATGATCCCAAAACAGTGAAACATTATAAAAACTATTGCACTGTATTAAGAAAAGTTATTAAAAAGTCCAGAAGTACATGCATTATTTCTTAAAAGACATCACAGTAGCCATTGACTGTATGAAATATTTATTATTACAATAGCAATTTTGGCCTTAGGGCCATTTTCAAGTAACACTGCAAAAGTTACATTCTGTCAGAATATAAGACTATCTGACATGAGTACATGCCATCGTCAAAATGCAGCCTTTTGAATGCAAGAGTCCCACAAGATCTGATGAGTATGACACTTATTACATAGTAAAATGTTGTTAAATATGTGCTGAATTGTCAGTGTTACCATTGTTCTAATAATCTATTACAAATAAAGCTCAGGTGCACTGACAACACATTTAACAACATTTTACGATGTAATAAGTGTCGTACGCATCAGATCTTGTGGGACTCTTGCATTCAAAAGGCTGCATTTTGACAAAGACATACCCTCATATCATATAGTCTTATATTCTGACAGAATGTAACTTGTCTGAGATTATCACATCTGATAATAAAATTAAAACAATTTGGAATATTGTTAAAAGGGAAACAGGGCAACCGAGAGCACAGGAAGACTGTATTTCTATTAAACACAATGAAAAGTTTGTTAACAAGCAATCAGAACTAGAAAACATTTTCCATAATCATTTTTTAAGTGTTGTAGAGAAAATAGGATCCAGCCGTTCATTAGAAAATACAAGGCAGTATATGGAAGAGGCAAAACCTATGCAATTTGATAAAACTGAAATTAAACCTACCTCTCCCACTGAAATTAGGGAAATAATAAATTCACTCAAAAGTATAGGCTCACATGGAATTGACAGCATTTCCAACGGAGTACTAAAAACTTGTTCCCAACAAATAAGTAGGATTCTCAACCACATATGTAGCAGCTCACTGAAACAGGGCATTTTTCCAGATAGGCTGAAACATGCTATTGTTAAACCATTGCATAAAAAAGGGGATAGGTCTGCTGCTAACAACTACTGCCCAATCTCACTTCTGACAGCTTTATCCAAAATTCTTGAAAAAGTAATGTATTCAAGATTAGCATCACATATTTGTAAAAATAAAGTACCAACATAATGTCAGTTTGGTTTCCAGAAAGGCTTTTCAAAAAATGCTTTCACTGTTGTGTTTAGATTCAAGGACTGAGCAAAATGAAAAAATATTTAACACCATTGATACATGGAAAAGAGGTGAATATCTTAACAGAATGACCTGTATCATCATCCATTATATGTACATACATTTCGACCATCAAAAACTTTCCTAAAGCATTTTTCATGCACAAGTATATTATGTAATTACAGTGTTAACCTGAGTGTAAGAAATAATATTCTAAAAAGTCAGTTTCTGATTCTCAATCAGTTTACTTTTCCCTGATTTGGCAACCTTTTTAAATATTCATGGTACAAGATGGGTTACACTCAACACAAACCATCTAAATGTGAGACACCAGTTCACTTTTGTTTTGAAAGCTGTGATCCTGTTCATGGTATATGCCATGAAGTTGTGACTTTGTGATTTACTTCATGCACAAAATCAAAGCACATTCAGCATTTACTTGACCAGAATAATTCTGCACTTCCTTATTATTGCATACGTGTTCAATACAACAATCATGTACAAACAATTTCAAATGTAACATAAATATATCTGAAAAGGTTACTATGGAAAACAAAAAAATACGGAACATCAAATGTAAAAAGAAAATAATAAATTCATATTTCACACTCACACACACACACACACACACACATACACACACACACACACACACACACACACACACACACACAGACACACACACATGAAATTAGAATATATTTATCTGGACAATACTTAGTAAACAACCCAACATGACAATTGGCATTGAAGCGGACATATATCAGGCACATGTACAACTATACAGAGATATTTCTAGCTTATTTCTGAAAAATGTGTATTTGGAATACAGCTTCATCATATATGATTGAATTTGGTATTAACAATACTACATATTTTGCTACTCAAAATGAAAAGCAAAGTAGTGTGGGTGAGGGGATTTCTAAAAAAAAATATTTTTTTGGCAGATCTGGGTGTTCTGTTGTAATGAACATTAAAAACTATAGAACAATTACTTGAACTTTTTTGTGTCTGTTACCATTTCAATAGCACTGATTCAGGTAGACTGAATTCAATTTTTCTAAAGGGGGTGTTTCACCTACTAAATGGCCGTATCAACATGTATGAAAAAAATACAAGTCTCTTATTTTGCTCTATACTATGGCATATTTAAAGCCCAATCACAATCAAAGTGTGTCCCTTGGGTATGTTTACTTGTAAGCTATCTAATAATCTCTAATAGATTTAGCTTTTGATTCCATTTGAGATTCTTAATGTAAGTCGCTGGTCATTTCACTGGACTTGGTCATGCTTCGATAAGCAAAGGTGATCAACTGGAAGTACATAGGATACTTGTAACACAGGCCACTACAATAAAACAAATACAGTTTCACACTTAACAACTCTGTTTAAAATGAGTGGGGCACTTCCAGCACATGAAGAAGAATGTGTGATTATTTTGGCAACATCAGGAAGAGACAAAGAATGAGATTCCGTAACGCATCTAGTACATTACCTGACTCTTCATGGCAGGATGCAACATATCTGTATACTATATTATGAAATTTCAGGACTTCAGCTGCCTACAGGCACTGAAATAAATCAATGTCAGTTAGACCGTCAGCGAGAGCACACCGCTACTTCGTGCTACTACTAAGGCGAGTACACTGTTCACTTTTTACATATTTTTATGAGCTTCAAACAGGAGTGACTTAACTGAAAATACTAGGCACAACCTTTTATTTCAATAACAGTGTAGTGTACAGTACCGCTGTTGCTGTCGACCGTTGTATTGACTCTCGTATCGTGCAGGCTTTTGTTTGTTTGGTGAGAACAGCTCAGTGTCAGTTAGACGGTCAGCGAGAGTGCACCGCCAGTTCCTGCTCCTAATAAGGCAAGTACACCGTTCGCTTGTTACATATTTTTACGAGCTTCAAACAGGAGGAGTGCAGTAATGGATAGGAACTGTGATTATTGTGTACAGATGCGAGCTGAGCTGGCGACCCTTCGCTCATAGCTTCAGGCTGCATTAGCTTCCGTCACACAGCTTGAGGCTTGCGGCCAAGGGGCGTCACTGTGGGGGACCGGACGCGGGGATGCGAGGGACATCGAGCCCGTCCCACGTGTCCTCCGATCGGTCCACTGCTGTGACCTCCCTGGGTACTGCCTGCACTGAGGTTGACCACTCACCCGTGGTCAAGTGGGAGATCATTCCAAAGTCTGGCAGCCAGCAAAAAACTTTCCGTGGGGCCGATCACAGGGCCTTCCCAGTTCATTTGACGAACAGGTTTCGGGTGTTATCTGTGGCTGACGATGTCTCTGAGCTGGATGCAGTCGTCCACCCCATTCCAGAGGAAGCTTCTCGGTCTGCAAGATCTGGGCATTCACAGAGGGTGGGTTTGCTGGTAGTTGGAAGCTCCAATGTTAGGCACGTAATGGGGCCCCTTAGGAACATGCCTGCCAAGTAGGGGAAGGAAGCCAGTGTGGACTCCGTGTGCATTCCGGGGGGAGTCATTCCGGATGTGGAAAGGGTGCTTCCGAATGCCATGAAAAGTACAGGGTGCAGCCAACTGCAGGTACCAATGGCGTGTGTCACTTTGGATTGGAGCAGATTCTGTTGGTTTCGGACGGCTGGTGGAAATGGTAAAGACTGCCAGTCTTGCTTCAGAGATTAAGGCGGAGCTCACCATCTGCAGCATTGTCGATAGAACCGACTGTGGTCCTTTGGTGCACAGCTGAGTGGAAAGTCTGAATCAGAGGCTTAAGCAGTTCTGTGACTGTGTAGGCCGCAGATTCCTTGACTTGCGCCATTGGATGGTGGGTTTCCGGGTTCTGCTTAATAGATCAGGAGTCCACTACACACAGGAGGTGGCTACACGGGTAGCAGAGGCTGTGTGGAAGGGACTGGGCAGTTTTCTAAGTTAGAGGGTCTCAGGGAACCACAGAAGGGGCATCCGTCAGAAAGTGTGTAGGTAAAACACAGTAAGGTAGTTTGTACAAACGATTGGTATTGTAATTGTAAATTGTCGTAGCTGTGTTGGGAAAGAACCAGAGCTCCAAGCCCTAATAAAAAGCACTGAAGCTCAAATAGTTGTATGTACAGAGAGCTGGCTAAAGCCAGAAATAAGTTTAGCTGAAATTTTTTCCAAACAATCTAACAGTGTTCAGAAAGGATAGATTAAATACAGTTGGTGGTGGAGTGTTTATTGCTGTCAGGGGTAGTTTGCCTTGTAGCGAAATTGAAGTAGATAGGTCATGTGAAATAGTATGGGTAGAGGTTATACCTGACAATCGGACTAAACTATTAATTGGATCATCTTACCGACCCCCCCCCCCCCCCCGACTCAGAAGACATAGCTGCTGAACAGTTCACAGAAAACTTGAGTCTCATTTCAAATAAGTAGCCCGCTCATACAATTATAGTCGGTGGTGACTTCAATCTACCCTCAATATGCTGGAAAAATTATATGTTTAAAGCCAGTGGCAGGCATAAAACATCATCCAAAATTGTATTGAATGCTTTCTCAGAAAATTATTTTGAGCAATTAGTTCATGAGCCCACTCAAAGCATAAATGGTTGCAAAAGCATACTTGACCTTTTAGCAACAAATAATCCTGGACAAATAGTGTTGTGACGAATACAGGGATTAGCAACCACAAGGCAGTTGCTGCTAGGCTGAATACCATAACACCTACAACCATCAAAAAGAAATGCAAAGTATATCTATTTAAAAAAAGCTGATAAAAATGCTCTTAACGCCTTTTTAAGAGACAGTCTTCGCTCGCTCCGATCTGATCACGTAAGTGTAGAAAAGTTGTAGAATGTTTTCAAAGAGATAGTATCAACAGCAATTGAGAGATATATACCACATGAATTAATAAGTGATGGTACTGATCCCCCATGGTACACAAAACGGGTCAGATCGTTGTTGCGGAAGCAACGAAAAAAGCATGCCAAATTTCAAAGGACGCAAGCTCCCCAAGATTGGCAAAGTTTCACAGAAGTTCGAAATATGGCAAGTACTTCAATGCAAGATGCTTTTAATCATTTCTGCAATGAAATTCTGTCTCGAAATCTGGCAGAAAACCCAAAGAGATTCTGGTCATACATAAAGCACACCAGTGGCAAGACACAATCAATAGCTTCACTGTGCGATAACAACAGTGAAGTCACAGATGACAGTGCCACTAAAGCAGAGTTATTAAACACAGTTTTCCAAAACTCTTTCACCAAAGAAGATGAAGTAAATATTCCTGATTTCCAATCAAGAACAACTTCCAAGATGAGAAACATAGAAGTAGATATCCTCAGTGTAACAAAGCAGCTTAAATCACTTAATAAAGGCAAGGCCGCCGATCCAGATTGTATAACAGTCAGGCTTCTCTCAGGGTATGCTGATAAAATAGCTCCATACTTAGCAATTATATACAACCACTCACTCACAGAAAGATCTGTACCTAGAGACAGGAAAATTGCTCAAATCACACCAAAACCCAAAAATGGAATTAGGAGTAATCCACTGAATTACAGGCCTATATCACTAACGTCGATTTGCAGTAGGGTTTTAGAGCATATACTGTATTCGAACATTATGAAGTACTCAAAGAAAATGATTTATTGACATATAGTCATCACGGGTTCAGAAAATATCGTTCTTGTGAAACACAACTAGCTCTTTATACTCATGAAGTAATAAGTGCTATTGACAGGGGATGTCAAATTGATTCCATATTTTTAGATTTCCAGAAGGCTTTCGACACGGTTCCTCACAAGCTTCTTCTAATCAAACTGCATGCCTACAGAGTACCTCCTCAGTTGTGAAAATGGATTCATGATTTCCTGTCAGAAAGGTCACAGTTCGTAGTAATAGATGGAAAGTCATCAGGTAAAACAGAAGTAATATCCGGTGTTCCCCAAGGAAGTGGTATAGGCCCTCTATTGTTCCTGATCTATATTAATGACATAGGAGACAATCTGAATAGCCATCTTAGATTGTTTCAGATGATGCTGTCATTTACCATCTTGTTAAGACATCACTTGATCAAAATGACTTGCAAAATGATTTAGATAAAATATCTGTATGGTGTGAACAGTGGCAACTGACCCTGAATAAAGAAAAGTGCAAAGTTATTCACATGAGTACTAAAAGAAATCAGCTAAATTTTGATTATGCGATAAGTCACACAAATCTGAGGGCTGTAAATTCAACTAAATACTTAGGGATTACAATTACAAATAACCTAAACTGGAACAATCACATAGATAATATTGTGAGTAGAGCAAACCAAAGACTGCAGTTCATTGACAGAACACTTAGAAGGTGTAACAGGTCTACCAAAAAGACTGCTTACAATACGCTTGTCCGCCCTATTCTGGAGTATTGCTGTGCAGTGTGGGATCTACATCAGGTGGGACTGACAGATGACATCGAAAAAGTACAAAGAAGGGCAGCTCATTTTGTATTATCACGAAATAGGGGAGATAGTGCCATAGACATGATATGTGAATTGGAGTGGCAATAATGAAAACAAAGGCGTTTTCCGTTGCTACGGTATCTTCTCATGAAATTTCAAACACCAGTTTTCTCCTTCAATTGTGAAAACATTCTGTTAGCACTCGCCTACATAGGGAAAAATGATCATCATGATAAAATAAGAGAAATCAGGGCTTGTACAGAAAAATTTAAGTGCCTGATTTTCTGCATGCCATTCCGTTTGAGAGTGGAATGGTAGAGAGACAGTATGAAAGTGCTTCATTGAACCCTCTGCCAGGCACTTTATTGTGAATAGAGGAGTAATCACATAGATGTAGATGCAGATGTAGATGTAAAAATGGTGAAGACCAAAAATTTGTGCTGGATAGTGACTCGAACCCAGATGCTCCACTGCTCTAGAACGGTTGCCGTAACTGCCTCAGTCATTCAGATAATTCTCAACCTGGCACAGGACAGACACCACATATCTATATCTGTATAAAATCAAAAGACAGATAAATTATACTTTCACCTATGGCACTATGTGCACTCTGTAGCATCCACTGTGAGACTAGGCATCCTACGAAGATGCATAGGGCACTGAGAAATTGGTAGACCTGGCACATCTTGGATGATGCTCATGCTGCAGCACACAGAAAAGCCAGGGAAGACATCATGAGACATTCATTCACACAACAGAATGCTGACATCCCTACCAGTCACCATTCCATTGTAATGGAGAGAAGGCAACTGGTATTCACAAACACAGAATGAAATGATCTTCAAGACCGATGACAAACTTAGTGCAAGCAGTTTCAGAGAAATGGTGCAGTGAATAAGGAAACTGACGCCACACTGTGAATACTGCTCACATGTTGTCCTGTGCCCAAGAAATCCAGGATAAAATGGTTGATAACTGGTATAATTTCAGGATAGATCCATTAATCAGGCATTTCTGATGAACCAGAAAGACTTTAAGATGACAAGAAGTCAGTCTGCCAAGATATCGCACCTTTTGATTGATGTCACCCAGCTGAGTATCCAAGAACTATTTAAGGGTTAAGCTGGTTTTTTAACGATAGGAAGTAGATTTCCTTTTTCCTGTTTTTCTTTTAATTAGTGTGTAGCAAGTTGTAATAATAATTATACACATAACTAATTATATACAAATACATGAGTTATGTGGCCTATTTTAGCTATCAAGGTGATAAAGTGCAACTGTAAAGAGAATAAATTAAGATGGTAAGAAGAATCCCAGCAAAATCTGTGAGGACCGTTTGCCATAATCAGGTCATTTATCTGTTTTCTGCAATTGGAATTTTTAAGTACTGCAGAGATTTAGACATGTCAATATTTTCTTGAGAAGTAGCAGTAAGCTGTTTCCACAGCCAGACAAAGCTTAAGCAGCACATATGCCACATCGCATAGTGTTTATAGTCAGTGCTGTGAGGTGTGGATCACTACTTAAGAAAATGTCTTTTACAGTCATAACTTTAATTATAAGTCTGGTAGGAACGTTCTGGTAGAAAGTAAATACTTTTGGATTAACCCTTAACTACTATCGACCGTCTCTCAGACCGCTACTAATTTTTGTGTCGAGATATTTCTCACACCCCTGCAAAGCCAAATGGACTCTTCCATGTACCTTCCTATTGGCTGTCAAGCTACACGTGCCACCATTCTTGCATTGTTGCTCCTCTTCGCTTCATAATTATTAGCCTTGAGAGGTCTCACAGACGTACCATAGAATTTGTGTGCCGTGGTTTTATTGCATGCTACTGTTTCTCCATGGCGGGGAAAGCTGGGCCTTCTGTGCAACATGTGTTATGTGAGACAGATGTCTTCACTAGCAAGATGAGCCTCAGACACCGAAAGAAAAATTCAAAAATCGAAAAATGTGCACCTTTTGCCCTCCTCATCTGAAGAGGAAAACAAGGTATCCATGTCAACAGCGTGGTGTTCCGATTTGTTTGGAGTGTTCCAGGAAGGTCTGCGTGAAGTGTTTGCAGGTGGAAATTGACTAAAGTATGATTCAGTGGCACATAAGAACAAGTATTTAGTTTTTACTTGTGATTTTAGAAGTAAAATGGTGGCAAAGTTTCTCCATTCATAGACTTACGGACTGAAATATTCGCTCTACATTGCAAAGTGTGTCGTAAACTGAAAGCTGACTTCACACACAATTTCTCATAAGTCATGTCGGATTTTTCCACCTAGTTATATTGCCAATTTGTAATATAATCCCTCTGATGAAAATCTGTGTGTGAGTAGAGAGCTAACTATTTGCTGTTATTTTCGTAACTCATAAAATAAAAATATACTCCAGATTTTGCTTTGTTTTAATTGTCGAAGTGCTTAAAATGCTGCAGTATTTTAAAAAAATCAAATTTCTACAAAATCTACCTCTAAGAAGTGTAATGAATGGCTGGAAATCAAGAAACTATATATATTCAGCAAAATTCTGGTTTAATATATAAAATAGAAAAATGCGGTCTGTAAGACCCCTCCATAGTAATTGTGTTCCTGTGAATGACCATAGTAGTTAAGGGTTAAAGAGGTCCACTGTCCAAAAAGCAGAAGTTTGGAGGTGTTGATAGGCAGACAAAATCACCCATCGTTAACTCCATGCTTCTGATTTTTGGTGAGTGGTGTCCTTTAATCCAAAAGTATTAACTTCAATTATAAATAAAAGTATCAATAATTCATTTTGTACACAGAAAATGTCAAGGCAAGTCTCTCAGCAAATGGCCATAATTGTGGTATTATAACAATGCAGTAAACTTTTAATCTTCCTCAACAAATGACAGGAATGGAGCCAAATAAAAATACATAAGGAAGTATGAAACAGTAACAATGTAGCATGCCATGTGAGCCAGTCAGTGTACAAATATGATACAGATAGGACCTCTGTATTACCTTGTAATGAGAACTGTTTCCATTTTAGAGTTAGTGATGTGCATTCGTTTCAGGAATGTTCAAATTTAAAATGTGATGGAATCCCGATTGTTCATTTAATAATATTAACTACCCTAAATTTTACCAGAAGGTACAGTCTGTCAGTTTACAGCATGATAGCACTATCAACTGTGAATGACTCCATCAGAAAAATTGCAACGCAGAGTAGGCACAAGCATAAATGCTTATTCAAGAGGTTAAATCAAGGAGGGACCAACCTCATCTTTTCTTCCTCAGTGAAATGATTTTACCCAGTGTATCTTCAGGGCAACAACATCACTGTAAGAACATTGCAAAATTTTTTTACGAAGATGAATTCAACATGAAGTCAAAGAGAGAAAGAAGAAGGAGAAGGAGACAGAAAACTGCAGCAGCAGCAGCAGCGGCAGCATCTGTAGCAGATATAGATGCATATCCAGATGACAAGAGATGTTGTGCAGGTAATAAGCTGTTACCAACTAGTAAGCCATCAATGCAATGAGGGGTGTGTGTCTGAGGTGTGTGACACTGACAAGATGTGAGCGTGTTCCTTGTCAAGTGCTTTGCCTCAGAACTGAGAGAGCACACAGCTGCAGTAATTATAACACTGCAGCTGTTGGGCAATATTTAAATTCATACTGAATATGCCAGAAGGAATGCGCAGAATTCAGGAATATGAGAGGAACCATCATTTGAAGCAATGAAGTGTGGTAAACATGGGCTCTAAAATGCATATCTTAAGATCTATGAGCACCTCTTCATCTTTGATACTGTGAAACAAATCTCTTCTACTACAAGCTCTTTGCTTTCTGTATTTTGAAAGGAGATAGCCTGCATCAAAACAAGAAAAAATTATATCATAAACATGGGCTCTAAAATTCATAACTTAACAGCTATGAACACTTGTTTGGTAAAAGAGCTGTTTACACAGCTTTTAAGGTATGGACTTTATAGCCCATGTTGACTAGACATTATTTTCTAGTTTTGGTCCACACTACTTCCTCTCAAAATGTGGAAAGCAAAGACGTTGTAGTAGAAGAGATTTGTATCACAGTATTGAAGATGATGAAGTGCTCACAGCTCTTCAAGGTACACATTTTACATGCTATATTTACTAGACATTTTTGCTTCAGATTATCATTCCTGTTGCATCCCTTAGTATGACCATTCTTCCTGGAACACCCTGTAGCCATTACAATTTGTCAAGAGATATTTCTCCTACGGAAGTCTAAGGATATGAGGAACAAAGAGTTAGAGGAGTCTGATATGAATGGAAGGCAACAAATGGCTCCAAACAACTGTGAATTGTTACTCGTTATAAAAGAGGTGAGAAAGGAATAGAGGAAATGCTTAATCCAGAGACTCATGAAAGTTGTTCCTGCATCAGCTGAAACAGTGATAAATGGTTGATTGAAGTAAACAAGTGAAACAATGAAAAAATTTAATTGACTAAAGAGGTCACTAATATTTTTGTCCTAGCTAAAAATATGGAGGAAAGGACTGTTGTGTTTATAGGCGAACATAAAGCAATTGCTGGTGGTTTATCAAAACGAATAGACAGATGCAAAGGTCTTCTGGCTGAGTATGGAAAACACATTAAAGCACAGGGAAAAGCCAGTGATCATGTGCTAATGTTCTACAGCACACTGCTACTATAACATTTAAATTATGCAATTTCTCTTTGAATGTGAGCCAAAAATTGCATTAAAAGTATGCCATTTCTCTGTGAGTCTGTGCTGTATGCAAATAAAATGGGCAAAAACATGTTTTGCAGTGCTCTCTCTGTGATAACTAGAAACCAGTGTCAAGTGCTGAAATGATGGTCAGCCTCACTACTACCAACTCGGAGAAGTGTGCAGCCGTTTCTTTTCTGTTGCTCCCATGTGACACCATCCCTTTGGGCATTATGGATGCTACATTGCTCACAGTGCCAGGTCAGAGTGTGTGTGTGTGTGTGTGTGTGTGTGTGTGTGTGTGTGTGTGCGTGTGTGTGTAAGTATTGTGGAAGCAACATGGTTAATTCTGTACATGATCTGATAAAGAGGCCCTTATCCAGTAGGTCTTTGGAGCAGAAAATGAGAGTTGAAAAGTCAGGTAGAACTACTCTGAATTTAAATGTAACATGAGGAGGGTGTGGAATGGAGCTCATCAATGTATCTCAAACCATGTGAGTAGAAGCAGGTAGATGTCGCTTTGAAGTTCCTAGAATATTTCGTGCGAGTGGGCCATAGGAAAAAGTAAAATCGAGTATGAATGATTTTTGAGCAGCAGTTGACATATCAAGGCCGTGGTGCAATGCTCAAGTCTGTCAACTCTGCTTCAATTCCTGCTGCTACAATATTCCCTCACCTCCCTCCCCCCAATCCCCACCCCTGCTCACAATGTTAAACTACTAGTTATAAAATTTAAATCTATTTAAACAGTTCAGTTTATATACATTAAATTAATAAATTCAATTTAGTTATGATTACTACCCTTGTAAGTCAAAAGGCTGTAAGTGATGCTAAACAAAAGTGAGTCTATGGGAAAATTCAGTATGAAAATATATGAAAGGAGTTGTATTTGTGGCTGCGATGTTCCCAATGCCCTTTTCTGCTTTCCATGTTTGTTATACATGAAGACTGATGAATGGGGTACAAAGAGAGTGAAAGATCTAGGACATATTAATGCATTAGCAAAAAACATAGCAGAAATAATAAACATATACACAACATACTTGATATTAGTGCATTAGGTAAAGTTAATATTGCAATTATATTGAGTTTCACCTATCATGGCAGCATAGTGATGTACAATGTGTTTATTTTTCTAATATTGTAGCACAGTGGTAAAATTTTGCATGAGCTGCCACCAGGAAATGTGATAGAAACTATAGAAGTCCCTTTTACAGGGACAGGAAATCCGTGTCTGAAATTGATTCAAAAATAACATAGTGTGGAGACCAGATTGTAAAAACTGTCAAGACACAATCCGCTCTATCTATTAAAATGTTTTCATTTCAAGAACTTGTTGTAAAGTATATGAAAGAGTTACATGCTAAAAATAGACATCATTTGGTACAAACCATTGAAAATAATAATGAGGAGACTGACCTTATTTCTGAACAAGTAAAAGACTATTAAGATAAAATTAAAAGATTTGCTTTAAACAGAAACAGTTTGTAGTGCTTGCAGTGTCACTAGTGAAGATCACTAACTAAAGGCATGTACTTCTCATCATTTCACTGCTATAGGGAAACTACCTCCAGTTTATGTATTAAACAGTTTGAGGGCATACTACCAAAATAGTGGGATGATAGGAGAAAAACAGTGTGTCACTAGTAACAAAACAGGAGGTGATTATCTTGAAGAATAAGATTCGGAGGACTTGTCAAACTTTGACAGAAATAGCATACTTTTAGTGGAAACTTTTCAAAAAGCAACCAAGGAAGCTACAAAAATGTTATTAATATTTGAAGCCATTCTTCCTCAGTTGTTACTTCAGTTTTATGTTTATAATGTAGACAAGAACAAACACACCTTTTGCAACCAAAGGTTTATTTTGTTTTTAATGAAAATTGTTAATCTTATAAGCCAAAAAACCTTATAGCTAAACTCTTGATAAAGTCACTGACACACATACAAAACAAGTTGATTTGGATTCCTAGACAAGATACATTGTAAGTCCTTGGCCAGTCAGATACAGTATCTGGAGAACTAACATATAATAACAATTGGAGAGGTATAAATTGGAGACTAATGGAGACTGAAGAGGAAGAGGACCAAAATAGGGACAATAATCAATTCATTGGGAATGTACATCACCATAAAATCCCATCTACAAGAGGAAGAGGGGGATGTATTTTAGACAATCCTCATCTTCATGACAAGAGATAAGATAATAGTAACAATGGGATCCTTGAGAGAAGGGAAGAGACAGAGACAGAGAAAGAAATAGTCCTCAACAGAAAACTATGGTGGGGTTCAATTGTGGTTCAACCACAAACTTGTAAATATTAAGCAGAAGGTAAAAGATGAGATAGAAGATTTAAAGGAGGTCCTTTTCAAAGATGAGAGTATCAGCAAATAAAGAAATCTATCAACCAATATTAAATGTTGAAGTAAATGTGACTGAAGGCTATGACTATCACTGATTTAGGAAGTAAATAATGTGCTATCATGGAAAGAGTATATACGGAATTAATAAAGAAGGAGAGGATGTGGAACTACCAGTTCAAGGCGTTGAAGTTATAGATGCAATAGGAGGAAATAGTAAAGTGGTCAGGAAACAAATGATAATAAAAGTTAAAGTACAAGATGTAGCAATTGAAGTTAATACCAGGGTAGTAACACATGATTGGGGTAGTTTTACTATTGAACAATACCACAACTAATTTCAAAGGAAGTCCTAAGAATATACTGGTAGATGACATGGAAAAAGTGATTAAGTTAGCTACTGGTATCAGATCTAACATAGGGGCTCATTGGAGATATTGCTTCAAGATAATATGTGACAGCTTTCAGTAGAAAGCCAAAATGAATTTAATAACTTCAAGCAAAGTAAAACAGAAGTGAAACATGGATAAAACAAAAATAACAGAAATGAAATAAGGGAAAAAGTGAGCAGTATAAGCAAGATGGCTGATGCTGTAATAGAGGATTTGGAGGAATTATTATCGATATATAGGGAATTTTTTCAATAAACCCAAGTTTGATGAAGGGCCAAGCTTTTGAATCCAAACTGAAGTCACATCAGCCATTTAAATTAGAAACATATCCTGGACTGTTTACATAAAGGGAGTTTGTAGTGAAAGTTGGAACGTGTGAGTGTGAAAGCAGAAAATCAATCTTTGGAGATGAGCACTCTATTATCATCTGGAAAAGAGTGCTGTACTCAATGGAAATGTCATGCAAGCAGCACAAAGAAAAAGAAATAAAAGTAGATATACTGCTAAAACAAATGTAAATGTAAAATGTTAAGAAGTGCACTTCAACATAGTGATGGTTCCCTTAGTAGTGTTTGTAGACTGTTCAGAATCTGTATTATTGATAACAATCATAAAAACAGAAATCACATAGATAGCACAATGGTTCAAAAAATTATCTACACGTGTTAAAAAACAACCTGAAGCTCATTATTAGAGATGTACCACTATCAAAAAAGAGTGTTCACAGTAGCAAGAGAGTGAAAGTGTGAAAGAAAGAGATAATAAAGAAGTTAAATAATTTCAAATTATGAGTGGTTGATCCCCAGGAGGAAAATATAGGTTGAATGAAAGCAAAGACAGAAAGTGTAAGAGGTAACAATAGTAATAATCACAATGGGCCAATAGAGGTATTGTATCAGAAAGGAGCATGGAGGATAAAAGCTTGCTTAGCGGAATCTGACAGAAAAAGCTGAAGCCAGGAAAATTAGACATGACAAAATGATAAATGTAACTGAATATGTGGTCGAACATTTAGTTCTAATTAGAACAGAAAGAAAGTCTCGTAAGACTAATGCAGAGATTAAGCAATTAAATGAAATATTCGAGGAACCATACATAATAGCTTCAACGGTACACAAAGCACCACAGTTTTGGCCCATCCCAAATCAAAGGCAGTCAAAGACATGTGCAATCTGGAAGACATAAAGCAATATTGTAAGAACTAAGGGAAATGACATCTGGTGTCAGGAAATACAAATTTTGTCTATTGAAGGAGCTCTTCATATTCTTTTATAAGTGTGAGAGTTTGCACATCTCAATCAACAAAATTTTATAGTTGTAAGAGAATTGAAATTAGTGACAGAGCTCTGTTGGCAGAGGCTCCAGCTCACATTGCAGTGGTGCCAGTTGAGTCTATTGATAGAACAGGCTTCTTTAGACACGGCTTGCATCTCAGTAAATATGGGAGAGCATAGTTTGGTAAAGCTTATAGGTGACAGTGTAAGGGGGGAGGGGGGACAGGAACAATCATAAAAAAAATTCTGTAATAATTGGTGTTACAGCTGTACTTTTGTTAGACTGCAGTCAGCTGATAGGAATCCCTGCTTAAGGGACCACCCTTTAACAGTAGAACCACCTTCAAAATAAGTCAGGTATCTAAGTAATGAAGGAATTTGCATTTTTCATCAAAATATAAGAGGTATTAGAGATAAATTAGTGAACTGCTACAAATTAACTGGTTATTTTTTGAAGGAGCTTTTTGCAGCATGGAGGAGTGGCCACATACATGAAAAATGGTATTCCATTTGACTCTATTGACATATCAAAGCACTACACTGAATAGATCACTGCATGCAATTAAATTTAGTGGAACTACAATTTGAATCAATAAGTTGCTCAACTCTGATTTCTGGACATTTCTGTTAGATCTAGAAACAGTTCTCGGTTCACATTATAGAAAGTACCAAAAATTAGTTGCATGTGGTGACTCTGATATTAATTTTAAAAGTGATTGCGCAAAAACAATGTTGAAATATCTCCTAAATTCCATATCACCAGATGCGAACTGTATTCTTTCTGAACACATTGCAAGGGAACAATAACACACCTAAGAAAACATTTTTGTTCATTCTTCATTACTAGATGGACATGCTGTTAGAAAAAGGGTAAATGGGCTTTCAAATCATGATGCACAAATTTTAAGACTAAAATGAATTTGTGCACACACACACACACATGTTAAATATAATTATAAACAATTTAGAAATTTTAATCCAGTGGCAACTGAGACTTTTTTAAACCCCATTAAAGAGCAAGAGTGCACATATCACAGATGATTCAGATTCAGATTCTTTACTTGCCATTGACCACATGCTGTGAAATAGGCATTACAATTATGTCAAGATACATAAGAAGTTACTACATTAGTGAGTGTTTACATTACAAGTACAAATTATTTATGCTACATTAATCAATATACAGTATTGGAATCATAGACTTAAAACTCAATTTCTATGTTACAAGTATCCATGAATTCTGTGAGACTGTAGTATGGATTGTTTATTAACCATTTGTGCAGTTTATTTTAAAATTATTGAAAGGTGTATTGAGTGCAGTATGTGATAATTTGTTAAATAATTTCAAACAGTTCACTTTGTGAGAGTTGCCTGTTTTTGTCAGCCTGTGTCTAGGAATGCCAATACTCTCTTTGTTTCTGGTGTCATGTAAGTGTACGTTATTTCTGGTGTTAAATTTTGTTCTGTTCTTTTTAGCATATATCTGTGATGCATAAATATAAAGATCTATCACAGTCATTACTTCCATTTTGATGAATAAGGGACGGCAATGCTCCTTGGACCAACCTTGCACATTATTCGTAGCACCTTTTTCTGCATCAGTAGTACATCACTGACATGACAAGAGTGGCCCCATAGTAACAGCCCATAAGATATATGAGACTGAAAAAGTCCAAAGTAAGCTGTTCTGAGATAGCTGTTACTCACTAGATCAGAGAGTTTCCAGGTGAGATAGGACACTCTCGATAACTTTTTGCAGACCTGGTTGCCAGTTAAGTTTGGAATCTATGTGTTTTCCAAGCAGTTTTACAGATTTTGGTTCTACCTCATTAGCCAGTCCCAATTGCACATGCTGAGTTTTCTCTGGATTACATAGAAGTTTGTTAGCTGAGAACCACTTTAGTGTTAAGGTGAGAGTGTCCTGTGATTTCTGGTGTAGCTTTGATAAATCTCGATCTGTGCTGATTAAGGTTGTATCGTCCGCATAGCAGATAACTGACTCAGGCCCAACATAAGATGGCAAATCATTAATTGCAACAATGAAGAAGAAAGGACCAAGGACAGAGCCCTGAGGTACACCATATTTGGCATTATTCATAGAAGAGTGTCTGTTTTGAATTGAGACAAATTGTCTCCTATTATGTAGATGAGAGTCAATTATTTCCTACTCTGTATTATTTATAAGATAATACTTTAGTTTGGGTAGTAAAATGTCAAAGGGGATACAATTAAATGCCTTACTCAGATCACAAAGTTCAAGTGAGATGGTTTGTTAAGTTCAAATGTTGTTAATATCAGATTAACTATTTCAAGGACTGTAGAGGTGGTATTTTTCCCTCATCGAAAACTGCGCTGTCTATTACAGAGAAGGTCATACGTTTCAAAATAGTTGCTTAGCTGTTAGTGGAAAATTGCTTCAAATATTTTTGAAAAGATTGGTACAATAGACACTGGTCTGGAGTTTTCAGGAAGGTCTTTTTCCCCCTTTTTGTATATAGGTATAACTTTGGAAATTTTGTGCTGGTCAGGGAAAACTCCAACTTCTAGGCATTTATTCACAATAAAAGCAAGTGGATTGCAAATGAAGTGTATTGCCCTTTTTATTGTGTAGTTAGATAGCCAGTAGTAGTCCATGCTTTTCGAGTTTGAAAATTTTCTAACAATATTTATTATATCTGTGGGTGTGACAGGGTCCCAGTGAAATTCATGCCCTTTAGGTAGCTGATCATCAAGTATATCAATTGGTAGTATGTCTGACTGTTTAATTTTTGCTTTTAATTCATTCAAAAAATTGTAAAATAATTATTGAGCTCTTCTGGCTCAAGTAGAACATCTTGGGTTTGGGTAGAGGTATGTTCTTGTTTTATAATATCCCAAGCAGCCTTGCATTTTATTGGGGCTCCTTCTATGTAATTTTCACAGGCAGCTTGTTTGGCAAGTTTAAGATTGGCTTCGTAATGTTTTATACATTTCAGGTAGTCTTTATAATAAGCATCATTTTGTTCTGTCCCACATCTGCCACTGTTTTTATGTGTTTTGTAAAGTGAAAGCATCTTTTCCTGGGATACTAGCAAGGTCATCAGTGTACCATTTAAGCATCTTACCTTTTCTATTTGGTTTAGTGCTGTTTCTTTTCATTGGTGAAAAAGAGTACCATAAGTCAGTATATGTCTTAAGGAAATTATTAAATAGAGTTTCAACAGTTGATTGATCTGTGTCATATTCATAAACAAAGTCCCAGTTTACCTTTTTGAGGGAGTCTGTGAAGAACTTAAGAAATTCCTCTTTCTGACCTCTAACCCATGTCATGCTTGGCTTCTTATTTGCAACCTTATAATTCTTATCTAACTGTGTATACTGGTATGTTAGGAGTAGAGGATCGTGATCTGCTAAACATTCATCTGCAATGCTTACATTATATAGGTTTCTTTAAAATTAACTACAATATTGTCCAAATAGGCATTTCCACATGTCAGGCTATTGTTAGTATAATATAGATTTAGTGATCTGAATATGTTTAAGAATGTTTTTGTGTTGAGCTCTTCTGTGTCTAGCAAGTCAATGTTGAAATCACCACATATTGCTACATTTGTTTTGAGTTTTAACATTTTTCTCATCATCTGTTCAAAATTCTCGAAAAATAAGTTAACATCACTGTTTGGAGATCTATACAAGCTAACAATTACAATATTTTTGTCTATCAGTCTTATACAAGTAAATTCACTATTTAATTCTGAGGAGTATGAAATTACATCAATTTTAGAGAAATGTATACATTGTCTGATAAATATGGTGGCCCCTCCATTTTTTCTCTCATTTCTACACATTATAGCTGCCAGAATGTACTCCTTAAGTATGAACAAATCTACTTGATATTCTGTAAGCCAATGTTCTGAGACACACAGTATATCACATTTTTTTTAGTTTACAAAAATGTTCCTACTCTAAAAGCTTGTTCCTAATGCTGCAAATGTTGATTTGCAGGATGGTAAGTGGGCCTATTTTACATCTATTTTGTTCCCTCTCTGAGCCATTAAGATCTTGTTTTTTACTTTCGTGTGTTTTAATTTCCTCTTCAGGAAACTTGTCGTTATTTTCAAACCAAATCCTGTAAGATTTGGTCCGTTTTAGCAGTTTTCCTGACAAGAAGCACCCAGCGCAATTATAGGCTTAATAATGATGTCTTTTTGCGAAATATTTCTTCTGTAGCCTGGTTTATATTTGTGATAAGTTCCCTTTTGCCATGCTGATTCAGGTGCATACCATGTCCAGTGAAACTGTTCCTTTCGTTGCCACTAATATCTAATAATTTTACATTTGTAAATTTAGCACAAAAATATCTCAGTTTATCATTAGTTTGCCTAATTTCTGTATTGACACATGACCAATCAGGCAGGTCATACCTCGGTGGTAGAGTTGCAACAATAACATTGGTGAAGTGTAAGTATTGTATTACTAAGATCAGTTTCTTGATGAATCTGTTGGCATTGTTTTTGTTTACGTCGTTTGCACCTCCGATCAGCACTATACAGTCCTTTTTTGTGAGTTTGGAGCATTCTTTGTTTATACCAGCAGTAACTGCGTCAAAATTTGCTCCTGGTTTTACTTCACTGTAGATACTTATACTCTTCCCAGCCTGCATTGACATTAGATTTGTGATGTTTGACAGCTGTCCCCAAATAATTTCACGTCACGTTTATGCGGACACTGTTGCCCTTTCACGTCGGACGTCTCGTATTCATTAGCAATCGGGTGCCGAACAGTCTTTTTTTCACGCAGTATTTCATAACATTCTTTCTCCAACACATTTCACATGCTCTTTGAAAATTACTTTCCATTTGAACATTTCAAACAGAGTACTGGTGCTAACAGGCAACTTGGAATACTAGCTTGTGGGATATGGGTATCATATAGAACAAATTGGGACCTATATCAAAATATTACAGATAATAACAACAGATATGCTATAGCCTATTGCAAACAGTACTGTAATGTGCTTAAAAATTTCATTAAGAAGGCAATAAGTATATGGTATGCAAATACAATTGTTAATTTTCCAGGTAAAATTAAAACTGTATGATTAGTTATGAAGGAAATGTCTGGGCAACAGCACAAGTTGGAAGATACATCGTAAAGATGAGGAAAGATATTGAGCTCCAGTCAGAGTGCTTGGCACTGAAGTCCCACCCAACAAAAAGTTTGCTTCGGATGGACACTGATGCCTCAAAGTCTGCTGGGTCCAGTAAACCTCTTGGAGGCTGACAGACTGGCACAAACTTTATTTTTCCCAATGATGTTGTAACTGCAATGGTGGTGGAGGCGACTGTTACTCTTTGTTGTGGGGGACTTCAATGCCAAGCAGTCCTATTGGAACTCCAGAGTCACTAACAACAGCAGACACTGACAGCTGCACGTCGTTAGGAGGCACAACGGCATTGTACTAGGACCTAATGATCCCACGATTTACCCAACGAACGGCAGAAAAGCAGATATCCTAGACATCAGGCTACTCAGTGGCATGGTAAACTATGCCACACTGACTACACAAATTGTGCTGTAATCTGACCACCTCCCATTATTGTTTGACCTAGAGGTCAGAGGCGAGCAGTGGGAAGTCACCAAAGACGGCTGGGGAAGGTAAGCTAGGAACAGTTCGAGGAGAGCACGGAAGACTCTGTCGATGTGGAAAATACGGGGGTAGATGAGTGATAAGTAATACTTCTTAAACAGACTAAGGAGAGAACTTAAGGAAGCAGTAGAACAACACTGAAGCAGAGAATGGGTGGATAAAATAAACTCCCTCTGCGTAGATGATAGCACAGCGTGGAGTACAATGAAATACTTCCGTAGGAAAAATCAACGAATTCCTCCACTACATGTCACCGACAGGTCGGTCTGCAAGGCAAATGCCTTGTCAGACATGTTTGAGAACAGCTTTGTACCAGCTGATGACCCCATTAATGAGAAACGTGTGATTTTTTTGTTATGTCCATTCTTTCAACTCCTGGTCTTGGGGACCATTGCCATTCACCCCTGTAAGAAAATGAAACACCTACTGCCGTCCTTATGATCTTGTTTACTGTGTACCTTCAAGTATCTGCACTTCTGTGTACCATCTCCAGGCCTTAGTTGAAGCTGAAGGGGTTATCATGATCCATATATACACTGCATCAGGGCCAACATAACTAATTTGCACAGACTATCTGTAACTGTGATGTCAGCACTCCAACAATCAACTGCCAACTGACAACCCCTTCAGCATCAACTAAGGCCTGAAGATGGCATACTGAAGTGCCAAAACTGGTAGCTACACAATAAATAAGATAATAAGGATGGCTGTAGGCATTTCAGCACAGTAGAGTCTCGATAGTTCGAGGTGAACGGGACCGGAACCACCTCGAACTATCGAAAACTCGGACTATCAAAATTTAAATGGGGAAAAGAAATATTATGATATTGTAAGTAACACAGGTCAAAATATGAATGTTATTAAAATAAAAGTATTTACACATGCATTTGCATTGGCAAAATAACAATAATTATTTATTTAGACAAGTAATAGTGAAGTGTCTTTTGTTTGACGAAGCTGCAACATTTCCTCACGGAAATGTCACGCCACCGTCTCAGGAGCAGTAGGTCAGTTGGTGTCGCCTCAGTCTGTTGTTCCACGTAGCATATGGTGGCCTCGAGAGCAGCGCAGCCATCGGTGTGACTCATCATCAGTGCAGCCTCTGCCTCGTCATCCTCGTCACTCTCACACTGCGATGGAATGTTAACCGTGTCAATTATAGAGGAGTCTGTCACTTCCAACTGTTCGATCGATTTAACCACTCGCCTACTTCCACATCTTCTGCCTCTTCACACCCAAGCAACCTTCTGATTAAATTACACAATGGTTGATCATCCTCATCTGCTAAATCTTCAGTTTCTGTGTCTGGCATACTTTCCTGTAGAATTTTCCTCCACGACTTAGAAATTGTGTCTGACTTTACTTCGCTCCAAGATTCGCTAATCCAGTACATGGCGTCCTTCAAAGTCACTTTCTTCAAAGCTCCTACAATGCTTTTGTTGTCTTTGAAATGCAGGACTGACTGTAGCAATCACCATCGATACTTTTTTTAGACATTCCAGTATGCCCTGATCCGTGGACTGAATGAGACAGGTAACGTTTGGTGGGAAAACAAGGCGCGGATACCGTCGCACTGCAGTTCTCCTGCACTTGGATGTGTGGACACATTATCCATGAGCAAAATTGCTTTGCATGGCAGTCTCCTTTCTTTTAAAAAATTCTTGCAGTCATATACAAATGAGTTAAAAAATCAGTTCTTGAAGATTTCCTGATTCATCCAGGCATTATTCTGATGTGTATAGACAACCGGAAGAGCTGGAGAGATGGATACATTCTTGAATGCTCTTGGCTTGGCAGACCTCCCAATCAACTAGTTTTAGTTTGTGGTTTCCAGTTGCATTTGAAGCTGCCATAACTGTGACACGCTCTTTGCTTTTTTTGTGCCCAGGAGCACTTTTTTCTGCACAAGAGGCAAGTGTTCTCACTGGTAACATTTTAAAATTTAGCCCCTTTCGTCACAGTTATATATTTGTTCATTAGACAAAGTTTCGTTAGTTATGATTTTTTTAAACTCAATGATAAATTTTTAAACGGCCTCAGCATCACCAGAGAGTTTTTCTCCACATACGTCTAGTTGACGCACTCCGTACCTCTTCTTCCAGTTGTCGAGCCAGCTCACACTAGCGACGAAATTGTTATCTCCTTCCTGCAGCTGGTTTCTGAAAAACAAAGCTTTTTCTTGCAAGATTGGGCCAGAAATCGGAACACCCTTCTGTCTCTGTTGGGTAAACCGCATGAACAATGCCTCACTTGTTTTTTCGAAGTCTGACTTCTTTATACTTCTTCGACTGAGAGATTCGCGTGAGCATTTCTGTGAAGAAAACAGTTCCAATTTAAGTCGGTTTCTTCACCAGTCACCAACAGTAACTTCACCGAAACCATATTCAAGAGTAAGTTTTTTTTATTGTTTCTGCTTTGTCAAGTCGTCTTAGTGCTTCTAATTTTAGATGCAAAGGCACAAATTTCCTCTTTTTTGTTACAGCACTAATCTTTGTAAGGTGTACAATGGAACACACAGTCAACAAACAAAATGACACACAACACTGTACAGTACAGATACTGGGAACTACAGCAGTGTATGAACTCCCCAGTTTTGATCGGTAGCAGCCGGCAGCAGTCAGGGTATTTCGTGCCATACTGACAACAGATGTTCACGCAACAGGGTAGTGAGCTAATCGTCGGTGTTGATTGCATTGTTGTCTGCTTTTTCACTGAGCTGTACTCTCCCTATCTATCTCTTACAATGATGTTTTCATTATTTATCATGTCAGTAAAAAAAAAGTAGATCGTTGCAACTTTTTTAGGCTCGGATTACTGGAAACTCGAACTATTGAGACTCTACTGTAATATGTGAGGCTAGTGCAGCAAAGGCTGCCATCTTTTTTCAATGCAAAGTATGAAGGCAAAATAGAGAGAACAACAGTGGAGGAGGTCGACACATAAATCTGGCTCCTAAACCCAAAAATAGCCAGAGGAAATGACAAACTAGAAAACGTGATTTTAAAGCGTCTAACCCCCCCGCCCCCCTCCACAATGCCCTCCACCCCATAACAGACATTTTCAACAAAATCTTACAGACAGGCAACTTCCCTAAGGCCTGGAAGCATGCAGAGATGGTTGCAATACCAAAGCACAGAAAGGACCACAGGTTCCCTCAAAACTACAGGCCTATTAGCCTTCTCCCAGCCATCTCAAAAGTTTTCGAGAGGATATACATAAAGAGGCTGTTCCACCATGTCAAGAAAGCCTAAACCCTCCAGAGCAGTTTGGCTTCCACCGTGGACACAGCAGGCAGCAGCAGTTCCTATACCTTGCGGAGAACAGGATGTGTGCCTTGGGGCGTCATGGATATGCAGGGACGATGCTTCTCAGTACCTCCAGGGCATGTGGCATTTGGGTATCTTCTATAAACTGTTTGTATTGGGGGGAACCAATGCCGCATGTAAGGCTCATCGTGTCATACCTCAAGGATAGGACTTTCCACATACATGCTGGAGATGGCGATCAACAGTGAAGCAAATCCCAGCAGTAGTGCTGCAGGGGTCTGTCTTAGGACTCCTGCTGCACTCCCTCTACACTTCTGACATGCCAAAGGTGCACAGGGTCAAGTTAACTCTGTATGCAGATGACATGATGCTGTGCACTAGGTGTTTAAACCCCAATGTCATCTGCAGCTGGCATATGACACATAGGGAGCTTGGGCCACTAAATGGAAGTTGAAATATAATATTAAGAAAGCCAGGCCCTAATCATCACCTGGAAAAGAATCCCTGTGGATATCCCATTAGTGAAAATCATGAGAGGCCCCATCACATGGTCATGCACAGCAAAATACCTGGGTGTTACCATAGATAGGCATCTCACCTGTGGACCCCACATAAAATAAGTCAGGGGTAAACCAATAGGCAGGTTGATGTCACTCTACCACTTAATAAACCCATGCTCTACCCTACCCTCAAATTACGGTATTACTCTGTATCTTGTGCTCATTCACCGTGTGACTGAATACGTGGCTGTAGTGTGGGGAAATGCAACTGACTGCCACATAAGGTGTCTGGAAGGCATCCGAGGCAGAGCACTTCGATAGGCGATGCATCTCCCATATGACTTTCAAATATGGGAGTTGACAAGCTCATTGGTACCCCACAAATCAACGACAGAAGTTGTTAGACTGTATGGCTATGCTATTAAAAGTTGCAACGGAGGGAGAATAGATGAGTCATGAACCTGGGAAACCAGCCGCACAGGCTGGCTACTACCAGATGGCCAGACCTGCTCCATCTTTAATGTAAACAGCTCAACAAGCTAGGTACAAATTCAAAAACATAAGCAATACTGCACGCTTAACATAGGACCTAACCAAAGACAAGCCATGCCAACAGTCCCCCATTAAGGACATACAGGAACAGCCTTGAAGCCATTTACCCTGAAAAACATAGTACTGCCCAACAAGGTCACAGTGGTGGTACAGTAAAGATGTTTTCATTATTGATAAGTCAGTTATATGTATAGTATCTAACAAACACTTTCTGAATATTGCAGGTTAATGAAATAAAAACTTAGTTTCTAAACAGAATTGTGTAACTCTCTAAGAAAATGGTTTCCCAAGACTTCTATCTGAAACACACCTCTGTGATAATAACAAGGTGGAGACTGAGTCAATAATTAAGTTGCTGAAAACTAAGGACTCTCATGGACATGGTAAGATACTGAGCAATAAACGAAAGCACAGTGCTGCATATTTAAGCCCAGTACTTAGACACATTTGGAATTTTTCCTTTAGAAGTGGCCAGTTTTCTGAATGATTAAAGTACTCAAAGAAGGGGGGGGGGGGGGTGGGGGGGGGGAATGATAAAACAGACAATTTTAGAGCTGTTTCTATGCCATCAGTTTCCAAAAGTTATTGAAAAGTCTGTACATATAAGGAAAATTGGTCATTTCAGTTCATACAATTTGCTGTCAACTGTACAGTTTGGTTTCAGAAGAGACTTAACAACTAAAAACACTACATTCTGTTTTCTCAGTGAGGCACTGGATGGATAAAAGAAAATTTTTTTGAACATTAGGCATCTTCTTTGATTTAAATGAGGTGTTTGATTGTGTGGCTCACAAAATATTACTGAAGAAGTTGGACCATTATTGAATAAGAGGAATAGCTCACAGATGGCTCCTCTCATACTTTAAGAACAGAATGAAAAATGTTGTTCTCCACAACAATGAGAATGGCTACAAGGTGGCATCTGATTGGTGTACAGTTAAATGGGGGGAGGGGGAGGGGGAGGGGGAGAGGGGGGAAGGGGGTCAGTGCTGGGACCACTATTGTTTCTTATACACATAAATGATAAGCTTTCTAATACAACAGGTGATTCTCAAACATTTCTGTTTGCTAATGACACCAGCTAAGTAGTGAAGGATGTTGAGTGCAACATGACAATGCATCAAATAACACATTCAGGACATAAGTTCATGACTTGTAGATAAGAAATTGATTCTAAATAACTGTTAGACTCTGTTTTTAGAGTATTTAACACACTGTTCAACTAAAATTGACATATTGATTAAAAAGAATGGGCAGATGATTAATGATTCTGAACAGTTCAAATTTCTAGGTGTTCAAATAGACAATAAACTGTAATTGAAAGCCATGTTTAGGATCTTGTTCAAAAACTGAATACTGCTATATTCACCATTAGAACAGTTATCTACAATAAGTGACAGTCCAACATGAAAATTAGTTTACTTTGCTTATTGTCATTTGCTTACAGCCTTATATTCTGTGGTATTTTTGGCTCAGAAATGAGTTGTTCGAGCAACATGAGGTGTAAGTTTGCAAACCTCTCTTTGATCCCCATTCAGAGGTCTGCGAATTCTAACACTGGCTTTTCAACATATATTTTCTTTAATGTCATTTGTTGTTAACAGTATGAGCTTATTCCCAAGATTTAACAGCTTTCACTTAGTTAATATGAGGCAGAAATGCAATTAGCATTTGGATCACACCTCCTTGACTCCTATAGAGAAAGACATGCAGTATTCTGCTAAATTCATTTTCATTAAGCTACCACAAGAATTAAAAAGCCTTACAAGCAATCCTGTCACATTCAAGTCTAAACTGAAGACTTTCATTATGGATCACTCCTTCTGGTAGCTTTTTTTCCCCAGGATCTCCCTGGAAAAAAAATTAAGCTAATTCCTGTGTTACATTGTGGATTGTAGCTTGCCTTTTGCATAGGATTCATCTAAATTTTATTGTATATATGTTAATTTCATGTACTGAGATTTGCTTCTTAATTTGGTCCTATAAAACTATATGTATAAAATAAAAAAGCCTTTTTTAAAAAAGCAGAATGTCTTATGTAGCCCAAATGTGTAACTAAATATATAGTGTAAGATCAGTGTTATTTTGTACTGCTTTACTTAGATAGCTGAAAATTAATACCCTGTGTGGACGAGGAAACAATTGCAGAGTGCCCCATAGCAAGTGCACACCTTCGGGCTCAATAGCCAGGGACAAACAAAAGATGATTGCTGGTGGGACATATGGAACGGATGCAAGCAATGCCCTCATTTCACTAAGAAGTAAACAATAGTGAGGAGCAAATTTAGATTAGTATCTGTAAATTGTAATTAACAAGATGCTATAAAAACACTGCTTTTTTTCCCTAATAACACAAAAACTTTGAACTTGGGTCATTCTGATGTAATCTTCCTGCAGCTGTACACATGTTTTACAACATCAATGCCATGATTCCATGGCTGCTGTGAATGGTTCTTTTACAAGTCTGGTTTGACCAATGGAAAATCACTGATGCAGTAGTGGCATAGCTAGTGTATGTGTGAACACAGAGCCTGTCTTTCATGATTGGAAGCAGCCAAAAGATGCTACAAGCTGTGTCTTGTGAGTAGGAAGCATGAGAAATCACTTCAAAATTGTTGCCACAAAGAATTTGCCAGCATCGCATACATCCACTGCGCTGGCATTGTACACATGCTTGTGAAACACAGCATAGATCAGACTACATATTGCCTTCTCCCAGACTTTTTTGTAAGTACCCCTTATTATAGAGTTATAAAGTTGACCAATAAAATATAATCCAAGTGCAAGGACTACAAGCTAAAAACTACAAAATCAAACTTGAATAATTCTTAAAAAGCAAATGTTATGGCAGTATTGAACATTTTAAGAAATAAGAAGATGCGTCTAACCTATTTGATCAATGACAAGTCACCAATGTTTCAGTCAGGCAATTGTATAGACATGCCATGTGACAACAAAGATTCTATTCTATTCTATTCCATTCTTCCTGTTCACACCATGCCAAAGCATCTCATCATACAGCATTTTTCTACCACAGCACAGTATACAATTTGTAAACATCCCATTAATTTTTGTCGCACAGTGTATACTTTGTACAATATACAATTAACCAAACAACAAAAGTACAGCACAAAATAAAATGTAATATGTTGTTCAACAAAGTAAGAGAAGAAGAATATGCAGTATCACCTTTGTAACACAAACAGTGCCTATACCTCCCT
Source organism: Schistocerca cancellata (assembly GCF_023864275.1). Lineage (NCBI taxonomy): Eukaryota > Metazoa > Arthropoda > Insecta > Orthoptera > Acrididae > Schistocerca > Schistocerca cancellata. The sequence continues at coordinate 17,332,451 of NC_064637.1, forward strand.
TTGTACTGTCAATGAGTAATACTTGAATTAAATATTGTACTTTAATCATTTGATGCTGTGGCTAACAAACATTGTTGTCATAATTGTACTTTTAATACTGACTAGATACTTAGAACTGTTGTAAAAACCAACTCACTAATCCTTAAAATATTAGTTTATATCTGACAATACAACTTTTTTTTCTTTCACTTTTTCAGGAAGCCGATCATTGTGCAGAAAATAGGTGAGAATGCATACAGAGTGAAGCCCCATGAAGAACATGGAAGGTAAGTAACAATTATATTACAGAGAAAACTATTCAATCACTGTAACAGACATGATTTGACAAAAAATGTAATTCTATGGAGATCACAATTTTTTCCCAATTCTCTTTCTAATACTGCTGCTAGCTCTTCTGTTACAGATAACTGGTAATGAGACATTACCCTGTACTTAGGATGCCTTATAAAAACAGGTATTTTACTGTACATCTTCATGAATAAAGTTCTTCTTAGAGTAACTCAAGAAATTTTGTAGGCAGTGTAGATTAAGTGCTGAGTCCCAGTGTAGTTATTTCACACAGCTACATAAAGCTGTTCCCTCTCTTTTCTTTCCTTCATGTCATATGCACTGCTGCACTATCATCTCCCTCTTTCTTTTCTACATGGCACACACCTTGGGAAGTCTGCAAGATTCCATACACGCACTGTCGAGCCATAACATTGTAAGCACTGCCTACCATGAGATATGCTACCTGGTAGCATTTGGGGCATGTGGGGTGGTAAGCAAAGTATAAAAGTTGAGCAGATATGAATAGGGAGCCATTCTAGTGGCGATATAGGCCACAAATGTGGAAATCCACTGACATAAGAATCTTTGACAAACAGCAGGTTGTTATGACCCAGTATTTGGGGATGAGCATGTTGGTAAAAGCAAAGCAGATCAGCTGGTGACTTCTTACCGTGAGTTGCATCTACTGAAAGTGGTTGAAAGATGGTGAAACAATGAGCAGGCGAGGTGTTAGACATCCGGGGCTTATTACAGAATATGGACGTCAGAGGCTTGCCCACTCAGTAAAGCAGGATAAGTGTCAATCAGTGCAAAATCTCATGGGTACAGACACAAATGTTTTGGAGCACTCATTGTTGCACATTGTACTTCCCAGCACATGACTCCTACGTGTCCCCATGCTGAACCAACAACACTGCCAATTACAATTTCAGTGGACACCAAGATTCGACCACACATAAATGGCAATGTTACCTATTACTTATTATGAAGTCTGTGCCATTCACTAGCAATAGCTGGATAGACTGCACCAAAAATAACAAAACTGATGTATATAAATAATATGTAATAATACAAAAAATTTTAACAGATTAAGCATTTTACGATATGTATATTTAATCTGCTATTGACATTTGAATTCTCTGAAAGATTAGCTAGTTCTAGAGAAAGTTCAGTAAATCCATTCACTTTCTTCAGAATAAAAACATTTCTGGATGAAAGATAGTAGATGTAGTGTTAAGTCTCTTGAATTTTTGTTGCTGAACCTCTCCAGTGGCAGGACCTGCACTTCCATGTGTAGTGATCCAAACATTCTCAGGGCAATGTTTGGAAAGCTATCTCTTGTTTTCAACAGTCAACAGGTTGATATGTTTACCGGTATGCTCTCTTAGTTGCAGGTATTGTGTTGTCATGTATCTCATGCCTCTTGCTGTAGGAATCTAGATTTTCTTTAATGACAAGGAAGCACAAAAATACATAATGACTATAAACAGTCATTATTCCTAATTTTGTGAATAATAGCCTGCAGTATTCCTGTCTTCTACTTTCCTGTTCAGGTGAATCACACAGTTTGCTACACCAGATTGATGGTGTGTGTGGGTACACTGTAATGCAAGCAAATGACAACTCAAAACAGGCCAGTGGGTGGGGAGGGGGGGGGGAGTATTATTCCTACAGGAGAAATTCACCTGTGCTTCTGTGTGACCTGTGGTAGTAATCAAAGGCACTGCGACAGCTGTGGATTATGTGAGCACTTGTAAAATATAAACTTTCACGGCTGGAATTGTCACAATTAATAAAATATTCCAGGCTATTATGCCATGGTCTAAGGGATTTCACTACAACCCGACATTTTGTCCCCACCTGTGGAGGAAATTTTCAAGGGGGATCATAGCTTTGTTGAATGTCCAATTCACACCTGGTGTATACAGTCCCCCTTGAAAATGTCCTCTGCAGATGGGGATGAAACGTTGGATTTTGTCATGAAATCGATCAAACCACAGCATAATAGCCCAGAATATTTTATTAATTATGTGACCAGTATTGCGAACCACCTGCACCCCTTCTTCTCTGAAGTCTTTTCTGCCAGCAATGGCATCTTCCAGCAGCCAAACTATTGGTTTGCCGAGGCCAGATTCATGGTACTGAAGCTTGAGGAGTATGATAGTGAACTCACATTGATGTCTTGACTACCAGATTTATCTGAAATGAAACCTATGAAACACATCCAAAACACTAGCAAGGACCAGCTTCACACCGAAAAACCACTGGCCCATCATTTACAGAACTGTGTGATGTCTACCTAGAAATCTGGTGCCCCATATCTGTGGAAACATACCATCATCATCATCAGTGTTCTGCCACAAGGCAGGTTTTCACATGGTAGTTCTCCAGGCTGTCCGGTCTTCTGCCATCCTCTTCAGGTCTGCATAATTTCCTCTTCCCTTTATGTCATCTATCATCTTGTATCTCCTTCTTCCTCCAAGGAGACATACCAAGGACCTGTGAATTTGTGCCACATAAAATTGCTGATGGATTGCTATTTTGCACCAACATGTCATTAAGCAGATAATGTTTTGGTTAATCAGTGTAATTCACACGTGATATGTAAGTCCTTAGCTTAAGCTCAAAACTAGTGAAAGCTAATAAAATAGTACCTTTGAGAACACTGTGAAATGTCCCCTTAGAAAAATTTATGGATTACTGTCCTGATAAACCTCTTACATTATTTGATTTTCAAACAGCAGAGCAGAACTGAATGTGCTCAGACATTTCACTCTTTACTTATTCTGATCACCAATAAACTGACACACAATATTTTTAGTGCAACGTAATCTGACTTTCAATAATCCCTGAAAAAGAATGGCCCTGACTAACAATAACCTATACCTTTCATGAATCACTTACCTCACAAAAACCTTCGTTACTCAAACTACTGCAATACAGTGAGTGCCAATGCTGCCAGCTAAATAAAGGATTCTAATTACTGAAGGCACTAACTACTGATAGGCATAGTTAGCCAATGAAAGATTTTGATAGAGAACAAACAAAGTATTTACCTTAATAATGTTCACAAGTCATCATATATATATATATATATATATATCAGTTCATGATATCCAGTATTACAAATTTACTCTTTCTGATGGACACACGTCCAGATCGTCCACTCTCAAAATTCTGCCATCTCTCTCCCCACATCCACCACTGCTGGCGGCTCACCTCCAACGGCGCAACGCTACGCACTGTTCACATCCAACTGCCCAACACTACAATAGCGAATATTCCAACAATGCAAACCAGCCACAGACTTCACACAGCACAGTCAGTGATTTTCATATAGAGCGCTACATGGCGTTAACAAAAAAACCTAAACAGCCTACTTACAACTGTAACTGATGGCGTTTACTCCTTTTTTTCCATCTTTCATGCCTATTCAGCATTTCTTCCCACTTGCACTTTCCTGGATTCTTGCCCAATTACAATCAGTCACAAAAGTATGAAAAGAACAGTCTTGGTGGCTCAGCCATAACATCCCCCCCTCCCTTCTGTGTGACTTGCTGGCTCAGTAAATGCTACACTACTACTGTAAGGTCCACAGTTCACTCCTCAGTTTCTTTTTTTTTTTTTTTTTCACATTCTCCTTGTATAATTTATGACAAAATAGTTCATGGCTGAAAGCTCATATATCAATGTCCAATGGGCACTTTAGTTGAATTTGGGCACCAGCAAGCAAAGGAAAGTCTTTATCTTACTATGGATAGGGCAGAAAATTTCTTGAGTTTTGGGTTTGCTGCTGAGTCAACATGATGTGTCACCTCAGCATAGTTTGCCACCACACATTCTTCATGGCATTTCATAAGAAATGCAAAGGCTCTGAAAACACAGCTTCTGTGATGGTAGAGCATGTCAAGTTTTTTCATGCTGTGATATATTGCCTCCCAGCAGAAGTATGAGAAAATATTTGACGGATGAGCAGCTGGATGTCAGTGTCCAACAGGCATCTGACATCCAACCATTAATGCATGAAATATTTCCTCTATTAATTTTTTTTTTTATCTTTTTCCCCTCTAGCAATAAAATGTTAATGGGAGAAATACCAAGTGGTGCTGTGATTAAGAGTCCACACTCAATTGCAGATCCCCCTATAGGTCAGTAAGACAGTTCAGAGTGCACAGGAATGTTAGGGCATTCCACCTCCTGTAAGATCACAGCCAATAAAGCACTTTATTGTACAATCCAATGTACAGTTTGATGAAAGTGTCCCTGTTCTTAGACAGAATATAAGACTTCCCTTTCCCTAAGACCTCAGAGGAGAGGAACTGCACCCATCTAGTAAGATTTTTAACATAATAACACAATCATAGCAATACATTAGAATATTTGAAAAGTCAGATAAACTAATTGAGGCATTACGTTCTGTAAGTCCCCTCATGCAGGAGAGCCTTCAAAGACAATGAATAGGCAAAGTTGTACATTAACAGATTGAAAGAGTCATTACTGTAGTGCCAAAACTATGACTAATGTCAATCTATTCACAATTAATGTCTCTCAGACATCAGCAAGCAGTTGATGGTCTGTGGTAACTTCAATGTAAATTTTCTAAGGGATTCTGATAGAAAAAATGATCTGGAAACCTTATTTGGATCCTATAATTTGCTCTCAGTAGTTAACTTTCCAATGCAAGTGGATAAAGACAGTAGATCCCTAATTGATAATGTTTTCTTTGTTGAGGCACAATGCAAGAAAATAACTGTTTACTCAGTAACAAATGCTCTCTCTGATCGTGATGCACAGTTAGTCAGGATAAATGACATAGTACCTTACAGTGTGGATACACCTCAGTGGAAGTCAGTCATAATCATTAATGACTACCAGGCAAATGCGTTTCAGAGTAGTTTACAAGACACAATCTGGGATGAAATTTACAAAGAACCAAATGCCAATATAAAATTTAATCTATTCCATGATAAATTCATATCAGTATTTGAAAATAGCTTTCCACATAACCTAATCAGAAGTGACATTAGACAGCTGCGTAAAAACCATGGATTGCTAAGGGTATTAACGTATCTTCTGAAAGGAAAAGGGAAATGTGTCTTTTGACAAGAACAAGTAGAGACCCTGCAGTAGTTGCACACTACAAAAACTACTTAAAATTACTAAGAAAGGTTATTAAAAAATCAAGAAACATGCACATAATGCCAGAAACCAACACGTCTGACAATAGAGTTGAGGCAATATGGAATATAGTGAAGCAAGAGACAGAACAACTAATCACAGAAGAGGATAACAATACTACTAACTTGAATGGAAGGGTTATAAAGTCACAGATAGCAAATGTGTTTAATAATCATTTCTTAAACATAGTAGAAAGCATAGGGGCCAACAGTTCAAGAGAAAGATCACAGCAATATGTTGAAGAAGCAACTCTCATAAAATTACATCATATGAATGTACCACCAACTTCTACTTCTGAAATTAAGAGGGTCATACATTCTCTCAAGAATAAAAGCACTTTTGGTTTTGATGGTGTTTCCAATACAGTACTAAAGATTTGTTGCCACATAATAAGTCCAGTATTGTCCAAAACATGTAATGCATCACTAACTCAAGGCATTTTTCCAGAGAAACTAAAATATGCCATTGTTAAACCGCTCTTTAAGAAAACATCAGTAACTACTGACCTGTTTCACTGCTGACATCGTTTTCCAAAATTTTTGAGAAGGTGATGTATTCTAGAATAGTATTTCACCTTGGCAATAATAATATCCTTAGCAAATCACAGTTTGGGTTTCACAAGGGTTGCTCTGCTGAGAATGCCATTTACATGTTCACACACCAGATATTACAAGCATTAAATGACAAAATAGCACTGGCCGGTATTTTCTGTGACCTATCCAAGACATTTGACTGTGTGAATCATAGTATACTCCCAGATGAATTGAAATTTTATGGGATTGATGGTATAGTCAACCAATGGACCATGTCATATTTAACCAAAAGAATGAAGAGAGTTGTACTTAGTAGTAATTAAACCAACAGAATCCAGGGACATCCTTCTAACTGAGGGAGAAATCACATATGGGGTTCCCCAAGGCTCAATCTTAGGTCCACTATTGTTTCTTATAAATGTAAATGCTCTACTGTCTAATGTACAACAAGCAGAAATCAAACAATGGAGAATCCAGAATGGAATATAACAACAAGCAGAATTAGTTCCTTTCGCAGATGACACCAGTATTGTAATCACTCCCAGTATACACAAAGAAATGGAAGAAATGGTGAACAAAGTTCTCAGAAGTACCATTGACTGGTTTTCTGTGAATGGTATCACCCTGAATTACACAAAGACACATCATATTCAGTTCTGTTCCTCTAGGGGTGCTACACCACTGACAAGAGTAACACATGGCAATGAAATAATACATGGAATAATACATAGGGGGGAAACTTCAAAATTCTTAGGTGGCCATATCAATGAGAATTTAAATTGGAAAAAACACATTTTGGAACTCCTAAAACAGCTTAGTTCAGCCACATTTGCAATTAGAATCATAGCAAATTTTGCAGAGAGAGAAATCAGTAAGTTGACATATTTTGCTTATTTTCATTCAGTAATGTCATATGGAATAAAGTTCTGGAGTAACTCATCTTTAAGAAAGAAGGTCTTCGTTGCCCAAAAATGTGCTGTAAGAATAATATGTTGTCAACACCCGCAATCATCTTGTAGATACATGTTTAAGGAGTTGGGCATTCTGACTACTGCTTCACAGTATATTTATTCCCTCATGAAGTTTGTTGTAAATAATCCACTGCAGTTCAAAAGGAACAATGAGGTACATAATTACAATACTAGAAGAAAAAATAACATTTATTACTCAACATTAAGGTTCTCTTTAGCATAGAAAGGAGTGCACAATGCTGCAACAAAAATTTTGACCACTTACCATAAATTGAAAAAGTTTCTCCTTGACAACACCTTCTATTCCATAGAACAATTTCTATGTTAATAATGTGTAAAAGATAGTGAGTAGGAATTGCTAACTCAATCTGTAGATCTCATTTTCATTTCAGAGAGGTGGCAGAAGGGCGGGGAGGGGGGGGGGGGGGACTATATGGTAATGTTTAGAGTACAAATACACTCCTGGAAATTGAAATAAGAACACCGTGAATTCATTGTCCCAGGAAGGGGAAACTTTATTGACACATTCCTGGGGTCAGATACATCACATGATCACACTGACAGAACCACAGGCACATAGACACAGGCAACAGAGCATGCACAATGTCGGCACTAGTACAGTGTATATCCAACTTTCGCAGCAATGCAGGCTGCTATTCTCCCATGGAGACGATCGTAGAGATGCTGGATGTAGTCCTGTGGAACGGCTTGCCATGCCATTTCCACCTGGCGCCTCAGTTGGACCAGCGTTCGTGCTGGACGTGCAGACCGCGTGAGACGACGCTTCATCCAGTCCCAAACATGCTCAATGGGGGACAGATCCGGAGATCTTGGTGGCCAGGGTAGTTGACTTATACCTTCTAGAGCACGTTGGGTGGCACAGGATACATGCGGACGTGCATTGTCCTGTTGGAACAGCAAATTCCCTTGCCGGCCTAGGAATGGTAGAACGATGGGTTCGATGACGGTTTGGATGTACCGTGCACTATTCAGTGTCCCCTCGACGATCACCAGTGGTGTACGGCCAGTGTAGGAGATCGCTCCCCACACCATGATGCCGGGTGTTGGCCCTGTGTGCCTCGGTCGTATGCAGTCCTGATTGTGGCGCTCACCTGCACGGCGCCAAACACTCATACGACCATCATTGGCACCCAGGCAGAAGCGACTCTCATCGCTGAAGATGAGACACGTCTCCATTCGTCCCTCCATTCACGCCTGTCGCGACACCACTGGAGGCGGGCTGCACAATGTTGGGGCGTGAGCGGAAGACGGCCTAACGGTGTGCGGGACCGTAGCCCAGCTTCATGGAGACGGTTGCGAATGGTCCTCGCCGATACCCCAGGAGCAACAGTGTCCCTAATTTGCTGGGAAGTGGCGGTGTGGTGCGGTGCGGTGGCTGCGTAGGATCCTACGGTCTTGGCATGCATCCGTGCGTCGCTGCGGTCCGGTCCCAAGTCGACGGGCACGTGCACCTTCCGCCGACCACTGGCGACAACATCGATGTACTGTGGAGACCTCACGCCCCACGTGTTGAGCAATTCGGCGGTACGTCCACCCGGCCTCCCGCATGCCCACTATACGCCCTCGCTCAAAGTCCGTCAACTGCACATACGGTTCACGTCCACGCTGTCAGTGTTAAAGACTGCGATGGAGCTCCGTATGCCACGGCAAACTGGCTGACACTGACGGCGGCGGTGCACAAATGCTGCGCAGCTAGCGCCATTCGACGGCCAACACCGCGGTTCCTGGTGTGTCCGCTGTGCCGTGCGTGTGATCATTGCTTGTACAGCCCTCTCGCAGTGTCCGGAGCAAGTATGGTGGGTCTGACACACCGGTGTCAATGTGTTCTTTTTTCCATTTCCAGGAGTGTAGATGTACAAATTAATTTGCAATTCGCATGTACAATGACTCGTTCCACATCATGACGATTTATCGAGCAAAATTATCCATGGAACATGAAAGTAACTAACTAACTAACAATATGAGAAGGCAAAATCGCCACATTGGGAAGCAAACAAACACAATAAAAAAATTGATAAACTTTTAGCTTTTGGATAAAAGTGTCTTTTTTTAAAACCAGAAAAAACAAACACACTTACTCAGGCACATGGCTACCGCTTACGGCCACTCAGACCTGACTGAGGGATGTGGTGAGCAGCAATTCATGGTAGGTGGGGGAAGGGGAGGTGTAAGGAAGAGGCATGGGGTGGGTGTAGTAGGTTAAGGGTGGGGGAAGATGTTGTGCTACTATAAGAGAAAGCAGGGTCACGTTGGGGACAGGACAGGGCTCCTAGAGAGATGTAGAGAACGAGAAAAGACTAGTGGGTTCCTTGGTGGAATAAATGGCATGGGTAGTGCTGAAGTGGGAGCAGGGAATGGTTTGGAGAACAGGAGGGATTCATGAAGGTTGGGGCCAGGGAGCTGACGAGAATGAAAGATATGTCATATGTTCCCACCTCCACATTTCAGAAAAACTGGTGTTGGTAGGAAGGATCCAGATGGTGCAGGCTGTGAAGTAGTCATTGAAGTGGACCACATGTGTTGGGCAGCAGTTTCAGCAACTGGGTAGTCCAGATGTCCAGATATCTTTTGGCCACAGTATGGTGGTGACTATTCACGTGGATAAACAGCATTTTAGTTGTTATTCCCATGTAGAAAACAGTGCAGTAGTTGAAGTTTAGTTTATAGATCACATGACCGCTTTCAGACGTAGTCTTGCCTTTGATGATATAGGATATGCCTCTGACTGGACTGCAGTAGGTGATGGTGGAAGAATGTGCTCCCTGCCGCCGTTGGATAAGCAGCTGCAGCAGCAACTCGTATACTCCTAGCTCACTCATTTGTTACATAGTTTAATTCTTAATTTATTTGCGTGTTTTTGGTACTTGCATTGTTAAATTCATAAATTTCGTGCGTATTATAGTATTTGAGAGTTGTAGCATCGCGTTTTAGTACCTGAATAGTGTAAATTCGCGTAGTCGTCTGTCTTATGTTTTTGTTTTGAACGGCCAGTGTCGGTTGGTCACAGTCAGTGTGCTCCCTGCCGCCGTTGGATAAGCAGCTGCAGCAGCAACTCGTATACTCCTAGCTCATTCATTTGTTACATAGTTTAATTCTTAATTTCTTTGCGTGTTTTTGTTACTTGCATTGTTTAAATCATAAATTTCGTGCGTATTATAGTATTTGAGAGTTGTAGCATCGCGTTTTAGTACCTGAATAGTGTAAATTCGCGTAGTCGTCTGTCTTATGTTTTTGTTTTGAACGGCCAGTGTCGGTTGGTCACAGTCAGTGTGCTCCCTGCCGCCGTTGGATAAGCAGCTGCAGCAGCAACTCGTATACTCCTAGCTCACTCATTTGTTACATAGTTTAATTCTTAATTTATTTGCGTGTTTTTGGTACTTGCATTGTTAAATTCATAAATTTCGTGCGTATTATAGTATTTGAGAGTTGTAGCATCGCGTTTTAGTACCTGAATAGTGTAAATTCGCGTAGTCTCCTTCCGCCGCCGAGCAGTGTGTCAGCAGTGCACAAGTTACTGCATTTACTAGGCAATCTCGTATTTTAATAACCGTTTAAATTTTGTGTCGATTTGTTTGCGCTCTGTGTAGATTAGTTCAGACGTTCTTTGCACAAGTTTTTAGCATGGATAGGGACTGCAACTGCTGTGTTCGGATGCAGGCTGAGTTGGCATCCCTTCGCTCCCAGCTTCAGGCAGTGTTGGCTTCGGTCACACAGCTTGAGGCTGTTGCCAATGGGCATCACTGTGGGGGTCCGGATGGGAGTTTGTCGGGGACGGCCAGCTCGTCCCACGCATCCCCCGATCGGGCTACGACTGTGGTTGCCCGGGATACTGCCCGCATTGAGGCTGATCCCTCACCTGTGGTAGAGTGGGAGGTCGTCTCAATGTGTGGCAGGGGGCGAAAGACATTCCGGAGGGCTGAACGGAAGGCCTCTCCAGTTTGTCTGACGAACCGGTTTCAGGCTCTGTCTCTGGCTGATACTCAGGCTGATACTGATCTTCGGCCTGACATGGCTGCCTGTCCTGTTCCAGAGGTTGCCCCTCAGTCTGCAAGATCCGGGCGGTCGCAGAGGGTGGGCTTACTGGTAGTTGGAGCTCCAACGTCAGGCGCGTAATGGGGCCCCTTAGGGATATGGCAGCAAGGGAGGGGAAGAAGACCAAAGTGCACTCCGTGTGCATACCGGGGGGAGTCATTCCAGATGTGGAAAGGGTCCTTCCGGATGCCATGAAGGGTACAGGGTGCACCCATCTGCAGGTGGTCGCTCATGTCGGCACCAATGATGTGTGTCGCTATGGATCGGAGGAAATCCTCTCTGGCTTCCGGCGGCTATCTGATTTGGTGAAGACTGCCAGTCTCGCTAACGGGATGAAAGCAGAGCTCACCATCTGCAGCATCGTCGACAGGACTGACTGCGGACCTTTGGTACAGAGCCGAGTGGAGGGTCTGAATCAGAGGCTGAGACGGTTCTGCGACCTTGTGGGCTGCAGATTCCTCGACTTGCGCCATAGGGTGGTGGGGTTTCGGGTTCCGCTGGATAGGTCAGGAGTCCACTACACGCAACAAGCGGCTACACGGGTAGCAGGGGTTGTGTGGCGTGGGCTGGGCGGTTTTTTAGGTTAGATGGCCTCGGGCAAGTACAGAAAGGGCAACAGCCTCAACGGGTGCGGGGCAAAGTCAGAACATGCGGGGACCAAGCAGCAATCGGTATTGTAGTTGTAAACTGTCGAAGCTGCGTTGGTAAAGTACCGGAACTTCAAGCGCTGATAGAAAGCACTGAAGCTGAAATCGTTATAGGTACAGAAAGCTGGCTGAAGCCAGAGATAAATTCTGCCGAAATTTTTACAAAGGTACAGACGGTGTTTAGAAAGGATAGATTGCATGCAACCGGTGGTGGAGTGTTCGTCGCTGTTAGTAGTAGTTTATCCTGTAGTGAAGTAGAAGTGGATAGTTCCTGTGAATTATTATGGGTGGAGGTTACACTCAACAACCGAGCTAGGTTAATAATTGGCTCCTTTTACCGACCCCCCGACTCAGCAGCATTAGTGGCAGAACAACTGAGAGAAAATTTGGAATACATTTCACATAAATTTTCTCAGCATGTTATAGTCTTAGGTGGAGATTTCAATTTACCAGATATAGACTGGGACACTCAGATGTTTAGGACGGGTGGTAGGGACAGAGCATCGAGTGACATTATACTGAGTGCACTATCCGAAAATTACCTCGAGCAATTAAACAGAGAACCGACTCGTGGAGATAACATCTTGGACCTACTGGTAACAAACAGACCCGAACTTTTCGACTCTGTAAGTGCAGAACAGGGAATCAGTGATCATAAGGCCGTTGCAGCATCCCTGAATTTGGAAGTTAATAGGAATATAAAAAAAGGGCGGAAGGTTTATCTGTTTAGCAAGAGTAATAGAAGGCAGATTTCAGACTACCTAACAGATCAAAACGAAAATTTCTGTTCCGACACTGACAATGTTGAGTGTTTATGGAAAAAGTTCAAGGCAATCGTAAAATGCGTTTTAGACAGGTACGTGCCGAGTAAAACTGTGAGGGACGGGAAAAACCCACCGTGGTACAACAACAAAGTTAGGAAGCTACTGCGAAAGCAAAGAGAGCTTCACTGCAAGTTTAAACGCAGCCAAAACCTCTCAGACAAACAGAAGCTAAACGATGTCAAAGTTAGCGTAAGGAGGGCTATGCGTGAAGCGTTCGGTGAATTCGAAAGTAAAATTCTATGTACCGACTTGACAGAAAATCCTAGGAAGTTCTGGTCTTACGTTAAATCAGTAAGTGGCTCGAAACAGCATATCCAGACACTCCGGGATGATGATGGCATTGAAACAGAGGATGACAAGCGTAAAGCTGAAATACTAAACACCTTTTTCCAAAGCTGTTTCACAGAGGAAGACCGCACTGCAGTTCCTTCTCTAAATCCTCGCACAAACGAAAAAATGGCTGACATCGAAATAAATGTCCAAGGAATAGAAAAGCAACTGGAATCACTCAACAGAGGAAAGTCCACTGGACCTGACGGGATACCAATTCGATTCTACACAGAGTACGCGAAAGAACTTGCCCCCCTTCTAACAGCCGTGTACCGCAAGTCTCTAGAGGAACGGAAGGTTCCAAATGATTGGAAAAGAGCACAGGTAGTCCCAGTCTTCAAGAAGGGTCGTCGAGCAGATGCGCAAAACTATAGACCTATATCTCTGACGTCGATCTGTTGTAGAATTTTAGAACATGTTTTTTGCTCGAATATCATGTCGTTTTTGGAAACTCAGAATCTACTATGTAGGAATCAACATGGATTCCGGAAACAGCGATCGTGTGAGACCCAACTCGCTTTATTTGTACATGAGACCCAGAAAATATTAGATACAGGCTCCCAGGTAGATGCTATTTTTCTTGACTTCCGGAAGGCGTTCGATACAGTTCCGCACTGTCGCCTGATAAACAAAGTAAGAGCCTACGGAATATCAGACCAGCTGTGTGGCTGGATTGAAGAGTTTTTAGCAAACAGAACGCAGCATGTTGTTATCAACGGAGAGACGTCTACAGACGTTAAAGTAACCTCTGGTGTGCCACAGGGGAGTGTTATGGGACCATTGCTTTTCACAATATATATAAATGACCTAGTAGATAGTGTCGGAAGTTCCATGCGGCTTTTCGCGGATGATGCTGTAGTATATAGAGAAGTTGCAGCATTAGAAAATTGTAGCGAAATGCAGGAAGATCTGCAGCGGATAGGCACTTGGTGCAGGGAGTGGCAACTGACCCTTAACATAGACAAATGTAATGTATTGCGAATACATAGAAAGAAGGATCCTTTATTGGATGATTATATGATAGCGGAACAAACACTGGTAGCAGTTACTTCTGTAAAATATCTGGGAGTATGCGTGCGGAACGATTTGAAGTGGAATGATCATATAAAATTAATTGTTGGTAAGGCGGGTACCAGGTTGAGATTCATTGGGAGAGTCCTTAGAAAATGTAGTCCATCAACAAAGGAGGTGGCTTACAAAACACTCGTTCGACCTATACTTGAGTATTGCTCATCAGTGTGGGATCCGTACCAGATCGGGTTGACGGAGGAGATAGAGAAGATTCAAAGAAGAGCGGCGCGTTTCGTCACAGGGTTATTTGGTAACCGTGATAGCGTTACGCAGATGTTTAACAAACTCAAGTGGCGGACTCTGCAAGAGAGGCGCTCTGCTTCGCGGTGTAGCTTGCTCGCCAGGTTTCGAGAGGGTGCGTTTCTGGATGAGGTATCGAATATATTGCTTCCCCCTACTTATACCTCCCGAGGAGATCACGAAAGTAAAATTAGAGAGATTAGAGCGCGCACAGAGGCTTTCAGACAGTCGTTCTTCCCGCGAACCATACGCGACTGGAACAGGAAAGGGAGGTAATGACAGTGGCACGTAAAGTGCCCTCCGCCACACACCGTTGGGTGGCTTGCGGAGTATAAATGTAGATGTAGATGTAGAATGTATGGGACAGGTCTTGCATCTACACCTATTGCAGAAATATGAGCCATGAGGTGGGGGATTGGGAGAAGGGGTGGAGTAGGGATGGACAGGGATATTGTGTATGTTTGATGGGCAGTGGAATATCGCTGTGCAAGGGAAAATTTGGAAATTTGTGATAAGTTCCTATGGGACCAAACTGCTGAGGCCATCAGTCCCTATGCTTACTCACTACATAATCTAACTTAAACTAACTTATGCTAAGGACAGCACACATCCATGCCCAAGGGAGGACTCGAGCCTCCGATGGGGTGAGCAATGCGAAGAACCATGGCAAGGCACCTCAAACCACAAAGCTACCCCGCACAGCACTGTGCCAGGGTCGGGGAGGAGCATGACGAGAGGTAGGCAAAACCCTGGTGGAGAATGTGATTCAGTTGCCTCAGTCCTGCATGGTACTGAGTCACAGGAGGAGTGCTCTTTGTGGCCAGACGGTGGACATATGGTAGGTCACAGCTGACCCAAGAGGCAAGGCACAAGAGATCCAATTTTGGACACAGCAGCACTCCTCCATCACTGTTAGAATACCCGTTATTCTTCATGATTTACTGAGCCTGTTAATACATATCGTTAAAGAAATATTACAGTAGACTAATTTGGGACAACTTTGATTGACATGTAAAATTGCCCTTTAAAAATCATTTTGTTCATAATGGGATACAAACCAACACTTTTGGTGAATGTTGGGTAGTGTACAGAATTGTAGTGGGAAGTATTTGTTTGGAGTGACTTCAGCTACACACTGAAAAAACAAAATTGCAGTTATTTTTTGAAACAGTAGAGAAAATGTGCCTGACGGCTTTTGAGAGGGACATGTGATATACAAAGCATTTTCAAATACTGCCATAAATTTATTTTAATATTTAATCTCTATTCAGGGAATGCCTTGACATACGCACACTTCTGAGTCTGTGATGACAGTACAAAAAATGTGACATGAGGATGAAGTGCATTCTCTAAATGTTGATTAATTATTAAAATATATTTACAGATACCTTTAAAAAAGTTACATAAATGAATGATAAGCAACACAACACACTGTTAATCCATAGACACAAGATACCAGGATCAAAATAATATAGAAGTAGCAGACTTTTTGGTTGCAGAGGCATAAGAGTGATGTTTCTCCATGCTCAATTTTTGTTTGATGCAGCACAACCTCCCAACCCCAACCCCTCCCCTCTCCCCTACTCCCCCCATCATAAATCCAAACTCTTTAACTTGTTGTCACAATCAATTTGTCAAACTTCCCACAGATGTCTGTGATTATTGTTATTATAACAACAAAATATATGTGGTTTAATATAATGATAATAGTATCATTTTTTTTTTACATTTGTGCTTCAAAGGTGCTTTGGCACACCTTTCAAGAAATTGGAGTTCAGGTAAATGCAATATTTGAAAAGCATTCATCTAAATCATTGAGTAGCACAATTGTCATGGAACAGATTTAAGACCTACAATAATGCACAACTTTGACACCATAAAAAATTAAGCAATATAAAATGAAAATATCCAACTAGCAATATCAGTATTGTGCTTAGCAGGATAATTGTGAACACAGGTCTGCAGAATCAGACAATTCATGCATGCAAATGAGGGAAACAGTATATCTTTCAGACATTTTAGCCTAAGTGTGTGATGTCAGTCTTTCTGTCATATTTTTCTCAGTGGAGCATCTCTCTCCCTCTGCCTTTCCTCATCTTCCTGTGGTTTGCCGGCTACACCTGTGGGCTCTGAAACTGTACCAGATTTGTTGTTTGCAGCAGGTACAGTCAGCCTGTGAATGTCACTGCTTGTCTACAATGCAAATTCATAATTGTTTTGTTATTTTTGCAGAAGCTCAGGTCTGCCACATACAAGAAAACTCACCACACACCATTCAGGAGCTGGAACCATAAAGTGCAACTATTGTGATCATCCATTCAAGACAGTTTCTGAAATGAGGCTGCACATTTTGAAGTCACACTTCCAGAGAAGTGTAAAACCATGTGTTGGCTGCAGTATTCTTTTCCAGAGTGTCAGCTCCATTATTCAGGAAAACAACAAATCTCTCCACATTATGTGCCCTAGGTAAGCTAAAACTGTATATATAAGGAAAATTCTCTTCTGAAAACTATAACTCTACAAAGAGACAGAATGGATGGCTAGTATTTACTTCAAGGATGTGAACTTCTGTCTACAGTTCTGAAAGCTAGGATAGTTGTTTTTGGTTTTATATGCAGCAATTGTCAGCACAGAGTTTCACCTCCTAAAGCTAAGTACTGGTCAGCCATCCTAAGTTTGTATGTAGTTAGATTGCTATATGGCTTTTGTTATTGCAGTCATTAGTCCAATGACTGGTTTAGTGTGGCTTGCTATGCTATGCTGCAAGGTGTGGCTATAAAATAACAGAACTATTGCTCAAAAACATTTAATTTCAAAAATATACATGTTTAGTTGTTGTCACACTCAATTCACTCCCCGTTCTCTATCCCTGCAATGCTCCATGCAAATTTCCCAATGATGAAACAGTGCTCGAAGTCTTCCATGGAGATCTCCTTGATGACGCATGCCGCTTTTCTTACACTGCTTCAATGGATAGAAAAGCTTGTTTCTTTTAATGCAGATTGGACATTGGGGAGTAGATAAAAGTCACATGGTGCTAGGTCAGGTGAATAAGGTGATGGCCTAACACTGTGATGCTGTACTTTGCTAGAAACTTCTTAACAATCAATGCAGTATGAGCTGGTGCATTGTCAGGATGCAGAAACCATGACTTGTTCTTGCACAGTTTGGTTTTGACCCCCACCTCCCACCCCCCATGTGGTTGAGCAAGAACCTCATGGTAATAACGTTGATTAATAATTACGACATTCAGGAACCAAGTGAAGATACGCAATTCCATGACTACTGAAAAAAACATCATGATTGCTTTGAATCTTGATTTGCTCAATCGAGCTTGTTTCACTCTCAGTGAAGTTGGGCCATTCCAATGCATGGATTAGCACTTACTTTCTGAATCATAAGTGAAAAATCAAGCTTCCTCACATGTTATAACTCTTTTCAAGAAATTATAATCATTTTCAGTGGTATTCAAAGTGTCAGTGCAAATGTTCTCATAAGCTTCTTTTTGTTTGATAATGGAATTTTTGGTACCAATGTTTTACACACTTCCCTAATGCTAAACCAGTGATACAAAATTTGCCTTATGCATTCTATGTCAATCCTTACAGTTTCAGTAATTTCTCGAATACTCAACCGATGGTCAGATAGAATCAGATTACCTACTTTTTTTATATTTTCATCCATTTTTATGTTGAAGTGTGTCCTGGGTGTGAGTCATCTTCCATGTCTTCTCAGCCAACTACTCAAAAACACTTGACATAATATACATGTCTTTTAGTAAAAGATAGGTTTCAGTTTTTCCAAGTTTCCTGTGAAACTTCACAACAATTCTTCCTTATATTATTACACTTGCCATTGTTCTAGCAAAACAAAATAGCAACTCCTACAAATAAAGTCTATGGCCACACTGATTTGTCTACAGATGTCAGAGACGCCACATCCACCTGAAAAGGCTTCGTGTTTCACAGCTATTGGTCATTCATCTCTGACACATGCATACTTACTCAGTGACAGCACCAGTCCTGTTATTTTACAGCCACACTGCATATCCTGTGCAAGCCTCTTCATCCCTGCATAACTATCACAACCTACATCCCCTTCAACCTGCTGTCTACATTCAATTCTCGATCTCGCTCTACAATTTTTATCCTTCACACTTCCCTCCTTTGCCAAACTGACAATTGATGCCTCAGGATATCTCCCGACACTCAATCTCTTCCTTTAGTCAAATTGTGTCACATCTTCCTTTTTCCACAATTTAATTCAGTTTCATCTACATCTAATCTACATTTATACCCCGCAAGCCACCAAACGGTGTGTGGTGAAGGGCACTTTACGTGCCACTGTCATTACCTCCCTTTTCTGTTCCAGTCGCGTATGGTTCGCGGTAAGAACGACTGTCTGAAAGCCTCCGTGCGCACTCGAATCTCTCTAATTTTACATTCATGATCTCCTTGGGAGGTATAAGTAGGGGGAAGCAATATATTCGATATCTCATCCAGAAACACACCCTCTCGAAACCTGGCGAGCAAGCTACACCGCGATGCAGAGCGCCTCTCTTGCAGAGTCTGCCACTTGAGTTTGCTAAACATCTCCGTAATGCTATCACGCTTACCAAATAACCCTGTGACAAAACGCACCGCTCTTCTTTGGATCTTCTCTATCTCCTCCGCCAACCTGATCTGGTACGGATCCCACACTGATGAGCAATGCTCAAGTATAGGTTGAACGAGTGTTTTGTAAACCACCTCCTTTGTTGATGGACTACATTTTCTAAGGACTCTCCCAATGAATCTCAGTCTGGTTCAAAAATGGTTCAAATGGCTCTGAGCACTATGGGACTTAACATCTATGGTCATCAGTCCCCTAGAACTTAGAACTACTTAAACCTAACTAACCTAAGGACAGCACACAACACCCAGCCATCACGAGGCAGAGAAAATCCCTGACCCCGCCGGGAATCGAACCCGGGAACCCGGGCGTGGGAAGCGAGAACGCTACCGCACGACCACGAGATGCGGGCAGTCTCAATCTGGTACCCGCCTTACCAACAATTAATTTTATATGATCGTTCCACTTCAAATCGTTCCGTACGCATATTCCCAGATATTTTACAGAAGTAACTGCTATCAGTGTTTGTTCCACTATCATATAATCATACAATAAAGGATCCTTCTTTCTATGTATTCGCAATACATTACATTTGTCTATGTTAAGGGTCAGTTGCCACTTCCTGCACCAAGTGCCTATCCACTGCAGATCTTCCTGCATTTCGCTACAATTTTCTAATGCTGCAACTTCTCTGTATACTACAGCATCATCCGCGAAAAGCCGCATGGAACTTCTGACACTATCTACTAGGTCATTTATATATATTGTGAAAAGCAATGGTCCCATAACACTCCCCTGTGGCACACCAGAGGTTACTTTAACGTCTGTAGACGTCTCTCCATTGATAACAACATGCTGTGTTCTGTTTGCTAAAAACTCTTCAATCCAGCCACACAGCTGGTCTGATATTCCGTAGGCTCTTACTTTGTTTATCAGGCGACAGTGCGGCACTGTATCGAACGCCTTCCGGAAGTCAAGGAAAAAAACCTGGGAGCGTGTATCTAATATTTTCTGGGTCTCATGAACAAATAAAGCGAGTTGGGTCTCACACGATCGCTGTTTCCGGAATCCATGTTGATTCCTACAGAGTAGATTCTGGGTTTCCAAAAACGACATGATACTCAAGCCAAAAACATGTTCTAAAATTCTACAACAGATCGACGTCTATAGTTTTGCGCATCTGCTCGACGACCCTTCTTGAAGACTGGGACTACCTGTGCTCTTTTCCAATCATTTGGAACCTTCTGTTCCTCTAGAGACTTGCGGTACATGGCTGTTAGAAGGGGGGAAAGTTCTTTCGCATACTCTGTGTAGATTCAAATTGGTATCCCAACAGGTCCAGTGGACTTTCCTCTGTTGAGTGATTCCAGTTGCTTTTCTATTTCTTGGACACTTATTTCCATGTCAGCCGTTGTTTCGTTTGTGCGAGGATTTAGAGAAGCAACTGCAGTGCAGTCTTCCTCTGTGAAACAGCTTTGGAAAAAGGTGTTTACTATTTCAGCTTTACGCTTGTCATCCTCTGTTTCAATGCCATCATCATCCCAGAGTGTCTGGATATGCTGTTTCGAGCCACTTACTGATTTAACGTAAGACCACAACTTCCTAGGATTTTCTGTCAAGTCGGTACATAGAATTTTACTTTCGAATCCACTGAATGCTTCACGCATAGCCCTCCTTACGCTAACTTTGACAGCGTTTAGCTTCTGTTTGTCTGAGAGGTTTTGGCTGCGTTTAAACTTGGAGTGGAGCTCTCTTTGCTTTCACAGTAGTTTCCTAACTTTGTTGTTGAACCACGGTGGGTTTTTCCCGTCCCTCACAGTTTTACTTGGCACGTACCTGTCTAAAACGCATTTTACGATTGCCTTAAACTTTTTCCATAAACACTCAACATTGTCAGTGTCGGAACAGAAATTTTCATTTTGATCTGTTAGGTAGTCTGAAATCTGCCTTCTATTACTCTTGCTGAACAGATAAACCTTCCTCCCTTTTTTTATATTCCTATTAACTTCCATATTCAGGGATGCTGCAATGGCCTTATGCTCACTTCTTTCTTGTCATTTATTGTTCATTCTACACATCTAAGCTTCAACATTCACCTGCAGCATCACATTTCAAAAGCTTCTATTCTCTTCTTGTTTGAACTTTTTATCACATATGTATCACTTTCATACATGGCAAAACTCCACACAAATATCTTCAGAGAAAGACTTCCTAACACTTAAATTTAATGTAAGCAAATTTCTCTTTTTCACAAACACTTTTTGTGCTACTGCCAGTATAAGTTGTAATGCTAATCACACAGCAAAACTAGTCTACTACATTTAGTGTCCTTACCAAACTGTTATACCTTCACCAACATGTGACCTACTTCAGCTATGTTCCATTAATTTTTGTTGATGTTCATGTTTCAGTCTCTTTCAAAGGCACCAACCACTCTGTTCAACTACTCTTCCAAGACCTTTGCCATCTCTGACAGAATTATCATGTCATCAGCAAATGACAAAGTTTTAAGTTCCTCTGAATTCAGTTTTCATTACATAGACCCAAAAATGAGATGAGTACTGTGGGTATGGAACATGTCAGAAAGCACAACATAAAGAAAAGAACATTTTGATGTAATAAAACTTCCCTGATCATTTGTCAGGAGAATGTCAATATAAGTGAATACATTACAGTAAACTGGAACTGCTAATATTTGCAGAATACACAGCCAGAATGAAAAATAGTTATGCACTTTTAATAAATTTATCATACACAAAATACCTAATCTTGACTGTTGTGACCAAGAGCTGTTCAAAACTGAAATCTAACAGGTATTTTTACTTAAGCTGGTCTAAGAGTCTATGCAGTAAAAGGAGTTGCCTACTAAAAAGTCTTCCAAACTCTGTTTAAATTGTGATTTATCTGAAACCAAGTTTTTAAATTTCTAATTGGTTTCCTTTACTGCTTGCTCACTGTACAGTTTACATTGAGGAGAGGCTACAGCACTGTCTCACTCCTTTCTGAAGTACTGCTACCCTTTCTTGTCCTTCAGTTTTTGTAAATGCAGTCTGGAGTACAATTTTGCTTTCTGTTATCCCTGCTACATTCAGAACTTCAAAGTGTATAGCCTGGTCTATAGTTTCAAAAGCTTTCCCTAAATATGCAAATGCTATAATTGTATGTTTGCCTTTTTTGATCTACTTTTAAAGAATAATTCATAGGGTCAGTGTTGTGTCATGTGTTCTTGCATTTTTCCAGAACCCCCAACTAGATTTCCCCAAGGTCAGCTACAACCAGTTTTTTCCATTCTCCTGTAAACAAATTGTGTCAGTATTTTGCAACTGTGGCCTGATGGTTCAGCAATATACAAACCTTTGGAATTGGAATTACAATTTTTTTTTTAATCTGAAGGAATTTTGTCACTCTCGTATCTTGCATACCAGGTGGAATATTTTCATCATGGCAGACTCTTCCAATAACTTAATAATTCTCATAAAATGTTGCCTACTTCAGTGCTCTGTTAAATTATTCTTGCATTATCATATCTTGTATCTCACCTTCATGTACTTGCTCTTCCCTTTCTATAACACTGTCTTCATTTCCCCATGCAACCTTTCTACAAACAGATCCAATTCCACAATAAAAATTCTAAATGGCAGTTTTAGTCATAAAGTCTGTTAAATCCCCCATTTGTCTTAGCTATATAGATGGGAACTGTTCTTAAAACATGTACTTTGATGCTGCAGTCCTCATGGTCCCAGTCTGTGCTGGCCCCAGATCCACTCACACCTCCACACTTGTTCCCATGCCCCCATTCTCCATGCAAACTCTTCTCACCAGAGCCACATTTGTCCTATGAGAGAACATCAAAAGTAAGTTACACATTATTATGGCAGAACAAGTAACTTCTATTGGATGCTGCACTATGCATCAAAGTGACACAGACACATGATACTATTTTGCAATTGGTCACCAAGCCCATGTAAACAATGGCTGGAATGGTCCCCCAATTATTTAATTCCTCAACCGCAGAAATCTGCCCCTCGGTAGCAGAGCCCTTCTAGAACCACGATGTGAACGTGCTCATTGTTGAAAAATCTCTTCCCTGGACTCCCTGAGAAGTTCTTCTGACTTCCCAGAAAGACGAAAATCTCATGGTGCAAGATCTGAACTTTCCAGTCAGTATCACCCATGTCTGTGTTGCCATGGTCAACTTGTTGGCATCATTTCTCTCTGGCTGATCATAGCACTGCATTTGGTCTACATACTGCCAGAATTTCATGGCAAACTTGTGTGCAGATTAGATAGTTTGCTCAGACTTAGCCATCCCCAATTGGGAAGCCGGCACTTGCCCCTTTGTATCAGAGACTCCCTTATTCATTACAGGATTTTTACTCTTCTCTAGAAATGACTGTCCATAATGCCACTAAACCTCAGATTTTGCAGTGTTGAGTGAATGGGAAATACTGTGCCTTAGCAAGTGTTACTTAATTTGGGTTTCTTTGGCTGTCAGAGGGTGCACAGCAGATCATTGCATTTTCTTGGCACGGCAGTAGTTTTGGCGCTATTTTTCAGTAATGGTGGATGTGGACCTTAGAGAACACTGACAAAATATAATACCCAATCTTTTAGACACAGTGCAAGATTCAGGCACCATGTTACCAGTTGTGTAGTCCATCTGACAAGAATGTATCAAACTGTTGAGATGAGGACTGTATTTGTTCAGTCCTAGATTGTTAAGAGTCAGTTCTATCAGTCAGTTGGAGATTTTTTGGAAGACATCTCACATTAATCTCATCAAATTCTGGCCATGGGTTACATTTTACCCAAACAATCAAAAAAAAAAAAAAAAGAAATCTTGCTTTCAAAACACACTTCGTTGAATTCTTAGTATGATAAGCAACAAAAAATAGAAGTCGTGAAAACAATGAAATAAAACCATTAACATGAACATACGTGAAGTCCTATAGGCAAAGTGATGGTATCAAAGTTGAATAAACCTCATTTTTTTAATTACGAGAAGGAAAGTTGCTACTCACCACATAGCAGAAATAATGAGTTGCAGATAGGCACGACAAAAAGATTTTCACAATTAAAGCTTTTGGTCAATGTTCTTTGTCAACAATAGATACACATATGCGCGCACACACACTCACACAAATGCAACTCACACACACGACTGCAGTCTCAGGCAACTGAAACCACAGTTATCTGTTACCATTCATTGGTCATTTCTTAATGCTTCTATGTCCGTGGCTCGTGGTCTTGCGTAGCGTTCTCACTTCCCGTACACGGGGTCCTGGGTTCGATTCCCGGCAGGGTCAGGGATTTTCTCTGCCTCGAGATGACTGGGTGTTGTGTGTCTTTCATCATCATTTCATCCTCATTCTCTCACAAGTCGCCGTAGTTGCATTATAGAACTTGTGTAGCGGCGGCCGAACCGCCCCGTGAGGGGGCTCCCGGCCACCAATGCCATACGCTCATTATTATTATTATTATTATTAGTGGTTCTATGTGTCTTTGTTGTTGATCCTCCACCTGTGATGCTACTGTCAGACATGAACAATATAAGGAAAAGATAGCTTGCTACTAACTGTAAATATGATATGTTAAGTTGCCTGTCTGCAATTTAACATGTCATGTTTATGGTAAGTAGTAATCTATCCTTTCCCTATACTGAACAATGGAAAATCCATGATGAAATGTAACAATATTATGAAAAGAATAGTTCCTATTCGCCATCTGTTACTCAGCATCTCAGCTACATGGTGAGTAGCAACTATCTTTTCCTTATGTTGTTGATATTCCAACCTGGGGTTTCCTCTGTTTGATATGGTGAGATGTGGTGCTTTACCTGTAAGCTGTTCCATACATGTCAAATGTCGTCTTATTGTTCCAAATAGTAAACATGATATTCTGCTATGGTTTAGTCAATTTTAATCAACATCAATGTTATGCACCAAACATCTTCAGTACTGCCTTTCACCTGAAAAAAGTTCAGTCTATTTTTTACAGTAACTTGTAGACAGAGGATCATTCACAAAATTGACAAGGGGTAGCAGTAGATTATACACAGCTCACACAACAGAAATGGAGGAGTAGGTACTGAGGCGAATTAAGTGATCCAGACAAGTGTGTGAAGAACTGGAGTTGGTGAAGGCATAAACCTGTATGGTCAGTTTCACATACAAGCAATTACCTTAGCCATATTACATAAGACTTGACCAAGCTCTCAGACCACAAGAATATCACGTCCTAGAACAGTTTTGCCAATGAATTCTCAGACAGAAGTCTGAAGAGTCACAGTTCACAGCTTGCATTTTAATTATGGTTGAGGTAGTAACCACACAGATGTGGTTAATAAACTAATAAAGAAACATGTCAGCAGACGTAAATCCTCAAGCAAAGTTGAAGCTAGTCATCCAGTTTGCTTTAGTATCAATGCATGGGCGAGAACTGTGTGTGAAAGGGTCATAGGGCCATACTATTTTCCAGAGAAATTAACAGTTGTTGTTTATAACCTATCTCTGTGAACAAATTACCCATTGTACTAGAAAATATTACCTATGCATAAATTTGATGTGGTTGATACATGTCTTGCATGACAGTACTTAACATTTAGTGAGTTAGTCCTTCCTGATCATTTACTTAAAACTCTTGATGAACAGACATTAATGAGAACTGACAGCCATCCAAAATTAATTTGAAATAAATTTGCTGTCTGTGAATGTGTTGCCATCAGTTATTTTGGTATGTTAGTGACATCTGAAAAATTGTGCTGGCCGAGGTCTCAGACCCGGATTTCCCACTGTCAATGACAGTGTGATATATGGAGGTTTGGATTGGTCCAAAAGTCATGCATGGGCAGCCAAAGTGTGGGAACTGCTTGCGATAAGTGGGAAATTCCAGTCACTTAACCTCAATCCTTTACGTTTCTGACAATGGGGACATTTAAAGGCACTTGTATATTTTACATCCACCAACAATGTGCACATATCATAGGAGTGTGTGTTCCTTGTATCTGACAAAAACCAAGGGCAGCCAGATGTGTTCAGAATAGTTCAAGATTCTTCACGTAGGAGATGTGAAGGATTTGTAAAAATGAGTGGTAGCTACATCGAATACACACTGCAGTGTCAACAAACAGATGGTTACAATAGGACAGAATGGTCCACATCTCTTCAGATATTTGTTTCTGGCCACATGCAGAGTGTTAGAAAAAAGTATTCCAAATTTTGAGAGATAGTAGTATGGACCAAAACACGAACAAATGTCCAGTAAACATGGGCTCTAAAATACATACCTAAAGTGCTGTGAGCACTTATTTTCTACTGCAAGCTCTCTGCTATTATTGCTACTACAAAAAAACCTACAGAATGCAGTAAACAAATAAGTAAAGAAATGAGAACACATTATTCTGTTACTGTGAAACAGCAGAGCTTCTAATGTAATCTGCACTTGTGAGTCATCACTAAAGGAGTTGCACAATATGATGTGAACTCATAGTAAGGCACACTTCTGTTTGATGTCTTAGGGAAACACACACCCTCCACAAAACTCTAAGTTGATCACAAACTTATCAAAAATACAAAGTTTTTTCCATTAGAATTAATGCATGTGCTGCAGCTACTGAGAAATTTAATAATGTTTTCAGTAACAGATGTTTACTGCATGCTATATCAAGGACAATAACAGAGGAATGTGTCCCCATTTGCATTACGTTGGTCATTCATAATAGCAGAGAGCTACCAGTGGAAGAGATGTCCTCATAGCTCTTAAGGTATGCATTTTAGAATCTATGTTTCCTAGACATTTTTGTCTTGTTTCGGTCACCTATTAAAATATGTATTTATAGGATTTCTCTTCAAGCATTTACCTGTAATATTTTCTGCACTTTACACAAAAAAAGTCAGGTATAGTTCCAAAGGGTTTGTATTTTCTATTGGAGATTTGAACTACTGACAGTTTCTATCCAATCAGCAGGGCTTTGTCATCACTCCCAGAGAAGGTATTGCCAATGGATCTCGAAGTGCCTGACAACAACATATGTACAATTTGCAATGAAGTATTCAAGACAGTGGCTGGTATGAGGATGCACAGAAGCAAGATCCACATTGTGAAGGAGCAGCGGAGTATTCTGTGCATACGCTGCAATGCAGTATTTCCGACACTCCAGCATTTTGAACTACACAAGTAAGCATGTTTATTTATTTTATTTATTTATTTATCTCTTGTTCCGGTGATCCACGTTGTGACAGTATCACAGGATATGGAACGTGTCAATTTTACAAGCTTTTGGCCAGAATTTATGGTAATACATAAAATAAAACAAAAACAGTAAACAGTAACTTAGGTCCCACTACAAAAAAAATACATTTTAGATATAGATAGAGATTACAAAACAAAAAACACCTGAACAGTAACTTAGGTCCCACTACAAAAATACGTTTTAGAGAGAGATAAAGATTACAAAATAATAAGTGTTACAAAGAAATAAATATTGCAAAATATATGTTTACAATAAAAATATTCGGTATTACACATACAAATTTGGGCATACATTTGCAATTTACAATACAAGAGATGTTAAACACTGTAGTTCAGGAACTCTTCTAATGTATAAAATGATCCTTGCAATAGGAACTGCCTTAAGGTTTTTTTAAACAGGAGATCATCATCTATGTGTGACTGATTACATGTGGACTAACAAACTAATGATAGTTTCTTTCTAATAACACCATATTTTTTGTTTATTCCACTGAAACCTACAGGTATGTGTACCGGAAGTACAGTCAGATATTGTACAAATAATAATGCAATAATGGAACCTGTGAATCGATTTAAAACCATGTCACTCACTACAAGTGCATTGAATTAGTATATTGCAATCACAAAAACTTTTAAATATACCAATGAATCATTTTTTGTGTACGGATGGAGGTATGAGAAACATACCACACCATTTTTTTAAAATTGAGAGAGGAGGGGGAAGGGGGGGGGGAGATAAGAAGGCTAATAAATTTTCAGGAAAGAAAGAAAGGAAGAGTAGAGTTGAAAACACTGTCAGTGGCAACATTATTAGAATTAGAGCACAAGTTCAGGCTGAAGAAAGATGATGAAAGAAATCAGTCATGCTTGTTCAAAGCAACCACCCTGGCATTCGAACAGATTTAGGGGAATCACATAAAACCAAAATCTGGATGTTAGGGTTGAGATTTGGACCACTGACCACCTGGAAACAAATCCAGTATCTTACAATACTGCTACTTCCTTCATTTGGGCCATTTCCAGCTTATTTTTGTCAAATTTAGACCACTACAGGTTGTTAGTTGTGGATTTGATATATTATGCCGTATGGATGTATGAATTCCTGTTCAACAACAGTTTCTTTTTAGATAGACTTCACTATTTCAGTGTTTTTTATAAAAAATGGAAACACAACACTATGGTGACATCAGATTTATGATCAGAGTCACCGTTTGGTTGGCTTAGCTGAGGAATCAGCTGTTGGTTTTTCACAGCAGCAGCCATTCTGCTAATTTACTAATTTTCCTTTAGCTGGTGTAAGCACAAATAGTATTAATCCCTATAGTGATACTTCACATTGTTAATACAGTGGACAAATTAAATTTCTATGAATCCTTCTGTTTTATTAATGACTATCATGGCTCTGTCCGTATCCCTAAATATTATCATCTTAGTTATATACTGCAAAATCAATACACATTATAAAAATGTATGTTTCACATATCCTAAACCAATGGACTGATTTCAACCAAACTTGATACACATGCCACTTACTATCAACAAAGAATTTTTGTGGGGGTAAGGACCATCTACCCATAAAAGGAATGGTGGTTGTGAGGGGTGAAAAAGAAGTGTAGCCCTATATGTGCAAATACCCAGAGATTATTCAGCCAGTATTTGAAAATGAGAGGACTTAGTGACTTGCAATAAACTTTACAGGTAATTTCAAACATTTACAAAACTTTTCTCCTGGAAAACACGCACGAAATGCTGAATGTAAAAAGGTTTATCACTTACTGCATTATTGTTATTCATGCCATAAAACTGCCACATCAGGTCTGCTCTTTTCATTTATTACTTCTTTATTCTTTTCTATTTGCAATACATTTTGCAGACAATATTCACATATACAAATGTGCCTGGAAAATTATATCATTCTACGACATGTATTTCAGGTGATATGACATCATAAACATTGAGCTGTGTGAAAATAAAACTGCAGGGCAAAATTCCTAGAGAGACAGGAATAATATGGCGTACAAATACATGCAAAATAGCTGATGAAATCTTCTCAGGCTTCCACCTGGGAAGCTGCGTTGAAAATCCACAGTGTTTCAATGAGAGTCATTCTCATCATCTTCTGGCAAAGATTTTCAATGCAGCTACCTGGATGGAAGCCCAAGAAGATTTCATCAGCAGTATACACCAAGAAAGCCTACATTCACATACACGTAAAATATGTTAAATACACTCCTGGAAATTGAAATAAGAACACCGTGAATTCATTGTCCCAGGAAGGGGAAACTTTATTGACACATTCCTGGGGTCAGATACATCACATGATCACACTGACAGAACCACAGGCACATAGACACAGGCAACAGAGCATGCACAATGTCGGCACTAGTACAGTGTATATCCACCTTTCGCAGCAATGCAGGCTGCTATTCTCCCATGGAGACGATCGTAGAGATGCTGGATGTAGTCCTGTGGAACGGCTTGCCATGCCATTTCCACCTGGCGCCTCAGTTGGACCAGCGTTCGTGCTGGACGTGCAGACCGCGTGAGACGACGCTTCATCCAGTCCCAAACATGCTCAATGGGGGACAGATCCGGAGATCTTGGTGGCCAGGGTAGTTGACTTACACCTTCTAGAGCACGTTGGGTGGCACAGGATACATGCAGACGTGCATTGTCCTGTTGGAACAGCAAGTTCCCTTGCCGGTCTAGGAATGGTAGAACGATGGGTTCGATGACGGTTTGGATGTACCGTGCACTATTCAGTGTCCCCTCGACGATCACCAGTGGTGTACGGTCAGTGTAGGAGATCGCTCCCCACACCATGATGCCGGGTGTTGGCCCTGTGTGCCTCGGTCGTATGCAGTCCTGATTGTGGCGCTCACCTGCACGGCGCCAAACACGCATACGACCATCATTGGCACCAAGGCAGAAGCGACTCTCATCGCTGAAGACGACACGTCTCCATTCGTCCCTCCATTCACGCCTGTCGCGACACCACTGGAGGCGGGCTGCACGATGTTGGGGCGTGAGCGGAAGACGGCCTAACGGTGTGCGGGACCGTAGCCCAGCTTCATGGAGATGGTTGCGAATGGTCCTCGCCGATACCCCAGGAGCAACAGTGTCCCTAATTTGCTGGGAAGTGGCGGTGCGGTCCCCTACGGCACTGCGTAGGATCCTACGGTCTTGGCGTGCATCCGTGCATCGCTGCGGTCCGGTCCCAGGTCGACGGGCACATGCACCTTCCGCCGACCACGGGCAACAACATCGATGTACTGTGGAGACCTCACGTCCCACGTGTTGAGCAATTCGGCGGTACGTCCACCCGGCCTCCCGCATGCCCACTATATGCCCTCGCTCAAAGTCCGTCAACTGCACATACGGTTCACGTCCACGCTGTCGCGGCATGCTACCAGTGTTAAAGACTGCGATGGAGCTCCGTATGCCACGGCAAACTGGCTGACACTGACGGCGGCGGTGCACAAATGCTGCGCAGCTAGCGCCATTCGACGGCCAACACCGCGGTTCCTGGTGTGTCCGCTGTGCCGTGCGTGTGATCATTGCTTGTACAGCCCTCTCGCAGTGTCCAGAGCAAGTATGGTGGGTCTGACACACTGGTGTCAATGTGTTCTTTTTTCCATTTCCAGGAGTGTATGTGCGCCACTCATTGATTTCAAACAAACTTGGTACACATATTATTTACTATCTGGAAATATAATGTAAATGAATAGATAAAGTCTGCTCACCAAGTGGCAGCAGGGGAACACACACACAAAATGTTTTAACTTTTACAAGCTTTTGGAGCCAGTAGCTCCTTCTTCTGGCAGAAGAGTTGAAGGGGAAGGAAGACGGCTGAGGAAGAGGACTGGAGAGGTTTAGGAAAGGGGTACAGTTCAGAAAAGTCACTCAGAACTCCAGGTCAGGAGATACTGACCGGACAGTGTGAGAAGGAAAGACTGATTGTTGGGGGACTGCACTGGAGGAAATTTGAAAACCTGAGAGCTTAATGGTTGAAGGCAGGGTAATATGCAAGACAGAGATTAGTGCTAAAACATCATGCATGAGTTAATAAAAGTGAAAATTTAAGTGCATTGTAATAGAAGAGGGAGGGGGGACAGCAAAAAATAGACAGATCGGAAAATGAAAGATGTAGAAAACTAAAATGGAGTAAAGAAAGGAGTAGTTAGTGTGAAGAAATGCTGAGATGGAAGGAATTAACATGAATTAAGGTCCTGGAGGGTGGTGAGAACCAAGGACATGTAGTGTTAGTTCCCACCTGTGGAGTTCTGGGAAACTGGTGTCTGGGAGAAGAATCCAGATGGTATGTGTGGTGAAACATGTGCTGAGGTCATGACTGTCATGCTGTGCAGCATGCTCTGCAACTGGATATTGCATGCTGCCTGTATACACACTCTGCCTATGCCCATTCATCCTGACTACCACCACCATCCTATGACTACCACCTAGTTATCGGTCAGGATGAATGGGCATAGGCAGAGTGTGTATACAGGCAACACAAACTATCATGTTGCATAGCGTGCTCTACAACATCACAGTCATGACTTCAGTGCCTGTTTCACCACATGTGCCATCTGGATTCTTCCCCCAGACAACAGTTTTTCAGAACTCCGCGCTTGGGAACTAGAACTACAATGTGTGCTTGGTTCTCACAACCCATTTGGCCTTAATTTATGTTAATTCCTTCCATGTCAGCATTTCTTCACAGTAACTACTCCTTTCTTTGCTCCATTTTATTTTCCTACATCTTTCATTTTCTGACTTGTCTATTTTTCACTGTCCCCTCTCCCACCTCTGTTACATGCAATGCACTTAGCTTTTCTACTTATTAACTTATGCATGATGTTTTTGTACTAATCTCTGCCTTGTATATTACCCTGGCTTCCTTCCATCTTTAACCCTAGAGCGGCTGCGCCTGTGTATAAAGTGTGCCAACGAAAACTAAAATGATTTTGCACAGTTCCATTGTCATTTCACAATTGCAAACCTGTACCTATTCTTTAATTGCTTCAGGTAAAACAGCAATAAATTGTGTTGTCATATGTCCAAGTGAGCAGCAGTAATATAAAATAAAGGTGAGAAAAAACTTACAGTCCATGCAAAAAAATGATCCCAATTACAAACTAGCAACATAATCCCACATTGAGGCAATTGTCTATGAGATAATTACTGATCAAATAAGTGACTGCCTGGGATCTGATGCAACTGCACTGCTTAATGCTTAGAGTGGGTCATTACTGTCTCTGTAACATCTGTCCTTGGCAACATAGTATTACAGTGAAAATTTATTTCATTATTGTTTAATAAAATAGTGCTTTAGCTCATATTATGCAAGTTTATTTTCTTGTTGTTTAAATAAACTAAGATTAAATTGTGATTTTGATCATACACAGGCTGTATATGTGGACAAAGAAAAAAAATTCCCGGATTTCTCCCGGATTTCCCGGTTAAAAATACATTTTCTCCCGGGTGAAAACATAGTTTTTCCCTGTTAACTGACTGTACATTTTCTCTCGGAACTGTATAACTTATCCATATTTTGAATGGTTATGGTTTTATACACAGGTGTAGAATTTCCCGGCGCTTTGGAAAACAAAACACAGGGGGAAAAAAACGTTTTGGAAAGATCTTTGATGTGCTGTAACATGTATGCTGCATATTTTCATATTACAAAAGTATAAATTCGAATTCCACCAAACAGCACATGTTACTTTCCGAAGCATTGAAATTGAGATTGCGATGTGCTTTTGTAAGCCTGTCATAAGCTCATGTCACGTGATTTTCACCAGCCGATGATATCAGGTATTCAGAGCATATGACGCGTGATGAAGTCAGCCAAGTAGCACGCCAAATGAAAAAGTTAATGGTTTAAATTAATATACATAGTGTTGCTACAAGAAAAGTAAAGCTTTCACTTATAACATTGGTCTATAAGATTAATACACTGGAAGAGAAGCTAAGCTTTCACATATAATGTTGGTCTTACATGCGTGTATTACAATTTAAGTTATATCACATAAATGTGCCATTAAAATTTTTAATAACGATATAAATGTCTGTTCTCAAAATTCGACTAAATGGCTCGTCATCAAAGAGTTTATTTTTAAATGAGAGTCAAATTATCTTTGATTTAAGAAATTCATCGTACACTCTCGTACATAGTTCAACTTGCATAAAAGGAAATTTTCTTTGATAGTAACGCTTTTCAAACCATCATTACGAATATTTTTCCGTGACCTGTTAGAAATAGGTTCGTTTCTGCAGCTGCCAGAGAGTGCCAGATGACAGGCATCACCGCACTTGCGCAGCTACGATGTCGTAGGGAGCCATATGTTCGTTTAAGTGTAAAACATTAAAAGATCTTATATTAGGTCATAAAAGAAACAAGACGTTCGAAACTGCAGCTGCATACACAGCCAACAGCCACATTTCTGTAGCCAGAAGCAGGATAAGGTACTACTCAACTGCGCATGTGCACGATTCCGCTTGTAACTGCTAAAACGAATCTAATGTGAAAAGTTGTGACATCATGCTCATCGGAGGCAATTTGTTGTTACGAATCATTGCATATTCTTCCTAAAGCCTTTGACAAATTTTTCTGTTGGCAAACCCTTGCATGAGCACTTTGTTTTGTTGATTTATATGGCGCATTTACTTTGCAGTTTAAGTTTTATTTTCGTTTTTTCACTCATTCATGTTTTATTGCTGAAGCATTATTCTGCAGTAGCGGGATACAGTAATATTCTTTGTTAGAGTATCGGTTCTTACCAGTCAAAATTACAAAAATTTAACTGAAAACAATGAAAAATTCCCGGAATTCTAAAATATTCCTGGGTTTTTCCCGGTTTTCTCACGGATCAAAAAATTCCCGGGTTTTTCCCAGATCTCCCGGTTGTCCCGGGTCGTATACACCCTGATACATGTTTACCTCAGTAACATAAAGACAGCTATTCTACACAAGTGTACAAAATGCACCACATGCCTGCTTGTGCTACGAAAAACAGCACGTCCCCTCGAGGGTTAAGTTCTCAGGTTTTCAAATCTCATCTGGTGCACTAACCAACAATCAGTCTTTCCTTCTTTCCAGTAAGTCTCCCCTGACCCGGGGCTCTGGATGACTTTTCTGAACTGTACCCCTTTCCTCTCCAGTCCTTTTCCTTCACCCCTCTTCCTTCCCTTCCAGAAGAAGGAGCAACTGGCTCCAAAAGCTCGTAAAAGTTTTGTGTGTGTGTTCCCCTGCGCTGCTTGGTGAATAGATTTTTTATCCATCCATTTACATTATATTGTCAATAATATATTATTTTTGTTCTTTACTACCTAGAAAGAAATGCTGTGGACATAAGAACCAGCAACCTCTTACTAGGGTGATAATTTGGAGACAGAAGAGGGAGGTGGATACGGGCAGGCAGAGAAGGGGGTAGAAGGCGACGATACAGATAGCGGGAAGGCGAGACGGACAGAGAGACGGAAAGGGAGAAATAGATAGAGAAAGAGAAGAGGAGAAGATGGACAGAGGGGTGTGGAGGAGGAGACAGATGGGGGAGGAGGAGATAAAGAGGGGGAGGGGAAGATGACAGATGGGAGAGGAGCAAATGGACAGAAGGAGGAGGAGTGGATGGACAAAAGAAAGAGGAGCAGATTGACAGAGAGGGGAGGGAGAAAGAGATGGATAGAGACAAAGGGAAGGAGGGGGTGGACTAATAGAAGATTGGAATAAACACATACCCACGTGATGCCAGGTACTCAGCTAACGAATTAATAAGTTAATTAATAAGTTTACGATTAAGCACATGATAGCTGCCACACAAGATTCTTGTAATCTAGCAGCTGTAAATCACTGCAGCTGTACCTACATCTACACCCATACTCTGTAAATGATTGCGAAGTGAATGGCACAGGGTACCACATGTTGAAGTTCTTCCCCTTCCAACAGACTATGGAGCAGGGAAAGAATGACTGCTTAAATACCACTGTGTCTGCTGCAATTACTCTAATTTTGTCCCTATGGTCACTGCAAGAACAATACATAGGAGGCTGAAGAATGTCTCTGAAGTGTTCATGTACTACTGCTTCTTTAAATTTTGTAAGCAGGTTTTCACGGGATAACATGTGCCTCTCTTCAAGTGTTTGCCACTCCAGGTTTTCCAACATTTCAGTATGAGGTGTAACCATATGCATCTGTGCTAATATGACTCCAATAGCTGTGTCTACGTTGAATCTGGCTGAAAAGTGGTGATTTAAAGTAGGCTATTTTAAATTGTGTGGTCCACACCAGGTTTTCAGTCCAAATACTTTAATTGCATATTTTTGTTGAATAGACTATGGTTTATGGCCAGATTGAGTCTCAGTCATTATTAATTTATGGACAGACAGATGCCTAGCCATATACTACACTCAACTGATGCTCTATATTGAGATTGTTCAAATGCAGTAACCTAACAATGAAGTGACAGAAGTTTAAGTGTGACATGTATATCATTAACACACTCAGTAATTACACTGTTCTTCCAAGTACATAGCCACATGAAAATGAAAATGATGTGCACAGTAAGGATAAGTCTGAGGTAACACAGTTCACAGTCAGAATCTATTATGACAGTTTGAAGAATGCGTTATTGAAGGTTAACAAAGTTCCCATTTTTAATTGCAAGTTCACAGCCAATCATTAGAAACACTGAGTAAACACTCGGGCACAAAATTTAGGTAATGATCCATTTGCAACTTGTATTCTACACTAAATTGTCTGTGGTCCACTGTCCAGTAAATCAGAGTACATAATTTGCTTGCTTCATAAGCTTCCACAGACTGACTAAAATGGCTTCTAGCAGCCTCTCTGTTATAAGATTACAACAATTGGCAATACATTCAGCGATTATTGTTTGCTGCCTTTTTACAAATTATAATTAAAGATTTACATTCCTATTACCTGAATAGTGGGAAAAGATTCTTCTGAATATGAACTTTCAGGTACAACAGTAATTGATATTGAACTATGCTGTCTAACTTGCCAAAATATGGGATTCTACCTCAGTAACAATGCATTGGATAAGAATGCTAATTACTCTGAAACTAAATGAGGGCCTTTTACCTCTGCCCTATCCAAAAGTTAGTAACTGGGTACATGTTTAAATATGAGCAATGATAATGAAGTTCGAATTACTGCTATTTGTAATTAACACAGTTTTTAGGTAAACTAATCACACCAACAGATTCTGTTTAATTAAATGAATGTACTGGATTAATGAAGTTGGCTATGTACTGGGTCAATATTTGAGATTTTTGATATTGCACACATTAACATAAAAATAAAACTATTGAAAATATTTGCAACAAGGGAAATAAATAACCTTATGGGGGGAGGGGGGGGGGGGGGGGGGAGTAAAACATAACAGTTGGAAAAATCCACCTGCTTTGTTACAAGTAATGCTCTCATGTAAATTCAACAAATTTCTGGACATGACCCAAGGTTCCCACAGGTTCTGGAAATCAGGGAATATCAGGTGTCGTGGAAATCAGGGATATTTGAAAGAAAACTGGAAAAAATCTCATTTTTGTCTCAGTAGATGAAATGGTTTGCTTACTAAGATGTCATGCATTGTCACTGGTTGGGTGCAGATGAGCACATGCGCCGTTTCCCTACTCCCTCATTACTACTGCTTCTCCCCTTTCTACCACTCCCCTCCACTTGCACCCAGTGCCGTCACCACGCCGCCTGCCTAACAACTTCAGATGAGAGGCAGGGAGACGTGAGGAGTGGTTTGTTTGGCTCTGATTCTCAGAGACTGTAGATGCAACAACCGTGTGCATGAGTCATGACTGTGTGAATGTGTGTGTGTTCTAATTTTCTGACAAAGTCTATGGCCAAAAATTTAGTTGTGAGAGTGTCACTGTCTTTCTATGTGCCTATCTGCAGCTCAGCAATCATCTTTAGGGCGAGTTGCTACCTATCCTCATTTATCATCGATCCTCAGAGTACTTGCACAAGTTATCGGTTGCACGGATTGATCATCGCTGTCTCATTTCATCAACATGCTGTCTGTAACTCCTAAATAGGTGCCCACACTAGTGGATTTCCGCTACTGGCTAAAACTGCATGCCATTTCTTCAGGTATCTCTAATGGATCGAGCCTGCCAATCTGAAGCCCTGTGTTTCCCACTAATGTGCAGGTCCTGCCCATCAGATCTAGTCTCACTGACCTGCCCACAGGCCGGGTCTGTTTGTGTGTGGCATAATGCAGTGGATTTTTGCAGTTTATCCATGTACCCAGAACTACAAAGCTCCTCGGCAGGCCAGAGGCCACAGGCAATTGATTTCAGAAATTGAGACTGTCACATCACAAGTACATTGCAAGGTGTGGCGTTTTATAGACATTTTATTTATTCTAGTACATTTTGGCACTATGAAAGTAGTTTATATATTAGAAAGTATGGATGATAAGAAGAAGAAAATAGTGGCAGTTGCTGGAGGTTTGTATGCTATGTATTCAAATATTTCTCTAAAGAAAGAATAGTAGATGTAACACAGTGGATAATAACTGACAGTAATAAACATAGAAGAACTAACATTTTAATGGTGGTCACCTATATTGTTGGTTTATACAACTCTTCCCTGCCTTAAATACTTCTTTCAAGAGGTCTATTTTTGCTGAAGTTATTTCTGAAATCAGTGAAGGTATTTTAAATCTGTTTTCTGACTCCAAGCAAAAGTTTATTTTTGTCACCAAATGTGTTTCATTTTATTGAAATGAAATAACATCATTGGTCTTAATGAAATGCATATACCATTTGGCTTGCTTTCTCCACCTAAAAACAGTACATTACAAAAGATGTTGATGTTAGTACTTAAAATTTTTGCTCACGCAGGGGAGAAATATGGAAGTCCTTACATTTGTTTGTCAACTTACCCTTGAGATCTCAAATTTTTTCAGGGAAAATGTAAAAACTTGTTTGAAAATCAGGGAATTTCACTTGGGGGTACTTGTGGCAGCCCTGATGACAATTTGTCCTATCCTTCTTTACACACGTTCATTATACCCAGCTAGTCCTATTTGGTGTGGGTCCCATACCCTCGAATAATACCATAAGATGGGACTTACAAGTCATCTGCAAGCAATTACTCTGTAACTGAGAAGATTCTCCAAGTTTCCTTCCAGTGGACGGGAGTCTGCGGCTACCTTACCTATGATTAAGCATATATGATCTTTCTGTTCCATATATATCTCACTCTGCAAACCACTGTGTTGTGCATGGCAGAGGGCACATCCAAATGTATGAGTTATTAGGTCTCTTCCTATTCTATGCACATATGGCATGCCAGAAGAACGATGGCTTCAGTACCTCTGTGCATGCTATAATTAATCTAATCTCATTCCCAATATGTTGAGGGTAGTAGTATATTACTATAGTCATCATTTAAACCCAGTTCTTGGAATTTTGCAAGTAGACTTTCTCAAGACAGTTTACAGCTGTTATCGACAGTCTGCCAGTTCAGTTCATTGAGTATCCCTGTAACACTCTCCCACAGATCAAACAAACCTGTGCGCATTCATGCTGCCCTTCTAAGTATATGTTCAATGTCACCTGTTAGTGCTACTTGGTACAGTTCCCACATACATGAGCAGCATTCTAGGACAGGTTGCGCAAGTGATTTGTAACCAATCTCCATTGTCAATTGACAGCATTTATACAGTATTCTACCAATAAACCAAAGTTTACCACATGCTTTATCAATGGCTGAACTTATGGGATCATTCTACAAACTGTTACACACATTTATATGCATGAGTTGCAGATTTCAACCATGACTCACTCACAGCATTGTCATAGGACATTACATTTACGTTTCTGAACTACTAAAGCAAGTCGCCAATCTTTGCACCACTTTGAAACTTTATCCAGATCTGACTGAATACTTATGCAGCTTCTTTCAGAAAGTACTTCATTGTAGATGATTCCATCATCTGGAAAAAGTCTGAGACTACTGTGAATACTGTTCATGAGTACATTAATATACAATATGAACTGCAAGAGTCCTAATACACTTCCCTAAGGAAGTCCCGGAGTTACCTCTACATTAGTGATTCTCCAACCAAGATAATTTGCTGTGTCCTGCCTACCAAAATATCACCAATACAATCACAAATTTCACTCTATAGTCCACAGGATCATACTTTTGATAATAAATGCAGATGGGGTACTGAGTCAAGTGCTTTTCTGAAATCGAGAAACTCTCTGTCTACCGGACTCCCTCGATCCGAAGCTTTTGAATAACTTGTGAGAAAGATGTGAGTGGGTTTCACAGAACCTCCTGCCTTCTTCTCTTAAGCTAGAGAAATGGTGAACTACTAACCTTGGGCCCTTGCTACAGTCTGTGCCTGCTTGGTGTGCAGTTATTTTATTTTGTTTTTTAAAGTGTACTCCTGAGATAGTGTCACTACCTGCTCAGCAGAGCTACGGGTCACTTATAGGAGTCTCAGTCATCACTTACGCTGCTGACAAGGGAAACTCCCCATAACCCCCTCCCTCCCCCCAGATTTAGTGGTATAATGGCCCATTGGATAGCCTATCAAAAACTGAACACAGATCAAGCAAAGAAACAGGAAGGAGATGTACTAAACCAAGAGAAAAGAAGCAAAATTGAAACAGTAGGTGGTCCAAGCTCGAGACGTGCAACACTGAGTGAGTCTGAGTAGCCACGGTATCGTGCTTACATTGTCACAGTGTTGGACTGCAAAGGAGAAGCTCTGTGTTCAAATCTCACTCGTGCCTCATTCCTTTATTTTTTTACAAAATTATGAACTGTCCATCCAGTCATTGATATGTCTCTTCACTGTATTTAAATTTGTGTCTTTTTTGTATTGTAACATCCATTTGCAACAGAAACATGTAAGGAAGGGACCTCCAGATGAACATACCTCCTATTTGTTCTACACAAGTACCACATGTTATGACTCTCGCATTCCATTTAGGAAGTTTTGACTCTTGAATGCCTTTGTTGTAACATAGTTTACACCCATTTATTTGTTGTTTTCATTTTTATGAGGGGTCTATGCAGCATCTCACCTGCTCTCCCGATTCTCATATTTGCTTGTGACACTATATATTCTTACCGTATGACTCATACTCTATAACCAATACATAATATGACAACTGCCAAGGCTACAGAAGTAGAGTAAACATGTCAGTGACTGGACAGAAAGTTCATAATCTTGTGAAAAAAAAAATAATGGGGCAGGAGGGAGATTTGAATACAGATCTCCTACTTTCCACTCCAACACCACAACTACAAAATCATGAAGCCGTGATTATTGCAAGTCACTCAATCTTGCACATCCTGAGTGTGGACCATTTACTGTGTCTATCTGGCTTCTTTTTTCACAGTTCAATACGCCTTCCTCCTGTTTTCATGCTTGATCTGCATTCAGTTTTTGGCGGACTATCCACTGGATCATTTTACCACTAAATCAGAGAGGGATGCAATGGGGAGTTTTCCTTGTGAGTAGTCATATGAGCTCACTGCCTGATCTTTTGGACTTCTCGGAGAGTGTCTCGGTGGCCTCCTTGAACCTTTCCAGTACCTCCAG
Organism: Schistocerca cancellata; assembly: GCF_023864275.1. Lineage (NCBI taxonomy): Eukaryota > Metazoa > Arthropoda > Insecta > Orthoptera > Acrididae > Schistocerca > Schistocerca cancellata. The sequence continues at coordinate 17,373,027 of NC_064637.1, forward strand.
CTCATCTGCAGCTTCATGCAGCTAGACCACCAGAAAATTGAATGGGACATGGAAGACTCAGTGAAGAGCTTTATTCTAAGTGGTCTGGACTTTGTGTCCATGCTGCACTGCACCACACTGCAGAAGCATAGTCTCTCACAGGACGGATGAAGAACCTGAATAGTAGAGACCACTTTCAGTGGACAACTCTGAATTTCCATTCAGTAGGCAGTACAGGGAACCGAGGCGTGCGATGTTTTCCATTTGACATCACTGACATGACGTACTTGAGTCAGTTTGTTGTCCATAGTAACACTGAGATACTATGCAACCAAAGTCCACTCACTCAGTTCCCCAAAGAGTTGTTTTGGTTGCAAAACTGGCCTATGGCACTTAGTGAACAGAGGGCCCTGGCTCTTGCTCACACTAAAACCAAACCAATCGAGTTGCTCAATTTTTGAGGATGCAGCATGCCTCCTGAACCTGCGGTCATCTGCTTCGGGTATAGCATGCAGAATTATCATTCTACACTCCTGGAAATTGAAATAAGAACACCGTGAATTCATTGTCCCAGGAAGGGTAAACTTTATTGACACATTCCTGGGGTCAGATACATCACATGATCACACTGACAGAACCACAGGCACATAGACACAGGCAACAGAGCATGCACAATGTTGGCACTAGTACAGTGTATATCCACCTTTCGCAGCAATGCAGGCTGCTATTCTCCCATGGAGACGATCGTAGAGATGCTGGATGTAGTCCTGTGGAACGGCTTGCCATGCCATTTCCACCTGGCGCCTCAGTTGGACCAGCGTTCGTGCTGGACGTGCAGACCGCGTGAGACGACGCTTCATCCAGTCCCAAACATGCTCAATGGGGGACAGATCCGGAGTTCTTGCTGGCCAGGGTAGTTGACTTACACCTTCTAGAGCACGTTGGGTGGCACGGGATACATGCGGATGTGCACTGTCCTGTTGGAACAGCAAGTTCCCTTGCCGGTCTAGGAATGGTAGAACGATGGGTTCGATGACGGTTTGGATGTACCGTGCACTATTCAGTGTCCCCTCGACGATCACCAGTGGTGTACGGCCAGTGTAGGAGATCGCTCCCCACACCATGATACCGGGTGTTGGCCCTGTGTGCCTCGGTCGTATGCAGTCCTGATTGTGGCGCTCACCTGCACGGTGCCAAACACGCATACGACCATCATTGGCACCAAGGCAGAAGCGACTCTCATCGCTGAAGACGACACGTCTCCATTTGTCCCTCCATTCACGCCTGTCGCAACACCACCGGAGGCGGGCTGCACGATGTTGGGGCGTGAGCGGAAAACGGCCTAACGGTGTGCAGGACCGTAGCCCAGCTTCATGGAGACGGTTGCGAATGGTCCTCGCCGATACTCCAGGAGCAACAGTGTCCCTAATTTGCTGGGAAGTGGCGGTGCGGTCCCCTACGGCACTGCATAAGATCCTACGGTCTTGGCGTGCATCCGTGCGTCGCTGCGGTCCGGTCCCAGGTCGACGGGCACGTGCACCTTCCGCCGACCACTGGCGACAACATCGATGCACTGTGGAGACCTCACGCCCCACGTGTTGAGCAATTCGGCGGTACATCCACCCAGCCTCCCGCATGCCCACTATACGCCCTCGCTCAAAGTCCGTCAACTGCACATACGGTTCACGTCCACGCTGCCGCGGCATGCTACCAGTGTTAAAGACTGCGATGGAGCTCCGTATGCTACGGCAAACTGGCTGACACTGACGGCGGCGGTGCACAAATGCTGCGCAGCTAGCGCCATTCGACGGCCAACACCGCGGTTCCTGGTGTGTCCGCTGTGCCGTGCGTGTGATCATTGCTTGTACAGCCCTCTCGCAGTGTCCGGAGCAAGTATGGTGGGTCTGACACACCGGTGTCAATGTGTTCTTTTTTCCATTTCCAGGAGTGTATATTCCTTTACTAATTCTGAGCATTGGAGACAGATCTGAAGTGTACACAGCACACGGTACAGAGACTAGCACAGGTCCCTGTGGTACCCCTATGTGAACTCTCCTGATGACTGATGTCATGTCTTCAACTCTGATAACAAAGGCACGGTGTTGAACATAGCTCACCAAGAGCATGATGTAGGAGCTTTTATACCGAGGCTGAACAGCCTGCAGAGCAATCCCTATCAAATGCTCTGGTGACATCCATGAAGATGGCACCACAGTACTCCATGTTGCTGAAACACTGCATGATGTCTTCAAAGAAACGGAGTACCTGCAGTTTCGTGGACTGCCCCTATCTGGAACCAAATTGCTATCAAGATAGGCAGTTGTCTCCATTTAGTTGAGGGAGTAGTCAGTTCGAGTGGAGTCACTCAAACATCTTTCTCAAGACTGGCAACAAAACATGACTCTCTCCTGTCTTTACTGGCTTCAGCACCAAGTCTAGAACAGCATGCTTCCAAGCTTCTGGATAGCACCTCTTCAGGATGATGGCATTGAACAGCATAGCGATACTGTCAAAAGCTGCAGGTTTCACATGATCGATGTTTACGGAATCCGTGCTGGTTGAAATGAAAGACATTCTGTTTGAGATGCCTTATTATATTTGAGCTCAGAAATGTTCTAATATTCTACAATAAATAGATGTTAAAGATATTGGATGGAAGTTTAGTGGATCACTCCTCTAACCCTTCTAGTAAACGAGTGTGACCTGTGCTTTATTCCAAATACTAGACAGTTTTTTCCTTGTTTGTTTGAGGGACCTATAATAGATTACATTTAAAACTGGCGTGAACTCTGATACAAAATCAGTATATTACCTGATAGGGATTCCATTGAGCCTTGGAGATTTGTTCAATTTTGGCAATTTCATTTCATTTCATTTCATTTTATTATCTTCCTGTAAATCATTTACACAGTGTAGGAATTGTCACAACAAAGTTATCATACTAGTACAAGTACTACAGACATAATAATGGAACATCACTTTCAAGGCATTTTTTAAAAGTACAAATTTGGACATATAAATTAAAATTTTTGGCAATAAATTTACACACAATCAAAGTACTCAACTATGTCATAGAAAGTTTTGCTTAAAAGGTAATTTTTAAGCTCAATCTGTTTCTCAAAGCCACTGACACCAGAATCTATTACACTCATCTTTTCAGTAGTACCACAGTTAAATTGGGGTGGTTCTCTAGGGATTTCTTTTGTAAAGGAGCAGCTGAAAGTTGAGTTACCTTCTTGTGCTATTGCCTTGTTACCCTCAATTTCACTTCCCCTTTTGCTCCTGTCTCCTGGTAATCATTATTGGCACAACCCTGTCATTGTAACTGACACCAGTTCCATTGTGAATATCCTCAAAGAGATCGTGTCTATTTGGTACTGTTAGATCTAAAATATCTCCATCATGAGTTAGGCTGCAACACGTACATACTAAATAGTACAGAGACAGTATTTAGTAATGTTTCATAGGATGTCTTGTGACGCCCACCATTAACAAAACTGTAATTTTCCCACTTGATTGTTGTGTGGTTAAAATTTCCACCAATGATAACAGGATGATTAGGGAATGTATGTACAAGTGAACTGAAAATTTTCTCTAAAGTTTATGGTTACATCAGAAAGCCAGTTTGGTGATCAATAGAAGGATCTAATTACAATTTTATGGACCCAACTGATACTGAATTTTGCCCAAACACTCTCGAATACAGTTTCACTTTCTATCTTGCTGGTTTTGAGTGTTTTGTCTACTGCTACAAATGCATCAACTCAATTTCCCATTACCCTGTCCTACTGCTATAGACTTAAATTTACCCCAAAAATCTCACTGTTTAACTTCAAGCTTTAACCACCTTTCTGTACTTAGTATTTTGTGAGCTTCACTGCTTTTCAGGAGCACATCAAATGCTGGCACTTTGTTGCAAATTCTTTGGCAGTTAACTACTAAGATTTTAATACTCTTGCTTGTGAAGGGCATTCCTTTGGGTCTCACAGTAATACTTCTGGATCTCCTACAGCTGTCATTATCTGGACTGGGTGGAGAATGACTCAATCAATGAAGCTTTTGTGTGCACACTGCGAACATCCATCTAGTTGGGTAGCAGCCTCTGATATGAAGTGTACACCCAACCAATTTAGGGGGATGTCACAGTTCTCAAGCCAAGGCAAAGTCCAGAAAGTTTCATTCTAGCTTGTCATAGAACCTTTTTAAGTCTCTGGTTCAGTCTCTCCACTCAACTGAGAACCAGTGGGCCACAATTGGTTCTGGGGACAGTGCTGTAAACTGTGAACTTAGATGAAACTCTGTGTGTAAGGCCGATCTCAATCTTCTTTGCCAGTTACTGGAACAATCCAAGTATCACCTCTGAGCCAACACGACAGGCACTGTTGCTTCCACCATGTTCCACAACTGCAGTTGGTTGCACCCTGTTTCCTCTATGTCTGCCAGAATAGCCTCTTCAACATATACATCTGCATCTACATCCACACTCTGTAAACTACCATAAAGTGCATGGCAGAGGGTAAACCCCACTGTACCAGCTATTATGGTTTTTTCCTGCTCCATTCACATACGGAGTGCTGGCATATCCTCACGATCCCAATGTGAGTGATATGTAGTTGGTTGTAGTATATTCCTACAGTCATCATTTAAGGTCGGTTCTTCAAACTTTCTTAGTACACTTTCTTAGGATGCTTTATGTCTTTCTTCAAGAGTCTGCCAGTTCAGTTACTTCAGTATCTCTGTCACACTCTCTCACGGATCAAACGAACTTATGACCATTCGTGCTGTCCTCCTCTGTGTACATTCAATATCCCCAGTTAGTCCTACTTGGTGTGGGTCCCACACACTTGAGCAGTATTCTAAAGCATGATTGATTTGTAAGCAATCTTCTTTGTACACCAATTGCACTTCCCCAGCATTCTACCAACGAAGTGAAGTCTGCCACATGCTCTTCACAACTGAGCCTAAGTGTTCATTCCATTTCATATCCCTGCAATGTGTTACACCCATGTATTTGTAAGAGCTGGCCGAATCCATTTGTGACTCATTGATGTTATAGCCACAGGATACCACATTTTTTCATTTTTTGACATACACAATTTTACATTTCTGAACATTTAATGCAAGTTGCCAATCTTTATACTACTTTGAAATCTTATCAAAATCTGACAAAATAGTTATGCAGCTTCTTTCAGACAGTATTTCATTATAAATAACTTCATCACCTGCAAAAAGTCTAAGATTACTGTTAATATTGTATGCAAGGTCATTAATATACAACATGAATGGCAAGGGCCCCAACATACTTCCTCAGGACACAACCAAAGTTACTTCTACACCTGACAATGAGTCTCCATCAAGGTAACTTGCCTTGGCCTGCCTGCCAAAAACTCCACAATCCAGTCCCAAATTTCACTCAGTACCCCATATGATCATACTTTTTGTATAAAGCGTAAATGTGATATTGTGTCAAATGCTTTTCTGAAATCAAGGGGCACTACATCAACCTGACTTTCTTTATACAAAGCTTTCAGTATATAAGAGAGAAAAGTTCGAATTGTTGTATGTGTGAATTGCATTTGCATGTGTGTGTGTGTGTGTGTGTGTGTGTGTGTGTGTGTGTGTGCGCGCGCGCGCGCGCGCGCGCGCGGCCTCGTGTATGTGTGTGTGTCTATTGTTAACAAAGGCCACTGGCCGAAAGCTTTAAGAGTGAAAATATTTGTTGTGCCTATGTGCATCTCAGCATCTCTGGCTATGTGGTGAGTAGCAACTTTCCTTCTCATAATAAAGTTCAAGTTGAGTTTCACATGACTGATGTTTTCAGTATCCATGGAGGTTGGCATGAAGGAGGTCATACTGTTTGCAATATCTCACTATGTTCGAGCTCAAGAATACTGGGTGGTAATTAGTGGATTACTTATAATACCCTTCTTGTAAACAAGTGTGACCTGTGTTATCTGCCAACCACTGGGCATGGTCTTTTGTTCAAGGGATATATGATAGAAGAGTGGCTAACTCAGCTGCAGATTCAGTATAAAATCTAATGGGATACCATCGGCGTCAGGAATTTTGATCAGTTGTAAAAGTTTCAACTGTTTCTCAGTCCCACTGACACTCTTCTTTTCAGTGGTATGAGAACTGAATTGGGCAGTTCTATAGGGTTTCCCTTTTTAAATGAGCATTTGAAGATGTTACCTAAGCATTTCTGCTTTTGCTTTATCACTCTCAATTTCAGTTCCTGCCTCATTCACGAGTGATTCAACACTACATTTGGTGCCACTAATAACCTTGATCTATGACCAGGATTTCTGTGGGTTTTGTGAAAGATGGTCTGAGAATACCCTGCTACAATAGTCACTGAATGCTTAACAGGCTGCTCTCTTGACAGCTAAATATGTTTCATTCAGTATCTCTGTATCTATAGCCCTATGCTTTGTTTAACACTCATAACACAGTAACCTCTGTTTCTTTTGAATATTCTTTACAGTGACTGTATCCCATGTAACCATTATGAACCATTCCACTGGTCATATATTTATCTAGTGCATGGTCTACTATTGTTGTAAACATGATACATAGCTCCTCTACATGCTCCTGGCTGTGGTAAAAGTTTCAAGTTCCTCATTGAGATATGGCAATACTGCTTTTTGTCTAGTATACTTGTTTCTGGTAACCATTGTTGCCACAACCACATCATTGTCACTGATATCAGCTTTGATGTAGACTTCCTGAAAGAGGTCTGGTCTGTTTTTTGCTATTAGATCTAAAATATTTCCACCATAAGTGGGTTTGGAAACCATTAATTTTAGGTAGTTTTCAGTGATGGCATTTAGTAATGTTTCACAAGATGTCTTGTCACACTGACCATTAACAAAACCATAATTTTCCCATTACAGCATGATTAGGGAACTTACACAAGTAAACTGAGGTTCTCTGTAATGTTTTCAGTTACATCAGAAGGTGAGTATGAGACTATGATTGCCAGTAGAAAGATCCAATTACAGTTTTAGTATTTCAGCTTGCAAACAGGTCATAATTCATGTGTTGCCATCTTATTTCTGTTTTAATACAAGGCATGAATTGGTGATTGAGATCACAGTCCCTGCACGGCTGAGGAATTTCATTCATCAAGGGATGGACTTGTTTTCTTAATACTACATTTCACCCACTGTAAGCGGCGGCTGCATTTGGTGGAGGCAGGGTGGCCAGGGGTCACACGAATGTGGCATGTTGGGGACTTTCCTGGAAGGAAGTGAGAACAGTGTGTGAAAGCAGTCAGCAGCCTCACCGTCACAGCCCATCTTTTAAGTTGCACCCTCTTTGTTGCTAGGAACCGTGTTTTGTTCCCATATGACGAGTGTCAAGCTGGGGTGCCCACACTGCTTGGAGCATTAAAATTTGCAGAAATTGCCTTCTGGCTCCGCAGGATGCTCACCGGAGGGGCACTGCATGTTCACCAGCAAATTTACATGTTTGCTCATTGCACCCCACGCATGAGTTGGGCTGCACGCAGACTTGGTGGGACCTGTGAGTGGTGGGTAGACTGTGACATCTGCTAATGTTCAAAGTCACCTTTTGGTTTTGGTGGGACACCTTGAGATTGATGCAGGGTGTTTTTCTGATTTTATAGTGCAAGCAGAGAGCATCTGTGTCAGGGTCATGATTGATGCCAATTGTGTTACTCTACCAGGAACAGCAGTTTTCAAGAGCAACAGGATAGGTGTCTGTGTTGGGGTGTGAAGGATAGAAACTCTGCAAAACTGTGCTATAAGACCACACTGACTGTTGATGTAGCATCTCATGTCCCACATACTCCCACCAATAACACTAATCCTAGACACCTTCAAACTGATCAGAGTTGTGTTTGTGTGAATCTCTCTCTCTCTCTCTCTCTCTCTCTCTCTCTCTCTCTGTATGTGTGTGTTGTCTAATTCAGAAGAAAGCTTTTTCGCCAAGAGCTTGCTTGTTTAGCAGTCTTTTTGTTGTGCCTGTCTGCAAATCAGGCATTTGCACTATATGGTCAGCAGTAGTCTATTCTTTTCATAATACTGTCATTTTTCCATCCTGGATTTTCCATTGCTCCATATGGCAATAATTGTTACTAACCATATCTCTCGGTTTCCACATGAGGCAGGACCTTTGTGAGATCTTTGGGGAAAAGGACAGGCAAATGGGTGGTATATTAGTTGCAGTAGACAAGAAATTCAAATCCACAGAGATAGAAATTGAAGCTGGATGTGAGATTGTTTTGGCAAGACTTAGTATCAGGGGTGGGCATAAAAAGATAATTGGATGCTTCTATCTCCCCTCAGGCTCATCTTCTTATGTAACCAAAAACTTTAGAGAAAAACTCAGTTCACTTGTACCTAAATTTCCCAGTCATACTGTTATCATTCTTGAAGACTCTCATCATCCAACAATCAATTGGGAAAATAACAGTTTTGTTAGTGGTGCACATGATAAAACATCCCGTGAAACTTTACTAAATGCCTTCTCTGAAAACTACCTAAAACAGATAGGAATGCCACTTATGATGGAAATATATCGGATCTAATTGCAACAAATAGACCTGACCTCTTTGAAGATGTCCACATCAAAACTGGTATCAGTGACCATGATGCAGCTGTGGCAACAATGATTGTCAAAGTACAAAGGACAACTAAAACAAGAAGGAAGATATACATGTTCAGTAAACTAGATAAAAAAAAAAAAACCAGTAGTTTCATATCTCAATGAGAAACTTGAAACTTTCAGCACAGGGCACGAGCATCTAGAGGAACTCTGGCTCACACTTAAAAGAATAGTTAACCATGCTTGGATAGACATTAAATATGTACCCAAGAAGGACAGTTCACCTCCCTGGTATACAGTCACCACAAAGAAACTTCTAAAGAAACAGAGGCTACTGCATAATACATGTAAAGCAAAGTGTAAGGCTATAAATAGAGAGATGCTGAATGGAATGGATTTGGCTGTCAAGAGTGCAATGCATGATGCCTTCAGTGAATACTGTTAAATGACATTTCATAAAACCCAAAGAAATTCTGGTCATATGTAAAGGCTGTTAGTGGTAAATTGAGGATAGCAAACCAAAAGTTGAAATGCTTAAATCAGTTTTCAAATGTTTCTTTACAAATGAAAAGCCAGAAGAATTCCTCCAATTTAATCCTTGAACCACTCAAAAGATGAATGAAATAAGTATTAGTGTCAGTGGTGTTGAGAAACAGTTCAAATCATTAAAACTGAACAAAGCTCTAGGGCCTATTGCACATCCCATGAACCAAAAACCGTGCCCAGTTCTTGGAAAAAAGGCATGTGTCACAACTGTCCACAACAAGGGTAGCAGAAATGATGCACTGAACTATAGCCCAATATCGCTGACATCAAATTGTTGTAGAATCAGCACATATTCTGACCTCAAACATAACGAGGTATCTTGAACAGAATGACCTCAATGCCAACTAACATGGATTTCGAAAAAATCTGTCATGTGAAACCCAGAATGAGATTTTCACTCTGCAGCAGAGTGTGCGCTGCTATGAAACTTCCTGACAGATTAAAACTGTGTGCCGGACCGAGACTCGAACTCGGGACCTTTGCCTTTCGCAGACAAGTGCTCTACCAACTGAGCTACCCAAGCACGACTCATGACCCATCCTCACAGCTTCAATTCTGCCAGTACTTTGTCTCCTACCTTCCGAACTTCACAGAAGCTCTTCTGCGAACTTTGCAGAACTAGCCCTCCTGGAAGAAAGGATATTGCGAAGACATGGCTCAGCCACAGCCTAGGGGATGTTTCCAGAATGAGATTTTCACTCTGCAGTGGAGTGTGTCCTGACAGATTAAAACTGTGTGAGGGACCAAGACTCAAACTCAGGAAGGTAGGAGATGAGGTACTGGCAGAACTGAAGCTGTGAGGATGGGTCATGAGTCGTGCTTGGGTAGCTCAGTTGGTAGAGCACTTGCCCGCGAAAGGCAAGTTTGAGTCTCGGTTTGGCACACAGTTTTAATCTGTGAGGAAGTTTCACGTGAACCCCAGTTTGCAGTTTTTTCACATGACATACTGAAAGCTTTAGATTAAGGCAATCAGGAAGATGCAGTGTTTCTTGATTTCCAAAAAGCATTTGTCTCAGTACCATACCTGCACTTATTGTCAAAAGTACACTCATATGGGGTATCAAGTGAAATTTGTGACTATATTGAGGACTTTTTGGTAGGGAGGAGGCAACAAGTTATCTTGGATGGACAGTCATCATCAGATATAGGAGTAACTTCAGGTGTGCCCCAGGGAAATGTGTTGGGAGGGGACCCTAGCTGTTCATGTTGTATATTAATGACCTCGCAGACAATATAAATAGTAAAATCATGCTTTACATAGATGATGCAGTTACCTATAGAGAAGTATTATCTGAGAGAAACTTTGTGAATGTTCAGTCAGATCTTAATAAGATTTCAAAGTAGTATAAAGATTGGCAACTTGCTTTAAATCTTCAGAAATGTAAATTGTCCTCTTAACAAAATGAAGAAACGTAGTATCCTATGAATATAATATCAATGAGTCACAAATGGAATCAGCCAACTCATACAAAAGCCTGGGTGTAAGACTTTGTAGGGATATGAAATGGAGTGATCACATAGGTTCAGTCGTGGGCAAAGCAGGTGGTAGGCTTTGGTTTATTGGTAGAATACTGGGGAAGTGCAATAAGTCTACGAGAGAGATTGCTTACAAATCACTTGTGCGACCTAATTTAGAACATTGCTGAAGTGTGTGTGACCTGTACCAGGTGGGGCCAACAGGGGATACTGAAAGTACACGGAGAAGGGCAGCACAAATGATCACAGGTTTGTGTAATGTATGGGAGAGTCTCACAGAGATATTGAAGGTACTGAACTGGCAGACTCTTTAAGACAGACATAAACTATCATGAGAAAGTTTGTTAACAAAGTTTCAAGAACGGGCTCTAAATGATTACTCTAGGGATGTGCTATGAGGGTTGCCCAGAAAGTAATGCACCACATTTTTTTCTTCAACAATTCTTTATTGAACATAATGAGAATTACACACATGAGAGAATGGTGTTTTATCTACAAACGATATTTTTTCCTTGTACTCTCCATCCCGTTCTATGGTCTTTCTCCAGCACAAAACAAGGGTGTGTATGCCCTGTCGGTAACAATCCTTGTCTTGGTGGTCCATTGCATCCACACTTCCTTTGCTGTTTGCAGACACAGTGCCAACTGTCGAGTCATAATGTGTCTGTCCTCGTGAATGACATCAGTTTGCTGCAACGTGTCAGGTGCGGCAGCTGTGGATGGTCTCCCTAACCATTACAAATTGTGGAGCTCTGCCAGACTGCCTTCTGATGACCTCATCCTCTGTGCCCAGTGACTAACTGTACTTCCGTCGACATCAAATGCTCCATAGACTTTGCACAAGCACTTGTGAATATTCCCCACAGTTTCTTTCCCTGCAGTGAGAAATTCAATGACGGCACATTGCTCATAATGTACATCACCTACAGACACCATTTTGAAATTGTCCTGCAGCTACGCTATCTGCTGGAAGTGATGGAAACTTGGCGTGCTCACTCAGGAGACTTCAAATAATATGTACGTAACGTTTCGCATTCATAGCATTGTTCTTGACTGTGAAAAAAAATGTGGTGCATTACTTTCTGGCAATCCTCATGCAACCCACTACATATTGCTCACATAGGGATTCTAAGGATAAGATTAGAATAATTACTGCACACACAGAGGCATTCAAACACTCATCCTTTCCATACTCCATACATAAAAGGATGGGAAGAAACCTTAATAACTGGTACAATGGGACATACTCTCTGTCATGCATCTCATGATAGTTTGCAGAATACAGATGTAGATGTAGATCTTTTACATACTTGACTGACACGCTCTTCCCAATTTCTTTGCCATCAGTATGTATTCCTAAGAGTTTGACAAACTTATTTCCTACACTATTGGCAACTAAAATTGCTACACCACGAAGATGACGTGCTACAGATGTGAAATTTAACCAACAGGAAGATGATGCTGTGATATGCAACTGATTAGCTTTTCAGAGCATTCACACAAGGCTGGTACTGGTGGTGACACTTACAACATGTTGACATGAGGAAAGTTTCCAACCGATATCTCACACATAAACAGCAGCTGACCAGTGTTGCCAGGTGAAAAGTTGTTGTGATGCCTCATGTAAGGAGGATAAATGTGTACCATCACGTTTCCAACTTTGATAAAGGTTGGATTGTAGCCTATCGCAATTCCGGTATCGTGACACTGCTGCTCACGCTGGTCGAGATCCAATGACTGTTAGCAGAATATGGAATCGGTGGGTTAAGGAGGGTAATACGGAATGCCGTGCTGGATAGCAACGGCCTCGTATCAGTAGCAGTCGAGATGACACACACCTTATCTGCATGGCTGTAACAGATCGTGCAGCCTCGTCTCGATCCCTGAGTCAACAGATGAGGACGTTTGCAAGACAACAACCATCTGCACGAACAGTTCAACGATGTTTACAGCAGCATGGACTATCAGCTTGGAGACCATGGCTGCAGTTACCCTTGACACTGCATCACAGACAGGAGCGCCTGCGATGGTGTACTCAGTGAACGAACCTGGATGCACGAATGCAAAACATCATTTTTTCGGATGAATCCAGGTTCTGTTTACAGCATCATGATGGTCACATCTGTGTTTTGCGACATCACGGTGAATGCACATTGGAAGCGTGCATTCGTCATCACCATACTGGCATATCACCCGGCGTGATGGTATGGGGTTCCATTGGTTACACTACTCGGTCATCTGTTGTTCGCATTGACGGCACTTTGAACAGTGGATGTTACATTTCAGATGTGTTATGACCCATGGCTCTACCCTTCATTCAATCCCTGCGAAACCCTACATTTCAGCAAGATAATGCACGACCGCATGTTGCAGGTCTTGTACGGGTCTTTCTGGATACAGAAAATGTTAGACTGCTGCCCTGGCCAGCACATTCTCCAGGTCTCTCACCAATTGAAAACGTCTGGTCAATGGTGGCCGAGCAACTGGCTTGTCACAATACACATGTCACTACCCTTGATGAACTGTGGTATCGTGTTGAAGCTGCATGGGCAGCTGTACCTGTACACGCCATACCAAGCTCTGTTTGACTCAATGTCCAGGCATATCAAGGCCATTATTAGGGCCAGGGGTGGTTGTTCTGGGTACTGATTTCTCAGGATCTATGCACCCAAACTGCATGAAAATGTAATCACTTGCCAGTTCTAGTATAACATATTTGTCCAATGAATACCTGTTTATCATCTGCATTTCTTCTCGGTGTAGCAATTTTAATGGCCAGTAGTGTTTATTCCTAGGCAGTCCTAACATGATCTTTTGGGCTTTGTTTAGATTACATCCAAGTATATTGGCCGCAGACAAATTTAATGCAGTGTCAGAAGTTTCTTGCATAATCTTATCAAGTGGTGGGATTTCATGATGTGAATTAAGTAAAACTCTGACATCAGCATTGCAGATTACTGACTGCAATACACAAAGGGGTAGGTCATTGACAGCCACGATGAAAAAGAAGGGACCAAGGAAAATCCATTTGTACATCTGCAGTTTTGAAGGTTTCAACGATCCTGTCTTTAGCTTTGTTATCTGACAGTAACGATCTGAAATGCCAAGATCTGTTATAAAAACTTTACAGTTTTCCCTGTCAATGTCCATAAGTACATAGTCTAAAACTGAAGATGGATACTTAAAACACTCAATACTTAAAACACTCAAAGCAGTGTTTACTATTTGCCTCACGCCTAAAGCACTCAAAATGTTAGGAAGTTATTACTAATTTCTCCCTCAACAACTATGTTAATATTCATGTCTCCACATATTGTTGTGCTGGGGGCTGAGACTCTTTCCAGATCTTCAGTTAATTTGTTGAAGAAAGTGTCCACATTGCCACTAGGTGACTGGTAGACAGAGAGAATGGTTAACTTCTTATAGGCATCTGGCTTTGTTACTTCAAAGGCTGACAATTCAAATGTTTATCTACACAAATTGTGGTCAGATTTCTAGCTTCAAAATTTCAGTCATCTCTGATATAGATACATGATCCCCCATCCTTTATGGTAGACCTACAGTAGCAACTTGCACATTAGCACTATATGCTACAATTCATCACTGCTATAGCAAGAAGAAACATGATTTATGGATATAGTACTTTGTAAAGTAACAGGCAAGATATAATGAAGTACAGGTTGTGCATAGCAGTGAACACATTGACCGGGCAACAGTAATACCAGTTACAGAATAAGCTGAGCACTCAATTGCTATTGCTTAAATAAAACTATTTCTTTAGCGGCTCACCAGAGTGCACCTGGGGGGCCACCCCGGTGGTCGCTATAAGTGGGCCTGTGGACTATACGGACACACAATCTCTGAAATCTTGCATCAGGGCGGGAAAACCACATACATGCATAAGAATACCAGACACAGAAAAATACATTCTACAGAAAAAAATATATGGTATAGAAGAAAAGCAATGGTACCAAAACAGCACTGGTACCGAAAAAGCACTGGCACCATGAAAAAAAAAAAGCACTAATCTCTCAAGGCACTCAGATTAAGAGTCACAGAAAACAGCAGTGACAGCGTTGACACCCGTTTCATCGTCTGGCGATGACGGCTGCTGCAGCACGTGTTGGGCAGCCACTGGCTGGTAGGGACAGAAGTGATAATAAGCAAGGACTGCACTGGTGATGGCATCAGGGACTGGGGGCTGAGGCAGAAGCCCGAGACACTGATCTGCCAGGCAATTACCCAATAAGGCGTGAACACGGGAACAGGCATCGGCAGTGGCACAGGTGGAGGAGGCAGTGGGTCCTCTGGGACAGACTCCGCCACGCACAACCTTTGCTGGTCGACGTGATGAGAAACCACCCGTCAGGAATGTGGATCACACACGGGCACCAAGCCTGAGAATGCTCAATTAAGGCAGGAAACCAGTTCAGCTGGTGGGTGAAACTGTGAGCCGAGACAGACATATCTAGCTGAAACCGTCACAGAGCCAGCGATGCAGCATAATATGCAGCAGGTGAAGGAGAGTCAGTGATGGCATCCGTGTAGCAGTTCCGCTCAGCTCTTGTCCACCACCAGAGTGAAACGATATGAACTCAAAACATTGTCTAAAGCAGCTTCAGGGGATCTGCCAGATACATACTTCCACATCTGAGTTTTAAGCATTCAAACCATACATTCAGCCTCACCATTAGATTGAGGATGAAACGGGGGAGCTTTTAGATGGTGAATACCACTAGCATGACAATAAAATGCAAATTCTTGAGAAACAAACCAGGGGCTATTATCAGTAACCACATTATATGGAAGTCCCTAAATGCAAAAATCTTAGACGGGGGCAAAATTGTGGCTGCCGTGGACACGGACAGACAATGCGCCGTGTAGGGAAACTTGGAATAGGCATCCAGTGCGATGAGCCAATACCAATTTAGAAAGCGCCCAGTAAAATTGACACTTAGGTGCTCCCACGGGCGCTGCACCATTTGCAAGAGGGAAAATGATGCCCCCGGGGCTGCTCGGTACTGAACACAGTGAGTGCGAGCAGTGATAAGCTGTGTGATGTCCCCATCAATACCCGGCCAATGCACATGTTTGTGAGCCAAAGCTCTGGTGTGAGAGACCCCTACTGACCGAGATGCATAAGACACAGTACATTATGGCGTAAAGAAGTGGTAATCACAATCCGGGGAGCAGCATCCTCCATAGCTAATGAAATTACCTTGTCAAATGCAGAAACGTGGTGCTGGAGGGTGAGATAATGAACAAGGGATTCGAGGCACAGCCCGGGGTTTTTTCTGGCCATGCGTGCTGCACAAGAGAGAGGACATGACTAAGTTCAAGATCCACAGTAGCGCCAATGCTATTGTGGCACTAGTGATGGGAAAACCAATGCTATTGCCAATGCTACTGTGGCACTAGTGATGGGAAAACTGCCAACTGCATCCTGGTTCTCAGTAACTAAATATAAACAAAGCAACTCATTCTGATCAAATGCCAGGTCCTGGCCAATCAGAAGGCAAGACGAGGCATCAGTGTTGGAGTGTTGCACCATTGACTGGTAATGGATCTGATAACAATGGGAGAGGAAGAGAGCCCACCACAGCAAACAATGAGCTACCTTGTCCGGCATGGAAGCAAAAAGGGTTAAAAAGAGTGATCAATGGCTTATGACCCATGATTAAATGGAACTTAGAACCATACAAGAAGACCTGAAATTGCTTCAGGGTGAACGCAATCACTAAAGCCTCATTTTCAATCAATAACACCGCTGCTAAGTGGGAGTTAAAGTCTTAGAAACATTCAGTGGGTCATTCAAACCCATCCATGTATTTGTGCATAACTATCACACCAAGTGTAGTAACACTGTTCACGTTACGTCGCACTTCACTTAGCGTAGACCGGGACTCTCCTAGGCATGCCCGATGTTCACTCACTGCGCTCTGCCTGTCCTGCCGGAGTTGTTGTTGTTGTTGTTACGCCGGCAGAGGGCGCGTCCGAATTCTTGCGTGCCCTCTGGTGGACGGGACTCTACTTGCGGCCACTACTGTCCATGACGCGCCGTGCCAATGTGCGCCTCCCGCGATCTTTCTGGTGGCTACTACACCAAGACCATGCTGAGAGGCATCTGTAGCCAACATGAGATGCTAACCCAGCTGAAAAGTGGCCAGATAGGGACAGATTAAAGCTTAGATTTAAGCAAAGTGAACACTTGGTCACAAGCTGGGGGTAAGAAAAAAGGCACAGTTTTACACAAAAGTACATCCAGGGGCTGAAGTGGAAGTGTCTGGTAAATACTTATGTAGTATGCAACTTTATCTACAAATGCTTGCAGTCTCTTAATTGAGGCTGGCCACAGCAAAGCTGCAATTGCATCAACCCGGTGACAGAATGGCCTGACACCTGTGCAAAAAACCACAAAACCTAGATACTCAACTGATGGCTGAAAAAACTTAGCAAGATTGCATTTGAGATCCACAGTCTGCTAAACAGAAAACACACTTGGAGATTTCTACTGTGGTCTTCAGTGGAAGAACCTGAAACAATGATATCGTTGAGATATTGATGAACCAGGGCACAGAGGCTGTCAGCTGTTCTAAAATACACTGAAAAATGGTGGGCATGGTAGCGATGTCAAAAGGATTGATATTGGTATATGCCAAAAGGTATATCCACTGGGAGAAAAATTAGTGGCCACCTAATAATTTTGAGAGAAACTCATCAGGGTGAGCAAAGGATATGTACTTATCACAGACTGCGCATTAATCGTGACACCGAAGTCACCATAGAGGCGAAGCTTACCCATTAACAATGACCAGTGGTGTAGCTCATTCACTGGAAGAAATAGGTTGAATGACATCGAGTGACATCAAACAGTCTGATTCGGCCTTGACAGAGTCAAGCAATGCAACAGGCACCTGCCGCACAAAAACAAGTGCAGGCAGACTCTTTCACAGTAACGTGGGCCTGAAAGTTGGTAGCACAACTGATTCCAAGGGAATACAGAGATGAAAACTCAAAGCAGAGTTGCTGATACAGAACTCGGTCTGGCACTAGATTTACCTTATCGGCAACGGAGGAACTGAAAGCATTAAACACATCTAACCCAAACCGGTCTGTGGTAAGGGAATGATCCACAAAAAGGAAGGTGAGAGGGTGAACAACAGATCTGTAAGAGACGGGGGTTGAGAACTGACCTAAGATCGGAATCTGCTGTTTATTGTAGCTAACCAACTTACACAAAATCTGTGTGGGGGAGGGGAGCCCTAGTCCATGCACATGTTTTCATTTACTGAAGTCACTGCGACATGTCAATAAACAATTTCTTTCGGGAGGCAGTAATTGTAGAGATACAGTTTTTGTCTATCGGTACCGCTGTGTCCATCGAGTTTGAAGAGGAGTTACATGCTGATGCAATGTGGTCTATCTTTTGAACTTGTTGCAAACAGCCCAAAGGTTAGGGTACACAGCATACTAGTGTTGGATGAAGCAGTACAGGCAAGACAGAAGGGGGGCACACAGCTGCTGTTGTGAAGTGGCCTTTTACTGCTGTGGGCATAACCGACACGGCCCATGCGATGCTGAGTCAAAGGTTGTACTGCTGCAACAGCTTCCCCATCATCCTGAACACTTGCACAACACCTAACAGGATCTGATTGACCAGCTTCTTGTATCTGATTGCCGGTGGCCTGCCACATTTCAAAGGGCTGTGCTATATTGAGCACATCCTTAAACACAGGGTGTATACGTGGACAAGGAAAAAAATTCCCGGATTTTTCCCGGATAAAAATACACTTTCTCCCTGGTGAAAATACACTTTTTCTGTGTTAAGTTATTCCTCATCAAATTTCCCGCCACTTTAGAAAACGAAGCTCGGGGGAAGGGGCGGGGGGACGTTTTTTAAGACCTTTGATGTGCAGCAACATGTACACTACATATTTTCGTATTACAAAGGTATAAATTTGAATTCCGCCAAACAACGCATGTCACTTTCCGAAGCATTGAAATCGAGATTATGATGCGCTTTTGTAGACCAGTCATAGCTCATGTCACGTTATCTCGCCAGCTGTTGACAGCATAGGACACATGACATAGTCAGCCAATAGCAAGATCACTCTTAAGTAGCGTGAACACACAAATAAGAAAAGTTTATGGTTTAAATTAATACACATAGCATTCACATATAATATTGGTCTCGAAGATTAATAAGCTGGAAGAGAAGTTAAGCTTCCACATATGTTGATCTTTTTTGTGTGTGATACACTTTAAGATACATCACACAAATGCGCCAGCAAAATTTTTAATTACGATGTAAATGTCTGATCTTCTGGGCTCGAAATTCTTCTAAATGGTCGTCCTCAAAGAGTTGATTTTTAAATCAGAGTCAAATGCTTTGTGATTTAAGAAATTCATTGTACATTCTCGCTTTGAATGTAACACTTTTGAAACCACCATTCGCAATATTTTTCCGTGACCTGTTAGAAATAGGTTCGTTTCAGCAGTTGCAAGAGAGCGCCAGATAACAGGCATCACTGCGCTTGCGCAGCTACGATGACGCAGAAAGCCCATGTATATATTCATACATGTAAAACATTAAGAGATCTTACATTATGTCATAAAAGAAACAAGACATCAGAGGATACTTCAAGAGCGTCGGAATTTCATGAACCATACTAAAATGCATAATTCGGCTTAAAATGCACACTTGTATGTAAATTTTCTTGGAGTACCAGTACTGTATCATCTCGTGTTTGGTTCTTTATTATGGCATAATGCCATATGCGCACTTGAAATGCAGCAAACAGTTGAAACTAGCCAATAGTGTGAAATTAAATACTTCGTTTCAAATAAATTGACTGCCTCAGCAGAAAAGATTAATGAAAGCCAAATCTCTTTAGTAAATCAGCAAAAATAACTTCATTGTTCTGCAAGGTGATTAAGCTTGACTGTCAGAAAGTTGGAAATAATATTTGAAACTAATAACAAATTTTGGCCTTCCGTAATTATGCGAACGTATTTTAATTCATTTGATAGCTCCCGGCCACAAAAATCCGTTTTGTTATCATTTAACGTGAGAGCAACAAACGAAGAGGAAACAACAAAATCACTGAGCATAAACACAGGTCACGTGGAGATGACCCACCTCCCCACCACAACTTAAACTGCTCTGTGTATCAGCCCCAGATCTACTATTATTTCCGAACCGGGGCAATTCAAATGAATCCCATTTAAACAGTTGTCACATCACACTCATCGGAGGCAATTTGTTGTTATGAAGCATTGCAGTCTTCCTAAAGCCTTTGACACACTCTGCTGTTGGCAGATGCTTGTATGAGTACTGTTTTGTTGTTGTATATGGCGCTATTCCTTTGCAACTTAAGTATTTTTTTTTTTTTCTCTCTCGTTCATGTTTTGTTGCTGCAGTATTATTCTGAAGTAGCGGGATACAGTAATATCCTTTGTTAGAGTATTGGTTCTTACCAGTCAAAATCACAAAAATTTCACTGAAAACTAAAACAATGAAAAATTCCCACGTTTTTCCCGGATCTCCCAGTTGTCCCGGGTCGTATACACCCTGTAAATGTCACATCCTCACAGTGAAGTGCTTTTTTTGCAGACTTCCCTTTAGGGGCAAGACAAATAATAACATCGCATAAAACATGCCCAATGAGGGATTCGTACTAATGACAAATTTACAACTTAGGCTCAAGATGTGTAATTCTGCAGCCAAGGCTTTGAAGACTGGTTTGAGCATTTCTGATTATGGTAAAATTCTACACACGTCACAGTGACATGCATTCTGTTACAGTAATAGGTTGAGAGAAGCTCGCATATTTTATCAAATGATAAGATGGCCAATTCTTGCAAAGATGCAAGTTGGCGAAAAAACTGGTAAATGCGCAGCAAAAGCTAGGAAAGGAAGAAAGCTCTACACAGGTTTGCATTGCCCATGCAGAAAACCAGGAAGCATTGGCCATGTCTTGTAGGAGACCCAGTCTTCAGCCAATTCATACTATGCTGGAAAGGGTGGTGGCTGCACTGACAGGAGAGTAACCTGCCACGAATGTGCAGATGCAACTAGATTCAGAATCATGGCGAGAGCCTGCTGTTGTTCCACAAAAGCTCGGTACTGAGTAATGATACATTGGAGTATTTCTTCCATCAAGATGTCTGTCGGATGACTTGGCACTGACACTAACACGCAGAGAAAATGCAGCCCTCACTCGTTACCAAGTTTGCTACAGCAAGAACAAACACAATTTATGGAACACAGTACACTACAGAGCAATATGTAAGGTAAAATGAAGTACAGATTGTACACAGCACTGAACGCATTGACTGGACAACAGTAATACAGGTTACAGTATCGGCCAAGCACTCGTTTGCAATCACTTAAATAAAACGGTTACGTTGGTGGCTCACCAGAGTGTGCCAGGGGGCCGACCCAGGTGGCCTCTAGAAACGGGCCTGTGAACTGAATGGATGTGTGATCTCTGAAATAGCAAGCATCATGAGTGAAGGCACATCAAACATCTCTACACTAGTGCTCTATAATGCATTCTTCTGTGCTGTTCAAATACCGTAATTCAACTTTGAGCTGATGTATTTTCTTTTTAATGGACTGCACATTTGAATGAATAATAAATAATTCTGAGCATATTTTCACGGTGCTTCTGCACTCCAGTCCAGTACATTCTCGTACGGGGTAGCTGTGCGGTCTGAGGCACCTCACCACCGTCTGTGCGGCTCCCCCCTTCGGAGGTTCGAGTCCTCCCTCGGGCACAGGTATGTGCATTGTCCTTAGCCTAAGTTAGTTTAAGTAGTGTGTAAGCCTAGGGACCGATGACCTCAGAAGTTTGGTCCCATAGGAACTTACCACAAATTTCCAAATTTTTGCAGTACATTCTATTTCCCTCATATGTGATGCAGAAGTCTCTAAGCTGATTGTGATACTTTTAACAGGAGGGAGTCTGTTGTCATCATTTATCATGAAAAAGGCCTAGCCATGACAACAGGTATTTGAGCACGTGCAACCCCACACTCAACAGTTATACTCACACTAATCAATCTCCCTTTCCCAAATCTGTCAAGGTGCAGACCTCGCATAGTGTAGTTCCATCTCCCGACAGTCCCTGACGGCATTAGCACAGTGTGCACCCAGCCAGCAGGCACTAGCGCCGTCTCCACCTCCACACGCACACTCTCACAGCACTACTGACACGAGGCCAATCTTGCCACAGGAACAGCCCTGCCACGCACACATTGGCGCTATCAGTTAGGGAAGCTATCTTATTCGGGTCACCACCTATGTTTTTGCCCTATTCCTATCCAAACTGCACCCCGCTTCACTGACTACTACTACCTGATCACCTTTCACAAAATCCTTTTACAAAGGCTAAACCCTCAATCACCTGATCCAGCCCAGCACTCGACTCGAAAGTGCTGGTGACCTGATACTCCTCCCCCAGCCTCTCCTTGTAATTGAGGACCTACACCTCTGCCATAACTGCTACCTACCAATAGTACTATCTTCTTCCTAACATTAGTGTTACTCCTAACTTTCCTAATCGAGCATATCTTACTCTTACGCTATTTTGAGGTTCCTCTCCTCTCAACTCTGGCAGCTGAGACCTGTTGCTGGGATCCGCAACAAAACTGTGTCCTCCTCCTGGGAGCCCTCCTACTGACTTCCACCATCTCACCACAACCTTCTCTCATTCTCACAGTTCCCTCCTACCTCAATCCAACTGTGCCTGAAGGGCACAGATCTTCTCTCCCCATTCCTCTATTAGCTTTGCTCCAAATTTTGCAGTTCCAGGAAAGGGCTTCAGTGATTTCGTCACTGAATTTCCCACATCTCGTACAATGCACTCCACTACTTTGTATGACAGCTCCCGCAGTTTCCACTCGTAGTCAAATAATATCTATAGCAACAAAAAAGCTTAAATATGAAACTCTAAACAAACAAAACATGTATTATGTTTATTTCACTGTTAAAAGGATGTAACCTCCACTAATACGTTAAATTTGTTACTACTGCAAGTACATCAGATGTGAGGTTATTCTAAACGGCCAGGCAAATGTAAACAAACATTTGTCTCAAGTATCACCCAACAGCAATTTAAAACAACTCAAGATATTTCTGAGACTTGGCACAGAGATATTGAGTCTTCCCTTGTGTCACAGGAAGTAAGACACTAATGCAGCTATTTTCAGCAAAAGATGTTAATAAAAATATGTGCAAATGTACACAGTTTGTTACAAGCGAGGAGTTCAGTACGTTGACAAAAGTCAGACAGTAAAATGACTATCGGAAATTCGATGTACAATATAATACTCGATACATATACTGCAAAAGGTATTCAAAACATGAAAATAGAAATAAAAGAAGCAAGGTACACTGACAGAAAGAAAATCGCAAAACTGAGGAGGAGTTGTGCAATATAAACGAAATTTGATAGGTATGTTTCTACATGTGAAGGGCTATGTGTACTCAAATTTCACATCAGTCACATAAGAGTCATACTGGCTGCCCCACTGTGAGGATACAAGTCAGGTTTGCTTTAAATACGTGCTATAATGATCCTGAGCATTAATTACCTCTGAGATTGGACAAGGTAAGTTGATGTTACTCAAGAATGCCTTTAAGGTGACAAAGATGCCATTATCAACACCTCACTGAGTCTGAACGAGGGAGTGTAACAGGGCTACGAGAAACTGAATGTTCCTTCTGTGATATTGCAGAAAGATCTGGGCACGAATGTAGCCACTGTTCACGGTAGCTGCCAGCAGCGGTCACGAGAATGTACAGTCGCAAGAAGACCGGGCTCCGGATGGCCACGTGGCACTATCGAGAGGAAAGACTATCGTGTTCAGCATACGGCTCTGTTGCATCGTACTGCATCTGCAGCAGCAATTTGAGCAGCAGCTGTGTACCACAGTGGCACAATGGACTGTTACAAATCGTTCATTTCAAGGACAGGTCTGAGCCAGACAACATCTAGTATGCATTCCATTGACCCCAAACTAGTGCCATTTGTGACATCAATGGTATTAAGCAAGAGCTCACTGCAGGGCAGGGTGGAGGTCTCTTGAGTTTTCTGATAAAAGTTGGTTGTGCCTCAATGCCAGTGATAGCCTTGTGGCAGTTAGAAGGCAGCCAATATTGCGGTTCTGCTACCAACCTGTCTGCATACTAGACACATTGGACGGTCTGGGATGTGATTTTGTACGATGGTAAGTTTATATGTCAATCCGGTGATTCAACATTTTGTGCTGCCATTCATGAACAGCATTCCAGGGTGTGTTTGCCAACTGGATAATAATTGCCCACACACTGCTGTTGTAACCCGACACGCTCTACAGAGCGTCGACATGTTGACTTGGCCTGCTCGGTCACCAAATCCGATTCCAACAGTGTCATCCACATACTGCATTATTCATCCCTGTATTGACTGAACAAGTACAACAGACATGGAACTCCATCCCAAAAACTGACATCCAGCACCCATAAAACAATGCATGCTTGCATTCAACATTCTGGCAGTTACACTGGTTATTAATGTACCAGCATTGCACATTTGCAATTGCTTATGTTGCACTTACATTAATCTGTGATTTGCAATCTTAATCACTTAAATATGTTAAAAATGAAACAATAGAGAATACAGGATGAGGCTTTAGCTGCCAGAGGCTGCAGTCATGTGAGTTGTGTTTGCGTATATGTGTGTTTGTCTCTCTGTTGTCTATTTTCGACAAAGGCCTTCGTGGCTGAAAGCTGATACTGTGACAGTCATTTTGTTGTGCCTATCTGTGAATCAGCACCTCCGTTATATGGTGAGTAGCAACTTAAATATGTTACTGAATTACTCTACATTAATTATTTTTTGGTGCTGTGATTTTTTTCTGTTAGTGTATGATAAAAGAAACATGATCAAAATCTATGTTTTGATGAGAAATTTAATTATGCCATCACTTTCCCACCATCTTGGCAAAGACTTGACACAAAATTCTTACTACTCACTTCTAATCAATAAATAATCCATGTACTTTATATGCACTGCCTGAAAAGATGATTCTATAAGACTAATAAGTAAAATAGGCCAACACTGTTGTCTTTAATGACAGATGCTTCTAAGGAGGTAACACATCAAAGTGAACCCTTTGATTAATTTGTACATATGTTGACTCCATTTTAACCTGATATCCAACTGAACCCCAAGGAATTTTACACAGTGTGTTTCACTTAGTGTATAACCATTAATGTCTGCTTCTGGTGATAACGTCTCATTATTGATTGCTTAATAGGATTGTTTGTGAAATACAGATTTAAATTATTTACTGTGAACCAAACCTAGCCTTGTTCAGCTTTCACCTCAGCTGTGTCTGCTAAGGTTACCTCCTCATTAAACCATGTATCAGATGACACAGATTTGTTTGTGTGTCAAACAATAATGTCGTTTTCTCATTTGTTACAGGAATAAGTGTCCAAGAGAGCTCCGGGACATATCAGAAATCGTTGGAGGTAACAACACCCCACACAATTCAATGCCCATAGAGCAGTGCCATAGCAACATCAGTGGTAAAGAGAGTAAAACCCAAACAAACACAGAAAAGCTCTGCAGTTCCAGGCCAACTCACTCAAAAAAGGCTAATAAGAAGCAAGCTCTAGTAGAAACAGTACACAGCGAGTTCTCACATTTTTCTGTCCCAGCAGCTTCAATACTGGCTCCAAATGACAGACAGCACCTTCCCACAAAGCAGAGAACACTACTGCCAAGACAGTCTTCAGCAGAGCAGAAACTTAAAGAGCAGGCACCGTATACAAAGAGCATCCTTCAGGAGCAAACAGTTAAGGAAGCTTCCCCTCCAAGATTTTCACCAAGTCTGCTGAGAAGTCTGCTGCTGTTTGAATGGGACAAGAATGCACTGAATTCCTACCGTGAAGTAAAGTCACTCTTGCCCCAGTGTGACCACACGGAAGAAGGAATACTGTTTGCAAATGGTGTAAATTACAAGCTGAATAACCCCCGTCATTCAGGTCGTTGCTACAAAAGAAAACAGAAGGATCAACACTTGCAAAATGACAGCAGTGTAATGAAGAGAAAGTATGAGGGAAAGCATGAGACTGTCTCAACAACAGATCGTACACACATAATTAACACATCAGCAGTGTCACAGTTTCCACTGAAAAGATGCAGTGTAGTTTTATCAGACATTTGTCCAATAGAAGCGCATCGCAGTCTGCCTGACATGAAAAAGCAGACAGTGCAGGCAGCACCTGAAAAAATAGAGGAGACTTATGGTAATAGAGAGAGACAAGATACGAACTGCAACAAAGCCACACTCACTTCACCACCGTGCACCAAAAGTGGCGGCGCTTCCAGTGACGGTCAGGGTGCAGAAGAAACTGGTGGTAATGATGATCAACATTTGAGTGCAGAGAATGTCATGAGGCACATACCAGTGGAAAATGAAGAAGCTAAAGTTGGGGAAAGCTTGCTACAGAACAAAAGCATCAATATTACAAAACGGACAACTGTCAAGGATCTTTCTGGGCCAGTAGCACTTAACGCAGGAAGGAGTGTAACAAATTCTGAGTCCTCACCAGGAAACAGCAAAGCTACTGACTCCACTTCAATGGATGGAACAAGAGTTGAGTGCAGTAAAGATACGGATAGTCAAATGTTAACTGACAGCATCCAACATACACGAGAGGAATCCATCACTTTCACAGTAAACAAGAATACACCCCAGCATACAAACAGAGAAACCGACATTTCCACTCCTGTTGACAGTGTAACCAATATTGTGGAAGCAATGAGCAACTGCAAAAACCGACAGTTCCCTGGAGATAGTATTAATGAGTCAAATCTTGATAATGAACCATCTACCGGATTAGCAACAGAGCGAGCTGAACAGCCACTGGAAGGTTGTAATCCAGATATCTCTCTTCAATACTCTCATACTGCCACAGATAGTAGTGTCCAAACCTTATCATTTTGTGACAGTTCACCTTATGCAGAAATGCTTCTTCCTACAGATACACCAACCAATTCTAAGGTGCTAGCCACCTGTTCTAAGAGTTTCATAGATTCCATCACACAGTCAGCTTCAAATCACAGTCCATCAATCTCTCACTCCTTTCCATATCACAGCAATACTATTGGGACTGAGCATCAAGAAAGAGTCCCCTTTATTGATTCACTTGCTCAGTGTGACACAGATACTCACAGAGAGATCATTACCAGTGAATTTTTTGATGAACTTTCATCATCAAACACTGCCTTCCCCGATTTATTCCTGTCATCTACCTCTAGTGATATTAACGACAATTCTTACGACCTATCATCCGAACGGGTAAGAGAACAGAAAAATAACCTGAACCATTTCACATACAATGAAGAAACTGTATTTCACAGCACCAACAATGAATCGTGCATGAATGTGGGAACAGCACAACAGGAACAAACCTCTGAAAATTCTCTCTTTCCCGCAGGTGAACATAGCACAAACAATGATGGAGAGACATACTATAAACCCGATTCAATTCAGGAAACACAAAACAAAGAAATTTTAACACCTATTTTTGATGATGATTATGTCACTGGGACCACATTTGATGAATATGAAATGGATCTGAAAAATTTTTTAAATGAAACAATGAATCAACATAAGTCTGATGGATTTACTGACTGTGAACTGAACAGTGACAGTGAGTTTTCCTCCAGCCAAGAACTTGACAAGCTATTAAGAAGTTTGGTATCTCCTTACACGGACTGCGAGACAAAAACAACCTCTAGTACAGAGATTGGACAGGTTGATGAATCATTAGTGTTTACTTTGCACTCAAATGGCAGTGATGAAACCTGCCTGAGCCAAAGAAGTGTGTCTTCCAAATCCCAGTTAATGAACACTACCGAAATGGTGAACTCTGACAATCAATACAATGAGGTAGATGTCATAAACAGTGCAGTTGTGAGAGATGGACATTGTGAAATGCCATCAAATGGTGGGAGCTCTCAGAAGTCCTCCAACACTGGTGAGACGGAGGTAGAGGGAGACTCAGGATCAACGCATAACACGAGAAATGTAATCGCCGATGGGACTGAGATATTGTGTGGCCCTATCGATAACGAAGTCTCTGACTGGTTAGTGGAGGGTACTGATACAGAAATACACATCTCGTCTGATGACGCTCAATTAATAACCACTTCCGAAATGCTGAGTTCAGATAATCGACACAGTGAGGTAGATATCATAAACAGTATAGTTCTGAGAGATGGAATTTATGAAATGCTGTCAAATGGTGGAAACAGTCTGATAGCCTCCAACATTACTGAGACTGAGGAAGAGGGAGACTCAACACATAACACAATAAATCTAATCAATAACGGAACAGAGGTATCGTGTAGTCCCAAAAATAACAAAGTCTCTGGCTGGTTGGCAGAGGGTATTGACACAGAAATACACATCTCCTCTAATGAATCACAGTTAATAAACACATCCAAAATGGTGAATTCAGGTAATCAACACAATGAGGTAGAGCTCATAAACAGTACAGTTCTGACAGATGTAAATTATGAAATGTCATCAAATGTGGGGATCGGTCAGATAGCCTCCGACACTGGTGAGATTGAGGAAGAAGGAGACTTAACACATAACATTATAAATCTAATCACCGACGGAACGGAGATATCGTATAGCCCTAACAATAACAAAGTCTCTGACTGGTTGGCAGAGAGTACTGATACAGAAATACACATCTCCTCTGACGAATCACAAACTACAAGTAATTCCTTCTCAGAAAAGAGCTTAGAATCTCTGAACAACAGTAGTAGCATCTCAAATCTAGCAACTGACTCCTTGTCTGACACTCAGCTACAGACAAAATGTCAAAAATCTGATTGGCCCCTGTTATGCAATAACCCTCCACTGTTCTCAGATTCACCTCTCAATCTGTATGCGAGTCACTCACCTGACCGCAACGACGATCTGACTTTCGAATGGCCGGAAGATACAAAAGACTGCAGTAATGTCGACGAAGAGTCCTTCAGGGAACTGATACGTACGAGCTTCCCTTCCCTTGTGGACCACGACTTTGCCGAAAGTCTGTCAGCTGGTGAGGCTGCCACTGACACTGGACACACACATTTTGAAGCTTTAGATTTTGATCTACTGGTAGCGTCGCCCCCTGATTACAGTAAACAGGTTTTTTGTCCAGAAATGGATATTGCAGAAGAGCAAATAGAAGCTGATTCTTGTCATAATCCAGAATACTGTATGACAGACTGTAATGAAATTCTAGGCTCTAAAGAAGAAAGCTACACATCTCCCAAGATAAGTAACATGGAGACTGTTAATGGTATTGTGTGCCCAACAGAAAATTACAATATGTTTACATGTAACAATGCAGCTGACAGTACCCCCATTGAACTAGCAGGTGAAACACATGTAGATGTTGCAAATTACACAAAGCAGATTATTGGTTCAACAAAAGTAGACAGTAAAAGTTTGAAACACTGCAATCCTGACACCACTGAAATCATTACAGAGGGGCCTGAATGTTCATCAGCAGGTACTCAGTCCCCAAGTGAATCAGGAGTTACACATTCTGAAATCACCTCTACTGAGAGTCCACAACGTAAAAAGGAAATGGACACGGCTCCTCCAGATCAGGGAACTATGAAATCAACAACTGATAATGTATCGGTTGGTCTGACCGACTCTACTCCATCCTGCAGCACTAGTCAGTACAAAAAGGGATCTGACAGTGCTTCATGCTGTGCTGTCAGTGGAAACAAAGAAAATCCAGTCCTTTGTGAAAGCATGCCCTCCAGTAATAGCATTACATTTGAAGCAGGAACAGGTGCAGTGACTGAAAATAATATTCAAAACAAAGCAACGTGTAGCTACCTTCCAGTTGGAGCACACATCCTGCACTCCACTGCTGGTGTCTCTGAAAAGTTAAACTTGAGCAAGACTACACTGGAAATGGGACATAGCATACCTGTGGATGGAAACATTATCCAGCAAAGCAGTCAACAGA
The DNA here is from genome assembly GCF_023864275.1 of Schistocerca cancellata. NCBI lineage: Eukaryota > Metazoa > Arthropoda > Insecta > Orthoptera > Acrididae > Schistocerca > Schistocerca cancellata. The sequence goes on from NC_064637.1 coordinate 17,402,641, forward strand.
ATTCCTGTGAAGTGCTCCAAATGCCTGTATCCTCTGATGGCCTTCTTTACAAAACGCAGTCTAATGCACTCAATCCTGTACTTGCTGATCAAATTTCAAATTTGTTTCAGGGTACAAATAGTAAACCTCCACATTTAAACATTGCAGTACCTACGGTCACACCTCAAAAAGAGCGACAAGATGTGACTGGGTATGCTACGGTGCAAATGTCTCTTCCTAATGCTGCCAGTAAAAGCAGCTTGAAAACTAAACAGCTGTTAGAGAACAATGTAGTAGGCCCTGCAGCTGAAAAATGCCAGTCAGGGTCTGGAAATTTACTAATGACTCATCATGGATTAAATTTGTGGATCCCAGTGAACGGACTCATTATACCTAACCAATGTACATTTAGAAAACATAAAGTAGATGCAAGTCTGTGTGCTACAGCTGAAACAAGTAAGACTGTAAAAGAATCACAGACAACATGCACGATTATTGAGGATGAAAGTTTCCTGGCTAAGAGAAACAATGAGACTGATAACGGTTCTACAGTTCACAGTCCCACTATTACTAATTCTAACTCCAAAAACGCTAATAAAACAACTCACAACATGAATGTTCTGAGCTCTGTAAACCTGACTGGCAATGCACGCAGTGGAACTCACAGTTCAGAGACAAATGAAGTCACAACTGATGATAAACTGTTAACCCCACAAAAGTACGGTGAGGTAGGGAAGCCAGAGCAGACAATTCTGGTCAATCTGACGGCTACTCAGAACATTCCAGTGCAGCATAAGACCACCATACTGGCTGCAAACAATGTTTCATTGCTAGCACTGCTGGGAAATTCCTCCACAGCAGTTAATTCTGACAGCTTGTTAAGAGTCCCAACAGCAACACAACAGGGGCTGACACAAGCTAGACAACCTGTTACTTTGTTGCCCAATTATGGGTCAACTAGTCTGAATCAGATCCTAAATCCTGGTATTCAACGAGGGGCCGAGCACAAGAAAGACGTGCTCAGTGCACATAAAAAACACGATGAAGCTGAAGTAGCTGTAATATCAAAATCACTCAATACTGCTGAAAATCCCACAACAGAATTGAGCCTTCCTGAAACTGGTGAACTAAATATTGGCAATGCAATTTTGTCACAGATGGCTGCTGAGGAAGTTCAGTCTGCTGTCTGTGGGGACACTGAGAGAATGACGAAGAAATTCAATCGAGAAGCAATGCCACAGAAAGGAAATCTGACAGACATCTCTAATGGGAAACAAAATAAAATTCTTCAAGTGGGAGAAATCTTGTCATTCAGGCTGACATCACCTCAGGAGGTAGCTGAGGGCTCACCAGATTTCCAGATCAGTGATCTCTCTCACAATTCTCAGTCCACTGAGGAAAGTCAGTGTCAGGGATCTACAGTAAGTTACACCCCACAGCTGTTTAATAAAAGTCAGTTTGGTTCAAGAAATGCAAGCAATATCTCTGCCATCCAGAGAAATCAACTGCCACAGACAAGTGTACAATGTGCAAAGCTAGTGCAAGTTCAATCCAGTGCCACGAGTAGCGTTACAGCTATCGGAGGAACTGTATCGGTGAACACTGAACGCAACCGGGTGGACCCTTATTTCTTGTTGATATCGACACAGCAGACACGAGTGCGCATTCCCAGAAAAACTACAGCCACCAACTTCCTACGCAGCAAGCCTACCGAAGAAACACAAATATGCCACTGTGGGAAACGATTCAAGAACTTGCGTGGTCTCCACCAGCACCAGGCCCGCTGCCATTTCCAGACACTACTCATTCACGAACAGTTGAAGGAAAAATGCGATAAGTTACTACACTTACTGCCAAACAGGAGATACGAATGCTCGTGCGGCAGCATTTTCCGCAGCCTGTCGACAGTCCTCAACCATTACAAGTCTCGTCACAAGGGAGATGACAGCAATACCTCGTGGTGGCTGCACGACAAACTGCTGGTCTGCAGTTGTAAGCGTTTCGTACCACACACTCGACAACCTGCACCATCATCACTGCACAAACAAACAGACAAAAAAGATGACAAAGAACTCTAGCTTACTGATTATTGTTCTTATTGTTCTTCATCGTCCTCACCTTCTCCTTCATTGTCAACGTCTTATTGTCCTTAACTGCCATCTCCTTGTCCTCCATTATCATTGTCTCCTTCTTCAACATTTTCTTCATCCGAGTCTGTAGACTTCTGTGACCATTGTCACTGATGATAAAATCTTCTAGGATATTATGCCATGTCATGTTCAGTTTCTTCTACAGGATCAACATTTTGATCCTTCTGCTGGGATCTCCTTCAGGGTCATATGGTTTCCACAGCCAGCTGATATGCATCAATAATCTAGAAGAAATACGGCCTAAAATCTTAGAATATTTTAACTTAAATCTTCTTCTTCTTCTCCTTTTTCTTCTTCTTCTTGATTACCATCATCATCAGCAGCAACATCACCACCCCACTACCATCATGATCTTCTTCTTCATCATTATCTTCTTCTTCTTCAACCAAATTGGCCCTACAGGCCTCTTGCCTCTCACATTAATATGCATTTGCTAGAGGTCCATACCACAAAACAGCACATTATCAAAGCTGTTTATAGAGATTTATCTTCTAAATATTTACCATTCCTCTGAGTTTCCTGTAGAATGCCTCATTCACCACATGCAGCTGTAGGATCAGTGCTTCCAAAACAAAATAGCACATTACTTCACATAAGGAAGGAAGAGAAGGATTTTAAGTTGTCATGTTAACTACCTCAGGAGAAAGTGGAAGAAAAAGAATTAAAAGCAATGCCGAGGGGCTCACTGCTTGATTTTAGCAGGTTGCACAGACATCTCAATTCTTACCTCTGGCTGCAAATTATGTTGGTCTTATAATATATAGCTGCCTTATAAATACACCCCTTCTGAAACTGTTGTTTAAACAGTGTACTAATGGCTTTTGTGGATGGGCTCTGTGTGTTTCAACATGTTATTAAGCATCTCTGCATGGAACTTTCAATACAAATTCCAAAAAGTACTGATGGCTCCAGAACAGGAGATACTGCATCACAACTACACTGTTCACTACACACTAATTTTGAAAGAGCAAAACTAATTCAATTTTGTGAAACATCCTGCTAAGTACTGAAACTTAAACACGTGTGCAGGCAACCCTCAACCAGGTGAGCCATCTGAGCAAGCCAAATGTGCTCCCTCAGTGCTTCAATAACCAAAGTCTCTCTTCCACTTTTCCAAACTCTAATGAATGACTTGCTGATATGATTTTCACACTAGGGTATTATTAAGCTATTCTCTATCATATCAGTTTTCCAATACTTGACTCAAAACTAATCACAAAGGCTTTTGTGGGGTCTGCAAACAATAAAAGTCATTTAAGCAGCTTGATTTTTTTTATTTCAGCTGTCAGGATTTTCCAGATCACCCAAGAACAATACTGAAATAGCATAATTTGGTTTCATTTTTCTGCTTATTTTAACTTTCCAGTTATCTAATTCAGTGTTTTGTTCCTCTTTTGAAGAGGCCACTCAATTTCAAATTTGAGTTCATGTTGCTGTTGTTGTCTTCAGTCCGAAGACTGGTTTGATGCACCTCTCCATGCTACTCTATCTCGTGCAACCTCTTCATCTCCGAGTAACTACCGCAACCTACATCCTTCTGAATCTGCTTAGTGTATTCATCTCTTGTCTTCCTCTTCAATTTTTACTCTCCACATTTCCCTCCAATACTAAACTGGTGATCCCTTGTTGCCTCCGAATGTATCCTACCAACTGATTTCTTCTTCTAGTTAAGTTGTCCCACAAAGTCCTCTTCTCCCCAATTTATTCAGTACTTCCTTATTAGTTGCATGAATACATTAAATCCACAAAAACAATTACTACAACAGGGGAAGAACTTATTTCCAGACCATACTTGCAAAGATATAAATGAAAATCTCACTTCATGTCTGTTGTTTATATTAAGCAATGACATTAACATAACATCCCACAAACTAAGTCTTACAGAAAATGGACATGTTTTACCACATGAAACATTTTCCTTTTTCTCCACAAGTGTTATGAGAGTCTATATCTTTTTTTCAAAATCTGTCATAAATAGAGGGAAAAGTACATTGTACACTTTTATAGACACAGTCAGAGAAGTAAGATCAAAATAAAAATATTTCCTGTTTTCAGCATCTGCTGACAGATTGTAAATATTGTGAAATACTTCAGGCATTAATGTAACAGTTTTTAAAGATTATAATTAGAACTTTCCTGTTGCATTTGTATGAAACTTTATTTTTCTCATTTGGAATTTTCATTTACTGAAAAAAATATTTTATTTGTCAGGAGTCAAAGAAAAGGAAAATGACAGTAATAGTGGAATTTTGCTTGATTTATAATTTTTAGAAAAAATTTGTTCATTTTAATACAATAAGCATGCAGTATGCTATTATTCCAGTAAATGGTTTCTTAAATTTATTTTATTCATAACATAGCAAAAGGACTTGTACAAGGAATGAAACTTGATGTGTGCCTTACTAATATTTGTGAAGCAAAATAAATCTTTCCAGTGCACGAAGAAGCAGCCGCAATAAGCTCAATAATGGAGCAGAGTGTTTAGTATTGTAACTTTTATCAAAAGTATTTTGATAAATATTTTTATTTTGTGGACTACAAATATGAACATTTTAAACAAGTGTTAAAAGTGAGAGAGGGACACAGATGAACACATCCATTATCACAGGAAATTAGAAGCATTTGTGCTGCATAGAAAGCAAATTTGTGGATGACAAAGTCAAGCAAGAAGTTAATGCAATTAGTGTTCACCATCTGTCATTAGAATTGATATCGTCCAACAGATGGTCAGAGATTAACTCTAGGAGAAGAATTTTGCAGCTGAACAAATTCTGGCAGAATATTATTCATTTGTGAACAGTATTGTTATCTGTGATATTGTGATAAGTGGATTTATTGGTTTATAAAAACTGTAAAGATATGTTGTTTCTATTTAGCCAATTTATGCTGGATGAGAGAAAGACTGACTTTATGTAGTGTTATACAGATCTAGTCAATTTATACATGTGTTTTGTTTTGTTATATGTTATATAGATTTATTCAATGTAAACTTAATAAAATAAATAAATTAACTAATAATTGGCTTCATACTAGTTCAGTATCCTTTTGCATCATACATGCAGAGTGTTCCACAATTCCTATAACCAGTTTCTGGGGTTGTAGAGGGAACTTTAAAGTTTTGAGAAGGAACCCATATCTAAAAATGTTCAATTTAGATGTAAAATAAGTTTGAAGATTGGATTGCTTTCTAAACTCCCACTTCACAGTATTCACACACAGGAGACAATGAGTTCTGACTTGTGTCCTCCACAGTAGCTGCTTTATGATAACCTTGCTGCTCATCACACAAGGTGTATCAATAATGAATGTCTTCATACACACAATACACAAACCCAGGTGCTTGTCCTTGGAACACCACACTCAACCCCTCAATAAAAGCTGTGAATGTACCAGTTCCTTGCAGCCATTGTTGTAATCAGATGGAAATGGTTTGTGATGGATTGAGGTGATCTAACAAAAGTTCTTGAGTCAAGCATTGTGCCGCTCTAGCATTACATACCATCCTTTGAAGCAGGAGATTTGAAAGGGATGCGATCTTCAAATTATCCAAACTCTACATTTCCAGACATGGGCTCCTTATCAAAACTTCATCTACTCACAATCAGACCACTCTGCAATCCTTATAAGCCTGTAATAGGAATTCTTAAATGTCTTGTATAGTGAACAAAAAATAAAATGAAAAGAATACTAGCAAAATTAGTGACAAAATATGAGAATCCATCAGCACTCCATAAAAATGTATGTGAGACAACAGCTGTGTTGTCATCAAAAATACTTGGGTAACAGTCTGACTGTGTTCTATGCTTATCTGCTGTCTGCACATTGGTAGTATTTAAAAGTCACTGCAGTAGTGGACAGGGTGGGGTGGGGAGGGATGGAAATGTAAACAGTTAAGTTCTATACTAAAATGCAGTGTTAATCTTGTGTGTTCAATGAGCAACAACATCTCCATCGGTGTTCTGCTTGCCTTGGAAGATGGTCTGCTGTTTTGGAAAAGGCACTCTCTGTGGCTTTTAAGTAATTTGCAGCCTCTTGGGCCTTCCTAACTTTTTACCCCTGTTGCTACCAGAGTAAATAACTTCATTCTGTATGGTGACTGTGTGTATCACGGTTCAGCTGAATCTCACAACCGTAATATTAGAAGTAAAAGTAATTTCCACACAGACTATGCATTCTAATGTAGAGTTCAGAACAGAGTACTATGCTCTGGTGCAAAAGCTTAAAGCAGGTCGCTGGTTGACATAACTAAAAACTGGCAGACAATCAAAAACAAACAAAATGGTACTATACTAACCACTTGTTCTCGAATTTGTCAGAATATTTGTATTTCAGTAAACAAACTATGATTAACATTAACTATTGTTCATATTAAAGAGGGGTTTCAATTTTTGCAGTATTTACAGAGGGGTCCAGAGGAATGTAGACACTCTTTGATAGTTCATTTCTTTGGAACAAAATGAGATATTGTTGCAATTTTGTGTGGTAATGCATTCCATTGTTTTCTCAACAGATCTAGGGCCGCATTTTCCAGCAGGTGACAGAGCAGCTATGAATGAAGTAAGGTTTTCACTTGAGCGATGCCAGGTTGTATTGAAGTGGTACTGTAAGTATGAAAACATGATGGAGATACAGCAGCAATAGCATAATGTGTATGGAACTCAGCCACCAATGCGTACAATTTGTAGTATTCGGGTTAAATTAGAAGCCAACAGTACTGTTCAGGATGTGCATAAGGGAAGGTCTGGCTGACCAAAACTTCAACAAATCCAGCTGCGTTGCAACATTTTACTAAGTCACCACAAAAATCTGTGAAACCGTGCACTTGTAAGCAGGGTAGGCCAATCAAGCATATAACGAATTCTGAAGCCTGCAGAGTGGAAACTGGACATTCCAAGATCGCTGCATGTTAGGAATGAGAGAAAGATGGAGTACTGCAGCCCATTCTTCTTTGAAGGTACCGTAACTGGTGAGGTGTATCTCTGTGTACTCCAAACATCTGACAGATGTTCGGAAATGAAAGATTTTACATATAACAAGATGGGATGGTGCTCTGCCTCGCTACCTACTTGGGTGAAAATCCACTTGGACAATGGATAGGTCAAAGAGGAGCTGTTGAAGTCCCACAACGATCTCTAGACGTTACACCTCTTGACTTCTACCTATGGCGGACACTGAAAAATGAAGTTTATCAACACAGTCCAGCTGCACTGAACAAGCTATGAGGAACCATCGAGGTGTCCTGTTCAGCTATCACACAGGCAACAGTGACAGGGGTAGTCTGATCAACAGTTCAGCAGCATCAGCATTATTTGGCTGCTAATGGAGATCACTTTGAACACACAGAATAACCTTGCCTCCCATGCAAGAACTGTAATGATATGCCATTTTGTTCCATTAATATTGACTATTAAGGAGTGTCAACACTTTTATGGACAGCTCTGTAGACAGCTGATAGTGGTCTACAAAAGCACTTAAGTTACATAAATGATTAGTAGGGAACAGACGGAGCAGACTTTCCTGAAATCCGTAAGCCTTCAGCCCCTAGTTTGGTTTAGATAGTTTGATGACATCTTTGCCACAGGGACTTAAAGTACATTTCTGCTTATTTTGCAAGTGGAATGTATGAGTGCAATACTCTGCCCATCTCATCCTGTGTTTGCAATATAAATTACTGAGAATCTCTATGTTCAACAATATTATGACTGTGGATACTGGGTAAAAATCAGAAAAAATTGAGTGTGAGTTCTATCTAGGCAGCTAAGTATTACAAACACTACAGTTTGTTACTGGAATACACCAGACAAGTTATTAAACAGTACCTGTTTTAATATTTACCTACCACAAAGAGAGATAGTTTAACTTTCACACATATAGTAATGAAAATTTGCTATTTGCCATAAATTATTCATTATCAGCAGATAGAAGGAAGACCATCAGTCTACATGAATGAAAGTTGAATTTACGTAACACTCATTTTATTACTGAGATCATAATATATCATACCTTTAATAATGAGAATCAGAACAAGAGTAAGTTAGTATTTTATCAAACAAATCACTGTGTTGTACCTTATGAGAGTCAACCAAAAACGTTTTTAGTAGACAGAGATAACACAGGGTCATGACTATATATTCCACAATGTTCGATGTATGCAGAAAAGTTCACAAATTTTGTCCATAGTGCCGCAACATAAGAAAGAATGGAATAAAGAGGAGAAGGTTGGTGTTCCTCAATTAATGTCTAAATTATAACGTTACTTGTCTCTAATAATTTTAATTTTTTTCTGCATATTTCTGCATGGTGGCCCAAAGTTTTCCTATTATAGACCAAGAGGAAAAATGGCAACAAATCAAAACTCTACATTCACAACAATCAAACATTCTCTTGCATTTTCATTTGACAATAACTGTCAGACACAGTTAGTTTGTAGCATTTACTCACAGATAGAGTACATGAAAAATAAATAAATCATTGATCACTGTAATTCTGATGCTTTATTTTGCAGCAAAAAAGCTAACATGCCATGCTCTTTTGCAGGTATGTTCTCATTTGTATATAATGACTTGTTTATTCTGGCATCTTTTAAAACCAAATCCCATAGTCAAAAAGCTTTCCTCAGAGTTCCTTTGCTAGCCTGGAAGGCCAGTCCTATGCAATAAAAGCTGTGAAGTTTTAGTAGAGCTGGCAGAAATTACTGTCTACTAGTACATTTACCCATACTGTCAATGAAATATTTATCACATGCATTTTATTCATTCTATTTTGGGTCATATACTTGAATCCCAAATCACTCCATCCATAATTTGCTCATCACTGACTTAATTTTGTTCATAAACATTTGCCTGCAGCTTCTGTTTCCTTCTCAGTCAGCACTTTTGCACCTTTCTAGGTTTCATTGTGAGAAAAATTAATGGCATTAACGCCAAGTTGTCATAGCTTACCACGCAGGTACTTTCTGTGATCGCTTTTCACAATCACTTTCCATATTTGCACTGTTAAGTAATGACACATGCTACTTTGAATTGGAATGTCACTGTATCTCTTCACATAACCAAAGCTAGTTCCTACAATGACTGGGTTACCAGTTAGCCTTGCCTAGCAACACTTTCATATTTGTCCATCAGCAGTGCTAAATATTTCACCTCCTGAAGGCAAATTTTGGCTAGCAATCTCATAACTTGTTAATGCGTAACTTGTCTCATTACACATTTCTGTGTGTTCTTCTTCAAAAGAGGATTTACTGAATGGAGTTTGTGAGTGACTAAATGGCTTGATTGATCAATTAATTTGTCACATTGTACATCTGTATTCTTGTGTCATCAAAGCTTGGCGCTTGAGACAGACAACAATCTGTGAAAATGTTGACAGAACAAAATATTGTTTAGGTGTAAGAAATGGAGGAAAATTAGCAGATCAACTGCTGCTGATATCTGACAAAGCTTGCCCACATACAGCCCAGCAAATTCACTGAGTGTGCCACACCTCTCATTTTAAGATGCTTGTGCCAATTAACATAAAATTTTGCAGGCAACAGCTAGCAGTCACCATTTCATCTCTGAGCAGGATGTTGATGAGTGGAATGCCTTTTCTGTCTCACAAACCTCTAACATCAGACTGCATACTGACATGGGTTGCTTGAAGTTGCTCTTGCAGAGTGATCCATTGTGGCACCAGAACTTTGACTTGTAATTAATCTTTTCAGTTTTTGATCCACAATCTTTTGAAATTTCGTAAAAGGTTTCCACCAAGACTCTACCGGTATTTCTATTCATGTAAACCACTATTGACCTATTTCAGCTATACAGGCATTTTCAAGTGGGGAAGTCCATGGACATATGCCATACAGCATTCAAAAAACAACATGGCATTTAAGGACACAACTGTTAAACTTGATTCTTACAAAACTGACCACAGTAAATGTTCTCTTTTGTGCCTATAAACAAGTGAGATACAGGGTGAGGCACCCTAGACAGGCAACTTCAAATATGTCCAGTATGAATAAATACATCGAGATGCAGTTTTAATCAAGTTATAGCATACAGCACAGCAAATTTCCTATTGTTTGCAAGTCATTTTTATCATTTATACTCGCCGAATTACAACACCAACTCTTCCCCCCCCCCCCCCCCTAACGGAACTTTATACTTTTTCTGTAGCATTTGATAGAATCTTCTGAGAAAACTTTGATGACGTAACATGAATGGGACTTGATCAATTAGTATCAAGATAACAGCACTGCAAACAACTGTCCCACCATCACAAGAATAGGTTTGACCAACATCTGCCCTATTATACCAAATGTAAGCAAATACGTCATTCAGGCACAGTTCATGTGTTTATTATCACAGTTGTCATACCAGGTGCTCAAATGTTGATCTTGGCCATTGCAGCATGTTATAAAGTGATTCTGGAGAAACAATACTACATGTTGAATATCACCTGGAGTTAAATGCAGCACAGGTCTGTGTTAAAAGGCATTTCATGCCTTTGAGAATCGTTGGTGTTTCCTAATAGACTTCTTGTTTTTATTTTTGCCACACATAAAAGTATGAAGCATTAAGTTTGGTGAGTGTGCAGACCATTTTGTGTTTCCTCAACAACTATTCCAATACTTTCCAATGTTCTGGTAACACAGTCTGTCATTACATGTGCAGAATGGGAGGGAAATCTGATATGTTGGTGCCACACTGACTACCTTACATCCAGCGGATGTCTTCCAATAATGGTGGCAGCATATCTTACGAACTCAAGATACTTGACTGTATTTTGATTCCCATCAGTAAAACGGGGATCAATGATGCGGGCCATGAAAAGCATGAACTACAGATTGAGAGACCAAGAGTGGTATTTTTATCCACTTCGAGTCAGCGTGGATTTTCAGCTGACAATTAGCGTGTACTGCAAAGATTGAACTGCCCATGAGTTGTAAAGTATGCTTCTTCCGTAAACAAAATTGTCATAACTATACCACCTCACTCTGCACTTTTAATAAACAGAACTGTAATCTATTTTGGAAGTCATTGCCATAAAGCTGTAGTTGCAGCGAAATGTGAAGGAGATGAAATGAAGTGGAATGTAGTGTCCACAGAACACTCATTTGGTTGATCCCCTCTCCTATTTCCAAAATGCCTATAAGGACATTTGGATTGTGTGTTACTGTTGCTAAAATGTTAGTTTCATTTCTTTCATCAGTTCCTATTCTTTCTCCTTGGCCTATTTTATTCTCCACATTTCCAGTTTCTAGAACTTTTTTATAATGTTTGCAAAGGCAGACCATGAGTGACTGAGACAATCTGAGTACTCTTCAGCATAAAACCACACCACTGCTCTAATAGTTTGGTGACATTCACCATAAACGATATTCCCTTTTGTACCTGTCGTATAAATTGTGAAAGTCTCGATAGCTTTATGAGCATGTTATCTGAATGCTAAAAGAACACAGACTGATGGGCTGCAAGAGCACCATAACTAACTTATGTGTTTGTTTACATTTGGTAATAGGGCAGACTTTTGTGGCTCCTCTTCTTCCGGCAGTAAGACAGTGGTTTGTGGTGCTGTTATATTGATACTATTTAATCAAATCCCATTTACGTTATGTGACTGAAGTTCTCTTGATAAATTCTTTCAAATGAACAGAAGACATATATAGTTCGATTAGAAAAAAACAAATCCAGTGTCACAATTTGGCAACTATAAATGATAAAAATTATTTGCAAAATATCAGGAAATTCACCATAGTGTGTGCTACAGCTTGGTGAAAACTGCACCTTGATATATTTATTCATTCTTGATATATTTTGGGTGGCCTGTCTGAACTGCTCACCCTGCATATTGTTGTAATTGTCCACTTGAAAATAATTACATAATCAAAGTGGCCAATGCTAATTTAAATAAACAGAAATATAGAGTTGCAGCAGAATTAATGGTATTGTTCAGGACTTCGACTTTTATTTGTTTTTTTGCCTAAAATGGACAAAAACACAGTTAACTGTCGTGATAATGCCATCATAATCATTTTGGTACTTCTGCAGGAAAGCTAACACAACTTTTGTGCATTTGGTTCTGTGCATCAGTATCAGGTTCTTCACCAAAATATTTCTGGAATGATAGATGTTTTGCACAAAGGAAGTGAGAACAAGGTTTAACATTCCACCTGCAATGTTGTCATCAAAGATTGTTGTTGTTGTTCGCGGGCCGCTCCGCGGGTCCCGCCGCGTTTCCGTCACTTCAACGCTGCAACTGTTCTGGTCGCCGTTACAACAGTCTCAAAGTAGAAGATGGACCAGAGCACCCAATCCATTCCATATAAATACAACCCAAACCATTACAGAGCCAGCTGCCTACTGCCAGAGACTGTGGTCATGTGAGTGTGTATGTGTGTGCTGTTGTTGTGGTCTTCAGACCGAAGACTGATTTGATGCAGCTCTCCATGCTACCCTATCCTGTGCAAGCCTCTTCATCTCTCAGTACCTACTGCAACCTACATCCTTCTGAATCTGCTTAGTGTATTCATCTCTTGGTCTCCTTCTTCCATTTTTACCCTCAGCGCTGCCCTCCAATACTAAATTGGTGATCCCTTGATGCCTCAGAATATGTCCTACCAACTGATCCCTTCTTCTAGTCAAGTTGTGCCACAAACTCAACTTCTCCCCAGTTCCATTCAATACCTCCTCTTTAGTTACATGATCTACCCATCTAATTTTCAGCATTCTTCTGTGGCACCACATTTCGAAAGCTTCTATTCTCTTCTTGTCCAAACTATTTATCGTCCATGTTTCACTACTGTACATGGCTACAATCCATACAAATACTTTCAGAAAAGACTTCCTGACACCTAAATCTATACTTGATGTTAACAAATTTCTCTTGACTATTTTCAACAAAGGCCTTGTTGGCCAAAAGCTCACTTCTCAAGTCCTTTTGTCATGTCTATCTGCAACTCAGCATCTCCACTATATTGTAGCAAAATGTTTTAGGTAGGATAGAGGTATGATGATGTTGTGTACATAGTTCCGCGTAGTCAGCGCGTACACAACTTTCCCACTAGAGCGCGCCCCTCTAAGCACAACAGCACAGGCGCAGTGCTCGTCCGTCTCCGCACTACGAGATGGCGCTGCCTTAGAGACGGACCAAATTCTGCTTCCGCCGATCCGCGTATTAATATGTAACACAGCCAATGAGATTGCTACTAAGGTAGAACCTTTTCTCCTCACGGATCACACTTGCGCAGTGATACCTGAACGCTCGAGGTATTATAACGAGTGTACAGACCTCCGATCAGTCAGTCTGCATTTGTCTGCACTAGTCTGTACAAGTCTGCATTAGTCTATAGTCAAGTTTCAGTCTGCACCTAAGAAGATTATCATATTCCTGTACATAGCCACGAAGATAAATGTATAGACGCTTTTGTCAAGTATCAGAGATATGTGAGAATAAGATTAACATACCAAGACCAAAGAAACTTCAGATTGTCAATTGTAAACAGCATCCAGGATCAAGTTAAGTAATATCTATGCTTTTTATTATTTTAATAAATGTATGTGAAAATTAATCAAGTTCTGTTTAAAGTTGGTCACCGTCAATCTGCTACTGTAAGCGTGCAAGTGGCATTTCTATCGTCTGACCTAACGGCAGAAGATAAACACGCCACGATAAGACCACGAGACATATTGCTGACACTCGCCTACTTCGTTAGAGCGACAAGTCAAATAATCTGATGGTGTGTGTACCGAAGGTCTTACAGTAGGCACACCACAAATGCAGAATGTGGCAGTTGACTGTGAATAATAAAAAGTAGGTCATTCACTTGAATACTAAAATGAATACATTGATTGTTGGATACAAGACAAATCACACAAATTCAAAGGCTGTCAATTCAACTAAATACCTGTGAACTACAATTATGAATGACTTATATTGGAATGATCACATAGACGATATTATGGTGAAGGCAAACCAAAGACTGTGCTTTATTGGTAGAACACTTAGAAGATGCAACAGGTCTACTAAAGAGACTGTTTGCACTATGCTTGCCCCTACTCTTCTAGAGTACTGCTGTGCTATAGGGTATAATTAGAAGGCAGGACTGACAGGACATCGAAAAAATTGACAGGACTTCAAAAAAGTTCACAGGAGGGCAGCTTGTTTTGTGTTATGATGAAATAGGAGTGGGGGTATCAGGATGTGGCACATGAGATGGGGTGGTAATCCAAAACAAACGAGTTTTTCATTGCGGTGAGCTCTATTCTCAACATTTCAGTCTCCAACATTCTTCTCTGAATCAGAGAATATTTTGTTGACACCCATCTACATATGGAGAAATGATTGGTGTAATAAAATCAGAGATACCAAAGATAGCATGTAAAGATTTAAGTGTCTGTTTTTCCCACAAGCAGTTGTACAGTGGAACGGTAGAGAAATAATGTGAATGCAGTTCCATGAACCCTCTCACAGGCACTTAAGTGTGAATTCCAGAGTAGTCATGGAAATGTAGGTGTCAACTACTGAAACCAGCCAAAATCGAACAGCAGTAGAAAATAAATAATAGATACATAACTGTACTGTTCAAGGTGATGTTGCCATTTTACATGACTGTAGCAACAAAGCAACTGAACAACAGATGTTCAGACTGCCCTGAATCTTAGTATGTGTATCACAATTTAATAGCACACAGTTTTCAATTTTTGTCAAACCATCTGAAAGTAAGTTAGCTGCACAACTACAGAAAATTCTGTTGGTCACACAAAATGTAACTAACTTGTACTATGAAGTAGTCTCTGAATATTCTATTACACATGTGAGGCTAATGTGAAACATAATTTCTCTAATCATTGAATTTTTCGTGGTATTTGGTGACCAAGATCTATAGAATTAACCACCATTATACACTGAAGCACCAAAGAAACTGGTACAGGCATGCATATTCAAATACAGAGATTTGTAAACAGGCAGACTACAGCACTGCAGTCAGAAACACCTATATAAGAAAACAAGTGTCTGGCACAGTTGTTAGATAGGTTACTGCTGCTACATTGGCAGATTATCGAGATTTAAGTGAGCTTTAATGTGGTTTTATAGTCAGTTGATGAGCGATAAGACACAGCATCTCCGAGGTACTGATGAAGTGGGGATTTTCCCGTACGACAGTTTCATGAGTGTATCGTGAATATCAGGAATCCAGTAAAACATCAAATCTCTGACATCGCTGCCACTGGAAAAAGATCCTGCAATTGGGACCGATGACAACTGAAGAGAATTGTTCAATGTGACAGAAGTGCAACCCTTCCACAAATTGCTGCAGATTTAAAACTGGACCATCAACAAATGTCAGTGTGCACACCATTCCATGAAACATCATCAATATGGGCTTTCAGAGCCAAAGGCCCACTCATATACCCTTGATGACTGAATGACATAAAGCTTTACACCTTGCCTGGGCTCATCAACACCAACATTGGACTGTTGACGACTGGAAACATGTTGCCTGGTCGGACAAGTCTCATTTCAAATTGTATCGAGCAGATGGATGTGTACACATATGGAGACAACCTAATGAATCCAAGGACCATGCATGTTAGCAGCGGACTGTTCAAGCTGGTGGAGGCTCTGCAGGGGTGTGGGATGTGTGCAGTTGGAGTGATATGGGATCCCTGACACATTTAGATAGGACTCTGACAGATGACATGACACATACGTAGGCATCCCCTCATATCACCTGCATCCATTCACATCCATTGTGCATTCCAAATGACGTGGGCCATTCCAGCAGAACAATCCAACACCCTACATGTCCAGAATTGCTACAGACTGGCTCTTCTGAGTTTAAACACTTCCAATGGCCACCAAACTCCACAAACATGAACATTATTGAGCATATCTGGTATACAATGCAGTGTATTGTTCAGAAGAGATCTCCATCCCCTTGTACACTTAAAGATTTATGCACAGTCCAGCAGGATTCATAGTGTCAGTTCCCTCCAGCACGACTTCATACATTAGTCAAGTCCATGCCACATCATGTTGCGGCAGTTCTGCGTGCTCACGCGGGCCCTACAGTATATTAGGCAGGTGTACCAGTAACTTTGGCTCAACAGTGTACTTTTGTCTGTGCGGTTGCTTGATCACATCATCGGCACAGCTGTCCTCAAAAAGGAAGCAAGCTGGGATGTTTTTACTTCCCCTCTTGTTTTGCCATCTGCTTCATGTTTTGTTTAAATTTTAACTAATCACCATTAACACACATGAATATAATCTGCATTTCTATAAAAGAGAAAGGTTGGCCCTCAGTTTTAAAGAATATAACACAAGATCTAATTTTGTGCTTAGTTTTATACAGGGTGGTCCATTGATCATGACCGAGCCAAATATCTCACAAAATAAGCATCAAACGAAAAAACCTACAAAGAATGAAACTTGTTTAGCTTGAAGGGGAAAACCAGATGACACTATGGTTGGCCTGCTAGACAGCGCTGCCATAGGTCAAATGGATATCATTTCTTTTTTTAAATAGGATCCCCCATTTTTTATTACATATTCGTGTAGTACGTAAAGAAATATGAAAGTTTTACTTGGACCACTTTTTTCGCTTTGTGATAGATTGCACTGTAGCAGTCACAAAGCCATGCAGGATTAGCCGAGCAGTCTAAGGTGCTGCAGTCATGGACTGTGCGGCTGGTCCCAGCGGAGGTTCAAGTCCTCCCTCGAGCGTGTGTGTGTGTGTGTGTGTTTGTTCTTAGGATAATTTAGGTTAAGTAGTGTGTAAGCTTAGGGACTGATGACCTTAGCAGTTAAGTCCCATAAGATTTCACAAACATTTGAACATTTTTGAGTAGTCACAAACATATGGCTCGCAATTTTAGATGAACAGTTGGTAACAGGTAGGTTTTTGAATTAAAATACAGAACGTAGGTACATTTGAACATTTTATTTTGGTTGTTCCAAAGTGATACATGTACCTTTGTGAACTTATCATTTCTGAGAATGCATGCTGTTACAGCGTGATTACCTGTAAATACCACATTAATGCAATAAATGCTCAAAATGATGCCCGTCAACCTCAATGCACTTGACAATACGTGTAACGACATTCCTCTCAACAGCGAGTAGTTTGCCTTCCCTAATGTTCGCACATGCATTGACAATGCGCTGACGCATGTTGTCAGGCATTGTCGGTGGATCACGATAACAAATATCCTTGAACGTTCCCCACAGAAAGAAATCTGGGGACGTCAGATCTGGTGAACGTGCAGGCCATGGTATGCTGCTTCGACGACCAATCCACCTGTCATGCAATATGGTATTCAATACTGCTTCAACCGCATGCGAGCTATGTGCCGGACATCCATCATGTTGGAAGTACATCACCATTCTGCCATGCAGTGAACCATCTTGTAGTAGCATCGGTGGAACATTACATAGGAAATCAGCATACATTGCACCATTTAGATTGCCATCGATAAAATGGGGGCCAATTATCCTTCCTCCCATAATGCCGCACCATATATATTAACCTGCAAAGGTCGCTGATGTTTCACTTGTCACAGCCATCGTGGATTTTCTGTTGCCCAATAGTGCATACTATGCCGGTTTATGTTACCGCTGTTGGTGAATGACACTTTGTCACTAAATAGAATGCGTGCAAAAAAATCTGTCATCGTCCTATAAGTTCTCTTGCGCCCAGAGGCAGAACTGTATATGACGTTCAAAGTCATCGCCATGCAATTCCTGGTGCATAGAAATATGGTACGGGTGCAATCGATATTGATGTAGCATTCCCAACACCGACGTTTTTGAGATTACTGATTCTCATGCAATTTGTCAGCTACTGATGTGCAGATTAGCCGCCACAGCAGCTAAATCACCTACTTGGGTATCATCATTTGTTGCAGGTCGTGGTTGATGTTTCACACGTGGCTGAACCCTTCCTTTTTCCTTAAATAACGTAACTATCCGGCGAACGGTCCAGACACTTGGATGATACCGAGCAGCACACATAGCACACGCCTGTTGGGCATTTTGATCACAATAGCCATACACCAACACAATATCGACCTTTTCCGCAATTGGTAAATGGTCCATTCTAATGCAGGTAATGTACCATGAAGCAAATACTGTCCGCACTGGCGAAATGTTATGTGATACCATGTACTTATACATTTGTGACTATTACAGTGCCACCTATCACAAAGCGAAAAAAGTGGTCTACCTAAAACATTCATATTTCTTCACATATTACACGAGTATGTAATAAAAATTGGGGGTTCCTATTTTAAAAAATGCAGTTGATATCCGTTTGACTATGTCAGCGCCATCTAGCTGGCCAACCATAGCGCCATCTGGTGTCCCCCTTCAAGCCAGACGAGTTTCGTTTTTTGTAGTTTTTTCGTTT
The DNA here is from genome assembly GCF_023864275.1 of Schistocerca cancellata. NCBI lineage: Eukaryota > Metazoa > Arthropoda > Insecta > Orthoptera > Acrididae > Schistocerca > Schistocerca cancellata. Next base: position 17,421,157 of record NC_064637.1, read on the forward strand.
GATGTTTATTTCGTGATATATTTGGCCCACTCACTATCAATGGACCACCCTGCATATGTAATTTATTTTCTAATTTATTTTGACTATTCGGAGTTAGTGTCATTTGTTATAGGGTGAAATCAGTAATTCAAATGGTTCAAATGGCTCTGAGCACTATGGGACTTAAAATCTGAAGTCATCAGTCCCCTAGACTTAGAACTACTTAAACCTAACTAACCTAAGGACACCACACACATCCATGCCCAAGGCAGGATTAGAAACTGCAACCATAGCAGCAGCACGGTTCCAGACTGAAGTGCCTAGAACCGCTCGGCCACAACGGCCAGCAAAATCAGTAATTGTTTTGTAACTTAAATTCTATTGTTGATGTATACACAAATATAAATTCTGTAACAATTATAACCATTTGGAAGACGAAATGCTAGCAATCTTAAAGTATCTATTTGGCTCTATTCGAAAACATGTTAGCAATGCCTGTTTAGTTCCAAAGTAATTAGCAGTTTTGTCAAAAGTATTGTTTGCATACTTATATTTGTTAATTTCATGATTTAAACAAATAATTTGGCCTAACCCTTGGAGTAGAAGAAACTGTTTTTATGGAATTAATTTAATGAGTTAAGTTTTAATTGTAATTTCTGTAAATTTAACTTTAAACAATGTGTAAATTCAGTACCTATTATTCCAAGGCTATATAAGGGCCCAATTTTTTGGTCCCAAGACAGTCAGTCCACGATCGAGTTTCAGACAAGGAACCTGTGTTGGTTAGAATGACAACAATGCATCAACTTAACAGTGTAATAAGTGTTCCACCGTTAGGTCGTGTGTTAAAACAATGACAATGTCTGCTCTATTTGTACCTTTCTATTCTTCAAAAACTGTGAACTTTGTGGTTAGGCTTTTATTGCTCATAGCTGTTCAACAGTAAGTTGTAGCAGTATGTGGATGGTTCGCATGCCAACTATTAATGAGGCTTATAGGAAGTTAGAACAATAGTGCACTGGCCATATATAAATGTGTATTATTGGGGGGTTGTGAAAGTAAAAGACTGTGAAATTCAACTGCGCATCTGTTGGATACATCATTTACAGTAGACAGTACTTCATGTCCACCCCCAATTCTTTCAGCCAGTACATTGACACCGAGGACAACATACGAAGAAATACATAAAGCAGGCAGAACTGCTACATGCCTTAAGGTTGATGGTGGACTTTTTGAAAATTAACTACAGTTTGCAGAACACTGGGAAAACTGCAGATTTGTAACACTTTAGAATAACATATTTTGTAAGTTTTTTTCAGGTTTACATTCACAGTCATTTAACAGTTCTTAAAACTGTAAGACTGTTTATTTGCATAATACAATGTTTATTTAAGACACTTTGGCTACTTTTATCTATACCACCATTCACAAATAGACAATTCTATATCATACGACATATGAACAACAAAAAGGACATCTTATCATGCGAAATGTCACACAATTAGATGCCTAGGTTGTTGCTTGGATGTGGTATGCAGGTGCAGATCTGTGGTGTTTATGACCCTCATCAAAAAGCATTTTAGTACAATGTATATATTTTGAAATACCTAAATTTCCAAATTTTTCAACTAATATTTGGAGAGTAAAGCAGCATGAAAATGACATGGAATTCTAGAAACTATGAGCTATGTTCTTTTCAGTTTCTGGACCACCTGCAGAAAATATCTACATTTACATCCACATTCATAATCTGCAAATCACTGGGAAGTGCATGGCAGAAGGTACGTCTCATTTCTTTCTGTTCAGTTCATGTATGGACCATGGGAAGAATAACTGTTTGAATGCCTCTGTAATATTATCCTCACAAACACTATGTGAGTGATACATAGGGGATTGTAGCATATTCCCAGAGTCATCATTTAAAGCCAGTTCTTGGAACTTTGACAGTAGACTTTTCTTGGAATAGTTTACATCTATCTTCAAGAATAAGCCAGTTCAATTTCTTCAGCACCTCTGTGGCACTGCCACGGGTCAGACAAACCTGTGACCATATGTGCTGCTCTTCTCTGTATATGTTCAATATCCTCTCTGAGTACTATCTGATACAGGTCACGCCCACTTGAACAATATTCTAGTAAGAGTCACACAAGAGATTTGTAAGCAATCTCCTTTGTAGACTGATTACATTTCCCAAGTAGTCTACCAATAAACCAAAGTCTACCTTGCTTTATCCACAACTGAGCCTATGTGAACATTCTATTTCATAACTCTACAAAGTGCTACACCCATGTATTTGTATGAGTTGGCAGAATTCAACCGTGACTCACTGACATTATATCCATAGGACACAACATTTATTTGTTTTTTTGAACTGCACAATTTTACATTTCTGAACTTTTAAAGTAAGTTGTCAATCTTTGTACCACTTTGAAATCTTACCAAGATCTGATGGAATATTTATGCACATTCTTTCAGACAGTGCCTCATGACAGATAATTGCACCATCTGCAGAAAGTCTCAGGTTACTATTAATATAAGCTCATTACTAAATGACATGAACAGCAAGGATCCCAACACACTTCCCTCTGGCACACCTGAAGTTACTTCTACATCTGATGATGAGTCTCCATCATCTAAGATAACATGCTCATCTTCCCTATCAAAAAGTTCTCAATCCAGTGAAAATTTCATTTGACACCCCATATGATCCCACTTTAAACAATAAGCATAGCTGAGTTACTGAGTCAAATGCTTTTTGGAAATCAAGAAATACTGCCTGACTGCCTTCATATAAAGCTTTCAGTAATTCATGTGAGAAAAGTGGGAGCTGGGCTTCACGTGCCTGATGTTTTCAGAATCCATGCTGGTTGGCATGGAGGAGGTCACTCTGTTTGAGATACCTCATTATTGTTTGAGCTCAGAATATGTTCTAAGATAGTATAATAAATCAATGTCAAGGATAACTTTTTTTGAATCACTTCTACTATCCTTCTTGCAGACAAGGATTACCTGTGCTTTCTTCCAACTACAGGTACAGATTTTTATTTGAAGGATCTACAACAGATTATAGTCAGTAGACGGGCTAATTCAGTCTAGAATCTGATAAGGATGCCATCAGGTTCTGGAGGTACGTTCAGTTTTAATGATTTCAGCTGTGTCCCAACACCACTGACACTAATACTGATTTCAGTTATCTTTCAGTGGTATGAGGATTAAATTGGTGCAATTCTCATGGGTTTTCCTTTGTAAAGGAACATTTGAAAGCAGAGTTCAGGGTTTCAGATTTTGCTTTGCTAGCCTCCAGTTCGTCTCATTCACAAGGGACTGGACACTAGCTTTGGTGCCACTAACAGTCTTTACAAATGATCAGAATTACTTTGGTTTTTGTGAAAGATCATTGGACAATAATCTGCTGCGGTAATCACTGAAGGTTTCCCACATTGCTCTCTTGACAGCTAACCGAGTTCCATTCAACATCTCTCTACAGTCCTATGCTTTGTTTTACACCTATTATACAATGTCTTTACAAGTTTCCCATGGAGGGTCACTTCCAATAAGAACTGTTCTACTGGGTACATATCTGTCCAGAGCATTGTCAACTATTCTTTTTAACCTGAGCTGTAGTTGCTCTAAATCCTCCCACTCTGTTCTGAAAGTTTCACATTCCTCACAGAGTTATGAGACCACTGATTTTTTTCAAGTTTTCTGAACGTATGTATCTTTCTGCCTGTCAACACACATCGTGGTGACTGATGCCAGTTTCAATGTGGACGTCGTCAAAGACGTCAGGTATGTTTGTTGCCATTAGATCAAATATACTTCTATTATGAATGGGATTCTGAAATTGGAAATTTGTGATAAGGTCTTATGCAACCAAACTACTGAGGTCATCAGTCCCTAAGCTTACACACTACGTAATCTAACTTAAACTAATTTACGCCAAAGATGACACACCACCCACCCCCAAGGGAGGACTCAAACCTCGACAGGAGGAGCCGCGCGGACCGTGACAAGACGCCTGACAGCACGGTTACCCGGTGCAACTGGGATTCTGAACTATCTGTTCTAGGTCATTTTTAGAGAAGGCATTTGGTACTGTTTCACAGGGTGTCTTATAACACCCACAGCTAACAAAACTGTAATTTTCCCAGTCGATTCCTTGATGATTCAATATGCTACACAATTAGATGCCTAGGTTGTCGCTCGGATGTGGTATGCAGGTGCACATCCATGACAATTATGATCCCCACCCAAAATCATTTTAGTAAAAGTGGTTATATTTAGAAATTCATAAATTTCCAAATTTTTCAACTATTGTTTGGAGAATAAAGCAGCATGAAAACTGAAAGTCGAAAATGGCAAGGAATTCTAGAAATTATGAGCTACATTTACCACAGGACTCTCTGCAGTTTTTTGACCTCATAAGTGGGTTTGCCTTCAGGACACCTGCACGAAACATCCAGCCAGGTAAAGCTACAAATTCACAGATTGGCCATGCCTGGTGCCAATAACAAATATGACACAGTTTGTGAGTCCACTGGTAGACCTGGCAAACCACAGGAAGCTGTCTTGTGTACCAGTGAAATGCAGAAACAACAGAAAGCAACAGAGTACTCTCGTTTATAGCCCTAGTCAGCAGACCCATGTCCACAACTGTGCTGCTAAAGGAAAAATAATTACGGTAGGCACACACTATAATTTTATATTGTGCAGGTTCTTAAACCGATTGCACAACACAAGTATTTTTAAATTTTCTGGATGAATGTTTTTCAAATGCTATATTTGTATGAACTGAAATTCATTAGAAGTCATGAAAACTAATTTATAAGGCAATGATGTAAACAAATTATTATTATTATTTCATTTCACCTGACTTTGGCGTGTGTTAAATAAATCAGATTTAATGTTCTGTGCCTTTTATTAGCTGAGTCTTGTTTCATACTTTCTCACCTTGCTTTCCTTTCATCTTCATCCTCAGATATTTGAATTGTTCATTTTGTTTTGATTTCGTCTTGGAATCTCTCTTTCTTGTGTTTTGTCACTTTATTTTGTAGTTTTGTCTGTTGTTGTTGTTGTGATCTTCAGTCCAGAGACTGGTTTGATGCAGCTCTCTGTGCTCCTCTATCCTGTGCAAGCTTCTTCTTCTCCAAGTACGTACTGCAACCTACATCCTTCTGAACCTGCTTAGTGTATTCATCTCTTGGTCTCCCTCTATGATTTTTATCTTTCATGCTGCCCTCCAATAGTAAATTGGTGATACCTTGATGCCTCAAAACATGTCCTACCAACCGATCCCTTGTGCCACAAATTCCTCTTCTCCCCAATTCTATTCAATATCTCCTCATTATTTAAGTGATCTACTCATCTAATCTTCGGCATTCTTCTGTAGCACCACATTTCGAAAGCTTCTATTCTCTTCTTGTCTAAACTATTTATCATCCATGTTTCACTACCATACATGGCTACACTCCATACAAATACTTTCACAAAAGACTTACTGACACTTAAATCTATACTCGATGTTAACAAATTTCTCTTCTTCAAAAACACTTTCCATTCCATTGCCAGTCTACATTTTATTTCCTCTCTAATTTGACCATCATCAGTTATTTTGCTCCCCAAATAGCAAAACTCATCTACTACTTTCAGTGTCTCATATCCTAATGTAATTCCCTCAGCATCAACTGATTTAATTTGACTACATTCCATTATCCCTGTTTTGTTATTGTTGATGTTCATCTTATATCCTCCTTTCAAGACACTGTCCATTCCATTCAACTGCTCTTCCAGGACCTTTGCTGTCTCCGACACAATTACGTCATTGGCAAACCTCAAAGTTTTTATTTCTTCTCCATGGATCTTCAATCCTACTCCAATTTTTTTTCTTTTTTTTTCCCCTTTACTGCTTGCTCAATATATAGATTGAATAACATTGGGGATAGACTACAATCCTGTCTTATTCCCTTCCCAATCACTGCTTCCCTGTCATGCCCCTCGACTCTTATAACTGCCATCTGATTCCTGTACAAATTGTAAATAGCTTTTCACTCCCTGTATTTGACCCCCGCCACCTTCAGAATTTGAAAGAGACTATTCCAGTCAACATTGTCAAAATCTTTCTCTAAGTCAACAAAGGCTAGAAATGTAGGTTTGCCTTTCCTTAATCTATCTTCTAAGATAGGGTCAGTACTGGCTCATGTGTTGCAACACTTCTACAGAATCCAAACTGATCTTTCCTGAAGTCAGCTTCTACCAGCTATTCCATTCATCTGTAAAGAATTTGTGTTAGTATTTTGCAGCCATGACTTATTAAACTGATAGTTTGGTAATTTTCACACCTGGCAACACCTGCTTTCTTTGGGATTGGAATTATTATATTCTTCTTGAAGTCTGAGCGTATTTCGCTTGTTTCATACATCTTGCTCACCAGATCGTAGAGTTTTGTTATGGCTGACTCTCCCAAAGCTATCAGTAGTTCTAATAGAATGTTATCTACTCCCAACTCAGGTCTTTCAGTGCTCTGTCAAACTCTTCATGCAGTATTGTATCGGTCTTTCAGTGCTCTGTCAAACTCTTCATGCAGTATTGTATCTCCCGTCTGATCTACATCTATGTCCTCTTCCATTTCAATAATACGGCCCTCAAGTACATCTCCCTTGTATAGACGTTTTGTATACTCCTTCCATCTTTCTGCCTTCCCTTCTTTGGTTAGAACTGGTTTTCCATCTGAGCTCTTGATATCCATGCAAGTGGTTCTTTTTTCTCCAAAGGGCTCTTTAATTTTCCTGTAGGCAGTATCTATCTTACCCCTAGAGATATACGCCTCTACATTCTTACATTTGTCCTCTGCTTAGCCATCTTACACTTCCTGTTGATCTAATTTTTGAGAAGTTTGTCTTCCTTTTTGCCTGCTTCATTCACTGCAATTTTATATTTTCTCCTTTCGTCAATTAAATTCAATATCTCTTCTGTCACCCAAGGATTTCTACTAGCCTTCGTCTTTTTACCTGCTTGATCTTCTGCTGCCTTCACTATTTCATCTCTCAAAGCTACCCATTCTTCTTTTACTGTATTTCTTTCCCCCATTCTTGCCAATCATTCCCTAACACTCTCTCTGAATCTCTCTACAACGTATGGGTCTTTCAGTTTATCCAGGTTCCGTCTTCTTAAATTACTGCCTTTTTTCAGTTTCTTCAGTTTTAATCTACAGTTCATAACCAATAGATTGTGGTTAGAGTCCACATCCGCCCCCTGGAAATGTCTTACAATTTAAAACCTAGTTCCTAAATCTCTCTCTTACCATTATATAATCTATCTGAAACCTTCCAGTGTCTCCAGGCCTCTTCCATCTATACAATCTTCTTTCATGATTCTTAAACCAAGTGTTAGCTATGATTAAGTTATGCTCTGTGCAAAATTCTACCAGGCGGCTTCCTCTTTCATTCCTCACCCCCATTCCATATTCACCTACTACTTTTCCTTCTCTTCCTTTTCCTACTATCTGTGAGCATATTTTCTGTGACTTAAAGTTCTCTTAAGTCCTTCTCCATTTCCTTAAACCAATCACAATTGGTGTGTGTACTGTAAGACCTTCGATACACAGCATCAGATTATTTGACTTGTCGCTCTAACAAAGTAGGCGAGTGTCAGCAATATGACTCGTGGTCTTATCGTGGCCTGTTTATCTTCTGCCGTTTGGTCAGACGATAGAAATGCCACTTGCATGCTTACAGTAGCAGATTGACGGTGACCAACTTTGAACAGAACTTGATTAATTTTCACACACAGTTATTAAAATAATAATAAGCATAAAAATAACTTAACTTGGTTCTGGATGCTATTTACAATTGACAATCTGAAGTTCCTTTGGTCTTGGTACGTTAATCTTATTCTCACATATCTCTGATACTTGACAATGTGTCTATTCATTTATCTTCATGGCTATGTACAGGAATATGATAATCTTATTAGGCGCAGACTGAAACTTGACTATAGACTGGTACAGACTAATGCAGACTGGTACAGACTAATGCAGACAAATGCAGACTAATGCAGAATAACTAATTGGAGGTCGGTACACTCGTTATAATACCTCGCACGTTCAGTTATCACTGCACAAGTGTGATCCGCGAGGAGAAAAGGTTCTACGTTAGGAGCAATCTCATTGGCTGCGTGACATATTAATACGCGGATCGGCGGAAGCAGAATTTGGTCCGTCTCTAAGACAGCGCCATCTCGTAGTGCGGAGATGGACGAGCGCTGCACCTGTGCTGTTGTGCTTAGCAGGGCGCACTCTAGTGGGAAAGTCGTGTACGCGCTGACTACACGGATCTATGTACACAACACCAATTAGGTTGGTTTTTTCTGCTGAAATGTACTTTTTATATATCCGGGGTGAACGTTAATAAAATCAACAAATTGCAAGAATCTTCTTGATGCAATAATTTACCAACAGGTGTATGTACTGTAGAGATTTATTTTATGAACTTCTTAGGTGCTATCAGTTTCGGCATTACATAGATGCAATCTTCAGGCCCCACACGTCATAGTCATAAAATCACTATACACGGGAGGAACCATATAACTGGATCTGTGAATCTAATCATTATGCAACAGCCAAGCAAATGGAAATGGTCGAGAGGCAACACAGCTACACCAAGACAAGTACCCTCACTGACACCAACCACATCACACAACATTTCAAGCCCTTTTGGGGCGTTTCTGTGATCATGGTCCTTTCAGACAGATCAATGTGCCGGGAGTGGCAGACTGCGCATACACCAGATTTGGAGGACCGGGTTCTGCAGGATATTGGGAAGAACCCTAGTATAACTGCCAGGCAAGTGGCGTACCAACATGGTGTAAGCCAAAGTAAGATTATGTGTAACTGCTGCTACCCCTGTCAGTTGCAATGAATGCAAGGATTATCAGCAAAGAATTTCCCTCTACATGAAGGATTTTGTCAATGGTTTTTGCACCAGACTATCACAATTATAGGAATTCTGTCCTCAGTCCTCTTTACTGATGAAGCAACCTTTACTAGAACTGGCATCATCAATCTGTTGTGACATGGATGTGTGGCAGCTCTGTACAGTGTTCCAGGACATTTTTTTGTAGTTGCATGCACACCATCCATTTCTGGGAATCCACCCCTGCAGTTTGTCAGTTTTATTAATGTTCACCCTCTATATCAATTGATCATTTCTTCTTTACCTCATGAGTTTGATGTTGTGGAATCAGGGACCAAGGATTTTTCTTGGTATGTTCCTTTTTTGATCTCTAGCCTTTCAATTGGACCACGACTGGTGATGGACAGTGTTTCGTCCGCATATTGGGCTTCCGGTTTGATTACTGTGCTGTAACGTCTTATTTTTGTATTTAGTGAGACAGACTTTTTGTTATAGGTTTTTTTGGTGAGCTGGAATGCCAGTTCAACTTTACAACTTCTAGATTCTATTGCCTTTTTCTCAAGGACATTACAGCTTATCCATTCTCCAAGATATTTGAATTCTTTGCCGATATCTATTTTTTGTTGTGCCATTTTAAAATGTTTTGGTGGTTTTTTTACATTTGTCATTACCTTGGTCTTTTCGAAGGAAATTTTGAGATCTATTTTTTCTGCTTGTTTTTATAGTTTGAGGATCTGTCCTTTGGCTTCTTCTAAGGTCTTGGCTAGTAGGCTCATATCATCTGCAAAGGCCAAACAGTTGACTTCAAAACATTTGCTTTTTGTTCCATTCTTTGACTACTTCTTCTAGGATGCAATTAAATCACAGTTGCGGGAGTCCATCTCCTTGCCATACACCAATTTTTATCTTCAAAGGGTCAGAGAGTTCCCCCATGAATTCAACTTTGGAGTATGGGTTGATAAGTGTTTCTATGATTAGTTTTGAGTTTTTGTTGTCTAGGTTTGATTTGTTTAGTATAGGTACCAGGGATTATCAGTCTACTGAGTTATGTGCTTTTTGAAAGTCAACAATTCTGATAAACATGTGATTTTTTCCTTTATTATTTTTGGTAGATCGTGAGGTATTTAAGGTTTAGTACCTTCCTTTCCTGAAACCCACTTGGTATTCTCCAATTTGATGGCCTAATTGGGACTCTGCTCTGTTTAGCAGGTTTTAGAGAATATTTTGTATCTTATGTCTAGGAGCAACATCCCTCTGTAATTGTTGGTGTCTGTTTTGAACTCTTTCTTATGAAGTGTATGGATGAGGGCCATCTTCCATTCATCTGGAAGTCTCTTTTATTCAGATTTCTTCAAAAATGTGTGGAGTGAGTGATGGCATCTTTGTTGACATTTTCCCAACATGCAGTTGTAATTTGGTTTTTTTTCCCAAGGCCTTATAGTTTTTAAGATTTGAAATGACTGTCTGTAGTTCTTTGGTTGTGGGGGGTTCAAAGTTAGGGTTAGTTGTTGTTGAGAATTTAAATTATTATTATTATTATTATTATTATTATTATTATTATTATTATCATCATTATTATTAAGACCTCAACAACAAAAAGGACTTGAAATGTTGTGCTATTTGTAACGGTACTTGTTTTAGTATAGCCAGGCTGCCTCTCTACTGTTTCCACCTGCTTGGCCAATTTCCAGTCAACAATCCATTTCCTGCAGTTTGTCTGTGTTATTAATGATCACCCTGTGGATATAAAAAGTACTTCACAGGGGAAAAAAACTAAACTAATTGGCTTAAGGAAATAGAGAAGGATTTAAGAGAACTCCAAATCATAGAAAATACGCTCATAGATACAACTCGTAACCACACACAAGAAAGGGAGTTTCCAAGATAAAACCATCAAAATGAACATTCAAAAAATTTGAAGATGAAAGGAAAGCAATATCAGAAAGCATGAAACAAGACTGGTTAATAGACAGGCACAGAACCCCCAAAATTGATTGATTTAGCATACCCAAGTCAGGTGAAATGAAAATAACAATAATAATAATAATAATAAAATAACAATAACTTATTACATTAAAGTATTTTATATACATTACTGTAATTAAACAATCTGTTATTATATTAAAACATTTTATACACATACTTTATTATTATTTTCAATTAAATACTAGTGGCAAATTATAAAGTGTGGGCATGTAATATTCGGGCATAGGAGGGGGGGGGGGGGGTGGGGGGGGCCTGGGGATTGAGAGAAAGTAACAAAGTGGAACTTCTCTATAAACAAACTCTGGATTTGCAACTGGTTCTACAAAATGTATTAATGAACAGCCAACTTGAAAGCACTTATATAGCCACAATTGACCAGTAATGAGTTAAATGAGTTAATTAATGAAAATAAAATATTCTATGCAGACATATAGCCTAATTCTAGTGTAAATGTTCTTGTCTTTCAAGCTACTAAATAATGGAGGAAGGAAGACTGGCTCATTAGAGGTGGATATTAAACAATGATGACTAACAATTTATTTTTGAAACCATTTAAAATCATATGGCTTTGTGAACATTTTTCCTTTAAATGATCATAGATGAGTACCTAATTAAACGCAGCAAACAGAATACATCAAACATACACAGTATTGTATTACCTGATTCATAACAGCTGATAACCAAAAGTCTATGACACAATATATAAAATTGTTAGTGAATTTGAGAACAATAACATGCAAACAAAATGCAACTAGAGAGGAGAACAGCATCACAAATAGTATAAACATATTCGGCATAAATCTGAATGAAGTTATTGGACATTGCCATAATGTTATGTCTCCTGTTAATTTATGGGCACTCTACACATCCCACATCTGTTCTTCCCACTCGACCACCAGTCTTTCATTAACACTGTTTAAATGACACACTTCTTGTTCTGTTGCAGATTACAGATTTACATACGCCCTAGCATATGTGTTACCAGAACTATGGGCAGCCACCCAACTCGAGTCTAGTAACTTAGCAAACATGACAGGTGTGATGAGTGGCAAGAGGAAAATCAGTGGTGTATGGCTTCCAGATACTAGTGACTTGAAACCCAATTTACTTTCTTTATTAAGGCATTAGGAGAATGGTATACAGTACGCTGATCATGATCGAAAGTGAACATTTGGCGTAATATCTGTTCTCTGCATATTGCTATAAGCAATAAAATAACCACAGAATATTTCAACCCGTGCAGCAGCTTCAACCGTTTGTGGTACTGACTGTCTAGGCTGGTACGTCCTTACACAGGGTGTTTACATGGCCCAGGAAAAAAAATTCCCGGATTTCCCGGTTGAAAAAAAATTTCTCCCGGGTGAAAATACTGTTTTTCCGTGTAAAGTGGCAGTATACTTTTCCTCGGCACTGTAAAACTTATCAATCCTTTGAATGTTTATGGTTTTATACACCGATGTAGAATTTCCGAGCACTTTAGAAAAATAAACTCAGGGGGGAAAAAACACGTCTACGAAAGATCTTTAATGTGCAGCAGAATGGACGCTGCTTATTTCCGTGTTACAAAGGTATAAATTCGAATTCCACTAAACAACGCATGTTACTTTACGAAGCATAGAAATTGAGATTGCGACGCGATTTTGTAAGCCAGTTGCGGCGTCTTCTGACATCGTCCAGCGCCGTGACATGCTCGGGTGTTTGAAAGTACAGCGCTGCGAAACTTTCCCGCTGGACGCCAGAAACGATATACACAAGCAACATTTGTTCTGTGTTTTATTCTTTGATTGTTGATTTCTGTTACACGTTCTACTCCTTGGTGAAAGCGTGAATCCAAGTGTGTTAGATACGGAATAATTTACCGTACTGAACTTTTCTCACGAGTTATCGGATGCAGTGTGTTATTGTCTGTTCCGACTGCAGGGTTCGTAAATAAATTATTCCATCAAGCTGAGACAAGCCTACTTCTCTTATTCAGCCTACAAGCACACGCAGATGTTAACCCGTCGATCGCGGGAAATCAAACCGGTACCGACACGTCATAGCTCATGTCACTTGATCTCGTCAGCTGATGACAGCACAGTACACATGATGTAGTCAGCCAATTAGCAAGATCACTCTTAAGAAGCGCGAACACACAAATAAGAAAAGTTAATGGCTTAAATTAATATACATAGTGTTGCTACAAGAAAAACAAAGCTTTGACATATGGTACTGGTCTCTAAGATTAATACGCTGCAAGAGAGGCTAAGCTTCCACATATAATGTTGATCTTTTCGCGCGTGTTACACTTTAAGACACATTATACAAACGTGCCAGTAAAATTTTTAATAACGACGTAAATTTCTGATCTTCTGGGCTCGAAAGGAGAGTCAAACGCTGTGTGATTTAATAAATTCATCGTATATTCTCGCACATAGTTCATCTTGCGTAAAAGGAAATTTACTTTGAAAGTAATGCTTTTCAAACCACCATTCGCAATGTTTGCCCGAGACCTGTTAGAAATAGGTTCGTTTCAGCAGTTGCCAGAGAGCACCAGGTAACAGGCATCACTGCGCTTACGCAGCTACGATGACGCAGGAAGCCCGAATGTTCGTACGTGTAAAATATTAAAGGATTTTGCATTATGTCACAAAAGAAACAAGACATCAGAGGATACTTCAAGAGCATCGGAATTTCGTGAACCGTACTAAAATGCATAATTCGGCTTAAAGTGCACATTCGTATACCCAGAATCGGATGTACATTTTCTTGAGTACCAGCACTGTATTATCTCACGATTGGTTCTTTATTATGGCATAATGCCACACGAGCTAGACGATGGAAAACGTGCACTTGAAATGCAGCGAACGGTTGAAACTGTCCAACAGCGTGAAATTAGACACTTCGTTTCAAATAAATTGACTGCCTCAGTGCAAAAGATTAATAAAAGCCAAATCTCTTTAGCAAACCGACAAAAATAACTTCATTGTTCTGCAAGGCGATTAATGCATGACTGTCAGAAAGGTGGAAATAGAACCTGAAGCTAATAACATATTTTAGCTTTCCGTAATTATGTGAACGTATTTTAATTCATTCGATAGCTCCCGGCTACAGAAATCCGTTTTGTTTTCATTTAATGTGAGAGCAATAAATGAAGAGGAAACAGCAAAATCACTATACGTTAACACGGGTCACGTGGAGACTACCCACCTCCCCACTACAGCTCAGACTCCAATGTGCATCAGCCCCGGATCTACGATATTTCCGAACGGCGGCAATACTAGATAGTGGCGCCCAGCCACACATCTGTAGCCAGAAGCGGGAAAAGGTAGAAGTCATACGCGACCAGGCCCCCACAACCGCACGAGTGGTCGACTGTGAAGAGCGGACAAATTGAATAGCTGGCCGGCGGCCATTAGAGTGGTAAACTGACGCGCGGATTTCGAATGTTTAAACATCGCTTTTGGTCATAAAATGCCTTCCCTAGAGTTAGGTCACAAATATAATGCCTCATTTAAATACGTTACTACACTATAGTTTTTAATTTATGAACAAACAGCAACTAGTCACTGTTTATGAATTTATGTTACGTAGTACATGGAATCTGCCGTAGCTAAAAGTTATGCACTGGACCCCTAGCATTTTTCGTAGTTCATTTACGATAGATGTACGCAAAACGCTTCAAAATACTCGAAGATTTGCCCACTATGTTAATAGATACTTTCTGACTCTACCTTGCTTTAGATTTGATGACGAAAAGTGCGTTATATATGGCGTAGTGCTTTGGCAACTCACGACCAAATTATCAAGTTTCAACCTAACCTAGACCATGAAAACACTACCGATCAGCCAGCTACAACAAACAAGACTTCAGGCAGGCATCCAGTATAGCATTATTCACAATATTTACTTTCGAAGATGTACACTTCAGTTTATATGTATAGTTTTTTCATATAATAAATAAAACTCAACAACTGTTCCATCGAGAGAAGTTGTGAAATCATATTACAATTACACACATACAGTTGCATTTTATAACGATAAAAAGCCTGCTAATTCAAATTTCGTGTTGCTTGCAACTCAACTTTTATAATTAAAATAAAATGTGGTTCGCAAAGAAAAATTTATCTTCTGCTGTATATGGTATGGAAAACGAAAGATGAATGGAACAGCATCATCTTTCAGCTTTTTGCGATTTACGTAATTTTCAAGGAAACAACTTTCTTCAAAATGATCGGAACATATAAAATGGTATTCTGTCGGTCGGAAATCTTGCCTCCTGACAGCGTGTAACCATTTTTGTAACAGCTGTGGTTTTGAGAAAGAAAACCTGCACAGACATTATGCTAATACGGTGTTACAAAAACATTTACTAAGCAAGTGCACTGACATACAAACCAACTTAAAATATCCACATACTGTGAAATGTAATATTCGTTCCTTTCTCGAATTTATTTGTACAATTAATCGCTGCACAACTCTTCACCATTGTACTTCTTTTGATTGGAACGTACAGACAGTAGAATTACGAGTAACAAATACTGTATGTACGCCCCAACAAATATACAACGTTGAATCATGGTCTTCATAAACAACAGTACTACACAACACATCAGACTACAACCACTATAATGGCGTCCAGCCGAAGGTTCAAATTAGCCCGCGACTTCAGCGCCATCAGTGAGTCTAGTTATTTTTTACAAGGTCTTTGTACGCGACTCAACTGCGCATGCACAAGAGCCCGCCCGCAACTGCTCAAACGAATCTAATATACACAGGTGTCGTGTCGCGCTCATCGGAGGCAACTTGTTGTTAGGAAGCATTGCATAGTCTTCCGAAAGCCCTAGACACACTTTGCTGTTGGCAGACGCTTGTATTTTATTGTTGTATATGGTGTATTTACTTTTCCGTTTTTTTTTTCTGTCGTTCTTGTTTCGTTGCTGCAGCATTATTCTGCAGAAGCGGGATACAGTAATATCTTTTAGGATTGGTTCTTACCAGTCAAAATCACAAAAATTTAACTTAAAACTAAAACAATGAAAAATTCCCGGATTTCTAAAAAATTCCCAGGTTTTTCCCGGTTTCCTCCTGGTTGAAAAAAATTCCCGGTTTTTTTCCCTGATCTCCCGGTTGTCCCGCGTCGTATACACCCTGTTACATGTTACGGTACAAGTATCAGTTTTCCGCAAGGAATACTCTCATAGCATTACATCATATCTTCGGTACAATAAATAGTCTGTAGCCTATATATAAGGCGTAACAGTAGTATATTTTTAATTAATTTAATGCTAAGCAAACAAAACATAAATATGCACTACAAATCGAATACAGAAACATGCTTCTAAAGTTTAACTTATATCTGTTGGTTCCGTATCATACAGATCATATTTACGATTATCGTCATGGACTCAAACAAGTTAACGGAAGTTCCACATACTGATACTTAGTATACAATAATAATTGAAAAATATATCATGGGAAACTTCAGTTTGCAAAAATCTGGCAGCCATTACGTCACGTCCTGCTATCAAGTTTGAAATGACGCAAACAGTGACCGAGTCTTATCTAACATACGAACCTCGGAAAAGGTGATGCCATTTATTAAATGAAAATGAAGGAACATCGGAGAAGTAAAATTGTGGTAAAACCGCCACTGTAATCCGCAATGAAGATAAAATAAATGTGATTAATGATGCGAAAGAAATAAAGCAAGTATGCATACACGAAAAGCACACATTAAAGCTTATTTTAAATTGTTGCTTGTTCCACAGCACTTAAGAGCGAAAACTCGTTATGATACAGAACGCATCTATATATATATATATATATATATATATATATATATATATATATATATATAAAATCAGAATGGCAAATCTTTATTCAAAAGATCGACGTAAATCAAAACTCACCATGGAACGCAATAACGAAAGTATCCAAAGCAGGCAACTTCTCTAAAAAGAAACGAAACACAATAGCTTAACTCTTGATCTTGCTGCAAACAACTAAACAGTTCCAAACTGACGATAATGAAACAGTAACAAAAACAGATAAATAGGTGAAGCACAAAGTACAAAATTGTTGCTATCCGGATGGAGAACAAATTAACAAGACGTCAGTATATCGACGAGCTGCAGAAAAGAAACTGCAGTTCGGCGTCTCGCCTTGAGCACAAGACTAAAATAGGCCAACATTTTGTATACTTTCTTTCCCGTTCGACAAAGAAGTAAGAATACTACGCACATTCATTGTTGCCAACCATACGGTTTTTGGCTATACACTTGGGCCCTCCGCCACATAGAGCGACTCAAAAGGAACTCGTCGCAGACATGAGTTGGTAACGGGTCGGCAGTGAATCACTTCCTGTGTACTTGTGTAGTAAATATGGCTCCGAGACTGCAGAATGACTCACAAATCAGTAAATCGCGTTGCCAGCCAGATAGCTGACAGCGACTCGGCGCCCGCGTTGCCAAACGATATGAACTGCGTCGAGTCGTCGATCACAGCTCTGTATTGGCTTAATTTGGAAATGAACGAGCAGGTTGCAAACATTAGCTTTGTACGGGACGTCGAAAAACATCCCGTTCTAAATACGCCCCCAGGCTACTGCAGGAGATATTTGACAAAAAGTGAGGTGTGAAGAGGAAACAGATATTCATACGTCATGTGTAGAGGCCCTACATCTAAAGTTTAAAATAACATTACCGGTACATCAATTGAAGCAAATGTACAAAAAATTGTAAATCATACTGATGGTATTCTTTTGTGTGACTATCAGCCCCTGTCGTTCTGTAAAATTACATTGTCAAGTGGAAAGGAACGGTAAAAAGCCATAAGTATCCGATACGAATACATGCAGTGGTGTTCACATACAAATGATTTAACGAGAAAAACCACCATCATCACATTTCCGTGTATGTAAATCTCAAGATATTTGTGTTTTCAAAATAAAAGTAACGATGTGTTAGGGCGGAAGAAATCAACTACGCCAGATCACAGTAGCACTGTTGTTTGTAGTAGTTGTTAGGTAAAAACCTATGAATTTCGAATCTACTTGTTGCAGGTCCTTTGCTGCTACACACAGTTTATATTTCTTTCGATGTAGTAATGAATACATGATTTTTTTCGTTTTCTGATTTTTGTGTAATAATAACAGAATCACATCTTCCCCTGAGCTTGAATCAGTGTTTGACATGCCTAGTGTAACCAAACGATGCTGGGGTTTGACAAGCAGTACTCCCACTCCTCCACCCTTGCACACGGCAACTGCAGTTTCTCATTTCTTTGTTGCCCAACGTTCTGAACTGGACTGCAGTGTAAGGAAACAGCTGGGATATGCATATCAGGAAGCTATGCTGATGATGAAAGATAAAAGTTTTATCTCATATTGCAAGCAAAATGGTTTTGAGTAGGATGCTGGCTACAAGGTAATTTGTTCCACAGTTGTATGACTGAAATGAAGGAGATGGAGAAAAATTAAGTTTTGTACAAAGCAATGTATCCACTCTTGTATTAGTGATACGGATGATGATAAGTATTGGATACTGGCATGTAAAGTGAGGTGTGTGAGGACAGCAGTTACTAAGAAACCAATGAAGTATACCCATGGTTTTGTTACACCTCACTGCGATTGAAGCCTGGAACTGTATGGCCTAAGTACGTTTCTTTGCCTTTTGAATTAATAACTTGAAAGGGAGATATTTCATGTTAAAATATTTAGCATTCTTTTCATCCTTACCACATGCTGCATTATAAAATAAGATTGCAACTGTATCGTGTGCATTAACAAAGGCTGGCCGTGGCCTCAGCTACTACAATCAGGACTGCAGCTGGCCAGTGCGGTTAGTAGTCGATTGGCTGCAGCTCAGTCGTATAACGGGAGTTGTCGGGAAGGCTACAGCTGTATCACCTCTGGAATCATGACAAGAAACAAAAGAAGAGAAGATAGTGGGTATGGTACATCCTATGTTGCAATTCCGCTCTCCTTGCTTCTTTGTTAAATAAAAAGTACTTCACTATTGTCGCATTCGAGGTAGATGTTACCCAGAGTACATGTTGGATAACGGCATAAGTGTGGGAATCCTGCTTATCTTGGTCGTAACATGCTCGCCTCCCACGCACACGGGCCTGGGTTCGATTCCTGGCCGGGTCGGAGATTTTCTCCGCTCGGGGACTGGGTGTTGTGTTGTCCTCATCATCATTTCATCCTTTTCACTGACGTGCAAGTCGTGCAGTGTGGTGTCAATTGAAATAAGACTTGCACTTGGTGGCCGAACTTATCCAGATAGGGCCTCCCGGCCAAAGATGCCACAGGCTCATTTCATTTCCATTTCAGTGCAGGATATTACACAAGCCTCTGAATGTAAACATTAATTTCACTGTAGACATTGTTAAGGCATGTTGTTTTCTACATAACTACATACAAAATAGAGGTGATGTACAGTTTATAGACACATTGTACGGATATCTGCAAAACTTACAAAGCCTTGAAGGCCCAACGGTATCGAGCGGCCGCCGTGTCGTCCTCAGCCTATAGGCGTCACTGGATGTGAGTATAGAGCAGCATGTGGTCAGCATACTGCCCTCCCAGCCATTGATATCTTTAAATTCAAGACTATTCCACAATGAATACAGAGACACTGATTTAGAACAGAAAAGTATTTATTGCTTATTTTGTAGGTGAAGGCACTCTCCATGGCAGCTGGATACATTTACTGAAATATATGCACATGTTGTGTTAATGAAGTATAAATACAGGAAACAGTTATAAGAAAATAAAGAGGGAATCAAATGACAGGACTGCGTGGAGAGCTACATGTGAAGACCTGCCCCAGGACAGGACACTGATGATGACTCTTGATGACAAGTCCCACAACACAGGCCTCTTCCTTAATTTTATACCAGGTTTTTTGATATCAAATTCCGTAATGACAGAAAGATTCTTCTGTAGAAATGCAGCAACAAATAAATAATCAAATATAAAATATCTGCACACATCACTGGCAGTCTACTGTGCGTGCTGCCACTTGCTACTGCAAAGGCCTACAATTTTGGCCACAGCTGCTCACTTGCTGGAGGTTGGTCCCGTGACGAAGTATTGGTCAGACAGAGTGACTGGTCACAGTTCACTGCGTACACATTGCACGTTTGTCTTCCGTGTAAACTTGTTCACACCAGATAGGTCGCAAGTCTGACTGTGGCTGTGACCGCACAAGTGCACCAGTCCCCTTAGGTGTAAGCCATCTAGACCACAGCCCGAGGACACTCACCACGAAGTGGCACGCATGACAAAAATTTAAAATGAAAAATATCTTTATTTTAAAACTGTGCCACAGCCCTCTTACGATTGTTAAAGACTTAGGTGTAATTTTTTTGCATGGTCTTTTTGTCTGTTTCTGTCGGCAGCTGATGTGAATTATATCACTGAGGTTTTTGTGGCCACTTGTTGACATATTGTCCACTGGCTTTTCCTTGGCTAGAGACTATTCACAAACCAACCAAGATGATCAGAGGGAGTCTCATATTG
This sequence comes from Schistocerca cancellata, assembly GCF_023864275.1. Classification (NCBI taxonomy): domain Eukaryota; kingdom Metazoa; phylum Arthropoda; class Insecta; order Orthoptera; family Acrididae; genus Schistocerca; species Schistocerca cancellata. The sequence goes on from NC_064637.1 coordinate 17,441,536, forward strand.
GTAAAGGATAAAAGGAACTCACTTCCAATGTCAGGAATATACTACATAAGTGGTGCATGTAGAAGAGTGAAGGTGGGAATTATAGTAGATCATCCACCAACACCAGGATCAAATAACATAAACAGTAACACAAGTTCTGACCAGTGGAGGAATCAACTGAAGTAGAGCACATATTTTTTTTTTTTTTTTTTTTTTTTTTTTTTTTTTTTTTTTTTTTTTTTTGGGGCGCTCAACTGCGTGGTTATCAGCGCCCGTACAATTATCCAATCTTTGCTCAGTCCAATTTCGCCACTTTCCTGGATGATGATGAAATGATGAGGACAACACAAACACCCAGTCATCTCGAGGTAGGTGAAAATCCCTGACCCCGCCGGGAATCGAACCCGGGACCCCGTGCTCGGGAAGCGAGAACGCTACCGCGAGACCACGAGCGGCGGACAGAGCACATTCTGTGTGAGACTAACCACATAATAAAATTCGTCAACATGGAAGTTCTTACTGTGGAGAAGAGATAGCATGCCAGCCTGTTCATACAGTCTGTGGAAGAAAGCATGTTGCAGAGATATGGCTTAGTCACAGCCTAGGGTATTGTTTCCAGAATGAGTTCAGGTTTCCTTCCATGTACTGTCATTTCCAAGTAATGTCTAGGGGTCCTAGACCCTTGCATCCTTTACACATGCCCAAACCATTTCAGTAATGCAGTGAGTGATATTTCCTCCACTGTGCAAATTGCTTGCCTGTCATTCTTAATACACTCATTTCTAATTGGTCTTGTCCTGTCTTTTGCATAGCAGCTCAGAAAAAATTTATTTTCCATGCTTGTAGTTTGCTGATGTCTCTTTTCAATAACTTACAGGTCTCCAATCTGTACATCATCACTGGCAAAAAGTATGACTTGAATATCCTTTGTTTAGATTGTACGGGAACTGCTTTATTGCACATGAGATTTTTAACTTGGTACAAGAACTTGGCGCCTTTTGCCACTCTAGCATTCCCTTGGTCCTTGATTTGATATAATACTTCCAAGATAACTGAAGCTGCCTACACATTCGATAATTTCTCCACGAATTGTGAGACTACATTGGTAGGGTGTTCTGGTCAACTTCGTTGCTACTATTTTCTTCTTGCTCATAGTTAACTTTTACTCATCAAATTTGTTAGTACGGCAATCTAGTTTTCTCTGAATCTCTTTGTCTGTCTTTCCACATGTGGCAGCATCATCTGCAGAAACTAATGCATTTAAATACCCAGGTCATGGAGCTTTAGTTTCTTTACTAATTATTCTAATTACATCCACGAGTGCAATGAAAAGCAGTGGAGGCAGTGCACTGTCTTGTTGTATGCCTCTCTTTGTTTGGAATCATTCTCATTTACCATTTCCTGCTCGTACATTGCCTTCACAGCTTTTGTACAGTGACTGGATTTTTTGAATTAAAGCTGGATCAGTGAGGATGAAATCAATGAAGATGCAGTGACACAAGTGAGACCAGAGCAAACAATACAGATCTGTTGAACCTGCAATGCAATGAATATCTGGTGACAGTTGAAAACATGTGCTAGATCAGGGCCCAAAACATGATTTCCTGCTTTATGCAAGCACTCATGTTAACCATTAGCCTATCTGAGCACACCTCCAGACCTGATTGGAACTGATGTTTCCATCAATAAGTGGAACCAGAGGTTTCACCACAGGGTGTTAAGAGTAGCAATACGAATTGTCATGACATATTAATTACACCTCTGTTTCAGCATTTCTGAATGGTTTGCACTGATATAATGGCATAAGAGAGTAGAAGAACAGGTAGAAAGTACAGTTGGTGACTACCAAGCAGGATTCAGGAAGGGAAGAGGTTGTGTAGAACAGATATTTATCCTGAAGCAACTGATAGAACATAGGGCCTTAAAAAACAAAAAGACAGTAATAACCTTCGTGGACTTCAGAAAGGCATATGACTCCATTGACAGACAGACTCTTGTTAGGATCCTGAAGAACAGAGGACTTGATGGAACTACACAAGAACTCATAAAAGAAATTCTGACAGACACAAAAGCAAAGGTGAGATTCAGAGGAGCACTGTCAGAAGAATTTTAGATCAAGACTGGTGTTAAACAGGGAGATGGATTGTCACCATTGTTGTTCAATATAGATCTGGACGAAGTGATCAGGCAGTGGAGAGCAATAAACGAGGAAATGGGAATACCAAAGACCCATGTGGGGGACAAAAAGGACAACAGGGCTCAAGTGGACTGCCTAGCCTTTGCAGATGACATAGCAATAGTAAGTGAGATGGAAGAAGACGCAAAGACACAACTCGACAACTTAAGTAAGTTAGCCAGAAAGGTGGGACTGAAGATTGACTATAACAAGACAAAGACATTAAACACCATTGCAAACTGGGAAACACCGGAAGGCACTGTGCAGATGGTGGACAAATTTAAATACCTGGGAGAATTTATAACAGTAAGGAACAGGAGCAAGGAGAGAATAACAGAGAGGATAAAGAAGATGAGGTCAGCCTTCTGCATGACGAGAGAGGTATACAATAAAAAGAATATATCCAGAGAGGCAAAGATTAGCCACTACAAAGCAACAGATCTGTATTGTTTGCTCTGGTCTCACTTGTGTCACTGCATCTTCATTGATTTCATCCTCACTGATCCAGCTTTAATTCAAAAAATCCAGTCACTGTACAAAAGCTGTGAAGGCAATGTACGAGCAGGAAATGGTAAATGAGAATGATTCCAAACAAAGAGAGGCATACAACAAGACAGTGCACTGCCTCCACTGCTTTTCATTGCACTTGTGGATATAATTAGTAAAGAAACTAAAGCTCCATGACCTGGGTATTTAAATGCATTAGTTTCTGCAGATGATGCTGCCACATGTGGAAAGACAGACAAAGAGATTCAGAGAAAACTAGAATGCCGTACTAACAAATTTGATGAGTAAAAGTTAACTATGAGCAAGAAGAAAATAGTAGCAACGAAACTGACCAGAACACCCTACCAATGTAGTCTCACAATTCGTGGAGAAATTATCGAATGTGTAGGCAGCTTCAGTTATCTTGGAAGTATTATATCAAATCAAGGACCAAGGGAATGCTAGAGTGGCAAAAGGCGCCAAGTTCTTGTACCAAGTTAAAAATCTCATGTGCAATAAAGCAGCTCCCGTACAATCTAAACAAAGGATATTCAAGTCATACTTTTTGCCAGTGATGATGTACAGATTGGAGACCTGTAAGTTATTGAAAAGAGACGTCAGCAAACTACAAGCATGGAAAATAAATTTTTTTCTGAGCTGCTATGCAAAAGACAAGACAAGACCAATTAGAAATGAGTGTATTAAGAATGACAGACAAGCAACTTGCACAGTGGAGGAAATATCACTCACTGCATTACTGAAATGGTTTGGGCATGTGTAAAGGATGCAAGGGTCTAGGACTCCTAGACATTACTTGGAAATGACAGTACGAGGAATGCAGTATTATATGCTGCTGAGACGATGACACTAGGAAGAAATGGGGCAGAGCAACTAGAGAAAAAAGAGAGGAAAATACTGAGAAAAATACTAGGTCCCAAAAGAGGTGGAGAGAGGTGGATGTGAAGACCTAGGGAAGAATTGTATCGGAACATGAGAACAATATCCGGGGAAATCATACTCAAAAGGGCAAGGTTTGCTGGGCATGTAGTTAGGATGAGTATCGACAGAATGACGAAGAGAGTTTGGGAAGCAACAGGGAGGACAAGAGGAAGGACAGGAACCAAGTGGATTGTTGAACTTCTGAAGGACTGGTTGGAATTTGGGATCAAGGTCGAAGGAAAGGAAAATTGGAGGAACAAATATACACCGACATATATGCCGGAGATCAATGACAGAGAAGAATACAGGAAAAGATTAGAATGTCACCAGTGGAGCCGCCAGGAGAAACGGAAACTGAAGATCTCGGAAGAAGAGCGGGAGAGGAAAAGAGAAAGAATAAAGAGGTTCTGGGAGAAGAAGAGGAAAATGCAGTCCATGAAGGTCCTACAGAGGCCGTAACACAAGAAGAAGAAGAAGAATGGCATAATCATTGATTTAAACCCCACTGATCCACTCATTTCATTCCAGTGCTTTTAATTCAGTTCATATACATTGTCCAGTCACGTTAATGTGATCACCTGTCGAAAGCTCGAATAATCATGGTTTCAGTAACGGACTGCTCTGAGACATTGAGGAAGAGAGTAAATGAGGTTCTGGAAGGTACTGACAGAGATGTGAAGAAACACTGACTGCAGTGTCAGGGGCAGCTGCGCTAGGTTTCTCGTTCGAGGATCCGTGACACAAACAGCCCATTCGAGGTGGCCCCACAGATTCTCAATTGGATTTAAATACAGGAAGTGTGGTGGATAATGGAGTACGGTAAACTCATCCTGATGCTCTATGAACCACATATGTATGCTGCGAGCTGTATGACATGTTGCATTATCCTATTGGTAGATACTATCATGCTGAGGAAAAACAAACAGCATGTGAGGGAGGACACGGTGCCCAAGGATAGATGCATATCTGTGCTGATCCACTGTGCATTCCAGAATGATGAGATCTACCCAGGGAATGCTACAAAAACATTCCTGAGACCATAGTGCTCTCTTTTCCATACTAAACTCTTCCAGAGATTGTTGCACAGGGCGTTTGCTTTCAAACATTGCATGCCGTACACACAAACGACCATCTGTCCAATGGAGCATAAAATGTGACCCAACTGAAAAGGTCATTTGCCAGCACTCACTGGATGTCCAGTTGTGGTCCACACATGCAAACCCCACCCTTCATCACCACCGATAAATAGCAGTCAGCAAGGGTGCACGAACCGCACTCCTGCTGCGAGGCCCATGCGTACCAATGTTTGCCGAACGGTCATTCAGGAGACACTGCTGGTAGCCCCTCATATCATTTTGCAATTTTTTTTGATCTTCTGATTACTTTACTAGATGATAAACTACAGCATCATCTGCACCGTCAGTTGCTCAACAGTAGCACGTCTATTCGCCTGTACATATCTCCACAGCCATCATTTAAGCCATGTCATCTATGCCTCGTGGTGCACCATTTTGCCATGGCAGTCCACAGTCAGTTTACAAACTTAGCCATTTTGGACAGGAGCCCACCATTGGCCCAAACACCAATGATCAACATCTATATCTACACCTACTAGGATACTCTGCAAATCGCACTTACGTACCTGTAGAAGATTTATCATACCACCTACTCGATAATCCTCTATTATTCCAATCTCGAACAGCGTGCAAAAGAAACAAACCTATATCTTTCTGTGTGATCTCCGATTGTCCTTATTTTATTAAGATGATCATTTCTCCCTATGTAAGTCAGCGCCAACAAAATATTTTCACATTCTGAGGAGAAAGTCGGTGATTGAAATCTCGTCAGAAAATTTCGTCACAACGAAAAATGCCTTTGTTTTAATGATGTCCACCCCAAATCCTCTACTGTGTCAGTGACACTCTCTTCCCTATTTCACGATAATACAAAACGTGCTGCCACTCTCTGAACTTTTTCGATGTACTCGGTTAATCCTGTCTGGTAAGGATTCCAGACTACGCGACAGTACTCCAAAAGAGGGTGAACAAGTGTAGTGTAGGCAGTCTCTTCAGTATTAAGTATTCTCCCAATACAACACAGTCTTTGTTTTGCCTTCCCCACAATATTTTCTATGTGTTCTTTCCAAACTACATTGTTTGTAATTGTAATTCCTAGGTATTTAGTTGAACTTGTAGTCTTTTGATTTGACTGATTCATTGTGTAACCGAAGTTTAACAGATTTCTTTTAGCACTCATGTGGATGACCTTACACTTTCCACTATTTAGGGTCAATTGCCAGGACCATACAGATATCTTTTATATCATTTTGCGATTTGTTTTGATCTTCTGATTACTTTACTAGATGGTAAACTACAGCATCATCTGCATACATCCTAAGATGGCTGCTCAGATTGTTTCCTGAATCATTTATATAGATAAGAAACAGCAGAGGGCCTATAACACTGTCTTAGGGAATGCCAGAAATCACTTCTGTTTTACTCGAAGACTTTCTGTCAGTTACTGCAAACTGAGACCTCTCTGATAGGAAATCACAGTGTCAAAGCCTTCTGGAAATCTAGAAATACAGAATCAATTTGAAATCCCTTGTTGACAGCACACACCACTTTGTGTGTGTAAAGGAGCTAGTTATGTTTCACAACAATGATGTTGTCAGTAGACCGTGGTCATGTTAATGTGACTGGACCATGTATATCTCTTCTGGCAAAGTAAACTGTGCTCCTCCAGCAGGTCCATGCCTCTGTGCTGCTATTTCAGCATACCCCATGAGAGAACCTCTGATGGTAGTATTTAGAAGGAATTTGAGAAAAACATAAGTGACAATGAAAGTTCGAATCAAACCTGGAGGTTTGTTCATATAGCTTAATTGTTAGACAACTGCTTGTGATCAACACAGTATCTGAATCCTGGTATGGCATCAAATCTCATTCAATCATCAGGTTTCTGAATATTTACAGTTGTTTTTTTATTTTTCTTCTTATGTTAAGGCATTCTAGGAACCAAATTCCAATTCCAGTTCATAAACCTTTGTTATTCTTTTCTGTTCTTCCAGTATTATTTCGCTGTTTCACTATGGTAATTTTTCCTGTCTTCAAAAGACTTTATGCAAGTTTTCTTTACCTTCGCCCTTGGAATCCTTCCAGTTTTCAAGGTCTGAAACACTGTCAGCCATGGAGGCATCGTTGCATAAAATCAAAGGCAAGGTGCCCGGGAGATTAAATGACTGCCGAAGGGTGCGCAGTCGGGGACACTCCAATAAAACGTGGGCGACCGTCAGCCGGGACCCACACTGACACAGGGGGGGATCCTCCTGACGTAAAAGATGGCCGTGCGTCAGGTATGTATGGCCAATGCGGAGCCGACACAGGATTTTTTTGTATTATCGTGAAATAGGGAAGAGAGTGTCACTGACACAGTAGAGGATTTGGGGTGGACATCATTAAAACAAAGGCATTTTTCGTTGTGACGAAATTTTCTGACGAGATTTCAATCACCGACTTTCACCTCAGAATGTGAAAATATTCTAGGTCTGGGCTTTCCGTAGCTGTCCGTGTCCAGTCCCTGCTGTCAGAACTGGGGTCGTTCCCACTTCTGCCTCCCTTCCTGATCCATACACCTACGCCTCCCTGGTGTTTGTCCCGGCCGTCCGTCCGTCTGGATTTGGCACAGGGACCTAAGGACTCGGTTCCGCCTGTGGCCCTCCGTCGCCGTTTTCTTGCGCTCCTCGAATCATTTCCGGGCTGTGAGCCTGTCTACACTGATGGTTCCCTGGTTGATGGTCACACTGCCTACGCTTTTGCTCACGCTGCCCATGTTGAGCAACGCTCCTTGCCGGCTGGCTGCAGTATTTTTACTGCAGAGCTGGTGGCCATCTTGCGCGCTCTTGAGCATATGCGTTTCTGCTCAGGTAGGTCCGTCGTCATCTGCAGTGACTCCCTGAGCAGCCTTCAGGCCATCGACCGCTGCTATCCCTCTTCTCCTCTGGTGTCCTCTATTCAGGAGTCTGTTTCCACCATTGCCCGCTCTGGTCATTCGGTGGTCTTGGTTTGGACGCCAGGTCACGTTGGCATCCCGGGGAACGAACGTGTTGAAAGGCTGGCCAAAGGGGCGATCGACGCCCCAGCTTTGGAGATCGGCTCACGACCTGCAGCTGGTGTTGCGCCGTAAGGTGCTTGGGGTGTGGTCTGTTGAGTGGCATGGCATGACAGCCCAGAATAAACTGCGGGCTGTCAAGGAGACGACCGATGTGTGGCACTCCTCCCTGCGGTCTTCTCGCAGGGACTCTGTCATCCTGTGTCGGCTCCGCATCGGCCATACATACCTGACGCACGGCCATCTTTTACGTCAGGAGGATCCCCCCCTGTGTCGGTGTGGGTCCCGGCTGATGGTCGCCCACGTTTTATTGGAGTGTCCCCGACTGCGCACCCTTCGGCAGTCTTTTAATCTCCCGGGCACCTTGCCTTTGATTTTATGCGATGATGCCTCCATGGCTGACAGTGTTTTACATTTTATCCGTGCTAGTCCTTTTTATGGATCCATTTAGGGGGGTCCTGCACTTTTCCGTTTCTGTGTCTTTTGTCCTCGCGTCTCTCCATATTTGTTGCTGTTTTGGTGTCTCATCGGATGGTTGACTCTTTCCCTTTTTTGTTGTCGTGGTCAGTCAACCAGTCTCCAGCCATCTTCTTTTCTTCTATTTCTTTCTGCCTGGTGTTCGTCTGTACTCTTCTTTTCTGTAATGTTCGTTGCCTAATTTGTGTTCTTTAGCACCTGGGGGGGGGGGGGGGGGGGCAGTCTCCTTCCCCTTGGGGTTTTATCTGCTCTGCGACTTTGTCTCGCTTGTTTTTGGAATGGGGGACTGATGACCTTAGCTGTTTAGTCCCCCTTAAACATCCCAACAACCACCACCACCAGTTTTCAAACTTTTCCCCTAAAAACCTCTTTGGAATGCTTCTTCTTCTCTTCTCAAGCCTCTCCTATCCTCTTGAATCAATGTGGTTGTTAATTTCTTTTCCGTAAGATACTTGAGTATCTTCTTGGTGAATGTATTGTCATCCATACTGTAAATACATAAAGAAATAGTAATCCCATTTTCCTTATTGTTGCTTCTATGTTTTCAGTGTTCTGATACATTTCATCATTACTTCTTAATTTTGAAATGCAGCATTTGTCTGAGGACCTAATATTTTACACATAATTCTTCTTCCTAATATTTCTAATTTATCAAGCATATAACTGAATACTAGGTACTCATTGTCATACAGGCATTCCGGTTTCATTTCTGTGCTGTAGTGTTTTATTTTAAGTTTTTAAGATAACCACTTTTTACTGTGGATAGTCTTAGTTATACCACGTGCTTTTTCAGTCTTGTGTATACTTTCCTCTAAAGCAGATTTTTCTAACCCATTTTCTTGAACAGTCTCCTCCAAATATTAGAATTTTTTTACCTTCCCTCTTTGCTCAATATCTGTTGTTAAATAGTTTGGAGCCCTAGCATAAGTCGGATTCTTTAACTTTTTCATTCCAAATTCCTACAATTTTCTGCATGACATAGTTGAAAAGAAGTGGAGATAAACCACCACCTGGTCTGAAAACTATATTTATTTTGTAAGGTCGTACGGCAATGCACTACAGTGTGTATGCACCTACCACCCATCTGCTCCAACAGATGTCAACAGCAGATAACATGTTTTACAGTGCTAGATCGGGTGATCAGCAAAAGCAGACCCAAAAGTTGGAGTCTCTCTCTGCCACGCACTTCCTTGCTGCAGTTTGGTGGTTTTTCCCAGAAAGGCACGAGGCAGGAACTGCTTCCTGACAGTCCTTCCCATGCCGACACCGAGCAATTTGCATCTTTGTTTAAACAAGATAAAGTTTTTCTGGGCATTAATTCCAGAGTGTTTTGTGTTACAAGAATGAATTTTGACAGCTTTCTGTAGCAGTACTTCACATAGGTATGACTGAACTGAAGACAATGTTGATAAGGCAATACCGCATTCCTCGGCTGAAATGTATTAGGTGACATCGGCAAACCTTATTGTGAACTAGTGGCAGAGTGTTTCATTTACTCTTTATACAGCCCAAGTTTTGCAATCAGTCCTTATGCATCATGAAGTAGCTTCATTTTTGCAGCTTACTACCTCCACCTCACATAGTCCCTTGTATTAATGCCTACAGCCTGATGGGCTGTATTGTTCCTGCCATGCATGTTATCAAAGGACTGCATGTATGTGCCAGCATAGGACTGTCCTTCCAGTGATAACCAGTCATTTCCTTTTCTGTGGTAGTGAGAGGGTTTAACTGCATTGCCTTATTCGTGTTGTAATTATTATAGAGTAAAGTCACACATAGTTTATCCTTTCACCTGCCTGTTTCCTTTGTGTCTCATGTATGTTACAGTGTTAGTATGTACTGTAACTTCACAGATAGCACACTATTTGCCTCATTACTGTAGTAAGAGTACTTAATTGTACTGTTTCTGTCTGTAACAACTTCATGTTGAACAAATATATTTCAAGGAAGACGCAATACATGAAAGTCACAGATCAAGTAAACAGAGTAAGACGTGTGTACACTTTAACAGTCAAATCATAACTGAGTCTGCGTGTAGCGGCCGCTGGTTGGCTGGCCGCTTAGGTGGCGCTGCTGCTGCATGGCTGGCAGACAGCGCCGCATGTAGAGGACGCGCGTAACTGCACGGCGGTACTTTGAAAGATCGGCGAGTCACAACACTGTCACTCATGATAAAGCTCAGAGGAAATTCACCTGTGGTCACTTAATCCAAGTCCTCTCATATTATGAGTACACAATAATGTATTGTTCTCGCTATAACAATGTGTGTGCCCAATCTGGTTATAGCTACATGCTGACATATTTGTCTTAGTTACATAGAGCAACACGAGTGTGTTCGCAAGCTATAGACTGATTAGTGCCTTGTCAACAGGGTCATGCGTGATAAATGGTGTCCACACCACGAACTGCAAGCACCGACTGTGTGTCACCCATTGTGACTCATTCTCAGTTTGGTGTCTGCCCTCTCTAAACCGAGTACATACAGTCCCCGTGTAATCACATGTATGCTGAAGGGTATTATGTTAAATGATATGGATGTCTTCAAGCAATTATTTAAGTTTGCTTTGGTATGCACACCAGATACAGGTGCACATGAGGAGAGAAGTAGTGTTTCTTTTTGTACAGCTTAAGTTAGTACATTATCTTTTGTTATCTGAATGTATGTTAAATGTAGCTAAGTCTGTTTCGAATAAAGAAACCGTGAGAACATTTCTGTGTCCCATTATTGTATTCTGCAGCACACAGCAGAAGTTGAGCTCACATGTGGCATGATAGTGAGGAACCCATTCCCCACAGTTGAGATATTTTGCTTTTGAGACTGTGTCTGTCGCAGTTTCTTGGTATAGGTGTGACAGGTTCATTTTCACTCAAAATTTGTGGATTACTTAATCTATGGTTTCCAGGTTTTTCTAGCAACAGAAGCTTCATTTTTTTCAGTTTTTGGATTGAAAATTTGTTCTCGGAGGATTTTCCATTTCTAAACCCACCTTGATATTCCCTAAATTGACGTCAATTGCAGACTGTACTCTGTTAAGTAATATTGTTGAGAATAGTGATTGGTAAAAGGGATATACCTCTCTAGTTGTCAGTATCTACCCTTTTTGTGTTATGGGTGTATTAGAGCCATTTCTTGTAATTTGGCTCTTGGCAGTTCGAAAGGGTTCAAAGTGCTTTCAGTATTACACAGTTTTCACTATTGTTAATTTTGGTTTCGCCACACACGACCACCAAGTATCTGTGGCTTTTTTTAGAAGTTTGCTGCTCCTGCCCCTCCTCCCTCCCCATCTCTTGTTATATGAAGTGCCGGGCTTGGATTGGCACGGTGGAGTTGTATTTTATTTTGTTTAGTATACACCAAACTACTGAAAAAGGACACATGTAAAACAGAAAAATGAAGTTGCAAAACAAATATGTGGATGTTGTGACTCGCCGATCTTTCAAAGTGCCGCCGTGCAGTTACGCGCGTCCTCTACATGTGGCGCCATCTGCCAGCCGTGCAGCAGCAGCGCCACCTAAGTGGCCGGCCAGCCAGCGGCTGCTAGACTCGGACTCAGTTCTGATTTGACTGTTAAAGTGTACACACGTCTTACTTTGTTTACTTGATCTGTAACTTTCACGTATTGCGTCTTCCTTGAAATATATTTGTCCAACTTGAAGTTATTACAAATGGCAATGAGGTAGTGATTTTTCTTTTCCATCATTGACTCACATGTCTCCACGGCTACTTTAGAGCAGCTATTGCAAGGTCTCATAGAACAGGAAATGCTTCTCACAAATGCGATTTGTGATTTTGTCGCGGCATCAAATGCGGGGCGTCTCTCGTCATTGTCTCTACCTACTTTTCCTCCTTACAATGAGATGGTGGAAGACTGGTTTGATTACGAAAAACGTCTTCGACAGCACTTCTTGGCATTTCATGTCGTGGATGAACAAACATGTAAGTCTCTGTTCCTTTCCTGGATTGCACCTCAAATGTATTGGTTGTTGTCACAATTGGCTCCTTTGAAAGACCCTGTGTCTTTGTCCTTTGCTGAAATGTGCTCACTTCTGTCCATATATTTTCAAAAGCAAACGCATGTGGTAGCCTCTTGTGTTGCCTTTTATCGTTGTCAAAAACAACCGAATCAATCCTATCGCACTTGGGCTGCTGAACTTCACAGCCTCAGTAGAAAGTGTCAATTTGTTACTGAAGTTCACAAAGAATCCTGTGCCGATTCCATGGCACGGGATGCTGTTATCCGATGGCCCCCCGACAAAGAACTTGGGCAACATGCCCTTCAGTTGGCAAATCCGACTCTAGATGAAGTCCTAGCCATTGCTCAGTCTTTTGAAATTTATCGCGCCGCTGGAGTGCAAATAGAGGCATGGGGCGACATAGGGAAAATACAACCTCTGTCCGATGTTGACAAAGCGTGTGGCGTGTCCCCGCTGGCCGACGTGGCCACAGTATGCTCCCAAGCACAGCCCCGGCCTAACCGTAAACAAACCTCTAAGAAATTGCAGCAAAACCCACGACAACTTCCTTCATGTCTGCGGTGTTTTACAAAACATTCACGAGAAGATTGTCCACAATGTTGGGCCGTGTGTCACAAATGCAAAAAAAAGGGTCATGTGCCATCCATTTGCAAATCCAACCGCATACATGATGTTCATGAACACGACGCTGATTCTGATTCTGTGTTGTCTGTCGATTGTACTTCTTCCCCTTTCGGGGAAGTTATTCCTCACTGTCCAAATACACTCCTGGAAATGGAAGAAAGAACACATTGACACCGGTGTGTCAGACCCACCATACTTGCTCCGGACACTGCGAGAGGGCTGTACAAGCAATGATCACACGCACGGCACAGCGGACACACCAGGAACCGCGGTGTTGGCCGTCGAATGGCGCTAGCTGCGCAGCATTTGTGCACCGCCGCCGTCAGTGTCAGCCAGTTTGCCATGGCATACGGAGCTCCATCGCAGTCTTTAACACTGGTAGCATGCTGCAACAGCATGGACGTGAACCATATGTGCAGTTGACGGACTTTGAGCGAGGGCGTATAGTGGGCATGCGGGAGGCCGGGTGGACGTACCGCCGAATTGTTCAACGCGTGGGGCATGAGGTCTCCACAGTACATCGATTTTGTCACCAGTGGTCGGCGGAAGGTGCACGTGCCTGTTGACCTGGGACCGGACCGCAGCGACGCACGGATGCATGCCAAGACCGTAGGATCCTACGCAGTGCCGTAGGGGACCGTACCGCCACTTCCCAGCAAATTAGGGACACTGTTGCTCCTGGGGTATCGGCGAGGACCATTCGCAACCGTCTCCATGAAGCTGGCTACGGTCCCGCACACCATTAGGCCATCTTCCGCTCACGCCCCAACATCGTGCAGCCCGCCTCCAGTGGTGTCGCAACAGGCGTGAATGGAGGGACGAATGGAGACGTGTCGTCTTCAGCGATGAGAGTCGCTTCTGCCTTGGTACCAATGATGGTCGTATGCATGTTTGGCGCCGTGCAGGTGAGCGCTACAATCAGGAATGCATACGACCGAGGCACACAGGGCCAACACCCGGCAGCACGTCCGCATGTATCCCGTGCCACCCAACGTGCTCTAGAAGGTGTAAGTCAACTACCCTGGCCAGCAAGATCTCCGGATCTGTCCCCCATTGAGCATGTTTGGAACTGGATGAAGCGTCGTCTCACGCGGTCTGCACGTCCAGCACGAACGCTGGTCCAACTGAGGCGCCAGGTGGAAATGGCATGGCAAGCCGTTCCACAGGACTACATCCAGCATCTCTACGATCGTCTCCATGGGAGAATAGCAGCCTGCATTGCTGCGAAAGGTGGATATACACTGTACTAGTGCCGACATTTTGCATGCTCTGTTGCCTGTGTCTATGTGCCTGTGGTTCTGTCAGTGTGATCATGTGATGTATCTGACCCCAGGAATGTGTCAATAAAGTTTCCCCTTCCTGGGACAATGAATTCACGGTGTTCTTATTTCAATTTCCAGGAGTGTACTTGGTCGAGATGTTTACATGCAGGTGGATACTGGTTCTGATGCCACTATCATCAGTTCTCAGACGTATCTTCAGTTTGGTTCTCCAATCCTGTCACCTGTCACTAGGCAGTTACGGACTTACAATAAACAGAAGATTTCTCTCTTTGCACAATTTGATGCTGAGGTATCTTACAAATCTGTTGTTCACACTGTTCCCATATTTGTGGTCGACCATAGCAACGCAGAGTATCTTTTTGGTTTCAATGCCTTTCGCGTTTTTGGGTTCTCCATGGATGACTCTGTCAATATCGTCTCTGATGATATTCCTTCTGCTCAATTTGATTCCTCGACAACATTTTTGTCCCTTTTTTCTCCTGGGTTAGGCCATGCAAACGACTTTGAAGCTCATATTACACTCAAACCCACTGCTCAGCCTAAGTTTTTTCAGGCTCGGCCCATTCCTGTGGCCCTTCGTGATCGGGTCAAACAGGAGGTGGATTGTCTCACTGCTTCAGGGGTCTTGCTTCCTATCACTTCCAGTGAGTGGTCCTCTCCTGTCATTGTCGTTGCTAAGCCAAATGGTGATATTCGTTTCTGTGGCGATTTCAGAGCCACTGTCAATGCTCAATGCCTTATCGACACTTACCCTATGACTTGACCTGAAGAATTGTTCACTAAACTTGCTGAAGGCCAGTATTTTTCTAAACTTGACCTGTCAGAAGCTTATCATCAACTTCCCCTCGACGCTGCTTCCCAGCAGTTTCTGGTCCATAACACGCCTTTCGGCCTCTATCAATACCAATGATTGCCATTCGGGGTTGCCAGCGCCCCTGCTCTCTTTCAGCGATTCTTGGAACAATTATTGCTCACTGTCCCTGGGTGTATAAATTACCAGGACGATATTGTTGTCACTGGCTCCACCACTGACGAACATCTTCAAAATCTCCACACACTTTTTCATGTCTTACAGACTGCCGGTCTTAAGTGTAATCTTCAGAAATCAAATTTTTTTCAGGCATCTATCACGTACTTGGGGTTTCAACTCTCTCGGGATGGTATTCGTCCACTTTAGCAAACTGTCACTGCGATTGATGCCCTTCCTTGCCCTACATCTGTTAAGGAACTGCAGGCCTTCTTGGGGAAAATAGCATACTATCACAAGTTTTTACCGTCTGCTGCTTTGGTGGCTCAACCGTTGCATCATCTGTTGCATAAAAACGTGCCCTTTCACTGGTCCACATCTTGGGATGCGGCTTTCCAGAAATTGAAGACTATGCTGAAACAGCCCTGTGCCTGTCTACTTATCGACCTGGCCAACATCTTGTTTTTGCCACGGACACCTCTCAATATGGGGTCGGTGCAGTCCTTGCGCACCGTTTTTCTGACGGTTCTGAACAGCCCATTGCTTATGCCTCCAAAATGCTCACGGGTGCCCAACAAAAGTATTCTCAAATTGAAAAAGAAGCTTTGGTCATTATTTATGCTCTTCGTAAGTTTGGTGTTTTTCTCTATGGATCCAAATTTAATCTTGTTACAGATCACAAACCACTTGTTTCCTTGTTTCATCCATCAACGTCACTTCCCGACAAGGCTGCACACCACCTCTAGCGTTGGGCTCTTTACTTGTCTCATTTCAATTATAGATTCATTTCCGGCCAATGGCTCAACATGCGAATGCTGATGCACTGTCTCACCTTCCCATGGGTCCTGATCTGGCATTTGATAGGGACGAACTTTTGTTTTTCCACCTGGATGTTGCCAAGCAGTGGGTTGTGGACGGGTTCCCCATCACCGGGGACTGGCTGGCGGATGCTACGGGTTCTGACCCTACCCTCTCCCAGGTTTTACGCTGTATTCAGAAGGGTTGGTTAGATCATCCGTCCGCTAAGACTTCTGATCAGTTGCGAAACTACTACACTTCGCATTACACCGCCTCACGGCTAGGGATGGTTTTACACACCTTTCCACCAACAATGCTTCGCCACGTGTTGTGGTACCTGCGTCTTTGCATGCTTCGGTCTTGCGCCTCCTTCACCAAGGGCACTGGGGTGTCTCTCGCACAAAATCTCTGGCGCGCCGTCATGTGTACTGGCCTGGCATCGACTCTGAAATCGTACACACGGTCGCTGCCTGCGGCCCTTGTGCGTCACAGGCCGCTGCCCCAAAGTCATCTTTGTCACCGTGGCCTTCGCCTGAGAAGCCCTGGGAGCGTATTTGTGCTGACTTCACGGGACATTTTTAGGTACTTATTGGCTTCTCGTTATTGACGCCTACTCCAACTTTCCTTTCATTGTCAGTTGCACGTCGCCTACCACCGCAGCAACCACCAATGCTTTAGCTCACGTTTTCTCTTTGGAAGGCCTTCCCTCTACTCTTGTTACTGATAATGGTCCGCAATTTGCCTCTTCCAATTTTGCAGATTTTTGTGCCCATCACGGCGTCACGCATGTCAAGGCCCCTCCATTCCATCCACAGTCAAACGGTGAGGCTGAACCACTGATCCCCACATTTAAGGCCCAGATGAGTAAACTCCTGACTTCTTCTGCTGATGATGTGCTTCTCCAATTTCTGGCTTCTTACCATTTCACCCCCACGGGCAACCACAGCCCGGCTGAGCTCTTATATGGCCGACAGCCCCGCACGCTACTTCATCTTCTGCTGCCTTCCACCTCACGGCCGTGGGTGCCTTCACTTGGCCGGTTCACTGCAGACGAGCTTGTATGAGTACGGGGATATGGCAGGCGGCTAAAATGGAGTCCTGGCCACATCTTACGACACCGTGGCCAACACCTGTAGGAAATCCAGATCGACACGGGTGTTGCAGTGCATCATTCGGACAAGCTTCGGCCTCATGTGTCGGCAATGCCTGTTCCGGATGCCGCTACAGCATCTTCGGCTCTACCTGATGCTCGGGACACTGGAATCTCTCATTACTCACAACGCAGCCCTCTCACCATCATATCAGTGCCAGCACAAGAACTGACGCCACCAGGAGACGCGCCCATGCGGGAACCAGATGACTATCATCTGTCAGAGCAACTCTACTCACCTCCTTCTCCTACGGACACGGACACATCACCCATGTCTCCTGTTATAACAACTGGACTTGCTGCAATGGGCAGATTGGTGCACAGGGCCCCAGCAGATTCGACCCCCCCCACCCCCACCCCCCATCTCCTGTCATCTTGACCCATTATCATCAGGGATTGGGGACACTTCCGTCCGTATGGGAAGCCTCCTCCTCGAGACTTTACGGCCAGTCAAACAACACCTATGGACATTAGCAATCTACGGGCCACCTCCATCAAGACCTGTGCAAAATATTCAAAGGGGGCAAAAGTGTCGTGATTCACCGATCTTTCAAAGTGCCGCTGTGCAGTTACGCGCGTCCTCTACGTGCAGCGCTGTCTGCCAGCCATGCAGCAGCAGCAGCGCCACCTAAGCGGCCAGCCAGCCAGCGGCCGCTAGACTTGGACTCAGTTATGATTTGACTGTTAAAGTGTACACACGTCTTACTCTTTTTACTTGACCTGTGACTTTCATGTATTGAGTCTTCCTTGAAATATATTTGTTCAACTTGAAGTTATTACAGTGGAAATAAACAAACAAGTATAAACTTATAGCAAGTAATTTGTAATTTGTTTGTGTGAAACATGTAATTACATGCATAGCAATTAGTAGTACAATACAACAGTATACAATCTAATTTCACTTTATAATAGGAACTTAAAGAATGTAGCCCAAATTATTTGACATAATAATACTTTAGATTTTAGTTTCTACAGTAGGCTATAGAAGTACTGCTCAATGAGACACGATTTTAGATGTTTTTTGAATGTCTCTCCAGTTATTACCTTCAGTTCATTTGGCAGTGCATCGAAGTAGTTTGCTCCATTAATATGTGGACTGTTTGCTGTTTTTTCAGTCTTCTTTGTATCATATGGTAATTTTGTACTTGTCTAGTATTGTAATCATGAATTTCTGCATTGCGACTTATTTCTTATCTTCTACAGTTAATACTATTCTTTCAAACATATACATAGAATAGATAGTCAGAATTTTAAATTCTACAAACAATCCATTACATGATGTTCTAGGATCTTTTTTGCCTAATATTCTCAAGCCCCTTTTCTGGAGTTTAAATACTCAGTCTACTTGAGTTTTGGAAGCCCCACCCCACAGTGAAAGACCATATGCTAGAAATGGATGCATTAAACCAAAATACATCATCCTGATTGCTTGGGTATTGACGTATGAAGCTATTCTTCTTAAAACATATAGTCTAGATGATAGCCTTGCACATACGTTGTCAATTTGTTGTGTCCATAGTAGTTTGCTATCTATGCATATACCTAGGAATTTACACTCTCGGCAGATTTTACCTAAAATATTACTATCTTGAGACTCAATAAAAGTTTGCAAATCACCAACATTATATTTGTTTTTTGTAAGTTGAATTTTAGATTGCCATTTCCAAACTTTTCCTGTGCAATATCTATAAATTTTTTTACCTCTATGCCGAGATTAAGAATATCATTTCCCCAACAAAGGCCTGAAGTGTCATCTGCATACATTGTAATGAAGGTATCATTTTTTTTACCATCTTCAGGAGGTCATTAACGTAACATATAGAAAGGAAGGGACAAATTATTGATCCCTGAGGCACACCAAATTTAATATTCCTGACCCTTGATGTATAACTTTTTAATGTTTTGTCCATTATTGTGTAAGACTGAGGTACACTAGATTCAAAGTGAGGATTATTGTTTTTTTCAGTATTCGCAGAATAGAGTATCTACATTGGGTTCATGAAGGTCAAACTATAAATCAACATTACTATGTTGAATTCATGATGAACTCCATGAGAAAATAAGGAAAAAATACCCAAATTGTTGAAAACAAGTCATGGCTTCTGCTAAGAGATAATGCACCAGCTCATACTGCATTGTCTGTTAAGAGATCTAGCAAAGTACAGCATCTCAGTGTTAGACCAGCCACTTTATTCACCTGCCTGAGCACCATGTGACTTTTATCTACCCCCAAAGTCAAATCTTCGCCAAAATGAACAAGATTTCAGTTTGTTGAATCAGCATAAGAAAAAGTGACACATATGATCAAGGAGCTCACAGAGGAAGACTTGCAGCACTGTTTCCATCAATAGTAAACTTGTAGTGATACATCCCAGTCTTGAAAGGGGGTCGATGTAGGGGAGGCAACCAAACATGGAGGTCATTGGTCTCATTGGACTAGGGAAGGATGGAGAAGGAAGTTGTCCATGCCATTTCAAATGAACCATCCTGGAATTTGACTGAAGCGATTCAGGGAAATCACGGAAAACCTAAATCAGGATGCCCGTACACGGATTGAACCATCGTCCTCCCATATGTGAGTCCAGGATGCTGATTATTAATGAACTGCCACATCTAACTACTGGCGTATCACTTGTAGAACAGTTTATGGGAGAACCTTTGTTAAAACTCTTTAGTTAGCTGAAACACAAAACCTTACCAATAGAAGAAATATAGCAACAAGTAACAAAAAACCTAACAGACAGTGCGTACCTACAAGTCCTACTGTACAGTGAGCAAGCACAAGTACCACATTTTAATATTGGAGACCTATTGTTGATTAATGATCATCATGTGAGCTTCAATATTAAGAAAGAGACCAGCAATTTTTTTTTCTAAGTATGTTGGACCCTACAGAACTGTACAAGTTCCCCATCCAAAAGCATTATTTCTAGTATGGGAAAAGAAAAAGGACTACACAACGGAGAGATGTTAAAGAGATTTAAATAATAGAATATCCAACTGGAAACCCAGTCAAGCATTGTTTTTTACTCTGAACAATGTGAATTAGGTAATTTTTTAACTTTAATATCAATGATTATATTGCTGTTGGGTTTTATTTTATTTTACAGGGGAGGTATGGGATTTGCTGACATTACAAGTCACACACACACACCCACACACACAATTAATACAGTGCTAATGGTTTACTCTCTGCAGGCATCCCATAGCAGGGTGTTGGACTCACCTTTCAAGGCCTGTTCGGGTGAGGACAGGACATTACTGTTGTTTAGAGCATTTTGACCACTCTGCAGCCTCCAGTGTCCCAATGAAGGAGGCAAAGAGGAGGTGGGAAGGTGTTCTGTCTTTGTAACAATGTGTGCATGAGCCTACACACAAACACACACACACACACACACATCCAAACAGTGTACACTCATGCACATGATCTCAAGCAGATGTGGGAAACATTATAGGAGGAAAACTGTCTGGAGAAAAATTATTTCTAGTATGGGAAAAGAAAAAGGACTACACAACGGAGAGATGTTAAAGAGATTTAAATAATAGAATATCCAACTGGAAACCCAGTCAAGCATTGTTTTTTACTCTGAACAATGTGAATTAGGTAATTTTTTAACTTTAATATCAATGATTATATTGCTGTTGGGTTTTATTTTATTTTACAGGGGAGGTATGGGATTTGCTGACATTACAAGTCACACACACACACACACACACAATTAATACAGTGCTAATGGTTTACTCTCTGCAGGCATCCCATAGCAGGGTGTTGGACTCACCTTTCAAGGCCTGTTCGGGTGAGGACAGGACATTACTGTTGTTTAGAGCATTTTGACCACTCTGCAGCCTCCAGTGTCCCAATGAAGGAGGCAAAGAGGAGGTGGGAAGGTGTTCTGTCTTTGTAACAATGTGTGCATGAGCCTACACACAAACACACACACACACACACACACACATCCAAACAGTGTACAATCATGCACATGATCTCAAGCAGATGTGGGAAACATTATAGGAGGAAAACTGTCTGGAGAAAATCAGGAGTATGGCGGGAGGAGCAGACATAGGAATAAGAAGAACAGAAGGGAGAAGTACTGGAGCATTCAAAATAGTAGTAAAGTTGGTATGTGATGCACTTTATGGAAGTTTATGGATAAATTACCCCAGAGAAAGGAACTTATACCCGGTTCGGGTGGAACCAAGGACAGGAGGACCCCAACCACTTTATGGGAAGAGAGGTACATCACGTTAGCAACAATATGACGTTAGAGGAAAGAGTACTTAATCCCTGGAAGGGCAGTGTTGAAAAATGTTTATGAGTATTATTAATTGTACGAGGGAGAGATAAGAGAGCATTCCCTTCATACTGATTAAATAAAATTATTAAAGTTAAGTAATTTACCTGTTTCTGTAGACACAGTGTAAACTCAAGAGTCCTCTGATGTTTGAGCCTAGAATTGTAGGTAATATTTACCTTCTCCAAGAAAGAAAGAGATTTTTGTGATGAGGTATAATCAGATCTGTGTTAATGCTAAAATCAAACACAAAGAAATACTTACCACAATGATTAACTTAAAGAAAAACTGAAAGTGACAGCAAAGCTGTTGTGTCTATTTATGAAACACTTGTATAATAATTAAAATTGAGTGTGTGAACATGGCATCTTTTCTCTTTGTGGACAGATATGTAGTGATACATCCCATTGCTTGAATAGGATATGTCACGTCCTTAAATACATATGTCAGAGAAAAGATGGTTGTCACTGAGAATAGTCGATAAGTGGTGAGCACCCCACTGTTGTGTTTTAAATTGTAGGTGCCGATACCAGAGTTAATGATCCAGTGACTGTACAGAAGGAGTAGCAGTCAGGCAACCCCACCTGCTGAGATGGAGATAGGAGTTCCACAGTGTTGGCAATGCAGAAGAAAGAGCTCCAAGAAATCGAAGAATGCAAAATCTCAAAGACAATAAATGTATTGTAACTGTTAATATTCAAGTTGAATATCAGATCTGTTATGTACGTAGTACAGAGAGGCAGTATAGGAGTTGGTAGCTGTCCTCATTTATCATATATTGAGTCATAATTTTGAAGATAATATATGAAGTTGAATTGAATATCTCTTTTTAGTTACGTGGTGAAGTAAATTAGAATGGGAAGTTAATTTTCAGCACCTTTGTCTGCAGTCTGTAAGAAGGCTAAGTCTGAGCCAAGTTGGAGGAAGCAGGTATGTGGATTCAGGGCAGAAACTAACTGGACCCTGATTAAGAATACTTAATAGTGACTGAATATTCACTAAGCAACATTCATTGTATATAAAAGGAGTGTTCAGATAGCAACTTATTTAAGTGTTTAGTGCATGAGATGAAATACAGGGTGTTACAAAAAGGTATGGCCAAACTTTCAGGAAACGTTACTCACACACAAATAAAGAAAAGATATTATGTGGACATGTGTCCAGAAATGCTTAATTTCCATGTTAGAGCTCATTTTAGTTTCGTCAGTATGTACTGTACTTCCTCGATTCACTGCCAGTTGGCCCAATTGAAGGAAGGTAATGTTGACTTCGGTGCTTGTGTTGACATGCGACTCATTGCTCTACAGTACTAGCATCGAGCACATCAGTACGTAGCATCAACAGGTTAGTGTTCATCACGAACGTGCTTTTGCAGTCAGTGTAATGTTTACAAATGCGGAGTTTTCAGATGCCCATTTGATGTATGGATTAGCACGGGGCAATAGCCCTGGCGTGATACATTTGTATCGAGACAGATTTCCAGAACGAAGGTGTCCTGACAGGAAGACGTTCGAAGCAATTGATCAGCGTCTTAGGGATCACGGAACATTCCAGCCTATGACTCACAACTGGGGAAGACCCAGAATGACGAGGACACCTGCAATGGACGAGCCAATTCTTCGTGCAGTTGACAATAACCCTAATTTCAGCATCAGAGAAGTTGCTGCTGTACAAGGTAACGTTGACCACGTCACTATATGGTTAGTGCTACGGGAGAACCAGTTGTTTCCGTACCATGTGCAGCGTGTGCAGGCACCATCAGCAGCTGATTGGCCTCCACGGGTACACTTCTGCGAATGGTTCATCCAGCAATGTGTCAATCCTCATTTCAGTGCAAATGTCCTCTTTACGGAGGAGGCTTCATTCCAACGTGATCAAATTGTAAATTTTCACAATCAACATGTGTGGGCTGACGAGAATCTGCACACAGTTGTGCAATCACGTCATCAACACAGATTTTCTGTGAACGTTTGGGCAGGCATTGTCGGTGATGTCTCGATTGGGCCCCATGTTCTTCCACCTATGCTCAATGGAGCATGTTATCATGATTTCACGCGGGATACTCTACCTGTGCTGCTAGAACACATGCCTTTACAAGTACGACACAACATGTGATTCATGCACGATGGAGCTCCTCCACATTTCAGTCGAAGTGTTCGTACGTTTCTCAACAACAGATTCGGTGACCGATGGATTGGTAGAAGCGGACCAATTCCATGGCCTCCACGCTCTCCTGACCTCAACCCTCTTGACTTTCATTTATGGGGGTATTTGAAAGCTCTTGTCTACGCAACCCCGGTACCAAATGTAGAGACTCTTCGTGCTCGTATTGTGGATGGCTGTGATACAATACGACATTCTCCAGGGCTGCATCAGGGATTCCATGCGACGGAGGGTGAATGCATGTATCCTCGCTAACGGAGGACATTTTGAACATTTCCTGTAACGAAGTGTTTGAAGTCACGCTGGTACGTTCTGTTGCTGTGTGTTTCCATTCCATGACTAATGTGATTTGAAGAGAAGTAATAAAATGAGCTCTAACATGGAAAGTAAGCGTTTCCAGACACATGTCCACATAACATATTTTCTTTCTTTGTTTGTGAGGTATGTTTCCTGAAAGTTTGGCCGTACCTTTTTGTAACACCCTGTATAACAAACCAGCACACAGCCCAAGCCAACCTGAAACACTCCAGACTCATATGGATAGAGAAATGGAGTGTATTGAGGGTGACAGCAACTGAATATGCATGATTTAGAAATGAAATGTGTTATAGCAACAATCCTGTTATTTTATAGCCACAGCTCATACTTGTGCTTCTCCATTATCCTGGCAATCTTGGCTGTAGGCAGGTTCCATGGAATTATTGGAGAGTTACTTTGACAGAAGCACAGTGGAACTGTTTCAACAGATGTTCACCACCACCTACTTCCAATGTGATAGAAAGTTCTACCACCAGATAGGCAGAATAACGAAACATATCAGCTTGCCATCAAGATTCTCCTTTATCAGAAAGTCTGCAAATGGTGGGCATTCATTTTCTTCCACTTCCATGGTGAATTTGACATAGTCGTATATACTCTTAAGGTAACACAGGAATTCTTGTAGGTTTCCTTCAGCATATGAACCTCAAATGTGTCATCTACATATGTGTAGAATTTCTTTAGTTTCAGGCACATGATGTCGAGATCTGTCCCTCTGATGTGTTCCATACATAAGTTACTGATGCCAGACACTAGAGAGGCTCTCAGGGTGACTCCATCTGTTTGTAGAAGTTTCCACCCATACGAAGAAAGATGTGGCGTCAAGATCGGCCTCATCTTAATGCTGCTCATGGAAAAATTCCTGCAGTAGCTGGTGTTAAGAGCTGCACGTTTTTTAGATTGAAGTCAGCTGATAGGTATACCTGATTAAAGGAAGTCCCTCTAACTGAGGGATCACATTCAGAGGACGTCACATTTCCAAGTAGAGAATGAATTAGCATATTTAATCAAAATATTAGAGGTATTAGAGATA
This sequence comes from Schistocerca cancellata, assembly GCF_023864275.1. Classification (NCBI taxonomy): domain Eukaryota; kingdom Metazoa; phylum Arthropoda; class Insecta; order Orthoptera; family Acrididae; genus Schistocerca; species Schistocerca cancellata. Next base: position 17,466,306 of record NC_064637.1, read on the forward strand.
CAGTTAGTGAACTGCTTATTGATGTTGACTCTGAAATTATTGTTATATTGGAGCACCACTTAAACAATTTTACAATTCAGAGACTTCCTTCACCAGGATATAGATTAGCTGGCTGTTTTTCAAGGAGTTCCTTGTGGAGTGGGGGAATGGCCGTGTACATAAAAAACAGTATTCCATTTGAGTCCATAGATGTATGACAGCACTGCACTGAACAGGTATTTGAATGTTGTGCTGGGGCAGTTGTTTATAGGTCCCCCAACTCTGACTTCAGATCATTTCTGCTCGAGTTAGGAAGTACCAGAAATTAGAGTTATATGTGGCGACTTCAATATTAATTTTGTATATGATGGTGCAAGAAAAAGGATGTTGGTAGATCTCCTAAATTCATATGATCTGATGCAGAATTTTTTTCCTACTAGGGTGCAGGGGAACAGTAGCATTGCCCAAACAATATTTTTATTCATTCTTCATTACTAGATGGGCGTTCTGTTCCTAAGAGGGTGAATGGCCTTTCAGACCACGGTGCACAATTTTTAACACTAAGAGGCTTCTGTTCTCAAACAAATGTCACATATAATTACAAATTACATAGGAAAGTTAATCCAATGGCAATAGAGAATTTCTTAAACCTCGTCAAGGAACAAGAGTGGCAGTATGTTTATAGTGCCAATAACATAGATGACAAATATAATGCCTTCCGTAACATATTTCTCATGCTCTTTGAGAGTTGCTTTCCATTAGAATGTTCTAAATGGGGTACTAGCAGTAAAAGGCAGCCTGGGTGGATGACTAGTGGTATAAGGATATCATGTGGAACAAAGCAGGAATTATATCAAAATGTTAGAATAACCACAATCAAGCTACAGTTGCCCATTACAAACAGTACTGTAAGGTGCTTAAAAATGCTGTTAGGAAGGCAAAGAGTATGTGGTATGCAAATAGAATAGCTAATTTACAGGACAAAATTAAAACCATATGGTCAGTTGTGAAGGAAGTGTCTGGTCAGCAGCACAAGGTTGACAATATAAAGTCAGTTCATAGTAAAAATATTTCTGTTACTGATAAATCAGATATGTGTATAGTGTTTAACAATCATTTTCTGAGCATTGCTGGTGAATTAAATAAGAACTTAGTTTCTGCAGGAAATCGTATGTGTCTCTTGGAAAATGCCTATCAGAGACTGACGTCTGAAATACTCCTCTGTGATACAGACAAGGGGGAGAGAGTCAATAATTAAATCTCTGAAGACTAAGGACTCTCATGGATATGATGGAGTGCCTAGCAGAATATTAAAGTACTGTGCTGCATATGTTAGCCCTGAATTTGTAATTTTTCCTTTAGGAATCATCAGTTTCCTGAACATTTAAGGTACTCAGTAGTAAAGCCGCTTTATAAAAAGGGATAATGTAGACAATTTTGGACCTATTTATATGTCATCAGTGTTTACTAAAGTTATTGAAAAGACGGCGTATGTAAGGATAATTGATCATTTTATATCACACAATTAGCTATCAAATGTACAGTTCAGCTTTAGAAGTCATTTAACAACTGAAAATGCTATATTCTCTTTTCTCTGTGAGGCTTTGGATGGGTTAAACAAAAGGTTTTGAACACTAGGCATTTTTTTTTTTTTTATTTAACTAAGGCGTTCGAACAGTTACAACACTTATTGAAGCTGTTTTTGCTATATGTTCCATGCAACAAGTTGGACTTCACAACTAATGTCATCAGTGCAGGTTTCAAGCGAAGGAGTGACACTTCAACTGGCCGGTCACGACGCTGCTCATCTGTCACTGAGGTTGGACCGACTCATAAAAATGTCCGCTATTCGCACAACTTTTTCCATACTACAAAATCATTTGAGAAAAGATTTTATCTTATTTTTCACCTTCAGAAAAGGACTGAACGTTGTTCAACTAATGTTGAAACTTTAAGTGGACATGCCATCATTAAATGTAGCACTGCAGTTACAAACAAAACAATTTTTGTCCATTAGCTGTTCTCAGCACATCCCAGTGATGCCAATCTAAATTCATGATAATACAAAACTCCTCCTACATACAGCTTCATTTCTGCATCAGTTTGTCTCTTTAATTATTGAATGCCTCTCACATGTTTTTCAAACTTGGTACAGCCCCACATAGGACTGCACATCTTGTTTGTGAATACTTGCATCACACATTCCCAGAAATAGGAAGTCTAATTCTGCGATCAGCTCATTCCCATTGCTTGACCCACATGATTTTTTCTTCTGGGAACACATGAAAGATCTAGCACAAGACAACCTTTTAAACTGATGAGCATGTCCTAGCATGAATCCTCACTGATTGTGACATTGTTGGATCAGAACTGATTTAAATATCTTTAAATAACTGTGTCATGAAACCAAAAAAATCTACTGTAGTGTGTAAATCTATTATTATTATTATTATTATTATTTTGTAGACAACCAGTTGCAGAGAAGCAACCAGACACATACACAGTGTCGCAAAACTCTGGCATGTATCCTGTCTTCTTCACATACCCTTAACAGAACTATTACGCTTGCTCAACTTTGTTCTCCCAATGAAGCCTTATTAGTTACGTGATGTTGTTAATTGCACCTGGAACAGTTTAATGCACAGCAGTTTATGTATCAGTTTTAAATGGTGAAAAGAAGAATTAGTCTATTGCTTATTTTAACATTGACGTAGCTGCTGAGATGTCATCACATATACCTGGGGTGGTGGCTACTCTCTGGGGGTATATGTATCCCCAGTTTGTATTGCATACCACTGCTTTACTTCACCTAATGAAAGCACTACAGACTGCTTTCACTCAGAAGAACAACTGAATAATTCAGTCAACTAAACCACTAAACAGTGGTTTACATGGAATGAACAAATGAACACATGCTTCAACCAACAGAAAAATTAAAGATTGGTTTCACTTGATAAATAAGAATGACTAATTCAGTCAGTATGCAAAACACCACTGGATTGTGTCAACTGTTTTCATTCGGTTGTTTCCACAGACTGGTTTCACTCTAAAGAAATGAATATATAATAATCCAACTGATATGTAAAGCTACAATCGACTGATTTGCTCGTGTCCATTCACTTGCTCCCACAGACTGGTTTCACTCAAAAGATTGAATGAATAATTCAACTGAGTGTAAAGCTACAACTGAATGAGTCAATTGTTTTCCAACAACCAACCGATTGTTTTCATTTGATTGTTCCCAACACTACAATATTCAGGGATATCTCAGGAATGACCCCCTGAAGCAGAAAGTCTGGTAAATGTGGGCTATAATATGCATACCTTAAGAGCTATGGTGACTTCTTCATCCATGATACTGTGAACCAAGTATCTTCTACTGCAAGGTCTTTGCTTTATGTATTTTGGGAGGAGATATTATGGGCCAAAACAAAAAAATTGTGTAGTAAACATGGGCTGTAAAATTCATACCTTAAAGTGCTATGAGCACTTGTTCAGTATAATAAGTGTGTTTCATAGCTCTTAAGGTATGCTCTTTGAAGCCCATGCTGAGTGGACAGTTTTTTGGTCCATAATATCACCTCTCAAAATATGGAAAGCAAAGAATTTGTGGAAGAATAGGTTTGTTGCACAGTATTGAAGACAAAGTGGTCATAACTCTAAAGGTATGGATTTTAGAGCCTGGAGCCCCAATGTGCACTCTGTGTGCATACCAGGGGGAGTCGTTCCAGATGTGGAAAGGGTCCTTCCGGATGCCATGAAGGGTACAGGGTGCACCCATCTGCAGGTGGTCGTTCATGTCGGCACCAATGATGTGTGTCACTATGGATTGGAGGAAATCCTCTCTGGCTTCCGGCGGCTATCTGATTTGCAAAGACTGCCAGTCTCGCTAGTGGGATGAAAGCAGAGATCACCATCTGCAGCATTGTCGACAGGACTGACTGTGGACCTTTGACACAGCGCCAAGTGGAGGGTCTGAATCAGAGGCTGAGATGGTTCTGCGACCGTGTGGGCTGCAGATTACTTGACTTGTGCCATAGGGTGGTGGGGTTTCGGGTTCCGCTGGATAGGTCAGGAGTCCACTACACACAGCAGGCAACTACACGGGTAGCAGGGGTTATGTGGTGTGGACTGGGTGGTTTTTTAGATTAGATGACTTCGGGCGAGTACAGAACGGGCAACAGCCTCCAAGTGTGCGGCGCAAAGTCAAGACATGCGGGGACCAAGCAGCAATCGGTATTGTAATTGTAAACTGTCGAAGCTGCATTGGTAAAGTACCGGTACTTCAAGCTCTGATAGAAATCACCGAAGCTGAAATCATTATAGGTACAGAAGGCTGGCTGAAGCCAGAGATAAATTCTGCCAAAATTTTTACAAAGGCACAGACGGTGTTTAAAAAGGATAGATTGCGTTCAACGTGTTTGTCACTGCTAGTAGTAGTTTATCCTGTAGTGAAATAGAAGTGGATAGTTCCTGTGAATTATTATGGGTGGAGGTTATACTCAACAACCGAGCTAGGTTAATAATTGGCTCCTTTTACCAACCTCCCGACTCAGCAGCATTAGTGGCAGAACAACTGAGAGAAAATCTTAAATACATTTCACATAAATTTCCTCAGCATGTTATAGTCTTAGGTGGAGATTTCAATTTATCGGATATAGACTGGGACACTCAGATGTTTAGGATGAGTGGTAGGGACAGAGCATCGAATGACATTATACTGAGTGCACTATCTGAAAATTACCTCGAGCAATTAAACAGAGAACTGACTCGTGGAGATAACATATTGGACCTACTGATAACAAACAGACCCAAACTTTTCGACTCTATAAGTGCAGAACAGGGAATCAGGGATCATAAGGCCGTTGCAGCATCCCTGAATATGGAAGTAAATAGGAATATAAAAAAAGGGAGGAAGGTTTATCTGTTTAGCAAGAGTAATAGGAGGCAGATTTCAGACTACCTAACAGATCAAAACAAAAATTTCTGTTCCGACACTGACAATGTTGAGTGTTTATGGAAAAAGTTCAAGGCAATTGTAAAATGTGTTTTAGAGAGGTACTTGCCGAGTAAAACTGTGAGGGACGGGAAAAACCCACCATGGTTCAACAACAAAGTTAGGAAGCTACTGCTAAAGCAAAGAGAGCTTCACTGCAAATTTAAACACAGCCAAAACCTCTCAGACAAACGGAAGCTGATGTCAATGTTAGCATAAGGAGAGCTATGCATGAAGTGTTCAGTGAATTCAAAAGTAAAATTCTATGTACCGACTTGACAGAAAATCCAAGGAAGTTCTGGTCTTACGTTAAACCAGTAAGTGGATCGAAACAGCACATCCAGACACTCTGGGATGATAATAGCATTGAAACAGAGGATGACACGCATAAAGATGAAACACTAAACACCTTTTTCCAAAGCTGTTTCACAGAGGAAGACTACACTGCAGTTCCTTCTCTAAATCCTCGCATGAACGAAAAAATGGCTGACATCGAAATAAGTGTTCAAGGAATAGAAAAGCAACTGGAATCACTCAACAGAGGAAAGTCCAATGGACCTGACAGGATACCAATTCAATTCTACACAGAGTACGCGAAAGAATTTGGCCCCCTTCTAACAGCCGTGCACCACAAGTCTCTAGAGGAATGGAAGGTGCCAAATGATTGGAAAAGAGCACTGGTAGTTCCAGTTTTCAAGAAGGGTCATTGAGCAGATGCACAAAACTATAGGCCTATATCTCTGACATAAATCTGTTGTAGAATTTTAGAACATGTTTATTGCTCGCGTATCTTGTCATTTCTGGAAACCCAGAATCTGCTCTGTAGGAATCAACATGGATTCCGGAAACAGCGATCGTATGAGACCCAACTCGCTTTATTTGTTCATGAGACCCAGAAAATATTAGATACAGGCTCCCAGGTAGATGCTATTTTCCTTGGCTTCCGGAAGGCGTTTGATACAGTTTCACACTGTCGCCTGATAAACAAAGTAAGAGCCTACGGAATATCAGACCAGCTGTGTGGCTGGATTGAAGAGTTTTTAGCAAACAGAACACAGCATGTTGTTCTCAATGCAGAGACATCTACTGTTGTTAAAGTAACCTCTGGCGTGCCACAGGGGAGTGTTATGGGACTATTTCTTTTCACAATATATATAAATGTCCTAGTAGATAGTGTCGGAAGTTCCATGCAGCTTTTTGCGGATGATGCTGTAGTATACAGAGAAGTTGCAGCATTAGAAAATTCCAGCAAAATGCAGGAAGATCTGCAGCGGATAGGTACTTGGTGCAGGGAGTGGCAACTGACCCTTAACATAGACAAATGTAATATATTGCGAATACATAGAAAGAAGGATCTTTTATTTTATGATTATATGATAGCGGTACAAACACTGGTAGCAGTTACTTCTGTAAAATATCTGGGAGTATGAGTACGGAACGATTTGAAGTGGAATGATCATATAAAATTGATTGTTGGTAAGGCGGGTGCCAGGTTGAGATTCATTGGGAGAGTCCTTAGAAAATGTAGTCCATCAACAAAGGAGGTGGCTTACAAAACACTCTTTCAACCTATACTTGAGTATTGCTCATCAGTGTGGGATCCATATCAGGTCGGGTTGACAGAGGAATAGAGAAGATCCAAAGAAGAGCGATGCATTTCCTCACAGGGTTATTTGGTAAGTGTGATAGTGTTATGGAGACGTTTAGCAAACTCGAGTGGCAGACTCTGCAAGAGAGGCACTCTGCATTGTGGTGTAGCTTGCTGTCCAGGTTTTGAGAAGGTGCGTCTCTGGATGAGGTATCGAATATATTGCTTCCTCCTACTTATACCTCCCGAGGAGATCACGAATGTAAAATTAGAGATATTCGAGCACGCACGGAGGCTTTCCAGTGAACCATACGTGACTGGAACAGGAAAGGGAGGTAATGACAGTGGCACGTAAAGTGCCCTCCGCCACACACCGTTGGGTGGCTTGCAGAGTATAAATGTAGATGTAGATGTATTTACTAGACTTTTTTGCTTTGAATAATCGTTCCTGTCATATTCCTGAGTACTGACCATTCCTCTTGTGACATCCTGTATACACACATAAACTCATTTATGGTATGACTTTGATGAGACAATATACTGAACAGTGCAATGAACCGTCAACATGTGTCCGTAGTTTAAGGCGTGACATAAAGTAACACAGCAGGAAGTGACCATGACATAAACTTGAGAAGAGTTATGTCAATGCTGAATAGGTCACTAGAATGGACTAGTCACTTGCTGCTCAATTTTTTTTATACTGCCATATTGTGGGTGCAGTCCATCATTGGAATGTCTGCTGAATAAAAGTACAGAGACATAACCACAAGTGTAATTGCTGAAAGTCATCAAGTGTAAATGTACAAAAGGTATTATAAAGAATGTTCCAAAAGTAGACGTACCAAAAAGAAAAGCCCTCATACAAGTTATGGAGCCACGTGTGCCAGTCCTCAGCCTAAGGACTCAACTGATGGAGAGGCGACGTCACAAAACTTAACTACCAGAAAATGCCACAAGGTGTCTAGACCGTATTGGTACAGTAACACTATTCCCACTCACACAAATAAATGAATAGCAATAATGAAATTAAGAATAGCACAGAAGAAGGGTCAAAACCTAAATACAAGGTGTTGTAAGGGTCTACTGGTTGCACGCAGCTGTACGGTACCTAACATGTGCTCACCAGCTGGCCTATCTGGAATGCTGACAATTTGCTCGGTCAGTACACGTGCTTCCGGCTGAGTGCAATGCACTGAGTATGCCACTGGCCGCCATCCGCAGCACGCCGTATTAACTAGCGCGGCCTCGGGTACGAATGTGTCTCTTTTCTTAGCTCACCACGGAGCCTTTCGATACGACCGTAATTAGGATGTCAGACACAGTGATGATGGGTACACATATTGTGTGTGTTTTATAATCGGACTTTCTTAATAAAACTGTTTAAACTTACTTCTCAGTGTTCACATGTCGGCGTACCTCGAGGACCCACCGCTTACAAATTTTGACAAATATTTTGCCTAATTATCATCCGCGGCAACACGTACTACCCTCTTATAGAAGTGGTGTCAGCATGGGGACAATTATGGAAAATCTACAGTCCTGAAGAGGTGCAGCACAATGTGAACTTCGATCAGCAGCAGCGTGAACATCTTCTGACTATGCGGGGACATCCAACGCTGGAATTCAGGTTGGTCTACTCCAGTTTGGCTAGAATATGAAAGGCAGTGATGGATTTTTATTTTACATTTGAGTGACTCATTGGCGTTAAATTAGATGAAATGTCGCAATCCAGTCAGAGTAACGATCTACAAACTGTTATTAATGAACTGCAAGAAGAGATTCAGCAGTTAAAAGCAGAAAGAAGTGAGTGTAACATTCTGAAAGACTTGACAAATCATAGTTCATGCAGTACACCAGTGTTTAGCGGGAAACCCGAAGATGATGTGAAGGTGTTTTTTCGTAAACTTGAAGGTGCCACCCTGTTAGGATCCTGGACAGATTCTGATAAACTAGTGGTTGCCAAATTAAGAATTCAGGCAGCAGCATAAGATTTCATTAGCGCAGAGCCTACTTACGTGAAAACAGAAGATTACGATGAATTCAGAACGATTGTTGTTCAGAGATTTAAACATAAAAACGTGATCAGATTTTACAGAGAGCAGATTTACAGTTTGCAAATGCAAATCTATAGAGCAGTTTGCCAACAGAATTCAAAACATCAACACTCAAATGTACAAGTTAGTAGAAGATGAAAATGAAAATCACATTCAGTTGTTCGAAGCCGATCAGAGAGTCTTGGACACATTCGTTCGTGGGTTGCACGGAGAGGAAGTAAGCAAAGCTGTTAGATTGGCATGATGTAAAAATTTTCAGGAAGTAGTAGAATCAGCTTTCGGTTTCATTAAGCACTAAGACGACCGAATGAGATGCAGAAATAAGAACGCAGATTTTTCAACACAACGGTACAATGCTACAGATGCGATAAGCTGGGTCACAAGCTGTAAGAATTGTAAAGAGAATTGAATCTGCTATCATTGTGGGATGCAAGGTCATGTTTCAAGAGATTGTTACAACAAGAAGAATGGTAATGCGAACAACAGACAATCTGCCAGACCTTTAAATGAGTATGGGGACGTACGGGCCACCACTCCGTCCGCCCCTTGTCAGAGACAGTGATTCCTGTTAGTTCTAGCAAAAATCAGGCTGAAAATGACTTTGTGATAGGTGCTGTATATTGTGGGAGAAACATCAAACTACTTATTGACACAAAAGCACAGACCTCATTAATGTGGTGTTGCATAGATAAACGGTATAAATTGAAACTGCCACTATTAAAAGTGTGAGGGTTAAACGGAGGAAAGCTACATAACTGTGGAGATGTTGACATAGAAGGCCAAGATGAAGGTGAAAATAAAGATAAAGATAAATACTCAGCAAGGGAGCAAGTAGTTTCAAATAACAAAATGCGTTATGACGGGGTACTTGGATTTGATATCTTGCCCGCTAACGAGGCAGAGATATTTGTCGCAGAATGAAAGATCAGACTAGGAAATCGTTCTTCAGATCATACTCAAAGGAGCAGCAATACTGATGTCGTGGGAATGGACTGGCCAAACGATGCATCAGTTCAAACTGTCCAAGTCGATGTTCAAATTGATCAGCCTCAGCAAATTCACAAGGGAGCAGGGAAGACAATCTATGTTGAAGTTCAGTCACCCCAATGTAAGGAAGGAACTTTGTTATTAATTGAGAAATCCAAGAAAAGTGAGTTACTGGATAAAATGCATTGTTATTTTGCTAGAAGTGTAGGTGTCACTACAATGGTGAGACAGAATGTCACAAAAGTCCCAGTTACAATAATGAATACGAGCAATGAGGATGTTGTTTTGCCACAAGGAATGAAATTTGCTGAAGTGTCGAGCGTAAGTAACAGTGACGTAATACAGATTCCAGATGAGGTAACAATGTCACAGTTATAAACACAGATTTTTGTAACTATGCAAAATTGCAATGAGGAGACAAAGTTAATAATGAACTGAAGTGCAAGATTTGGAAAAAGATAGAACATTTATCAGCTGATGACTAGAAGATTTTAGTGTCTGTTTTGTTGAAGTATGCAGATTTATTCCAAGAATGTGCAAATTTACCTGTCACTCATTTAGCACAGCATCGTATTCATACAGGGAATGCAGCCCAAATCACACAGAAACCTTACCGAATACCATTTAGTGAAAGAGAGGTGGTAGAAGACATGGTTAAAGAACAATTAGAAGCAAGAATTATAAAACTGAAAGATCCTTCAGACCCACTGTGGTGTTTGCTTGTTGTAATTATAAAGAAGAAATCAATTTCTGGGGAACCACAGTTCCGTTTTTGTGTTGATTACTGATCTTTGAATGATGTGACCACACCTAACATTTACCCCTTACCAAATTTAGTGGAAACCTTGGATAACTTGGGCAGGTGTCGAATTTTTTCAGTATGTGATTTAACAAGTGGCTATCACTGGTTAACAGTGCATCCAGATAACCAAGGAAAAACTTAATTTGTAACAGCAGAAGGATTATACAAGTATCTCCGTATGTCATTTGGACTTTGTAATGCTCCAGCTACATTTCAACTCCTGATGGATTCAGTTTTACGAGGCGCACCCCAACACAAGCACTTGTTTACCTTAATGATGTAATAATTTTGGTGAAAACATGAAGCAGCATACTGGGAGACTACAAGCTGTTTTTGAGTGTATAAGAAGTGGAAACCTGTCTTTATCAGTAGATAAATGTTATTTTGCACAAAGTAAAGTTAACTATCTTGGCCATGTTATAACCAGTGAAGGTGTTTGACTTGATCCAAAATTAATTGAAGATGTAAAGAGTTTTCCTGAACCAGGGAAATCGAAAGAAGTACAATCATTCTTGGGATTGTCAAATTTCTTCAGACATTTTATAACTGGTTATGTGAATATAGCACATCCAATGACACAGCTACTGAAGAAAGGAGCCACATTTAATTGGTCAACATAATGCAAAAAAGCAATGGAAGAACTTAAAACTGCTCTAACCACAGCACCAGTGTTAGCTTATCCAGATTTCGGTAAACTTTTTATTCTTTCAACAGATGCATCCAATTTTGCCATAGGTGCAATCTCGTCTCAAGAAGTTGATGGTCATGAACATCCAATCTCATTTGCTTTCAGACAATTAAACAAAGCAGAATGTAATTACACTACTACTGAGAAGCAGCTTTGTGCTTTGGTTTTTGGTATAACACATAACAGATGTTTCTTAACAGGAAGATAATTTACAGTTATTACAGATCATGCCACACTTAAATGGTTATTGAGCTTAAAGGATCCAAGTTCCAGATTAACAAGATGGGCATTAAGACTGAGTGAGTACCAATTTAAGGTTATTCACTGACCTGGTAAACAACATGTGAATGCTGGTGCAATGAGTCAAAAAGTCAATGTTTGCGTTACAATAAGTTGAGAAGAATAGTTTAAGGCAGCTCAAGAAGAAGATCCACAATGCAGATTATGGAAAAACGATCAACGTGTTGTCAAAATAGATCGATTATTGTACAAAATCCCTAGTAAAGGAAACCGCCTAGTACCTCCAGAAACCATTAAAGAGCAAATCATGAGAGAACAACATGATTCTTTATTATCAGAACATTGCGGTAAAAAAGCAACAAACATTAAAATAGCTCAAATGTTTTGGTGGCCGAGCCGCAAAACTGACATGTTCGACTTTGTTTCACAATGTGAATCCTGTAACAGACGGAATAATGTAGAAAAAGTGGAGCATCATTGAAAGAACTGCCAGAGAGAAGTGAACCATTTGAACGAGTAGGACTAGATGTCATAGGACTGTTGCCTAAGATGGAAACAAATACATATTGGCAATACCTTCTCATGATACCAATACCTGATCAGAGTGCTGAGACTACAGCTAAAGTTTTTGTAAAAGAATGGATTATAAGTTTGGATCACCATTAAGTATAATTAGTGATCAAGGAACAAATTTTATGAATGAATTACTCAAACAGACTTGTAAGATCATGCAAATAACTCAGTTGAGGACTGCACTGGCACACCCTGAAGGAAACGGAAGAGTTGAGCGAGTCCACAGAACAATTATTAAAATGGTTAACCATTATGTGAGCAGCAAACATGACAATTGGGATGTCTGTTTACCGTAATTGGTAAGTTCTTACAATGCCAAAATGCACAGCTCAGCTGGCCTAAGTCCATACGAGATTGTCTACGGAAGAAGAATGCATTCACCCTCGGACTTTGCACGATCGACTGCCGGAATCAGCAATGAACACATAAGGGATCTAGCACACAAGCTAAAGGAAGCAAGGAGAGAAGTGAAACAGCAAAATCATCAATCCTTTCTTCAGCAAGCAAGACAACACGACCGCCAAGCGGCAGTGCCACAGTATCGAGTTGGAAACCTTGTGTATCTGAGCAATGTAGTGTCAAAGAAGAGTCGAGGCAAAAAGTTTAAGAAGTTTTGGAAAGGACCATATCCAATCTTGGAGGTGTTGTCGCCAGTCACTCTTAAGCTCCAACTACCCTTTCATTCAATTGTCATTCATGTCAATCGTGTAAAGCCATTTCTGGGTAGATTTCCTGTAGTATCAGAAGACAACGAGGACCGGCCGAGAGGCAGACCTGCTGTTCTCAAACCCGGGAAGCGAGTATTGCGAGGTCACAGTCCAGACTTCGAGGCCGAGGCATCGCCACGTTCTGAGCGTAAACGTGTGTAGTATGTGAGAGGGCAATGCATGTGTTTATCCCAGCCATGTGCTTATGTGAATATGTTGTGAAAATTTAATATTGAAGCTATTACACGAGTGCACAAGCAAAACTGTACCTTTTGTTCCACAGGTTACCAGGAGAAACTCATTTATTTTATGTTCACTGTTAACTCTAGTATTTAGAACTAATTAACCATGTTCATTTTTATTCTAATGTTTGCTGTGATAGCATATTCTACTAATGCTGTACTAATAGTGCCAAAGAGTACAGGTGCTTTGTTTCACAGATTGTACTATCAATTGTGTGAAAGCTAAATGCAACCTATACTATGATTTACCCTGTTAACTCTTAGAATTTATATGTTTACTACAAGTTAACCCCCACATACTCTTTAATGATTGAAGATAAGTTAACTATTATTGTTTCTATACACATTGCTATATCAAAGCATAATTTTGAAATGTATAAGATTTATACTTACCCTGTGAAATGGAGACCGGCAGTAAAGTACGTACTGAATGATTATCTACTGATCAGCAAGGATCGAAGATAATTTGTGTCCCTAAATGAAAATGATTTGCATATGTGTAAACGTAGTCATAAGTTAATTTGCCCTGAATCGGCAGTATTCTTAGACAGTAGTGTGTACAGCTGTGAGAAAGAATTGTTTGTGAATCATCTCCCAAGAGATGATTGCCCTAGAATTTTAATGCATCTTTTTCATTCATTTCTTAAACAATGTTCTGAAGGTATAATTTTCTCATTTACCGTAACTCCACCCTTGATGTCACATTTACATGTAAAAATTATGATACACCTGAGCTACCCTTTACACTCAAATCGAATAATAGTGGATTAATCTTCTATGCCACACATTGTGATTTATCATGTGAAGAAGTCACAAATTGGATTGATTCATGGATCACTTCAAAAGATGAACAATTTTTTCAATGCTGGATTCGTACACTGCCCAAAAGATGGGAGAAAGTAGTGGCCAGTGATGGAAAATACTTTTAATGGTACATGTGTAACCAATTTGTTTCATTAAAGCCGCAAATGTTGGGAAAAAAATGGCGGAAGCAAAGTTGTACACCTTGTGTGAATCTAAATATACATTATAAAAAACAAGACTATGTCCAACAGTGCATAAACACATACAAGGTGGTACCACTCATGTAATAAAGGTACCCTTCCTCATCCCAGTTTCCTTTCCTACCTACCACCCTGTTTAAGTGGTTGTCATCTGAAACTAAGAATACTGTTTCTGCTTTACATTTTTGTTCTTTGTACAAATCTTGTATCGTGAGAATTCTGTTATTTTATTGCATTATTGCCCCTGTTCCCTCTTTCTCTCCTCTGTTATTCTTTCTGCCCCACTTCTGCAGGCCCTAATTGAATCTTGTCTCTATAGTCCACTGGCATACATATTCTTGTTTATTTATAATGCAAAAGGTCATTTCAATAGTCCTGCACACTGCACAGAGGGGACTTTTACAGTGGCACGATCAAGTTGAAATTCGTGTCAGTTGTGAGCGAGACTTTAGGTGTGACAGTCGTATATGTGTTTGCTGGTTCATATGGCTGTGTCGTGAGTAATTCAGTTTTAAAATGGAAGCTGAAATCGAGTCAGGTCACATTCCACATAGTGACCAGTGTTCCTACATCAAAATCGAATCCCAATGTGGAAAGAACCCAACAAAAATTTACAATTATTTGAGAGAGATGTGTGGGAATAGTGTAGTGGATCATAGCACAGTATCACTTCTGTGCAGGTTGGATGAGCACTGAGGACAACCAAAGATGTGGAAGCTGCAACAGACACCACCTCTTAGGTTATTGTTAACGGTATTTTGAGAGAGGAATGACAAAAACATAAGTGAAGAAATTGCATGTGAGGCCAGAATATCTGTCATTTCAGTTTACTGATTCATAACTGAAAAGTTAAACATAAGAAAAGTTGTTGGCAGATGGGTTCCACATGATCTGCATCAAGCAGAAAGCGGATCACTAAAGAATCGCAGAAAAATTGCTTCAACATTATCGAAGAGAAGGAGAACAGTTTCTGAAAAGGATTGTTGCAATTGATGAAACCTGGATGTGAGTGTTTGAGCCAGAAGTGAAGTATCATTCATCACAGCAGAAAAGTTAAGGCTCTCAAATCCAAAAAAATTCCAGTGCCAACAAAGCTGAAACTGACAATGATCTTCGCATATTACATGAATGGAGTCATAACTACAAATAGAATACCTCAGTAGAGTCTGGAACAGGCACGAACTACAACTCGTTTCTGCAAAATATTTCGCACCAAAAAATTCATCGAGGAAGGCCTGGTGCCCTCATTTTGCACAATAGTACAAGAATGCGATTGCCCTACCAGTGACAGAAATTCTCAACAAATAGGGATGGTAAATACTTCCCCACCCATCATACAGTGCTGATATGAGCCCACCAGGCTTAGATGTGTTTCCCAAATTGAAGGAACAACTCTGCAGAAAGATACAGTTGACGAAGTTTCCAGTGAGATGACCCAAGTATACAGATAGTTCAACAACAAAGGTTCCTATCTAGAATAGAGAACTTTCCAAAATGTTAGAAAGCTGTCTTAAGCAAGAATGGAGATAATGTCGAATGACTGTAAAGGTATTTTGTAAAATAAATTATTTCCTTCTTTTCTAACTCACACTGTGCAGGACTTTATAAATTACGCTCGTATATTTAGATTCATATTTGAGATTCTGATCCTATTTTTATTTCATTATCAAGTTGTTCATTTATTTCTGTGGGCACAAATAATGCCATTGTACCAGTACAGTCTTGCCACGTGATGGCAGTTCCTGGAATTTAAGTTTTGTACCACTGGCTCTCCAGCAACTGAGTGCTGATGCTGAGGACTGACACATCTGACCCCACACTCTCTATGACAACTTTTCTTTTTGGTACCTCTACTTCTGGAATGTTCTTTATAATACCTTTTGTATATTTACTCTTTATGACTTTTGCTAATTACACTTGTGCTTATAACTCTGTACTTTTGTTTGGCACATATTCTGATGATAAACTGCACCCAAAATGCAGCAACATAATAAAAAAATTTGAACAACAAGTGATAAACTCATTCTAGTGGCCTATTTAGCAATGGCATAAGCCTCTTCAAGTTGTGCACTTAGTGGCTAACAGAAATCTGAACAAGGTAATGGCTGCAGGTGTAGATAAAACTGGTTATTCACAAATACATACACATACATCAACTTTTTATCATGTTATTCTTAAATACATTGACGGTTTGCAACACTGTTAGAGAAAATATTTTACACAACTTTTTGTCATAGTATCCTGCCTGTATAGAAGCCGAGGAAAGCCAGTTTCAATAGCTGTTGTAAATTTAACACCATGTTCAGAATGCAAGTCAAGCAAATAAACAAAATGTTTGAAAAAAGGTGTCTGATAAATCTGAAATTTTCACTTATAACTTTCAACCCAGACATTTCAAGATCACGTTTGAAATTAACACATTTGTTTCTCTCCAGCATCTCTGAAAGTTTGTGATTGTTTTATACATGAATATTCACTGGAACATTTTAATCTCTTTTTTTTTTTTTTTAACCTCATTTCCCTCTATGTAGTTTTGTAAAGGCGCAAAAGAACTTCAATTCAGAGCATCCTAAAGTCATCATTGTCAGGTAAAGTGATGCAGTATACCAATAAGACAACAAACTTCTCTTATTCTCTTAATAACAGACTGAATTCCTGCACTGTAAAATGAAAAATCAGAAAAATTGCAACTTTTGGAAGCAGTGTCAGCAATTAACATTTAAAAGTAAGCAATGTATTCCACTGTAAGCACACAAATTTACATCTGTTCCAGCTTTAACCCATGGCTTGATGACAACATTAAACTGTAGGTCCCATTATAACTGGCTGTGTGAGTTAGTTCAAAGATTGGAGGATGTAAAGGGCATATTATCTCCCATAGGATGATGGATACTAAAGCACTATTGTGTTAAAAGCAACTGCCATTTTCTTTTTTGTTATTTCGTGGAAGGAAAAGTACCATATGGGTCATTTGTAAATAAAACAAATAACAGGAAGCTGATCACTTCTTCTTTATTTATTTTTGTTATCTTGTATACAATGTATAGAATATATGTACATCTTTCTCACATAGTTTTGTAATATGTTGAAGATGAGTAAAGATCACTACCGAAAACTTCAAATTTCCAACTACAATGTGTAAATGTGGTGATTATTGTGACAGTTCCTTCTGCCATTAGGACATCAGTCAATATCAACAATTAAAGGCATAATTCTCAGATATTATATCAACTGTAATCCTGTACAACTTTTGAAAAGGACAAATTCAAATAATTTTCTTTTCACAAAAAATAACATTTGAGCCACACTTACACATCACAATCCATAACAGCACTATCACACAGAGATGTATTTGCATGTTTGATAGTGTTAAATTATACGTACACAACTGTAATTACAGAGGCAATACTCTACAAATGCCTACATAGTGTCATCATCTCAAATATTTCAAACAGTGTAATTAAAATGTGATGGTGAAATGAAGTGTAAGAAAATAAAGTAAATGTGTACACCCTAAGAGTGCTTTACAAACTCACAGAAACAAAAAATTATGTCTGCTTAGTATACTTTCAATAACTTTCGTGAAAAAAGAATTATTTATGTGAAAATCAGAAAGGACAAACATCCTTTGGCTTTATTACATGAAAATCGCGAGCTGTAAGAACTGTGATGTTGCTGCTTCCTCCGGCAGTTTCTCCATTTGCCGTGAGTACTTGTCATACAAATGGGCAGCCAGGAAAAACTTTACAGAAATATTAAAAAAAATTATTCTACATTAAATTTACTTTCACTATGCCAACACTCACTCTGTTCAAAGGAACAATACTAACACTACCAACAATTTCTACATTTTGGGCATATCTCACAATTCTTTGTTGTGGCCAATGTCTCTATTTTACATGAAAATTTTTCTGTTAAATCGTTATATATACAACATTTCAAACTTAACGTGGTCAAATAACTAGTCACAGCTCTCAACTATTAAAATTTTCAACTTTATAACAAATGTTTCTTCATGACTTCTTTAGGTAACAGAAGAATCCAGAACAAAATATGAAATTGCAGTTGTCTAAAAAGAAAAGTTAAATATCATATTATTTTTACAACATGAATTTGAAAACATCTTGTGACTTTTAGACTTCATTATGGATTCAACAGCTACAAGTTATCAGATGAAATACTTATATCTAAAATTGTAATATTTTATTACTGCATATATATTTTCTCAAATGAAAGTCTACTACACTATGATAAGCCACAAATTTATATGACCAGAAGCATTTGAGTTGTTTCTGTCAATCACTTTCGACGGAATGTATATACTCAAGTTCATATTTGCACTGAAATATAACAGCACTTTTTTTTAATCTTTTGAGAAAGCGGCTGCAATGGCATTTGCTGCACTCTACTACTGGATGAGAAATTCACACGATATGGAAAAAGACCATGAAAATTACACATACAACTACACTCTAGAAGACAATAATTGTTCATATGCCAAATTTTATCAAATTTTAACTAACTCTGCTGCCAGTTTTATGCTATGAAAGTGAATAAGTTTCTTATTCAAGTACAGAGTAACCTTTCAAGGACCTTTGCCAGTGAAAGTCTCAAGTTGGAGCCAAGGGACTGTAGTGTAATCTGGTAACACACAGCAGGTACAAGCTATGACATTGTACAGGCTCTAGTACTCATTATTTTGAACATTGCCTATGAAAGGAAGACGTCTCCTGACAGTGGCAAAAGAACTGTTGACACTTTTAAATTCCAGACAAGCTAGTCTCAAAAGGAAATCTTGTATGGTGTCGCAGGTCACTGCGAAGTATTCAATCTTGATAGAAAAAAGGCAAATAAGATTTAAACTAGTAACAGTGTGAAATAAATTGTGAAGAGAGAGAAAGAACAATGTATTTAACACAAATTAAAAATAATTATTCTGAGTAAAAAAGTTTCTATTTTATAAGTCAAAAATAGACAAGGGAATTGGGTTCAGGAACTTACAAAATGCAATAAGCACAAAAGATGTGCATAATGTGTGGCCTTTAGTGAGATGGAATTGTTTTTTACTGACGGCACTTTATGTCTTCTTTGGCAATTTATCTCTTTTGTTCATGTAACATCTCAGTTTACGTCCTGATGCCAAGTGAGTCACATCACCAGCCAACGTATAATGATGATGTTTGGTACAAGACTCTCCTTATGTTGTGAACAGCCAGATATGATGTATTTTTGTCACTTGTCTAAAGTATGGAATGTAATTATGGTGTCAGGAAACATACACCAATCGTGATGTGAATGTTCTGCTCTAATTTAACTTATGGGATAGTTTTTACCACACATAAGCAGCTTATAGCTTAATTATATGAATATAATAGAGGGAAACATCTAAAAACAAAGATGACGTGATTTACCAAACGAAAGTGCTGGCAGGTCGATAGACACACAAACAAACACAAACATACACACAAAATTCAAGTTTCGCAACCAACGGTTGCTTCATCAGGAAAGAGGGAAGGAGAGGGAAAGACGAAAGGATGTGGGTTTTAAGGGAGAGGGTAAGTCTTTCCGCTCCCGGGATTGGAATGACTCCTTACCCTCTCCCTTAAAACCCACATCCTTTCGTCTTTCCCTCTCCTTCCCTCTTTCCTGACGAAGCAACCGTTGGTTGCGAAAGCTTGAATTTTGTGTGTATGTTTGTGTGTCTATCGACCTGCCAGCACTTTCGTTTGGTAAGTCACATCATCTTCGTTTTTAGATATATTATAGCTTAATTAGATTGAAGTAGCACATTTAGAAAGTATATTGGGTTTTCATTTTTAACTATGCTTTTAACAGGCAGGAGTAACAGAAGACTCAGTAACAGTATGTGAGAATTTAAAGAATAGCTGTGAGAGAAGAGGAGTTACAAGATAGTAAGTATAGGAAAGCACAAATGAAATAGCTACAGATGTCAGGTATTATACAAATATGAGAGAAAATTGAGTGTCACATCTGTATGATGTGCCAGCTATCCAGTGATAAATCTAGAAACAGGCAGGAGAAAATCAGGTGCTTGATTACCTACATTCAGAAAGCACTGAAAAAATAGAGAACAAGAAATACAGAAAATAAAATGGAGATAGGTGTTCCTAAGTTTAAACCTGAAGTCAATATGTAAGACAATATTGTACAAGTGTGTCAGCTAACATAGTGTTATACAGCATTGTAACGGCCTCATTAGTTATGAGTTTAAAATGTCATCAAAGAGAAAGAAGGTGGTTGTGTCCATGAACAAAAAAAGTTTGATGCACTGCGTAAGATGGATAAATGAGAATTGTTGGAAAACGTTGCAATTGAATTTGGCACTGGAAATTCAGCAGTAGGGCTTTGACAGAATAAGTGAGAAGAAATTGAAGATTTATGTATCAAAATGATGATTTCTGATTATGAAATTACCCCACTTATTCCTCTGCCGACAAAGACAATAGCGATTATGGAGTAGTTGATGAAGTTGGCACTCACTGTGAAGACATGGCTGGACACAATAACATTCTATTTGGAATGGCAACTTTGGTCACACTAATACTGCTGAATAGCCTACATGATCATGCTGTATATAAATGATTGTATACACATTTTTTAATATATGGTCACATTTTGTGAACGTTATTCCAGTTTTTTCTAAATATTCAGATTACATGGATTTATGATAAATTATAGTCTGGATAAACTGAGGTGCCAGTGTTATTACTTTTCCACTACCATTCAACTACTGCAATTACATAAATGTGACCACTTACAAGAGAAAACAAAGTATTAACATCACAATTGGTGTGAAATGTTAAAACGTGCAGTGTTCATTTCATTTCCTCACATTAAGTAGTTCTAAGTTCCCCTTCAAACTGCAACGATACCACGAGAACAGCCAGAAGATCAGAATATGCAAAATACATACCTCAAGATGAAACATTTTGCCTCAAAATGTATGTGGCATACAGTCAGGTGCATTTGACACTAACTGCTCAAAACTCATGATGTTTGCAGTTAAGTGATAAAGTAGAAAAAGCAGAGTAACAATACATGAAACATAAATTCGAGTAAACTGGATGACTGTGTGTAGTTCCTGCCATGCAGAGATTAATGCTAATCAACTCTCAGTTAAAGTACTAAATGGCGTCAGAAGGGATTTCAGTGAGTTTTCTCCTCCAGAAGATTATTGCATTGTGAAGTATGCACAGACCGTACATGCGATGTATCGTAGATTTAATCAAGTTATGACTAGTTTTTCCATGCCCTCATTGTCTCGGTTGTGCAGTTCTGAGACAAACGGATTGGGCACTGTATAGTTGCTGGAGTATTGGGATATTACAAAATTCTTATTGTCAGTTTGCTCATAAGTGACAGCAAAAGTTTTTCTCTTCCTGTTTCTTTAAAGCCTTGAAAATATAACAATGGCAGTGTTCAAGAACAGCACAAGTTGCATAGCATCCTGCAGAATTTGGAACTCTACATTTCCCTACCTGTTAACTCAAAACAAATTGAAGCTGGTAATATATTTTTAAGAATCATCCACAGAGTTTTTGAATTTAAGCCTCCTCAACGATCATGCACTTACATGTGGCTCAATGATTACTGTCAGACTTTCAATTGAGTTTCCATTAATGAACTCTGCCTTTTAATCTTATTTACTACCTGTGCAATGTCACAGCTCCAAAGCATAATCTCTTTATTTCACATCTGAAACCAATGTAGTCAGTATGCTCCAACAGAACTGTTATGCTCACATTTTACTCCTTTAATTGCATGCTTATTAAATTTAAGGCAGCCTGCACTATTTTTAAATAACCATTAATACTTTTTTTTCTTAGAGACACAAAAAACTTGTGTGTGCTAACAAAAGTGTATGTTGGGTACAAAAATCATATACTCTAGTACCATACAATCAGCTCTCATACTAAAGTGTCTAGTAGATATGTCGTTGTCTATAAATGCCTTCTTTTTAAATTATGCCCATACAAATGTACTTTCACACAGAGAAATATTACATCAAAAGCTGCTTCTGTTGGTATTTTTTGGACTGAAAAGACAATTTAATTTACTGTGTGTTTTAAGAAATACTTATCAGAGTTTCAATCAATATTTGGCCTTTGTAATTACTAAAATAGGCTCTTCATTTTAAAAATCATTGCTTTGTTATTTTTTCCTCCTAAAGATATGTTACAGAGTGGAAATTCATTTACTTTGTATTTGGTTCCTCACAATAATCCAGTACTGTTTCATTGAGAGTATGTTCTGACTGTCACTGAGGGGAATACATGTAAAACGAAGCCAAGTCTTTTGAAACATATGTATTCCCATCTCAGGCTGTAATACTTCATGCTTAACATCAACTGTCCAAAGTTGTAATTACCTAATTTACAGAGAGATTACCCTTCATTTATCCTTTGGATTTAATCTTTATCGGATACTGCTGAGAACTTAGCACAACACAAGCAATTATTCACATCAGGAATACACTGAAGAGACCAAACTAATTTGTCAGGAAACATACCCTTTCTTATAACAAACAAATCAGAAAACTTCTGTAGACACATTTTACCGTCTTTTGGATTACAAAAAATATGGAATATTTTATAAGTCACCATAGCTTTGTAGAAGTTAGTTCACAGAATGTTGGAACATGGATGCAAAAACTTTTATCATTTGTTTCTGTGTCAGATTTCATTCTATGCTTCTGCTTGCTCCATCACTGCCAAGAATCCCCTCTCAGCGTTCAGCCCTATGTAGAAAAAATAGTGTGAAGTTAGTGTAATTTTCAGCAGCCTACTTGTGCACATTTAAAGAAATTTATCACCAGTTCCTTTTAAATCCATACCCACCAAACCTGATATAGCAACAGCTCTAATCAAAACAGCTGGCCACATTCCACATGCAAAAACCTCAACTGTCCCAACATGGGCTCCATTTCACCCAAATAAATGAGCTTATCAGTATGTGTTTTCTACAGCCACAATAAATGGATTAAGGAGGGAGATGGGATGACAAAGTGGTGTGAAATTCACAGAATTCAGCATGTCACTAGTCCTACTTCCTGTGTTAAAATAAAATACAAATACATACTGACAAATCACCAACGTCACTTTTAAATTGCTCTCTGTAAATTATTTCCAAGGGAGTGATGGAAAACACTGATAATTTCGTTGCCTATTTCTTCCTGGGAAAATGTGTTTTCTCGTCAGAATTTAATGTTTTCCCCCCAAATTTATTTCCAATATGTGCTCACTGCTGAGTGAATAGTTCTGTGAACTTTGGGTCTCTAATGCACATCTGCATGAGGGCAAGTAGGATGTACAGTTTTTGGTTATACTTGGGTTGTGCTGTTCAGGGCTTTCCCTCTCTGCATTTGAAAATTTTATGTACACCAAGCAAAACTGGAAGTGGACGTAATCAGTCACTAGTGCTATCACCTAAGAAAATATCCTATCCCAATTTAAGAATTTTGCGTCACGGGCTACGTTTTAATGTGCAGAAAGATTCCTTACTCTGGAGAAACTAAAATTAATCTTTCTTGTGACTGAATTAACTAACCAACTCCTCTGTATCGTATCACTGGTGTTTGACTCGCTTTCACATGGAACAATTTACCTAACTGTAAACAAGTTTTATCACATAGGCATAAACTTCATATGAAAATTTAATTCATATAATCATTCTTGTATAAGGTAAGACGTGTTCCCACCCTCATTTAATTTTCTACTTCCTCCTCCTGTTTCACACAGTGCATAAACTATTGTCAGAAAGGCAGGTAAAATGAATTAAAACAGAAACCACAAAAAATGGTAAACATAAATGAATAAGAAACAGTGAATGTACCAAGTGTACATGGATCCAAGGAAGTGTCATGGGGAAAAGGTTTTATGAAGTAAAAATTTTGCCAATGGTGATCATGAAACTGAACACTGTAGAGTGTTCACCAAGTAAGACTTTATGTTGTTAGAAAGGCCACAGAGTTGGAACATAATTTTTCCACTACCAATGGAACAGACTGCAATTATCAAAATTTTTAGTATTTCATTGCACGGCATCTTTCTAGAATTTCCCACTGACTGGACATACCTAGTACTGCAATACAGCATGTTGTTAAGTGAAGGATTAACTCTCTCTCTTTAATGACTGGAATGAAAACAGTTTACCCGCCCTGAAGGCAGACACATTTGGAATCAAATATTCTGTGCTTTCAAAAGCTTTTCTGTAATGTAAAACCAGGAAGACTTCTTATCCACCCACTTTTGTCTGTTAGGCTTATACACAATAATTAGTTCTCATCATCTAAATTTGTGATTTTCTACTACAGATATGACTTGATAATATAACATGCCTGAATTCCAGACCCTGTGTAATATAACATGCCTGAATTCCAGACCCTGTGTACCTTCCACAGAAGAAAATCCAACAGCCATATAGTTGAAAGACATGGACCCAAAAGGAGAAAGTATATATTAAATTACAAGCGTTATATGGACGTATTTCTTTAAAAATAATGCTGAAAATTACATGCATCTTTCATGTAAGTTCACATTCACTTACAATAAAAACTATTTCGTGAAAGACATATTACAAATGATATGTGACACATGAAACATGGTCCCTTGGAAGTTTTGGCTGGGGATATTCCTCAATGCAAAGCTATTTCATATGGACATCAGATTCTTGTGAATTCTGTATTATACTGTAACAAATATATCACATTCAACTCAACTTTTATTTCATGTTATGGGTAGTAAATTAAAAAACCCAACTGCAAAAAATTTCTTTGTTTTGGATCACAGACAGGCTCTTAGTCGAAAGCATCTACACATTTTATAATATTATTAATAGCTATTCTTGATCGCAAAAAAATAACAAATGTAATCAAAGCTGTAAACTTGCTAATCTTATATTTGGATGTAATTTAAATAATGGCATTTACAAAACTATACTTTCCTCTTTCAGTCACTCATTTTTATAATTTTTTGTGCTATCTTTAGATGCCCCCATGATAAATAATAGATTACACTGAGCAATACAACGTTTTCGAAATGGGGCCGGATTCTTTTGACTCTTGGTTTGCAATGTGGAATCAAGTGTGGAGGTGAAATGTTCTTTACTGTTGCTGGAACAATGAAACCAGTGGATCAATAGACTACAAACATAAACGTAATGACATAATGAAACAATTTTTTACAAAGGGAGGGAGGGAGGGGGGGGGGGGGGAGGTTACCAGACAATATAATTTAATCAATATCACTGGGGCAGCTGAAGAGAAATTGACAGCAAAATACATTGTGCTCAGGTGACTGTAGTTTTGTTACTTTCATAAAACAATAATTCCACTTAATCATAAGTCAAAGTCTGGTTGAATAAAATAAGTGCCTTAATTTTCCTCTGCTTACAAGGGAACAACAGCAACTTTGCCTCATATTTTGGCAAAAAAGAAAACACACCTGCAAGATATCTGCCCCAGCAATCAGTCCCATGGAAAAATTTGGGCCACAATTTCGATTGTAAGCAGTTGACCTGCAGCTGAAGTACTGTACACTGGAGTGAGGTAAGAGGTTTGCATTCATAATGGCAATGAACAAATTACAGTAGTACAGCAATGAATTAAGAGCACTGAACAATTACCACTGTGTGGAACAAAATATTTTCACCCACTGGATGTATGTAGCTTTCGCGTATTGAAGATTTTGTCCATAGGTTTACCAACAACTCTGCATTGATGTTAACTTTGACCAGCGTAACAAGTTTCTTCAATTGTAGTCTCTGTTTTACAGGTAGTTATGTGCACCAATATTGTGGCAGGTCTTCTGGTAGGTTTGGTATCAAAGCAGTTGCACGGTGACCAATCAGATCACTTTCAACATCCAATGAAATACTGTTGCGACATTGATGTGTGTGTTGTTCAGAGTGATAAAGTGCGAGTCTTGCTGTCAGGCCACTGTGTAGTACTTCGCTCTTGGGCATTGTACGATTGCAGTGAGGTCGAATGAGTGTGAAACAATGGGCGTGCATGAATCTTTAAAAGCTGCACAGTCAGGTCGTAACTGAGTGCTATACAAATTATGGGCCTAATTTTCACGTGGAATCGACCAACGGGCTGATACCTTGCAAGTGTGCTTTTTTTCTCTCTAAAATATGTCAAATTGGTGATATTCTCTTGTAAGTAAACAAAATTGGAATGTGGCAACACCTGTGCACATCTGTACCTAGGTGGAACAAAATAAAATCATATTTTTCCATAGGTAAACACCAACCTAAGTAATACTTGGAGGTCGTGTTTCTTATTTCACGTGTTCACCACTATCGCCACTAGTTTTATCTGTTCGTATCTGAGTACCTACTAATAGTCCCAAAATGTCAGAATACTGACAAAATTGAAAATTGTGTCCACAAGCCTCTCACACATGGTCTTAAGCTGTTTTATGGGCAGTAATTTAACTGCTACATCTCTAGAGTAGCAGAAAGCATGTTTGGAAAATGGAAGTACTTTTCCTAATATGTGCTGCAGTTAAGAGCATATGAAATCAGAGGACAGGACTCACATTTTTTTAGGATATGCATATTTTCAATTACTTCTGACATAGAGCTGTAAACTACAAATAGAAATGATAAATGGAGACAATATTTTCATTAGATTTCAAAGAAATTTGTTTTTTTCCCATATATTCTGGTAATTGCCATTTACAAAAAGGAGCTCATTAATTCAAGACACAAGTGGACTATCAATCAAGCAGCATATTTGTGTCACTAAGTACAAATAACTAATTTCTTTCTTTCTATTTCTTCACAGGTTTAAATACTGAAACTGTCTATTTACATCCTTCATGACACAAAATTTACACATTTCGAACAAATCTAATAAATACATTTTTTCAGTCTCTAAATAATGCACTTGCACATATAAAAATGCTGTACAATTAGAAACCATTAGAACAACTGGGGTTGATAAAAACGAAAGATTTATTTTTTGATCACTCTGGCAATCGACCCTGGGCTTATTGTGCACCAGTGAGCAGATTTAAGGCATTTAGTACATCTCTGCATGTATATGGCAGTTTTATATAATGTCATCCAGAGAAATTGCATACACCAGAGCAAACTCATACATCTCATGAGCCACAGTTTTTTTGTTACCTATTGTAACATTAATACTCTCCAATTTTAACAAGAAGTGTAAATCCTATAAGCATCTAGCTTGCAAAAACTACTTTACAACAACACATGACAAACAACAAACAACTTTATTTAACACCAACTTATGAAACTCCTCATATAAATGAGTGGGAATGCTGTAGCTCATCTCGCACTGAACACACGGTGAACAGTAATATACGAACTACTGTACACCGTGCAGATAACAGTATAAAAAGTGAAATTATGCACTAGTCTAAAACAATCACCCAGTTTTGAAACACAGCCTTTTAAAGGAAAGCATTAACATTTTACTTGTCTCATATTTTGTATATAGTTATCCTACAGTCTACACTATACATTAAACAATGGCATATAAATAAGTCAGATGACCGCTACACAGAAACACAAACATTTTTCCCTAAGCCTAACAGCACATGTGACCACAAGATTCAGGCCCACACTTCACTTACTGGTCTCTGTCCAGTTTCAAGAAAATAAAATACGCCACTATCGAATGAACATAAATCTTTGGAATTAAAAAGCAAAACATCCACAAAAAGGATGCTGCATTTTTATTTTTGCTTTTATTTTTTTCTCTGATGTCAGTCCTGCAAGAATTCAGCTGCAGCCAGAATGTTATCCCCTCCGATCCAGAATGTCACCCCGTCGAGTCATTCCAGAAGCGGAGGAAGATTCCTGCGCCACGTGTTTTGTGCTGCAGCCACAGACGGGACTCTGATCGACTGACCGCAACTAGTCGTAATTCTCGGACTCCTGCTGCACCAGCTTGAAGCGGCGGGGGCTCTTCACACATATGGACCCTCCAAACCCCTCAAGTGACAGCCGACCCTTCATTGTCAGGTATTTCTTGATGAAGCGGGTCACCAGCTTCTGTGGTCGCAACTGCCATTCGTCGAGAACTTCCTTTGGAGCCAGCACCTACAACATTTATTTATTTATTTTTATTTCCACCTACATACATAAAAATCAATGTGTGTCAGTGTGTGTGTGTGTGTGTGTGTGTGTGTGTGTGTGTGTGTGTGTGTGTGTGTTTTGGGGGGGGGGGGGGGGGGGGGGGGGGGATGGGGGGGCCTCTAA
The DNA here is from genome assembly GCF_023864275.1 of Schistocerca cancellata. Lineage (NCBI taxonomy): Eukaryota > Metazoa > Arthropoda > Insecta > Orthoptera > Acrididae > Schistocerca > Schistocerca cancellata. Next base: position 17,494,416 of record NC_064637.1, read on the forward strand.
TCTTGTCTTCACAGGCCATGCATAGGGGCTGAAGTACAATTCTAGATTCCTCCCTCAATGATAATTATTGCTACTTTTTTAAGTAAGCTTTTCACAGGAGAATTGATGTCTATTTTCAAGTGTCTGCCAGTTCAAGGTTTACAGAGTTTCTATACCATTCTCACATGAGTGACACAAACCTGTCACCATCTGTGCAGCCCTTCTTTGCAGATCCCCAATTGTATACTGCATTTCCCCACTATCCTTTCAATGAAACAATATCTGCAAACTGCCTGTGCTACAACCGAGCCTATGTGATCCATCTTTTTCATGCTCCTGCAAACTGCTACATTCAAGAACCTACAGCAGTTGATTCATACTTGTTACAACTCACTGATGTAGTCATAGGTGAGATAGGTGAGGTAACTCCCACATGTTACCACATTGCTAGGTATCTACCCCCCCCCCCCCCCCCCCCCCCCCCCTGCAGTGGCTACCAACCACTGCTCAGCCAGCTGCCAGTTGAAGTACATGTGGTTGACATGTGACTGTGCAAACAGCATTGTACTATTTCCATCTTCTGCCTCACCACTTTATGTAATCAAGGCTCATCTGCTAGTCCGTAGTGTCTGTTACAGAATCAGGCACTAGCAACTGCATCCACTTCCCTGTATTGAGTCAGTGACACAAATGCAAGTTTTAAGGCTCACAGTGCACCAACTGGTGCCCATTTGAGCTACGGTGGCTGACTTAGGTCCGTGCCTGAGCTTCACACATCACTTCACTAGCTGCACCGAAATCTGCCTGTTCTTGTACTCTAGGCTACAACCGTCTTTGATCTACTACTTGAGTTTGTTTGGATGACTGTCTTTGGATCAATGTTTGCCAGTGCTTGTACTTTTGGTGTCAATAAATAAATGATACTGTATTGCAGTTTCTTTCACTGGGTAGTAGTCACTTTAGTAGGATACGTCTCACAGAAAAAGTATATTTTGAGTGCATAAGAAAATACAAATTTACTGATGCAATTAAGTAATTTACATGTTATTTCAGTGTAAGTTACCTGTGATTTTGCACGAAATATGATGTTACTTAAATGCCCTCCACGACTAAGGAGACACAGTCTCAGTCTTTCTATGAAATTTTCTGTAACTTTTCGGCATACTTGCACCTTTATTACTGAAACTCTATGCTTAATCTCAGCCTTGTAGTTCTGTGAGTGATCGTGGTTTGTTGTTGTGCACAGAAGATTTCAAATACTTGTGAGAAAAAAAGCAAAGAAACAACAGTGTCTAAGTCACAAGAGCTGGGTAGCCAATTCACTGTCGTGAGAAATCTCTCGTAACAAATCCATTGCTGCAATTGATGTGGGACAGGTTGCACCACCTTCATTGAAACCAAACCTCTTCAGCATTCACACAACCCAATTCAGACCATAAAGCCTCTCAACATATTGCAGTGGCATTCACCATCCACTGTTAATGCATTTGCACCATCTTTGAAGTAGTATATTACAGTTATGCCCTCAGTCCGAAAGTCATATTACACAGTAAATTGCTGCAGCTGCAGTGTCTTCTCCATAGATTAGATTCACGTTTTTTGTACACCAAATATTTCAGTTTTGCTTGTTCACAAAGCCTTTCAACAGAAAGTATCCTCATCAGGGAATATTATCTTCCTGAAGGAACTGTTGTCCATTCCGTATTTTGCATGCACCTAATAGACAAATGCCTGAAACTTTTCGTGGTTGTTTGGCTTCATTTTTTGTGCCAGTTGGATTTCATTTATGAATAACTGACTGGAGATTATATATGACTTCACAATAGGTAACTGCACCTGCAAAAAGTCTGTGGCTAGTGTTAATATTGTCTGCCAGTTCATTATATATCACATGGATGGCAAGGGCCTCAATGAATTTCCCTGGAAATCCTTAAGTTACTTCTACATCTGTTAAAGACTCAATCCAAGATAACATGCTGTCCTCCATTCCAAGAAATCTTCAATCCAATCACAAACTCGATTTGATGCTCTACATCCTCCATCCTTTCTGATGCCCTTTACCCAGCCAGTGAGGACTGATATAGTATTTACATGGAGAAGCAACCAGATCCATGTAATGCCTGTTATTAAGATGGGGTTTCCACTCCTAGAAGCATTTTGAAGCTACTGCCAGCTCCTCCTCTGGGGAGAAATCCATGTACTCCTTCTGTCTGTGTCTACTGTAATTGAATGGTCAAACACGACATCATTTTTCAAAGTGATTGCACGTCGTTTAGCTCAGGCAGGATATCCGTTTCCACCTGAACCCACACAATCATGCGGGTTCGGTTTTTATTTTTTTACGACAAACTGAATCTCTCGCCTCGCTTCCAACCGACCTGTAACGATCGTGCAGGTTGTGGGCTACGCGTTTCTCACGTTTATGTTGCCATTCGGCACAAACAGATTGCAGCACGTGTTGTTTAAGTTGATCGAGAAGTGAGCATTGTGCCGGTGCCTGGTTAGTAGTTCATAATTAAGTTAAATTTAATTGTTTCGGCGATTTGCTGGATCTGGTTATTTGTAATAGTGTGTACAACGTTGTGATACTGATAATTATTAGTAACTTTATATCTTTGCACAGTAATTGTGCGTTACATTTGTACTAGCACGATTGTGCAGGTTGGGTGTTGACTGTGTAACTTTATCCTCGAGTGGGTGTTGTTGACTGTGTCATTGGCCTCCCTATATTACTGCTTTTCATACAGTTTTGAATGGGAAAGTTTTTATGCACATTCCCGTTATTGTATACAGGTTTATCGGACAATCAAATCCGTTCTCTATTAGAGGATTCGGATTTGAGTGGCATTTCGTCAGATGAAGACGACGAGTTTGTTCCTTCTCCTTCAAATATTCAGCAGGCAGACGACTCGTCTGACAATGATTTGAGTGCCGAAGAAGTTCCTGAAGAGCGCAGGAGTTCACACAGTGTCACAGAAGGTGTCAGACCTCTGCTTTTTCGGAGATCAAATTTTGTTCAGAAGTTTCATCCACCAAACATTAATTACAGTCCTGTTGAGGTCAGTGACAAAGAGGTGCAATCTGAGTTACCTATTGCGTGTATCATTCCCATTTTCTTACTAAAATATCTTCTTTTTAATTCCAGAGTCCTTCACCAACTGGAACTCCTGCTGAATATTTCTGTGAATATTTCAGTGAAAAGTTTTTTGAAGAGGCGGCGAAATATACAAATATGTATAGTGTTGCAAAGACAGGGAAATCCCTAGGGACTACAGCTCATGAACTAAAGGTGTTTTTTGGCATAAATTTAATGATAGGGTGCATAAGGTATCCTAGGCTACCCATGTACTGGAAGAAATCTATTTCTTTATCAGCTATTAGTGACACTGTGTCTAGAGACTGGTTCCTTGCACTCAGGAATAATGTGCACTTTGTTGATACTATAAAACCACCTGAAGAAGCGAAAACTAATAGACCGTGGAAAGTTCAGCCAGTGATCGACACAGTAAGAAGAAGATGTCACAGTTTGCCTTGTAGCTTTAACCACTACAGTACTGATGAGCAAATGATCCCTTTTACTGGACATTGCAAACTGAAGCAATATGTTGAAGGAAAACCAAGGCCTGTAGGTCTTAAAAACTTTATCATGACCTCAGCATCAGGTACAGTGTTGGATTTTGAAATTTATCAGGGGGCTACTACACCTCTGGGTGATAAGTCATTAGGATTAGGCCTTTCTGTTATTTTCCGACTAACATAGACTCTCCCACAAGGAAGTTTTGTTTATTTTGATAGGTACTTTACCACAATTCCTCTCTTAGCAAAGCTTAAGGGAAAAGGAATTGAGGTTACTGGCACAATAATGGTAAACAGAATTAAGAATGTTAATTTGAAAGAGGGAAGAATGAAATGAGGAGAGTGTCATTCATATGTTAGAGCAGATGAAGATGTAGTAATTACTGAGTGGCAGGACAGTTAGAGGGTCATAACAGCATCGACTTGTGCTGGCATTGAGCCAAAATGTAAAGTTCAAAGGTGGTGTAAGCAGGAGGGTCACTATCTTGATGTAGGTTGCCCTTTTGTAATTCAGCAGTGCAATGCCAATATGGGTGGCGTAGACAATCATGACCAGCAGGTTGAGTGTTACCGAACGTGGTTCAGAACCAGAAAATGGACACTCAAGTGCTTGCTGCATTTCATAGACCTTTCAGTGGTCAACTGCTGGTTTCTCTACAGAGAGCACTGTCGTGAAAACCAGACTGCCAAAAAGAACATTATGGATCTGTTGAAATTTAGAATGTATCTAGCCGAGGCTCTTCTGTCATGTCCAGACAGAAAGAGGAGAGCTAAAGAGTTTGAAACTTCGTTAGATGATACGTTAAGTACCTCCACAAAGGCAAAAGTTTACAAACCCCATCCGAAACCAGGTTCGGACAAGTGATACGATGGGTATGATCACTGGCCGACAGTGGATGATATTTCGTCACCACGAACATGTCAATATGAGCGCTGCAGTTCCAGAACAAAGACGAAGTGCATAAAATGCAATCAGTACTTATGTCTTGCAAAAGGAAAGGATTGTTTCAAATTATTTCACGAAAAGTGAAGCAGTCTGAACCATGACTTTGTGTTACAAAATAAATAAATAAATAAATGTATTATTAATTTTTTTGCCACAGAATATGATTTGCAATCTATGTAACTTTTTTATAATAACTAATAAATAAAAGTAATGAAAGAATAATTTTTTATTCATAAGTGTTCCTCAGGTAACTTATAATATCAAACAAATAGCAGGAAGTCAGAGAATAATTTTGATAAAATAAAACCTGACCGTCACGATTGTGCTACTTGTTTTCCCACTACATTTTTTTGTGGAAGAGTTTTTTTTATTATTTTTCCCAGTGTCTACTATGCCTAAGTATACAGAGAATTCAAATTTATTGTCCGCCGCTCGTGGTCTCGCGGTAGCGTTCTCGCTTCCCGAGGACGGGGTCCCGGGTTCGATTCCCGGCGGGGTCAGGGATTTTCACCTGCCTCGAGATGACTGGGTGTTTGTGTTGTCCTCATCATTTCATCATCATCCAGGAAAGTGGCGGAATTGGACTGAGCACAGATTGGGTAATTGTACGGGCGCTGATAACCACGCAGTTGAGCGCCCCACAAACCAAACATCATCATCATTATCATCATCATCAAATTTATTCACCATTTTCAGAAAAAAGGTGTTCGGGGTGGAGAGGCATATGGGAACCTCTCCAGTATTTACCTACCTGGGTGTGCAAAAACCACAGCCAGGCTGGCCGGGACACTATTAATCAACAAGGTGGATCCAGTCTGGGTTCAGTGTGCTTCTGCGTGTCCCTAAAGTGGGTACTTTAATGCACTCAGCTACCCAGGCAGATCATTTGATATTCCATTACATTATACAATAATGAGCATTGATGTGAGACTGAGACAAATGCTATTTTTAAAATCAAGAAACACTATCCACATGATGTCCTCGATCCATGGCATTCACGATGTCATGTAAGAAAAGCTCAAGTTTTGCATAACTGATGTTTCCAGAATCCATTCTGGTTATGTGTGATCCCAAATTTGTTCTAAGTTTCTACATTAGAAGACTAGCAATGATACTGCCTCATAGTTTTGTGGGTCACTTCTTATAGCTTTGCGATTGCTGCTTTCTTCCAACCACAGCACACAGTTTTTTGCTTGAGGTATTTACAGTATATTACGGTCAGATGATGGGCTAAATCATCCTTACATTCTGTATAGAATTGGTAATGATTCCATCGAGTCCTAAGGGCACTGTTCATTATTAGTGTTTTTAGTTGTTTCGCAATGCCACTAATACTGTGTTATAACTCCAAGTTGAACAAATATATTTCAAGGACGACGCAATACTTGGAAGTCACAGATCAAGTAAACAGAGTAAGACGTGTGTCCTTTAACAGTCCAATCATAACTGAGTCCGAGTGTAGCGGCCGCTGGCCGCTTAGGTGGCGCTGCTGCTGCATGGCTGGCACACAGCGCCACATGTAGAGGACGTGCGTAGCTGCGCGGCGGAACTTTGAAAGATCGGCGAGTCACAACATACTGTTTTCTGTATCACTATTGTATCCAACTGTGCGAAACTTGAAGTGGATTAGTACTCTCGGATCTGCCTTTGCAAAGGAATATTTGATTGCATAGTTCAGCATTTCTGTTATTGCTTAGTTACGCTCAGCTTCTATTCCTGTGTCATCCAGAAACATCTGGACACTGTGTCTGCTACAGACATCATTAAAGTCTTCATTCATTTCCCTTTTGACAGCTGAACATGTTTTACTTAACATCTCTCTACATAAAGTCCTATGTTTTATTGTACACCTATTGTGCAGTAGACTCAGTTTATTTAGAAGTTTGCTTACGGAGATGTAGGTTCTCTCCCACTATGAATTTTTCTACTAAGTACACAGGTATCATGTACATGATATCAGTTTAAATGCAGACATCCTCAGAGATGTCAAGTCTATAGAGACATCCTCAAATATATGAGGGCTATCCACAAAGTACATTACATTTTCGTTTGTGTCCATTAGGGGCGGGGCTAGTGCGGCCATCTTGATGTGATGGCATTCCGACCGCTCAGTCGGCATCCTGCCGTGCTAGTGAGAGGTTCGTGCTGTACTCCGTTGAGTTACTGTGACAGTTTGAAATGTCAGTGTTAATTGAAAATGCCGCGAAGTGTGAAGTGCGTGCTGTAATAAGGTTTCCGACTGCAAAAAACTGTACACCGATAGAAATCTATCGGCAGCTTTGTGAAGTGTATGGGGACAACATAATCACTGAATGTGGAGTGCCTCAATGGGTCATAAAATTTAAAAATGGCTGAACTAACATTCACGACATAGAGCGAAGTGGAAGACCCAGCATAGTGACTGCTGAACTTGTCGAAAAAGTCGATGCCGCAGTCCATGAAAACCGTAATTTCACAATAAAGGAACTCTCTGAGTTTTCCACAAATTTCACAAAGTTTGTTGTACGAAATCATTACTGAAAAGCTTGGTTACCACAAGTTTTGTGCAAGATGGATACCAAAAATCTTGACAGAGATTCACAAAAATCAGTGAATGGCTGCAGCGTTAACGTTTTTGGACGCTTACGAGAAAGATGGCGACTCATTACTCGATCGCATCGTTACTGGTGACGAAACATGGGTTAAGCATGTGAACTGCGAGACAAAATTGCAGTCAATGCAGTGGGGGCACACAAATTCCCCCCAAAAACCCAATAAATGCATGCAGACAATGTTGGCAAGGAAGGTGATGGAGACTGTCTTTTGGGACAGAAAAGGTGTGATTTTTGTGGATTTCCTGGAAAGAGGCACTACAATAAACTCTCAAAGGTATTGCCAAACTCTGCACAACCTTAGAAGAGCAATACAAAACAAGTGCAGGGGAAAGTTGGGCTCAAAGATCTTGCCGATTCACGACAACGCCCGGGCCCACATGGTAAATGCCACTCGTGAAGTTCTCGAATCTTTCAAGTGAGAGTTGTTTCCTCATCCGCTGTACAGTCCCGAACTGGCACCGAGCGACTTCCACATATTCCCAGCAATGAAGAAGTGGTTGGCTATGCAGTGTTTTGATGACGACGCACAGCTTCAAGAAGAGGTAACCACGTGGTTGAAGGCGCAGGCGGCCGAATTTTATGACGAAGGAATTTCCAAGCTCGTCCATTGCTACAATAGGTGCCTTAATTTGAATGGCAACTATGTAGAAAAGTAGTATTTAAGTGTGGCTTTCATCTGTATATAATAAAAAAAACTTCCAATACTTTATTTATTTTTAATTCCAAAACGTAATGTACTTTGCAGATAGCCTTCGTACAATATATTTCTGCCATGAGCTGGCTACCATATTACCAATGTTGCTATACAAATTTCAAGTCTGCACTTAGTTCTTTGTTGAAAGTTCTATCTGTCAGCAACAAGCATCTGCTTCAATGAAGAAGCACTACCAGAGTCATAGTTTTTTATTTATTTATAAAATTTTCTATTTACCTCTCATATAGTTTTCTTATTAGTCATTACAGTCCAAATAACTAAGGGATGACATTTGGTCAATAATTATGTTCTCTGCAATCATTTTAAAGCAGTATTTTCACCCATCTCCTACACTGTACCAAAGCTACTAGTCTGGTCTTAGTTTAACGAACCTCAACATCATACTGACCAGAAGGAAGTCATCCTCTTGTGGTATGAAGGTTTCATATGTGTAAAATATAACATTACAACACTGCCTTTTGATATTTTAAGTATTAAAAAGAGTAGATATCATCATGCACCCTGTGTGTGTGTGTGTGTGTGTGTGTGTGTGTGTGTGTGTGTGTGTGTGTGTGTGTGTGTGTGTGTGACATGACTTTGGACAGTGGAGACTGGAATGCACTCTCAAATTCTGAAAAAAATCAAGGACAAAATACAGACAGCCAATTGTTATCTCCAACTTGTACAGAAACCAGGCTGTACTTACAAGAGTCAAAGGAGGGAGGCAACAGTTCAGAAAGGACAGGTAAGGTTGAATCCATGTTATTCAATATGCAAATAGAACAGTTATCAAAGGAAAATAACAATTTAAAAAAAATATGAATTAAGGTTAAGGAGAAGAAATAAACACATTCGTGCTTCCTGATGACATTCTCATTCTCTTACAGACGGCACAGGACATCAAAGACCTAATGGATAGAATGTATAATGTTTGGTAAAAGAGATCACAGGGCGAACATCAACAAAAATAAAACAAGATTAATGAAGAATAGTCTAATTAAATTAGGTGATGATGGAGGAATTAGACTAGGAAATCAGATCCTGAATGTAAAAGTGTAAAAGACACATTCTGACAATGGGAGGGAGAGGGGGGGACGGGGGAGTTCAGAAATAGTGAAATATGTAAACACTGAACATATATTAACTATGAAATCTTTGCTGAAAGTATTCATTTGGAGTGTAATCTTGCACAGAAGTGGATGAAAAGCAGTACCAACAAGAATAACAAAGGAGCTTTCCACATCTAGTCTTACAGAAGAAATGTGAAGATTAAAAGGGTAGGAGTAGATTGGATGACTAATGAAAGATACTGCATTGCACTGTGGAGAACTTCACTAAATGAATGGATAGATTGATAGAACAAATCTTGAGGCACCGAGGAACTTTAAGTTTGGTAATGGTGGGAATTGTAATGCATAAAAATAGAGGGACACCAAGGCCTGAATATAGCAAACATTTTAAAGTGGATGTAGGTGGAGATAAACAAAACGTACACTGTGTGTGCACTTGCATATGCACACCTGCGCACGTGTGGTTGTGTGCATAGGAATGTGCGCGCGTGAGTGTGGGTGTCTGGGCATTTCTGTCAGACCACATTCCAGGCAGCTACAGACACAAACGAATCGCCACACTTACCTGATCGCCCTTGAATCTGTCCATGAGGGCGACACATATGACCGCCGCCTTGATCCCGGCGTGGTGAGTGAGGGCAGCGAAGGAGAGAGATTCCATCTCAATGTTAACAACTCCTGCCTTATGGATTCGACTCAAGAAGTCCATCTTGTCCTTTTCTGTGAAGTCACAGAAGGCACCGTCCAGTCTGCCTTGACCTGCAACACAGAAGCCCGTTCAAACAAATAGCCTGTGACCAGAATTCAAATTATTTGTAACGAAAGAGCATTTCAGGAATATTCTACATTGCACAGATAAGAGACTCTGGATTTGGAAAAAGTCAATAATGAGCATTTTATGTGGAAATAATTCAGTAGAATGTTGGATGCTGTTATGTGCAAGATCATCATACTGATACGGAGAGATAAGAAATACATTCCAACAAAAGTTTATTTTACATAAGTTTTAAGAATTTTGTTGAACAAAAGCACAACCAACACAAGCCGCCACTCGGTGCACTGAGCCGAGAGGAACGTCCGAGGCCAAACCTGTAGGATTTCTATACACGACATTTCACAATTAGTAGTGGCCACCTTGGGTGCAAGTTGGGAGGGGTGACCTACAGCTAGATTTGCATACACTGTTAATTACAATTAGTAGTGAAAACGAACACAGCTGAAAGGGTACGATGGAAAAGAGGGGGTGCTTGCGCGGAACAGTTTTCTTGAATCAGTTCTGAGTGTATTGTTCATGTTGTAGGAGGCATTGTCTAATGTGAAGCTCTTTATTCAGTCTTCTACCTCCACTATATATACTACAGGATATCTTACAATGACACATGTACTCTGGTACGTGACTCCTTCCTTTACAAATGTTAACTGTCATCTTTCTAATAACAACAACTATTATTCAAGACTGTACTTTGCCCTCGTATCACAATAAGATAGTGTCATACTGTTAAAATGTATCAATGGGAAGTGACAACTTGACTATCAATTAATGTATTAGGAGACAGTAAGGTATTATGAGAATTGTTACAATGAATGGAAACATTATCACACATTTAACATCTTATGAGTACTAAATATACACTAATCAAAGTGGAAATGAAGAAAGAGCCTTCATTAAAACATAAAAGCAGGACACTGGGAACCAACAAGCAATATCAACAGAAGAAAAAGTAGTTCCTATTCTCCAGTTCTTAAGAACTCGAGACAGTTACTGTAGTCTTAAGCACATGATCCAAATTTCACTCATTCTCTAGCTTGTGCCCTCTTTACTCCGTTGTTATCTGAAGGAAGTAAATAAGTAAAGAATGTATCCCCCTTCTTGCTTCCCCATTTGGAACAGTGTGTGCTTCATCAATTTCCTGACAAATGTAATTGTTTTGTTCCGCATTTTGTGTTGCGAATCTCTTGGATCCCACACCACTTGCTATCCACTCCTGTCATTTTTTTGCTTGTCATTCCCTTAGCTCATAGATGTGGTGGTGGTGGTGGTAGCAGTGCTAATAATAATAATAATAATAATAATAATAATAATAATAATACCTGGCTACCTAGATTCGAAGATTGAAAATTCCTCGTAAACCTTCGTGTGTTGTGCACAGGCCTGTCTTACCACAGGCATCGGAGCATATTTTATTTGAAAACTACCAATGTAATCCTGCAAAAACAAGGCTCATCCAGAAGGTACAGAATGTTTTGGTGTAATTAAATAAAAACAGAAGATATCTACATAAAATTTTATTTACAAAGTTATAGTACTTTAGTTATTTTTCGACATAGTCATCATCATAGCTTTCAAGGCACTTACTGTAATATGGGACCAGTTTTTCAATTCCCACATTATTCTCCTCTACTGCCAAAGATATGAGCCAGGAAGCCATTGACTGTCTGAGGTCTTAATTATTTGCAAACTTTTTTCTACCCAAAAATTCCTTTAACTTCTGGAATAAGTAAAAATAACTTGGTGCCACATAAAGCATGTAAGTTCTTGCTGTGTTGGTGCATAATGACTGATGATCTCCACTCTCATCTTTGTTGTACACACTTGACTGAATGCACTGAACCATTTCCTCTTGAAGGCCCATTCACTGAACTATCACCACGGACATTCTTTATTTGCTTATAAATTTTGATAGGCCTAACATTTTGTGCATTTGGAGCACAAACAGCACTACGCACTTTGCATTTGGCAGGATTTTCGACAGATTTCACCCTTTCGAAAGATTACTGAACAAAGAGAAGTCATCACTTGGCAACAACACTCTGCTTAGACAGACAGAAGAAGGAGCTAACTGGAATGCTTGTGATTGCAGTTGTGGGGTATCAGCATTGGGCATGGAGAGCAACCATTCTTTACTTCATGGGTGACATTCATATTAAGCTACAAATAGGAGTTGAACAGCAATTATTTATATAACTGAGGAAGCAACAGATTTTTTTATTTAATTTTTTAAATGTATTGGGTTTCTGCTAATTCACTAGATTATATTTAGCTGGGATAAGCACAAATAATATTAAGCAATATTCATTCATTCACTCACCCATCCATCACATTCCTAGAGCCCATCAAGAAGGAGAATCTTCAGAAATGTAGAATGAGTCAATGATACATTATATGTACATTGAAGGTGAAGGGGGGGGGGGGGGGGGGGGGGGGGGAAGAGAAGGGATTACTGATGTCAGCTGCATCAGGACATTATGCAGAATCAGCGACGATTAGTGACAATGTGTACCAGGATTCGAATCTGGGATCTCCTGTTCACTAGGTAGGTGCATTAACCACTGTGCCATCTGAGACACATTGTTATAACTGCACAGACAATCTTGGCATGCCTTATGGCCGGCCTTCATTCCCACTGAGTACCATCTCTCTGCAGTCCTGTCCATTTCCTCCATGCTTGCTACTCTGAGATTCTAGCAGGAGGTCTGACGTACTTGTGCATAATTGAGTCAAGGATACATAGAGACAAAGACATCATCAAAACTTAATTTGTATATTAACAATGTGCTTTTACTACAATGCTTAGTGCCATTCACACTTGTGACATTCAAATTTAATACAGTAAAATATAAAAAACTGATAGGTGCAAAAAAGCTGTGGCATCTAAAGTTCCAATGCACAGTTGCTATTTATCAGCTATTAGCATCTTAATATTTACTCGATTACAACAATATTTTTCAATTTTTTTTTACACCACTGAGTCCTACTTACAGTACATTATTACTTTACATACAATTAAAAAAATTGCTAATTGCCATGTAGCTAACAGAACCTTTCATTCCTGAGTCAACATATTCAGATAATTTGTAGAAAGGGAGGTTTGAAGAGAGATGATCTTATTTGGTACAGATTCCCAATTTCTTGCTTAAAGTCAGACAGGAGCCTGTTTAATTTCTCATCAACAGAGTACATAATTCCATTCTGAACCCTGGACAAGTAGGCAGAGGCTACATGAAAATCATTGTGTGTGTGTGTGTGTGTGTGTGTGTGTGTGTGTGTGTGTGTGTGTGTGTGTGTCTGTCTGTCTGGTACTGAAATTGCATACATCACAGTTCAGTTAAAATAGATTTGTATTAACAACACCAAAAACCATTAAGGGAAAAAATGTATTGTGAAGCAAGTATAAGAATTCTAAGATCCTTAAAAAGCCTGTTATTACGATGTTCATCATCTACTTCACGTAACTCATTTCACATCACCAACAGTTTCCTGCTCGATGGGAAACACATAATATGTTGAATAAATTAACCAAATTTCTTTAGTTTTAAATAGCATATGCTACTGTTATACTGTTGTGGATTTTTCTCTTTTCCTTTCATATTACTTCTACCTTGAATGTCACTTGTGGGTAATTCTCCTATACAAATCACTATATATGCTGACCTACTACAATTCTTCCGTATTTTTCGATTAAATAAAGGTATCTCTAGTTTAGAAACGCACTTTTTCATTTGTGCAGAAACCTGATGAGTTTACACTGTATTAAATAAAGTCTTGGTACGTGACTATGGCCTGTATATTAATGACATGTCATATTTTTTCCCTTAACTTTAGGGTGAATTTTGCAACAAGTTATGCATGAATCCAGATACAATAGTGTAACAAATGTATTTTTATTGTGCGTATAAAGTCATATTTACATCTTCTTCAGCAGTAGGGTCATGTTTCAGCCAATGTTTGCCTTATCGTACGTTTAACAACAGAAGAATAAAAACATGAAAATGTTGCTCAGTGACTACATGTCAGGTGTTAAGCTTCATTTATTAGAACTACTAGACAAGCAGCATTAACACCCCAGTCAGTTCGGCAACGTTGTTGCACAGGGTCAACAAAATGCTCTCAAAACCAAAAAAGGCAGCTTCTGACGTAATAAACATCACGCACATGGTCATACTATTCTGTCTGAATACAAACTGAGTCTCGTTCAACATTAAAGTGCTCCAGCAACATGAAGCATGAAGTTGTGAGATTTTGTCTGTGATTTTGGAGGGAAGTTCTTCAGCACTGGTGATAGTGGTGGTGGTGGTGGTGGTGGTGGTGGTGGTGGGAGGGGGGAGGGGGAGGAGGGAAGGAGGGCTATTATTTTGTAAACTGTGTGAAGTTAAAGTTAGCGGAGAAAAGTACTTTAATGTGGAATGACACTGTAATACTACCAAACACAGTAGCGAGAAGTTATGAAAATGACAACAGACAAATGCTGTTAACTGGATACACAGGTCCATCTTCAACTGTGCAATCATTCTCCATGGACTTTTGTGAGATAATGCAGTCTTACAACTTTGCGTTAGAGAAGCTGAAGAATCCACACCTCAAACAGTTCTTGGAGAAGTACACAACATACACAGTTCCAGATGAATCTACATGGGAAAAGAACTATTCATCCGTGTGCTATGAGGAAGTGTCAACAAAATATGAATTAGTGCCGCTGACCAAAAGGTCTGGGTGTCCACAGGTGAAATGATCAATGTGGGTGGATGTTATGTTCCAAATTTTGTCGTTGGTGTTCTAAAAGTTGACAGACCTGGAGAAAGCTATGTGGGCCGGATGATGTGAACAGAGAATGTTTTGCTGCTAGTGACAGATGATTCATGGCTTAAGCAACCAAAGGGCTTCAGATTCACTAACCCAATATAGTTTATGACACTTACCTTGCACACATGTTACACAAGCTGCAGAAGAGATGTGATCAAATGACCCTGATCTGGATAAATTAATTTACTGTGGCAAGAAAAGCTATGTGAAAGCTCTGCTACAGGTGCAGAAATTCAAGGAACAAGTATTTACACTGCCCCCACCCAGTACGTTCTTACACAATGGGGTTTTGATGATGATGATGATTTGAGGTGAGAGGCACTCAACATCATGGACATCAGTGCCCTGACGAAAAGTCAGCATGCTAATCTCGTGGATGGGGATGAAGGCTGTCCCCACATGCGGAGCAGTTTACAATGTTTTAAAGTCTGCCTCCCTTCCCCACCAATTTAGGGACGAGGCCTGACATTTCACAAAATGTTCCCACTCTTGTAACGCTGGAATCATTATCACCAGGGATGGTGGGCAGATCTCCATCGAGAATGAGGGCTGCCCTAATAACAGTACGTAGGACACACATTGCCAAAATATGCTGAACTGAAAGTGGCACACCACAAACTTCACAGATTGGTGGATCCTCCAGCCAGAGAAGGCATACGTTAAAGGGCTATGATCAATGTGCAGTCTGGTAAGCAGAATCTCCTTCCAGCAATGAGGCCGACACGGTCCGTCACGCCTCTGTGGTCGATTTGAGCGACAGCAGTTTGTTTTCTGTCACCTGCAACCATTCAGTCTCCCACTAACACAGGACGCATGTGTCAGAAAACGAGACGGTGGTGTGTAACGGGATGGGACAGCAACATCCTGACATGCTCCCTTGGCAGCCTTGTCGTTTCCCTGTATCCCGACGTGGCCAGGTACCCAGCAAAAGATCACCACCTCATTGCCATGAGGTTGGAGCCACTGTAAGGAGTGAAGTGTTTGCAGTGCATTAAGAGAGTTGGAACAGACAAGAAACCTCGCACAATGATGTCTGTCAACCCTCTCTGGAGCCACCGGGATGCCATGTAATTCCACAACATAATTTGTAAATTTTTCCAGAAGAGACACTTTAAAAACCCTATCAGGGAAAACAGCAGAATAACAGAGGACATTCTCTTGCTGGGATCCGTCTGTATAAACAACGATAAAACTGTGTCACGTACTTAAAATGGACGAAAATAAAGTTGTAAAAACATAATCTGGAGTACGAGATTTCTTGTACTGTGTCAAGCTTAAAATCACTTTGGGCCTCTGAAGACACCAAGGCAGCAATGTGTTCCATCTCTGGCTGTGTATTTTGATGCCTGATAGATCCAGGTCCCTGCAACTATCCCAAAAGTCTGGCTCACACAGGGCCGATTCCTGAATTGCCGTTCGAAGGTGGGTCGGACCACTGCACTAAACATCAAGACTGAGGTGACGCTGAGATTTTCGGCACCTGTCGCCCAATCCAGAAAGGTGGTTCACCAGCCTCTGCTCACAGACTGTGACCTGGACTGGTCCAAAAGGCTCCACTTGATATCCGAATGCCCTCTTCGTGGACAGCAACTAACATCTTGAGGTAGGAAGTAGGGGCTAATCTGTAGACCACACTGGCATAATCTAAACATGACCAAACAAATGCCCTATAAAACTGCAGGAGGCAGGTTTGTTAAAATTTCCATAAGCACAGTTAAAATTGACACATGTAGTCTTCTCTAGTGAGAACTGAAAACCAGTTGTCCTGTCGCAGGTTTCCAGCCACGGTCAACAGTAGCTGCCTCATTGTCGTCGTAAGATCAGAGGAAGAGTAGAAGATTCCAAAGTCATCCACAAACAAAGATCATTTTGACAGGGCTGCTGACTGCAGAGGAAATCCATTTGATACCAATGGCAAATAATGTGACACTGAGAACACTGCCTTCGGGGACCATATTCTCTTGAACACAGCAGTCAGACAAGGCATCGCCAACGCGATATCGAAAACGCTGTCGTTGAGAAAGGATTGGATAAGAAGTGGCAGGCATCCACGTAGTCCCCATTCGTGAAGTTGGCAAAGATGATGTACCTCCAAGTAGTGTCATATGGAGTTTTCAAGGCCAAAAAACACACAAACCAAACAATTTGGATGTAAGAAGGACTCCTGTATCGCTGTCCCCAGTAGAATTAAGTTTGCCAGGGTGGAATGGTAGCACCCAAAACTGCACTGGAAACAGCTCAGGAGACTTTGGGATTCTAGCAGCCAGACGAGGTGGCAGCAGACCATTTGTCCAAGAGTATTACCCATACAACTGGTAAGATCTACACTCCGGTAACTGTTAGGGGCACTACGGTCTCTGCCTGGTTTCCAGGATGGAATTAATACAGCCTTCTTCCGAGTCATGGGGTACTGCCCATCAAACCAGATCTGACCGAAACAAGGTAGGAGCTGTCCTTTTGCTTCAGGGTACAGATGAAGCACGGCATAATGGATCTCGTCAGGTCCTGGGGCAGTATCTCTGGTTACAGACAAAGCTGATGCCAGTTCCCACATGGAGAACAGAATGTTGTAGAATTCCTCATTATGTGAGAAGATATTGCACTTCCTCATTCCTGCAGTCCTACAACACCTGAAAAGCAGGAGCTTGTGTGGATGACATAGGGACAGTAAAGAAATGTTCAACTAAAACCTGAGCCACGTCTTCTGGCGTGTCTACCTACCAAGACACCATTGCTTGACAAGGTCGTAACGGGATGCGTACTGCCCTTGCCGGAAATCCATCGTGTCGAGTCTCAAACTTGTGCAGTGGAAGTGTACCGATTAATAGAATTCACGAACTCCTTCGAGGAAGCCCTCTTCCATTCTTTTATCACTTGCCTCACACGTGCTCTCGCAGATCTGAAGGCATCGAGGTTTTCTGTAGTCGGACAGTGAAGTTCCGCACAGCTGTTTGTCTGGCTCCGATTGCCAATCGACAGTCGCCATTCGACCAAGGTACAGGCCATCGTCTGAGGTGGTACTAGACCTAGGGGTGGATTCTGCAGCAGCCCGTTGGATCTCACAAGTGATGTGGGCACCTTCTCCTGAGCACAAGCCTGTTGTTCAAAAATAGCCTGTCGACTGTACCTCAACCAATTTGACCTTTGTATCATCCATCTGTACGGTAGCCTGTCAGCCAAGTCGGCAGATAGATCCGATCTGGGAAGTGGCCACTAGAATGTAAATCTGTAGCCACTTCCCACTGAAATGAATCTGGAATAGCTGGGGAACAAAAACAAAGGTCAATGGCTGAGAAAGACACTGCAGCTGTGGGAAAGTGTGTCTTCTAACCCGCGTTCAGAAGGCAGATATTCTCAGAATGGACGAGTTGTTCGATCATCTGACCCCTGGAGCAAGTGTAACCCGAGCGCCACAGCACACTGTGTGCACTGAAGTCCACCACAAGGAGGAATAGGCGTGGGAGTGCCCGGAAGAGTCTGCCAGTGCATCTGCGTCCAAAGCATCATTAGGTGGAAGGTACAAAGAACACACCACGATATTAAATGGTGTGATAACTAATCACAGCAATTGCTTGTAAGATCGTGCTAAGAGGGACAGGTGGAGTGGCATCTGTCATCAGTGAAAACAGCCACTCCACCTTTAGCCCTGTCTCCAGTAGGATCATCCTTCCTGCACGGGTGGTAACCCCATACCGCAGGTGTGTCGGTGACTTTAACGATTTGTTTCTTGTAAACAGATGCAGAACAGTTTCTCCTGGACCGAGAGCCGTAATTCTTCCAAATGTGAGCGATATCCATTTAAATTCCACTGTGACACAGAAGTCCCTGTCAAAGCCATTGTTTAGCAAAGGTTGCTCTTGTCTTTCTCCCTCAAAGGAGATGATTTACTGGGGAGGTCAGGGGAACATTAGCTGGTTACCGGCTCTCCAGTTCCTCTGATTCAAAGTCCATATCCTCAAGAGCATAATCCCCATCAGAGAGGGAGAGAGCTTGCCAATCTGAAGGTTTAACGACCACTTTCTTGGACTTGGGACTACTTTTTGAAGGACTTTTTCTTTTCTTACAGGAGGTGGTGGTCGCTCGGACGGCTAGTTGGCTTCTGATGGTGGGTAGTGGTATGTGACTTCGATGATAAACCCGTAGCTGACAGCTTCCAAATGACTTCGGTTTCAAGTTGAGTGTTTTCCCCACAGGTACGCCGACAAGTGCACGTGCTTGTACTTGAATCTGTGGTTCGTGTTTGTGTGGAGACATCACACTTAGTGATTGGTGTCTTGAGAGCTAATGCAAAAACTGAAGGTTATATACCTTTGAAAGCTTTTTTAGCTTCACTGTAGGGCATGAGTCTGTTGAACTTTCCTTTCCTCATTGTAAATCTCACACTTTCTGCTCCACACTTGGTGATCCACAGAGCAGTTTACACATTTCGGAGGAAGTCAGTAAGAATTGCCCATTCGTGAGCTGAGCCTCCACAATTGCCACACATAGCCCTCCCCTTACATCCCATAGTGTTATGGCCAAATCTTGAACATTTGTAGCACCGCATTGGATTAGGAACAAACGGGTGAACATTAAGACGGATACAGCCTTCAAGGATATGTTCAGGTATTCCCGGAGTACTAAACATTAGAATAAATGTTGCCAATTTTTCCAATTTGCCATTGACTCTCCTCATGTAGTTCAGCACTTCCACGATGCCCACTTTTTTTCCATTCTTCACTTGACTCCATGTGGTCCACCTCCATTATATCAGAAGAAGTAACCACACCCTTACTAAAGTTAAGGGTGTTATGCAACTCAACCTCGACTGGGTAGCCAGTTGAGGCTTTACATCCCAGAAGCTTAGATATTTGGTTTGAATTAGCAGTTTCAACGAAAAGTGTTCCATTACGAAGTCTTTTTACATTTTTTAGAGACCCAGCAATATCTTCCAATGCCTTGTGAATATAGAAAGGGTAGACCTTCTCAAAGGTTCCCCTATTTGCTTGATTACACTGAACATGTTACGACATGCTACTGCCCTGTTACTATGATTCTGAGACTTCTTTTCGGGAGGGCTGACCGACCGAGCTCTCTTCGAGGAGTGGGAATAGGTACTACCTGACAGTCCCACCAGGAGTAGCAGTTTGATGAGACCATTCCATAGGGATCCCATGAGACACTAGGGAAACAACCATTGACCCAGGCAGAGCCCTGCATACTTGAGCAAGCCTTATATAACTGGAGGCGGCAGGTGCGCCAGAAGTTGCTCACTAGACACTGTTTTACCTCAACAGCCATTCACCTCATCAGCACATAGCACACCTTGAGGGATTTCCATTTTATAGAGACGTGTACCTTCCTCGAAGCCCAAGTGGTGAAGCCAAGACCCCCGTTCTCCCAAACACACAACATTCCACCGCTGCACCACATGGTGGTTGCTGAAGCATGACCAGGGCTTATGGTGAGTGAGAACTGGCGGCACTTACCAGTACCCAGTACCCACCCAGCTCATATATCTTGGTGTTGCCAAGCTCATTCTCAGAAAATGAATGCTGAGTCTACATCTACATCTACATCTGCATCTGCACCCATACTCTGCAAGCCACCTGACGGTGTGTGGCGGAAGGGTACTTTGAGTACCTCTATAAGTTCTCCCTTCTATTCCAGTCTCGTATTGTTCCTGGAAAGAAAGATTGTCAGTATGCCTCTGTGTGGGCCGATTTTATCCTCATGGTCTCTTTACGAGATATACGTAGGAGGGAGCAATATATTGCTTGACTCCTGAGTGAAGGTATGTTCTCGAAACTTCAACATAAGCCTGTACCGAGCTACTGAGCGTCTCTCCTGCGTAGTCTTCCACTGGAGTTCATCTATCATCTCCATAATGCTTTCGCGATTACTAAATGATCCTGTAACGAAGCGCGCTGCTCTCCGTTGGATCTTCTCTATCTCTTCTATCAACCCTATCTGGTACGGATCCCACACTGGTGAACAATATTCAAGCAGTGGGCGAACAAGTGTACTGTAACCTACTTCCTTTGTTTTAGGATTGCATTTCCTTAGGATTCTTCCAATTATTCTGTCTGGCATCTGCTTTACCGACGATCAACTTTATATGATCATTCCATTTTAAATCACTCCTAATGCCTACTCCCAGATAATTTATGGAATTAACTGCTTCCAGTTGCTGACCTGCTATATTGTAGCTAAATGATAAAGGATCTTTCTTCCTATGTATTCGCAGCACATTTCACTCATCTACATTGAGATTCAATTGCCATTCCCTGCACCATGCGTCAATTCGTTGCAGATCCTCCTGCATTTCAGTACAATTTTCCATTGTTACAACCTCTCAATATACCATAGCATCATCCGCAAAAAGCCTCAGTGAACTTCCGATGTCATCCACAAGGTCATTTATGTATATTGTGAATAGCAACGGTCCTTCGACACTCCCGTGCAGCACACCTGAAATCACTCTTACTTCGGAAGGCTTCTCTCCATTGAGAATGACATGCTGCGTTCTGTTATCTAGGAACTCTTCAATCCAATCACACAATTGGTCTGATAGTCAATATGCTCTTACTTTGTTCATCCCTGAAGGGGATGGGGTGGGGGATTGACTTAATGCTGCTGAGTATTACTGCATCAACTACACCAAAATAACAACAATCTTTTGTGAGCCTGATGGCAAAGAATTGAGTGCTATGCTATTATAGCTGTGAAGGTGGTCTTTACAGACACCTTTTCTGGAAACTTGGCATACACTTTTCAGTAGTACCAAAAGCCATCACACAACTGGAAGCTGCCGGTTCTGAACTGTGCAATGCCCTGGTTATTGTGCAATATGTGCAGCCACAACTGGTCTGTAGTGACCTCACCGCCTTCAAATGTGTTCCTGTGACATTCTGTGATGTGGAGAGGAGCTTTTCCAGGTATTAAACTATCCTTGATGACAACCATAGATAATGAAAATGGAAAACAAAAATGCGCCTTATAATTCAGTGCAGCTCTGCAGATAGTGAAGACTTACAGGACATGTTAATTAATTTGGAATACTTTCAACAAGTGGTTTGCAATAGTAAAAGCATAGTATTACTGTTCTGATGGGTGTTTTCAATGTCCTCATGTTTTTTTTCTTCCAAGCAAAATAGATGCTAGATAGTTTCAAATATTGCAAAAAGTAAGTACTATACCCACAATTTGTTCAGAAGTGGATTTTATATTACATGATATATAAAAAAATTAACAGGAATGTTTTAAATAAAATTATACAATGTTAAATGTTATTTTTAAGGCCATATAAGTTTTGGGCCATAAATGCTTGAATATTTGGCTGTTTTTTAGATAATTAAAATACAGGCCCTAATGATAAACAGAGTTGAATTTGATGCAAAACAATATCTGAGACTCTTACCTTCATAGAAGTCGTAAGTGCACATTGTTCTGCCTGTGATTGTGTCATACGGGTCATCGGGGTCAGCCATGCTCTTGAGGTGGGACACCAGTTTCTTGTCCAGTCTTGCTGGTCGCTGTATCATTTTCCCTAGAACAGGCTGCAACCAAACAAGACTCAGAATACTTAATTGCACATAGTCATACAAAATTAAAGTGTCAGGTAAAACTGTACCGTTCATAAGAATAATTCCAACTTCATAAAGACTGAAGCAAAAAAGGAAGTACAGTTATTCAAAAAGTAAGCTTCCCTGAGGCTGTAAACATAAGGAAAACTTAATCTGTGCCTTATAATTCAGTGCAGCTTGCAGATAGTGAAGACTGACAGGACATGTTAATTAATTTGGAATACTTTCAACAAGTGGTTTGCAGTAGTAAAAACATAGTATTATTGTTCTGATGGGTGTTTTCAATGTCCTCATGTTTTTTTTCTTCCAAGCAAAATAAATGCTAGATAGTTTCAAATACTGCAAAAAGTAAGCCCAGATACATTTATTACTACAATTGTGGCAACTATTGAGGTGCTTGTCAACACATTTACTTTCCAACCAGACACCCGTGTCATATCACAGGATCATCTTTTGTACTTAGGCTGTCTTTATTCTCTGCTGGTTAGCACGGTCAGCAAATCGCGCCATGGTCTCCGTTTCAATACCTGGTGATTAACTCGGATTTTTCTGTGGCAGAAATGTGTGGAATGGATCCACTCAGAAATGTGAAGCCAAGTGGAAAACGGCACTATAAAAGAGGCAACAAAACTGTCATACGAGGTGTTGAGATGCAACAATTTGGGATTCACAAGACATTTTATTTCTTGAAATCCTGTACAGAATGAAATATAACAATGGGAAATCCAGGACGGAATGTAACAATATTATGAGAAGGGAAGTTGCTAATCACCATATAACGGAGATGCTCAGACAGGCACATCAATTATAGCTTTCAGCCTGTAAGGCCCCGTGAACAAAAATAACATACACACACACACACACACACACACACACACACACACACACACACACACACACACACACAGTACGGGATGAATAGATAGTGACCTCCCATAAAACAAAGAATTGCATTTTGAGTCCAATGTGGGAGTGTTGTCATCGATAAGTAGAAGACCTACACACAGCATCCAATTTAATTTGTTCTAATCCGTCTGTTGCAACTTCCAAGATTAGGATATCAGCAAAGAATGACTGCTAAGTGCCACACAGGTTAAGCGATAATTGCACATTAGACACCCCCTTCACAAAATTAACGCTGATTAGCTCAAACCGTCTACTGCATCCTGCATCACAGATATTTAAGTACCATCAGAACATTGAAAGCAACAACAATGTGGTGTCTTCCTGCTCATGATAAGCCTTTTTTACCATACCATGCTGCCAAATTTCAATGCTCACTATACTGTGTGCATTCAAAACTGTTTTACAGATCTAATACCTCAACTGGTGGGAGACAGAGTTTCGGTTTATTTTTTATCTGCTATAATGACAACACCACAAAGTTTCAGTTATTCCATACGATAGTACGGTCCTATGTCTCTGACATGCACGTGTGCCTATGGAGAGCATGAATGGCAATATTTTGTCAGTGTTTATTTTGCTAGTGTTAGAAACAGCTTTTCTTGGAAAACTCGTAAATGTAAAAAGTGTGGGCCCCTCAGTCCCACTTACTGCTGCACTCCGAGTACTCGGCGGGAGCACGGCCTGAGGGGTCGTGCAACGCTGTTTGGCCAGGCTGCTCTAAATGATACGCCAACTACTATATTACAACATAAATGTTACACTCCTAGAGAATGTGAGTTTGGATGTTATTTCGCAAATGAATAGAGGTGCAGGATGGCCATTTTCAACATATATTATAATTTTTAAATTGTTGTAATTATAAAAAGTACTATCCAATTTTAAATAAAATTATTTTTTTCTATGACTATATGTGTAGATTATTGACAAAGAGCTGCTTTCATCTTTAACATACTGTATACTCTGACCATTAACCGTTGCTCCAAACCACTGTGAAAAACATTACCAGGCATCTACAGAAAATTTGTCAAACAATGGAAAATCCAGGATGAAATGTAACACTATTTTGTAAAGGAAAGTTGCTACTCACCATATGGCGGAGATGCTGAGTTGCAGATACGCGCACACACACGCACACTCTACAGTTGCCCGAGACTGCGGTCTCGTGTGCGAGTTGCATATGCGCAAGTGTGCATGCGTGTGTGTTCACCGTCTATTTTTTACGAAGGCCTTATTGGTCGAAAGCTTTATTCGAAACAGTCTTTTTGTTGGGCCTATTTGCAACTGAGCATCTCTGTTATATGGCGTGTAGCAACTTTCCTTTTAATAATATTGTTATACAAAATTTGTGTAAGCTCAAATACTATTTTACTTACCAGTTCCAAAACAGGTCTGAGCATACCATCGACTGCATCTTCCGATATGATGACCGTGCCACCTTCGACACCGATGCCACCACAGGTGCCAATGCGGAAAAATACTGGGTCTCGCACTTTAGCGTGGTACATCAGCTTGATCATCTCGTGCAACAGGATTCCGACTGAAGGGATGCCCATGCCGTGCTGCCAATATTTTCAAAATTCAGTCACACTGAATGAGGAAACAACATTAATAGCACACTAAAGAATCACTCAACATAAGTGACAAATCTTTCACCAGATATCTTCATCCAGTCTAGTTGCTCAGGAATGTGAAGTGAGTCAAGGTATACATAAACAAGAGGCAAGCAACTCAGGTACCTAATCCGTACACTGCTAAATATAACCTACTAAATTAGCAATAAAGCCACAGTTTTGAAGTCACAACACCAATGACAAAACTGCTGTCTGCAGCATCTACTATCTGAATATTAGCACACTCAACAAATATGAGAAGTTATTTAGTAATGTTAAATGGATACTTACACTGACAGCAAGCACGGGCCCCACTTTGTACATGGAGTACCGGTACGAATACTGGCTGATGTCCTGCAGGGTCGTGCCCGTCGGCAGCTTGTGCCCGATCTCGTTCATGATGTAGAACGCAAACTGCTCCATGCGCTTTGGCGTTCCTCCCATACACACAAACTGGAATACATATGCTCGATTTGAAAAATTGCAACAATTACAGACTAAAGCAGTAATATAAAACAACACACATCACCGGCATTAGACAAAATATCTGAGTATAAGGAATACATTAATTAAAAAATTAGTTAACGTATTAGGCATTTATCAAAAATACGGGTCAACTGACTATAAATTGTGAAAGTCTGCAAGGACATACTTATGCTGATCAGTAGCACTCAACAGGTCATTTGTGCAGGGGTAGAAGGTTGGTGCAGAGAGGTAAAGTGGTAGTAAAACAAACAGTCTCACTGTACATGCATTACCAGTAGAAGAGAGATGAACAGAATCTTTCTCCTATCATGATATAATGAATTGGTTTCCTAGATCAATGTGGGACAGCATTCCGTAAATGGGACATACAGCAATTAACAATTTAAGCACACTCAACATGATCTAAAAATTCCAAAATTTTCTTGATTCATGGCAATGCACATTCACACACTGTTATTTACAGTACCCATAAGATTCTGAACTTCAGGCGAGAATTTTCACTCAGTTCTCTTTTCAGATATTATCTCCCTTCTTCACAAATCCCATGATGTGGTTTGTTTCTTGAGATGATGTGGTTTGTTTCTTGAGGTGTTGAAGTGTCAGAAATTTAAATTATGGACTGTGTAATAACAAAATTGGCATACTTTTACACAGAATTTACAAGAATTGGTAGACAGAGCTAAGAGTACTTCTGAAAAATCATGCTCATTATGAAAAATCGAAGTGTGCTTTTGTGACTCGAAATGAATTTCAGCACTGCACGTTTTCTAGCCAACTGACATATTTGTACCTAAGGACAATATCTGCCTCTATAGCAGTATATAAAGTAAAACACAGGTAACGGAGTGTAATCACATTAGATCAGACAATGCTGAGGGAACCTGATTGAGAAATAAAAGCGTGCAAGTTGGAAATGAATTTTTCTATTTCGGCAGCAAAATAACTGACAACAGCACAAACAAAAATAAAAATAAACAAGCTGACAATAGCAACGAAAAACTTCTGAAGAACATAAATTAGTTAACATCTATACTAATATATATAAAAAGTCATTGTTCAATGGTGTTACAGAAAATTTCAAAAACTTCTTGACTGATTTACTTCAAATTTTTTACACAATACTCCAATGAACATTCGGACATACATACACTGTCTATTTTTAATATATATGTAATACATAAAGGGGAAACTGTTCCAAAATTTCCAAAAAGCTCTTCAGACATTTACTTCAAATTTTTACATGATACTGTAATAAAAATTCACATAAATATTCTAGATTTTTTAAAATATATAAATATATAAATATTTATGTAATACATAGAGGAGAAATTTTTTTAACAAAAATCTCGATTAGTTCTTAACTGATTTACTACATATTTTTACTAGTTTCTGTAATGAACATTTGGATGGACATGGGGTATATATTTTTTTTAACAAGTGTAATGTATCATTATGTATGTTATATATAAAGGAGAAACATTGAGAGGGAGGAGGAGGAGGAGGAGAAGCAGGAGATGGACACAGAGAGGGACAGGAAGAGATTAGGACATATATCCAATTTCCATACATATTCAGCAATTGCAAAGCGTAGTCAGGTTTGCTTGTTAAATGTAAATAAAAGATTTGGAAGGAATATCACATTTAAGAGTTAAAAATACTTTTTTTAAGTCTTTGGCTGGAGTGTTGTCTTATATGGAGGTGCAATGTGGAGTATACTGAAATAGACAATGGTGGAATAAAAGATTTTGCAGTGTGGTGTAATATAAGGCTGCTGAAGATCACACTGTTAGGCTTTATAGCTAACGAAGAGGAAATAAATGAAATCAGGGACAAACATATTTATGGCACAACTTGACTGAAGGGATTTGTTGATAGGACAACAGGACAATTACTTGGGTATCAAGGAATAGCCAATTTAGTAATGGAAAGAAATGTGGGATTTACAATTTGTAGAGTGATACCAAGGCTCGAATACTGCAAGAATGTTGAAATGAATGTAGGTTGCAGTAACTATGCAGGCGTTAAATAATCTTGCACAAAAAAGGACTAACACTCTCTCGATTGATACGAGTACAACAAAAAATTCATAGCATCTGACAAAGACTAGATGGGATGTCAATATATTATATTGCAACCTGGATATTTTATAAAACTTCCTGGCTGATGAAAACTGTGTACCAGTCCGAGACTCGAACTCGGGACCTTTGCCATTCTTGGGAAAGCACTCTACCGACTGAGCTCCTAAAGAACAAATGATCAGCTTTCTTTCACCAGTACCTCACCTTGTACCTTCCAAACATCACGGGTACCAGTAAAAGTAAAGCTATGCAGACAGGTCTTGAGTCACGATCGGGTAGCTCAGTTGGTAGAGCACTTAAGTGAGAAAGACAAAGCTTCACAGTTTTAATTTCATTCTGGGTATTTTATGATTTGTTGGAAATCTCCAATGACAGGATGAAAACCACAGAAATAGTAATTCACTTTTGTTGCAATCTGCAACAGAGTGATGAGATATCACTTTAGGCAGGAAGTCTCTCAGATCTGCAAGCATATCTCACACTGAATGGTAATGTACTTGCCTTTGTCACCGACACAAATTTCATTATGCACTGTGATGACAAAAGTCGTGGAATAGTATATGTGTATATGCAATGGCGGTAGTACTGTGTACACTGTGTATAAAAGGGCAGTGCATTGGCAGAGCTGTCACTGTACTCAGGTGATTCGGGTGGAAAGCTTTCGACACAATTCTGGCCACATGACGGGAATGAACAGCCTTTCAAAGTGGAATGGTAGGTGGATTTAGATGTATGGGACATTTCATTTCAGAACTTGTTGAGGAATTCATATTTCAAGATCCACAGGCATTACTTCCCACCACAGACAATGCCGCGGTCAACAGCCTTCATCGACAGCCTACATTTAATGACCGAAAGCAGTGGCATTTGTGTAGCGTTGGCAGTGCTAACCGACAAGTGACACTGCACGAAATAACCACAGAAATCAACGTAAGGCATACAACAAATGTATCCGTTAGGGCAGTGCATTGAATGCAGCGAAATTTGGTGTTAACGGGCAAGACCAATGTGCCTCTGCCAACACCACGGCATCACCTGCAGTGCCTCTCCTGGTCTCGTAGCTGTATCGGTTGGATCCCAGACCACTGGGAAACGTGGCCTATTCAGATGAGTCCCGATTTCATTTGGTAAGAACTGAGATACGGTTCACATGTGGTGCAGAACCTATCAAGCTACCGACCCAAGTTGTCAACAATGCATCGTGCAAGCTGGTCATGGCTCCATAATGATGTGAGCTGTGTTTACATGGAGTGAACTGGATCCTCTGGTCAAAATGAACCAATCATTGACTGGAAATTGTGTTCAACTACTTGGGGACCATCTGCAGCCATTCATGAACTTCACATTTCCAAACAACGATGGAATTTCTATGGATGACAATGCGCCAGTCTCTGAATGTTCATGATTTGTTTGAAGAACATTCTGGACCATTCAGGTCAATGATATAGCCAACCACATGGCTGACATGAATCCCATGTAACATTCATGGGACATTATTGAGAGGTCAGTTCGTGCACAAAATCCTACACTAGCAATAATTTCACAATTATGGACAACTTTACAGGTAGCATGGCTCAATATTTCTGCACGGGACTTCCAACAACTTGTCAAGCCCGTGCCTTTTGAGTTGCTGCTCCACCCTGTGCCAAAGAAAGCCTGACACAATATTAGGAGGTATCCCATGACTTCTGTCACCTTGGTGTATCATTACACATTTTAGGATACCACCACCACCACCACCAATCAAAATCAGTATAACTCTGGCACCAGGAGGCAGGTATTATTGCCATTCAGGAGTGCTAAGACTCAACTGTAGTGTTGGATATTCTGCTGCTTGATACCGATTACACTTAACTGATCTACACATCTCTGGAAAACCGTCCAAGAAGTACTGTTTGGTACTGCTGACTTTAAGTTTTGCAGTCTCACTTTGTCCACAACATCCTTGGTTTCAAGGTGCTCTGTAAATGATAAAATACTTCCCAGAAAGCTGGAAATTTGTGTAGGTGGTATCCAATCTGCAAACATTTGTAGAAGATTACCAGATGCATCACTGCCTCAAAACCAAGGGAAACCTAGAACACAAACATGTTGGAGCTCTTTGAATATAAATAATCAGACACACACTGGTTGACAACATCGAAAGTCTCCAAGTGAGTGATTATCCCCCATAGTCCTGGACGAAGTAATGAAGGAATGGACACAGAGCTGAATATTCAAGGACACTAGAAATATGACTAGGACAATCCCAGGAATACACAAACATTTCAGGGACTGCTTTTGCAGATGATCTGGTCATATTCTCAGGTAGTAAAGCAATAGTAACCAAACAAACAGAAATACTAGACAATGGGCAGAAAAAAGTTGACATGCACCGTTCTTTTCAGAAGTCTGAATTACTCTACTCAATATTAAACATAAAATACAGCAAGGTAAACAGAGTTCAACATATCAAATATTTAGGTGAAAGTTGTTGCACCCACAGGAATGGAGATCTCACAGTAGACTTTATTACAAAAAATTAATAGAGCACATAGCAAGACACAGGACACATGTAATATGAAATGCATGTCCATTCACACAAACATCAGACACTAGAACACAGGGAACAAGCCTGAAATACTGCACACAAATGATACACTTAATGCCATAAAGCATACTGAAGGAAGAAATTTAGATCATGAGAAAAATTCTTGGGTCAAAGCTGACAGAAGAGGGTACAGATTACACTCTGAGAAAACCACAGGGAAGATGTCAAACTTAGCAGCAGATGTCAGAAAATGAAGGTTAAAGTTCTATAGGTACATCAACAGGCTACCACACACAAGGCTCACCAACGGAATTCCAACATACATACATACATACATACATACATACATACAAGGGGTCAGGTTAACAACATCATGAATCAGAAAAGCCAAACTTACCTAGATTATATCCTAGAGAAATCACAAATAAACGCAAAAGCTGAAGACAGAAACATATACACAGAATTTGAGGTCAGAGAACAAAGTTCTGAAGAAACTAGGGATAAAATGGACTTAGTACAGAGACTCCATGTAGGAAAAAAAGAGGATTATGGAAGATCAGAAAGAATTTGCAAATGAGGCAGAATGGTTTGTGTCATCTTACAGGGTCTCAACACAATAATGTATAACTTTCGATTTTGTGTTGACACCCAGAAGGAGTCTTGTGTTTTTTATAATTTTTACAGTACACAGAGATGAGCAACTTATGAAGTACAAAGAAAATTTCAATTCGAAAAACTAATAAATTACAAAATAGAATTACAGACAAGTACATGTAGAAGTAATATACTACCTAGCTTTGAGATACAATAGTTCTTCCCTCATGGTGGCAAGAGACGGATAGGTTGGTAAAAGGTTGAAAAGGAAGACCAGACCACTCGAAGCTCTGGATGGGAGGGTAATAAAGAAGCAATCCTGGGAGTTTGCCTGAAATTATTTAGGAAAACCCAAATCAATATGGCCAGACAGAGCAAATTCCACTCTCCTGAATAAGAGGTCAGTGTCTTAAGAACTGTGCTGCCTCATTTGGTTTGTTGTTAATGTGCATGTTCTTTGATTCACACTCAATTTGCTCCATAAAACTTCATTACTGCACAGAGTAAGGACAATTGCTGGTGACTCCTGGACCATAAATATGCTGCTGTGCCCCTTGCATTGTCTCGAGTCTGTTTGGAAAACAGACTGCAGGCCTGTAAATGTGCAACTATGCCTCACACACTTCTTACTGTTCTTTCCTCAGTCTGCCAGAAAACTGAATCAGCCAGTATTAACCCCCCCCCCCCCCCCCCACCTTTGATGTGTAGAACGTTGACTCGAGAGAATGACAAGTCATTACATCTTGGCATGTGATTTTTTTTAAAACCATTATATTATGATCATGTACTGTAATTTGACAGGGTCTTGTGGTTATCTTCTTTCATTACTGTTACTACTCGTGAGTCCTCTAAACAATCTTTAGTTGCATAGTATGCACTACTTACTAAAAATATTTTAGTTACCTTTTCAAACAAATGTAGTTTAGCAACACTTTTCATCTCGGCAATTTATTATACAATCTTACTTTCTGGTAGCAAATGCATTTTTTTTTTTCTCCTGTGGTAAATGTCAGTCCTTACCGAGTCTTATTTCACAATTATGTATAGAACTATGGGTGAAATACTTAGCAACATTTTCTGGACGCTATGCAGTGCATCACTTTTATTTTTATATGTGCTTATTGACAGAACGACATTTCATCTCCAGAAAGCCAACCATTTTATCTCACAATTTATTACAAAATGTGAAGGAATAGAAATGCATAATATGAACTACCTGAGAGATCAAGTCCTTAATGGAAATGGAAACTGCCATGTCTAATTATGTTTATTGTTTTCAGGAAACCTGTTTCAGTGAGTATGAAAGTAGGTCTATCTGGAAACTTTAATCTCCTTACAAACAGAATAGTAGCAGTTTCATATCTCATGCTTGAGTATTAGCACATCTGTCAAGAGCAAATCTAGGATTCTTGCTTTGCCTAATAATAGCTAAGCTGCAAATGGTGGAAAAGTTTTGAATTTTTATGACAACTGGTTCTGGACACATTTGCTACTTGTCAATATCCCTGAGATGTTCCTCCTTGCTTAAAGCTGATGAACCAATATGTTTCTCTGTGTCTTGGAGCAGCAGGCTAGTTAAGTCAGTGAGATGTTTATAAATATGCCGTACTATAATAATGATGTATACATCAGATCTGTCATTGTGGTACTGTTATGTAGTACACCTGACAGGAAGAAGAGTGGTAGTATCCTTGCTGGTGCTTTAACTAGTACACTTATTATCAATTATTTGGATTATGTTGTGATAAGCCTACATTTAAATCACTATATTTTGATGGAATAATTTACAGCGTATCAGATTCGTATAGAATCTAAAGAAATGATGAAATTGGATATGCGTCATTCTCAAAATTCAGGTACATTTGGACCCCAGGCCCTAGTATGCTTTATTTGAAAGCATTTAAGGTTTTTTTTTTTTCCTTCAAAAATCTTGAATTTCCTTTGAAACTATGTTAACCCATTAATCTATTTATTTTTAAATAAAACTATTCAATTTTCTTAAAAATTTGAGTAACGGTATGCAAGATCTCACCTCTGTTACTTGACCCTACACCTATCTTTACTACATTCAGTTCAATTGTGCAATGTATTATAAAAAGTTTTCATTTTTAACCAGTTTAACAATTGGAAAATTTATTAACAATAAGAGATTACTGTACTGTTAGTTAAAACAACTTTTTTTTTTAAGTTCTTTAACAGTTAATCAAACCAGTCCCAACCGCGCGATCGCTATGGTCGCAGGTTCGAATCCTGCCTCGGGCATGGATGTGTGTGATGTCCTTAGGTTAGTTAGGTTTAAGTAGTTCTAAGTTCAAGGGGACTGATGACCACAGCAGTTAAGTCCCATAGTGCTCAGAGCCAAAGCCAAACCAGTCCCACGCTATAGCGTTAGCTCTGTAAATAACAGTTATTAGTTCTATAAATGTCTCATGCAGTGCTCCAGTAGCTTTCTTCTTAATATGAAGAGAACTGCAAGCAGCCATCGTGCTTCTTGGGCAGTTATAGTATCCCTTTGTGGAGTTTGAGTTAAATTATTACAATGCCAAGAATAAATATTATCAACTGATAGTCTGCCGCCGCCCCCCCCCCCCCCCCAGCAGCTGAGTGGTCAGAGTGACAGCACGTCAATCCTAAGCGTCCGGGTTCAATTCCTGGCTGCGTCGGAATCTTCTACACTCAGGGACTGGGTGTTGTGTTGTACTAATCATCATCATTTCATCCCCATCGACGCGCAAGTCGCCGAAGTGGCGTCAAATCGAAAGACTTGCACCCGGCGAATGGTCTACCTGACAAGAGGCCCTAATCACACGACATTTACATTTATCAACTGATTACATATTAATTGTAAATTAACACTAAAGAGATAGGAAAGTGTAACCTCAAAAGAGGCATCTCAACATTAATTATGTGAATGTTTCGCACTTCTGTTACTCTCACCTCTGTGAAAACTGATTCTCACAGAAGTGAGAATGTAGTAATAGAGTGTTGGTTAGTGATTGAATGATAAAATAAGCTCTCTTACTCATCAAACTAGAAAAGCTGTGTCCATATACAAGTGAGAAATATATCTTTTAGGTAGGCAGTGATTTTTTAAAAGATGGTTTATGATTTAAAAGATGATTTATGATTTTCAAAATATTAAAAGGTTAGCCTCATGTATCAAAATGGTCCTATTTTATTTACTTCTTAAAAAGTAGTGATAGAATTATGCAGCTTATATATGCTTATATATGTAGGTTTATAGGCTATTAATGTTTCATATAATAGCCTAATATATTTTAGTTTCCAAAGCTGTTAACTGCACCCACAACTGTGCTTTGGGCTATGGCCTGAGATTTTTTGGGCAATTTGTAGGTATTCCCTGAGAAAGGGAATATCTCTCAAGTATGACAATGAGAAATCATGATAGTTTTAAATCTGATAAACAACAACAACCGATGACAGTACTACTTTGATAATTTGCAGAATTATAATGTTTTGACCTGATGTACCATATTTATCCTGTTCTATTCATATTGTAATAGCACAAACAATAAATAATGATCTTTTTATGTCTCAATGTTAATTATTAACCTCTAACTTACCCAATATTCAGATATTTTACGAACTTCTTGCCTCCATTACAACCAAGTTACCTCTGTTACTATGCTGAATAAATTTTTTAGTTTTTTTCCAAAACTACCATCTTTTCTGGAACCTCTATTGGAGTAGTGATTTACTTGGGTGTGTTAGTATAAAAATATATAAAAATTATTTTCAAATTTTAAAAAAATAAATAGTTTCAAAATAACCCCATATAGAATATGACAAGACAAATTAAGACTATACTATTCCACATTAATATGGTATACAGTATGAAATGTGCTTATTTGGAATCAGGCAGAATGCAACACAAACAACGAGGATTCACTTTGAAAATGTTAACCTGGAATAAGTTATAATCAATGAAAGCTTTAATAAGAGTTTCACATTGCAATGTTAACACAGTTTATAAACCACTAGCAATAAACATACCCAAAACGAGCAGTTAAATTAAAGTCCACAATTTTTATCACACTGCCTTCTGACACAATGACAATAAAATTGCATGTCTTCCAAAATTCAGATAGCAAATTAAGGAATATCTCAACAGATACTCTTCTCCTGTCAGGAATATGCGTTTGCAAATCCTTGTTGACTAGGGGCTACCGCGCACGGGCGATTTTTGTTACCATGGTAAAAATGTTCCCGTCTCTGTCACATGAAGGCATCAAAGCGTAGTACGCTCACGCAGGATAGAATCACTGAACTTTTTTTGAAATGCAAGTGTCGTGTATCGGTATTGATTTTGAACAGACAGTCATTATTTACGAACGGCGACACTCGTTTTGCAGCGACAGGCTAATAAGTGGAAAGTTTAAGCCAATGTTTCATAAACTTCGAAAAATCGCAAAAAATTTTTTACATGTGGCCACAAGCCGATTTTTGTGATTTTGGCTTAGACCATGCGGTGCCCATACACCCGACTTCTGAACCGCTACATGCAGATGTCACACGATGGTGAAATGATCACAGTTGCCAGTTCTCGAATAACACTCACGCGGATCATTGTCGATTAAAGCGTTTAAACGATCTTCATCAAACCCCGAAGGTCTTCCCGAACGTGGAGATTCACTAATGAGAAAACTATTCTCCTCAATACGAGAAAAACATTTTTTTGCCGTGTTCTGTCCAGTGGCTATATCGCCATATACGGCGCAAATGTTTCCCGCTGCCTCTGATGCTGTCATCCCTTGACTGAACTCGCACGAAAGAGAAATTATGCCGGAAATGTTTCGATTTCTCCAGTTGGCACTCCATTTTCTAGCGTCCGGAACTTAATTCAGTGTCTCTAAATGACAATATGTACATTCAAATATCAACATTGAACTACAAATAAAAAATGACAATCGATAAACAAACCCACAGCAACAGGAATACCAACATGTACAACAAAAACGCTAAATACTTGTCCATCAACCTATCATTGGATCGCTCCCCTGTTACCGTCCGTAAACTTGACAACGCACCTGCTCATCTCCCCAATAAAAGGTGTTTCAGGGGACCAATGAGAAGCAAGAATAAAAAGTGTTTCAGGGGACCAATGAGAAGCAAGAAGACAGACTAAGTGTTTGTACCGCTGAAATTGAAATATTCGTATTATCTCGTTGTGGAATTTTAAGATATGTTTGGAGTGTTCTACGTAACTTGCTTCACGCGTTATTTTGTAGTTGCTTTGTACATACCTGGAATGACGACGAGTAGATTAGTTGAAGGAAATATTGATGGGAGATCGGGAAACCATCGAATTTCTTAGTAGAAAAATCTTGGCTACATTCCTGAATAACTCGGGCAGTGCTGCAGAAGACAGTATTTAGGAGTTTGGTACGTCTTATGGATATTTACTGTATCGATAGATTGATTGGCCAGAACAGATTACCTGTATCGGTAGCTATTCTGTGCCTTTAAGAGTTATGTATTAACTGCTCAAGCTCGTATTCTAGAATCTGTGTTGTGGTTGCTTTTGGATAGGAAACAATAGCTTAAATAGCCGCCCAAACAGCCAACAACATCCAAATTAGTTCAATGTTCTTAATCAGCATTTTCTGTTTACTTCGAACAGCAAGAGAACCTCGACAGATTATGACATAAATGTAACTTCAGTTCACTGCTACAAAGTACGCCGCTTGCTTGAGTGTTCATATCGGCTACCTAAAACCAACTCCTACTGTGTGTCTCGTATCTAACGCCGCATCTCACGCCGAGAACTGCATATGGTGCTTCGCAAAATTTGTAAGTAAAAGCTCCTACACAGTTCCTTAAATTTGTAGCAATTTGTTGCTAACTGTGTAATATGTAGACTTGAACTTTTTAACATTGTAATGAATCATGTGGGCTGATACGTTATCATCAGTGACATTGTGTTGTTAATTTTGTCTATGCTGAAGACAACCAACCAGTTAAACATTGCCCAAACCAAGCAATAACTGACGGTCTAGTGTACCTGCACTAAATTCACTTCAGACTGCGCAGGCTACTTACATTCCCTTTATTGTTTCATATAACGTTTTCTTGCTCGTAGAGTATCACTGAAGCAACTGTGCAAAGTGCAGAGAAAATGTCGTTAGCCTATTCAGCTAAGTTCTTTTCTTCACAAAGCTTTTATTTGTTATTTTGAACATGCAGTTAAAATTTCGTGTGACTAGGGCCTCCCGTCAGGTAGACCATTCGCCAGATGCAAGTCTTTCGATTTGGCGCCACTTCGGCGACTTGGGCATCGATGGGGATGAAACGATGATGATTAGGACAACACAACACACAGTCCCTGAGCGGAGAAAATCTCCGACCCAGCCGGGAATCGAACCCGGGCCCTTAGGATTGACATTATGTCGCGCTGACCACTCAGCTACCGGTGGCGGACAACATGCAGCTTACGATGATGTTTTGCTTTGTTTGTGGTTTGATATCGTAGCTCACAATTTCTTTCCATTCTATTTAGTATCACAGCATCATGTTTACTTCATGCGTTGTAGAGCTGAGGGAGTGAATATGACCATTTCGTTAGGACATCAGGACAATAGAAAGAGCTACTCACATATAGAAAAAGTTATTTTCGACCCGTCAGTGATTGGTATAATGACGTCGTTCGAGAGAAAATCGCCAGCGAGAGTGTAAAATTAAGAATTGCAGTCTGAAACAGGAAAAATATTGAAAGGAAGGTTGTTCAAAGAGGTACTACCGTTATTTCATGTTGCGCCGCGTGGAAACATGGCGATACTGTTGAAAATCAGCAAGGATAATATGCTTCCTAAGTTCTTACTGCAATCATTAGCAGATTGCTTGCACTCTATTAAATGAGCACCAATTGCTACTGGTAGAACTCGATAACATTAACATGTTCTCTGAACCTATTATTTTAAAGATCTACGCGCAAGTCGCCGAAGTGTCATCAAATCGAAAGACTTGCACCCGGCGAACGGTCTACCAGACGGGAGGCCCTAGTCACACGACATTTTTATTGTGTTTTTTTTTTTTTTCTTTTACGAGACGATTATTCGCATTCCATATAGCATTTTACAGTTTCATAACATGTACTCGCGACGATCTGTGTACTGCAGAAGTAGGACACTGTTTTTACCAGATGTATGCTAGGAATGCCGGACATTTGCCACGCCGGACATTTGCCACACTTCCCCCTTCGCCAGGTAGCGATCCCTCAGGTAAGGGACGCCCTTCCCCGCACTACTTCTGTCCGCTTTCAAACCGCCGTCTTCACATCTTTCTCGATACAACCAGTACGTAAGAGACCTTCTTCGACATCTTGGCCAAATACAGAGCTTCTTTTCCGAAATCGTAATATTTATAACTTTTGGGAAACGAAAGCAATACCGACGATTATGTCAGTATGTAATTAGTTCTGCCAAGCATAAATATAGATTCCTCTGTCTGTACGGTAGCTTCCTTTCACGCTTACTGATTGCGATAGAAAAAGTCCATCGGCATGGGAGCAACAAGAAAGGAACGATGTAACGAGAACGCGAATGTGCGCTAATCATTTCTTTTTGGTCACTGCACTTGTGCCTACTTTAATTACTACAATTGCATACCCAAAAGACAATAGGGAAAGAATAAATGGGTATGTGAATGAATGTTTGAAAACAAGAACGACATACTCCATATTAATTTACTCTCTAAAAACATTAGTTAATAAAGTGTAGCGGGACAATGTTCAAAACATGACTGAAAACACGTTCACTAAATAGAGATAAGAACATCTATGATTGACATGGCATCTAAAGTCGACTTACAATTTTAAAATGTTAGAAATAAGGAAATGAAGTAATACAGAATGCTATGCTTGTAACGTACGTTGTTGTTCTACATTGTTTAGCTCTGGTATTTACAGGGTCACAGAGAAAGCATCTTAGGTTTTGGAGGAAAAAGCCGTAATTTTAATTATCTGCACTACAACAGAAACAAGGACAACTTAAGGAAAAATAATGTAACCTCACAATCGACTTGGAAGCAGATAGTTCCTGTGACTTAGTAAGGGCAGAGGTTATATTCGACAACCGGAATAAATTAATAACTGGCTCCTTTTACCGACCCCCCTGTCTCAGATGAAACAATTGCTGAACTTGAGTCTCATCACCCTACTCATACAATTATAGTTGGCAGTTACTTCAATTTACCTTCCGCATGTTGACAAAAATACATTTTCATACCCTACTGTAAATAGAAAACAACTTCCATAATTGTTCTAAATGCTTTTTTAAAAAATTATTTTTAACGATTAGTTGACGAGGCCATTCAGATTGTAAATGGTTGCGAAAACACACTTGACCTCTTAGCCACAAATAATCCTGAGCATCACGTCGGATACAGGGATTAGTAAACACGCATTGGTAGCGAGGCTCACTTCCGTAACAAAGAAATTCACTAAAACTAAACGCGAAATATATCTACTTATAAAAGCAGCTAAAAATTCGGGTGACGTCTTTCTAAGAGATAGTCTCCAATCCTTCCAAATGACGTAAATGAAGACCATATGTGGCTTAAGTTCAAAGAAATAGTATCAACAGCACTCGAGATATTCATACCAAATAAGTTAATAAGAGACGGAACTGATCCCCCATGGTACACAAAACACGACAGAAAGCTGTTGCAGGAGCACCGCAAAAGGCACGTATAGTTTAGACGAACGCAAAACCTCCAAGATTGGTGAAGTTTACCTGAGGCTCGAAATTTGGTGCGGATTTCAATGCGAGATGCATTTAATAGTTTCCACAACGAAACTCGCTCTAGAAATGTGGCGGAAAATCCAAAGAGATACTGTCCCATGTTAAGTAAACCAGCGGAAAGGCTCAGGAAGTACCTTTACTGCGCGACAGCGACGGTAATGTTACTGATGACAGTGCCACTAAAGTGGAGTTGGTAAATGCATTTTCCGAAATTCCTCCACCAAAGAAGACGAAGTAAATATTCCAGAATTCGAAATGAGAACAGCTGCAAACATAATTTAGAAGTAGATATCCCTGGTATTGCAAAGCAACTGACATTACACTGTCAGTGACAGAGGAAATGATCAAATATCTTTTCAAAAAGTCTCTAATGTATAAGAAAAGTAGTTGTAATACATTTCTTTCTGATGTTCTTTAGTAACAATTAATTTTCATTAGTAAGCTCCTTGCTTTTACTGACCTGATTAAAGATAATCAACAATTTAGTAAGAAATTTTAATTTTTAAAGGACTATATCTAAATGTACTTAAGTAAATTTACATATACTATAAATGTTTGCAGCTAAACTTAAATAAAAAATATTTGAGGGGCCAAAATTGTCAACCTTAGGATCAGATCAGTTTTGGGATAATTTTAGGTGCAATTAAAATGTTCAGTTCCCGTTTTCTTTTACAAAACAGTGTACTATCAGTTTAATAAACCATGATATTTTAGGTGATAGTTGCGATTCTGAAGCTTCAGACAATTATTTTAAAAATCACAATTATTTAATAGTATGGGCAAAATATTGGAAGGTAGAAAACAGTTATCTTAACGTGAGAACAATAGGGATACTTTTGTGAGGCTTGAAACACTTTTTAATTTTTACATTAAAGACTGATTCGCATCACACTTTGCACAGGCTTTGGACCGTGAAAATGATAAATGACCATCTACTATTCTGGCGTGTGTAAAATCAGCCTAAACACGCTGAACTAATGGACACTCTATTTACAATTACAACTTAATATTAGCTCCTATAATGCTGCTTCAGTGTTTTAATAATTTTATCTTAGTAACCTGCGAGGACTCAGTGGCCCTCATAGTTTTTAATACATAATTTTTAATGTATTTTAGTCCAGTTTCTGAATATGAGCAATGGCTTTCAAGCAAGGTCTAATGTTGCCAGTCTCTTCATAATTCTTTACGATTCTCTGTATCCTGTCGTCCAGCTTCAAGTACTTCTTCTTCCTCTTCTTACCTTCAAGATTCATTTACAATTTTATGTACATGCAGTTTGTGAGCTCTGCTTCCTTTTCCAAGCACTCCACCAAATAGTTGATTCTAGGGTGAGGGTTTCCAATAATACTATTTATTTTGTTGTGCCACCCTTCGACAGCATTCGTCGTTTGGTGCCTTTTTTCGTAACAGTCCCACATTTCTATCGCGATATCCTCATTCTCTAGCCAGTTATCCACAAAGTAGTCAAAAAATTGAGAGAATCTTCCGTTATCAGGAGCTTCTGCATGAATCTCAATCCATCCATTGCTTACGTCCTCCGGTTTTACAACTGCCAGCTCTGCACACAGGCTGACATGAAGTCTTAAATCCTCGTTCTAGCGGTACTCCTCAGTTAGACCGAGAACTCGAATTCTTCTGCATAAAGTCTTCTTCATATGGAAATAGAATCCATTTATTTCAGTTGTGGGAAAAAACTTGACGAATGGCCAATATCGCAGCTGCCTCAAAGTCCACCTTTACTTGTTTAGGACACCACTCATAGACTGTCTGTTTTATCAGACGAAACAGACGAACATATGTGTCTTTCTTCTTATTAGGGAGCAGTGCAAATACAGTAGGAAGAATGTTTATTTAATCGGGCCTCCTAAGTCTACGTGTATGGTGTAGATCTATGCAAACTGCTTGCTGCATCTCTTAAATGTTGCATCCATAAAAAAAATGGGAACATGTTTTTAAACTTTCTTTTCCTTAGCTTCCACTAAAAATCACTATTCTCACCTCTAATCTATCGTCTTCCAGAAGAAAACTATTGCCATCTCCCATTTTTAATAGATCTTCATGAAGATCAGTTTCATAAGACTTCTTAGGCTCTTGTAGGTTTCCCTGCTCTTGACTCCATCGACGACGAAAGATTCTCTTCATAGATTCTGAATTAGGCATCACTGTAACAAAGTCATAAACTTTATTATGTAGATTTCCCATTTCATCCGCGTATATCTCCGATAACTGTGTAGTTTCTTCCCGAGACCTTCTCTTCGCCCTTTCCACTTGCTTTCTCACTTTCAGAGCCGCGTCGTCAGGTGGTCCATGGAGATGTTCTAATACGTTCAGCACTTCTCCGTTCCTCGAAAGCAGCTTTCCCTTGCAATGATCCGCTTTTCGGGGTAAGCACATCCATGTAACAACACCTTCTTTAGATTCCCTCTGTTTAAGATACGCGTAACCTTTGTAATGAGCAGGAGGCCTGCCCTTGTTCGTTGTAATAACTTCCATGCTGGTGGTCGCGTTAGGAACTTCGAAAGCAAACTGGGCGGGCGGGTGAGGAGGCGGGGAGAGGAGACAAGGGACCCGAGCCCTTGGCAAATGTCAGGCGTGGCAACTGTCCGAACACCGTATGCAGGGTTACGTACAGGGTTATTATCATATTTTTAAATATTCACGAGTTTTCTAGATCGAAATCACATTTATAATCGCCATAAAGATTTTACGGGTGACTGGGACACCGGTTTATACAGACGCATACACTACTAACAAGGGAACATCCCCATCGCACCCCCCTCAGATTTAGTTATAAGTTGGCACAGTGGATAGGCCTTGAAAAACTGAACACAGATCGATCGAGAAAACAGGAAGAAGTTATGTGGAACTATGAAAAAATAAGCAAAATATACAAACTGGGTCGTCCATGCGTAAGATAGGCAATATTAAGGACAATGTGAGGTGAGGAGCTCCGTGGTCCGGTGGTTAGCGTGAACAGCTGCGGAACGAGAGGTCCTTGGGTTCAAATCTTCCCTCGACCGAAAATTTTAACTTTTTATTTTCAGTTTATGTGAAAAACTCTTATGTTTTCATCACTTTTTTTGGAGTGATTATTACATCCACAAGAAAACCTAAATCGGGCAAGGTAGAAGAAACTTTTCACCCATTTGCCAAGTGTACTAGTTAGGTGGGTCGACAACATACTCCTGTCATGTGACGCACATGCTGTCACCAGTGTCGTATACAAAATATTAGACGTGTTTTCCTGTGGAGGAATCGGTTGACCTATGACCTTGCGATCAAATGTTTTCGGTTCCCATTGGAGAGGCACGTCCTTTCGTCAACTAATCGCACGGTTTTGCGGTGCGGTCGCAAAACACTGACACTAAACTTATTACAGTGAACAGAGACGTCAATGAACGAACGGACAGATCATAACTTTGCGAAAATAAAGAAAGCAAAATTTTCAGTGGAGGGCAGATTTGAACCAAGGACCTCTTGATCCGCAGCTGTTCACGCTAACCACGGGACCACAGCGCTCCTCGCCTCACATTGCCCTTAATATTGCATATCTTACGCATGGACGACCCAGTTTGTATATTTTGCTTATTTTTTCATAGTTCCACACAACTTCTTCCTGTTTTCTCGATCGATCTGTGTTCAGTTTTTCAAGGCCTATCCATTGTGCCAACTTATAACTAAATCTGAGGGGGGTGCGATGGGGATGTTCCCTTGTAAGTAACTTTATTGTTCTGCAGTATTTTAGTATATACGAAGTGTTGTTGGAACTTCGATATGGCTAATCACAGAATGGCTAATTTTCTAATCCTGCCGTTCGCTGATTAAAACTATGCGAGGTACTGTCAGTGAAGTTACTATTCTCACAGATGCAGATGTTTACATACCTCGTGTACCAATGACCCCAACCGACTTACCCACTGATTTTCCAGTTGCTACATATATCAATTGCGAAGCATTGCTGGGTTCGCTAGTAAATAAACAAGATTGTAATTCTCTAGCGATGTCTGTATGATCATCACGAAGAGTTTTGCCGCTGAAAATTATTCTTGCGGTCACATTTACAGTCAGCTTAATATAATTATTTTTGTATTAGGTATTTAATTTCTAATTTTTCTTCTGAATATTATACCATCTTGTTTTCAAGCTCATTAAAAGCTGGTAACTTTAATACCCATTACTCTAACATATAAACAGGGATGGAAATGCTCATTTGCAACCACTTGTTAAATCACAATAGTTTCTAGTAACCAAATGAAATGTTATTTCGTCTGGGGTCGGAGACAATATTTTGTTATGGTTATCATTTTCGTCTTTGACTGTTACCTTTTAAATGATCATATTATCCATACTTATTATTATTGCGAAATTGTTAAGATGCTACAGTGGTAGGATTCAATACCCTTTCCTCCTGTTTTTCACGAAACTGACGAATTTTGTGCAGAGCTGTAGCTTGTTGCAGTTCGTTAGTAATTTCTCGCGTACAGGCGTCATCCTACGTGAGCAAAATCTTGCTAACGCGCCACTTCGACCCCCAGTAATCATCGAACTATCGCCAGCGGTTGAATTGTCTTATGTGAGCGTACACACGCGAAGCAGCGAGCGAAGTGCGGTAAGACGAAACTAACCAGACCAGTTGGATTGATGTTTGCGACCTAAGTGGACGCGATTTGTTTTTAAAGTTAGTGTCTGAAATTTTGATCAGCGCTATTCAAGAACGTTGTGTATTGTGGAACATGAGAAATAAATACGTATTATAATAACCGCTTAATGACATACCGTGTATGGGAGGAAGATGCCAAAATATTTGGTATTACAAGCATTGTGCAAAGAATAGATTACTACTCACCGTATAGTGGAAATGAGTCACAGACAGACACAACAAAAAGACTGCTAAACAAATAGGGTTTACTTGGTTAGCAGTCCTTTGTTGTGCCTGTTTGATACTCAATTGTTCCACTATATGGTGAATAGTAGTCGATCATTTTCACAATATTGTCATTATTTCACGCTGGATTGATTTTCCATTGTTTGGTATTGCAAGTACGTACATATAAAACATGTATTAAGCAGTGTAGTTTACAGTCTTTGTATACGATTTCCTTCAAAATTTAAAATTTTCCCTCTTTTGACAGCTGTTCGCGATGAAGCATTGTATCTGTCTTGCAAATTGTTTTGTAGTCTTTTTTGGTTAATTTTCCGAACACATCCAAGAATTAGCAACCACAGCGAAATTTACTGACGAGAGGTCTCACGTGATGTTTAATGAAGCTATAGCTTTCACGACATATACTGCATTTTCTACACTGGTTCGTCTGGTTTTTGCAGAAGTCGAAAATGAGATATTATGGAATAAAATGAAGATTTTACCACTATTTTTGCCCTCGACAACCGATAATGTACCTGTCTTTAGCGCCACTTACAGTCGTTCTTTTTAGAGAAAAGGCATAATTAATTATTGCTTCAGTGGAAATGCTTCGTTCCGTAGAAAAACGCTTGGTGCTCTAGATCTGGAGCTTAGCAAAAAATCTTCTTTGCACATTTTTGGTCCTCACATTTTTCGCTGCACGTGTACAGGCGCATTTAGCAAGAAACGCCTGCGTCGTTTTCTTTGCCGCAGGAGGCCACGTTCGTCACAACAAACCCATAATTTAAATTAGTGTCAGCTAATAATCAAATCGAGAAGGATCTGTAGCAATAATATATGGAAACAGATTTTTCGTTGTTATGCTATTGTTTCACCCATCAACACTTCCAAGGTTTTATAGCACCCACGATGTAATCAAACGTTGTATGTAACATTCCAGCATATTGCTTGATTACCAAAGATTGACATTTCAACTCTTTATACAAATGACGAAATTCTCCATGAATATGCATTTCAGAACACACAAAACTAGTTTCACTGCTTTGTCGTAGACAATGTTTCTCCAGTCTTTGACACGTAAGATAAGTTTTCCATTTAAAATCTCTTTCGTCCGACCGTAATGAATATACTATGTTCA
Source organism: Schistocerca cancellata (assembly GCF_023864275.1). Classification (NCBI taxonomy): domain Eukaryota; kingdom Metazoa; phylum Arthropoda; class Insecta; order Orthoptera; family Acrididae; genus Schistocerca; species Schistocerca cancellata. The sequence goes on from NC_064637.1 coordinate 17,539,386, forward strand.
CCGCGGCCGCGTTCGTATCAGATTCCTCCCGTTTGACAAGGTGGTAGTTTGCATTCGAGCCATAATAATCAATTAACAGAAATAAATTTCCGATATTTCACTGTTAGATTTGCGTTCAATAATGTTACACAATCACGATTTCGGCTTTTTAGCAGTTCTCAGGTGCAATGTCAAATCTCAAAAAATGCCCTACCTGTCTAAATGACATGCCATCGTCGAAACAACATTTATCTGGTCCTGTAAACCAATCGTTGTATTAAAAAAATGGTTCAAATGGCTCTGAGCACTATGGGACTTAACAGCTATGGTCATCAGTCCCCTAGAACTTAGAACTACTTAAACCTAACTGCCCTGACATCACACACAATCGTTGTGTTAAAGAGCATGAATACATATCAGACACACCCAATATGGCTGAAATGGTGCATAGCAAATAAGCATTAATGAACTGCATTGCGTATGTAACAGCCAATACATTGCTGTAATCTACATTCCATAAGTCCACACATCGACAGTCGTTAATATTTGTCAACACAAAGATGGAGATCGTTAATATCAGTCGATTTGTGGAAGTGAGGAATTGGGTAACAGCTCTGTATTGGCTGCTAAATTCTCATTACAGTTCGTTAATGTTTGCCATGTTCAACTGAAATACCTGTAAAATTAGTATTTTTCTTAAGCACTTTGTTCGATTGTGAGAAGGGATCTTCTGCTGTGCAAAAGTTATTATTACAACTACTTTTACTATTTGAAGTTTTTGCTATTGAGGGTCCTTTCACATCGAATGATTCACAACGTAATTCTATTGTGTAGTAACAGACAGAACGACGAAGCCGCTTGGATGTTTGCTAAAAGTTCCACTAACAGAAAAGCAAACATAGTAACGCAGGGTCATGTTTCCACTATCACTGCGAAACATACACGCTCTTCTCTAGTTAACTTTCTATTCATGGTTCCCAGTCAAGAAGAAGCAACATAACCTCAAAATGCTAGTGTCAGCTGAATTACGGATACCGCGTACAAGTCAAGTTTGCAACTGACTACCACTACACTAGACAAAACAAATTAAGTATTGAGACAGCTGAATAATGACCCACCCAGTGCAATGACTCAAACACGCGGGATTATTGTGCGACGTAAAGGCGCCCGTAAACGAGCAAGCTTATTTGTCAAATATGCCTAAGTCTAGCCGCTGGTTTGTCAAACAAGCTCACACAGGTACAGAGTGTTTCTCAATTTAACCTCACTTTGAAGCAACGCAGTGCTTGTTTGTGAGTAATCTGACGGTAGTGAGAATGACTACAAATGCAAACAAAGCAGTCCTGGCACTGACTTTCGTACTGTGTTTACAGAAGAGGAGGAAGAAGAAGAAGAAACGAAGACGTTAGTCCACGGGGTGGCTTAGAATGAGGGATTTACCCATGGAAACCTGCTAAAGGAAATATTACTCTAGATCCCAATGATTAAATTAACTTTCTTCGAATGGACAATGAAACTTTTTTGTCAAATTCGCTGCTATCTAGCCACGGATGTGCCAAACAAGCCCGTAAACCTACCAAGTAAGCTTGTCAACGAAATCTTACTCTTGAAGCTGGCACGTTTCGTGTATGTTGTATTTTGGCGATAGCGGGAATGGCTACAAATACAGATAAAGTATTTCTAACATTGGCTGTGGCATGGTTTAAAGAAGAAGAAAAAGAAGAAGAAGAAGAAGAAGAAAAGACGCTGGTCCTGGGAATTGTTTAAAGTAAGAATTATACATTTGACAACCTGTCAATGGGAATGTTCCTCAGAACATGATTATTACATCCGCTTTCTGCAGATGGACAGTGAAACGTTTAATAACTTGTTTTGAGTTCCTTCGCTCTCAAACTGAAAAATAAGACGTTTGCGAAAATTTATTCACTTCCAGTGGCTCTTCTGATGCCAGTTCATTAACATATCACAACGTGGGAACATTTAGCCCACTCCGTCAGCGGAAGAACCGGAGAACAACAATTCTTTTTATTTCATTGCACTCCCGCTAGTATGACATGTGTAAATATTGACTTTGTTCTAAACCGCTTCCTGCGTAATATAGGGCTGGGAAAGATGTGATACCTCTAACATTTTGTTAATTGTCAGTGCTACTTTGTTTTTATCCTCGATAGTAGTTTACATAGTTGTGAAAACTCACGATACTGTGAGATAAATATATGTATGTTATTTACAAATTCACAGACATTATTTGTACACTGAAGAACCAAAGAAACTGGTACACCTGCCTAATATCATGTACGGCCCCCGCGAGCTCGCAGAAGTGCCGCAGCACGACGTAGTATTGACTGGACTTATGTCTGAATTAGTACTGGAGGGAATTGACGCCATGACTCCTGCAGGGGCTGTCCATAAATCCGTAAGAGTACGAGGGGGTGGAGATCTCTTCTGAACAGCACGTTGCAAGGCATCCCAGATATGATTAATAACGTTCATATCTGGGTAGTATGATGGCCAGTGTGAGTGTTTCAACTCAGGAGACAGTTGCTGGAGCCACTCTGTAGCAATCCTGGACATGGTGGGTGTCGCATTGACATGCTGGAATTGTCCAAGTCCGTCGGAATGCACAATGGACATGAATAGATACAGGTGATCGGACAGGATGCTTAGGTACGTGTCACCTATCAGAGTCCTATCTAGACGTATCAGGGGTCCTATATCACTCCAACTGCACATGCCCCACAGCATTACAGAGTCTCGACCAGCTTGAACAGTCACCTGCTCACATGCAGGGTCCATGGATTCATGAGGTTGTCTCAATATCCGTCTACGTCCATCCGCTCGATACAATTTGAAACGAGACTCGTCCGACCAGCCAACATGTTTCCAGTCATCAACAGTCCAATGTCGGTGGTAACTGGCCCAGGCGAGGGCAGTGTCGTGCAGTCATCAAGGGTACACGAGTGGGCCTTCCGCTCCGAAAGCTCACATCGGTAATGTTTCGTTGAATGGTTCGCACGCTGATACTTGTTGATGGCCCAAGATTGAAATCTACATCAATTTGCGGAAGGGGTGCACTTCTGTCACGTTGAACGATACTCTTCAGTCGTCGTTGGTCTCGTTCTTGCATGGTCTTTTCCCGGCCACAGCGATGTCTGAGATTTCATGTTTTACCACATTTCTGATATTCACGGTACACTCGTGAAATGGTCGTGTGGGAAAATTCCCACTTCAGCGCTACCTCGGAGATGCTGTGTCCCATGGCTCGTGCGCCGACTATAACACCAAATTCACTTGGCCGGCCGCTGTGGCCGAGCGGTACTAGGCGCTTCAGTCTGCAACCGCGCTGATGCTACGGTCGCAGGTTCGAATCCTGCCTCGGGCATGGATGTGTGTGATGTCCTTAGGTTAGTTATGTTTATGTAGTTCTAAGTCTAGGGGACTGATGACCTCAGATGTTAAGTCCCATAGTGCTTAGAGCCATTTGATCCAAACTCACTTAAATCCTGATAACCTGCCATTGTAGCAGCAGTAACCGATCTAACAACTGCGCCGGATACTTGTTTATACGTACAAGCGTTGCAGCCTGCAGCGCCGTATTCTGCCCATTTACATGTCTCTGTATTTGAATACGCATGCCTATACCAGTTTCTTTGGCGCTTCAGTGTATATAATCTATCACACCTGCTGTAGTGTCTAAGGTATCCAAGGAGTTTCCAGGGCACGAATTTTGAGGGCACTCTTCAACAATGTGCCTCATAGTCTGTCTTTGGAAGCCACAGGTGTACTCCGCAGTGATATTCTTGCTCCATATGTATAGTAGGTGACCGTAACTCTCATGGTCGGTTTGGATCATGTCGATGATACGCCATATCCTTCGGAGCAGATCAAGTTCCCGTGATTTTTTGTTGGCTTGGAGAAGGGGAGGGCAAAACGGACAGGGGGAGGCCCAGACTGACAGAGTAGGTCAAGAGGAGATGGACTAATAAAAAATATTATTCTACGTCTATAAATATTGAGTCATATTCGTAGTACATTATTAAAAAAACCGTCGCTTGCCATGTAGACAACAGACCTATTCAATCCATGAATATAGACTGTCAATTTCTAGACAAAGTGGCTAATAAAGCATATTTTTAATTTATCTTTGAAATGCTAGCTATTCCGAATTTCTTGCTTTATATTATGCATACGCTTGTTGAATATCTTGCAGCAGCGTGCACAGCAAAGTCTATATGAATATTATTTTTGTGGTCGTATAGCACAGTTCAGTTGAAACTGCTGTTTATTATCAGAAACAAAACAATTAAGAAGTAAATGTATTGTGTATAATGATCCCAAGACGGTTGAAAAGGCTTCTGCAAGATGGACAGTTATTTACTTTACACAATATTCTTATTACTCGCTCTTGCTGAACCAACACTTAATTTTCTTTAGGTGCACTGGCCCAGATGATGATTCCAGCAGACAACAGCGAATGAAAATACGCAAAATAGGCCAACACTTTTGTTTTTAGCTCAACAGAATGGTAGACGCTTCCAACGGCAAAAAACGCTGAACAGTGCGTCTTGATTTGTTTATCGATGTGTTCGGTTTATTTATTTATCTATTTATTTGAACACGCTCCACTCCATTTCAACTTGTTATCCAGCTACATCACACGGAATTTTCTACACTGTGCTTCATTCAGTGTATTATCATTAATGTCTACGTCTGGTGGTGAAATGTTATGTTGTTTCAGACTGCAAAATGTGTCGTTGTGACGTAAAGACAAACTATTAGCTGGACAACGGTACTGCAAGTAGCTCACAGCTATCACCTGAGCAGTTTCTGCTAGATCTGAATGCTTATCATCAAACCTTACAGTTTTTGAACTGCCCTTTAAAGTCACTGGAAGATCATTTACGTAGGTTGGAAACAAACGTGAACCCAGTACCGATCACGGTGGCCCCCACATTTAATAATATTCCCCCATTCTGAGGTTATTTTTGTGCCTCAGATACAGTCTGTTAATGAGAACCTCTGTTTCGTCTTATACAGGGTTTCCCTAAACGAAGTTTGTATTTGACGTGCAAAATAAAATAGAGCTTGCAGTCTATTCGACATAATTCTTTATTACTGAAATTACAATTTGAAAATTTACTTTTTAAAAATGCCATTTAAATGCAATCCATCACGCCTGAGCGATGAACAAAATTTTGTATGACGGCTCGGCATCTAAACACTGCGATGGCTCTCAGTTCGCTACGGATATTTTCTTTCAGTTATTCCGGAAGAGTCGGATTATTGATACAATTTCGATATCCACATAAGAAAAAAATCCACGGAACTCAAATCTGGACCGTGTAGGGAAATTTGTCACCCCTCCTAAAGGGAAAATTTCACGAACTCTCACTATAACCGCATTGGGTGTGTGTGGTGTGGCTCCGTGTTGCTGAAACCATGTTTTTTTTTATTTTTTATTCAGGCACCGAAAAGTTGTTTAACATCGCCACATGACGTTCCGAATCCACCGTAACTGCATGACTGCTCTTGTCTTCGAAAAAGCATCGCAGTCCATGTAGTAATGTTTGGCGAGTGAAGGTGTTTTCATGCTTCTGTTTAGGATTAGTGACCGTTCAGCTGAAAATGAGCCTCGTCAGAAAACAAGGTGATGTTTAATGAAAGCAGTCAGTCACACCATTAAAGACCTGCAGCGTTATGTCTGGTATCCTCAAGCTTTAATTGTGGCACCAATTGGATTTATAAGGGTGCAGTTTAAGGTATTTTTGCAGAATTCGGTTCAATGGTGATCTGTGCACAATTAAAGAACTTGCACGCTTACGAATGGAGAAGTTAGGATAGTCTCGAACAGGCGGATGTACACTCTCCACGGATTGGTCCGTTTTTGATGAACTTGATCACCCGATTTCGGTTTGGCCAGTGTTGAAACGGTCTCCTCAAACGTTTTGATCCATTTCTGGATAAGGAGAACACGTCGAGCACGATTTAAATTATGTAGTTGCCGGTTACTGCAAAATTTCCGCCGTGCTACAATCGCCGAATCACAGTTTATGCAAAAATTTCCGCACACAGAACGCGCAGTTGACTATCTAGAAGCGCTCCATAACGACTGAATTCTTAAAGGCCAAGCAAACTATGTACGTACCCTCTACTCTCCTCAGATTTGTTGCACATGCGCAGAGAGCTCTTCAAATACAAAGTTTCTTTTTGAGGGCTGCCAACAATACCGCACGACTTTAGTTTGCTAAGTAGAATTTTGTGATCCACACAATCAAAGGTTTGAGCAACAGATAATTGTTCTTGTTTAGCTCTACTGCCACTTCATTTGTGAGGTCTTTTATCGGTATCGGTGGGAAGAACACTTTACGAAAACAAAACTGAGAAGCGGGTTAACAAGTTCTGCTCAGATGGAGTCAGTATTCCACCATAAACCGCATCTTCAAACAGTTTTGAAAAGAGTGAGGTCTGTAACTAAAAATAATTTATATCTAATTCTGTAGAGATTTAAGCCTGTCAAGAAATACGGCGCAAGTCATTGACTGATAATAAAGATAGCTGGAGGCTTAATTCAGTTACCATGTCGCAAGATAGATAATTAAATAACTTGTGAAAAGTAATAATTTCTTACCTTCACGTCCCCAAACATCGAGACCAGGTCATGCGATTCGCTACCAAGAGCAATATGGTACAGAATGTCCTGGTCCATAAGTTCAATGTGTGGGTTTCTGAGGCGGACCGATCCATCAGGGTACCTGGAACAAACGACAAACATGGCATTATGACTAACTTGTAATCAGTATTTGCGTAGTGCCTTAATCAAGTAACGCAAAGTCTGAAGAGTTTCCAATAATGACTGAAGTTTTTAGAATTATTATACAAAACTGAACACTACAGATGCAAAACTATCACAAATACACAACTGATGACTATCAAACAAAATTGGTGAACAAGCTGGAAAAAAAACATAAATTTAATATCGGTACAGAACAGCCAATATGCACTGGAAATGACGCAGACCTTAGAATCCGCGGCTATAAACAGTGCCGCATTTATCCAACAACCACGGCCTATTCGCCAAATAACATTAAAAAAATCACCTATATATCGTAACGTGGTGGACTGCGCGGAACCAAACACGTCAGTAAGAAAGAAGGCTATTACTCACGGTAAGTCTTGTGGGTTTTCTACTGGAACAAGAGCTGTTGCGTTAGGCAAGGGGCGAATGAACCGCCTTCGATTTCGAACCGCGCCGACAAGGGGCAACAAATACGTGATTCGCATTTGAATTTCTATGTGATTCTCGGAGTAAAAGCACACAGGAACATTTGAGCGACGTTCATTTTTTAAATTATATATTACAGCCTCAGGGCATACAGTTGGTATCATTGGCGACTGTGGCTTGTTACCAAGTAATCATCAGATGATCTATTTACAAAGAAAGAAAAAAGGTGATATTAAAATAGCAGGAAACTAAATTACGACTCAAGCAAATTTCTGCACACCGCTGTACGTACTTCAATGCAGTGCGTACTAACTCGTCAACTCAACAGGCCGACGAGTCGGCCGCGATGTTAATGTATCTGCGCTCTGGTTGTTGGAACTGAATGCTGCAGTTAAATAGGTATAAGCTTGGTAACTCCTAAATCGCAAACACAAGATTAAAAACATTCAAACTGTGGAACTGAGCCAGGGTAAAATCTTTTTCCACGTGAGCATTGGATCTCCGTACCTCTGATTATTTAAAGATTCGAACTGTCATGTACATATAAAGTAGCTTCATACTTCTGATTACTTTGCAAATGAGTTAATGCGTCAAATATTTGACTTTAAGCAGGTAAACGAGAAGTAGTTTAAAAATTGTTTGAAATTATGTTAGAAGTGTGTTGCAAGTCGCAGATACTCTCATTATGAAACACTGCTCGAGTATAGTCTGGGTAGTGTGCGCTCCACAGCAAGCGAAATCTAGTTTTTGGCACAACTCACTGTTTATGACATATCTTCTGAACTATGGGTCGTACAACAATTTAACTTGGCCGATACATCCAGCCGCATACGAGGACACACTGCAAAAGTGTTACAAAGAGTATTAATAGTAAAGAAATAACTTTTAACGGCAAGAAGAGTGAAAATGCAGTAAGCGATGAACTTTTTTCCTTTCATTATATATATATATATATATATATATATATGTGTGTGTGTGTGTGTGTGTGTGTGTGTGTGTGTGTGTGTGTGTGTGTGTGTGTGTGTAGGGGAGAGGGGGAGCATGCTGTCAGCGAAGTACAGGATTGGAGTAATATTAAAGTTCTCTCATTCTCAAATATTGGGTAATATGCGCGCCCATGAGTTACGCTGTGTCGACACACACACACACACACACACACACACACACACACAGTTTCCAGAATTAAATTTTCACACTGCAGCAGTGTGTGCGCTGATGTGAAACCGTTACATTAAAACTGCAAGCCGGACGCAGACTCGAACTCTGGACCTTTGCCTTTCGTGGACCATGTGCTCTACCGACTGACCTACCCAAGCATGGTAAAGCACTTTTCCGCGAAAATTTAAGGCCCCGAGTAAGACTGTCAGTCCCGCACACAGTTTCAATATGCCACGAGGTTCCATATGCAGTATACAGTTTCTACCTGTTAATACTCGTCTTACTGTATTAAACCTTTTAGCGTACAGCTATACAGATTGAGTACAACAGTTTTTTGGTGTACAGTCAACGAGTTTCAAATTCTTTAAGCATGAAGAAAATCGAAGAGGACAACTCCGCAATTTCCCCTTTTCCAAGCGTTTTACATTAGTTTGCTTTGTACATATACTACCATATGTTTTACGGTTATGACTGCTTTGTCAGTTACCGAATGTCATTTAAATGAGAAACCGACCTTTCTCTCCAATAATTATACAAAAACTTCAAACTGAAAACGTTTTCTCAGAAGTTTCACGATTTAGCGATTGATTTCACGATGGCGAAGATGAGTCACTGGGTAAGCTTAGTTTACAGCAAGATGATTACGCGGCTACCTGACACTTCTGTATTTGCTTCATGATGCAAGCGTAACTGTTCTTCCGGCGTACTTTCCCGTTGCTAGATAAAAGAACTACAAAATCTAATCTATATTATTCGTGTAATCAGCTGCAGAATTTTTATCAATCATACCCGCAGAGAGCTAAAGTGACACACAAAATAAATGGAACAGAAGCACCACTGTAGAACAATTTTGAAATGTACAGCTGAGCTACTTCCCTGAGGTGCTGTACATAATGCTAGTGAATAGGCAAATCCAGTCGTGTGAAAGGCAGTTGTACATATATTGTTCTACGAGTGTACTGCGGAAATTCTTCGCCTAGTAATGAAAAAAAAAAAAAAAAATTTTGATGTTACAAACTGCACTGATCTATCGGTGTGGGACTCTTAACTCGATGCACTTTATTCAGCATTTCCAGTGACTATATCTCATCACTGAAGTAAGAAGATAACGTTCCGTCTACGAAGAGATTGCGAGCAACAGAGCACGAGGCCGTGTCGCGAAGATAATGGGTCGCGCCCTTTAAGAAGCCTGCACACGTTCAGCGTTTATTGACAATACTAGTTTGTCAAATTGTCGGTACATTAAAGCAACCCACACACCACCAACATAACTGAGGTCCGACGCTCACGGTAGACTAGCGGCATCAAGTAACCCCACCCCACCCCACAGCCAGTAAGCACACGGGCTGAGGTCTGGGGACCTGGGAAGCCAAGCATGGCGCTCATGCCGGCTCAGCACGCGATCTTCACCAAACAATGTGCGCGAGAGCTGTTTCATACGTGTAGCAATATGGGTTGGAGTACCGTCATGTATAAGTCGTACCTTCCACAAGATATTTATCACCCAGGCTAGGGATGGTCTCACTTCCCCTATACACGATTCTCATTGAGTGTCACTGACGTGTTGCTGTCCAGCGCCATCTGTTGACCAGTTTTTCCACTGGTTTTTGTTTTCAATAAAACCCATATTATTTCAGGCTTATGTCAGTTTTTACCTCTCTATCCATCTTATTCCGTGGATTAATGCATTTTTAAATGTTTACGAACTTGTGGGTCACCCTGTCCAATGATTACCCTTGCATAGGCCTATTAAATTTGTTTTGTGTATTTGATAAATGGAATCTGAGGTACGATATCCACAAAGGTGAACTGAGAACATAAACAGTGTATACCGCCGTGTGGCTAGTTCGTGAAACTCTGTCAACATATGAATGGAGAAGAATACTGTCAAACCGTCTATGCAACTTGACCTCTCACGCTTAATATGTATTGACTATACTGCTCGTCAATATTTCTGCTATTAACAACGTCAATACGCTCCCTCAGGCGGTCAAAATATTGATGTTTGGCAACATTATTGAACGTGTGAGGTCTCCTTTAGGGGGGACCATCCTGGCATTGATTTTCAGCTGTTCTACATCCACATCTAAAAAATACGCGGGTCAATCAATAATTAAAGAGAAATTGGTCTGGAGAAAAAATGCGTTCTTTTTCACAAAACAATACTTTTTCTACTTTTCAACATAATCAAATGGTTCAAATGGCTCTGAGCACTATGGGACTTGACATCTATGGTCATCAGTCCCCTAGAACTTAGAACTACTTAAACCTAACTAACCTAAGGACAGCACCCAACACCCAGCCATAGAAAATCCCTGACCCCGCCGGGAATCGAACCCGGGCGTGGGAAGCGAGAACGCTACCGCACGACCACGAGATGCGGGCTCAACATAATCCCCTTGAACATTTATGCACTTGTTCCAACGGGCTACAAGCGTTTTTATTATGGCTGCAAAGACCTCTTTGTGTTTGCACCAATTTCCCACAATCTTTTTCACGTCCCTCGTTGTCCTGGAACCTCTTCCCACGTAATGCCTCCTTCAGTGCACCAAACAAATGGAAATCACTGGGTGCTAAATCAGGACTGTAAGGGGGATGAGGCAGTACTTCCCAGTCCATTGTATTGACGATTTCACGGGTTGGTTGAGCAATATGAGCACGTGCGTTTTCTTGCTGGAGAATCACACCTCTCCTCTGAGATCATTGACGTCTCTCTCTCTCGGCGGATTCACCTTGTATAAATGCAAATCCGAGTATATTGGCTGTTCATTGTACGCTGCTCTTCCAGATGATCACAAAAAAACTGGACCTTCAGCATCCCAAAACTCCTTCAACATGTCTTTTCCTGCTGATGCTTGGGTTTTGAATATTTTCTTGACAGGTGAGTTGATGTGCTGCCACTGCATGTTTTGTCTTTTTGATTCTGCCTCGTAATAGTGAACTCAAGTTTCATGACAAAATTTTGTTGAGAAAGTGCTCACCTTCTCTTTCATAACGTTCCTTTAGCTCTGTGAACACTCTCAACCTCGTTTCCTTGTTTAGCCGCGTCAATTTCTTTCGGACCAATCTTGCACATGTTTTTCGGTACTTCAGCTTGCTACAGATAATGTTATTAACTGTACCAGTAGTAACTCGAACCTTATCAACTATCATTTCCACAGTCACCTATTTGACTTTCAAGTGAGGGAGTTGAAACTGCAACTGGTCGGCCAGAAGGATGTTCGTCAGTCACTGAGTCGCGACCATTTTTGAACTGCTCTTGTCACTTCTAAAAATCTGCACGATTCATACAACCTTTACCATAAACGTAAGACATTCTACAGTATATATTCACTGGTTACTCGCCTTCAACAAGTAAAAAACGAATAACAGAACGTTGTTCAACTGATGTGGACATTTCAAGCGGCTCACCATCTTGAAATGTACTTTTGAGGTTATGAACAAAACAATGTTGACACATCAGCTGATCACGGCTCATCCCAGTGATGCCAACTTAAAGCCATGAAAGTACCATACTTGCCCTACTAACAGTTTTTTTCCCCAGACCAGTTTGTCTCGGTCATTATTGAATGACCCTCGTACATACTCCGCAAACCACTGTAGGGATTGTGGGGGAGGATACATCCGATACGAGCATTAGTTCCTTCCTTCCTTCCTTCCCTGTTCTACTTGCGAACCGTGCGAGCGAAAAACAACTTAAGTACGAAACTCTTATTCCTCTGATTTTCTCGTCGTTGTTTCGCGAGATATGTAGGAAGAAGTAATACACTGCCGGACTCTCCTTCGGACGTAGGCTGTGGGCAATTCAACACTAATCCTCTCCGTGGTGCACAAAGCCTCTTGTAGCATCTGCCACTGGAGTTCGTTAGGCATCTCCGTAACGCCCTCGCGCCGAATAGACAATCCCGTGAGGAAACGCGCCCGCTCTTCGCTGGATCTTCTCTACCTCCTATGTTAATCCATCTTCAGAACGATCCCAGACTGAAGGCCGTTACTCATAATTGGTCGGAAAAGCATTTTGTAAGCTATTTCTTTCGTGGATGTATTACGTTTCCAAGAGATTCTCCTGATAAATTGGTCTGGCATTTGATTCTCCTACAGTTTTTTTTTTTTTTTGTGGTCATTTCTATTCTGTTTTAAGTTGTTCCGGACGGTTTCTCTCTCTCTCTCTCTCTCTCTCTCTCTCTCTCCCCCCCCCCCTCCCTCCCCACCCTACCACACTTATTAGGTTGTTACTGTGTCCAGTGATTTTTCACCAACAGAGTAATCGAACAGTAGTGATTTTCTTCGGTTATTTATGTGCAGTATGCTGCATTTGTCTAGCATCAGAGTCGTACTCCATTTTCTGTAGCAGTCGTCGATTCTCTGCAGGTCTTCCTGCATTTCGCTATCGTCTCCAGGCGTTGCAACCGAAGACCGCTGCCTCAGGGCACTGCCAACGTTATCCACTAGATCACACACAGAGTGTTTCCGTAAGAGGGTGCAGAAATTAAACAGGACACAGAGAATGATCCACTGAACAACTTCAGGTAGGGAACCTGGGGTCGGAGAAGCTAGCTTAAGGAGATACGGAAGCAGACTCGTCTACCGCTTCTTCTAACATTACTGTTCTACGGCTTATTTACAGCTAACATGCGTACAGGTTTACACGTATTGTGCTATTTATTTATATGTAATCGAGAGAAATAAACAGTCTTCGTGGCGGATGGTGCCTGTTAGGAAATTGTTGGTTGGTTGGTTATTGGGGAAGGAGACCAGACAGCGAGGTCATCGGTCTCATCGGATTAGGGAAGGACGGGGAAGCAAGTCGGCCGTGCCCTTTGAAAGGAACCATCCCGGCATTTGCCTGGAGCGATTTAGGGAAATCACGGAAAACCTAAATCAGGATGGCCGGACGCGGGATTGAACCGTCGTCCTCCCGAATGCGAGTCCAGTGTCTAACCACTGCGCCACCCAGGGAATTGTTCCCTGTACAGCACTTCAGTAGCGAGAGCATTGCAACGTTCTTATCCACACACAAGGTGCATGTCAGTCATGCTAAACTGTACCAATACTGCTCCATCATATTGTACTTTACGTCTCTGAATAGCACACTCTCGTTGATTCCTAGCACGTTCTCGTGGCACAATGTAAATACTATACAACAGAGCCACCTTGTGGGCAAGTAAAGTAAACAAAACCTGCATCATGACTTCGTGGTAATCAGGGTTGCTCTCCTTGTTTGACTGCAGGGGGCGGGGGAACTGTGGCTGAACATCAGACTTTAATAAGTGTGTCTGAACACACAGTGCACCGAACACTCCAAAAAAATGGGCCTTCGCAGCCGACGAACCGTTCATGTGCCAACGTTAACACCACCACATCGGCAACTCCAACTGAAATGGGCACGTGGCCATCGGCACTAGACGTTGGGTCAGCGGCAGAGCGCTGCACGGTCTGACGAATCCAGATACCTTCTTCATCGTGTCGCTGAGAGGCCGCCAATCCGTCGTCTTGTAGAGGAACAGCTCCTTGACACCTGTACTGTGGGACGGAGACAAGCTGGCGGCGGCTCCGTTGTGTTCTGGGGGACATTCACATGGGCGTCCAATGGTCTAGTCGAGCTCGTGCAAGGCACCATGGGGCCAAAGGGTTTCGAACATTGGTTGCAGGCTATGTACACCCCCCTTCAGGAATCTTATATTTCGCGACGGCAATGACATTTTTCAACAAGATAATGCGCTATGTCCAAAGGCCAGGAGTGTGATGGAGTGGTTCAAGGAACATAATGGTGAGTTCCAATTCATGCGATGACTCCGCAACTTGCCACATCTGAAGCCGATCGAACACATCTGGGGTGTAACTCTCCATAACTGGGATTCAAAGTCATGTGAAATTTCTTGAAAGACATCATGTTTACGCCAGTGACTTCTAAACTTTTTATTTCCACTATTGACGACCTTAGCCCATTATTAAGTGCAGATGTTTTGGCTTTAAGCCATGTCTACTTTATACAAGCTGACAAATTTATATGTCGTTGTCATTTGCTGTTATGTACATTCGCAACGCTGCTCGCACTACTTAGCAGCGTTGCACAAGAATATTTGAGTATTTAGTGCTACTTTATAAGTTGTTTCATTAATAAAGTGCGCTTAAGTGCTTGCATTTGTTTATATATCATGCATATTAGTTGTGTTCACTTACATAATTTCCAGTGGGTTTGTTTTGCTATGGTTCATATGGTTTTCCAGATCGATATGTATGTTGTTGGATTCCACATGCATTGTAAACGAAAACATCAAGTGTACAGCACGTGTGTGATGGTCAACTCTGACATTAAGAATATTATTAAGTGTGCCACAGTTATTTACAATGTGTATGCAGCGTGGAATCAACATCTACATCGATCTGGAAAACCATATTCACTCCAATAAAACAAATATTAGCCATCCGAAGATGGATATGGTAGCCCAAGACCGGTTAAGACACTAAAACAAAATATTTAAAAAAAGTATTTGTGGCTTGTTCCGTCATTCGCCAACTATTATAAAGTTTGCCAGCGCTTTTTCCAGTTCCCGAAGCATTTCTTGAACCCTATATTTGCGATGGATTTTTAATCTCGTCTATGGTTGTAAGGAAAGTCACATGGGACCATGGCTGGCGTGATATGGTGACCAGGGCTTCATTACAGAATAGTTTTTGGTCGAAAATTCGTTCGACCTTGTGGCGTAATTCACCGTGCACTATGCCGTTAAACTAGAATTATGCAGTTGGCTCTACTTGTTGACCGTTTTACGGTCTTCGCGTTCCATAATCACTGGGACGACTGAGGCATAGTTCGATGTGATCCGTAATACCATGCTTCATCATCTTTTATGACATGATACGTTTTAGTATAGTAGCTCTGAAATGTTGTTCACTGTCTGCAGCTCGTGGTCGTGCGGTAGCGTTCTCGCTTCCCACGCCCGGGTTCCCGGGTTCGATTCCCGGCGGGTCAGGGATTTTCTCTGCCTCGTGATGACTGGGTGTTGTGTGCTGTCCTTAGGTTAGTTATGTTTGAGTAGTTCTAAGTTCTAGGGGACTGATGACCACAGATGTTAAGTCCCATAGTGTTCAGAGCCATTTGAACCATTTTTTTGTTGTTCACTACAGTTTTGAAATAAATATTGCTGTCACACGTTTCATATCTAAAACATCTGAAAAACTTATGCCATGATGTTCCAACATAAGCGACTTTTTCTCGGATTATGATTCTAGGATTGTTGATAAACATTTCTTTCACTTTTCCCACGGTTTCCACGATCCACGGGGTGTTCAGAGCGCTCGACATCTCCAGTGTCTTCATGGCCATCTTCAAAACACTTATACCACTTGAGAACCCTTGTCTTACTGGTAGTAATGTTCTGAAACTTTGCTCCACTTTAGTGTTCTCTTATAGCAAAATTTCATTCAAATTCTCTGTTCTGTTGAAATACAAAATAAATAATCGCCGATTCTACAAAAACACATGCAGTACTTTTGAGAAGATTTAAATATCCGATGTGACAACCCTTTTACTGATACGTTTCACATACTTACAAACACAACAACAACAACAAAATCACACAACTCTTACTGTCAATACTGCGAAATTCGTTACTTTTTTATCACGCCTCGCAGATATTTGTGCGTGCTATTGCTGTGAACCTACGGAAACTGCGCACGCATTAGTCCCTGGACTCTTCACACACGTATCTCCTAAAGATCAGGCGATGGAGGGCCCGCATTACGTTCTCAGGTAATGCTGAACAGGGCGGATAAGATAAGCGAGAAAGCCGAGATACATCCGCACAAATGCGCGGCAAGGCCAAACCGTTGAGAGCTGCAATTTATCTTCGGTTGCGAGAGGTCGTACTTGAGATTGCCCCACTTGGTGTCAAGCAGCGTGATATTACTAAATCGATCACAGAAAATGCCGAACTCTGTTGTCAAGCAGCATGATATTGCTAAATCATTCACAGCAAATAATATTATCGCTGCCCTCTGACCGAACATTGCTCTGTTTTTGTTTTCTGGATCTGGCGTCATCTGGGTATAAAACTAAGTATTGCCACCGACTCTAAGCCACTGCCTTTCCTTCCGCCTATGTTTGATAAGGGAACTCTTGATCTGCGGAATAATTTGGTTCTCGCAAACTTTTTTTAATGTCGTACTGTGTGTGTTGCAAGGATTGAAAATTTTTTTGTTGTTGTATGGGAGAACCAAACAACGAGTACACGAAACATCGACAGTGCCGTGAGCCCCTGCAAAGCACAGAGGTCACAGCTCGTCTCCGCTGTTTGTGTGCAGCGAAACGGGAGATTTGAAAACCTATTTTACACCCAAACCGCACAGTTCCGGATATGGTTCCTTATCAAAAGTCGCCTCTACAGCCCTCGTAGCCTATAATAGAAATTGTGAAAACGTGGAAAAATTTAACAGGACACTGCACAGTTGAGGTAGCGAACCTGGAGTCGGAGAAGCCAGCTAAAGGAGATGATACGAATAAAATCACTTTACTCTGTACTTTTTAATTTACATTAGGTACAGTTAACTTCAAATACCGTCACACAATGAACATACGATTTGTACCGTATCTTACAAAACGTGCTGAAACTGACGGCCATCAACCTCAGTGCAAGCATGAGATAGGCGAACAAGATTCTGACGCACCCTGACAAATATCCCCAGTGTGTTTCGAATCACATCGCAGGCTGCTACAAAATGGCTCTGAGCACTATGCGACTTAACTTCTGAGGTCATCAGTCGCCTAGAACTTAGAACTAATTAAACCTAACTAACCTAAGGACATCACACACATCCATGCCCGAGGCAGGATTCGAACCTGCGACCGTAGCGGTCGCTCGGTTCCAGACTGTAGCGCCCAGAACCGCACGGCCACTCCGGCCGGTGCAGGCTGCTACAATTCTGGTAACTAATTCCATCTCCGTGTCTCATACATAAGTGACTTCAGATACCTCATAGGAAAGAATCAAAAGGATTCAAGTCAGGTGACCTCGCAGGCCATGGAATAGAACGTACCCTCCCAAAGCTCGTCCGGTTAGCCGTGCGATCTAACGCACTGCTTTCCGCGCGGGGAATTAGTGTCGAGGTCCGGTGAGCCGGCCAGTCTGTGGTTTTTAGACGGTTTTCCATCTGCCTCGGCGAATGCGAGCTGGTCCCCCTTATTCCGCCTCAGTTACACTGTGTCGGCGATTGCTGCGCAAACACTGTCTCCACGTGCGCGTACACCACCATTACTCCGCCACGCAAACATTGGGGGTTAGACTCGTCCGGTGTGAGACGTTCCCAGGGGGGTCCACTGGTGGCTGAACCGCACAATAACCCTGGGTTCGGTGTGGGGCGGCGGAGGGGTGAAGTGGACTGCTGTAGCTTGTTGTGGGGTTGTGAACCACTCAGGGCTACGGCGGGGACGAATCCTCTCCGTCGTTTCTAGGTCCCCAGTTCAATACAATACAATACCCTCCCAACCCAGCGATCTTGAAATACGGCAATGAGATGGTTGCGGACATCCACACTGAAGTAAGGCGATGCACTGTCATGTTGAACATCAAGTACATGTGGCTATTTAGACGGCCAGGTAGAAGATATGGCCCAATGAGATTGTCGCCTATAATGCCGGCCCAGATATTCACAGCAAGACGTATCTGATGGTGTGACTCTACTACGCGTGAGGGTTTTCCACATCCCTCACATGGCTATTTCTGCTGTTCGATGTACCATCACGATCAAATGAGGCCTCGTAAGTAATAGCACGATCTGGAGGAAACCTGGTCGATCAATGTACTGTTGGAGAAACCAATGACCCAGTGCGACCCCCGGTGCAAAGTCAGCCACAAGCACTGCAGGGACTCGTTGTGGGTAATATTGGTGTAATTGTTGTTCGCGGAGTACTCGCCACACGCTAGTACGTGCAGCGCCCATTTCACGTGCTGTTCGACGAGTACTTGTGGCGGGGTCCGCTGAAGCACGTTCCAGCACCTGCTCTTCAAAATCGGGTGTGCGAGCGGTCCTCATGTTGCCAGGTCCCTCGTTTCTTTTTTCCAGTGAACCAGTCTCCCGCGTTCGTCGATAGAGAGATATGTCCTGTGATACCAGTCTGACCAGCCTAAGGCGTCGGACAATTGTAATGAGGGCTGGTTTCACCTTGGTTTGGCCAGGTGTTGGACACTCACCACAGCACTAGTACACCGTGCGCGTATCTGAACAGCAGTCATTCCTCGCCAGGCGACGCTGCTATCGCCTGGAGGAGTTTATAGCGATAGTAGGTTCGGTGGTCATAATGTTCTGGTTGAGTAGTGTAGTGTGTGGGAATTTCCAATTGTCTGGCAGTGCGTGTTTCTAACGGATTCTAAGAAATAGACATGTTGTTGTTGTTGTTGTTGTTGTGGTCTTCAGTCCTGAGACTGGTTTGATGCAGCTCTCCATGCTACTCTATCCTGTGCAAGCTTCTTCATCTCCCAGCACCTACTGCAGCCTACATCCTTCTGAATCTGCTTAGTGTATTCATCTCTTGGTCTCCCTCTACGATTTTTACCCTCCACGCTGCCCTCCAGTACCAAATTGGTGATCCCTTGATGCCTCAGAACATGTCCTACCAACCGATCCCTTCTTCTAGTCAAGTTGTGCCACAAACTTCTCTTCTCCCCAATCCTATTCAATACCTCCTCATGTGATCCACCCATCTAATCTTCAACATTCTTCTTTCTGTAGCACCACATTTCGAAAGCTTCTATTCTCTTCTTGTCCAAACTATTTATCGTCCATGTTTCGCTTCCATACATGGCTACACTCCATACAAATACTTTCAGAAACGACTTCCTGACACTTAAATCTATACTCGATGTTAACAAATTTCTCTTCTTCAGAAATGCTTTCCTTGTCACTGCCGTTCTACATTTTATATCCTCTCTACTTCGACCATCATCAGTTATTTTGCTTCCCAAATAGCAAAATTCCTTTACTACTTTAAGTGTCTCATTTCCTAATCTAATTCCCTCAGCATCACCCGACTTAATTCGACTACATTCCATTATCCTTGTTTTGCTTTTGTTGATGTTCATCTTATACCCTCCTTTTAAGTCACTGTCCATTCCGTTCAACTGCTCTTCCAAGTCCTTTGCTGTCTCTGACAGAATTACAATGTCATCGGCAAACGTCAAAGTTTTTATCTCTTCTCCATGGATTTTCATACCTACTCCGAACTTTTCTTTTGTTTCCTTCACTGCTTGCTCAATATACAGATTGAATAACATCGGGGAGAGGCTACAACCCTGTCTCACTCCCTTCCCAACAACTGCTTCCCTTTCATTTCCCTCGACTCTTATAACTGCCATCTGGTTCTGTACAAATTGGGTTTTACTTTAATTTTTTTAGCTGAGTATACTAGAATTGTTTTTATAAGAATATTATTAACTTTAATTTTTTTAGGTGGTGGTTTTTATTCTTTTATATTTTTTATTATGCTGAAAGTACGCTACTGGTCATTAAAATTTGCTACACCAAGAAGAAATGCAGATGATAAACGGGTATTCATTGGACAAATATATTATACTAGAACTGACATGTGGTTACATTTTCACGCAATTTGGGTGGATAGATCCTGAGAAATCAGTACCCAGAACAACCACCTCTGGCCGTAATAACGGCCTTGATACGCCTGGACATTGAGTCAGACAGAGCTTGGATGGCGTGTACAGGTACAGCTGCCCATGCAGCTTCAACACGATACCACAGTTCATCAAGAGTAGTGACTGGCGTATTTTGACGAGTCAGTTGGTCGGCCACCATTGACCAGACGTTTTCAATTGGTGAGAGATCTGGAGACTGTGCTGGCCAGGGCAGCAGTCGAACATCCAGAAAGGCCCGTACAGGACCTGCAACATGCGGTCGTGCATTATCCTGCTGAAATGCAGGGTTTCGCAGGGATCGAATGAAGGGTAGAGCCACGGGTCATAACAAATCTGAAATCTAACGTCCACTGTTCAAAGTGCCGTCAATGCGAAGAAGAGGTGACCGAGAGGTGTAACCAATGGCACGCCATACCATCACGCCGGGTGATACGCCAGCATGGCGATGACGAATACACGCTTCCAATGTGGGTTCACCGCGATGTCGCCAAACACTGATGCGACCATCATGATGCTGTAAACAGAACCTGCATTCATCCGAAAAAATGACGTTTTGCCATTCGTGCACCCAGGTTGGTCGTTGAGTACACCATCGCAGGCGCTCCTGTGTGTGATGCGGCGTCAAGGGTAACCGCAGCCACGGTCTCCGAGCTGATAGTCCATGCTGCTACGAACTGTTCGTGCAGATGGTTGTTGTCTTGCAAACGTCCCCATATGTTGACTCAGGGATCGAGACATGGCTGCACGATCCGTTACAGCCGGGCGGATAAGATGGCTGTCATCTCGACTGGTAGTGATACGAGGCCGTTGGAATCCAGCACGGCGTTCCGTATGACCCTCCTGAACCCACCGATTCAATATTCTGCTAATAGTGATTGGATCTCGACCGACGCGAGCAGCAATGTCGCGATACGATAAACCGCAATCGCGATAGTCTACAATCCGACCTTTATCAAAGTCGGAAACGTGATGGTACGCATTTCACCTCCTTGCACGAGCCATCACAACAACGTTTCCCCAGGCAACCCCGGTCAACTGCTGTTTGTGTATGAGAAATCGGTTGGAAACTTTCCTCATGTCAGGACGTTGTAGCTGTCGGCGCCGGCGCCAACTTTGCGTGAATGCTCTGAAAAGCTAATCATCTGCATATCACAGCATTTTCTTCCTGTCTGTTAAATTTCGCGTCTGTAGCACGTCATCTTCGTAGTGTAACAATTTTAATGGCCACTAGTGTACATACGAGCTCGTGTTGCCAAAGGAATATCCTCCACGTCTTCTGGTAACACATTTTGAAGAAACTCAAGATCCCGTGTCCCAGTAAGACGGTTATCTAAAAACAACTGGACCGATGAATTGGTCATCCATAATACCGCACTGAGAAACGTCGTTGAAAATTCGGTTCCACAGTAGCTTGCACATTTTCAGTGGCCCAAACGTGAGAGTTGCGCGTGTTGTTGATGCCGTTGCGAGTAAATGTTTATTCATCTGTGAACAGAATAAGTGGAATTAATCTCTCATTGGCAATGATCCACTCAGAGAATTCTTGCCGGGCTGCAGCATCTCCTTCATGCAGATTTTGTACACTCTGCTGATGAAAGGGATACGGACCGCGCTCGTGTTTGGGGAATACCAAGTTGGGCAGCAGTTGTTCTAGAGCTAGTCGTAGAGTTGCGTTCCACTATGTGAAGAATGTTCTCGGCTTCATCAAGAGTTTGTAGTACGGGACGTTCAGAGACAACATTTCCCCTGGGAAGCGTACCACGCTCACGCAGTCCGTGAAACACCCTGCTAAAACACCCCATCTGGCACTCTGCGATTCGGTAATTGTTGTTGGTCTTCTCTCACAGCAGCTCTGGAATTCGCACTGGACAAACCATGGACAAACACCATGTCAGCATACTCCGCCTTTGTGAAGATACGTGGCATTTCCACTACACAAAACTGCAATCGTTGTTCACGTAGCAACACTGTAGTACCGTGCACTGCGACAAGCGCTGTCGGACTGAGAGGTAGACAACTGCACGATGCGCAAGTGAACTGCGTACGCTACACGTTTCCCGTTCCTACCTGTTTTCATTGGTTTACCCGGTTACGGTTAAGAAAAGAGCATATGTTTATTACGAGTTTTTTTCTTTTCTTTCCAGAATCACCACTAGTATCGCTCTGTACATCTAGATGCAGCGTAACTCACAACGCGGAAATTATGTAAATTATATCCATCCAGTACTTGAGAATAAGAGCACTTAGTTAGCGACTTCCGACGAACTTTACACATAATTTCAAAGCTTTTCGAAACTTTTTCTAGGTAACCCCCCCCCCCCCCCCCCGCCAGCCACTCGCACAAAGTGGTGAAAGCAGAAACTTCATCACTTACTATCATTCGTTCCACATCATTACGATTTATCGTGTACATGTTCCATGGGACATGAAACTAACTACGACTACCCATTAATAATAATAATAATAATAATAATAATAATAATAATCATCGCCTGTTGTGTCACTGGTGTAACTCTCCAGTCCGGGAGGGCCTATGACGCACTTTCAGCTCCCCATATACGTAGAGTTTATAATGAAGCTATTTTAAAGTCAGCTATTTCCGCCGACCCGGCACAGGACCGCCGTGATGTAATCAGCGCTGGAGAGGCTATCAGGCAGCGTGTGACGTCACGCGCATTTACCCTCCACACCACAGGCGTTGGCCGCTTCGACTTTCGCGGCCGCCTAATCTGTTTGCGCGTGTAATCCTCTCCACCCAGGGCGCCGAGGTCAGCAAATACGCCAGTCGCCCCAGCGGGCCAAACGGGGGCAAGGGCAACAAATTGGCGAACCTTCCTCCTTAGGCAGCTTCTAGAGCAGTGAGGCGCCCCTTCTAAGCTCTTGGAATTCGCCTCGAGTCGCCGTTTCGCCAACGATGTTGATCCTCCGGAGGTCAACGGCACCGATACTGGTTCCTCCGTCACGCTCCTGCAGAAACAGCTGTGTTCTGCCAGCCCAAAGGCCTCTGCTCCGCTCCCGTAGACATTGCGGCCTGCGCGGACTCTTTTCTGCTTTTACTTTATTTATTTTTTATGTTGTTCTCAAATTGCAACCCCTTCTAAACTATTCACGTTAATTAAGGCTACAGAAGCACCGTCTTTTCCAAATATACTTCCGACCAAAAGGCGATTTTCGTAGCTGGACTCAGAGGTTTTTGTTAATCCTGCCGTTTGCGTTCTTGTGGTGATACTGACATAGAAACTTTCATCCTCTATCATATTTCTAACCAAGAAGGTGAATATCAGGTTTCATACGTCCAGTTTTAAAAATGTTTTAATATAACGTGATATTTTATAAAACGTTTCACCCACTATTTCACTCCCTTTGGGGTTGAATTACGAAAAACACGGAACTACGCAATTTTTTTATTTCTGGCCGAGAAACGAAATAGCATTTGTCGCAATTCTAGCTCAAAAAATTCCTTTAATAGGGACATATTTTCTAAAAAACCTTTCGTTCCCTCTTCATCGTCTTAGGGGTGGAATTTCGAAAGACCACTTAATAAATGATGTCTACAGTATAAGATCAACACGCTCTCCAAATTTCAAGTTTCTGTCCGTAGCGGGCTGGGCTTGGCAATGGTCAGTCAGGCAGGCAGGCAGGCAGACAGGACATTTTGCTATATACAGAGGTTAATCCCAGGTAACATACCTTGAAGGTGTTTGTTCTGAGATGTAGAAAGGGGCAAGACGTATAACAACACACAGCTGAAACTAGTTTTAAAAACAGTGCAGTGCTTCATCATTATTTATGATTCAAGTTAATCTGTTTACATTGTCAATGCACTGTAGTAGTAGCGTTCTTTCCTAAATGAATACTGTATTAAACTATCAACTAGTTCAGAAAGACCAGTAAAAACATCTATTTTCTTAAACTGCTCAGCAATGTCCTATGAGGGCAAAGAAAAACCAAGAAGGTGCTGTAAAAAATGCGCAGCATAGACGAAGGAGAATTGTTCGAGGGCGGTGGCAGGGGGGGGGGGGGGGGGGGGAGAGAAGAACTGTTGCTGAATTTGGTATTGGGTCTTCAACGGTTGGAAGATTAAGCAGAACGAAATTTAAGACTCGTTTCAAAGTGGTCAATCCTGATGACGAAATGACGAAATTATCCCCGTTTGTTTGTCTACAGACGGTAACGATAGTCATGATGCATTATCTGACGAAGCTGGTGTTGAAGAAACTGTGCGAAATACAGAAGTAACAACGTAGCTCAACAAAACAATGGTTTATTTGGGACGCGAGGTGGAAACAGTTTCGGCTGAACTAATGCTGCTGAAACGTCATCGTACTGTTCATAAACGACTTTCAGTGTATAAAACTTTTTACATTATCTCGTACAAACAATGTATGATTTGTCTGTCTAAGTGAAAATAATTTGACGTTTAAGCTTACAGCATTTAACCCTAGCAATTATTTTCTTTTGAATTTTCGGACGATCCTGATTATCAACAATTCGGATGCCCTACGTTACCAGCTACTTTGGGTAAACGAGTTTCCTCTATACCAATATTGGTCCATTTAACTGTTTACATTGTTTTTAAAGTACGACCACAGATTCGTAGCCTCTGACTGAACATATTTATATTCATTTATGGAGTGCGCTGTTTTACTACACTTACGTTTCAGTGAGAAACTCATACACTCACCATCGAACTCTAAGTGAATTTAGTTAAATTAATACCCTAATGACTTCATAAAAAGCTTCACATGAGTTGCATGTAACAGTTCTATAATTTTTGGTTGTTGTTGGTGGCTTTTATGGCAGTCGTCAGTCCGAAGACAGTTTTCATGCAGCTCTCCACAGTAGTATATTCGTGCATGTATTCGCGTCCCTGCAAACCACACCCACTTCAACCTGCTTACCCTAGTCAAGCCAAGATTTTTGTGCGCACTCTACCCCCCCCCCCCCCCCCCGGTCACCTTCTCGCCTTCCAAGTTCACTACTTGATGTCTCAGGATCACCCTACCCCTTTTCTCCTAGTCAAGTTGACAAACAATTTCCTACTTTTCTCCCCCCCCCCCCCCTCACATGCTTCAGTGAAATTCCCCGTCCTCAGTGCGTTCACCTTTTTGAGACAACTAACAGGTCATGTGTTATATGATAATACATAGAGCTTTGGGATTGTGGTAATTCATTCACAACATTTTGATCCGTTGTATACCACCATAAAAGCATACACTGTTGCTCATGTATCAGTCATCTGCAGTACAACTGATTTTTTGGCACAGTTTCTCATCCTTCGCTGATAATTTCTCTGCAATACATTGCCCACTAATCTACAATGCCCATCACGAGTACCACGTCATCATAATAACGAGCAACATTTTCGAAAACAATAACGTAGTAAGCAGCAGAAATTTAGTAAATTGTACCACTAAGATGAACAACTTTAACAAAAGGTAGAATAACCTAAACTTAAATAATTCCATTTTCGGTCAATTTTTTTCGTTTTATGTAAACATTATACCATAGAGAAATGCTTCTTACTTCCAGGTGAGAACCTGTACGAAATTACCAGCTCTACTGCAAATGACAGACAACTACACGAACTGTTAAGGTGTACAACGTGTTTTGACAACGAAACAAGCAAACAGAGCAACCCTAACAGAGAGTCCAAAAACCAGTGTTTCCCAGATGCGACCTATTACGAGCGACAAGGGGGCATTCCTAGGTGTACATAAACGATCTTGAAGAAACTTGGCGGATAGTAGGGTGGTCAAACTAATACAATGCGTATTTTTCCCATTTTTACCCAGTTTCACTTTTAAGGAGGGGAAACACACCCCAAAAGGTAATTTGGCGTATTAGGTTTACAGCGAATATCTTCGAAACCATGACAGAAAAAATGTTTGATATAAAAGTTGAAATCTAATTAACGTTCTTGAAAACTGTATAACCAACTTTTGTAATAATTTTAAAGTTGGCAAAACATCCCACAACAGTTAATCAATTCCGAAAAAATTAAACTTTTGTTACGACGTAGATTAAAGAAGCTTTCACGCCACATTCGTTCATGTATAATAAAGCTGATTTCTGAACTATTTTTGGAAAATAAGCTTTACACAATGCGCTGTTGGGCTATTCTCAACATACCTAATTAAAATATCTGATTATTCATTGTTAACTTGTTTGTTACTCCTGTTTTACATTTTTAATTCTTATTTTACGTTTTATCTTCTCGATTTTTTTCATTGTGGTCATTTCTCGAGATGTATTTGGGAGGAACTCGTGTGTCGTCTGATTCTCCTCGGAAACTACTTTATTATAACCACTCTATATAAAATGTTAGTATGTAATGACCACAATCCTAAAACCATAAATATTATCATACAACTTTTTATCTCTTATTCGATTTAAAACCGGAAGAGAGTCCACTGATGATTCTAAATATTTACAGAAACACGTATAGGTGAAAAAAGAAGAAAATGTTTTCTCAAAGCATTCTTGTTGTACATAAAAATCAGCTTCGTACATTTCTACATCTACATGACTACTCTGCAATTCACATTTAAGTGCTTGGCAGAGGGTTCATCGAACCACAATCATACTATCTCTCTACCATTCCACTCCCGAACAGCGCGCGGGAAAAACGAACACCTAAACTTTTCTGTTCGTTTCTTATAACAAAAATGGTACTGATACTGCCCATATCATACCTAAAAATATTGGCCACGTGGACGTGCAAGCTTCATTACATATACACATAGTTCATCCATTCTGAAAATCGAGAATCTCAACGATTTTTGCCCTTTTATCGATACTGGCAAGACATGGCATCTGGGAATTTAATGATCGTGCCACAATCTCTACAGTAGTTCTTCATATTTCCCCGGTCACACAAAAAGGAAAGAGCTGGGACTTCAGTTTATGTATATAGAGAGGGAAGATTTAATAAAACATTTTTACGTACTTACTAAAACATGACTGGAACTTGCATTTTATGTCCGCATGCAGTAATGTTCATCTCTTGTGTTCTTGACGGATGGTGAATTCACTGTATGTTCAAGTGGCAAAAAGATATTTTTATGTAATTCAGTTTAACAGGTTTCGAATTATTATTTTTTCTGCGAAACCTTACTTCTTGCCGAATTTCATGATTTTAGGTCAAGGGAATTACATTCAGTCCTGCCAGGTTGTATTCTGATCGCACATTGATCGGAGTATGTTGATTACTTCAAAGTGCTGCCACCACATTGTCTTTCCTGTGCTTTTGTATGTAGTACTGTGAGTGTATTAGAAAATTAAAGAATTTTTTATGCATAGGAAATTACTGTAAGACTGTGAACAACAGTATTTTCCGTTTTGAAGGAATGGCTGTTGTTACGTTTTGCTGAGAATGAGTGCTTTGTTTACTCAATAGCAAGTACTTGTCTATTCTTTGGCTTTATCTAACCCGAAAGAAACTGTTTTCACTTAATCACTTTCAGTTTATCCCTGTTTCTCCGAAATAGATGTCAGGCAAAATTTTGTGGTTCCAGATTTTTTATTGCTCGCTATCTCTTAATTCCTTAAGAGTTTCATGGACTGCAGGGGAACGACTGGGTCGGCATTACAGCAAATCAAACCAGACTGCGGCTTGGGAGTCTGATAGTGAAACAAAAGCTGACCTACTCTAGGCACGTATGAGAAGAAATGATTCGCTGGAGATGACGTTAAAACTGGGTAAGATCGAACATTCGAGGAGGAGGAGGTAAAGGATGGGATGGATCCATCCCATTACAGAAGTAAGTGTGGGGGAGACAGTGCAAGACAGAAACAATTTGACGTGCTTCAGGTCATGTGGTCACGGAGAGTCGGTATCGATTAAACAACTATAGAGAGAGAGAGAGAGAGAGAGAGAGAGAGATCTGTGTTCATGCCGTTCACTAACCGCGTTCGTAAGTCAGCATTAGTTCTCAGGGTAGCTCTATGTTATTAACTGAACAGCTAATAATTCTATGAACTTGTCCGTGGAATTCCCCTTACTGTACTGCATCTCAAAAGTTTACTCTGAAACACTGTCTAGCAGTTAATGACAATGAGGATAGTTGTCTCGATCCTTGTAGCAGCTTAGCTCTCACACTCTCTAGCACTCTGCCACTTTTCTGGCTCGAATTGGAGATGTGCCTCGGTTCGAGTAGTGGTGACTTTTCTTGTTGCAGAATTGAAATAGGTTGGTTGGACGATACTGGAGACGGGCGGGAGAATTCACGCGTTCGTCATGTGTTGAGGAGCTGAAAAGGCCAGGATACGGCGATGTTGGGGAGAATTTATGATCGCTGTGTTACGAAAGACCACCAGATTGAGTGTTTTATGAGAGATGTTTGTTTACTGTAATCTCGATTGTGTTGCCACGGGGGGGACGCGCTTCACTTGACGAGTAGTGCAGATCGATAAGGCGTCGGGCGGCGTGACCTTTGGGATATTTCGATCTGCAGTAAGTGTGTCGCGCCGCATTGCCCTGACCTTCGGTAGCAACCAGGTGATAAAACGGCCTCTCAAAGCTCTTCTAAATTGCCTCCATGTTTGTATACTAGCAAGCATTACATAATTCTTTTTTTTTTTTTAAAAAAAAGCTTATTTTTACCTTACGTCTCTTGGATGACTTATCTGCATTGTGTGGCTGAAAACTCAGCGAGGCTCATCCATAGAATTCGTTCGTCTTATAACAGAGACCATATTACGCGACCGAGAAGTTTTTCGCGCTCCGTGCCTCAATCTTTAGAAACGGAATCCTCATAGGATAGCTTTGTTTGTCTCTCAAGAATTAGAGAAAGAGAGAGAGAGAGAGAGAGAGAGAGAGAGAGTGAATGTACCAATTAAACTAAGACTGAACTTGTCTTAATTATTTATATTACTGTTTATGAGACAGCTGCGATTGCGCGAATTGTCCCTGTGAAGTCTTGGTAACATGACTGTACGGTAGGGTGTTGGCTAAACTGTACTGAATGGAATCCATGGAATGTGCTAGAATAAGTAGCTCCACCAGCATTTGCTGACGCTTTTTAGCGTTTTTAATTCCAGAAACTGAATTTTAACACTCTCACCCTGCTATTACACTACTTCATCGTCGTTTCTACGGACGGAATTGTCCCATTGGAAAACGTCTTATGCCGATTTGGATTTTGTGTCAAGGTACTGATTAGTTCTACTGGCTCTTGTTTCCATTTTGCCGTTGTTTTCTGTTTTAGATTCTTCCCTGAGTGTTTCGCTTGTGTGGGGGCGTGCTGAAAAGAAATGAATTTTTTATTTTGTTCTCAAGATTGGCATAGGTATTACATGTGATGCGTATTACTCAGCTCGGTCGATTTTCCCGCTTCGCTGAGCCAAGTTGCAATACTCTACCGCTAGAGGGCTGCGATCTGTTGCGTGTAATAAATATTTATTATCAGTAATGCTATCAGAGTGATGGATCGGTCCAGCAGATAGCGTTTATTAGCACCCAGAATCTTGAACTTATAAGTGTTTCGAAATAATGGTCACGGTATCAAATGATTTTAGCAATGAGCCATTTTCAAATGCTTACTTTGGATCAAACGTACGACTTACATTACATACATCATACAATGCCATATACTTATTGTGGGCCAGTCGGTGTTACATGTACACACCGTATCCTCGTTATTTTACAAAGTCATTTATTGTCCGCAAACCTACAATGTACGTCCGCCATTTACGAGGGTCATTCGTTAATTAAACAGACAAATAGGTGTGGCGAAAAAACTGTTAGAAGGGCAGGTCAGGTATTTTTATGGTTTTAAGTTGGCATCACTGGGATGAGCCCTGCTCAGCTGATGTATCAACATTGTTTTGTTTATAACCTCAAAAATGCATTTCAAGATGGCGAGTCCGCTTAAAACGTCCACAAGAGTTGAACAACGTTCTGTTATTCGTTTTTTACTGGCTGAAGGCGAGAAACCAGTGAATATATACTGTAGAATGTCTAAAATTTATGGTGAAGGTTGTATGAATCGTCCAAATTTTTACAAATGGGTAGGGCAGTTCAAAAATGGTCGCGACTCAGTGACTGACGAACACCTTTCTGGCCAACCAGTTGCAGTTTAAACTCTCTCGCTTGAAAGCCGAATTAAAAAAAAAAACGTTCAAATGTGTGTGAAATCTTATGGGACTTAACTGCTAAGGTCCAGTCCCTAAGCTTGCACACTACTTAACTTAAATTATGCTAAGGACAAACACACACACACCCAAGCCCGAGGGAGGACTCGAACCTCCGCCGGGACCAGCCGCGCAGTCCATGGCTGCAGCGCCTTAGACCGCTCGGGAAAGTAGAATTGATGACATTCGTACCAATCGCTGTGACACTGTGGAAATAATAGCTGATAAGGCTCAAGTTAGTGCTGGTACAGTTCATAACATTATCTGTAACATGCTGAAGTACCGCAAAACATGTGAAACATGGGTCCCTAAGGAATTGACGCGGCTACACAAGGAAACAAGGTAGCACGGAGCTAAAGGAACATTATGAAAGAGAAGGAAAGCACTTCCTCAACAAAATTTTAACTTGTGATGAAACTTGGGTTCACTATTATGAGCCAGAATGAAAAACACAAAGCATGGAGTGGAAGGACACCAACTAGCCTGTCAAGAAAAAATTCAGAACCCAAGCATCAGCAGGAAAATTCGTATTGATGGTGTTTCGGGATGCTAAAGGTCCATTTTTTTGTGATTATCTCGAAGAGCAGACAATGAACAGCCAGTATACTCGGATTTGCATTTAAACACGGTGAATCCGCCGAGAGAGACAGACGTCAATGATCTCAGAGGTGAAACCAGCCACGAGAGAGAGAGATGCCGTGGATCTCAGAGGAGGGGTGTGATTTCCAGCAAGACAACGCACATCCTCATATTTCTCAACAAACTCGTGAATCCATCGACAAAATGGGCTGGGAAGTACTGCCATATCCCCCTTAAGTCCTGGTTTAGTACCTAGTGATTTCCATTTGTTTGGTGCACTGAAGGAGGCATTACAGCCGGCCGATGTCGCCGAGCGGTTCTAGGCGCTTCAGTCTGGAACCGCGCGACCGCTACGGTCGCAGGTTCGAATCCTCGGGGATGGGTGTGTGTGATGTCCTTAGTTAGGTTGAAGTAGTTCTAAGTTCTAGGGGACTGATGACCGCAGATGTTAAGTCCCATAGTGCTCAGAGCCATTTGAACCATTTTTGAGGCATTACGTGGCAAGAGGTTAAGGACAATGAGGACGTGAGAAAGTTTGAAGAAAATTGGTTCAAACATCAAGATAAAGAATTTTTTGCAAAATGGTTAAAATGGCTCTGAGCACTATGCGACTTAACTTCTGAGGTCATCAGTCGCCTAGAACTTAGAACTACTTAAACCTAACTAACCTAAGGACATCACACACATCCATGCCCGAGGCAGGATTCGAACCTGCGACCGTAGCGGTCGCTCGGTTCCAAACTGTAGCGCTTAGAACCGCACGGCCACACCGGCCGGCCAGTTTTTTGCAGTTGGAATAAAAAAAGCTTGTAGCCCTTTGGAACAAGTGCATAAATGTTCAAGGGGATTATGTTGAAAAGTAGAAAAAGTATTATTTTGTAAAAGTAAATGCTTTATTCTCCAGACGAATTTGTCTCTTTAATGACACTCGTACGTACACACTCTATTATCAAAAGTATTTGGGCATCTGTTGGTGGATGTTAATATGAGGTGTGTCCATCCTTCGCCTTTATGACGGTTTTAACTGCGCTGGGGACACTTTCAAGAATGTCTCTAAATGTCTATGGAGGAATGGCAGCCCAGTCTTCCTCCAGACCCTAAACCAGAGAAGGCTGGACGCTGGGTTCTGGAGGGAAGCCTATGTTCTAACTCATTCCAAAGGTGGTCCATTGCATTTTGAGTGGGACTCTGGACAGGCCAGTCCATTTTAGGAATGTTATTGTCTACAAAACATTGCCTCACAGATGCCTCGGTGCGTTGTTATGCTGATATATCATCGTCTCCGAACTGTTCCTCCACTGTACGCAATACGCAATGCTGTAAAATGTTCTGATATTCTTCCGCAATTAGCATTTTCGTAGGCGCAGGAAGGAGATCACACCCTGGCCACTGGAAACACACCCTTACGGTAGCACCACCAACTCTGTACTTCAGTGTTCAGTGTGATATCAGGTATACCTTCAATCGGATAGCCACAAAGTACAGCATGATTCATCACTGCAAAACGTCTCCAGTCATCAGTGTCCGGCGGCGCTGCTCTTTACGCTCGTACACCGCATCAAGCGTCGTTTAACATCGACCACAGAAATGTGCGGCCGAGGTCCACGAGAAAGACAGGCCACATCGTGTACGTCACAACACGTGACACTACAGGACTTAAGAGTGCTAGCAGCCGTGTCTCGCTAGGAGCAACTAACTATTTTGGACGAGTTTAATAATTCTTGACTGCATATTTAAATGAATACAAGTTCTCGATAGTATAGAATTTTTTTCTAATAATTATTTCTCAGCACAAAGCCCGCCCTTACAAACTTCTCAGATTCCTTCTGCCCACCCTGTATACTTCCATTTTCTCGATTACATCCGTAACTCTCGCTTTCTTGTCATCTCTGTTTTTTACGGCGTGATTCATTAATGGCGAGCAGCATTGTTACTTCATTTTATGCGTAAATGGAAGAAAACAGCTTGGTTGAAAACCACGAAGAACAGCATTAATCTTCGTTCTTGCTTGCATGTGAAATTTGTAGGGCTTTCGCGGGTCTCTTGACTGTGTCGCCACTGTGTACTTGTTTCTGCCAAATAACTTCAACTGAATATTTAATGAAACTTAGCGGAGTAGGTAAAACAAATAAGTGTCCAGGTAATCTGCACTGTCGTGTATGTTATATTACAGCTTAAAAACTACGATAAGCTTGTGATAGTTTTCAGATTCAAGTATTTGATACGTTGTTAGTCGAGTTTGACTATCCAAGCTTTAATTACGGCATGTCACACTGGTGTTCAACAGTGCGCGCCGTTTCGTGTAATAATGAGCAGCCTACTCAAATCATGTGTCATATGTTGGTGCAAGACAGCGTGACAAACGGGCATACCCCCTCGAGGAAAAGTTCCGCTGCGTTACGCACTTTCCGGGAAATGTCAGCATTCCGGGAAACGTCAGCTTCACTGTAAGCGTAGCACCGAGTCTGCCTCGCATTGCATCACCGATCAGTGGTGACTGCTCATATTTAGCAGGTAATCTCGAACAGCCCGGCCTGTGTCCCGTTAATGAGAATCGCGATTGTGACACTGTGGGTTTCAGCAGGTTTCACAGGCGGGGCACACGCAGACATCTGCTTCAGTTTTCCTTTCGTGCAGTAAGGGTCGAGGAACGAAATGCCTTTCCGTAGAAGTTTCCATTGCAGTGTGCGAAGTTTATTCGGAAAATAGCAGTACAGATAGATCAGAAATGGAGAAAAAGTTCTTCTTTGTTATCGGCACTGTTTCTAGCCGTAATTTTACTTTCATTTGCAGGACCAATTTGCTCCGAAGGTAATTTCAAAATAACCATGTTAAGTAGTTAGTTGTTTATTCGTCCATACATCATATACAAGATTATATCAGCCAGGGAGAGCATAAGGGAACAATTGACAGGAATGGGGGAAAGAAATACAGTAGAAGAAGAATGGGTAGCTTTGAGGGATGAAGTAGTGAAGGCAGCAGAGGATCAAGTAGGTAAAAAGACGAGGGCTAGTAGAAATCCTTGGGTAACAGAAAAAATATTGAATTTAATTGATGAAAGGAGAAAATATAAATATGCAGTAAATAAAGCAGGCAAAAAGGAATACAAACGTCTCAAAAATGAGATCGACAGGAAGTGCAAAATGGCTAAGCAGGGATGGCTAGAGGACAAATGTAAGGATGTAGAGGCTTATCTCTGTAGGCGTAAGATAGATACTGCCTACAGGAAGATCAAAGAGACCTTTGGAGATAAGAGAACCACTTGCATGAACATCAAGAGCTCAGATGGAAACCCAGTTCTAAGCAAAGAAGAAAAAGCAGAAAGGTGGAAGGAGTATATAGAAGGTCTATACAAAGCCGATGTACTTGAGGACAATATTATGGAAATGGAAGAGGATGTAGATGAAGATGAAATGGGAGATACGATACTGCGTGAAGAGTTTGACAGAGCACTGAAAGACCTGAGTCGAAACAAGGCCCCCGGAGTAGACAACATTCCATTAGAACTACTGACAGTCTTGGGAGAGCCATTCCTGACAAAACTCTACCGTCTGGTGAGCAAGATGTATGAAACAGGCGAAATACCCTCAGACTTCAAGAAGAATATAATAATTCCAATCCCAAAGAAAGCAGGTGCTGACAGATGTGAAAATTACTGAACTATCTTTTTAATAAGTCACAGCTGCAAAATACTAACACGAATTATTTACAGACGAATGGAAAAACTGGTAGAAGCCGACCTCGGGGGAGATCAATTTGGATTCCGTAGAAATGTTGGAACACGTGAGGCAACACTCACCCTACGACTCATCTTAGAAGCTAGATTAAGGAAGGGCGAACCTACGTTTCTAGCATTTGTAGACTTAGAGAAAGCTTTTGACAATGTTGACTGGAATACTCTCTTTCAAATTCTGAAGGTGGCAGGGGTAAAATACAGGGAGCGAAAGGCTATTTACAATTTGTAGAGAAACCAGATGGCAGTTACAAGAATCGAGGGGCATGAAAGGGAAGCAGTGGTTGGGAAGCGAGTGAGACAGGGTTGTAGTCTCTCCCCGATGTTATTCAATCTGTATATTGAGCAAGCAGTGAAGGAAACAAAAGAAAAATTCCGAGTAGGTATTGAAATCCATGGAGAAGAAATAAAAACTTTGAGGTTCGCCGATGACATTGTAATTCTGTCAGAGACAGCAAAGGACTTGGAAGAGCAGTTGAACGGAATGGATGGTGTCTTGAAAGGAGGATATAAGATGAACATCAACAAAAGCAAAAAAAGGATAATGGAATGTAGTCGAATTAAATCGGGTGATGCTGAGGGTATTAGATTAGGAAATGAGACACTTGAAGTATTAAAGGAGTTTTGCTATTTGGGGAGCAAAATAACTAAAGATGGTCGAAGTAGAGAGGATATAAAATGTAGACTGGCAATGGCAAGGAAAGCGTTTCTGAAGAAGAGAAATTTGTTAACATCGAGTATAGATTTATGTGTCAGGAAGTGATTTCTGAAAGTATTTGTATGGAGTGTAGCCATGTATGGAAGTGAAACATGGACGATAAATAGTTTGGACAAGAAGAAAATAGAAGCTTTTAAAATGTGGTGCTACAGAAGAATACTGAAGATTAGATGGGTAGATCACATAACTAATGAGGAAGTATTGGATAGGATTGCGGAGAAGAGAAGTTTGTGGCACAAATTGACTAAAAGAAGGGATCGGTAGGTAGGACATGTTCTGAGGCATCAAGGGATCACCAATTTAGTATTGGAGGGCAGCGTGGAGGGTAAAAATCGTAGAGGGAGACCAAGAGATGAATACACTAAGCAGATTCAGAAGGATGTAGGTTGTGGTAGGTACTGGGAGATGAAGAATCTTGCACAGGATAGAGTAGCATGGAGAGCTGCATCAAACCAGTCTCAGGACTGAAGACCACAACAACAACAACATCAGCCATGTCGTCTTAGGCGGCCGGCGTGGCCGAGCGGTTCTAGGCGCTTCAGTCTGGAACCGCGCGACCGCTACGATCACAGGTTCGAATCCTGCTTCGGGCATGGATGTGTGTGATGTCCTTAGGTTAGTTAGGTTTAGGTAGTTCTAGGGGACTGATGACCTCAGAAGTTAAGTCCCATAGTACTCAGAGCCATTTGAACAATTTTTTTACATCACATAATCATCACTGGTCACTGCCACCCGCACCCCCCCCCCCCCCCTCCCACACACATACTCATTTTCCATTTTCTTGCATCAGGACGCTGACGATACTTCCGTTATTGTATTATTCTATTGAATTCTTCGATTCGTCCCCATGGCGCAACTGAGAAAAATACTGAGTCACCACCTCATCCCCATTGAATGAGACGTTAAGCTCAAAGAACTGAAGGAGATTAGATCTGTCCATCAGAGATAGTGGTCATATGATTTTATAATAACTTTCATTAAATTATGACAATTTGCTGTAGAATAACACTCGTTAATTACGAAATGTCATTCTCTACACTATTACCTAAAGAATCGTTGACTTCGTAGTGTGTCTTATTTTAACATTAGGATTTTTGCTGTCTCTAATCTCTCTGGCCACTTTTAATGTACAGTTTTATTCCCTTGTAGCAGCTACTGTTTTGGGTTTTTGTTTGTTTACTCTCGGTGCACGTTTAAGTTCTGGCTCCATAACCATGAATGCTGTTCGTAAGATAATTGCAGACGATGTTCTTTCTCTCAATGTGGAAAATCGCCAAGGGCGAACTACGTGCTGAGGATTAATGGGGACTGAAAGTGTGGCTCCGCTTGAGGCTATGTAATTGAGAGACCTTAAACGAGCTCGTACGTCAAAGAGTAGCTGAAGGTGTAGTAGCTTCATTGCGTACAATTTAGTTCCCGTGATCCGTAATTGTTCTCCAGCTCGCAAGAAGAAAATTAGAGATGGCTAATGATTGTGTATTACTAACTGAATATGATCGTAAATAGCAGCTTATGATAGCTACTTCTCTCTTATTAATTTACACTTTGTCTATACTGAATTGATACGTCCGTTGTATAGTAGAGCAGAATAGGGATTTGGTGTGACAGTGTGACACTCCGTTTTGGGAGTAGGGGGGCGATGACTTCCCACGCCCCTATCTGGGCACGCCTTTGATTAACTTAAGAGATAACCGTGCGCAAGTTTGTTTTAGGCAGCCTGTGGTGTGCAATGTAAATATGATTTTACATAGGAGCTTTCCACCAGTTAAACTGCCGCAGCACAGTGTCCAGAAAAACTGAACATGTAAACTGTCTACGTTACGGTAACTGTAAATAATGGAGTTATTTGTGAATGTCAGTTACACTACTGGCCATTAAAATTGCTACACCAAGAAGAAATGCAGATGATAAACAGGTATTCATTGGACAAATATATTATACTAGAAATGACATGTGATAACATTTTCACGAAATTTGGGTGGATAGATCCTGAGAAATCAGTACCCAGAACAACCACCTCTGGCCGTAATAACGGCCTTGATACGCCTGGGCATTTAGTCAGAGCTTGGATGGCGTGTACAGGTACAGCTGCTCACAGTTCATCAAGAGTAGTGACTGGCGTATTGTGACGAGCCAGTTGCTCGGCCACCATTGACCAGACGGTTTCAATTGGTGGGAGATCTGGAGAATGTCCTGGCCAGGGCAGCAGTCGAACATTTTCTGTATCCAGAAAGGCCCGTACAGGACCTGCAACATGCGGTCGTGCATTATCCTGCTGCAATGTAGGGTTTCGCAAGGACCGAATGAAGGGTAGAGCCACGGGTCGTAACACATCTGAAATGTAACGTCCACTGTTCAAAGTGGCGTCAGTGCCAACGAGAGGTGACCGAGACGTGTAACCACTGGCATCCCATACCATCACGCCGGGTCATACGCCAGTATGGCAATGACGAATACACGCTTCCAATGTGCGTTCACCACGATGTCGCCAAACACGGATGCGACCATCATGATGCTGTAAACAGAACCTGGAATCATCCGATAAAATGACGTTTTGACATTCGTGCACCAAGGTTCGTCGTTGAGTACACCATCGCAGGCGCTCCTGTCTGTGATGCAGCGTCGAGGGTGTGGTGTCACCGCCAGACACCACACTTGCTAGGTGGTAGCTTAAATCGGCCGCGGTCCATTAGTACATGTCGGACCCGCGTGTCGCCGCCATCAGTACTTGCAGACCTAGCGCCACCACATGGCAGGTCTAGAAAGACGGACTAGCACTCGCCCCAGTTGTACGGACGACATTGCTAGCGACTAGACGTACGAAGCCTTCCTCTCATTTGCCGAGAGACAGTTAGAATAGCCTTCAGCTAAGTCCATAGCTACGACCTAGCAAGGCGCAGTTAACCATATCTGGAGAGAGTCTTACTTGTATTCACCATAGAGATGTACCACACAAGAGAATAAAGTTAAGTATACGAGAAGCTCCGTTCTTTTCTTTATAGCATTTATGAAGTATCCTGTTCCAGAACTCACGCCAGCCGGCGTGTGTGT
Source organism: Schistocerca cancellata (assembly GCF_023864275.1). Taxonomy (NCBI): domain Eukaryota; kingdom Metazoa; phylum Arthropoda; class Insecta; order Orthoptera; family Acrididae; genus Schistocerca; species Schistocerca cancellata. Next base: position 17,577,608 of record NC_064637.1, read on the forward strand.
ACGCGTGCCTCTCGGTAACCTCACCCTGTGTCTAGACTGTCTTGTATAGACACAACAGAGGGTAACCGCAGCCATGGTCTCCGAGCTGATAGTCCATACTACTGAAAACGTCGTCGAACTGTTCGTGCAGATGGTTGTTGTCCTGCAAAATTCCCCATCTGTTGACTCAGGGATCGAGACGTGGCTGCACGATCGGTTACAGCCATGCGGATAAGATGCCTGTCATCTCGACTGCTAGTGATACGAGGCCGTTGGGATCCAGCACGGCGTTCCGTATTACCCTCCTGAACCCACCGATTTAATATTCTGCTAACAGTCATTGGATCTCGACCAACGCGATACGATAAACCGCAATCGCGATAGGCTACAATCCGACCTCTATAAAAATCGGAAACGTGATGGTACGCATTTCTCCTCCTTACACTTGGCATCACAACAACGTTTCACCAGGCAACGCCGGTCAACTGCTGTTTGTGTAAGAGAAATCGGTTGGAGACTTTCCTCATGTCAGCACGTTGTAGGTCTCGCCACCGGCGCCAACCTTGTGTGAATGCTCTGAAAAGCAAATCATTTGCATATCACAGCATCTCCTTCCCGTCGGTTAAATTTCGCGTCTGTAGCACGTCAACTACGTGGTGTAGCAATTTTAATGGCCAGTAGTGTAATACTAGTTTCCGCCCCTGATTCAGATGAACCATACACTGCAAGAAAAATAAAAAAAAGAGAAAAGAAAAGAATGAAATCGTGGAAACGAATGAGTGGATCGGAAATCTGATGATATGATGCACATGTATAGACAAACGATTACAATTTCAAAAAAACTGGATGATTTATTCTAGAGCAGCTTTTCGGTTTGGCATTGATGTCCTTCTGAGGGATATCGTGCCAAATTCTGTCCAATTGGCCCGGTAGATTGTCAAAATCCCTCTCTGGTTGGAGGGCTGTGGCCATTACGCTCCCAAGGTTCTCAGTTGGGGAGAGATCCGGCGGTCTTGGTGTTCCGGGTAGTTTGGCAAGCAGTGTGCGGGTGGGCATTATCTTGCTGAAATATAAGTCGAGTATGGCTTACCATGAAGGGCAGCAGAACGGGCCGCAGAATGTCGCCCACACACCGCAGTGCTGTCAGGCTGCCGCGAATGACAACCAAAGCAGCGGTCCTGCTCTGAACAGAAGTGCCAACCCGTACCATCACTTCTGGCTGTCGGGCCGAATGGCGGCCGACAGTAAGGTTGGCACCCCAACGCTGCTTAGGGCGTCTCCTCTTCGACCAGGAACTTCATCGATTGGAGTAGAATGAGTGTTGCTCCGAAATGAGCCCCCCCCGACCCGCTGATCCCTTTGGTTTCCATCGGCGGCCCCGTTACAGCACAGCGGAATGTCGGCGACGTTCTCAGCCCTGTTTTGTAGCCCTTCCTGGCAAGCAATTCTGGGCTTACATTTCAGCATGATAATGCCCTTCCGCACATAGCGAGGGTGCTGGCCAAACTGTATGTTGGCCAACAAGGTTGTCACATCTCTCACCAACTGACGATGTTTGGAGCATTATGGGCAGGGCCATACACAACGAACTGGGGATTTTGACAATCCAACGCGCTAATTGGACAGAATTCGGCACGATGTCTCTTACGAGGGCATCCAGCTACTCACTGATAGAGTTTTTGCCAATGAGAATAACTGCTTACCTAAGGGCCAGAGCTGCATCAACACTCAATTTGGGAAGCTCTTTCTCTTGAATAAATCCAATTTTTCTGAAAGTAATCATTTTTTTGTCTGTGCATGCACATCACATCTACCGATTTCCTTCACATTCCTTCCCGGTGCGTCTTTTTTTTTTCTTAAAAGTGTATAAGACGGCAGTCAACTGTTAACGAGACAGATGGAAAAAAAGTAAGTAGGCTGTTAATTCTTTAAAAAATAAGCGCCATAATTAACACATTTATCCCCTTTAAGACAAGATGGTCAGTGCCTTCCTGGAAAAATCTCTTCATCCCAAGAAAATCGACGGCCACGAATTTCTTTTGAGGACTCCACCAATAAGGAAATCGCATCGTGAGAGACCAGGACTGTGTGAAGAATGTGTAAGGGTTTCCCACAGTACTTAAAACAGCCTTGGCAATATGCGGGCGGACCCTCTTTTTGCAGCCGGCCGCTGTGACAGAGCGGTTCTAGTCGCTTCAGTCTGGAACCGCGCTGCTGCTACGGTCATAGGTTCGAATCCTGCCTCGGGCATGGATGTGTATCATGTCCTTAGGTTAGTTCGGTTTAAGCAGTGCTAAGTCTACGGGACTGATGACTTCAGATGTTAAGTCCCATGCTGCTTAGAGCCATTTGAACCACTTTTTGCCAAGTGGCTTCGGGTCATTACACACTTCTCCTGGCTGTTTCCGAGACCCGGGGCAGCTAATCTCAGTCAAGTGGCTCCTCAGTCGGCATGATGAGGCTGAGCGCATCGTGTTCCGGTCTTCTCACCAAGGAAAACTCCCTGGCAGTTCTGGGAACACATCTCTGGACCTTCGCATGACATATACTCTCCCCTGCTTCGCGATGACACGAAACGACGTCCGTCAGTCCCATCTGGTAAGGATCGCATACCGCTCAGCAGTCTCTTAAGTAGGTCTGTTGCATCTTCTAAGTGTTCCGTCAGTAAAATGCAGTCTTTGGTTTGTGTTCCTCACAATATTCTCTGTGTGTTCTTTCCAATTTAAGTTGTTCGTAATTGTAATTCCTAGGTATTTAGTTGAATTTACTGCGTTTAGATTTGTGTGACTTAACAGATTCCTCATGTGGATGGCCTGACGCTTTTCATTATTTACACTCAACTGGCAGTTTCGTACCACGCAGAAACCTTTTCTAAATCTTTCTGCAACTGGTTTTGATCTTACGATGGCTTTCCCAGATGGTAAACACCAGAACCATTGTTTCGTCGCTATTGGCAGTTACAGCGGCATTTGGTGGCCGGATACACCATCTCCTCCCCCCCCCCCCCCCCCGTCCCACCATTGAAAGGAATCTGCGTACTCCAGCTCTCTGCATCTAGTGTGAATCTCATGATCAAGCGTGTTAACGCTCCCGTTTACCTGCCCTAGTGTGTATCTGAGGTGGAACGTGGGAACCCAGCCCGGTATTCACCTATCTGGATGTGGTAAACCGCCTAAAAGCCACAGCCAGGCAAGTCGGTTCCCAAGCACTCGCCGTTAGTCCGCGAGCCGTATTCGATACAGCTCGCCTTTCTGTGCCCCGAAAGGGTGCCCTTTAGCACTCTCGGGAATCCAGGCTAGTAATTTATCTTCATACAACAATTAATGAAAAATGATGTTATATTACCGTTACAGGCAGAAAAGGCCGCCCCCAGAATCGCATTGGGAGGGGGAGTCCGGGATGGACTTGGTGTCCGGTTCCCATTTGACCTAGGATCATGGGATAAAAAGTTTTTGGTGTAGTCGGACCAGAGGCCATATGTATAACCAATCGAACATCTGTCTTACTGTAGTTATGTGACAATATATTAAGCAGGGTTTGGAACTGAACCGGAGATGACGTGCAGGCAAATTATGCGAAACGATTAATTTCATTTGCAAAAGATTATAACAGGGCTGAGATTAATGCTCAGACAACGGCACCATTTGCAAGTGCACCACCGTTCGGAGTCTATATGAAAAAAAAAAGGTTTTCTGGAATTTTTTGGAGCGCCCACTTCGGTACTCTAAACTTGTACGAATCGGTTCAAACTTTGCACGAAGGTAGATAAATGGATAAAGTCAAAATGAAATTTCTTAATCCAAAAACCTTCATCCACTGCCAAGATACGATGGTTTAAAGTCGAGCTAAATCTAGCATGCAAAATTCGTTCTTACATGAACTGAATGCGCGGAAACCATTTAAAATGAACAAATAAAAAATGCATTCTTACGATAAAACAGAAAACTCTCTTTCAAAAATCTACCTTTATTCGGATCTTACGTACAAAATACGTTTTTTTAGTTGCTTACACGCCACACACGTTTCAAACCTGTGGGAATCGATTGAAATTTTTTTTAAGGAGGTAGATAAATACATGTGACTAATTGTCCTCCTGTTGTTTAATGAAAGCTTTATCCGTCGCCACAGTATAAGAAACATGGTACGAAAGACAATAACAAAACTACACCGGATCATTCAACGGCAATTCTACAAAAATCTAAATCGGTTGCCGAGCTGTGCTGGCCGAACGTAACATTATAGCTGAGTAAAAACAAAGAAGTGGGATACGGAAGTACTAAGGAATGACGAGATACGTTTGAAGTTCTCTAACGCTATAGATACAGCAATAAGGAATAGCGCAGTAGGTAGTACAGTTGAAGAGGAATGGACATCTCTAAAAAGGGCCATCACTGAAGTTGGGAAGGAAAACATAGGTACAAAGTAGGTAGCTGCGAAGAAACCGTGGGTAACAGAAGAAATACTTCAGTTGATTGATGAAAGGAGGAAGTACAAACAAGTTTGGGAAAATCAGGAATACAGAAATACAAGTCGCTGAGGAATGAAATAAATAGGAAGTGCAGGGAAGCTAAGACGAAATGGCTGCAGGAAAAATGTGAAGACATCGAAAAAGACATGATTGTCGGAAGGACAGACTCAGCATACAGGAAAGTCAAAACAATCTTTGGTGACATTAAAAATGGCTCTGAGCACTATGGGACTCAACATCTTAGGTCATAAGTCCCCTAGAACTTAGAACTACTTAAACCTAACTAACCTAAGGACATCACACACACCCATGCCCGAGGCAGGATTCGAACCTGCGACCGTAGCAGTCCCGCGGTTCCGGACTGCAGCGCCAGAACCGCTAGACCACCGCGGCCGGCGGTGACATTAAAAGCAACGGTGGTAACATTAAGAGTGCAACGGGAATTCCACTGTTAAATGCAGAGGAGAGAGCAGATAGGTGGAAAGAATACATTGAAAGCCCCTATGAGGGTGAAGATTTGTCTGATGTGATAGAAGAAGAAACAGGAGTCGATTTAGAAGAGATAGGGGATCCAGTATTAGAATCGGAATTTAAAAGAGCTTTGGAGGACTTACGGTCAAATAAGGCAGAAGGGATAGATAACATTCCATCAGAATTTCTAAAATCATTGGGGGAAGTGGCAACAAAACGACTATTCACGTTGGTGTGTAGAATATATGAGTCTGGCGATATACCATCTGACTTTCGGAAAAGCATCATTCACACAATTCCGAAGACGGCAAGAGCTGACAAGTGCGAGAATTATCGCACAATCAGCTTAACAGCTCATGCATCGAAGCTGCTTACAAGAATAATATACAGAAGAATGGAAAAGAAAATTGAGAATGCGCTAGGTGACGATGAGTTTGGCTTTAGGAAAAGTAAAGGGACGAGAGAGGCAATTCTGACGTTACGGCTAATAATGGAAGCAAGGCTAAAGAAAAATCAAGACACTTTCATAGGATTTGTCGACCTGGAAAAAGCGCTCGAAAATATAAAATGGTGCAAGCTGTTCGACATTCTGAAAAAAGTAGGGGTAAGCTATAGGGAGAGACGGGTCATATACAATATGTACAACAACTAAGAGGGAATAATAAGAGTGGACGACCAAGAACGAAGTGCTCGTATTAAGAAGGGTGTAAGACAAGGCTGTAGCCTTTCGCCCCTACTCTTCAATCTGTACATCGAGGGGGAAAAAAGAGCAAGGAACTGGAATGAGAAATGCTCCTATCGCGTCACAAAAAGGCGAGTACGTCCTTGCAGAGTTGGGGATGTACAAGAAGGGAACTAGCAGCGTCAAAGACATTTAAAACGACATCCTCGCGTTATTTTGCAAGTTAACCTTACTTCGCCAGCGCAGTGAGCTCTCTTAGACCCGCCCCCCCGTTACATATATGGTGAGGGGAGGAAGCGCAAATACACAAATTTATATGCTTCTACAGAGTGGAATGCATTTACAATAGGAAGTATCCGAGAGTGAGGATGCGTGTATGTGTATCCTAAATTGTAATGAGAAGCTGTGTCACACTGCACAACTTAATAAATGCCGTTTTCGATTACATGATGGCGTGTGTGACATGCTATACGACATATCGTGTATCGTGTTGCTTTACTTGACACTATGCGTTATATTACGTGACATGGATGCTATTCCTAAGAAGTAAAAATGCGCGAATATGTCAGGATGGTTCCATCTAAAAGTCTTTGAAGCTGCCAGATAACTAAAATATTCGCCTTTTTCGTGATACGATAGGAGCATTTTTTATTCTTATCAGAATGATTTACTTTTTAGCAGTTAAAAATTCCCATTTCTTAAGAAGCATGGACTGTAAATGGTTCAAATGGCTCTGAGCACAATGGGACTTAACTGCTAAGGTCATCAGTTCCCTAGAACTTAGAACCACTTAAACCTAACTAACCTAAGGACATCACAAACATCCATGCCCGAGGCAGGATTCGAACCTGCGACCGTAGCGGTCACGCGGTTCCAGACTGCAGCGCCTAGAACCGCTCGGCCACCACGGCCGGCCATGGACTAAATAAAAATAACAGTTCATACCAACAACTTGTCGATTACAAACGTGTTATACTAAGCAGTCATTTATGGACGAATACATTAATAAGCTAAATATGTTTTACATTCGATAACGCTCGGAGAAGCGGATTTTTTTAAAGTAACTATGGCCACTGCGTTAGGTCACTGTGTTAGACGAGTTCTTTTACCTTAACTGGACTACGATAGTGAAAATTAGCTGACAATACGTGGGGAGACGTGTCTGTTCGCCTTACCGTGTGGACTCGTCCGCTCCCTCGCGCTTTTCCTGGGCCTGGCCGTTACACGTGACCCTGCCTATCTTGGCAGGCTTCACACCGACAGCGTCCACTGCCGCCATGGTTCTCGCGGACAACCTCGCTACGCCAACTTCCGACGCACGACTAGCCCACACAGGGTGAGCGTCACAGTTATCAAACACCGCGCTGCGCTTGCTTCCTCCCCCACCCCACAGTACCCCCCCCCCCCTCTCCAGCAGCCCGTCCAGCTCTGTCGGAGCCGCGATTACATCACCTGTCAGCTGAGCGCCACTCCAACATCAGGACGCAAATGCCCCACTTCTCACTCCCAAGATAACACGCAGATATCCGCTTAGCTCAGGGTCACCTATGTACGAAAACTGTAAATAGTAATCGTTCCCATACTAATTATCCTCTGGGTATGTTCTGAAACAAAAATCCCTCAGTGGTTGTCAGTGGTGATTTTATTGTCATGGTCATCCGCAAGATACCAGGCCTGTTGAAAAAAATTCCGGAACATTCCCAACTTCGCACCAATTGTGTGTTGCAGCGAAATGCGGATGACATCCCTGCACATACCTGTGTTTAACGGGTAACTGTCGGAAGTTTCATTGTTGTCTGTCTGTTAGTTAACTGTCCAGTGCTGTATTGAGTAGAAGATTGTGTCGCACGGACTGCGATTATCGAGAGGGCAGAGCAACGCGTCCGCGTTAAATTTTGCGTGAAACACAAGAAAACCGTTACACGGACACACCAATTGATGCAGGAAGCCTACGGTGTTGAATGCTTAAGCCAGGGGTCTCCAAACTACGGCCCGCGGGCCAATACCGGCCCCGGCCCGCGAACACCATCAATCCGGCCGGCGGTAATGGGCCAGACATGCGTGGTACCCGGCCCGTCGTATTTTATTTTTTTATTACCTTCGAACTTTGCTTATCGAGTACATCCCATAACGAGTGATTAGCACAACGAGCGGGAAAACGTAAGAAACTAACCTGCTTAAGGAACGTCATTTCGCGTAAAAAATCTGTCTAGTGCTATTTTTTTAGTCTTGAATAATCATTTCAAAAACAACTTACTGACTTATACGTGTTGGAACATTACTTAGGAACAAGTGCAGATGACACAGGTTTGTGAAACGTGTCATGTACATAAAAGCATTTAAGTAAATAAAAGAATCAAAAAATTTCAAGTTAAACAGCACATTTAAATTTAACATAATATAAAGAGTGGGGATATCATAGTATTTGTGAATGGTTCATGACATACAATTACAGACGTGAGTACACCGTGATACTGATACATATGGCTGTAATCTTGGTGCTATAAATCTTATTTACATGTTATAGTAGTGACATCTTATTTATATGACATAAAAATGACATAGTAATGTTAACAACTGAATCAGCTACCACATATGAAAGCCATCTTAGGCAATTTGTAACACTTGTAAGCAAACATTACAAATATGGATTGTTACACAATTATATCACTTGTTATGTATTTCACTGTTATTGTCTAACCTGCTTTCAGAAAATACTTGATAATGGCACTTTGAAGCCGAAATCATGATTGTGTACGTGTAAAAGTAACACTGTAAATAAAAAACCGTCTAATGGCGGTACTGACTTTAATGAAATATATTCAAAATGGTTCAAATGGCTCTGAGCACTATGGGACTCAACTGCTGTGGTCATAAGTCCCCTAGAACTTACAACTACTTAAATCTAACTAACCTAAGGACAGCACACAACACCCAGCCATCACGAGGCAGAGAAAATCCCTGACCCCGCCGGGAATCGAACCCGGGAACCCGGGCGTGCGAAGCGAGAACGCAACCGCACGACCACGAGATGCGGGCGAAATATATTATGACTGTGGCCCCGTATTAAGAAAAAATTATATAGTATTTCTTTGTACCAATGTAACTGAAATGAAATTAAGTCCACAGTTCAAGATACAAAAAAAAAACCCCAGTTCACTGCTTAATGCCTACTGCAGTGCCACTCAGTAAAGAATGGCAACAGCGTTAAGCACCACAAAAACTTCTGAACTGTACCGAGAAGTTTCCAGCGGTACTGGGGCCACAAGAAAACTTTGACAAACTGCAGGTAGATCGCGGCCCTTGGTGCTCCGTGGAAAAGCCAGTGTCGCCCTTAGGCTAAAATATTTGGAGAACCCTGGCTTAAGCCATACTCGGTGTTAGGAATAGTGCACACGGTCTAAAAATGGCTGGACGGAAGTTAAAGGTGACCCTCGTTCAGGGCGCCCTTCGACCTTTACCGACGACGCTCGTGTCAACAACGTCAACGGAACTGTGCTTGCCAATCGAAAACTGATTGTCCAAGAGGTTGCAGAAGACTCTTAACATTTCATTTGGATTGTGTCGTGAACCCTGACACAGAATGTTGGAATTCATCGTGTTGTCGCCGAGTTCATCCCAAGGCTCAAGAGCTTCGCTCCGCAATCTGTGAGGAACTTATGGATCGGGCAGGACTAAAAACATTCTTTTAACACAACTGGGAACTGCCGCGAACACTCACAAGGGGAGGCCACGACGTCTGGAACGCGGATTTACTGCGGACTCCGACACTCGTAGTGCTCCACGAGGACAACAAAGTGTGTTAGCAGTAGCGCGTACTTCTCAAGCGTTATTGAGAAAATCGCAAGATAATTTCGGTCGTCAAATATATATATCTGTGCGTGGCCATTTTTACCATCAAGCGCCGGCAGCCGAGTGGTTAGCGATCAAGCCCCGTAATCGCTGGATCGAGTCCCGTTAGTCTGTTTTTTTTATTATTATTTTCAACACAGTGATTTTCTTTACTATTTATATTACAACTGATACAATGCGGAAAATACGTGTAATCTGATGAACTTTTATTAAATTTATAATGTTTGTTTGACAATGTTGACTGGAATACGCTCTTTCAAATTCTGAAGGTGGCAGGGGTAAAATACAGTGAGCGAAAGGCTATTTACAATTTGTACAGAAACCAGATGGCAGTTATAAAGAGTCGAAGGACATGAAAGGGAGGCAGTGGTTGGGAAGGGAGTGAGACAGGGTTGTAGTCTCTCCCCGATGTTATTCAATCTGTATATTGAGCAAGCAGTGAAGGAAACAAAAGAAAAATGCGGAGTAGGTATTGAAATCCATGGAGAAGAAATAAAAACTTTGAGGTTCGCCGATGACATTGTAATTCTGTCAGAGACAGCAAAGAACTTGGAAGAGCAGTTGAATGGAATGGATGGTGTCTTGAAACGAGGGTATAACATGAACATCAACAAAAGCAAAACGAGGATAATGGAATGTAGTCGAATTAAGTCGGGTGATGCTGAGGGAATTAGATTAGGAAATGAGACACTTAAAGTAGTAAAGGAATTTTGCTATTCGGGGAGCAAAATAAATGATGATGGTCGAAGTAGAGAGGATATAAAATGTAGACTGGCAATGGCAAGGAAGGCGTTTCTGAAGAAGAGAAATTTGTTAACGTCGAGTATAGATTTAAGTGTCAGGAAGTCATTTCTGAAAGTATTTTTATGGAGTGTAGCCATGTATGGAAGCGAAACTTGGACGATAAATAGTTTGGACAAGAAGAGAATAGAAGCTTTCGAAATCTGGTGCTACAGAAGAATGCTGAAGATTATTTGGGTAGATCACATGAGTAATGAGGAGGTATTGAATAGGATTGGGAAGAAGAGAAGTTTGTGGCACAACTTGACTAGAAGAAGGGATCGGTTCGTAGGACATGTTCTGAGGCTTCAAGGGGTCACCAATTTAGTATTGGAGGGCAGCGTGGAGGGTAAAAATCGTAGAGGGAGACCAAGAGATGTAGGCTGCAGTACGTACTGAGACATAAAGCAGCTCGCACGAGGTAGAGTAGCAGGGAGAGCTGCATCAAACCAGTCTCAGGACTGAAGACAACAACAACAACAACAACAATGTTATTTGGCAGTCTTCTAACTTATATTATCACAAATAATGTAGTATTCGTAACTATCGACTAGTAAACGACCAAACGCATAAAGTGATACTGAAAATGTATACTTGTCTGTGAATTGAGAAATCCCTTATACCTGGAAGGAGCCCGAAACGACTTGTTACCTCCAAATTTTGACCGGCACAGACGGCTTTCGAAAGATGTACAATTAATCGTCGCTTTCGACATTACGAGTACAAGTTACGGGATGGTATTTTTTGGAAAAATAGGGAAAATTTAAACGGCACCAGCTGCATTGAATAAATGCTATGTTTCCGCATACGCAACGTCTTTTGACGTTTTCCGTGGAAAAAGAAACCTCGTTAACATTTTCAAAAACCTCTCTTCGATGATTTGGAAGCGAACCATGCAGAACGCAGTATTTCCTTAAAAATCGGCGCTGATAATTGGTTATGGAGTATAGAGTGTATCTTAATAGCATCTTCCGACAAGCAATTTCTCGTTTTCTTTCGATTAAATACGAACAGTTTTGAAGACACGGACAAGCATACATTTTCAGTATCACTTTATGCGTTTGGTCGTTTACTAGTCGGTGGTTACGAATATTATATTATTTGTGATACTAAAAAGTAGACTGACAAATAACATTGTAAATTTAATAAAATTTCATCTGATTACACGTATTTTTCCCATTATATCAATTGTAATGTAAATAGTAAAGAAAATGACTGTGTTGAAAATTAAACGGAACTCTATCTACATCTATACTCCGCAAGTCTCCTGACGGTGTGCGGCGGAGGGTACCTTGACTACCTCTATCGGTTCTCCCTTCTATTCCAGTCTCGTATTGTTCGTGGAAAGGATTGTCGGTAAGCTTCTGTGTGGGCTCTAATCTCTCTGATTTTATCATCATGGTCTCTTCGCGAGATATACGTTGGAGGGAGCAATATGCTGCTTGACACCTCGGTGAAGGTATGTTCTCGAAACTTTGACAAAAGCCCGTACCGAGCTACTGAGCGTCTCTCGTGCAGAGTCTTCCACTGGAGTTTATCTATCATCCCCGTAACGCTTTCGCGATTACTAAATGATCCTGTAACGAAGCGCGCTGCTCTCCGTTGGATCTTCTCTATCTCTTCTATCAACCCTATGTGGTACGGATCCCACACTGCTGAGCAGTATTCAAGCAGTGAATGAACAAGCGTACTGTAACCTACTTCCTTTGTTTTCGGATTGCACTTACTTAGGATTCTTCCAATGAATCTCAGTCTGGCATCTGCTTTACCGACGATTAATTTTATATGATCAATCCATTTTAAATCACTCCTAATGCGTACTGCCAGATAATTTATGGAATTAACTGCTTCCAGTTGCTGACCTGCTACATTGTAGCTAAATGATTAGGGCTCCAGCGATTTTAACGCCAACCACTTCTTTAAAAAAAAAATTGTTCTGTATTGTTTGTTAAATTTTGTCAGGGCGGACGTCTGATGACACACATTCAGCTTGTTCGTTGATCCGTTCGCTCAGTTTTTTTATTAGAAAGGAAAGCCAACACTCTGACCGAACACTCTGAGTTACCGTGCCGCCATCACTTGCCTGAAGCCGCTTCATGGTTAAAATGGCCACGCAGTGACATATATATTTGACGACCGAAATTATCTTGCGATTTTCTCAGTAACGCTTGAGAAGTACGCGCTACTGCTTACACATTTTGTTGTCGTAATGGAGTACTACGAGTGTACGAAGTTTGCAGGAAATGCGAGTTCCAAACGTCGTGGCCTCCCCTTGTGAGTGTTATCCAGGTGTCTCTCCAGCGATTGCAAGGTCCCGCAAACGCAGTCTTGACACAGAAATTTTCCTGCAGTGAAAGTTCAGAAAGTATTTCGCAATCCATTCCGCTTGGGGGCTAATGGGTTACTGAGCGGCCGCTTACCCTTGAGCAACGCTGACGCATCCAACAACACTTGGCCTCCACTTTACGATAGCAAGTGTTTCTACCACGAGTCCTACCACAATGAGACAGAGGGCTGCAGTGTTCTTGTGCACGCACACACGCACAGAACTTTGTTTAGATTTTTAACGAAAGTTTATAGGGTTGGTTAATTACACTAAAACGTTGTTGTTGTTGTTGTTGTTGTTGTTGTTGTTGTTGTTGTGGTGGTGGTGGTCTTCAGTCCTGAGACTGGTTTGGTGCAGCTCTCCATGCTACTCTATCCTGTGCAAGCTTCTTCATCTCCTAGTACCTACTGCAGCCTACATCCTTCTGAATCTCCTTAGTGTATTCATCTCTTGGTCTCCCTCTGCGATTTTTACCCTCCACGCTGCCCTCCAATACTAAATTGGTCACCCTTGATGCCTCAGAACATGTCCTACCAACCGATCCCTTCTTCTAGTCAAGTTGTGCCACAAACTCCTCTTCTCCCCAATCCTATTCAATACCTCCTCATTAGTTATGTGATCTACCCATCTAATCTTCAGCATTCTTCTGTAGCACCACATTTCGAAAGCTTCTATTCTCTTCTTGTCCAAACTGGTTATCGTCCATGTTTCGCTTCCATATCCATACATAGCTACACTCCATACAAATACTTTCACAAATGACTTCCTGACACTTAAATCTATACTCGATGTTAACAAATTTCTCTTCTTCAGAAACGCTTTCCTTGCCATTGCCAGTCTACATTTTATATCCTCTCTACTTCGACCATCATCATTTATTTTGCTCCCCGAATAGCAAAATTCCTTTACTACTTTAAGTGTCTCATTTCCTAATCTAATTCCCTCAGCATCACCCGACTTAATTCGACTACATTCCATTATCCTCGTTTTGCTTTTGTTGATGTTCATCTTATACACTCGTTTCAAGACACTATCCATTCCATTCAACTGCTCTTCCAAGTCCTTTGCTGTCTCTGACAGAATTACAATGTCATCGGCGAACCTCAAAGTTTTTATTTCTTCTCCATGGATTTCAATACCTACTCCGAATTCTTCTTTTGTTTCCTTCACTGCTTGCTCAATATACAGATTCAATAACATCGGGAATAGGCTACACCCCTGTCTCACTCCCTTCCCAACCACTGCTTCCCTTTCATGCCCCTCGATTCTTATAACTGCCATCTGGTTTCTGTACAAATTGTAAATAGCCTTTCGCTCCCTGTATTTTACCCCTGCCACCTTCAGAATCCCTTATAATACATATATTGAAAAGAGAATAGTTCACAGAACGAAAACAGAGGCATAGACATAAGATGCAGCCTGATGCATCGTGCAATAGTTAAATTTGTGATTAAGCATTAGGGTAACATGACTGGGCTGGGATCAGACTTTGAATACAATAAGCGTGTTCAAATGGAATGTGTTACAGCACACATTCAGACAGAGAGAGACCTCTACAAAATAACCAACGTGGAGAGAGGCAACGAACCAGTTCAAATGGCTCGGAGCACTATGCGATTTAACATCTGAGGTAAAAAAAAAATGGCTCTGAGCACTATGGGACTTAACTACTGAGGCCATAAGTCCCCTAGAACTTAGAACCACTTAAACCTAACTAACCTAAGGATATCACACACATCCATGCCCGAGGCAGGATTCGAACCTGCGACCGTAGCGGTCGCGCGGTTCCAGACTGTAGCGCCTAGAACCGTTCGGCCACACCGGCCGGCCATCTGAGGTCATCAGTCCCCTAGAACTTAGAGCTATTTAAACCTAACTAACCTACGGACATGACACACATCTATGACCGAGGCAAGATTCGAACCTGCGACCGTAGCGGTCGCGCGGTTCCAGACTGGAGCGCCTAGAACCCTCGGCTACAACGGCCGGCAACGAACCAGTCTTCAGATTAAAGACGACGACGACGACGACGACGACGACGACGATGGCAGCAACGACAACAACAACAACAACATTTGTGAAGTTATGAGAGAAAGAAGTGATTAGTTACACGGAATACCCAGCAAAAGTAAATTCATACATATTAAAAATGTGTACGCGTGTGTGTGTTTTCCACATCTCCTCCTGAACTACTGGAGCGATTTCAACCAAACGTGGTACACATATACCTGCTAACTTCCAGCTTGCTGTAGTAGCTGTGTGACAGCAACTTCTGTTAATCAGCACAACGGAAAACCAGCCCAAATTTGCAAATTTCACTTTTTTGTTTATTCACTCGATAACCAGTTTCGGGCCGAGACCCATTTACAAATCATCGTAACATAATCAAAAATGGTACTTCCTAAGATATGAAAACCGTGTCAAAAATGTGCAACCAACAATTACAGCACATACAGATTATTTGTATATGCTGTAACTGTTCTTTGAACATTTTTGACACAGTTTTCACATCTTCAGAAGTATCATTTCTGACTGTGTTACGTTGATTTGAAATGGGTTTCGGCCCGAAACTAGTCGTGGAGTGAATAAAAAAAGTGAAATTTGTAGCTTTGGATTAGTTTTTGGTACACAAATCAATGTCTGGGATGAATCGCTGTGGGACTAAGGACCACTGCCTCTCAAACGGGTAGGAGTGAAAAATGAGTGTAGTTCATGACGCGAAAATCCCCACACTTCATTCACTCCATATTTGAGAATGAGAACTCCTAGTGACTTGCAACGTACTTTACACAGAATTTGAAAATTTTGTGAAGTTTTCTCGCTGACAACTCCCACAAAATGAAGAAAGGAAACAGGTTACTGCTTAGTATATTTTCGCTGTTCATGCAGTAAAACTGCTCCATCACGCATAACGTTTTTATTTATTACTTCTTTACTTCTAACTCTATTCGCGGCACATTTCCCAGATACTGTTCACATATAGCACTGGATGTACTTCCAAAATTATATTATTCTATGATACAGAGTTCGCGAGATATGATATCATAAACATTGAAATACGTCAAAATGTAACTGCAGGGCAAAATTCGTTAGAGATACAGGTGAAACAAATGTGCAAATACGTGTGAAATGTGAAATAATGAGAAGTATGTGACGTGCGTACCTGGGAAAACACAGCTCCTGCTATACCGCTGGATCGATTTCAACCAAACTTGGTATTCATATTACTATCTGGAAAGAATACTGTTGGGGTGTCGAGGGGGAGGAGTAAGAACTAGAATCCTCTTATTCGAGTGGGGGTGATAGCGTGGAGACAGAGCGGAGGAAGAGACAGAGGAGAGGAAGAGATGGACAAAGATTGGGGGACGGGGAGGGGGGGGGGGGAGGTGCTGAACTATAGTCCGTTCATCATAAGAATAAACCAGACGTAAACGAACACAAACCCGATGACTGGTCAGAAGCCGTAGCACACGTACACTGCTGTTGTTACGCCCTAGGAAGTAGGTCCTACTTTGTATGAGATATGTTATTACTAAGTTACGTTAAATGAATCTTTATGAAATTCAAATGTATTAACAGCCATCGTGTACTGTCACAGCCTCTGCACTGTTGTGCTCTGATTGTCTCGCTGTTCATACGCAAAAATGAGGCTGCTTACTGTTTCGTAGTGAAACATGCGTTTGGAACACGGTTAAAAAGTGTCGAGAAGTAGGCTGTTCTTAATGTTTTCCATAAATTTACAGAGATAATCGGCTCTGAAGTTTTTCGACGCGTATTACATACAGTTGAACGCCAACTTACATTGTAATTATAGCGGTATCGGCAGCGTAGTAGATTGATTATAAACTACAGGCCATGGTTCGCTGGTTCAAGTGTTCCCTGACTCATTTTTTCTCGTTCAATTTGAAATACCAACATCTCGTAATTGTAAAATTCATCATCATTTGTTATGAATAATGCCCGTCTTCTTGTTTCTAATTACGTATTGCACGCGAAATTCCTGTTTTCATTTTAAATATAAATTCTTCACTATCGATATTTTATGAAAGACTTAATAAAGGCTACTTAAATGAAGAAAACATGTCTAATTTTTGAAGGCAAAAGTGAAAAACTAAATACTCTTTATTTCGACTATGTCCATTGTTTTATACCACAGATGTATGTACGTGTCGTAGAAACACAGAAAATCATTTTCATAGCATCGAGCACACCACACAAATGCTGAATTTTTACGTTTGCCACTGTACTATTAGAATATGAACGCAACTGAACTAATCTGGAGCCAAATTAATGGATTTGGCCCGAGAAATAACACTGTTAAGCTGCCGTAACTAACGCACACAGCTTATTCACGTGTCACTGCCGAATACTGGTGGGACTAGGAACGGCGCCTCATGAAAGAAGAGGAGAAAATGTGGCGCCAGGGTGGCTTCCTGGAGTCTACTGTTGATCGACTCGTTATCAACGTAGCAGATAGCAGTTCCAGAACTGAGACGTGTTTCTCGGATTCGAATAAGGCAAGAGCTAAGAGATTACCCGACGACTGACTAATTAATAGCTTTACTGGCTTCAGTATTCAACATGTATGGTGAAATCCTTGCAGTACGCTTTTGCATCATGTTGTTTCCTTGCTCACTTTTTACGTCTGAGCTCCAAATGCTCACACCATTGCAGGTTAGTTGGATCGCTGGCTGGCAGGGCCGTCAAAGTTCAATGCGTCGGTAAAGCTGTTGTCCCGCGTGTAACACAGCATAAAACGTATACCTACGAGCGTACTCCACTGTACTGGTCACAGCTTGGCTCCACGTGAAACGAAATCCAATGAGATTCAAGCAAACGTGGAAGAATACATGGAGTAATGTTTACATCAGGTTTATTCTTATCATGAACAGAGTATAGTAGAAGACAGGAATAAATACATAACTGGGCAACACCATCTACTCAGTAAATAATCACAATCACGATTTAATCTAATTATCTAGCTTTTCCCTATCCTGGTATCTCCTGTCGGTTGGCACTATCACTACAGCTGGTTTTGCCACTTGTCTATTTTCGCAATTCTAGTTACAATAATTTAGTATGAAGTATTTCGTATATTAAGCGTACTACAGTTCCAAATTTATTTTCTTTGTTTCATGTGTATGCTACCATCTTGTTTTAAACAATGGCACCTTTTTTACATGTTATTCTAAAATGTGAACAGGGGTCGAAATGCTCATTTGCGTATCGGTTGGTAATCTCAAATAACCTAATACAACACTGTACGGAGTTCAGAGTCGAGTAATATTTTTGAAGGACAATACTTCGTGTCTTTGTCAGCTTCACAAAGAAGACACCATAAACGCCGTATGATATTTATGGATACAGCACAGATACAAGTCTTATTGTAAAGTAGCTGAAATATAACAAGAGTTTGTACGATTGTAGGAATTAATACTACTTCCCCCTGTTTTACGAAACTGTCAAGTTTCAAGCAGAGCTTTAGTTGCTTTTTGGAGCGGTTTTTTTAGTTTCTCGTGATCGCTTGCTCTCGCGCAGCATCACTCAAATGTCACGCGATTGTTCGAACAGTACTCGATACTGCTTCGAGCTCTGCGGCGTATCGGAAAATTGCAAGCTCATTCGATGTTTGTCCAGCTCTAGTTAGCACAATAAAGCAAGGATATTTGTAGTGAAGGCTTCATTAAGGACCGTTTGATGGTTCGCACACGTAAACTTGCTTACTTGGCGACAGGGGAACCTGTTCAGAATGTTATCCCCTCCACCAGGCTGCATCCAAGGTCGAGGTCACAGGCGAAAGACGTCAATGCAAAACACGTCTCCTAAAGAGCCAACAGGTTACAGCAACATATTTGTGTGAAAAGAGTTACACTTTTTATTATTTACAGCAGCAAATTCAAGGCAATCAGATTACTATTAAATCTTGACAAGATTGTACGTACAATCAAGTACTTCTCGCGGAACTCTGCCAGGTATAAAAATAGTCTACACAAACAACAAAATACAACAAGAAGATAAGGTTAAAGATTGTAGAAGGAGAGATAGATCAAAACCTAAACTTAGAAACCTTTCCCTAGAATGAATTAAGCGCCTTAAACGTAGATTCTACCGTGACGGAACGGAACGGCAGAAGACTCGATGCATTTCAAAAGGCGACTTTCACACAGGCAGTCAACGGAACAGAATGGGGCGTCAGAGTCAAGGTTCCTCGGGAAGAAAGAGTTGATGTTGTTGGAGCGAGAGGCGGTGTTGTCCAATATCGTTAACAAATGGTTCAAATGGCTCTGAGCACTATGGGACTTAACTGCTGTGGTCATCAGTCCCCTAGAACTGAGAACTACTTAAACCTAACTAACCTTAGGACATCACACACATCCATGCCCGAGGCAGGATTCGAACCTGCGACCGTAGCGGTCGCGCAGTTCTAGACTGAAGCGCCTAGAACCGCTCGGCCATCCCGGCCGGCGAATATCGTTAACAAGCCTCCGACATGGTGTAGTAGTGGATTCGTCCTGTGCGTTTTCTTAGTATTTATTTTTATTATTCTGCTTCGTTTTCATAGCACAATACCAATGTTCCATGGCGGCTTCGACATACGTTCCACTGATTGTTCTTCCACAGAAGACGAAATATCTGCAAGCGAAAACTGTTTCAGGTTGTACGATACGACGACAGAGAAATGACATACACTGTATGTAAATAGGAATGTAAAGTGATGAGATAATTTTCATAAAATAACCGTTTTTAACACTGAAAAATCATGAAAGGAAACAGAAAAATAGTTTAAGTCATGTGGTACTTAAACAAACAGTCAAAGAACAATACAATCAGGCTCTATGTATCACCTTATAAACATTGTTTTTTTTCCGCAACAGTTTTCAGTGGTGCTTCTCGGATATTATTAACTCTTGTACCGAATTTCGCTAGAAAATCTTTCAGCCATGCCCAAAGTGAGTCGCAGGGACAAGAATTTACACCTTTAAAACAAAGAAGGTGCTGAGTAAGCGAACCCTCAGCGCTTATGGAGTATTTGGTATATTATCAGGGATGTCATGTCTTGGAATGCCAGGCTGTGAATGCAACGTTGTATTGACCACCAGCGATACAATCGCCTATTACAGCTCAATAAATCTGCAGAGTCTGAGCACTGTATTTACTCTGGCCGTTCCACTGATTAAGGCAAATTTAAGATATTGGCCACAGCCTCAGCCTACTGGGATTTAGTGGTCAAGGAAGTTGTGGCAACAGAATTAGCAGACAAACTGCTCAGCCGCGACGAGGGATTCCAGATCGAGAAATCATGGAGACACCTCATTCCACGGCATTGTATTACCTCCACTGCCTGGCATTTCGACATAACTGTGCTTGCTTTGTTTACTCTTTAGAGGCGTAAAGTTTCGTCTGGCGCTCTTATTACCAACAGTGGTATCTGAGGTATGCGCGTTTACTTCACAATGTAAAGCGCTTAAAAAATCCAACTTCTGACTGACCTTGAGAGTGGCTGAAAGGCTGTCAGCCGAAATATCGATACAAGAGTTGTTAATATCCCAAATGCACTCCCGAAACATAATCGAACGTCGTTTGATGCGTTTCTTTATCTCAGTATATAAAAGGCAAAGTCCTGTGCGTCTCACCATCGCCCAGCCCAAACCGTTAACGATAGAAACTTGAAATTTAGTGTGTTGATGTTATACCGTAGGCGTCGCTTAAGAAGCGATTTTTCGAGATTCCACCCCTTAGGGGATGAAGAATTTTAAGAAAATACTTATTTCGTTATATTAATTTTTTAAAGCTAAATCAGTGGAAACTGGTATTTCGCTTCTCGGTTAGTATAAAGAAATATGTCTTAGAGGATGAATGTTTCTATCGGAGTACTACCAAAAGGAGGCAAAAAGGCATGATTAACAAAAAAAAACCTTGCACTCCAACTACCAGAATCTCTCTTTGGCCAGAAGTGCATTCGGCAAAGACTGTGCGTCTATGACCTTAATTAGCGCGGGAAGTTTTGAAGGTGATGCAAATTATGAATAACAAAAATTCGATTAAAGAAAAAAATACGTGGAGACGTCACAGTCTACGTGAGAGTAGCGGCGGGCGGTGAGCTGCTACTGCTGCATAGAACGTTTCAACGTAATTACCAGAAATCTCGATTTGCTTCAAATTTTTCAACACTAAACTCTACTAAACATTTGGGTGTACATAGGGTACGTGCTTTTAAATAAAAATGAACATGTTATCGGTCAAACCAGACAGCGAAAAGGAAGTGTTGTATTGTAAAATGGGCGGTTTAATTTTCATTCTCGCAGCTAGTTTAAATTAAAATAGCAGAGCATTAAAACGATTAGACAAATTGTTTGCCCCATAAACATTATTCTTCCTTTATGTACACAAAAATGTGCTGTTTTGTTTTCTACCTCGCAGTCGGTTTTACCAGTAAACAGGAAAGTCACCGTGCTTATGTCTTATCACGTTTGGCTAGAATATTACTACGGAATATGAACCGTCCGAAACTTCATATTACTATGCGTCGTATGCGAAATACTGTCACCGAAGCTGCTATCCTCTTCGATTCGGCAGTTGCAGAGGTCTCTCTCGTACGCTACGTACCAATGATCCCAACCGATTAACCCACTCATTTCAAGCGACTTTAATTCCCAATCAAAATTTTGTTTCCAGTAACTATAAGCGATTATCGTGGTCAGAGGGGAGGGGAGGGGATGGAACAGGAGATGGTTCAGATGGCTCTGAGCACTGTGGGACTTAACTTCTGAGGTCATCAGTCCCTTATAACTTAGAACTACTTAAACCTAACTAACCTAAGAACATCACACACATCCAAGCCCGAGGCAGGATTCGAACCTGCTACCGTAGCGGTCACGCGGTTCGAGACTGTAGCGCCTAGAACCGCTCGGCCACAACGTCCAGCAACAGGAGATGGACAGAGTGGGAGGGCGAGAAAATGGACAGAAAGATGGGTAGGAGATTACGACGTATATCCAATTTCAAAGCATGACCGGTTTGCCATTACGTATATCTTTCCGCCAACAAATGAATGTCGATGTTTAGAACTGACTGGACGACACGTCCCCTGTTCAACATTTCGGCGGTTTACCATATAAACATCATCAAGAACATCCTTTATGAGGTTCGCTTTGGCCATTAATAAACTTCATCATTGCGTTGGTTAATTCTGATATTATATTCCTACTTTTTGAATAACGAAGGAGATCTCATAACCCAACTTTTACCGTTCGGTGGGGAGGAGGAAAGATTGAGATTAACGTCCCGTCGACATAGAGGCCAATAAAGACGCAAGGATATTTCGCACAGGCAATATCCAGGGTTGCCAGAAATAGTAAAAAGGTTGTAAGGTCGTGCAGAGAAAAAATTGTTCAGAAAAAAATTCGATACATTGCGCCGTTTCAGAGTTAATCAGCAGTGAATTTAGTCACACAGTCGGTTGCGGGCGCAGATTCAAGCGGTCTGCGATATAAAATTGAATATATTAATTGAAAAAGGCATTACGTCATCTCTTTCTTAAATTACGTTTACTGGAGATAAATGATAGTTATATCGGTACATATCGTTTGGTGTAACAACAAAGTGCTCCTCTGAAGAGTATTGAATCAGAGAAGAGACCGTGTCCATATGAACAAGCGCGTAGTGAACTTTTGCATCAAAAAAGAAGAAAACTAAACGAAGAAATAAAAATTTACAATACACACCTGACGAATACAATCAATTTTATAATAGTGTCTACCAGTGGCTTGTGAAGGACTGACGAGATAAAGATGAAGCATATCCACCGTTGTCTGCTGTGCTGTATTTTGCTTTTTGTTTGTATTTTAGGTACATTACGAATAAATCTGTAAGCTCAAAACGCATACTTTTATTTCTATAAAGAATATTAATAACACGAATTTGAAAAATACAATCCTTCCGCTGCAAACAGACCGGTGGTTGCCAAACATTATCAGGTTCGAAAAACGGATCATCTCCAGTACATTCAAATTCGATCGCTTGATCATAGTCGATGGCTAAGGTATGTTGTAATGGTGTATATTGTTTCATCCTGGGGTCAACTGCTACAAGGAAACTACACGAACCATGCTTAAATCCATCGTGTAATAAAACAGTTCTTTGGGTCTCCTGAAAAATTTGCTTTCTGGGGCACGACCCCTTTTCCAAATAACTGATACAATTCGTTTCAGTTGTTATCATAGCGTGGCTGCTAGCGCACGTGACTGCTCAGCCTTTGGCTCTGGTCCGATCCTTACCACCGCCCCATGGCCAATTTTTGTTTCGCTGTCTTCTTCGGCTTTAGGAAACCGAACAAAGAACACGTTGCCCGACATCGTATGCGGGCCGCTTGAATTTGCGCGCGCAACGGCGTCAATTGGCTAACTTCAATGCTAATTAGCTAGGGGAAGGCGCAACGTATCGAATTTTTTTCTTAACTGTTATTTCTCAGCACAACCTACCCTGCAACACCCTTACAAGATTTTCACACGGTTTGTGACCTCCCTATGTAGTTAATAACAGACTACACGCGTACGCCGGCCGGTGTGGCCGAGCGGTTCTAGGCGCTTCAGTCTGGAACTGCGCGACCGCTAGGGTCGCAGGTTCGAATCCTGCCTCGGGCATGGATGTGTGTGATGTCCTTAGGTTAGTTAGGTTTAAGTAGTTCTAAGTTCTAGGGGACTGATGAGCTCAGATGTTAAGTCCCATCGTGCTCAGAGGCATTTGAGCCATTTGAACACGTGTACGCATGCACGCACATGCGCTCGCTCTACGATCACTGAGTAAGAATACAACAGGAAGGCAAGAGGTGAGCTACTGGCAATAGTAAAGGTAAAGCTGTGAAGGTGAGTCGTGAGCCGCGCTCGGATAGCTCAGTCTGTAGAACAACTGTCCGTGAAAGGCTAAGGTTCCAGGTTTGCGTCCCGGTCCGGGCCACAGCTTTAGTCTCCCACGGAGTTTCATGAGAATACAACGCTGAAACCTACTTAGACTGTTTAGATACACGAGGTGTGTTCAAAAAGTAAGGTATTTATTCATCAATATTCATGTTGTCCTCTTCAAAGAAATCCCCCTCAGATACAGTATTCTTATGCCAACGCTTCCTCCAATCCTCGAATCACTTCTCGTAAGCCCTTTTTGGTACAGCCTTGAGTACTTCCAACGAAGCAATTTTTATTTCCTCAACCGTTGAAACTCTTCGTCCTTTCATAGGTCTCTGCAGTTTTGGGAACAGGAAAAATTCGCCGGGGCCAAATCCGGTGAATACGGTGGATGAGGTACGGTAATTCGACGATTTTCCAAAACAATTTTCTTCACAGCTTTGACGTAATAATCTGTTGTTGAGTGCTGGAGCGTTTAGAGCGAGATTCATCATTGGCATCTTCTTGGCCATCTTGGAAGAGCTTGTACCACTTTATATTTATTTATTTATTACTTAGAGCAGGCTCACCGTATGGCACTGTCAACATTTCAAGTGTTTTAAAGCATTTTATTGCACTTTCCATTCAAAATTTGATGCAAATTCTGTGCTCCATTTTTTATAATAATCGAAAATCGCGTAGCACACTAAAACACGTTTATGTGTCAAAAACAAACTAAGTGTGCTGCACACTTGAAACTGTGAACATTTGCTCGGAACATGTGTACAAACATAACGAAAAGAAGATCGATGATCAAACGTACGTTGCCCGCGCAATTTGAAAAGTCACCTTACTTTTTGAGGAGCCCTCATATACGGAAGGAAATCGACAATCTTAATAGGTAAAAGATGCGAGAAACAGGTTCCCGAAACATCAGCTAGAAAACAGAACTGCACATCACCTCTTACCTCCTTCGTGTCCAAACGCTATTGATTATGTCTAAAAGCCCGCATCTCGTGGTCGTGCGGTAGCGTTCTCGCTTCCCACGCCCGGGTTCCCGGGTTCGATTCCCGGCGGGGTCAGGGATTTTCTCTGCTTCGTGACGGCTGGGTGTTGTGTGCTGTTCTTAGGTTAGTTAGGTTTAAGTAGTTCTAAGTTCTAGGGGACTGATGACCGTAGCAGTTAAGTCCCATAGTGCTCAGAGCCATTTGAACCATTTTTTTTAATGTCTAAAACCAGCAGAAACCGAACCGACTTTCTCCGGGTTCAACGTCACTTGCATCCCACAATTATAGGTTTCCTCCGTGTGCAGATATGGACTAGTTCCAAAATGACGCCTTTTCGACCGAGCGATATTTTCGAAACTTATTTTAAATCGAGAATTGACGAATCGGTTGGTAGCGGACACTCACCCATACGCCGGTACAAAAACTGAATGCGCAGGTAGACAAGTGGCGTACCGGACAAGGGACTCTATAGGGAACACAAGAACACACATTCCGAAAGGTGGCGCCAGCCTATACAGCTCGTTGCCTCGCCCACAATGTGTGCGCGCTCGTGAATGGAGCTGTCTAGTTGTTCAGAGAATGTCACCTTTTGTGAAGAAGCGCGGTTCTTGCAAGAACTGTGTGTCATTGATGAGGATCCGCAGTTAGAACGTCCAAACACAATATCAACAGGCTAGTATAAAATCCTCCTTCTTCACGGAGCCTTTTTACCGATTCCTGAAACCCACATACCCTTCTTTTCCCTTTCCTATAATGGCATATCTGGGCGTGATATGAGATGCCACATGGCGTCGTGATGTGGCAACACGGTGGACTATAGTCGGGAAGACGGCACGGCGCCCAGTCGCTTCAGAACCGCTCCGACTTTTGTCCCGCGAAATCTTGTGTACTCTGCACTGGTGCGTACTTGTCTTATGCTACGGTGGCATTCACCTCAAGTCAGTATGGTTTATGCCATTACAGTTACCGCTAAACAGTAAGTGAGGCACCGACACGTTTTTCGGGTATCATTTCTGGGGAGTTTGGTGGCCAGCGGAAGTGTTTAAACTCAGAAGAGTGTTCCTGGAGCCACTATGTAGCAGTTCTGGATGTGTGTAGTGTCGCATTGTCCTGCTAGAATTGCCCAAGTCTGTCTGAATGCATAATGGACATGAATGGATGCACGTGATCAGACAGGGTGTCTTTGTACGTGTCATCTTGTCAGAGTCGTATCTAGACGTACCAGGGGTCCCACATCTGCAACTGCACACAGCCCACACCATTACAGAGCCTCTACCAACTTGAACAGTCCCCCGTCGACATGCAGGGTTCATCGATTCATGACGTTGTCTCCATACCTGTACACGTCCATCCGCTCGATACAGTATGAAACGAGACTCATCCGACCAGGCAACATGTTTCCAGTCATCGACAGTCCAATGTCGGTGCTGACGGGCCCAGGCGAGGCGTAAACCTTTGTGTTGTGCAGTCATCAAGGGTACACAAGTGGGCCTTTTGCTCCGAAATCCCATGTCTTTCGTTGAATCGTTCGCACGCTGACACTTGTTTGGCCAGCATTGAAATCTGCAGCAATTTGTGGAAGAATTGCACTTCTGTCACGTTGAACGATTCTCTTCAGTCGTCGTTGGTCCCATTCCTGCAGGAACTTTTTCCGTCTGCAGCGATGTCGGATATTTGATGCTTTACCAGATTCCTAATATTCACGGTACACTCGTGAAATGGTCGTACGAGAAAATCCATAGCTAGGAGATGCTGTGTCCCATTGCTCTTCCACCGATTATAACATCACGTTCAAACTCACTTAAATCTTGATAACCTGCCATTGTAGCAGCAGTAACCGATTATCAACAGCACCAGACACTTTTATTGTAAAGGCACTGCCGACCGCAGCTCTGTATTCTGCCTGTTTACACATCTCTCTCTATTTGAATACGCATGCCTACACCAGTGTCTTTGGCGCTCCAATGTAGTACCTTCAGACAAAAGTGTCGTCAGGATTTTCTGCGTAACTCTTTGGGAGCTATTCATAACTGTTATCACAATTTTTTTCGCAATATGTGGCAAATAATTTTTTTACAAGATTGCAATTTTCCCGAGTCTCTTTTTTTGCAAAATTCTGCGGAAGTAGTCCAATTTTGTACAGAGAACCCTAAAAGTATAGCGCATCTATCAAGAACTCCGAGGAAAAAAATGTGTATTTCTTGAAAATCGGAAGCCATCCTCACCTGACATAATATTCCGCTATATCCCCGGTGCCAACTGTCCATGCAGTTCTGATATACGGAAAAGCCATAATCGAAGCTGCTTCGTTGCCGATTGGTCGGCTATCTGAAGACGGTCAGGAAAATCAGAATAAGGATATCCGGCGTTACCGAGAACATTTTACGCGCAAACTTTCCAGTAAGAGACCGATGCATGACGTCTTCCATGGGGTTCTGTCATCAGATCCGCTAATCTCGAGATTCCAGAAACTTACAACCGAAAAAGATAAACAGACGACACCTGAGGTGAAACGTCTGCTGTTCGCACCATCTCCCAATGCACAACCCGATAACGACCCTTCT
This sequence comes from Schistocerca cancellata, assembly GCF_023864275.1. Taxonomy (NCBI): domain Eukaryota; kingdom Metazoa; phylum Arthropoda; class Insecta; order Orthoptera; family Acrididae; genus Schistocerca; species Schistocerca cancellata. Next base: position 17,604,617 of record NC_064637.1, read on the forward strand.
GTCGGCGATAACGATTCAAGCGACGAATACATTTCTATACGGCAATTTAGATTTCTAAATCGTTATCACCGACTTCAAAATAATTTATACATGAAGCTTTACTCGAATCAGCTAAATTTATAATTTATGGTCCATGAAATTGGATTCGCCATTTTAAATTTTATAATTTCGGCATCGAATTCCTAATCAGCGACCCAAAGAATCTAAAAAGAATACATTTTATAGCCTTTGTTTTATCGTGTTCACGTTTTGAAGCGAGTTGGCTCACAATGCGACGGTTCAAATCAACTCTCGGCTATCCGGTTTTAAGTTATCCCACGTTTCTCTTACTCGGCAGGAATGTTTGCACTGAGAGATCAAGCGGATTTCCTTCACTCTTCTTCACCAACCCCAGTTTGTGCTCCGTCTTTCATGACCTCGTTAATCTTTAGATTTCTTTTCTTCTTCCTTTTCTCTGAGACAGCACTAACACTGTAATCTTTGTCATGTTGTGAAGAAGCATACACGGCGCAGACTAGCAATACAAAATAATCTTTCCTGAAGAGGAGAAGTTTGTTTATCAAATATGAATATGAGCGTTAGGAAGCCTTTCTTGGCGCTATTTGTCCTGAGTGTAGCCTTACACGCAAGTGAACCGTAGGTTATAAAGGGCTCAGACAAGAAGAAAATAGTAGCTTTTGAAATGCAGTCCTAAGGAAAAAGCCGAAGATTAGATGGTTACATCGATTAACAAATGACGAGGTACTCAACCAAACAGGGGAAAGAAAAAAATTAATGGCGCAGCCTGACGAAAAGAATGAATCGGTTGTTATAACACACATGATGAAACTTGCACAAGACAGATTAGCGCGGACAACTGCATCAAACTAGTCTTCGTACTGAAAAAAGTAACAACATAAGTCGTACTATAATTAATTTTCAGGCCTACGTTAAAACTTTACGTTATGTTACAAGACAATATACGTTTGTTCTAACACAGTGGTTCCCTACCTGGTCCAAATTACCCCCTGAGGAGTAAAACATAATTTTCTGAAGGGTAAAAACAAGAGTGTTCGGCTGTATTTGTCATGAATTAAATAATGTTTAATAGAACGTTACAATTATCATTGTTTCATAAGCGGTGAAGCTGATTACAAAAGTTGCCTATAATTACTTTTTTTCCAAATGCTGGCATTTGGATGGAGTACAGTATGTTTAACAAATGTACAAGGGTAAGTCAATTATTATCCGTAAAGTAGTTATAAAATTTTATTGTAATCAAATAGGAAACTTACAAGAACATCATTTTTGAGTGGACCAAACAAGTAATAGTCAGAAGGGGGCAAGATCGCGACTTTATAGAGGATGATCCAGTACTTCAAATTTGAGTTTCTTGAGCGTTTCAGCAGTATGGGCAGCAGTATGCAGACGGGCATTGTCGTACAACAACACACCTTTCGACATCAATCCTCGGCGTTCGCTTCGAATTGCAGGCTTTAGCATGACAGTAAGCATCTCGGTGTAACGTACACAGTTTATTGTTGTGCCCCTTTCCCTATAACGTTCCAGTACTGGACCTTGTGCGTCCCAAAAAACCGTAAGTATCATTTTTCCTGCGGACGGTTAGATCTTGAACTTTTCCTTGCACGGCGAATTTGGATGTTTCCATTCCATACTCTGCCGTTTACTCTCCGGCTCGTAATGATGGATACATGTTTCGTTATCAGTAATGACCCGGTCTAAGAAGTTGTCCCCTTCGTTACCATAGCGATCGAAATGTTTATTTCAGATGTCCAAGCGTATTTGCTTATGCAACCGTGTGAGTTGTTTTAAGGCCCATCTTGAACAAACTTTATGAAACCCAAGTCTGTTGTGGATTATTTCGTAGGCAGAACCGTGGCTAATTTGCAGACGATGTGCCACTTCGTCAATAGTTAATGGTTTCTTCATCTGTGACGGTAAACAGTCGTCCGGCTCCTTTATCGTGCGTTACACTTGTGCCACCATTTCGGAAGTTTTCAATCCATTCGTAGACACTTCGTTGTGGCAAAACACTGTTCCCGTACTGTACCGAAAGTCTTCGATGAATTTCGGCCCCTGATACGCCTTCCGACCACAAAAAACGGATCACTGAACGTTGCTCTTCTTTGGTGCAGACATACAGCGGAGCAACCATGATTAACAGCACGGCAGCGATAACGAAACTAACCTAGCAATTTTCAAATTGCAAAGATATAGAACAAATAAACAAAGCATGCGTCATCAACGTGAAACTAGAGTGCTACCAAAGTAAACAAAAATATAACTACACTCATGCTCATAAATTAAGGATAATGCTGATACATGGTGAAACAACGCTCTGGTCGGCTGTTTGCAAATTTAAATCACCTCGGGGTATGACCATGCGGTGCATTTGACCTGCGGTCGTCGCACGGTGGCGCTGGAAGCAGTCCACATACGCAGAGGTGTGTTGGTGCATGTCAGACTATGGTTCAGCGACTAAGTGTGCAGACTTTTTCAGACGTGCTAGTGGTGACTGTGTGTTGAAAATGGCTCAAAGAACACATACTGATGACATTAAAATTACCAGATATGCAGCAACCAGTCGGAAAATCACTCAAGGCACATATTAGTTGAAAGCAGCGATGGTGGCGGTTAATAAGTTGAAATCGATTTGCAAAAGTGAATAAATAAAACATGAATTTGCGACTGGTTGCTGCATATTTGATAATTTTATGGTTTACGGTCGCTGCAGCACTTGGGAACCACATGGAGCCCACCATTCACATATTGATGACGTTATGACGGGTAGAACACTAGGGCGTCTGGAGGCTGGTCAAACATAGCACGTCGTAGCATGGGCCCTCTGTGCCACAAAGTGTGATCTTAAGATTATGGCAACGATTTCAGCAGACAAGAAACGTGTCCAGGCGCTACAGTACGGGACGTCTACAGTGTACAACACCACAAGAAGACCGATATCTCACCATCAGTGCCCGCAGACGACCACAGAGTACTGCAGGTAGCCTTGCTCAGGACCTTATGCAGCCACTGGAACAGTTGTCTCCAGACACACAGTCTGCAGGCGACTGTACAGACATGGTTTATTAGCCCAGAGACCTGCGAGGTGCACTCCACTGAACCCTCGTCACAGGAGAGCCCGTAAAGCGTGATGTCAAGAATACAGTACATGGTCATTGTAACAGTGGCCCCAGGTTATGTTCACGGGCGAGTCTAGGTATAGTCTGAACAGTGATTCTCGCCGGGTTTTAATCTGGCGTGAACCAGGAACCAGATACCAACCCCTTAATGGCCTTGAAAGATACCTGTATGGAGGTCGTGGTTTGATGGTGTGGGGTGGGATTATGATTGGTGCACGTACAGCCCTGTATGTCTTTGACAGAGGAACTGTAACAGGTCAGGTGTATCGGGACGTCATTTTGCACCAGTATGTCCGCCTTTTCCCACCTTCCTCCTGATGGATGATAACGCACGGCTGCCATCGCGGAGGAGTACCTTGAAACAGAAGATATCAGGTGAATGGAGTGGCCTGCCTGTTCTCCAGACCTAAACCCCATAAAGCACGTCTGGGATGCTCTCGGTCCACGTATCGCTGCATGTCTTCAAACCCCTACGACACTTCAGGTGCACCGATAGGCACTGGTGCAAGAATGGGAGGCTATACCCCAGCAGCTGCTCGACCATCTGATCCAGAGTATGCCAACCCGTTGTGTGGCCTGTGTACGTGTGCATCTTGATCATATCCCATATTGATGTCGGGGTACATGCGCAGGAAACAGTGGCGTTTTGTAGCACATGTGTTTCGGGACGGTTTTCTCAACTTACTACCAATACCATGGACATACAGATCTGTGTCGTGTGTGTTCCCTATGTGCCTATGCTATTAGCGCCAGTTTTCTGTAGTGCCATGTTGTGTGACACCACTTACTGCAATTATCCTTAATTTATGAGCATGAGTTTAAATTGCGGATAATAATTGACTTACCCTCGCACATACATACATACATACATACATACATATATACATACATACATACATACATTGTGCAGTGCATCCATGACAGTAAAACTGACACACATGCATAACTGGTGCTTAAAAATCTGATGAAAATGCCTTCTTCATGTTGTACCTAGTTCACGAAATAGACCAGAAATTGCTTCATTCTTCGTTTCGCAACAATACACAAACTGACAGCGCTACAGAACAGAAACCCTGCAATGGTGCTTTAGGACACATACTTACATCATCATCATGATCATCATCATCATGATCATCATCATCATGATCATCATCATTAGTAGCAGTTGTCAGACACAAACCAGTGGTACCCAAAAGTCTTCAAATTTCTGCCAGTTCAGAATTAAGGAGTCCAGAGATCCAATCATTTACAGACAGTAGAACCAGGTAAGTTGCACACACTTGGTTGATTTTTAATGGGACCGCAGAGTGAGGGTGAGGAGTGGAGCAGAGGAGGCATGTTTCGTAGCACATGTCTAGTCCACAATGTGGAAAGGTAGCTTTCTTTTCGGAGGAGGAGTGTAAGTAGCACCCGCGACTACTGAGAATTGATTCATTAGTGTTTCATTGGCACGTTACATCGTCGGTTAATAAAACATCTGTAAGAACTAAATATTATTTACCATTCATCATTTTCAAAATGAAAGTGTTCAAAGATAATCGTTTTTCAGTGCATAGTTAGTAAGATGCTGCAGCTGCTACTGACGATGATGATGATGACAGGGAGGGGGAGTGTGCTGGCTAACGTCTGACAACACTCAGTGTTAATCGTCTCAAAACGTAAGGAACCAGTGTTGTAACACACAGCATACCTACATCAAACATTCAAAGAATGATTCATTATTGCAACCATAGAATTCTCAGTTGTGAATACAGCTTTCGTAAACTGAAAATTTTCTGAATTTCACTTAACTCGAGATTATATATATATCATAATTAACCACTGCTGTGTGTTACATGATGCGGTTTCTAACAAATTTAAAAGTTTTTCATCACTGCATACACAAAAGCATATTAGTTTGTGTTCATTCATCTGTCAAACCGTACAATATGCAGTAACTTGTGGAAACTAAATGTAGAGAATGTTCCTTTTAGTTGAAACATTGCAACATCGCAGACTGCCTTTCAGAACCACGGACGACAGTTGCGCAACGCCTGCGTATGCCTAGCAGGAAGGGCATATAATGTAAACATGTCGTCAGCGGTCCCAAAGTTTTCTTTTTTCGTCCCCTGGAGACTTCCAAAACCATATGATGCAATCGCAAGCAATATTTCCCAAGTTTCTCCACAGATATACGAACGAATTCGCTAGAAAAAAAAAATAGCAAACTATGCAGCAAAAATTATTTCTGCAACAAGGGTCGCAGGCGGAAAACATTCCACATGTGACGAATAAGCAAACAGAAACACAGATTAGCTGAGTACACTTAGTTTCTTCATTTTCTTGGCGTCAGGCAGACAGATTAGATTTCGAGCCGTTGTCTACATACGATGCCACGCCATGAAAGTATCGTCCGTTCTCTATCGTCCAGCATTCGCTTTGTTACTTACAAGGAGAAAGCGGATGGTGAATACGGGTGTAAAGCGAAACCTACCATTCAGAAATATTCATCCGCATTAGGGATATATATATTCCGTCGATGCAGCAGAGCATTTCGTATATCGGTAGTAATGCCAATATTCCCGTTGTTTTTTGAAAGACACCATACGGAACCACGTACTATTCAACCATATAATATTTACCGTTTCTAATGTCATGTTGTGCTTGTCAAACAGGATCCTTCCCAAATACGGGCACAATGTTCGCTCGATGATGGGCGGCCTCCATAGGCGAAATTTATTGTTAAGGATCTGAGAACTAAAATGCCAAGGGCAAATAAGTACCGTATTTCAAGTACTCGTCAGCCGTTGGGCAGCTGTAAGAGATTTCTGTGTATTTGGCAGTAGTCTGACAGGGAAAGGCTGTGCATTATACAACGCTTTCTGTAACAATAGTCTTTATTTTTAACCCCACAGCAATAGAATACTCGGAGATTGCAACCGTGGCAAGACAGTGGTACGATCTTTGAACATGGCTGACGTTTGCAGCCCGCATCTCGTGGTCGTGCGGTAGCGTTCTTGCTTCCCACGCCCGGGTTCCCGGGTTCGATTCCCGGCGGGGTCAGGGATTTTCTCTGCCTCGTGATGGCTGGGTGTTGTGTGCTGTCCTTAGGTTAGTTAGGTTTAAGTAGTTCTAAGTTCTAGGGGACTGATGACCATAGATGTTAAGTCCCATAGTGCTCAGAGCCATTTGATTTGACGTTTGGAACAACCGTATACACAAATTTGAAAAATATGTAAAAATCTGCCAACCGGTTGCATATGTTTTCTATATATCTTGACCAGGTTTCTTCAACTCTAAGGGTGACTTCATACCTCATCAGAAGGTAAGGTAATTACCTGTGTTTAGGATCTTCTTTCTGATGTCTTTGTACTTTGAGACAGCCTTTGATACATGAGCGGGTAAGAAGCCTACAACTTTGAACATGGCTGTCTCAAAGTACAAAGACATCAGAAAGAACCCATATATTCGTAAAATATATTCGTCTGGAAATTCCAGTAACTCAGGTCAGAATATACAGAAAACGATATAGATCATTCACACGAATTCGGCATCTTTATAATAGCAAAAGTAGAATTGTAGCACTCATCTCAAAGTACAGAGGCATTGTCGTACCTATATCGCCCTTTAAGGTTAAATCCTAACCTACCCTATACGCAAAATAGATTCTAACTTCACCTAGCTTCCTTCATAACGCCAAAAACTGATGGAAGAGATCGGACGCATTGTGGCAATGCTGTCGGCAGATATCGGGCGACCTCTGACGACAGCGTCTGACGATTGTTGTCCGTGCTACAGTGGGCATACTGTGTCGTCATGTGGTATCTCGCATGCGGCAGTATTGCGGTGCCATATTTCAACAGGACAATTCCCATAAACACGTGGCACGTCAGTCTGAACTCTTGTGTTGTTGAGTAACTCCAGTGGCCAGCAACATCTCCAGACCATCCCCCGATACAACATGTGTGGGACCAGTTTGGACGCCAGTTGCGTCTCAGAGACAGTATTCAAGATTCGAGGAGCAGTTAGAAGAGTTCTGGATCAGCGTCTCTCGAGACAGGGTAAGACGGCTGCGTGACGCCCCTTCCCGACTGAACCAGTGCACGCATCCAGACGAGATGCGGCGCAACATCATAGTGATTAGAGGTCTCGTACTGCCAAGTTCTTTGTAAATTTGATTAGACTCTGTAACCACTGAATTAACACAACACATCGTATCTTCCTAAACCACAAAATTTCATTTCGTTTCCTCCTCCCTTCTTGATTCTTCAGTTGTTTTGCCAGCTAGTGTGTGTACAATACAAGACCTAGATAAATTTGGCAGTGTGCTGTTAGTCTGTTGCACATATACTAGGAAACTGCACTAATAGAACTCGTGATGTGCACAATTTCTATGTGCAATTATTACTTCAGTTTCATTAAGGAGGAACAAAGATTAAAGGTATTTTACCAGAATATAAATACGAGAGGGTACCCAAAAAATGCAATTATTTTTAAAAGCAATATATTTTCAAATTGTTTACAAAACAACGTTAAGTTCTTCACAATACTTTCCGTTACAGTTACTACATTTGTCCTTTCATGCCCCTTTCCATCTATGGAAATAAGAAATCGCAGAGAGCCAGGTCAAACGAGTAAGGTGTATAGGACAGCAGAACTGTGCCATTTTTAGCCATAAACTGATTAACAGAGATGGCTGTGTGTCCATGTGCGTTGTCGTCTGCCACAAATCGGGTCTTTTGTGACGAACCCTGACGCGAAATCGTCTTAAAACTTCCAAATAAAAGGTCTGATGTACGGTCTGACCTGGGGGAACAAACTGAGTGAACTACGCCCTTGGTATTAAAAAAAAAAAAAAATCAGCTGTGTTTTGGTATTTGACTTGACATTTTTTGGACATGATGACATATTCCATTGGCTTGACTGTTGTTTTGTTTCTGGGTCGTGACCATGTCACCAGTAATGACCTTAGATAGAAAATCTGGATCAGTTTCAAGCTGTTGTCTCGAAGCACGTTTCAACTCTATGTTCCTTTTCATTGTCAGTCAAAACCCGAGGACCAAACTTGGCAGCAACCATTTCCACTGCCATATCTTCCGTTGAAATTCCCTGAACAGAGTTCCAAGATAACCCACTAATCTCTGACAGTTGATCAATTATCTGTCGTCAGTCTGTGAGCACAAGCTCGCCCAGTTTTTCAATATTTCGTCGATTCCTGCAGCTGACGGACGTCCAGAACGAGGTTTGTCGTCAATCGACATGTCGCCATTTTCGTTGTGAGGTTCCAGAATATCAGTGAAATTTGGGACCCTGATCGGTTAATAAGTCATGCAGATAATTTTTCATGTATAAAATTGTTAAGGCTTTCGTGGCCACTTGTTGACAAACTGCCTATTGGCTTCTGTCTCGGGTTCTTCGGCCGACGTTCATCTAATGAATTTTCTGACGTTTCGCCAGCACGAGTGGCTGGCATTGTCAAAGCTTCACCCTCCATTGCCGGTGGTGAACTGGAGCCGAGCTCGCGGCCGCAGACTATATGTACCTGGCGCGCCAACGTCCAAGGGCAGATTGTACCGACGCCTTGACCAACGACAGAACAAGAAGGCGTGACTGATGTCCTCTCTCGCCTTTCTGTCACGTTGCCGAGATGAATGTGCCACACCGAAGTTCTTGAGATGCAAAAGCCTATTCACCACCGCCCAAGCATATCGTATCTACGACAGAATGGAACGAGCTTTTCTTCGTGAGCGAATACATACAACACGGAGAGACTTGGCAAGAACGGATCAGGAACTTCTGGACATTTTCTATCAACTAAGTAGCAGACTGCATCGAGACGACTGGGACAAGATCGACAGCATCACTCACAGGAGCATGCAGAACGAACTCGAGCGCTGCACCGAGCGACAGAAGAAAAAGTTTGAAAGATGCCGGAAGCAGACCGACAAGGCGATTCCCGACATGTCACACACAGTGGTCAACCTCACTGAACGACAATTGACCGAAGAGGAAGTGTCTGTTCTTCAAAAAGGAGGGAATTTCGCTATAATCCCGAGAACTATACCTATGGAGGACATTGCCAACACCGAAGCAGCCATTCGGACCCTTCCTTGTGAAAGGGCAGAGGAAATACGCACTGAAACAGCCAGGATACTGCCCCGAGCAAAACCACCAGCTTGCAACCTGAAGAAAGAAGAGGTACAAGCCATTAAGAATCTCAACGCCGACAAGAGTATATTGGCACTGCCTGCCGATAAGGGGAATGCGACCGTCGTAATGAAGACCGAAGATTATGAGCAAAAGATACGAGACCTATTAGATCCGACGACGTACCGAAAACTAAGCGCAGATCCGACGCAGCGTATCCCTCGGAATACAATCGATTAATCAAGGCGTCTTCTCTGCCGGCGGACATACAAAGAAACCTGCGCAACACGGAAGCCCTACCACCTCGGCTGTATGGATTACCCAAGATCCATAAGAACAACGTTCCACTGAGACCGATCGTTAGCGCTCCTGGATCACCGACGTATAAACTGGCAAAACACTTGGCCTCTCTGCTCCAGCCACACGTGGGGAAGACCGACACATACATTAAGGACTCAGGACATTTCATTGAGAAGCTGAAGAAACTGACATTGAGAAGCTGAAGAAACTGAAACTCGCACCAAACGACATCTTGGTCAGCTTTGATGTTGTTTCGTTATTTACGAAAGTGCCACTCAGTGGCGCTCTGGAGCACATCGGTTCCATTTTCCCGCAGGACATCAGAAAGCTCTTCCATGCATGTCTCACCACGAGCTGTTTCACGTGGAATGGAGATTTCTACGAACAGCTGGAAGGCGTCGCCATGTGTAGTCCTCTCAGTCCAGTGGTGGCCAACTTCTTCATGGAACAATTCGAAGCACAGGCACTGGACTCGGCGACTTGCAAACCTAAGGTGTGGTACAGGTACTTCGATGATACTTCCGTGGTGTGGAGCCATGGTGAAGAACAGCTCGGTGAATTCCTGAGACACTTGAACAACCTCCATGCCAACATAACATTTACCATGGAAGTAGAAAAGGACAAGAAACTGCCATTTCTAGATGTGCTGGTCACAAGGGACGGCGAAAACCTGGCACACAGCGTGTACCGAAAACCGACACACACGGACCGGTACCTGCACAATCTGTCAAACCACCACCCGAGTCAGAAAAAGAGGCATGATTAGTACGCTCGTAACGAGAGCAGGACGAATATGTGAGCCTCAACACCTCAAACGAGAAATGCAACACCTGCAAACTGTCCTGAGGAGCAATGGGTACTCCACAAATTACATTAGAAGTGTAACAGAGCCAAACACTCGGCAAAGTAAGGAACCAGAAAAAGAAATGTCGGGTACGGCCTTTCTACCATACATTCCCAGAGTGAGAGACAGAATCGGCCGCATATTGCGCAAACATGGTGTAAAGACGATTTTCAAACCGACAAGGAAGCTCAAAGAGAGTCTTAGATCGGCGAAGGAGAAAAGAGACTCACTTGCAATGTCTGGAACATAACGTATACCATGCACATGCGGAAAAGGTTATGTCGGAATGACTGGACGATCCATCAACACCAGGATCAAAGAGCATAAGCGACATTGCAGGCTGGGGCAGGTGGAGAAATCGGCCGTGGCAGAGCACGCACTGAATGAGACCGACCACGTAATAAAATTCGCTGATACGGAAGTTGTGGCTGTAGAGAAGCACAATCACAGCGCTTGTTCAGAGAAGCTGTAGAAATACAAAAACACGCGAACAATTTGAACAAGAAAGAGGCAAGCCTTAAGGTAAACGGATCCTGGCTTCCCGTACTGCAGCGAACGACCGTCGCAGGTAGCAAGAGGAGAACCGCACCGGAAATGACCGCGGAGAAGCCCTCGGACGTTGGCGCGCCAGGTACATATAGTCTGCGGCCGCGAGCTCGGCTCCAGTTCACCACCGGCAATGGAGGGTGAAGCTTTGACAATGCCAGCCACTCGTGCTGGCGAAACGTCAGAAAAATCATTAGATGAACGTCGACCGAAGAACCCGAGGCAGAAGCCAATAGGCAGTTTGTCAATTTTTCATGTGTATATAAATTTCCAATTCCTGCACTACGTTCATGGCAAGTTCTTTTGTTATTACTTGTGTGTGTGTGTGTGTGTGTGTGTGAGAGAGAGAGAGAAATCTTGTTAGCTGAAAGCTTATTGAGTGACAGTGTTTTTCTTGTGCCTATCTGCGACTCAGCATCTCCCCTATATGGTGAGCAGCAGCTGTCCTTTGATTAATATTAATATTTATGTTAGGTTTTTTTAAATGCTTGAAGAGACTCGATCGACTGTTATCACGATGTCTAGTACGTACTTCAAAGCTTTGTCCATTGTAAAATTTGTTAAAATCGTCACATGTAATTCTGTTACGCGTGGGTTAGCGTATTCTGGTATTTTGGTTCTTAGAGAGTGGATTTTCGTGTTTAGGCTATCAATAGTTCTCAATGCTAGCTTTATGGGTGTATATTTTGGTATATTGTTCATCTTGTTTGACAGTTTCCCCATGTAGACTACTGATATGTGATTTTCTGTTTGGTTGGGGTTTCTCAGTGTTATATCACTGTATATTGGTTGGTTCGTGGGTTATGGTTTTTTTTTTCTTTTATATCTTTTTCGTGCTATGTTTGGCTTGAAAATGTTTTTGAAGACTGTGTACTGGAGTACAGTTATTTCTTCATCGATTGCCGGTTGTGTAGCGGAACATTTTCAATCCTATTAATCGCTGAGTGGAAATAGGCATATTCCTGAAATTTCGCATAACAAAGATTTGCAACTGATTATAATGTGTCAATGATTAACATGTGGTACAATCGGCTGTCATGCGTGCGCGCGCGCGCGCGCGCACACACACGCACACACACACACACTCACGCACGCACACACACACACACACACACACACACACACACACACACGATGGTGATCTGTAACAACCGGTACTTTAGCAATACCGTACGCTGATTTTTATACCAGCTGAGGGCAGTGCAACATGATATTCCTTGCTATATATTGTTGTGACGCCGAGAGTAATGTTGACGTTCCCCCTCTTGCAATGAGAAAAAACCACATTCTGATGATTTTACATATGATTTTGGCGGCGAAGACACAAGTATATCACCACAGGGTAATGCGCTCGAAAGTACCTTTATAACGAAGCAGTGACTACAGTTTCTAAAACAAACGATAGGGTCTAAAATTTGTGATATATTGCTTGGCGACCGTATCCTAAATATTTAGATAGTCTACAGAATTCTAATTGACGTAAATTAATCGTTTGTCTTTACGGAGCACCGTGACATACGAGTATTTTTACGGCCCAAGGCAGGTGCGTCATAAGAACATTTTTTCCACCCATGTTACTTATCATTTGGCGCCCCCACTCCGTTTTTCCTCTCGTGCAGTTTCCGCAACCAATTATTGTGATAAAGCACTGTATACAAATCTTACTCTTGGGCACCTCTCTCATCTTCGCGCCCCCAGCGGCGGGTCGGTTGCTTGGAGCTTCGAACCGGCACTGTAATCACCTTTTTTGGGTCTTATAAATTTCGTATTACGAAAAATTTCGAAAGACAAAAACACATTTTGGGTCAAAATTAAAATACTAATTTCTTTTAACGTGACCTTTCATCGGCAGTTTTGTTCGTGAAGCCCTGTGCATTTAAGATAAACAACTACATGAGACGCACTGAAGATAAAACGACTGCGCCGTAACGTGTTAAGGATATAAGAAATATTGAAAGACTTTTTTTTATTGCAGAATCATCTGCGAATATAATTTCCTACGTCTTTGTCACAATATTTTTAATTACTTCCTTTCCGTGCGTTTCGGCCAACCAACTATCTTCGGATGTTTTACAAAAAAATAGCATTAACCTCTAAGTAACATTTATTAAACGAGAAAAAGGAGAAAAAAAGCTAGAGAGGACCGGAACATTCCTCGTTGCCTTTTCATCTCAATAATTGTACATATCATCATCATCATCATTATCATCATCATCATGTTACAGCCCAGCCTCCACCCTGTATGTGATGACAGATTGGTTTGTAGCGTAGCATCAGCTCTATGTTAGGTTGGAAGGTGATAATTCGGTTTGAGAGTTGGTGAAGCCAACGACTGTGGATGCCAAATTATGATTGTTGTGGTAACAGAGTAACCGGCACCGTAACCTAATGTTTACTTTCGTCCCATAGACAAGAGTTTGCCATATTTAACGCAACTTTTGTCGTAAAGACTAAAATTGCAAAGTAAAATCAGGAAATCTCTTTTAGATTACGGAAAAACTCTGGTGAGTAATTTGGTGCATATTATTTACATAATTTTGTATTGTAAATACAGAACGAAAGCTGGAAGGGGGTCCACTACTTAAATTTAATCCAGAGCTCTTCGAAGACTTCATGTCTAAGATTGCTACTCTACGAATATATTTTAACCGCAAGCACGGAATTGGTACAATGAAATGATTACCTCCATTAATATTATTCAACACTGTTTTAGTAGGCTCATCGTTGAGACCAACCGTGTGAGTACCGCTGCGTATTCCGTTTAGGAAGACAAGCAGGTCACAGCGAAAGCTAATGTAAGCTGGCCGACGCGACGGCATGGCGACGAAAGCATGGCGCAGCGCTCCATGGAGCGTTAACTCACCTCGTGCCGTCTTCTTCCTCCTGCTGCTGCGGTTGCTGTCGCTTTTCGGGCGTGAAGCCGTTGGCCGCGGCGCTGCCCGCGAACCCCGCCATAGAGCCCACGACCCTGGTCGCAGCCATCGCGATTCGGACGCGCTTCCACACACGACACAACACGGGGCGAGACGTTAAGACCCTCGGCTGCCTGCCTGCGGCACGGAGCACACAACACTGCGCCCGTTGAGCACGCCAGGCCCGCGGCTAAAAACTGCACGCGGGACACTACCCGAGCTTCCCCCACCACCGGCCCTTGGCGAGCCCCCTGCCCCCACCACCGCACCGGCCGCTACGTCAGCAGCTCTCCCAGCTGGGCCGGCGTTCCACGCCAACGGTCGCCTCACAAAGGAATGCCTCACAATCACTCCGCAATTTCGGCATCTGACGTAGCATTCGCACACACCATTACCTGCTAGTCTCCGCGCTTCTTATTTTTGGGAATTCTTTCGATTTTAGTATTTCTCGTATATTTAGGTATGGTGTCCGTTCTGTCGGGTCGGACATGCATGTCCGAAAGAACAGACGCGATACGTACGTATGTGCGCCTGACGACATAACGATCTTTCAGTGCAGATTACAGCTGGAGACACCGTCAGCTGTAAAATACACTACTGGCCATTAAAATTGCTACACCAAGAAGAAATGCAGGTGATAAGCGGGTATTCATTGGACAAATATATTATACTAGAACTGACATGTGCTTACATTTTCACGCAATTTGGGTGCATAGATCCTGAGAAATCAGTACCGAGAACAACCACCTCTGGCCCTAATAACGGCCTTGATACGCCTGCGCATAGAGTCAAACAGAGCTTGCATGGCGCGTACAGGTACAGCTGCCCATGCAACTTCAGCACGATACCATAGTTCATCAAGAGTAGTGACTGGCGTATTGTGGCGAGAAAGTTGCTCGGCCACCATTGACAAGTCGTTTTCAGTTGGTGAGAGATCTGGAGAATGTGCTGGCCAGGGCATCAGTCGAACATTTTCTGTATCCAGAAAGGCCCGTACAGGACCTGCAACATGCGGTCGTGTATGATCCTGCTGAAATGTAGGGTTTTCCAGGGATCGGATGAAGGGTAGAGCCACGGGTCGTAACACATCTGAAATGTAACGTCTACTGTTCAAAGTGCCGTCAATGCGAACAAGAGGTGACCGAGACGTGTAACCAATGGCACCCCATACATCACGCCGGGTGATACGCCAGTATGACGATGACGAATACACGCTTCCAATGTGCGTTCACCGCGATGTCGCCAAACACGGATGCGACCATCATGATGCTGTAAACAGAACCTGGATTCATCGTAAAAAAGTGACGTTTTGCCATTCGTGCACCCAGGTTCGTCGTTGAGTACACCATCGCAGGCGCTCCTGTCTGTGATGCAGCGTCGAGGGTAACCGCAGCCATGGTCTCCTAGCTGATAGTCCATACTACTGCAAACGTCGTCGAACTGTTCGTGCATATGGTTGTTGTCTTTGCAAGCGTCCCCATCTGTTGACTCAGGGATCGAGACGTGGCTGCACGATCCGTTACAGCCATGCGGATAAGATGCCTGTCATCTCGACTGCTAGTGATACGAGGCCGTTGGGATCCAGCACGGCGTTCCGTATTACCCCCATGAACCAACCGATTCCTTATTCTGCTAACAGTCATGGATCTCGACCAACGCGTGCAGCAATGTCGCTATACGATAAACCGCAATCGCGATAGGCTACAATCCGACCTTTATCAAAGTCGGAAACGCGATAGTACGCATTTCTCCTCCTTACACGAGGCATCACAACAACGTTTCACCAAGCAATGCCGGTCAACTGCTGTTTGTGTATGAGAAATCGGTTGGAAACTTTCCTCATGTCAGCACGTTGTAGGTGTCCCCACCGGTGCCAACCTTGTCTGAATGCTCTGAAAAGCTAATCATTTGCATATCACAGCATATTCTTCCTGCCGGTTAAATTTTGCGCCTGTAGCACGTCATCTTCGTGGTGTAGCAATTTTAATGGCCACTAGTGTATCTAGGCTTAACTATCCAGAACGATCTTAAGTGGAATGACCACATAGAACAGATAGTGGGAAAAGCAGATACCTGATTCATCGGAAAAATCTTCAGTAAATGTAACTCACCCACGAAAGAAGTGGCGTATAAGGCGCTTTGAAAGGTCTCTGTTGGATTCCTTTCATGTTTAATTTCTTAAATCTGTTGCCATTTATGGAATAAATTCCTCTTCTAAATGTACTGTGGCGTTTCTGACTATCTGGGAGGAGACTGAGCAGTGGAACGTGTTACTTTTACACATAAACAAGAACGATCTGTCACACTACTACACTTTAAAGCACAGTTTATATGTAATTCTTATATGTAATTCATGTCACACAGTCTCATACGGAACCTATATCCGCTTTCTTTTATATACTGTATATGATAAGATACTGTCATCCCCCTTCCCTTTTGTGTGAGAGGATGAATGAGCATATGTATTTCTAGTTGCATGCTTGAGGGTAGCAGACAAGGCTGTCTGCTAGAGAACAGTAGGACCAACGTCGGAACAGGTAGCTACGCTTCCTAAAAGCAAAGAGGTTTCTATCCTTAGTATGGTCCTGTCCGTCCGTTGTCATGTTGGTATAGGAAGCTGCCCCTCTGGCCACTTCCGTTGGTCTTTGTGAGCCACCCTCAGCAAGCACGCTCGGCAGTAGGGCAGTTGCAGTGTGGCCGTGGCGAGCGTCTGAAGTGGTAAGATCTCCGGCTAAGCGCGTGTCTGTTAAGTCCGTAGGACAATGGATTTCTTAAGTTCAGCCTAACTGAAAATTTAATCACCTTGATTTCAGGTTTAGCTCTAAAATATCTAATGCTATCTTAAAGTGCAGCGGAGTGTAATTCTCGTGTTAAATTCAGATTATTTTGCGGTAGTTGCTTTGTTACTACTTTGTGAGTAAAGTGGAACCACGTGTTGATCAGTAACTCTAACTAAGTTCATCAATCTTACATGCGAATGCTTGTGTGATTATAACGTCTCGTCTTGACTATATTTTCAATATAGCAACTTTTCTTTATGTTCAGCCCACGTGGGGTGTACTTTGCGAGACCACTACCACGTGCTTATATAACTGTTTGACCCATCAGGTTAATAGTAAGACGTTAGTAACCAGTTCAAGGTTTTTCTTTGGTCAATTGCTTTTCGATCTAATGTATTTTAATTATCAAAATTATTGTGGAGTTGTACGCTTTGTGTAAACCAAGTTGACCACGTGAAGCATGTGGTGTAATCATCAAAGTAGCCCTCAGCTATTCTTTTTGCGAAGACTTCACAAAGAGTTAATATGAATTTAGTATACCAGTGTGTGGTAATTACATGACGGACAGGATTGTGGTATGAACGTAATTTCTTTGGGTAAAAACTGAATCTGTTGGTTGTGGTTAATTTCTTCTTGCTTATGTTTCAATGTTCTTCGTGTGTTATTTTATGAATGGAGTGTTGTATGCAGTTTTCCAAATCTTGGCTCCATATTTTATGTGTTCCGTAAGATTACAATCTCACATTCTTTTCAATCGTAAATAAGGCACCAGCTCAGTTATAACTCACGTATAATATGCTGAAATTTCAATGAACAATCTTAAAATAAATTTCCAAATATAAACTGATTTCTTTCCTTTTATTTAAATTCTCCTTTTTATATATATATATATATATATATATTACCGGTTTTGTATGACTATTAAAAGATTATCATTATATTAGTCTGCTTGGTAAACCTAGACTAAATATCTAAAAAACAGTTGCCCAGTAATCCACGGTTAACGTCCCCAGACAGATCACGGCTTTTAACCCACTTTCATTGTCAATTAGCACCGATTACAGCATACCAAATTAAAGTTACAACCTTACACATCAGCATACCAAATTAAAGTAGCAACGTTACACATGGCGACCCTGTTCTGTGATTCCGCTAGACTCTGGAATCTCTGAAACGTTAGATTGCGAGCGTGTTATAATCTTAATTTTTTTCCTACAGCGCTCAAACAACTTCTGTGTTGTTTCCGAGCAGACTTTCAAAAGATTCACGGCGTTGTTGATCGGCGTTGCGTTGTTTGTCTTGTTTTGTTTTTTATACTTGTGTGTTTCATATGTCTGTGTGTTTTTTATCCTCGCTTGTAAATTCCACTGTTTCGATCTAAGATAAAAATTTGTTTTGCGTGTGAAAAAGTGCGTACTAGGTTGGGTATCTTTCGTGTGACTGTCGTAATTTTTGTGGGACACATTTATTTTGATTAGTGTGTCGCATACCGGTTATAAATTGCACTAATGCAGACACGTAACCAAACTAAAAGTAAGCGGTCCGACAACCTAAGCAACATGGACCAAGGGGATAATTTAATTTCGAATGTTAACGCGTCGGGCGGTTCCGAAAATGCAATGGGGAATACTTCAGACGAAATGCAAGACAGGACGAACGGGCTCACATCAGAGCCACAAATTAATTTGCCTCCAACTAACCAAATTGATTTGGCAGAACTCATGAAAGCCTTATTGCAACAAAATAAAGAATCATTTGAAAAATCGTTCCGAGAACAAAAAGAATCATCCGAAAAATCGATCCGCGAGCTAGGCGAACAAATGACGCAGAAATCTGAAAAATCGATCCGGGAGCTAGGGGAACAAATAGACAAAAAACTAATCCAGCAGACAAATAAAGTCGACAAGTCGATGCAGAGAGTGTCCGATGATATCTCACAAAGAATAAACAATCTGGCAAGTGAGATAAAAAGTGATATTATGAAAGAATTAGGCCGTACATTTGAACAAATCGATGATCGTCTGCAAGCCTTAGAACAGAGCAAGCGGAGGGGCGATGCCGAATCTAAAGAAAGCGAAGAACGGCTGCTTAGGAATTTCCTAGAGCTGAGGGAAGAATGCAAAAGGGAGCACCAACAGGTACTCTCGAGTGTCCAAGAGGCGGAAACGCATTGTCCCACGTCCGTTAGAAACACAATAGCGGACAACAGTTTAGCGATCCACGCGTTGGAACAGCAAATAGAACAATTGAAGCAGACTGGGGCGGAGGACAAGAGACAAATTGATGATAAGATTGCGGCATTAGCGGACATTGTAGGCACGATGAAGCTGACGGAAAGCGAGAACAATACTACACCGGTAGCGGCCGCAGAGACCGAAGAAGTGCGTTCTCTTCTGAGATTTCAGAAGGGACAGTTCGAAGTGAACAGGCAAAACAGAGCTGTAACAGGCGAATTGCAAGAACGCGTGGCGCATCTGGAAAACCGCATGGCGTGTGATTCCGAACTCGTCAATAGCATTAAAAATAGCCGTACGAACAGTGCAGAGAGGGACTCCGGCCACGAGGGAGATTTTGACGACAGGGAAGAATGTAATTTGAGGGGCAGACATGAGAATAATAGAAACATTCAAGGGCCTCGCCAGGAGGAAATGCGGGGATTTGATTTCAAACATTTCCTTACGGTGAGAAAGTTTGAGATATTCCGAAATTCGCAAAAAGGAATACATCCACGAGCATGGCTCGAGCAATTTGAGTTCTGTCTTCCTCCCGACTGGGCAAGTTCACATAAGATAGAATATATGTGTGGCTATTTGGAAGGCGAACCGGCGATTCGCATGAGGTCGGCAGCGCGTCACTGCAACTCCACTCGGGAGTTTCGACAAGCCTTTCTGTCCGCCTATTGGTCGGAAGCGGCACAAGATAGGGTCAAACATGGCATAATTATGCTGCCAAATTTGAACCAGTCTGGTTTCGGCAGCCCTGCACGTCTATTCGACCACATGCTGCAGGCAAATCAATTTTTATACGACCCATACGGGCCTGCGGAACTAATTAGGATATGCATCACCAAATTGCCGATGCACTTGCGGCACGTCATTCTTGCGGGACGATGCAAAGAGGACGTGGAAACGTTTAAAACGCTTCTCCAAGTGTTGGAATACAATACAGGAGAATGCCCGCCTAATCAGGCACAAAGTTATTACGGGGCACAGCAGCGCGACCGGAGTCGTGGCCGTATTACTAATCAACGGCGTGACTGGTCGTCGCGACGCGAACGGAACAATAATCGGGACAGGCCGTATAGAAACTGGGGTAACAGTCGCGAACACAGGTGGAACAACGGAAATGATCGAGGACGTAGACAAGATCGTGAACGCTACAGGTACGGCAACCAGAATCGACACTATGATGAATACGGAGGGAATAGGACTGTAGGCGGAGCACCTCATGACGTTGAAATTCGGCCAGCTAACCCTAGACATAATCCAGCAAATGGAAATGAACAAAACCGGCAATGACAAACGATCAGCGCAGAAGGCACCCAATCGGAAGAAATGAGCGACATGGCAAATGACTAGAAAGGACAGTGGGAAGTAGAGAGGATGGTGAGGAGAAAGAATTGATTAGTTTAAATTTGTGATGTATGCATTTTGAATAATATGTTGGTAAAAATTAATGATAAAGATGTTTCTGTGTGATGGATTGAAGTGATGTTTTAATTTTTTTCTCTCCTTGTGCAATTAGGATTTAGTTTGATTCAAACGTGAAGATAAAAGGTTTCTTTGTGAACGAGTAAAATGCTGTTTATGTTTTTTTTGTGTGTAAATTGAAAAGAGTCGCTCCTGAGGAAAGCAAGATCGTTGCTGAATTAGTGCATAAACTCAGGGGAATATCCGATCTGTGGGTATTATGGGTCTGGCAAACCCAGGTCCCCCAGCTGTTAGTAGCCTTGTTTCCGATTTTCTGCTTTCAGTGCTACTATCTATCTATTACTATTCTATATCTGTCAGTATAAATGAGGATCTCTTACTATAGTATGCGTGCTGTATGAATATTTTAAGATAGGAGAACTCTGAGAAAGGAATGAGTAAGTTTGGAATCTTGAAAACAGGATGCGAAAATACGATTGTTGAACCATTGGCTTCCAATATGCGATGATATGTTAATATTGATGATATATGTCTTTTTTGTTCTTTATAGCTAAGTACGTAAAGTGCTGTCTGTGGATTTCGTAAGTATATTGATTCCCTTCAAGGTGAAAGAAGAATTGTGGTTTGTGTAGTTTACGTGGCTCTGAAATATTATTGTGGTAGTCAAATACGAGCAGCTTTTCAGCAAATGGAGAATGGAACGGAAATATGGATCCTTTTTGTAGTCTTGATTGATGTTGAGCCAAAGCCTAAAAAAATTATTCTGCGTTAATACTTGTCCTATAAAAGCGACGTTTATGTGTTTTGCTGATGCTGTGAGCATTACAGCTTACTATTTTCGCTGGTGCGGGATGCACTGCAGCCTATATGATTTGTACTGAGGAAATTTCCCTCTTGAAGGTAGAGGATGATTAAATAATTTTGATTATGGGAACGAAGGAAAGCTTGGTTTAAGGTAATAAGGATAAAGCAAAACATTTGTCATTTAAACTACAGGAGGATTCGGATCTTTTGTGTCTGTTGTAAGGTCAATATGTTAAGATGATACTGTTTTACAGAATAGAGGTGACCACAATTTTGCCATTCATGAGAAATGAATCCAGAATAACCACCATATGCAAAATAACTGATTTGGAAGCGAAAGGTAACGTAAAGAAGGAACGAAATCGCAGCAAAATGGGTAAGGAAATGTAATATAACCTGTATAATGCAAATATTTTTAACCTTCTCAGAGTCATCTGCGTGATTAATTGTTGTGATAACGTAATTTTAGGTGAAATTTTCTTACTGTTTTATGTGTGAATGTATGAGTATGATAAATGTATAATTGCGAGTCTCTTTTCAGGTGTGCGAACTGGTATAAATGTTTTGGCGTGTAAATAACCATTGTTCTTTTTAATGTGTATGTTTAAGGAAAGTTCTCCATATTTATCATGTGACAAGACGTATGGCGCGAGCGTCAAGAAGAGGACGAAATAGAACAATGTTGTAGTGGTATATACACGGTGTTGAAATAGCATTGAAGTAGCTTATTGGGTTAACTAGTAGTGAATAGAAGTAGAATATTGAGTAATGCATGTTTATGGGTAGTTAGTTTGTAGAATAGACAACAGGTGTGGATGTATGTGTGTGTAAATAACATGTGAACCCTATGCTGTCCTGACCTATACTTGCACAAGGCATAATCCTATTCATTTTAGTGAATTAATAAATAGCATTTGATTTATTAAAACGTAAGTGAACCACATTAGTGATGTGGATTTAAATATTATATTGTCAGTTCATTTAAATTTTTATTTTTATACTGTCAAGTCATTTCACTTTTATTTTTTTTTACATTGTCAAGTCATTTAAATTTTATTTTATATTGTCGATTCATCTAATTTTTTTATTTAAAAAAAAATTAAGTCTCACTTTGTTCTTAAAAATTGTGAAAGACAATACTGAGTGGTATTATGTATGACATTGTGTAATCACATAAGGATGATGAAAAATTTCTGTGAATGCAGTTGAGAACGTGAAAGCGAACCGGCAAAACTCTTAAGAGACAGCGGGAGCAGCCGGACTAGTTGTAAACTGGCGGGTTTCCCAGCAGGACACGCTGTCAGCCAGGCCACTTTGGGAGCGCGGCCGACAACAAAAGAAGGTACGCGGCAAACACTTTCCCTTGTACCTGGAGCTAATGGGCGGCCGCCCCGGGCGACCCTTCCTCGAGGCGCTGACCTGAGATGGGCGAGCGGTCCACCGCGCGGAAATCCATCTGCTGGCAACGCACCACACGCACGCGACCGTGACGAGACGGCCGCGGTGAAACAACACAAGGGGCGTGGAGCCTTTTGACAGGTACTGCCCAGAGAAACTTGCAGACGTCAACGACGCCTATCGACATTTCCTGATGGATGCCTACTGTCAAGCGACAGTAAATCATGGTTCGATGTTCTCTGGTCGCTAAGGGTGGCACAAAAGAAGAGCCATTAAGTGTCATCCTTGCCCAGGAATATCAAACCGGCGAGCCAATTGAGGATAACCCAAGAATGTAACAACACAAAGGGCGTGGAGCTTTTTGACACATACTGTCCAGAGTAACTGGCAGACTTCAATGACGCCTATCAACATCTCCTGACGGATGCCCACTGTCGAGCGACAGTAAATCATGGTTCGATGTTCTCTGGTCGCTAAGGGTGGCACAAAAGAAGAGCCATTAAGTGTCATCCTTGCCCAGGAATATCAACCTGGCGTGTCAAACGAGAATACCGCACGAATTTGACAACACAAACATGGAACCAAATCGAGATGACGTGACACGGGAGAAACTTCATGAGAGGGCAGAGACGGCGGGATCGCACGCAACAGATGGACAAAAAAATCCCTACTGACAGCTGCGGCGACGAACCCCCCCTCTTTCCCCTATATTGTGCCTCGGAACAGTGGAAGTACTGAGTGTGTCAGTGAACAGTGATTATACGGTTCTTAGTCCAGTGCATATACGTGTGTTTCTGTCAGAGAAACTCTGACTCGTGTGTTTTACAGGAGTTCGATTTATTGGTGTTTATTAGACTGACTCTTGTATTTTGCAGGTGTTCTATTTATCTTTTTTAGACTTTGACTCTTGTATTTTGCAGGTGTTTTATTTATTGGTGTTTTTTTTGTTTTAGATGTTGACTATTGTACTGTTTTATTTATCAATGTTTGTTTTTGTGTGATGTATTAGATTTGTGATATTTTGTTTCGTAAATTCATTGCTGTGGCATTGCTTCGTTTATCAGTCAGATAGCTTTTTATTCTCATTGAACTGTGATCGATTAGCCTTTGCATGGGGCATATTTACTGTGAGGAACCCCTTAAGGGTAACAATCACATAATTATTGTAGTTTCAGTATAATGACACAGTGCTCATTGTTTGCTAGCTAATTGAAATATAGTAGAGTGATTAAATGAGTGCCACATAGTTATTTTAATTCTACAAATTATTAGTTTTATACGATATAGAATTTTTTTGCGATAACCACTTTGTAAAACATGTTTTTTCTCTTATCATTTTGTTGCTTTTGCAGATTGTGCATTGTTATGTTCTGCTTTTTAATACCGATGTTATTTGATGTTCTTTTTTTAATTGCTGTGGCACCTTTGCTATTTTCATAAATTTTGCTTGTTAATAAACAGTCATAAATTTTCCTGTGATCAGTTGGCTCTTGCAATGAGCAAATACTGGTGAACTCCATAAGGGTAACAACCAGAAATTGTTTTAATATTAATGACACAGGAACCATTGTTTTTATTTGCTGACCGAATTAGGTCTACACTACCTTTTAAATAGGTGTCACAGATTGTGTTCTTTTTTTTTTTTTGTTTGAAATTGGTAGATTCTAAAGATGTGTTTAAATTATTGTGTTTTAGCAAGTAGCTGGTGTCCTTTTGCCTTTTCTTTTACACTTTTGGTTTAAGTAGGGTGTGAGAAGCCTGCTTGGGAATGTCCTAGCATGGCCAGAAAATTCCCTGCACAGTCTTTTCCCGGAGCGTTGGGGTTATGAAAGGTCTCTGTTGGATTCCTTTCATGTTTAATTTCTTAAATCTGTTGCCATTTATGGAATAAATTCCTCTTCTAAATGTACTGTGGCGTTTCTGACTATCTGGGAGGAGACTGAGCAGTGGAACGTGTTACTTTTACACATAAACAAGAACGATCTGTCACACTACTACACTTTAAAGCACAGTTTATATGTAATTCTTATATGTAATTCATGTCACACAGTCTCATATGGAACCTACATCCGCTTTCTTTTATATACTGTATATGATAAGATACTGTCATCCCCCTTCCCTTTTGTGTGAGAGGATGAATGAGCATATGTATTTCTAGTTGCATGCTTGAGGGTAGCAGACAAGGCTGTCTGCTAGAGAACAGTAGGACCAACGTCGGAACAGGTAGCTACGCTTCCTAAAAGCAAAGAGGTTTCTATCCTTAGTATGGTCCTGTCCGTCCGTTGTCATGTTGGTATAGGAAGCTGCCCCTCTGGCCACTTCCGTTGGTCTTTGTGAGCCACCCTCAGCAAGCACGCTCGGCAGTAGGGCAGTTGCAGTGTGGCCGTGGCGAGCGTCTGAAGTGGTAAGATCTCCGGCTAAGCGCGTGTCTGTTAAGTCCGTAGGACAATGGATTTCTTAAGTTCAGCCTAACTGAAAATTTAATCACCTTGATTTCAGGTTTAGCTCTAAAATATCTAATGCTATCTTAAAGTGCAGCGGAGTGTAATTCTCGTGTTAAATTCAGATTATTTTGCGGTAGTTGCTTTGTTACTACTTTGTGAGTAAAGTGGAACCACGTGTTGATCAGTAACTCTAACTAAGTTCATCAATCTTACATGCGAATGCTTGTGTGATTATAACGTCTCGTCTTGACTATATTTTCAATATAGCAACTTTTCTTTATGTTCAGCCCACGTGGGGTGTACTTTGCGAGACCACTACCACGTGCTTATATAACTGTTTGACCCATCAGGTTAATAGTAAGACGTTAGTAACCAGTTCAAGGTTTTTCTTTGGTCAATTGCTTTTCGATCTAATGTATTTTAATTATCAAAATTATTGTGGAGTTGTACGCTTTGTGTAAACCAAGTTGACCACGTGAAGCATGTGGTGTAATCATCAAAGTAGCCCTCAGCTATTCTTTTTGCGAAGACTTCACAAAGAGTTAATATGAATTTAGTATACCAGTGTGTGGTAATTACATGACGGACAGGATTGTGGTATGAACGTAATTTCTTTGGGTAAAAACTGAATCTGTTGGTTGTGGTTAATTTCTTCTTGCTTATGTTTCAATGTTCTTCGTGTGTTATTTTATGAATGGAGTGTTGTATGCAGTTTTCCAAATCTTGGCTCCATATTTTATGTGTTCCGTAAGATTACAATCTCACATTCTTTTCAATCGTAAATAAGGCACCAGCTCAGTTATAACTCACGTATAATATGCTGAAATTTCAATGAACAATCTTAAAATAAATTTCCAAATATAAACTGATTTCTTTCCTTTTATTTAAATTCTCCTTTATATATATATATATATATATATTACCGGTTTTGTATGACTATTAAAAGATTATCATTATATTAGTCTGCTTGGTAAACCTAGACTAAATATCTAAAAAACAGTTGCCCAGTAATCCACGGTTAACGTCCCCAGACAGATCACGGCTTTTAACCCACTTTCATTGTCAATTAGCACCGATTTCAGCATACCAAATTAAAGTTACAACCTTACACATCAGCATACCAAATTAAAGTTACAACATTACAGCTTATTCACCCGATTCTTGAGTATTGTTCATCTATCTGGGATCTCTATCAGGTAGGACTGATAGATAGAGAATATCCGACGAAGAGCGGCGCGTTTCGTCACGGGATCGTCTAGCTGGCGAGAGAGCGTTACGGAGGTGGTAAACAAACTCCAGTGGCAGACTTTACGAGAGAGGCGTTGTGCATCAGAGAGAGATTTGGTATTGAAATTTCGGGCCAGTACTTTTCAGAAGGAGTCCCACAACTTATTACTTGCTCCCACATACATATCATGTGTTGAAGAGGAGAAAATTCGAGAAATTAGAGCCCGTACAGAGGCCTCTCGACAATCATTCTTCTCACGCACTTTTCGCGAGTGGAACAGGGTTGGATGAGATAGTGGTACCGAAAGTACCCTCCGACAGACACCAGGTTGCTTGCGGAGTATGATGTAGATGTAGATGTGATGTAGCTGTACCATAGGGCAAGTCCGGGAAAGATGGACCACTCTTTTTCTTGAGCATGAAGTTTGTACGCTTTTTTAACGTTTTTTGACATCTGGCAGCATGTTTGTGTAGAGTCTCATCTAAACTTAAGTAAAATATATTACTGCCACTAAAAATACAAGAGATATGATAAAATGAAAATATTCACGAGTGGTCCCTCTCACCCACAGGTGTATGTGTGAAATGGACAAGTATACTTCCTGAGATGAATCATACAAGAAGTAAAAGTCAATTAAAATTACAATATTGTGGAAAGGAAAGTTACCACTCACCATACAGCGGAGATGCTGAATCGCAGATAAGCACAACAAAAAGACTGTCACAAATATAACCTATGGCCAGTAAGGCATTCGTCAAAATTAGACGACAAACAAACACATACACACTCACGCAAACGCAACTCACACACACACATGACTCCAGTCTCACGCAGTTGAGGCCACACTGAGTGTGTATGTGTGTGTTTGCCGTCTGATTTTCATGAAGGCTTTACTGGCCGAAAGTCTTTTCTTTTTGCATCTCTGCGATTCAGCATCACCGCTATATGGTGAATGGCAACTTCCCTTTTCACAATATTGTTACATTTCATCCTGCATTTTCCATTGTTAGCCGGCCGTTGTGGCCGAGCGGTTCTAGGCGCTTCAGTCTGGAACCGCGCGACCGCTACGGTCGCAGGTTTGAATCCTGCCTCAGGCATGGATGTGCGTGATGTCCTTAGGTTAGTTAGGTTTAAGTAGTTCTAAGTTCTAGTGGACTGATGACCTTAGAGGTTAAGTCCCATAGTGCTCAGAGCCATTTGAACCATTTTGAACCAGAGGCTGCAACCAGGGGGATGTGTATGGAGGTAGATTCATTACAATAAGCCATTGTTCCCCTGCAAAGTCTAACATTTCCAAATAGCTTGTGTGAGACATTCGTCCATCAAGTACAAGCAATAGCTTTTCAGCTGCTTTCCTATGCATGAAATGGGTTTTGAACCAATACCAATTACGAAAAAACACGTGTTTCTCTAAATATATTTTCTAAATATGAATTAAGCTTAAAGTATCACCTGAGCTAAATATTAATTCATCTTAGCGAACTCGGTTGCCATTTTGCATTCGTTTCATGTCTACACATTTGTCACCCTTGCAATATAAAAAGCTGCATCGAACTGTGCAAACTAAACCTTACGATTAAAATTACATAGCTAACAATAAAAATTTTCCGTTTTCCAGAACTAAAATGAAAATAACAGCAACACTTTTGGACTACATTCGCTTACAAAAATGTTCCCTCACATGTAGCGAAGGCTGCTCAGTAGCGACGCATTTGCGAATGCGCCTCTGGTCCGTTCCACCCAGTGGTCCGACTCCCCACGGGCTTACCCTGTGGCTCGACCTAACGGGAACACACTACGGCTGCGAGCGAAGAGGAGTAATGGACGGGGGACACTACTCTATAGCAAGCGGCGGGTGGAGATTTGTGTGACAAGCGTGTGCCGTTAACGCGAATATAGTGTTAACAGATAGGAAACACCTGCATCTGTAAGCTCCGTCGTTGGATGTTACTGATTGACGATATTTATTTTTGCTAATTCTCGTTATTGTGGTTTCGTCAAGCTGGACATTGTCACCGGGTCCGCTGGGTGTAATGGTGACGACGTTGCACGGCGCGAATTGTGATTTAGTCGTACTGATACACATTACAGCACTTACTAACGGTTTGCTCAACTGCTGCAAGGTCTTTTGGACCCTGACATTTACATTGGAATTTCCAACGGCTGAGCCGGACTCCTGACACATACCTGCCCAAGGTAATATTTACATACTGTTCAGGTACCGCTAATAGTCTTGACGTTTTCTCATATTCTCCTTGCCACGACCTCCCTCCCCTCCGTAGAGGATTGTCCAGAAAATATTGCCTCGTCGCTATCGGACAGCATTTGGTACCTCATGTTCTAGGAGCAGCCATTCAGTTTTCAACGCTGTACCCACAGGGATCATAAGAGGTCTGCAACACCGATGATGCACTTACAGGATTCTTGAACAGTACAGCTACTCATTTATTGCGCCAAATGCTGTTAGTTTCCTCGAGTTACTGCTGTTTACGTAATTTTTCGCTAATTAGTGAAGACTACTGGGCACGATTCGGTGGAGCTGACAGGAGTCGCAATTATCAAGAAACGGAGAAAGCAGAATAAAACGTAATGAGGGTTACAGCCATAACGTATGGGCTTCGAGAAACAGGTGAGGGTCTTAGGTTTCTCTACTGTATCACATGATCTTCTCACTCTGCCTTCTGAAGAGAGGAATAATAATGGTGCCATTCGAGCCGCAGCACACGTTTGGGTTACAGAAGGACGGCAGATTATTATTACGCAATATTTACACTACTGGCCATTAAAATTGCTACAACAAGAAGACATGCAGATGATAAACGGGTATTCATTGGACAAATATATTATACTAGAACTGACATGTGATTACGTTTTCACGCAATTTGGGTGCATAGATCCTGAGAAATAAATACCCACAACTTCCACCTCTGGCCGTAATAACGGCCTTGATACGCCTGGGCATTGAGTCAAACAGAGCTTGGATGGCGTGTACAGGTACAGCTGCCCATGCAGCTTCAACACGATACAACAGTTCATCAAGACTAGTCACTGGCGTATTGTGACGAGCCAGTTGCTCGGCCACCATTGACCAGACGTTTTCAATTGGTGAGAGATCTGGAGACTGTGCTGGCCAGGGCAGCAGTCGAACAGTTTCCGTAGCCAGAAAGGCCCGTACAGGACATGCAACATGCGGTCGTGCATTATCCTGCTGAAATGTAGGGTTTCGCAGGGATCGAATGAAGGGTAGAGTCACGGGTCGTAACACATCTCAAATGTAACGTCCACTGCTCAAAGTGCCGTCAATGCGAACAAAAGGTGACCGGGACATGTAACCAATGGCACCCGATACCATCACGCCGGGTGATACGCCAGTATGACGATGACGAATACACGCTTCCAATGTGCGTTCACCGCGATGTCGCCAAACACGGATGCGACCATCGCGATGCTGTAAACAGAACCTGGATTCATCCGAAAAAATGACGTTTTGCCATTCGTGCACCCAGGTTCGTCGTCGAGCACACCATCGCAGGCGCTCCTGTCTGTGATGCAGCGTCAAGGGTAACCGCAGCCATGGTCTCCGAGCTGATAGTCCATGCTGCTGCAAACGTCGTCGAACTGTTCGTGCAGATGGTTGTTGTCTTGCAAACGTCCCCATATGTTGACTCAGGGATCGTGACGTGGCTGCACGATCTGTTACAGCCATGCGGATAAGATGCCTGTCATCTCGACTGCCAGTGATACGAGGCCGTTGGGATCCAGATCGGCGTTCCGTATTACTCTCCTGAATCCACCGATTCCATATTCTGCTAACAGTTATTGGATCTCGACCAACGCGAGGAGCAATGTCGCGATACGATAAACCGCAATCGCGATAGGCTACAATCCGACCTTTATCAAAGTCAGAAACGTGATGGTACGCATTTCTCCTCCTCACACGAGCCATGACAACAACGTTTCACCAGGCAACGCCGTGTCAACTGCTGTTTGTGTATGAGAAATCGGTTGGAAACTTTTCTCATGTCAGCACGTTGTAGGTGTCGCCACCGGCGCCAACCTTGTGTGAATGCTCTGAAAAGCTAATCATTTGCATGTCACGGCATATTGTTCCTGTCGGTTAAATTTCGCGTCTGTAGCACGTCATCTTCGTGGTGTAGCACTTTTAATGGCCAGTAGTGTACTTCCGGAACGCCTACATAGTGAACGAGTCGGCGCTTGACGATGTGGGACTCTCATGTATTGCGATTGAGTTGCATGACTTTCAAGACGCAAGCAGAAATTGTGCAGACATTACCCGAATGGGACAGAAATCGATAGATGTGATGTACATTTATAGACAAATGATTACTCTTTTGGAAAAACTGGATAATTTATTCCAGAGTCCATAGTTGTCCAGACCTTCTCCTAGGACCACACACATTTCGTGTTCTTTCGTTATTTGTTTGTCATCAATAAGCAGAACCGCCCTGAGATCGATTTACCGAATATTTCTTTCAGTTTTTACGTTTGAAGCTGAAGAAAATTCTGTTCCAGTCAACGAGGTTCCAATCCGAAGACGTGTCTGGAGAGGTCCCGAATAGCGGCGGATTACCAACATGATTGTCGCCCTCTACACGATCTGACAACCAAGAGCGGTTGGTCCGCGGTGCCCACTTGATTTCATAGCACGAGCCCTTTCGTTGTCACCCTCACAGCACAGCGATACGTCGACGATATTCTACGCCTCGTTTAGTTGCTCTTCATTGCAAGCCGCCCTGCCTTTACATTTCAGGAAGATAATGCTTGCCCACACACGGCGAGAGTTTCTACTGCTTCGTCCTACCATACCTTGGCCAGCAAGGTTCCAAAATCTCTCCCCAACTAAGAAGTTTGGAGCATTGTGGGCGGGGCCTTCCAACCATCTCGGAAATTTGACGATCTTCCGCGCTAGTTTGTCAGAATGCGGCACGATATCCTCTAGGAGGAAACACAAAAACTCGGTCGATCAATGCCAAGCGGAGTAACTGCCTCCATAGGGGCCAGAGATGCATTACTGACATAAGTCATCCAGTTTTTCTGAAATTGCCGTCCTTTTTGTCTTAGAGTGTATTTGAGTGGACCAGGGGCTTTTTTGTAGCAGCATAAAATCGTAATCCACGGCGAGAACTAATTCAAAATGAAACGAGTGTACTGCATAATTTATAGTACACATGCTCTATTTTCTGTCTATTGATCTACTATAATAACTGTTCCCAGAATGAGATTTTCACTCTGCAGCGGAGTGTGCGCTGATATGAAACTTCCTGGCAGATTAAAACTGTGCGCCCGACCGAGACTCGAACTCGAGACCTTTGCCTTTCGCGGGCAAGTGCTCTACCAACTGAGCTACCTAAGCACGACTCACGCCCGGTACTCACAGCTTCACTTCTGCCAGTATCTCGTCTCCTACCTTCCAAACTTTACAGAAGCTCTCCTGCGAACCAGGAGAGCTCCTGCGAACCAGGAGAGCTTCTGTAAAGTTTGGAAGGTAGGAGACGAGATACTGGCAGAAGTGAAGCTGTGAGTACCGGGCGTGAGTCGTGCTTAGGTAGCTCAGATGGTAGAGCACTTGCCCGCGAAAGGCAAAGGTCCCGAGTTCGAGTCTCGGTCGGGCGCACAGTTTTAATCTGCCAGGAAGTTTTATAATAACTGTTACTGGAGGGAAAAACTATTGTTCTGATTGAAATCTGACATGACCCGATGTGTGTACTGGGGTAACTGTTCCAAGAAAATTAAACTTATGCGCTCGCTCGACAGCTATCTTGATCTTATTTGTCAATTCTGAGAGCTACTACAGGTAAAATAAACTCTTCTTTTGCTGTCATGACACCGTGATCTTCAGTTTCCTCTGCTATTGTGCACAACTATGTATCCGGCGTTTCTTGAACAGTCACAAACATAACTCCAAGTTCCGTATTGTGGTTTCCACTATGATACCCATGAGAAATACTTAAACATCATTCACGAAACTGTATGGATACATAAAGGGAAAAAAAGCCTATGTGTAATTGTATCATTATTGAAATGCAGTATAAATTTATTTTCCGAGTTATGAGTCAAATACTCCATATTATCAAGTCAAAGCATAGTTTTACGGACAGGGACTCTTGCTCTTATAGAAGCGAAAAGAATTCCGAGTGGTTTTTGTTTCAACGTGTGGAGGAATTAATTTCACTCTTTCTTGCCACAGTTAAGAGCCTTTTCCCAACCTGCTCTTACACCGTGAGAATGAACGTTTCATTGTGCTGTCACTTAAGCAGAACATAACATTGTAATATCTAGGTTGTATTTATTTCGTAATACTTGAATTGTTTGATTCCCATGTTGATCCAGGTAATTTTTCATATACTTCAGCAATTCTTTCAGAGGCCATAAGGGAAATTGGGAGCGAACTACTTGGTGGTACAGCGACCAGACACATTACGTGTTCTTTAGTTATTTGTTCGTCATCAATAAGAAGAACCGCCATGAAATTGATTTACCGAATTTTCTTTCAGTTTTTACGTACATCTTTTGCGTAAGAATTTTGTTACGTTGATCGGTCAACTGTCACTGGACAATGGCATCGTCAATCACTTCATTGACTTGATGTCACTGACCCACGAGACAATACAAACCGTCCATCTGTATTTGACAGTTTCTTTTATCTAAAAATTTTGATCTGGTTCATGGTCATTGAAGGTTTCTCTTTCTTGTCACGGTGTTATGGTTATAAGAAAGTTCTTAGGGTTGATGTCCCCTTCCTGTAGTGACTCACTGAGATAACTTTTATTTAAAACGTATCACTCCTTAAATAAGAAAGAGAAACGGCTTCACAGCCCACTACCTGACCTTTTCCCATTTATTTCTTCAGTTCTTTGTGGAAATTCCTGCAGTGAATTGATTTTCTCTCGGTCACGGCAGGAACTGACATGCATTGCGCAATACAGCCCTTAGACGGCATATCTACATCTACATCTACATCCATACTCCGCAAGCCAGCGGACGGTGTGTGGCGGAGGGAACTTTGAGTACCTATATCGGTTCTCCCTTCTATTCCAGTCTCGTATTGTTCGTGGAAAGAAAGATGGTCGGTATGCCTCTGTGTGGGCTCTAATCTCTTGTTTTATCCTCATGGTCTCTTCGCGAGATATACGTAGGAGGAAGCAATATACTGCTTGACTCGTCGGTGAAGGTATGTTCTCGAAACTTCAACAAAAGCACGTACCGAGCTACCGAGTTTCTCTCCTGCAGAGTCTTCCACTGGAGTTTATCTATCTCCGTAACGCTTTCGCGATTACTAAATGATCCTGCAACGAAGCGCGCTGCTCTCCGTTGGATCTTCTCTGTCTCTTCTATCAACCCGATCTGGTACGGATCCCACACGTGTGAGCAATATTCAAGCAGTAGGCGAACAAGTGTACTGTAAGCTACTTCCTTTGTTTTCGGATTGCATTTCCTTAGGATTCTTCCAATGAATCTCAGTCTGGTATCTGCTTTACCGACGATCAACTTTATATGAGCATTCCATTTCAAATCACTCCTAATGCCTGCTCCCAGATAATTTATGGAACTAAATGCTTCCAGTTGAATACCTGCTATATTCTAGCTAAATGATAAAGGATATTTTTTTCTATGTATTCGCAGCACATTACACTTGTCTACATTGAGCTTCAATTGCCATTCCCTGCACAGTGCGTCAATTCGTTGCAGATCCTCATGCATTTGAGTACAATTTTCCATCGTTACAACCTCTCGATATACTACAGTATCATCCGCAAAAAGCCTCAGTGAACTTCCGATGTTATCCACAAGGTCATTTATGTATATTGTGAATAGCGAAGGTCCTACGACACTCCCCTGCGGCACACCTGAAATCACTCTTACTTCGGAAGACTTCTATCCATTGAGAATGACATGCTGCGTTCTGTTATCTAAGAACTCTTCAATCCAATCGCACAATTGGTCTGATAGTCCAAATGCTCTTATTTTGTTCTTTAAAACGACTGTGGGGAACTGTATCAAACGCCTTGCGGAAGTCAAGAAACACGGCATCTGCCTGGGAACCCGTGTCTGTGGCCCTCTGAGTCTCGTAGACGAATAGCGCGAGCTGGGTTTCACACGATCGTCGTTTTCGAAACCCATGCTGATTCCTACAGAGTAGATTTCTAGTCTCCAGAAAAGTCATTATACTCGAATATAATACGTGTTCCAAAATTCTACAACTGATCGACGTTATAGATCTATAGTTCTGCACATTGAACGAGCTTCAATATTTTAAAAACTCTGCGGTTGTCTTCAGCGTGTTCCACAAACCGTCAATACTGATCGCAACCGGTCAATATTATTGCACAGTAAACATTGTTGTGCAATAAATATTAAGTGTTTGATGGGGCCATTTAATTCGCGTGGGAGATTATGGATATGAACACCTCACTTTGCTCGTGAAATGCCCGTTTCAAATAATTTAGCGTGCAGAATAGTGGTGGGGCACAAGTAGCATTCCTGTCGTAAAGCAAGGAGGCCAATTGATTTTGAATGCAGAGTTCAGTTCTACCACTGGGTTAGGCAACACAGTACTGCAATGCTCAAACTTAACGCAGTCCGGATAGTTCAAAGATGAGGCCTCTTCCAGTCGCGATGGTGTTATCAAGAGCAGGATCGCGCAGTAGTTGAGGCACTGGTGTCGTATTCGGCTACGATTTCCCTACAGACATCCAAATTTTGATCACCTTGGCACGAAAAATTCTCTTTCCCGATCGGAGCTTGTGTCCCGTTTCTGATGACCTCATCGTCATCGCGACGTTCAACTCTTAATATTCCTCTCTTCCGTCAACAGAAGCAATAGCCGTGTGTGAAAAACCATACCACCATGCTTGTCTGCGATGGGCAGTAACAGTTCTTTATCAACTTGTTGGGTTAAATTGTAAAAGATCGAGTACTAGGGCCGTATTTGCAGACACCTCGACTAGAATATGCGCTTTCCTTCGAGTTTATTCGAGGTGTCCCCTATAAGTTGAAGACGGTAGCTCTTGTTGTCCGCGAGATAATGTGCGTTCTACACGACGATGCAGCGTCCCACTTCGCTATTAACGTCCTAAGCACTACAACACCAGCGCCCTAACCATTGGATTGGAGATGTTGACCCATGGGTGGCGCTATTGCCGACTGTCAATCATGTGGATTATTTCCCTATAATGTTTCGGAAAAGCATCATCCACATAATTCCAAAGACGGCAAGAGCTGACAAGTGCGAGAATCATCGCACAATCAGCTTAACAGCTCATGCATCGAAGCTGCTTACAAGAATAATATACAGAAGAATGGAAAAGAAAATTGAGAATGCGCTAGGTGACGATCAGTTTGGCTTTAGGAAAAGTAAAGGGACGAGAGAGGCAATTCTGACGTTACGGCTAATAATGGAAGCAAGGCTAAAGAAAAATCAAGACACTTTCATAGGATTTGTCGACCTGGAAAAAGCGCTCGACAATATCAAATGGTGCAAGCTGTTCGAGATTCTGAAAAAAGTAGGGGTAAGCTATAGTGAGAGACGGGCCATATACAATATGTACAACAACCAAGAGGGAATAATAAGAGTGGACGATCAAGAACGAAGTGCTCGTATTAAGAAGGGTGTAAGACAAGGCTGTAGCCTTTCACCCCTACTCTTCAATCTGTACATCGAGGAGGCAATGATGGAAATAAAAGAAAGGTTCAGGAGTGGAATTAAAATACAAGGTGAAAGGGTATCAATGATACGATTCGCTGATGACATTGCTATCCTGAGTGAAAGTGAAGAAGAATTAAATGATCTGCTGAACGGAATGAACAGTCTAATGAGTACACAGTATGGTTTGAGAGTAAATCGGAGAAAGACGAAGGTAATGAGAAGTAACAGAAATGAGAACAGCGAGAAACTTAACATCAGGATTGATGGTCACGAAGTCAATGAAGTTAAGGAATTTTGCTACCTAGGCAGTAAAATAACCAATGACGGACGGAGCAAGGAGGACATCAAAAGCAGACTCGCTATGGCAAAAAAGGCATTTCTGGGCAAGAGAAGTCTACTAATATCAAATACCGTCCTTAATTTGAGGAAGAAATTTCTGAGGATGTACGTCTGGAGTACAGCATTGTATGGTAGTGAAACATGGACTGTGGGAAAACCGGAACAGAAGAGAATCGAAGCATTTGAGATGCGGTGCTATAGACGAATGTTGAAAATTAGGTGGACTGATAAGGTAAGGAATGAGGAGGTTCTACGCAGAATCGGAGAGGAAACGAATATGTGGAAAACACTGATAAGGAGAAGGGACAGGATGATAGGACATCTGCTAAGACATGAGGGAATGACTTCCATGGTACTAGAGGGAGCTGTAGAGGGCAAAAACTGTAGAGGAAGACAGAGATTGGAATACGTCAAGCAAATAATTGAGGACGTAGGTTGCAAGTGCTACTCTGAGATGAAGAGGTTAGCACAGGAAAGGAAATCGTGGCGGGCCGCATCAAACCAGTCAGTAGACTGATGACCAAAAAAAAAAAAAAAAAGTTGCACGAAGTTGCATGAAAACCGGTAGAAACTGAATAAGAACTTGTTGAGACTCTCACATTGTTTATATATTTGTGTAAGGAAGATACCGTCTCTGATATCAGCTTGTAATGTTAGGGAACATTTCCTTAATGATGCTGACGTTAAGTTATTGTGTCGGTGTCGCTGAGTGGTAATATGTACTGACATTCAAATATCCACAGTTCGCATGTTTGGGCACATGTGAATCCACGATGTACTAGACCTTGTGCTCATCAAGAGGGATTCGGTGTTAATCTGTGGGCCAGCTTTCCCAGTGGTAGGCTGATTGGGCCATACGTTCTTCCATTCCGCCTCAGCAGACGAAGATATCTGCATAGCTGGAATACGTGTTGCCAGAAACGATTGAGGGTGTGCTTCCAGCACGATGGGGCGCCAGCCCATTTCAGCATTGCTGTCACGGGTCAAACGAGAGCCACCGTCGGGAATCGATGTATCGACCGACGTGGCGCTGTGGTCTGCCCAGCCAGGTCACCTGACCCTAGATGTCTGGATTTCTTCCTCTGGGGGCATGTGAACTAGCTGGGGTACGAAGCCATAGAGGAAACAAGACCTCACTGCTAGAACTGCCGTTGCTGCTGGTACCATTGTGGATATACCAGAAAGTCTTCGAACGGACACGACAGTCAGTGGTCTAGTCTGACACTGTACTGCATGCATAGTGGACAGTGGTCGCTCATTGGGGCAGTTCCTGTGAATGCCACTGCTGTTATTAGCACGGTTAACTACCTCCCGTGTACATCGTCCTAGCATCATAAATTGCCGCTAGGGACCGCATGTACCGTAACTAAATATATTTGTTTGGATGTCCTCTATTTCTCATATTAATTCGATCTAAAGTTTCGGAACAACCTGTTATATAAATATGTTTGCGAGTTGTGGCGTCCTGAAAATATTCAAAGTTCGGAGGTGGTATGGCTGCACGGGCCGCTCGGCAAGCAGGGGCTGGTCAGCAACCGCGTGGCGGCGAACGTTAGGCGGGGCAAGAGGGGCGGCCCCAGCGTGTGGTCCAGGCTGACCGCTTGGCTGGGAGTTCCATGCTGACGCTGTGTCGAGGACTGCGCTCTGTGTCGGTGAAGGAGATTTGTATGCCGGGAGTGCCAAAGATGGCGCACTTTGTGAAACCATAATGGCAGACATTTCACAGTCCATGTAAAAATTAATAACGGCCAGAGGAATCATTATACCTTAAGAAGAAACATGTACATTACCATTATTTGCACGACGATCCTCATGGTGTTATCAGGTATTCAATAACTTTGTTAGTTTAAAGTTTAGTATCTGACTGTAAATTATACAAGTAAAACTCAGCAACGAATTTCCAAAATCTTAACGGTTCACCCGATTTTGTCGATCGACGTGTCTTTAGAAAGCTATTAGTGTAAACCTAAATTGTTATGAATCACAGGCATGTAACTTGAATCGTACATGAGTTATTAGAGGTCAAAATGGTCGATTCGTATTGATCACGTCAGGCCATAAGCACTCCACAGTTACGTGAAAAAACGGCAGCGGCATGCTTATAAATATATTTATTCGTCTGTGTCTTTGTTTACATCCGATATACAGGGTGTTACAAAAAGGTATGGCCATTCTTTCAGGAAACATTCCTCACACACAAATAAAGAAAAGATGTTATGTGGACATGAGTCCGGAAACGCTTAATTTCCATGTTACAGTTCATTTTAGTTTCGTCCACCTACGCTCAATGGAGCACGTTATCATGATTTCATACGGGATACTCTACCTGTGCTGCCAGAACATGTGCCTTTCCAAGTACGACACAACATGTGGATCATGCACGATGGAGCTCCTGCACATTTCAGTCGAAGTGTTCGTACGCTTGTCAACAACAGATTCGGTGACCGATGGATCGGTAGAGGCGGACCAATTCCGTGGCCTCCACGCTCTCCTGACCTCAACCCTTTTGACTTTCATTTATGGGGGCATTTGGAAGCTCTTGTCTACGCAACCCCGGTACCAAACGTAGAGACTCTTCGTGCTCGTATTGTGGACGGCTGTGATACAATACGCCATTCTCCAGGGCTGCATCAGCGCATCAGGGATTCCATGCGACGGAGGGTGGATGCATGTATCCTCGCTAACGGAGGACATTTTGAACATTCCCTGTAACAAAGTGTTTGAAGTCACGCTGGTACGTTCTGTTGCTGTGTGTTGCCATTCCATGAATAATGTGTTTTGAAGAGAAGTAATAAAATGAGCTCTAACATGGAAAGTAAGCGTTTCCGGACACATGTCCACATAACATATTTTCTTTCTTTGTCTGGGAGGAATGTTTCCTGAATGTTTGGCCGTACCTTTTTGTCATACCCTGTATACTATTCATGAAGAAATTTGTCAAATATATCCTGTGTTTTAGAGAGCACAGAGACATTAGGCTACTGGCCTACTTTTGTTTCTATTCCTTTGATATATGTTTATTTAATTTGTTTATGTATTTAATAATGTGTGTTAGAGCGTGTTTATGGTCCAGCCATAGGAATGTTTATTTAATTTCAATTTATTTAAATGTAAATCCAGTATTTCGTATGTGTTTCAATATGTTTGTGAGTGTGCGCTGGCTTGGAGACATGACGGGAGTGCTCTAGCCAATCGCAGTGCTAGTTACTACGGTACGCGACTACCGAAGTCTATGGAGAGACTGGAGGGAAGTGGGGGACCAGCATCGGATCGCACGGGACGGGGAGCGCTGAACGGGAAGGCGAGACGTACGGTCGCGGGAAATATTTGGAGAGTGTTGAGCTATTTGCGCGTGGTCGCGGGAGATAGAAATATTTCGTAGTGCCGACTTGTGCACTTGTGAGATTTCCGTGGCTTCTGCAGTGAAGGCGTAATATGCATTTAGAAGTGAATATCTCGTGACCTATGTCGTTGTTCATAACTAATTATATGAAGTAAGAATGTATTATTTCCCTATTATTCAACTTATATTTTATTTAATTGCTGGACCATCGACACCAATAAGTGTTTTGCAGTAATAAACGGCTTTCTTAAAGTTACTTCTGCTATCGTACTCATCATGTAAAGTCGTTACAAGTAGTACCTGCAAATTTTACATAATTGCAATCTTTCATTTATAAATTTCTGTGTTGCATTCAAAGTTCGCAACTGCCCAGTGATAGGAACCTTCGACCATTCGATTCAGTCTATATTCATATTGCATTCTGTAGACTGGGCAGTATTTGGCTTGTAACGCGGCAACTACGAATCCCAGCCCCTAGACAACGAAATCGGCCAAAACTTATAATATTTCAACT
The DNA here is from genome assembly GCF_023864275.1 of Schistocerca cancellata. Classification (NCBI taxonomy): domain Eukaryota; kingdom Metazoa; phylum Arthropoda; class Insecta; order Orthoptera; family Acrididae; genus Schistocerca; species Schistocerca cancellata. The sequence continues at coordinate 17,644,652 of NC_064637.1, forward strand.
CTGAGCATAAGCGTACGTAGTTGAGAGCCTCCTCCCTTTTTTTTATTTGAAAGCCTGCAAGGTCATTCAACCGTCTCTGAGTTTTCCAAATTTTCTAATGTTATACAGGATGTTACATTCTTAACATTTTCGTAATTACTTTTGAAATCTAATGTAATATTAATTTGATGAAGGAGAACTGCTACGTTAGTTGTTAAGAGTCTGATTAGTTGTTGTGTGAAATCAGTTTGCTGGTTTGATTAAAGTTGATCAAGATTACTACATCACATTCACAGTAAGGATTACCTGGAACGTGTATTCGGCGAAAAGCGATTAAATCCCATGCAAATTATGGAGCTTATGAACTTTTTATTCGCTTTAATTTTGTGAAACCAGGTCATCGAGGGAACTATTGGCTGTATTTGTCCGTAATACTTTCCTTTACTGCATGTCGGCGGTTCATAGTCGTCTCCCCGTGGGCTCCTAGCTCTTCTTTATGACGTAGTCTCCAGACCTGAAGGCGGTATTAATCCGTTTTAGAAAGAGCAGTTTCAAACGACGGTCTTGGCCAAGTAGCCGACTATTTCATTATTTTTAATGTTAGCGTGTCCCTATCCACTTAAATTTTACTTTCTTTAATGTCCTTGGTGGCTTTCGTAATGCCCTTTACCAGTGGATGGGTTCTGCTGAGAACGGCAGATGCCCGCATGCTTGCAGCAAGCTTTTGCACTCCATTAAAATCGAAATGCTTTTTGTCCTGAGGTTCTGCAAGTAAAGTAAATCTGCTAGTATAGACGCGGCTTCTCACTGGGAAGCGAAATCACTCCTTGTAACCTGTGCCTGGACAACGACGTTGTTTCGTTACAATTCGGAATTAGGTTATGGTTGCGTTTTTCGGAGATTAAGTAAAATTTCCTTTAAATTTATGAATCACTGCTCGATATAATATGAATATTTGTGAAAATGCTAAAAATTTCTAGGCGTAGTTGTAATATCTGACGTGCGATCTTCAACAGTTGCTATGACTTCCTGTCCTGTAGGAATCACAGTCTAGCCATCTTATCGTGGTCTCCTTGGTTCAAAGTTCAAATTTCTGACATTCTATCGATATATTCTAACCAGTCTACTCCTAGTTTTATTAACTCGTTTACTGAATGCATTTTTTAATATCATCTGTAACACTAACCTTTCGTGCGTCTCGCGAACTCCTTGTCAGTAGCTTGTATTCGTGTTTCCTCTCGCTTTCGTATTGTTCACGATCCTCGAACGCATGTCAAAACAGGTGTGGCCGTTCCATTACACATTTTTTCGCTTATTTACGCACTTTGATGCCTTCTGTTTTGCACCACACACCATCTGATATTTATTTAATTTATTCTGCATGTCATTTTCAAATCTACCTCGCACCTTAACAAATTAAAATGGGAAACTTGTTTTGAAACATGATCATTTAGCACTGTTTTGAAACTTACAGGACCATTTTCTTTAGAAGCTATAATATTAGTCTTTCTTTATGTCAGTAAGAAATTACCATATTGAAAAATGCTTTTATCACAGCACAAAAGAAGGCGAATATGTTCTGGGCGGAGTTATACACTCCTGGAAATGGAAAAAAGAACACATTGACACCGGTGTGTCAGACCCACCATACTTGCTCCGGACACTGCGAGAGGGCTGTACAAGCAATGATCACACGCACGGCACAGCGGACACACCAGGAACCGCGGTGTTGGCCGTCGAATGGCGCTAGCTGCGTAGCATTTGTGCACCGCCGCCGTCAGTGTCAGCCAGTTTGCCGTGGCATACGGAGCTCCATCGCAGTCTTTAACACTGGTAGCATGCCGCGACAGCGTGGACGTGAACCGTATGTGCAGTTGACGGACTTTGAGCGAGGGCGTATAGTGGGCATGCGGGAGGCCGGGTGGACGTACCGCCGAATTGCTCAACACGTGGGGCGTGAGGTCTCCACAGTACATCGATGTTGTCGCCAGTGGTCGTCGGAAGGTGCATGTGCCCGTCGACCTGGGACCGGACCGCAGCGACGCACGGATGCACGCCAAGACCGTAGGATCCTACGCAGTGCCGTAGGGGACCGCACCGCCACTTCCCAGCAAATTAGGGACACTGTTGCTCCTGGGGTATCGGCGAGGACCATTCGCAACCGTCTCCATGAAGCTGGGCTACGGTCCCGCACACCGTTAGGCCGTCTTCCGCTCACGCCCCAACATCGTGCAGCCCGCCTCCAGTGGTGTCGCGACAGGCGTGAATGGAGGGACGAATGGAGACGTGTCGTCTTCAGCGATGAGAGTCGCTTCTGCCTTGGTGCCGATGATGGTCGTATGCGCGTTTGGCGCCGTGCAGGTGTGCGCCACAATCAGGACTGCATACGACCGAGGCACACAGGGCCAACACCCGGCATCATGGTGTGGGGAGCGATCTCCTACACTGGCCGTACACCACTGGTGATCGTCGAGGGGACACTGAATAGTGCACGGTACATCCAAACCGTCATCGAACCCATCGTTCTACCATTCCTAGACCGGCAAGGGAACTTGCTGTTCCAACAGGACAATGCACGTCCGCATGTATCCCGTGCCACCCAACGTGCTCTAGAAGGTGTAAGTCAACTACCCTGGCCAGCAAGATCTCCGGATCTGTCCCCCATTGAGCATGTTTGGGACTGGATGAAGCGTCGTCTCACGCGGTCTGCACGTCCAGCACGAACGCTGGTCCAACTGAGGCGCCAGGTGGAAATGGCATGGCAAGCCGTTCCACAGGACTACATCCAGCATCTCTACGATCGTCTCCATGGGAGAATAGCAGCCTGCATTGCTGCGAAAGGTGGATATACACTGTACTAGTGCCGACATTGTGCATGCTCTGTTGCCTGTGTCTATGTGCCTGTGGTTCTGTCAGTGTGATCATGTGATGTATCTGACCCCAGGAATGTGTCAATAAAGTTTCCCCTTCCTGGGACAATGAATTCACGGTGTTCTTATTTCAATTTCCAGGAGTGTAGATGAAAAAGATCTGGCAGCTTCAAAGACATATGAATCACAACATATTGGCAGATTCGCGCTTTTTTACATGTTAGTTTCCCACGTCATGTAATGTAAAGCGCCGTGTCAACTAAAGTAACATGATACAGGATGTCATGCCGTCATGTCATCCGACATGCCATTTGTCATGTCGTGCAGAATGACACAACGTGTTATTACGGTTTAGAATGCATGCATCCCCACTCAGGGATACTTCTTATTATAGGTGCGAACCAACTCCAGAATACTCCGTCATGTAGATGCGTCTCTAGACGCAGATAAATTTGTGTCTACTTGTTCTTAAAGCACTCGCCATTCATGTACCAGGCGTTGGATCAGGGGGAAAATCGGTCCCCTTGGGGTGAAAATGATAATGGCGGTCCCCCTCGAGTGTTTGAGATAAGAAGTCAAAATTTAAAAAAAAATAGATTTTTCAAAAGCATGTTCATTTTGTAGCATACATCTTTCTGAAATTTTATATATCAAACATATATGTTAGAGAAAATATAAGACAAGTCATTTAGCCTGAAGTGTGCCAAAGTGCAGTGCCACGCCTCTTCTTCTATAGTACGTCACTGTATTCCGCTCTGTTGAATTCAAACGTATAAATCTTGTGATGGAAGCAATCAAACCTATTTTCAGGACAGTGGAAACTAAAGTGTCCTGAAGTTCCTCTCCTACTCCCAGTCGGACTGTTTGACGTCCTAGCCCCCTTTAGAAAACCCTCACCATTAATACTGGGAGGGATTATTTGTAACCAGGAGAATAAAAATTCAGAAAATTTGCTCTCTTTATTGCCTATTAGCTAATAAATTTCTCCTTTGTGTGACATAAAATTAAATATAGGAAACATAAAACCAGTAAAGACAAGAGACAAGCAAGACAGTACACATTTCTTCAGTCCTTAGGTCCCAGCATTATTTTGTTTCTAATCTTGCTATAGCTTTATACTGCACTGATGTTGTAACAGGTCGAACGCACTTGATTTTTCATTAATTTCGGCTACTAACTTTTTGAGGAAGGCGGAATTTTCATGTAGACTCTTTGCGCTCTCTACACTTCCTTCAATTTGTTTTAAAATTTTGCCAAATATTACATTATATCTTTGGAAAACAGCTTGGTCAGGTGTAACTGGTCTTGATTCAACCTCGCAGATCTCGTCGTGTTGCCTTCTCTTTCTGGAATTTCGTTTGCTTTGAGCATAGGGTCGATTTCCAACTTTTCTGAAATAGGTGTAGTTTCTTAGATACACTTTTCTATTAGTTTCTCTCTCATTTCTTGTAAGACCTTAACAAGGCCCTGCATTAGTTCCACAGAGTGCAAAATACGAGGGTTGTTCAATAAAGAATGATCATAATTTTTATGGTCATCATTTCTAGCGCTAAAATTTAATCTTATGATATTCTGTTAGCTTAATGTGCAACAAACACGCCGTACTAGTTTCATTGTTGGGACTCAAGGTTCACGCCTGTGAGAGGCAGGCAAGGTCAGACATGTTCAGTATCGCCTACCGCTGCAGTGGAGGTAACACGCTGTATGCGGCTTTGAAATTCTGCTTTCGTCTCAACAAATCTTCAGCTGAGGCCTGTACAGTGTTTCAAAAAATGGTTCAAATAGCTCTGAGCACTATGGGACTTAACATCTCAGGTCATCAGTCCCCTAGAACTTAGAACTACTGAAACCTAACTAACCTAAGGACATCACACACATCCATGCCCGAGGCAGGATTCGATCCTGTGACCGGAGCGTTCGCGCGGTTCCAAACTGAAGCGCCTAGAACCGCTCGGCCACCAGCGGCCGGTTGTACAGTGTTTCAGGAGGCCTATGGAGAGTCTGTTTTTCCCTACAGCACAGCGCTCGACGTTGGTTTAAAATGTTTAAAGAGGGGAGACAATAGATTTCAAAGGAATGTGGACCCGGTGCTCCAGTCAGTGGTCTTACGGAAGAAAACATCAACACTGCTGCTGTCATTGTGAGGGAGGATCGCCGAATTACCTTAAGATCACTTTCTGAAATACTGAATGTTTCATAGGGTGCCACCCGCACCTTGGTGACAGAAAAATGACACACGGCACGTGTTATGTGCGCGTTGGGTTCCAAGACTGTTGATTCCCGAACAAAAGGACATTCGCGTGCAGGTCAGCATGCAGTTAAAGTTGATGTTAGAGGAAGTACCGGAGTTTCTTTCAAACGTAATCACTGCTGATGAAACATGGCTACATCATTTTGATCCTGAGAGCAAACAGCAAAGCTCAGTGTGGAAATCTCCTTCATAGCCAACACCCAAAAAAGCAAAAGTGGTTGCTTCTGCTGGGAAAGTTATGATATTCGTGGAATGGTTTATCAGTATGTTGTACCTGCACACACATCAGTAACTGGACAATACTACAGGGATGTCCTGAAAACACTGCAAGTCCATGTCATGCGCAAAAGACCACATTTCTGCGAAGCAAGTAGGGTGCTGCACCACGATAATGCGCAGCCGTATATTGGCAATGTTGTTGCTGAATATCTTGCAAAAATCAGCGTGAAGCGCATCGCTCACCCTGCCTATAGTCCGGATTTAGCCCCACGTGGCTTTTTTCTATTCCCTAACATGAAGAAACGCCATCGTGGGAGGCATTATCAATCATCAAAAGCAGTGGTGAAGGCTACGGAGGCGATTTTGAACGACCTCTCAGAAAATGGTTTCCAGCATGTATTTGAAGACTGGCGGAAACGCTGAGACAAGTGTATTGCATTCGTGGGAGACTGGGAAGGACCATCAAAATTATGAGGATCAGTAAAGGTATGTTGACAAAAAAATTATGATCAGTCTTTATTGAACAGCCCTCCTAATAATGTCCTCTTTCTGTATTTCGAAGTTCACTCTATTAATCTCTCAAAGAATAGCAGCCCAAACCGTTAAATTGATGATACATTTAAAATCCATCACCGCATGTAGTAGATGACCAGCTTCATACTTAGACTCTACGGCAAGGGAGGACTCTTCAGTTTCTTCCAGAACTTTGACAACTTCCTGTGAATTATTTAATTGAGCTGTAACAGGTGTTTAGCCGACCATCTTTTTTGACTCCTTCCTTTTAGGTTGGTTTTTGTACTCTTTTACATTATTTTTCACTGCGTATTATATCCAGCAAAAAAGCTGCTTCTGGACATGACGCAGAATGAAGGCCCACAAAGTGTTCAAATGTATGTGAATTCCTAAGGGATTGAACTGCTTAGGTCATCGGTCTCTAGACTTACACACTACTTAAACTAACTTATGCTGAGAACAACACACACACACACACACACACACACACACACACACACACACACACACACACACACACACACATGTCCGAGGGAGGACTCGAACCTCCAGCGGGAGAGGCCGCGCTATCCGTGACATGACGCCTCAAACCACTCGGTCTCACCCACAAGATTTAAAGAATATGCTAGACGTGGTACAAACTCTTTCATTTCCATAATTCTGGACTGAAGTCCGTTATATAGGCCAGCTATATTAGATCCATTATTGTAAGAGTGACCACGACATTTTTGCACATCCAAATCATCAGCTTCTAGTTTCTCTAGTATTTATTGCGTGTTATTCTCCAGTCTTTCCGTCAACTTCGATACAATCAATAAAGCTTTCCTTTATTTCACATCGAATTTCTTATAACGAATCATTTGCCTCGTCTATTCCGTGTGCAGTACACCTGGAGTGCAGTAAAACATGATGGTGAAATAGTTGGTCTCCTTGATCTCATTGATAATGGTATTTCGAACTTTGTTTGCCATTATATCGATGATTTTATTCTGTATTGCCTTCAACAAATAGGATAGATGTTCCTTTTTTTTTCTCGGTCTATCTGATACTTGCGAGTCGGTTTGTATTTGGCGAGCAGAATTATCAAATTAAGAAAAAAAAGTTCCCTGACTAGACTGAGGAAAATTTTCAGTGAGATTACTCGGTGTTTCTTTAGAACCTCTAAAAGCAAGATACATGACAGCGTCCATTACTACATGCAGTATATCTCTCCATTTTTCTTTCTCAGAGTGAATTAATCTCTCAATCTTGAAATCGATTCCCTGACGCGATTTCATTTGCTGCAAACGGGTTTTCCGTGTGATAAAACATTATTTATGTGTTTGTGATGCTTCATGCTCAGATAACCCCTCTGAAGCTTTTTTCCCAGTTAATGAGACACTCTACACAAGGCTGATGGTGAAGAACTGTTGTATAGCTTGCAGGCAATACAATAAATTGCAATTTTTGCTTTCGAATAAACAAGCCAGGATCTTCCTAAAATTTTTCTGGTTTGCCATTGTTCCGAACCACATGTAATATGTCAAATGCCTACCGTTGCGTTCAATGGATCTAAACTCTGTCATCTGGACGTTTATCATTTAGTAATACAGCTTGTTTGCTGAAGAATGACTTTCGCTGATGTATAATTTTTTGTGGTCCGGCCCTGTACCTGGGTCCATTAGATCTGTAATTTAGTCTTCGCTACCCGTCTGCGTCAGTCAGCAGACGCTAGATCAACGTCATCTTCCTGCTGAGATAATACCGACGATGAAAAGTGTTTAACCACCATCTGAGACTTGCACCTTCGACTGTCCAGTCGATTTATCTTGACGGACCAGTTTACACAAAACGTTCGAAATACCTGAAATGATTTCAGGAGTATCAGTGGAGCTTAATGATGCACCTTCTTCGTGAAGCCGTTTCTCATCTTAGAAGCCGATTTCTTCAATTTTATCCTTAGTTCTTTTTCTGTTTTGAGTCATAGAAAGCTTCTTTCTCGTTGCGCTCATCATTGCTCTTTACTGTCTAAAAATATAAACAAATATATCTTAACACTGCGGTATCGTTCTTACATACAAAGTCGCGATTATGTTTGTGAGGTTGACGTACACTATTCAAAAATGAACTTTTGATTCGTTTAAAAATTTACTTAGGGTGTGTTCAAAAATGTTCAATAACCATCCGGTATGCGTTTCAAAATCTTATGAATAATCGACAGACCAACATGCGCTGGACTCTAGGCGCTTTGTGAAACAAGGTTTTTTTTCTTCAAAAATATGAATTTGGCGCCCCCTGAAATTACTGACCGGGGCAGATACCCCAGTTTGCCCCCACCCCTAGATCCGGGCCTGCCCCTCTCCCCCTCCCAGAAATCAAGAAATTTTTTTAGCATCTCTCCAGGAACAAATCCACCCCCAGAAATACTATCCTCCCAGAACAAACTGTGGGTGTTAGCCATACATTACATATTTTTTATTATGGCTGGCGAATCTTCTCGATTCTACGCACAGATCCGCGGACATTAGCCTATAAATTGCACGATGCAGGTGCAGCAACACCTTGCGGCTGAGAGAGCTCACTGAAGTGGGGTTAAGGCGTAAGCGAATGTGTCGAGGTGTTTCGATTCAAATGTCTTTGAAACTGCCAGGTAAGTCGAAAGCTAGTTGTCTACGTTTACATCCCTAACTCTACGCAGGACTAATGTCTCTTTTTCTTGCCACCATACGAGCAATTTTCAATCTACCTAACTTTTACTCTGAAATAATTTTGACATTAGAGCGCCACAGCTTTGCAGGCGATGTAGATTTTTGTTGACTCCGGCGACGACGGATTCGGTATAGGTTTCTTACTGTCTTTCGAACTATGTTGCTTACATCGTGGTAAAAGATAAAGCCTTTACAAAACAACAGGGCGACCATTAGTTACATGTATTTGTCTACGTTCTTGTAAAATTTGAACAGATTCTCACGAGTTTGAAACATAGAAGTGGCGTGCGCAAGAAAAACTCCACAGAAAAACTCGTTTTTTGCCCGTAAAATCCGAATGGTGCGCATAGAAATGGTGCCGTTAGGTGAGCAATATTTCCAGCGCAATTAAAATCTTTTAGAAAAGGAATTAATCGAATCGTACAATTTGCTTGGGCGCAAGCTCCGGTTCGTCGTTCAAACCTTGTTTAATGTACCGTAACATGCCCACGAAAAGACAGATGTTCGAATGGCTGTAAAAGTGACCGCTGGTTCGGCCTATAACCAAAAGTTACGTTCGCCATGTTTATAGCTGAAATAGGAACCGAGCACCAAGACACCCGCCGGCCGCGGTGGTCTAGCGGTTCTAGGCGCTCAGTCCGGAGCAGCGCGACTGCTACGGTCGCAGGTTCGAATCCTGCCTCGGGCATGGATGTGTGTGATGTCCTTAGGTTAGTTAGGTTTAAGTAGTTCTAAGTTCTAGGGGACTGATGACCATAGATGTTAAGTCCCATAATGCTCAGAGCCATTTTTGAACCAAGACACCCACCCCTCCCCCTCTAAAACAGCAATACTGCACGCAGCCGTCCGCCTGCTTAGCTGGGTGGCAACGTGCTCGCCTCCCATGCAAGCGGGCCCGGGTTCGATTCCCGGCCAGGTTGCAGATTTTCTCCGCTCGTGGACTGGGTGTTGTGTTGTCCTCATCATCATTTCATCCTCATCACCGGCGCGCAAGTCGCCCAGTGTGGCGACGAATGAAATGAGCCTTGCACTTGGCGGCCGAACTTCCCCGAATGGGGCCTCCCGGCCAACGATACCATACGCTCGTTTAATATGCACGCAGCCTTTGGAAACATATTCGTTACTGCGGTTCCGCGCTATAACGATTGATTTGTGAGCAGTAGTTGTCCATCTGCTTATGTGTGAGGTGAGCGAGTCGGGTTTCGATGCGGAGTACCCGGATTCAGTTCCCATTACTACCAGGGACCGAGATGTGGTGGTCTGAGCTTCACGAGATTGGTTAAGAGCTGCTTGAATTGGAAGTAGCGGTTCCCGTGTTCTGAAAGCTGTGAGCAGGTGTGCTGGCCCCATGGCCCTCCATAGCCCATGCAATGACGTCAGTCGTAGAGGGCGACACGGCGGCCGGTGACATGGCGTGTCTGCAAGGCCTGATCGCCGACATAATTTTCCTATCTCCCTCCTTTATTGCCATTAATAGAAATAAAAACTTTGAGGTTCGCCGATGACATTATAATTCTGTCAGGGACAAAAACACTTGGAAGAGCAGTTGAACGGAATGGACAGTGTCTTGAAAGGAGGGTATAAGATGAACATCAACAAAAGCAAAACGAGGATAATGGAATGTAGTCGAATTAAGTCGGGTAATGCTAAGGGAATTAGATTAGGAAATGAAACACTTAAAGTACTAAAGGAGTTTTGCTATTTGGGGAGCAAAATAACTGATGATGGTCGAAGTAGAGAGGATATAAAATGTAGACTGGCAATGGCAAGGAAAGCGTTTCTCAAGAAGAGAAATTTGTTAGCATCGAGTATAGATTTAAATGTCGTTTCTGAAAGTATTTGTATGGACTGTAGCCATGTATGGAAGTGAAACATGGACGATAAATAGTTTGGACAAGAAGAAAATAGAAGCTTTCGAAAGATGGTGCTAGACAAGAATGCTGAAGATAAGATGGGTAGATCACATAACTAATGAGGAGGTATCGAATAGAATTGGGGAGAAGAGTTCGTGGCACAACTTGACTAGAAGAAGGGACTGGTTGGTAGGACATGTTCTGAGGCTTCAAGGGATCACAAATTTAGCATTAGAGGGCAGCGTGGAGGGTAAAAATCGTAGAGGGAGACCAAGAGATGAATACACTAAGCAGATTCAGAAGGATGTAGGTTGCAGTAGGTACTGGGAGATGAAGAAGCTTGCACAGGATAGAGTAGCATGGAGAGCTGCATCAAACCAGTCTCAGGACTGAAGACCACAACAATAACTCAATTCTGGATCAAAAGGTTTGGGGACAAATGACAGAGTTGAATGTTTGCACTTCCGTGAACATCTGGCCGATCCATATGACGAGACGAAGTGCCTCCGTCGCTTTTGATGAACCGAGCGTTCTTGTGAAACATGGCTCGGTGGAGCCCTAAGCGAGCCAGAAAGTGCTGCTCAAGGTAGACCAGGACGCGGAACGCGAGGTTACTACAGAGGTTGTTTTATCTGCTGCGTGCCATTTCCTCAGTAAAGGCCGACCACTTCCTTCCCTGACTCTGGGATAGGTGGTTTTCCAACGAAAGAAGCGAAATACTGAAGACGAGAATTAGAAAAGTCTCCGACAGCAGGATCATTGTGGAAACAGTACATGAAAGATATCGCGTGTGAGCTCTCTTACATCATGATTTTACGTAGGTTCTGAGAATTTGCGAGAATCAACATATGTGACATACATAGCCGTATGTTTTGATGCACTGACTTAGTTAAACTTTTTATATCAGCAATGAACCGAAAACCGTAGCACTTGACATAAATTTCAACTTGATACATCTACCCGTTCCCCAGAAAAACGGATCCTAACAATAGACAGACAGACGGACAGATAGATAGATTACATAGACGGACAACAAAGTGACCTTGCAAGGGTTCCTTTTTACCTTCTGAGGTGCGGAACCTTAAAAAATAATCAACTGATATCATTTCTTCATTAATCAGAACAATTGGGAATTGGTGAAGATATTGTGATGCCATTTTATCCATGCTGAATCTTGTGAACCACGCGGCCGTTAACGATTGTTGGTGAATATCACAAACAGCTATAAACGCTTTTAACTACATCACACTCAGGAAACCACTTAATGGTGTGTAGCGGAGGGTACTTCTGGTACCACTAGCTGACCACACCCTTCCCTGTTCCTCACGCAAGTGGTGCGTGGGAAGAATGATTGTCGGTAAGCCTCTCCATAAGCTCTAATTCCTCGAATTTTCACGCCGTGGTCATTACGCGGGATGTATGCGGAAGGAAGTAACATGTTTCAGATCCTCCCCGGAAAGCGCTCTCTCTAAATTTCATTAGTAAACCTCTCCGTGATGTGCAATGCCTATCTTGTAAAGTCTGTCAATGAGGTTTGTTGAGCATCTCGATACGCTCTTCGTTGAATCTTGAAGTGTCTCGACTCGTGTGTTAGACTGCATTGGTTTTCCTTTTCTTCTCCTGACATGTTTGTTTGAATGTTGTCTGTCTATCATTAAGTGGCTGCTTAGTTGTCGTTTCCCTCTGCTATCGATATCTGCGTTTTTGCTTCCGGGAAACTGCTATGGAGGAAGTGAGATCTTTGACCGGTTGTAACCTTGTGTGGTGGCGTGAAAGTAGGGGCGTTGCGCGCAGAGTGTGTGGTGGACACGGGAGGGCAGTGTGGCTCTCCAGCGAGAAGCAGGCGTGGTCGGTTGTACCGAGTCGCCACGTGAGGTATGTCGGGTGTGTGTAACCAGCGGGTCGAGTTGACGGAAGAGCTCCCCGCGGGTTGGTTGTATACAGAATCGCCCCACGGGTAGTTGCTGTTCATTACGCCTCGGTGGGACGTTAACGAGCTTCTTTAAGTCCTCCATTTGAACACTGGAGTTTAAAAGGAGACACCTAACATGAAGGAGCGGTCACTACCCGTCAACGTTGGAGAGAAGACGTGAACTCCGGTGACAGAGCGTGTTGTCGTGTGACAGTGGCGTGTTCGGTACGCTGGCGACGCGTGCGCGGTCGGATGTGTGGATCCTTGCCGTCGTAGGTCGTGTACTGCCTGTTCGAGCATAATTGCAAGCTAAGTTCGCGGAAGGTTTAATCATTAAGTAATTTTGCGTAACCAGCGTCACTTCTGCCTTGTGGCCTCCGGCGACCGGGTTTCCTGTCCCCGGCACCGGTGTAATTGAAGACAGTGATCTTTCCTCCCCCTCTCGTTACTGCCCGATGGGAGGTGTGGTTTTGGCAGTTTAATTGTGTCGCTATTGTGTCGCGGATTATGAGTAAATTCATGCTTCTTGTTGGTCGATCATGTGGTCGCTCGTTCTGGACTGTGTGGTGTAATGTTTCCTTGCACGAGGTTAGCTCTAATTCCGTCAGCAAGTTAAGCCATCTTACAACAAGTTTTCGCTGGCTAAAAGTCGGTGCAGTGACCAGCCTGAGAGTGGCAATTGTGTTTACGGGCGTGTTTAAATTGGTCAGTATTCCGCCCAGCCTGAGCATCCCTGGGTGGGTGATTTGTGGCCGCCTTACACGGGTCCGTCATATCTGTTATGTTCTGATGATATTCCAGGACACTTTTGTTTAAAATTTTTTTAATTCCTCCAAGTTTGTAAATTCCTTTTATTGCCATTAATCGTGTGTTTGCTGAGACCTGTTTAATTTTTTTAATGGCGGTGTTGGTAGCTTCACTACCTCACCGCATCTTATTAACAAAGTTCTGTATTTACTTTAGTAGCCTGTTTACTAATGTTCTTTAAATTTTTTAAATTGTTGTATTGCTATAAATTACCTTGATTGCCGTTAGCAGCGTGTTTTAAAAGGTTGTTTATTGCCGTATTGCTAGCTTCTGTGTTTTTTTATTTTTTTAAAAATTGTTGTATTGCTATAAACTACTTGATTGCTGTTAGCGGCGTGTTTAAAAGGCTGTTTATTGCCGTACTGCTAGTTTCTGTAAGATACGAATAACACCTGTGAAAATCTCAACTCGACAGTAAACTACTAGTTATTTGGCCCCGTTTCCCAACCTGTGGTGTGGCTTGTAGTAACCTTAACCACTGTGTGTGTCAGACCCCTCCTCATAACTTTACTTCCGCCAGTACCTCATCTTCTACCTTCCAAAGCTCACAGAAGTTTAGCAGGAGAACTGTGATTTTGGGAATGTAGGAAATGTGCTAGCGGAAGTAAGAAGGGTCCCGTGTAGCGCTTGCGTAGCTCAGATGGCGCCGGCACGGTAGCTCAGCGTGTTCGGTCAGAGGGCTGGCTGTCCTCTGTAACAGAATAGCTCGATGAAGCGGTGAACTTAAACGGCTGTCATGTGATGTCCTCCCGGACGAAATGCAACGAACAATGACGAACAAAATGAGAGGAAAAAAGGCTGCTAGAGCACTTACCCGCGAAAGGGAAAGGTCTGCACTTAGTCTCGGCCCGGCACACAGTTTTAATCTGCCAATAAGTTTCATATCGACGCATACACCACCGCAACGTGAAAAATTGACTATGAAAATGCTTTATTGCTAACCCATAACTGGTTCCGGTCCATCTTCAAAAGGCTAACATTTCCAAATACATTGATATTTTCGTGAGAAAGATGTCTATTCCTGCACTGCACAACAGTATTTTAATATTTAGAGCCACTTTATGAGTTTCTTTTAAATAGAAACATGCTAAAGCGCCTGCAGTTATTTAGATATAAGGTGAAACAGTTGTATACACTTATATATTTTCCAGTCCCTCGCTCTGTTCGAGAATGGAACAGTAGAAGATGGTTCGACGAACCCTCTGCCAGGCACTTAGTGGGAATTATAAAGTAGTGGGAATTATGAAGTAGTCATGTAAATATAGATATTCTTGTACAGATTTATGGTGCTGGAAGTGCATGTTGGGTTTAATTTTTGTGAAGAGTCGATTTTTTATGTAGTAATGATTTGTTACGTAGCTCTACGTGCTTCATTATAATGTATTTGGGTGAACATCTTGTCTTAATGGATACTCTTTGCATTGTAAACAAAAACATCGAGTTTAAAGCACGTGTGTGACGCTCAAACTGACATTAATAAGTGCGCGACAGTGATTTATTTACAATATATGTCCTGTTTGCAATGCAACAGCATACACATCGTGCCGGCCTGAGTAGCCAAGCGGTTCTAGGCGCTACAGTCTGCAACCGCGCGACCGCTACGGTCGCAGGATCGAATCCTGCCTCAGGCATGGATGTGTGTGTGTGATGTCCTTCGGTTGGTTAGGTTTAAGTAGTTCTAAGTTCTAGGGGAGTGATGACCTCAGAAGTGAAGTCCCATAGTGCTCAGAGCCATTTGAACCGTACACATCGTACTGGATAAGCGTAAGTACCACAACAAATCTCCATCAACTGAATATATGTGAGTGAATACAACTGTTTCACCCTATTTCTAAATAAATGCAGGCACATTAGTATGCTTTTATTAAAGAAACATAAAGAGCTGCTAAGAACATGAAATATTTTCGTGGAGTGCCGGAGCAGACATGTTGCTGACCAAAACATCAATGGAATTGCAAATGTTAGCCATCTGAAGATGGGCATGGTAGTCTGAAATCTGTTATAGCACTGAAATAAAACATTTAAGTATTTGTGGTTGCCAGAATGAGATTTTCACTCTGCAGCGGAGTGTGCGCTGATATGAAACTTCCTGGCAGATTAAAACTGTGTGCCCGACCGAGACTCGAACTCGGGACCTTTGCCCGAGTTCGAGTCTCGGTCGGGCACACAGTTTTAATCTGCCAGGAAGTTTTATTTGTGGTTGGTTGCGCCATTTACTAACAATACTCCGACGGGAAACACGGAAGCGTCCGATCCCACCCGTCTGCTTTGACCCATGACGTCACAAATATGGCGGAAACGACGATAAACCACGATTCCAATATGGCGCACATAAATTCGGTACGTACACGTTATAAGGACGAAAATACACCGAAAAACAAACACACACACTTTCCACAAAAAGCCTAATGACACTAACGGGACAAGGGCGGATAATGGGGTGTTTTGGGGTGGCGGCAAACTAAATATAAACAAATTTAGACACCCACCCCCATACAAAACCACACACAACGACGAAAAAACCGACATCACAAAACTCCCCAAATACCACTAAACACAGTATCATCTGGAGTCGGACACTTCCCTTGACCTATATAGCTCAACAGCAGCTCCCGATCCCATAAATTAGGATCCAACACTTCCCTTGGCCTATATAGCTCAAAAACATCTCTCGATACCAATATCAACATACACAGCCACACATTGGTATCGAACACTTCACTTGACCTGCGCACTGTTAATTTTATCCGTCGTAGCCATTCCTGAACAAAAACAACAATCTATTAATTTTACTAAAATTACCACACGATGTACAGCGAACAACACTAAATTAACCTTCACACAAAATCGTTAACTCACTGAAACGAATTCCACTACAAACACAGCCGACACTCGAACAATTCTGGATAATGAGCAAAAGCAAACTGAGCCCATTAGACCACACAAACGAAAATCCTGAACATACCACCAGAGAGCACAACAAACCACAACACGACGTCGTCTACAAACACGCCACACTCACAAACCAAACTCCGCGCCGTCATGACGTCACGGGTCAAAGCCGACGCGTGGGATCGGACGCTTCTGTCGACCCCTCCGACGCATTCAGGCAAAAATATTGTATGAGACAGATAGGAGTTCGATATTACTTTCCTGGTCACCAAACTCCCCGTATTTAAATCCAATTCAGAATCTTTGGAACCAGCTCGATTGCACTGTACGCGCCGAAGATCATCAAACGAGACTCCTGGCGCAGCTGGCCACCACCATCGCAGTGGAGTCGGCACGGCTCTACATCCGTGTCCGTACCTTCCAGAGCCTCGGCAGACCGTGCTGCAAAAGGTGGTTATTTCCGACAAGTGGTCACGTTAATGCTACTGGGCAGTGTATTATCACTGCTAAAGCTGCACTACTTCCTGTGCCGCCAGTCAGTGTTAAATTCGCACTTTTGTGGAATCGCAGACAGTGAGCCGTACTGCGGTCCGCGTTGGTGGTGTTTTGTAGGTTTCTGTCCTCTGCTGGAGGCTAGACCGTATCGTTTAGTTGACGTGGTTGCGGTTGTTTGTCTTCTCGTGTTGACTGGCACCACATGGTTTCACAAGCGTTGCCTGTCCGCTAGTGGCAGCAGCGGCGGTTATCGATATGTGGCAACTGTGGCCATATCTTTGGGGCGACGTCGTGCTTCTGGGTCGTGTGAGTGAGGCAGTTCGGTTGGGGCCGCAGGAGCAGCCAGGACCGTGCTGTGGCAGAACGCGCCGGGACCGCTGGCGGTGCGCATGGACTGCTGAATCGAAGACCTGTGGTCACGAGGATGCAGGACCTCGTCGTAAGCCGGATCCTGCAAGTTTTGAGTGCATTTGGATTCAAGTAGAGAAACCTCTACCATTGTGAGATCTTGCGATTCTCCAGTGACTTAAATTCGTGTTGCTGTTTGTAGTGTTGCCGAGGCGGAGAGCAGCGAGTGGAGTGCCTGGGGAAGGCGGATCCGATTAGCTTTCCTGGACTTCTAGTTACTACTTATTGCGTTCAGTTTGTTACTGTTTATTAAGCTCAACCAGCGGTAAATTTTCTTGCCTCGTGGCCGCTAACGCCCCAGTTACCTGCCCTGCCCTGGGGGGTTAGTGTATGTAACGGCAGTTACGTACCCCCACCTTGCCGCTGCTGTCCGGTGAGGCGTGTAGTTTTGACAGCTTTCTTAACTATGGGTTGGTTGGCGACTTTTCTGCTCTAGTGGTAGTGATTCCTTTCTCGTTCCGGGCGCTCTAAGCACAGTATTCTGCGGACAGAGTCCAGACCGCCAGTTCCGGCTTTGGCGTATTTTTACATCCTCGCATTTGGTTTATTGGACGTCAGGTAGCCTGAGCATGATTAATTATTAGTCATTCGTTAGGCTGCCAGTAGTGCGAGTTACCATCTTGTGAAGTGAATGCAACTCTCTCCTGCCTATCTCACCATTCGCGGAAGTTTTGTTTTTGCTGGACCTACTCAGAGGTCGATTCCTGGTGCACTGTCTGTGACTGGCCCTCGTGATTTATTATTGTATTTGCTGTTTTATTGTATGTTTCTAAATTTTTTATATAATTGCCATTCTTGACGTTACACCAACTTTAAATGATTGTGCTACCAAGTTTACCATCATTTAGTCTCACCTGCTTGGTGATCAGTTGCTTGTCCTTTTAAATTAACCTTTCCAGATGTATTTACTGTTTTACTGTATGTTTTTTAAATTTTTTGTATAATTGCCATTCTTAGCGTTATAGCAGGTTTAAATGGTGGTGCTACCACGTTGACCTTCATTTTGTCTCACCTGTTTGAACAGTTGCCTGTGCTTTTAAATTAACCTTGCTATTGCATTAGTGTTTTACAGTATGTTTGTTAATTTTTTTTGTAATTGCCATTCTTGGCGTTAAAGGCCTTCAGCCGTGACTGTAGTTACTTGCCTTGAGATCACATTGGCTTGTTTTTAAAACATTATTTCCTGTATCTGTATTTTACGCTCATTTGGCAAATTTTAACGCACTGAAACCACTATTAGTTACAGTTGTTTATTCCATCATTAACAACGTGTGATATTTTTATTTATTGCTAAGTCTGGAATTACTGTTTTAAAATGAATGTGTGTAATTGCAAAAGGGAACGAAAAGTAACTGGCTACGGCCCCCGTCCACAATCGTAACCGAATCTTGCCTTCCTTGACTACCAGGATTCATACAATTACTACTAAAAATTGCAGAGAGTTCTGTATTGAATAAAAAGCCTGTACACAGATTTCAGGACGGGACGAGTGCCCCCTTGGCTACCCCCCTCCCCCGGCCTCCCTACTCAGGACGCATATGCTTCACGAATTGTATGTCAAAAGAACGACTGAGGCTTAACTTCCGTGTGACGTATAATTTCTCTAATATGGTCGCCATCGCCATGACCATTTAGCCAGACAGTAATATGATATATTACTCTGCTCCTCTTGGAACATACGCACACGGTGTGTAAACGTTAAACCTCGCCTTGAGACTCAACGCCTCTCTTGTAGCGTCTGCCACTTAAATTTAAGCATCTGCGTAAAGCTTCCGAGCGGTCGCATGCTATAACGCGCCGCTGTTTGTTGGATATTCTGCATCTGCCCCTGACTGACAAACAATACTCAATCAGTGTAACAAGTGTTTCGTAAGCTACTTATTAAATTTCCTTCGAAGCAGTTGCTTTTTCTGCTATTTGTTTTACGAAGCCTTCATGTACACTATGTGAACAAAAGTATCCGGACACCCCCCGAAACACAAGTTTTTCATATGAGGTGCGTTGTGCTGCCACCTATATGCCAGCTACTCCGTATCAGCCGACTCTTTAGCCACTAGACATCGTGAGAGAGCAGAATGGGGTGCTGCACGGAACTCACGGACTACGAACGTGTTCAGGTGATTGGGTGTCACTTGTACGAGGTGCATTCAAGTTCCAAGGCCTCCGAATTTTTTTCTCCGGACTGGAAAGAGATAGAAACATGCGCATTGTTTTAAAATGAGGCCACGTTCAATTTCAATACGTCCCAGAGATGGCAGCACCGTACGGCAGATGCAATTTTACCGCCAGCGGCGAGAATGAGAACTGTTTTAAATACTTAAAATGGCGACGTTTTCCTTACTTGAACAGCGTGCAATCATTCTTTTTCTGAATTTGCGTGGTGTGAAACCAACTCAAATTCATCGACAGTTGAAGGAGACATGTGGTAATGGAGTTATGGATGTGTCGAAAGTGCGTTCGTGGGTGCGACAGTTTAATGAAGGCAGAACATCGTGTGACAACAAACCGAAACAACCTCGGGCTCGCACAAGCCGGTCTGACAACACGATCGAGAAAGTGGAGAGAATTGTTTTGGGGGATCGCCGAATGACTGTTGAACAGATCGCCTCCAGAGTTGGCATTTCTGTGGGTTCTGTGCACACAATCCTGCACGACGACCTGAAAACGTGAAAAGTGTCACCCAGGTGGGTGCCACGAATGCTGACGGACGACCACACAGCTGCCCGTGTGGCATGTTGCCGAGCAATGTTGACGTGCAACGACAGCACGAATGGGACTTTCCGTCGGTTGTGACAATGGATGAGACGTGGATGCCATTTTTCAATCCAGAAACAAAGCGCCAGTCAGCTCAATGGAAGCACACAGATTCACCGCCACCAAAAAATTTCGGGTAGCCGCCAGTGCTGAAAAAATGGTGGTGTCCATGTTCTGGGACAGCGAGGGCGTAATCCTTACCCATTGCGTTCCAAAGGGCACTACGGTAACAGGTGCATCCTACGAAAATGTTTTGAAGAACAAATTCCTTCCTGCACTGCAACAAAAACGTCCGGGAAGGGCTGCGCGTGTGCTACAACGCACCCACACATCGAGCTAACGTTACGCAACAGTTTCTTCGTGATAACAACTTTGAAGTGATTCCTCATGCTCCCTACTCACCTGACCTGGCTCCTAGTGACTTTTGGCTTTTTCCAACAATGAAACTCTCCGTGGCCGCACATTCACCAGCCGTGCTGCTATTGCCTCAGCGATTTTCCAGTGGTCAAAACAGACTCCTAAAGAAGCCTTCGCCGCTGCCATGGAATCATGGCGTCACCATTGTGAAAAATGTGTACGTCTGCAGGGCGATTACGTGGAGAAGTAACGCCAGTTTCATCGATTTCGGGTGAGTAGTTGATTAGAAAAAAAAATCGGAGGCCCTAGAACTTGAATGCAAGTCGTATCATACCCCTGTACGCGAGATTTCCACACTCCTAAACATACCTAGGTGCACTGTTTCCGATGTGATAGTGAAATGTTAACGCACAGCACAAAAGCGTGCTGGCCGACCGGCTACAGTTGAAGGGGGTCGTAATGTATAATAGGCAGACATCTATCCAAACCGTCACACAGGAATCCCAAACTGCATCAGGATCCACTGGAAGTACTATGACAGTTAGGCGGGAGGTGAGAAAACTTGGATGTCATGGTCGAGTGGCTGCTCATAAGCCACACATTACGCTGGTAAATGCCAAACAACTCCTCGCTTGGTGTAAGGAGCGTAAACATTGGACGCTTGAACAGTGGAAAAACGTTGTCTGGAGTGACGAATCACGGTACACAATGTGGCGATCCGATGGCAGGGTGTGGGTACGGCGAATGCCCCGTGAACGTCATCTGCCAGCGTGTGTAGTGCCAACAGTAAACTTCGGAGGCCATGGTGTTATGGGTTGGTCGTGGTTTTCATGGAGGGGGCTTGCACCGTTTATTGTTTTGCGTGGCACTATAACAGCACAGGCCTACATTGATGTTTTAAGAACGCTCTTGCTTCCCACTGTTGAAGACCAATTCGGGGATGGCGATTGCATCTTACAACCCGATCGAGCACCTGTTCATAATGTATGGCCTGTGGCGGAGTGGTTCCACGACAGTAACATCCCTGTAATGGACTGGCCTACACAGAGTCCTGACCTGAATCCTACAGAACACCTTTGGGATGTTTTGCAACGCCGACTTCGTGCCAGGCCTCATCGACCGACATCGATACCTCTCCTCAGTGTAGCACTCCGTGAAGAATGGGCTGCCATTCCCCAAGAAACCTTCCAGCACCTGACTGAACGTCTGACTGCGAGAGTGTCATGGAGGCTAAGGGTGGGCCAACACCATGTTGAATTCCAGGATTACCGATGGGGGGCGCCACGAACTTCTAAGTCCCTTTCAGCCAGGTGTCCGGATACTTATGATCACATAGTGTAGCTTCGGAGGCTTACCCATAGGTTTTTTTTTACGGTACTTACTGTTTCCAGTGATATGCTGCCAGTTGTATACTGCAACAGTAGTGGATCTGTTCACCTAATTAACCTTAATACGTGACGTTTATTTCCGCTGTCAACCCTCCAAGAATAGTCGATCCACTACATGTCTTCCTTCATTTCGCCACTGTCTTGTGGCTTTTTCAACCTTTCGTCGTCGTTTGATGAACGCACTGATGGTGTCACCTAACCAGAGACCTACGAACTAATATTGGCTCCTGGTTTGACTGCACACGAAGTTACATTCCTCTCAGTTAATGTTGATCAAGAGGCCCGAAGATGGTGTAATCGAACACCGAAGCGGGCAAGAGAGACGGCTTCAGGTTTTCTTAATTTTCATTTCAGCCTGGAATAGCCTTACGGAGCACCTAACATTATCTACTAGATCACTTATACAAGTTGTAAACAGTAACAGCCCTATAACACTCCCCTGAGGTGATATCGAAATGTCTTCACAACGCTCTATTTTGTTCCTTTAAAGAGCGACGTGTTGAGCTCTATCTGCAGTTTAGTTCTGAATCCAATCACAAATCTGGTCGGACAATCGGTAAGTTTGAATTTTGTTCACTAAATGACAGCGTTCAGCTGAAGTTCATGGACGTGTAGTGTTGGTTAACGATATCAAATTTGCGCCAAATTTCACCACAGTTCCGTCCACCTCCACCGTGGATGTGTCGCACGATGGGAGGGTCGTCACAACCCTCTTAACCACATTTTACCTCTACTTTTGAAGTCTATGCAATGGAGGCCAAAACCACGACACCCAGACATTTTCTTAAGAGGTGGTCTAGGGAAACATTTCAGAGACACGGGCGCATAGAATCGACATGAAAATGTCACAAGGGGTGACATAAAGGCCGTCGCTGAAACCACCCCTTCCCTTGGAGCATCGATTCCCACATTTTTCGCAGTCGGAAATGAGAGTTGCATTACTGGTACGCTTCGACGCGTGCCCCATCAGTGGTGTAAGTATGATCTCAAGCTCGTTAGCAACGGGCACGGGGGATCCGTTCATTAATTAGAGGGGTCTGTTTCTGTTACGCAAGTACTCTTACAGCTGCACTTCTCTTGGAGATAGGTATCGTAGATATACAGATGCCAAACTGTTTGTGTTGCAAATGACAACAGTCGACTCATCTTATTTTGACACAAGACGTTAGTGATCTTCGTAGAAATCTTCGTCCATGTAATTCGCTCGAATAAAACGCTTGTGGTGCAGGCTGATGCAATGAGATTTGACCGCTAAGTGGTGTTATCAAACGGAAGCTTCCATTCAGATTTTATTTTCATTATCAGATGATCACCACAGCCAAAACACTCAAAGCAGCCTGTCACCTGTTATCTATCGGACTGGGAAAAGATAGCATAAACTCGAAAAATCGACGCTTATCGAGAAAATAACACGCATAATGGATAAATAATCCGATATTAGTCACTGTAGCTCAAAAAACGGTTCTGAGCACTATGGAACAACATCTTGGGTCATCAGTCCCCTAGAACTTAGAACTACTTAAACCTAACTAACCTAAGGACATCACACACATCCATGCCCGAGGCAGGATTCGAACCTGCCACCGTAGCAGTCCCGCGGTTCCGGACTGCAGCGCCTAGAACCGCACGGCCACCGCGGCCGGCAGTCAGTCACTGTAGCTACTAAACAACACTATATAAGAAGAGATGGACTTTTTTCAGCTGAATTGTGGTTTGATTAAAATCAAAAATTCCACGATGAGAGACAGCGGGCCATATGAAGGTGACTCACCACTGGTTAGGCTTATATTAATGCCGACATTAGGCGTACTTACATTTGGTGGATGATTTGGATAGCACTTGCTCTCCCAGCCATTAGTTTAGGATTTCGGAATAACAGCCACTAGTTTTTCAAACGGTTCCTCAACAGACTGAGTGTATGGTGGCAAAGTCTTCTTATCAAAGGAAAAAGCAACTTAGAAATCAAATTGATATAATTTTAGACTTTGGCAAGTTACTATATTTCGACATGCTATAGTGATCTTTTCTCAAACGATGTGTGACACTGGCGCCTTCTCTAGGTATGATATGCAAGCAATCCATTTTTGAATTTCGTACGGTTTATTGTATGACTAGTTTTCGAACTACGGCGGACTGATCATTAGAGCATTACAAAAATATAAATTTCAGGATCATGTTCAGCTAGCCGCTAGAGTTGCGAGTATGAGAATGCGAGGTATTAATATTTTCAACATCGCAATCTTTGGTGCCAGATACATTATTTTACACCATAAAATATTTAGAAGCAATTACTATTTTGTAATACACGAGGGTTGGAACTTAAATAGTGGCAACTATTTATTCACAACCGATACAAAAGAGTTACATGTTTGCACCTGTTGCTGTCTTCACCAGCGTTGTGTAGAACCCGTTGCCAGCGATGTGGAAGGCGTAGTATACCGTCAGCAGAGCCTGTTCTGTTGATGGTTCGAATGGAGCGGTCTACTGCCTGTCGAATCTCTGGAACAGTCCTTCAGCTTCGGAATGAAATTAAAGTCACAAGGACTTAAGTCCGGGGAATATGGTGGATGGTACAGTCCCATCGACCGAACGGAGCAGCCACAGGTTGCGCTGTATGCGCCCGCGCATTGTCGTGCAAAAGATGGTTGGGTTGCGCAGAAAGTGTCGCAGCTTCCTTCGCATAGCTGGTTGCAGGTGATGCTCCGAAAACGAACAGCAATACTGTGCACTGACGGTCTGCCGTGGAGGAACGTAATGCGTCAGGGTAAGACAATCACAGTCGTACACGAGAATAACCACAACTTTAGACCGCTCCATTCGCACCATCAACAGAACAGGCTCAGCCTACGATATACGAGGTGCATTCAAGTTCTAAGGCCTCCGATTTTTTTTCTAATTAACTACTCACCCGAAATCGATGAAACTGACGTTACTTCTCGACGTAATCGCCCTGCAGACGTACACATTTCTCACAACGCTGACGCCATGATTCCATGGCAGCGGCGAAGTCCTTCTTTAGGAGTCTGTTTTGACCACTGGAAAATCATTGAGGCAATAGCAGCATGGCTGGTGAATGTGCGGCCACGGAGAGTGTCTTTCATTGTTGGAAAAAGCCAAAAGTCACTAGGAGCCAGGTCAGGTGAGTAGGGAGTATGAGGAATCACTTCGAAGTTATCACGAAGAAACTGTTGCGTAACGTTTGCTCGATGTGCGGGTGCGTTGTCTCGGTGAAACAGCACACGCGCAGCCCTTCCCGGACGTTTTTGTTGCAGTCCAGGAAGGAATTTGTTCTCCAAAACATTTTCGTAGGATGCATCTGTTATCGTAGTGCCCTTTGGAACGCAATGGGTAAGGATTACGCCCTCGCTGTCCCAGAACATGCACACCGTAATTTTTTTCAGCACTGGCGGTTACCCGAAATTTTTTTGGTGGCGGTGAATCTGTGTGCTTCCATTGAGCTGACTGGCGCTTTGTTTCAGGATTGAAAAATGGCATCCACGTCTCATCCATTGTCACAACCGACGAAAAGAAAGTCCCATTCATGCTGTCGTTGTGCGTCAACATTGCTCGGCAACATGCCACACGGGCAGCCTTGTGGTCGTCCGTCAGCATTCGTGGCACCCACCTGGATGACACTTTTCGCATTTTCAGGTCGTCATGCAGGATTGTGTGCACAGAATCCACAGAAATACGAACTCTGGAGGCGATCTGTTCAACAGTCATTCGGCAATCCCCCAAAACAATTCTCTCCACTTTCTCGATCGTGTCGTCAGACCGGCTTGTGCGAGCCCGAGGTTGTTTCGGTTTGTTGTCACACGATGTTCTGCCTTCATTAAACTGTCGCACCCACTTTCGACACATCCATAACTCCATCACCACATGTCTCCTTCAACTGTCGATGAATTTCAATTGGTTTCACACCACGCAAATTCAGAAAACGAATGATTGCACGCTGTTCAAGTAAGGAAAACGTCGGCATTTTAAGTATTTAAAACAGTTCTCATTCTCGCCGCTGGCGGGAAAATTCCATCTGCCGTACGGTGCTGCCATCTTTGGGATGTATTGACAATGAACGCGGCCTCATTTTAAAACAATGCGCATGTTTCTATCTCTTTCCAGTCCGGAGAAAAAAATCGGAGGCCTTAGAACTTGAATGCACCTCGTACTACGCCTTCCAGATCGCTGGCAACGGGTTCTACACAACGCTGGTGACTACGTTGAAGGACAGTGACAGGTGGAATCATGTGACTCTTTTGTATCGGTTGTGAATAAATAGTTGCCACTTTTTAAGTTCCAACCCTTGTAATATATCTATTGCTGAAGATAGCAATATCTGACGATCTTCTGGATGCTTCTCGTGCATCTTGTGTAGGGCGCATTGAACATTTTCGAAAGGTAAACGAAAAATTCGATTGTAAATGTGTCGCTATGTCTACATGGGGCTCCGAAAACCGGGCTCCATAAACCAATTTCCCAATACCGCTTCTGGTTGGTCATGTAGAAACCGATTCTGGAAATGCGGTTGCAGCTGTTTTTGGAATCTGTGTATGGGTTGTTAGAATATGTCTTGTTTTTAAAAAAATTCAGTTAATCGGGACGGATTGACTTCTTGTGCAGGTTTTGGACTTAATTAAAATCAGTAAGTGGTTCGAGATATTCTATTCGTTCACTCAGTGACCATACTGGCATCGAAACGAGGATAACAGTGATAAGGCTGAATCTGTTGAACATGGTCTTCTGAAATTGTTTCACTGCGATAAATCGTAACACAGTCCCTCCGCTCAATCATAGTATAAACTTCGAAATGGCCACTATTGAGATAAACGATCGCGGAGTAGAAAAGCAACTACCTACAATATGTTAGTATTGGGAAGGCGTCAGGACCATATGAGATACCTGTAAGATTCTACAAAGATTATGCGAACGAAGTTGCTCCCTTCTAGCAACAATTTACCGTAGTTCGCTGCAGCAACGAAGGGTACCTAGCGAGTGCTCAAAAAAGAAAAAAAAAACCATGCAGGTTAATCTCGTTCTCAAGAAGGATCGTACGACACATGCGCATAACTGTAGGCCTACATCGTTGTAGAATTATGAAACATGTTTTGTGCTCACGTATTACGACATTTTTGGAGATGGGAAAACTTCTCTATAAAAATCAACATGGATTCGGCAGCCAGGGATCTTTCGAAACTCGGCTCGATCTGTTCCTCCATGAGATCCACAGCGCATTAGACAACGGCGCTCAAGTTGATGCTGTGTTCCTCGATTTCAGGAAGGCGTCCGACACCGCCCCGATCTGCCGTTTAGTGGAAAAGAGTACGAGCTTACCGAGGTGTTGGGCGAGATTTGCGACTGGATTCAAGACTTTCTTACAGACAGAATTCGGCACGTCGCCTTTAAAGGAACAAATGTAAACGTAATTTCCGGAGTACCCCACGGAAGTGTGATAAGACCGTTACTGTTTAAAATGTATATAAATTATTCAGTTGAATGCATCTGAAATTCTTTAACACTGTTCGCAAATGTTGCTGTTGTCTATAAGAAAGTAGCAACAACAGAATACAGTATAGATTTGCAGAACTACCTGCAGAGAACTGATATGGTGTAGGCTTTGGCAGTTAACCCTGGACATATTACGCATACAGAGGAAAAGAAATCCACTACTGTAAAATTATACTATTGGTGACAAATTGCTGGAAACACTGTCTACCTTAAAATACCTAGGAGTAACTATCCAGAGCGATCTTAAGTGGAATGGCCATAGAAAACAAATAGTGTGAAAAGCAGATGTGATACTGCAATTCATAAGAACACAGTTCCAGGCAACACAACAACGGAAAGCGATGTCCGAAAATGGTTTTTTTGTCTTCTGGATATTGTGTCCCATGTAAACGTAACGTGTATAAAACGTGGACAGCGACTGCCTCACGATGCTGCCTGAGCTACGTCAGACTCGGAACAAGGCGCCTCGTGTTCTGGAGGACGGTCGTTCTGCATCTACATACGCATTCTGTAAACCGCAGTAGGGGCCATGGTCGAAGGTATCTTTTAACACTACTCGTCACTTCCATTCCCGTTACACTCGCAAACAGAGCAAGGGAAATATTACAGTCTAAAATCGTCCGTACGAGCCCTGATTTCTCGCGACTAATTTTCGTGATACTTGAGCGAAAGCTACGTTGGAGGGGATCAGAATCGTTCTGTTGTCGGTCTCAAATTCTGGGGCTCCAAAAGTTTCTCAGTTGTGTTACGCGAAAAGGGCGTCGTCTTTTCTCCAGGGATTCCCAGCTGAGTTCACAAATCAAATCCATAATAAGCGCGTGCTGATCGGACCCACCGGTAACAAACCTGGCAGCCCGCCTCTGAATTGCTTTAGTATCTTCCTATAATCCGGCATGGTGCAGATCCCAAACACTCCAACAGTACTCAGGAACGGGTCCCACTAGCGTCCTACACGCTATCTCCTTTATGGACGAGCTACAGTTTCCCAAACTTCTCCCAATAAAACGAAGTCGAGAATTCGCCTGCGTTATTACCAATCCGAGATGCCCATTCCATTTCCTATCGCTCTGTGACGTTACGCCCAGATATCTATGCGATTGCGTCAAGCTGCACCAGATTAATGCTGTATTCGAACGTTACAGGATTCTTGAGGATGTTTCTTTTGTTCTGTCGTTGCAACTACAAAAATGCGTGATTTTTTTTTTTCACCAGTCGCGTTTCTCTTTGAGGTAAAGCATCATCAGTGGCCTGTAATTATGTTATTTACATTTTGATTTGCTTTAAGATCGACAAAAAGTTCGTTAGGTATATGTTGATTTGTACTTGTTGATTTACACCGTCTGCTAGCACGTCGTCATTTTTGTGCATTACACACCCATAATTTTGGTCTAATTTTTAGTTGTTCTGCAGCACTATGCATTTCTTATATTTTTCACAGCAAGCTTTTCCGCACACCACTATTTTATGTTTGTTTTTGTACTTCCGAGTATAACAGTGGTGTGCGGAAAAGCGTGCTGTGAAAAACATAAGAATCGCGTAGTGCTGCAGAACAACTAAAAATTAGACCAAAATTATGAGTATCTAATGCAGAAAAACGACGATATGTTAGCAGACGGCATTTCCCGATGTAAGCGAGAAATGAAGCGAAAGTCACCGTAAGTACAAATCAGCATATCCTTAACGAACTTTTTGTCGATCTTAAAGCAAATCAAAATGTAAATAATTTAATTATAGGCCACTGATGATGCTTTATCTCAATAAAGAGGAACGCGTCTGGTGGGAAAAAAAATCACGCAATTATGTAGTTGCAACGACAGAACAAAAATACCCTCGAGAATTGTAAAGCAACTACGGGCGATATGACCACACAAATGAAGAATTTAATGTCGCCTTGTCAAGCTGTTACAGAATTGTTCAATCAGATTTGGACAGTCCACAATAAAGCTTTTCGTGGTTTCCGTAAGTCGCTCGAGTAAAAGCCGGGGCGGCCGATTTCCTTCCCCGTCCTCAACAAATCGGGGCTTGCCTTCTGCTCGTAATGACCTCACTGTCGACACCAGATTGATCCCTAATTTTCCTTTTCTTCCAGATAACCTGAATTTAAAGAGGGACATAGGCTGACCAAGCAAACAGTGGAAACTTTTGAAAGACGAAACAGACAGAAAGGCCTAATCCGGTTCTAGGCGCTTCAGTCTGGAAACGCGCGACCGCTACGGTCGCAGGTTCGAATCCTGCCTCGGGCATGGATGTGTGTGATGTCATTAGGTTAGTTAGGTTTAAGTAGTTCTAAGTTCTAGGGGACTGATGACCTGAGATGTTAAGTCCCATAGCGCTCAGACCCATTTGAACCATTTTGAAAGGCCTAATCGCTATGCGCAAGACAATGTCGACTACATGATAAACGAAGCATGCAACTCTGTTTCTTCGGGTGCCCCACCTCAATACGTAAAACCGAAACCGTTGCCCATCTGTCTGTGTGTCTGCCTGTCCGACAACTGAAAACCGTTTTTCTCAGGAACAGGTGGACGTATAGTAATGTCGACGATGCTTTGTCGGTGTAAAACATTTGAGCTTCTAAGTCAGTGCAATTGAAAGATACGACCGTTACTCAAAAATTTTGACACTCGAAAGCTCGCTCATCAGAGCCTATAGGGTACTTCCCGTTGACCTAGAATCACGAAATTTGGCGAGAAGCAAAGTTTCACAATACAAGGAAAGGAAAAGAAACTCGGAAAATGGTTGATTCGTAATTGTATCACACGAAAGAAATATTTCTTTTGTCATTTGGCATCCGACTTCAAACATAAAATTAAAAATCACTCAATTCTCCAGCAGGAGGAGGTTCTTACTCATTGGTCTGAAGATGACCACAGCAGTGGCCGAAACCGGTCACCGTAATAAATAAATTGTGATCAAGACTGTTTTTGATAGTAAATATTTGTAACACATTGATCACTGTTTACTCCCATAATGTATTCAAAAGTAATAAAATTAAAACATCCTCGACACTCTTGGGATTCCCAGTACCGCTATCTTACGAGTATCAGTACTGGCAACGGTCAAAAATGATAGAGATTCTCGATTCTTGGGATGGCTGAACCATCTGTATACACGATTAAGTTTGTACGGAACCGTAAGTGTGAGAGTCCTGTTCGACTCGGCCAATCCTTTTTCTTTTCTTACCAACAAGCGAAACTATACGGACGGAAAAACCCCTCGGAGCAGTTGCTAGTCCGCCTGCAAGATTCACGAACTTGCCAACTACGTAGGCGGCTTGTTGCGACCTCTCCTCTCACGTGTGCTCTAATAGCTGGAATGCGGACTCACCCTCTAGTCGCGGTATCAGAGCAGCGAGCTGTGCGGAACGCGCCCCACCGAAGCACTGCCGATGTGTGCGGCTCTACACGGTGGGGTCAGAGGGAAAGCTGGCAGCTCTCCTCACCCTGGTACCGGCTACTGCGCACTGCAACCCCTCCACTGCCGCCCCGACAGCGAGAACACACCCCACGCATCTTGGCAAACAGCCACGGCCAGCAGTGTTGCCGAAGTTGCCGCCGTTGAGGAGGACGAAACGCTTCTGGAGTAGAGCCAGTCCTATTATGGAATGAGGTTAGCTTGCTCTGGAGCGCATAAAACTATTGACGACTTTGAATAGACTCTGAAGGGATGTCTAGCTGCAGGAAAGGACTACCGACGGAAGGCAGAATGCATTGCTCCACGGCCATTAGGGAAGTCGGTTTCATTGCATCCCGTCGTGAAAGATGCCGCAATGCGCTCTCAGTCGTAAAACTACTGTAACTAGTTCTGCTTTACAGCGCTGCCCACTAACTACGAGGGCTGGAACTTTAATAGTGGCAACTACACTCCTGGAAATTGAAATAAGAACACCGTGAATTCATTGTCCCAGGAAGGGGAAACTTTATTGACACATTCCTGGGGTCAGATACATCACATTATCACACTGACAGAACCACAGGCACATAGACACAGGCAACAGAGCATGCACAATGTCGGCACTAGTACAGTGTATATCCACCTTTCGCAGCAATGCAGGCTGCTATTCTCCCATGGAGACGATCGTAGAGATGCTGGATGTAGTCCTGTGGAACGGCTTGCCATGCCATTTCCACCTGGCGCCTCAGTTGGACCAGCGTTCGTGCTGGACGTGTAGACCGCGTGAGACGACGCTTCATCCAGTCCCAAACATGCTCAATGGGGGACAGATCCGGAGATCTTGCTGGCCAGGGTAGTTGACTTACACCTTCTAGAGCACGTTGGGTGGCACAGGATACATGCTGACGTGCATTGTCCTGTTGGAACAGCAAGTTCCCTTGCCGGTCTAGGAATGGTAGAACGATGGGTTCGATGACGGTTTGGATGTACCGTGCACTATTCAGTGTCCCCTCGACGATCACCAGTGGTGTACGGCCAGTGTAGGAGATCGCTCCCCACACCATGATGCCGGGTGTTGGCCCTGTGTGCCTCGGCCGTATGCAGTCCTGATTGTGGCGCTCACCTGCACGGCGCCAAACACGCATACGACCATCATTGGCACCAAGGCAGAAGCGACTCTCATCGCTGAAGACGACACGTCTCCATTCGTCCCTCCATTCACGCCTGTCGCGACACCACTGGAGGCGGGCTGCACGATGTTGGGGCGTGAGCGGAAGACGGCCTAACGGTGTGCGGGACCGTAGCCCAGCTTCATGGAGACGGTTGCGAATGGTCCTCGCCGATACCCCAGGAGCAACAGTGTCCCTAAGTTGCTGGGAAGTGACGGTGCGGTCCCCTACGGCACTGCGTAGGATCCTACGGTCTTGGCGTGCATCCGTGCGTCGCTGCGGTCCGGTCCCAGGTCGACGGGCACGTGCACCTTCCGCCGACCACTGGCGACAACATCGATGTACTGTGGAGACCTCACGCCCCACGTGTTGAGCAATTCGGCGGTACGTCCACCCGGCCTCACGCATGCCCACTATACGCCCTCGCTCAAAGTCCGTCAACTGCACATACGGTTCACGTCCACGCTGTCGCGGCATGCTACCAGTGTTAAAGACTGCGATGGAGCTCCGTATGCCACGGCAAACTGGCTGACACTGACGGCGGCGGTGCACAAATGCTGCGCAGCTAGCGCCATTCGACGGCCAACACCGCGGTTCCTGGTGTGTCCGCTGTGCCGTGCGTGTGATCATTGCTTGTACAGCCCTCTCGCAGTGTCCGGAGCAAGTATGGTGGGTCTGACACACCGGTGTCAATGTGTTCTGTTTTCCATTTCCAGGAGTGTATTTATTTACAGCTCGTACAAAATAGATACGTGTTTCAAAGTTTCCATGATACTAAAATGTAAACTTTCACGGCCGGAAATATCATGTCCATTATAATTATCCGGGCTGTTATGCCGTGGTCGGTTGATGAATGCTGTGGTGATTCCCAACGTTTCGTCTCCGACTGCGGGAGACATCTTCAAGGGGGTCCGTAGCTTGATGGAAGGTCCAACACACACACTGGCTCGCTACTGTGTGTTGGACCTTCCATCAAGCTACGGACCCCCTTGAAGATGTCTCTCGCAGTCGGAGACGAAACGTTGGGAATCACCACAGCATTCATCAACCGACCACGGCATAACAGGCCGGATAATTATAATGGACAAAGTTTCCATGACCTTCAGACTAGTTACTAGCATTGTGTGCAACCCGTTACCAGCGATGTGGAAGTCGTAGGATACTCTTAGCAGTGCCAGTTATGTTGACAGTTCGAGCGGCGCGGTGTATTGGGCTCTGAGCACTATGGGACTTAACATCTGAGGTCAATCAGTCCCCTACAGCTTAGAACTGCTTAAACCTAACTAACCTAAGCACATCACACACATCCATGCCCGAGGCAGGATTCGAACCTGCTACCGTAGCAGTCGTGCGGTTCCAGACCTAAGCGCCTAGAACCGCTCGGCCACTCCGGCCGGCTCGCCGTCTATTGCCCGAGGAATTTGTAGCAGATCTGAAGCAAGCGAGGGCTTAAGTCAAGGGAGTCCAGTAGGTGGTATAGCACTTGGGCAGCCCCGTCAGTCAAACAAATGGGTAACAGCTTGCACTGTACGTGCTTGAGCATTGTCCTGCAAAATGATGGTCAGGTTCTCCAGAAAGTGTCATCATTCTACGCTGTTCATGTCTGCAACACAACCTATGACCAGCTTAGAGACAGAAGTGGTGACACATTCTGCAGAACCTGACCGTCATTTTGCAGGTCAATGCTCAAGCACGTGCAGTGCAAACTGTTAACGATTTGTTTGACTGGTGGAGCTGCTAAGTGCTATACCACCTACTGCACTCCCCTGACTTAAGCCCTCGAGAGTTCAACTCGATTTCTAAACTAAAGGAACTTCATGGCATTCGCTTCAGAACTGATAAAAATTCTTCGGGCGATAGACAGCGCCGCTCCAACTGTCAACACAATTGGCACTGCTAAGAGTATCCTGCGACTTCCACATCGCTGGCAACGGGTTATACACAATGCTGGCCACTACTTTGAAGGTCAGTAAAACTTTGAGACACGTATCTATTTTGTACGAGCTGTAAATAAATAGTTGCTATTATTAAAGTTCCAACCCTCGTATTATGCACGACAACAATCGAAGCGTAACAAAACCTTGAAATGCAACTTGCATAGGAAATAGGGCACAGTCTCATAAACAGTAGCCCACAACTTTCTGCATTTTTCAAATTCTATTGAAATCTAAAATAAATTATCTAAATGTAATGCTCATAATGTGTTCTCCATTCTCTAACACATATTTCGAAAACAAGTTCACTAAAAGTTACAAGAGCAGACGGAAGGAACAATTTCGAAGCAGTTCTTTTAAACTCTACCACTGATATTATAAATTAACCACTAAATGTTTTCTCAACTGTAGCAAAAAATCTAAAAATTTGGCGAATATGACCAATATTTTTTATACGGGGTGATTCAAAAGTAGCTGTAAGTACTTCGTGACGTGTGTGGATCAAAATAAGAGTAAAATGTTAAAGTTTTGTCTGAAACTACTGTATTTCCGTGTTATGATGCAAAATGTCTTTTTTGCTAGGCATTAGATCATGGGCCGGTACAGCTTTTCAGCTTGTGTTCGCCTGCATGTCGACTGATGTTCTTCTGTCGGCAGAGCCCCTGCACGTTTCAGTCGGGAGGCAAGGGAGTATCTGCGTTGCTTATCCCGTGCAGGATCAGTTGCTTGGGCCGCCAGATCTCCGGATCTCAACTTCCTGGACTTGTACCGTTTGTGTCGTCTCGAAGAGCTGGTGAATGGTGTTTCAACTGAGGCCGTAGCACGGCTACAGCAGCGAACTGAAAGTAGCTGTGAAACTGTGCAGAACGAGATGAACGGAGCATTCAACTTTCCGAGAGCGGTAAGATTTCGTACACGTCTATTTCTGCGTCTACATGGACAGCATTTTGGACGTGTCTTGGCGTAAACGTACAGTAGATAGCCGATTTGAATATCTTGTCATTGTCTTTTGAGCAAAACGAGGATAATGGAATTTAGTCGAATTAAGTCGGGTGATGCTGAGGGAATTAGATTAGGAAATGAGACACTTAAAGTAGTAAAGGAGTTTTGCTATTTGGGGAGCAAAATAACTGATGATGGTCGAAGTAGAGAGGATATAAAATGTAGACTGGCAATGTCAAGGAAAGCGTTTCTGAAGAAGAGAAATTTGTTAACATCGAGTATAGATTTAAGTGTCGGGAAGTAATTTCTGAAAATATTTGTATGGAGTGTAGCCATGTAGGGAAGTGAAACGTGGACGATAAATAGTTTGGACAAGAAGAGAATAGAAGCTTTCGAAATGTGGTGCTACAGAAGAATGCTGAAGATTAGATGGATAGATCACATAACTAATGAGGAAATATTGAATAGGATTGGGGAGAAGAGAAGTTTGTGGCACAACTTGACCAGAAGAAGGGATCGGTTGGTAGGACATGTTCTGAGGCATCAAGGGATCACCAATTTAGTATTGGAGGGCAGCG
The DNA here is from genome assembly GCF_023864275.1 of Schistocerca cancellata. Taxonomy (NCBI): domain Eukaryota; kingdom Metazoa; phylum Arthropoda; class Insecta; order Orthoptera; family Acrididae; genus Schistocerca; species Schistocerca cancellata. The sequence goes on from NC_064637.1 coordinate 17,679,555, forward strand.
TGGAGGGTAAAAATCGTAGAGGGAGACCAAGAGATGAATACACTAAGCAGATTCAGAAGGATGTAGGTTGCAGTAGGTACTGGGAGATGAAGCTTGCACAGGATAGAGTAGCATGGAGAGCTGCATCAAACTAGTCTCAGGACTGAAGACCACAAAAACAACTGTCTTTTGAGAAGAATTAATTTTGTGTTGTTTGTGTTGCACTTGTGCCCTCTAGTCTACTGCATAACTTGAAATAATGCAATTTCAGACAACATTTTATTTAACGTTTTACTTTTATTTTGGTGCACACAGTACATCCACGACATGCGCACAATTACCTTTGAATCACCCTGTATAAGGGGCCGTCAAATGGAAACTGAGCACGTGCCACAACAGGACCATGGATTGATTCCAGGCAAAAGTAATCCCCACACGCTTTAAGAGACTTGGAGACAAGGCGAACAATTCCCCTTTCACGGAACGCAGTCGGCCGCTGAGGGATCCATAACCGCACCCAATCTTACGCTTGCCCGTCCGACTGAAACCGACGTCCACGCATTTCTTTCTTCAGACGGCCTAGGAGGTGAAAACCACGTGGTCGAAGCTGTGGGCTGTGTGGGCGGTGTCGCAGTGTTGCCGAGCGAAATCGCTGAAGCGTACCGTCTGCCCACTCAGTAGTGTGGGGGCGGACGTCCGACAGCATGCATTCCCGCGAAATTTAATTTCATGGCGCGTCGCAGTTTCTGCGTGGTGACTTCGCAGCACTGCGCACCGATTGCGGTTCCACGCTCGTGTAACTCGACGAGCAGAGGGCGTCTGCAGTCGGGGGAGCACTTGTGTGATGATGATGTTTGGTTTGTGGGGCGCTCAACTGCGCGGTTATCAGCGCCCGTACAATTACCCAATCTTTGCTCAGTCCAATTTCGCCACTTTCCTGGATGATGATGAAATGATGAGGACAACACAAACACCCAGTCATCTCGAGGCAGGTGAAAATCCCTGACCCCGCCGGGAATCGAACCCGGGACCCCGTGCTCGGGAAGCGAGAACGCTACCGCGAGAGCACGGACGGCGGACATAGAGCACTTGTGTGACTTCGACCATAGATACTAGTAGACTGGTCTTGCTGTGCAGAAGCTATAGGGCTGGTGTGGCTCCAACATAAACCACGTGACTGTCGGCAAAACGTGGCGGGATTTCAAATCAGCGGTCTGCCATCCTATGTTCGTATCGTATTTTACCCACATTTCTCAATTTACTGCCAAACGCTTCCAACAAAAATTACTTTATTTTCGAAAAATTATACCAGAACTACATTTGACCTGGATTTGTTCACAGTACCATTTATAAAATCTAACAAATACATCGAACGCCCCTCTGATGGGCAGCAGGACGAAATTACTATAAACCATCAATTAAAGTAAAATGTCGTTAAAATTCTTTTAAACAGTAAGAGTGGGCTCGTGTCAAAACTTTAAATATTGGATTCGCCGCGTTTTGAGCTCTAGTCACTTATAAAAGAAAATGGGATATGGGAATTATGTCAACTATAGTTGCCAAAATTGTCGACTTTAGGAGCAGGCCCATTTTAGAGTATCAATTTTAGGTGCACTTCAAAGGTTCAGTTCCTACCATTTTTACAAAAGTTTAAACTGTCAGGGTTTAAAAAAATGATATTTTAGATGAAAGGTGAGACTTTGAAGTTTCAGAAAATAATTTTGAAGCCTACATTTATTTAATAGTATTAGAATGTAGAAAAAATTATCTTCATGTGTCGACTATAGGTGCTCTTACCTTATTATAATTTCACTTGTATATACAAAAAGGCGCGTATGTGCAGATGGCTTAAAGTTTTTCCGTTTGAGGGCCTGTATCCAAAGCTGTCTTCAGTTTTCATCCTTAGGGAACCTATGAATAGGAACGAGAAACACTTATACTTACTTCTGTAACCGAATTATCACAGATACTTTCCTAAATGTAATATGAGTCTGACTTTACAGGCATCACTTTCAACACTTTAATTTACGTGATACTCTATTTCAAGTGTAAAAGACATATAAAAGTCACTTCAGCAGATTTCAATAAACGTATCTGCATTATCATAGAAACACATGTGAAATGTAATGCCATTTCCCCCGACAAAACGCTGAGTACAGCCATCAGCGCAACACGAAACAACCATGTTTTGCCAACATTCACGTGACTTCAGCCCAGAGATGTTGGAACCACGAAAATGACGTCAGGGCCAGTCTATTATATTTATGGTCGAAGTTGTGTGAGCAGTTTTGGAGTTCTTTGGCGGGCAGGATGTGCGATGTTTCCACTGTTGGCTTTGCCGTTTGCTCTCGGACTGTCGAAATGCTATTGCCTCATAATGCCCGGCGAAATCGGATGAAAGCTACGCTTCAGCGATTTCCTTCGGAAACACTGCAACATCCTCCGTGCAACCCGGTTCTTTCAAGCGCGGGCGTTCGTTCCTTTCGAACGAGGAAGTGCAAGGGTGGGTGGGGCCGCCAGCTCCCGGCCGCGTTCTACGAAACAGGAACTAGCAGCCTCGTCTCTTCCACTGGGATAAATATTATACAGTGGGCACTGTTCGTGAGATTTTCTGTTTTCACCGGTACAGGAAAAACGTGATCGTTATTTTAATATGGATAAGACGAGAAGAATTTAAAATTAAATAAAAATTCATATGGCTTACAAATTAAACACAGCTGCTATTTCTGTTTATTTTACGGTTTTTGATAGCTTAATTGCAATTCAGTTTTTATAAGTTAATACAATACTGGTTCTCCGTCTTTTTGATAAAATTACTTTACTGTATTTAGATTTGTTAGTGAATTTGCTAGTATGTGCGTATGTGTTTTTGTGTATGTTTTTAAGGTTTTGTACAATATTCTATAACTAATGGATGCAGTAGATAATGTGAGCAGATCTACTTTGGGGGCAAGCGGAGATAAACACACATAAATAGAACATGGATAAATTTACAAGCACAGAATTTATGGGTATAGACAAAGACAGACAAAGGAAATCTATCTGATGTAGAACTGTTTGTTGTTGTGGTCTTCAGTGCCAAGCCTTGTTTGATGCAGTTCTCCATGCTACTCCATCTCGCGCAAGCCTCTTCACCTCCGAATAACTACTGCAACCTACATCCTTCTAAATGTGCTTACTGTATTTATCGTCTCTCTCTACGATTTTTACCAACCCTCCCCCCCCCCCCCAAAAAAAAAACAAAAAACGCGGGCACACGCTCGCTCACGGAAACACACACACACACACACACACACACACACACACACACACACGCACCCGCACCCTCTTACCTCCATTCGTAAATTTGTGATCGCTTGACATCTCAGAATGTCACCTAACAATAGATGTCTTCTTTAAGTCAAGCTGTGAAACAAATTTCTCGTCTTCCCTGTTATATTCAGTACCTCCTCATTACTTATGGGACCAACCTATCTAATCTTCAGCATTCTTCTGTAGCACCACATTTCAAAAGCTTCTATTCTCTTCTTATGTAAACTTCTTATCGTCCATATTTCACTTCCATACATGGCTACACTCCGCACTTCGTAGCACTTAAATCTACGTTAGATGATACCACATTTCTCTGCCTTAGAACACTTTTCTTGCAATTGCCAGTCTACATCTTATTTCCTCTCTACTTTGGCCATTATCAGTTGTTTTACTTTCCAAATAGCAAAATGTCCTAATCTAATTCACAGCATCATCTGAATTAATTCAACTAGATTTAATTATCCTTGATTCGCTTGATGTTTATCTTACATCCTCTGAAGATATTGTCCATTCCGTTCAACAGGTCTTCTTGGAGTAGGTTATAAAACATTTAGCTGCATTTAGTAATTTCATTCTAATGATGCGATCTGTTCTTTCAGACATGTCCGAAAGAACAGATATCAATATTCGTATATATATGTTAAACATTTAGTTAATTGGTGTGGGAACGGGTGATTTTGGGATTAACAGTTTAACGGTATGCATTTTTTGGATACTGCATCTACATGCTACGAATGTGATGCGATAGTTTGTATGGCTCTTTGTGCGTTTTTCTGAGGTACTGCATTTAGGTCTATTTACGGCTGTCTGGTCAGTGATGGACACTATGATACCGGGCTCTTACTGTACGTTTAAGTCTGATGGTAGTGGTAAGTTTCGTGTTAAGTGGCTGCAATGCTCTCACGATTCCGGCGTGCGTGCGTGCGTGTGTGTGTGTGTGTGTGTGTGTTTTTTTTTTTTTTTTTTTTTTTTTACTTAGACCTAACAGCGTCACACCTTCCATATGACTTCCTCTGGTAAATTCAGATTAGGAGGAGGTGACAGGACATGTTACTAAATATATTATCGGCAGCATTACATTAAGCTTTAAAATCCTTAAATTGACAACTGGTGAAAGGAAAATGGAATATATCTGAATCATCTTTGTTTTGTTGTTGACATTTGCTTCTAGTAAAGATAAACCATAACCAAGCAGCAACATGAATGATAGGCCTGACAATCAATTTCAACACGGCTATACATCGTTTGATTAACGTATCAAAACGAAAATGAGAATAATCAAAACTTCAAACATACTTCCAGTTAACTGCAGTTGTAGAGAACGTCGGGATGGACAACAAAGGAAATAAACAAGAGAGTAAAAGGTTTGTGCTTTTGGGAAACAAATAGCTAGATTTACTTTTGGAATTATATGGAAACGATTTACGGATCTTAACAATGTTCGGTCGCAGTAAATCACCACTAGTAATTTTTATTGCACGTTTAATAATATGACTGTCTCTCGGCAGAAATCTAGTAATGTTTTAGTGTAAGTCTGTGCTAAACTATTTCTTCAACGGAGTGACGTCTGATCTCGTACTATATTCCTCTCTTACGCCCTACGTTCGGCAGCTTTGTGCTGTATAGTCACTGGAACATTTCATTCCGATGTTTGAGATCCTGTCTGCACTTCCCTGACGCGCGGACTGCACATGCGTCATATATTTCGTTTCAGAAGAATTCCATCTTGTTTAGTACTTGATTAAGAAACAAAGTTACCCTAAGTTGATCGAGTAGTACAAAGAGGAACGTCACTTCAACTGCGAAGGAAAAAATTGCAGGGCTCGATCATTGACCCATTACTGTTGTTGAATTATGTTAATGATGAACACTTTAATTTGAATCAGGAGGCAGAATTAGTCCTGTTTGCAGATGATACATGCAATGTTGTGAATCCAAGCAAAGAAGCACCAACAGATACAATAGTAAATGTTGTTTCCGTAAAAGTCATTGGCTAGCTGTAGACTTTGCAAGGAAAAAAAAGAAAAAAAAAAGAAACGCACATCATCCAGTTTGGTGCTATCAAAAGCTCCACCTTTTCCATCAACCTAGTGTATAAACAATAAATAACAAGTAGAGTAGAAATTGTTGTGATCCAAGTGTACCTGCTAATAACCTACTCAGCAAAAACGTTTAGGTTCTCCTACTTTTGCCGTAAGAATAATTGCTATGTTGGGCAATATAAAAATCAGTGAGTTAACGTACAAGGTGGTGCAAAGAAACGGGAGATTCTTAAAGTATCATAATTTACACGAATAAACGCAGGAAAAACATTTTTACTGTCGAAAGTGCACGCATACAGTACAACATTCGTGTGTTCAGTACAAATGGCGCCTTTCCGCGTTCACATTCTGATAGCCTGTTACGGGAATACCAGAATGCTCGGTGCACCTTGTCTCGGGAGTGGCAGTGCTGTAAACTTCATTCTTCTGTTTCACATCACGGGTAGTTGCAGGCCGTGTGCGGACACATTGCTTTTAAGATAAACCCACACATTAACATCAGATGATCGCGCAGGCCGTTGATTGTCACCGTTACGTGAAATGAGTGACCTTCTAAACAATCGGCCAACGCCTTCCATCGCCTGTCGAGCAGTATGTGACGTGACTCCGTCCTGCTGAAACGACGTATTTGCGATGTTAACTAGCGCTGCTGCCTCTGCGTCAAGAGGCCCGGGTTCGATTCCCGGCCGGGCTGGGGATTTTCTCTGCCCGAGGACTGGGTGTTCGTGTTCTCATCATTTCATCCTCATCATTTGTGACAGTGGTTAGATCTGGTTGCGTAAAAAATTGGGCCTTTGTACGGGCGCTCATGACCGCGCAGTTGAGCGCCCCACAAACTAATCATCATCATCATTATCAATGTTAACATCGTGCAGTCTCTGTGTAAAGGTATTTCAAACATATCAACATACCGACCGGGTGTTACAGTTGTTTAATGACATCCTCACGTTCACGAAAGTGCAAGTACACCATGACAAACAGCACTCCACGCAGTAACGTTGGCTCTCTGTAATGGACGCTCGTAAAACTCATAAGGATTCTTCCGTGCCCAGTAAAGAAAATGGTTTGTTAAGGTGGAAGTGGGCTTCGTCTGACATGCATTGTTGTTAAGGAAACAGCGTTCTAGTTGATTTTAGCTAATGCCCTTTCGATAAACTCCCTACGCGACACACGCTCCCGTATATTTAATTACAGGACTATCTTTAAGTTACAGGGGTGGAACATTAATCTATGTACGCTTCACTGAGCGAGGTGGCGCAGTGGTTAGACACTGGACTCGCATTCGGGAGGACGACGGTTCAATCCCGCGTCCGGCCATCCTGATTTAGGTTTTCCGTGATTTCCCTAAATCACTCCAGGCAAATGCCGGGATGGTTCCTCTGAAAGGGCACGGCCGACTTCCTTCCCCGTCCTTCCCTAATCCGATGAGACCGATGACCACGCTGTCTGGTCTCCTTCCCCAAAACAACCAACCAACTATGTACGCTTCGTCGCCCAGTCTCCAGCGTAGATGTTTGTACCCGAAGGGTGCGGCCAGGGATCCTCTCGATGGAAACTCGAACAGCTGCATAGTTCTATGGGGAACGTACCGCTTCAAGGCCGAACCAGTGTCTTCAAAATTACTCACACTGTAATCGCATAAGCAGACGGGACACACCCATGACGTCATAGCTGGTAATGTTGTCGAAATACTGTTTGCACAGTAGTCACACTATCACCCTGCTTACAAAACGCCGTTACAGCGATAGCACGTTTCGCACCATGCCAATGGTGCATGATCACTAAACGGCAACGCTATCACAACTATTACGTTCATCACAAGAATAAACCTGGTGTAAACAAACAAACGCGATGATTTGTCAGAACCAGTAGCACATGTACGCTGGTGGTATCACGCTCATGGAAGTAGGTCCTACTTATGTATTAGATACCTTATTACTAAGTTACGTTAAATGAAACTGTACGATATTCTAATGTATTAACAGCCATCAACGTTTTTCTCAATAAAAACTATATAGCTAGTTTTTATTTCAGAAATAGTGTAGAGTCACAGTCTCCGCACTGTTGTGCTCTGATTGTCGCGCTGTTAACACGCAGGATGTCTGAGGCTGCTTGCTGCAGCGTGTGAAACACAGTTAAAAAGTGCCGGCAAATAGGTTGTTCTTAATGTTTTTCATAAATTTACAGAAAAAAATCGGCTTCTAAGGTTTCCGAGGAACCGTATTTAATTCATTGAGGTACAGTTACAAACTGGATGTTTAGCGGAATCGGTAGCGTAGTATATTGATAATTTGGTGCAGTTCATGGATCGCTGGTTCAAGTCTCGCCTTGGTTATCCTACTCTTTTTCGTTCAATTTGCAATACTACATCTCGTAATTGTAAGATTCATCATCATTTTTTATGAATAATGCACGTCCGTTTGATTCTAGTTACGTACTGCACGCAAAATTCCTGTCTTCATTCCAAATATTTTATGAAAGATTGTTAACAAAGACTGCCTAAATTAAGAAAACATGACAGTTTAATTTCTTAGGACAAAAATGAAAAACCAAATACTCTTTCTTCTTCTTTCGTTTCACCCTCTTTGGGGTACGCTGGATCAATCTTTTCTTTGTGCGTTGTTCCTTTCTTAGGGCCCAGTATTTCTTCATTCTTTCTGATCTTCTTCTCCTCTCTTCTTCCGAGATGAAGGGTTTGGACTTTTGTGTGGATTTGTCTTGGAACCTTATGTTTTCATCTTTAGTAATTAATTTAGCAGTTCGATCAATAAGTGAAATTTCTGAAATATTTAATTCCACTAGGTCTTTCTCAGTTTCTTTAAACCAGTTGGGCTTCGTTTTTCGGTTACGGAAGAAGTCAAAGATTTGTTTAGTTAATCTGTTGGAATTCATTCTGAGAAGATGACCATAAAAATTTATTCTCCTTTTTCGCATAGAATCTGAAAGTTTTTCAATTTTCTTGTAGAGAGTTTCATTTTTGATGTATATAATCTTATTGTCTTGAAATTTTGGCCCAATGATTTTTCTTAAAATTTTTCTTTCCTTTACCTCAAGTTTCTCCATTTGGCCTTTGAAATTCATGTTAAGTGTTTCTGCTGCATACAGTGCTTCTGGCTTAATCACTGTCTTGTAATGTGTAATTTTGGACCCCCATGAAAGGGATTTTTTGTTGTATGTATTTTTTGTTAGTTGGAAGGCCAATTCAAGTTTATTTTTTCTGGATTCCATTGCTTTACTTTCCCCAGCATTCCAAGTAATCCATTCTCCGAGATATTTGAATTCTTTTACTATTTCAATCTTCTGTTCTTGAACTTTGAGGTATTTACATGAGTGCTTGATGTTTGTCAATATCTTAGTTTTTTCAGAGGAGATGTGAAGACCAATTTAACTGCTTGTTTCTTTAGCTCAAGGATTTGCTCCCGTGCTTCTTCCATTGTTTCAGCAAATAGGGCCATATCATCTGCAAAAGCAATGCAATTTACTTTAAGGTTCTTCTTTTTGCAACCCAGTCTTATACCACTCTTAATATTTGTGTTCCATTCCCTGACTACTTTCTCAAGCGCACAATTGAACAGCAACGGTGAGAGCCCATCGCCCTGTCGCACTCCCGTTTTTATTTCAAAGGGTTCCGATAGTTCGCCCATAAATTTAACTTTCGAAAATGTATTTGTAAGGGTCGCTTTTATAATATTAGTTGTTTTCTTATCCAAACCCATTTCTTCCAGAACTGATAACAGAGATTCTCTATCAATCGAATCATATGCTTTTTTGAAATCAATGAAGGAGATTACGTATGTCTTTGCCCTTGGTTTTTGGTATGCCATAATGTTTTTGAGGTTTAGTATTTGTTCCAAACATGATCTACCCTTTCTAAAACCTCCCTCGTAATCCCCGATTTTAGGATCCAATTGCGGCTCTGCCCTGTTCAAAAGGACTTTAGAAAGAATCTTGTACGTTATATCCAGCAGTGATATTCCTCGGTAATTGTTGGGGTCTGTCTTCAAACCTTTCTTGTGGATAGGGAGGATGAGAGCTGTTCTCCATTCTGCGGGGATCTCTTCTTCTTTCCAGATTTGATCGAAAACACACTTTAGGGATGTAACTGCATTTTTGTCAGCCTTTTTCCATAGTTCGGCCACTATTTGATTTTCTCCGGACGCCTTCTGTAGTTCTTCAGTCGTCGGTGGTTCTGAATCCGGCTTCTCACGGTTGCTTGGAATGGATTCAAATTTTTCAAGGATGGGTTCACAATTCAAGAGTTTCTCAAAGTAGCCTGCTAGTATTTTGCAGTTTTCCGCGTTGTTGTGAGCGATGGTCCCATTTACATCTCGAAATTGGAGGGTGGGCGCTTTGTATCTTGATAACCTTTGTTTGAAAGTTCTGTAAAAGCTCCTTGTGTTGTTTTTTGCAAATTCTTCATCAATTTGGAGGAGAGTTTTGTTTTCGTGTGTCTTCTTAATCCTTTTTATATCTTTATCTACCAGTTTTCTAACTGTAATGAAATTCAGTCTACTTTCTTCTGTTTTCTGTGATTGCCAATTTTGCCATGCCTGTTTTCTTGTTTCAATGAGGGCATCACATTCCAGCGACCACCAGGCATGTTTTTTACTTTTCTTGTTAGGTGCTATCCGTTCAGCTGTAGTAATGAGGTTTTCCTTGATATCCCCCCAGCTTTGTGTCTGAATGGTTTCTGTTGCTTTTGTGAATTCATCTGATTTTAATATCTTTTCTGTGCTATACTTCCGACCCTTACTTTCTTTCATGCTGCGTTTCCTGTTTGGGATGACTTTGAACTTAATTTTAGAAAGGTAATGGTCTGAATCCAAGTTTGCACCCCTGAGTACCCTAACGTTCATGATTTCTTTGCTAGAAATCTTCTTGATTGCCACATGATCAAGTTGAAATTCCCCAAGGCTAGGATTTGGAGATACCCATGTATTTTGTCTTCGCGGTAGTTTCTTGAAAGCTGTGGATTTAAGAATTAAATTGTGTGCTTGGCAAAGTTCTATTAGTCTCACACCATTTCTGTTTGTTCTCTTGTGTGCAGGATAATCTTTATTTTGACTCTGACCATTGTTTTACACCACAGATATAGTCTCACACGAGCCAGAGTGGTAACTGTCGTGGAAACATGAAAAATAATTTTCACAGCAGTCAAGCACACCGTACAAATCCTGCATATTTACATTTGCTATGAACCCAACAGAACTGATCTGGAGCCAAGTTACGGGATTTTTAGCGAGAAACAAGACTGCTATACTGCCAGACGTACTGGTGCTAACTCACGAAGCTTCTTCACAGGTCACTGCGGAACGCTGGCAGGATGTAGAACGGCAGGACACAAAAGAAGAGAAAATACGGCGCTTGGGTGGTTTCGTGGATTCAGTTGATGATCGACTCGTTATCAGCGTAGCAGATGACAGTTCAGCATTCAGCTTCTGCGTCACACACAGCTCGCTCAGAAAAATTACGCTGTGTTTGAGTTAGCAGTTTTCATCACTCTCGTTTGCTATGTTAGGTGAGAACGAGAGAATTTTATGGTTTCCGTCTGGTCACCTCAGAAGTGTGCAGTAGTGCCGGAGTTTCGCTGAGTATTATTTCAGTCTCTTCAAAAATTAAAGTCTCGAAACTATATTGTTTCTCTGCTCGTCTCTTTTTTTGCGCCTGAACTGCAACTGCTGACGTCATTGCAGCTTAGTTGGACCAGTTGGCTGGTCAGTGCAGAAACGTTAAATATACCGGTTAAGCTGTTGTCCCGCATTATCGCTCAGTCTGCGTGAGTGGAACACAGAATAAAACGCATCCTTTTAATCGTACTTGACTGTACTGGACACAGCTTGTCTTCCGCTCCATGTGAAACGAAATCCAATGAGATTCAAACAAATGCGGAAGAATACATGTTTACGTTAGGTTTATTTTTATGATGAACACAGCATACGCACCGGTCAAGAACATCTGGCGGCGCTACAGAGCTGACAACACTAACGTTCAAAATTTCTCGTTTCCATTCGCCAGGGTAATTCCTCACTTAACAAAAATATTCATCGCACAAAAGAAAGTAATCAGAATTACATGTGAGTTTCACACCCGTACATGTTGCAGACATCTCTTTAAACAGCTGGCAATATTAAGCACAAACCCACACCACATTTATCAGCTTACGCAATTTGTAAACAGATAATTTGAGTTTGAGAATACCAAAGATATTTAAAAATACAAAAGGAAAAATGATCTGCATTACCCTTTTATGAATTTAGCTTTAGCACAGAAAAGGCTGAAATATGTAACGATGAAATGCTTTGACAATCCCCCCCATGCAAATGAAATGCCTGGTACACAGCATAATTATTTTCAGAAGCAGAATAAATACAGGATGTCCACAGAATAATACCCAGCTGACCATTAAAATTGCTACACCAAGAAGAAATGCAGATGATAAATGGGTATTCATTGGACAAATACATTATACTAGAGCTGACATGTGACTACATTTTCACGCAATTTGGGTGCATAGATCCTGAGAAATCAGTACCCAGAACAACCACCTCTGGCCGTAATAACGGCCTTGATACGCCTGGGCATTGAATCAAACAGAGCTTGGATGGCGTGTACAGGTACAGCTGCCCATGGAGCTTCAACACGATACCACAGTTCATCAAGAGTAGTGACTGGCGTATTGCGACGAGCCAGTTGCTCAGCCACCATTGTCCAGACGTTTTCAGTTGGTGAGGGATCTGGAGAATGTGCTGGCCAGGGCAGCAGTCTAACATTTTCTGTATCCAGAAAGGCCCGTACAGAACCTGCAACATGCGGTCGTGCATTATCCTGATGAAATGTTTCGCTGGGATCGAATGAAGGGTAGAGCCACGGGTCGTAAAACATCTGAAATGTTACGTCCATACGTCAGTATGGTGATGAGGAATACACGCTTCGAATGTGCGTTCACCGCGATGTCGCCAACACGGATGCGACCATCATGATGCTGTAAACAGAACCTGGATTCATCAGAAAAAATGACGTTTTGCCATTCGTGCAGCCAGGTTCGTCGTCGAGTACACCATCGCAGGCGCTCCTGTCTGTGATGCAACGTCAAGGGTAACCGCAGCTATGGTCCATGCTGCTGCCAACGTCGTTGTTGTCTTGCAAATGTCCCCATCTGTTGACTCAGGGATCGAGACGTGGCTGCAGATCCGTTACAGCCATGCCGATAACATGGCTGTCATCTCGACTGCTAGTGATACGAGGCCGTTGGGATCCAGCACGGCGTTCCGTAGCAACGCCGGTCAACTGCTGTTTGTGTATGAGAAATCGGCTGGAAACTTCCCTCATGTCAGCACGTTGTAGGTGTCGCCACCGGCGCCAACCTTGTGTGAATGCTCTGAAAAGCTAATCATTTGTACATCACAGCATTTTCATCCTGTGGGTTAAATTTCGCGTCTGTAGCATGTCATCTTCGTGGTGTAGCAATTTAAATGGCCAGTAGTGTATGAACGCCATGTAATATAGTACATTTTGCTGCAAGTTGGCACGACTGCGCTGGCCGTTGTTGCCGAGCGGTTCTAGGCGCTTCAGTCCGGAACCGTGCTCCTGCTACGGTCGTAGGTTCGAATCCTGCCTCAGGTATAGATGTGTGTGATGTCCTTAGGTTAGTTAGGTTTAAGTAGTTCTAAGTCTAGGGGACTGATGACCTCAGATGTTAAGTCCCATAATGCTCAGAGCCATTGGAACCATTTGGCACCACTGCATACGTGTGAATACTGCGACGCGGCTGCAGTGTATAGTTGACGCGCCAAGTTGGAAGTCAACTATCCGTGTATTGTATGCTTTGTTATGCGGCGGTTAATACAAGCGATCAGTGAAATCTGTTATCTCTCGACTTCCAAAAATGGCAACTCATTGGTGCGCTTTTAATGGGAGCATTTATGACGAAAAATGCTTCACGTGCGACAGTATCCACGGTAATAACAGCATACACAAAATATGGTGAAACGACATCGGTGAGGAGTAATAGTGTTGAAAATCTGAACTGACAGCGGCTGACGAGCACGAAGAGGATTGTGGTCAGATAACGTAGAACTACCACGTCAAAAGGGACTGCAAATGGTTCAAATGGCTCTGAGCACTATGGGACTTAACATCTGCGGTTATCAGTCCCCTAGAACTTAGAACTACTTAAACCTAACTAACATAATAGCATCACACATATCCATGCCCGAGGCAGGATTCGAACCTGCGACCGTTACGGTCGCGCGCTTCCAGACTGCAGTGCCTAGAACCGCTCGGCCACATCGGCCGGCAAAGGGACTGCAGAACAGTCACTTGAGTAACGCTGTGTCGACAAAAATAGTACGGCGGGAGCTTCACAAGACATTGGGAAATCCTTAAGGGGGAAACTTCCCGTCTCACCCCTCTCAGATTTAGTGGTAAAATGGCCCGGTGGATAACCCATGTGTAATACCTAAACAACTAGCTCCCAATATCATACTTTTTATTTTTAAATTTTTATCGTTATTACGACGGCTGTTCAATAATGAATGATTATAATTTTTTAAGGTCATAATTTCTCATGCTAAAATTTAATCTTACGATATTCTGTTAGCTTAATGTGCAACAAACACGCCGTAGTAGTTTCATTGTTGGGACTCCTGGTTCCCGCCTGTGAGAGGCAGACATGTTCAGCGTCGCCTACCGCTGCAGTGGAGGTAACACACGAGGAACAATATGCGGCTATGAAATTCTGCTTTCGTCTCAACAAATCTTCAGCTGAGTCCTATACAGTGTTACAGGAGGCCTATGAAGAGTCTGTTGTTCCCTACAGCACAGCTCGAAGGTAGTTTAAAATAACTAAAGAGGGGAGACAATCAATTTCTTGGGAAGAAAACATGAACACTGTTGTTATTGTGAGAGAGGATCGCCGAGTTACCTTAAGATCACTTTCTGAATTTCTGAACATTTCATTGCGTGCCATCCACACGTTGGTGACAGAAAAATTGCTCGTGACACGTGTTTGTGCGTGATGGGTTCCAAGACTGTCGTTTCCCGAACAAAAGGACATTCGCGTGCAGGTCTGTATGCAGTTAAAGTTGATGTTAAAGGAAGATCTGGAGTTTCTTTCAAATTTAATCACTGCTGGTGAAACTTGGCTACATCATTTTGATCCTGAGAGCAAACAGCAAAGCTCATGTGGAAATCTCCTTCATCACCAACACCCAAAAAAGCAAAAGTGGCTGCTTCTGCTTGGAAGGTTATGGCCATCTCATTCTTTGATATTCATGGAATGGTTTATCAGCATGTTGTACGTGCACACACATCAGTAACTGGACAATACTGCAGGGATGTCCTGAAAACATTGCAAGTGCGTATCAGGCGCAAAGCACCACAGGCTGGATGCTTCACCACGATAATGCGCCGCCGTATATTGGTAATGTTGTTGCTGAATATCTTGCAAAAATCAGCGTGAAGCGCATCGCTCACCCTCCCTATAGTCCGGATTTAGCCCCATGTGACTTTTTTCTATTTCCTAACATGAAGAAACGCCATCGTGGGAGGCATTATGAATCATCAGAAGCAGTGGTAAAGGCTGCAGAGGCGATTTTGAAAGACCTCTCAAAAAATGGTTTCCAGCATGTATTTGGCGGAAAGGCTGGGACGAGTGCATCGCATTCATGGGAGACTGAGAAGGACCATCAAAATTATGACGAAAAGTAGAGGTACGCGTCAAAAAAAAAAGTGATCATTCTTTACTGAACAGTCCTCATAATTTATATGAATGTTTTCTTTTCGTCATTAGTAATTATTAATTTATACATTCCCGCAGGAGTCGGCTAGCATTGGTTTCTAAAATTATCTTTGTAACAGAAGAGGAATGTCCGGAGAATATTCTCTCTCTCTCTCTCTCTCTCTCTCTCTCTCTCTCTCTCTCTCTCTCACACACACACACACACACACACACACACACACACACACACACATATATATATATATATATATATATATATATATATATATATATATGTTGTTACAAAAAGGTACGGCCAAACTTTCAGGAAACATTCCTCACACACAAAGAAAGAAAATATGTTATCTGGACATGTGCTTACTTTCCATGTTAGAGCTCATTTTATTCTCTTCAAATCACATTAATCATGGAATGGAAACACACAGCAACAGAACGTACCAGCGTGACTTCAAACAGTTTGTTACAGGAAATGTTCAAAATGTCCTCCGTTAGCGAGGATACATGCATCCACCCTCCGTCGCATGGAATCCCTGATGCGCTGATGCAGCCCTGGAGAATGGCGTATAGTATCACAGCCGTCCACAATACGAGCACGAAGAGTCTTTACATTTGGTACCGGGATTGCGTAGACAAGAGCTTTCATATGCCCCCATAAATGAAAGTCAAGAGGGTTGAGGTCAGGAGAGCGTGGAGGCCACGGAATTGGTCCGCCTCTACCAATCCATCGGTCACCGAATCTGTTGTTGAGAAGCGTACGAACACTTCGACTGAAATGTGCAGGAGCTCCATCGCGCATGAACCACATGTTGTGTTGTACTTGTAAAGGCACAAGTTCTAGCAACACAGGTAGAGTATCCCGTACGAAACCATGATAACGTGCTCCACTGAGCGTAGGTGGACGAAACTAAAATGAACTCTAACATGGAAATTAAGCGTTTCCGGACACATGTCCACATAACATCTTTTCTTTATTTGTGTGTGAGGAATGTTTCCTGAAAGTATGGCCGTACCTTTTTGTAACACCCTGCATATATATATGCGTAGCAGTTACTACGCACGTTGTTGACGCTCAAGTAAAAATTACGTTTTTTTTGTGAGAGATCTTAAACATAAGTACTGTCAAGCGAAAAAAGTTGAAAAAAATTGAATATATATATATAATTAAAAAATCATCATACCCTCAAGAATATTTCTAATTTGATCTTTTCATAAGCATGACTTTTGCGCGCAATCATAAGAAGAGGCAGTAATTTCTTCCATCCAGCACATCTTAAAATATACGTGTGCTTATCATCAAGATTTAGTGGATGGACTGTACGATCGACAACCACAGAAAATTAGAGGTAAATTAATGATGTCATCTAACTTAATACTGACTTGTGTTAAATCGATATATGTGTAATAATTGAACAATTGACTTTTTGTTAAGCACGAAGATTGCTGCAAAATCAGACAGAGTAAGAGAAATTATCCTATATACATTATTCATTTTTGCGCCTTTAGTATTTGTACGTTGCATTGTATTTTTCTTACGCTGCGAGGAAGACTTTTTATGGCACCAATTTACACTCCTGGAAATGGAAAAAAGAACACATTGACACCGGTGTGTCAGACCCACCATACTTGCTCTGGACACTGCGAGAGGGCTGTACAAGCAATGATCACACGCACGGCACAGCGGACACACCAGGAACCGCGGTGTTGGCCGTCGAATGGCGCTAGCTGCGCAGCATTTGTGCACCGCCGCCGTCAGTGTCAGCCAGTTTGCCGTGGCATACGGAGCTCCATCGCAGTCTTTAACACTGGTAGCATGCCGCGACAGCGTGGACGTGAACCGTATGTGCAGTTGACGGACTTTGAGCGAGGGCGTATAGTGGGCATGCGGGAGGCCGGGTGGACGTACCGCCGAATTGCTCAACACGTGGGGCGTGAGGTCTCCACAGTACATCGATGTTGTCGCCAGTGGTCGGCGGAAGGTGCACGTGCCCGTCGACCTGGGACCGGACCGCAGCGACGCACGGATGCACGCCAAGACCGTAGGATCCTACGCAGTGCCGTAGGGGACCGCACCGCCACTTCCCAGCAAATTAGGGACACTGTTGCTCCTGGGGTATCGGCGAGGACCATTCGCAACCGTCTCCATGAAGCTGGGCTACGGTCCCGCACACCGTTAGGCCGTCTTCCGCTCACGCCCCAACATCGTGCAGCCCGCCTCCAGTGGTGTCGCGACAGGCGTGAATGGAGGGACGAATGGAGACGTGTCGTCTTCAGCGATGAGAGTCGCTTCTGCCTTGGTGCCAATGATGGTCGTATGCGTGTTTGGCGCCGTGCAGGTGAGCGCCACAATCAGGACTGCATACGACCGAGGCACACAGGGCCAACACCCGGCATCATGGTGTGGTGAGCGATCTCCTACACTGGCCGTACACCACTGGTGATCGTCGAGGGGACACTGAATAGTGCACGGTACATCCAAACCGTCATCGAACCCATCGTTCTACCATTCCTAGACCGGCAAGGGAACTTGCTGTTCCAACAGGACAATGCACGTCCGCATGTATCCTGTGCCACCCAACGTGCTCTAGAAGGTGTAAGTCAACTACCCTGGCCAGCAAGATCTCCGGGTCTGTCCCCCATTGAGCATTTTTGGGACTGGATGAAGCGTCGTCTCACGCGGTCTGCACGTCCAGCACGAACGCTGGTCCAACTGAGGCGCCAGGTGGAAATGGCATGGCAAGCCGTTCCACAGGACTACATCCAGCATCTCTACGATCGTCTCCATGGGAGAATAGCAGCCTGCATTGCTGCGAAAGGTGGATATACACTGTACTAGTGCCGACATTGTGCATGCTCTGTTGCCTGTGTCTATGTGCCTGTGGTTCTGTCAGTGTGATCATGTGATGTATCTGACCCCAGGAATGTATCAATAAAGTTTCCCCTTCCTGGGACAATGAATTCACGGTGTTCTTATTTCAATTTCCAGGAGTGTAGTTTCAACGAGAATCGATGCTTTAATTCCGGTACTGCAAGTAGTAATTATCTCTCATTACGTAAATTTCATGATAAATCATTTTCTTTGTGTTAGCTGTTGAGCTGCCTCCCAGCACGGTTATTCCAAAATCGACCATTACACCCGTCAGAGTCTGAACATAGATCAAGCATGAAAACAAGAAGAAGGTATAATGAACTGTGAAAAAAGATGCAAAATAGAAACAGTCAACGGTCCAAGTTCAAGAAGTGCAATATCGAGCGACTCGCAAGAATCATAGCATCGTGGTCGTGTGGTCGCGGTATTTGATTGCAAAGTGTGAGACCCCGTGTTCAAACTTCCTTCGTGGGCCATTTTTTCACAAATTTATGTACTGTCCCTCCTGTCATTGATGTGTCTGTTCTCCTGTAGTCATGAAAATTGTCAAATAATACACTGGCTATAGAACCCGAGTAATGTGGTAAGAAACTATTACCGCCACAAGTAAATGTGATGAGTAGTGAGAGCAGCGGAGGTGCCTCATAGACGTCTCACAGAAAAGAAAACAACAAACAAACGGATGTGAACTACGTTACAACGACGGAATTAGAGCCAAAACTTCCAAAACGGAACGCAGTAGCCTCATCGCGTGTTTACTTGTGTAGAACAAATGGGATGTGGGTACGTCAGGAGGTCCCTTCTTTACACGTCGTTGTTGCAAATGGGTTTTACGCTACGAAACAGACACAAATGTAAATACAGCAAAACAGACACGTTAATGACCCAACAGACAGGAGTATGAGGGAGATCTGAACTGGGATCTCTCTCTCTCCGATGTCCAACACTGTGATCAATGACCACGACGACACCGTCATTCAAAGTCGCTCGATGTTGCACACGTTGATTTTGGACAGTTAACTGTTTCCATTTTGCCTCTTTCTTTCCACAGTTCCGTACACCTTCAGCCTGTTTGCATGCTTGATACACTTTCAGTTTTTGGAGGGCTACCCAGTGGCCAGCCTCGCCACTATATCTGAGGGGAGGGTGATGGGGAGTTCCCCCTTGTTAGTAGCGTGACGATCAAACCTACCAGTAACAGATATAGCAGCCCGCCTCTGAATTGCTTCTATGTCCTCCCTCAATCCAACCTGATAGGGATCCCAAACGCTCGAGCAGTACTCAAGAATAGGTCGTGTTAGGGTTTTATAAGCGGTCTCCTTTACAGATGAACCACATCTTCGCAAAATTCTACCAATGAAGACGAAGACGACTATCCGCCTTCCCCACAACTGCCATTACATGCTTGTCCCAATTCATATCGCTCTGCAATGTTACGCCCAACTATTAATCGACGTGACTCTGTCAAGCGCTACACTACTAATGGAGTATTCAAACATTACGGAGTTCTTTTTCCTATTCATCTGCATTAATTTACATTTATCTATATTTAGAGATAGCTGCCATTCTTTACACCAATCACAAATCCTGTCCAAGTCACCTTGTATCTTCCTACAGTCACTCAACGACGACACATTCCCGTACACCGCAGCATCATCAGCAAACAAATCCGGCCTGCCTGCAGTCAATCATGGGGGCGGTTGCATTACGATGTGTGCGGCTACCTCGTGGTATTCAGCTGGTCCACTCATCAACCTCATTGCCTGGATTACTGCGAAAGAATATCTCGACATCCTTGACAATGAAGAGCTTACTATGATTACAAAAAAAGAAAAAAAAAACAGCACGTTACAGCCAAACACTGCCATATTCCAAATTGCTAATGGGCCCATAAACAATCAAAAATGTTCAGGCGTGATTAGTGGTGCGTCAAGATTTCATCTCACATCTTTCCTGGCCAGCACAATCGCCAGACCTCAGCATCACTGAACCGTTACGAAGAGTTTCAAAACAGAGAGGTGAGGAGCATATTTCCACCTCCAACGTCACTGAAGCAGTTGGTGGATATTGTGGTACAAAAACTGGAGAACATTCAGACGTAAACTGTTCAGACAGTCTACGAATCTATTCCGCGAAAAGACGGCCGCGTTGGCCGTGCGGTTCTAGGCGCTCCAGTCCGGAGCCGCGCTGCTGCTACGGTCGCAGGTTCGAATCCTGCCTCGGGCATGGGTGTGTGTGATGTCCTTAGGTTAGTTAGGTTTAAGTAGTTCTAAGTTCTAGGGGACTGATGACCACGGCAGTTGGGTCCCATAGTACTCAGAGCCATTTGAACCATATTCCGCAAAAAATTGCTCCAGCACCTCATTAAAATGCCGATATTGTGTATATATCAGGTATTCATATTATTTTGTACACCCACTGGACCTCGCCTAGCTGTATTCTCTAAGTGTTAAGTCAGCCCTGCATTTACTTGGTTTAATCGTGTGCATATGCTTTGTATGTGTGGCATATTCAATAAACAGTGTCCGTAATTGCAGCACACTACACATAAGAGCTCGTATTATAAGTGAATTCTTCAACACACTGTCCAGTCACATTTGTGGTCACCTGTCAAAAGTCTGAATAACCACCTTTTACAGCGTGTACGAAGGTACCGACAGGGATGTGTTGAGGACCTGTGGTGCGAACAGCCTAATCGAGGTGGTCCCACAGATTATCGATTGGGTTTTAATCTGGGGAGGGGGGGGGGGTGGGTTGATGGCCAGAGGAGTACGGTAAACCCATCCTGGTACTCTTCACTCTTCGAACCACACACGTCCACTGCGAGGTCTGTGACACGCTGCAGTGTCCTGTTGGTAGATGCCACCGTGCCGAGGAAAAAGAAACTGTATGTAAAGGTGGACATGACCCCCAAAGATAGATGTGTACTTCTGTTGATCCACTGAGCCTTCCAGAATGACGTCTTGTGCCCTTCGAACGGCTGATGCAGGAGGTTTGCTTTAATTTCTTTTAACGCGTGTTCTATGTTTGCACTCCTGACGCAAAAAATGGCTCTAAGCACTATGGAACTTAACATCCGAGGTCATCAGTCCCCTAGACTTAGAACTACTTAAACCTAACTAACCTAAGGACATCACACACATTCATACCCGAGGCAGGATTCGAACATGCGACCATAGCAGCAGCGCGGTTCCGGACTCAAGCGCCTACAACCGCTCGGTCACGGCGGCTGGCACTCTTGACACATCCCACATCTTACAGTTTATCGTGGATATGATCTATGGAGCACGTAACTAACTAACTAGCAGTGATAAATTTAGATGAATTGGCCGGCACAAAAGAGACGCCGACCAAGTCACGCGGAAACCTGAAACCCTTGCCATCAGTGGAGAAGCCACCGTCTGAAATCCCCTACTTCGTCATCTGTGCGAGGTAATCAGGCGGGCAGTAAATTAATCTGTGTTCGCCTCTGTTGGGAACGCACCCAGCCGGGGTGTCGCTCCCCACTCCAGCCAGGCGTAATTTCTGTAATCGCATCGGCGGCGGCGGAGTGTGCGAAGATCGCGTCTAATTGGCTGCGACTAATTGGAAACTCGGATTTACGAACCGCGCGTCCGGACCGTAATTGGAGCCCGCTGCAGGCTGCTGACAGCCTCCGGAGGCGAGACATGGACTAAAAGCTGATGAATATTCATCAGCGACAACGAGTTTTCCACTCGCCTGAGCCGTAACAAAAATGTGCGCGTCGCGAAACTTTGCACGCTGTTGTGTCGTAGGACGTCGTCTCCACACGCAGAGAATAAGTTAACACGGTTCCCTACTGAACTAGGAACGACACTAAGGTAAAAAATAGGGAGGAGGAGCGTCAGTATATTAAAAAACCGCAACGTAAATAGTCACTGCGTTTAAAGTAGTTGATAGCATATAGATAATATAACACTTACAGTCACAACACTCCTGGTCGTTTGACGGTTCACTTACGGTAGATGTTTGCCTACTACTTATTCGGGCATCATTAGTCCTACTACTGCTAGATTTCATATACACACGGTGATGGGGCTAAGACCCCGGAACCGTGGTAGTGTGTACCGACTTCGGTCAATAAAGTATTTTACAACTGTGGCGGATCTGTTTACCGCGAACTTGTTGCAGAACAGTTGTGGATGTCCCACAAATAAAAATGTATGCTTGTCATTTGCGACAGCAGCCCTCCAAGCGCACAGAAAGCGTGCAGCTTTCTAAATAGATATGTGAATACGATATCGGATGTGTGCAAATATTGTCGATTATGCTGAACTGCAATGTACGTGTCACAATATGGAGCGTATGCAGTGGTATAAAAGTGGACGCTAACTGAAAGTGACATCACATACCCCTTTCTTCAGGTTCCTGAGGAGGTACGAAACGGTAAATTGGATGGTACTTTGTTTACGACTCTCTTGCAGCCCTTAAATTTCTTTGAAGAATGTAGTTTTCTTTTAAAACCACAAAATGGCTAGTAAATAGCGTAAGACCCAACATCCTATATCTATTCAACAACGTGAAGTCTCCTCATTAAAATCATTGAGTGTGGAATGCCATACCGTCCAGCCACCGCAACTGTAACTGAAGGGAGAATTACACAGACGTGATTACAAAACATCAAAAATAAATCTGTTTCGCAACAAAGAAGAAACCAGTTCCAGAACTGTTGCTAAATCTCAACCAACAGCAGAAGGTTCTTCAACAAATTCACTTTTGAAGCAAAAATATACGTGTAGTAGAAAGCCGAGTGAAGTGTAAGAAAGTACGAACCATTAGACTCCATAGAAAATTGTTACCTGTCGAGGAAACTGCCTTTCACAATACGAAGAGGCAACAACATAAATATATGCGTCTCATGAATGAAATAAGTGTACATGATCCGTTGGTTTCAACAGAGAAAGCTGTAGGTGTGGACATATTAGAAAGTATTTCACGTGCTGAACCGTGAGCTAGACTAAAGAGAAGGCAGACACCTGTGTTTGCCTGACATCACGTCACGTAGTGATTTAATCGGCTGTACCAAAGAACAGGGTGGTACACTAACTGATTACTTCAACAGCTGCCATGTGTATTGTTGAAAAGATTATTGTTCTTATCCTACATCTCGCTGGAAGCAGTACATTTAATCTTTAAGAAACACTAGCAATGTCCAATGAAGCAGTTTTTCCAGTAATTTTTAGTTTGTCATTTTAATTAACTGTGGCAAAATACATATATCTTCCACCAGTTCGAAATTATAGAAAGTGAAGGAAATTTTGTAAGTACATTTGGTTTCTCCAATCTAGTTGTCATTAGAGATGCAGTCGGGTTTTGTGCAGATGTTGTACAGCGTGGCGCAGATAAAAATAGCCCATGTAAGTATATAGGAAATGCAATGAAGTTACAGAAACGAAGGACCGAAATGGAGCTACAATTTATTTACAATGAAAAATACACGTACAGAAGATGTTGAAAGTGAACCTCTGCAACATCAATACCCACCGGTGGCACGTCTAGGCATATTCAGATACACTCGGCGTAAAATTGGGATTCGATGGCGGCAGCTTCTCTGCTGCTGTTGTCTTTCAGTTAGTGGGAAGTGTGTCCAATTGTTACACATACCTTGTTCTTAAAGTGTTGTTATATCCTTCGAACGTGGTGGCGATAGATGTTTGTTGACAGTTCGTTCCTCAGTGGAGACATCCTGGACTCCTTCCAGGGAGGCCTCACACGTGTGACATGTTGCCCCATCTTGCGGGAAGAAGCAGTATTGCCTTTCACAATCAGTGAGATGAGCACAAAATGTGTCAAAAATTTCTGTACATGCAACTGTGTTGAGAATAGTGCCAAAAAATATGAGTCCAGCGATGCGCGTGCCTCTTATACCGCACCAGACGCCGATATTTTCGCCGCGGAGTGGTTGCTGATGCACGGTGTCAGGGTTCCCTGTCGCCCAGTGACTCACGCTCTGCGACTTCACACGACTGGAGACATGCAACCATACTTCATCACTCATGACGTAAAGGCTCTAACAAACCGTCGTTGATGTTATTCAAGAGCCTTGTGCAGTAATCTACACGTTTCTGACGGTCATCCTACCATAACTGCTGCACAGCCGTCACCCGATATAGCTTTAAATTAAGAATTTTAATGTCCGCTGGCATCTCCTCCTACTTACATCCGCCTCTTGGACCAGTTTACGTCTAGACTTCTTTGGCCTCTGAATAATTTTTGGCGAATGTCTGCAATAACTACTAATGTGGAAACCAAAGGAATTGTTTGTCGATTTGCATTTTGTACAGATCCGCAGGTACCGCAATTTTTGTACAGACTTCGTATTGCTCTCTTTGCTGGTAGTCCTCTATCCCGTTGCCTGATCCCGAAAATTCGCTAGTTTCCTTAATCGAACCTGCTTTGACATATGTTTCCACAATTAAATCCTTTCTTCTATCGAAAAAATCATATTTCAAATCGCAAAGAGAAAATGTCTAACTTAACTGCTGAAATAAAGTGCGATGCTGACAGAAGAATGCCAACAGTTGGGTATTGCATGAGACTGTCCATTGTTGTAGCTGTGTACTCAATATTTCTGTTTCTCTGTATCCGAATCCCGCTCCAGCTACTGCTGGGTGCTGACGAGTCCTTCCATTTGGCTCGGTCCTCCCACAACTATTCTTCCTGCAGTTGCTGCCAGATCACACCTTTCTTTTCCACACATATGCTCACTCCCATTTTCCATCGTGCACTTGGGCGCCCTCTAGGTCTTTTTCCATCCCTCTTTAGTTCTTCCATAATTTTGAGAAGTCTCTGCCCATGCATCCCCTGAATACCATATTAATCTCTTTTTTTCGATTTCTCCTCTCATACTTTCTTGTTCAAGTTCCTTTCTAATATCTACATTCCTTACTCTGTCGATTCTTGTTTTTCCCTTAACTACTCTGAGAAATTTCATTTCCCCTGCTTGCAGTCTGCTCCAGTCCATTTCTGTCATTGTCCATGTTTCTACTCCATACGTGACAGTAGGGAAGTAATAACTCTTATACATTAGGAGTTTTGCTTTTTCTGAAACTTGCTTATTCCAAATCAGGTGTTTTATTGTTTGGTAGAAATTCCCTCCATTCTGTAACTTCTTATTAATTTCATTGGTTATTCTTCCACCACTAGATATTTCAGTCCCTAAATAAATGAAACTCTATACCACTTTGAGGGGTTCTCCGTTCAAAGTAATATTCCCGTTGATTCCTTTGTCTCTTCGTTATACCATTACCTGACTCTTATCATTTTAATCCATACCTTTTCATTACTTCTTCTCGCGCATTAAGTTGTAACCGTGCATGTACCGGTTTATCGCCCAATAAAAATCATCTGTTTGTCTTTTTCTTTTACTATATCTCTAACTGCCCTATTAATTCCCTCCATTACAACATTAAAAAATGCAGGAGATAGAATACTTCCTTGTTTAATTCCTTGTCTTATTCGGAGTTCCCCAATGGTGTTCTAATTCTACAATTTTGTCCTCTGTATATTGTCTTTGTTACAACGTAGATATAATAAAAGAAAGACAAAAAGATGATTTTTGCTTATGATATGGTAATATGGGGCGATAAAGTGGTAGACGTACAGTTACAACTTAATGTGTGAAAGGAAATAATGAAAAGGTATGGATTTAAAATAAATAAAAATAAGAGTGAAGTAATGGTATTTGGAAGAGACAAAGGGATCAACGGGAATATTACTTTGAATGGAGAACCCCTCAAAGTGGTAGAGTGAAATATCTAGTGATGGATATTTCTATTTACTCCAACAAACTTATCTGTAGTTGTTTCTCAACAAAACGAAGTATCTGCAAGTTTTCTGAAATGCTATTCTCTGTGCCTGCTTGTTGGCCCATGTGTTACAGTAACAGCATAAGGAGGGTCTACTGAGCACAGATGTAGTAATGTAATGTTGATGCATTAAGTTGTTCTGAAAGCGGTGCTGATATTCAAGACAATAAAACCGGGTTAAAAGCTGTCAGCTATCTGGGGAAGTTAACCTTGCATTACTGAGCAACTGTTTCACCAGATATCCAGTCTAGCTTACCAAATTCCCAACAAGACTAACATTAATTATAGTCTTTTAATAGTCATCTTGAGAATTCAAATAAAAATAAATAAATCAGTTTATATTTGAACATTTATTTTAACATTGATCATTGTTCCGTTTAAATTTCAGCATATTAAACTTGATTCATAACTAAACTGGTGCCTTATTTAGGATTCTGAAAATGTGAGTTTGTAATCTTACGGAACACATCAAATATGGAGCCAAGATTGGGAGACTGCATACAACACTGCATTGATAGAACAACACACGAAGAACGTTGAAACATATGCTAGAGGAAATTAACCACAACCAACCGATTCAATTTTCACTCAAAGAAGTTACTTTCATAGCGCAATCCTGTCCTCCATGAAATTACCACACACTGGTATACTAAATTCATAATAACTCTCTGTGAAATCTTCCCGAAAAGAATAGGTGAGGGCTACTTTGATGATTACACCACATGCTTTACGTGGTCGACTTGGTTTACACAATAATTTTGATAATTAAGATAAATTACATCGAAACACAAATTACAAAAGAAAAACCTCGAACTGGTTACTATCGTCTTACTATTAACCTGATGGGTCAAACAATTGTATAAGCACGTGGTACTGGTCCTACAAAGTACACCCCACGTGGTTGAACATAAAGAAAAGTTGCTATATTGAAAAATATTGTCAAGACGAGATGTTATAATCTCACGCACACTCGCATTTAAGATTGATCATCTTAGTTAGAGTTACTGATCAACACGTGGTTCCACTTTACTCACAAAGTAGTGACAAAGCAACTACTGGAAAATATTCTGAACTTCACACTCGAAATACACTGCGTTGCAATTTAAGATAACATTAGATATTTTAGAGCTAAACCTGAAATAAAGGTGATTAAATTTTCAGTTAGGTTGAACTTAAGAAATCGATTGTACTACGGACTTAGCAGACACCCGCTTAGCCGGAGATCTTACCACTTCAGACGCTCGCCGCGGACAGACTGCCGTGGGCCCCTATCAGGGTGCTTCACAGATACAAAACAGAAGTGGCCAGAGGGGCAGCTTCCTATACCGACATGACAAGGGATGGACAGGACCATACTTAGAATAGAAACCTCTTTGCTTCTAGAAAGCGTAGCTACCTGTTCCGACGTTGGTCCTACTGTTCTCTAGCAGACAGGCTTGTCTGCTACCCTCAAGCATGCAACTAGAAATACATTTGCTCATTCATCCTTTCACAAAGAAGGGAAGGGGGATGACAGTAGCTTATCATATACACTATATAAAAAAAAGCGGATGTAGGTTCCGTATGAGACTGTGTGACATGAATTACATATAAACTGTGTTTTAAAGTGTAGTAGTGTGACAGATCGTTCTTGTTTATGTGTAAAAGTAACACGTTCCACTGCTCAGTCTCCTCCCAGATAGTCAGAAACATCGCAGTAAATTTAGAAGAGGAATTTATGCCGAAAATGACAACAGATTTATGAAATTAACGTGAAAGGAATCGAACAGAGACCTTTCAGTGATCGTGGCTCGGATGGAGCAAGCGGGAGGTTAAGTAGCGCGTGGGCCTGTGGCGAAGCACGGAGCGAGAGGCTGTTGGCCGTCGTGTGGGCGGGGTGCGGCCCCCGCTGACACCAGCTCTCGAGGCGCACGCCCCGGGCTTCCGAGAGCTCTGTTTACTCCAGAAACTCCGCGGGCCACAACAGGCTGCCGACAGCCTGCGTAGCGACGGCGCCCCGCAGTCGAGGAAGGGCAGTGGGGGGCCTGTCCCAGTGGCCAGGCCGAGACCGCTCTACACACACGCACACCTCTGAGTAAAAATTACGACACGCCGATTTAAAAGGCAGCAAGAGTTACAACTTTTTCTACTGCTAATACCACCTTAGAGAAAGCTTTTAACGATGTTGGCTGGAATAATCTCTTTCAAATTCTAAAGGTGACAGGGGTAAAATACAGGGAGCGGAAGGCTATTTACAATTTGTACAGAAAGCAGATAGCAGTTATGAGAGTCGAGGGGCATGAAAGGGAAGCAGTGGTTGGGAAGGGAGTGAGACAGGGTTGTAGCCTCCCCCCGATGTTATTCAATCTGTATATTGAGCAAGCAGTGAAGGAAACAAAAGAAAACTTCGGAGTAGGTATTAAAATCCATGGAGAAGAAATAAAAACTTTGAGGTTCGCCGATGACATTGTAATTCTGTCAGAGACAGCAAAGGACTTGGAAGAGCAGTTGAATGGAATGGACAGTGTCTTGATAGGAGGATATAAGATGAACATCAACAAAAGCAAAACGAGGATAATGGAATGTAAATAAATTATACACAACTGCAACCAGTCACTTTTTCATTAATAATGCTTTATTACATTAACCGGTTTTCGAACCCTTTCAGGTTCATCTTCAGATGATTTCGGCAGAATCCGGGAAGTTACATCATTACTGGTAGTAGCATAATGCTGGGTGCTGGTTTGCGACAGTATAGGCGGCTTTTTTCGTATCTGTCTGCCTCCATTTTGATGTCCAGAACACTTTCACACGAACTATATTAGTTCACACTTTAAAGCGCATGCTGGATGCTGGTAAAGTGTCACTGTTAAAGTGTGAACTAATATAGTTCGTGTGAAAGTGTTCTGGACATCAAAATGGAGGCAGACAGATACGAAAAAAGCCGCCTATACTGTCGCAAACCAGCACCCAGCATTATGCTACTACCAGTAATGATGTAACTTCCTGGATTCTGCCGAAATCATCTGAAGATGAACCTGAAAGGGTTCGAAAACCGGTTAATGTAATAAAGCATTATTAATGAAAAAGTGACTGGTTGCAGTTGTGTATAATTTATTTACATTAATATACAGTCACGGTTCTAAAATATCCGTAATGGATAAGCATAATCTAATGGAATGTAGTCGAATTAAGTCGGGTGATGCTGAGGAATTAGATTAGGAAATGAGACACTTAAAGTAGTGAAGGAGTTTTGCTATTTGGGGAGCAAAATAACTGATGATGGTCGAAGTAGAGAGAATATAAAATATAGACTGGCAATGGCAAGGAAAGCGTTTCTGAAGAAGAGAAATTTGTTGACATCGAGTATAGATTTAAATGTCAGGAAGTCGTTTCTGAAAGTATTTGTATGGAGTGTAGCCATGTATGGAAGTGAAACACGGACGATAAATAGTTTAGACAAGAAGAGAATAGAAGCTTTCGAAATGTGGTGCTACAGAAGAATGCTGAAGATTAAATGGGTAGATCACATAACTAATGAGGAGGTATTGAATAGGATTGGGGAGAAGAGAAATTTGTGGCACAACTTGACTAGGAGAAGGGATCGGTTCGTAGGACATGTTCTGAGGCATCAAGGGATCACCAATTTTGTAGTGGAGGGCAGCGTGGAAGGTAAAAACCGTAGAGGGAGACAAAGAGATGAATACACCAAGCAGATTCAGAAGGATGTAGTTTGCAGTAGGTACTGGGAGATGAGGAAGCTTGCGCAGGGTAGAGTAGCATGGAGAGCTGCATCAAACCAGTCTCAGGACTGAAGACCACAACAGCAACAACAAGTACCACCACCGTCGCCATTGATGTTAGTGATGCAGCTACCTACCCTGATGAGCCATGACATAGCGGCCACCGACCACTGCGACATCGGAAGCCACCTGGTGGCTCTGAGTGCACGTATATAAAGTGAATCGTCTAAATCTTGCACCACAAATATTGCGCAACCGGAAAGTGCTGCTGTTGTGTGGTTCTCTCAGAATGGGTTGGTAGTCAAGGACTAGCATTGTGAGCCGATCAACAGATTGTAATAATACTTAGAAACTATTTTTTGTGCAAACACGCACGTTTTTTAATGGAACAATGCCTATTGACATTGACAGTCTAAAAGTAGGGTAAATTAGAATGTCAGAGGTTTCTATTGCTGGATTCTAGTGCGAGTCATTTACGAGTACCGTATTTTGAAAATTTCCCACACCGACACTTGTTTGCGCCCTTCAACCTGTGTAGTTGTGTATCTTCCCTTTTCTGTGTAAGGAATGATAGTGCTGGAAAAACTCTTACGTTATTTGATTTTCAAACAGCTGAGCAAAACTGAACGTACTCAGACAGTTATCTCTCTACTTATTCTGATCATCACTAAACTGACACACGATATTTTACCGCAACGCAATCTGACTTTCAAAAATCCCTACAAAAGAATGGCCCTGACTAACAATAACCTATACCTTTCATGAATCACTTAACTCACAAAAATCTTCGTGACTCGAACTACTGCGAGCTAAATAAAAGTTTCAAACTACTGAAGGCATTAACTACTGATAGGCATAGTTAGAGAACAAACAATGCATTTACCTTAATAGCGTTCAAAAGTCGTAGTTATATATATATATATATATATATATATATATATATATATATATATATATATATCAGTTCATGACATCCAGTCTTACAAATGTTCAAATGTATGTGAAATATTATGGGACTTAACTGCTAAGTCCCTAAGCTTATCGTGCTTTGTTTCCTCCAAACGAAGGACTTTAAAGTACGGGACTCGAACGATTCGCCAAAGCATCATACTTCTTGTGCAGTAAACTGAAATGGCAACTCTGCAAGGACCTGAACATAGACAGCATCCAGAACAGACAGTAGTTCCACTGTACCCGCACTGGCGGGCAGTCTTCAACAAGTACGATCTGGATAACGATGGACGATGACTTTCACACTACTTAACCTAAATTATCCTAAGGACAAACACACACACCCATGCCCGAGGGAGGACTCGAACCTCCGCCGGGACCAGCCGCACAGTCCATGACTGCAGCGCCCTAGACCGCTCGGCTAATCCCGCGCGGCCCAGTTTCCTTTTTCTGACGGAGTAACCTCTCAAAACTGGCATCTCTCTCCCCACATCCCCCAGTGCTGGCGGCTCACCAACATATAAAGTAAACAGCCTACTTACAGTTCCCAGGCACGATGTTATGTTTGCTTACCATGTGCTTGTCTGTTCCCAGAGTGCATTGCGACTTGTTAAACAAATCAAACAGTATGTCCTGTGTGAATGGGATTTACCAGTGTAGGAAAAACCAACATGCTCATGGTGAATGGAAATTGTAGGAAGAATGCAGTTCGATCTTGTACGGTGCATGGGGCAAGGTATCCCAATAGATGTCAACCATCTCGCCAGTTGAAACTTCGTGCAGATTAAAACTGTGTGCCGGACCGAGACTCGAACTCGGAACCTTTGCCTTTCGGGGGCAAGTGCTCTACCAACTGAGCTACCTAAGCACGACTCACACCCCCTCCTCACAGCTTTAATTCCACCAGTACCTCGTCTCGTACCTTTCAAACTTCGCAGAAGCTCTGCTGCGAACCTTGCAGAACTAGCATTCCTGGAAGAAAGGATATTGCGGAGACATGGCTTAGCCACAGCCTGGGGGATGTTTCTAAAATGAGATTTTCACTGTACAGAGGAGTGTGCTCTGATATGAAACTTCCTGGAAGATTAAAACTATGTGCCGGACTTGCCCGCGAAAGGCAAAGGTCCCGAGTTCGAGTCTCGGTCCGGCATACAGTTTTAATCTGCCAATGAAGTTTCATATCAGCGCACACTCCGCTGTAGAGTGAAAATTTCATTCTAGAATCTCGTCAGTTATTTATCAACATCTTCAACCACTTACGTGAAAGTGGTAGTGTAACACCTATAGAACGTAACAGAAGGAAAGTAGAGACGACAGAAGAGGGGGGAATTAATGTTCTTGCTGCGGCTACAGTCGATTCGCATGCTACTTTCCGCGTAATTGGATTAGAAAGCGGCATGAGTCAGGCAAGTGAACTACAATCCTTCGTCGACATAAGTTCCATCCATACCACGTCTCTCTCTATCAAGAGCTGCATTAAAGCCATTATGAGAATCGTGTTAACTTCTGTGCATGGACATTGGACAGGATACTCCAGAGGTACCTTGTTTAGTTATGATGCCACATTTACCAATCATGGCCAGGTAAACCAACGAAACATGCAGTATTAGTGTGCTGACAATTCCATTGGCTTCGTCAGGTGGAACGTCAGCGTCCATGGAGTGTGAACGTGTCGTGTGCGGTAGTGAACTGTCGTCTCACCAACTTCAGTGCGTCGCGCGGAGTGGCCGAGCGGTTTTAGGCGCCATGTCACGGACTGTGCGGCCCCTCCTGCCGGAGGTTCGAGTCCTCCCTCGGGCATGGCTGTGTGTGTTGTTCTTAGGATAAGTTAGTTTCAGTACTGTGTAACTCTAGGGACCCATGACCGCAGCAGTTGGGTCCCTTAGGAATTTACACACATCTTTGAATTTCAGTGCCTCATACACGAAACACGGAACGCGCACCAGTGTCGTAACAGACCCTCTTCCACAGACGCTAGAAGACGTTCCTGTGTAGACCACGAGCAACCTGTGGTACCAACATGATGGCTGTCCAGCCCATAGTGCATGATGAAACTTCCAGGCAGATTAAAACTGTGTGCCGGACCGAGACTCGAACTCGGGATCTTTGCCTTTTGCGAGGCAAGTGCTCTACCATCTGAGCTACCCAAGCACGATTCACGCCCTGTCCTCACAGCTTTACTTCTGCCAGTACCTCGTCTCCTACCTTCCAAACTTTACAGACGCACTTGCCCGCGAAAGACGTCCCAAGTTCGAGTCACGGTCCGGCACACATTTTTAATCTGCCAGGAAGTTTCATATCAGCGCACACTCCGCTGCAGAGCGAAAATCTCATTCTGGAAACATCCCCCAGGCTGTGGCTAAGCCATGTCTCCGCAATATCCTTTCTTTCAGGAGTGCTAGTTCTGCAAGGTTCGCAGGAGACCTTCTGTAAAGTTTGGAAGGTAGGAGACGAGATACTGGCAGAAGTAAAGCTCTGACGACGGGGCGTGAGTCGTGCTTGGGTAACTCAGATAGTAAAGCACTTGCCCACGAAGGCAAAGGTCCCGAGTTCGAGTCTCGGTCCGGTATACAGTTTTAATCTGCCAGGAAGTTTCATATCTGGACGGGTTTTCAATGAGACTGTGGCTCCAGATATCTCTCTCTACAGTTCATGTTACCCGCTTGTAGAGGTTGTAGAGGGGACTTGATCTAGTAACTTTTACATAGGAGCCCACGTCCGGAAACGTCATCCAACGGCGCTACAGGACGTCAAAGTAATAGGCGTAAGTGTGCTTGTATACAAGATGATTCTGTGATGTTACAAACTTCCTGGTATGACGGAGAAGGATAAATGTATCAATCTGAAATAAGGGTCCCTGTAACGAAACCGAACGAGTCGAAAGTTATAAGCGAAAGCCGTTCCGTTGCTTCTGTCAGTGGAATACATGAACTGGTACTGTTGTTGCTAAGGTTGTAGGTTAGGCAACTTTCAGAGGTGGCAGTATGGACTACAACAAGAAAAATGTCCAGTAAATGCATACCTTAAAAGCTAGAAGGTGGAAAGTCTGAAAGTTGCCTATTCTACAATCCTAACAACAGTACATGTATTCCACTGACAGAAGTAACGGAACGATTTTCGCTTACAACTTTAGATTCGTTCGATTCCTGTACAGTGACTCTTACCTCATACTGATGCATTTATTTTTCATCCTCCTAGAAGGTTTGCAACATCATCAAGGAATCACCATAAACTTGGTCTACAAAATCTCTACAACCTCTAGAAGTGTGCATAATGAGTTGTGAAACATCTGTATATTACCAAACTAGCTTAGTGCCCGCTGCTTCGCTCGCGAAGACTAAATTGTCTGCACTGATTCATTTTTTTTCCCGTTTACCTTTAATCGAATTTTTATGTTGCTCACAAATTGTAACGCCCTCTAAACTTTTCACGCTAGTTAAAGCCATAGAATCATGGCCATTTCTAAATGTACATCTAACCGAAAATTGATTCTGGTAGCTAGAGTCAAATGATGTTGTCAGTCATGCGTTTTGTGTTCTTATGGTGATATTTCCATAGTAATTTTCATTTTCCAAAAACACTGGAATACTTTTTTTAAATTTCTAATCGAGAAGTCAAATGCAATTTTCGTAGATGGACCTTCAAAAATGCTTTAGTAGTGACTTAATAATTTATTTTCAAAAAGATTATACCCACCATTTGACCCCTTAGTGGCTGAATTTCCAAAACTGCTGAGACAGTATTTTCGTAATTCCAGCTTGAACATTGCCTTAATAGCGACATACTTTCAAAAAGCCATTCATCCTCTATTTCACCCCATTAGGAGTGGAATTTCGATCAATCCCTTCTTAAACAATGCCTACAGTATGAGACCCACACCTTTTTCTTATTTAAAGTTTCTGTCCTTAGCAGTGGACTGATGACCTCAGATGTTGTCCCATAGTGCTCAGAGCCATTTGAACCATTTTTTTCTATCTTTAACGGTTTGGGCTGGGCAGTGAGTCAGCCAGTGAGCACTTTGTTTTTTATATACATATATTCAGTCAGGGGGAATAAATGAGTGCCTCATAATGAGGAACCAGATCTCAATTTTCTCAATGTTCTCAGCTGCTTCATACAGAAACCAGTCGAGAACCATTCCCATCATTGATGTAATCTTGTTCTGACTCCCATGTTCATCAAACAATAAGCGAACAGAACTGAAAACATCCATGTTTGTGTAGGTCAGATGGTAATGTACAGCAGACGCAATTTCATTACACCCATTTGCATACTCATTTTTAGTACAAACGTAAGCAAACGTTTTGTCCTTGGCTTACGAACACCCTGAGTGAGCTCGACAGTTCGTAAATTTGTACAGATATAGCTACCGTGCATAGTATGTAGCATGATTAACTACCTTCGGAAGCACCAGATTTTCTTGACAGTTGTCGCTAAGGGAAAAGTGGGCCTCAGTCTTTTCTTCTAGTTTCTTGTGAAACTGATTGCTACAGAGCTTGTGAACTTTCAGCTGCAATTGTAATTCATTTTTTTCTGAGGCCCTTTCCCTGGCTACGATCCTGTTCTCAAGGGATGAACGTGTGCAACATTTGTTTCACCGTTTTCCAAAGCCAATATTAAAACTGTTGCTCAGCACTGTCTTTTAGCAGTTGTATTTAGCATGGAGCTCCTCTGAGTTCGTTCCTTGTACGTAGATCACATTTTGTATACACAGATTTCCCTATGTAGGTACTGTCTGTTACAATTCTTGCCCCTGGAACGCTAGCTTTGTATCGGTTTGAACCTTTTGATGTGCTGAATTACAGGGCCTTTTTTAATCTGTAAATTTGTGTGTTCGCCTGTCGGCTCCGCTTGTTTCAATAAGAGCTGTACTGGTTTCCAAATACTTTTGACACGGTCTGTGCCAGTCTGCCTCTACCAATCTGAAGAATACTCACAAATGCTGCCCTACATCTCCGAACATACTAGACTGCATTTTCTTTCCCTCTAGGTAAACCGAACAGAGTACTCAATTCTGGGGTTATCTGTGTTGGATGTTCTTTTTACAGAATTGACAGTCATGTCGTAATAAGAAATTGTTCTGCCACACACGATCTGGTTGCTTGTAAAAGTTCGGTTCTAGGCGCTTCAGTTTGGATCCGCGCGACCGCTACGGTCGCAGGTTCGAATCCTGCCTCGGGCATTGATGTGTGTGATGTACTAAGGTTAGTTAGGTTTAAGTAGTTCTTAGTCTAAGGGACTGACGACCTCAGATGTCCCATAGTGCTCAGAGCCATTTGAACCATTTTTTGTGAAAGTTCGGATGTATTCTTCACACATGCATGGGAATCTTCTTACATCTGAGGTCTTCATTCGAGCGCTTGGAGCTGGATTTTTGGTGAAATCTTTCGGTTGGTATCGGAAACGAAACAGGACGAAGGAAATGACTATTCTGTTGACCTCATATCTTCCTCCTCTCAATGAACTACACACAAAATCTATGCTAACAGACCGATGCCGCACCGATGCATCTCAGAATCAAATAATCATTAGATCTTTGTCAATCAGTTTATAGGGTTCTTTTCATTCTTCAACTCATCTTGCTTTATTTTCTGTCCTTTTCCGCCGTCCTGGCAATCTCTTCCTAGACCTCATAGTTCGTCCTCAACAATTACAATTCCCCTTTCGTCAACACCATTCTCTTGATTAATTGTATCTTCTCTCTTGACACTAAACAACGCGAATTCGATTCACTATATCTATTCTCGTACATTTTGATAATATCAGTAGTAATACATACTTACATTTCCATTGATCTATCTTCCTATAGACCACGGAACGACAGTTGTTACTAGTTGTAGTAGAGATGACACCTTCAGCTATCAATTTCAACGAGCGGTGCACTTCAGAACGGGCCTGAAGATGGTGTAATGTAACTCCGAAATTGGCTACAAATTAAATAAGACCTTCAAATACAGCCGAAGGTGTCATCACTACTACATAAAGATGTTACATTGTCATTAGATGCATTCAAATCATTTCTAATTCTATTAATACCATTTTATTACAGTTATTGTCATTTCTTAATTAAATATTATGTAAAGAGTATTGTATGTGTGAAACCTTGCTCCGATGTAAGACAGGATTGCACCCGTACATATTATAAAAATGCATGTATGTTCCAGATCTCCTCCGAAACCACTTGAACGATTTCAACCAAACTTGGTACACATGTCATTTATTATCTGGAGAGAACCGCTGTGAGGGTAAGAACCATCTACTTAGCAAAGGGTCGGGAAGGGGGTGAAAAATGAGTGTAGCCCACGACACGCGAATATCTAGAATTTATTTATCGAGTATTTGAGAATGAGAGCACTTGCACCAAACTCTACACATAGTTACAAACTTTTTCTCTCTGAAAATGTTCACAAAATGACGAAGGGAAAGAACAGTATCGCCGACTTCATTTCACTGGCTATTCAGAAAATCTGCTGCATCGGGCATGACATTTTAATTTGTTACTTCTTTCCTACTAACTGTATTCGCGACACATTTTGCAGACAGTATCCACATTCAAAACTAAAGGTAACTGCAAAATTATATCATTGTACGACTCACAGTTCAAGAGATATGACTTCGTAAACTTAAAGCCTGAAAAGGAAACTGCGGGGCGAAATTCACTAGTAATATAGATGAAATAAACTGAAGAGCCAAACAAACTGATACGCGTGACTAATATCGTATAGGGCCCGCGAGCACGCAGAAGTGCCGCAACACGACGTGGCATGGACTCTACTAATGTCTGAAGTAGTGTTTGAGGGAAATCACACAGTGAATCCTGCAGGTCTGCCCATAAATCCGAGGGGGGTAGAGATCTCTTCTGAACAGTGCGTTGCAAGGCATCCCAGATATGCTCAATAATGCTCATGTCTGCGGAGGTTGGTGGCCATCGGAAGTGTTTAAACTCAGAAGAGTGTTCCTGGAGCCACTCTGTAGCAATTCTGGATGTGTGGGCTGTCGCATTGTCCTGCTGGAATTGCGTAAGTCCGTCGCTATGTACAACGGACACGAATGGATGCAGGTGACCAGACAGGATGCTTAGGTACGTGTCACCTGTCAGAGTCGTATCTAGACGCATCAGGGGTCCCATATCACTCCAACTGTACACGCCCCACACCATTACAAGGCCTCCACCAGCTTGAACAGTCCCCTGCCGACATGCAGGGTCCATGGATTCACGAGGTTGTCTCCATACCCGTACACGTCCGTCCGCTCGATACAATTTGAAACGAGACTCGTCCGACCTGGCAACATGCTTCCAGTCATCAACAATCCCATGTCGGTGTTGACGGCCCCAGGGGAGGATTAAAGCTTTGTGTCGTGCAGTCATCAAGGGTACACGAGTGGGCCTTCGGCTCCGAAAGCCCATATGGATGATGTTTCGTTAAATGGTTCGCACGCTGACACTTGTTGATGGTCGAGCATTGAAATCTGCAGCAATTTGCGGAATGGTTGCACTACTGTCACGTTGAACGATTCTGTTCAGTCGTCGTCGGTCCTATTCTTGCAGGATCTTTTCCGGCCGCAGCGATGTCGGAGATTTGATGATTTACCGGATGCCTGATATTCACTATATACTCGTGAAATGGTCGTACGGGAAAACCCCACACTTCCTCGCTACCTCGGAGATGATGTGTCCCATCGGTCGTGCGCCGACTATACCGCGACGTTCGAAGTCACTTAAATCTTGATAACCTGCCATTGTAGCAGCAGTAACCGATCTAACAACTGTGCCAGACGCTTGTGTTAGGGTGGTCCATTGATCGTGACCAGGCCAAAAATCTCACGAAATAAGCGTCAAACGGAAAAAACTACAAAGAACGAAACTAGTCTAGCTTGAAGGGGGAAACCAGATGGCGCTATGGTTGGCCCGCTAGATGGCGCTGCCATAGGTCAAATGGATATCAACAGCGTTTTTTTAAAATAGGAATCCCCATTTTTTATTACATGTTCGTGTAGTACGTAAAGAAATATGAATGTTTTAGTTGGACCACTTTTTTCGCTTTGTCATAGATGGCGCTGTTATAGTCACAAACGCATAAGTACGTGGTATCACGTAACATTCCGCCAGTGCGGACGGTATGTGCTTCGTGATACATTACCCGTGTTAAAATGGACCGTTTACCAATTGCGGAAAAGGTCGATAGCGTGTTGATGTAGGGCTATTGTGATCAAAATACGGAACGGGCATGTGCTAAGTATGTTGCTCGGTATCCTGGACGACATCATCCAAGTGTCTGGACCGTTCGCCTGATAGTTATGTTATTTAAGGAAACAGGAAGTGTTCAGCCACATGTGAAACGTTAATCACGACCTGTAACAAATGATGATGGCCAAGTAGGTGTTTTAACTGCTGTCGCAGCTAATCCGCACATCAGTAGCACACAAATTGCGTGAGAATCGGGAATCTCAAAAACGTCGGTGTTGAGAATGCTACATCAACATCGATTGCACCCGTACCATATTTCTGTGCACCAGGAATTGCATAGTGACGGCTTTGAACGTCGTGTACAGTTCTGCCACTGGGCACAAGAGAAATTACGGGACGATGACAGAATTTTTGCACACGTTCTATTTGGCGACGAAGCGTCATTCACCAACAGCGGTAACGTAAACCGGCATAATATGCACTATTGGGCAACAGAAAATCCACGATGGCTGCGACAAGTGGAACATCAGTGACCTTGGCGGGTTAATGTATGGTGCGGCATTATGGGTGGAAGGATAATTGGGCCCCATTTTATCGATGGCAATCTAAATGGTGCAATGTATGCTGATTTCCTACGTAATGTTCTACCTATGTTACTACAATATGTTTCACTGCATGACAGAATGACGATGTACTTCCAACATGATGGATGTCCGGCACATAGCTCGCGTGCTGTTGAAGCGGTATTGAATACCATATTTCATGACAGGTGGATTGGTCGTCGAAGCACCATACCATAGCCGTCACGTTCACAGGATCTGACGTCCCCGGATTTCTTTCTGTGGGGAAAGTTGAAGGATATTTGCTATCGTGATCCACCGACAGCGCCTGACAACATGCGTCAGCGCATTGTCAATGCATGTGCGAACATTACGGAAGGCGAACTACTCGCTGTTGAGAGGAATGTCGTTACACGTATTGCCAAATGCCAAATGCATTGAGGTTGACGGACATCATTTTGAGCATTTATTGCATTAATGTGGTATTTACAGGTAATCACGCTGTAACAGCATGCGTTCTCAGAAATGATAAGCTCACAGAGGTACATGTATCACATTGGAAGAACCGAAATAAAATGTTAAATG
Source organism: Schistocerca cancellata (assembly GCF_023864275.1). Taxonomy (NCBI): domain Eukaryota; kingdom Metazoa; phylum Arthropoda; class Insecta; order Orthoptera; family Acrididae; genus Schistocerca; species Schistocerca cancellata. The sequence goes on from NC_064637.1 coordinate 17,719,328, forward strand.
TACCTACGTTCTGTATTTTAATTTAAAAAACTTACGTGTTACCAACTGTTCGTCTGAAATTGTGAGCCATATGTTTGTGAGTATTACAGCGCCATCTGTCACAATGCGAAAAAAGTGCTCCAAGTAAAAGATTCATATTTCTTTACGTACTACACGAATATGTAATAAAAAATGGCGTTCCTATTTAAGAAAACGCAGTTGATATCAGTTTGATGTATGGCAGCGCCATCTAGCGGGCCAACCACAGCGCCATCTGGTTTGTCGCTTCAAGCTAGACGAGTTTCGTTCTTTGTAGTTTTTTCGTTTGACGCTTATTTCGTGAGATATTTGGCCCGGTCGCTATCAATGGACCACCCTGTATAGGCGTTGCGGTCGGCAGTACAGCTCTGTATTTGAATAAGCATGCCTATACCAGTTTCTTTCGCGGTTCAGTGTATGTGATACAACCGTATGCGGCAAAGCTGAGGGTAAAGTCCTCCTAAACCCTGGCATGGATTTCAAACAAATTTGATATTTCTATTATTTACTGTCTGGAAAGATATACTGTGGGTTTAAGAAGAAGCAACCTCCTATTGGGGTGAGAGTGATAATGTGGAGGGAGAAGGGGCAGGAAGAAGGGAAAGAGGAGGTGAGAGACACAGATGTGGGAGAGAGGGAGGTGGCCAGAGAGGGGGAGATGGACTGAGAAAGGGAAGAGGAGCAGACGGTCAGTGAAAGGGGGGAGGGGGTTGTAAGGGGGGTTTGAGACAGGCAGGTAGTGGGGCCGTTGGACGAGGACAAAAATGTCGTGTGACGGGTAGACCGTTCGCCTGGTGCAAGTCTTTCGATTTGACACCACTTCGGCGACTTGCGCGTCGATGGGGATGAAATGATGATGATGAGGACAACACAACACCCAGTCCCTGAGCGGAGAAAATCTCCGACCCAGCCGGGAATCGAACCCGGGCGCTTAGGATTGACAGTCTGTCGCGCTGACCACTCAGCTACCTGGGGCGGACACGTGGACAGGGAGGGGGCGGGGGAGAAGGAAGATGGAGAGAGTAAAAGAGGAGCAGGTGGACAGTGAGGGGTGGGGGAAATGCAGAAGTGGGGGCGATGGACGAGGTGCACAAAGACAGGGGGTGGAACTGCACAAAACACACCAAATTTTGGAGAGTTCCCCTCACCTTGTACAACCTCATGTGGTTGGACTGAGGGAAGAGGAAGGAGGAGATAGAGTAATTTAGAGGTTGAGGTTTTCACTCTCCAGCGGAGTGTGCGCTGATATGCAACTTCCTGGCAGATTAAAATTGTGTGCCGGGCCGAGACTCGAACTCGGCACCTATGCTTTTCGCGGGCGAGTGCTGCACCAACTGAGCTACCCAAGCACGATGGAGTAATGAAATTGAAATAAATACGTACCGGGTAACGGCGGATAGTCAGCTGTTAAAAAAAATTAAGAATGCGTAAAAAACCTCAGCGATTTTCAAACCGCTCTTTGGGTTGATTGCAGCTGTATATTTATGTGATTTATGTGATTACTAACTTGCACGCTAAACAGACTACCAGTTTTAGCCATTTTACAATCTCTGCCCCTATAGGTACAACTCTGTGTGAGGATGCTCATATTATTTAGTCCCACGGTTCTGTCGTACGTCGGGCCAAATGGCCTGTGCATCGCCAGAAGAGCTTTTCGCTCGCTAAAGCTTATATGTACCAGCTAACGGCCATCCAGATCGCAGGTTGTCGGGTCTGGAGACCGAGTTACGAGCCACAGCGGGGCGGGTGGCGAGTGTGTAACGGGCAATAAAAGCAGTCGTTAACGTTCGCAGATAGAGCGCGGCTGCCGGCGGCTCTGCGGTTATTGCAGCCGGCCGAACGGCCCGTGTCCCAGTGCACGCTTGTAATGGGGTGTGTGTGTGTAGCACGCCGCAGCTGCGATGGTAGCGGCACGCGTCTGCGACCAGGAGCTCCATTTGGCTGCGCAGCGCTAAACGACGGAGAGGCGCTGGATATCAGTCCAGCACTTTATCGGCTGTCGGTAGTCGTTGTATTAGAGGTGGAACCGCTGTTACGGGGCACCACGGCTGCTCACGGGGTAGCGTTCCCACTTTCTCTGGCGGTGGAGGTCCCGTTAAATGGTGCAAGTTTTCCGGGGTAGGACTCCTCTTCAAGCTCCAAACCTTCGCCCTTCCTATTAACTAGGTCCGTCTGATCGGCTCCTTTCTTTCCCAACGTCCTTCCTACGTCACCATCCACAACACTGATTCCTATACCTTTTTCCCCTCCGCCGGTGTGCCCCAGGGTTCCGTCCTCTCCCCCCTTCTGTACCTTTTGTATACGGCGGACATACCGCCGCCGTCACCCCCCCCCCCCCCGTCCATCTTCTCCAGTTTGCCGATGACACCGCCTTCCTTGCCCTCGCCCCCACCCTGCAGCGCTCCCAACACCTTCTCCAATCCCATCTTGACCGGTTCACCGCTTGGTGCAACCATTGGTTGCTTAAGGTCAATCCTGCCAAAACCCAGGCGATCATAGTCGGCAAAACCACCCCTTCCTTCCGCCTTCTCGATTTCTACATCACCATCTATGGCCGTCCTGTCACCCTTGCCCCCACCCTTAAGTACCTTGGTTCAAAAATGGTTCAAATGGCTCTGAGTACTATGGGACTCAACGTCTGAGGTCATCAGTCCCTTAGAACTTAGAACTACTTAAACCTAACTAACCTAAGGACATCACACACATCCATGCCCGAGGCAGGATTCGAACCTGCGACCGTAGCGGTCACGCGGGTGCAAACTGAAGCGCCTAGAACCGCACGGCCACACATGCCGGCAAGTACCTTGGTGTCACCTTCGACTGTCGCCTCTCCTGGACCCCCCACCTCCGGACAATCCGAGCCGAGGCACGCTCCCACCTCTGTCTCCTCAAACTCCTTTCCAGCCGTACGTGGGGTCTGGACCCCTCCACCATACTTCACACCTATAAATCCCTCATTCGCCCTATTCTTTGCTACGCCCACCCTGCCTGGATCTCCGCTCCCCCTACCTTTTACAAATCCCTTCAGATCCTAAAACGCCGTGCTCTCCGCCTCGCCTATCGCATCCGTCTCCCCCACACGGATCCTGTACGACCTAATTCCCTTCCCCCACCTCCTCCTTTTCCTCGAACGGATACGGGTCCTCTACACCTCCCGCAAATTCGATCCTCCTCACCCGTTTGTCTCGCCAATCCTCTCCCACCCCTGTTCGCTGCCTCACCTGCATTCCCACGTCCCACATGCTCTCCATCTCTCCACTCAACACACCCTCTCCCAAGGTGGCTTCCACAAGCTCCTCCTCCCTGATAATGCCCTCCTTCCTTCCATCTACCCCTCCTACCAACTTTGATCCTCCCCTCCCACTTCCTGTGTTTGCTTCCTTTGGGCACCCTCCCTCCCATCTCTCCCCCTTCCCTCCCTCCCCCTTTCTCACCACTCCTCCCCCGGGCTTCCCCTACCCCCGTCCCTCCATTCCTCCTCCCATCTCCTCTGCCATTGGCATCTTTGCTCTCCCCTCTCCCTCCCCTCCCCCTTCTTCCCCTCTTGGCAGGTCCCCGGACTCACACACGCTACATGGTGGACATTCGCGTGCCGGAGATCATCGCCATCCGTTTCTCGTGTGTGCCATCGTGTTTAGTGTTCAGTGTTCACCGTCACGCTCCATCGTTCACATGTGCCATCGAAATCATCAGTGTTCGTGCGTCGTGTCAACAGTTTGTAGTGTGGATTATCGTCGAGTGTCAACGGGTCCATGTTTTGTATTCTATGTCTGTTTTTTACCCGCCATTATGTCAATTATGTGTATTCTTTCTGTTTTTCTCATTGTCTACTCTAAGGCTGAAGAGCGGCGTAGAATGCTGCTGCCAGCCTACCTTTGTAGAGGTATTACAAGTACAATAAAGGGAAAAAAACCGGGAAGGAAGCGTGGAAATTCTCCTGCCCCCCTACACAGCTATACCAAAGAGACGATGATGCAACAGGCAAATACCGTGTCGTACACGTAGGCACAAACAGTCGTACAAGTAATGGATACTGTTCCGCACTGTCGTTTAGTGAACGAAATACGAACTTGAATAAAATCTTCTCGGTTCACAAGCCACGTCCGTCACTTCGAATAAAACACGCAAGCTTTCAACAGCTGTCTCTGCCATCGTCATCGGGAGTAAGAATCACTCACGGCCGGGGCTGGCGCGGTGTTTACCTTATACAGAGAGTATCAAAAAGAATCATACGATTTTTAAAAAATCATAACTGTTATTTTATTTGAGATATGCACATGGTTCAAAAATGGTTCAAATGGCTCTGAGAACTATGGGACTTAACTTCTGAGGTCATCAGTCCCCTAGAACTTAGCACTACTTAAACCTAACTAACCTAAGGACAGCACACACTCTCCATGCCCGAGGCAGGATTCGAACCTGCGACCGTAGCAGCAGCGCGGTTCCAGACTGTAGCGCCGAGAACCGCTCGACCATGTGTACATGAACAACGTAGTGTTGGAAAGAGCAAACTCTCGAGTTTTACACGGTTCGCACTAGGCAGCAGGAGTGTGCGCCCCTTTAATTCTAGTAAAAATGGCATCGAGACAACAGAAAGCGTTTTGTTCTACCTTTTGCGCAGAGCAGGTCAGCAATAACTGTTCAGCGTGTCTTCCGTACTAAGTATGGTGTGGATCCTCCTAAAGCACAGAGAATTAGACGATGGCACGAACAAATCCGAGAACCGATTTGTTTCTATAAAGCAGGGGTGCCCAACAAAATTGTCTCGGGGACCCCCTCATCGAGCATGATTGGTACCTTGTTATATCACAGCATCAAGTACCTAAAACATGGCTGATTGTCGTCTGAAATGCGAGTTTCTGTTTAAAATGCCTGTCAGTTGTCAGCCGCAAAGAGGCAGCGCGCGCAGTGTAACGGCATACAGCACAACTATTTGCCTCTATCTAATTCTAGTTTTGTCCGCCTCTCGTGGTCTCGCGGTAGCGTTCTCGCTTCCCGACCACGGGGTCCCGGGTTCGATTCCCGGTGGGGGTCAGGGATTTTTCCTGCCCCGAGATGACTGGTTGTGGTTGTGTCGTCATCATCATTCATCCCCATTACGGTCGGAGGAAGGCAACGGCAAACCACCTCCACTAGGAACTTGCCTAGTACGGCGGTGCGGGTGTCCCGCATCATTCCCCTACGCTCTGTAAAGAAGCATGGGACTTCATTTCCATTTTTTTCCAATTCTAGTTTTGCGCTAGAATGTGCTAGTGTCAGTTGGCCTGAGGAAGACGCTAGACGCTCATGCAGGAAGCGGCCACAACAAAAAATCTGTTATCATACGAAATATATTTAATATATTTTTAATTCTAATATCATCTTGCGGACCCGTCTGGCATAGCTCGCGGACCCCTGGGGGTCCGCAGACCACCTGTTGGGAACCACTCGACTATAAAGGCAAATCGCCGGGCTGTCCCCGAGTGTCTGACACTTGTGTCGAACGCATCCGCCACAGTTTCACAAGGAGTCCGCAGAAATCCGTTCGCCGTGCAGCTCGACGCCTTAACATACCTCCGGTGTCCGTCTGGCGCGTGTTGCATCGAAGTTTACACATGAAACGAAACAAAATTCAGCTACTGCAAGCTCCTCTTGAAGGTGACAAACATCAACGTGTGCAGTTCTGTAGTTTCGTCCTTGTCAAGATGGATGATGAGACCTCGTGGAATCGGGTGTACTGCCGGTAGTCCGGCAGTATACCCCATTCTACGAGATGACAACAAATCGCCGGGAAAGTCTTAGAAATTATATGGATGATGAGAGTTTCCTTCCACGCTTAGTGTTCAGTGACGAGGCAACATTCCATTTAAATGGAAAGGTGAACCGTCGTAGTGTGAGACTGTGCAGTACGGAACAACCACATGAGGTTGTACAAGGTCAGAGGAACTCTCCAAAATTTAATGTGTTTTGCGCATTTTCACAGGAAAAGGTGCATGGTCCATTTTTCTTTGCCGAAAACACCGTTGCAGGAAGCACGTATCTCGGTATGCTTGAGAACTTTCTTTTACCGCAGTTGCAGACTGATTCGAGGGACTTCATTTACGAACAGGATGAGGCAGCGCCACACTGCCACCTGGAAGTGCGGGAATTTCTAAATCAAAGGCTTACTGAACGATGGATCGGTCGCACTGGACCAAATGATTCAGCCTTACATTACTGGCCTCCAAGGTCACCGGACCCGACTGTAAGTCATTATTTCTTGTGGGGGCTTATAGAACACTGAATGATCTGAGACATGGCATGACAGCAGCTGTGGAGGCTGTCAAAATGGTTCAAATGGCTCTGAGCACTATGGGACTTAACATCTGAGGTCATCAGTCCCCTACAACTTAGAACTAAGTACACCTAACTAACCCCGGACATCACACACATCCATTCCCGAGGCAGGATTCGAACCTGCGACCGTAGAGGTCGCGCGGCTCCAGACTGAAGCTCCTAGAACCGCTCGGCCACCACGACCGGCTGTGGAGGCTGTAACTCGAGACATGCTCGCTGCAGTGCGGGAACAGTTTGAATACCGCACTGACGTATTCCGTGCATCTCAATGGGGCATATTGAACACCTATGAAAAGGTATGAAAAACACTTCTTGAATTTCCCCTTCATCACAAAACAAAAATTATTGTGTATGTTTATTAGTTTCCAATGATTCTTTTTGATCACCCTGTATATAGGACGTCCCTCCTAAGAGTCGTCAATCCCAATTTCTCTGGTGTTTCGGTAGATATCTGCAATTTGGTTTCACAGTGTGGTTAGAATCAGCAAAAAAAAAAAAAAATAATAATACTGCGCATCACGTTTTTCTCACGACGCTGAGTGTCGAAAGAAAGCGTCGGTTTGTCTCTCGTTCCAAACAAAATGAATCTGACAGTGGAATAACGTGTACTCCAGCGCCGCCCCGCCCCATCCAGACTACTAGTGCCTGCAGCAGCACAGCTCGGTCGCTACTGGAGTACTGAAGATTCTCTGCGTTTTGCTTTCAGAGATAGCCATAAAACGAGTATCGCACTTGACTAATTGGGACGACTCTATCGAATGGGCACGTAAAATTGCACTTCAAAAATAACTGTGACTGTAACGGGAAAGAAACCAGCGCTCTCCATCGGAACTGGCCGTCGTATGAAAGATGTGATTAGCAATATTGTTTGGGCTGACTCTCGAGTTACACATTACAGAAAAGAAATTAGACATATCTGCCGAAACACCACAGAAAATACACGTGACTGTCACGGGCGGCACCCTGTGTATGGAATGGCAGCATCATTAAGTATACTATCGAAGTGGAGGAAAATGGCAAGCTTCCGTTCTTGGGTGTTTCAGTTGACCGGAAGGAAGGACGTCAGCTTGGTCAGCTTGCGGGAAATCTAGCACACTGGCCGGTACTTGAACGCCAACACGTTTCCCAGCCCTGTACACAAGAAAGTGGTCTCGAACACTTTAGGGCACAGGGAAAAAATTATTTATGATGACGACCGTCTACAGTCTGAATTTCAGCATTTGAAGCGCGTGTTCAAGGAAAAAGGTTGCAGCAGGGGAGAAATCGCAAAAGCTTCAAATCAATGTGCCGCCGACGAAAGACACCTCGTGAATCGGCGGAAGAGGCCAAGCCGGTTGCACACTGCTGTGGAGCAAATAGAGCGTGTGCTGAAGAGACGCGGACTGAGACCGGAGTACCGGCCCCTTTCCCATGAGAAGAGACGTGTTTCGCCCCGTTAAAGACGACGTAGCTCTCAGAGTGCCTGACGTGTGCGGCACACCACACACGGTGCCCCCTGTGACTGTGGTAGCACGTACATAGGTCAAACTATTCGCAGTGTTGCTGAGCGTTGTGCAGAGCACACACGACATATCAAGTAAAAGAGAAGTGCCTGAGCATTGCCTGGCAAAAAAGCATAACATACATTTTGAAAAGACGAGTGTTACGGCGCAGACGTGATCGTTTTTATCAGCATCAGCGATCTGCCCTAGGACAGGTCTTCACATGCACCTCCCCATGCATACCTGTCGTTTGTCACTGTCTTCGTTTCCTCAGAATTGTTTCCTGTCCGTTTACTATCCACCACCTCGTATCTCCTACGTCCTCTTCCATTCGCCGTTCCTTCCGTAGCATCCATCAGTAAACAATCCCTCCTCTTCTTTCAATATCCAAGCCAATTGTGTTCTATTTGCCTGATTACGTCTGAAATGTCTCTGTCTTCCCCCACTCTCCTGAATACCTCCTCAATTCTGACTTTGTCTGCTCACTTTATCTCTTCGATCCTCTTCCAAACGCACATCTCAAATGTTTTTATTCTTCTTCTTTCCTCAGTGTCCATGTCTCGGCTCCGTATAATGCCACATTCGATATAAAACACTTCGCTAGTCCCTTCCTGAGGTCCCTATCTATCCATCGACATAGAACCTCCTGTTCTTATTAAATGCCTCCTTAGCAATCATATTGAGATGCTGTTATAAAACGACCGACCGAAATATGGATAAACAGCATCAGTTTTAACAGAGACCAGGGTTACACACTCAGTAGGACATCGGTGAGGGCTTTCGACGTCGAAAGAAATAAAATACGAAGGCTCGGCGCTTGTAGGGAGGCTGGAGCGGCTGTTTGAAACGTGCCGCCGACCGACACCCCCGGGATAACAAGGCCGCCCAGCAGTGTTAGTGACGTCACAGTAAGCGGCCCATAGCCGACGCAGCAGTCCACGGACACCTCCGTACAGACGCGCCTGATGCTAACGATCTTCTGTCCGTCATACAGAAAGGAGCGAACTATAATTCGAACCAAAGACGAAATTATATATATTCTTGTAAACAGCATAAAGGTTCATAACGAAATACCGATTACATATACGGGCAGGAATAAGTTTAATCGATTGAGGAACTTTGCCACTATTTTATAATTGTCAGAACACTATTTAGCTTTAAAACTCGCATACAGGTGGTGACAAATGCCAACTGACAGCAGGACTTAACATTTTCAAGCTATTACACTGAAAGTAAATTATCTTAAACACTGTCATACATAGCAAAACCCTCACAACTTTCGTTTACAATAAGGTAACAAGAGTTCGCTTTATCTCATAAAACACATGACTATTGTGAATTTACTCATATGTTCATAGTGACAGCTCTTTTCAAGAATTTTTACAAGTGTATCCCCAGTAATAAAGAATGGAAACAAAAGATAGATATCAAATATTCTCCTTTTAACATAGACATCACTGAACACAAGATTCTGTCTTGCACTGTGATACTAAGGGACTGCTCTTTCCTTTAAGAAAAGCCTGACAATTTGAAGTTCACTCTGCTATTGAAGATACACTTCTTGAAACAATATTAAAAATGGTATGAAAGGTAAGGAAATGAAAAACAACCAAGTGCATTACGTGTAAGAATGTGAGCAAAAGGCTGAGGCTCTCTTTACTTACCATTTTCAATCTCTCTACAGCTTATTCCCTTTTCGACGTAGAAATCACCAACTGCAAATCTCATTATTGCTGTCTGTTAATAACAAAGTGCTTTTCTATTTAGAAAACCTGACAATTTGATGTTAATTCTGGTACTGAAGATAAACACTTTTCAGAGGAGTTCTAGAACCTATTCCTGCCCGTATATGTAATCGGTATTTCGTTATGAACCTTTATGCTGTTTACAAGAATATATACAGGGTGAGTCACCTAACGTTACCGCTGGATATATTTCGTAAACCACATCAAATACTGACGAACCGATTCCACAGACCGAACGTGAGGAGAGGGGCTAGGGTAATTGTTTAATACAAACCATACAAAAATGCACGGAAGTATGTTTTTTAACACAAACGTACGTTTTTTTTAAATGGAACCACGTTAGTTTTGTTAGCACATCTGAACTATAAACAAATACGTAATCAATGCCGTTTGTTGCATTGTAAAAAGTTAATTACATCCGGTGATATTGTAACCTAAATTGACGCTTGAAACCTCCGACGTTCAGTTGCGTGTTGTAACAAACACGTTCGACGGGCGTTTCATAGGACGTGGCGGACGCATAAATTGGCCAGCCCGTTCTCCTGATCTTACACCTCTGGACTTCTTTCTGTGGGATACGTTAAAGGAGAATGTGTACCGTGATGTGCCTACAACCCTAGAGGATATGAAACAGCCGGCCGCGGTGGTCTAGCGGTACTAGGCGCTCAGTCCGGAACCGCGGGACTGCTACGGTCGCAGGTTCGAATCTTGCCTCGGGCATGGATCTGTATGATGTCCTTAGGTTAGTTAGGTTTACGTAATTCTAAGTTCTAGGGGACTGATGACCACAGCTGTTAAGTCCCATAGTGCTCAGAGCCATTTTGATATGAAACAACGTATTGTGGCAGCCTGCGGCGGCATTACACCAGAAGTACTGCGGCGTGTACGACATTCATTACGCCAGAGATTGCAATTGTGTGCAGCAAATGATGGCCACCACATTGAACATCTATTGGCCTGACATGTCGAGACACACTCTATTCCACTCCGTAATTGAAAACGGAAACCACGTGTGTACGTGTACCTCACCCCTCATGGTAATGTACATGTGCGTCAGTGAAAAAGACCAATAAAAAGGTGTTAGCATGTGGACGTAATGTTCTGTTCCAGTCTCTTCTGTACCTAAGGTCCATCACCGTTCCCTTTGGATCCCTACGTAATTCGGTGCTCTCCGATACACACGATCGAACAGCGGAGGAGTGGTACTCAAGCGTCAAATTTAGGTCACAATATCTCCGGATGTAATTAACATTTTACAATGAAACAAACGGCACTGATTACTTATTTGTTTATATGTTCAGATTTTCTAACAAAACTAACGGGGTTCCATTTAAAAAAACGTAGGTTTTTGTTAAAAAAACATACTTCCGTGCATTTTCTTATGGGTTGTATTAACCAATTACACTCGCCCCTCTCCTCACGTTCGGTCTGTGGAATCGATTCGTCAGTATTTGATGTGCTTTACGAAATATATCCAGCGGTAATGTTAGGTGACTCACTCTGTATAATTTGGTCTTTGGTTCGAATTATAGTTCGCTCCTTTCTGTATGACGGACAGTAGATCGTTAGCATCAGGCGCGTGTGTACGGAGGTGTCCGTGGACTGCTGCGTCGGCTGTGGGCCGCTTAGTGTGACGTCACTAACACTGCTGGGCGGCCTTGCTATCCCGGGGGTGTCGCGCCGATCCCCCCGGATTGATGGTCACGAAGTGGATGAAGTTAAGGAATTCAGCTACCTAGGAGGACATTAAAAGTAGACTAGCAATGGCAAAAAGAACATTCTTGGTCAAGAGAACCCTACTACTGTCAAACATAGGCCTTAATTTGAGGAGAAGTTGCTGAGAACGTACGTCTGGTGTACAGCATTGTATGGTAGTGGAAGATCCACTGTGGTAAAACTGGAGCAGAATAGAAGCAGTAGAGATGTGGTGCTACAGGCGAATGTTGAAAATTAGTGGACTGATAAGGTAGGGAATGAAGAGATTCTGCGCAGAATCGGAGAGGAAATGAGTATGTGGGAAACACTGATAAGCAGAAGGGGGAGGGTGATAGGACATCTGCTAAGGCGTCAGGGAATAACTTCCATGGTACTAGAGGGAGGTGTAGAGGGCAAAAACTGTAAGGGAAGACAGAGATTGTAATACATCCAGCAAATAACTGAGGACGTAGGTTGCAAGTGCTACTCTGATATGAAGAGGTTAGCACAGGAGAGGAACTCGTGGCGGGCCGCATCAAACCAGTCAGATGACTGGAAGCAGTGCACAACACATTTAAGTGGGATGACGAAAATAGAACTGTCCACGTGAAACTTTTCCCAAATACAAAATGTGTGGCCTGTAAAAACGGGCAAATACCAAAACTGGTAAGTTGCTAGCTAGGCTGTTTCCTGCTCCTCCTATAAGCACCTGAGCTTTTCCGTCACATGTTCTTTGACACCTGGTTAAGCCTGATGAACCGTGATTTATTTTCAAAGAATATTCTTAAGAATTTATTTTATTTACTAGCGATTCATCAAGAACATTAACACATTTAATCGCACTATGTAAGCATGGAAGTAGTTGCGAGGGAGTAACTGATGAAATCATAACCAAATTCCTTTTAACAAATGGGAATTTTATTCACTTCAACAGTGCCTAAAAGCATTTTTTAAAAGAAACAGGTTTAAAATTATAATCAGAAAGTTTTGACTGTATGAGCTTTCGGGCAGAGAACTTTGCCGCTCCCTTTTGACACGGCCGTAGTTACGACCGCTCACAACAGCCTCTGAAAGGCTACACTGGCGCAAATCTGCAACACACCAAATAACTTTAAACTAAGAGTTTTAACAATTTACACAAACACACAAACTATGCACCCCCCATAGCAGGGATAGAAATGGTACAAAACACTAACACTTAAAATATTAAACTTGCCACCGAAGGTGCAACTTGATTTTAAATTCTGAGAAGAGTCTTACGCTCAAAGTGTGGCACTTTATATACTAAAATGATCAAATGCCCATGAAATGCAATGTTATATAAAAATTCTACAAGGTTGGCCAAACAATAGTTAAGACGCTCTACAGTAAACAGATACCGCCTCTCAAGATCATAGGCAATAAGTTTGCAAAGATCAAAACATATTTCAGGTATTAGGCCGTTACACTCCAAGCAATAAAATCGTTAACACACCAAATCCGACAAACATGACAGAGGCAGCTACTAACATACGGTAGATTGATAGGGAGATTTTCGAACAACCCGAACCGCAGGTTGCTCTAACCCGCCCCCTACTCCACAAGGGAAAAACAGACCACCCGATTCATAAACAACCACCTTCCCGTGGGTGGGCAAACGGAGAAGAATGGTGGGGCGACTCCAAAACAAAGCGGCTAGTGACCTCACCAAGAAAACAAGTAGAATTTAACAAGAGTAAATCAAACAACTGCGATGTCTGGCGAAGACCTGGCGCAGCACCCCCCAAATCGCTCTCCCGAACCGTCCGCTGCCAGCCGCTTCAACGGACGCAGGAAGGCGCGCCGATCTCCCGTCTCACGGCGTCGCAGCTCGCACCGGCCAGACCGATGTCGTGGGTTGACTCCTGTTGCTCTCGAGTCGGCCGCGAAGCCACTACCCCTCGCTATACGGCGCGGCCCACTGGACTCACGTGGCGACCTCACATGCGGCGACGCTCAAGACGGACCAGTCATCTCGTGTCTCAGTGCGCGACCGAACAACCCACCAATCCAACCGCCGATGACCATTGCCTGAGCAAACTTGAGCAGACTGGCGGCCTAACACGCAGACTCAGAAACTAAAGCCGTCGGCACACGGACCGTGCATCCGAACGTTGAGCGTGCCGAGTTTCTGACGACATAACCTGGAACAGCACGTTCGGGAGTCTTTCCGAACGTGCAGAGCAATGTCTTGCATGTCAGATATTCTGAGCGTGCGTTTGAGCTTTGACCAATGAGATGGCACAACGCCACCTACGTCACACGCACGTCGTCTCCCTTCAGTACAGAGTAGTGAGGCGCCATATTGGCATTCATGTCAAGCCTATATGTATATATGCCCTTTCTGAGCAACCGCAAATTGAGAATCACTGGAAAACCCGTTGTTAACTGTGTGATTCGTTCCAATAAAATAATGAGAAACGTCATATTGGTGGCAAAAGAATTATTGTAACTTGCGTATTATGAGAGTAGGCTATTTAAAGGCAGCGACCACTGAAGATCGACCCAAGATGCATTATTGTTCTTGGTAAATTTGTTATAATTAAATTTCAATTAGTAACATACACGATTAAGGTTTTCAGCAAGGGGTAAGATAATATGATTAGATGTAAGAGCTGTGTTGTTGGTTTAGCGTAATGAGTAGCGTCACTGTCTCTTCACGAGTTCCTTATTAGGTCGGTCGTTCGCGTCTTGACATTTCCATTCTCGTTTTTATTAGGTTCTGATGCTTGATTATTTGTTTAATAGAAGTATACACCAAATATAAGTTCACCTGTTTTTGAGGGGTGACTTTGTTCGATTGGCTTAATCTATAGGACAGCTTGCGCTAGTCGTATAAACAGATTTTGCTCCTTTTTCTTTTACGCTTCGTATTTCACACGTTTCAAAGATTCTGCTACTGGATAGGAACAGTGATCAAGTAAGACTGACCTTGGGGCTTTACTAAAATGTGGGAATGATGAAATAACGTTTATCTTATGCGGAGAAGTATTCCAAATTTGTACAACACTGTTTGTAATGCAACTTTTATAAGCCTGTGCCCTTATTGATTAGACATGGTACTTTCCTTTCCGTGGACGATGGAGGAAATGTGCGTTTTGATAGAGATGAGGTGGGAATTTTATGCGCGCCCCTTGAGTAAACTGTGTGATTTACGAACTAGAAACATCCCTCGACTGCCGCTGGAGTGCGTTGCGAACGCGTATACCACGTTGGGGCCCACGTAACGTATGCACAAGTCGCATCTAACTGCCTAAAAAATTGCGGACGAGAGACTGACCCAGAATGCCCGACTGGCGAGTTTTTTTTTTATTGTGATTTCATTCCCCTGCCCCATATGGGCAGGGGAGGGCTGGCAGCAGCACAATCCGCCGCTCTTCAGCCGAGTGACACGACAACTAAAACAAGAATAAAACAATACATACATAAGGAGATAAAAAAGAGGAACATAAAACAGAGTAACGGGAGAAAATGGAGGTAAAAATACACTGACATGTAGACGTTCATGGGGGACAGTTAAAAAAGTCACCAGAAAGTTAAAAAAAAACACAGTTGGCGATTCTTAAAACCCAGAGAAGACACTGGATGCGCATACACAGGTTAATAGTTGGCCACAGTATTAAAAACACTGCCGAGGGAAAGGTCAGAGAGGATGGAAAAGGAGGGGAGAGCATGGGGCAGCTGGAGAAGCGGCGGGATTAAGAGAGGAGGGGCTACCGTGGGTTCACGAAGAGGCAGGAGACACATGGGGCGGGAGAGGAAAAGGGAAGACAGGGCAGGAGGGAGCGCAGAGACACTGAAAGGAAGCACAAGATATGGAGGGGGAGTAGGAGGGGAAATCCGCTCAGAAGGAGGGAGGGGGAGGAGAGGGAGCCCGGAGGAGCAGGCAGGAAGAGGGGGTTAGAGTTGGTAGGAAGGGTAGATGTCAGGGCGAAGCTCATCATCCGGGAGGGGTAGACGGTGGAAGTTGTGTTGGGAAAGGAGATGGAGGGTGTGGAGATGGAGGGACACAACGGTAAAGGCGCGGCAACTGGCTGGGAGTGGAGAGGAAGGGAGACACCAGGGGGTGAGGGGGATCAAGGCGGCAGACAATATATAGTGTGCGGATGTGTTCAAGGAAAAGGAGAAGGTGGAGGAAGGGGATGAGGTCATAGAGGATGCGCGTGGGGGACGGAAGGGGGATGCGGAAGGCGAGGCGGAGTGCATGGCGTTCGAGGATTTGGAGGGCTTTATAGAACTGGGGAGGGGCGGAAATCCAAGCGATGCTGGCATAACAAAGGATGGGGCGGATCATGGATTTGTAGGTGTGAAGGATGGTGGAAGGATGCAGACCCCACGTCCGGCCGGACAGGAGTTTCAGGAGGCGGAGGCGGTTGTGAGCTTTGTTTTGGAAGGTAAGGAGATGGGGAGTCCAGGTGAGGTGGCGGTCGAGTGTGAGGCCAAGGTATTTGAGGGTAGGAGTGAGGTGGATAGGACGGCCATAAATGGCGAGGTAGAAATCATGGAGGCGGAAGGAGCGGCTGGTGCGGCCTATGATGATCGCCTGGGTCTCGGAGGGATTAACACGGAGGAACCACTGGTTGCACCAAGCAGTGAATTGGTCAAGGTGGGTTTGGAGGGTACGTTGGGACCGTTGAAGGGTAGGATAAAGGGCTAGGAAGGCGGTGTCATCAGCGAACTGGAGAAGATGAACAGGAGGGGGAGGTTTGGGCATATCAGCAGTGTACAGGAGATAGAGGAGAGGGGAAAGGACAGAACCTTGGGGCACGCCGGCAGAGGAATAGAAAGTACGGGAGTTGGAATTGTGGATAGTCACATAGGAGGGACGATGGGAGAGGAAGGAAGCAACGAGACGGACGAAGTTGATGGGGAGAGCATAGGTCTGGAGTTTGAAAAGGAGCCCGGGATGCCAGACACGGTCATAAGCGTTCTGGAGATCAAGGGAAACAAAGATAGCAGAGTGACGGGAGTTAAGTTGGAGGGAAATGAGATTGGTAAGTTTAAGGAGCTGGTCGTCGGCAGAGAAGGAAGGCCGGAAGCCACATTGGGTAAGAGGAAGGAGGCGGTGTTGGTTAAGGTGGCGGTGGATACGACGAGAGAGGATGGCCTCAAAGACCTTACTGAACACGGAGGTGAGGCAGATGGGACGATAGGAAGAGGTAGCAGAGGGGGGTTTGTTAGGCTTAGGGAACAGCAGGACACGGGAAGTCTTCCACAGGTCGGGGTAAAATACAGTGGAGAGGAGGACATTGTACAGGGTAGCAAGGACAGACAGGAAGGATGGAGGGGATTCCTTGAGATGACGGTAGGTGACGCCATCATGACCAGGGGCGGTGTTGCGTTTGGAGCGGAGGACGAGTGTGATGTCTTGCGTGGTGATGGGAGTGTTGATGTTGGAGGGGGGTAACCGATCCAAGTACTGGAAGCTAGGGGCGAGCGGGGGGACAGAGGTGTCAGTGCGGTCAAGGACGGTGGGGAAGAGGGAGTAATCAAAATGGGGATCGTCAGGAATGGAGAAGACCTCGGATGGGTGGGAAGCAAAATGGTTAGCCTTACTGAGGTTGTCAGGAAAGGGTCGATCATCATGGAGGATGGGGTAATGCGGGGTGGGATGGCTACCAGTAAGGCGGTGGAAGGCTGACCAGTACTTGGAGGAGTTGACAGGGAGGGTGGAGTTGAGGCGTGTGCATGTCTGACGCCAGTCCCGGCGTTTCTTTGCTGTAAGCCGGTGGCGGGTGAGAGTATCCCGGTCACGAGTGCGGAGGAAGACTGGCGAGCTCATAGCGCCCTTCAAATGCACGTGAACAGGCTACCTTTCCCCTTTCCCACCAGAGGGAGACACCAGAGCTGCGACTGCCACAGCGGCGCCACCGCCAGAAACGGAGGGCGACTGCTTCACACTACGCGCTGCGGCGCGCTCTTCGAAACAGTAATTTTTACCACGGCTCAGCTGACACTAAGTTTCACGATGCTTATGGCCTGCTGCTCTACACCTAGCTGTTTCCTGTCGCATTCCGCCGACACCCCTCCCGTGACCGCTGCCTAACAGCCGGGCTCTTTTTCTTCCTACTTCTTTCTCCGGGCTACGTGAGAGCGGAGAGGCAGCGCCGCGCTCAGCTAGGGCAGAAGGGAAAGGCGGCAGCGGAGACTCGGGAGGCAAGCGAGGCGGCGAGTCACGTAGCAGCTGGAGCGGCCCGAGGAAAGGCAGCCCAGTCTGGGCCACCCTGCAGGCGCGGCCACGTGACCGGCCGCTCGTACTCCAGCTGGAGAGTCCGGGGAACACGTGGTGTGCGTGACCCGGCGCAGGTACTGCCTCACCGCGCGCCGGCTTACCCAACAGTGACGCTGTCCCACTTCTGCAGACCGCAAGGGCACACTCGACAGAATGAAATAACCGAAACGGAACTGCATATCATTCAGTGCATCACACGCGTGGACGGAATGATGCGGCAGAAAATCCCTCAATGCATTACAGATGGCAGTATTCGTACCGATCGTCAACGGAACGCAACTATAGTTACCACAGTCTGAAACCACAAAATAAGCACACCATCAACGGGACTGATCAACACGGTTTTAGTCTGGATCGCGATAAGACGGTACAACGATGTAAACATGCCTAACGTTATACCACACTAGTATGTTGGGTGTTCTAGGAGGAATGATCGCCGGCCGCTGTGGCCGAGCGGTTCTAGGCGCTTCGATCCGGAACCGCGCTGCTGTTACGGTCGCAGGTTCGAATCCTGCCTCGGGCATGGATGTGTGTGATGTCCTTAGGTAAGTTAGGTTTAAGTAGTTCTAAGTCTATGGGACTGATGACCTCAGATGTTAAGTTCCATAGTGTTCAGAGCCATTTGAACGATTTGAGGAATGACCTATATTCTGGGATATGGCAGGAACGACCATTCAATGCAAAAAGCTCCAGTAAACAATCCCATCATGCCCTGCGGCCAACGGTGCAGTTTGAACGTCACAAGGCAATATTATATTTTAACTAAAGTACAGTCTTGATCACAACACTTACGGCTCAATAACATAGGTGACCGGTTTCGGCTGACCAGTTGACTTCGTAGCAGCTGAGGAGAGCTCCACCTGCCATCCTCCAAGGAAGCCATAGGTCTGAAGATGGTTATATAAATCAGTCGAAACCGGTCACCTATGTTATTGAGCCACAAGTGTTGTGATCAAGACTGAACTTAAGTTAAAATATAATGCTCTACTGATGACTGTTTCCAAAAATGTTTACCAAAATGTCGCAAGGCAAACCGTTCAGAAGTAATTACGATTTCCTTTCATATAGTTCGATAATTGTCACCTAGTATTTAAATGATTTATATGTACAAAGAGGGACACAATCACGAATGTTTTTGTAAATGTTCTGAATGTCTTTTTTCCTACTCATTCCGTTGTACTACAACAGCGTTAATGTAATTTCACATTCGTCGCTACAAATAGGTACCGTATTTGAAGATGAGCGTCTCTGTAATGCGCGTTCACGAAACCATATTACTTCCATGCCAAATTTCATACCATAGCAACTGATCTGACGTCGGTTGTAAAGCTGTTGTAGAATGCCAGAATACTGTTCTTGTGGAATCGCTCGAAGCACCATGGATTGGATAGGATTGTTTGGGAGAAGATACCAAACAGCGAGGTCATCGGTCTCATCGGATTAGGGAAGGACGGGGAAGGAAGTCGGCCGTGCCCTTTCAAAGGAACCATCCCGGCATTTTCCTGGGGCGATTTAGGGAAATCACGGAAAACGTAAATCAGGATGGCCGGACGCGGGATTGAACCGTCGTCCTCCCGAATGCGAGAAGCACCATGAATCACTGGCAGTCCCAGCGAAGTGTAAGCCTTTCAGGGCTAATTTTGGGGCTGCGAAGTCTGCCGCCACCAGATCTGGAGAATAATGGGAGTGACGAAGAGCAGTCACCTTGCGCTGACTGAGAAAGCCGGTGCACGCACGAGTTGAGGATATCGGACACGTGGCCACCGTGCTTCGAGCGATCGCACAAGAGGCGTTTGTCCACATTTTCCCAACAGCTTTACAAAGAATCTCAGAAGTGTGTTGTAGGTAAAGCTGATTACACTGAAGGCCAGTAAACGTATTTTGTTCGCAACTCTTGTTTCCTTCATTTTCTGAGGCTATTCACTATTTGGATTCGGCTGTTTGTTTCTAGTGAAAGTTTCCATTAAAAATGTATTTTCATTAGGTTTTGAACTCGTACTCGTTTGAAACTTTGCTGTTGTTTAGCTTTGGGTGGCTTTGTGGTTTAAATGGCTCTAAGCACTATGGGACTTAACATCTGAGGTCATCAGTCCCCTAGACTTAGAACTACTTAAACCTAACTAACCTAAGGACGTCACAGCCATCCATGCCCGAGACAGGATTCGAACCTGTGACCGTAGCTGCAGCGCGGTTCCGGACTGAAGCGCCTAGAACCGCTCAGCCACAGCGGACGGCGGTGGCTTTGTGGATTCCAACAGCGAGAGAAAACAAATATATCTTTCTTCGGGAATACAACATGAATTTGGCTGTTTTATAATCTTTCTAAAACTGTGCAAACTGATTAAATGCTGAACTATTACTCTCTTTAATTAAACAAAATTGTCCCTGTGCGTTAATGGTCTGCCTAATAGTGCAATTCACGAAATGATCCCAGTGCGTTGATAATTTTCGTAGCACCAAACTTATCCTGAAATGAAAAGTCTTATCTCGTGGCGTAATTCTAGGAAACGCGGTGCTTGCTGCTGTGTGCAGTGCTCCAGCTCCAGAGAAGAAGCAAACTATTTTATACACGTCATCGAGTGTGACACTCCTTAAATAAAAATGGGTTGGATCGAGTATGTGGACAAAGTTTTTAAATTATGTGATGTACGAGGTGTGTTCAAGAAGTAAGGTGACCCCATATTTTTACGAAAAAATATTTATTTATTCATCAATATTCATGTTGTCCCCTTCAAAATAATCCCCCTCAGATACAATACATTTAAGCCAACGCTTCTTCTAATCCTCGAAGCACTTCTCATAAGCACTTTTTGGTACAGCCTTGAGCACTTCCAGCGATGCATTTTTTATCTCCTCAATCGTTGAAAATCTTTCATAGGTCTCTTCAGTTTTGGGAACAATAAAACGTCGCCGGGGACCAAATCCGGTGAATATGGTGGGAGAGCTATGATTGTCCGTTGCTTTTGGCCAAAAAATTTCTCACAAGCAACAATGAATGAGCAAGTGCATCGTCGTGATGCAAAAGCCATGAATTGTTTTTCCACAATTCCGGACGTTTTTTGCGTATTGCTTCTCGCGAACGGCGCATAACGTCAAGGTAATACTCCTTATTGACCGTACGACCTTGAGGCAAAAATTCGTGATGCACTACGCCACGGTAATTGAAAAAACAGTGAGCAAAAGTTTGACATTTGATCGAACTCGGCGTGCTTTTTTCGGTCTTGGCTCTCCGGGATGCTTCCATTGGGACGATTGGGCTTTGGTTTTAACGCTGTAACCGTAAACCGATGTGTCGTCATAATTTATGACACTTTTGAGCAAATGAGGCTCATCAGTGACGTCACTCAAGAGCTCCTGAGCGATGCTCATAGGACGGTTCTTCTGATCAAAATTGAGAAGTTTTGGGACAAACTTCGCTGACACACGTCTCATGCCAAAAACATCCGGAAAAATTTCATGACACGAGCCGACCGATATGCCAACTCCCTCAGCAACTTTTCTTACGGTAATTCGACGATTTTCCAAAAGATTTCTTCACAGCTTCGACGTTATCATCTGTTGTTGATGTGCTGTGGTGTCCAGAACGAGATTCGCCATTGGCATCTTCTCTGCCACCTTGGAAGAGCTTGTACCACTTGTAAACTTTTTTTATTTAGAGCAGACTCACCGTATTCCATTGTCAACATTTCAAGTGTTTTAGAGCAGTTGATTCAATTTTTCAACAAAATTTGATGCAATATCTTTTCTCCATCTTTATAATAATTGAAAATCGCCGAGCAGACTAAAACACGTCTAATCGTTCTGTCAAAAACTGTGAACATATGTTCGGTACATGTGTACCAATTAACTAAAAGAAAGATCGATAATAGAATGTACGTTGCCCGTACAATTTGAAAAGTCATTTTAGTTTTTGAACAGCTCTCGTATTATTATTTGTATGAAATTCATGTTACGACATTCATTAACGTTGACAAACCGCAACATTGGTATCAAAGTATTACTCTTACAAATGCTAGACAAATAATTAATAAGCGTGAAATATACCTTACAGTGAAAATTACGCAGTCTTTAATGAACAATCTTAACTTCCCTGATGTGTATGTCTGCACTACGACTGCAATGCAACGAAATAAAAAGTATTACTTCTTTCTTCTTAATATGCTTTACTGATCTCATTTTATTCTAAATCACTACCTGAATCTTTCTCCTCTGTTTTACAGTATTCAAACACAAGTCATTTGCGCCTACATTGCCACGAGTCCTCAGCTCGGCGTCCGACTCACTACTCCTCTAACGGTAGAACTACCGCGCTCATTGCTGCCAAACAGCGGTGACAAGACGAGCACATCTTCCAGCGACGCAGCTACTCTGACCAAAGACTGCGCGCGAATAATAAACAATTCAAAATTGTCGCTTAACGTTTGTGACTTCCAAAAATGTACAAATTCCAGAAATGCAAATAACAAACACATAGCAAACCTGTTTCACTAGAAGCATGTCGTTATAAAAGTGGCTGAAAGCTGCGAGGCGCACGAATACTCGGGCCGCATACGGTCGACCACTTGTCTGTATGCTTCCGTAAGAACCCTGATTTCTCTTACCTTGGTTTCGCGGTCCTTACGAGATGTACCTTGGTGAGAGTAGAATTATTCTGTTGCCCGTCGCAGATGCCGGTTGTCTAAACGTTCCCAATATTGAAACTTCGTGGCAGATTAAAACTGTGTGCCGGACCGAGACTCGAACTCGGGACCTTTGCCTTTCGCGGGCAAGTGCTCTACCAACTCAGCTACCCAAGCACGACTCACGCTCCGTCCTCACAACTTTACTTCTGCCAGTACCTCGTCTCCTACCTTCCAAATTTTACAGAAGCTCTCCTGCGAAGAGCTTCTGTAAAGTGGCGCAGTGGTTAGCACACTGGACTCGCTTTCGGGGGGGGGGGGGGGGGGGGGTTCAAACCCGCGTTCGGCCTTTCTGCTTTCCCTAATTCCTTCACACCTCGATGTCTACGGGCGTTAATCTCAATCTCAGTCATTGGCTTGTTACCGTGACTAATCACAAAATTTGTTTTATCTTCTTTGAGTACCTTGTAACCATCATTGACTTTTAATGTTCTTCGCCTTTATCTTCTATATTCCTCACAGATGGTGTTCAGTAGTTTCGAAGCGTTATAAATTTCATTTTCACCTAATTCCACAAAGTAAGTTCCGTTTGGTGCTAAAAGCAAAAAGAGTACAGATACGGAATGACTACTTATTGGAAAAAAAAACTACAAATCTTTACATAGCTCCCAATGTTTCATAAGCACTTGCCATACCGTGCCACAAATTTTAGAATACCTTCCTCATCGAACATTACGTCCTGTGTTGTCAATCATGTTCAAAACTGTCCTTTCAGCTCGGCATCACTGTTGAATCTTCGACCACACAGGATTGTTTTAACCCTCTCAGATACTCTGTCTACAATTATACAGGGTGTTACAAAAAGGTACGGCCAAACTTTCAGGAAACATTCCTCACACACAAAGAAAGAAAATATGTTATGTGGACATGTGTCCGAAAAGGCTTACTTTCCATGTTAGAGCTCATTTTATTACTTCTCTTCAAATCACATTAATCATGGAATGGAAACACACAGCAACAGAACGTACCAGCGTGACTTCAAACACTTTGTTACAGGAAATGTTCAAAATGTTCTCCGTTAGCGAGGATACATGCATCCACCCTCCGTCGCATGGAATCCCTGATGCGCTGATGCAGCCCTGGAGAATGGCGTATTGTATCACAGCCGTCCACAATACGAGCACGAAGAGTCTCTACATTTGGTACCGGGGTTGCGTAGACAAGAGCTTTCAAATGCCCCCATAAATGAAAGTCAAGAGGGTTGAGGTCAGGAGAGCGTGGAAGCCATGGAATTGGTCCGCCTCTACCAATCCATCGGTCACCGAATCTGTTGTTGAGAAGCGTACGAACACTTCGACTGAAATGTGCTGGAGCTCCATCGTGCATGAACCCATGTTGTGTCGTACTTGTAAAGGCACATGTTCTAGCAGCACAGGTAGAGTATCCCGTATGAAATCATGATAACGTGCTCCATTGAGCGTAGATGGAAGAACATGGGGCCCAATAGAGACATCACCAACAATGACTGCCCAAACGTTCACAGACAATCTGTGTTGATGACGTGATTGCACAATTGTGTGCTGATTCTCGTCAGCCCACACATGTTGATTGTGAAAATTTACAATTTGATCACGTCGGAATGAAGCCTCATCCGTAAAGAGAACATTTGCACTGAAATGAGGATTGACACATTGTTGGATGAACCATTCGCAGAAGTGTACCCGTGGAGGCCAATCAGCTGCTGATAGTGCCTGCACACGCTGTACACGGTGCGGAAACAACTTGTTCTACCGTAGCACTCTCCATACAGTGACGTGGTCAACGTTACCTTGTACAGCAGCAACTTCTCTGACGCTCACATTAGGGTTATCGTCAACTGCACGAAGAATTGCCTCGTCCATTGCAGGTGTCCTCGTCGTTCTAGCTCTTCCCCAGTCGCGAGTCATAGGCTGGAATGTTCCGTGCTCCCTAAGACGCCGATCAGTTGCTTCGAACGTCTTCCTGTCGGGACACCTTCGTTCTGGAAATCTGTCTCGATACAAACGTACCGCGCCACGGCTATTGCCCCGTGCTAATCCGTACATCAAATGGGCATCTGGCAACTCCGCATTTGTAAACATTGCACTGACTGCAAAACCATGATCGTGATGAACGCTAACCTGTTGATGCTACGTACTGATGTGCTTGATGCTAGTACTGTAGAGCAATGAGTCGCATGTCAACACAAGCACCGAAGTCAACATTACCTTCCTTCAATTGGGCCAACTGGCGGTGAATCGAGGAAGTACAGTACATAATGACAATACTAAAATGAGCTCTAACATGGAAATTAAGCGTTTCCGGACACATGTCCACATAACATCTTTTCTTTATTTGTGTGTGAGGAATGTTTCCTGAAAGTTTGGCCGTACCTTTTCGTAACACTCTGTATACAGAACTTTTACTGTGTTAGCTGCACCCGCGCCCGGGTTCCCGGGTTCGATTCCCGGCGGGGTCAGGGTTAAGTAGTTCTAAGTTCTAGGGAACTGATGACCATAGATGTTAAGTCCCATAGTGCTCAGAGCCATTTGAACCATTTTTGTTAGCTGCAACAGAAGTGTTTTTCTCCAAGGAAACCTGAGCGTACACATTTGTGAATGTGCAACTTTCTGATCTTGCGCAGGTGTGACCAACTATGGAAGTATCAGCAAGTCAGTGTAGCAGTGCACAGCAGCTCGTGACCACCACAATACACGGATGTGACTGGTTCGCTACATTCCACTGTATAACTGAATGCTGGTATTTTGCATTATTGAATGATAATTTTATTATTTATTGCAATATAGAATATTTAGTAATTAATTATTTTAGTCCATGAAATGAAGCCAGGTGTCAAAGTATGTTCTGGAAACGGGTACATATTTTTGTATGAATCTTTTATCTAAAATCATTTTTAAAAAAAAACCTAAGAACATTAGGGGAACCATATCTAATTGTAAGAGTGCGCAGTTAAGGAATAACCGTAAATATCTGGGTTATTATCAATAGAAAAACAAAATCATTTTATGTTTATATTTATTAACACAAAATCTACGTGTTCAGAAAACTACAGCTGCAGAGAGGTAATACTTTCATTGAACTTTTGAAAAATGCAGAAAACTGGAAATGCCCACTCTTTCGTTCAGCTGCGCCTAAGAGTACTCAAAACATGGCTGCAGAGTACGCATTTAGTAAATGTCACAAATGAACGCAATATCAGCCTCGAATGAAGAGCACTGTTCGTACCACCATCTCCCACACTTAATGCACTGGAAACGTTAAAATCTGTGTTCTCTTCTCACAGCTTTCAGTCTTGGCTTAAAGCAGACTCCTTCGTACAAGGAGCAGCGGCAACCTAATTGGAAGTCATTCAGAAACAAAAGCTATCTTTCGGACCACAACGCACTCAAGAGGTACACATTTGCAGTTGTGCTCTAGAGAGAGGCCGAGCGAGGTGGCGCACTGGTTAGCACACTGGACTCGCATTCAGGAGGACGACGGTTCAAACCCGCGTCCGTCCATCCTGATTTAGGTCTTCCGTGATTTCCGGTTCAGCGAACGCCAGTATAGCTGCTTTGACTTCGTTTCCCATACTTCACTAATCCGATGGGACCGGTGACCCCGCCGTTTGGTCCCCTCCCGCAAGTCAACCAACCAACCCTAAAGAGAACGCACACACTCTTTGGAGACGTTACACGCGAACTCTTTCGTGCAGAAACAATGATTCCAAGCCAAGTCAATAGATGACAGCACACGTCACGTTTGCAAAATATGTGGACGCAGTATAGTAGATTGCAAGCCAGCCTTTCAAAGTGCAATCCAGAATTAAAGGCTATTGCTCGTCTATTCGGTCTATAACACAGTACCAGAACTAAATCAAGAAAGCTGAAAAGTGATTATTACATGTTTCACTTCGGGAACACAGGATTTCTACGAGGGGTTTCTGACACCACTATGAACGCAACTACGTCAGTGGCGACCTGATGAGTTTACGTCAACTGACAGAAACACAAACTGCGCACTCTTTGGTACATTTTCCCCTACCACGTAAAGAAAAATTTTCCTTCGTCCAGAAAAAAATTCAGGTCTGAAGCGGTTAAGGTGGGAAAAGAGACGTCAGCAGGGACGAGGCCTGAACTGTGCGGAGCATGGTCATACTGGCTCAAGTCAGTGTTTTGCAAGAAGTGTCGTGTCTTGTTCGTAGAGTTGAGGTCGGGCATTGTCTTGAATCAAAACACACAGATCGAGCATAAAAACAGGAAGAAGGTGTACTGAACTGTGAAGAAAAAAAGAATAGGAACAGCGAACGGTGTAAGTCTAAGAAATGCGACATCAAGCGCTGTGGAAGAGCCACGACGCAGTGCTTCAGCGGTCCCGGTGTTAGAATACAAAGCGAACCACACGGTGATCTGAACTCCCACGTGCCATTTCTTTTTTAACAAAATTATGAACTGTCGGTCATGTCATTGAAATGTTTGCTATTTTCTTTAGTCTTGGAAATTGTGGTACTATACGGTGATTATAGAATACGAGTCATGTGGGAAGTAAATGTGGTGAATAGTGAGAACAGGCGAGACACCACAGAAATGAAAACAACAAATTAACGGTTATGAACTATGTTACAACAAAAGAATTCAAGAGTTGAAACTTTCAAAATGGCACGCAACTGCAAAAACGTCAAAAAAATATGTTTTGGTAAAGCACAGGGAAAATTGTCATATTGCGAAACTTTTGCGTTCATTTGTAGCAGCGGCTTATGTGACAAACTTATGTTTTCTGTTGTGTTGGCAGAAGAGCCAACACCGTGTTACTAGAGGAGGCCGAAACGCACGCGTTTTAGCTCACGCAGGCTGGCGTGAAGAGGGAAGAACTATACTGACGTGAGGTCTGGAACATGACAAGGAATTAGAATTCAGAAAGCGGACGTAAGTAGTTTCATACTTAACTTTAATCCATTAATCATGAACGTCGCTCTTGACGGTACATGAGTCACAATATTATCTGTTCAGAATACATTCATAGTAACTGAATATGGCGCCTTGCTAGGTCGTAGCAAATGACGTAGCTGAAGGCTCTGCTAAACTGTCGTCTCTGCAAATGAGAGCGTATGTAGACAGTGAACCATCGCTAGCAAAGTCGGCTGTACAACTGGGGCGAGTGCTAGGGAGTCTCTCTAGACTAGACCTGCCGTGTGGCGGCGCTCCGTCTGCAATCACTGATAGTGGCGACATGCGGGTCCGACGTATACTAACGGACCGCGGCCGATTTAAAGGCTGCCACCTAGCAAGTGTGGGTTCTCGCGGTGACACCACATTTTCATCATTTCCTTCGGAGTGATCACATTCACAGTCATACGAACATCAAAATCGGGCAAGGGGGAATATCTCACTTACTCACGCACCAGGCACACAAGTTAGGTGCGTCGATAAGAGATTCCTATCATACGACAGATGTACTGTCACTAATACGGTGTACGATACACCAGATGTGTTTTCCGATGGAGGATTCGGTTGACTTGTCGCCTTATCGAATAGTTGCGTTCCCATTCGAGAGCCACTTCCTTTCGGCCGTTAATAGAATATCTGTGCAGAATCAATTTTCATTATAGGTACCTTCCTTACACCTTGCTGTTGCAACACCACGACACAGACACAGACACAGATTTGAATACAGCGAAAAGGCACGTCAATGGCCGGACGGACAGTTCATAATTTTGCGAGCAAAGAAGGCACGAGGAGCGAGCTCTGAACACAGCTCGCGTGCTTTTTGGTCCAACACCGTGACCAATGAACCACGACGCAGTGGCTGTTCTACTTTGCCCTAGGTTGCACTTATTGAGCTTGGACAGTTCAGTTTTTCTATTTTGCCTTTTTCATAGTTCATTACACCTTCTACCTGTTTTCATGCTTCATCTGTGTTCAAGTTTTGACGGACTGCCCACTGGATACTCTTAGCACTAAATCTGCGGTTGTGCGATGCGGAGTTCGCCTTGTGAGGCTTGAAACAAAGCTTAGCAAATGCGTAAAAGTTAATTTAATTTGCGAAGACAGGATTAGATAATGAATAATATTCTTCTCGGGTATGCAGCCGGATCATAACGTCTTCCAGTTTGGACCTTCGCCTGAGCCACCAGAAGATACCTGCAAATCGGTGGCTTTTCTGCCTTTTGCTGGGAGCATTTCCTCGAAGATAGGAACAATTCTGAAAAGATACCATATCAAAAGTATTTTTCGTCCGCCAGCCAAGATTAGAGCGCTGCTGTAAAGGATGACTTGGGTTTGAGGAAGCCCGGTATGTACAAGATCCTTTGCCACTGTGGGAAGGCTTATATTGGTCAGACAATCCGGACCATTCAGGACCGATGTGTTGAGCATCAGCGGCACACACGGCTGCTTCAACCTCAGAAATCTGCAGTGGCGGAGCACTGTCTCACCGAGGGACACAGAATGCTCTGTGACGAGACACAAATGGTTGGCCCTGCATCTCGCTATTGGGACTGTGTTTTAAAAGAATCCATAGAGATTCGTTTATCTGACAATCTTATTAATAGAGACAAGGGTTATCTTTTAAGTAAGACTTGGGACTCGGTGTTATCTGACATTAAAAAACAACGGTCTGTGTTTCGATCGTCGGAATAATAATTTTTTAATTTTTGACAGCGATATCTCGATTTCGCCTATTTCCACCACTGGCGGCGCGGTATGTTTACTGCGCTAGAGGGCAGTTACGGTACCTTCTCGCGCACGCGTTGTGGGTCTCCTGCGGCCTATATAGGGGCCGCCGCTTGTGCTAGGTAGGCCATTCCCGCTCACGCTGCGGTGAGTTAAGCATAGCTGATTGTCGCTGTTGCTACTGGAGATGTCGGGACGCGGAAGGGGACGCAAAGCTGCTGCCTTGGCGGAGTTGCTGCTCACGATAGCAGGGACTTCCGGCAAGAAGAAGAGGAAGACTGCAGCGCAGTGCTTTCGCTGCCAAAAGCTTGGCCACGTCGCCAAGCACTGCAGCGGCGCAGTTGCGTGCTTGAAGTGTGCGCAAGCACACGACACACGCGACTGCAAAAAGCAGAAGGACGCCCCCTGTACCTGCGCCAACTGCGGCGGCGCACACGCGGCCAACGCCCGTTCCTGCGCCTACAGAAGAAACTGGCGCGGGCCGGAGAAGAAGACGCAGAAGCAAGTGACCACCACAGCCGAAGAGGTGGTCACTTGTACGGAAGACGTCGTCACCAGGCGCCTCAACGACGCCGTACAAGAAGTCATGTCCGCCTTCAAATCCGCCATGGCGGAAGAGAGGGCGGCCATGCTGGCGGAACTGGGCGAGGCTCGGCGTCATATTGCTGTGCTGACGCTGGAGCTTCGCTCAGCCAAAGCAGCTTCCGCCACAACAGAGGACACCGCCACCTAGACGACTCCTCCACGTGAGTTCGCGACGGTGGCCACGCAGACCGACGAGCCTGCCGAAGGGGAGGCGACACAGCTCAAGGAGGACACCGAAGCAGCAGCGCAAGAAGGGGAGTAGGAAGAAGTCCCATTCCTCCCGCTTCCAGACATGTACAGCGCAAGCGCTGTAACGAAGAAGATCGCTGCATCGCTTCGCGATGGTGCATACCCCCACCACGACAACCCTTATCCTTTCGTTCCACCTAACCATCCTAAACCTCCACTCCCACATCGCCCACTTGGGTATCCAGAAGGCCTTCTTGGTCTTTCTAGGGAGGAATTCAATCTGATTGATTCCTACCTTATCTTCACAGAGTGGCAAATGCGCTGTATCATCATCGCTCTGGTCAACAGAGAATATGATAAAGCAAGGATACATTACGCACAGTATCCCAACCGAGGGAGAGCCCTCAGCAACAAGCAAGAAGAAGAAGAAAAATCGTCATATCGACAAATTCAAGCAATAGGTCATCGGCACTTCTTGCCAGTACAGATCCAACCACCAGTACAGACAGAAGATTCGTCAAGATTCCCAGGGGAGTAAAGGCCAACAGGCCACAAACTTCCACTCGAACCTCCACACAGTGAGGAAGTCATAAAACGAGCAGCAGCGCTAGGAAGTCGGTTCCGGCGAGATCGTGCACCAGCACTTTCACCTGAAGATGGCGGCCAGTTGGACCGCGGAAATATTGTGTCATGAAGACGTTATGTTCCGGCTGCATACCCGAGAAGAATATTACCAATTATTACGCCGGGAAAGCCTTCGTAGCCACAGGATTAGATAATGACTGTTACGTACCCTAGAAGCTCAAAAGGAAACACTGTGTTCCTTAGCGTACACTTCGTAATATAAACTACCAGTTATCTTTCCAAACCGAGCCTCATCCTAAACATCATTACCTTGCCCTTCGCTGCCCAAAAATATCTGCTGGGCGTCACTCGCAGACACCACGATTTTATTGCAATAATACTCGAGTGGCTAGATCTCCTGGCCTGCCCCTTTCACTGGACGAACTCTCTCTGGCCGCTCAAAAGTATTGTTGCCTATGACTGTGACCGATCCTGGAGGGAAGAAGCCATTTCGCCTCCAACATCACTAACGCGCCGCCGGTAAATAGTGTTGATTCTTGAGAAGCGGCAAAATTCAGTGACAAGAGCTGCGTCATATCTTCTCAAAGAGTGTCATTAAATGTGGGAATTTCTGTCTCCGACTCATCCTTCCTACAAGACAAAAAAATATCACTTACAATTATCATGAACCAATTCCGAGGTTAAATAAATTAAGAATAAGCACTGCCATCCTACATTATCATTGCCATTGCATGCTTGCAGCAATGGCTTTTAGATGCGCCTGCAGGGCAAGTACAACTCGCTTCTTTAATTCTTTTATCCACGACGGCTTATTGATGCAAACAGTAATATTTACTGACACTGGCTTTTTTTCTAAATGTCATTAGTGCAAACAGCAGTCACCTCAATTTGCACCTCGTTGCCCCTACAGCTGTTGACGCCATTCCTTTTCTTTCTTTCTGTTGCTGGTACCTTTTACCCGCGGATACGCAGGGTCGGCACGGTTAATCGGATGTGGTTGGCAGAATGCCTTTCCTGCAGCCAACCCCGTGCCCCAACTGTCTGCGACTAGGGTAATCTGTGGAATAGTGCGAAAGTGTTCAGATGTCTGCGAGGCGTGTAACTGAGGCGGGACATGGGGACCAGCGCGGTGTTCACCTAGGGGGATGTGGATAACCGCCTAAAAACCACATCCAGGCTGGCCGACACCCCGGCCCTCGTCGTTAATCCGCCGGGCGGATTCCATCCGGGGCCGGCGCGCCTACCCGAGTCCGGGAAGCAGCGCGTTAGCGCTCTCGGCTAACCCGGCGGGTTACAGCTGTTCACGCCTAAGTTTGCTATATTATACACAGCAAGTCTTCCTTCCTGCAAAGGACGAAGAAAGCTCTGCTGAACGTGAAATATGCGCTCCAACTCAAGGAAGAGTGCCATTTCACTCTTTAAAGTGCCATTTTAGCCCAGAAATTACAGGGAATTAAACGCACAACACAACGAATACACCTAACACCAGCTTTCCCCGGCCCTGCAGTTTGTGTTTCGGGTGACGCCTGCTTGAGCGATGTTGTCGTCTGTTCGAAGGGCGAGTTGCAAAATACTGTGCACACGAACTATCGAGGTGCCAAGATTTGCCACGCTTTTGTCTTCACTGATGACGCAGTGTGCCTCAATCCGATTGACTGTAGTATCGACTCAGAGATGTCATGAATGACCTAAGTTTCACCCTTCTTAGAAGATAATCACCAGCTTTGTTGTGACGTGTCATACAGTCAAGCTTATTTTGCAGACACTGTTTTTGTGTTGTTCTGTAAGAATCTCTGGCGACTAACGAGCGCACTGTTTTCGAAAATTCTGTTTTTCAGAAACAATTTAATGAGGAAGTGATCTGAATATTTTTGGAAAGTTCTTAGAAAGAACCGATATTGTACACTTGTGGCTTCCTTTGCTAGTTCTGTTACATGTCTCACAGCGACACGAAAGTAACGGAACAGTGCTAGGTTCAAATGGTTCAAATGGCTCTGAGCACTATGGGACTTAACATCTGTGGTCATCAGTCCCCTAGAACTTAGAACTACTTAAATCTAACTAACCTAAGGACATCACACACATCCATGCCCGAGGCAGGATTCGAACCTGCGACCGTAGCGGTCACGCGGTTCCAAACTGAAGCGCCTAGAACCGCACGGCCAGAACAGTGCTAGGAAAAGAATGAAAGAGTTAGTGCAGGGGATAGGTATAAACGGAAACAAAGTGGAAGTGGGTGAGAGCCAGTGATAACAAGACAGTCTATGACAATGACAACAAGAGAGAGAGAGAGAGAGAGAGAGAGAGAGAGAGAGAGAGAGAGAGAGTGAGTCAGAGACAGAGACCTGATCACTTACCTAACAGTACGTACCTCATACGCTTTCCTTATGTTAAAGTCTCTCAATTAAAAGACGTACATGCCACTTAGAAATAACAACAGTACAAATCACTCCCTAACAAAGTCTAGGTGAGTCCACACTTTTTAACAGTTAAGCTCGTTTCATACTTATACTGAAGTAACCACTGTTGCTTTACATCTTCCACATTAAATTAAAAGGTACTCACTGATGACGGTGGCCTTTTTCAACTGTATACTAACCAGCGGAGTACTGTTTAGGCTGGTGGCGTGCACACTTCTGTGATGTCTACTGCATGGTGCGGCGCGGTACCAGTCCGTTCCATCACAGGCAACCGCTTTTAGCGGGCTATTGGTTTAAACTTGACGATGAACGACGGGGCTCTGTTCGTAGCATTTACTTTGCGGTGCCATGACTGCTCGAAAAAATAAACTTATCACTCGAACATGTATCTCCAATGATGCGAAACCGGTCGTGACCTTCTAATAAAAATATTCTGGAAACCGCTCGTGGCTTTCCTAATAAAAATATTTTAACAGCCGTTTATATTCACAAAGCAGAAAAAAATGCCCTATCGGAGCAGAAAAAAGGCGAATATGCTGCTGTTTAAAACACACTGGCTGAAAAGCGGGATAACAGCTGACTGATTCTATTTTCTTCGGTATCTTTAAAAATTTTGGTACGCATGCATACTCGCCCTCTTTTTAAGACGCAACCCACCTCTGATTCCTACAAGCTCCCCTTACTGTAACTCACTGGTCCATAACTGTACATCGCTCATACTCCCACTTCTCCATTGACACTCGCTTATTCAGCCCAACTCATCGTCATTATCTCTCTGTATCATTGTCTCCTCTATCACAGCCAGTCTCCTTTATGTCATTTATTCCTTCCCACCGCTACTGTCTCTTCTCTCTCCCCCTTGTTGTCATTGTCAGAGGCCAAAGACACACTCATCATCACTGTCTCTCACCCACTTCCACTTTCTTTCCGTTTACTCCTTCCCCTGCACTATCTGTTTTACTCTTTTCCAAGCACTGTTATGTCGCTGACAACAGCTGTGTTCCACTACGACTGCGTTCTCTCACACTGCCATTGTCTCATTAGCTCTTTCTGTGCCACAACCGCCGTCTTATTTTAACAGAAGTTGCTGTTCCAACATGCTGGAAGTTCGTAAACAGGATGATATTTCGTCCACAATTTTTATAAATATTTTGCTTCCGTAGCGATCCACAGCCTCTAAGTGTTCAGTAAAAGAATACACTGTCCGTTGTAGGCTGTATTGTGCTTTATTATAATCGCCCTATATCTAATTTCGGCCGATAACCATACTCAAGTACATTTGCAATGTCATGTATTACATATCGTCTCACCACATTCTTTTATGTCTAAAACGAGGAGTCGTACTCCATCGTAATATACTCCAAGTACTGCACTTATTACTATGGAGTACGACTTCTGGTTACATACATGTGACATAAAAGAATGTGATGAGCGCGATATGTAATACATGACGTAGCAAATGTGCTTGATAATGTCTCACGGCCGAAATTAATTAGTAGCAAGATTTTAATGAAGCTCAATACGGCTTACAATGGGCAATGTATTATTTTATTTATTTATAAATAAGCCGGATTACTGAAAGGACTACTAACCAACGGTCTGAACCGACTAAATGTTCTCAACTTTTAATCACACTTCCTAACACGTTGTTCCAACCATTTATGCGCAAACGGCTCCGCGCCACCGCTCCTTACGTAACCCCCAGCAAGAAAACTGCACAGTCATTCTGCGCGTAACCAGGACCGCTTGGGGGTTGGCGGCGTCAAAAGTAAGACAGTGCCCCAGACAGAAAGCGCGGTCAGCTCCGAAAATTCCAGAAGCCAGCGATGAGTAAGGAGTACAATATCACTACGTCATAACATCGAAGATAGTACTACTACTTACATTTTTCAACTGCACGGAGCAGTTCTTTGTCAACCAAACGTGGACGCACCCTTCGTACGTCGTCGTGCAGTCTGATAAAGCCCGTCATTTAATTGTCGGAGTCACCACCTTACCACCAAATTGTTCATCGTATTTTCTCTGTAAACCTCCCAAATCTGTCTATGAATGTCGTCTAGTTTAGTGTTCTTCGCGTTCAGAAAAGGAATTACAGATCTGATACAACAACTGCCGGGACTCTGAGTCAGCTTCGCTATGCGCCGAACTGCTAATGCCGTGTTGCCACGGAAATAAATACAGACCGAACTTACAATTTGGACGTACCTAATGTCTTCAGAAAACAGACGACAGTTAAAAGAATCGAAGGATACGAAAGGTAGGAAGTAGCTGAGAAGCGGAGATAGGACTGTAACCTATATTAAAGTTCAAGTAGGTGAATGAAAAGTTATACTCTTTGCGGCGACACACAATTTGTCAGAGAAGGCAAAGGCCTTGGACGACCAGTTGAACGGAATGCGTAGTGTCCTAAACACAGATTCTAAGACGAACATCTTTAAAAGTAAAGTAAGGCTAACGTGTACGTTATATATTCGAATTAAATAGAGTGAATCTCAGGGAATTATATAACGAAATGAGACTCTGGAAACGTGGACAATAAACTTTAAAGACTAGAAGAAAAGACTTCGAGATGTAGTTATGCAGAAGAATGCCGAATATAGAATGAATAGATTGGGTAATTAACGAAGATGTACTGAATGAAATCGACGAGAAAGAGAATTTCACACGATTTGGATATAAATTGAAAGTATACATCCTGAAGTATCTGTGAATACTTAATTCAGTAATGTTGGGGAACAAAGGAGGAAGATAAAAATTGTAGAGCGAAATCGTAGCTTGACTATAGACATGATGAAACTTGCAGAGGATAGAGACTATAGTGGTGGTGTGTATGTAGGATGATAACTTTCCTAAACAATAGTGATAGCTGTATAATTAATTAGTGCCGACATCAACTGCCAACAGGTGAAACGTGATGTGGCCGCAAAGGGACGCCATAAGGCCAGGCTGCAGCTCAATACGTCTCTGCCACTCGCTCCAGGGGCCTGGCTGGGCGGTGAGTACACGTTCTCTATTCTGTATCTTCCGTGTTTCCTACTTACTTACTGTATGTACAAAAAAATTAGAGGGAACTTCGTCTGTAACGGACTTTGTTCCGAAAATTTGCTGTAAACTGTTTTGACTGTAAACCAGCATAATGTCGCCTGGCAGTAAGTACGTACAGTGTCACACATGCTTCCTTGCTGATTGAAATAATAATAGAAAAGACCGTGTGCCAATACCACCTAAGTTAGGAGTTCTTAATAATAAACAAGAGACCAACACCTCGCCATTTCTGGTAAAATTGCAACGCACTGTACATAAGATCATCAACGCAACATAAATATCAGAAACTGATACATAAAAGTTTAACATTATTCAGAAGATGTGATGGGTCATTAGTACAACGCAACCAAACTCTGGATACTTGCAAAATGTTGGAACACATAGCTGCTACACCCTTGAATCACTGTTGACAGTTCCACAGCTTGTGCCATAGACTTCTCAAGGCGTATAAGCCCATATGCCATTTATATTATTCTATTATAACTTTAAATTCACCACTAATCTCTCCTTCGCTTACGTAACTCGTATTAAATAACGAAGGCATTTCACGCGCAAGAAACAGACTTTTAAAGCGAATGCTTTCTGAGTTGCTCACACTGAAGTCAAATTTAGATTTGTGTCATTACTGTCACAAATACCGTTAAGCGATATTGTTTCATTTCCTCACACTATTATGTGAGTACTGGACTTGGGTGCCTTGTACAAAAACGTTGCGAGGTGCACTCCCGGTGTGATCCCAGGGTCCTATTTTTGGCAGGAGGCAGCCAGCGGGTCTCTTTAGGAGAGGCGAGCCTCCTCCGGGAGGTGGGCAGTCATCACGGAAGTGAGTCTGCTTCCTGCTTCATGCTTTTGTCGGCAGAGCCGACGCCACGCCTTGCTGGGGGCAGGAGCGACTGTGCTGCCACTGCCCGCCCTAGAGAATGATTCAGTTCCACATTTTTACCTTTTCCGCATGAACATCTAAATTTGGAGTGTGAGGAAGATGGTTGCTTTCACACCAAAATTTTGGTTGTTTTTGTTGTGGTCTTCAGTCCAGAGACTGGTTTGATGCAGCTCTCCATGCTACTCTACCCTGTGGAAGCTTCGTCATCTCACACGCAAGAAACTAACTTTTAAAGCGAATGCTTTCTGAGTTGCTCACACTGAATCTGCGTAGTGTATTCCTCTCTTGGTCTCCCTCTACGATTTTTACCCTCCATGCTTCCCTCCACTACTAGATTGGTGATCCCTTGATGCCTCAGAACGTGTCCTGCCAACCGATCCCTTCTTCTAGTCAAGTTGTGCCACAAATTCCTCTTCTCCCCAATCCTATTCAGTACCTCCGCATTTGTTACGTGATCTACCCACTTAATGTTCATCATTCTTCTGTGGCACCACATTTTGAAGGCTTCTGTTTTCCCGTCTAAACTATTTATCGTCCATGTTTCACTTCCATACATGACCAACTCCATACAAATACTTTCAGAAAAGACTTCCTGACCCTTTATACTCGATGTTAACAAATTTCTCTTCTTCAGAAACGCTTTCCTTCCCATAGCCAGTCTACATTTTATATTCTCTGCTTCGACAATGATTTACTATGTTGCTGCCCAAATAGCAAAACTCGTCTACTACTTTAAGTGCCTCGTTTCCTAATATAATTCCCTGAGCATCAATTGAGTTAATTCAACTACATCGCATTATCCTTGTTTTGCTTTTGTCGATATTCGTCGTATATCCTCCTTTCAAGACACTGTCCATTCCGTTCAACTGCTCTTGCAGATACTTTGCTGTCTCTGACAGAATTACAATGTCATCGGTGAACCTAAAGTTTTTATTTCTTCTCCATGGATATTAATTCCTCTTCCAAACTTTCGTTTTGTTTCCCTTAATAATTGCTCAATATACAGATTGAATAACATCTGGGATAGGCTACAGCTTCAGTCCCTTCTCAACGATTGCTTCCCTTTAGTGCCTCTCGACTCTTATGACTCCCATCTGATTTCTGTACAAAATGTAAATAGCCTTTCGCTCCCTGTGTTTTACCCCTGTCACCTTCAGAATTTAAAAGACAGTATTCCATTCAGCACTGTCAAAAGCTTTCTCTAAGTCTACAAATGCTAGAAACGTAGGTTTGCCTTCTTCTAACATAAGTCGTAGAGTCAGTGTTGCCTCACGTGTTCCAACATTTCTGCGGAACCCAACTGCTCTTCCCTGAGGTTGGCTTCTACCAGTTTTCCTATTCGTCTGTAAAGAATTCGTGGTAGTAATTTGCAACCATGACTTATTAAACTAATAGTTCGGTAATTTTCGCACCTGTCAACACCTGCTTCCTTTGGGATTGGAATTATTATATTCTTCTTGAAGTCTGACAGAATTTCACCTGGCTCATACACTTGCTCACCAGATGGTAGAGTTTTGTCAGGGCTGGCTCTGCCAAGGCTATCAGTTTGGTTATCTAACTGAATGTCCACCCTACCGCCACACTTGGCACAAAGCTCCTGACCAACTGAGGAGACACTGTTCCAGGCAGGCACCAGCCTTGTGTTCGTTAACGTGCGCTTTCTGCGTCAAGAGTGGTAAGTTCCTGCGATGATTCTCGTTTTTTTTTTTTTTTTTTCGTGAAATGAGCGATATTCTCGTTCGATACATTGGCTGCAGTAAATGAAGCAGGCAAAAAAGGAATACAAACGTCTCAAAAATGAGATCGACAGGAAGTGCAAAATCGCTAAGCAGGGAAAGCTAAGAGGACAAATGTAAGGATGTAGACGCGCACATCACCAGGGGTAAGATAGATACTGCCTACAGGAAAATTAAAGAGACCTTTGCAGAGAAGAGAACCACTTGTATGAATATCAAGAGCTCAGATGGAAACCCAGTTCCAAGCAAAGAAGTGAAAGCAGAAAGGTGGAAGGAGTATATAGAGGGTCTATACAAGGGCGATGTACTTGAAGGTAATATTATAGAAATGGAAGAGGATGTAGAGGAAGATGAAATGGGAGATACGATACTGTGTAAAGAGTTTGACAGAGCACTGAAAGACCTGAGTCGAAACAAGGCCCCAGGAGTAGACAACATTCCAGTAGAACTACTAACGGCCTTGGGAGAGCCAGTCCTGACAAAGCTCTACCATCTGGTGAGCAAGATGTATGAGACAGGCGTATCCTCAGACTTCAAAAAGAATATAATAATTCCAATCCCAAACAAAGCAGGTGTTGACAGATGTGAAAATTACCGAACAATCAGTTTAATAAGTCACGGCTGCAAAATACTAACACGAATTCTTTACAGACGAATGGAAAAACTGGTAGAAGCCGACCTCGGGGAACATCATTTTGGATTCCGTAGAAACATTGGAACACGTGAGGCAATACTGACTACGACTTATCTTAAAAGCTAGATTAAGGAAAGGCAAACCTACATTTCTAGCATTTGTAGACTTAGAGAAAGCTTTTGACAATGTTGACTGGAACACTCTCTTTCAAATTCTGAAGGTGGCAGGGGTAAGATACAGGGAGTGAAAGAGTATTTACAATTTGTACAGAAACCAGGTGGCAGTTATAAGAGTCGATGGACATGAAAGGGAAGCAGTGATTGGGAAGGGAGTGAGAGAGGGTTGTAGCCTATCCCCGATGTTGTTCAATCTGTATATTGAGCAAGCAGTGAAGGAAACAAAAGAAAAATTTGGAGTAGGTATTAAAATCCATGGAGAAGGAATAGAAACTTTAAGGTTCACCGATGACATTGTAATTCTGTCAGAGACAGCAAAGGACTTGGAAGAGCAGTTGAGGGGAATGGACAGTGTCTTGAAAG
Source organism: Schistocerca cancellata (assembly GCF_023864275.1). Taxonomy (NCBI): domain Eukaryota; kingdom Metazoa; phylum Arthropoda; class Insecta; order Orthoptera; family Acrididae; genus Schistocerca; species Schistocerca cancellata. The sequence continues at coordinate 17,758,756 of NC_064637.1, forward strand.
GAGGGTATAAGATGAACATCAACAAAAGCAAAACGAGGATAATGGAATGTAGTCGAATTAAGTCGGGTGATGCTGAGGGAATTGGATTAGGAAATGAGACACTTAAAGTAGTAAAGGAGTTTTGCTATTTGAGGAGCAAAATAACTGATGATGGTCGAAGTAGAGAGGATATAAAATGTAGACTGGCAATGGCAAGGAAAGCGTTTCTGAAGAAGAGAAATTTGTTAACATCGAGTATAGATTTAAGTGTGAGGAAGTCGTTTCTGAAAGTATTTGTATGGAGTGTAGCCATGTATGGAAGTGAAACATGGACGATAACTAGTTTGGACAAGAAGAGAATAGAAGCTTTCGAAATGTGGTGCTACAGAAGAATGTTGAAGATTAGTTGGGTAATGAGGAGGTATTGAATAGAATTGGGGAGAAGAGAAGTTTGTGGCACAACTTGACTAGAAGAAGGGATCGGTTGGTAGGACATGTTCTGAGGCATCAAGGGATCACCAATTTAGCACTGGAGGGCAGCGTGGAGGGTAAAAATCGTAGAGGGAGACCAAGAGATGAATACACTAAGCAGATTCAGAAGGATGTAGGTTGCAGTAAGTACTGGGAGATGAAGAAGCTTGCACAGGATAAAGTAGCATGGAGAGCTGCATCAAACCAGTCTCAGGACTGAAGACAGCAACAACAACAACAACAACAACATTGGCTGTAGCTTTGAGTCATCCGCTTCACGGAGAGTTTTTTGAATACAGACAGTGAAGGGCTGTGAAGGTAGATCCCCGTGATTCGTCTCCGGTTTGTTGTTGAGAGGGAGTCATCTGTAGCTGCCGCCTGGTGCTGACTGATGCACGATAGCGTTAGTGGAAATACAATGCCGCCAACTGCGGTGGTGTGACTCGTATTCTGAGCAAATCGTTACTTGCTTTGTTGCCCGACTTGTGTTGCTTAATTGGTTATTGTTTTTGACCTCTTTCTGACTCGTAAATTTTGAATTTTCGAGCTGTCCAGATGTGGAGATTATGTTGCATGTTCCGTATATTGCATTCCACATAATTTGGTACCACGCCACAGTGTTCGCGTCATTTTGTAATGTTATTTCAGTTTTTAGAGAACTTTGCTCTCTGTTAATTTAATATGGACTTTGTAAATCTTCAAGAGCAAAAATAAATAGCTCTTAATCTCAATGTTGATATGAATTTCAAGATCCCTCACTGTTCGACAACTTTTCCATGGTTAGGCAATCCACAAATAGAAATGCAGTCGCTCGTGAAGAGGATCACACACACAGTATAACTTTCAGATCATACGATGCACGTTTCATTCCCTAGATCGATACTGGAAAAAATCCTCAAGGATGTAGAACATGTCATAAAACAAGAGTAGATAATAATTATTAACAAAAAAAGAGATGAGTTAATGTTCGTTACAAAGATGTGGAATAAGTAAAAAATTTGAAACATTTATTCATTTAACAGCTAATGCCGAACTTGTTACAAAAGTGTAAATTTATGGGCACTGAAGTGCATAGGATAATTCTAAACTTTTCGTAGTCACGCATCATCAAACGAAAGCAGTTTACAAGACGCATTGTATTTGGTGGCATTACTGCAGTGGAGATGTGCAGGAGCGGTGCTTTACATACCACATAAGTCGTGTAATAGCATCGATAACAAACACAGCAATCACAGGTAATTCCTCAATGGAGTCGGAGTTGGCCACCTACAAGTATTTAGGTCTGTCTCAAGTGGAACTTTATTTTAGCTAAAGTTTTTATGACTTTTGGCAAGTTACTGAAAATGTGTGTTCCTAATAACGGACCGCTTTCACGACCGAAGTAACTAATTTTAAGTATTTCTGTACATTTTTCTTATCTTTAGTACTGATTCCGTGAATTGAGGTGTTGGCTTAAGAATTAGACGTATTTTTGTGACTAATTTCTGTAGGTTATAAATATATTGCGAAACAGCAGTCAACGCCCCAGTTCCGTCATCGGGCGTCTGGAGGACGTTCTTGACTTCACACTACAAATATTTGATAGTACACACTTTTAGATTCGGAAGATTTTAGCTTGGTTTGATGAGTTACTCCAAAAAATGATCCTCTATGTCCTTACGGAATGAAAAAACCAAAGTATGCTAACATTTTTAGTTTCATGTCACCTATTTGCGAGCACACTTGCACCGGAAATACAGATTTCTTTGGGCACGTTAGCAGTTGTACGGTATGCTCCTCCCAACCAAATTTAGTGTCTCTCCTATCTGCTTGTTGTCGTTTTGTAACATAATTGGGAAGGAACCTGATACAAATTCTGATCTGTATACAGTGCGTCGTTCTCAAAGTTCAGTCACAAGGAGTGAGCGCCGAAGCCGACATGGAGCAAACTTCCTTTGACGAATCGCCGAAATACAGACGCGCAGTGCAACAAGAGCAGGGATATGTGAATGCGAAGGGAACGCTGCCGAAACACATTTCCGAAAAGCGTTTGTCACGGTGCCGTACTGCACGGTGTTAACGAAGGTGCGAGTAAACGGGATAGGTGCGCAAATGCGTGACTGGCTTGAAGACTTGTTCAGCAATACGGTCTCCTCGACGCGACGGCGAGTGTTCATTAGGGACAGGAGCATGGTCAGGAGCGCCGCAGCGAAGTGTGACAGGATCGCTATTATTCTCTGTATACATAAATGTGACGAACAGGGTGAGCAGCAGTCTACTGTCGCCTGCTAATGGTGCCGTGGTGTATGGGAGGGTGCCTTAGTTCAGCGACTGTAGGAGGATACAGGGTGACCGAGGTAGAATTTCTAGTTAGTGCGAACATGCGGAACGATGTAAGTTAACACAGGTGAGTAGGGAAAACAAACCTGTACTGCTCGGATACAGCATTAGCAGCGTGCTGCCCGACAGGGCCACGTCGTTTAAATAACATAACGTCGCAAAGTAACATGGAATGGAATCAGCACGTCAGGTTCGTAGTAGGGATTTCAAATAATCAAATGGTTCAAATGGCTCTGAGCACTATGGGACTTAACATCTATGGTCATCACTCCCCTAGAACTTAGAACTACTTAAACCTAACTAACCTAAGGACATCACACAACACCCAGCCATCACGAGGCAGAGAAAATCCCTGACCCCGCCGGGAATCGAACCCGGGAGCCCGGGCGTGGGAAGCGAGAACGCTACCGCACGACCACGAGATGCGGGCTTTGAATAATCGATTTTTCCTTTTATTGGGAGAATTTTAGGAAAGTGCGGTTCATCTATAAAGGAGACTGCGTACAGCACATAATACGACCGATTGCTGTGTATTGCTAGTGTTCGGGATCGGCACCAGGTAGAATTAAAAAATAAAAAATCGAAGCAGATCAGAGGCAGGTTGCTAGCTTTGTTACTTGTAGGTTCGAGCAACACGCAACTGTTTCGGAAATGAGGGTTGGTCACATTCTTTTCGAGAAATAGTATTAAGAAAATTTAGGAAACCGGCCTTTGAAGTTGACTTCAGGTTGATTCTCTTGCCTCCAAAATAAATTTGCGAGTAAGGACAACGAAAATTAGATATGAGAATGTAGGTCTCATACGGAGGTATATACATTGACGTTTCGCCCTCGCTCTACAGGGTGGTTCATTGAAAGTGACCGGGCCAAATATCTCACGAAATAAGCATCAAACGAGAAACTACAAAAAACGAAACTCGTCTAGCTTGGAGGGGGAAACCACATGGCGCTATGGTTGGCTCGCTAGGTGACGCTGCCATAGGTCAAACGGGTATCAACTGCGTTTTTTAAAATAGGAACCCCTATTTTTTATTACATATTCGTGTAGTACGTAAAGAAATATGAATGTTTTAGTTGGACCACTTTTTTCGCTTTGTGATAGATGGCGCTGTAATAGTCACAAACGTATAAGTACGTGGTATCACGTAACATTCTGCCAATGCGGACGGTATTTGCTTCATGATACATTACCCGTGGTAAAATGGACCGTTTACCAATTGGGGAAAAGGTCGATATCGTGGTGATGTATGGCTATTGTGACCAAAATGCCCAACGGCCGTGTGCTATGTATGCTGCTCGGTATCCTGGACGACATCATCCAAGTGTCCGCACCGTTCGCCGGATAGTTACGTTATTTAAGGAAACAGGAAGTGTTCAGCCACATATGAAGCGTCAACCACGACCTGCAACAAATGATGATGCCCAAGTAGGTGTTTTAGCTGCTGTCGCGGCTAATCCGCACATCAGTAGCAGACAAATTGCGCGAGAATCGGGAATGTCAAAAACGTCGGCGTTGACATCGATTGCACTCGTACCATATTTCTATGCACTTTGAACGTCGTGTACAGTTCTGCCACCGGGCACAAGAGTAATTACGGGACGATGACAGATTTTTTGTACGCGTTCTATTTAGTGACGAATCGTCATTCACCAACAGCGGTAACGTAAATCGGCATAATATGCACTATTGGGCAACGGAAAAACCACGATGGCTGCGATAAGTGGAACATCAGCGACCTTGGCGGGTTAATGTGTGGTGCGGCACTATGGGAGGAAGGATAATTGGCCCCCATTTTATCGATGGCAATCTAAATGGTGCAATGTATGCTGATTTCCTACGTAATGTTCCACCGATGTTACTACAAGATGTTTCACTGCATGACAGAATGGCGATGTACTTCCAACATGGTGGATGTCCGGCACATAGCTCGCGTGCGATTGAAGCGGTATTGAATAGCATATTTCATGACAGGTGGATTTGTCGTCGAAGCACCATACCGTGGCCCGCACGTTCACCGGATCTGACGTCCCCGGATTTCTTTCTGTGGGGAAAGTTGAAGTATATTTGCTATCGTGATCCACCGACAACGCCTGACAACATGCGTCAACGTATTGTCAGTGCATGTGCGAACATTACGGAAGGGGAACTACTCGCTGTTGAGAGGAATGTCGTTACACGTATTGACAAATACACTGAGGTTGACGGACATTATTTTGAGCATTTACTGCATTAATGTGGGTTGGCAGGTAATCACGCTGTAACAGCATGCGTTCTCAGAAATGATAAGTTCACAAAGGTACATGTATCAGATTGGCACAACCGAAATAAAACGTTCAAACGTACCTATGTTCTGTATTTTAATTTAAAAAACCTACCTGTTACCAACTGTGAACCATATGTCTCTATTACAGCGGCACCTACCACAAAGAAAAAAAAGTGGTCCAACTAAAACATTCGTATTTCTTTACGTACGACACTAATATGTAACAAAAAATGGGGGTTCCCATTTAAAAAAACGTAGTTGACATCCGTCTGACCTATGGCAGCGCCATCTAGCGGGCCAACCATAGCGCCATGTGGTTTCCCCCTCCAAGCTAGACGAGTTTCGTTTTTTGCAGTTTTTTTGTTTGACGCTTATTTCGTGAGGTATTTGGGCCGGTTACGATCAGTGGACCTGTATATGCGAGTGAAACAGGAAAGGAAATGACTAGTATTGGTACGGGATACCCTCCACCACGCACCGTAAGGTGGATTGCGGAGTATGTATGCAGATGTAGATCACGGACTAATGCTATTATGTCATTTGTAGAAAAGATCTGAAATGGAATCCTCATCTACGTTCAGTCGTGGATAAGGGAGGTGGCAGACATTGCTTTATTGGGAGAATACTGGGAAAATACGATCAGTCTACAAAGGAGGTTGTTTACAAACGCCCGTGCAGCCCATTGTAGAATCCTATTCAGGTGTGGTTGATGCGTTGGAGATAGGACATTGGACAGCAGTAGGAATGGAAAATTGGAAATTTGTGGTAAGGACTATGGGATCAAACTGCTGAGGTCATCGGTCCCTAGGCTTACGCACTACTTAATTTAACTTAAACTAACTGACGCTAAGGACAACATACAGACACCCATTCCCGAGGGAGGACTCGAACCTCTGACGGGGGGGAGCTGCGCGAACCGTGACAAGACGCCCCAGACCGCACGGCTACCGCGCGCGGCGCGATACGAATGCTCCCAGGTTTTTTCTGATCCACGGGGGAGCGTCACCGAGATGCTGAAGAAACTGAACTGGCAGACGCCCGAAAATTAACGACGAGCACTGCGCGAAAGCCTGCTTACAATATTGCGAGATACGGTGTTCAGTGGATAGGAATATACCACAGCCGATCCAAATATCGCTCCTAGAGGTACTGCGGTGACGAGGTTATACAGAGAGTTCCGAGCAGCTATTGTTCCCGTGCTGCACTCCAGTAGTGTCTGCCACGCAGTTGACAGCGGTTAGCAGTGTACGGATTGTCGTCTGGGACAGGAGGAGGGGTGACGCGCACGCGTGTGTGTGCGCGGCACGCACGCGTCTGGCGTGCAGCCGCGGCGTCGCGTCGTTCAATACGAGGGCGCGCCGCGCCGCGCCGCAGGCGAACCCAGCGGGTCGATGTAGGCCGCCCGGCCGGAGCCACCCCACCAGCCGCCAGCAGAGAGCCGACAGCTGCCACACTCTCGCCCGCCGTCCCAAGGGCGGGGGCGGAGGGGGAGGCACGCAAGTCCTGCACATCGGGCGGGAACTGTTCCCCCGCAAGGCCAATTTATCGATAGGTCTGGCGCAATGTATGTAGATGACATTGGTCAGAAATTGAACGATTAAGATCCTCCGAAATGACGTAACGTTAGCGACAGCCCCGGACGGTGCACAATTCCCCCCCCCCCCCCCCCTCTGCTCCCCCATCCACACCAATCCATATCCTAAGCTCCGAGCATCGTCTTCTGCAAGTTCCAACATCAAAGTTGTTCGTATCACAGACATGCCAGTCATAACAAGGGAGGAAATCAGTAGTTAGTACGAAAATATAGTTTTTCCGGTACCATTGTGAAAAGAATTAGAAAGATGTTCATTCAATATGCGAGTTGAAAAATCATCAATAAGAATGAAAAATAAAAATTGTATCCACACTGTCTTTTTTATTTCATGAGCTTTCATCTGCACTATATAAAAAAAACTGATACTTGTTAACTGCAATGAGCGCAAATTTCCATCACCTCGCGTAGTGTAAGACATTCTGTTGGGAAATATTAATTGGTAGTATCGCCGAGGATGCTGTCCATTATCTAGATTGTCTAAAGTCAATGTTGTGCATAAACAAGGCAAAGTCGATATCGTGGTTTGTTTCTGATTACCTCATTAAGACTAAAGAATATAAGAGTGGGATAATGTAGAAATGCGTAATAGCAAGCAGTCAGATATTTATACAGTGACATTCTTCATTAATATTTGCGCGTGTAATGGGTGAGTTATTACTTGTGAACTCTTGCTTATAGCAGACACGAGATTACTTTGAGTTCTCCTTCAGTGTTTGAGAGCTTTAGAGCTGCCTATTGTTAAACATATGTACATAATTTCGTCAGTGTCATTCCAAGACATCTTATCGTACTGTAATGTCTGTTAGACATCAGTTCTGACAGCAGTTGGCCACAACTTTATTGAGAGTGCATACCTATGTTTCATTTTGACAGTATTACACAAACTGCTAAGAATTACTAACAGCACAACACTGCTAGTACGAACAACCGCGGTAAAACAAAAAACGACGAACAAAAACACGACAGCGACGAGGACTACCAAAGATCATATTGATGCGCTCTTGGTTGGTGTGGCGGGGGGTAGGTGTGGAGGGGGGGGGGGTTAATGGGCGGGGCTTGTGCAAATGTCCGGGGCTGTCGCTAACGTTTCCTTCCGAAATGTGTTACAGGTCTTTTTTCGAATCGTGCCAATATGCCATAATGGCTGCTGTTGTTAGGATTAACCCATCCTTTATCCCCCACAACTTCACCCGTATACTGAACACACCTCCTCCTCCTCTTTCTGTCGGACTGTTCCTACCTGTCTGTCCACCTTACCCTCTCACCCACTCTGTCTCTTCAGCTCCTCACCCTTGTAACGCCCCAACGACCACCTTAAAGTCAATTAAGAAAGAACATGAAGTAGGGGAAGTTATCTTGGCAGTTACGACATCTTTGCCGATGAGCTAGCACGAAAGAGTTTTGTCAACAATCACATTGCACACCACTGAGCATATTTATTAGCGAAAGAGAAAGAAGAAACATAGTATTACAGCAATGGACAAATATCCGTGTGACAAATGAGAAATTAATATCTCAAAAGTTAAGTCCAAAGTAATGTCATCAGAGATAACTTTTATGTGGAAGAGAGTTGTAAGCGCAACGAAGAAATTCAATGATGCGCCTACGATGCTCTTCCACAGAAGAAGTCGCTTGCTATAACTCATCCAGTGCAGACGTACGAGAGCAGTTCTGATCTGAATTATTGAGATTGCGAATCGTGACGAGATTGTTTTCGAGTTTAGAAGTGTTTGTTGCGTGACGGGATTCACGGTTTAAGAAAATGATTTTATGAACTGAGACAGGAACAGATAGACTCATTTAACCGTGCACTATGGGTTAATCGAAATCTAGTAACGAAATTAGTGAACATTGGACTTGACTTTAAATTAGTTAGACCTTAAGGAGAAGTGAACATTCTATGAAAGAATACACGCAATTAGTCTTGAGTAGGGCCCAAGTACACGACATCATGAAGATAAAACAATTACGCTGAAGTGTTGAGTTATGGTAATTGCCAAGAAACTATAACTCAATCGGACTGACTGAACTAAACTATTCCGTGTGCGTGTGGTGCGGGAGTTATAAGTATTTAGTGACAAAATAACAATAAACTGTTTGTTACCAGTTAAATACCCCGTGTGGACTACATCATTAAATAGTTTGATAAATGACTAAATCAACGACTACTCATGAAAGACTATTTCAGTGAAGTGCAAATATTCACGTCATTAGTTGAGAAGTGAACTTTAAAATATTTTCGTATCACGACGCAATCTTACAAAGACTGAATCAAAGAGTATCTCTGGATCTCGCTGCATACCAGCACAACAATTCCATAACAACGAGACAACAGCGTAAGAAAAAACTGTTAACTAAAATATTTCCTCGCAATCAGTGGTGTGTGCTACGCGAACGAGAGAAGAATTAATAACTACTGCAAATCCGGGCAATTAACAATACAATATTAATAATAAAAAGCATCAATTATACGAGTTCGCATAAGTGGAAACGCTGCCGACTTGTAATTGAGATACAACGACTACGCGAGGAACGCCTTTTCGGAAGTTTTTCAGGTTTTTTTCTCCCGTTAATCCACGGGGACACGTTATATCGCGTCGTGCCTCTACTCTGCCACGAGAGCTGTGGCAGTAGCAGCGGCTCTACGGCGTCGACTACATCAGCACGCGGTTGGAATCCGGGAGCACGCGACACACCCTCCCTTTGTCAATTTCCTCCATCGCCACTCTCTGACCACATCTTCCTCCACCCTCCCTCTGGTTATATGCCCCTCCCCCTTTCTCTCCGCCTCTTCCTTTCCCACCTGCCCATTACCTCTCTAACCCTTCAGCTTGCCTCATGCGTCTTCCTCTCCTCACTCATCTCTGTCCATTTCATCCTCCCCCTCACTCTACTTGTCCCATCCTCTGTCTATCTCAGCCTGTCTCCAGAAATGCTCATCAGCACGTGTACCCGTGAAATATACGAGGGTCGTTCAATAACTAATGCCCCATTTTTTTTCTCAGTACATATTTATTGTTAAGTATCAGAATGTGGTGACAATGTACATCAACATGTCTTGTCCATGTCCTATTTTTCTACGTTGTTTCCACCACGTTCTATGGCTGTACTCAAATGTCGTGGAAGAGCATGTATTCCCCGCTGGTAAAAGCTCTTGTCCTGTAGGCGTAGCCATGTTTTCACAGCACGACTGACACTGTCGTCATCTTCAAAGTGTGTTCCCTATAGAGAATCTTCAAGCGGCCCAAAAAGATGGAAGTTCGAGGGTGCCAGGCCTGGACTGTAGGGTGGATGTGGCAATGAAGTCCAATCTGGCGATGTGCTCCCGGGTACTCAGACTTGTGTGTGGGCGCTCATTATCGTGTTGGAGCAAGATTTCTGCTATATTCTTGTCTGAACGAACACGTTGCAAACGGTTCTTGAGTTTATTCAGAGTCTTCACGTATGCCTCTGAACTGATGGTTGACCCTCTTGGCAACACAAGCACGAGAATGACGCCATCACAATCCCAGAAGACTGTCACCATGACTCTTACAGCAGAGGGGGTTGTCTCCAACTTCTTGTTTTGTGGTAAATGAGGATGATGGCACTCCATGGACTGCCTTTTTATTTCGGGCGCAAAGTGGTGCACCTAGCTTTCGTCCCCTGTAACGATCTGTGACAGAAAAGCCTCTCTGTTAGTCTCAAAACGCTCCAACGATTCAGATGAGATGGCCTTTCTTTGAATCTTGTAGTCCACTCCGAGCATTCGTGGCACCCATCCTGAGCACCTCTTTGAATATCCAAGAGTCTCGACCAACAACTGTAGAGCCAATCGTGGAGTTGTGATGTGCCGGTCGGCACGAATAATGGCATCCGCACGATTCAGCATGTCTGGAGCAGCAGTGGCTTCCACAAGACGTCCCAAGTATGGTCGATCGTGTAGCTTTGTTTCCGCCTTTCCTGAGGATCTAACTTTCTTTACCCATCGCCCAAATGTACTCCTATCAACTGCAGCATCGTCATACACTGCACACAAACGTTTATGGATCTTCACCACGGTTTCTTTTTCTGCACGCAAAAATTCAATAACAGCACGCTGATTGTAATGTGAGTCGTACGTAGATGCCATTTTGACACTGTACTATGGCTCTGCCACCTGCCAGAAGGGTTCGAAACTTCACTGGCGCCCAGAACAAACATCAAATGTGAAGCACCAACAAGGACGTTTGTCTGTGTATATTACTGGCTTTTTAAAACAAAATGTGGGGCATTACTTATTGAATGACCCTGGTACGTCAGTAAAGGAAGTCAAACTACTCCAACACAACATGCCTGTCATGCAGAGCAGTCTACATGTCAGGCTCCAGAAAAACCATTCCTTGCCCCTGAGATGTTTGCTGAACTGCCAAGCAGGTTGCTATTGTATACCCAATCATACCTATTGTGCAAGACAGTCTATACACCAAGGAAACAGGCTGTTCACTGCTGTAGCAAGGTGTCATAAGTAAGTTCCCAGATAGTCATGGTTGTAGGTATCCGAAAAGAATATTCGAAATATAAGAGGAAGTTTTAAAGTCATTGTCAGAGAGCATTCCCTCATGAAAGTACATAAACAGGCATGTTCTGGGGTAACCCAAGTAGTCATAAACGATGTCATTTCGCAGCAGAAAAGTCAAAGAGCAATTAGCACAGACAATAGAGGATGTAAATCATACTTAGCTGGTAGCCAGAGCCAGAGAGGGCTCTGGCCACATCTTGCAACCAACACATGAAAGACCTCCCGTGCTCCTTAGTGGCTGTTCTGGTGGTACTGAGCATTTAGGCCACAGTAGCTGTACTTCATTACTGAGAACGAAAACTTAAGCTGTGTAACCATTCTTGAATGACTGGAAAACATATCAGATATTACATACCCAAAATACTAAGCACAAAGCATTCATTGACTGTTTAATCGACAGAATAAAAAGGGCCTCCCTATGAACTTCACACATGTAATAAAGAAACAGTAATCCTTCTTTTCCTACCTGCCGCTCATATAAGGTGCGTTTCACTACTATGGGTACAAACGAAATGAGCGAGTAGAGGAGCACAATGACACAACCAAATTATTCTTATAGATGTAGGTCCGGAAACCAATGGGATCCCAATATGGCCATATTTGCTACTTCCATTTCCTGCAACACAAGCTAATCGACAGTTTGGATGATGATCGTTATGGTGAAAGTATGCGTGCGTGGTGCACTCATAATGCTGCACCAGCACACTTCCATCCGGCTGTTTGGGAATATGTAGCACGAATCTCCGACGAGTGTCTCGGTCGCGGTCCACCAATATAGTGGCGTTCCAGGTGCCACTACTTGAACCTGTTGGAATTTTTGTTTTTGGTGTGGGTATATTTAACAGGTTTGGTGTATTCTATCCCTCTTTGATAGCGCCGATGATATCAGTGAACACACTGTATTCAGAACATGCGTGGGATTTTTCAGCATGTACTAGCATCGATGAGGGGACGTACTGAAGCGTGCCTCCACATGAACGCTAGTCTTGGGGAACACTTGTTGAAACGTGTTTCTCTTCAAGTGCTTATATGCAGTTTGGATCCTTTGGGAGTCTCCTATAAGGTGTCCATATCCTGAGTCGTAAACGTTGGATCAGGAAAACCATTTGCTTGCAGACCTATGTCCATTAGGAATATTTGCTTGTTTAATTTTGTTCTACTCGCCCGTTTCGTTTGTACCTATAATAGTCAGATATACCGTATTCTTTTAGAGTAGACCATAGACGATTTAGGAGTTGCCTGACGTCATTATATTGAAACCAAAATTTCGGACAGGTGGGTAGTGCTGGCATCCAGATGCAGACGACTTCTGGAATAATGTTCAGTTTATCTTAACTCTAATATTATCAGCAAAGATTTCTTTATTGCAATGCTGAAATGTTGTGCTACGTTTTGGTTGCAACGAAAGACATGTGAAAGCCACTAACATTTCGCGTAGCTGGTAATGCAGTTTCGAAAACACACAAGAATTTTCGCACAAGTTTTTCGCGATTAACTTAGTGAAAGTACAGGCTGAACGTAACGACTGGACTCCTTACCAAGCAGTTGCAAATGGCCCTCTGTTCGAGTATTTGTGTCTTAACTGTTACTAGTTCAGTGATGCGGATGTTCATGTATCTATGTCGTAAAAATATGTCCGCAGCTCGTGGTCTAGTGGCTAGACTAGTCCACTGTTGCTGCATCAGGCTGTTCCGGGTTCGATTCCAGACCGGGTCGGGCATTTTCTCCGCCCGAGTATTGGGTGTTCGTCATCATCATTCAGGAAAAACGCGAGACTGGAATGTGAAAATATTGGAAATTTGTACGGGCGCTGATAGCCGCGCAATTGAGCACCCCCATACACGAAATCATGATCGTAAAAATATTTTGGTCTTCAGGTCTAAAACTCTATGAATGACGAAAATTTAGAGACGACAGAATGTCAGTATCTAACTTTGGACACGAGTTTTCTCTGTAATGAACGTTTCATAATATATAATTTTTCTTACCTTGATATTCTTGTCGTATCTATAGCCCTACTGCATTAAGCAGGTTATAAAACTTAACCGCATATTTTGTGTAAATACCAGACACTGTTGATAGAAATGGATGTCATTTCTTATAAGAGAATAAAAAGAGTCACATGTACTGTTGAAGAATTGTCAGAAAACTAAATAGTACCTCCTAAGTAGATACCGTATTTCGCCTTCTACCCTTATAGAAGCGGTGAACTAAATGACTTACACTCAAACAATAACAGGAATCCACCGAATAAGTGCAATTCTGTCGTCCGTAGAAAGTATTGTCAATACAACGTTCGAAACTGCTTGTTACCCTTTCAGCTGGCCAAACGTAAAAACGGTAGTCATCGAATTAACACTGTGAAATTAGGAGAAATTACGTTAACTGTACTACTACATGGCTAATAGTAGTCCAACAAGTCGTTCAATTATTAAAATCAATGCATGATTTTTGGTTTAGATGAAAAGAGCTGTGAGCCGTTTGCTCCAGTTCGTATGGAGGTTAATAACAGATACTCTGCTTTTTGCCCTCCGTCGCGTGACTCAGAAGTTGTTTTCATACCTAAACACTCCAGAGATATGGGCATGCGCTGTCTGTATGTTTTATCTATGGCCTAAGCATATGGTGAGTGATATCTATACTATCTGCATGTTGAACTCCAGCTGTCTGACCATGACGGCTGAAGATGGTCTTACTCCATTTCTTGCCTAACTACAACATGGCTCCCACGAAATGTCACGAGGACGCAAAATGGAAATACTTTCAGATTCTGCTCCCACATCAGCCTATTCGTCGCATATTGATATAAAGTTCAAAACCAGAAATATATAAAGAAGTCTTTATCACATATAGACCGGTGCAAAATGTTTTGCCTAATTACAGTATGGTGGACTGTGCAAATGACAACAATCTGCAGGCACAGCGAATTTCCATGCTCTGAGATAAGGGGTCTATATCCAGGCAGTATAGAGATCACCGCATTTTGTACTGTCAGTTTCGTGGTTATCCAAGATTATACAGACACTAAGATGACAAACGTCACGGTATAGTGATATGCACATACAGAGACGGCGCTAGTATCGCGTACACACGGTATAAAACGACAGTGCATTGGAGGAGATGTCATTTGTAGTCAGGTGATTCACGTGGAAGGATTTGCGACGTGATTACGGCCACACGACGGGAATTTACAGACTTCGAACGCGGAATGGTAGATGGAACTAGACGCTGAAAGGTCTCTGTTGGATTCCTTTCATGTTTGATTTCTTAAATCTGTTGTCATTTACGGCATAAATTCCTCGTATAAATTTGCTGTGGCGTTTCTGACTATCTGGGAGGAGACTGAGTAGTGGAACGTGTTACTTTTACACACAAACAAGAACGATCTGTCACACTACTACACTTTAAAACACAGTTTATATGTAATTCATGTCACACAGTCTCATACGGAACCTACATCCGCTTTCTTTTATATACTGTATGTGATAAGATACTGTCATCCCCCTTCCCTTCTGTGTGAGCAAATGTATTTCTAGTTGCATGCTTCAGGGTAGCAGACAAGCCTGTCTGCTAGAAAACAGTAGGACCAACGTCGGAACAGGTAGCTACGCTTTCTAAAAGCAAAGAGGTTTCTATCCTTAGTATGGTCCTGTCTGTCCCTTGTCATGTTGGTATAGGAAGCTGCCCCTCTCGCCACTTCCGTTTGTAGTGGGGAGCCACGCTCAGGAAGGGACCAAGTCAGTCTGGCCGTGGCGAGCGTCTGAAGTGGTAAGATCTCCGGCTAAGCGGGTGTCTGCTAAGTCCGTAGGACAATGGATTTCTTAAGTTCAGCCTAACTGAAAATTTAATCACCTTTATTTCAGGTTTAGCTCTAAAATATCTAATGTTATCTTAAATTGCAACGCAGTGTATTTCGAGTGTGAAGTTCAGAATATTTTCCAGTAGTTGCTTTGTCACTACTTTGTGAGTAAAGTGGAACCACGTGTTGATCAGTAACTCTAAGATCATCAATCTTAAATGCGAGTGTGCGTGAGATTATAACATCTCGTCTTGACAATATTTTTCAATATAGCAACTTTTCTTTATGTTCAACCCACGTGGGGTGTACTTTGTGAGACCAGTACCACGTGCTTATACAATTCTTTGACCCATCAGGTTAATAGTAAGACGTTAGTAACCAGTTCGAGGTTTTTCTTTTGTAAATTGCTTTTCGATCTAATTTATTTTAATTATCAAAATTATTGTGGAGTTACACGCTTTCTGTAAACCAAGTTGACCACGTGAAGCATGTGGTGTAATCATCAAAGTAGCCCTCAGCTATTCTTTTCGGGAAGATTTCACAGAGAGTTAGTATGAATTTAGTATACCAGTGTGTGGTAATTACATGACGGACAGGATTGTGCTACGAACGTAACTTCTTTGGGTGAAAATTGAATGGGTTGGTAGTGGTTAATTTCCTCTTGCATATGTTTCAACGTTCTTCGTGTGTTATTTTATGAATGCAGTGTTGTATGGAGTCTCCCAATCTTGGCTCCATATTTGATGTGTTCCGTAAGATTACAAACTCACATTTTCCACAATCCTAAATAAGGCACCAGTTCATTTATGAATAAAATTTAAAATGCTGAAATTTCAATGATCAATGTTAAAATAAATTTCCAACTATAAACTGATTTATTTCTTTTTATTTAAATTCTCTTTTATATATATATATATATATCACCGGTTGTCGTATGACTATTAAAAGATTATAATTAATGTTAGTCTGGTTGGGAATTTGGTAAGCTAGACTGGGTACCTGGTGAAACAGTTGCGCAGTAATGCAAGGTTAACTTCCCCAGACACCTCACAGCTTTTAACCTGCTTTTATTGTCAATCAGTTCCGCTTACATAGCAAAATAAAGCAACAACGTTATAACGCGTGGTACATTCCATATCAGAAATCGTTAGGGGATGCAGTATTCAGAGAGCCACTGTGTCAACAGTGTGCCGAGAATACCGATTCCAGGCGTTACCTCTCACCACGGACAACGCAGTGGCCGACGGCCTTAACGACAGAGAGCAGCGGCGTTCGCGTACTGTTGTCACTGATAACAGCCAAGCAGCAGTGCGTGAAATAACTGCAGAAAACAATATGGGGCATACGACGAACGTATCTGTTAGGACAGAAGTTTGGCATTAGTGGGGCTATGGCAGCACGGGAATGACGCCAGGGGCTTTGCTAACAGCACGACATCGCCCGCAACGCTTCACCTGTGCTCGTGACCGTATCGGTTAGGCCCTGTATTACTGGAAAACCGTGGCCTGGTCAAATGGGTCCCGATGTAAGGTGCTGAGCTGATGGTAGGGTCAGAGTGTGGCGCAGAACCCTCGAAACCATGGGCCCGAGTTGTCAACAAGGCACTGACCAAGACGGCGGTGCCTCCTTAGTGATGTGGACTGGGTTGCACTCGACTGGGTACTGTCGTCCAACTGAACCGATCATTGACTGAAAGTGGTTACGGTTGGAGGCCATCGACTTCATGCTCCCAAACAACGATGCTCGATGTCACTGGGACACAGTTATTCGCGATTGGTTTGAAGAACATTCTGGACAATTCGAGCGAATGGTTTGGCCACCCAGATCACTCGACGTGAATGCCCTCGAACATTTATGGGACATGTTGGAGAGATCAGTTCGTGCGCTGCGGCAACACTTTTGCAATTATGGACGGCTATGGAGGCAGCACGGCTCAATGTTTCTGGAGGGGACCTCCAACGATTTGCTGAGTCCATGACACGTCGAGTTGTTGCACTACGGCGAGAAAAAGGAGGTCCAGCCCGATATTACGAGGTACCCCGCGACTTCTGTCACCTCGGTGTAGAGTACAGCCTTCCGCCCACACCACGAGGCGCGACCGTCACTGTTCAGTACTGCCTTACATTTGTAAGTGATCGCGATGACTATTGTTTTTGGAACACTTGATGTCGTTGCCTATAATTGTATTGTATGTTAATCGAAGCATTTGAGATGTGGTGCTATAGACGAATGTTGAAAATTAGGTGGACTGATAAGGTAAGGAATGAGGAGGTTCTACGCAGAATCGGAGAGGAAAGGAATATGTGGAAAACACTGATAAGGAGAAGGGACAGGATGATAGGACATCCGCTAAGACACGAGGGAATGACTTCCATGGTACTAGAGGGAGTTGTAGAGGGCAAAAACTGTAGAGGAAGACAGAGATTAGAATACGTCAAGCAAATAATTGAGGACGTAGGTTGCAAGTGCTACTCTGAGATGAAGAGGTTAGCACAGCAAAGGAATTCGTGGCGGGCCGCATCAAACCAGTCAGTAGACTGCTGACAAAAACAAAAAAAATAAAATAAAAATAAATGTTAACCGGGGGCCTAGGAACGACGGACAGGCTCAGTCCCCGCCGCAGTCGCAGTGGTCCACAACCCCACGACGACTACCGCAGTCCACTTCACCCCTCCGCCGCCGCACACCGAACCATTCTTTCAGGGTTATTTTGCGGTTCGGCCCCCGGTGGACCCACCCCTCTCCTCCCTACCCTCACCCCCCCACCCCCCCAGGGAACATCTCACACACCAGACGAGTGTAGCCCCTGCGTTTGCGTGGTAGAGTAATAGTGGTGTACGCCTACGTGGAGAACTTGTTTGCGCAGCAATCGCCGACATAGTGTAGCTGAGGCGGAATAACGGGAACCAGCTCGCATTCGCCGAGGCAGATGGAAAACCGCCTAAAAACCATCCACAGACTGGCCGGCTCACCGGACCTCGACACAAGTCCGCCGGGCGGTTTCGTGCCGGGGACCAGGCGCTCCTTCCTAATCCGGAAAGCCGTGCCTTAGACCGAACGGCTAACCGGGCGGGCTGCCTATAATTATATAGTCCGATAGTATTTTATAGTTAAATATCTTACAGTATCATATACTCCCTTTCTGTATACTTACCATATTTAATTGATGATTTTATAGAACGCCAGCGCAACCACGGAACTTGTGTGTCGTAGACAAGTACGCTGAGTGTAGGCCAAGTATCCACGTTTAACGACTAAACAACCAATAGTTGTTTCAGGCTATGTTATCTCCGATATGTATTGTAGACACCTGAGAATGGCTTTACAGCCTAAACTATATAGTAGTGAACAATACAAAATAATAGGATAGTTTGATCTTAGCAACAACCACCTCTGATATCATTCAAGAGATGTATCATGTCTGTGGATCCCAATGTAACTAAAATATTGCAGCAGATTCGTTGTCGTTACTCAGCACACGCCCACAGCTCCGCGTTTCGAGAGTCCGATCATCTGGCTGTCTGCGTTCATCCCTTCGTACACACGCAAATAAAAAAGCACCAAATAGTCACGGAATGAAACCTTCTTCCCAGCAGGACTCGGGAGGCCCAACGGTACCGACCATCCGCCGCATCATCCTCAGCCGACAGGCGCCACTGGATGCGAATATGGAGCGGCATATGGTCAGCACACCGCTCCTCCGGTCGTGGTCAGTCTTCGTGACCAGAGCCGCTACTAGTCACTGAAGGGCTGAGTGGACCCCACTTGCCAACAGCGCTCGTCAGTCCCTGACGGTCAACCATCCACTTGCTAGCCGAGACCGACAGCGCCTAACTTCGGTGATCCGACGGGAACCGATGTTACCACTGCGGCAAGGCCGTTGGCCATGGACTAAAGTAAAATGAAGGTATTCTGACATTTTAGAGTAAGACGAGAACCCTGTCCAAATACCCAGCTAATCGTTCGTGCAGGCCTGGACATGAGTACATAAGGCATCACGCTGTCGATGCAGCGGTTAAACTGAAGAAGAAGAAAGGTAGCAAGGTCAGGAATAGGGAGCGATATTGTTCAAATGGCTCTAAGCACTATGGGACTCAACATCTGAGGTCATCTGTCCCCTAGACTTAGAACTACTTAACCTAATGACATCACACACATCCTGCGACCGTAGCAGGAGCGCGGTTCCCGACTGAAGCGCCTACAACCACTCGGTCACAGCCGCCGGCGACAGCGACATTAATCCTACCTTAGGACTGATGTCTAAATCACACAAGGCACAGGAACATAGATCCTGGAATGACGGCAAAGTGTTTCCGACCTACTTATAAAACTGAGACAGAAGAAATGCCGGATACAATACACTGATGGAAATGGAAAGAAAAACTGGAAATGCCGTGTGGCTAGGGCCTCCCGCCGGGTAGGCCGTTCGCCTGGTGCAAGTCTTTCGAGCTGACGCTACTTCGGCGACTTCCGCGTCGATGGGGATGAAATGATGATGATTAGGACAACACAATACGCAGTCCCTGAGCGGAGAAAATCTCCAATCCAGCCGGGAATTGAACCCGGGCCGTTCGGCATGACATTCCGTTACGCTGACCACTCAGCTACCAGGGACGGACGAAATGGAAAGTGTTACGCCAATAAATAGCAGTACGACATTTTTAAAACATTGAGACGTTCATCACATAACGTTTATTCTCTGCAGAACATACACCAGTATAGGATACGATGCCCACAGACTCCAGAGTGCTGCGTCATGGAACAGAACAGATTCAGAACGGCATTTTGAGGAATTTCTTCCGTGCCTGAAACACATAACCGTATCAGTTCATCGAGGTCTGTTCCAGCAGGCCGGTATGAAAGCAGAGATCTTCCCATCATATCCAAGAAAAATACTATGACTGACAAACCAGGAGATGTGGCAGGCCTATCAACCATCCGTATACTCCTCAAGGCATTTGTGTTGTGAATTACAGTGTGGGATCTTGCATTATCCTGCTGGAATAAGCCATTTGGTACGTGTTGCGTACCAAACAACAGGTTCACAACAAGTAGAGCGAGGAGCCACCACCACACAGGTAAAACCACTTGTCTGGCGTCTCTCAACACTGTACGCTAGCCTCCAGGTGATGCTCACACATGCCGACCTCTCCTGCTTTCGCGTCACTTGCTTTCAGCGCGTCACGTACGTCCACCGATAGTGCGGACAGTTAATAGGAAAGGCTGTCAACTGCAGACACATTGCTTCCGCCTTGTGCTGGTAGACCTGGAAAGCGACAGGCGCCAAAACTTCAGCGCACTGCGGACGCTCGTACAGTTACATTGCAGCACACAGACAGCTGAGATCAGCGGCTGCAGTTATCTCAGCACAGTAGTTCCAAGACTTTCTTCCGACTTGGCAGTCGTTATTTACCGAGAACTTCAATCGTTAACAGTGTCTCTGCAATATTAGCCCACTCTGTTATTGTGTCACTACAATAGACTGCCAATAGGCAGCAAAGTATTCTGTATAATTGTGTTAAATTTAGGACATAAATTGCCACGCATCGAATTGTACCACGGTTACGTATCATTTTAACATACTCTTAATAAATGTTATTTGTTATTTCATATTGCGTTGCCACATTTCTGTTATAGAGCGCTCTGTCAAAGAAATCTTAAGTACCAGTCATGCAATGACTATCTTTTACAAACTATAGTAGTTTGTAGGAATGTAGTATAGTATATAGTGTAGTATAGAATGTAGTATAGTAGGAATGGGGGAAACAAATACAGTAGAAGACGAATGGGTAGCTCTGAGGGATGAAGTAGTGAAGGCAGCACAGAATCAAGTAGGTAAAACGACGAGGACTATTAGAAATCCTTGGGTAACAGAAGATATATTGAATTTAATTGATGAAAGGAGAAAATATAAAAATGCAGTAAATGAAGCAGGCAAAAACGAATACAAACGCCTCAAAAATGAGATCGACAGGAAGTGCAAAATGGCTAAGCAGGCATGGCTAGAGGACAAATGTAAGGATGTAGAGGCGTATCTCACTAGCGGTAAGATAGAATCAGCCTACAGGAAAATTAAAGACACCTTTGGAGGAAAGAGAGCCACTTGTATGAATATCAAGAGCTCAGATGGAAACCCAGTTCTAAGCAAAGAGTGGAAAGCAGAAAGGTACAAGGGCGATGTACTTGAGGACAATATTATGGAAATGGAACAGGATGTAGATGATGATGAAATGGGAGATAACATACTGCGTGAAGAGTTGGACAGAGCACTGAAAGACATGAGTCGAAACAAGACCCCGGGAGTAGACAACATTCCATTAGAACTACTGACGGCCTTGGGAGAGCCAGTCCTGACAAAACTCTTCCATCTGATGAGGTACGAGACAGGTGAAATACCCTCAGACTTCAAGAAGAATATAATAATTCCAATCCCAAAGAAAGCAGGTCTTGACAGATGTGAAAATTACCGAACAATCAGTTTAATAAGTCACGGCTACAAAATACTAACATGAATTCTTTACAGACGAATGGAAAAACTGGTAGAAGCCGACCTCGGGGAAGATCAGTATGGATTCCGCAGAAATGTTGCAACACGTGAGACAATACTGACCTTACGACTTATCTTAGAAGAAAGATTAAGGAAAGGCAAACCTACGTTTCTAGCATTTGTAGACTTAGAGAAAGCTTTTGACAATGTTGACTGGAATACTCTCTTTGAAATTCTTAAGGTGGCAGGGGTAAAATACAGGGAGCGAAAGGCTATTTACAATTTGTACAGAAACCAGATGGCAGTCATAAGAGTCGAGGGGCATGAAAGGGAAGCAGTGGTTGCGAAGGGAGTGAGACAGGGTTGTAGCCTCTCCCCGATGTTATTCAATCTGTATATTGAGCAAGCAGTAAAGGAAACAAAAGAAAACTTCGGAGTAGGTATTAAAATCCATGAAGAAGAAATAAAAACTTTGAGGTTCGCCGATGACATTGTAATTTTGTCAGAGACAGCAAAGGACTTGGAAGAGCAGTTGAACGGAATGGATGGTGTCTTGAAGGGTGGATATAAGATGAACATCAACAAAAGCAAAACGAGGATAATGGAATGTAGTCGAATTAAGTCGGGTGATGTTGAGGGAATTAGATTAGGAAATGAGACACTTAAAGTAGTAAAGGGGTTTTGCTATTTGGGGAGTAAAATAACTGATGATGGTCAAAGTAGAGGGGATATCAAATCTAGACTGGCAATGGCAAGGAAAGCGTATCTGAAGAAGAGAAATTTTTTAACATCGATTATAGATTTAAGTGTCAGGAAGTCGTTTCTGAAAGTATTTGTATGGAGTGTAGCCATGTATGGAAGTGAAACATGGACGAAAAATAGTTTGGACAAGAAGAGAATAGAAGCTTCCGAAATGTGGTGCTACAGAAGAATGCTGAAGATTAGATGGGTAGATCACATAAATAATGAGGAGGTATTGAATAGGATTCGGGAGAAGAGGAGTTTGTGGCACAACTTGACAAGAAGAAGGGACCGGTTGGCGGGACATGTCCTGAGGCATCAAGGAATCACCAATTTAGTACTGGAGGGCAGCGTGGGGGGGGGGGGGGGTAAAAATCGTAGAGGGAGACCAAGAGATGAATACACTAAGCACATTCAGAAGGATGTAGGTTGCAGTAGGTACTGGGAGACGAAGAAGCTTGCACAGGATAGGTTAGCATGGAGAGCTGCATCAAACCAGTCTCAGGACTGAAGACCACAACAACAACAGTAGTTTTCTGCTCACCCTTGATGCCTGGCTGAATTAATAGTAGCATTCAGTTTCTGTATTCACAACAATACCCTGGTCATGAAGTGTTTGACAACAAGTTTACCACATACTGGCGGGAATACAGCCTCTCTTCAACAGGTAATAAATCAGTCCTCTCGTTACATCCAATACCTCTGTACACAATGATTTCAAGAGTTTGAGAGGCATACGTCTCTACAGTTGCTGCCTTCTCCGCCTCTTCTCCACGTCGTCTACGGACACGTCTCATCGCCACAAACGAAAGTGAGACTCGTCGCTGAACACCATAGAATGCCACTCAATTTCCCAGTTGACTTTGGTTGTACAGTATGCAAGTCTCTGTTGTCTGCGGTATGGTGTCAGCTGTAAACAACACAGCCCAGCTTCCAGTGTTCTAGTAACGACAGTTCGTGGTAACACACTGCCAGTTCCATCTTTCCGAATTCCAGTTGTTGTCATGTGTCTAACCGTCAGAGACAGCAGAACAGTCCTGCGATATTTTAGCGGTGTAATCTTTCTGGAAGCATCCGTGCCTCTTCTTCTTCGCGCTCTGTTGTCTTGGGTCCACACGGTCGTCACCAGTTCTGCAGAGATTGCACAGCACCCAGTCGCTATAATGTTCCAGTGTCCCTCATGTCAAAAATTCGACGTTTATACAAGTCCGAAAGTAGCGATAATCCCTACATAAATAACACAAGTGTGACAACATGATGTATAATAATTAGTTGACATATTTTGTACTACGTTTCAATGTGCAGAGTACGTAGAACGAATTGTTATAACAGGTGATTTTGTGATGATGTTACAAGATTTCAAGGATGAAGAAAAGGGTAAATGTATAGATTTGAGGTAAGGGACCCTGGTCTTGAGTCGACAGAGACAATGGAACACTTCTATTGCAGATTGTCTGCTGCCCATATTTTGAGAGGTGGTAGTATAGACAAAAACAAGAAAACTTCTTGGCAGATTAAAACTGTGTGCCGGATCGGGCAAAGGTCCAGAGTTCGAGTCTCTGTCCGGCACACAGTTTTAATCTGCCAGGAAGTTTCACATCAGCGCACACTCCACTGCACAGTGAAAATTTCATTCTGGAAACAAGAAAAAATTGTACAGTAAACATAGGCTGTCAAATCCACACGTTAAAGAGCTATGAGCACTTGTTTACCTTTGTTACGGTCAAACCCATGTCTTCCACTGTACAAGTGCTCGTAGGTCTTAACATATGGATTTTAGAGCCCATATTTACTAGGCAACTTTTTATTGTTTTGGTCCATACGACCTCCTCCCAAAATATGGGAAGCAAAGAGCTTGCAGTAGAAGCGGTCCACCGTCAGATGTACCAGAACGATTTATGCGTAAAACTTCAGACTCGATCGTTTCCGGACCGAGGTCCCTTACATAAAATTGAGAAATTTACCCTTTTCCATCGTTCCTGAAATTTTGTATCATCATCACGCAACCACCGTGTACATAATGAAGAAGCTGTTAGTGGATTAATCACATCTGAAGATGGCAATCATTTGCCGAACCGGTGATGTGAACATTGTAATTATTGAGCGATCTTGAGGTAATAAATTATTGTATAAATCAGTGTAACTGAGATAAGTGAGATATGGACTCACATATTATTTTTTTAAGATAAAGTTATGACAAAGGCAATGCACAGTGCTTCAGCTTTTTCTTAATTCCTAACACGTTTACTGCATTGTGCGTATTGTGCAGGAAGAGTAGTTCCTTAGGAGGAAAGCAGCAATGAAGAAGTGGTTTGACAATATTCTTTTTTTAAGGGAAGGCACAGCTTTGATTCTTGGTAAGCGAAACACTGTTTCGCGATTATCATGATAGTCATAGCAACTTGGTCAGTGATGCGAAATACTGGGCTGCGTGCACACTGAGGAACCGGCGTAGTGTTTGTTAGGCGCGGTGTATGGCGGTCACGTAAGTTGTCGGCCTAACTGGGCGTGCGAAGTGCTGACGTGGTCAAACAGCCGGACGTTACTGACGTAGCGAACATAAGCATCCATAGTGACTTCTAACCGTATAACGATTCAACTACTTAATCGGTGTCGTACAGACATCAACAAAAGTTATGCATCAGCCGACTACGTCATACAGGTGTGTTGCTATTGTGACTTCCTGTCACTCCTGATGTTCGTAAACACCCACACGTTTGCCATGAACGCTACCTACGGACAGAAAGCTGCACTCGAATGGTCTGCAGCATTTTAATTGAAAGTAAAGCCAGGGGAGCTCCTCAACGTGTTCACTGGAGTCAAAGTGACGTGCAGCAGACGTGGAATCTGTTCCAACTGTCAGGTAGTGTTGAGGACTCACACCTCACAAGCCGCCCACGCTCGTCAGCTGCACAGGATGATAGACAGGTCCGACTTTTGAGTGAAAGGAACCGTGGGCCCATTGCTCCAGAACTGAATTCGCCGTTAGAAAGAGCGGCAAGACGTCTTGTATCGCAGCAAACTGTTAGGAGGTGATTGCATGACGCGAATCTCCATTCCCGACGACCATGGCGAGCACCATGTCGCACACCGCACCCGGACTTGGTTACAGGTGGGCACGAAATCATGCAGAGTGGACGCTACAGGATTGGCGTAGTGTGTTGTTTACAGACGAAACTTTGATCTGTTTGTACCCTGATATTAGTACACAACGGGTTTGGAGACAACCTGGTAATATCGAAAGCCTCCAACACAGTGTCCCATATGTGCAACAAGGCGGTGGTGATCTGGGGTGGCACTACAAGGAGCCCCGTACACATCCAGCGGTTGTTGAAGGCGGTCTAAAATCTCTACGGTACGCGGTCGAGGTTCTGCAGAAAAAGTACTGGGACTGTATCGCCAACATTTTAGTGACAATTTCAGCTCGATGGATGATAAATCACGTGTTCATTTTATTGTTCTCCTGAAATCGTTCCATCAGCATATGCCTGGATTACCAGAATACACGCCAATTATATGATTAAAACAATCTTCCTGGAAACACGCCATCCCTTTGAGATTATTGAGAACCATTTATAGTGCAATCTGCGCGTCCTGAGAGCTAGTGCAAATACTCAAGCCTGCAAGATGCGATTTTGCGGGATGTTTGTTAATGTATGTGTGATGTTCTTTAACGTTCCTGTTCCCATACATTTAAAGTGTTAGGCGTTTTGCTATCGAGATACTGTCTGCTGTTTCGTTATTCGTTTAGTAGTGGTTATTTCTAACGAAGAGAGATTTGAAATTCTTACGGTACTCTGAGAATATCCCCAGTTTAGATTTTGAAATGTTCCACAGAGGCTCAGATACACTATGTGATCAAAAGCATCCGCACACCCACAAAAACATAAGTTTTCCATATTAGATGCATTGTGCTGCCACCTACTGCCAGATACTCCATATCACTGACCTCAGTAGTCATTAGACATCGTGAGAGAGCAGAATGGGGTGCTCTGCGGAACTCACGAACTTCGAACGTGGTCACTTGATTGGGTGTCACTTGTGTCATACATCTGTACGCGAGATTTGCACACTCATAGACATCCCTAGGTCCACCGTTTCCGATGTGATGGTGAAGTGGAAACGTGAAGGGACACGTACAGCACAGTAGCGTACAGGCCGACCTCAGCTGTTGACTGGCAGAGACCACCAACAGCTGAAGAGGGTCGTAATGTGTAATAGGCGGACCATCACAAACGAATTCCAAATTGCATCAGGATCCACTGTAAGTACTATGACAGTTAGGCAGAAGGTGAGAAATCTTTGCGGTGGCCGTGCGGTTCTAGGCGCTCCAGTCCGGAGCCGCGCTGCTGCTACGGTCGCAGGTTAGTTCGGTTCAAGTAGTTCTAAGTTCTAGGGTACTGATGACCACAGCAGTAAAGACCCATGGTGCTCAGACCCATTTTTGAGAAAACTTTGATTTCACGGTGGAGCGGCTGTTCATAAGCCACACATCACGGCGGTAAACGCCAAACGACGTCTCGCTTGGTGTAACGAGAGTAATCATTGGACAGTGAAAAAACGTTGTTCGGAGTGACGAATCACGGTACACAATGTGGCGATCCGATGGCAGGGCGCGGGTATGGCGAATGCCCGGAAAAATCATCTGCCAGCGTGTGTAGTGCCAACAGGAAAATTGCTTCCCACTGTTGAAGAGCAATTCGGGGACGGCGATTGCATCTTTCAACACGATCGAGCACCTGTTCATAATGCACGGACTGTGGCAGACAATAAGATTCCTGTAATGGACTGGCCTGCCCAGAGCCCTGACCTGAATCCTATAGAACTCCTTTGGGATGTTTTGGAACGCCGACTTCGTGCCCTGCGTCACCGACCGACATCGATACCTTTCCTCAGTGCAGCACTCCGTGTAGAATGGGCTGCGATTCCCCAAGAAACCTTCCAGCACCCGATTGAACGTATGCATGCTAGAGTGGAAGCTGTCATCAAGGCTAAGGGTGAGCCAACACCATACTGATTCCAGCATTACCGATGGAGCGTGCCACGAACTTGCAAGTCATTTTCAGCCAGGTGTCCGGATACTTTTGATCACATAGTGTATATTATTTTGTTGCAGAGGGCACGGCCAATTCACAGATGTAACGGAATAGCTTGAAGGCATCTTAGTCGACAGTTTCTTGCTGCAAATTAATTTCGGCCTACATCTTACAACGCGAAGGTTAGCATGGCGGCAAAATGATGTACCGCCTAGAAAATTGTGTGTAGCGATAGTTAACATCCGCGATACATTCATGCTATCGGAAATTTAGCGAAGACTATTTGTAGACTAGAATGGCCTTCTCCAACTTGTTTCTAAATCAATATCTATCATTTTCGAATTTCATAGTTGCCTAATGAGCTCGCCATTGCATTTAATAGATGCATAAATATGCACAGTACTCATTACTGATCACAGTACAACCCTCTCTGATAAAGTCAGCAAGACATCTAGCACGTCTGGATCAAAACTACCTGGCGCAGACTCGTCCACAATAAAATAATCTGTCCTATTTCTTCTAATGAGCGGTAAAATGTGGACGGTATTCTTCCCGCATCAAATGACAAAACTGCTAGAACATGTTCTAGCAATTCGGTTCGTACTGTGGTTGCAACAAGCTGTGTGCGGTGTTACAGTTACCCTGGGTGGTCAAGCGTACCACATATCAATTTTTCCCCGTTTGATGGACTGGTACAGAAGATTCAGTGACGAGACCACGACGGTCACCAGATTTACCACCTGTTCATTATTCCTCTTGGGGTCAAATAAAAGATACTGTATTTGAGCAGTCTCCTACTGTGAGAAATGAAACAGAAAGTAGAATTCTTGAAGCATTGCAGACACACTCGGTTACAGAGGCACTTCAGGTCATTCTAAGAGCAGAAAGAGAGCATGACTGTGCTTAAAACAATGTGGAAAGCAAACTGAACTTCTGGTACCCTCAACCGAAGCAAGGTCTGTCCTACAAGATATCTTTTCTCTGTTTCCACATTCTTCAGTTAGTCAGTTCTAGGAAAAGTGTTTTACGGAGACAGCGAATAAAGACGAATTTTAAGAAAGCTTTTTCAACAAAAGATGTTGAGTTTCAGATTTCTATTTGCAATTTTAAAGTTGAATTCGTTTTCTCCATCTGCCGGCAGCTTCTAGACAATGTAAGGTTCACCATTCTATTCGCCCTTGTAAGTTTCCCTAGAATAAATTTATTCTGAAATATATTGAACGCATTGAGGTAAAGAGACGGTTCGATACGTCTGAAGCACCCAGCAGATCGCTGCGAGAAATATCAGGGGTGTACTGATCTACGAGGGGCAGTTATATGAAAATGAAGCAGATGGAAGAAAGTAAGCGAATTGTTTATGATTTCAAAATTAGTGGCCTTAACTGACAAGACACTCAGTGCCTGCATGGATAAATGTTTGCGGCTGTCTAGGCAACCATGTTTGGAGCCAGGCGTTCACCTCTTCGTTTGAAGCAGGTCAACAGCCACGAACGTCTTTCTGAAGGAGTCAAAAAATATGGAAATACCAGAGGGAGAGATCGGGGCTATATCGAGAACGTGTAAGGGCTTCCCAGCGAAACTTCCCGTAGTCGAAACGACAGGCACGCCAGTTCCGGGACAGTCATGATGATCCGCTACTGATTGACTTTCTGGAACACGGCGCTACACTTAACGTACAGCGATACGTGGGTACGTGGACACTTTGCAACAACTGAAACGCTTCAGGACGTCCAAACGCGCAGGAATGTTGACGAACGGCATCATTCTGCTGAAGGGTGATGACCGCCACATACTGTCAATCTTGTTTAGACAACGCTACGGAAGTTCCGCTGGGAATCCCTTACACTTCGTCCATTCATTCCTGATCTCTCCTCATGCAATTTCCATATTTTGGAGCCCAGAAAAGAGACATTCGCAGCCACCGATTTGCTTCGGACTAAGAGGTGCACGCCAGGCTACAATCATAGTTCAGTAGGCAGCCGCAGTCATTTTTCCATGAACGAGTGACCGTTTGTATCACAGTGGGATAAATGTATTAATAGACATGGCGATGGCATTTCAAACAATAAACAGTTCACTTACTTTTTTTCCATCTGCCTCTTACACAATAGTCAGGCATCTGCGTTTGTACAGCATTACCTCTCCACTGGCCATCCGGTGTATTATTCCAACACAGAGATTTTTACGTAGCTTCAGATTACTGGGATAATGTTCCGATAAAATCTGCAGAGGTGGTTTTGTTTCAGTTCTGCGTGGGCCCCGGCTCTTCCTTTTTTGGAATCAACTTACGTCCCCGCCATTGGCTTGTACATTTACATAAGCACACACGAGAAAACAATTAGTAACCTCGAGGAGAGACATCACGCCCCACATGTGGACCTGCTACCGGCCCGAATTCGAGAAAGAAGAGAGCCCACAGCTTTATTCGCTTATGGAATATACAGCGGAAGCTATTGATTGACGGCGAACCTGTAGAAATTGCGGGGAACTTGATTAGCACGTTTCTCCCGCTCTTTCAAGTAGTCCCTCACATTTCCTACGGGATCGAGTGACGGCGGCTCAGTCGAGATGCGGTGCGGTGCCTGCGTGTCTGCCAAACCTGGGACGTATACGTGCAGCGCTGTGAACATGATTGATGTGATGTTGGAGGACGAAAATGTCCCCAGCATATCATGAAGAAAAAACGGAAACATTTGGTCACTATAAATTTTGATTTTGACATCCTGGTTCATGTCGACGCCAACCGCAATGTGTGGAACCGACTTATCTCACGAAATTATCTCCGAAACATAATCGAACGACGTACTGTCTGAACCAGGGATGGGCCATGTTGGCTAGTCATCAGTTCGACTTCATCATCGACGTCTAAACACCGATAATAATAGATCATTAAACCTGTATATCAAATGATGACTTTAGAGAATGCAGGAGAAGGTAATATAAAAATAGTCAGACCTATTCTCTTCATATATTTTAATAATTTTGTATGGGTAACTGCATTCATTTTTTAATGTATCACAATTGGTTTCTATGATAGTAAGTCTACTACATGCATTTTACCTAATGTGTTTTTATCAGATTTTGTTTTTTGCGTAAATGATGACTACATCTAAGCCCACAGTAGCGACATCAAGGGAGGATGTAGGCAAACAGGTTTCTGGTTACTACTGTACTTCAGTAGCCAGTTGCTATAATCATTGTGTGCACGATGTCGCCTGTTCTACACCATATTTTAGATCTATGTGACGATGCTGTGCTGATTATATTTATATGTTTTGACGATGCCATTATGCCCTTATCACTTTAGGACATGGTGTAAAAAAGGTACGTTTTACCGTATTTTATCTGTACATTTCCCTGGTTGTATGACAGTATATTGTGATACATATTGCTGTTTTATGTTGAAAGACACACTGCTCACTAGATGTATATATTTATATATTTTAGATCTGAGGATGGTCATTACGGACTGAAACCGGTCATCGTCTAAAGAATAGATATTGTGATCTAAGACAGGAATAAAAAAAAATATTTGACAGTATTGGATCACTGTTTGTCTACGCGACTATTTCGCAGCTGGTGAAAATATAAAAATAGATGTAATATTACATTTATCCGTACTGCTATACAACGATAAGTCGTTGTTTAGCTTTGTTACCAAATACAGTACTGGCCAATAAATTGCTACACCACGAAGATGACGTGCTACAAACGCGAAATTTAACCGACGGGA
Source organism: Schistocerca cancellata (assembly GCF_023864275.1). Taxonomy (NCBI): domain Eukaryota; kingdom Metazoa; phylum Arthropoda; class Insecta; order Orthoptera; family Acrididae; genus Schistocerca; species Schistocerca cancellata. The sequence goes on from NC_064637.1 coordinate 17,789,718, forward strand.
AGAAGATGCTGTGTAATGCAAATGATTAGCTTTTCAGAGCATTCACACAAGGTTGGCGCCGGTTGCAACACCTACAACGTGCTGATATGAGGAAAGTTTCCAACCGATTTCTCATACACAAACAGCAGTTGACCGGCGTTGCCTGGTGAAACGTTGTTGTGATGCCTCGTGTAAAGGTCACGTTTCCGACTTTGATAAAGGTCGGATTGTAGCCTATCGCGATTGCGGCTTATCGCATCGCGACATTGCTGCTCGCGTTGGTCGAGATCCAATGACTGTTAGCAGAATATGGAATCGCTGCGTTCAGGAGGGTAATACGGAACGCCGTGCTGGGTCCCAATGGCCTCGTATCACTAGCAGTCGAGATGACAGGCATCTTATCCGCATGGCTGTAACGGATCGTGCAGCCAAGTCTCGATCCCTGAGTCAACAGATGGGGACGTTTGCAAGACAACAACCATCTGCACGAACAGTTCGACGTCGTTTGCAGCAGCATGGACTATCAGCTCGGAGACTGTGGCTGCGGTTACCCTTGACGCTGCATCACAGACAGGAGCGCCTGCGATGGTGTACTCGACGACGAACCTGGGTGCACGAATGGCAAAACGTCATTTTTTCGGATGAATCCATGTTCTGTTTGCAGCATCATGATGGTCGCATCCGTGTTTGGCGACATGGCGGTGAACGCACATTGGAAGCGTGTATTCGTCATTGCCATACTGGCGTGTCACCCGGCGTGATGGTATGGGGTGCTATTGGTTACACGTCTCGGTCACCTCTTGTTCGCACTGACGGCACTTTGAACAGTGGACGTTACATTTCAGATGTGTTACAACCCGTGGCTTTACCTTTCATTCGCTCCCTGAGAAACTCTACATTTCAGCAGGATAATGCACGACCGCATGTTGCAGGTCTTGTACAGGCCTTTCTGGATACAGAAAATGTTCGACTGCTGCCCTGCCCTTCACATTCTCCAGATATCTCAACAATTGAAAACGTCTGGTTAATGGTGGCCGAGCAACTGGCTCGTGACAATACGCCAGTCACTACTCTTGATGAACTGTGGTATCGTGTTGAAGCTGCACGGGCAGCTGTACCTGTACACGACATCCAAGCTCTGTTTGACTCAATTTCCAGGCCGGCCGCTGTGGATGAACGGTTCTAGGCGCTTCAATCCGGAACCACGCGGCTGCTACGGTCGCAGGTTCAAATCCTGCCTCGGGCATGGATGTGTGATGTCCTTAGGTTAGTTAGGTTTAAATATTTCTAAGTTGTAGGGGACTAATGACCTCAGATGTTAAGTCCTATAGTGCTTAGAGCCATTTTGATCTCAATGCCCAGGTGTATCAAGGCCAGAGGTGGTTGTTCTGGGTACTGATTTCGCAGGACCTATGCACCCAAATTGCGTGAAAAATGTACGCACATATCAGTTTTCGTATAATATATTTGTCCAATGAATAACCGTTTATCATCTGCATTTCTTCTTGGTGTAGCAATTTTAATAGTCCAGTAGTGTATCTTGGAAAATTCGTGATAGATTTGCTTCAGATTTTTACACCTAACTCTGATAAACGTTCGGGCTAAGAGACTACATATCTTTTGATATGTGATACGTAAATATCTGTACACTTTAAAAGGGGATAAGCCGCTGGCAAAAGTCTCGAAAAATTCTACTAACCATTCAAACGAACATAGGCTGTATGTTTTTTGAACAACACTGTACAGGTTTGACGTTGAATGTGACTGCGATGTATTTTGTCCTGCTGCGAAAATTTTTGGTTTTTTTTCTTTTTTGCTGTGAATTATAAATATCATTATTGTACATTTAAGCAAGTCGACAAATTGTTTCGTGGCAGGCTCCATGAAGCCAATCAAAAGACTGATGACTCAAAAAATGTATACATTCTTTCTCCTTACGTATAATTTAAAAAAAAAATTAGTGCATAACAATGTGGTGTTCCGGTTTATTCCCTGCAGTCTGTTTTAAGAGAAAACAGGACAGCAGTATTTACGACTTACCGGCTTATGTTACAACACTACTACGGAAACTGAAACGCGTTAAACTTTGTGATCCTCCATTCGCAAATTAAAACCATGCTAAATACTGTTACTGAAGCTGCTGTCCATACAGATCCAGCAGCTGTCATACCATGATTCCAACCGATTTAACCACACATCTCAAGCGGCTTAGATTTCCTATCAAGGTTCAGTTTGTAATAACAATAAACAGGAAGTCAGAGAGAGAGAGAGAGAGAGAGAGAGAGAGAGAGAGAGAGGGGAAATGGACATAGAGACTGGGAAGGAGGAATTGGAATGAGAGATGGTAACAGAGATTGGGAAGTACATCCTATTCCCATACATATTTAGCAATTGCGGAGCACGGTTGGGTTCGCTAGTTAATTAAGAAACACAGCAATAATTAAAATTACATATCCCACAACATTCTGTATACAGACTATAAAAGTATAATTTTTAAGAGAAGTTTCGCCTCCAGTCTGTTGCGTTGTTGAGAGAGAGCATACAAATTCTGCTTTTGAGAGCAGTCTTTCAGAAGAAAAGGTCGTGGTGTAGAGCTATGCAAGCACGACTCACGACCCGCCTCACAGCTCTACTTCTGCCAGCACCAATTCCGGTCCGGCACACAGTTTTAATCTGCTAGGAACTTTCATATCAGCGCACGCCCCGATGCAGAGCGAAAATTCATTCTGGCTCCGTGCGCTTGTTTTCCATCTACCAAAAAGTAGTCGTCCGCGCCGGAATTAAGAAAGGCAGCACAACGCAGTGCGTATTTAAAAGAGACAAAACGAGTTCTGCACTGACCAGCAGAACACGGAGACGGCCAGAAAGTGTGCGACGTTGCGTGCTGTGGGTTGTCAGTCGGCATGGAGACCGCGTCATCGGCGCTACCATTGCGGCACAGATATCGACCTCACGCGTCAGGCTGCACGGGTCAGGCACACACTGCTAAGCCTAACGCCGAGACTACGTTACTACCACCAGTTAGGAGAATGTGTGGCTCTGTTTAACAGTAAAGTCGTCCGGCTGTAGGAATTTACCACGAGGGAAAACAGAATGGCCGGAGATACTGAAGAGTTAAAAAAAAAGAAAAAAAGAAATAGATGTGCATTCTGTTGTGAGGTCGACAGGAGCACGCTGTGGTGAGCGGCTGCCGTGGCATCCCCTGCTATCAGTGGAAGGCCGTGGGGCCAGCACGCAGCTCTCCCGGCCGTTGCTGGCTTTCTAGGCGTCGCAGCCGTTATCTCTCAGTGAGGTAGCTGTCCTCTTTGCTGCAAGGGGCTGACTGCACCACATTCCAGTCCGATGACCGAAGAAAGCTTCACAAGCGAAGATAGCTAAAAAATCACTTTATTGGAAGGTCGGTTTCGATAGAACTGTGTTCTCACCGTCGCATCTTATGGTTTAAATACTTTTCGATCTGTTCTTCACGCACGCACGCCGTCCGCTGCTCGACTCGCTGCGGCTCACATCGTTACTGTCGCTCGCGCACGCGAACGCCACTAGCCTAATGCCATGCCGAGAAGTAGGAATGGAGACAGAGGCAAGATTGCTGCTGCCGTTGAGCTCCTGCTAAACGCAGTCGGGAGCAACGGTTGCGGCAACAAGAAGAAGAAGCGGAAGCCTGTGGCACAATTACAGTGCTATAAGTGTCAAAAGCTGGGACACATAGCCAGGGAATGCGACGGCGTGGTTGCGTGTGTTAAGTACGGGAACCGCACCACACACGAAACTGCACCAGACCAAGAGGTACTGCAGCTGCGTGCGTAATTTGCGGTGGCTCGCACCTGAAGACGTGGAAACAGTGGAAGTTGGCCACCACACACGAAGATGTGACCCGACAAGAGGAAAAGGTGGTCACCCCGCCCTCCTACCTTAGTAGGGGAAGCGGGCTGCGCCACAAAGACGACGTCGACGCCTTGCGCCGAGCACTGCTGGAAGCCAACGAGGACGCAATATTTTTTTTTTTTTTTGTCATCAGTCTACTGACTGGTTTGATGCGGCCCGCCACGAATTCCTTTCCTGTGCTAACCTCTTCATCTCAGAGTAGCACTTGCAACCTCCGTCCTCAATTATTTGCTTGACGTATTCCAATCTCTGTCTTCCTCTGCAGTTTTTACCCTCTACAGCTCCCTCTAGTACCATGGAAGTGATTCCCCCATGTCTTAGCAGATGTCCTATCATCCTATCCCTTCTCCTTATCAGTGTTTTCCACATATTCGTTTCCTCTCCGATTCTGCGTAGAACCTCCTCATTCCTTACCTTATCTGTCCACCCAATTTTCAACATTCGTCTACAGCACCACATCTCAAATGCTTCGATTCTCTTCTGTTCCGGGTTTGCCACAGTCCATGTTTCACTACCATACAATGCTGTACTCCAGACGTACATCCTCAGAAATTTCTTCCTCAAATTAAGGCCGGTATTTGATATTAGTAGACTTCTCTTGGCCAGATATGCCTTTTTGCCATAGCGAGTCTGCTTTTGATGTTCTCCTTGCTCCGTCCGTCATTGGTTATTATACTGCCTAGGTAGCAGAATTCCTTAACTTCATTGACTTCGTGACCATCAATCCTGATGTTAAGTTTCTCCCTGTTCTCATTTCTACTACTTCTCATTACCTTCGTCTTTCTACGATTTACTCTCAAACCATACTGCGTACTCATTAGACTGTTCATTCCGTTCAGCAGATCATTTAATTCTTCTTCACTTTCACTCAGGATAGCAATGTCATCAGCGAATCGTATCATTGATATCCTTTCACCTTGTATTTTAATTCCACTCCTGAACCTTTCTTTTATTTCCATCATTGCTTCCTCGATGTACAGATTGAAGAGTAGGGGCGAAAGGCTACAGCCTTGTCTTACACCCTTCTTAATACGAGCACTTCGTTCTTGATCGTCCACTCTTATTATTCCCTCTTGGTTGTTGTACATATTGTATATGACCCGTCTCTCCCTACTTTTTTCAGAATCTCTAACAGCTTGCACCATTTTATATTGTCAAACGCTTTTTCCAGGTCGACAAATCCTATGAAAGTGTCTTGATTTTTCTTAGGCTTGTTTCCATTATTAGCCGTAACGTCAGAATTGCCTCTCTCGTCCCTTTACTTTTCCTAAAGCCAAACTGATCGTCACCTAGCGCATTCTCAATTTTCTTTTCCATTCTTCTGTATATTATTCTTGTAAGCAGCTTCGATGCATGAGCTGTTAAGCTGATTGTGCGATAATTCTCGCACTTGTCAGCTCTTGCCGTCTTCGGAATTGTGTGGATGATGCTTTTCCGAAAGTCAGATGGTATATCGCCAGACTCGTATGTTCTACACACCAACGTGAATAGTCGTTTTGTTGCCACTTCCCCCAATGATTTTAGAAATTCTGATGGAATGTTATCTATCCCTTCTGCCTTATTTGACCATAAGTCTTCCAAAGCTCTTTTAAATTCCGATTCTAATACTGGATCCCCTATCTCTTCTAAATCGACTCCTGTTTCTTCTTCTATCACATCAGACAAATCTTCACCCTCATAGAGGCTTTCAATATATTCCTTCCACCTATCTGCTCTCTTCTCTGCATTCAACAGTGGAATTCCCGTTGCACTCTTAATGTTACCACCGTTGCTTTTAATGTCACCAAAGGTTGTTTTGACTTTCCTGTATGCTGAGTCTGTGGTTCCGACAATCATATCTTTTTCGATGTCTTCACATTTTTCCTGCAGCCATTTCGTCTTAGCTTCCCTGCACTTCCTATTTATTTCATTCCTCAGCGACTTGTATTTTTGTATTCCTGGTTTTCCCGGAACATGTTTGTACTTCCTCCTTTCATCAATCAACTGAAGTATTTCTTCTGTTACCCATGGTTTCTTCGCAGCTACCTTCTTTGTACCTATGTTTTCCTCCCCAACTTCTGTGATGGCCCTTTTTAGAGATGTCCATTCCTCTTCAACTGTACTGCCTACTGCGTTATTCCTTATTGCTGTATCTATAGCGATAGAGAACTTCAAACGTATCTCGTCAATCCTTAGTACTTCCGTATCCCACTTCTTTGCGTATTGATCCTTCCTGACTAATGTCTTGAACTTCAGCCTACTCACCGCGCTGAAATCCGCCATGGCGGAGGAGAGTGCGGCCCTGAGAGCGGAACTAGAGGAGACGCGTCGGGAGGTGACTCAGCTGAGGGTCGCCCTGCACCTCGCGCCACAGACAAAGATATACTCTGTGCTCGCGCCCCGCACGGCGCCGACCCCACCAGTACGGGGGTGGACGCGGCAACACAAGCGACCGCCTCCCTGGCCGACGCGGCAACGCAGGTTGCTAGGGAGGCGGTCACGCAGTCGGGGAAAACCGCCAACAAGGAGACGCCCCCCTCGGAAGCAGTCGTCACTCCTGTCTCTGCGGAAACGCAGACGACACAGGAAGTGCCGATGGAGACCGAGGGAGAAGAAGACGAGCCGTTCGAGTGCCTCCCCCTCCCCAACAAGAACTGTGTGGGGGAGGTGCTCACCGTCCCTGCGCGACGGCACCTACCCCCACCGTGGCAATCCCTACCCTTTCACGGCAAACAACATCCCTCCCCCACCTCACAAACCGTATCCATTCCACTGGGGGTGCGAACCCTTAAACCAGAAGCTGCACGGGAGGGAACTCGTCAGGCGTGCAGATCTGGAGCTGATAAACAAGCACCCGATCTTCACCGACGACGACTGCCGGTACATGACTGACGAAGCAGTCCTGTACGTCCAGCAACAGACGCCGCCAGTGGACTTCTCCCGCCTGAAACAGATAGAATTCGGGCAGCCAGGAAGCAGCAAGAAAAAGAAGAATAAGAAGCCGCCGGAAGCATCCGGCAGATAATTCTTTCATCCACAGAAACCAGAGGCCAACCCAAAACTAGAAGAAAAACATCCCAACAGAGAGGATTTGAGGAGGAACAGCTCAACCAAGCTTAAACTCCTACACCTCGGGCCAAGGCAGGCCCGTCAACATAGTGAGTGAGTGATATGTTCTGTTCTTCATCCAAGGATAAGATCCGATGATGATACCATAGCTCTGCCGAAACCGGTCATCCAGTAAAATGCTTTCTTAGCGATCTTGGCTTGTGAAGCGTTCCTCATTTACTATATATGGCAGATCGTCCCCAGACTAACCACATCAGGAATATGTAACATTCTGGACCGTTTACCAAGAAAAATTCCGCGGTAGTACCGGAAATTGGAATCGGGTCCTGCGCCTGGTACTCAGACATGCTCGCTCGGCAATTCGAAATGTTACTTTGGTCTGCCTTCAGATGCTTCAGTGGCGTCGCGCGAAGTCACTCTCGTGTCCACGCACAGTGGGCTAACTAGTTTCAGAACCCCGACATCGTAGAATAAAAACTGATCAGATGCGCTCCTAGCGTTCGGTAGAAACTTAATTACGTATATAGAGTGTTCACCCATCCCCAGAATGTTTGACGAATTCTGCTCACGCGAATTCCTAAACCTTGAGAATGTGTTAATTTTTAGTTTAAAGTCCGATAACACTTGACAAAAAATATTTTTTTGTGTTATATAATCAGAAATTAACTTTCCGAATTATTTCCCTTTACTTGTACTGTTGAATCTCGCTTCTCCCCAAATTTCATGATTCTGGGGTTCCCACATTTCATGATTCTGGAGCAACGGTAAATGCACCGCCAAGGGACCGCAGACGATACTACATGTCATAAAGTTCACCTTCCTGTGTCTGTTCCTAAGGAAAAGTGTTTTTAACAATCAAACAGACAGATCGACGGATAATCGTTGAGATCGATTGTGGTTGAGCTAAGCTGTCTTTGCTTTTCGCGTGTCTCATCTTGCGGCTTCGCAGGTGAAGCGAGTCGGTTGTTAGCCTTCGACGGGAATCCTCGAGATCTCGTGTCATTCTCGGGGGAGGCGAGTGACAGCGGCTGCCGAACGGGCGCTATCACCTTCACACGTTGTGGAGTGAAATTGGTCGGGCGGTTTGCTGACACGGGCAGCTTCGAGATAAAAGTTCCGTGACTTCGCTGCGGACAAAATTTGAAGGGAAGCGTTGAAGCTGTGGAACCCGCTGCCTCGTATTGTGTACCTGATATGGAGTAAGTCTTCGTAATTGTTTGTTCACCGACGCACTCAGAGATTTTCAACTTTCATAGTCGAACCTTAAGACGGTGTGGAAGAGTTCAGTTGCCCTAGTTAAATAGTGGCCGTTATATGAACATTTTCTCAGAAGTTTTACTAGTGCTTTGTGTCTCTTGCAATCAAATGATTTTATGATGCCCTTTTTAAAGCGTGCACTGTATTAATACAGTTGTCCATGTGTGAGTGAGTCAAAGGTTCTGCCGAGTGTTTCTATGTTTCAGAGTTATTGGAATTGTTTTGAAGTTTCGAAAGTTTCAACTCTCTTCTCTAGCTCATCGGGAAGGTAGTTTACAATCAAATGCAAAATTTTTAGTGAACAAACAGACAAGAAAGCGACGTCACAAAAACTTTAAGATGTTTATGTGGGAAGCAATGTGGCTTTTGGGTGTTTGTTCGTATTTTGAACTGTGTCATACAATATGTATCATCTTCTTCATTCAGCGATGAGGATTCATCTAGATCTGCGCCTACTTCTGTACTTCACAAGCCGCCTTACGGTGTATGGTGCGCTGCACTTGTTTCTGTTGAGCGCCAGCTGCCACTCCGTGCACGAAGCGTCGATGTTCTGCACGTCTTCCTGACTTTCACTTAAGTTTTCCAGCGTCGCGACTTCTCTCTACACAACAGCTTCATCCGCCAAAAAGCCTCACGCAACTTCCGTCGTTACCCACTAAGGCAGTCGTATAAATACTGAACAGTAAAGCTCTTATAACACTCAGAATCAGTACCTCGGGAAAGTTATGTTTACGTCTGAAGCTTCGTCTTTCTTAAGAAGGATATGGTATACTCTGTTTGCTAGGAACTCTTCAGTCCCGTCACACAGCGGCTCTGATATTCCATTGCCTCGCATTTTGCTCATTAGGCAAAAGTAGGGATTGAACAAAAAGTGGGGTATTGTCGGCTCGGGGGTAGAGGGGAGAGGCAAAGTTAGCCCTGGACGCCAGTTACTCTATTTACGTAACTGCTGGAAGGGACTGTTGGTAATATCATAAACCAACATAAACGCATAGAAAATGCTGAGATGTCCTACGGCACTGAAATACATAGGGCAGGTTTTGCCAAGTGACACGCAACAGGTCCACTGTCTCCCTCCCGCTCTCTCTGTCTGACTCTGTGTGTCCTTCCCTCCAACATAGACATCTCTGACTGAGTTCCATATGAGATTCTGCCTCGGGCATGGATGTGTGTGGTGTCCTTACGTTAGTTAGGTTTAAGTAGTTCTAAGTTCTAGCGGACTGATGACCACAGATGTTGTCTCATAGTGCTCAGAGCCATTTGAACCATTTTTTGAGATTCTGCGCTTTCAAAAAAACATAACCACAGAAACGTCAATCTTAAGCTCCTGAATCTCGGTCCAGCTGGGAAGACGAGGCTTTACCGCGTCATTGCCAATTCACTAGTTTTACGCAAACGAATCCTGCCCTCAAACTGAAGGCGCTCGACTAATGACAACCTTCAACGCCGCTATAAACGACGCAGTCTCTTCTCCTGGCGAAAAGTCATCTCCTGACAAAGAACATAGTGATTATATTCGAAAGCTCGAGTTTTAGTTCGTTGTCAGATTCGAAGCGGTCGAGACAATTTTTGTAGAAATAAGAGTAAGTTTCCTTTAATTTGCGTCTATGGTCACAAACGTTTTGTTAACAAAGATTACTGGTTTCGGTCTACAATGACCATCATCAGATCAGCAGCAAAAAATATATTGGCACTTGAGCATATGTCAACTACTGTCTCTTAACTCTTCCTCGTTTTAACAATCTGACTTTTCTCGTGTTCTGTTTCATCGCTTTTTATTACTGTAATGGCTTTTATACGCTTTATGCTCATTACAGAGTTCAACTATTGTATCCCCCTTTATTTTACACTGTTCAGTTAATCATTGAAAACTAGTAAAACTAGTGTATGCCTACATCTGGTGAAGTTACAACACAACATCTTGTGGCTACTGTACGGCAGCTTGTTTTGGACAGTAGTGCTACTGACAAAGTGACTCGTACATATGATGTTATTTATATATATTTTACGATGCTGGTGCTGATTTTGCATTACTTTATGTTCTATTTATTGTTTTTAAGCTGTAGACAATCTGCGAGTGTATTTATTTTTCTCCCATTTTTTGCTGCAGATCTGATGATGGTCATTATAGACCGAAACCGGTCATCTGTTAACAAAAAGTTTGTGACCATAGACGTGAATTAAAGGTAACTTATTGTGTATGCGGGTCACAGTTTTATTCGCGACAAAGTCGCAGTTTGTGAAAGAAATAAAGAGTTTTTCGATGTGGAGCCAAACTGTGTTAGCGCGTCCCGTAGGGCTGCAGCGTGCTGTGTTCCCCCCGTCGCCATGGCGACCGCCCGGCTGTCTCGATTCGGCACGCCCCCCGGTGACGTCACAGGGAGCAATGCGCGCCGCCCGCGGCCATCGGCGGAGATCAATACGCCGGGGGCGAGACGGCGCGCCGGGGGCGGCTGTGCGCGGCGGGCTCACCGGTACCACCACCACCACCACCACCACCATCCAGCCAGCCAGCCAGCCAGACTGGACGCCCGGCTCGAGGCCCCTAGAGAGGTGGCCGGCGGTTGCCTGCCGTGTCTCGTGATAACCGGTGAACCCCCGATTCTGTACGGAATTCAGCTCCCGAGTATAACACTCTTTCAAACTCCTAATTACTTTGCAAATGAGTTAATGTTCAGTATATAACGTCGAGCATGCAGGCGAGGAAAAGTTAAGCAATGGTGTGAAATTACGTTTGAAGTTTAAGTGCTCTCATTAAGAAACACTGGAAGAGTGCAGTCTACATAATTTGCAATCAGTTTTAAGCAAAGCTAGTTTCTCACGCATGTCAACGTTTACAACGTCGTATTTCCTGAACTGTGTGTCGTGTAATGACATAACTGGTATTCACTGGATACTGCCTGGAAAAGGCGGTGCGATTAGCGTTAGTAATAAAGGAGTAAAAAACTAAAGCGTCAAGCTCGATGCTGAACTACTGTATGACTAGCGAGAATCTTGTAAACAGTGAACTTTCTTAGTTCACGATATTGTGGATGGCGTCGGCGAGTAGTAGTTTCGTACAGGTTTGAAATTGTGTGTAAAGTTTGTTGGAAATCGCAGGTAATTTGCACGCCGTGAGTTCGTTGCCTCGACATATACAGGGCGTAAATTTTAAGTTGAGAAACCAGAATAACTCGAAATATAAGCTTCACACTAAAAAGTGTGTAGAATCCAAAGTTGATTAGTTTCGAGGGGGACATCTGCTGGTGCTAAAATTAGCACGCCACCAGAGCCCAGAGCGAGAGAGAGAGAGAGAGAGAGGAATTGGAGTTTTACAAACTTATCAGAATATGCGCAAAAACTAATATTTGGATCAACATTTCTAAAACTGTAATTCCTCTGTCTCAAACCCCACCCTATGGGGAGAGAGGGAGAGTTTGTTTTAGCGAATCAAAATTTACGAAGTAAATATGTATTTTTATCCGTAACCATTTCCACGCAAAAATCAGAAAATGGATTTTCTTGAATTACAATGCGAACTACCAAGAACCAAACAAATGTTTAAGACAAAATGTAGGTTGTTTTTTATGCAGAATCTGATTCTGCAATTAAAAATGGGGGTTCCCATTTGAAAGTTTGCTCCCGCCCCACCCCCAGTGGGCTGGGGTGGAGGTCTAATTTTAGCACCAGCAGATGTCCCCCTCGCAAATAATCAACTTTGGATTCTGCACGTTTTTTATTGTGAAATTTATTTTTCGAATTATTCTGGTTTGTCAACTTAAAATTTACACCCTCAATTCTCAGTTTCTAAGCCTGATACTTGCCTTCCTGTGTTAAGCCGTTAGAATCAGATTAGACCGCTTAATGAATAGATAAAGACAGAATTTTAATTTTTTTAAATTTGGTCAGTAATTATATGAAATATTGCAAATAGAATTTCTGGCTCTCCTAGAAGCCGTTTGATGGGGAACCTTGAACTACCAACTAGTAGCCAAATCCAATAACGTCAGCTAACGTTAAGAGCTTAAGAGTGCAGTTCTCCTGCTCAGCAAGGAACAAAAGTAGTTACAGAGACAGTAACATTTTAAGACATGCTTAATTTTAATTGACGTCGGTAAAGTCGGCTTTGAGCTAAGCAAAGTTGGCCGCTTGCGTCAGGATCAGAGGAGTAAGTACCGCGGCCACTGAGGAAGACTGTTATGTTGCTTGTTGTTATGTCTGCCACAGACGGCCCCTGCCAGGCAGACTACACTCAAGACACCTCTGTGTACCATATAACATACACAAGCACTTGCCGGTGCAACCAAGAGGAAAACAATTCTTCAAAACAAACAGAACTTGCTAGAGACTAATGCGAACCTTTTTCTGCAGAGGTCGCCTCACAGATACAGGGAAAGCAGCAGCAGTACAGCCAGTTCCTCGCCGAGCTAGGATCAGCTCCGACGGGCCTCACCGACGCTTTTGATGAATGGTCGTCTACAAGTTTTTTGTTTTTGTGTGTATATAGTGATTGTTCAAGAAGTGTAGATCAGTTTCAATAAACGACATTATACTGAGTGTTCTACGATACTGAGTATTCTCCACTTGTCTTCCAGTACGGACCATTCAAGGGCGTCCGAAACTCGTATCCATGAGCGGTTAAGGTATAAATTCCAAACAGAACAAGAATGGATCTGAGAATGCACATTATAGAGACCGTCATCCTCAAACGTGGAACACATTTGTAGCACGGAAAATCAAACAGAATTGTAAAACAGGGCAACGAGTAGAAAAAATGACGTTCAGTATATTCAGCAAACGCTTGTGATCGTTCCTCATACTGCGTAATGCAGTTAAGTATAAATACAATTACTGTTACTAGTTATCGGCTGACACAGAGAATTCCATGAAATCTGGTCGGGCAGACACAACGTCACACCTCTGCAGTCACTGAGGGTGGGAGCTATCTGAAACAGACATGATGTGTTCCGAACGGTGCCGGTTTTCAACGATCACTACTTCGGATCTGGCAGCCAGATAATCCTGTCCCTCGTCTATTGGAGGCTCATAACTTAGTAATTCACGTACATTACCAATAATAAAGTCGGTAGATATGCGGCCCGAGGCGCCGCTCCTCGATGTTAGTATTGGTTCTTGAGCAGGAAAAAAAAAAAAAATCACGATCGCTGCTCTACAGGCAGCGTCATCTTGTGCCCACGCCTTATGAGAGTATTAATTATCAACTCCAGACGACGAAGTTATGTAAGTAATTTTTGTTTACTTTTCTGCAGTCATGGTACACAATGAAATCCCCGCGGCGCTACAGGAGGCACAAGGAAACGGCATGACCCGTCGATGAAGCAACAGAAACGTTTCATCTGTGTCAGGCCAATGTTGTTGTTGTAAACACGACGGAGAGGCTCCGTCCCCGCCGCAGCTGCAGTGGTCCACAACCCCACGACGGCTACCGCAGTCCACTTCACCCCTCGGCCGCCCCACACCGAACCCAGGGTTATTGTGCGGTTCGGCCCCCAGTGGACCCCCAGGGAACGTCTCACACCAGACGAGTGTAACCCTTATGTTTGCGTGGTAGAGTATTGGTGGTGTAGGCCCATGTGGAGAACTTGTTTGCGCAGCAATCGCCGACATAGTGTAGCTGAGGCGGAATAAGGGGAACCAGCCCGCATTCGCCAAGGCAGGTGGAAAACCGGCTAAAAACCATCTACAGACTGGCCGTCTCACAGGACCTCGACACAAGTCCGTCGGGTGGATTCGTGCCGGGGACCAGGCGCTCCTTCCCACTCCGGAAAGCCGTGCGTTAGACCGTACGGCTAACCGGGCGAGCCAGGCCAATGTTCAAAATGCTTCAAATGGCTCTGAGCACTATGGCACTTAACATCTGAGGTCATCAGTCACTTAGAACTTAGAACTACTTAAACCTAACTAACCTAAGGACATCACACACATCCATGCCCGAGGCAGGATTCGAACCTGCGACCGTAGCACTCGCGCGATTCCGGACTGAAGCGCCTAGAACCGCTGGGCCACAAAGGCCGGCAAAACGGATCACAACACTGTTGCAGAAACAACGAAACAAACATGCCAAATTTAAACAGACGCCAAACCCCGAGATTGGCGATCTTTTACACACGCTCGAAATTTAGCGCAGACTTCAACACGAGATGCTTATAACAGTTTCCACAACGAAACTTTGTCTCGAAACCTGGCAGAAAATCCAAAAAGATTCTGGTCGTATGTGAAGTATGTTAGCGGCAAGCAACAATCAATACCTTCTCTGCACGTAGCAATGGAGATACTATCGAAGACAGTGCTGGCAAAGCAGAGTTGCTAAATAGAGCCTTCCGAAATGCCTTCACAAAAGAAGAGTAATATTCCAGAATTCGAATCAAGAACAGCTGCCAACATAACGTGGAACTAAATATCCTCGGAGTTGTGAAGCAACTTAAATCACTTTATAAAAGCAAGTCTTCTGTTCCAGACTGTATACCAATTAGGTTCCTTTCAGAGTATGCTGATGTATTAGCTCCATACTTAACTATCATATTCAACCGTTCGCTCGACGATAGATTCCTACCCCAAGACTGGAAAGTTGCACAGGTCACACCAATATTCAAGAAAGGTGGGAGTACTCCACTTAATTAAAGGCCCATATCATTAAGGTCGATATGGAGCAGGATTCTGGAACATATATTGTGTTCGAACGTTATGAACTACCTCGAAGAAAACGGTCTATTGACACACAGTCAACATGGGTTTAGAAAACATCGTTCCTGTGAAACACAACTAGCTCTTTATTCGCATAAGGTGTTAAGTGCTATTGATAAGAGATTTCTGATCGATTCTGTATTTCTGGGTTTCCGGTAGGCTTTTGACATTGTTCCACATAAGCGGCTTCTACTGATGTTGCGTGCCTATGGAATATCGTCTTAGTTATGTGACGGATTTGTGATTTCCTGTCAGAGAGGTCACAGTTCGTGGTAATTGACGAAAAGTCATCGAGTAAAACAGAAATGATTTCTGACTTTCCCGGTGATAATCTGAGCAGCCGTATGTCGTTCATCGACTAATAAAGTTATCAGAATATCAAAACAAATTGCAAAACGATTTAGAAAAGATATCAGAATGGTGCGAAAATTGGCAGTTGACCCTAAATAACGAAAAGTGTGAGGTTATCCACATAACTGCTAAAAGGAATCTGTTAAACTTCGGCTATAAGATAAATCAGTCAAATCTAAAGGCCATAAATTCAACTAAATACCTTGGGATTACAATTACGAACAGCGTAAATTGGAAGGAACACACAGTAAATATTTGGGACAAAGCAGGACACTTAGAAAATGTAACAGAACTACTAAGGAGGCTTCCAGAATGAGATTTTCACTCTGCAGCGGAGTGTGCGCTGATAAGAAAGTTCCCGACAGATTGAAACTGTGTGCCGGGCCAGATGTGCTAGTCCTGTAAGTTTCGCACGAGAACTTCTGTGACGTTTGGAAGTAAAGCTGTGAGGACGGGTCGTGAGTGTGCTTGCGTAGCCCGGTCGATAGAGGACTTGCTTGCAAACGGCAAAGGTCCCGAGTCTCGGTTCGGCACACAGTTATGTGGTTTATGCTACAATTACAGAGGTCGGTGCATCTTTTCGTTAGAACTCGCTGCAACAAAAAAAAAAAAAAAAACCAAAAGAACTTGCATTACTAATTGTGTAAATAATTGTTGTTGTTGCCACACGGAAACACAATACATCATTAGGTCTTTAACTAGGATAGAAAATGATTCTTATTTACCTAGCTTACTAATTTCTCGCTCTAAATTTACCAGGAGGTTCGCAGTGGGTAGTTTCTGAAAAATCTTTATTACGTTTTGCAAAAGAATATTTCATTTAGGGGTTTGGCATTTTCAAACAGAATTTTATAAAAATCAACAGATGAAGTCTCCTGAAAAACAGTCTTAGCTATAATTATTTCCTTAACAGTTTCGGCACTAAACCTGTGGTTTTCATGAGTCCATAAAGCATTTATAATAGAGAACACTTTTTGCATCAGCAGGAGTGGCAGGTAGAGCTTGCACGAACGGAATAATGAGTACAAATTCTTGTAGCAGATATCGTGATATGCAGGAAAGTTGAAAGTGATTGACGTCGTCCAGTTCAGAGAGTGTACTTTCTTTTGCGTATGACCACATTTGTTCTTCATCTGATTACGCTGCTTTGATCACTTAAAAATACGCCATTTCAAAACAAACCGGACGGTAGTGAAGAACGGGACAATAAGCGTTCCTTATGTATTTTGTTGGGACAAAGGGACATATGTGCTGAGTAACGGACTATGTGGTGAAATGCTGGACGCCTGGTCGCCGCCCACGACGCCTCGTAGCAGATCTCTCAACCGTGACCTGGCTGCTCCCACCGAGACCTGTTCAAGATCTGCACCCGTATTCCGCGAGCCACGTTACGGAGTGTGGCGAGGCGAAGGCTACTCCGTGAACCAGTGTGACCTCCTGTCCCCCCCCCCCCCCCTTTTTCCTTTTCTAGCCGCGAATGGGTTGCGTGAGGCAGAGTTGTTGGTAAGCCTCCGCGTGAGCTCGAAACTCTGAATTTATTTGCACAATCATTTCGCGATGAATACGCAAGAGGAAGCAATGCATTGGATGTTTCTTCTAGGAACGTATTCTCTCGCAATTTTAACTGTAAACGACAGCGTGTGCGACGCAACGCGCTGGTCCTCTTTTCCTGTTTCCGTGTCAGTCTAATCCAGTAATGGTATCCGTTGAACGACTTTTTTTTTTTTTTTTTTTTTTTTTTTTTTTTTTTTTACATGTATCTCGTACGTAGGTGGACTGCACGTCCTGAGGACTGACCTTCGACTGCCATCTACCTTTCCCACTATTACTTTTATCTAGCCGTTCGACTTTAAAACTCTCACTAGACAAACTTAAAGTTACTTTTAAGATTCCTGATGTTTCTAGTGATTGTCCGACAGTCGCGTAACCAGTAATGGGTCTTTCCGCCTACTCGTGCGCACTATATGTAGAGGGTAATTGCCAGTCCCTGTACCAAGTGTCGATCTACAGCAGGTATCCGTACATTTCCATGTGTGTAACAGCCTCATAGCCAAACGGTCTCATGGGGCCTCTGACGTTACGTCCGTCTCAAGATTTCACACTGTTAAGAGTAACATAGTACACTACTGGCCATTAAAATTGCTACACCAACAAGAAATGCAAATGATAAGCAGGTATTCATTGGACAAATATATTATACTAGAACTGACATGTGATTAATTTTTCACGCAATTTGGGTGCATAGATCCTGAGAAATCAGTACCCAGAGTAACCACTTCTGGCCGTAATAACGGCCTTGATACGCCTGGGCATTGAGTCAAACAGAGCTTGGATGGCGTGTACAGGTACAGCTGCCCATGCAGCTCCAACACGATACCACAGTTCATCAAGAGTAGTGACTGGCGTATTGTGACGAGCCAGTTGCTCGGCCGCCAGTATTGGCACAGGTAACAGCGGCGACGCGTCGTGGCATGGAAGCAATGGGCCTTGGTAGGTCCCTGGATGGATGATGATGATGATGATGGTGATGATTGGTTTGTGGGGCGCTCAATTGCGCGGTTATCAGCGCCCGTACAAATTCCTAACCTTTGCTCAGTCCAATCTCGCCAATGATGAGGACAACACAAACACCCAGTCATCTCGAGGCAGGGGAAAATCCCTGACCCCGCCAGGAATCGAATCCGGGACCCCGTGCTCGGGAAGCGAGAACGTGACAGCGAGACCACGAGCTGCGGACCCCTGGATGGGGTTGGTACCGCATCTGCACACACTAGTCGCCTAATTCCCGTAAATTCCGGGGAGGGGCGCGGTGATCTCTGACGCCACGTTCAGTCACATCCCAGATGTGTTCGATCGGGTTCAGATCTGGCGAGTTGGCCGGCCAGCACATCAATTGGAACTCGCCACTGTGCTCCTCAAACGACTCTGCCACACTCCTGGCCTTGTGACATGAGCGTTATCTTGCTGAAAAACGCCACTGCCGTCGGGAAACACGATCGTCATGAAGGGGTGTATGTGATCTGCAACCGGTGTATGATACTCCTTGGCCGTCATGGTGCCTTGCACGAGCTCCATTGGACTGATGGATGCCCACGTGGGTGTTCTTCAGTGCATACTGGAGCCTGCCGGCCGGGGTGGCCGAGCGGTTCTAGGCGCTACAGTCTGGAACCGTACGACAACTACGGTCGCAGGTTCGAATCCTGCTTCGGGCATGGATGTTTGTGATGTCCTTAGGTTAGTTAGGTTTAACTAGTTCTAAGTTCTACGGGGATGATGACCTAAGAAATTAAGTCCCATAGTGCTCAGAGCCATTTGAACCATACTGGAGCCGCCACCAACTTGTCTCCGTCCCGCAGTACAGATGTCAAGGAGCTGTTCCCCTGGAAGACGACGGATTCGCGTCCTCCCATCGTCACGCTGAAGAAGCTATCGGGATTCATCAGACCTTGCAATGCTCTGCCACTAGGTCTACGTCCAGTAGTTGCTCATGTCCTTCTGTTGACTCCGGGAGATACATGGGTCGGCGACTGCGGAGGTTCACCGTTAGGAGCGTTCGCTGCAGTATATGTTCAGACACCCTTGCGTTTTGCCCCTCATCAAACTCTGATGTTAGTTGCGCCACACTCCGTCGCCTGTCCAACCTACGACGTCGACATTGCAATGCGGGGTGGCCGCCGAAGACCACGACGCCTGGACGTGGTTTCACCATGGTTTCGCCACGTGTTGAAAACATTCACGTGACAAGCCGTGCAGTTTCCGAACTGCTCGTGCCGAGCCTGCGGACTGTCACAATCTGCCCTCGGTCAAACTAAAAAAAAAAAAAAAAAAAAAGCTCTGAGTTCTGTGGGACTTAACTTCTAAGGTCATCAGGCCCCTAGAACTTAGAGCTACTTAAACCTAACTAACCTAACGACATCACACACATCCATGCCCGAGGCAGGATTCGAACCTGTGACCGTAGCGGTCGCGCGGTTCCAGACTGTAGCGCCTAGAACCGCTCGGCCACTCCGGTCGGCAGGTCAAACTCACAGGGAGACGGCACGACCGTGGGTTCGGGGATTTGTCCGAAATTTTGTGTGGTGAAAGAGGACCGCTAACACCTCACATAGGTAAAGTATTAGGACGCACTACCCGGAAAATCCCGAGAAAAATCGATCCAAAGTTTCTTAGATGCCGTATGAGAATAAAATGTGAGTCCGGTGCCGAGCCCCCGTCTGGCCTACGTGGTTAGCTCTCGGACACTTACGCCAGAGGTCTCGGGTTCGATTCCTCTTTCGGCTCTTTTTTTTATTCTGTTGCTTGCAAAATTGCAGCGCATTGTTACAGGAGAATGGTGAAATTAATTCCCGGGAAGATTGTATAAACATTCATTCTGTAATTCACCATAAATTATCGTCAGCAATATTCCGAGACATGATTTAATATTCCTGGTTTGCCTCAAAATTATCAGAAACTCAAAACATTTTCGTAAATGTTGATGGGGCACGTTTTTGTACAGATTTATTGCAAACGCCCTGTGACTGTAAAAAATCCGCTGTTATATGTTGCGCAAGATGTCGCAAAAATTATTGCTTTGTTCGTTTTTACGATAACTACCACTGCGGTTCTTGTTATATAATTATTATATGTATAATAATTGAATGTTTCCCAATCGACTTTGTTATTCTGAGTAAATCCCAATGTTTCTCATCATATACTTTTACAATGTAAAATGGAAAACCCACCGCCATGAATTGTGTTGTTGGACAAAAAGAAAATAATTTTTATTCAATAATGTAACTAATTTGTGTAAGATAATGTAGGTTTGGGAAACTTTCTGAATAATTGGTGGAATAACAAGAGACAATGAAACAGAATTTAAAAAAAGTGCCGGAGGAGGAATCGAACCCGAGACCTCTGGCGTAAGAGTCCGAGCCGTAAACATGTAGGCCAGACGGCGGCTCGGCAATGGACTAACATTTTATACTCATACGGCACCTGAGAAACTTTGGATCGATTTTTCCCGGGATTTTCCGGGTAGTGCGTCCTAATATTTTAACCACGTGAGGTGTTAGGGGTCCTCTTCCACCACACAAAATTTCGGACAAATCCCGGACCCCACACGGTCGTGCCGTCCCCTTGTCAGTTAGGTCGCACGCCTTCCCCCCACTCTAGCAAGGACAGCACGCTCACTGGTAATTCACGCACCGTGCGTGTGCCTGTCTGGCAGCTTTTCGTCCCCAGATGACGCTGACATCGCCAGGACAAGTTTGTGTTGATAGTAAGTAAGTGGCCATAATGTTCTCGCTGATCGCCGCATAAGGATTGAAAATGGTAATGAATTCTAAAAAAACAATTTATTTTCGACACAGGATATTTTTTCAGTTTCTCGACCATGCGGAGGTGTTTGCGGCTTAACCGATAGCGGAGAAGCCTCCAGTCAGTAGAAGGCGCACGTTCCCAGGCTGACCTTGCCTCTTGCCAACGACAAATCGGACACGATTCAGGAGTCCTCTGTCATATCAGGCGAACCATAGGAAGTTTAGTAAGGCAAGGTACACAGGCAAAGAACCTCCATTAAGAAAACTAGCAGAACGTAGGTGCAAACGACTGAAACGGCACACTCCTCAATTAAACGTTTGCATAGCCATTGTCGGTAGACATCTGCTCACAACCATAGTGCTAAGGCAAATACCGATAACTTTGATTTATAGCGACGAAAATGTGATGTAAAGAAATTATTTATTTCATATTTCTTAAAACAGTTACATGAAACAATCATATCTCAAATTTTTCGGACAAATGTTTTTCAAATGATTTGTTTCTCTGAACTGCAATTTCTTAGGAGCTGAGCTGAAGTGCCGGCCGCGGTGGTATTGCGATTCTAGGCGCTCAGTCCGGAACCGCGCGACTGCTACGGTCGCAGGTTCGAATCCTGCCTCGGGCATGGATGTGTGTGATATGCTTAGGTTAGTTACGTTTAAGTAGTTCTAAGTTCGAGGGGACTGATGACCACAGATGTTAAGTCGCATAGTACTCAGAGCCATTTGAACCTTTTTGATAGGAACCTAACTCGTATACAGTCTGGGCTGGAAGTCTTTCCTCCAGTTTGGTTAGTTGATTTGGAGGAGGGGGACCAAACACTGAGGTTCAAAAAAAAAGTTCAAATGTGTGTGAAACCTTATGGGACTTAACTGCTAAGGTCATCAGTCCCTAAGTTTACACACTACTTAAATTATCTTAAGGACAAACACAGACAGACACACACACACACACACACACACACACACACACACACACACACGCCCGAGGGAGGACTCGAACCTCCTCCGGGACCAGCCGCACAGTCCACGACTGCATCGCCTCTGACCGCTCTGCTAATCCCGCGCGGCAAACACTGAGGTCGTCGGTGCTATCGGAGTAGGGAAGGACGGGGGAGGAAGTCGGCTGGGCAATTTCGAAGAAACCATCCTGGCATTTGCATGAAGCGTTTTAGGGAAATCACGGAAAACCTCAAAGAGAACGGTCGGACGGGGGTTTGAACCGTCGTCCTCCTGAATGTGAGTCCAGCGGGCTAAGTACTGCGCCACCTCGCTCAGTCCTTTCCTTTACCAAGCGACTTGAGGGGGGTAGGACGTCAAACAGGCCGACTTGGAGCAGGAGGGGTACCACAGGACATTTCAATTTCTACTGTCTATACAAATAAATTCATATACCGTTGTCAGCATGACCAGGAAGAAATCAGGATTCACACTCATCGAGGTGGAAGTTCAAAAACATAACAAAATAAATTTTTTTAGATGTGAAATTTAATCATTTTTTCACTTACTATTGGCTGCATTTGTTGTTATAGGTACATTTTTTTTCATATGTAACAGAGATTTTTCGGTGAATTTTGCACAGCATACAAACCATACTTACAGGTGTATGAAACTCTAGAATTTATTCAGTTTATGAACAAATGAATGACCTGTTAAATTTTACACTTCATGTTTAGAAAAAACTCAAATTTTGTAGTTAATTATCTCAATTATTACAACAGTTTTTAATAGATTTGGAAAATTCTAGAGTTTTGCGTTACGGAGTTTGTGTCTAATAAGCATACTAAGTTTGAAAGCAATAGGATATTTATTTTGGACGTTACATGTACCTAAGTATGGAAATTTGTGTTTTGTGGAAAATGGCTGTTAAAGTTTCTGCTTGTATTCGGCATTCTTTTAGAACTGTCCAGCACCATAAGCAGGTTCTTTTTCATTTTCTTAATCAGTTTTCTTCCTCTTCACATTCCTATGTTGCACTCTTCTTGATTTCATCACCTCCAAAAATGAATATCTGCTTTCACTACACGCTCTCTATCGCATACAAAGCTTCGATGCAGTTCAGTCTGGGCTTAATTCCCATTTTTCTCTAAAACATATTTCCTGCTTTGCACACCATCATTATAACATGAAACTGTGTCATGAACACCAATTTCAATTGCATTTCTCCCCAAAAAAATGGTTTTTGGCAGTCTTTCCCATACACATTTATTAAAACTTTCATTTGGGTTTGAGGCACCCCCATGAAGACATTTCTTCAATAAATGTTCATTTGCAAAGTCTCTGAATATAGGTTTGATGGCTTCCATGACAGCAGTTGGTAGAGAATTCCTGTGATGTTATTCTTTACTTACATATGACAGAAGAATGCTGTGCAAAGGGGAGTGGCGCTGCATCTTGGTACGCTGAAGACCAAAGAACGTGCCTTATAATCTCTCAAATATAAGTTTTATACATCAAACTAATCAGGAAGATTTGCGCTATAAAATAGGCGTATTTTTAAAAAATCGATTTTTTTTTAAATTTTTGACGTCCTACTCCCCTTAAGTTGTTTAGCTACAGTGAGGCTATCTACTTCCAAGTTACTCATGTCGGCCGTTGTTGCTGTTTCGAATCGTGGAATACTTACTGAATCTTAGTTGGTGGAAGAATTTCGGAAGACCGTGTTTAGTAAGTCCACTTGAGTGGAACTGCAGTCGGTGGTAAAACCATTTCTGTCATGTAGTGAGTGTATTGATTAGCGGCCGCTGGTGTACTTTACACCGATCGATGCCTCTCTGGGATTGCTGTCAGATTTGGAGACAGAGTTTTATTGTTGACAGTAAAAAACCCTGTCGAATTGAAGTCGGCACGACGCTTCGAGCATCTGTAAACACCAGTCATTCTTGGAGAAAGTTCGACACACCCAGTCGGAGTTTACTTAAAATTCTCGTAAAAGCCCGCGTACAGGCTAAATACCGCAGTGAAGAATGGCGCCGCGCTTCGATGAACACCGTGCATTAGCGCGGCAGTCCGGTGAACGCCAGCCCGCAGTTTCCCGTGTCTGCCTCATGCACGGCAGACTGGAGCCGGGCTTTCGTTGGCGCGGCGGCGTTTCCATTAGCTGATTACTGTCCGGCCGCTCTGCCGCCGTTTTCATTTCAAACGCTACTGCTGGTGCCAGCGAGAGTATCGCATGGCCTAAATGAATATTCGCTCGTACCGCTTTCGCAGGAGCCATTATTTGCAATACAGACACTGAACACACAGTTTCACTTCCATCTATTTCGGTCTCGTCAGAACATAAGCATATCATTCCATCGCATTCGCCGAGGTAGTTCACTGTGAAATGTCATCAAAGCAAACGAGAACGTTCTGATAGTGTGAAAAGGGTTGCGTATTTGCCCATGTAATGCACTGTTGCAGAATATTTCAATCTGTGCAACGCACGATGTGCCTCACCATTCCGAGAGGAATTTTTTCGTTGGAGACATTGTGTGGGAGCCTTTCCACAGTTTAATCAGGGAATGGAAGACCGAGAGAAAAGTACTCGGATTCAAAAAGGCGCAACGGCTCTACTGTTCAACATACGTACCTAAAAAGCAATCAAGGAAATAAACGAAAGTTTCGGAACGGATACCAAAATTCACTGCGGACGGATATGAGTTATGTGATGTATAAGGGGTAATTAAATAAAATAGAGATAGAAGGAAAAAGTAAGTAAACTCTTGCCGGCCGGAGTGGCCGAGCGGTTAAAGGCGCTACAGTCTGGAACCGCACGACCGCTACGGTCGCAGGTTCGAATCCTGCCTCGGGCATGGATGTGTGTGATGTCCTTAGGTTGGTTTAAGTAGTTCTAAGTTCTAGGGGACTTATGACCACTACAGTTGAGTCCCATAGTGCTCAGAGCCATTTGAACCATTTCAAGTAAACTCTTTATTATTATTTCAAATGGTTCAAATGGCACTAAGCACTATGGGACTTAACATCGGAGCTCATCAGTCCCCTAGAACGTAGAACTACTTAAACCTAACTAACCTAACGACCTCACTCACATCCATCCCCGAGGCAGCATTCGAACTTGCGAGCGTAGCAGCCGCGTGGTTCCGGACTGAAGCGCCTAGAACCGCTCGCTCACAGCGGCCGGCTATTTCAGAAGCAATCGCCGTACCTGTTAATACGTTTATCCCACTGTGAGACATGACGGTTAATATCTTCATGAAAAAAATGTTTGTGGATGGTTGTGGAACCATGAATTACCTCTCCGTACAAATTTTGCTCCGAAATAAATCGGCAGCCACGGACGTCTCTCTTCACGGTACCAAAAATACGAAAATCGCGTGGGGGGAGATCGGCACTTTATGGAGGATGTGTAGGGCTTCCCAGCGAAACTTGTCTATCGTAGTCCAAAAATCTTGGCGACCTGTGGCCCTGCAAACATTTTTCCGTCGAGGCACTAACTGTCTTCTCTCACAGTGTAATAGATGTATTAACAATTATGACGATAATTTTGAAATAATGTTTTCTTACTTTTTTCCATCGTTTTTGTTTACTGCCCCTTATACTAAAGCATAGATATCCTTTGTGAATGATTGCAGGACTTGTTGTAGGAAACGATCACTTTACTGACCACGGAAGATGGATTGAGAGTAAGCAGAAAAAGGACGAAATTTCTCAGAAACAACAGAAATGAAATTAGCGACAAACTTAACATAAAATTTGCCTACCACGTCGTAATTGTATTTAAGTAACCGCGCTAAGTTGGAAGCAGAATAACACGCGACGGACGAAGCAAAGAGTACATAAAAAGCATACTAGCACAGGGAAAGAGCGCATTCCTAGCCAAAAGAAGTCTCTCGGTATCAAACATAAACAATTTGAGGAAGAACTTTCTGAGAATGTACGTTTTGGGTTACATCATTGTACGGAAGTGAATAATGGACTGTGAGAAAACCGAAAAAAGAAACAGAAAAACGTCGCGATTGAGATGTACTGTCACAGAAGAATGTTGAAAATGAATTGGAGTGACAAGACAGAAAATGTGGTGATTCTCTGGAGATTCGGCGATGAAAGGTAATACGTAGAAATTACTGCCCAGAAACAAGGGACATATTATTAAGATATCGGGCGATAGCTTCGATGAGACTAGAGGAAGAAGAAAAACTGTAGCACAAGTTGATAAATAACTGAGGACGTATGATACACGTGCTACCTGAAAATTAAGAGAATAATGCAGAATAGGAATTCGTAAAACCATCCAGAAAAAAGAACTCTCTGGACTACGGTTTATACGGTGCTTCGTATCTACAGCATCAAAATCATACTGACGGTAGAGGATGCTAAACTGAGTATTTTGAGGAATCAATGTTAAGAAATGAATATTTCATTTGGTGCCATGTCTGTAACTGGTTATGATTTTGAATCGACTTTCGTGGTGCTACTTTGAAACACAGTTCTCAATCGTCTGTGCTGTGTTCAAGGACTTTTTTCCTATCGAATTACATACAGTGCTTGGTGTACGAATCTACTTAAGAAACTAACCAGTATTTCGTTGGTGGGGTTTATAACGGAGAGAGATCTTCAGACTTAAAGTAACTTCGGGCATGCTCCAGTGGAGTGTGTATGCGGCCATTACTTTCACAATATACACACATTGACAAAAAGTATTGCATCACATCGCTTCCGTGAGTTCCGGAAACTGTACAGAAAATTAGATCAACATAAACATCATTTCTGCCCTTTTTATTGCTCATGAAAACCACACATTGCATGTTGTACCACCATACAGCGAGACTTTCAGAGGCGGTGGTCCAGATTGCTGTACGCACCGTTATCTCTAATACCCGGTAGCACGTCCTCTTGTATTGGTGCATGCCCTTATTCGTCGTGGCATACTACCTAGGTACTAATGATCCAGACTGTCCCACTCCTCAACGGCGATTCGGCGCACATCCCTCAGAGTGGTTGGTTGGTCACGTCGTCCATAAACAGTCCTCTTCAATCTATCCCAGGCATGTTCGATAGGGTTCATGTCTGGAGAACATGCTGGCCACTCTAGTCGAGCGATGTCCTGAAGGAAGTCATTCACAAGATATGCATGCTGAGGGCGCAAATTGTCGTCCACGAAGACGAATGCCTCGCCAATATGGTGCCGATGTGGTTGCACTGTCGGTCGGAGGATGGCACTCACGTATCGTACAGCCGTTACGCTCCTTTCATTACCACCAGCGGCATACGTCAGCCCCACATAATGCCACCCCAAAACAGTAGGGAACCTCCACCTTACTGCACTCCCTGCCTGTGTGTCTAAGGCGTTCAGTCTGACCGGGTTACCTCCAAACACGTGTCCGACGATTGTCTGGTTGAAGGCAAATGCAACACTCATCGGTGAAGAGAACGTGCTGCCAATTCTGAGCGGTCCATTCAGCTTGTTGTTGGGCCCATCTGTACCGCGCTGCATGGTGTCTCGGTTGCGAAGATGGACCTCGCCATGGACGTCGGGAGTGAAGTTGTGCATCATGTAGCATATTGCGCATAGTTTGAGTCTTAAAACTATGTCCTGTGACTGCACGAAAAGCATTATTCAACATGGTGGCGTTGCTGTCAGGGTTCCTTCGAGCCATAATCCGTAGGTAGCGGTAATCCACTGCAGCAGTAGCCATTGGGCGGCCTGAGCGAGGGATGTCATCGACAGTTCCTATCTCTCTGTATTTCTTCCATGTCCGAACAACATCGCTTTGGTTCACTCCGAGACGCCTTCACACTTTCTTTGTTGAGAGCCCTTCCTGGCACAAAGTAACAATGCGGACGCGATCGATCCGCGGTGTTGACCGACTAGGCATACAACACGAGGCGTGTACCTCCTTCTTGGTGGATTAACTGGAACTGATCGGCTGTCAGACTTCCTTCGTCTAATAGGCGTTGCATGCATGGTTGTTCACGTCTTTGGGAGGGTTTAGTGACATCTCTGGGCAGTGAAAATGACTGTGTCTGTGATACTGTATCCACAGTGAACGTCTATATTCAGGAGTTCTGGGAACTGGGGTGATGCAAAACTTTTTTTTGATCTGTGTACGCGAACGACCTAGTGGATAGCGCCGGGAGCTCTGAGGCTTTTCACGGATGATGCTGTTTTATACAGACAAGATTGTAGCGAAGTGCTGGAAGACCTGCAAAGGATCGATGCTTGGTGCAAGGACTGGCACTTGACGCTTTACTTAAACAAGTTTAGTGTATTGCGTTCAAATAAGCAAAGAGACCCATTATCGTATGAGCATAAGGTTATGGAGCAATGTCCGGATGTTTCCATCAGTTTGGTAGTATGGGTATGGAGGGATTCAATGTGGAGCGGCCCTATAAAACTAATCACACGTAATGCAGATGTCAGGCTGACAGTCAGTAGATGAATCCCCAGGAAGTGTAGCACACTCACAAACAAGGTGGCATACAAAAACCTTGTTCGACCAATAGTTGAATATTTCTCATCAGTTTGGGATCCGAACGAGACCGTATTGACGAAGAAAATAGAGAAGATTCCTACAAGAGTCTACGATCATCTCACAGAAAGACCATGAAGGTAAAACTGGTGAATTTATACGGATTCTTACTAATAATCATTCCTCTCGCAGACCATAACTGTGACAAAAAAAAAAGAGGGGCAGAGAGCGACATTGGTACAGGAAATGGCCTCCGTCACACACCATAAGGTGACTTGCGGAGCATAAATGTAGATGTACAGAAGACAAGAGGGATATTTGAAAGTGTCCGGCAATATTTTATGTGCCGATGTAGTGCCGTTGTAGTCACTTTGAGCTCTTTCGACGAACTTGTTGCTGTACGGTATGTCATTAAACACTATTGATTACCGATCATTAGGTCCTCATTTGACAGTAATCTGTTTCGGATCATCTACCATTTGCATCATTGGACACCAAAGGTAAGCGACACCCTGCCACGCAGAGGAGATAGAGGAAGTAAGACGAAACAGATTGCACGAAAAATATTCGAATATTAACTGGGACAACATTTGGAACAGTGTGTCTCCTTGGTTTATAGACAAAGAAGCTGTATACATAGTAGAAAATGCACTCCAACAAAATACCTATTGAAATGTGTGTTGCAACGTACACATTTAGTTTTCAGTTGTTCTTGCTGTGGTCTTCAGTCCAGAGACTGGTTTGATGCAGCTCTCCACGCTACTCTGTCCTGTGCAAGCTTCTTCATATCCCAGTACCTACTGCAGCCTACATCCTTCTGAATCAGCTTACTTCGAGACGTGGCCCGCTTCTACTTCTACCATCATGTTTTCGCTCCGCGAATAGCAAAACTCGACAACTATTGTCAGTAGACTATTTTATACTGTAGTGCAGTATCTGTGTTGTACCATATATTACAAAGCAGTGCCCCTTCGGAATCTGGTTTCGGATCCTGGTTCGGCACAAGTTTTTATTTGTTTTGAAATATTCTAGAGCTGAAGTGGAACCGTAATTGCAATTTGCAAATCATTTAGTAAGTATTGTCATTGTCTCATTTCATACTAAAATTCCCTCAGCATCAGATCAAAATAGTTCAAATGGCTCTAAGCACTATGGGACTTAACTTCTGAGGCCATCAGTCCCCTAGACTTAGAACTACTTAAACCTAACTAACCTAAGGACATCACACACATCCATGCCCGAGGCAGGATTCGAACCTGCGACCGTAGCGGTCGCGCGGTTCCAGACTGTAGCGCCTAGAACCGCTCGGCCACGTCGGCCGGCTCAGCATCAGTTGATTTAATTCGATTAAATTTCATTACGCCTACTTTTGTTGATGTTCATAGTATAAACTTGTTTAAAGATATTCATCTTAAAACATCCTCTCAAGAAACTATACATTCCGTTCAAATATTCTCCCGTGTCCTACGCATTGTCTGACAAAATTACAATTTCATTGGCAAACTTTAAATTTTCCCATATTTCCATTTGGTTTCTTTTACAGTTTGTTACCTTTATAGTGTGCTGTCTCTGAACTCCCTCCCCCCCCCCTTTTGTACTATGTTCAAGGAACAATCAAAAAATGTAAAGTATTTTAAAAGTTGATCGTAGGGATAGCTCTTTTGATTCGTCCTTCGCAAGACTAGTCAAAAAATAATACACTAATTCATATGGTTTAGAAATGTTGTCAAATTAAGCATCCGAATTTCCTCCCATCTCAGTTTTCCTTTCCAAGATTTCATCGTTCAATGTGTGTTTCGATGACGATATTTCCGTAGAGGAGCGGAGAAAATTATTCATGGCCACGCCGAGTACAACGTCCTCTGGTGGTAGTTAATGACTTCCAGGAACGTTTAGCCGGACAAGTGTCGTATTAATTATGCAAACAGCCCGCGCAGCGCAGGGCGTGCCTTGCCGCCCCTGCCGACGTCGCAACCCGCGTGACGGGGACTGCTGGTAGGTTGCATAAATCGTGGCGCAACTGTGAGCCCTCATGGTTTAACGACTCTTGTACGCGTTCGTATTACAAATTAATGCAAATCTCGCCACACACAAAAATCATACTGACACAGTTTAGTATCCACTGTACTGCTGCTTTAATTTCATTTCAGCGCTCCAAATTTTAATTCTTCGAGAGCTTCCGTTTCAAGCGGTTTTTATCGCCCCCGTAACGAATCGCGCGCGCGCGCACTTACAAACACGCACACAGAAAGCTATGCAAATGGTGACAATTTTCAGCAGCAAACTATGTGTCGAGTTCATTTCACAGGGGGTTCCCCCAGTCCCCCAAAGTAATTTTGGCTAATGTATTCAGGATTGGTTTTCTAGATGAACGAAATGAATTCGAGGGGATGGACGAAACGTAGCAGGAAAGTAATGCGACGTTTCGTTACAAAACAGTTAACACCATGTTATGCGCAACAAAAGAATCGCGTATTTTAAAGAACTAATGCGAAAATGAAATACTTCAAACAGGCTCTTGCCAGCGTGCCGTATCGCCGACTGCTAAAGCAAGACCGTATGAATGTTAACGTGAATGTTATATGTTCGGTTCATGTATATTACTACTACGCTATCCCGGAACCCGGAAGCATTTGCAGCGTAGGGACAACAAAAATTCGATTTTCAAAATTTGCGTGATTATTGACCGAATTTAGATTTTAAACGCTATCATATTATTGTCATTAAGAGCTGTAATCCTACATGAAGAGTTTTTACATACAGTAATACTAGGATTACAGTTAGAGACTTTGTATATGTCTGAGGGCAGCGTAACTCGCGGCACCAAATCACCCAGAATTTGAAACTGAGAGCACTTAACGTCTTCCAATAAAGTTTAGTTTCAAATTTTACGAAACATTTTTTCGCTGACATCCCCCCACAAAACGATGAAAGGAAGAAATGTTATCATTTAGTACATTTTCTCTGTTCATGCAGTAAATCGCCTGTATCAGGCGTGGCGTTTTGATTTATTACTTCTTTAGTACCGACCCTCTTCTCTACACAGTTAGCACACAGTATCTACATGTATCACTTAATGTAGCTGCAAAATGTTCTCGATGTACAAGACGTAGTTCAGAAGATACGACGTCTTAAACATTCACATACGTGACAAACTAGCTTTTGCACAAAATAAAGGTCAAATTGTCCAATATTTCTTGAAATTACTGCAACCAGTCGCCTTTCGTTTTGTTCGTCAATCTTTTTATTATTTGATTACCGGTTACGAACCGTCTAGCGATTAATTCATTAATTGTCTGCAGCAATATGGGAATAACGTAGAGTGATTAGAATCCGTTGTTTGGATGTTGGTGTACACAGTATTCTGGAAAACATAATGAAAGTTGCCCAGTGACGTTAACTGTACTGCACTTCAAGCACTTAACTACCGGTAACACATTCCACAAGCATATGGAAAACATAATGAAAGTTTTCCAGTGACGTTAATTGTACTGCACTTTACACAGTTAGCCACAGGTAACACAGTCCACATGCTTGTGGCTAACTGTGTAAAGTGCAGTACAATTAACGTCACTGAAAAAGTTTCATTATGTTTTCCAGAATACTGTGTACACTATTATCCAGCTGACGGATACTAATCACTCTACAGGTCTCCCACACTGCTGCAGACAATTAATATGTGTACCATAGGATGATGAATCGCTAGGTGCTTGGAAATCGGTAATCAAATATATATATATATATATATATATATATATATATATATATATATATATATATATATATAAACTGAAGAACAAAACAAAAGGCGACTGGTTGCAGTAATTTCAAGAAACATTTTCTCATCGCAGTAGCAGTGTTCCTCATCCATAATGGTTAAGTTCAAATTAATGGATAAGTTCAAATTATCCAGTTTATATTCATCCAGTGTTTCGTAATGAGAGCGACTTTCAACAAACATTAAGCACAGTTTCAAATCTTTTGCTAAACGATTTGTCGCTTTTATGCTTAACGGCAAATATTTAACACATTAACTCATTTGTAGTGTAATTAGACGTTTGAAGCTGATTTCTTTATGGGAGTTAGATTCTTTACAGAATCTGAGTTCACTAACAGAACCCAGTCCGTTATCCTGCACGGATAAAAGTGAAAGTAACATCGAGCGTGCAGCAAGGAAGTATAATAAGACTGCTAATGTTCTTTTTAGGCCCCACAACATTTAATTTTCTCAGTAAATTGTCCTAAAAGTTGTTTGTTTTTAGTTGACATCTTGTTTTAATCCTTGGAAACACAAGAGACTTTCTTCTCAAAAGAACGATTTATTTCAGGTCAAATTAATTATTTTATTTTATTAGTTTTGTAATTCTACACGTTTAATGCATAACACAGCGTCTTTTAGATCCTTTAGCGAACCAGTTTATTTATCTTTAATCTGCATGGCACGTTTAAGCAGCTACATTACAGAGAACCGTTATCAGTTTGGCACAATTGCACTCTTTGGTGACAGCTCAGAAGTACTGAAAAAGCAAAAACACAGTAATCAGATGAAATAAGTGTCTTTCTCAATGCCAAAATATTTTCAGATGACCACGTTTCGTTTCATAAATAGAGGTAGTAAGTAAGGTGGCGAGCTACCTGTAAGTGATAAAAGAACATTACCTATTGTCAGCACAAGTGGCCAAAATTCTAAATCAGCTGAATCGCTTGAATGTGACACTCCCTCTCATCGCGAAGATAGTGCATATCGAGACACTGATGGTCTCCAAATAACGAACCCACGTGTACTAACATGCCAAATGAATCACTCAGCAAAAAATAAAGGATACACACTAGAGAACTGCTGGTTTCGTTATTGGTCATGTTGTCACTCAATAGACTAAATCACTGTTACCAATTAGCAGAATACGAGTACATAATATTATAAAAATTCCACTTCGTCCAGTAAGAGGTAGTGTAATAAACCAAAAAGAACATTGAACTCCAAATGAAGATTTTCACGTCCAGAGGAGATTGACAACCTTGATATTGGTATGAAACACAATTTAGCAATTCTATGCTGTGTGGCAAAATGGGACGTAAGTGTGATATTGCTTTGTTCTTTACACCACAGCACCATTGTAGATGAAAGACGTTAACTCAAGTCAGAGAAAGACGAATTCTATAATGCATGTAAAGCAACAGTTCATTCTCTTCATCAGAAGGCACTGTACATACACAAATGACAGCCAAGAAAATGGTAATATGTCTTGCATATAGCAGAAATAAATATCTTGTGCGAATTTTCACAGCAATATCCCAAATAAGATCTGATAAAAGCAGACTTTTTCTCATTTGGAGACGAGAATCAACAACCTATGGCTCCAGAATAATGTTCTACAAGCCACTACACGTTGTGGAATTATTCGCGAATAGACAAAAAAAAATCACTAAAAATATGCTTCATGTGCCAACATCGATTAGATAGAAGAAGTCGTCAATCATTCTGCACATCCACGAAAAATATATGCAAAGAACACATTGGAATTTTTTGTGAAAAACTTTATTTTAATGACATTCTGGAGCGAATCAGTAAAATTAAGAGTACCAAGAGAGGAAAATGGAATTTATAATGCTATATTCCGTATCAGACTGCGACAAAGGTCACAATATCATAATAAATACTTTCTTTTCCTCCCTGTGTCAACAGCTCTCTCAAATTTTGATAATATTTCTTCTGATACCAACATTTAGTACGTATTTTAAGGTAGGAGTCTTGCTCCCCCCCCTCCCCCCAATCATCAAATGCAGTTTTGTTAGCCAACCCACTCGCCCATCCTAGCGGTAGACTTGCAACACCATGAAGATTGTAAGAAGTAAGAGGTGTCAAATTGACCTGAAGTGTACTACAGGCTTGATCATCCATTTGATAGCATTTCAGCGCAACGTCATCTACGTATAAGGAAACATTACGCAGCCTCATTCTGAAATCGCATTTTGTATTGTTTACTTGTGTATCTTTCACAAATGAGAAATGCCAACCAGCATGTTGGACTGACGACACTGTGGTCAATTGTTCTGCGACACTTCTGCTCGTCTTGGTCCGGATTATATGACTCTCACACGAATACAGAATCGACGGGTTCAGGAGGGCTATAATCAAAGCCATGTAGGGTTTCAGCTTCGCCGCATGACTAGCACTTCAGGGGGCAGACAAGTTGTTCGCTCGCCTTGCAGAAATCGTCGAGCCACACCAGGCACCGTTAACGAAGCAGCGGGCCTCTTTGCAGCAAGGCAAGTATTCACCCGGACAGTGCGGCGACATCTGGTGCGACCGTCGTCGCGGCTTCGCTTGACGTGGCAGCAGGGAGGAGAACGAACGTCGGCAGACTTCTTTAGTTGGCGTCATACGGACGCATCGCAGGGCGTATTGTGTGCCATCGTATGCATCAATACCTTTGGTTGCCATAACCGATAATTTTGACAGCAATCGTTAAATTTCTGAGTTGTTAATGCTGTGCCCTATCTTTAAGGACTCTGTGATGCAATTTTTCAACAAATCAGCATTAAGACCGCATGCCGCCTATGCTCTCCTTACCTACCCTGCTGCAGAGGCTGTTCGGCTCTTGGAATAGTCAACGTGCTATCCACATCCCTCATCCATTGAATAAGGGAAACTGGTTACAGGTTCTCGAGAATACGACATGATCACTCGCAAGCCACTGCGTTCGACAAACCGTGGCAGAGAGTTCAAGGAATATGGAATGACGCCCCTATGACTGTTACCCACACACTGTCCAACTCGACGCTCCACCAGAGAGCGCCAGATCTGCGAGCTACATATCGCGTCCTGTGTATCGCAAATCAACTGCAAACATACACACATAAGGTCCACTACTTCTGAAGAAGATATTTTTATAAATATCTAAACGTAGGGCAAGAACTAATAAACCTTAGTCTTCAATTGGTTGTCTGATTTTTCAACTTCAGATTGACACAGTTGCTGTTTCGCAGCTATGTTTAAGACTTTATATTTCGTATTTACTATCCCTGTGCTAGTTGTAATTGTCAGCTATACAGGGTAGTTCATTGACAGTGACCGGGCCAAATATCTCACGAAATAAGCATCAAACGAAAACAGAAAAAAACTACAAAGAAAGAAACTCGTCTAGCTTGAAGGGAGAAACCAGATGACGCATTTATATGTAATGAAAATGGGGGTTCCTATTTTTAAAAAAACGCAGTTGATATCCGTTTGACGTACGGCAGCGCCATCTAGCAGGCCAACCATAGCGTCATCTGGTTTCCCTCTTAAAGCTAGACGAGTTTCGTTCTTTGTAATTTTTTTTTCGTTTGATGCTTATTTTGTGAGATATTTGGCCCGGTCACGATCAATGGACCACCCTGTATGTACCGGGTGTTAGGGGTATAAGTGCAGATATTTCTACTGCTGAGAGAGTATAATGTATTCTACAACATTACATCACTATTTACTTAATTTGCCGACTAATAGTTGTAGTTATTACGAGTAGCACGTTTTTACATTGGTTAGTGCATCCGAGTTCACGTCACGCGAGCAGGCCATTATCTTATTACCTGCCTGCATTTATTTTTGAGTTACGTGATTGACATAGAGAGTGAGAAAATAAAATGAAACAAAAAATGAAATAACCTTGAAGTAAAACGTTATGTTTTAGTCGATCCCCAAATTGGGATCGCGACAGTTAATGGATTAATGTTCAGTTTCCCCTGATCAGCAGTCAGGTACGGAAGTGTACCGCGTCGACGCACAACGGGAGGTCTAGATAGACAGGCGCAGTCCACTTCGTTGCGCAGTTAGAATATCCAGAAAATATCAGGTAGTAAATTATGTGACTTGCTTACCGGAAGACTGAGAGAGCCACATCTAACACAATGAAATGGTTACATATTACGATACGAATGCTCACTATATCTTTGCCTATACACGTAACACTATATAATATGTATGTGCAATATAAGGTAACCCAAAAGACCGTTAGCATTCGAAAATGCCTAATGCACGGAATAATGTAGGTAGAGGGGTAAAAATTGACACACATGCCTGAAATAACACGGACCTTCACTGAAACAAAAAATGGCGAACGGATGGCGCCGGACAGCAACACGTCAGTAATGCCGCATGATACTCATGTATAAAATAGGCTGTTGTTAGAAAGGGAGTCAGATCATCATTAGCACGGGCGAAGAACACTGGAAATCACGATTTTTATAATGGATGGTGCTCCACCCTATGTTGTTACACATGCGAAAGATGTCTTCTGAACACTTTTGATGAGGATTGCGCGGTGAGCAATTACTTGCATCATGCTTTGCCTCCCACGTCCCCAGATCTCAATCTGTATTATTATTGAGTGTGGGATTACTTTGAAGTCAAAAGTTTACTGCAGTCGTCGGCCTCATTATGGATGCTAAAAGACAAAACATTCGATGCCAATTTCTCAATGTCTGCTGGTATACTGTATGGTATGTTCACAACATTGTCCCTCGACTACAAGTTTTGCTTATGAGTGATGGCCAACATTGAGAATTTGTTATGAAATGCCGTGTGGCCTGGGGCCTCCCATCGGGTAGACCGGTCGCCTGGTGCAAGTCTTTCTAGTTGACGCCACTTCGGTGACTTGCGAGTTGATGATGATGATGATGATGATGATGATGATGATGAAGACAACACAACACCCAGTTCCTGAGCGGAGAAGATCTATGATCCAGCCGGGAATCGAACCCGGGCCCCTTTGCATGGCATTCCGTCGCGGTGACCACTCAGCTACCGAGGCAGACAGCATTTGTTATAAACAACATCGTCATGGCTAAAAATAGATTGTTACACTAAATATTGCTTTTGTATCATACGAAGCGCCATCTGCTGACCATTTGGTGCATTTCTTTGGCTTAAATAAAACTCTATGTCGTTTCAAGCACGTGTGTCAATTATTTCCTCTTTGCCTACATTATTCCCTTCAGAATTGAATTTTGAAATGTTAACGGACTTTGGGCCATTGCCTGAGAAAAATATGTGAAGCACCCAGAATTGGAGGATGAGACGAAATAAAACTACAGTTTGAGAGAGTAAGTGACGTAATTTCAGTGATTACAAAATCGAATCATATTTACAAAGAACCTGGGAGCAGGAGGTTTCTACATCTGCATCTACATCTACATTTATACTCTGCAAGCCACCCAACGGTGTGTGGCGGAGGGTACTTCACGTGCCACTGTCATTACCTCCCTTTTCTGTTCCAGTCGCGTATGGTTCGCGGGAAGAACGACTGTCTGAAAGCCTCCGTGCGCGCTCGAATCTCTCTAATTTTACATTCGTGATCTCCTCGGGAGGTATAAGTAGGGGGAAGCAATATATTCGATACCTCATCCAGAAACACACCCTCTCGAAACCTGGACAGCAAGCTACACCGCGATGTAGAGTGCCTCTCTTGGAGAGTCTGCCATTTGAGTTTGCTAAACATCTGCGTAACGCTATCACGGTTACCAAATAACCCTGTGACGAAACGCGCCGCTCTTCTTTGGATCTTCTCTATCTCCTCCGTCAACCCGATCTTGTACGGATCCCACACTGATGAGCAATACTCAAGTGTAGGTCGAACGAGTGTTTTGTAAGCCACCTCCTTTGTTGATGGACTACATTTTCTAAGGACTCTCCCAATGAATCTCAACCTGGTACCCGCCTTACCAACAATTAATTTTATATGATCGTTCCACTTCAAATCGTTCCGTACGCATACTCCCAGATATTTTACAGAAGTAACTGCTACCAGTGTTTGTTCCAGTATCATATAATCATACAATAAAGGATCCTTCTTTCTATGTATTCGCAATACATTACATTTGTCTATGTTAAGGGTCAGTTGCCACTCCCTGCACCAAGTGCCTATGCGCTGCAGACCTTCCTGCATTTCGCTACAATTTTCGAATGCTGCAACTTCTCTGTATACTACAGCATCATCCGCGAAAAGCCGCATGGAACTTCCGACACTATCTACTAGGTCATTTATATATATTGTGAAAAGCAATGGTCCCATAACACTCCCCTGTGGCACGCCAGAGGTTACTTTAACGTCTGTAGACGTCTGTCCATTGATAACAACATGCTGTGTTCTGTTTGCTAAAAACTCTTCAATCCAGCCACACAGCTGGTCGGATATTCCGTAGGCTCTTACTTTGTTTATCAGGCGACAGTGCGGAACTGTGTCGAACGCCTTCCGGAAATCGAGGAAAATAGCATCTACCTGGGAGCCTGTATGTAATATTTTCTGGGTCTCGTGAACAAATAAAGCGAGTTGGGTCTCACACGATCGCTGTTTCCGGAATCCATGCTGATTCCTACAGAGTAGATTCTGGGTTTCCAAAAACGCTCTGACCTGGGTCCATGCACTGAGTCGGTCGGGAAGGGTGACGTGAGACCGTTGTATCCTCTTATGAGGCAAGCTGGCTCACAAAAGTTGTAACTGCCACTGGAACGGAGTTGACGCCCGTACTGAAGCCACACATGTTCTATTGGGAACAGATCTGAAAATCTTGCTGGCCATGGGGCCATGCAGGCGGTTCACAGAGACACGAGCCACGTGTGTTCTGGCATTACACTGTTGAAACTCGACGCCACAATACTGTCAGATGAGAGCCAACACATGAAGATGCAGGAGGCCTCTGACGTGCCCTTGTCCTGTCTGTTACCTCACCCACTGCCCGCCCGGCTAGCCGCGCGGTCTAACGCGCTGCTTCCCGAGCGGGAAGGCGTGCCGGTCCCCGGCGCGAATCCGCCCGGCGGATTAGTGTCGAGGTCCGGTGTGCCGGCCAGCCTGTGGATGGTTTTTCAGGCGGTTTCCCATCTACGTCGGCGAATGCGGGCTGCTTCCCCTTATTCCGCCTCAGTGTAACTGTGTCGGCGATTGCTGCACAAACACCGTTTCGACGTATAGTTATTCTACCACGCACACATTGGGTTTACAAAGGTCTGGTATGAGACGTTCCCGGGCGGGGATGGGGGGTGGGGTGGGTCCACTGGGGACTGAACCGCGCAATAACCCTGGGTTCGCCGTGGGACGGCGGTGGGGTGGGTGGACTGCTGTGGCCTGTTGTGGGGGTTGTGAACCACTGAGAGATACGGCGGGTCGAAGCCTCTCCGTCTTTTCTAGGTCCCCAGTTCAATAGATACATCATACACTACCGGCCGTGGCCCGGTATCGTAGCCCATGGCTCAGCACACCGTGATTGCTATGCCTCTCGGTGGTGGAGAACAGCCATTTATCGCTGAACACAGCGTGCTGGCACTCGCCAGCAGCCCACGCTTCCCGGTTACGGCACCACTCTGCACTCAGCCGTTTGTGTTGTAGTGTTAGTGGCAGCCTACAGGTGGAGCGGTAATTTCCTAGACTGACTGCTGCTAATCTCCGGACAGAGAATATTGCAAGGAGTCCCTTAGTTGTTCTCGAGTGGTAGACGCCAACTTGAAAAGGTTACCGTATGTTTGGTGCACAATACGGCGATCTTCCCTTGTTGTTGTTGTTGTGGTCTTCAGTCATGAGACTGGTTTGATGCAGCTCTCCATGCTACTCTATCCTGTGCTAGCTTCTTCATCTCCCAGTACCTACTGCAATCT
Source organism: Schistocerca cancellata (assembly GCF_023864275.1). Lineage (NCBI taxonomy): Eukaryota > Metazoa > Arthropoda > Insecta > Orthoptera > Acrididae > Schistocerca > Schistocerca cancellata. The sequence goes on from NC_064637.1 coordinate 17,829,263, forward strand.
ACATCCTTCTGTATCTGTTTAGTGTATTCATCTCTTGGTCTCCCTCTACGATTTTTACCCTCCACGCTGCCCTCCAATACTATATTGGTGATCCCTTGATGCCTCAGAACAAGTCCTACCAACCGATCCCTTCTTCTGGTCAACTTGTGCCACAAACTTCTCTTCTCCCCAATCCTATTCAACACCTCCTCATTGAAACTTCCTGGCAGATTAAAACTGTGTGCCCGACCGAGACTCGAACTCGGGACCTTTGTCTTTCGCGGGCAAGTGCTCTACCATCTGAGCTACCGAAGCACGACTCACGCCCGGTACTCACAGCTTTACTCCTGCCAGTACCTCGTCCCCTACCTTCCAAACATTACAGAACCTCTGCCAGGAAGTTTCATATCAGCGCACACTCCGCTGCAGAGTGAAAATCTCATTCTGGAAACCTCCTCATTAGTTATGTGATCTACCCATCTAATCTTCAGCATTCTTCTGTAGCACCACATTTCGAAAGCTTCTATTCTCTTCTTGTCCAAACTATTTATTGTCCGTGTTTCACTTCCATACATGGCTACACTCCATACAAATTTTTTTCAGAAACGACTTCCTTGCACTTAAATCAATACTCGATGTTAACAAATTTCTCTTCTTCAGAAACACCTTTCCTTACCATTGCCAGTCTACATTTTATATCCTCTCTACTTCGACCATCATCGGTTATGTTGCTCCCCAAATAGCAAAACTCCTTTACTACTTTAAGTGTCTGATTTCCTAATCTAATTCCCTCAGCATCACCGCTAGTTAACTCAACTACATTCCATTATCCTCCTTTTGCTTGTTTTGATGTTCATCTTATATCGTTCCTTCAGGACACTGTCCATTCCTTTCAACTGCTCTTCCAAGTCCTTTGCTGTCTCTGACAGAATTACAATGTCATCGGCGAATCTCAAAGATTTTATTTCTTCCCCATGGATTTTAATACCTACTTCGAATTTTTCTTTTGTTTCCTTTACTGCTTGCTCAATATACAGGTTGAATAAAGTCGGGGAGAGGCTACAACCGTGTCTCACTCCTTTCCCAACCACTGCTTCCCTTTCATGTCCCTCGACTCTTATAACTGCCATCTGGTTTCTGTACAAACTGTAAACAGCCTTTCGCTCCTTATATTTTACCCCTGCCACCTTCATAATTTAAAAGGGAGTATTCCAGTCAACATTGTCAAAAGCTTTCTTTAAGTCTACAATGCTAGAACCGTAGGTTTGGCTTTCCTTAATCTAGCTTTTAAGATAAGTCGTAGGATCAGTATTGCCTCAAGTGTTCCAACATTTCTACGGAATCCAAACTGATCTTCCGCGAGGTCGGCTTCTACCAGTTTTTCCATTCGTCTGTAAAGAATTCGCGTTAGTATTTTGCATCCGTGAGTTATTAAACTGATAGTTCGTTAATTTTCACATATGTCAGCACCTGCTTTCTTTGGGATTAGAATTATTATATTCTTCTTGAAGGGTATTTCGCCTGTCTCATAGATCTTGCTCAGCAGATGGTAGAGTTTTGTCAGGACTGGCTCTCCCAAGGCCGTCAGTAGTTCTGATGGAATGTTGTCTACTCCCGCGGCCTTCCCTTATGGTGGTCAGATGCGGTCATCTGGTAACTTGACGATGAGTATGAGTGCCTGCCCTCGCGTTTCCGTGCACAGAAACACCGGGCCACTGTCAAAAATTTGGATGTCGCAAGATTCGAGCAGCCAGCCGAATGGAGACCCACAATCAGGCAACTTTTGAACTCTGTGAGGTGCTGATAATGATGTCTCAAATAGGTGAGTGACATCTCTCTGTTTTTAACGGTGGCTGGCCTTCCAGGTCTGGTAGCAACACTATAAACACGAGCCACACTAATGCACTCTGGTGGTCTACTAGTCACAGAGAATTGAAAATCTACTGATTTACGTACCCGCCGATGGTGTGCACGTGTGGGAAGTAACGTTGACATGTAGCCACGTCTCTTCGCCATGCAGTTGTAGACGTATGAAACCGGAATTTCCCTACAGAAGGTGGGTGCTAGCCGTCAGTGTAAGGCCCGTGACACCGCGTCTGCAGCGCCATCTCCTTCCTGTAACGGCTGACGACGAATGGCTCAAATGGCTCTGAGCACTATGCGACTTAAGTTCTGAGGGCATCAGTCCCCTATAACTTAGAACTACTTAAACGTAACTAACCTAAGGACATCACACACATCCATGCCCGAGGCAGGATTCGAACCTGCGACCGTAGCGGTCACGCGGTTCCAGACTGAAGCGCCTTTAACCGCACGGCCACACCGGCCGGCTTGACGAATGTCAACACACAGTAAGCCAAGTTCCGTACATCGGTATCTGTTTCAAATCCGTAAACATGACGGGTTTTGCGCCTGCGAACTACGATCATCTGAAGAAAACTGCAGAATCCCATCGAATGCTTGTCGAAGCTTTCGGCGAACATGCTTTTGGGAAAACACAATGTTTAGGCTGGTAAACACTTGTCACGTCAGAATCACCACTTCTGAATTTTTTTAACCATTCTAAATACTGTGTTTAGAGTGCGCGGGAAACCACCGAAAAAGTTCCAAAACAACGAATTGCAAGCCTTATTGCATGAAGATGATACTCAGATGAAGAGGACACCCAGAGTCAACAGGAACTCGCGGAACAATTGAATGTGACGCAGAAGGCCGTTTCTCTTCGGTTGAAAGCTATGGGAGAGGGGCAGAAAGTGGGGAAAATGAACAAGCAATGCGAAAGACCACTTTTGAAATGCTGCTCACCGGATACAAAAGAAAGCCGTTTCTCCATCGATTAGTGACGGGTGATGAAAAATGGATATATTTTCAGAATCCTAGGCGTCGTAAATCATGGGTGAATCCAGCCAAACCAGCGACATCCACTGCCCTGTGTTTGGTCGAATCAGGATAATCTATTATGAGTTGCTAAAACCTGGTGAACCGTTAACGCTGATCGCTACCAACAGCAAGTGATCGATTTAAATCAAGCATTATGTGAATAACGACCGGAGTATGGAAAAAGGCAACACAAAGTCATATTGCTCCACGATAACGCCCCATCACACTCAGCAAAACGGGTAAGGGAAATGATCGAGGCGTTCAGTTAGGAAATACTGGGGCATGCGGCTTATTCTCCACACTTGGCTCCGTCCGATTATCATCTATTTGCATCACTGGGACACTATCTCGCTGAACAACGCTTCAATTCGCGTGAAAACGTACGAAAACGGCTCTCTGACTGGTTCGCTCCAAAGGAAGAAGTGTTTTTTTGACGTAGTATTCATAGCCTGCCGCAGAGGTGGGAGAAATGTATAAATAGCAATGGAGAGTATTTTGAATAAAATATTGTTTATGAGTTTCAAACAACAGACATGTAATTATAGCAACCAAATTCCGGTTTCATACTTCTACACCTTGTATGTTCGTATACTCAGGCGATACTTTTCAACGTGTTTCCACACTAGGTAACGGGATTAAAGGGCAACTTTTCCAAAACCCCGTAATGGTAGATATCGAAATACATGACAGAGGGATAGAAACACAACTAAAATCGCTCAAAAGAGGAAAGGCCGCTGGACCTGATGGGATATCAATTCGATTTTACACAGAGTACGCGAAGGAACTTGCCCCCCTTCTTGCAGCGGTGTACCGTAGGTCTGTAGAAGAGCGTAGCGTTCCAAAGGATTGGAAAAGGGCACAGGTCATCCCCGTTTTCAAGAAGCGACGTCGAACACATGTGCAGAACTATAGACGTATATCTCTAACGTCGATCAGTTGTAGAGTTTTGGAACACGTATTATGTTCGAGTATAATGACTTTTCTGAAGACTATAAAACTACTCTGTGGGAATCAGCATGGGTTTCGAAAAAGACGATCGTGTGGAACCCAGCTCGCGCTATTCGTCCACGAGACTCAAAAGGGCATAGACACGGGTTCCCAGGCAGATGCCGTGTTTCTTGACTTCCGCAAGGCGTTTGATACATTTCCCCACAATCGTTTAATGAACAAAGTAAGAGCCTATGGACTATCAGACCAATTGTGTGATTGGATTGAAGAGTTCGTAGATAACAGAACGCAGCATGTCATTCTCAATGGAGAGAAGTCTTTGGAAGTAAGAGTGATTTCAGGTGTGCCGCAGGGGAGTGTCGTAGGACCGTTGCTATTCACAATATACATAAATGACCTTGTGGATAACATCGGAAGTTCACTGAGGCTTTTTGTGTATGATGCTGTGGTATATCAAGAGGTTGTAACAATGAAAAATTGTACTGGGAGGATCTGCAGCGAATTGACGCATGGTGCAGGGAATGGCAATTGAATCTCAATGTAGACAAGTGTAATGTGCTGCGAATACACAGAAAGAAAGATCCTTTATCATTTAGCTACAATATAGCAGGTCAGCAACTGGAAGCAGTTAATTTCATAAATTATCTGGAAGTAGGCAAGAGGAGTGATTTAAAATGGAATGACCATATAAAATTAATCGTCCATAAAGCAGATGCCAGACAGATTCATTGGAAGAATCCTAAGGAAATGTAGCCCGAAAACGAAGTAGGTTACAGTACACTTGTTCGCCCACTGCCGGCCGGAGTGGCCGTGCAGTTCTAGGCGCTACAGTCTGGAACCGAGCGACCGCTACGGTCGCAGGTTCGAATCCTGTCTTGGGCATGGCTGTGTGTGATGTTAGTTAGGTTTAATTAGTTCTAAGTTCTAGGCGACTGATGACCTCAGAAGTTAAGTCGCAGAGCCATTTGAACCATTTGAATTTCGGCCACTGCTTGAATACTGGTCACCGATGTGGGATCCGTACGAGATAGGTTTGATGGAAGAGATAGAGAAGATCCAATGGAGAGCAGCGCGCTTCGTTACAGGATCATTTAGTAATCACGAAAGCGTTACGGAGATAATAGATAAACTCCAGTGGAAGAGTCTGCAAGAGACACACTCCGTAGTTCGGTACGGGCTTTTGTTGAAGTTTCGAGAACATACCTTAACCGAGAAGTCAAGCAGTATATTGCTCCCTCCAACGTAGATCTCGCGAAGAGTCGATGAGGATAAAATCAAAGAGAATAGAGTCCACACAAAGGCATACCGACAATCTTTCTTTCCACGAACAATACGAGACTGGAATATAAGGGAGAACCGATAGAGGTACTCAAGGTACCGGTCAGGTGGCTTGCGGAGTATGGATGTAGATGTAGATTTTTTTGCGGAGGTTTGCGATTTGGCTCAAAGGAGCGTATATCCTTACTTTGCAATTGTGCAAAAACGTGGCAGCGTGACGTCCTGCGACGTTTAGCAATGTGTCGACACATGCGAAAAAAAAGCGTCAAACCCCCTCTCACCCAAATTCCATCCCTTCTACTGGCCGCGACGCCCAGGTTTGACGTAACGTGCTTTCCTTGTGGGAGGCCGAGGAAAACATTTCAGACCGCCTGCAGTTGAGCCGAGGGGACCTCAGGGGGTGGCATAAACAACCTTTGACACACCTTCAACCCTTTTCTTAGAGCGCCGTAAGGCAGCATCCCGATTGAACGGCAGTTTTTGATCTCGTGTAGAGACTGGAACCACTAGGGACCGTTCAAAACCTTTTATGCATTTTCAGCCCTCCTGTTTCGCTCCTCCTGTGGCGTGATCACGGCCTGTGCGACACTGACATATGCCAGAATAAAATGGCAAAGGGTCCCTCCAAGACGCCCCAATTTGCCAAAATCTCGGTGGCAGCCGCCCAACTTTACTGAAACTTTTAGAAATAAACCTGTGCGGAGACAACCTGCGAGATAGTTCTAGGCGTTTGCCTTAGATTCCAGTTGCCTTTTTCAGTCAACTCTGGCGGCCGTGTGTGTGGAATGCTTTCCTCAGCCACCCAAAAGAAAACGGCGTGATTTTAGCACTGGGCGTCGTCGCGGTTCTGACCTCCATCGAAGCGGTGTCGAAACAAAGTGTGGAATGTCGATAAGAGCGGCTGTGACGACCTTCGCATCGCTTGACACGTGCGCGTTGGCATCGGGCAGAGTAGTGCAGAATTTTGGCTCCAATTCTGAACTTCCGAGCAAAAAAATGGCTCTGAGCACTATGGGACTTATCATATGAGGCCATAAGTCCCCTAGAACTTAGAACTACTTAAACCTAACTAACCTTAGGACATCACACACACCCATGCCCGATGCAGGATTCGAACCTGCGACCGGTGCGGTTGCGCAACTCCAGAGCGGTGCGCCTAGAACCGCTCGGCCACAGCGGCCGGCGAACTTCTGAGCTGTGGCCTGTTTCCCGCCTGAGTCTCGCCTTGCTGTGCGAAGAGTCGTCGAGCCCGATGGTGACGTCACAGGGTACCGTCCTTTTGCACCGTTACAGAGGATCGATGTTGCCACCTTGGAGCCAAATTTCAATCTTATGCGTCTAAACAATGAAAACCAGTTACTTGCTTTAGAAAAAGTGACTAAGTCTGTGGTGCAGTCTACATTGCAGGTGTTCTTCGTGTTGTTGGCCTCTTATCGTCAGATGAAAAACAACTTCTTGCTGCGCTAAATTACTAAAAGATACACTGAAGCGTATTCAAATACAGACATATGTAAACAAGCAGACTACGGCGCTGCGGTCGGCAAAGCCTGTACAACAAGTGTCTGCCACAGTTGTTGGATCGGTTACTGCTGCTACAAGGGCACGTTATCAAGGTTTACATGACTTTGAACGTGGTGTTATAGTTGGCTCATGAGCGATGGACCACAGCATTTCCGAGGTAGCGATTGTGGGGATTTTCCCGTTCGACGATTTCACGAGTGTACAGCGAATATCAGGAATCCGGTAAAACATGAAATCTCCGACATCGCAGTGGCCGGAAAAAGATCCTGCAAGAACGGGACCAACTACGACTAAACAGAATAGTTCAACGTGACAGAAGTGCAATCCTTCCGGAAATTGCTGCAGATTTCAATGCGGGCAGTCAATAAGTGTCAATAAGTGTCATCATCGATATGGGCTTCCGGAGTCGAAGGCACACTCGTGTACCCTTGATAACCGTGCGACACAAAGATGGCCAGCCTGGGTGGCCGAGCGGTTCTAGGCGCTTCAGTCCGCAACCGCGCGAGCGCTACGGTCGCAGGTTCGAATCCTGCCTCGGGCATAAATGTGTGTGATGTCCTTAGGTTTGTGAGGTTTAAGTAGTTCTAAGTTCTAGGGGACTGATGACCTCCGATGTTAAGTCCCATAGTGCTCAGAGCCATTTGAACCATTTGCACACAAAGATGGGCGCCTCGTCTGGGCCCGTCAACACCGCCGTCGGACTGCTGATGACTGGAAACATGTTGCCTGGTCGGACGAGTCTCGTTTAAAATTGTATCGAGCGGATGGACGTGTACAGGTATGGAGACAAGCTCATGAATCCATGGATCCTGCAAGTCAGCAGGGTACTGTTCAAGCTGGTGAAGCCTCGGTAATGGTGGCGTCATGTGCAATTGGAGTGATAAGGGACCCCTGATACGTCGAGATACGACTCTGACAGATGACACGTACTTAAGCATCCTGTCTGATCACCTGCATCCATTCGTGTCCATTGTGCATTCCGACGGGCAATTTCAGCAGGACAATGCGACACCCCACACGTCCAGAATTGCTACAGAGTGGCTGCAGGAACATTCTTGTGAGTTTAAACAATTCTCCTGAGTTGGCCACCAGACCCCCCAGACATGAATGTTATTGAGCATATCTGGGATCACTTGCATTCGGTTGCACACCATCGCATTCCAGCAGATCTCGTCACCCCGTTACACCAATATGTTTCTATATGCATTCATTAAGAGTGGATACCTACCTGGACGTCCTGCAGGGCTTGTAACTCCCAAGGAGTTCGCCTTCGATCTTGATGGTGCGAACCTTCGTGACCACTGTGGTGCGCCGTTTTTCACTCGGTGTTAGTGGTGCAAGTTCCTGGTTTGTTTTGAACATTTCTTGAATGTCGACGAAGTCCATTTTGTAAAGTGTAATACATATATCTCAACAAATGCCGTTCCCTGCACCTCCCGGACGCTAATTTCCTGCCGCCATCCTCATCCAGATGGCGAGCCATCATCTGTTAATACTTTTCCTGTCACAACTGTTAACACAAATCTTTAAAAAATGAGTGCTACTAACGATTGGACTTGCGATCTCGCACTTCAGGGACTTCTTGTAAATAGTGTACCTCTCCATTTGCCTCATTTTGCTTGCGGCGTTTCCCGTATTCCAGCAAAAGTTTTTGACCCTATTGTGCATCCGCAGTGACATTTCTGGCAGAACAGGCGCCATACGTAGGTGGGGCACCCGTGAGTTTGACCGCTCTGATATCCTCAGTGCGGATGAGCAGTGGGATTTGTACCTCTTGCTGGAATACAGAAAAAGTTACGAGCAAAATGAGGTAAACGGACAGGTATCGTACTTAGTGGGATGCGACAAGCTGAGAGTTTGCATGCGTTCTCGAGTAGCTGAATTAGTTAGGGCAACAGCTCGCGTTAAGCGGGAAATCTGTTTTCGAATCCTGGTGTGCCACAAATTTTCAACTTCCGCCACTGAAGTACTGCAGTGATGAATTACAGTTGACGTCGGTACCTCCCTCGAAATACAGGGTTATTACAAATAATTGAAGCTATTTCACAGCTCTACAATAACTTTATTATTTGAGATATTTTCAAAATGTTTTGCTCACACATACAAAAACTCAAAAAGTTTTTTTAGGCATTCACAAATGTTCGATATGTGCCCCTTTAGTGATTCGGCAGACATCAAGCCGATATTCAAGTTCCTCCCACACTCGGCGCAGCATGTTCGAGTTCGAAAGCATCGTCGATGCGAGCTCGCAGTTGTGGCACGTTTCTTGGTAGAGGAGGTTTAAATACTGAATCTGTCACATAACCCCACAGAAAGAAATCGCAAGGGGTTAAGTCGGGAGAGCGTGGAGGCCATGACATGAATTGCTGATCGTGATCTCCACCACGACCGATCCATCGGTTTTCCAATCTCCCGTTTAAGAAATGCCGAACATCATGATGGAAGTGCGGTGGAGCACCATCCTGTTGAAAGATGAAGTCGGCGCTGTCGGTCTCCAGTTGTGGCATGAGCCAATTTTCCAGCATGTCCAGATACACGTGTCCTGTAACGTTTTTTTCGCAGAAGAAAAAGGGGCCGTAAACTTTAAACCGTGAGATTGCACAAAACACGTTAACTTTTGGTGAATTGCGAATTTGCTGCACGAATGCGTGAGGATTCTCTACCGCCCAGATTCGCACATTGTGTCTGTTCACTTCACCATTAAGAAAAAAATGTTGCTTCATCACTGAAAACAAGTTTCGCACTGAACGCATCCTCTTCCATGAGCTGTTGCAACCGCGCCGAAAATTCAAAGCGTTTGACTTTGTCATCGGGTGTAGCCCTTTCCGTAAGATTTTCCAAACCGTCGGCTGTGGTACGTTTAGCTCCCTGCTTGCTTTATTCGTCGACTTGCGCGGGCTACGCGTGAAACTTGCCCGCACGCGTTCAACCGTTTCTTCGCTCACTGCAGGCCGACCCGTTGATTTCCCCTTACAGAGGCATCCAGAAGCTTTAAACTGCGCATACCATCGCCGAATGGAGTTAGCAGTTGGTGGATCTTTGTTGAACTTCGTCCTGAAGTGTCGTTGCACTGTTATGACTGACTGATGTGAGTGCATTTCAAGCACGACATACGCTTTCTCGGCTCCTGTCGCCCTTTTGTCTCACTGCGCTCTCGAGCGCTCTGGCGGCAGAAACCTGAAGTGCGGCTTCAGCCGAACAAAACTGAGTTTTTTTACGTATCTGTAGTATATCGTGACCATATGTCAATGAATGGAGCTACAGTGAATTTATGAAATCGGTTCAATCATTTGCAATAGCCCTGTATTAACAGAGGAGTAATAAATTAAATCGTGTTGCCTGATGCTGCAGTAGTAAGTGATGAACTACACGTATTTTTTTTCTCTCTCTTTTCATCATTTTACGAGGACGTCATGGAGAAAAATTTTCGTGAGTGTTTAAAATTATATGTTAAGTTTGTTGCAAATCGTTACGTGTTGTCATACAAAAATTATGGATGAATAATACTGAAAATCAAATGTTGGTTGCTCCTTGATCCGCCCTGCAACAGATCTTCCCCTAGGTTAGCCTTTTTGTAATGTAGACGAGGTATGGACGAAATCAGCTTCCTGTGTAGTTGAACTTAATTCAAACTGCCAAAATATCGTTAACAATATTGTTTTGAAAGCCTTCACGGTTTTGCCATATGAAGTAGCACGCATTTAACCGGATGTTATTAGGAATTTGTCACGAGATGGCGTTTCATTTGGAAGGTGAATGCTGACTCAATTCATGTCAACTGATTGGTGAGCAATATAAGGACCGAAAGGCTATTTACCAGATGGCAGTTATAAGACTCTAGGGACATGAAAGGGAAGCAGTGATTGGGAAGAGAGTGAGGCAGGGTTGTAGCCTCTCCCAGATGCTATTCAATCTGTATATTGAGCAAGCAGTAAAGGAAACAAAAGAAAAGTTTGGAGTAGGTATTAAAATCCATGGAGAAGAAATAAAACTTTGAGGTTCGCTGATGACATTGTAATTCTGTCAGAGACAGCAAAGGACTTGAAAGAGCAGTTGAATGGAATGGATAGTGTCTTGAAAGGAGCATATAAGATGAACATCAACAAAAGCAAAACGAGGATAATGGAATGTAGTCGAATTAAGTCGGGTGATGCTGAGGGAATTAGATTAGGAAATGAGACACTTAAAGTAGTAAAGGAGTTTTGCTATTTGGGGAGCAAAATAACTGATGATGTTCGAAGTAGAGACGATATAAAATGTAGACTGGCAATGGCAAGGAAAGCGTTTCTGAAGAAGAGAAATTTGTTAACATCGAGTATTGATTTAAATGCCAGGAAGTCGTTTCAGAAAGTATTTGTATGGAGTGTAGGCCATGTATGGAAGTGAAACATGGATGATAAATAGTTTGGACAAGAAGAGAATAGAAGCTTTCGAAATGTGGTGCTACAGGAGAATGCTGAAGATTAGATGGGTAACAGACATAACTAATGAGAAAGTACTGAATAGGATTGGGGAGAAGAGGAGTTTGTGGCACAAGTTGACTAGAAGAAGGGATCGGTTGGCAGGATATATTGTGAGGCATTAAGGGATCACTAGTTTAGTATTGGAGGGCAGCGTGGAGGGTAAAAATTGTAGAGGGAGACCAGGAGATGAATACACAAGCAGATTCAGAAGGATGTAGGCTGCAGTACGTACTGGGAGATGAAGAAGCTTGCACAGGATAGAGTAGCATGGAGAGCTGCATCAAACCAGTCTCAGGACTGAAGACCACAACAACATAAGACCGTATAAAGTAATTACGTCTCTTACCATTGTAATGCCGTCCGCACCACCGCAGTAAAACAGAGACTTTTTTATTTAAACTAGCTGAGTGCCTGCCGTTAACAGGGTAGGTAATTACTCCATTCTGCTATTACGCCATCTTCTCCTCCTCCCCTTACCTGTCCATTCCCCTCTCCTTCTCTGTCTGTCCATCTCCTCCTTCCATCTTCTCTCTCCATGTTGTCAGCCTGGCCACAGTTCCAGGCTCGAGGTTCTTACGCCAACAGCGTTTCTTTCCAAATATTAACAAATATGTGTAGCAGGCTTGAGGGTTTAGGAGGAGCGTTTTATTTGCGGCTTCGCCCCCATACGCACATACCACTTATATTTCACATTTAAAATATTTCACATATATTTGCACACATGCTTCAGCTGTATCTCTACTGGATCTTGCCCGCTACTTTCATTCTCACGCAGCTCAGTGTTTATGATGCCTATCTCCTGAACTATGTCTCGTACGATGATACAATTTTGTGGACACATTCAGTGGTATATGTCGCTCCAGTTTGAGATTAGAATTAGTAGTGAAGAAGTAAGAAATTTAAAGTGCCTTGCATGATGCGAGTTTTCCACGCATCTCAGTAGTTGATTCCATATATCCTGTGTCGCATCATCACATAATTTCTTGCTAAATTCTGGGGTACATATGAATGCTGTCTGCAAAATGTATCGTGCATAGAGTTAGTAGTAAAGAAACATACTACTACTAGCCATTAAAATTGCTACACCACGAAGGTGACGTGCTACAGACGCAAAATTTAGCCGACAGGAAGAAGATGCTGTGATATGCAAATGAGTAGCTTTTCAGAGCATTCACACAAGGTTGGCGCCGGTGGCGACACCTACAACGTGCTGACATGAGGAGAGTTTCCAACCGATTTGTCATACACAAACAGCAGTTGACCGTCGTTGCCTCGTGAAACGTTGTTGTGATGTGTAAGGAGGAGAAATGCGTACCATCACGTTTCCGACTTTGATAAAGGTCGGATTGTAGCCTATCGCGATTGCTGTTTATCGTATCGCGACATTGCCGCTCGCGTTGGTCGAGATCCAATGACTGTTAGCAGAATATGGAATCGGTGGGTTCAGGAGGGTAATACGGAACGCCGTGCTGGATCCCAACGGCCTCGTATCACTAGCAGTCGAGATGACAGGCATCTTATCCGCATGGCTGTAACGGATCGTGCAGCCACGTCCCGATCTCTGAGTCAACAGATGGGGACGTTTGCAAGACAACAACCATCTGCACGAACAGTTCGACGACGTTTGCAGCAGCATGTACTATCAGCTCGGAGACCATGGCTGCGGTTACCCTTGACGCTGCATCACAGACAGGAGCGCTTGCGATGGTGTACTCGACGACGAACCTGGGTGCATGAATGGCAAAACGTCATTTTTTCGGATGAATCCTGGTTCCGTTTACAGCATCATGATGGTCGCATCCGTGTTTGGCGAAATAGCGATGAATGCACATTGGAAGCGTGTATTCGTCATCGCCATACTGGCGTGTCACCCGGCTTGATGGTATGGGGTGCCATTGGATACACGTCACGTCTTGTTCGCATTGTGTTACGACCTGCGGCTCTACCCTTCATTCGATCCCTACGAAACCCTACATTTCAGCAGGATAATGCACGACCGCATGTTGCAGGTTCTGTACGGGCCTTTCTGGATACAGAAAATGTTCGACTGCTGCCCTGGCCAGCACATTCTCCAGATCTCTCACCAACTGTAAACGTCTGGTCAGTGGTGGCCGAGCAACTGGTTCGTCACAATACGCCAGTCACTACTCTTGATGAACTGTGGTAACGTGTTGAAGCTGCATGGGCAGCTGTACCTGTACACGCCATCCAAGCTCTGCTTGACTCAATGCCCAGGCGTATCAAGGCCGTTATTACGGCCAGAGGCATTTGTTCTGGGTACTGATTTCTTAGGATCTATGCACCCAAATTGCGTGAAAATGTAATCACATGTCAGTTCTAGTATAATATATGTTTCCAATGAATACCCGTTTATCATCTGCATTTCTTCTTGGCGTAGCAGTTTTAATGGCCAGTAGTGGACTTCATGCGGCGAAAATGTAGAAAGAAGTTTTTTTTTTCCTTTCAACATTTTGTGGCGGCTGTCAGCGGCAAAATGTTTCGTAAACATTCGAAACTACGTGTAAAGCTTGTCGCAAATCACTAAGTGCTCTCATTCTCAAATACTGGGGGAATAAAGTCCGCGTATTCGCGCGTCGTGGACGACACTTCTTTTCCACCTCCACCCCAGCCACTTTCGTGGGTAGATGGTCTTTACCGTCCGCCCACCACCCCCCTTCCTCCGCAGCTATGATTTCCAGACCGTAAGTAATATGTTTACCAATGTTGGTTGAAATCGCTCCAGTGGTTTAGGAGAGGTGGGGCAGACATACACCCCCACACATCCGTACAGACATAAACGCGTACAGCCATTTTTATGTATGGATTTTCGTAGTGCGGTCCCAGATGGCCCGCAGTGTAACTGCGGTCGTGATTCATCCCTCGGGCGCGGCTGTTGCGCCGTGAGTCTGGGGTCCCAGCTGGCGCCGGCGACTCGCTGTCCGTGGCAGGCCAGCCGCGGCAACAGACTGCGACGCGACGCGCAGCACCAGCTGTTCCCGCGCCCCCATTAATTGCGTTCCGAATCGAGTGCGGCGCGCGGTCGATACCTCGCCCGCTATCGCACTCACTCGCCCCGCCGTTATGAAGAGAGGGACTTCCCCTCTCTCCGCAGCTATGCTCATATCGGGCGGAATGCCCGGCGGCGGCGTTGGTGGTGGCGAGATGGAATGGGATCGCGTGGAGGCGCAAAAGGCCGCAAGATGGACTTTGCCGGCTGCTGACCGAGGCAGCACGTAAATGATGTTAACCCCAATGGCTCTCTCTCTCTCTCTCTCTCTCTCACAAATACACACACACACACACACACACACACACACACACAGTAATAATCTTTCATCAGCCTTCTGACTTGTTTGATGTGGCCTGCGCGAATTTCTCTTCTGGCGCAATCTGCTCAGAATAGCATTTACGCCGGCCGGTGTGGCCGAGCGGTTAAAGGCGCTACAGTCTGGAACCGCACGACCGCTACAGTTCGAATCCTGCCTCGGGCATGGATGTGTGTGGTGTCCTTAGTTAGGTTTAAGTAGTTCTAAGTTCTAGGCGACTGGTGACCTCAGAAGTTGAGTCCTATAGTGCTCAGAGCCATTTGAAACATTTTTAGTAGCATTTACATTCAAAGTCCTCAGTTATTTGATGGATATATTCCAAACTCTGTCTCTTCCTTCGTTTTTACCGTTCTACAACTCCTTTTGATACCATTGAAGTTATTCCTTGATATCTTAAAACTATCCTATCCTTCTGTCCCTACTCCTCGTCAGTGTTTTCCATATGCTCCTTTCTTTGCAAAAGGCGGAGGACCTCTTCATTCCTTACCATACCAGTCCACCTAATTTTCGATATCCTTCTGCGCACCACATCTCAATATTTCGATGGCTCCTCTGTATAGCTGTGGATAATAGTTCGTCGTAGTACATAAAACTTTAGTTTCCGAAAATTTCAGCACGTGATCACCTGACAAGAGCATGTTCCGCCACGGCTGACTTGTCTGTTTTCCCTAGTCGCGCGGCAGAATTTTGTTATTCGCAGATTTTTAGTTTTCACGAAAACTTTCGTTTCAGATAGTTTACTTAGGAAGTACAATTATCACAAGCAGTTATGAAAGATGTTTTAGTCTTTCAAGAGGATCTGTGTATCCTTTTTCTAGACGGCTCAAGTTTTAATACCAAAGGAGGTGCAGCTTCGCTGCTACAGACCTTCAGCAGCCATGAGGGAAATAGTCGGTCCTAGCATTTTTTGTGGCGATGGTTTGTGAATGTGAGAAATGCTAAATTCCAGCACGGTGAAGTCCACGTTAAACTGTAAGTGTCCCTACAACTGGCTGGGTGAGCCAGATCAAAGGTAGGACTCAGGCAATGCATAACACCTGTAGTGGGACTAAGCCCAGTAAAGCACTGCTCAGCCTTGGTATTGATGATAGTTTTACATACTGAAGTCTAAATACAAATGTAATTCAAAATGATATATTACTTATTACTTTCGCTCTAATAGGTGCGAAATAGGCGACATTTCCTCAAAACAGCTGAGATAGTTATCAGAGCCAGTCATGACAAAACTATTCCACCTGAAAGACAAGATGTAAGAGAGAGACGAAATATCGTTAGAGATAAAGAAGAATCTAATAATTGCAAATCGAAAGGAGGTAGGTGGCAAGAGGTGTGAACATTAGCAGTCTATCAGTTTAACAAGTCCGTCATGCAAAATGCTGACACGAATTCTTTACAGAAGAATAGGAACCCCAGTAGAAGCCGACCTCAGTGAAGATAATTTTGTGTTCTAGAGAAATGTAGGAACATGTAAACTTAGAGAAAACTTTTGTCAGTGTTGACTGGACTACTTCCTCGCAAATTTTGAAGGTAACTCGGATAAACAAACACGGAGGAAAAGGTTGTTCACAAGTTACACAGGAACCAGACTGCAGTTACACGAGTCGAGAGGCACCAAAGTGAAGCAGTGGTTGATAAGGGTTGTGGCCTATCCTCGATGTTTTTCAATATTTGCGCTGAGGAAGCAGTAAGGGAGAAAGAAAGTTCATAGAAATTAAATGAAAACTTTGAGTTTTGCCAATGACATTGAAATTGTCTTACACGCAGTCAAAGACCTGGGAGAGCATTTGAAAGGAACTGTTAGATATGAAAGGAGGTTATAAGATGAACATGAACATAGCCAAAACAAGGGTAACGCATTGTAGTCGAATTAAGTCAGGCATGCTGAAGGATTTATTAGGTAAGTAATAGATGCATTTTCCTATTTAGATGGATAAATAAGTGACGATGGGCGAGGCTGAGATGACATAAAATGCGGACTGGGAGTACCTGAAAAGTATTCCTGGAAAAGAGAAATTAGTTGACACCGAGTATGTATTTGCTGTTAGGAAGTCCGCAGCTCGTGGCCTAGTGGCTAGCGTTGCTATCTCTGGACCACGGGGTCCCGGGGGCGATTCCTGGCCGGTTCGGGGATTTTCTCCATCCGGGGTTTGGGTGTTTGTGTCGTCCTTATATCAACATCATCATCTGGCTAGTGGCAGAATTGGAAGTGGGAAAATTGGAACTAGTACGGGCCCTGACGACCACGATGTTGAGCACCCCACAAAGCAACATCATCATCATCAGCTGTTAGGAAGTCTTTTGTGGAGGTATTTCTGTGGACTGTAGCGTTGTACAGAAGTAGAATGTTGGCGATATATGGTTCTGACAAGAAAGTAATCAAACAATGGAAAATCCAGGATGGAATGTAATAATACCAGAGAAGGAAAGTTGCTACTCACCATATAGCGGAAATGGTGAGTCGCGATGGGCACAACAAAAAGATTCACACAATTAACGCTTTTGGCCATTAAGGCCTTTGTCAGCAGTAGACACACACACACACACACACATACACACACTCATGTAAACGCAACTTGCACACACATCTGAAACCACACTGCGAACAGCAGCATCAGTGCATGATGGGAGTGGTGACAGGGTGGGGGTAAGGAGGAGGCTGTGGTGGGGAGGGGGAGGGATAGTCTGGTGGGAGTGGCAGACAGTGGTGTTTCAGTTTAGATGGAGGGCAGGAGAGAAGGTGCGGAGGGGGGGAGGGGGTAAGTAGCGGAAAGGAGAGAAATAAAAGAATCCAGTGTGCCGTATGGATCCTTCCCACCAACAGCAGCTTATCTGAATTGCGCAGGTGGGAACTTTCCCTGCAATACAACCTATGTTCCCGTAACCCTCCTGGCCTCAACCTTCGTTAGTCACTGTCCTCACCTATCCAGCCTCCTCCCTGTTCCCATTCCAGCACTACACACCCAGTCTTTAATTTCTTTTTCTTCCTTTTATTTCTCTCCTTTCCGCTACTTACCCGCTCCCCCCCCTCCGCACCTTCTCTCCTGCCGTCCGTCTAAACTGCAACACTTCACTGTCCGCCACTCCCACCAGACTATACCTCCCCCTCCCCACCACAGTCTCCTCCTTACCCCCACCCAGTCACCACTCCCATCATGCACTGGTGCTGCTGTTCACAGAGTGGTTTCAGCTCTCTGAGACTGCAGATATGTGTGTGTGTGTGTGTGTGTGTGTGTGTGTGTGTGTGTGTGTGTGTGTGTCTACTGCTGACAAAGGCCTTAATGGCCGAAAGCTTTAATTGTGTGAATCTTTTTGTTGTGCCTATGGCGACTCAGCATCTCCGCTATATGGTGAGTAGCAACTTTCCTTCTCTGGTATTGAGACAAGAAAGTAAGGAACTTTTGACTTGGGGCTACAGGAGAATTGAGACGTGTTGATCTAGTAACTAATGTGGGGCACTGAATCGAACTGGGGACAAAAAAAATTGTGGTGGAACTTGAGTAATGGAAGGGGCTGGTTGCGGGACACGAGGAATCGTCAGGCAAGAAGTCTGGGGAGTAAAACTTTTAGAGGGGGACCAAGTCTCGAATACAGTAATCTTGTTGAAGTGGAGTTAGAGTAAAATAGTTACGTGAAATGGAGATACTCTGAAAGCTCGGACGAGCGGGGAGAACTGCACGTGACGAGTCTTCCGACTGAACGCCACAACAGTGACGTGGCTGCCTACGGCGGTTTCCGGCTGAGCGGCTCGGTAACCAGACCGGTGCTGCTCCGAGAGTAACGAGGTGGCACGGGGCCGGCAACGGGAGCCGCCGCGTCCCTCCTAGAGGGGGCGCCGGAGAGGGCCATTAGCGCCGACGGCTGCCAGCCGGCGCCGCGCCCCGCCGCGCCGGTCCGTGCCACCAGATAAGGGCGGCGGGGGGCGTGACGTCAGCGGGCGCCACAGGCGCCGCCTGCCGCTTCTAACTCCAATCCGGCACGTACATCTCTGCTCACTTCTGTTACACACTGTGGCAGCAGCGCACCGAGTGGCCTGTAATGTGAATACGATATTCCACAAACGCCAGTACAGTAGGCGCCCATAAGCGTGCAACTACTCTTACAATATACGAGGTGCATTCAAGTTCTAAGGCCTCCGATTTTTTTTCTAAATAACTACTCACCCGAAATCGATGAAACTGGCGTTACTTCTCGACGTAATCGCCCTGCAGACGTAAACATTTTTCACAACGCTGACGCCATGATTCCGTGGCAGCGGCGAAGACTTTTTTAGGAGTCTGTTTTGACCTCTGGAAAATCGATGAGGCAATAGCAGCACGGCTGGTGAATGTGCGGCCATGGAGAGTGTCTTGGAAAAAGCCAAAAGTCACTAGGAGCCAGGTCAGATGAGTAGGGAGCATGAGGAATCACTTCAAAGTTGTTATCACGAAGAAACTGTTGCGTAACGTTAGCTCGATGTGCAGGTGCGTTGTCTTGGTGAAACAGCACAGGCGCAGCCCTTCCCGGACGTTTTTGTTGCAGTGCAGGAAGGAATTTGTTCTTCAAAACATTTACGTAGGATGCACCTGTTACCGTAGTGCCCTTTGGAACGCAATGGGTAAGGATTACGCCCTCGCTGTCCCAGAACATGGACACAGTCATTTTTTTCAGCACTGGCGGTTACCCGAATTTTTTTTGGTGGCGGTGAATCTGTGTGCTCCCATTGAGCTGACTGGCGCTTTGTTTCTGGATTGAAAAATGGCATCCACGTCTCATCCATTGTCACAACCGACGAAAAGAAAGTCCCATTTGTGCTGTCGTTGCGCGTCAACATTGCTCGGCAACATGCCACACGGGCAGCCATGTTGTCGTCTGTCAGCATTTGTCGCACCCACCTGGATGACACTTTTCGCATTTTCAGGTCGTCATGCAGGATTGTGTGCACAGAACCCACAAAAATGCCAACTCTGGAGGCGATCTGTTCAACAGTCATTCGGCGATCCCCCATACAATTCTCTCCACTTTCTCGATCGGCCGGCTTGTGTGAGCCCGAGGTTGTTTCGGTTTGTTGTCACACGATGTTCTGCCTTCATTAAACTGTCGCACCCACGAACGCACTTTCGACACATCCATAACTCCATCACCACATGTCTCCTTCAACTGTCGATGAATTTCGGTTGGTTTCACACCACGCAAATTCAGAAAACGAATGATTGCACGCTGTTCAAGTAAGGAAAACGTCACCATTTTAAGTATTTAAAACAGTTCTCATTCTCGCCGCTGATGGTAAAATTCCATCTGCCGTACGGTGCTGCCATGTCTGGGACGTATTGACAATGAACGCGGCCTCATTTTAAAACAATGCGCATGTTTCTATCTCTTTCCAGTCCGGAGAAAAAAAATCGGAGGCCTTAGAACTTGAATGCACCTCGTAAGAAGAGATGCACGAACAGAAATTCACAGTGATGTAGTATGGCGGCCAATTTGAAGCCGCCATATTGGACGCGATCTGTGATCTGCACACAGTGTTACACGAGGAAACTCATGGTGGCTTTCTCTCGAGCACCGCTTTATTGTTCCATAAGAACATGGGAGGACTGCCGGATATCAGTAACGTCCTGCCACGATTTTTCGGCGTAGAGTCCTCTGGCCATCTTCAGGTGAGTGCCAGTGCAGTAACAATCAGTACGCCGGGAAAGCTTCAAACATCACTGCTTTATTCATTCCCACGTTATGTCGCATTTTGTGCAGAAGGAGGCAAATGGTCAAAAACGAATTTTTACTCTGCTACGGAGTGTACGATGCTTTGAAACTTAATGGCAGAACAAACATATATACCGGACTGGGACTCGAACGTGGGACTTCCACCTCTCCTGGGGAAATCCACTGTAGGATTGAGCTACGCAAGTACGATTCACGACCCGGCCTCATAGCTATACTTCCGCCATCACCTCTCCTCCTACCTTCCGAACTTCAAATAAGTTTTACTGCCGCGCGGGGTAGCCGCGTGGTCTTAGCCGCCCTGCCACGGTTCGCGCGGCTCCCCCCTCCCCTCGGCGGAGGTGTTAGTCCTCCCTCGGTCACAGCTGTATGTGTTGTCCTTGTCATAAGTCATAAGTTACTTTAAGTTAGATTTAGGAGCGTGTAAGCGTAGGAATCGATGATCTCAGCAGTTATGTCCCATAGGAACTTACCACAAATTTCTCCTGCACGCCTTGATCACTGTAGGTTCAGCTGTGGAGAAAATTTGTCCTGGAAGCAGTCTCCTACGGAATTGCTACGTTATTTCTCAGCGATATTCTTTCTTCCAGGTGTGAAAGTCCCACAAGATACACGGGAGAACTCTTGTGAAGTTGGGAAGGTACGAAAAGTGGTGGTGGCAGGAGTAAAGCGGTGGTGGTGGGTCGTGAGTGGTGCTCGGGTAGCTGCCTCTACAGTGCATCAGCCAACGAAAGGCAAAGGTCCCAGGTTCGAGTCCTACTTCGGTACACACTTTTTATCAGCCATGACATTAAAAAAAAAAAAACTAAGTTCTGGTGATTACACGCAATGGCTGAAGATTGTGCTCGACGCGTTCTTCAGCACGTTGTAAAGTTGTTGTTATCCGCTTCACCTATTCGTTATGTACTGCGACCAGGACATGTGACAGAATTCGAGCGCAAGCGGCAATAGTCCGCTGCCTGATGTGCGCAAGGTTTCAGATACACAGATGCCTTCACCTGTTCTCAGAGGCAGAAATATCGGGGATTAAAGTCATTAAATTTCTATCTGCGCGATCATGCGAAGATAATTCAGTACGTGGTGACGATCAGAAACCTTAAACACACCAGGGAGCAGACTATCGATGCATGTACCCGCACTCTGGTACATGCGTTGATCTCTCTTAGATTGTCTTGACGTGATTGATTAACGGCCTCCTACTGAGTGATCAGCTGAGATGTTTTCATTTTATGCACAACTGAAACAACTCTTCCGCTGAACACCTAGAAGCACACCATTAATTACATGTCAGCTGCTTGGAGTGTATCAGAAATGAATGAAATGGATAAAATACCTTGTAACGGACTGGACACAACATAGAGTAGATTTTCTTTGTTCTGTACTAAATGTGGCGTAACTCTCAACAGATAAAGCTATTCTGAAGTGAAAGGGTCTTTCTCACGATGTTCTCACTCTGATATTGCACGTTACCCCATTCCATTTTAAAATTACAGGAGAAGTTAGTGACGCCCGCGCTTCGTACTGTAGTGATACACATTGCACACAACAGCTCTGGAGAACTAAATTATCTGTTACCATTTTCTGGAAAAAGAAAATCACAAGAGAGTACCTGAATGAAGGAGTTACTCCCGTTATGCGGCCGTATTCTAATGGATTACTGCAATTTTATACTGATCTGATTGTTTCCTGCCAGCCGATGTGGCCGTGCGGTTCTAGGCGCTTCAGTCTGGAACCGCGTGACCGCTACGGTCGCATCTTCGAATCCTGCCTCGGGCATGGATGTGTGTGATGTCCTTAGGTTAGTTAGCCGGCCGGAGTGGCCGAGCGGTTAAAGGCGCTACAGTCTGGAACCGCACGACCGCTACGGTCGCAGGTTCGAATCCTGCCTCGGGCATGGATGTGTGTGATGTCCTTAGGTTAGTTAGGTTTAAGTAGTTCTAAGTTCTAGGGGACTGATGACCACAGATGTTAAGTCCCACAGTGCTCAGAGCCATTTGAACCATTTTTTGATTGTTTCCTGCTTTACACTCTGCTAGTGTCAGTGACGTAAGATTTATAATGAGCGTAATCATTAATCACGTGTAGGCCGACTGAATCTTCTTGCCTAACTGCAACGCTGCGGGCGGCCGTGATTTTCTAGCAAACAGACCACTAGAGTCCGGACTTGGAGGTTCCCGGCTCGACCCCGGGTAGGAACAGGAGTATTTCATCGTTTCAGTCCCCCCATGATTGCCCCCCCAGTCCACTTAGCCCGCTGTCAAGTCGAGTGCCGGGGATTTTCCCTGCAGGTAAAGGGCGGCCGGGGCTGTAGACCCATGGAGGTAGAATAAGGGGAGATGGCGCTACAGACATACGCTGTATGTTGTTTTGAAGCCAGTGGCCGGGGTCTCCCGCCATCTTGGATCCCCCAAAACATTAGCAGACGCGTGTTTACAATTGCTTCTTGTTCGTTATTTCTGTCGTGTGCACGCGATATTTGTTTTATACAGTAAATGTTACACTGTTTTAGTGAACAACACAGCATAAGGAACGTAACTTCAAACGTTTTTCCCAGTGCGTATTCGCTACAGTAATACAACACGAAAAATGACGCCTCTGGCCTCAGTACTTTAATTCCTTTTTGTTTATACACTTCGAATAACCTAGAAGAGAAGTATGTCCTATGAAAAACGTGCTTTCGCAATCCATTTCTATTCACTTTCATTGTGTTTGTGCGGATAATTGATAAAGCCAGAACTCCAAAAGCAGTGATTGATAGTTTAGAGGAACCAATTTGTGTTCGTTGTTTTTTCAAGTCAGATGCAATTTTTAAATGTTCAAGTGTGCAAGAAACTTACCTTATTTCCTTTGGTATCCCGTAGATATATGCAGAGATGATATGAACAAGCCAGCTTTCATGTCAACAAAGTGAAAGATTCGTTAAATTACGAAGGAAAAGAACTGAATTTAAGATTGTCAGGTCCATTTTAGTTTACACATATGCTTTGTTTTTAAATTGTACCTACCAATTGACATTCAGTGTGGCAGATAACAGCAATTTACAGGATAACACGACAGCACAGTGATTAATGTAATAATCTAAATAGCCTGGACTTAGATAGGGAACTTTGCTTTAACAAATATATAAAGCTTTAAGTACTTATAATTCAATCACTGTAAAAGGCGTTCACCCAGAAAGCTCTTCGCGTTGGATTGATAGGAAATCTAAAGTCAAATCACAGAAATAAAACCATACAGTAAAATTTTATAGTGCATCAGAATTTCAAGTATATATAAGAAAATAGCGCATAAATAAGTCCAATTACGAATGCAAGTGTTTTGTTTACACTTTAGACTACAATCAGAATGATTAGTACACCCGTAAGCGACGCAAGCCGGCATTTTATTTATCAAAACACTTCACGACTACACGGAATCAAACGACCAGAAGCGAATGTTTTGGGGTAGCTAACATAACGGACCTTCAGTTGGGTCGGATTCAAGTTTGTGACGTCATGGGAACTCCTCTTATTTTTACCTCCATGTGTAGACCTGACACCCCTTTCCATCCAAGCGTCACGGCGAACAAAGGCTGCTCTGTGCCTAGTCAGGCGAATGGCTCGCTCGAGGGCTCCCACCACAGACTGACGATGCAGGCGACAGAAATCTGCAGCCACACTCCAACACCAAAATACTCCATTCGGTAGTGAAGAGATCTACATCTACATCTGCATCTACATCCATACTCTGCAAGCCACCTGACGGTGTGTGGCGGAGGGTACCTCGAGTACCTCTAACGGTTCTCCCTTCTATTCCAGTCTCGTATTGTTCGTGGTAAGAAAGATTGTCGGTATGCCTCTGTGTGGACTCTGATTTTATCTTCATGGTCTCTTCGCGAGATATACGTAGGAGGGAGCAATATACTGCTTGATTCCTCGGTTAAGGTATGTTCTCGGAACTTCAACAAAAGCCCATACCGAGCTACTGAGCGTGTCTCTTGCAGAGTCTTCCACTGGAGTTTATCTATCATCTCCGTCACGCTTTCGCGATTACTAAATGTAACGAAGCGCGCTGCTTTCCGTTGGATCTTCTGTATCTCTTCTATCAACCCTGTCTGGTACGGATCCCACACCGGTGAGCAGTATTCAAGCAGTGGGCGAACAAGTGTACTGTAACCTACTTCCTTTGTTTTCGGATTGCATTTCCCTAGGATTCTTCCAATGAATCTCAGTCTGGCATTTGCTTTACGGACGATCAACTTTATATGATCATTCTATTTTAAATCACTCCTAATGTCTACTCCCAGATAATTTATAGAATTAACTGCTTCAAGTTGCTGACCTGCTACATTGTAGGTAAATGAGAAAGGATCTTTCTATGTATTCGCAGCACGTTACACTTGTCTACATTGAGATTCAATTGCCATTCCCTGCACCATGCGTCAATTCGTTGCAGATCCTCCTGCATTTCAGTACAATTTTCCGTTGTTACAACCTCTCGATATACTACAGCATCCGCCGCAAAAAGCCTCAGTGAACTTCCGATGTTATCCACAAGGTCATTTATGTATATTGTGAATAGCAACGGCCCTACCATAATCCTCTGCGGCACACCTGAAATCACTGTTACTTCGGAAGACTTCTCTCCATTGAGAATGACATGCTGCGTTCTGTTATCTAGGAACTCTTCAATCCAATCATACAATTGGTCCATATTCTCTTACTTTGTTCATTAAACGACTGTGGGGAACTGTATCGAACGCCTTGCGGAAGTCAAGAAACACGGCATCTATCTGGGAACCCGTGTCTATGGCCCTGTGAGTCTCGTGGACGACTAGCGCGAGCTGGGTTTCACACGATCGTCCTTTTCGAAACCCGTGCTGATTCCTACAGAGTAGATTTCTAGTCTCCAGAAAAGTCATTATACTCGAACATAATACGTGTTCCAAAATTCTACAACTGATCGACGTTATATAGGTCTATAGTTCTGCACATCCGTTCGACGTCCCTTCTTGAAAACGGGGATGACCTGTGCCCTTTTCCAATCCTTTGGAACGCTACGCTCTTCTGGAGACCTACGGTACACCGCTGCAAGAAGGGGGGCAAGTTCCTTCGCTTACTCTGTGTAAAATTGAACTGGTATCCCATCAGGTCCAGCGGCGTTTCCTCTTTGGAGTGATTTTAATTTAGTTTTATCCATAGTGGATGCTGTCGAACTGCTTGACTGTTCCTTTATGGGGTTGTAGAAAAATATACGCTACCAGTCACAATAAAAGGTTGTTTAATCGTCACACGACCGGTCTCGGGCTTGCGCCCATTTTCAGGTGTTTATACATTCATGTACTTGTTTGTACTGTTGGAGAACACTGTACAAATACAAATAATTATTTGCTGCTGACTTCACAAATACAAGTGGGACAATTGTAAGTGGGCAGTATTTGACGAAAATATATCTGTACTTACAAAAAGACGAAGCACCATTATTACAGCTATGCTGTGGTGACAGTTTTGCCACTTAGTTACACACTTATGGTCATTTCCACGTCCATATATCAGTTTTAACAAGTATAGCTCCACATTACAGTATTATGATGTGCACTCGTGAAATACACTATGTTTACATACAAAGTTGTGGGCTGTGCTCAAAGAACTTAGATTTTAATTGTTACTCTATCCCTCTGTCGTCAATTTCGATATCTACCATTTTGTCATCTGTGCGACAATCTAGAGAAGGAACTTCAGTGCAGTCTTCCTCTGTGAAACAGCTTTGGAAAAAGCGATTAAGTATTTCGGCCTTTAGTCTGTCATCCTCCGTGCCAGAATGGCCGGTGTGTGCATGAGTACAGTAGGGGGACCCGCGTGCAATTACCGGTAGTGGCAGGGGTGTTTCGTTGGCAGGTGGACTGTAGGGTGGTCCACTCAGACCCGTGATGTCGGCCGAGAAGCAACTTGAGTGAGACGACGGCCGAGGGAGCGCCGTGCTGGCCACACACCGCTCCAGCTGGGACTTTAGCCGCACAGCGTCGCAGACCACGGACCAGGTCCGCTGTCTGCGCGGCCGACGGAACTGACCTCGTGTTGCTCGTGTGCGGTTGCGCGCAGAGTGTGTGACGTAAGCGCGGCGCTGGCGTAGGCCAGAGGCGAGCGTTTCGCACTGAGCTACTGCCAGCCAGATACGCACGCCAAGGGCACATCCCCTCCACGCGTCACCTTTGGCTGCCTGCCACGGGACTGCTGTTGCGCTCTCCATAACGTGCTGCGGTCCTTCTGGAAGTGTCCCCCAGCTTACGACGACAGTACTTCTACATCTACATCTACATACATACTCCGCAATCCACCATACGGTGCGTGACGGAGGGTACCTCGTACCACAACTAGCATCTTCTCTCCCTGTTCCAAACAGAACGAGGGAAAAATGACTGCCTATACGCCTCCGTGCGAGCCCTAATCTCTCTTATCTTATCTTTGTGGTCTTTCCGCGAAAGGTAAGTTTGCGGCAGTAAAATAGTTCTGCAGTCAGCCTCAAATGCTGGTTCTCTAAATTTCCTCAGTAGCGATCCACGAAAAGAACGCCTGCTTTCCTCCAGAGACTCCCACCCGAGTTCCCGAAGCATTTCCGTAACACTCGCGTGATGATCAAACCTACCAGTAACAAATCTAGCAGCCTGCCTCTGAATTGCTTCTATGTCCTCCCTCAATCCGACCTGATAGGGATCCCAAACGCTCGAGCAGTACTCAAGAGTAGGTCGTATTAGTGTTTTATAAGCGGTCTCCTTTACAGATGAACCACATCTTCCCAAAATTCTACCAATGGACCGAAGACGACTATCCGCCTTCCCCACAACTGCCATTACATGCTTGTCCCACTTCATATCGCTCTGCAATGTTACGCCCAAATATTTAATCGACGTGACTGTGTCAAGCGCTTCACTACTAATGGAATGTTCAAACATTACGGGATTCCTTTTCCTATTCATCTGCATTAATTTACATTTATCTATATTTAGAGTTAGCTAGACAAGATCAGAGGTCGTTCGACTCATCAAGCCAGACTGCAAAGCATTTGGAACACATTAAAGTATGTTGAGGTCAAACATGGCAGAAGCGCTGAAAAAAATAATTTTTTATGGTGATGGTTTGCCTATTTTCACTTGTGCAGTGCGTCCCACTTCAGGACTATGGCTTGAGTCGTGTTCACAAAAGCACCGGATCTATTGAAAATAGTATCCCCCCGAATCAATAAATCGTTTTAAGTGTTTTGAAACAGTCAAAGCACTCCTTTTTTTTAGAATTTCATGGCTGTTCTTAACTGCGTCCCAACGGTGTCCTTTTATTGCCAGCCGGCCGGAATGGCCGAGCGGTTCTGGACGCTACAGTCTGGAATAGCGCGACCGCTACGGTCGCAGGTTCTAATCCTGCCTCGGGCATGGATGTGTGTGATGTCTTTAGGTTAGTTAGGTTTAAGTAGTTCTAAGTTCTAGGAGACGTATGACCACAGCAGTTGAGTCCCGTAGTGCTCAGAGCCATTTGAACCATTTTTTTTTTATTGCCAACTTCAATTTCGAGAAGAAGCAGATGCCGACTGGGGCCAAATACGGCGGGTGAGCCAGGACTTGCGATCCGTTTGCAGACGATCTTCGCCTTGTGGGGTGGGGCGTTGTCGTGAAGGAGCGACCGCGAACCTGCCTGTCGGTATTCGGGTCGAATTGACGAATTCTCGGCCGCGAACGCAAAACAGAGCTCTGAACTTGATGCTGCCTTACTGTTGCAATTCCATTTTCCGACGAGTGTCAGGCTCGCACTGCTACGTTCGCGCCCAGGGCATCTGCTGCACCTGCACAGAAGCTCATGCTTTGACTTTCTACACAGCTGGTGTTGAAACTTCAAGGACTGCAACCCTGCAATTCGCTGTGAGGTAGCATTGTAGTTTCGAATTTCACACAATCCGTCCCAAAGGAATCGCAACACACTCCGTATGGCAGCGACAGCATGACAATTCACGAAGACACAAGAGGGAGTCTTTGGACTCAAGAACGGGGCATGGAAAGATCTCTGTTGAGATGTACAATGAAAGACAATAAAAGGGCAGAAGACTTCAGATCAATTACCGACGTCCTGGAGGTAATACCAGTGTCTAATGAAAAATGGGCCATCCACGTTGCCAGAAGAAATTGGGACGTACAGAGTCAGATCAGAGGCAGATCACAAGGAACACCTCCAGCCGACGGGACAAAGGCCTGCTGAAGGTCCCTGGAGCCAACTGGCTGAATATAGGTCGAGACTATTTCTCGTGGAAGAAGAAGTTGCAGACGTACCTTAGGCCAGTATTTACAGAGGCTATACACACCAACAAGCCAAAATATCGTGACCACCCGTTTAATAGCGTGTTGGTTCACTATGCAAACACAATATAGCAGCGATTCTGCTCGGCACGGATTCCGCAAGTCCTTGACAGTATGTGGCACCAGAAGTCTACGCACAGGTCAAGCAATTCCCGCAAATGACAAGGTGGTGGTGTACGCTGATGAGTGTTCCAGCGGGTACACATTAGCACCTTTTCTCGCCAAGACATAAATGTGAGTTCGCTATAATACCCCTCAAAGCACTTTTCACCTCTCTTGCCTAGTTTCGCTTCTCTGTTCTTTTTTTATTTATTTATTTTGCTTTGTTTTTATTCTTATTATTATTCGCGTAACAACTCATATATTAAATGAGTTATGTTACCACGAAAAGAGACTCGAAATACCTTTTAGCGGTGCTGTGCTATGCCTTTCTTTGGATCACTAATTTTCAACAAAAGAAAATGTATTATGTTCCTATTGTTCTGTATCTGGCTTTCTATTAAAGCAGTTATAGTACGCAATGATTGTTCAGTATTATAATTTTGCAGTGGATTTTTGTTAATAGTAAAACAACAATAAGTACCACGGCTAACCCGAGAACATGAGACTATTATCGGAGAAAAATAATATTTTTACTATAAGGTTGCCAGACCAGAACTACGTACAGCAAGATTTCTTTCATGTGATGAAAATAAATTATCTCTTTTCACAATTAGTACTATATTATCAGCAGCCCGCGTCAGCCTGTAAAACACATCATAAAATCTGCTGCTCTGCTCTGCAACTTCGAAAGCTGAAAGAAATAATTTTTTCACTTCACTATTACCTGACCGCTTCTTTGCGGTATGATAGGTTTCATGTACTGCAATTTAAATGAACCGCGGCAGAGGCTGGCTCGTTCGTAGCACCGCTCTGCACCACGACTAATATTTAAACAACTGAAAATGTCTTAAAGGGATGGGATAAAATACCAGGCAAGCTTGACATGAATCATAATGCAAGGTTTCACTAAATAACTATATTCAAACATTTAAACAATTTGAGTAGTACACACCTTTTTAACAATCTTGCCTAATGGCGTCCCTCTTACAAACTTGACAAAAGAATGCTACGCTAGCATACAATATCACGTCACAGGCTATCGTTCTCACGTAACTCCAAGAAGAAGACAGAGAAATTAATGTTCGTTATGTATTATTTATACTAGTCGCATATTCTCATATTTGTTTGATATTTATCGTCTGTGGCG
Source organism: Schistocerca cancellata (assembly GCF_023864275.1). Taxonomy (NCBI): domain Eukaryota; kingdom Metazoa; phylum Arthropoda; class Insecta; order Orthoptera; family Acrididae; genus Schistocerca; species Schistocerca cancellata. The sequence goes on from NC_064637.1 coordinate 17,858,924, forward strand.
GTTTCATTACTCGCCGACACAGATATTATCTAAAATAAATAATTAAAAAAATACATAATTTTATACAATAACAAAATATGATACACAATGTTTTCTCTTTATCACATAATATGTCTTTTACTAAGAGACGTTACACTCTGTAGTACGATTCTGACTTTGCAACACAGACAGTTGTCCTAATAGATTATGTCATCGCTGCAGAGGGAGACTTCAAGGGTGAATATTCCCTAACATACTTATATCAAATTAGTAAGTGAGACCTAAAATCTTTTAGAAAACAACAAAGTGGAAAAATTCGTTTGCAAAAAGTAGAATGGGAACCAGCATCCTTTCTGTCAGCCATTCACGCCTCTACACAGTACACTATTGTTCAGAATTGTTCCTCGTGTCTGTCTGATCTATAACATCCCGAAGGCTTAAAGTGCCTCTGTGTTATTAACTGGCATTTAATTATAAAGAGTACGTGCCAAAAACGACGCAGTTATTTATAAATCTTCAATAAACAACTGCTTTCATACGACGTACTTTCATAAAGCACTAGTGATAATACGGACAGCACCAAATCCTTTTTTACTCTCGTGATCAGCCAGCCACGGTCATCTGCTCTCTTGTTTTAACATCTTCTGTTTCTTGCGTCTGTCTCTGGTTTTCTTGTCCTGTTTTGTTCACTGTAGTGTTTGTTGCTCTTCTGTTGTTCTTATGGTTCTTCTTTTCTCACGATTTTGTGTAGTAAGTCTCGTTTGTTATATTCTTTCCCTTGTGGACTTGTTTCATAATAGGAACAAGGGACGGATGACCAAGCAGTAATGTCTCCCCCCCCCCCCCTTTAAACCAAACAAACAAATTCCGGAAGCCTTTGACTACCAACTACCGTTTCCCGCCATTTTATTATGACGAATCGCACCAAAAATTCCGCGTTTTCCACAGACCCACTATGCAGCACTGGTTTGAAACATCATATATTAACGTCTGCAGCTCGTGGTCGTGCGGTAGCGTTCTCGCTTCCCACGCCCGGGTTCCCGGGTCCGATTCCCGGCGGGGTCAAGGATTTTCTCTGCCTCCTGATGACTGGGTGTTGTGTGATGTCCTTAAGTTAGTTAGGTTTAAGTAGTTCTAAGTTCTAGGGGACTGATGACCATAGATGTTAAGTCCCATAGTGCTCAGAGCCATTTGAACCATTTTTTTTTCATATATTACCGGAACTAACAGTCATTGGATCTCGACCAACGGGAGCAGCAATGTCGCGATACGATAAACCGCAATGGCGATAGGCTACAATCCGACCTTTATCAAAGTCGGAAACGTGATGGTACGCATTTCTCCTCCTTACACGAGGCATCACAACAACGTTTCACCAGGCAACGCCGGTCAACTGCTGTTTGTGTATGAGAAATCGGTTGGAAACTTTCCTCATGTCAGCACGTTGTAGGTGTCGCCACCGACGCCAACCTTGTGTGAATGCTGTGAAAAGCTAATAATTTGCATATCACAGCATCTTCTTCCTGTCGGTTAAATTTCGCGTCTGTAGCACGTCATCTTCGTGGTGCAGCAATTTTAATGGCCAGTAGTGTAACATCACTCAGCATTGGAAAGGCATCTGGAACGGATGAGATACCTGCGAAATTGTACACAGAGTCTGCGAAACAACTAGGCCGTCTTTCAGCAGAAGTTTATCGAAGGTTACTGGAACAACAGACGGAACCAAGTGTAGGGGAAAAAAAAAAAAAAAAGGCAAGTCATTCCCGTTCTCAAGAAGTGTCACAGAGCGAGGTGGCGCAATCGTTAGTATACCGGATTCCCATTCGGGAGGACGACGGTTCAAACCCGCGTCCGGCCATCCTGATTTAAGTTATCCGTCATTTCTCTAAATCGCTTCAGGCAAATGCCGGGGCGGTTCCTATGAAAGGGCACGGCTGACTTCCTCCTCCATCCATGCCTAAGCCGACGGGACTGATGACATCGCTGTTCGGTCCCCTCCCCTGAATCAACCAAACAACCGTCCAAGCATTGATGGACGAGGTATAGTCCAGGTATCGCTGCCGTCAACCTGTTGTAGAATTATCGAACATATTCTATGCTCGCGGTTTATGACGTTTCCTCTATAAAAAGCAAGACGGATTCTGTAAACAGAGGCCTTGCGAAATACACGCTACTCCGTCCGCCCATGACGTGCACAGCAGGTAGGCAAAGCGGCCTTGCTGGTGCCGTGTTCCGTGACCGCCGGAAGGTGTTCGCTGCAGTTCCGCACTGTCGATTAGTGAACAAAACAGAAGCGTCAGGTTTGCGACTGGATTCAGGACTTCCTGAGAGAGAGGACACGGTGCGTGACCAAGTCGACAGATGTAAAGGTAATTCTGAAGTACCCCAAGCGAGTGTGACAACAGCATTATTGTTTACAAATACATATACTATCTCTACCCCAACACGCGTTGCTGTGGCTGAGTCTGGTAAAATGGAAAAGAAAGAAAAGAGAGGACACGTTTTTGACATGTATGCAAATTGCATATATTTATTTATTTATCTAACCTGATCAGATTAGGGCCATCAGGCCCTCTCATACATCGGACCAGTGTCTCACACATGCAGCATTTCACACATCACAGTTACATCACGACAATAGTTTAAATAAAAAAATTAGATTACTGTAGTGACAATATGATTAAAGAGTAATGACTAAGAACTAATAAAGTAAGTGCTCGCAGTATTTTTGAAACAGCTGATATACATACAAATTATGATAAAAGCAATAATAGTAACAGACAAATAGATCAAATAATAATGATAAACATGAGAAAAATTGGCAATAGTAATGAAGATTTGTGCAGATGTACATTAATATCTTTTGACAATGTTGACTGGAATACTCTCTTTCAAATTCTAAAGGTGGCAGGGGTAAAATACAGGGAGCGAAAGGCTATTTACAATTTGTACAGTAACCAGATGGCAGTTATAAGAGTCGAGGGACATGAAAGGGAAGCAGTGGTTGGGAAGGGAGTAAGACAGGGTTGTAGCCTCTCCCCGATGTTATTCAATCTGTATATTGAGCAAGCAGTAAAGGAAACAAAAGAAAAATTCGGAGTAGGTATTAAAATCCATGGAGAAGAAATAAAAACTTTGAGGTTCGCCGATGACATTGTAAAGGACTTGGAACAGCAGTTGAACGGAATGGACAGTGTCTTGAAAGGAGGATATAAGATGAACATCAACAAAAGCAAAACGAGGATAATGGAATGTAGTCGGATTAAGTCGGGTGATGCTGAGGGTATTAGATTAGGAAATGAGCCACTTTAAGTAGTGAAGGAGTTTTGCTATTTGGGGAGCAAAATAACTGATGATGGTCGAAGTAGAGAGGATATAAAATGTAGACTGGCAATGGCAAGGAAAGCGTTTCTGAAGAAGAGAAATTTGTTAACATCGAGTATTGATTTAAGTGTCAGGAAGTCATTTCTGAAAGTATTTGTATGGAGTGTAGCCATGTATAGAAGTGAAACATGGACGATAAATAGTTTGGACAAGAAGAGAATAGAAGCTTTCGAAATGTGGTGCTACAGAAGAATACTGAAGATTAGATGGGTAGATCACATAACTAATGAGGAAGTATTGAATAGGATTGGGGAGAAAAGAAGTTTATGGCACAACTTGACCAGAAGAAGGGATCGGTTCGTAGGACATGTTCCGAGGCATCAAGGGATCACCAATTTAGTACTGGAGGGCAGCGTGGAGGGTAAAAATCGTAGAGGGAGACCAAGAGATGAATACACTAAGCAGATTCAGACGGATGTAGGTTGCAGTAGGTACTGGGAGATGAAGAAGCTTGCACAGGATAGAGTAGCATAGAGAGCTGCATCAAACCAGTCTCAGGACTGAAGACCACAACAACAACAACATTAATATCTTGGTGTGTAAAGTAGATGTTTACTAGTATAGCGAGTTTTGGGGGAGATTTAAGGAAGAGGAAAGAGGGAAGTAATGAGGTGAAGTGCATTCATGTACAGAGGAAGGCATTACTGTTGCTTAAGTAGATACGTCATTAACTGTTTTTTGAGGCCGGACATGTTTTTAAGTTCTCTAACATAACGAGCGAGGCTATTCCAGGGTCGAGTTTCCGCTACTGTAAATGACTTGGAGAAGGTGACTGAGCGATGCAGTGGAAAAGAGAGGATTTTATTATGATGGGTACGTGTGTTTCTGTCACGTTGTTCCGACATAAGCGTTAAGGACGAGGAGAGGTATGAGGGACAGTGTACATTTATAAGGCAGTAGATGAGACAGAGTGTATGGAAATCTCTGCGTTTGTCTGCACGAAGCCAGGACAATTTCGCATATGCTGGTGAAATGTGATCAAATAGTCGAACGTCACAGATATATCTGACGTAGGCATTCATGACCAGTTCCAGACGTCGTGAATTTTCCTGAGAGAGGCCTTGTAGAATAATATCGCTTTAGTCAATGATTGGGGGGAGTATAAGCGTTTGTACTAATTTCCTTTTCAGATCGAAAGGGAAGAGCTTTTTTATATTTTTGTAGGACATGATGCTTTTTTGCACACTGCAGTTACGTGTTCTGTCCAATTTAGATTTTCATCTTTTATTACTCCCAAACTCTTTGCTGAGGGAGAGAAGTTAATATTTGTTCCATTTAGGATAAGAGATGGTATGGATTCCCGAGGTTTTGGGCTAATGAGCTTAGAGTGGCCAAAAAGTACCGCTTGGGTTTTAGATGGGTTTAGTTTTAGTCCTATGTTCTGTGCCCATTTTGATAGTGCATCGAGGTCAGTATTGAAATTTTCAATAGCTTTCGTAAGATTGCTTGGTTTCGCACTTAGATACAACTGAAGGTCATTAGCATACATATGATATTTGTAATAGGTCAGAACCGATGACACATCCTTGACATACAGAGAGAAGAGTATAGGACCTAATACTGAGCCTTGGGGGAACGCCAGAGACTACCTGCCGCCATTGTGATTTTATATTCCCGGACAGGACGCGTTGCTGACGAGACGTCATGTATGAGCGAAACCATTGCATTGCATTTGGTGAGAAATTTAGACAGCTAAGTTTGGCTAGTAAGATGTCGAAGTCGACAGTATCAAATGCTTTGCTGAAATCTAAGAAGCAAATGATAGTCGCTTCTTGTCTGTCCATGGCAAGTTTCAGGTCATCTGTCACCTTTATCAGTGCGGATGTTGTGCTTCGATGTTAACGGAAACCTGATTGTTATTCGCCTAGTAGGTTGTTAGTAGTTAGGTAGTTGGTGAGCTGGTCATGGACTATATATTCTAAGGCCTTTGATAGTGCAGGGAGAAGGCAGATGGGGCGGTAATCAGAGGGTGCTGTGGCGATGTCCTTTTTAGGCTGCGGCTTAATTTGTCCCAGTATGCAGGCCTCATGGAAAGCACTTGTGATTAATGAATCGTTGAAAATGTCTGTTATAGAGAGCAGGAGTTGATCTATAATAAGTTTTACCATCTGGATAGTAATGCCATCATGTCCAGTAGATGCTGATCCAATCCGCATTATGACTTTCTTGACAGTATTGCAAGTGACGTGCTGTAGATAGAAGTTTTCTTTGCTACAGTCGTTCATCCCCATGAAGTAATCAATGATTTTTTTTTCGGTTCAATTGTGGTTGCAGGTAATGTGAAGAATCGGTTTAGTTCTTCAGCTGGGACCATGGGATTTTCTGCAACTTTTATTTTGCCTACGGGCATGCCTGAGCTTATACGTCCTAACATTCTCCTCCCTCCACTCTACATACATGTTCTCCTCCCTCTGTCATTGTTCATCTTCTCCTCCTTCGTCCTGTCCATCACCTCTTTCCCCCTTCTATCTCCCTCTCCTCCTGCTCCCTGCCACTTTCCATCTCCTCCTTTTCGTTCTACATGTTCATTTCCTCCCATCGGTTTTTCTATCTCTTCCCTTCTTCCCCCTTGTCCTCACCCCTTTCTTACCTTCAGCCTTGTTTATTGTTATTGCAAATTCATATTCCGCTATAGCAATATTTTAATAAAAAGCCCGTGAGCCAGCAACACAACAACCTTATTTTCTGCGAAAACCGGCTGCCACGAAGAAAACAAAGCAGCACATTGTTGTGTATACAATTTATGTTTAAACATGTGTATAATGAGGAAGAACACAGATGTGAAAAATAATCTGTCTAATGGTTTGAATGCCCTCTATCGTAGTTAAAACTTGCTGCGACAAATAAAACAAAACCTGACATTTTTACAGCAGAGTAATTTCTCCATCGCAATCGGTTTTAACAGAAAATTGAACAGTGATACAACTTTGTGTGGAGTGACGAATCACGGTACGCAATGTGGCGATCCGATGGCAGGGTGTGGGTATGGCGAATGCCCGGTGAACGTAATCTGCCAGCGTGTGTAGTGGCGACAGTAATATAAGGAGGCGGTGGTGTTACGGTGTGGTCGTGTTTTTCATGGAGGGGGCTTGCACCCCTTGACGTTTTGCGTGGCACTATTGCAGCACAGGTCTACACTGATGCTTGAAGCACCTTCTTGCGTCCCACTGTTGAAGAGCAATTCGGGGATGGCGACTGCATCTTTCAACACGATCGAGCACCTGTTCATGATGAACGGCCTGTGGTGGAGTGGTTATACGACAGTAGCGTCCCTGTAATGGACTGGCGTTCACAGAGTCCTGACCTGAATCCTATAGAACACCTTTGGAATGTTTTGGAACGCCGACTTCGTGCCAGGCCTCACCGAACGACATCGTTGCTTCTCTTCAGTGCAGCACTGGGCTGCCATTCCCCAAGAAACCTTCCAGCACCTGACTGAACATTTGCCTGCGAGAGTGGAAGCTGTCATGAACGCTAAGGGTGGGCCAACACCATACTGAATTCCAGCATTACCGATGGAGGGCGCCACGAACTTGTAAGTCATTTTTTTCGGACAGGAGTCGGGCAAAACGTTACTTCCTCCTCCATATGTCTCGCGAAATAACGACGACCAGAAAATCAGAGAAATTATAGATCACAGGGAGGATGGTACACAGTGGTTCTTCCCACATTCAGTTCGCGAATGAGACGGTGAAGGAATAAAAGTGGTAACAGCCTCTCTCGCGCGCCGTAACTTGGCTTGCAGAGTACAGAGGCAAATATAGGAACGCGAACTGTAAAATTACAAGTAGTGACGGCAGGAGGCAAAGGCGTGTGTATCACTTCACAGAAATTTTGGTCGATGCCATCTATACTTTCGTACCCTCTGGTATCAATGGAAAATAGACTCCGACTTATTGGTTACATACAAAGAAAACATCAGTATGGAAAATTACCCAGCGATAGAATCTCCATTACGGCGGCAATTAGATTATTGAGGGAGGGCGTAGTAGGACACATTCGGAGTGTGAAGTGCCTGTTCCTTTGCTGGACGTGCCAGAGAAACATATACTGCTATATAGGCAACAGTATTTTAAATCGTAACGTCAGTGGCACACCCAGCCAAAAAAAGTTTCGAAGCACACAACAACGACTGGGTGTACTGCAGATCTGAAACATGCGCTGATAGTGCGCATGCCCTGGAGAATCCTGGAAGAGGGACAAACCTAAATGAGATTGGAAAGAACTCTTGGTGCACTGCTCTTGTAGGAGAGAAAGCTGGAGAGAGATCTAAACGACGAAGCGCAGTAGCTGGATAGACGTGAGAAGACGATAACCACACTGGGAAATAAGATTACCTTAGACTACCGTGCTATTGGCGACCCCTTAAATAAACATGCCACATCCGTTTAACCTTAACAGCGGACCCCGCATGCCACATCCGTTTAACCTTAACAGCGGACCCCGCAACGTCGCGATTAATGCTTGGAAGGAGAGAGAGACTACCACGCTACTACCGAAAGCTAGAAAGAGGAAAGAAAGAAGACAATCACTACTCAAAGGTTGTGAAGGGCACAATGTCGCGTCATTACGTAACGCGAACTGGCGGTTTTTAAATATGTAGCGATCTGCTTAAGTTACTCGGGTCACATATGCTATGTGAAGTGAAAAGAATGCTTCATTCATTCATGCAAGGTATGTAAGTAATACACTCTCAGTTGTGAATGGAAAATTCAACACGAATCTTAATAACGCAGCGGAGCGGTTAAGTAATATTATTGTAATATTCCGGCTGCGAGTACCAGCGATGATGCCCTAACGTAATTGAGACGACGACGTTATTTGCTGTGTAAAAGGAGAACCTATGGCTTTTTGTTATTTTGGAGATGAGGAATGGCTATTGGATATTGTTTTTTTGGAGTCAGATACGTAGTTTGCTTATAGACGTAATTTGAAGTGCAGAGGGGAACTTGTAATCTTAGTAATCAAGAATAAAAAATTTATTTTGTGAAAAATAAAGTAAATATCGTCTACGAACTTTTATTCGATTTTGGGTCCCCGGACCTTCACAAGTGTTTCAGCAATCCAGTGCATAGTGATTTCTTCGCACATGAACAATACTCGGGGGGGAATCTGCTACTATCACGGTTCAAACGACGCGCAATATTTCGCCGCCAGCTTGTGTGTTAAAGACGTTCCCTAAGTGACCAATTTGTTAGTAAGAAGATATCATACTGCCACTGTTGTTGAACCTTCTCGTTCTGAGAGTGTTTTCAGAAAATCTTACGGCGACTGTGAATACTTTAGCTGCCGCGAGGGACGGAGTCTTCATCGCGAGTTGCAGCAGTTTTCTCCGACTTTGCCTGGCGTTCTCTGAGAACCGGGGAAACGGAAACCTTCGACTGCCAACTTATCCGTTCTCTCCTTTCAGCAGCCACGAAGAAAACATATTCATTCTAAAGGCAAATTTTTTCACAGACTTTTATATTAGGCAATTCAAAATTTTAAAATCCCAGCATCTAGGCAAAAAGTCAAGAGTTTAAACGCAGTACCTGTCTTATCTGTGTCAAAGGTCAAGTTAATTACTTTCCATTTACGACTTAGCTGTTCACTATACCGAGTTTGTGCCTGGTTTGGCTGTCTCGTGTACGACGAGCTAGGGAGCAGCAATTTCGCGCCTTACGCTACGCCGCACAGAGCTAACGAACGCAACTGGACACGAAACCTGATGTCATCCGCGGCTGCTTGCATCATCCGGTAGTAATTGTGCGAGTACTGCCCTTCGCGACCACTTGACCTGTCCGGGTCCAGGAAATGGAGAGGACGTCAGAGAACAAGTAGTTTGGAGTTAAGTGTCCCGTAGTATCAAGGTCACCAGAGTTGGACTCTTAAGGCAACAAAACCAGAATATGCAGAGAAAATCGGGTGCAGCTGCGTCCTAAAGCCATCAGTAGATGGTAACGTAATACCACATGAGAACCCAATTTGGAAATGAGACAGAGTTACTCGCAGAACTGAAGCCGTGATGGCGGGTTGCGAGGTGTTCCTGGGCAGCTCAGTTGGTAAAAACAAAAAAACCTGAAAAGCAAGGTTCATATCAGAGTGTTGGAACGGCATACTGTTTCAGTCTACTAGAGGTTACAAACGCAACACGACGATACTGAGGAGAAGAGGCTGAAATCCAGCGATGTCTGCATGAAGCTCACACGCATTCATGAGCCAGAACGTTAAGACTAGTGCTCCCAATTGCCGCCTGGCGATGTTGTAGGGACATGACGCGCTAAAAAAATTAAGAGTGCAGAAGAGGAGCAGAGACGAATGACCAATCACTCTGGCGACGATATGAGCCGCAAGTGAGGAAACTAAGTAACATTAGCGACTTTGGTAAAAGGAAGATTGTGTACGGCCCGGCGTCTGGGAATCAACACCTCGGAGACGCCGAATCTCGTCGGCTGACCGCATGCTACCTACCTCTCCGGAGCACGTGTGCGAAGTTGATCGAGGACGGTGAAATCACGATCAGACGACGAGGAGTTGAACGTGCACGTCTCATTACAGAACGTGGAGGTCAAAGGCTTGCTCGCTCTGTAGAGCAGAGGGTGGTGACTCGTGTCACATCTCAGCACAGAGTACAGTGCTGCTTCAAGCACCGTTCAGTGTATATTGTTGAACATGGTGCTCCGCTGCAGTCGACCCTACACGTTCGCATGTTGACCCAATAACGTTGCCGATTAAGATTGCAGTGGTGCACACGATCACCGAAGTTGGTCCGTGGATCAGTGGAAAGTTGTCACCTGGTTCTCGTTACATCAGATCGCGTCTGGATGCGCCGTCATCCAGCTGAACATCTACATCTACATCCATACTCCGCAAGCCGCCTGACGGTGTGTGGCGGAGGGTACTTTGAGTACCTCTATCGGTTTTCCCTTCTATTCCAGTCTAGTATTGTTCGTGGAAAGAAGGATCTCTCTCTGTTAGCACACTGGTACCCCTCCTGCTCCAAGTCGGCCTGTTTGGCGTCCTACCCCCCTCAAGTCGCTTGATAAAGGAAAGGACTGAGCGAGGTGGCGCAGTACTTAGCTCGCTGGAGTCACATTCGGGACGGTTCAATCCCGCGTCCGGCCATCCTGATTTCGGTTTTCCGTGATTTCCCTATATCACTTCAGGCAAATGCCGGGATGGTTCCTTTGAAAGGGCACGGCCGATTTCCTTCCCCATCCTTCCCTAACCCGAGCTTGTGCTCCGTCTCTAATGACCTCGTTGTCGATGGGACGTTAAACACAATCTCCTCCTCCTCTAATCTCTCTGATTTTATGCTCATGGTCTCTTCGCGAGATATACGTAGGAGGTAGCAATATACTGCTTGACTCCTCGGTGAAGGTATGTTCTCGAAACATCAACAAAAGCCCGTACCGAGCTACTGACCGCCTGGTTAACGCCACAGACGCAGGCCGGTGGGAGCTGGATCATTATTAGGCAGATATTGACCTGGACTTCCCTGAGTACCAAAGTAGTAATGAAAGGCACCACGACTGTTCTGGACTAGGGACATTAGCGAGGACCAGGTGCATCCCTCCATGCTGATGGCGTCTCCCAGCAGGCCAAGTGTCCATCTCATCGTGCTTCAGTCGTGTGAGGAGCTTACCTCGATGAGTTGCCCACTACATTCCTCTAATCTGTACCCAATGGACGCTATCGATCCCTAGCAAACATGCTCCCTGGTTACCGACCTGAAATTTACGGGAATTTCTAAACTCCGACCGGAATGTATATCCTAAAGATAGGATGAACGGTGGACGGGGGTTGGCGTGTTTATAACAATAGAAAATACGGCAATATCTACTGAGATTAGCACACATGCAGAATGCGAAATAATTCGGGTGAAGATAAGTGTTAAAGGTGGATCGACCGTGAATAATAACGGCAATCAGATGCTTTTATAGACGACACATCTGGCTGCTCAGCAGCAGGTGGCGAAACAGTTGAGTGGAAAAACTAGGAGAATATTTTGCGTTAATTTACTGGTCGTTTTACAGTTTTACATGGAGATTTCAACTCGCAAGATGCAGACTTGGGACTCTTAAGTGAGTTGGACAGCAACTAGGGCAAGGAATTGTGTGATTGTTCTAAGTGCCTTATCTGCCCAATATGGTTCAAATGGCTCTGCGCACTGTGGGACTTAACATATGAGGTCATCAGTCCCCTAGACTTGGAACTACTTAAACCTTACTAACCTAAAGACATCACACAATCCGTGCTCGAGGCAGGATTCGAACCTGCGACCGTAGCAGCAGTGCGGTTCGAGACTGAAGCACCTACAACCGCTCGGCCACAGCAGCCGGCGCCTTATCTGCAAACTACCTCGAGCTGACAGAAAACCGACACATTCAAGATAATATCTTAGACCTGCTGATGACAAATAGACCCGAAGTTTTCGACTCAACGCAAAATATGGAATCAGTGATCATAAGGCCATAGCATTACTAAATACCGCTGCAAATAGGAATACAAAAAATAAGGGTTATATTACTGTTTCGCAAGAGCGACAAGAAACAGATTTCAGGTCAACACGAAAATCTCATCACCAGCAGTGTCAGTACTGTCCATCAATGGTCGAGGTTCAAGAGCATTGTAGGTATAGTGCGCTTTAGACTGATATGTGTCGAGCAAATTTGTGAAATATGTTGTTCGACAACCGTGTTAGAAAGTTTTTACGAAAGCAAATACAGCTGCACTGCAAATTTCAACGTAGGCAAAGCCTCAGTCAAAACATAAACTAAGCCAAAATTAGCGTAAGGAGTATCACGCACGAAGCGTTCAACGAATTCGAAAGTAACATTCCATCTTTGCCTGCCCGGTTGGCCGTGCGGTCTAGCACAGGGCTTTCTGGAGCGGGAAGGAGCGCCTGGTCCCCGGCACGAATCCGCCCTGCGGATTTGTCGAGGTCCGGTGAGCCGGCCAGTCTGTGGATGGTTTTTAGGCGGTTTTCCATGTGCCTCGGCAAATGCGGGCTGGATCCCTTTATTCCGCCTCAGCTACACTATGTCGACGATTGCTGCGCAAACAAGTTCTCCACGTACGCGTACACCACCATTACTGTGCCACGCAAACATAGGGCTTAAACTCGTCTGGTTTGAGACGTTCCCTGGGGGGGGGGTCCACCGGGGGCCGAACCGCACAATGACCCTGGGTTCGGTGTGGGGCGGCGGAGGGGTGAAGTGGACTGCGGTAGTCGTCGTGGGGTTGTGGACCACTGCGGCTGCAGCGGGGACGGAGCCTCTCCGTCGTTTCTAGGCCCCCGGTTAACATAACATAACATCCCATCTAATGATTTGACAGAAAATCTGGTCGTACATTAAACGGACTGAAGCCATCTGTCGAGATGCACTGTGACCGTAACTCTTTTGAAATGGAGGGTGACCCAGAAAAGGGCAAAATACCAAACGACGTTTTCCAAAACTGTTTCACAGAGGAATATCGCGGGTAGTTCCTTCTTTAAATCGTTGCACGAACGACAAAATTACAGGTATCGAAATAAATGACAAAAAACAGCAAGGCAACTAATATCACTCATCCGACAAAAGGCACTGCTATTGACGAGATCCAGCTCGATTTTACCCAGCGTCTGCGACAGAACTTGCGCCGCTTGTAGCAGCAGTGTGTCGTAGGTCTCTGGAGCAGCGAAGCGTTCCTAAGGATAGGAAAAAAGGAGAGGTCAATCCCGTTTCCAAGAAGGGTCGTTGATGGGAGAATTGGAAGACCAATATCTCTGACCACCGCCGGGTTGCAGAAATGAGGAATATGTTTTATGCTTGCAAATTATGACATTCCTGGAGAACGAAAATCTGCTCTTTAACAGTCAGCATCAGTCAACAGCAACCGCATTAAATCTGTCTCGCTTTGTTCGTCTACTGGACCCAGAAAGCAGTGTGCATGGGCGACCAGGTAGATGTCGTGTCCTTGAGTTTCGGAAGGCGTTCGACAGAGTTCTGCGCTGTCACCTGATGAACAAAACAGGAGTCTACGAAATATCAGATCAGCTGCATGACTGGACTGAAGAGTTTACAGCACACAGAACACAGCGTGTCGTTCTCAACGGAGACGAGTCCTCACACATAAAACTAACTTCGGACGTTCCCCAGATGAGTAATACAGGACCATTCCTTTTCACAATATATTTAAATGACCCAGTAGATGACGTTCGAAGTTCCATGACGGCTTTCGCGGATTATGTATTCAGAGAAGCCGCGAAAAGATCCTTTATCGAATGATTACACGATTGAAGAACAATCTCTGGAAAAAGCTGCTGCTGCTGTTGTTGTTGTGGTCTTCAGTCCAGAGACTGGTTTGATGCAGCTCTCCATGCTACTCTATCCTGTGCAAGCTTCTTCATTTCCCAGTACCTACTGCAACCTACATCCTTCTGAATCTGTTTAGTGTACTCATCCCTTGGTCTCCCTCTCCGATTTTTACCCTCCACGCTGCCCTCCAATACTAAATTGGTGATCCCTTGATGCCTCAGAATATGCCCTACCAACCGATCCCTAGTCAAGTTGTGCCACAAATTTATCTCTTCTCCAATTATATTCAATACCTCCTCATTAGTTATGTGATCTACCCATCTAATATTCAGTATTCTTCCGTAGCACCACATTTCGAAAGCTCCTATTCTCTTCTTGTCCAAACTATTTATCGTTCATGTTTCACTTCCATGCATAGCTACACTCCATACAAATACTTTCAGAAACGACTTCCTGACACTTAAATCTATACTCGATGTTAACAAATTTCTCTTCTTCAGAAACGCTTTCCTTGCCATTGCCAGTCTACATTTTATATCCTCTCTACTTCGACCATCAGTTATTTTGCTCCCCAAATAGCAAAACTCCTTTACTACTTTAAGTGTCTCATTTCCTAATCTAATTCCGGGAGCATCACCCGACTTAATTCGACTACATCCCATTATCCTCGTTTTGCTTTGGTTGACGTTCATCTTATATCCTCCTTTCAAGACACTGTCCATTCCGTTCAACTGCTCTTCCAAGTCCTTTGCTGTCTCTGACAGAATTACAATGTCATCGGCGAACCTCAATGTTTTTATTTCTTCTCCATGGATTTTAATACCTACTCCGAATTTTTCTTTTATTTCCTTTACTGCTTGCTCAATATACACATTGAATAAAGTCGGGGAGAGGCTTCAACCGTGTCTCACTCCTTTCCCAACCACTGCTTCCCTTTCATGTCCCTCGACTCTTATAACTGCCATCTGGTTTCTGTGCAAAATGTAAACAGCCTTTCGCTCCTTATATTTTACCCCTGCCACCTTCATAATTTGAAAGAGAGTATTCCAGTCAACATTGTCAAAAGCTTTCTTTAAGTCTACAATGCTAGAAACGTAGATTTACCTTTCCTTAATCTATTTTGTAACATAAGTCGTAGGGTTAGTATTGCCCCACGTGTTCCAACATTTCTGCGGAATCCAAACTAATCTTCCCCGAGGTCGGCTTCTACCAGTTTTTCCATATAATATCTAGGAGCCTGCGTACGGAGCTATTTGAAGTGGAATGGCCACATAAAATTAATCGCGAGTGAGGTAGAAGCCTCAGGAAATGTAGTCCATCAACAAGTTCGACCAATAGTGGAATATTGCTCGTCAGTGTGCGATTCGTATTAGTTAGGAGAGATAGAGGAAATAGAGAAGACCCAAAGAAGAGCAGAGCGTTTCGTTACAGGCTCATTCAGTAAGCGCTAAAGAGTCACGGAGGTGCTCAGCCAACTCGAGTGGCAGACGCTGCAAGAGAGGCGTTCTGCATCACGGTGTGGTGTGCTGTGCTGTTAAAGTTACACAGCGCACGTATATTGCTTTCCCCTAGGTATACCTCTCGACTACACTGTCAGGATACAACTACAGACATTCTAGAATGAGATATTGACTCTGCAGCAGAGTGTGCCCTCATATGAAACTTCCTGGCAGATTAAAACTGTGTGCCGGACCGAGACTCGAACTCGGGACCTTTGCCTTTTGCGGGCAAGTGCTCTACCAACTGAGCTACCCAAGCACGAGTCTCGGTCCGGCACACAGTTTTAATCTGCCAGGAAGTTTTACAGACATTCTAGTCCAGGCAGAGGGTTACTAGTAATCGTTCTTTCTCGCGAACTATTCGTGACTGTAACAGCAAAAGTGGAAGTGACGCTGGTACATACAGTATCCACCGCCACATACGGTAAGGTGGCTTGCGCGGTATAGCTGGGAGACATAGAATTCGTGATATATGCGTAACCATGATGGGCCACATACCTCCGCAAACCGGCCACGTACTTGTTAAATCCACGCCAGACAGAATGCTGCTATATTGCGTTCCTAAGCAGATGACCACAATATCTTAGGTTATCTGTGTACGACTCAATACCGCGCGGGGTAGCCGCCTTGACGCGGTTTGCTCGGCTGCCCGCGTCCTCCCTGGGGCGTGTGTGTGTGTGTGAGAGAGTGTTGTCCTTAGCATAAGTTCGTTTAATTTAGATAAAGCAATGTGTAAGCCTAGGGACCGATGACCTCAGCAGTTTGGACCCATAGAAACTTACCACAAATTTCCAAATTTGTACGTCTGAAGAACTGTAGTTTCCCCGCAGTCTTGCCTACCAGAGGCTGTGACAAATGTCCTGTAAACCAGACTCACGCGATTGCAGAGGCAGCGGTGTTTATTGAGGAGCTAACAACAACGAGACTGGATCATAATGGAGGAATGAGTTTTGGTTTCGTTGCACATTCGTCTGGAAGGAAATCAGTTGCCGATGCAACGAGAGGAAGATCCTCGAGTTACGTGCTGCGTTGTCTTTTTGTGAAGTAATGTTTTCGTTAATGGTAAAAGGAGTAATGTTAAAGCTCAGAGGTGATGTACTGCAACCACATGGGCGAATTTGTGTATTCCCGTGGCGTATTTAACCCTTTATTTGGCAGTGTTGCTCTCAAGCAACTTCAAATTTACGTTGGCCTTATGGGACAACAAACACTTCCCGGTGCCTTTTACTGGTATTGTTGCCTCCAGGCAACGTTCCTTTACCCACTGCGAATGCCAGTTGTTGTAATAGTTCTAGGTTTTCCACACAAGATGGCAGTTTTGTGCAGTGGTGTTACAGAGATCTCCTCGTGTGAGCAATAGGGGTGTCTTATTTTGGTTCTGAAAGAGTGGATTTCAATAAATTAGGAGATTTTCTTCACGAAATACCCAGACGTGAGTTTACAGCAGAAATATTTCAATCCAATATTGTTTTGAATTACGTAAATACTATGAAACTTTTATGTTCCCTGTGAGCAACATTGCCCATAGTTGGGACATGTGCCATTAGTATATTACATATGCTTACGGCGTGACAGACATTTTTATTTTCAGGGGCTTTTTAGCTATGGATTCCAGAATATTTTATGGAATTAAAAAAGCGAGAGGAATAGTAGTTCCACCAGAAAACCCGGCTTTGTCTGATCTAAGCGAATCTGAAGACTGTGAACTCGAAGTTTTGACAGACTCTAGTGGTGATGATCCAGACTACATTCCAGAGCGTCAATCTCAGTTCCATAACCTAGTTATAGCAGAAACTGATTCTGATTCAGGAAGTGAAATCTCAGAAGCTGAACACGTGCAAGGACCTTCTGCAGCGAATCCTTCTATTGCAAGTGCCAGCGTATGGGAGGAGTTGATCTTGCTGGTATGTCGATATACTCTACAGAGTACCGATGAAAACTAGGCGTTGGTACATGAGCTTGTTTCGATTTATGCTAGATCTGAGTGTTGTAAATGCCTGGCTGGTATTTCGAAGAAAATCTCTGGGCAAGAAGACCTCATTGAAGTCATTCAGGGCAGATATTGCCAATGGTTTGATGTTTTCAGGGAAAAGGAAAGTAAGAAAGCCCTAAATAGACATCACAAAAGAAGAGGAGGAAGCCAACAGCGCCGACTGTTACACAAGATGTCCGATTTGATAATATGGAGCATTGGCCTGTATACGGTCCCAAAGGTCGTCATCATTGTCCATCTGGATACTCTACAGTCACGTGTTCAAAATGCAATCTAGTTTAGTATTGTGCTTCGTTCCAAAGAGGAACTGTTTCCAAAAATTCCGTTGCAAGAAGAAGTAGAAGGGAAAATGAAACAGTTCTATTACACAGCAGGAATGCATAAATGTGGTTATAAATTAAATTATTCACGAACAGGAAACCTTTTGCTTGAGGTTATTGGCAAACACTTTTTTTCTATGATATGTATAAATGTGTGCTTGTAAGCAGCATTTCATAATTTTTGTCAAAAATTTCTAATACTGACTAATTGTATTTCTTCAACCATAATAAATAACTATAAGCACTGAAAAATTTTTTTTGTTTTTATTTTCACCATTTGCCAGATAAAGGGTTAAACCCAATCGCGAGTCGGTGGGACGACGTCGATCGGGCTGGCCGCGCCACCAACCTCAGTCGAGAAACCTGGAGCTACCGTCCACCGCCCTGGAGTCGCCGTGGCTGCACACCCCTGAACCTCGCTGACACTCTTCCTACGAGTCTCGCAGCACCCCGCGCTGCAAAGGGCTTCTGACAGGTGGTCACACTGTGACTGGAGAGTGTAACAATGTCTTCACTTAAAACTTCCGGGCTGATAGGCCGTGGTCGAAGTATAAAACACTCTCCTGCCGTTTCGTCTCCGACTGCGGGAGACATCCTCGGAGGTAAAGCGGCGAACTGCGAAGAGAACTCGAGGCAGCGCTGGTTATATAGCCAGTGCAGAGGGCGCCACTGTCGATCACGTGGCGTCTGCTACGAGGCTGTCTCTGGTAATGCCAACATTCTCGATTGAAAGTAATCGAAAAGTTATTGTTGTTGGTAGGATAGACAGTCATATTAAAAATTCAGCTCATTTCATTGACCAGTTAAAGGAAACGAGCGTGGGCCCGGATGATATCCTCGTCAGTTTTGGCGTTGTGTCGTTATTTACCATGATTCCGGTAAACGAAGCTATCTTATGCATAGCGCATATTTTTCCTACCGATAATGTGGCATTATTCCGACACTGTCTCACCACAACCTACTCTCAGTACAATAATAACTTTTATGAACAGATTGACGGGGTGGCTATGGGCAGTCCTCTCAGTCCTGCTGTCGCTAACTTATTTATGGAGACTTTTGAACAACGGGCGTTGCAAACTGCCAGTAAGAGACCAGCCAGATGGCATCGCTGTGTCGATGACACGTTCGTAGTATGGACAGACGGAGCAGAGGAGTTGGATGCCTTCCTGACACATTTAAACAGCATTAATCCGAAAATCCAATTCACTATGCAGACGGAAAGGAATGGGCAATTGAATTTCCTGGATGTGTCTGTGATTAAACGACGGGACGGAACGTTGGGCCATAAGGTGTATAGAAAGCCCACACATACTGATCGTTATCTACACAAAGATTCAAACCACCACCCTAGACAAAAAAGAGGTGTAATGAAAACTTTGCTAGACAGGGCGTACAAACTTTGTGAACCTGTTTATTTAAAAGATGAGATTGAACATCTACGGTGAACTTTCGTGATGAATGGCTATTCTAGCAAGGATATAGATCGAGCACTTCGCTCTAGGCACAGAATCAGGAGTAACGACGAACAACAGTCGCCCAAGGGCAAAGTTTTTCTTCCGTTCGTTAGTAAGGTCACAGATCGCATTGGGAAAATTTTAGGCAAGTATGGCGTGGAAACTATTTTCAGACCCACCAGGAAAATAAAAGAATTTTTAAGGCCGGCAAAAGATGCACGACACCCTTTGGCTACACCGGGGGCATATAAAATTCCTTGTAGTTGTGGACAGGTTTACATCGGTACCACAAAGAGAAGTGTGAACACCCGTCTTGTTGAACATAAGAGGAACTGCCGCCTGGGTCACACGGATAAATCGGCCGTAGCGGAACTTGTTTACCAGGAAGGTGATCATGAAATAAAATTCAGCGAGACGAGCGTCATCAAAAACCTCACATTATTATGCACGCTTGTATGGAGAGGCTATCGAGATTGATAAACATCGTAATAATTGTAACAGGAAAGACGAAGGTGTTAAACTGGATAAAATTTGGATGTCAGCGTTGCACCGCAAGCGTGACGATCGATTACTTTCAATCGAGAATGTTGGCATTACCAGAGACAATCTCACAGCCGACGCCACGTGATAGACAGTGGCGCCCTCTGTACTGCCTACATAACCAGTGCTTCCTCGAGTTCTCTTCGCAGTTTGCCGCTTTACCTCCGAGGATGTCTCCCGCAGTCGGAGACGAAACATCAGGGGAGAGTTTTATACTTGGATCACGGCCTATCAGCCCGGAAGTTTTAAGTGAAGACAATACCGGCCGTGACAGCTTACATTGTATGAATGATAACAATGATTATGACGACGACGACGGCAGTGGTTGTGCACCGCTACATGCAGATGATGACGATGATGTTTAATTTTGTGTCTCTGTATTTTTAAATTTAAATGTGTTGTACAGTTTTTTACGTGGAACACATATAGCGTCTCCCTACTCTCTATCATATTTGAAATCGTATTAATTTTGGCAAATACACTCCTGGAAATGGAAAAAAGAACACATTGACACCGGTGTGTCAGACCCACCATACTTGCTCCGGACACTGCGAGAGGGCTGTACAAGCAATGATCACACGCACGGCACAGCGGACACACCAGGAACCGCGGTGTTGGCCGTCGAATGGCGCTAGCTGCGCAGCATTTGTGCACCGCCGCCGTCAGTGTCAGCCAGTTTGCCGTGGCATACGGAGCTCCATCGCAGTCTTTAACACTGGTAGCATGCCGCTACAGCGTGGACGTGAACCGTATGTGCAGTTGACGGACTGTGAGCGAGGGAGTATAGTGGGCATGCGCGAGGCCGGGTGGACGTACCGCCGAATTGCTCAACACGTGGGGCGTGAGGTCTCCACAGTACATCGATGTTGTCGCCAGTGGTCGGCGGAAGGTGCACGTGCCCGTCGACCTGGGACCGGACCGCAGCGACGCACGGATGCACGCCAAGACCGTAGGATCCTACGCAGTGCCGTAGGGGACCGCACCGCCACTTCCCAGCAAATTAGGGACACTGTTGCTCCTGGGGTATCGGCGAGGACCATTCGCAACCGTCTCCATGAAGCTGGGCTACGGTCCCGCACACCGTTAGGCCGTCTTCCGCTCACTCCCCAACATCGTGCAGCCCGCCTCCAGTGGTGTCGCGACAGGCGTGAATGGAGGGACGAATGGAGACGTGTCGTCTTCAGCGATGAGAGTCGCTTCTGCCTTGGTGTCAATGATGGTCGTATGCGTGTTTGGCGCCGTGCAGGTGAGCGCCACAATCAGGACTGCATACGACCGAGGCACACAGGGCCAACACCCGGCATCATGGTGTGGGGAGCGATCTCCTACACTGGCCGTACACCACTGGTGATCGTCGAGGGGACACTGAATAGTGCACGGTACATCCAAACCGTCATCGAACCCATCGTTCTACCATTCCTAGACCGGCAAGGGAACTTGCTGTTCCAACAGGACAATGCACGTCCGCATGTATCCCGTGCCACCCAACGTGCTCTAGAAGGTGTAAGTCAACTACCCTGGCCAGCAAGATCTCCGGATCTGTCCCCCATTGAGCATGTTTGGGACTGGATGAAGCGTCGTCTCACGCGGTCTGCACGTCCAGCACGAACGCTGGTCCAACTGAGGCGCCAGGTGGAAATGGCATGGCAAGCCGTTCCACAGGACTACATCCAGCATCTCTACGATCGTCTCCATGGGAGAATAGCAGCCTGCATTGCTGCGAAAGGTGGATATACACTGTACTAGTGCCGACATTATGCATGCTCTGTTACCTGTGTCTATGTGCCTGTGGTTCTGTCAGTGTGATCATGTGATGTATCTGACCCCAGGAATGTGTCAATAAAGTTTCCCCTTCCTGGGACAATGAATTCACGGTGTTCTTATTTCATTTTCCAGGAGTGTATGTTGTCATCTTAGATTGTGCCTAAATTCTGAAATCTACCGTAGTTGACAACTTTTCGTCATCCGAAAGAAGAACACTAGATAACCTGGATATTTCGTACACATTGTGTACATTCAAGCGAAATTGCGATTCATCACGCACGTGACTAGTGTTTGGCAATTAGAAAATCATGGTGTTGTGACTCAAAATGCGACGTCATCTCTTGCTTAATGGTTTCCTTTAGCAAGCAGCACTCTCTTTCGAAACCGAAGGTCACGAAAGGCAGCACTTGTCGTACGTGAGTCGCGCAGGGCCCGTGGCACTAATTGCTGCGCCTCGCACGAGCGGGCCGGGCCGTATGAGGAAGAGACTGGCGCAGCAGGCGGAGGGGGAAGTGCGAGTCGCCAGTGGCAGCTGCAACGGGAAGGAAGCTGGCCAGATAGCGCTGCGCCTACAGGGAAACAACAGCACGCTCTCTCACCCACATCCCGATTTCTTTGTCCACAGACCAACGTGTCTGAATTAATTGAACAGCTCTGAAAAAGTTTGGGTTTATTTTTAAGAAAACCAACTTGAAAATACACTATGTGACCAAAAGTATGGACTCGCATTGGGGAGGACGATGGTTCAATCCCGCGTCCGGCCATTCTGATTTAGGATTTCCGTGAGTTTCCTAAATCGCTCCACGCAAATGCCGGGATGGTTCCTTTGACAGGGCACTGCCAACTTCCTCCCCCATCCTTCCCTAATCCGATGAGACCGATGACCTCGCTGTCTGGTCTCTTCCCCCAAACAAACCAAACAAATCAATCAAAAGTATCCGGCTGAAACTTCCTGGCAGATTAAAACTGTGTGCCCGACCGAGACTCGAACTCGGGACCTTTGCCTCTCGCGGGCAAGTGCTCTACCATCTGAGCTACCGAAGCACGACTCACGCCCAGTACTCACAGCTTTCGTGCTTCGGTACCTCAGATGGTAGAGCACTTGCCCGCGAAAGGCAAAGGTACCGAGTTCGAGTCTCGGTCGGGCACACAGTTTTAATCTGCCAGGAAGTTTCACATCAGCGCACACTCCGCTGCAGAGTGAAAAGTCTCATTCTGGTATCTGGCTGAAAACGACTTACATCCATCGGTAATGCTGGAATTCAGTGTGGTGTTGGCCCACCCTGATGACCGCTTCCAGTCTCGCAGGCAAACGTTCAACCAGGTGCTGGAAGGTTTCTTGGGGAATGGCAGCCCATTCTTTGTCTGCTCCAGTTTTACAGGGCGTTTGTGCGGTCTCGGCTCGATTATGGGTGCACGGTGTATGGGTCTGCGAGGCCTTCTTACTTAAAAATGTTGGACGTTGTGCGCCATGAAGGGCTTCGGTTGGCCACTGGGGCATTCCGAACTAGCCCCATACCCAGCCTCTGTGCAGAGGCTGGTGAACCGCCACTTCATATGCGGCGACGGCTACTTACAGTGTGCCAGGCGTATAAAACTTTGTCCACACCATACACCCCTGCATACCATACCGTTGCTCAGCCTCCTCTGGCACGATTGTTTCATAACCGGCAACGTGCGACGCAGCCCTACGGGATTCGCGCACAGGATTGCCTCGGTGCGATGTCTATGGCTGGTCTTCGTGTTTTACGTCGCGGTTGGAGCAGATCTCGACCTTGGCTCCTCCGGAGACCCAAACTTATTTTAGATTTGACTGATTTTAAGAAAGCTGGCACAATAGATTTTACGTTCCAATCTCTGTTTTTTAACATTTTAGATGTGCATCACGGTTTCACTGTCGTTTATACTGATGGCTCCAAACAGGAGACTTTCCTTGGCTGTTCTGTGGTGTTCCCTGATCATGTTACCCGGATTCGCCTCCCTGCTGAATCTACCGTTTTCGCAGCGGAGATCCACGCGATCCTGGCGGCACTGGAGCAGATGCATCGTGTTCGGGGCGATCGATTTCTTCTCTGCTCCGATTCCCTTAGTGCCTTACAATCAGTGCAGAACCTGTACCCGACTGAAGAGATGGTCCAGCTGATACATGACCAACTGTACTTGCTCCAACGGCGGGGTAAAGAGGTATCTTTCTGCTGGGTGCCTGGTCATGTCGGCATATTGGGCAATGAACAGGCTGATCGGGCTGCCAAGGAGGCCTGCAGAGAGCAGGATGTGGTCCAGTGTCCTATCCCCTTGCAGTCAGACATCGCTGCACTCCACAGGAAGTGCATGGAGTTGTGGGAGGACGAATGGCTGGCGGTGACGGCCAATAAACTGCGGTCGGTAAAGTCGACCACTCGGCCGTGGCGTTCCTCCTGCCGGCTTCTCAGGCGGGAAGAGGTAGCCCTCACACGTCTTCGGATCGGGCACTGTCCTCTGACACATAGCTATTTATTACGGCGGGAGGATCCTCCGTTTTGTGATGCTTGTGGTGTGCACATCTCTGTCCGGCACATTTTAACAGACTGCGTTTTATACCGTGATGCAAGGGCAGAAGCACAAGTTGATGGGGATCTGCCCTGTGTTTTAGCTAACGATGAGACGTGTGTATCTAGGGTTTTTAAGTTTTGTGATGTGTCTGGACTCAGGCCTAAACTTTTAGGCTGGCGGTTTTAGTGTATTGCAGAGTGGCTGACTCCTCCCTTTTTTCCTTGCGGTCAGCCAGCCACTTCCATCTGGTCCATTATTTTAGCTGCCTCTACCTTTTTCTTTCTGTGTTGGCCGTGTTTTACTGCTGACGCCCTGCTTCATCCCACGCTTCGGTGTGGGTGAGCACATATTTTTCCATGATTGTTCCCTGTGTTTTATGTTCCGTTTGATGTAAATGTTCTGAGTTTTTTTCTTGACACCCGTCTCACTATGATATTGAACGGGCGCTGAAGACCTTGCTGTCGTGCGCCCACAAAACCCTTCTACTACTACTACTACTACTACTACTACTCTTCACGGACTGCTGCACTGAGGAGAGGTATCAGTGTCGATCGGTGAGGCCTGGCACGAAGTCGGCGCTCCGAAACTTCCCAAAGGCGTTCTACAGTATTCAGGTCAGGACTCTGTGCACGCCAGTCCATTACAGGGACGTTATTGTCGTGTAACCACTCCGCCACAGGCCGTGCATTATGAACAGGTGCTCGATAATGTTTAAAGATGCAGTCGCCATCCCCGAATTGCTTTTCAACAGTGGGAAGCAAGACGGTGCTTAAAACATCAGTATAGGCCTGTGCTGTGATAGTGCCACGCAAAACAAGGGGTGCAAGCCCCCTCCATGAAAAACCGCACAATAACCCTGGCTTTGGTGTGGGGCGGTGGGTGGGGTGAGTGGACTGCTGTAGCCTGTTGTGGGGTTGTCAACCACTCAGGGCTACGGCGGGGACGAAGCCTCTCCGTCGTTTCTAGGTCCCCGGTTTAATACAATACAGTACATGCATACTACTTTATTCACAATTAAGTGCCTGGCAGAGGGTCATCGAAGCACCTTGGTACTAATTCTGTATTATTCCAATCTCGAACAGCGCGTGGAGAAAACGAACACCTATATTTTTCCGTGAGAGCTCTGATTTCCCTATGTAGGTAGCCGTCAACAAAATGTTTTCGCATTTGGAGGACAAAGTTGGCAGTTCAAATTTCGTGAGGAGATTCAAATGGTTCAAATGGCTCTGAGCACTATGGGACTTACCATCTGAGTTAATCAGTCCCCTAGAACTTAGAACTACTTAAACCTAACTAACCTATGGACATCACACACATCCATGCCCGAGGCAGGATTCGAACCTGCGACTGTAGCAGTCGCGCGGTTCCGGACTGAAACGCCTAGAACCGCTCGGCCACCGTGGCCGTCGTGTGGAGATTCCGTCGCAACGAAAAACGCCTTTCTTTTAATGATGCCCAGCCCAAATCCTGTATCATGTCAGTGACGATCTCTCCCCTGTTTTTCGATAGTACAAAACGTGCTGCCCATTTTTGAACTTCCTCGATGTACTCCGCCAATCCTATCTGGTTAGGATCCCACACCCCGCAGCAGTACTCGAAAAGACAATGGCCAAGCGTAGTGTAGGCAATCTCTTTAGTAACCTGTTACATTTTCCAAGTGTTCAGGCAATAAAACGCAGTCTTTTTTTTTTGCCTTCCCCACAACATTTTCTGTCTGTTCTTTCCAATTTAAGTTGTTCGTAATTGTAATTCCCAGGTATTTAGTTGAATTTACGGCCTTAAGATTTGACTAATTTATCGTGTAACCGAAGTTTAACTGATTCCTTACAGCACTCATGTGAATGACCTCACACTTTTTATTACTTATCGTCAATTGACAGTTTTCACACCATACTGACTCGTTTTGCAATTTGTTTTGATCTTCTGATGACTTTACTAGAACATAAACGACAGCATTGTCTGCAAACAACCTAAGACGGCTGCTCAGATTGTCTCGTAAATCGTTTATATAGATAAGATACAGCAGAGGGCGTATGACACTACCTTGGGGAACGGCACAAATCACTTCTGTTTTATTCAGTGCCTTTCCATCAATTAGTACGAACTGTGACCCCTCTGACAGGAAATCACGAATCCGGTCACGTAAGTGAAATGATATTTAATAAGCACGCAAATTTACTACAAGCCGCTTGTGTGGTACAGTGTCAAAAGCCTTCCGGAAATCCTGGATTTCAGGACGAGCTGCCCTTCTTTGGACTTTTTGGATGTCCTCCTCCAGTCCAGTCTCGTAACGATTCCATTGAGCATAGCGGGCTAGTGTAGGCAGTCTCTCTGGTCGACCTGCTGCGTCTTCTAAGTGTTCTGCCACTAAATCGGAGTCTATCGTTCACTTTCTCCACATCATTACCTATGTGACTGCTCCACTTCAAGTTATTCGTAATTGTAATCCCAGGTATTTAGTTGATGTGAAAGCCTTTAGATGTGTGTGGTTTGTCGTGTTACCGAAGTTAAGCGGATTCGTTTTAGTACTTGTGTGGATGACCTCGCAATGCAATGCAATGCAATGCCACTTTTCGTACCATGAGATAGCTAAAACATTTTCCAATTGGTCTGAATCTTCTGTTGACTTTAAGAGGCAGCATATGACGGTACCACCTGCAAACAATTTAAGCGGGCTGCTCAAATTGTCTCCTAAATGGTTTATGCAGATTAGGCACAGCAGGATGGCTGCAACAGGTCCTTCGGGGACGCCAGAAATCACTTTCGTTTTACTGGACGGCTTTCCGTCAGTTACTACGAACTGTGACTTCTTTGACAGGAAATCCAGTCGCGCAACTGAAACGATACTCCGAAGGCACGCAATTTCACAAGAATTCGCTTGTGAGGAAGGGTATCGACGGCTTTCTGGAAAAACAAAAACATAGATCCGTTGTGAGATCCCCTGCAGTCACTACTTCTTGCGAACAAAGAGCTAGTTGTATTTCGTAAGTTCGATATTTTCTGAGTCCGTGCTGACTGTTTGTGAACAGATCGTTTTGTTCGAGGTAATTCATAATGTTCGAACACAGTATGTTCCAAAATCCTACTGCAAATCAACGGTAGTGATATAGGTCTATGATTCATTGGATTGCTATTACTTGCTTTGTTGAGTGTTGATGTGACCTGTGCAAGTTTTCTGTACGGATCATTGGACGAGCGAGCGATTGTATACGGCTGCTACGTATAGGGCTATTTTGTCAGCGTACTCTGAAAGGAACTTAGTCTCGTATGCGCTTTCGGTGATAGATGTAGTGCACTTTAGCAGAATCATTAAAAACTCTATTTCCACTGTATTTTTGTACACTAATGTAACTGTATCCTGGCTACACAACGGAAGACATATTGTCCGTACAGTAACTGCCTATGTTGTAACCAGACAGGAGAAACACAACAGATTCCGTTAACGTGTGCTCAAAGCACAGCACGTAATAAGGTAGCAGACGCTTATCACAACGGCTGGACAGATATACGGCTGTCGTGAGACCTTGTAGCAGATTCGTGGATATCTTACAGGCTTTAGAGTGGCACGTGTCACATCCTTGAGGTGTTAAGCGATTGCCTGTTAAGGAAGCTGGACCAAGTTCTCTTTCTACGGCTCTGTATCTCGGTCGGTAAAAACTGAACCATTGCAGGATCACTTTGTAGTCTGTCTGTCTGTCTGTCCGACAGAACCATTTTTCTCACGAACGGTTGGACATATCAAGTTGAAATATATGTCACATAATAAGGTGCACGACCCCTTTGCGGAATAAAAAATTTGAGGATGTAAGACAAACGGCCGTATCTTTTAATTTCATTATATTACATATTATGACGCTCACAAACTCACTCACCAAAACCTATAGTGCACTCCCCGTTGACACATCAAATTTGGCAAGAAACAAGGTTTCACACTATAAGTAAAGGAAAAAATCAAATTCTTAATATGTAGCTATATCATACGGAAAAGTATTTCTTTTGTCATCTGTTATCCGACCGTCCGTGTGTCCGCGTTTAAGAAGCTGTTTTTCCTCAGCAATGGGTAACTAATATCAAAACTGTCACATACTGACATCTACAGTCGCTTTGTGGTGTAAAAAACTGAAACCTGTAAGTCAATCCAGCCCGAAGATACTGATATTTATGTCACATTGTTTGATATCTCGGCTGTTTCGACATCGATAGCGGGCAAAAATCGTCGATTTCGCGGGATGGGGGATCATCTATCTAATACTTCGAACGGTACCCTCGGTGCGCAAGTCCTACTCGCAAAACATCCCAGTTTTTTTCCGTTCATGCTGTTTCAAATGGTTCAAATGGCTCTGAGCACTATGGGACTTAACTGCTGAGGTCATCAGTCCCCTAGAACTTAGAACTACTTAAAGCTAACTAACCTAAGGACATCACGCACATCCATGCCCGAGGCAGGATTCGAACCTGCGACCGTAGCGGTCTCGCGGTTCCAGACTGTAGCGCCTAGAACCGCTCGGCCACCCAGGCCGGCCATGCTGTTTCACTGCCTTCGTCACACAGCGACGATAAGGGGTATCAGCAATAGTGTTTATCGTGTACGGATACGCCGGTATCTAGGCGAACAGCCGTTAGATACTGACCAGTGTGAAGGGGGGGGGGGGGGAGGGTACATTACGCTATGGAGGACATTCACCTGGGTTTACTACCTGAGATGGTAATCGAAGGCATCATTGCAGCTGTCGACCGCATGAAAAGTATTGCATACGAACTGCATTCCTTTATGCTTGAGTGCTGACAGTGAGCGTACCTTCCAACAGGATAACTCTCCATGTCTCAAGGCCAGAATCGTGATACACTGGTTCGACGGACATGACAGCTAACTCACGTTGGCGCCTTGTCAACCAAATTCGCCTGGTCTGTACCCTATGGAAGACATCCGTGACTCCATCGTGCGCCAGTTCCGCATCCACAAACCAGACTGTTGTGCGAACTGTGCGTAGATATCTGTGCCACATACTGCCACAAATCCACTATTTATTTGTTGAATCCAAGATACCCATAATAGCTGCTGTATTGCCTTCCAGAGCTGGCGCAACGAGATATTAAGTAGATACCCAAAATGTTTTTTGCTCACCACTGTATTTGGAAGTAATAATGCGTAGAATGTGGAAGTTTGGATTGTAGCTAAAGCATCTACATCCGTACTGCTTGGAAGCAACAATGCCTACAATGTGGAAGGTGGGATTGTAGCTAAAGCATCTACATCCATACTGCTTGGAAGCAACAATGCGTAGAATGTGGAAGGTTGGATTGTAGCTAAAGCATCTACTTCCATACTGCGCACGCCGCCTGACGCTGTGTGGTGGAGTCTACTTGTGGTACCACTGTATGATCTACAACTACACACATTCTACCAAACCCACCGTACGGTGCACGGCGGAGGGTACCACGCACATCTACTAGTCATTTTCATTTGTGTTCCACTCACAAACAGAGCGAGGGAAAAGCGACTGCCCCAATTTTTTGCGTCTTATTTCGTGGTCCTTATGTACGTTGGCGGCAGTAGGAGCGTTCTGCAGTCAGGTTCCGGTTCTCTCAAAATTTCCCAGTTGTGTTGTGCGTAAAGGTCGTCGCCTTCCCTACACCACTTGCCGTTTAATTTCTGAAACATGACTGGACTCCTACTAGCGTGTCCTTCGAACCTACTGAACGTTCCAGTCACAGCCCTCCTCTTAATCGCTGCAATTTCTTCCGTTAGTCCCACCTGTTGCGGATCCCAAACTCTCGAATAATACTCAAGAATGGGTCGCTGTAGTGTCTCATATGTTGTCTCATATACAAGTGAGCTACACTTTCCAAAAATTCTACCAATAAACGGATATGGAGAATTCACCTTCCCTACAACCAACCTGACGCGCTCATTCTGTTTCACATCGCTTTACAACGTTACGCCTGAATATTTAATCAATGTGATCGGCTCAGACAGCACACCACTACCGCTGTACTGCAACGTTACGTGATTGTTTTTCCTACTCATTCGCATTAACTTACATTTTTCTTCATTTAGAACATGGCCCAACGACGATGATCTTTCGTACACGGCAGTGTCATCAGCCAACAACCGTAAGTTGCTGCTCACACTGTCCGCCAGACAACTTATGTACATACAGAGAACATCAATCAGCGGTCCTATCACACTGGGAGGAACGACTGTCGGCAAACCACTGTATTAGCTCTAATTTCTCAGATTTTCCCGTAGTGATCATTTTGCGAGGCATATGTGGGAGCAAGCAATATGTTGTACGACACTTCCCGGAAAGTACTCTCTCCAAATGTGAATAGCAAACCTCTGCGTTATGCACAACACGTCTCTTGAAATGTCCTGCCACCGGAGTTCGTCGGGCACCTCTGTGACGCTCTCTCTCCCGTCACGAAACGCACAGCTCTTCTATCATTCCCCTCTGGTAAGGGTCTCAAACTCATGAACAATATTAAATACTCGCTCTAGCAAATGCCTTGTGAGCCACTTCTGTGGTGGACGAATTACACTTTCTTAAGGTTCTTCGTACGAACCTCAGTTTGGCATCTGGTTTTTCTACAGTTTTATGTGATCATTCCTGTGGTGTCACCGCCAGACACCACACTTGCTAGGTGGTAGCCTTTAAATCGGCCGCGGTCCGCTAGTATACGCCGGACCCGCGTGTCGCCACTGTCAGTGATTGCAGACCGAGCGCCACCACACGGCAGGTCTAGAGAGACGTCCTAGCACTCGCCCCAGTTGTACAGCCGCTAGCGAAGATACACTGACAAATACGCTCTCATTGGCCGAGACGATAGTTAGCATAGCCTTCAGCTACGTCATTTGCTACGACCTAGCAAGGCGCCGTATTCAATTGATATCTTGTGAAGCATGTACAGTCAAGAGAGATGTATACCAATTATGGATTAAAGTTAAGTATTCCAGCAGCAGCGTACCTTATTGGCTACATTAATTACATTGTCCTGTTCCAGACCTCACGCCACTTTGCGTGAGCTTAAACGCGTGCCTTTCGGCTTCCTCCAAACCCCGTGAATTGGCTCCGGCCAATTCACAACAATTCCAGTTAAGGTCGATTCGAATAGATACTCCCAGGTATTCTATGACAGATACTGTTCCCAGCGGTTTAGTAGTATAGTTGTACAATAGTGCATTTCTTTTCCTGTGTCCGCGCGATATGTTGCATTTACTTACGTTCAGGGTCAAATGCCAGAGCCTGCACCATTCATCAAGCCTCTGCAGGTCCTTCCGCAAATCGTCACTGTATTCTGGCTTTGCTACTTCGTTGTACACAACCGCGTCATCAGCGAACAGCCTTAAACACATACCGACGCTTTGTACTAGATCATTTATATGCACTGTACACAGAAACGGTCCTCCACACTCCTCGGAATTAATTATACATCTGTCGATTTTGTTCCGTTAAGAGGGCGTGCTGCACTCTACATGCAAGGAAAACTTGTATCTAATCGCAAGTACACTACGTGATCAAAAGTATCCGGACACCCCCAAAAACATACGTTTTTCATATTAGGTGCGTTGTGCTGCCTCTTACTGCCAGGTATTCCTTATCAGCGACCTCAGTAGTCATTAGACATCGTGAGAGGGCAGAATGGGGCGCTCCGCGGAACTCATGGACTTCGAACGTGGTCAGGTGATTCGGTGTCACTCCTGTCATACATCTGCACGCGAGATTTCCACACTCATAAACATCCCTAGGCTCAAATGGCTCTGAGCACTATGGGACTTAACATCTGTGGTCATCAGTCCCCTAGAACTTAGAACTACTTAAACCTAACTAACCTAAGGACATCACACACAGCCATGCCCGAGGCAGGATTCGAACCTGCGACCGTAACAGTCGCGCGGTTCCGGACTGAGCGCCTAGAACCGCTAGACCACCGCGGCCGGCAAACATCCCTAGGTCCACTGTTTCCGATGTGATAGTGAAGTGGAAACGTCAAGGGACATGTACAGCACAAAAGCGTACTGGCCGAACTCGTCTGTTGACTGGCCGAGACCGCCGACAGTTGAAGAGGGTCGTAACGTGTAATAGGCACACATCTATCCAGACCGTCACAAAAGAATTCCAAACTGCATCAGGATCCACTGCAAGTACTATGACAGTTAGTCGGGAGGTGAGAAAACTTGGATATCATGGTCGAGCGGCTGCTCATAAGGCACACATCACGCCGGTAAATGCCAAACACCTCCTCGCTTGGTGTAAGGAGCATAAACATTGGATGATTTGATAGTCGAAAAGCGTTGTGTGGAGTGACGCATCACGGTACACAATGTGGCGGCCCGATGGCAGGGTGTGGGTACGGCGAATGCCCGGTGAACGGTCATCTGCCAGCGCGTGTAGCGGCAACAGCGAAATTCGGAGGCGGTGGTGTTATGGTGTGGTCGTGTTTTTGATGTTGTTTTGCGTGGCACTATCACAGCACAGGCCTACATTGATGTTTTAAGCACCTTATTGCTTCCCACTGTTGAAGTGCAATTAGGGGATGGCGATTGCATCTTTCAACACGATCGAGCACCTGTTAATAATACACGGCTTGTGGCGGAGTGGTTACACGACAATAACGTCTCTGTAATGGACTTTCCTGCACAGAGTCCTGATCTGAATTCTATATAACATATTTGGGATGTTTGGGAACGCCGACTTCGTGCCAGGCCTCACCGACCGACATCGATACCTCTCCTCAGTGCAGCACTCCATGAAGAATGGGCTGCCATTCCCGAAGAAACCTTGCACGACCTGATTGAACGTATGCCTGCGCGAGTGGAAGCTGCCATCAAGGCTAAGGATAGGCCAACACGATACTGAATCGCAGCGTTAGCGACGGAGGACACCACGTACTTAGTGGTCATTTTCAGGCAGGTGTCCGGATACTTTTGATCACATAGTTTATGGACCGGTATTCAGTAAACTCGTGTTTTTCATTTTTCATTAAACGGCAGTTCGGGACGGTGTCGAATGCCTTTCTGAAGTGAATGAACTCCGCATCAACCTGAGGAAATTGCAGATTACCGTTCATAGGGTAGTGGCAGTTTATCTACAAAAGACATTACCTACAAAGCGCTTGTGCAGCCCATACCTCATAATACTGTTGAAGACTATTGGCTCCTTATTAAATCAAACTAACAATAGACATCCAGCATAACACAAAGAGGATCAGGACGAACGGTGGCAGGTTCGTTAGGCTTGGAAGCGTAGCAGAAGTGGTGGGGAAACATGACAGACGCTCGAAGAGTGTCGCCATACTGCTGGCAGGAGTGTTTGGAAAACTTAAAGGGCCGTATTACAATAGAAAATAAAAAATGAAAGTAATGTGTTGCGAGGGAGAGCTCCCAAATGTATCTCCAGCGCCCGAAACAGCGTCAATCAAGCTTCTTAAGCATAAGACTTACTGTCTGTGAAAAAAATACTGTGGACTAGGACATTGTTTGCACACCTTTTGGTTCTAGGTGGGAGTGTGGTAGGAAAGGATGACTATGAAGTGAGTGGCAGTGGGCACTTCGCAGGATAACACATGTTAGTTTAATTTGGACCATTAATTTCATGTTCCATGGACCATTTGCCCGATAAATCGTAATAATGCGGTACTTGTCACTTAACATTCAGATCTCAGATTAATTAGTAAATGTGGCAACATGCTGAACGTTTGAGGTTAGTAACTCCTACCCACTGCCTTTTACACATGACAACAATTGAAATTTTTTCTACTGAACAGGAGGAGTTGTTACGGAGAAACTTCCTCAATTTCTTTTCAAATTTTCCCTTTCTCTCTGTCGGATGTTTCACATCACTATTATTACTCTTCTGTTATAATTTCATGTACTGACTCGTTCCACGACCAAGAAGGTGACTATGGTCCTGTTAAACACGGAATGTAAAATAAATAGGTGATCAGAAATTTTAGTTACAGCATTTTGCACCCCTTTTTGTGCTAAAACAGCCTTAGTGTAGAGTGATGAATATCATTTTTCCTTCTCGTGTAATTATGTAGAGTATTGCTCCGTAACTTGATGGGAAAATACGTGTACTGTGAAGCCGTAGTCAGAGTGACCAACTCCTTAAACAGATGTCAGCAAGATGGTAGTGGGTGAGCATCACATACTACTCTTACAGCACCATTTTGATCAATGAAGACATTCTTTCTTGATGATTAATTACCCACGAAAATTATTCCACGTGACATTGTTGAATGGAAATATTCATAATACGTCAACTTACTGATTGGTTTCTCCGCAAGATTTACAATGGTTCTGCTGAACTAACCTTTTATAAGGAGTTCATAAATGTGCTTTTTGCAGTTTAATTTCTCACCTATATGGACGCCTCAGAATTTGAATTTTGAAATTTCCACCGTATTTGTTATCTCCTCACCAGGTGTTTATTTATCATTGGTGTGGTACCTCTAAACACTCAGAACTGAATATGTTGTGTCTTTTTAAAATTGAGGGTGGGAACATTCGCAGAAAACGAGTGAATAGTACTTTTAAGGATATTGCTTACCAATTCCTGATGTTGCCGGATGTATGTCTGGGAAAACTAACGCTTCTTTTGTTGCATATACACAGCCGGGAGAAAAATTAGCACACCTGGATCCGATGACGGCAAATGCCACGTGGGGGATAGTAGATATACTGACGGTGGTCTCAACATTGTCGGTCAACAGATGGCGTAGTTGCATAGCTACCAGAGCGCAACCTGTGTCTGCCCTTTAATGGGGAATGTTCACAGCCAGAAGGGTCCGAGTGGAGCCGACGTGTGAAGCAAGCAAGCAACCATGGCACGGAGCCGCAACCGTGGCTACTACGGCCGAGTGACAGAGTTTGAAAAGGATCACAGTGTGGCCTTCCGAGTCGCGGGATGGACGTTTCCGATAACTGCCGAGCAAGTGGCACGTAATGAGATTTTCACCCTGCAGCGGAGAGTGCGCTGATATGAAACTTCCTGGCAGATTAAAACTGTGTGCCAGGCCGAGACTCGAACTCGGGACCTTTGCGTTTCGTGGGCAAGTGCTTTACCATCTGAGCAGAAGAGCTTGTGTGACGTTTGGAAGGTAGGAGACGAGGTACTGGCGGAAGTAAAGCTGTGAGGACGGGGCGTGAGTCGTGCTTGGGTAGCTCAGATGCTAGAGCACTTGCCCGCGAAAGGCAAAGGTCCCGAGTTCGAGTCTCGGTCCGGCAGACAGTTTTAATCTGCCAGGAAGTTTCAAGTTGCACGTGCCGCGTCGGTTGTGCAACGATGCTCGTATCGGTGGCCACGTGGACATTCCCGCATCCGTAGAGATTCTGGACGTCCACGCAGCACAAACGCCAGCCGGGATCGTCCTACTGTCAGGGCGGCAGTGGCAGACAGGCCGCACAGCTACCACAGCACAGATGTGAGGGCTCGTGAGCCGAGACGTCTCAACACGGACTGTCGCGAACCAGTTTTATTAGCACTGGGAACTTTTTCTTTAGTTGCACTTGTAGAATGACGTGTTAGAGTATTTGCACATCTTCGTGAATCAACCTGTACAGGCCGGTCCCCGGCGCGAATCCGCCCGGCGGATTGGTGTCGAGGTGCGGTGTGCCATCCGGCCCGTGAATGGTTTTTACGGCGGTTTTCCATCCGCCGCGGCAAATGCAGGCTGGTTCCCCTCATTCCGCCTCAGTTACACTGTGTCGGCGATTGCTGCGCTAACACTGTCTCCACGTATGCGTACAGCATAATTACTGTACCATACAAGCATTTGGGGTAACACTCATCTGGTACGAGACGTTTCCCCCGATGGGGAGGAGGGGGGTGGGGGGTGGGTAGGGTTGGTCCGAATACACAAGGGCACGCAACTCACGCCGCAGCATCGCAGCATCGACGTGCACGGCTCGACTCCCTGCACGCACAGAGTTGATGATCTTTCGCTTGTGTCACGTAGACCTGGTGAGCACTGTCTCGTAGAGTACGTTGGTCCAAGACACACTGGCCGCACGACTGGACTCCTGGTCTGGGCTGCGATAAGCTGCAACCCTCGTTCACCTTTGATGTTTCTCGATGGATTGTTCCAGCAGGGTAATCCTCGCCCGCACACTGCCCGTGAAACTCAACTTGGTCTTCAGGACGTGCAAAAACTTCCCCGGCCAAAACGATCTCCAGACTTGTTCAAATGGTTCAAATGGCTCTGAGCACTATGGGACATAACTTCTGAGGTCATCAGTCCCCTAGAACTTAGAACTACTTAAACCTAACTAACCTAAGAACATCACACACATCCATGTCCGAGGCAGGATTCGAACCTGCGACCGTAGCGGTCGCGCGGTTCCAGACTGTAGTGCCTAGAACCGCTGGGCCACTCCGGCCGGCTCCACACTTGTCCCCCAATCGAGTACGTGTCGGATATGATGGGACGAGAAGTGACTCGTGCGACTCGCCAGCCAGCAAGTCTCACAGAACTACCTGAACAGGTCGAAGAGGCGTGGCGTAACGTATTCCAGGACAGTATTCTTCATCTGTACGATCGACGGTATGCCAGGGTCAATACCTGCATTGTTCCCTATAGAAGCTGTACCGGCCGGCCGTTGTGACCGAGCGGTTCTAGAAGCTTCAGTCCACAACCGCGCTGCTGCTACGGTCGCAGGTTCGAATCCTGCCTCGGGCATGGATGTGTGTGATGTCCTTAGGTTAGTTAGGTTTAAGTAGTTCTAAGTTCTAGGGGACTGATGACCACAGATGTTGAGTCCCATAGTGCTCAGAGCCATTTTCGCTCCTGTTTGTGATGCAGCGTCAAGGGTAACCGCAGCCATGGTCTCCGAGCTGATAGTCCGTGCTGCTGCAAACGTCGTCGAACTGTCTGTGCAGATGGTTGTTGTCTTGCAAACGTCCCCATCTGTTGACTCAGGGATCGAGACGTGGCTGCACGATCCGTTACAGCCGTGCGGATAAGATGCCTGTCATCACGACTGCTAGTGATACGAGGCCGTTGGGACCCAGCACGGCGTTCCGTATTACCCTCCTGAACCCACCGATTCCATATTCTGCTAAAACTCATTGGATCTCGACCAACGCGAGCAGCAATGTCGCGATACGATAAACAGCAATCTCGATAGGCTACAATCCGACCTTTGTCAAAGTCGGAAACGTGATGCTACGCATTTCTCCTCCTTACACGAGGCATCACAACAACGTTTCACTAGACAACGCCGGTCAACTGCTGTTTGTGTATGACAAATCCGTTGGAAACTTTTCTCATGTCAGCACGTTCTAGGTGTCGCCACCGGTGCCAATCTTGTGTGAATGCTCTGAAAAGCTAATCATTTGCATATCAAAGCATCTTCTTCCTGTCGGTTAAATTTCGCGTCTGTAGCACGTCATCTTCGTGGTGTGGCAATTTTAATGGCCAGTAGTGTACATACATAGATAATGAATACGACATTTCGTAATGATGTGGAAGGTGTCACTTTAACACAAGTTTTCTTTACACAAAATAATTAATTTTCTTAAATTTACAGTTACTACTTTATATCTTAGACGTACTGAAAAATCACCGTGTTAAAGTTCCGTTTCTTTTTCTATGCAGTTCAGACAAAAGCCGACTTGTCGTGGTGACTGTTGAATAGATTCCTTTGATTCAATTTACAAATTGCATCTTCTAAATTTTTCATACTAATCAAGGCCATAGAACTTGCTCTTTTTCGCACGCACTTCTGACCAAAAAGCGATTCTGCATTCATAATTCTGTTTATCGTTTATTTCACTCCCTTAGGGGTTGAATTTAAAAAAAAAATCTTTGAAACACGAAGTTTTTTCATTTATAAACGAGAAATCAAATACCAGTTTTTATAGACGTAGTTTTCCTCCAAAGGCACTGAAATACGTATTTTCTTTTCTGGCCAAAAAACCAAATACCAATTTCCATAGTTCGAACTTCAAAATTGCCTTAATAGCAACATATTTTCGAAAAATCTATTATCCCCTATTTTACCCCCTTACTGATGCAATTTCGCAACATCATACAGTACAAGGTCAACATCCTCTCCAAATTTCAAGTTTCTACTAGCCTTAGCAGTTTGGGGTGGGTGATGATGACTCACTGAATCAGTCAGAACATGTCCTTTTGTATATAGAGATAACTATCATTTGGAAAAAGTCTGTGGTTAGTATTAATATTGACTGCCGTGTGATTAATAAGAACAACAAGGGCGACAACACTCTTCCTTAGGGCACGACTAAAGTGTCTTCCATTTCTGTCAACGATTCTCCATACGAGAAAATATGCTGCATCTCCCATACCAAGAAATCCTCAGTCGGGTAACAAACCTTGTCCGCAATCCCATTTAATCGTACTTTGCTAACAAACATCGGTGTGTTACGGATGGAAGCATAATAATTGGGAAACATGTCAACCAACTTAGTACATATATAGCTTACTATCTAGGAAAAAGAATGCATGCCGAGTCTATAGTTTTCCGGCTACGTTTGCTGGTAAATCACGGCATTTATTCGTGGGAGTGGGTGTGGCAGTAGGCAGCGTGAAAAGCAGAGGATAAGTCTGGAACGCTTCCAACAATTTCAGCCGAACATGGTATACTTATGACTTACTACATAGAAAAGAAGTGTCAAGTACACTTTTGGAAACGTGTGGATAAAGTCAGCTTCTTTTTACACTATAAGCAGATGTAATTCCTTTTTGAAATCAATAACCAAGCGATGTGGAGCAGTGGTAAGTCAGTGGCCCCGCGGTTAGAATTCTCGCGTAGTCAATTATTTTTAGGTTTGGCAAGGTTTCACTAAAATTGGTAAGGCAAGTGCTGGAATGATTGCTTCGAAAGGGAGCGATTTCTCTCCGCTATCCGAACTTGTGACCCAACTGTGATGACTTCGTCGTCGACGCGATGTTAACTTCAATCGCTCTTCCTGTCTAACAGTGAGGTTGGGAGAAATGACTGAAGAACCACGTAACTCAGCTATTAATCAACAGAATGTCACATAGTCCATAAAACGTTGGTTGCAAGTGCAAGTAGTGTAATTTTGCGGTAAAGGGATGAGCATAGTACCAAAAAAAAAAAAAATAATAATAATGACGTTCAGCCGGTTTTAAGTTAGAGTTTTAGATGTCTGCCACTTCAAAATGCGGGCACGTATTTACACACACACACACACACACACACACACACAGCGTAAACCCCGCCCACCTCACAGGAGCAACGATATTCTTTTCTTTCTCAGACTTCGGAATCGGAATTCACACGATCCACTGCGAGATATCAATATTCCTGTTTCCTCTTTGGACGAAGGCAATTTCCGCTTGTTTCTGCTGGGTCGATATCGTCGTTTCCATGGGGGCGGGAGCGCCGAAACGCTCTGCGATCTGAAAGCAAGGCGACAAACAGGTATGGCCAGGGGCAGTACTTACTCGTCCAGTTCCTCCTCGTCGGACGACATGATGATCAGCTTCTCCGGCTTCGACATGGCTGAGAATCGACGGAAAAGGTGTCAAAGGGGGAACGGTGACGAAAATTTCGTGTGCAGACGGGATGCGCGCTGTCGAGGCGACGGGGTAATTGGTGTAGGCGCGACGCGGTCTCCTAGAGCAGGGACGGCCGCATCCTGTCGCACTTGGGAGGAGACGGGGGTGTGTGCGCCTGCAGCACCGCGCACTGACGGATATAGGGAGCGGGCAGCGACGTTCCACCTGCGCCCGGTCGCCACTGGTCCGTCAGCGCAGCGCACAGCCGGCCGAGCGCTCGTAGTTCTGGCGTCTGCCGCGAGGGGCGCTAGCGCGAGGCGCCGCTGTGCGCGCTTCCTGCTGTGGCAGCGACGAGCGCTGCTGTCGGGGTCGTAATTTTTGCGACTGTCGATCACTCGGCCTCGTCGCTCTGTTCTTCAAGTCGATCCAGCGGAGTATCGAGGAAAGGATGAAGGGCTGCAGCGACCACCTTCCCCCTTCCACTATCACAAGAAGCGTATCCCCACTACCCAAAGAAAGACGTGCTCTCTAATATTAGTTTGCATGATATTATTTCACAGTTTTTTGTGTAGTGTTGTTGTTTAACGTTGTTTTATTACTCTTTAAGTTGGTGTTTCCAACATGTTTATTTTATGTGCTGTCATCATTATATAAAAAAAAACGCAGGATTAGCACTGCGAGGTTTGAGTACGAATTCATATAGACAGTTCATCCATTCCGGGAATCTAAAATCTCTACTATTTAGGCCTGTTATCAGTACTGATGCTGGCAAGATATCGGTCCTGGGGACTCCAGGGCTGTAAAGAATGTTTTTATTTCATGTTCGAAATCGGATTACAAATGACGAAATATTTTTTTAGTATGGTATAACTACAAATTAACAATTTACTGATTCTTTTTCCTCTACTTCTACTGTGGAACGTTGCTTCTCGATAAATTTCATGATTTTAGGCCAATAGGAAGTGTACCCTATGGAGTTCGATGAGTGAGTTTGCAAGTATCAAAATATGTGACATAAATGCCTGTATACATAAAAGATTTCTGGGTATAGTACCTCGTCATAATGTAAAAACTACTGCTGCTGGAGAAAAACCAACGTTTCGGCCGCGGTTGCAGCGGCCTTCTTCTGGACAAGGTGAATGCATTACACACAGCAGGCGTTTACAAGGTGGAACGCGAATGTGGAGAGGCATACATCGGCGAGACTGGTAGGCCAATAGCAACGCGCATTCGGGAACACGAGCGTTATATTCGTCTAGGGCAACACAACAAATCCGCAGTGGCAGAATACCAGCAAGACTGCGGAAACGAAATAATATTCAGCGAAGCCTGTGTGTTGGCCAAGTAGCCAATTATGACGAAACGCAAAATCAGAGAGGCCATCGAATCTCGGCTGCCAGCAATCAGAGCCCAACAGACCGCACTGTCAACACGAGGCACGAGCACCACCGGCGAGTAACTGCCGACGTCCA
The DNA here is from genome assembly GCF_023864275.1 of Schistocerca cancellata. Classification (NCBI taxonomy): domain Eukaryota; kingdom Metazoa; phylum Arthropoda; class Insecta; order Orthoptera; family Acrididae; genus Schistocerca; species Schistocerca cancellata. Next base: position 17,899,627 of record NC_064637.1, read on the forward strand.
GCAGTTGGTAAACGGTGACCACCAGTCATGGTACATAACACAAGAGCCAATAGACAACAGAGGTCACGTTCTCCCTCCACCGCAATAACCTATTAAAATAAAGTTCCCTCTCCTTCTTCCTTAAGTGACCAATGAAACTAACTACCTTTTTAAAATTATGACGTAATGGCATGCGCAGTGAACACTAACAACAAAATATAAAGGACACTGCATAGCTAGAACGCACCATTAGACCCAGGAGAAGGCCGCTGCTATCGTGGCCGAAACGTTGGTTTTTCTCCACCAGCAGCAGCACTAGTTTTTACATTATGACGCCGAACCATACCAAGAAAACTTTTATGTCGACTGACTGTGGCCGAGGAACTCTACGCAATTATAAATGCCTGTATGTTTTGATTGCAAGTTCATCCTGTACACACCACCAAGGAACAATAAGCTTCAGTATTTGACGTAACTTTCAAGCTGATAGGGGTATCCGTTCCTGAGAAAAGGGCTTTTTAACAAGGTCTTTTTAACAACCGGACGGACAGACAGACAGACAGTCATATAACAAAAGTGAATTTTTTCGTATTATATAATTACATATAAAGTATTTCCTGATTTTTTTTCCATTACCTGTACTGTGAAACCTTCCTTATGGCCAAATTTATGTCAACGGGTAGTACGTTACAGGTTTCGATAAACCTCGCGAGTATCAAAAGATGTGATACGAAATGCCAGGTTAGCCGAGAGCGCTAACGCGCTGCTTCCTGGACTCGGGTAGGCGCGCCGGCCCCGGATCGAATCCGCCCCGCGGATTAACGACGAAAGGCTCCCGGCAGGGGCCTGGGTGTTGCGTGTCCATTTTAAAACGGCCGCGCGGGGTGGACGCGCGGTCTAGGGCGTCCTGTCACGGTCCATTCGGCTCCCCCGGCGGAGGTTCGAGTCCTCCCTTGGGCATGGGCGTGTGTGTGTGTGTGTGTGTGTGTGTGTGTGTGTGTGTGTGTGTGTGTGTGTGTCGTCCTTAGCGTAAGTCCGCAGGCCGGACACTGTACCGCAGTTGTTTACTTCCGCGTCGCGGTATTTCGTGTCGTGTAGCGTCCATTACTACTGCACCCCATGGCGCCGAGCGACACTTAAAGTAACATTCCAAGCCGAACTTGCACGACCACGCGCTTATGAAACTGAACAATTCATTCGCATACGCATTCACTTCTCTATCACTGGCAGTATCGTCTATATTAAAATGACGACGGAGGAAACACGTGCTGAGGTAGTTCGACAACAAGCACACGGACTCAGCCATTCTGACAGGCATATTGGAGAGGTCACGGTAGATCACGCTGGTTTCGGTCTTCGTACAACTCTGGTCTTTGAGCTCCCTTTCGAAGTGCCACAACACGTGGTCGTCGAAGCTTTCCGACCCTGCGAAAACGTTGTGGGGCACATCGAGGAAAAATGAATTTCCTTGAGACAGAGAAGTTGGTGTCCATGCATCAGCACAGCTTTAGAAAGCATCGCTCCAGCGGAACGCAACTCATCCTGTTTTCACACGATATCTTGCGAACCATGGACGAAGGGTATCAGACGGATGCCATATTCCTTGACTTCCGGAAAGCGTTTGACTCGGTGCCCCACTGCAGACTCCTAACTAATGTACGAGAATATGGGATTGGTTCCCAAGTATGTCAGTGGCTCGAAGACTTCTTAAGTAATAGAACTCAGTACGTTGTCCTCAATGGTCAGTGTTCATCGGACGTCAGGAGTACCCCAGGGAAGTGTGGTAGGTCCGCTGTTGTTGTCTATCAATATAAATGATCTTTTGGATAGGGTGGATAGCAATGTGCGGCTGTTTGCTGATGATGCTGTGGTGTACGGAAAGGTGTCGTCGTTGAGTGACTGTAGGAGGATACACAGGATTTGTGATTGGTGTAAAGAATGGCAGCTAACTCTAAATATAGATAAATGTAAATTAATGCAGATGAATAGGAAAAAGAATCCTGTAATGTTTGAATACTCCATTAGTAGTGTAGCGCTCGACGCAGTCACGTTGATTAAATATTTGGGCGTTACATTGCAGAGCGATATGAAGTGGGACAAGCATGTAGTGGCAGTTTTGGGGAAGGCGGATGGTCGTCTTCGGTTCATTGGTAGAATTTTGGGAAGATGTGGTTCATCTGTAAAGGAGACCGCTTATAAAACACTAATACGACCTATTCTTGAGTACTGCTCGAGCGTTTGGGATCCGTATCAGGTCGGATTGAGGGAGGACATAGAAGCAATTCAGAGGCAGGCTGCTAGATTTGTTACTGGTAGGTTTGAGCATTACGCGAGTGTTACGGAAATGCTTCAGGAATTCGGGTGAGAGTCTCTAGAGGAAAGGAGGCGTTCTTTTCGTGAATCGCTACTGAGGAAATTTAGAGAACCAGCATTTGAGGCTCACTGCAGTACAATTTTACTGCCGCCAATTTACCACAAAGATAAGATAAGAGAGATTAGGGCTCGCACAGAGGCGTATAGGCAGTCATTTTTCCCTCGTTCTGTTTGGGAGTGGAACAGGGAGAGAAGATGCTAGTTGTGGTACGAGGTACCCTCCGCCACGCACCGTATGGTGGATTGCGGAATACGTATGTATATGCAGACTTTCACGACATACCACGTGTTGAGTGGTGTCCGCCAAATCAAAATCGAACTCTCCAGACATGTACCTTGTAACCTCCCCGTAAAAATTTCTAAAGACAATGCTAGTGAAAACGTGTGCCAAATGTTGACTTCCCACAAAATTAACGCTAAAATGAACCTGATAAATTTTATAAGGGCAGCTGCGCTGACCCTCGGCCCTGTGCAATTATTAAATCTGAACAAAAAAACCAAAATTCTTACATCAGTAAACTCCCTCAATATCTGCTCTTGTTTTTCGGCACAGCTCCGTGCAATGCTAGCGTATATTTAATTCTGATTCTCGGCGGAAATGCATAGGAAAAATTCTTTAAATTGAAATGATTGCTTTTCTTTAGAAGATTTAATTTATAAAATATTATTATTGGGGCAATTCTTCAACAAATTAATTACAATTAACATATGTTATTAGCTGAGCGCAATGCTGCTTCATTACCTTCGATAACAATATACCTCGTCCAGAACCGTGACCAGAGACCCATGTCGACGCCCGCCGACTCTTCACACACAACAACGACAGTACAACTCGCAACTGTACTACATGCTCTCGCGACTCGCTACGTACAACTACTGCGTCCAACTCGGAACTGCACACTCGCGCGGTTAAGCGCAGACTAGCAACGATAGATAAATAACTCTCTGGTCAGAGATTCTGTTGTCATGCCTCGCCATCGCTGGTTGAAACGTACGCGTTTCATAACCCTTCACTGGGGGGGGGGGGGGGGGGGGCAAAAATTTGGCAGCGATGGTGAGTCATTTGGACTTGCCATGAGCAACAAATTTTTTCAGAATTAATTAACTTCACAATTACAGCATATTCAGATATAGATCATGAAGTAAATGTGGTGCACATGCACCGAGTACAAAATATATATACATTGAGTACAAAACAAATGACATAAGTGCACACGCACTGAAAAACACAATGGCATAAAATCATGTTGACAAGTGACATAAGTGCACATGCACTGTAGTTCAGAATATATGAGCAAATCAAAATGTACATACAATGAGTAGTAATCATGTTAGAAAATGACAAAAGTGCACTCGCACTGTAGTTTGAAAAAGTGTATAGGCCATGAATACAAATGATGTTAGCAAAAAAATGATTTTCACTACGTTACAAGAATTAGGATAGGAAAGGGAAGGATTGCATCATGGTTGTAGCACTTTAGGTTGCACGCAGCTGCACTGAAAGTCCATATCTTTCCACAGAAGTACAACACCAAGTGAGACAATCTGAAGTTCTTTTCCCAGACGTGTTTATCAGCGTAGCCAAGACACTGAAATGTCGTAGTAATATTCCATGTTATCATTTTGGCAGTACGTCAGGCACACCAAACAGTGGGACCATAATAACGTCTCCATCGCTCACGGTAGTGGACAGCATGTCGTGTCAACACCACGCTTTTACAAGGCACACCAACGTAGAATTAGTGCAAAACCAAATATAGTGCTCCATGATCAAGAGGATATACTGGACAAATGGATATTACAGTAATTCAGGGTAGTTAGGTCAGAAAGTGAAGGACATTAAGTCACATACTAGTCTTCATTGGGAATTACATTAGTAGTTTGCGGCATTCATAGCCCAGTTATTGAACATTTCTGTACCATGTATGTAGTATTACAGAAAAATGTTCATTAATTGATTTACAGACAACATTGTCATTGGTCATTTCAATACCATAATTAGTAGCGTTCATTTCCCAGTTACAAAGTATAATCAGTAGCATTCATTTCCTTGTTACAAAGCATAATTAGTAGCATTCATTTCCTAGTTACAAAGCATTATTAATGATTGGTCATTTAAATACAGTAATCATCTCAATACAGTAATCAGTACCATTTTTTTCCCAGTTACAAAGCATAATCAGTAGCATTCATTTCCTATTTACAAAGCATTATTAGTAGCATTCATTTCCTAGTTACAAAGCATTATTAATTAATCATTGGTCATTTAAATACAGTAATCATCTCAATACAGTAATCAGTAGTATTCTTTTCGCAGTTACAAAGCATAATCAGTAGCATTCATTTCCCTGTTACAAGGCATAATCAGTAGCATTCATTATTCAAGTGACATATTATTCATAGCTGATCAGCATTACTTAGAACTCTCTTAAACTGGTATCATTATTTGGGACTGGTAATACATTTTTTGTTAGCAATGCATTGCTTTGGGTAATTATTGGGGAAAGCAAGGGAAAAAAAATTTGCTTCTGGGTTGTTGCTGTAAATGAAAATGTGTAACGTCATTCGTCATGAGTCCGCTGTTGCAAGATTATGAAACAAGTAGAGTATATGTAATCACATTCATAAATGACGTAGATTTAATGGACAACTGCTTATAGCACATTAATTTCATAAGTAATTTCTCCTGCAAAAATATACAAAAATGGAATATTAAACTGAAAGAAGAAATGCATTTTATGCTGAAAAGTAGTGAACTTCGAATTAACAGGTAGTGAAATGTGTATGTTCCATAGCTGTCCTTTCCAAAACCGTCAGTCATCATACTATGCAATAAAACACATACTGTCAAAACGAACTGCAACAAATACTTAAATAACTACATACCATAAATACATAACTTCAACATTATTCTTATCTGTAAAGAAAAGAGCTTCATTATCCATCACTTCATTATCATAACTCCATTATTATCATCACCTGTAAAGAAAAACTTCATTATTCATAGTAGCATATTCTTCATCATTATTCATCAGCATTCATTATCATCTGCAAAACAAAATCACCTCATTATTCATTATACAGTTATTCCTTATTTCTATCATACTTCATCACTAAAACTAAGATGTGTAGTTCTGTCTGATAACCTGCATCAATCGCCTCGTATTCTGAAATTAGTTAAGACTGCTATTCTACGATGTGTACAGTATATTCTTGTTAATGCTTGTCAATCCTGATCCATTTACACTTCATCACGAGGTTTGCATCTTCTTTCGTTCATTCCGAAGATGAAATTCCCATTTCTGTTTAATTTATTTCTTTTACGCATCATTTCTTTCTGAAATTGATGAACAAAGATTAATGTCTTGCATTTACGTCATATACTCACTAAATAATGACTGGTTTATGATAACATAATTAAGTATACAGCATACCATGACAGAAAACGTAATATGAAAAAAGAGAAAAAAAATAGACAGTGTTCAAATGCAAAAATGTACACAGAATATCACAATGCAGCAGCAAAAAATGTAAAACAGTCACGATCTTGAGATATCATAGGGCAAAAATGTTAAAGTCAACTGGTGTGTGTTATATCTTAATTATTTCACAGTGCATATGAAAACAATCGTACATACATAAAAAAAATGATGACAAGAATAGTAACCTTCTTTAAGTTCACCTTGTATGTTGTGTAGTTAGTAGAGGCGAGAATTAAAGACTTTAATGGAGAGAGAATTTAATAAAATTAATATGTCACTAGATAAAATTGCATAATTATTCATAAGATACGTAAGTTTCTCCGGAAAAAAAAATGTGCACAGTCTGATATGTAACGACAAGAAGAGCGACCTGCTAACCTTACCTTGCCGGCCACTTGCCAAGAAAAAATATGATAATCATCAGTAATTAGTCATGTGAATATAATTGCATAAGTGATCATAAAAATTAGTAAATGGCATCATAGCATGTTAAATCACAAAGTGTCTTCATTCAATAAAGGGTTTAATATTGGAGACATGGTGGTTGCCTTTACTTTTTCTGGTTCTCAGAGTTTCGACGTGTACTACATTGGGGTGAGGAATGCTGCGAATCCGATATGGACCTGCATATAGAAGTTCAAATTTACTGCACTTACCTTTTATTCTGCTGGATAAATAGTGTGTACGTACTAATATCTTCTGTCCAATGTGAAAGTCACGGCGTATACAAACTTGTTTTTGCTGTCTTCTCCGGCGCTCTGCGGCACGTTTGATGTTGTTCAGCGCAATGTTCATTATTTCATGGTGTAGTCGACGAGATGTTGGAAAGGCTACTAATTCTTTAATTTTGTTATGTGGTTCAACATTTTTCAGTATAACAGACGGAATGGGATAATGCTTTGCTTAAAATGTGTCGTGCTGTTTGACTTGAAATTCATACATAAAATCGGACATAGTACCAGGAATGTTGTCAAAAACTGGAGCTTGCTGTAAAAGAATTTTGTGTAGTTGCGTGCGTTCGTCGTCTGTATTTGCACTGTTTTGTTTAACTTTGCCAGAAATCATCTGCATTACGTCGTAGTCAGCTTCGTCTGGAGTATTATAGTTATGTACGTACGTATCTGTGAACAATGTGGAATTACAATCTATATTACGTGATACGGAAATGACCTCTGTGCGATTAATTGTTTGTTCTTCCGCAGATAGTGAGTGCTGAAATTCTATAGCAAATTGTATATTTTCATCCTTCAACATTAAATAGGAATTCTGAAAATCGATAACTGCGTCGTGTTGTACCAGAAAATTTGTACCTAAAATAACGTCTGTTGTCAATAAAGGAACAATCCAAAAATTTGAGTGAAACGTGTGACCTGCAATACAAAATGATAAATGTGTCTGTAATTTAACGTCTACTCCTCTACTCGATACTGCTCCTTTCACTTTCATTTTGCCTAATGGTAATGTAGGATACTTATTCTCTTTGTTACACTCGTTAAAAGTTTCTTCATTTATTACTGACATAGGTGATCCGGAATAGATTACTGCTGAAAATTTCGATGAACCAATTTTAATTTCGATGACAGGGTGTGAAATGGTTTTCTGAACAATTGGTCTTTCCTGCAAAAGAGTGTCTCTGATGTCGTCAAAAGTAATTACATTTTCGTGAATAACATTCTGTGTATCTGAAGTATTGCTTACGTTACTGGAAGATGCAACCTGTACTGTATTTAGTCAAATTCTATCTGACGTGTTATTATTGTCAGGACGATTCTGTGGCATTTCGACTATTTGAACTGTTCTATTATTTCTTCCTGACGTATTACGTTCTGGATGATATCTACTGTGTGGTAAATTCATGATTATTTGTTGTGGCGGATGTTCTTGTTGCTGATAAGATAGACTGTTATTAAATGTACGCTGAAAATTGTGCTCATTAATTTTAAGTCTGTCGTGATAGTCATTTCTATACGGTGCAGTGCGATAGGAATTGAAATAGTGTGTTTTCTGTGCGTAGTTATTTCCTTGCTGCCGTGCGTTACTATTTGTTGGATCTGAGACTATACGTGCACGCGGCGAAACATTAAAGTTTGGTTGACCTTGTAGACTGCATTGTTGGTTAGGTATGCTAACCGGCTGGCTTTGATGCTGTTGCGGAGAAAAACCTGTATTGTTGCCAAAGTGCGTTTGCTATTGCTGATAATTTTACACATACTGATGATTACGATTTTATCTGTTATTAAAGTTCTCGTGGTTGTCATTTCTTGAGCGTCCAATGAAAAATTGTCACTTTCGGTATATACTTGTCTTATCCGGTTTTCTTTAGTCATTTTTCTTAATTCTAGGTAGAGCAATAGTTAAAGAGCTGTTTTGATAGATATAAAGGATAGTAGAAGAGAAGGCAGCAGTGCAGAAAACTAAAGATGAAACAGCACTACTACAGCTCGGGGCCCTATGCGCGCTACGGCACATATTCATTAAAGCGTAATGAATCCCCTGAGGTTTATTACGCGCTGCAAATAAATTTTAGCTTTTGCATTACAGGCAATGGCGGTAAAAATTCAAAAGTAAATTGTTGTATCAAGTCCAAAGCTAGTTTCTGCATTACAGGTAATGCTGTAGAAAGTACAAAAATAAATTGTATCCAGTCATTAAATTCCTTAGTTTTTCTTACGGATAAAAATTGGTCGTAACCTACGTTATCGTCTCTGAATTTGACAACATGTTCAAGTTTGTGTGAGAATCTGTTTGGCTGTGTCATTTCAGATTTCAAGTTGCGTAGCTTTTCAGATTTTAAGTCGCGTAGTCTCTGTAAATTGCTTAAGTTACACTGGCTGTACGAGCGTGAATCTGACAAATGTTCGCAAAGTGGCGTCTGCTGTGATGTGTTATTAACTGAAATATTTTTTATCTCTATTACCTCTTGCTGTAAACTTGACAATTTTCTACGCAACGTGTTATTAAACGAATCGATCTCATTAATTGTCTGCTGTAAATTTTGGAATTAAGATGTTTGGTTAAATGAAACCGGTGAGGTATCGTCTGATTTGCTGTCATTATTACTTTCAATAACATCAATACGACTGGCCAATTCATCATATTTTTCAGTCAGTATTTTTGCCTGATCATCGTTTTTACTGTCAGAAGCATTAATCTGTTTTTGTAATTTACGTGTGGTTTCGTTCAATTTTTTAACGTCAGCTTTCACGACATCGGAATCCTGTGTTAGTTCTAATTGTTCGAATCTGTCACTGACTGAATATCTGCTGTGTGTATATCTGTTTTTGATTTAAGATCAGAAATTTCATCACGTAATTCGGCGTTCAACTGTTTGATGGTATTAATTTCGTCGGACACTGTAGCAATATTGTTGTCTACGTATGCTTTTGCCTTCGCAAACAATTTACGTTTGTCTTCTTGTCTCTGTGCTGTGATTGTTTCCATTAATTGACGTTGTACTTTATTTTGATCCTGTATAAATTTGCGGAAACGCGTATCACTGTTTTGTATATGGTGATTAAAGCGCTCGTCAATCTGAGTGTTCTGTTGTTCGAATTTCGCGTCTATCTTTGCGTCCATTGCGCGCGAAAGTTCTGCTGTCATTGCTTTAAACTCGTCGCGTAATTGTGTAGCTTTTTCAGAGCATTGTTTACCGACTGCACTAATTTCGTCTCTGAGTGATTCTGTTGCAGCTGTTTGCATATCCCTTAATTCTTGAGCAACAGATCTAATTTCTTCGCTGCTTTTCTTTGAACAAGCCTCAATTTCCTCGCGTAACTGTTCCTTAGTATCATGACACTGCGCGGCAACGGCTCTAATCTGATCACTAAGCTGCCTGGAATTGTTGTCTAATTTTTCATTAAAGTATTGTTTGAGTTTTTCGTTAGCCTGTTTGTTATCTTCACTAAGGTTGTCTAATTTTTTACTAAGGTTGTCTTGTTTTTCATTCTGTTGTCTGTTCTGTTCACTAAGTTGTTGTTTGAAATCTTCTTTAAGGCTGTCTTGTTTTTCATTAAGGTGTTTGTTCTGTTCAAGAATTTGTAACAATAATGCCGTCGTTTGATCCAAGCCAAAATTAGCATTTCTATTCTCTGTGCTGTTTAATGGTGGATCTGGAATTGTCTCGCTTTCTGTAACCATTTGGTTATTCTGAGATTTACAAAAAGGTTTGCCAGTCAAGTGTACACTGTCAGTCACTATTTCGGAATTAAATGAATCCGTCGTACTTTCAGTACACTGACCATTTTCACTAGAAAAATTTATCTGTACGTTACTTGAATTTTTCAAACCGGGTGTGTTAAGTTGGGCAGCGCTCATTACAATAGAGCGCCCCGCGTCATCAATTGTCGTCAAATTAACAGAGGAGACAATTGAGTTCATTTGTTCATCATTAAGATAAAAATCATCACTAGTGGTTGGAACGCACTGATTGTCAGTGAACGCAGGATTGTCATCATTACACTGCGTGTCGCAAGTACTATCGGTGAAGTTATTTAATTCGGTTATTTCATTCATTATACTTCGCGATGCACTATTCACAGTCTTTTGCGGCATTTTAACACAAATCACAATTATTCACAAATGAAACAAAGACAATGCAAAATTCAACAAACACAAATACAACAGAGCAACGAATTGCCGATGATCTGAGGAAAGAAAGTCATAAAATTAGTAAAAGAGTTGCGCCAAATGCTAATTATATTTTACTAAATAAGAGTAGATATCTGGCTACTTTTCAGAAGATTCTCAAAGAAATACGATCCTAGCCCGGATGTCGCCAAGTGTAACCTCACCGTAAAATTTTGAAAAGACAATAATTAAATGTAAATGGGAATAGAGCCAAGTGTAACCTTCCCACAAAAATGAAAGAAAATAATTAATTAAATGTAAATGGACATCGTGCTAAGTGTAACCTCCCCGTAAAAATATTAAAGTGAAAAGGATTGCATAGAATTGGAAATAGTGCCAAATGTTAGCTTCCCATAGTAACAAAACTGAGTGATAATAAAAATGTGCAAAAATGTTAAATCCCCACAAAATTAACGTTAAGATCAACCTGATAAATTTTGTAAGGGCAGCTGCGCTGACCTTAGGCCCTGTGCAGTAATTAATCTGATAAATTGATTCACGGAGGAAAATCATAGGAAATATTGTCTCAACTGGAATGATTCTTTTCTTAAAAGATTGCTATGAAAACAAAATTATTATTGGGACATTTCTTGAACAAATTAATTACAATTAATATACATTACATTATCAGATGTGCGCAATGCTGCTTCATTACCTTATTTAACAATATACCTCGTCCCGAACCTTGACCAGAGACCCATGTCGACGCCCGCCGACTCCTCACACACAACTCCGACTCGCAACATACTACATCCTACTCGCAACTCGCTACGCACCACTACTGCGTCCAACTCGGAACTGCACACTCGCGTGGTTAAGCGCAGACTAACAACGATAGATAAATAACTCTCTGGTCAGAGATTCTGTCATGCCTCGCCATCGCTGGTTGAAACGTACGCGTTTCAACCTTCCTATCTGCTGATACCCCCCCATGAACCATGGACCTTGCCGTTGGTGGGGAGGGTGCGTGCCTCAGCGATACAGATAGCCGTACCGTAGGTACAACCACAATGGGGGGGTATCTGTTGAGAGACCAGAAAAACGTGCGGTTCCTGAAGAGGGGCAGCAGCCTTTTCAGTAGTTGCAAGGGCGACAGTCTGGATGATTGACTGACCTGGCCTTGTAACAATAACCAAAACGGCCTTGCTGTGCTGGTACTACGAACGGCTGAAAGCAAGGGGAAACTACGGCCGTAATTTTTCCCGAGGGCATGCAGCTTTACTGTATGATTAAATGATGATGGCGTCCTCTTGGGTAAAATATTCCGGAGGTAAAATAGTCCCCCATTCGGATCTCCGGGCGGGGACTACTCAAGAGGATGTCGTTATCACGAGAAAGAAAACTGGCGGGTAAGCTACTACAAACAGCATAGTGAACGCATTATTGTGGCCAAGATAGATACGAAGCCCACATCTACTACAGTAGTACAAGTTTATATGCCAACTAGCTCTGCAGATGACGAAGAAATTGAAGAAATATATGATGAAATAAAAGAAATTATTCAGATAGTGAAGGGAGACGAAAATTTAATAGTCATGGGTGACTGGAATTCGAGTGTAGGAAAAGGGAGAAAAGGAAACGTAGTAGGTGAATATGGATTGGGGCTAAAAAATGAAAGAGGGAGCCGCCTGGTAGAATTTTGCACAGAGCACAACTTAATCATAGCTAACACTTGGTTTAAGAATCATGATAGAAGGTTGTATACATGGAAGAACCCTGGAGATACTAAAAGGTATCAGATAGATTATATAATGGTAAGACAGAGATTTAGGAACCAGGTTTTAAATTGTAAGACATTTCCAGGGGCAGATGTGAACTCTGACCACAATCTATTGGTTATGACCTGTAGATTAAAACTGAAGAATCTGCAAAAAGGTGGGAATTTAAGGAGATGGGACCTGAATAAACTGAAAGAACCAGAGATTGTACAGAGTTTCAGGGAGAGGATAAGGGAACAATTGACATGAATGGGGGAAAGAAATACAGTAGAAGAAGAATGGATAGCTTTGAGGGATGAAGTAGTGAAGGCAGCAGAGGATCAAGTAGGTAAAAAGACGAGGGCTAGTAGAAATCCTTGGGTAACAGAAGAAATATTGAATTTAATTGATGAAAGGAGAAAATATAAAAATGCAGTAAATGAAGCAGGCAAAAACGAATACAAACGTCTCAAAAATGAGATCGACAGGAAGTGCAAAATGGCTAAGCAGGGATGGCTAGAGGACAAATGTAAGGATGTAGAGGCTTATCTCACTCTCAAAGCAGAAAGGTGGAAGGAGTATATAGAGGGTCTATACAAGGGCGATGCACTTGAAGACAATATTATGGAAACAGAAGAGGATGTAGATGAAGATGAAATGGGAGATACGATACTGCGTGAAGAGTTTGACAGAGCACTGAAAGACCTGAGTCGAAACAAGGCCCCCGGAGTAGACAACATTCCATTGGAACTACTGACGGCCTTGGGAGAGCCAGTCCTGACAAAACTCTACCATCTGGTGAGCAAGATGTATGAAACAGGCGAAATACCCTCAGACTTCAAGAAGAATATAATAATTCCAATCCCAAAGAAAGCAGGTGTTGACAGATGTGAAAATTACCGAACAATCAGTTTAATAAGCCACAGCTGCAAAATACTAACGCGAATTCTTTACAGACGAATGGAAAAACTAGTAGAAGCCGACCTCGGGGAAGATCAGTTTGGATTCCGTAGAAATACTGGAACACGTGAGGCAATACTGACCTTACGACTTATCTTAGAAGAAAGATTAAGGAAAGGCAAACCTACGTTTCTAGCATTTGTAGACTTAGAGAAAGCTTTTCACAATGTTGACTGGAATACTCTCTTTCAAATTCTAAAGGTGGCAGGGGTAAAATACAGGGAGCGAAAGGCTATTTACAATTTGTACAGAAACCAGATGGCAGTTATAAGAGTCGAGGGACATGAAAGGGAAGCAGTGGTTAAGAAGGGAGTAAGACAGGGTTGTAGCCTCTCCCCGATGTTATTCAATCTGTATATTGAGCAAGGAGTAAAGGAAACAAAAGAAAAATTCGGCGTAGGTATTAAAATTCATGGAGAAGAAATAAAAACGTTGAGGTTCGCCGATGACATTGTAATTCTGTCAGAGACAGCAAAGGACTTGGAAGAGCAGTTGAACGGAATGGATGGTGTCTTGAAGGGAGTATATAAGATGAACATCAACAAAAGCAAAACGAGGATAATGGAATGTAGTCGAATTAAGTCGGGTGATGCTGAGGGAATTAGATTAGGAAATGAGACACTCAAAGTAGTAAAGGAGTTTTGCTATTTGGGGAGCAAAATAACTGATGATGGTCGAAGTAGAGAGGATATAAAATGTAGACTGGCAATGGCAAGGAAAGCATTTCTGAAGAAGAGAAATTTGTTAACATCGAGTATAGATTTAAGTGTCAGGAAGTCATTTCTGAAAGTATTTGTATGGAGTGTAGCCATGTATGGAAGTGAAACATGGACGGTAAATAGTTTGGATAAGAAGAGAATAGAAGCTTTCGAAATGTGGTGCTACAGAAGAATGCTGAAGATTAGATGGGTAGATCACATAACTAATGAGGAAGTATTGAATAGGATTGGGGAGAAGAGAAGTTTGTGGCACAACTTGACCAGAAGAAGGGATCGGTTGGTAGGACATTTTCTGAGGCATCAAGGGATCACCAATTTAGTATTGGAGGGCAGCGTGGAGGGTAAAAATCGTAGGGGGAGACCAAGAGATGAATACACTAAGCAGATTCAGAAGGATGTAGGTTGCAGTAGGTACTAGGAGGTGAAGAAGCTTGCACAGGATAGAGTAGCGTGGAGAGCTGCATCAAACCAGTCTCAGGACTGAAGACCATAACAACAACATCTGCTGATAGGTGGCGTGCGATCCATCCTTATGTATGATGACCAGCCGCGGACGTGTGCCGGTTGCTGACAAGGGGGCCATATTCGGGTCAGACTATCTCCGCCGACGTTCGCTCCAGGTCCCAACCAGTGACTCAGCTCCCAAAGCGACGGTCACTTCTTTACCAGACAGCTACGCCACAGCCGTACGCAGCTCCGATGCGTCACTACAGGAAGCGGCTGTTCTCCCCCCAGCACTCCTCACTGGAAATGACGGTGCTGCCATCACGGCCTCACCGGCACACCATCTCCTCCGACGGCTACGAGACCGCCACCTCTCCAGAGCTGGATGACCAGCCCGCCCGCTGCGATGATGCGAGTGCAGTACCTCCCTCTGCTTTTCTTCAGACGGGCGCGACCTCGGACATTGAACGACCACATTCTGATACAGAACAGCACCTCCGAAAGCAGCGGTCGCCCCGAAAACGGAAGAAGAGAAGTCAAACACTATACGACGACACATTTCTTCATGTGGCATCACAGGCAGCAGAGCGGATACAAGACAGTGATCTCCCTTCGAGTGCGCTGACGACAGGAGTAGCCGCTCCTGGTGTCACATCTGAGGAACGATCCCACCTGACGATGATGGATCCTATGGAGGGAGAGTCCCTGGACCCCGCTACAGCAGCGTCACCACGACTCGTCCTTGATCAGTGTGACAGTTTTCCAGTGTCCAGGGCGGATGATGTCGACGATGGAGCAGATCGAGATGGTGGCCCTCCCATCAGTCACTGCCCCTTGGAGGTGCCTGACCCACCTTCACCCAGTGACTGCGGCTACAGTGGCTGTACCAGATGTTACACGCCAGCCGGACATCTCTGCCAGAATATCTGCCCACAACAGTAGTGCATTGCGATGATGAATCTGGCCACCATTCGGGCTTCCCACAAACTGGCACTGTTTCAAGAGATCATTCATGCTGCTGATGTCGACATTACCCATCTCCAACAAGTGTTCGTCACTGATTTCTACGTCCCCACTGGCTATGCGGCACAAAACTCCCATGCCCTTGACAAAGGTAGTGGAGTCGTCATCCTCCTTCATTCTGGAGTCCCTGCTGAAGATGTAGCGTACCTTCCTAATGCTAGAGGTACTGTTCGGCATCTGCATCTTCAATGTGTATGCGCCATCCCGCTCCAGTCGACGTCGTGACCGATACACCTTCTTTGCTGACGAGGTAACGCCGCTTTTCCAGCGTCCTCTGGGTGAAATGGTCCTCGGTGGCGATTTCTACTCCACACAAGGGCGTGATGACTAACTTCCACATCATTAACCATGTGCAGCCCTCTCTGTCATCATCGACAGACTTGAGCTTGTTGACACATGGACAAACATTCATTTCACCCACGCAGGTTTTACGTATTATACAGCGCATTCGTCCAGTCGCCTCAACTGTATATACCTCACACGTTCACTTGCTGTTGACACTCGACATGCCGAAGTATGGCCTCTCGCTTTCTCTGACCACTACGCCTAAATCTGCGATGTTGTCCTCGCCTGGCAACAGGTGTGGCACAGCCATGGTCTGTGAAGTTAAACGTTTCCCACCTGACTGTCCCCGTTTGCCGACGGATCGTTGAGGATGCGTGGGCTCCCTGTCGTCGACTTCGCCCCTCATACACATCCACCTTATCCTGGTGGCTACCCTGCGCAAAACCAGCTCTACACAGGGCATTGATGGGATATGGCAAAGACTTCAAAGCTTGGCAAGCGAGCACTTCGATGGCATCCCCACTGGCGATAGCGCACTGTGCTAAAGCGCAGATCACTTCACTCATGCGACGATGCTTGGAAGGGCTGCTTGTCAGATCCTGCACCCGTGACCATATGCCTCACAAAACGCCATCGACGTACCACCTCCTCACAGAACGCTGACGTCGTCGTCGAGCTCTCATCCATGACCTCTCTGATGCGGAAAGTCGACGGTACACTATGCAATGCGCCATTGGTCGTGCTTTCTATTCTCATTTCCGCTGGCTGTACACTGCCGTCCCACATCCCCTGACCCTAATAGAGGAGACAGCGGCATTAACTGTCAACACCATGCCAGAGGATGTGGCTCGAGAACTTGAGGAACACCTCCGATGAAGTCCTAGATGCTATCAAGGTGGTACCTGCCAACAGGGTCCCCTGGACCTGACGACCACCCCCTCGAATTTTACAGGTGTTTTTGCTATCGTTTGATACCAACTTTGACATCCATCTGTCACGAACTGATGTCACCCACAACTACGATCCTTGATGGGGTCATCACCCTGGTCCCTAAGCCACATGGGCGATCACGGATGTGTGATTACTACTCCATCTCTCTGCTTAACAGTGACATGAAAATTTTTACCCATTTGTGATGATGATGATGATGATGATGATTTTTGGTTTGTGGGGCGCTCAACTGCGCGGTTATAGCGCACATAGAAATTCCCAACCTTTGCTCAGTCCAATCTCGCCACTTTCATGAATGATGATGAAATGATGAGGACAGCACAAACACCCAGTCATCTCGAGGCAGGTGAAAATCCCTGACCCCGCCGGGAATCGAAGCCGGGACCTCGTGCTCGGGAAGCGAGAACGCGACCGCGAGACCACGAGCTGCGGACTACCCATTTGTTGGCCTCACGACTCAAGAAGGCAGCAAGATACGTCACGTCCCTTGATCAGACTTTCCTGGGCATTGACAACAACATCCATACGGCCCTTTGCTGTTACAAGGCCATGATCGCGTTCGTGCGGTCGCAACATTTGCCTGGCGCATTAGCAGCGCTTGACTTCAGTCAGGCATTTGACCTTGTTGACCATATCTTTCTGAAATCGGTCCTCCAACATATGGGTTTTCTGGCTCGTATAGAAACAGTGGTAATGCGGCTCTTGAACGGCGCGACTTCACTGCGCCTCTAGCGATCGAGCGCTCTGTCCGACAGGGTTTCCCACTTCCCACGATACAGTATGCTTTGGCATTAGAGCCCCTACTCCAGGGGCTTCGCCAAAGGCTGATGGGCCTGACATTGCATGGGCACCGCTTCTGTTGTACAGCCTATGCTGACGATGTAGTCCTCTACCTCCGCAATGAAGATATTCGCGGGGCTCTGACTTGGGTGGCGACGTATGGGGAGGCATCGGGCAGTTCTCTTAACATTCCTAAATAGAAAGGTTCTGCTCATTGGTGAGGGTCTACCTGAGCGATAAGTTGCTCCTCTAAGTATGCCCACCAGCGTCCGCTGTTTGGGCATTGATTTTATGAATGACCTCCGTCGTTCAGCGGCAACCAACAGTAGACGTCTCGTCCAGACGATCAGGGCTGCACTTGTGGACCACCGCCTTCGATCCCTCGACATTGTACAGTGTGCGCAACACGAGAATGTTTACCACACCTCACTCGTCCCCCATGTGGCACAAGTGTTCGCTGTCCCCATTACCCTTGAACGTTGTATGTTGATGAGGATGGGATTCTTTGTCTGTACCGGGATATTATTTAAAGTTCAATATTCCTCCCTTGCCCTCCCACGGGAGAGTGGTGGAGTGGGCTTATTGCATGTGCCAGACAGAGTTACGGCACTTTTTGTTAAATCCCAACTGAAAGTCTGGCGTCGCTGCCCGACGAGCCCGACTGGACTGGACTGCAAGAGGTGCGTTTTATTTATTTATTTTTTTTTTTTAAGGACACAAATGGTAGTGGCAAGTAGACTTTTTTGTAGTTTGTCCTTTCGTGTCCAGGAGCAGAAAAAAACAACTAGTATAGAAAAAAAGGAGCCGGTGTGCCGCCAGCCTGGATGTGGTTTTTAGGCGGTTTTCCACATCCCTGTAGGTGAATACTGGGCTGGTCCCCCACACCCCGCCTCAGTTACACGACTCGCAGACATTTGCAAAACCGTCCGCACTATTTCACGCTTTGCACTAGACGCAGACAGCTGGGGTACACTCCTTCCACGCTGGGGGGTGCGGGGTGGCGACAGCAAGGGCATCCGGCCACCCTCTGAAACTAACATTGCCAAACTCCATAGTAACGACTCACACCCGACAGTCGCTGCAGCCGGATTCGGATATAGACACAAAATATGTTATACAAAAGGCCGTTTCTCGCGGTTGCACTGACTTAGAAGCTTCAGAATGAATTTTCATTCCGCAGCGGAGTGTGCGCTGATATGAAACTTCCTGGCAGATTAAAACTGTGTGCCGGACCGAGACTCGAACTCGGGACTTCTGCCTTTCGCGGGCAAGCGCTCTACCAACTGAGCTACCCAAGCACGACTCACGCCCCGTCCTCACAACTTTACTTCCGCCAGTAGAAGCGTCAGTTTGGTACACCACACCAACACATCACAGGCCTTCGTTTTTTTTTTTTTTTGTTTTTTTTTTTTTTTTTTTTTTGGTCATCAGTCTACTTACTGGTTTGATGCGGCCCGCAACGAATTCCTTTCCTGTGCTAACCTCTTCATCTCAGAGTAGCACTTGCAACCTACGTCCTCAATTATTTGCTTGACGTATTCCAATCTCTGTCTTCCTCTACAGTTTTTGCCCTCTCGCATTCTCCATTTTCTTTTCCATTCTTCTGTATATTATTCTTGTAAGCAGCTTCGATGCATGAGCTGTTAAGCTGATTGTGCGATAATTCTCGCACTTGTCAGCTCTTGCCGTCTTCGGAATTGTGTGGATGATGCTTTTCCGAGAGTCAGATGGTATATCGCCAGACTCATATATTCTACACACCAACATGAATAGTCGTTTTGTTGCCACTTCCCCCAATGATTTTAGAAATTCTGATGGAATGTTACCTATCCCTTCTGCCTTATTTGACCGTAAGTCCTCCAAAGCTCTTTTAAATTCCGATTCTAATACTGGATCCCCTATCTCTTCTAAATCGACTCCTGTTTCTTCTTCTATCACATCAGACAAATCTTCACCCTCATACAGGCTTTCAATGTATTCTTTCCACCTATCTGCTCTCTCCTCTGCATTTAACAGTGGAATTCCCGTTGCACTCTTTAATTTTACCACCATTGCTTTTAATGTCATTTAAAGGCCTTCGTGCGTGACATAAATTTCAGCTTCATACATCTACCCGTTCCTGAGAAAAACTATTTTTAAGGGGGGTAGGACGTCAAGCAGGAGAGTCACCACAAGATATTTTAATTTCTACTGTGTATACTTTTACAAATAAATTCATAAAACTTTGTCACCATGACCAGAAAGAATTGAGGACTCACACTCATCGCAGTGGAAGTTCAAAAACGTAGCAAAATATTTTTTTTACCTGTGAAATTTCATAATTTTTCACTTATAACTGGCTGCATTTGTTGCTAAAGGTACACTTTTCTTCCTAAGTAAGAGAGATTCTTCGATGAATTTTTCATAGCATACAAACAGTACTTACAGGTGTATGCAACCCTAGGGTGTATGGAACCCTAGAATTTTCCAAATATATTAAAAAACTGTGGAAAAAGTGAGATAATTAACTATAAAACTTGAATTTTTTCTAAACATGAAGTTTAAAATGTAACAGTTTATTCATTTTTTCATAAATGAAATAACTTCTAGAGTTTCATACACCTGTAACTATGGTTTGTATGCTGTGCTAAAGTCATCTTACTTAGTAAGAAAAGTGTACCTATAGCAACAAATGCAGCCAGTAGTAAGTGAAAAAAATGATGAAATTTCACATGTAATAAAATGTGTTTTGTTACGTTTTTGAGCTTCCACTGCTATGAGTATGAATCCTGAATCCTTCCTGGTCATGCTGACAAAGTTTTATGAATTTATTTGTAAAAGTATAGATAGTGGAAATAAAAATGGTCCTGTGGTGCCTCTCCTGCTCAAAGTTGGCCCGTTTGACGTCCTACCCCCCTTAAAAGTCAGACAGACAGACAGACAGACGGCAGACAACAGAGACCTGTAAGGCTTCCGACCGAGTGGGGTAGTGCAGTGGTAAACACCCTGGACTCGCATTCGGGAGGACGACGGTTCAGATCCGCGTCAGTGGCGAACATGGAGGACATGGACAAGGGCTGTGTATTGGCAGGCGGCGCTGGGTGAGAGTGCATGCAGGTTGGCCGAGAGGCGCGCCGCGACAATGAGATACACGCTGTGTCCGGGCAGCACCGGCTCGAAGGAGGGCCTCGGCGCTTGTTGGTGACGTCACGTCGCCGGCCGCTGGTGGCCGAGCGTTTCTAGGCGCTACAGTCTGGAACCGCGCGACCGCTACGGTCGCAGGTTCGAATCCTGCCTCGGGCATGGATGTGTGTGCTGTCCTTAGGTTAGTTAGGTTTAAGTAGGTCTAAGGTCTAGGGGACTTATGACCTCAGCAGTTGACTCCCATAGTGCTCAGAGCCATTTGAACCATTTTTTTTTTTTTTTTTTTTCTTGACGTCACGTCAGCTACGCACGGCGAACGCCAGGTCTGTTGCAGGCATACTCGTAATGGTGGTGTCTCCCTCTCTGACACAGGAAGATGTGAAACTATTGGCGGTAGTTGACCAACACACACTGTTCTGAGAGATTTCTGCAATCAATTAATTGTGCAGTTCATTACACTTCTTAACAAATAGTGTACTCCTGAACTTAAATTTCCACCTGTTTTAAAGATTGACATACAAAAACAACTTCATGGTCCAGCAGCAACAGAAGTCGTGCTTCTTTACCTTATTTGTAGATCTGAGGAAGTTACGTTTGTACTGGGTTGCTTTTACAAGAAACTGTGAACATATTGGTGCTCTTCTTTAGGTATCTTGGTTGACTATGGGGTGAGGAGCACTGAATGTTAATGAAATATCTTGCGATTGTACACGTTGGGGGAGGGGGTGGGGGACAGAAGAAGAGCCAAGAGAGAGATACTTGTTTTACCAAATAAAATTTTTTTATCTTATAAAGTTTCTCCTTTCTGTTGCAAGAGGGGAATATTTATCTTTTCTAATGTGCATGTTTAAGCTCGGCAGTATTCTCGATGTATGAAGCTGTTTTGTTTCCTGTTTAGATTTCCTTTCGTTGAAAACGACTGTAATCTAATGACTGGCAACAGTTGGACATTTACACAAGTAAATTAGTTCACATTTCCAGTGACGATGTCAAACGAAAATAAAGATATAAATAAAAGAAACGAGTTAATTGTAAGGGCGTTGGGGTAAGTTTCGATAACAAAATGGATCAAGTAAATGTAGTTACTTCAATGTAAAATTTCCGAAGGTTGCAATAGGGCAAAGCATCTTCTCATATTGATATACGTTTGTTTCGACAGGATTCAGTAGTACAGATGATGTTCTTTTGTAGCTTTACGATAGTAAGAAAATCTTTCATCTAAATAAAACTGCAGAATCCAAAACAGTACCAAACATTTTGTCCAAAAATAAGAGATTTATAGTGATAAGCACGCCCAGGCGTTTCTGCCTGCAACAGACCTGACGTTCGCCGTGCGTAGCCGACGTGACGTCACCAACAAGCGCCGAGGCCTTCCTTTGAGTCGGTGTTGGTCCAGGTGCCACAGCTGCCTAGTAAGCAGGAGACCCCAGGTTCGAATCCCAATTCAGCACACAGCTTCACACGTCGCAGCTGAATTTGCATAAGAAAGTCATGATGCAGCTGTCATCATTAGTCACTTCCCTTTTTCCTTTCTCCCCCCTCCACATTCAATTTACATGGTACTTATAATTAAAGTTTAACTTTAAAACCGCTGTAGAAATAACACCACTGCTCAGAATGACATCAAATTGCAACGTAATATCATCGGAGAAGGAAGGAAACACATGGCAGAAGAAAAATAAATAGTTACAAAATGTAGCAATAGATGGCGCTCTAAGCATCATAATTTAATAGTGGTCGACTACAAACGACAAATCAATCGTACAACAATGCCTAAGGCGTACGTTTCACGTCAAACAAACTGTACTGCTCAGTGTGCATGGGTGTACGCCGTGATACTGTTAGTTACGAAAGCCCATCCACCACGGCAAGGTCACATCACACCGGATGGAAAAAATCGGTTTTTAATTGTCCTGAAGCGAAAAACTGCATAAAAAGCATCAATCAAAATCAAATCGGATTATTAATTTCCGTGTGACTGGCGCAAAACATGTTCAATATGCTGTCCATCGTTTTCTGCAACAAGTTGAAATCGAGGAACAGCATGTTCCAGAACTGATCGAAGTATTTCAGAATGTGTTGCGCAATGCGTGTCTTCAATGCAGCTAAGTTTGCAATCGGAACACTGAACACAACATCTTTCAGACAGCCCCACAGACAGAAGTCACATGCGCCGAGATCAGGTGATCGGAACGGCGACGCTGTAGGGAAATGGCGGCCGATAATTCTAGCATTTCCGAAATGGCGCTTCAGCAGCTGCTTGACTGGATTTGCAATGTGCGGAGGTGTGCCATCTTGCATGAAAATGATCCCATCCACACATCCACGCTGCTGCAGAGATGACGTGGTTGCGCAAAAGACACTCGTAGCGCTTACCAGTGACGGTGCAGGTAACGGGATGTGAAGCACCTGTCTCTTCGAAAATATATGGCCCTGTGATAAATGATCCTCTAAACCCGCACCACACAGGGACCTTTTCAGGATGAAGTGGTACTGGTTGATTAGCGTGTGGATTTTCCGTCGCCCTTATTAGACAATTCTGTGTACCGACATATACTGTCAGATGGAAGTGGGCTTCGTCTGTCCACAAAATCTTCCCCGGCCAGTCATTGTCCACTTCCGTTCGAGCAAGAAATTCTAAAGCAACGGTCTTTCTTGACAGCAGATCAACAGAAAGCAATCGTGCTCATGGGTAATTTTGAATGGATAGCAAAGAAGGATATTTCGTAGAATTTACGCACCGTGCTCACGGGTATGTCCAGTGTTCGGGCAGTTCTGCGTGCACCACACGTCTCCTCCTGCACTGCTGTGGCCACTGCTTCCACCGACGTCGAATCAATTCGTTTCCTCCCTCTACCTGGTTGCACACCAAAAGAACCCCTCTTTTCGAATTTCCGAATCATTTTCTCCAGATCCACGGCAGTCATCGGACCAGCGCCTTTTTTCAAACCCTTCAATGTCCGGAACTTCCGCAGAGCGACGTGTGCACAGTCGTCATTCTTGTAATACAGCTTTACACGCGGGGCGCGCTCCTGCATTGAAATTGTCACACGAACGTCGCAGACGCGAAAGCAGGGAAACCGGTGTACCCGGCGTGTTTATACCAACTTCAGTGGGTCGTGCGCATGACAGGTGTTTTCATTTACGTATTCTGACACATACAGCGCCATCTATTGATAAGTTTTCACACTGTTTGTTTTCTTCTGTCATACGTTTGCCCCCTTCTCCGATAATATTCCGTTGCAATTTGACGTCATTCTGACCAGTGGTGTTACTTCTACAGCGTTTTGAAAGTTTAACTTCAATTATAATCACCCTGTATTTAACTGATGTTCTTTTATAGTGGCAGCTTTGTATCGCTCATTAAAGTTCAGGTCGAGTGCCGTAGTTTCTCTTTTTATTCTTTAAACTATATGTAGAGACGTATATAAGCAAGCACCTCTCTTCTTAAGGGCAGAGTTTTCGCAACTGTAGAGCAGTACAGGTACATCTGTAACTTTATGGACCTTTAGTAGAGTATATGTGGACTTTCTATCCTGACGTTGTGCATATAGATACACAGAAGTAGTCTGTGTTTCAGTAATTGCCCCATTCCTAATACTGCACCCTAAATACTAAACGTTTTAATTTGTTCGATGATCAGCTCGTTAACTCGCATGGCCGGGGCAGCAGATGAGAGCAAATATATTCCGCGACGAGGGCGTACCATTTGAGTGACACTAATGGGCAGTTAACCCAGATACCAACCCTGCACAGAAAAAAAAGTGATATCACCTGACAGAATTCCCCCCTGCCCTGCCAGAGTGACATACCAATTCCGTGCCAAATAGAAGCAAGCCACGTAATACAAGTAATGTATTCTGACTGGCAGCAACTCGACTCAGAGCCATTTGTTGTGATATCTCAAACGTACTACGCTATTCGTCGCTGTTCCCCTTACAACTAAAGACACAGACGGCTGTAGTTTGTAGGAGCTTACCAGTCGTTCAGAGGAAATGCCCTAACCCGTTAATTCATATTAGGTGTTAACACAATTCTGTTTTCACGAAACCTTATCGGGCTGTTGCCATTATTCGTTTTATATCCCCTCACTTGTGTTCTTGTCAGTTATTTTGCAGCCGAAATAGCAAAACCCCTCTACTACGTTAAGTGTCTCACTTCCTTATCCAATTCCCTCAGCATCGGCTGATTTAATTCTGCTGCACGCCATTATCCTTATTTTGCTTCTGTTGATGTTCGTCTTAAAACCTATTTTTAAGACACTGTCCATTCTCTTCAGCTGCTCTTCCATATATTTTGCCGACTCTGGGAGAAATACTATCTTATTGGCAAATCATAAACGTTTAATTTCTTCTTCCTTATGCGAATTTGTCCTTGGTTATCTGCACTGCTTGCAGTATATGGAGCACGGTTGTAACACCCTACGAGTATAAGGGATCGACTACAACCGTGTCTGACTCCTTCGTCAACTCTCATTTTCATATTCTTCGACCCTTATAACAGCAATCTGGTTTCAGTACATGTGTTTTATAACTTTCGCCTGCCATTAATCCCTGATAACTTTAGGATTCTAAAGAGTGTATTCCTGTCAAAATCTGTATGGTTTCTCATATAAGCCCAATGCTTATTTTCTTCGCCATACTGGTATAATACGCAGTTACAACTGTCTCTAATGAACTCTCCAGCGATGGAATCAGGCTGTAATGCCATAGGGCAAAATTAAGCAGATGCGCCCTCCGTCCCGGTTTGCAGCTGTTTACACATGCTGCAAATTCCGAAGCGCATTAAACTACTCTCTCAGGCCATTAACACGAAAAAAATCGTATATTCTTTCACACGTGGCCTACGTCTTCCAGCACGATAACACACATCCTTACGCATCTTAGTCAACAACTGTGTCGCAGTGGTAACACCGGTTCACGTGAAATCGCCCAAGTTAAGCGCTAACGGGTTTGGATAGCACTTTGCTGGGTGACTATCCAGGTCTGCCGAGCGTTGGCAAGTGGGTTGCACTCAGCCGTAGTGGGGTCAACTGGGGACCTACTCGGTTGCAAAGTAGCGGTTCCGGTCAAGAAAACTGACAACGGCTGGGAGAGCAGTGTGCTGACCACGCGCCCCTCTGTATCTGCATACAGTGACGCCTTCATTTGAGGATGACGCGGCGGTCGGTCGATACCGTTGGGTCTTTCAAGGCCTGTTCCAACGAAGAGAAAGTTACGCACTTAAGAGGACAAAACTCAGGATTTGTGTGTCAAGACATCCTGATCTGACAAAGACACAAAGTCTGCTCTATATGTAATCTAATACTGCTATGAAGTGTGCTTAAGATCGTTCCCATAGACAGTGAGAAAAGCGTATAAGCAAACATTCTTCGCACGATCTATATATAAATGAAAATAAAGGAAAGCTTAATCTACACCACCATTCATTCAACATCCAGTGATGAATAAAGGCTTCATCCTGACTTCTCCATCGATTGCAAGCTTCATCCGTACCCATCCATGTCACTCGCACATCTTTTGTCTCATCTGCCTGTGTTTCGTTCGTTCCCTTCGTATCTCTCCGTACACAGCATAGAAATGCTTCGTCTGTCTGCCTACCGTTGCAGACCATATACATTTCATTTTTATTATAATCCCAGTTACGTTTACTACTCGGGTTCGTTCCTTCATCCGCTGTTGTGTCGTCTTATCTCCTACCACCTGCCAGCACACATCTCTTCATAGCTCGCTGTGGTTTTTAATGGCTTCCGCGTGAAAATTTCGTATCTCAATGCAAAGAGGAGAAATTTGCAGTACGCAGTAACTGTAAACTTTCCACTTCACACAGATCGAGAGGAACGTTTTGGAAACCATATTTAGTTTGCTACAGCCACTCCACGTATTTCGTACTCGCGTTGCGTCTTTTTCCGTCCAGTTGTCTTCAATTTCCCACAATAGAAAAACTCGTCAACTGATTCTGCGAGTTGAGTGCCTCATTTTTTTCTTCACGTATGTATTGCTTTAGTCGTCTTGCTGCTGACTTTCAAGCCTCCTGTGAGACTTGGTCCGTTAAGTTCCCGCATGCTACGAGTATTTTTCACATAGGCGCGGTTACGTCTTCCACCACAGTGCGCTCTCCGATGCCTTCGTTTTCCTGTCTCTCATGACAGCCCCTAATATCCATCCCTCCCTTGTTGGCTGCCTGTTTCTCAGAGAAGGCTGCTCGGGGGTAAGCTGCTTATTAAATCAATAACGCCAGCGGGGTGCGGGGGAGGTACTCCCCTTTCCCCTTCATCCGCCGGGGCTCACGTGGCCACGTCACGTGGCAGTCCTCCCCCAAAGCGAATGACCTGCCGTAAGGGAGTAGCGGCGAAGGGCACGCACAGACAGAGCTCGGCGTGGAATGTCAGCCACGTTTGCGACATTATCAGACTGCCTGTAAAACAGTAAACTGGTAGCCAAGATCGCAGGAATTCTTTTTATTCCGTGATTACCGGTTTCGGCGAAACTAAAGCCGCCGTCATCGGTTACAACATGAAGGCCAACAATGGTGATATTGCAAATACGCTTCTCGGGTTTGCCGCCGGATCGTATTGAGTAAATCGTACAATATTTCTTCGATGCAACTGCTCGACATCATCAGGTGGTGGTAGCTGCTGCTGTCACTGCTGCAAGGCGCGACTGATGATAATCGCGCGGCGGCGTCGGAATTTATCATGACGGGAGCAGGCGATACGCGTGCGCAAGAAGACGCTCATAGTTGGACAAAGCGGCGCTCCTGGTGCCCCCTACGGGGAGCTGCAGAAAGGCCATCCACGCGTGCGCATTGGGCAATAACTGTGCTGCCGGACGCTCCTGCGGATAAAGTTTGAACTAAAGCTCAGCTACGCGTTGCGTCACTTGAGGAAACGGAAGTTCTTATTTTCCCTGTTTTTGATTTAATGGCAGCCAGTGCTGGATTCCAGGCGGCGCTCAGTTGAAAACCTGCATCCCTGTTGATTAGATTGTCCGCCGTGCGAATACAATCTAATCAACAGGGATGCAGGTTTTCAACTGAGCGCCGCCTGGAATCCAGCACTGGCTGCCATTAAATCAAAAACAGGGAAAATAAGAACTTCCGTTTCCTCAAGTGACGCAACGCGTAGCTGAGCTTTAGTTCAAACTTTATCCGCAGGAGCGTCCGGCAGCACAGTTATTGCCCAATGCGCACGCGTGGATGGCCTTTCTGCAGCTCCCCGTAGGGGGCACCAGGAGCGCCGCTTTGTCCAACTATGAGCGTCTTCTTGCGCACGCGTATCGCCTGCTCCCGTCATGATAAATTCCGACGCCGCCGCGCGATTATCATCAGTCGCGCCTTGCAGCAGTGACAGCAGCAGCTACCACCACCTGATGATGTCGAGCAGTTGCATCGAAGAAATATTGTACGATTTACTCAATACGATCCGGCGGCAAACCCGAGAAGCGTATTTGCAACAGATCCGTCGGGAAAGCATGAAAAGTCACAATGGTGATATTAGTAGTTGCCTATAACACGCGGGCCTTATAGACAACTACTAATATCACCATTGTGTGCCTTCATGTTGGAACCCGTATGTGTCCTAAGATCCGATGATGGCGGCTTTAGTTTCGCCGAAACCGGTAATCACGGAATAAAGAATTCCTGCGATCTTGGCTACCAGTTTATTGTTTTGCAGGCATCTAGATCGCTCCCACATGGGCACAGTGTGCTCCCTACATTATCAGACTGCCTCAAGAAAATCGACAAGTAGGCTTGAGAATATCTAAACCTCAGACAGTTAAGATATATGACCCACGGTGTAACGTTTATTCTATATCCCATACAACGTGGCCCCATTTGTTCTTTGAAGCACAGGGTGTCCGGCAAAGTGATTCTTTACGTGTCATTTACCTGCAGAGTCGAAAATGTGCTGTAAAACATAGAAATTGAATGCAAAACCGTAAAATCGTTCCAAACCTTTTCGCCTCTATAGTCCCGTTTTTTTGCAAATTTTTTCGTGCTATATGAAAATGATATTGAAATCGGTGATATCATGTGGACAGTAATTAATTCCTGTATTGAATACGAAAATGAATTGCATTATTCTCTGTTGCGACATTGCCGACCGGAGTGGCCGTGCGGTTCTAGGCGCTTCAGTCTGGAACCGCGTGACCGCTACGGTCGCATTTTCGAATCCTTCCTCGGGCATGGATGTGTGTGATGTCCTTAGGTTAGTTAGGTCTAAGTAGTTCTAAGTTCTAGGGGACTGATGACCTCAGAAGTCCCATAGTGCTTAGAGCCACATGATCCATTTGTGACATTACCTCTGTGGCAATCGCTGCAATGCGAAATCTTAATAATGCACATAACGTACGTGTTGGATCAGATATAGTCAGATCAAGTGTCTCAGCAAAAGTTTGTGGCTTAGTTCGAGTTGCTTGTTGACTTCGATGCGTACTGGGTAGACTGTGACCACAAGGCCGACAACTGACTCACTCCTGCAGCCTGTAACGTCTTTGCCAAGTATTCGTACGTACGTTTAGCGCAATATTGCAATTACATTTTAATTACACACAACACATACGTCAGGAAAACTTTAGTTTGGCTTGTTACCACAATTACTCCTGTGGATACTTGTCAGTGAACCCAATATACACGTCCAGTTTTCTGTTTCACGTATATGTCAAATTATGCCTTTGTTCGAAGACAGACCTCACGTCTCTCCGTACATTCACTTTCCGATACATCATGGGACCAGCGCAGAGCTGTTACTGTATGTTTATGTAGTAGGGATGACGCATTCAGCTGGATTAATAAGTCATGACGATCATTGAAGGGCCTGAAGATGGTGTAACGTAAGACGGAATTGGACTGCAAATAAAATAAGATCCTACTAATGCAGCTGAAGATGCCATCTCTACTACCGGCTGGTGCACGTATGTTACTGTGTGGGGTACATCCACAGGCACGTCGGTCCGTTCTGCTTTGAAGAGAATACACCCAGAGGACCTGTCAGGTGTATTGTGACGTCTGCACGTTATCGAGACCGGCTTGTCCGGCATGCGATTCTACACCTACACCTACACCTACATCTACATACATACTCCGCAAGCCACCGACAGTGCGTGGCGGAGAGTGCCTGTACCACAACTAGTTGTTTCCTTTCCTGTTCCACTGGCAGGTAGAGCCATGATTTCTCG
Organism: Schistocerca cancellata; assembly: GCF_023864275.1. Classification (NCBI taxonomy): domain Eukaryota; kingdom Metazoa; phylum Arthropoda; class Insecta; order Orthoptera; family Acrididae; genus Schistocerca; species Schistocerca cancellata. Next base: position 17,929,248 of record NC_064637.1, read on the forward strand.
TACCTATCTTCGTGGTCCTTATCCGAAATGTATGTTGGAGGCAGTAAGATCGTTCCGCAGTCAGCTTCAAATACAGGTTCCCTAAACTTTCTCAATAGAGTTCTTCCAAATGAATGTCGTCTTTCCTCCAGGAATCCCCTGTTAAGCTCCCAAACCATATCCGTAACACTTGCACTCTGATCAAACCTGCCGGTAAAAAATCTACCAGCGCACCTCTGAATTGCTTCGATGTCTTCTTTCAATCCGACCTGGTGCCGACCCCAAACACTCGAACAAAAGTCAAGAATAGGTCGCACCAGCGTCCTATGTGAGGCATCCTCTACAGACGAACCACCACAATTTCCTTTAAATTCTCCCAATAAACCGAAGTCGACCATTCATTCACCTTCCCTACCACAATCCTCAGACGCTCGTTCCATTTCATATCGCTTCGCAACGTTACGTCTAGATGTTTAAATGACGTGACTGTGTCGAGCAGCACACTGCCAGTGCTGTATCCGAACGTTTAGGGTTTGTTTTTCATACTCGTCCGCATTAACTTACATTTTTCTACATTAAGAGCCGGCTGCCATTCATCGCATCAACCAGAAATTTCATCTATGTCACATCGTATCTACTTACAGTCACATATCTTCGACATCTTCCCGTACACCACAGCATCATCAACGAACTACAGCAGATTGCTGCCCACCCTGACTGCCAGATCATTTATGTATATAGAAAATAGCAACGGACCCACTACACGTCCTTGGGGGCACTCCTGATGTTACCCCCTGACTCCAATGAACACTCGCCGTCTAGGGCAACGTACTGGGTCCTATTACTTCAAAAGTATTTGAGCCACTCGCATGTCTGGGAACCTAATCCGTACGCACGTACGTCAGTTAACAGCTTGCAGTGGGGTAACGTGTCGAACGCTTTTCTGGAATCTAGAAATATGGAATTAGTGTTGCCCTTCACCCATAGCTCGCAGTATATCATATGAGAAAAGAGCAAGCTAAGTCTCTCACGAGCGATGCTATTCAAAGCCGTGCTGATTCGATGACATGAGCTTTTCGGTCTCTACGACATTTGTCACCTTCGAACTCAGAATATTTCCTAGAACTCTGCAGCAAACCGATGTTAACGATATTGCTCTCTAATTTTGCGGGTCCGTTCTTTCACCCCTCTTATATACGAGGTGCATTCAAGTTCTAAGGCCTCCGATTTTTTTTCTAATCAACTACTCACCCGAAATCGATGAAACTGGCGTTACTTCTCGTCGTAATCGCCCTGCAGACGTACACATTTTTCACAACGCTGACGCCATGATTCCATGGCAGCGGCGAAGGCTTCTTTAGGAGTCTGTTTTGACCACTGGAAAATCGCTGAGCCAATAGCAGCACGGTTGGTCAATGTGCGGCCACGGAGAGTGTCTTTCATTGTTGGAAAAAGCCAAAAGTAACTAGGAGCCAGGTCAGGTGAGTAGGGAGCATGAGGAATCACTTCAAAGTTGTTATCACGAAGAAACTGTTGCGTAACGTTAGCTCGATGTGCGGGTGCGTTGTCTTGGTGAAACAGCGCACGCGCAGCCCTTCCCGGACGTTTTTGTTCCAGTGCACGAAGGAATTTGTTCTTCAAAACATTTTCGTAGGATGCACCTGTTACCGTAGTGTCCTTTGCAACGCAGTGGGTAAGGATTACGCCCTCGCTGTCCCAGACAATGGACACAATCATTTTTTCAGCACTGGCGGTTACCCGGAATTTTTTTTGGTGGCGGTGAATCTGTGTGCTTCCATTGAGCTGACTGGCGCTTTGTTTCTGGATTGAAAACTGGCATCCACGTCTCATCCATTGTCACAACCGACGAAAAGAAAGTCCCATTCATGCTGTCGTTGCGCGTCAACATTGCTCGGCAACATGCCACACGGGCAGCCGTGTGGTCGTCCGTCAGCATTCGTGGCACCCACCTGGATGACACTTTTCGCATTTTCAGGTCGTCATGCAGGACTGTGTGCACAGAACCCACAGAAATGCCAACTCTGGAGGCGATCTGTTCAACAGTCATTCGGCGATCCCCCAAAACATTTCTCTCCACTTTCTCGATCGTGTCGTCAGACCGGCTTGTGCGAGCCCGAGGTTGTTTCGGTTTGTTGTCACACGATGTTGTGCCTTCATTAAACTGTCGCACCCACGAACGCACTTTCGACACATCCATAACTCCATCACCACATGTCTACTTCAACTGTCGATGAATTTCAATTGGTTTCACACCACGCAAATTCAGATAACGAATGATTGCACGCTGTTCAAGTAAGGAAAACGTCGCCATTTTATGTATTTAAAACAGTTCTCATTCTCGCCGCTGGCGGTAAAATTCCATCTGCCATACGTTGCTGCCATCTCTGGAACGTATTGACAATGAACGCGGACTCATTTTAAAACAATGCGCATGTTTCTATCTCTTTCCAGTCTGGAGAAAAAAAATCGGAGGCCTTAGAACTTGAATGCACCTCGTACATGAATCACCTTCACTTTCTTCCAGTCGCTTCGCACTTTGCGCTTGTCGAGAGATTAGCGATAAATGCAAACAAAGTAAGGGGCTAATAATGTAGAGTACTCTGTAAAACCAAATTGGGATTCCATCCGGATTTGGCGACTTACTTGTTTTCAACTCTTTCGCTTGTTTCTATACGCCAGGGATGTTTGTTACTATGCCATCCAAACGGGACTCTGTGCGATGGCCAAACGACGGTACGTTTATGTCATTCTCCTGCGTAAACGATTGCTTAAACGTGAAATTTAATACTTCGGCCTTCCTTTTGCTGTTTCTACTGCCAAACCAGACTGGTCAACGAGTGACTGACTGGAAGCCTTATAGCCGCTTGGCGATTTTACATAGAACCAGAATTTTTTCAGGTTCTACGCCAGATTTTAAGCCAAGGTATGACGGTAGTAGCTGTTCTATGCTTTGCGCGTAGATCTTTTCATAGACGCACGTATCTCTACTAATCTTTGCCTATCGTCATTTCCGTGTCCTCTTTTGAACCGAGAGTGCGACAGCCTTTGATTCTTCAGCATCTTCTGAACTTCGTCAATAAACCGAGGTGGGTCTTTTCCGTCCCATTTACTAGGCACATAATTCTGCCGAGCACGATTTACAACTCGTCTAAACTTCGCCCATAATTTCTCTATGGCCATCATTCTGGAACTAAATGACTGCAGTTCACTGTCTAAGCGAGTTGTCAACAACTGCTTGACTGCTCTTTGTAGCAGAAACGCTCCCTTAGCTCCCTAGACTGATTCGTTAACTTTCGTAACCATAGTCGCTATGATATCATGACCACAAATCCCGGTCTCTACACTGCCACCGGCCTGTTTGTAGCTACAAGGCCCACGATGCTTCCATTGCCTGTCGGCTGCCGAACTAACTACCCAAGATAGTTTTCGGCAAACTTCTTCCAAAGTACTTCACAGGACTGTCTGTCTGTATCCCCTGCAATGAATCCATACACGCCCCAGTCTATACTCGTTAGGTTAAAGCCACCACCAACTAGTATTGCATGATCTGAGTATTGATGCACAAATGACAAAAGACTTTCTTTGAGTGACTCCGGCACTGTCACGGCGGAGTGGTGTGGTCGGTAAAAACATCCAACCATGTCTGCTTTGGAAGAACGCAGCTGTGTGTGAACCCCTATTTTCATGGAAGATGGGGCGACGTCTCATGCCTCTCACCCAGTCACAGGCCGCTTAATCCAGCCTCTCACGAACGTGTTGCCTCCAGAGATTTTCCAGGTGCATGATCTGCAAGATCCCCAGATCTGAATCCATGTGACTTCTGCCTTTGTGCCGCCCTAAAAGAACGCGGAGACAGGTCCAGTCCCTACCCTGTCTGCTGGCCAGTACACAGGAACACGTTGCTGAGATTCCACTGAAACCGCTGCGAGCAGCTCTGTGATCACCCCTCGTCGAGATCTCCAGTGCTCATATTTAACAAACTGTGAAAGTGACTCTTAATAAGAAAATGAACATTATGTTTTTCTCATTTGTTTGACACTTTCTGCCCACTTCCTGTTCCTAATCCATTACACATGCAAGCATTTCTATACGCCTTTTTTGCATTCACAGCGCCAGATTTGCACGTTGTAAGGAAATTAGTGTTTGAGTTCCTGTCGACAGCGAGATCATTAGACACGGAGCACAAGTTCGTATTCGGCAAGAATGGGGAAGGAAATCGACTGTGCCCTTTCAAATAAACTGCCCCTGCATTTGTCTGAAGAGATTTAGAAAAGTAACGGAAAACCTAAATGAGGATGGCCGGATGCAGATTTAAACTGTCGTCCTCCCACATGCCAGTCCACTGTGCTAACCAATGTGCGCCTGGTGGTCAAAATTGGAACTAATTTTTTCCACCGCAAATCGAGTCCGCATTGACGCATTACAATATCTACGACGTTTCGCAGCCATACGGTAACTACAGCCAACACTGTGAGTAGCTGCACATTAATTATAACCACCTGGTACATACGGAGGTTCACATAGTTCGTGATAAGCATTGTCGTGATTTGCACTGTCCGCCATAGATCGATCATATCGTCGGCTATACTCCGCAAGTCACCTTAAGGTGTGTGGTAGACGGTACTCCATGTACCATTGTCATTTCCCTGCTAACCTGTTCCAGTCCTATATGGTACATATGATGGGCTCGAATCTGTCTAATTTTATCCTGCAGATCTTCCTGCGGCATATGAGTGGAAGAAGTAACACATTGGTTGATTCTTCTAGGAACCTTTCGGGATTTTAACAGTGAACCACTCCATGATGCACGATGCCTCTCTTGCAGCATCTGCCACTCGAGTTGGCCGAGCATCTCCGTGATGCTCTCGCTCTTACTAAATGGATCTGTAACGAAACGTGCTACCCTTCTTTGGATCTTATGTATTCAAGTATTGGTCGAGGGGCGCTTTTGTTAGCTACCTCGTTCGTTGATGGACTACATTTCCTGGGGATTCTTCCTACGAATACCAGCCTGGCATCTGCCTTTCATGCGATTAGTTTTATCTCGATCGGTAGCACTTTCAGTCCCCCCACACGTATATTCCTGGACGTGAGTGACTGCCGTGATCGTTCGTGTAGTCACACAATAACCGGTCTTTCCTTTTACCCACGCAAAACGTCAGATTTATTTATGTTGAGGGTCAACTGCCAGTCGCTGCACCGGACTTCGACCCTCTGATGGTCTTGCATTTTCCTACAGTTTTCTGTCGTTGCGACTTCTCCGTGCAGCTCCTAACAGGATCAATCGTGATCAGTTTCATGCGGCCACCGTCGTTAACCACGTCACATACGAGAGCGGTAATGCTACTTCAAGCGACGAAAACAGCAAAAGTACCTCAGTACGGTCAGCCGAATACCAGATGAAGGCATGGTTTCAATTAGCACTAAATTTGTTATTAGATGTAGTTTAAAACACCACAGGAATAGCTTAATGATAGAAACAACTTTTACACATTCAATGTAAAAAAAGTAACCTTCTAACATTCTGCGTGGTGTCTGTCTGTTCTATGTCGTGTCTCCCTACCACTTTCGCGCAACGACGCTCTGAGCGTGTTTGTTAGGGAATTGACTAATTTGAACCTGGGACCTGTTGCTGGTAAGGAGACGCCAGACCACACGTGACATGCAGAGTTCAGAAGAGTTCAGTGAGACCAGCGATGATGTAACCAAATACTTAATGATTTCAGCGTCAGCTCCACTGCACTCCCTGTAAAAGAATCTTAATACTAACTAAATTTAGTGGAAGGGGTTCAAGGCTTTCCTATTTTTAGTTAGCTGGTGAAATAACGTCGATAAAGCAGTTAAGTTTACCATTGGAAATTTTATTCTACTCACAAAACATTGTTTATAAATTGCACTATTGATAAAAGGAAATGTTTTAATACAGGATGATAAAAACCAACTGCATTCAACAAAAATGTGAACGAATATTCCCTGAGTGGGTTTCCAAGTTCTACAATGGATCGAAGGATGACCTATGCCATATCACATCTATAATCTAGGTTTTAATTAAGTTTCACAAAAGAGAAACTATCAAAATGGTCTACAGTGACCCTCAATTATCTTTAATTACTTATTTAACTTGTCGTAAATTACAGTGGCTGATGTGGCTTCTCAATAATTATATAACAGAAAAATCATCGCGTTTCAGATTTTAACTTACGTAGCAAATGTGAATACCATGAGCTTCAATTGACGATCGACACTAGTATTACGTAAAAAGGGGATGTAACAGATGAGACTTCTGCAGCTCTGAGTGATGCCTTATGTGCTCAAAAATGCGGCATCGCGTGCGTTCATTACCTTGTCGGTGTTCGTCAGGGGGCGGCGGCCGGCGCAGCTCCCCGCACCTCGCCATCTTGGAAGCAACTCTTCTCCTTGCTACAATTTACCGAAGTTGGTTTAAAAAAAAAAACTATCTGGCTGTATTTTCATCTGACCAATCAGGGTCTCAGTATTAACCTTAAGCTCTGCCTACAAAAATTCTGTCTATCCAATGATAAACGTTATACTTTTCGTGGTGGGGCAATGTTTTTAACGTTTGCAACGTAACAGAGACGGGAAAAAGTCTCACACTAAAACTTGCAGCTGGTGTGGCCCTTTTAGTGTTATCGTAAGATCTATACTGTTCTTCTGGAGGGCTCTAGCTTTTAACATGGGCTGGGGGGTGGTCCTGTCGGTTAGCTGGCGACGTGGGTGTCCGTCCCTTATCGTAGGGCCTTCTAGCTTAACACGGTTCTGCTCTCGGCTTCTGTTCTCGTTTCTCCCCTCGGAACTGCGTCTGTCTCACGGTGGGAAGGTATGACATGCATTTAGGCATTCTTGTGTTAGTCTGTGGTATTCCATTTGCTCACTCGTTGATCGTATTACTTTGGTTAATTTAATGTCACGATTTATTCGGAGCTATGTGATATACTACTGGATTTGCTTATCATGTCAGGGTTTTCATGTAAGGTGTTGGTTTTGCCTGACACCTTTTACGTCTTTATCCATTTGAATCTGGTATTCAACAAACAACTGTATTATTTCAAATCTCTTTTGACTGGTACAGGCTGGAGTATTGCGTTTTGTACACTATGTGATCAAAAGTATCCGGACGCCTGGCTGAAAACGACTTAGAAGTTCGTGGTGCCCTCCATCGGCAATGCTATAATTCAGTATGGTGTTCGCCCACCCTTAGCCTTGATCACGGCTTCCACTCTCGCAGCTATACGTTCAGTCAGGTGCTGGAAGGCTTCTTGGGGAATGGCAGCCCATTCTTCACGGAGTGCTGCACTGAGGAAAGCTATAGATGTCGGTCGACGTTCCACAACATCCGAAAGGTGTTCTATAGTATTCAGGTCTGGAAGCTGTGCAGGCCAGTCCATTACAGGGATCTTATTGTCGGTCGGGTAACCAGTCCGTCACAGTCCACGCTTTATGAATAGGTGCTCGATAGTGTTGACAGATGCAATCGCCATTTCCCAATTGCTCTTTAACAGTGGGAAGCAAGAAGGTGCTTAAAACGTCAATGTAGGCCTGTGCTGTGATAGTGCCACGCAAAACAACAAGGTGTGCAAGCCGTCTCCAGTCTCCATCAAAAACACGACCACACCGTAACACCACCGCCTCCGAATTTTACTGTTGGCACTACACACGCTGGCAGATGACGTTCACCGGGCATTCGCCATACCCATACCCTGTCATCAAAAAAATGGCTCTGAGCACTATGGGACTCAACATCTTAGGTCATAAGTCCCCTAGAACTTAGAACTACTTAAACCTAACTAACCTAAGGACATCACACACACCCATGCCCGAGGCAGGATTCGAACCTGCGACCGTAGCACCCCTGCCATCGGATCGCCACATTGTGTACCGTGATTCGTCACTCCACACGACGTTTTTCCACTGTTCGATCGTCCAGTGTTTACCATCTTTACACCAAGCGAGGCGTCGTTTGCAATTTACCGGCATGATGTGTGGCTTAGGAGCGGCCGCTCGACCATGAAATTCAAGTTTTCTCACCTCCCGCCTAACTGTCATAGTACTTGCAGCGCATCCTGATGCAGTTTGGAATTCCTCCCATCTGGCCAAGCTCTGTTCAACGCTAAAAAGCAAAGATACGAGAACGTGTCAAAACAAGATCAGTCGTAACATCTCTACTGTTTCTCAACAGAGATAACATTCCATCTGGCGCCGAAATTATTTATTGTAACTCTTCAATGCATACCGGGCAACGCTGGGTACTCAGTGTATCAATAGACTGATGATAGTTCGTTTACATCAGTAGTTAGTACGTCGCTTTATCGTAAGATCGAAGAAATTGGAATTCAAAGTAATATAGCGTACGACAGTAACAAACTCTCACAGCTCTGACAACGTCATAATTAGCACAATATTAAACCCAACTGTGCGCTCGCCATTGTCAGCGTTTCACTAAGCGCTAAGATTGTGAACATTAGTCTAAAGACTATCTGTATGCGAGCGTGTAAATGGTAAATGAGGAGAACGTTGTCTCTTTCATTGGTTTCCATCTAAGTTCGGGACGTCAGTGTTTGTTTTATTTCTAATAAGAAATAGGTTGGCCTCTTCCCTTTGTCTTCCCCCCTCGGCTTCCTGTTGTTCGTCGGTTGTACCTGTGAACTCAGGAACCGTGTAGAATTCGTTGTGGACTGCAGTGGGATCCACCACGATTCTTTAAAGAATCAAAGTCTCTTCTGTATAAGTTTGAGATATGACGGCTTTGCAGATGAGTTAATGCGACAAATATAGTTGAAGATGCGAAACCCTAATTATGTTGGCTTTATAGCTTCCGCTCGTTCACCCACAGACTAATGGAGAAAATAAAACCCAAAATTTGGTGAGTAGAGTATGGATAAGAAAAACTAGATTTTCACACATGTCTATGATCATGACGTCCTGTATCCTGAACTAAGTATCAAATGATTCAAATGGCTCTGAGCACTATGGGACTTAACATCCATGGTCATCAGTCCCCTAGAACTTAGAAGTACTTAAACCTAAGTAACCTAAGGACATCACACACATCCATGCCCGAGGCAGGATTCGAACGTGCGACCGAAGCGGTCACGCGGTTCCAGACTGAAGCGCCCAGAACCGCACGGCCACACCGGCCGGCAACTACGTATCGTACACTGACATAATTGTGCGGATATGGACGGGAAAAATGAACTAGAACTTTTATTTGGGTGCTTCAATCTAATTTCAATAGTAAATTTTCCAACTAGTGTGCAGCAAAATAATAGGACGCTGATTGATATTTTTATAAACAGTGCTCAGGCAGAAACCATTCATGTGTACCCAAATGCTAATGGACTATTGATAATGATGCATGGTTAATGGAAATAAATATTATCGCATCTTACAACCTGGGAGCAAGTTCATACAAAGAAGTGAGGGTTATTAATGAGAACAGGATACAATGTTTAAAGAGTAAGCTAAGAGGGGTTATATGAGATGAGGCATATATAGAAAGAGATGCTAATGTGGGATTCAGTTTATTCCATAGTAAATTTGTCAGTTTTTGAAAGCTGCTTTTCTAAAAAAAATTATGCGAAAGATTCATTAGAAAAACAGGTAAGTCATAGAATTAAAATTTCATCTAAGAGGAAGAGGGACATTAATATGAAGGCCAGACTAAGTCAAGATCCAGCATTACTTGCATACTACAAAGAATACTGTAATATTTTAAGAAAAGTCATTAAAATGTATTGACAGAAACAAATAATGCATATAATAACATTAAACTTATATGGGACATTGTCAAATGGGAGACAGGGCAACCAGTCAGTGTAAAAGATCCCATAGCACTTGAACTAAATGACAATGTTGTGACTGAAAATTTACAAGCTGCAAGTATTTTCAACAGTCACTTTCTAAACGTAGCAGCAAAGATAGGATTGCATGGTTCAATTGAAGAAGCGAGAGAATACATTAAAAATGTCATTCCACAAAACTTTCTCAGCAATTGAAAGTAGCACCGACATCCTCTACGGAATTTATTACGATTATAAAAATTCTAAAAAAAAAACTTTTGTCGGATTTATGGAATTTCGTAATTAGTCTTTAGTGGTATGTACGCAATGCGTCGCTGGCACAGGGGATTTTTTTCAGATTGTTTAAAATATCCAATTATTAAACCACTTCATAAGAAACTTCATAAGAAACTGATTGGATTACAGAAAAGTTCCTAGACTGGCAATGCCATTTATACATTGCCTCATCAAATACTAAAAGCCTTCAATTACGATATATCGCCAACTGGTGCTTTTTTTATGTCTCCAAGGCCTTGGTTTGTGTAAATCACGATACTCTCTTACAAAAACTCCAGTTTTATGGAGTTCATGGCTTTGCACACAGCTGGTTTGAATCATATTTGACAAAGAGAATGCAAAAGCCTGAACTGGATAATTCAGACAACGTCGGAAAGGTAGAAAATTTTGGTGACTGGGCTAACAAATCACAAAGGGAGTCCCACAGGGTTCAGTTTTGGATCCACTCCTATCCCTTATACAGGGCGAACTTTAATGTCGCCAGCAAACTGCAGGGACTGATTCCTAAGAGGCAATAGAGGAACATGTGTCCGGAAATGCATCGTTGCCACAGCAAATGGCGCTGACGGGTGACAGTTTCTCTGAGCACGTGCCGTGTGTTGCTTGTGTGTTGCAGGCTATGTGATTGACGCAGAGTACTGTTAGCAGCAGAATGTCGGGAACAAGCCGAGGTGGTGTTGGTGATCACACAACATCTCAAGTCCTTTTTGGGCTTTTGTGAGATCGTGGGTCCTTTCAGATAGATGAACGTGCATGGAGGCGGCGGACTGTGCGTACACCAGACCTGGATGACCGCGTTCAGCAGGATATGGAGACGAATCCTTGCACAAGCTCCAGGCAAGTGTACTGCCAACACGGTATAAACCAGATGGTCCAAATGGCTCTGAGTACTATGCGACTTAACTTCTGAGGTCATCAGTCCCTTAGAACTTAGAACTAATTAAACCTAACAAACATAAGGACAACTCACACATCCATGCCCGAGGCAGGATTCGAACCTACGACCGTAGCGGTCGCTCGGTTCCAGACTGTAGCGCCTAGAACGGCACGGCCATTCCGGCCGGCTATAAGCCACAGTACGTTTATGTGTATCCTGCATGACAACCGCCTCTACCCCCATCACCTGCAACAAGTACAAGCATCCTGCAACGAGTGAAAGCGTTATCAGCATCGGATGCTATGCAACTCTCCACTGCGTTCTGGGACGATATGTTGCAGTTGCACGCAAACCGTCCATTTCTGGACACACGTTCATAGGATCTTTCCTTCATTTCCAGTCATGAATACGTCCCTGCTGTATGTCGGTTTTATTAATGCTCAACATGTATATGTGAATGACCTTCCACTTAACATTCAACACGCGAAATTGACACTTTTTGCAGATGGTGCTAGTATTGTAATAAATCCCGTTAGAGAGAAAGCAACAGAAGAGTTAGTAAATGATATTTTTGCAAAAACTATTGACTCTCTGAAAATGGTCCTAAATTTTGTAAAAATTCACTACATTCGGCTGTGTGCAACAAATAGGCGCACCAACAATTCAGGTAGACATGAACAGGAGTCAGTAAGTAGAGTAGAAAGCCCGCCCGGTTAGCGTTAAACGCACTGCTTTCCGGGCGGGAAGGCGTGCTGGTCCCTAGCGGATTAGTGTCGAGGTCCAGTGTTTCGTCCATTCTGTGGATGGTTTTTAAGGCGGTTTTCCATCTGCCTCGGTGAATGCGGGCTAGTTCCTCTTATTCCGCCTCAGCTACACTGTGTCGGCTATTGCTGCGGAACCACTGTCTCCACGCACGCGTACACGATAATTACTCGACCACACAAACACTGGGGTTACACTCGTCTGGTGTGTGACGATCCTGGGGGAGGGGAGGGGGGGGGTCCACTGGGGGCCGAACCGCACAATAACCCGGGTTCGGTGTGGGGTAGCGGTGGGGTGGGCTTGTGATCCACTGAGGGCTACGGCGGGGACAAAGCCTCCCCGTCGTTTCTGTGTCCCCAGTTCCATACAGTACAACACAAGTAGGGTACAGTGCTCCGTACTTCTGGGGAGTACTTATTGATGAAAAAGTGATCTGGAAGAAGCATAGTACAGTTCAGCGACTTTCGCTGTTTGTATAATTGTTAATCTCGGAAACAACCAACCTCCTGACTTACATTATATGTTTCCATTTACTAATGTCGCACAGAATAATATTCTGGGGTAATTCATCACTTAGAGAAAAAGTATTGATTGTACAAAAGCGAGCAGTAAGGATTCAATGTGCTGTTCACCTACGGCCGTCACACTGCTCTCCGAGGAGCTAGGCATTCTAACTGTGCCGTCACAGTACGTATTTTCGGTAATGAAATTCGCCATGAATTTGCGAAGAACACTGATGTACGAACATACAACAATAAAAAGAAAAATTATCTTCCTTATCCACTGTTAGGGCTGTCAGGTGCTCAGAGCACCTGCAGCAGTAAAATTTTTTGACCATTTTCCCAATAGCATAAAGTGTCGAACAGATAGCGCAGCAAGTTTTAAATCTAGTTTAAAATCATTTTCCCTGGACAACTCCTCTATTCCATTGATGAGTGTGTACTTAAAAACTGGCACCTAGTTAAAAAAAAAGCTTTTTTAAAGTGTAACTACATGAATAGGAATAAAATGATAATGTGTTAATTAATGTTAACACTAATCATGTATACATATCCAGTAAATTGATTGTTCCACATGATTTCGATGAAAGAATCGTTCAGATAATCTATGGAACGTGTTACTAAGTGCTTTACAGTGTGGTTCTGCAGCCCCTACCGCCGTCGTTTTATGCAATCCACAATATTACAGCTCCCTTCATAAAACACGTGCGAAATTTTCATATTCCTTCGATCGGTACGCGCAAACTATTAGTCCTTCAGAAAAAAAATGAGAAGGAACTTTTTGTAGGAAATTTGATGTAGTTAAATTTTATACTGGGATACGTTTTCACCTGAGGTCATTCTTTTGGAGTGATTCAAGAAAACTTTGTAATAGCGATCTTCAAACGCACCTCCATCCTACACTCATTCCTCACCAGTGGCGATTTATAGTATACTGTACGTGGCACTCTGTGCTACCATTATACAAAAATTTTCGACTAGACGAACTGTTCCCAATATTCGACCCTTTTCCGTCTCTCTGGATTGGGCTACTACGACACCAGCGTAATCAGATGTTAATTTAAACGTGCCTGTGAGGGTAATGAATGAAAACCGACTTTTGTAAACGTTAAGCTAAAACTAATTACGTTGACAATTCTATCGAAACTTAATCCCTACAAACACAGTAGTTTCGTAGTAAGAAGGCCTGAAAAATACGACGATCTAATTGTTTATTTCATGATGTTAAAATTCAAAACACTGTTAGGTAAAGTTTACGGAAACGTCAGTGTTGCAATTTGTAAGTGATCGACTAAGACGGTGGCGTTGACTTACGTTTTTCTTGGACAACTCGAAAAGTACGTCGAACGTTTTTCTTGGACAACTCGATTAGTACGACGGGTAGCGATAAAGCAGTACAATGGAAAATTCAACTACAATGCATTTCCTACAACAAGATCCTCATCGGTCTATCTGTACAAAACGTTGCGCCTAACGAGCGAGGGATAATGAAAACCGTGCGCTTGGGGGTGATATGTTACAATACAGCATCACCGGTCTATTGCGGTCTAACTGTGTTGGTGAGGCAGTAAATTTCCACAGAGCAGTGACTGCGTCACTGCAATTCACTTTGGAGGTGTGGCGGTGGGACTTGTAGTGCCGTACCACCCTCTGACGGTGATAGTGGGCAGGTGAAGGTGTGGCGGTGGGACTTGTAGTCCCGTACCGTGAAATCTGGCGCTTGGTTCGTGAAGGCCAGCTATAATATTGTGAGCTGCATAAAACGACTGCGGGAGGGGCAGCTGGATATTGTCTGCAAATGGGTCGCGAAAGTAAAGATGATGGTACATATTGAAACGTCATGCCTCATGATTATAAGTTTTACTGCATCATCATGCAATATGTAGTAAGGGATAAACTTTTATGACTAATTATTTTGTGAACGTTTGTCAGTGAGAAAAAGTTTTGAAAACTTTGGAACTATCTGAAAAATTTGTTGGAAGCCACTAAGTTAGTATATGAATATGGTGTCGGTAACTTACAAGCCACGACTATTGCCGCCTCAAGATACATACACAGTTTCTAAATTTAATAGTTGGTTTGCTGTATCAGACTTTAAGGTAACATTTCGCCTCTTAATGAGCAGTTTATGATAGCATTTTACATTTATAAACTCGGTCGATAATTACATGAAATCAAATTTTTGTTGCCCTTGGGAGCTGTTAGATGTATTATTTTTCATTGTACTTTATTTTCCGGAAAATTAGATGCGCTACGACCCAGTCGCCCAGTCCCCTCCCTTGGAGGCTCGCCTGCCTCTGCCCACGCCATCAGTGTGTGTGGGAGGTTCTAATAGCCTCTCTCGGTCCGCGCAGTGTGGGTGAGAGTTGCAGCCGCGGCCGGCAGAGGCGCTGCTATCGCGGCCAGCTGACAGGCGTCTAAAGCTAGCGAAATGAGGGATGCTCAACTACCGGGCTTACCGATAGATGGCTCTAGCGCGTGCCGGTCAAGAGATCATATCATTGAGTGTCCGCCATATCTGAATTTGACAAAAAGCGAAGTGTCAAAACACGGATGAAAATGTTTTTCGTTCTGCGCCCTCATAAGTATTTTATATTGGATGTCCTAGATATCTACACATCAACATAATGAAATGTTTCTAATCTAGCGAGAAAAAACAGTGACAGTTCTGCTATGAAATTCCTAAATTCGAGTGTGTTTTTAAAGTTTGACAAGCTGACCTATAAATTGTTTACTATTAATTTTACGAGTGCTTTACTTATTTGCCCGTTTTAAAACACTATTTAAGATTCAATGGAGGACAACAAATTACCTTACTTGCCAAAGCTGTTAACTACAGGTATAATTCGGAAAGTCAAGTGTGGAAAACAGTGAAGACGTCTCTTGAAAAAAAGTTGACATCGTTTGCTTAGGGGTATCTTTACTGACAACAGAAATTACAACTGAACTATTAAAGTATTACTTCGTATAAACGGAAAAAAATCTTAATTTTTTTCTTTATCTGAAGTGATGCATTACCGATCTGCATATATGCTGACACTGTAATTGCAACATGCACTTACGAATTTGGCTCCCTCTTTGATCAGAAATTTAAATGCCATGGTTTTATTAACGCCTGTACATGACACGTTGTATTTTAACTGAGTGATAAGGTAGAAGCACCAGTTTTTAACAGTGCTTCAGTCTTTGATACGAGACAAGAAATACATTTAAATGAGACAAACACAAAGGCCAACGTTAAGGCTCCTCTTAAATGCATGACTTGTATCATTTGGAAGTTAAGTCTAGTAATAATATTATATTGGACTGATCCATGATGTTGTAGGAAGTGAAGGAACTTGTTTAAAATAACCTCGATCACAGCTGTTAATTTTAAGGCTGGGGTGTCTTAAAACTGTAATTTTCCAGTCTGACACCCAAACAATGACTGGTACCATGGTTTTATTTTAAAATTGAATTTAAAACATGTCAGTGAGCAAAATTAATTACACTTTGAATTACAACCATGGAATTTTAGTGAAAGCTGCAGAAGCTGGCCAGACAGACATCCCAATGGCTGCTACAATCTGTGTGAGACAAGGGTGACATTATATTGCAAATTTAGTGTAAAAAGTTCCATATTGTCTGAATTTGTCCTATACTGGCAGGACATTCTAGTCCAGTCGATTTTCTTATCTGCAAAAGTACACTAGCCAATGCCAGTGGCACAAAGGTAGTGCCACATTACAAACTATCCGGTAACAACAGAATTATTGGTGAACAATGTACAGTAAATAATATGTAATAACCTGAGAAATTCAAAAAGAAATAGAACAGTATTTGGGAAGAGAGTAACATTTTGAAAATAACAAATGACACAAGTAGAGTTTTCAGTTTTTATGAAAGCTCACTTAATTTTTTTCCCCCCTCTCTCTTCTCCATTATCAAGGGAAAAATGTGATAACAAAAGTGCAAGAAAGTTGTGTACAATGTTGGAAATGATGAAAAAGAAAATCTCACTATGCTTCCTCCTCCATGTGAAGAGTATTCCTGTAATAATAGCTAATAGCATACCAAGAACATGAGGGTGTCACAGTGGAGATTTGTTTTCTGGTACAGACATCTGATACAACTATTCCACAGCAAAATATACTTTCAATAGGTGTGGTACAAGTGCACTCCCATAGGATAACAGCATATTATGTCCTCTAGGAATCATATTGGGTACACCACATACAGCATAAACTGTACAGCAACTACAATGCTTTGTGAGCAAGTAATAACAGTCAGTATCTTTAGTTTTAACGTAACTCTTAACTCCCATAATTACCTGCTTAAAGGTGTGCTTGTACTACAGGTTATTGGTAAAGCAAATACTAATTGAATAGGTCTTCACACTTTTAATACTTAGCAGAAATTCTGAAAAAAGTAAATTGTTTTATTACTTTATCACCTCTATGGCGAATGAAGAGGTACTGACTGGTTTCTTTGAACATTTAATAGAAGCCTTCTTTTTACCTGCAATTGATAAAGAGCCATTCCAAGTTCTGTACAGAACAATCTCTCACATTTTTCATGAGGTTTGTTATTCTGTACACTAATATTTCTTCTTCTAAATGGTAAATAATGCATTCAGACAGTGTTGGTATTAAAGGTAATTCATGAAATAAATTATATTTAAACCAGAAAATTAAAGGTTCCACATGGCACATGAAAAGTACCATTCTACACACATGTATGTACAGAGTCCAAAATGTCTGTGAATTTGAGTTACAGACTTTTTTAAATAGAAATATCAAGATCACAATACTTTGGGTCTGCAATAACACAAACGTAAAATACTTTGGTTCCATATGGGAAGCTTTGTTCTTTACGTGACTCGTGCAACTGCTTTCACTCTTAATGGAAAACTAAATGGTTTATGTTAAAGTTAACTAGCAAAGAGTGTAACCATTTTTGCACAATTTCTGTGAAGTAAGATTCCTTAATGTAATTTCCTTCCTTTGTCATCATAACTTGATAATTTCAGTTCCGTATGGGACATATGAACTAACAAAATGAAATGCTTTTATTACTATGACCAGACAAAATCTTTTTAACATGTAGTACACAGTTCAAATCAGCAAAAAGTGTAACTGTATAATTAAGGTAAATGTTGATGAAAATTAGGCATGTAACATGAATACTGAAATTTCCTAGATTTCCAAGTGTATCTGTAATCACTATATTCTGTACTTTGTAGTGCTAGAAAGATATTTGCATTCTTCCCCCCGCGCCTTCCTCAACACAGCAAAATATAATAGAAAGACATCCTAGCAGAATAAAGACAAAATTCAGAAAATTAGGTTCTAAAGTAATAAGAATGCTTACGATCAATTGGCACATTGTGTTCGTTCTAGGAAGTATTAAAACAAGAATTAACAGACTAACAATTTAATTGCTCTTATGTTGCAGAGTATCCACAAACATTAATGTTTGTAACATAGGGCCACTGCATACTCCATTAGATCACACCCATCCTGTGATTAAACTGTTTTCTTAAAGTGAAAAATTCAAGTTGACATAGCTATTGAGGGAAACATTTTGTCACACTTAAAGCCATCTGTCAAATAAGTCTCAGAACATTTTTTTTCATTAATTTCACACAAATCACCTGTTTTTAATGCAAGTGCATATTTTGTAACACCAAACATCTTAATATAAGCTTGTATAATAAACAATTATAATTTTGTTACAATATCTACACAGGACGTAAAGAGTTAATTTTACTTCAATGTGATTCATCTTTTGAAGTTCATCATTACACAACAACAAATCTATGGACAAAATAGTTCTAAAAAATCTGTCAAAATGTCACACCCATCTGCATGGAATGTCCCATTACATAATATTTTCCAATTTTAGCACTATACATGATTAAACAATATGAGTTTATTTAAATTCTGCCTTATACTTGATTTGCTGTTTAAAATTTTCTCAGCTGCTTTTTTTCCATATGTTTTTAAGCGTATGCAGGAGTATAGGGATGCAATCTTACAAACAAGTTGAGCCTCATGTAAGTTCCTCAATCCTAATTTCACAATGGTAACCATGACCAAGAGCAGGAAATGGGTAATCTACAAATTTATTTTTAACACAATGCAAAATCTTGGCCTGTACATATTTCTGTCGCATATCCCGAGCAATCAGAAATATCTGAAACAGTTTCTGAGTATTCTACAACAGAGTACACACAGTCACTTGTTTTAACCAGTTTTCCCCAGTTAACAAAATTTACAAATGCATTTTTATTGGCCATATTGGGAAAAGCATAGAGAGAATCACATTCTAATGCAGATTTAACTACTGGTGGCTTCAGTATGTGAAGACAGTCTTTGCATGTGATCTGCCTTGAAAGGCGAAATTACACATACCCTGCAATATAATACAGTATGTTTTGCTTGTAAAATGAGAGCTTAATCATCAACTTATCATCAAGAAGTGCACACCACTTCTGTACTTCATTTTCTGCAGCACTTTCATCACTTTCTACTACATGCTTTCTTGCATGAAAATCATAAACAGGTGGCAAACAACACACATTAAAATTTGAGCAATTCCCATTCATTGCAGTGACACTGTTACCCAAGAGCAACTTTCTCATGGCACATTTGAACTGGTATGCATTTGTATTGTTCCAAACACCTCTGGACCGAACGCAGGAAAAAAAAAGCTCTATGTGGTCTTGTGATAGTTTATATGTTAGAAAATACTTCAGAGGAGATTCAACATTGTGCCGTTGGCCCGCATCTCATGGTCGTGCGGTAGCGTTCTCGCTTCCCATGCCCGGGTTCGATTCCCGGCAGGGTCAGGGATTTTCTCTGCCTCATGATGGCTGGGTTAGTTAGGTTTAAGTAGTTCTAAGTTCTAGGGGACTTATGACCACAGCAGTTGAGTCCCATAGTGCTCAGAGCCATTTGAACCATTTTTGAGATTCAACACAAAGCATACTTGCCAGAGCTATGTGCCTGACTGATTGCATATTGAAAATTATCCCAAAAGCAAAAGTAGTTCTTGCATGGAGCAGCGACTGAACACCAACGATTTTTAAGCTTTTGATATAATTTTCAGTGTGTGTGAAAATAGCAAGCCAATAAGATTTGTTGTCTTCCCTCAGGGGGCTCTTATACCCTTTACCTAATGGATTTCTGGAGTTCAGAATATCAAAAATCCTATCAATATTATACAAGAATTCTACTGTTGCTTCACTTCCTTTAAAATTTGGATCACCAACCCTCCTCAAAAACTTTATACTATCTGCCACGCTAGAACTCAAAAGTCTGTGGAGCTAATGAAACAGTCATTTTTCTATTTGCATAACTTATATGTTGTCCTGATAGTTTGTTGGCAAATGTCATACCTTCTTCTTGTTGTACCTTGTTCAATTGCTGAATGAAATGCCATCTAATAATGCCAGTTGGAGAGTCAATAGCAGATACTTCTGCTAGAGCATTTCTGGCAAACTTAATCATATGACACATGTCCAAGATACAATAAACATTGTATTTTTCCACAGGATGAGGAAAGTAGCTTTTAAAATCACCCTTGGAAAAATTTACAGTACGGCCAAGTGAACGTAAAGTGCTTATATATACCTTGCAGCCATCACATGTAACACACCAAACCCTAATGCCAGAACTATGCAGCCTCTCTAAAGCAGATTTTATCAATGTGCCCTGATTATTTGCCTGTACACCATTGATAAAGAAATATGCAATCGGGCATTTAAATTTGCCTTTAATAGAGACAAGCATGAAAACCAGAGCCTAAGATGCCTCTATTACTTCTTTTGACTGAGGCACTTCCCTACCAAAGTCTAAAAAACCTGTGTATTGCTTAGTTCCTTGGTCCCAAAGTACTTGCTTCCCAATTGCCATACTGTCTACAATTAGACATGAATCGCGGAACTGCTCCCTTACAATTGGGTTCAAATCAATGTACTTAAAAACATATTTTAATAAGCCAGGTTCACAGTCTACACTTGCCACCCATTTAGAAATTAATGATTTATGGGGCAGAGGCATTAATTTTTGCAGGTATTCATATGCTTCTGGTGAATAAAAGTTCACAGTCATCGCAAACATTTTCACATTTGTTGTGTATCTATTACCCTTTGATGAGAGAGAATTGTTCACTAAATTGCACACTAATTCCACTTGTGTTACTTTCTGATGATTAAGGAAGTTATGTAACTTCTCAGGAAGATGCCCCTTCTCCTTCAATGAACTTATGATGTCATCCTTGGAAAACACTTTCTTCTCTCTTCTTCGAAGTTTTTCACGGGCGCACTTCAGTTTACGTTTTAATTCGTGCACACTGTCTGAGAAAAAATTGCAAGTTTCGGTCGCCTTGTCTTCCATTGCTACTTTCGACTGTATACCACAATCAATTACTTAAGAACCAACTGCACTCTGAAATAAACAAATAATTTCGTTATATATGATTGAAATAACTCAAGGCTTGATGAAAAAATATTATAAGAAAACGTTGGGGATGTGAAAACATCCTTATACTAACGTTTTCGACACAATTCGCAGCTTCTGCATTGGATAAATGGGACATGCTTTCCACAGAAGAATTCTCATTGACAACATTCTCCACGCAATCAGTAGCTTCTGCAGTGGGCAAATCGAGCACGGATTCCAGGACAGAAGGCTAAAAACAAAAATATGGACCAGTATTACAACACTGCTTAGACCTATGTAGCCCATTTGTGTCCGTAAGAAAGAAATTCACAAAAGTCAAAAAGCATACACATAGCAAGGAAATTCATTAGCTACCTCAAATGGAGAAGCATCGTTGTCACTCAAAATCCTAACAACATGTCGTCGTGGCTGTTTATTTGGTGGCATCAAATGTGCCGGAAAGTCAAAAACTGATGGCACTGCTTCGGGTCTGAAACGTTTCTTCCATGTTCCAGGGCTCACTACGTAATCATCTTGCCGGAAAAGGTTTCCGCAAACAAAACTGCAAGACGTAGGATTAAAATCTTTCCACTTCATGGAAGTAATCCACTTCTTTAGCGGCTCTGCGTGCTTCAGAGGAAACCTGTTCAAAAACATCGAATTAGCAAACGCACTAAGTCTGTATTGTTATCGTATTGTATCGGTAGTCCTATTACCTGTGAAATGGTAAGTCACTTTCCTTACTCCATCGTTTCGTACAATTGAAAGCGGAACAAGAAATCACCATTTCGATAATCCTTAATTCCTTATACACCGTACAGACCGAGAGAAACTTCTTGGCAAATTCGAATATGGCGGGCAATACAGACGACAGTAATCAGCTGGTAGAGCCATCTATCGGTAGGTCCGGTAGTTGAGCATCCCTCATTTCGCTAGCTTTAGACGCCTGTGGCCAGCTGCCGCCTGATGGGCAGCGGACAAAGGCGGCCGGCGCTTTGTGCTGCTGTCCCCACCACCCGATACCGCACCGACTGCTGGCTAGCAGAGCAAATTTTACTGTGGCCGCCACAACTACCCTGCCAAGAGGTGACACAGAGGTACATTATCTGCTCGTCTCGCTATTTTATCCCTGCCAAGACCCGCAAAGAGTATGCGGGATTTGACGGTAACGATAACAGAAATTAAAGAATCCGGATAAGTGTGAGTGGATTTCGCAGAAACGTAATTGTCTGTATAGATATTTTACCCATCCCGTGAATCGAGAATTTTGACTATTTTTGCCTGTTACCAACATTGATGTTGGCAAGATATCAGAATATGTGGCATAATAAGCCATATGTTTTGACTGCATTGATGTGGAAGCTTAAATACTGTGCATCGCCAAGGGAGTATACACTTTAGTATGTGACGGAAATTTCAACTTGATATGTCAACCCGTTCCTGAGAAAAAAGAGTCTTAACTGACGTACAACAACCGTCCTGTCAGGGTTTCATTTTAACAGATTGAGGTACAGAAACATAAAAACGATCCAACACACATGGTCCAACAAACTGGACTTTTGCGAGGTAACTGCGAATGTGTGATTACGATCTGCCACTGACTTCAGTATGGGATACTGCCCTAGTTACTACACACCTGTCAGTCACCCCACTCCTGATACTTTCCCACTCGAGCGTCCAGACACACAGCCTCGTATCTCCCAAGCTGTGAGTCGTACAACCGATATAATTTTACATCTGTGTCCATGGTATAAATGGAAACAGTCTGTAAAATTTATCACGAATAGAGTTAATAGTAAAGAAGTGGTAGTTTAAAACATAATGCTGATGTCGAAGTTTCACTGCATAATGATGTAATAAGCGATGAACGTTTTTTCTGTCATTATTTAGCGGGGTCGTGTCAGAGAGAAAAAGTTTCGCGAAGGCTTGAAATGATGTGTAAAGTTCGTTGGATGTAGCTAAGTGCTGCCATTGTCAAAGACTCGGTGAATACAGTCTGGGTAACTTGCAGGCCGTGAGTTACGCTGCCCCAACACTTGCACACTGCTCCTAACTGTGTTCCACCTGTCCACGTTGGGCCGCACTGTCGCACTGGCTGTCGTCTCACATCAGAAGCAAAGTGTGCCAGCGATCCGTTGTCCATGTGCCACGTTCCCCAGCCACCCGGACCCTTTGAATAAAATTGAGCCCAAATGTAATGGACCTAATCAGAAATGAAATGATAATTAAATGGACACACTAGCTCCAAACAGGCGTTGATGTACTTCATTGGAGACATGTTGAAAATGTGTGCCCCGACCAGGACCCGAACCCGGGATCTCCTGCTTACATGGCAGACGCTCTATCCATAATTTTTTCTTTTCTTTTTTTTTTTTTTTTGATCGTTGTGTTTGGTCGTTGGGGACGTCACATGACATCCCGTCAAGTTCGTTTGTTGCTCCTTCCACTCAGTTTTTTTTATTACAGAGGCCAATCATCTCTCTGACCGAATACGCTGATCTACCGTGCCGGTATGGGACTTGGTAGATTAATCTTCCATGAGTAATGAGTATGACTGGCAAACATCTATTAGGCGCACTACGAATGTAGTGATGTGGACATGTTGGGAACGTGGGTCTCACGGGGAGCGTGCAAGGGATAAGTCCCTGCAGGCGCACTATCCTCTGTGTACTCAGTGGCTCAGATGGATCTGCCGGCACGGTAGCTCAGCGCGTTCGGTCAGAGGGTTAGCTGCCCTCTGTAATAAAAAAACTGAGTTAGTGGATCAACGACGAACTGAAACGGGTGTCTTGCGACGTCCGCCCCGAGCAGATACAACGAACGAAAACGAACAAAATGAGAATTAAAAAAAAAAAAGATGGATAGAGCGTCTGCCATGTAAGCAGGAGATCCCGGGTTCGAGTCCCGGTCGGGGCACACATTTTCAACATGTCTCCAATGAAGTACATCAACGCCTGTTTCCAGCTAGGGTGTCCATTTAATTATCATTTCATTTCTAGTAAAGCTGCACGGTCATCAACTGTAACTGTTCTTTCGGGAACAGATACTACCGTTATATATACCTAATCATAAAGTTTACATTTAAAATACAATTGCGGTTACTAGAAAAATATTTTTATACTAAAGTCGAAGACTTGTAACCAATCATTCGCGAACCTCTCGCGAAACCTTTTTGTAGAATGAAAATCAACATGGATTTTGCAGACATCGTGCGAAACTCAGCTCGCTTCGTTCCCCCATCAAAAAGAAAACCGAAGTACATCTATTTAAAAAAGCAGATAAAAATGCTCTTAACGCCTTTTTAAGAGAGAGTCCCAATCCTTCCGATCAGATCATGTAAGCGTAGAAAAGATGTGGAATGATTTCAAAGAGATAGTGTCGACGGCAATTGAGACATATATACCACATAAATAAGTAGTGGAACTCATCCCCCATGGTACACACAACGGGTCAGTTCGCTGTTGCAGACGCAACGAAAAAGCCATGCCAAATTTAAAAGAACGCAGAATCACCAAGATTTGCAAAGTTTTGCAGAAGTTAGAAATATAGCGCGTGCTTCAATGCTTTTAAGAATTTCCACAACGAAGCTCTGCCTCGTAATCTGGCAGAAAACCCAAAGAGATTCTGGTCATACATAAAGCACACCAATGGCAAGACGCAGTCAATACCTTCACTGCGCGATAACAACGGTAAAGTCACTGATGACAGTGCCACTAAAGCAGAGTTATTAAGCACGGTTTTCCAAAACGCCTTCACCAAAGAAGACGAAGTAAATATTCCTGAATTCCAATCAAGAACAACTGCCAAGATGAGAAACTTAGAAGCAGATATCCTCGGTGTAACAAAGCAGTTTAAATCACTTAATAAAGGCAAGGCCACCGATCCAGACTGTATACCAGTCAGGTTCCTTTCGGAGTATGCTGATACAATAGCTCCATATTTAGTAATTACATACAACCGCTCGCTCACCGAAAGATCCGCACCTAAAGACTGGAAAATTGCTCAAGTCACACCAAGACCCAAAAAGGGAAGTAGGAGTAATCCGCCGAATTACAGGCCCATATCACTAACATCGATTTGCAGCAGTATTTTGGTACATACACTGTGTTCGAATATTATGAATTACCTCGAAGAAAACGATTTATTGACACATAGTCAGCACGGATTCAGAAAATATCGTTCTTGTGAAACACAACTAGCTGCTTATACTCGTGAAGTAATGAGTGCTATCGACAGGGGATGTCAGATTGATTTCCTATTTTTAGATTTCCAGAAAGCTTTCGACACTGTTCCTCACAAGCGTCTTCTAAGCAAACTGCGTGCTTACGGAGTATCGCCGGCCGAAGTGGCCGAGCGGTTCTAGGCGCTGCAGTCTGGAACCTCGAGATCGCAGGTTCGAATGCTGCCTCGGGCATGGATATGTGTGATGTCCTCAGGTTAGTTAGGTTTAACTAGTTCTAAGTTCTAGGGGACTGATGACCTCAGAAGTTGAGTCCCATAGTGCTCAGAGCCAGCCTACGGAGTATCGCCTCAGTTGAGCGACTGGATTCGCTATTTCCTGTGAGAAAGGTCACAGTTCGTGTTAATAGACGGAAAGTCATCGAGTAAAACAAAAGTAATATCCGGCGTTCCCCAAGAAAGTGTTATAGGCCCTCTATTGTTCCTGATCTATATTAACGACATAGGAGACAATCAGAGTAGCCATCTTAGATTGTTTGCAGATGATGCTGTCATTTACCGTCTTGTAAAGTAATCCGATGATCAAAACGACTTGCAAAATTATTTGTAAGTAGGCTGCTTATGCTTTCTTATTGGCAACGTTACGTAGCGCTCTGTATGAAAATCACTGGCTGTGCTGTGTGCAGTCTGTAGCTAGTTTGCATTGTTGTCTGCCATTGTAGTGTTGGGCAGCGGCAGCTGGATGTGAACAGCGCGTAGCGTTGCGCAGTTGGAGGTGAGCCGCCAGCAGTGGTGGATGTGGGGAGAGAAATGGCGGAGTTTTGAAATTTGTAAAAATGGATGTCATGAGCTACTATATATATTATGACTGTTAAGGTAAATACATTGTTTGTTCTCTATTAACATCTTTCAATTGCTAACTATGCCTATCAGTAGTTAGTGCCTTCTGTAGTTTGAATCTTTTATTTAGCTGGCAGTAGTGGCGCTCGCTGTATTGCAGTAGTTCGAATAATAAAGATTTTTGTGAGGTAAGTGATTTGTGAAAGGTATAGGTTAATGTTAGTCAGGGCCATTCTTTTGTAGGGATTTTTGAAAGTCAGATTGCGTTGCGCTAAAAAACTATTGTGTGTCAGTTTAAGCACAGTCATGTATAAATTTTTCCAAGGGGACGTTTCAGATTTAGATAAGATATCCGTATGGTGCGAAAAGTGGCAATTGACTCTGAATAAAGCAAAGTGTGAAGTTATTCACGTGAGTACTAAAAGAAAGCAGCTAAATTTCGATTACAGGATAAGTCACACAAACCTGAAGGCTGTAAATTCAGATAAATACTTAGGGATTACAATTACAGATAATCTGAATTGGAACCAACACATAGATAATGTTGTGGGTAGGGCAAACTAAAGACTGCGATTCATTAGCAGAACACTTAGAAGCTGCAACAGATCTACTAAAGAGACTGCTTATACAACGCTTGTCCGCCCTATCCTGGAATATTGCTGTGAGATATGGGATCTGCATCAGGTGGGACTGACGGATGACATCGAAGAAGTTCAAAGAAGGGCAACTCGTTTTGCATTATCGCGAAATAGACGAGGTAGTATCACTGGCATGGTACGTGAATTGGAGTGGCAATCATTAAAACAAAGGTGTCTTTCGTTGCGACGGGACCTTCTCATGAAATTTCAATCACCAGTTTTCGCCTCCGATTGCGGAAACGTCCTGTTGGCACCCATCTACATAGGGAGAAATGATTATTACGATAAAATAAGAGAAATCAGGGCTCGCACAGAAAAAACTGAATGCTCGTTTTTCCCACGCGACTTTCGAGAGTGTAACGGTAGAGAGACAGCTTGAAGGTGGTTCACTGAACCCTCTTTATTTTGAATAGCAGAGTAATCACGTAGATGTAGATGTTTCAAACTGTAGCAAAAGCCATCACTGTAACGGACACGCATTGTAGACCAGGCTGGCCATCTGCCGCTTGCTGCCTACTTTTGGGGACAAACCCTCCATTAGAGGGTTCTTTGTCGACGCGCGTGGCCCGCGCGCAACCCCCCTGCAGTAGGAACCCACCTCAAGATATGTTTTGAAACTTGTCTCTGGGCGATCTCTCGAGCATCCAACGTCCTCTTCTAACGCCACTTCATCCACCTGTCCTTTTGGGTTTCACCAGATTCCAATGTTCATCTTATGCCCTAATTAAATTTGGACAGAGTGAAGAAGGTGTAGGTGAATTAATCTGCACTTAGCTTTTTGATGTCGTTGAAGTTTGGGTGATGTCTTCAAGGCTGCTGCTGCTGCTTCTTGTGGAAGTTGAATAAAAACAGGTTCTGGTAAGATGTCTGATGTTTGTCTTTAAATAAAAAGTCTTGGCGATGATTTGATTTTCCAAACAGACAGTTTACTTCCAGATTCTGATTACACTTTCAGACGTATTAGTGATAACAGTTTTTAGAGCGACCCTCAAAACGCGTCCACTTCCTACCATCCCTGACAATCAAGTGTGCCTCGAACGTCAAAGATCTCATACAACTTCCTGGTTCAGGTTGGAATTGTTTTGTTCTGGATTTTATTTGCAAGCTTTTGGCACAAGTTAACATGTTGTGTTGGCAGAAGAGTCAACACCGTGTTACTAGTGGTGGCCGAAATGCACGCGTTTAGCTCACGCAGGCTGGCGTGAGGAGGGAAGGACTATACTGACGTGAGGTCTGGAACATGACAAGGAATGAGAATTCAGAAAGCGGACGTAATTAGTTTCATACTTAACTTTAATCCATTAATGATAAACGTCGCTCTTGACGGTACATTAGTCACAATATTATCTGTTCAGAATACATTACTGAATATGACGCCTTGCTAGGTCGTACTTGAAGGCTAGGCTGAACTGTTGTCTCGGCAAATGAGAGCGTCTGTAGACAGTGAACCATCGCTAGCAAAGTCGGCTGTACAACTGGGGCGAGTGCTAGGGAGTCTCTCTAGACTAGACCTGCCGTGTGGCGGCGCTCGGTCTGCAATCACTGATAGTGGCGACACGCGGGTCCGACGTATACTAACGGACCGCAGCCGATTTAAAGGCTACCACCTAGCAAGTGTGGTGTCTGGCGGTGACACCACATAATACTACTACAAAAACTAGAAAAAATGTTAAATTCTCAGCTTGAAAATAATGCTTACAGTAACTATTCGCAATTATTTATGAGAATATGATGTTTACATTTTACTGACAGTGGTATACTTAAACTGACTTCGGGGTGTTTTCCTCTCTCATTGCCAAACAGGTGTTTTGCAGTTGTGTGTTTTTCTCCAAATTGGTCAAATCTGTTTTATGTTTCATATCGGGATTTACAAGTAAGAAAGTCATTTTGGTGTGAAGAGTTCTGTGAATCAATGATAGTTTTTAATTCAAAATTACGCCGCCATTTTCATACTTCAGATTTACCTATTTTCTATTTGGGACAGAACTGACAAAAACTAGGTAGAATTTCAGTGACTCTATCTCCTAAGTTTTCGGATAAGAGATAATGTTTCGAAGAATGTTTTGATTAATAATTTAACAAAATTGCAAAATTTGAAATTTTCTTCTTTTCTTTCGTTATTGAAATTAACATGTCTGTTTCTGTTATGCCAGCGCTCAGAGGTTTCTTTACATGTAACATGCATTTTGTCTGTTCTAAAAATATATGTTTTCTTGATAACTGTGTGCTTGCAAATGTGGTTCTAAGTGTACATTGAAGATAATTTTCGATAAGTTGTAAAATCCCTCCTACATTTCTTCTCTATAGAACACATAGGGTGTCTACAAATGTTATCTGTGGAAATATTGTGTGAACAGTTTGTAAAGCTGAAGTAAAAAGATTTACTGAATCTGTCGATACCATCTCCGTAATGTTACACTCTGAACGAGAGTACAGCCCGTATCGGGGGACGACAGGGAAGAATATCGGCCGTCCCCTTTCAAAGGAATCATTTAAGCGACTTAATATATTTAATTTAATGCCTCGAGCAATAGAAAATTCCATAGTCACAGAAAAATGTAGAAGTTATTGTGCTCTTCAAAAAATTGAACAGGTGCGGGTGGGGCTCTGAGGAGTCCGTGCAAACTTTATTATGTATATAGGCAGTTCATCTATAGGTTTTGGCGAGTGACTTTGCGAATATCAACATATGTGACGTAAATAGCTGCATCTTGTTCCTGCGTTGATTTAGACACTTAATTTTTTTTATTACTTCGCCAAGGGCGATTCACAGAGAGAGGTGGTGCAGTGGTCAGCACACTGGACTCACACTGGGGAGGCCGACAGTTCAAACCCGCGTCTGCCTATCCTGATCTAGGTTTTCCGTGAGTTCCCTAAATCTACGTCCAGGCAAATGCCGGGGTGGTTCCTGTGAAAGGGCACGGCCGATTTCGTTCCCCATCCTTTCCAAATCCGATGGGTCTGATGACGTCGCTGTTTGGTCTCCTCCCCCATATCAACCAACCAACTTCGCCAGGGGATCGTAGACCTTAGTACTTGGCATGGATTTCAGCTTGATAGCTTTACCCGTTGCTGGCAGAGAGACCGGCGGACGACAAAGTGATCCTGTAAGGATCCCGTTTTAACAGACAGAGGTACGGAACACAATAAAGTGACAACTCGAACATCGAGGATTACAGGCCTATTCGTCTTTTACAGTCTGCTAACAAAAGTCATTACGGTGCGCCTGAGACAGAAATTTGACTTTTACCGACCAATCGAGAAGGCGGGATTCAGAAAAGGTTTCAGTACAACCGACTGTATCCAAGCAGTATGCACACCGAGGAATGTGCGGGGCGTAGTGAACCACTCCACATCGCCTTCACAGAGCACCAGAAGGCGTTTGACACGATTGAGACCTAGACAGTAGTGAGGACGACGAACACGGTCCGTACTGACGACAGACACACCGACTTAATCCGCTACATTTACGCGAGTGCCGCTGTACGTATGAAAATAGAGAGGGGCTGTATCACTGGGAAAGTTCCCGTTAGGAAAGGCGTCATATCAGGAGACGCAGCCTCACCCTAAGTTATTAATCTTGACTCTGAAGGCTGTTTTAATGTGCCTAATCTTGTGAAAGGTATCAATATAGATCAAACACGTCTCAGCCTTCAACACTTTGCCGATGACGTCATCCACTTTAGCAGCGCCGCAGACGAACTGTCAGCAATCATCCAAGAACTAAAATGATCCATCCCAACCTGTAGGTCTCAAAATCAACCTTCGAAACATCAAATTCATGAGCCCCGTCAGAAACCGTGCACTGGAAATAGTAAATGAATAGGTTTGTCTGGAACTTAAAATCCACCTTGTGCAAGATAATCAGAAGGCACATATGACCCAGCGAACTGGTCTCACTTGGATGACTTTCGGTTAGCTCCATTTAAAGAGGCAGGTTTATGATACGTGCATTCTGCCAGTGACAACATTGGGGTTGTAAACTATGACATAAGCAGTACAAGTGGACTGCAGGTCTGTCAAAGGACAATAGAGAGATTAATGCGTGGAGTGAGTCTGAGACACGAGGAAGAGAACGAGTGGATAGCGAGTCTGAAGTACCTCGCAGCAAAGGTCGATATGGGCTCTTTTGAAGAGACCTATGTCCAGGAATGGGTATCTAAAGAAGAAGAAGAAGAAGAAGAAGAAGAAGAAGAAGAAGAAGAAGGAAATCACGGAAAATCTGGATGGCCGGACAGGGATTTGGACCGGAGTCCTGCTAACCTCTATGGCTTGAGGGGTGGTTAGTTGTTGCAGTAGTTGCGGTGGCAGTAACAGTAGTAGTACGTTATTTTAGTATTTTGCGTCGTAATAGGCAGAAAACGTAGCATAAAAATGCGTTTAACCCAAACTGCGAATAACGCGAGTATTTTTAAATACCATACGTACTTCCGGCTTGCAGATTCTTTATCTGTTATTACAGAAAAAGGGATAGACAGTACACTAATGTGTGTGTTATAACAACAAATTTTGAAATCAACGACCGAGTGTCCGTGTGTCGAAAAATTATGTGTAAACATCGTGTGATGGACACCTTGAGGCAGGATTCTCGGAGACTTCGCGGACGGTATATCCATACGTCCTTTCTTGCTGCCATAAATACTAAACAGACAACGGCCTACTTTCCATACGTGCATAAATGTATGTCAAATGAAATAATTTTATGGAACAATTCCACACGTAGACACACACAATTCAATTCACAGAAACGCGATGTCCCTGCTCGAAATAAATGTAGGTAACCGATGTAAAAATGTGGCATACGAAGAACAGCCTCGCAGTACCTTCCAAGACTCTGAAGTTCGTTGTGAAGAATCAGACACAATTTCAAAACAATAGTAGCATTAAAAATATGTATATTTTTAACAGTTCAGTTGCAAATGATTCGTGATTTCAATCACTTAATGATCATGTTAACAAATGCGATCTGGGGATGATCACTAAGACAAACTAGTAATTAATTGTGGCAATTTGGAACTGATTGTGCTAAAATAAGTATTTTAAAAAATATACAATTGCTGTGTATCTTATGACAATCAATAGTAGGATTCATAAATACAGCATAAGGAGCAGACATAGTTTCCACAATCCACAAAGTACAATTCCTAGCCGCACTCTTGCACAGGAAGGAGTAAAGTATGTAGCCACCTCCCTTGTGGATTAAAGGTGCTGGCAAAAATGGATGTTTTACAAACAAGTTTGAAGTCATTTCTGTTTACGTTATTTTATTTGACAACTCACTGTACTCCATAGATGAATGCTGAATAGATAGTATCTGTAAGAGATTGCATTTAGGCACCGGTAAAAAAAATCCAGTTCTGTAAGTGAATATCACGCAGACATTTTTTCACGGAGAAAATGTCACTTGTTCGTTAAATTACTGACAGGATCCACATCATAGCAGTTTGTTCCGAATATTATGCAAAAAAGAAAAAAAAAGGTGCATTGCGTATGATCACCTTTCTCACTTCGTTCGCCATCCTTTTTTTTACGGGCAACAGTTTAACATCGAATGGCACAACTTCGTTGTTTTGAAAGTACTCTCCAAGACGTAAGGTATCACTCGTGAGCGTTATCAGTCTGGTTATAGGTTGCTGGCAACTACTACTAATATTGAAAATTAAAGGAAACTTCTATATGTTCGAAACTGCTGGGATTGAACAAATACCGTACTAAATACTTATTGGCTGTGAATTGCATAATTTTTCTAATAGGCTTTTCACAAGATGCAGAGTCACGTTCGTATACGTATGGGGGGCGAAATACCAAGGCGCCCGGCTAGCTCAGTCGGTAGAGCATGAGACTCTTAATCTCAGGGTCGTGGGTTCGAGCCCCACGTTGGGCGAAAACTTTTATTCTTTGAAGGGATGTTCGTGGACTCTTGAACTAAGGTACATTCCAAAGATAACACTAATTCCCGTGCGGCGCCGTGGCTTAGTTGGTTAAAGCGCCTGTCTAGTAAACAGGAGATCGAGGGTTCGAATCCCTCCGGTGCCTTGTGGGCTTTCTAGTTTTTATATTTCTATGTCTCATAAACTGTCCGAATAACGCAAAAAGACGGAAAGAATATTAGGGGTTTGACATATCGTTATGGGCAGCGATAGGACAGCTGTAGGAACCATCGCCACATTTGCGTGTATTGTCTTAAGAAAGCCTATGTCTGGATATTCGTAATCCGAATGTAAGGAAACAGATGTCTACCTGAATATGAGATCTGAAAAGTGTTTTGGATGATGAAACGAAAGACGTTAGCCACTTTTCTATGCATTCAACCAAAAGCTGCTATGACATAAAGCACAGGGCTTCCGTGCCTAGTTTGGACACTTAACCTCAGTCATCAATATAAGTATCTGCATTTATACTCCTGACATCCCGCATATGCAGGTTACAATGTCTTAAGTAGTCTGTGATGACTTTGTAAATTTTACATTTTCGGTCACCATGACTTCCGCGCTCGCTAAGTGACGAGACGGGCTGCTCTTGTGTAGATCCTGTATGGTACAGAGCCCACACTGACGACCAACACTCAAGTATTTATCTAACGAGACTTTTGTGAGCTATCTTCTTTTTGGGCAGAGTATATTGCCTGAGTATTCTTCTAACGAATCTCAGTGTGGAATCTGTCTTACCTGCGATTTCTTTTATGTGGTCGACCCACTTTGAAAAGCTTCTTACACTTTTTCACAGAGATTTAATGGATGTGACCGCATCCTGTCAGTCTTCTGAACTCTTCACTTAACCGTACAATACTGGGTGAATTCCCGTCTATTTATGCGCTGTAGGTTACGTTTGTCTGTGATGGGGACAAACTCCCAACCCCCGCTCCAAGCGTGGATTTTCTACAGGTCTTTGATTTCGGTACAGTTTTGTGGCATTGCGAGTCCTCTGCGTACAAAAGTACCATCCGCGAAAAGCCACATGCTAGCTACCTCTAGTGTTATCCACTGCATCGTTTGTATATATTGTGAAAAGTAATTGTCGTATAACACTCCCTTGGTTTAGAAGAAGAGTTACTTTTACCTCTGAGGATTTCTCTCCGTTGACAATGACGTGCTGTGCTCTATCAAAATGGAAACAAATGTACAAAAATGTTATGTCGCCTAGACCGCGGTTTACAATTTTAATGTTGTAACGAAATGACTTTCTCAAGCACATTACGCACGTGGCGAGACCACAGCGTCTGTCCCTGCAGCAAACGAGGAGAGAGTAATGAAACTGACCCTTTAATTCTGATCACAGATTCCAACTCCCTAAAAAATTCCGACAGAATTGATACTAAAGTCACACCTGTCAATTACTTAATTAATAAGTCGTCAATCTTAATTACACATTTACTACTATTAAACTAATTTTTCTAAAGTGTACCTAAGTATTGTATACATAAAGGACCATCGGTTAAAGGGGCAGGAGGGTTTTGACATTTCCTATTTATTTTATACAGAGAACATCCAAGAACGTGAAATCTAGCTTGGTTTCCTGACAGTTGTTTTGAATCGCAGTCGGTGGTGGCGGAGACATGTACTGCCGGAAAAAAAGTTATACATCCTTTCAGAGATTTGCAATTCACAGAAGATTTATTGTTGCAACAGTGCATGTGGAGTACATGAAATGACTACATTTACGGATCAATAGGACAAGCGGTTCTGAGGTACCAAATATCGACCCTTGCTAAAACATGCATATTAGTACGTGTTGTAACCTCCACAGGCAGTAATGCAGGCATTGTCCCTGACATCCAGCCGATCGTAGAGTTGGCGAATAGTGTCGTGCGATACGTTATGGCTCGCTGTTTGATCAGGTCACGTAGTTCCGTAAGAGTTGTTGGTCGACGAGTGACATGCGTCACTTCTCGTCTCATCATATCCCACAAGTGCTCGATTGGAGCGTCCCCACCAGAAGCACCAAAGTGAACCAGAGTGTAGCTTATCGCCCCCCAGACCATGAGGCCAGAGGCAGGGCTAGTGTGTCTTGGAGGAATGCAGCCTGTGGGACAGCACTCATCAGGTCTACGTCGTACGTACATACGACCTTGACTTGCGTGCGGGCACAACCTCAGAATCTGGTTTCATCGCTGAAGACAACGGCGCGCCATTCCAAGTGACCCTCTGTTAGTACCAGTCGAATTATGCGCGGCGATGGTGTGGCGTGAGTGGAAGACAGGCTAGAGAAGTGCGCGTGCCCCTAGCCCCATTGCTGATATAGTCTGTCGGTAAACTGAAGAGCGAGCGAGTCCCCCCACTGTGCCAACCCAGCTACGTCACAAGGCGCTCTTACAGGCTGTTTCACAACGTAGTACCATCCCTGCCGCGGCGCGCGCTTTAAATCTGAGACGACGCCGTGTACAGATGCAGATACGTCTCGGCTACGTTTAATTTTAGAGAAATGCATTAAGAGAACAAGGAATACAAAAAACGATAGCTTCTTCCGAAACACAACATTGCAGAGTAAGTAATACTAACATAAGAACGGAGGTCAGGATTCTAGTACAAACATAGAACCAAATGCCTGTTCATGTGAATGTATGTTCCTCTATTGCTATTCGTGAAACGAACCCCATATAATGCAATCAATCTGTATAATTTAAGGCTCGCTCTTACTTTGTGTTTCTACTAAAAGGTAGAAGTTTTCTTCGAAGGACTGCATTGAAACTTAACAATTCTTGCAACACGAAGAGTGTTTAAAAAGTAAGCAGAAATTTATAATTTTATGTGTTGTATTAGTCCGATTTGCACTACTTTTTTGCCACTGTCATGTCGCAAAAGTATGTGTACAATGTTATGCATATTGGGTATTTACTCTGTTGTCAGCTGTAAAAAAACGTTACGTGTGTTTTGGTAGCATCAACGATTATTTGTTTTGTATAAAAGTAGATTAGAGAATCTGTATTAAATTTTGTTATAGGAATGGAATAAAGTGTATGAATTTTTTAGAAATGTTAAATATTTCTTTTAGTGAGCCTGTTATGAGTGAACCAAGGGCATACAAGTGGTATAAACATTTCAAAGCAGGCGTTAAAGGACAGCGGTTTTACAAGCATGGATGAGATTAAAAATGCACAGTTAAGAGACCAATAAACTATCCCGAAGAAACAGTTCCTAAAAAATTTCGGAAATTGGAAAAAGCACTAGCGCAAGTGTATAATATGTAATGGGGAATATTTTTATGAGGATAATATTGCTGTAGATTAACAAATAAAGTTCTTACCAAAAACTAAAAATTAATATGTGAACGCTCCCCGTATGTCAAGGTTTTTGCTTAGAAGTCCAGAATCGATGTACATGTTTCGAATAAAATTTCAGCAGAATTTAGAATAGCTATTGCGCACAAATTTCAAGCAATATGTCTCATAATGAGGTTAATAGTGACAGAGACAGAGATTTAGTGTTCCATAAGCATCAAATCGGATCGGTTGGTAGGGCATATTCTGGGGCATCAAGGGATCCAATTTAGTATTGGAGGGCAGCGTGGAGGGTAAAAATGGTAGAGGGAGACCAAGAAATGAATACACTAAGCAGATTCAGAAGGATGTAGGTTGCAGTAGGTACTGGGAGATGAAGAAGCTTGCACAGGATAGAGTAGCATGGAGAGCTGCATCACACCAGTCTCAGGACTGAAGACCACAAGAACAACAACAAAAGCATCAAAGGTTTTACGTGATTCTGAAAATGTCTATAACGATCGGTTTCCGCCCAAAGTTATTAGTTTTCCTTCGCGGCGATTCCACTAAACCATGCGGCTTTTTTTTCCGTTCCTTACTTATGCGTCCTATTAGGTGAGGCTGACGTTTGCATACATTGCAGCCCTTTGACTGGGACTGGTAATATTAGCCAACAGTTCCTTTCGGGTCGCCTCTTTAATACACGCTGTAATAACATTAGAGACGATCGAACGGTCGTTACTCCGCAAATACCTCCTCTGCCTCGTATTCTGGACATTTCCTTGCAATGCTAGACGATTATCCATCACGTCCGGATATCGAAGTACATCAGTAAGTATACAAAGTTAACTGACTGACACTGGAAAATAAGATCCCACGAACAGAAACGACGTACATCACAGCACACCGCTCTTCACGGCTAGACAGGTAACGGGCAACAGATTTTGGGTGCCCCTGCAGGCCGTTCTTCCGGGAAAGGCCACTTCCCCCATCAAAAGCGCCGCTCGCTCTTGAGTTTACAGGACTATAACCGGTTCGCAAAGTTCGTCTTGACAAGTACGGACTCGCATGCCGTCTTACTAGCGATGTGGTAGCTGTACGGTCTGCTGCTGCTGCCATCGCAATACGACGATATTGCCGGACGTCTGCGCTGCGCGAACATCAAGAATCTCGTCTGAGAATGTTCACGTGACCAGTGATACCAGCATCGTTGTACAACTGACGCAGTACGTCCAACTCGTATGACAATTTTCCGAAAGGACTACCCCCTCCTTGGAAGCTCACAATTTGACCCCTTTCAGTCTCACTCAGTTGCCTACAGGAAGCACCAGATAGTCCCCATGGCGTGTTCGTCTGCTTGCTTCACATGTTTGGACTACTCTGAGTCTTGGGGCTGTGACGATTCCCTATTAATGGGCAGATACAGGTGGCGCTCTGATAGCTATTCTGCTACGCTATTGTTGGTGGACGATGTTGGAAGTATTATCGACTATCGCCCAGCTGGCATGTGTCATCATCAAAATCGACGTTGTCTTCTCAGCAGTACTCATTTTTTTCCGACAATATACAGGGTGTTCAAAAAGTCTGTCCGCAGTGCCGTATGACTGTCAGCCGCGCGTGCCGTATGCCGCAGTGAATATACGGAAATGGAACTCAGTGACATACAAGTTATTCCTTTACTGAATATTCATTTTTACTTACAAATTTTCACATTAAATGTTGAAAGTGTCCCCCCTGTTGTTGAATACACAATTCAATTCGTCTAACCATGTTTCCAAACACAAGCTGTAACATTTCTTCTGTAACAGAAGCAGTGAAAGTGGATATTGCAGTTTATCGATGGATTTGGGACGGTTTTTATAGACAGTTGCTTTCGCTGCACCCCAGAAGAAAAAGTCAGGTGGCGTTAGGTCAGGCGATCGTGGAGGCCAAAGTCCCTGTGAAATTACGCGATCACCAAAAACATCAGCAAGCAGTGACATTGCAACGCAATCTATATGCGCAGTTGCACGATCTTGTTGAAAATAACCGTTCAGTATTTCACTTATCACAAGTTCTCCTATGAATGTATACAGAATATCACTGCAGTATCGTTGTGCGTTTATTGTTTCGTTGAAAAATATGGGACCCACAATCCGACGTCTAGAAATTGCAATCCCAACTCCTATTTTCACAGAGTGAAATGGTTCCTCAAGAATACACAATGGATTTGCAGTACTCCACATACGATAATTTTGCGAGCTCATGTACCAGGATAAATGAAACCATGCCTCATCAGTGAAAAACGTTTCACTAAGAATACCCCTTCCATTTTGTTGAACGAAATTTTTGAACCATTGACAATAATGCAGTCTCTTGCCATGATCAGTATTTTACAGTTCTTCCACGACTGTCACTTTGTATGAGAAAAGTTCTCATTTTCTCCTTACAGCTGTGTGGGCCGTTCGGACACTAAAATCGATTTCCTGGGCGAGTTTCCTTACTGACTTGTTCGGACTCATTTCATCGGAAATATCGAGTAGTTTTCCCTCAGACAAAACGCTAGGACGACCACTTCTCGGTGCATCTGTCACTGAACCCGTACTTCGAAATTTGTTAGCCAAATCTCGCACAGTATGGCGATGTGAGAGTGTTGTCTCTGGGAAAACTGAATTAAATGTTTGTCGAACTGAAACTGCGTATTTACTGCCAGCTTTGAACACTAGTTCGACTAAAAACACATGTTCTTGAATGTTTAGCATTTTAACAGTGACAAAAACGAAACAAACGAACTAAGAAAGTAAACTTAAACGTTCACGTCAACACGTAACGACACACGCCAACGATACTACTGACCCTGGCTGAGACAAACTAAGCAGCGGAATGTTGGGAGAGTGCACTTGAAGCGAAGTAACCCAGGCAGGCGAACAACCATACGGCACTGCGGGGTGATATGTTTCAATACAGCATCACCGGTCTATTGCGGTCTAACTGTGTTGGTGAGGCAGTAAATTTCCACAGGGCAGTGACTGCATCACTGCAATTCACTTTGGAGGTGTGGCGGTGGGACTTGTAGTCCCGTACCACCCTCTGACGGTGATAGTACTACATGAGTCAGGCAGAAAATTTTGCCTGACATGTGCAGGTGGCACTGCGGAGAGACTTGTTGAACACTGCGTATAATGTTCTGGGAATCCGCGCCAGTGCGGTCTACGTCACTCGACGGCAAGAACTAAGCCGCTCCAGTCGACCGCATCTCATGGAATGGTTACACCTCCAACCTCTGTTAGGTTGGCTACAAGGACCTTTTCGTACAGCGCGGAGGTCCACTACAGTTCGTCGATAGTGTGCTTAAGTTGCCCGGAGAGCATCTCTGCGGCGACATTCTGTTACATTTACTACTGGTGTCGACATCGCGAAGTTCGTTGTGCAGCAGTTGTCATTTTGTGGCAAGTGTTGCCTTCCGCTACCTTGGGAGCAGCGTTGTGTTAACCATCCGCGATGTGCAGGATTACGATGCATGCTGCGCTTATGATGCTGTCGTTGCATTTGCACAGCGAGACAGCGGCGCTGCAAAGCCATATGTAGCGTGGTCAGCTCTACCTTCTCATCCCCGTTACCGTGACCGCATTCTAGACCTGTGACTCACCTCTTCCGTTAATGTTGATTCATTTTGCGCTCTCACGGATCAGTGTGAGACAAACTGTAAGAATCGTCAAATAAATCAGGCAACACATAGCAATTATTAATATGGCCTGATTTATTATTTTACCGAATACCAGAATGCTGGTATTAAAAATATCAAATACGAGCACTGAATGGTGAATGAAGTACACGTCTTTCATCACACTGACCTATGAAAGAAGATTTTCGTAAGTATTGTTATCGAGAAAAAATATGAGGGCTTCGAAAATCTTGACAACGACTGGGGCAGGGGGAGTTCCATGGACGCTGCCATGTGGGTACTTATGGGAACTGTGGGGTTGTTAACCCCTTAAGTTTGTTTACATTTTTTTGAAACCACATACATGGATAGTGTGATACACAATTACAAAAAGGTTATCAATGTCACAAAATACAACAGTAACTGAGTATATACATACAATATTATACCATGTCACAAAAACAAGAAAATCACAAGATACATTAACACAAACGTAACAATGCTGACAACACACAGAATGAGATACTATTTTGCAACTGTCAAGAAAGTAATGACGTAAATGACACAAAATAAAACACTGCAAAATACCCAAACACACAAATATTAAACCAAAACAGTGAGAATGAAACATATTGACGATACCATTATGCAAATCATAAGACTATGATGACACAAAGGACACAAAATGAAGCGAAAAAGCCGGCCGGGGTGGCCGAGCGGTTCTAGGCGCTACAGTCTGGAACCGCGCGACCGCTACGGTCGCAGGTTCGAATCCTGCCTCGGGCATGGATGTGTGTGATGTCCTTAGGTTAGTTAGGTTTAAGTAGTTCTAAGTTCTAGGGGACTCATGACCTCAGATGTTAAGTCCCGTAGTGCTCAGAGCCATTTGAACCATTTGAAGCGAAAAGAAAATCCAATGCACTCTAACATGTAAATATTACACAAAAATGGTAAACACTCAATTGAACATGATAGTAACACAAAAGATGTCACTGACCAATGTCAAGCCCGTTTGTGCATCTCTTAAACTGGACCTCCAAGGGTCCAACATATCTTGGCAGTATTTGAAGGGCACTTGAAATCCGTCAGTGACGGAAAACAGTAAGAGAAATAGTGACAAGAGATGGCAAAAGTGGAATAGCTGGACATGGACAGACACTCCATAAGACGAAACAAATCAACACATTCAAAACACGTTCAAATATCAGTTAACTCTGACGGAACAACTATAGCAAAATAACTGAAACAGTAAAATCCTCGACAACACATCATTGCAACTCAGTTTGCATCACCATTCACTATGCATTCACTCAAACAAAAAGGAGAACTCGAAAAACTTGGAAGGAAGTGACTCATTTAATCGACACACTGCACTGTTGGAATGTGAGCACTCGCAGCTGTGTCGACGTTGTCACGATGGATGCGGAGCAATGCTTCCGAGGCGGAGTCGAAGTTCTGTCTCGCTGGCACGACTCGAAGTGCCGGAGCGGTGCGGTCCAATCGTCGCAGCCACAGCAAAACCGTCCTGGCGCTCTGGTAGGCGACTCACGGACCTCTACAACGCCGACACTTGATGTCCATGTGTGCCCTGTCATGCACACACGAGGAGGCAGATCAGCTGTCGACATTGGTGGCTGACGGCTGGGGGGAACACGTCTCTCAGCACTGCATCTCACAGATCATATTACTACTGGTGGGAACGGGAAAAACAATAGTCTGGCCTCCTCAATGTTAGAGGACTCCTAGCCTGATTGCAAGACGCTCGACCCACAACCAGTAAGACGAGAGGAGTGAGTTCAGCCTTTTCAGCACCACAATGTTAAGTAACAATTTGACTGGTAGCACAAGGTCGGTTGCGATGCCAAGGTCCTTGCTCTATGGTCAAATCAGTCAGTCGTGCGGCAAACTACCAACATAGTTCACCTCCCAACACAAGCGTGATGCACGAGGCTGTCACTGAAGACCGTCTCTTAACTATCTCGGCGCATCGGAGGTGCAGCACGATTTGCGTAATGCCGGTAGTGAGCAATAAATAATTCCAAATTACATTCTTTGACAACCGGAAAAAAAGAAAATTAACTCGGAACTGCAAAGCAACCAAACGCGAGAAGCACAAATTTTCTCTGCAGAGCGTCTTGTTGTGCCACGCGAGTGGAAGACGCGTGACTGCCCCGAATTGTCCGCAGGTCACCGATTGAATTCCTGACACGGGGGTCGCCGCAGATCACGGCGTGGCGCCGCGCGAAGTATTTCGGAAGTCGCCCTCGACGGTCCGTTCTCGCTGCCGCGGGTGAGTCACTCAGGCTGGCCGCAAGATGAGGCGCAGGTCCGTGAGGTGACGCAGGCTGACTCACGGTGAGTTTTTGCGAACCACACAGCTGAGTGGTCCTGCCCCTGCACGCTAGAGCGCAGCGTGACGTGACGCAGCTCCTGCGCTTGGTGACCCTGCGGACCGCAGCCTCCTGTACGCAGTTTACTGCGAGGGTCACCGTGGTTCTGGCTGTCGGTAGTTCGAAATGGAGGAAAAGCTAATTGAAGCCGTACGTGTTCGTAAAGTTCTGTATGATACAAGCCATGAAGATTACTTGAAAACGAAGCTGAAAGCTGAGAAATGGGAGGAAGTGCAGTTCCCTCAAAAGTGGATTGGTTGTAGTTGATAGGGGTGGTGTGGAGTGGCCACCACGTTCACCAGATTTGACTCCTTTGGTTTTTTATTTTTTGGGGTCATGTCGTAGCACTGGTCTATTCTGTGAAAATACGGGAGCGCATTGTTGATGCGTGTGGTCAAATTCAGCCAGATGTGTTGGTCACAGTTCATCAGGACTGGGTTCGGAGGATAGCATTAACAATCCAACATAACGGGCAACATATCGAGCCATTCCTGTGACTGTTGGTGGTCTCTCGGGACTCTGTAAGATAGGCGTAACGTCTCTTCAGCACATAAGACACACGCTGCCGAGCGCCCCACCGCTGCTACATGTAACTGGCTATAACGCCAGAATGAATAAAGCTGTGTTTAAAATAACAACGGCATTGTTTCTGTGGTGAAATTCTCTATCTGTTTGATATGTCACATTACCATATTCCCATTTGGGATTTTGGAGTTAAATCCAAATGGCGGCTTTCAAGATGGTCGCCATGTTGGTGTCATAGCCTAAAAAGTTTCCCCCTTCCCGTTCCTCGTGTTTAGGGACTGTTTCCTTGGTTTCCTTGTTTGCTACTCAATTTGAATTTTATGAGGGTATTTCCGGACTTGTGGACCACCCTGTATATATGAATTTATACAAATTTTATAACGGGGAAACATTGTTGCGAAAAATCGTGAAAAATTACATGTATATAGGTTATATATAATATATTAAAGAAATAGGCATCTAAAAACCATCCTGTATTAGAATGCAACGTTGTGTGAAAATTTCAAGCAATCGGTCAAGAGCTTTCGGAGGTTAGTGGCTATACACAAACCAATAGAACATTTTTATATATAGAGATATATGTTAATCATAATCGATTACCTTAAAAACACAGCTAGTTTCTCCTCGGTTCCAATCGGCCTTGTAGCGTTGCATCCCTGTCTGTCAATTTCATTCTTGATGAGACCACGCACTTCTTGGAATTGATCACGGTTTAATCTAAAATAGTTCGTGAATTTTTCATCATCAAATTCCTTAGTTAAAGCGAATTCCCCATGACTTACTCTTCATTTCATGTACTCACTTTTTCTACTTTTTGTTTCATCAAAGCGATGTAACACACCGTTTCGAACTCAGAATCGGAATCCGATTCTGAACTTATATCAATTGACATACCAGAAGTAGTCGCCATCTCTGCCAGAGCCAAAGTTCCTCAGCAAACTGCGTGTTGAGACTGCGATCCAACGTGCGATGACTGTCGCCGTGACTGACGCTGCCGTGAGGAATCTGGCGTGAGCCCCCCTGCGTCGGCTCTCGGGCGTGCGTCTCATCTTGCGGCCCCCACCGCTGACCGCGCGCGGCAGCTAGCCCCACGGGGCGGACGAGGGTCGAACCGGCCGCAGCGGTCGCGCTGACAGGTGCTCGGCTGGCGGCTGCGGTGGGCGTGGCCGGGCCAGCTGCGCGCCCCGTCACTCGGCTGGGGGCGCTGCAGGCGTGACGAGCCGCCACCTGCGGGCTGCTCTGGGCTCGGTGTCGCCACAGCCACAGCCACAGCCCTGCGCTGTTCCCGGTGCCTAGACTGCTGGCCGCCCCAGCACGCAGTGCTTTCGCTCCGGCGACGTGCAACAACGTTTTTAGTGACAATAACGACGGCTGAGCAAGCAGTAAAGGAAACAAAAGAAAAATTCGGAGTAGGTATTGAAATCCATGCAGAAGAAATAAAAACTTTGAGGTTCGCCGATGACATTGTAATTCTGTCAGAGACAGCAAAGGACTTGGAAGAGCAGTTGAACGGAATGGACAGTGTCTTGAAAGGAGGGTATAAGGTGAACATCAACAAAAACAAAACGAGGATAATGGAATGTAGTCGAATTAAGTCTGGTGATGTTGAGGGAATTAGATTAGGAAATGAGACACTTAAAGGAGTGAAGGAGTTTTGCTATTTGGGGAGCAAAATAACTGATGATGGTCGAAGTAGAGAGGATATAAAATGTAGACTGGCAATGGCAAGGAAAGCGTTTCTGAAGAAGAGAAATTTGTTAACATCGAGTATAGATTTAAGTGTCAGGATGTCATTTCTGAAAGTATTTGTATGGAGTGTAGCCATGTATGGAAGTGAAACGTGGACG
The DNA here is from genome assembly GCF_023864275.1 of Schistocerca cancellata. Taxonomy (NCBI): domain Eukaryota; kingdom Metazoa; phylum Arthropoda; class Insecta; order Orthoptera; family Acrididae; genus Schistocerca; species Schistocerca cancellata. Next base: position 17,973,162 of record NC_064637.1, read on the forward strand.
ATAAATAGTTTAGACGAGAAGAGAATATAAGCTTTCGAAATGTGGTGCTACAGAAGAATGCTGAAGATTAGATGGGTAGATCGCATAACTAATGAGGAGGCACTGAACAGGACTGGGGACAAGAGAAGTTTGTGGCACAACTTGACTAGAGGAAGGGATCGGTTGGTAGGGCATGGTATCAGGCATGGAGGGATCACCAATTTAGTATTCGAGGGCAGCGTGGAGGGTAAAAATTGTAGAGGGAGACCAAGAGATGAATACACTAAGCACATTCAGATTGATGTAGGTTGCAGTAGGTACTGGGAGATGAAGAAGCTTGCACAGGATAGGGTAGCATGGAGAGCTGCATCAAACCAGTCTCAGGACTGAAAACCACAACAACAACAACGACGGTTTCATACAAAGCCTTTACAACTGGTACACTGACCTATGAAAGTGGGTTACATTAGAAAAGGATTACAATAAGTTCACAAATAAAGAGCAATAGGTGCTGGCCTTACACTAAGAAGTGCCCAGATCATTCCATGCCTTAAGGTCATTTTTACCTATATGAGAAAAACTACACACTAAGGGAAGAACGAAGGTCTTAACGATAATTGACAAATTGTACAGCCTTCTCAAATTCACTTGCAACATTGGTCTTGTAGATTTACAATTAATAGGGCCCATCTCATTTACATTGACAAAGTCCGACACAAAAACTTCACGGGCACACAATATTACAAGAGGACCTATCCTGACCCAACAGGACCACAGAATTGTCTTACATCATAAAAACAAGCCATAGGCAGGGGAGGTGACGTGCCACAGGATCCTCAGGGAGAGTATGCACTGTGTTAATTCTGCCACCAGTACTACAACCGTTAGTCCACATGCAACAGTAATCTACATGTAAGAGGATAATTAATACGGTGTCATACTCCCTGCTCATTCTCCCGGCCATTACCGAAGAAATTTAAATTAAGGCCGTAGCTCTAGATTTACTTTGATGGACGTGATTTTGGCTTCTTTAGGTTGGGTTTTACTCCCTCTCTCTCTGTCGAGCATCATGTCGAATTTGACAAATAGAACCTCAAGTAACTTAGGTGTCTGATACAGATAGTGAGCACAAGGACACAAGATACGTTCACTACAAGGGGATACAGTGAAACTAGCATAGGTGAAGGTTCAGTCTGCTTACCGGTCGGCGTCTTTACCGACTGCTTTGTAATTATTATTCCATAAATACTTGGATAGTTGGTGCTTCGCTACCTGTTGTCGTTCGCTCAGTACTGTACCGTGTCTGCTCCACTCGGTTATCCTCTCTGACAGGTTCCGGTTCATCACTGCCTTTCTGGAAAAAGGACTAGTGCATTCGTGAGTCAACGGCACGGCACTCTCATACCCGGGGCTGGCTACACAAGTAAGTCATACTCAGAACGATTCCACAGGTCTGGCAGAGCTAATTGACTCGAATTCCTGGCCCTTCCCGTCACAGACAAGATTTCTCCTCTTCTATCGAGCGAGAAACGCGCAGTAAGAACCAACTCAATCCAGCACTTACGACGAGAAGGGTGAACCAAAATGGTGACACTTAAACCAATACAAACAACATTAAGAAGGGAATGGAATTACACAATAAACAACCAACCACACTAGATCATTCTAAACATGCTAACGAGAAAAGGCTAGTCTACAGAAGGTTAGTTAAATGGTGCATACCTCGTGATCTTTTTGTCCTCAGGGTTTCTATGTCTACACCTTAAGTTTCACGTATTGGCCTTCCATGTTAAGGCTTGCACGATAAAAATGGAGAAAGTCCAGTCCTAATATTGCGTGGACTGACAGGTAGGAAGCCACTAGAAAGTTTGCACACAATCGCACCGATTAGCACATGAAATCTATCAAGACTTGTTCCGTGGCGGGCACTGTCTTGCCTCCTATTGCACCCCGAATTTTTGTCCTTTGAAGGGGCAATACGGGCCACGCCTTCTCCTTCATGCAACTTTCAAATACGTTCTCATTCATGACTGACGCGTAACTTCCTGTGTCCAGAATACAATGAATACGTGAAATTTAAAATTTTCCCGGCGAACTAAATATTCGAAAAGATTTCGGGCTTGCAGCCGGTCGTCGTTAGCTTCCATCCACGATCTTTCGACCGGACACGTGCCAGCCATCCTCAGGTGAGCCATCAGACCGACGAAGACGCCCTCCGTTCTTGAATATATAGCGTGCAGCGAGTATTCCGCGCACGCGTCAGAATCATATGGACAGACGAACGACACCGCCCGCCAGCAGCGCCCTCGCTGGTGGAGCTGCAGAACTCAGCTGTGTCCGGCGCTGTCAGTTGCCGCGGCCATCGGAGTACTCTGACGTCTTCGTCTGGAGCAGATCTCAGAGGTGACGGAGTTCCACGCGTCATCTAGCTGGTAGCCACTGTCACGGTTGATAAGATCGTCTTCCATGCGAATTTCCACCGATTCTTTTATGACGGAATGCCAAAAGGATGTTGCTGTGGCCAAAATTGTTGTCTTGTCATACTCCATCGAGTGTCCAGTGGAAATGCAATGCTGCAATTGCAGACTTGCTAGGTTGCAAAAGGCGAGTACAGCGCTGATGTTCAGTGCAACGTTCTTCTACTGTTCGCAATGTTTGTCCTATATATGACATGCCACACTGACGAGGTATTTTATAAATTGCCGCCGTCTGCAATACCAGATCGTCTTTCACTGATCCCACCAGGTCGGAAATCTTCGATGGTGGACGGAAAATCACTTTCACTTCGAAACCGCTGAGGTTTCTTGCAATTTTGAAGGAAATGTTGCCAACAAAGGGAGGAAAAGCCAAAGATTAGTAGGCGTGCTCTCTTCTTTCTCCACTCCCCGTGGCTTAATTGCAAGTGCCTTGCTAATTTGCCGGGTAGAATATCCATTCTCTTTGAGAAACCTCTTCAGGTGGGCAAGCTCTTCAGGCAAACTATCTGCATCTGACACTACATGAGCTCTGTGTACAATTGATTTAAGTACACTCATTGTTTGCGATGGGTGATGGCAGCTGGACGAACTTAAATACAAATCAGTATGTGTGGGCTTTCGATAAACCGAATGCCCCAGAGAGCCATTACTCTTCCGTCTAACTAGCACATCCAAGAAAGGGAGGCAACCATTTTTCTTTAATTCCATGGTAAACCGAATGTTCTCATGGATGGAGTTGAGGTGATCTAAGAACGCCATTAATTTGTCTCCTCCATGAGGCCACACTACGAAAGTGTCATCTTTCTCAGGTGTTCCCAGTCTAATGTAGCTGTATTCTGCGAAACTCGGTGTCGTGACAGTGTGGCCACGGGTGGCCGCGGCGTATGCCGCTGGCGAGGCCGTCATCGTCGTGGGAGGGACTGCTTCTCTGACCGCTACCTGCGTCACTCTCCTCACAATAGCTCTGTAACCGCGTACGTAAATATACGAGCCAATGTGCTGCTGAAGATCTATTTTTATTTGCCTGACACCTTTTAAAGCTGGAAACGTTTGAAAGGTGGTCCACTTCTTCGTAACATTACTAATGACCTTCCCGTATGCTTTGAGGACGCAATTAATCTGTTCCGTACTTATTTCAAAGGGAAGTTAAAAAATCCGGACCGTTCTAATCCCGAAACCTGCATGATCAACTTTGACATCACCGACGTTTCCATCACAGTGATTAAATTTAAAAGATCCACCACATCCTTCAATAATCTTATCACAGCATTCAGCATTCACCATCTTCACATAAACTGAGCTACTCACAATCGATAAGTTGATCCCAATTATAGCCTATCAGCGAAACTGATCTTTACTACAGGTTGTTTATAAATGAATATCGGGGCTTTAACGCTTTATAATATTTATTACATTAAACTTACAGTTATAAATGATATGTCAAATGAAAGAGCAACTCAAACAGATTTACCAAGAACCTTATAAATGTTCAATATGAGCACTGGCATAGCGAAGTACGCGATTGGTTGAACTTCAGTGTACCCAAGCGCTGGATAGGCTGCAAGGGGACCAATGAAAGGGCTTGCGTTGCGTGGCCTCCACGTTCACCCGACCTAACGCCATGCGATTTTTTCCTTTGGGGCTTCATCAAGGATAGTGTGTACTTGCCTCTGCTACCAGCAGACCTCCCTGAATTAATAAACCGGATTGAAGCAGCTGTTGCTAGAATCACTGAAGACGCACTTATCAATGTTTGGGAAGAACTCTGCTATAGACTTGATGTGTGCCGTGTGACAAATGGTGCTCACATTGAACATTTATAAGGTTCTTGGTAAAACTGTTTGAGTTCCTCTTTCATTTGACATATCATTCAAAGCTGTAAGTTTAATTTAATAAATATTATAAAGCGTCAAAACCCCGATATTCATTTATAAACACCCTACACAATGGGCAAGAACTGTTCTACTTGGAATGTTCTAGGTCATACAAAGCGTTCATCAAACGTGAACTTCAAAGTATCTTTCCGAAGCGGTTGCGTCATATTCATGTTAGATTCATTTTCAATTATACAATTGACGTGTAAGCCGCAACAGCGCCCACTTACTTGTCATTCCCGGGTTCGATTCCAGGCGGGGTCAGGGTTTTTCTCTGTCTCGTGATTACTGGCTGTTGTGTGATGTCCTTAGGTTAGTTAGGTTAAGTCCCATAGTGCTCAGAGCCATTTGAACCAACTTACTTGTCAGCACGCGGTCGGTCGCAGCGAGGACGTAAACAAGGCCCGTCCGCGCAGCTCGCCCTCCGAAGCACGACTAAATTGACAATATTTATTGAGAACTACACGAAAACTGATGGTTATTGACGTTGCTAACCAGAGATACTGCTCCTAACCAACTGCGACCGGTCTCTAGGGAGTAGGTACAAGTTCCCTAGCTGAGAATAAAAAGAAAAAATGATGCATCGGCCGGGAATCGAACCCGGGCCGCCCGCGTGGCAGGCGAGCATTCTACCACTGAACCACCGATGCTACGCATGTTGGATGACGTGCAACTACGTCAGAAGTGTGGGCGTTGCGCAGAGTCATGTTCGCTGGGTCCGACGCTGCTTTCTTTGCGCCCGCCGTAATGCTGACCACAAATTTAAAAAAAAAGTCTGTTAATGATGCTTCCGTCAAAGCCCATCCTCTCAGATCTTCTGTTACCGCATATGAAGTGTGACAAAATCCATTAACTGTGCACATAACACCATCATTATGTCTACTCCAAAGAACATGCACACTACACAGGCAAACTACTCACCTCGGACTAACAACGACAGGAACGAGGTCGGTATTGCTACACTTGAGGACAGCGCTGGAAATCGGCCGAAAGGGAAAGGCAAACTACTCACCTCGGACTAACAACGACAGGAACGAGGTCGGTATTGCTACACTTGAGGACAGCGCTGGAAATCGGCCGAAAGGGGGGGGGGGGGAGGAGCAATTTTACAGGGGTGATGAGGTTACCGAATTCATTTGCTGAAACAGGAACCCTGAAACAAAAAAAAATTCAATGACTAAGTAAAACCAGTCGAATAAATTAGTGCTACAAAAATATGATAATCCAGCCTAACACAGGAATAGAATTCAGCATTGTAACAAATATTATTCTCTCCGTAAAGAAAAAGGTTTTGCTGTTGCTAGATAACGAATATAAGCTGTAACACAAGAAAAAAAATGGTTCAAATGGCTCTGAGCACTATGGGACTTAACTTCTGAGGTCATCAGTCCCCTAGAACTTAGAACTAATTAAACCAAACTAACCTACGGACATCACACACATCCATGCCAGAGGCAGGATTCGAACCTGCGACCGTAGCGGTCGCGCGGTTCCAGACTGAAGCGCCTAGAACCGCTCGGCCACTCCGGCCGGCCCAACACAAGAAAGTACAGACTATCTACGCAAAAGTCAACCGGTTTAGGAGGAACTTGATGTGTTGTGAAGTCGAAATCATTTGGAGGTAAATAAAGAATTTTCGTCTCCTCAATGTTCAGTGCGACGATATTACACTCTCACAAGTAAGACAAAAAAATCTGATGTACATGTACAGGCAAAAAAATTATTCCAAGTTCAGAAATACTGGATGATTTCCAAGTTTGTTTGCGTGGCCATCCTCCGCAGCGAACACAGAAATATTTGTTTTGTAAATACGAGGGTGAGTCATATGAAACCCTTAAATTTGTAGTAACAAATCGAAATTTCGGGCCGTTATCCCGTAAGTTGGTAAGTGTGCTACAAACAGCGTGCAGAACGGCCTGTAGGTGGCAGCATAGTGCAGATGCACACATACCGTCGCAGTACCAGTACAAAGATGGCCGCCCCACTTGCGACTTGCACCAGGGAAGAAGAGCGTTCTGTTATTCGGTTTTTGCGTGGTGAAGGTGTGAAATCTATTGAAATTCATCGACGAATGAAGCTTTAGTACGATGATGCATGTTTGTCACAGCAGCAAGTCTACGAATGGAGTAGGAAGTACGCAAATGGTGTGACTTCAGTGGAAGATGCTCCTCGTCCAGGTCAGGCACAACGAGATGTGACTCCACAGAACATTGCAGCAGTTGAAGCCACAGTGAAGGAAAACCGCCGAGTGACACTGAATGACATTGCAGCATGTTTACGGATTAGTCGTGGGTCAGCACACCACATTGTGCACGATGTGCTCCGGTTTCACAAAGTGTCTGCAAGATGGGTGCCACGGCAGCTGACTCCTTAAATGAGGGAATGACGTGTCGATGCTTGTGAAAAACTTCTTCGGCGCTTTGAACGAGAAGGCGATGGCTGCCTTCCAAGAATCGTTACTGGGGATGAAACCGGGGTTCACTTCCACCAACCAGAAACGAAGAGAACGAGCAAGGAATGGCGCCATCCCTCATCACCAAAACCAAAGAAACTTCGAACAGAACCATCAGCAGATCTCCTAAAATCATCTGTGGCCTGCAGTCAAATCAAAGCGACGTGGACTGCTGTCAGCAGGTGTCCTTTTGCAACATGACAATGCAAGGCCCCACACTGCCCGTACAACAGTTGCAACAATGACAGACCTGCATCTTGAGTGTCTTCCTCATCCACCATACTCACCAGACCTTGCCGCAAGTGGTATCCATGTCTGGACCACTCAGAGACGCAATGGGAGGAAAGAAGTTCCGTTCCGATGAAGAGGTACGCCACGCGTTGTACGAGTGGTTGCGCGGACTACCAAAAGAATTTTTTTTTCTAAAGGAATTTATGCACATTGTAAGCGCTGGAGGACTTGCATTGAGCGTGGGGGAGATTATGTTGAAAAGTGATACAGCTTTCTACTACTTCTGCACAATAAATAATATTTAAAAATAATATTTAAGGTTTTCATTCGTAAAAACCGCGTTTTTTAGCTGCTTTGTGTTTTATGTCACCCAGATGCATTTCGGCTTTTTCACTTTAAGCCATCATCGGTGGGATAGTTCATCGTGTTTTTGGTTGGCATCTGCGTTTCCTCTCATCTGGTGACAAACTGGAGGTCGCACTACAACTCTCTTTACGAAACATAAGCATGTTTTTACGTTCCGAACTTTTTTCATCACATTATTCACCTTGTTTGACTTTATTGTTCTGGTACACTATTGCTCTTCTGTCACTAGCTGCTATAGATATGTGATTTCAGCTATCACTTATCATCATCTCCAAGCGAGCAGGCTCGGGGGAGGGGGGGGGGGGGGCGTTGGCTTACAAAAATAATTACCACAGTCGCAATGATCGGCCTTTGCAATAGAATAATGTCACCTCATTCTTTTCTATTGATTCATTTTCCTGAAAACGAAAAGCCAATTGTTCACCGCATTTGTATGGCGACTTGCATCTCACCCATCTCCGCTACTGTGCTGGCTGTGGTGTTGCAGGAAAAGACGCAGCATCTTCAATGAGACCACAGAAAGTAAGGCACTGTGGCATGGAAACAAACTTGGGACTGAAGGCAAAGTTACTTTTCATATCTACTTTGGGCGTGCAGCTGTGACTCGTGGCAATCAGCTTTTCTGCCCTGTGTATCTATGGCTGTGACGTGCCTCCTCTTCTGAACAACGGTGATTGTCTCCTGCCCAGCTAATATGCGAAACCTCTGAGAATGTTAGGTTCAGAGTGTTCCGAGATAATGTGCCATGAGTCAATAGCTCGGAGGGTGGACGCAAGTAACGGCATTTTGCGACGTTCCGTTGGGAGTAGAGCAGAGAAACCGTTTCTCCCAGGAACTCGACTTTCGTGTGCACCCTAGGAAAGAACAGGCCAATTCCTGGAAGACAATTAGTCGTCCGAAGACCAATCAGTTTACTATGACGACTTAGAACAAATTATGTTCTTGCCCGTTCTGGCTTACTGTCCCGCCAACAGGTAAATGTAGTATCAACATAAAGAGTGCACAGCCAACTGGTTGCAAATTAATCTTTGGTACACTGACTTAGGTTTCGATACCTACTGAGGGTGTCTTCGTCAGAATGAAATTTTTATAGGTTCTATAAAATAATACATAGAAAATTTGGTACGACAAAAAACACATTAACCAAGATGACGATTGTCAGGCGGTACAAAGATTACTTACGTAAAATTAAATTGCGAAAAAGCAGTGGTCCGATTTTAGAACAGTTATGCTCAAGTCAAAAATAAAACAAAACGTTCCAGCCTTCGGCACGTGTGCGTAGCTAGGAACAACCTCAGACTGATCGGCCCAGTGGCTTACATTGCTGCAGCAAAAACAACCCAAGTTGTGCCGCCTATCGGGTGCGGGCAGTGACATGCGCCCATTTGAAAAATTATAACAGAAATAATTGAAAAAAAAACAGTTAATTTTAAAAACAAATAGAAACGACGAGAGCTGAATGTATTACTGAAAATAGACGTTAAGTCAAACAAACGATGTATAAATAAGAGTAATCTATTATGCTTTACAGAAATTTCTATTATGTAAAGGACAGAATAATATAGTCTTTCTTTATTTACAGACAGATGTGCAATTCAGAAATTATTTTCTTGAAGGTAACTTTAGTAGCGCATATCCTTGAGATTCGAAGAAAATGATGTTTCGCAACCAGAGGCAGGAAGGTATAGTAAAAATAAAGGAAACAAAATTCCATAAGCAGTGCATTGAAAAAATTTTTGTTACGTTGTTGAAGCTGTTCATTGATGATGAGGCCATCGTTCTTAGAAATATGCTTGAAAATCTCCAGTACATCGAGCCTACTACTTTCATTTTCTCAATGTAAAATGGAAATTCCTTTTCGGTTTGTGTCTGGAAATTAGCAGATTACCAGCAAAAGTGGAATTGTGTACATTAGTGCCTCTTTTCCCAATAAATGTTCCTTGTACGTGACACTAAAAGATCTTCCAGGTTGTTCTATGTAATAAACGGGACACGTATCACAAGTGACTTTATACAACCTATGACTTTAAAACCGTAAATGTACTATTGAAAAGTGCGTATACACTTAACCCAGTAAGTACACGAGGCGAACTTCAAAATACTTATGATGCTAATTTTGGCTCATCGTTTTGTTTTAGTTCTCGCTTGGGAAAAAATGTCCAGAAACTGTTACTAACTTGGCATTGAACCATGGTCTTTCTTGTCACGCAGAGTTCTACTGTCGCATTATCAGATACAGCGTTGACTGACAGTGACTGATCGTTGAGACTGCACAAAACGATTGCCTCTGAATGAAAATTTCGTGTACACAGCGATAGCCCTTACATACTTGTGTACCAGTGACAGATAAATCATTGGTAACTGCCGTTTTCCCTTTTACAGTGAAGAATTAAATATTCACAAAGTTTTAAATGTGTTGTGAAACTTTCAGTCCAGTCACTTTTTAAAATGCAAAGTATAGGTAAACTCTCTCAGTATTTCAGTCGGTTTCATTTATAAATATTCCAATGCTGAAGTGTTATTAATTCGTGCATAAAGAATTCTTCAGAACCCTGCTGAAGATTGTAAAAGTTCGAAATGTTTACATTTTGAATAATCGACAGTGTTGTTCCACCTTATTTTCCAGATATCTCTACAGTAAGAATTTGCGGCTTTTATTCAAAAACTGAATTACACAACCCAATTTCCGTCTTTCTGGGTTTGAAGCGACAGAACTGCCCAAACCGAAATATCCTTTCACGAACTTACGAATCGCATGATTCCGTAATTTATTGTATAAAATGAGACGATAAAGTTAGCCGTCTGCAGTTCATTACATTTAAATGGATCACATAATTCACTTGAAAAGTGTGTCTTCTACTATATTGAACTGGCATCGGGCATTTCAGTATACACCTCTCCTAAGCAGGCAACAACATCTCGACATGAACAGGAAGTTAGTCATTGTACGAGTAGGTTCGCTTCTAGTAGTACCAGCACATCTCCACACAGAAATACTGCACAAAGAGAGATGGCAGCTTTAGAAAGTTGTTACGAAATGCAGACACACTTGCAGATGATCAGCGTGTGGAGCATACGTTCACAGCTGCCTCTAAACATAAATAAATGTAATGTTACTCCCGTAAGTAGAAGAAAAAATCCGGTTCGAGTACACTTTGGTGATTAAACCGAGAAAACAGCTTAAAGTGTATTAGAGTTAGTTTGTGGAGTGATTTGTGGTAGAACGACCACAAAAATATAGCTGTAGGCAAGGAGGTTGTTAGACACACATTTTTTGAGACAATCTTCATCTACATCTAGATTTATACTCCGCAAGCCACCGAACGGTGTGTGGCGGTGTGTGACGTGCCACTGTCATTACCTCCCTTTCCTGTTCCACTCGCGTATGGTTCGCGGGAAGAACGACTGCCGGAAAGCCTCCGTGCGCGCTCTAATCTCTCCAATTTTACATTCGTGATCTCCTCGGGAGGTATAAGTAGGCGGAAGCAATATATTCGATACCTCATCCAGAAACGCAACCTCTCGAAACCTGGCGAGCAAGCTACACCGCGATGCAGAGCGCCTCTCTTGCAGAGTCTGACACTTGAGTTTGCTAAACATCTCCGTAACGCTATCACGGTTACCAAATAACCCTGTGACGAAACGCGCCGCTCTTCTTTGGATCTTCTCTGTCAACCCTACCTGGTACGGATCCAACACTGATGAGCAATACTCAAGTATTGGTCGAACGAGTGTCTTGTAAGCCACCTCCTTTGTTGATGGACTACATTTCCTAAGGACTCCCCAATGAATCTCGACCTGGCACCCGCCTTACCAACAATTGATTCTATATCATCATTCCACTTCAAATCGTTCCGCACACATACTCCCAGATGTTTTACAGAAGTAACTGCTACCAGTGTTTGTTCCGCTATCATATAATCATACAATAAAGGATCCTTCTTTCTATGTATTCGCAACACATTACATTTGTCTATGTTAAGGGCCAGTTGCAACTCCCTGCACCAAGTGCCTATCCGCTGCAGATCTTCCTGCATTTCGCTGCAATTTTCTAATGCTGCAACTTCTCTGTATACTACAGCATCATCCGCGAAAAGCCGCATGGAACTTCCGACGCTTATCTTAAATAAGTATAATCTACGCCAGAAATACACGGTTCGGTCAAATTAATGTGATCATCGCCTGCGTACGATGTCACCGTGTAATAACCACTCGCAGATGACAGGTGGGAGCACTAGAGTGGACGGTATGTAAAGTGTGACCTGGGGAGCGGGGACGTGGAAAACAGTGCAGCCGTTGTAATGCGAAAACGGAGCGATTTATCTGACGTCCAGGACGGAACGATGTTTGGTTTTCGGGGCAAGGGTGGAAGCACCTCCGAAACTGATACGTTCGGGAACAGTTCGCGTGCCACTGTGCTTGAAGCATGCCGTGTACGGCAACTCGGAGCTATCGAAAACCGGCGCCGAGGCAGCTGAAGCGCACCGCGACAGTGGAGAACAGCGGCTGTGAAGTTATGTGCGGCCGGGTGGACGTGCAGATGTTGGAGCAGCTGACCGCGGCCGACACCGTCTCCTCAGCGACCGCTGGTGCGTGCGGGCCGGCCTCTCCAGCAGACGCCTGGTCCACACACCCGTGCCAACAGCCGTTCATCGCCGACGAGCGCTGGAACCTGCACGTGAGTGCCGCAAGTGGACGTCGACTCACAAGGGGAGGCCACGACGTCTGGAACGCGGATCTACTGCACACTTCATACACTCGTAGTACTCCATGAGGACAACAAAATGTGTGAGCAGTAGCGCGTACTTCTCAAACGTTACTGAGAAAATCACAAGATAATTTCGGTCGTCAAATATACAGGGTGTTACAAAAAGGTACGGCCACACTTTCAGGAAACATTCCTCACACACAAAGAAAGAAAAGATGTTATGTGGACATGTGTCCGGGAATGCTTAAATTCCATGTCAGAGCTCATTTTAGTTTCGTCAGTATGTACTGTACGTCCTCGATTCACCGCCACTTGGCCCGATTGAAGGAACGTAATGTTGACTTCGGTGCTTGTGTTGACATGCGACTCATTGCTCTACAGTACTAGCATCGAGCACATCAGTACGTAGTATCAACAGGTTAGTGTTCATCACGAACGTGGTTTTGCAGTCAGTGCAACGTTTACAAATGCGGAGTTGGCAGATGCCCATTTGATGTACGGATTAGCACGGGGCAATAGCCGTGGCGCGGTACGTTTGCATCGAGACAGATTTCCAGAACGAAGGTGTCCCGACAGGAAGACGTTCGAAGCAATCGATCGGCGTCTTAAGGAGCACGGAACATTCCAGCCTGTGACTCGCGGCTGGGGAAGACCTAGAACGACGAGGACACCTGCAATGGACGAGGCAATTCTTCGTGCAGTTGACGATAACCCTAACGTCAGCGTCAGAGAACTTGCTGCTGTACAAGGTAACGTCGACCACGTCACTGTATGGAGAGTGCTACGGGAGAACCAGTTGTTTCCGTACCATGTACAGCGTGTGCAGGCAGCTGATTGGCCTCCACGGGTACACTTCTGTGAATGGTTCATCCGACAATGTGTCAATCCTCATTTCAGTGCAAATGTTCTCTTTACGGATGAGGCTTCATTCCAACGTGACAAAATAGTAAATTTTCACAATCGACATTTGTGGGCTGACGAGAATCCGCACGCAATTGTGCCATCACGTCATCCGCACAGATTTTCTGTGAACGTTTGGGCAGGCATTGTCGGTGATGTCTCGATTGGGCCCCATGTTCTTCCACCTACGCTCAATGGAGCACGTTATCATGATTTCACACGGAATACTCTACCTGTGCTGCTAGAACATGTGGCTTTACAAGTACGACACAACATGTGGTTCGTGCACGATGGAGCTCCTGCACATTTCAGCCGAAGTGTTCGTACGCTTCTCAACAACAGATTCGGTGACCGATGGATTGGTAGAGGCGGACCAATTCCCTCGCTTCCACGCTCTCCTGACCTCAACCCTCTTGACTTTCATTTATGGGGGCATTTGAAAGCTCTTGTCTACACAACCCCGGTACCAAATGTAGAGACTCTTTGTGCTCGTATTGCGGACGGCTGTGATACAATACGCCATTCTCCAAGGCTGCATCAGCGCATCAGGGATTCCGTGCGACGGAGGGTGGATGCATGTATCCTCGCTAATGGAGGACATTTTGAACATTTCCTGTAACAAAGTGTTTGAAGTCACGCTGATACGTTCTGTTGCTGTGTGTTTCCATTCCATGATTAATGTGATTTGAAGATAAATAATAAAATGAGCTCTAACGTGGAAAGTAACCGCTCCCGGACACATGTCCACATAACATATTTTCTTTCTTTGTCTGTCAGGAATGTTTCCTGAAAGTTTGGCAGTACCTTTTTGTAACACCCTGTATACCAGTGCGTGGCCGTTTTCACCAGGGCGCGGCGGCAGCCGTTTGTGTAGCGTTCAACCCGCTGCATCGGTGGATCGCGTCCCGTTCGTCAGTTGTTTTTTATTTTCGACACAGTAATTTTCTGTACTATTTATATTACAATTGATATAATGGGAAAAATACCTGTAATCGGATGAACTTTTATTAAATTTACAATGTCATTTGGCAGTCTACAAATTTTTATTATCACAAATAATATAATATTCATAACTATCGACTAGTCAACGACCAAACGCATAAAGTGATGCTGAAAATGTATGCTTGTCCGTGGTTTGAGAAATCTCTTACATCTGCAAGGAGCCCGAAACGACTTGTTACCTCCGAATTTTTCGAAAGATGTACTATTAATCGTCGCTTTCAACATTACGCGAACAATGTCAGGATGGTGTTTTTCGTAAAAACATGGAAAACATAAAGTTAAGCGGCACCAGCTGCATTGAATAAATGCTATGTTTCCTCATACGCAAGGTCTTCTGAGGTTTTCCGTGGAAAAACAAACCTCGTTAACGTTTTCAAAAACCTCTCTTACAGCCGATAATTTGAAAGCAAACGATGCATGACGCAGCATTTCCTCAAATATCGACGCTGATAATCGATCATGCAGTATCGAGTGTATTTTAATAGCGTCTTCACGAGAAGAAATTTCTCGTTCTTTTTTGATTAAATACGAACAATTTTGAAGACACGGACAAGCATACATTTTCAGTATCACTTTATACGTTTGGTCGTTTACTACTCGATAGTTATGAATATTATACTATTTGTGATAGTAAAAATTTGTAGACTCTCAAATAACATTGTAAATTTAATAAAAGTTCATCCGATTACACGCATTTTCCCCATTATATCAATTGTAATACAAATAGTAAAGAAAATGACTGTGTTAGAAATAAAAAAAAGACCAACGGGACTCGATCCGGCGACCCAGCGGCTTGAACGCTGCACACTCCGTTTTATCTGCTCGGGGCGGACGTCGAAAGACACCCATTTCATGTCGTTGTTGATCGATTAACTCAGTTTTTTTTTATTACAGAGGGCAGGTAGCCGTCTGACCAAACACACTGAGTTACCGTGCCGGCTACCACTCGGCTGCCGCCGCTTCCTAGTAAAAACGGCCACGCACTGCTACATATTTGACGACAGAAATTATCTTGCGATTTTCTCAGTAAGGCTTGAGAAGTACGCGCTACTGCTTACACGTTTTGTTGTCCTCATGGAGTACTGCGAGTGTACGAAGTCTGCAGTAAATCCGCGTTACAAACGTCCTCGCCTCCCCTTGTCAGTGGCGGCAGCTGGCCTATTCTGATTAAACACGCTTTATGCTCCACTTGACAGTGCCCGGGTGTCTACGGCGTGCATCGTGTGAAAGCAAACACCCCGCAACAGTTTTCGTGGAATTTCCTACATGAACTAGTCATTCTGGGAGGCAGAATCGATCAACACAAGCATCCAGCTATGTATGGGGAGTATGTCCACCCCCACGTGGAGTTTGTTTTGCCTCGACTCGATGGCATCTACCAGCAGGACAATGCACTGTGTCACACAGTCCGTTGTTCCAAGAGCAAAAAAATGGTTCAAATGGCTCTGAGCACTACGGGACTTAATTTCTGAGGTCATCAGTCCCCTAGAACTTAGAACTACTTAAACCTAACTAACCTAAGGACATCAGACACATCCATGCCCGAGGCAGGATACGAACCTGCGACTGTAGCGGTCACGCGGTTCCAGACTGTAGCGCCTAGAACCGCACGGCAACACCGGCCGGCGCATTCTTGTGCAAATCAGTGGGTAGTCAGGATCATAGCTTCCATGCTCGCAGGTGCTGGAAGGTTTCTTGCGGAATGGTAGCCCATTCTTCACAGAGTGTTGCACTGACGAGAGGTATCGATGTCGGTCGGTGAGGCCTTAAGGTGTTTTCTAGGATTCAGGTCAGGGCTCTGTGCAGGCCAGTCCATTACAGGGATGTTATTGTCATGTAACCAGCCCGTCACAGGCAAGGTGCAATCGCCATTCCCGAATTGCTCTTCAAAAGTGGGAAGAAAGAAGGTACTTCAAACATGAATGTAGGCCTGTGCTGTGACAGTGCCACGCAAAACAACAAGGGGTGCAAGCCCTCTCCATGAAAAACACGACCACACCATAACACCTCCGAATTTTGCTGCTGACACTACACACGCTGGCAGATGACGTTCACCGGGCATTCGCCACACCCACACCCTTCCATCGGATCGCCACATTGCGTACCGTGATTCGTCACTCCACACAACGTTTTTCCACTGTTCAGTCGTCCAATGTTTACGCTCCTTACACCAAGCGAGGCGTCGTTTGGCATTTATCTGCGTGATGTGTCGCTTATGAGAAGCCCCTCGACCATGAAATGCAAGTTTTGTCACCTACCGCCTAACTATCATAGTACTTGCAGTGGATCGTAATGCAGGTTGGAATTCCTGTGTGGTGGTTCGGATAGATGTCTATTACACATTACAACCCTCTTCTACTGTCGGCGGTCTCTGTCAGTCAACAGACGAGGTCGGCCTGTACGCTTTTGTGCTGTACGTGTCCCTTCACGTTTCCACTTCAGTATCACATCGGGAACAAAGGGCCTAGGGATGTTTGGGAGTGAGGAAATCTCGCGTACAGACGTATGACACAAGTGACACCCAATCCCCTGACCACGTTCGAAGTCCGTGAGTTCCGCGGAGCGCCCCATTCTCCTCTCTCACAGTGTCTAATGACTACTGAGGTCGCTGATGTGGAGTACTCGGCAGTAGGTGGCAGCACAGTGCACCTAATATGAACAACGTACGTTTTTATGGGTGTCCGGATACTTTTGATCGCATAGTGTGTATCGGCATATACTTCCAGAATCGTACCAAGGGATTATCGTATACTATTCACGCAGACTCGCTGCGACATTGCTTTCTAAAGGTGTACTAGTACGCAATTATTAAGACGACTATGATGTTTTGGCTCATCGGCGTATGCTGGAGGACATAACAGCTCCTTGATCGCTACGAAACATGGGCTGTTGCGTCTGCAGAGCAAAGTGTTTTTCTTGTGACTGCTACCACTGCCGTTTGTGGGACATCCGTGTGTGGCCGGCCGGTGTGGCCGTGTGGTTAAAGGCGCTTCAGTCTGTGACCGCTACGGTCGCAGGTTCGAATCCTGCCTCGGGCATGGATGTGTGTGATGTCCTTAGGTTAGTTAGGTTTAATTAGTTCTAGGTTCTAGGCGACTGATGACCTCAGAAGTTCAGTCGCATAGTGCTCAGAGCCATTTTTTTTGGAACATCCGTGTGGCACTCTCGTGGCGACTAAAAGAGACTGTGGAGAATCGTGTGCCTCAACTTTGATTCTTATATATTGTAATATTGTTACTTTAATTTGGTATGCTGAAATCGGTGCTAATTGACAATGAAAGTGGGTTAAAAGCCGTGATCTGTCTGGGGACGTTAACCGTGGATTACTGGCCAACTGTTTCATCAGATATTTAGTCTAGGTTTGCCAAGCAGACTAACATTAATGATAATCTTTTAATAGTCATACAAAACCGGTAATATATCTATATAAAAAGGAGAATTTAAATAAAAAGAAAGAAATCAGTTTATATTTGGAAATTTATTTTAAGATTGTTCATTGAAATTTCAGCATATTATACGTGAGTTATAACTGAGCTGGTGCCTTATTTACGATTGAAAAAATGTGAGATTGTAATCTTACGGAACACATAAAATATGGAGCCAAGATTGGGACACTGCATACAACACTGCATTCATAAAATAACACACGAAGAACATTGAAACATAAGCAAGAAGAAATTAACCACAACCAACAGATTCAGTTTTTACCCAAAGAAATTACGTTCATACCACAATCCTGTCCGTCATGTAATTACCACACACTGGTATACTAAATTCATATTAACTCTTTGTGAAGTCTTCGCAAAAAGAATAGCTGAGGGCTACTTTGATGATTACACCACATGCTTCACGTGGTCAACTTGGTTTACACAAAGCGTACAACTCCACAATAATTTTGATAATTAAAATACATTAGATCGAAAAGCAATTGACAAAAGAAAAACCTTGAACTGGTTACTAACGTCTTACTATTAACCTGATGGGTCAAACAGTTATATAAGCACGTGGTAGTGGTCTCGCAAAGTACACCCCACGTGGGCTGAACATAAAGAAAAGTTGCTATATTGAAAATATAGTCAAGACGAGACGTTATAATCACACAAGCATTCGCATTTAAGATTGATCTTAGTTAGAGTTACTGATCAACACGTAGTTCCACTTTACTCACAAAGTAGTAACAAAGCAACTACCGGAAAATAATCTGAACTTCACACGAGAATTATACTGCGCTGCAATTTAAGATAACATCGGATATTTTAGACCTAAACCCGAAATAAAGGTGATTAAATTTTCAGTTAGGCTGAACTTAAGAAATCCATTGTCCTACGGACTTAACAGACACGCGCTTAGCCGGAGATCTTACCAGTTCAGATGCTCGCCATGGCCACACTGCAACTGCCTACTGCCCAGCGTGCTTCCTGAGGGTGGCTCACAAAGACCAACGGAAGTGGCCAGAGGGGCAGCCTCCTATACCAACATGACAACGGACGGACAGGACCATACTAAGGATAGAAACCTCTTTGCTTTTAGGAAGCGTAGCTACCTGTTCCGACGTTGGTCCTACTGTTCTCTAGCAGACAGCCTTGTCTGCTACCCTCAAGCATGCAACTAGAAATACATATGCTCATTCATCCTCTCACACAAAAGGGAAGGGGGATGACAGTATCTTATCATATACAGTATATAAAAGAAAGCGGATGTAGGTTCCGTATGAAACTGTGTGACATGAATTACATATAAGAATTACATATAAACTGTGCTTTAAAGTGTAGTAGTGTGACAGATCGTTCTTGTTTATGTGTAAAAGTAACACGTTCCACTGCTCAGTCTCCTCCCAGATAGTCAGAAACGCCACAGTACATTTAGAAGAGGAATTTATTCCATAAATGGCAACAGATTTAAGAAATTAAACATGAAAGGAATCCAACAGAGACCTTTCATAGCCCCAACGCTCCGGGAAAAGACTGTGCAGGGAATTTTCTGGCCATGCTAGGACATTCCCAAGCAGGCTTCTCACACCC
The DNA here is from genome assembly GCF_023864275.1 of Schistocerca cancellata. Classification (NCBI taxonomy): domain Eukaryota; kingdom Metazoa; phylum Arthropoda; class Insecta; order Orthoptera; family Acrididae; genus Schistocerca; species Schistocerca cancellata. The sequence goes on from NC_064637.1 coordinate 17,992,172, forward strand.
TACTTAAACCAAAAGTGTAAAAGAAAAGGCAAAAGGACACCAGCTACTTGCTAAAACACAATAATTTCAACACATCTTTAGGATCTACCAATTTCAAACAGAAAAAAAAACACAAACTGTGACACCTATTTAAAAGGTAGTGTAGACCTAATTCGGTCAGCAAGTAAAAACAATGGTTCCTGTGTCATTAATATGAAAACAATTTCTGTTTGTTACCCTTATGGAGTTCACCAGTATTTGCTCATTGCAAGAGCCAACTGATCACAGGAAAATTTATGACTGTTTATTAACAAGCAAACTTTATGGAAATAGTAAAGGTGCCACAGCAATTAAAAAAAGAACATCAAATAACATCGGTATTAAAAACCAGAACATAACAATGCACAATCTGCAAAAGCAACAAAATGATAAGAGAAAAAACATGTTTTACAAAGTGGTTATCGCAAAAAAATTCTATATCGTATAAAACTAATAATTTGTAGAATTAAAATAACTATGTGGCACTCATTTAATCACTCTACTATATTTCAATTAGCTAGCAAACAATGAGCACTGTGTCATTATACTGAAACTACAATAATTATGTGATTATTACCCTTAAGGGGTTCCTCACAGTAAATATGCCCCATGCAAAGGCTAATCGATCACAGTTCAATGAGAATAAAAAGCTATCTGACTGATAAACGAAGCAATGCCACAGCAATGAATTTACGAAACAAAATATCACAAATCTAATACATCACACAAAAACAAACATTGATAAATAAAACAGTACAATAGTCAACATCTAAAACAAAAAAACACCTATAAATAAAACACCTGCAAAATACAAGAGTCAAAGTCTAAAAAAGATAAACAGAACACCTGCAAAATACAAGAGTCAGTCTAATAAACACCAATAAATCGAACTCCTGCAAAACACACGAGTCAGAGTTTCTCTGACAGAAACACACGTATATGCACTGGACTAAGAACCGTATAATCACTGTTCACTGACACACTCAGTACTTCCACTGTTCCGTGGCACAATATAGGGGAAAGAGGGGGGGTTCGTCGCCGCAGCTGTCAGTAGGGATTTTTTTGTCCATCTGTTGCGTGCGATCCCGCCGTCTCTGCCCTCTCATGAAGTTTCTCCCGTGTCACGTCATCTCGATTTGGTTCCATGTTTGTGTTGTCAAATTCGTGCGGTATCCCCGTTTGACACGCCAGGTTGATATTCCTGGGCAAGGATGACACTTAATGGCTCTTCTTTTGTGCCACCCTTAGCGACCAGAGAACATCGAACCATGATTTACTGTCGCTTGACAGTAGGCATCCATCAGGAAATGTCGATAGGCGTCGTTGACGTCTGCAAGTTTCTCTGGGCAGTACCTGTCAAAAGGCTCCACGCCCCTTGTGTTGTTTCACCGCGGCCGTCTTGTCACGGTCGCGTGGGTGTGGTGCGTTGCCAGCAGATGGATGTCCGCGCGGTGGACCGCTCGCCCATCTCAGGTCATCGCCTCGAGGAAGGGTCGCCCGGGGCGGCCGCCCATTAGCTCCAGGTACAAGGGAAAGTGTTTGCCGCGTACCTTCTTTTGTTGTCGGCCGCGCTCCCAAAGTGGCCTGGCTGACAGCGTGCCCTGCTGGGAAACCCGCCAGTTTACAACTAGTCCGGCTGCTCCCTCTGTCTCTTAAGAGTTTTGCCGGTTCGCTTTCACGTTCTCAACTGCATTCACAGAAATTTTTCATCATCCTTATGTGATTACACAATGTCATACATAATACCACTTAGTATTGTCTTTCACAATTTTTAAGAACAAAGTGAGACTTAATATTTTTTTTAAATAAAAAAAATTAGATGAATCGACAATATAAAATAAAATTTAAATGACTTGACAATGTAAAAAAAATAAAAGTGAAATGACTTGACAGTATAAAAATAAAAATTTAAATGAACTGACAATATAATATTTAAATCCACATCACTAATGTGGTTCACTTACGTTTTAATAAATCAAATGCTATTTATTAATTCACTAAAATGAATAGGATTATGCCTTGTGCAAGTATAGGTCAGGACAGCATAGGGTTCACATGTTATTTACACATACATACATGCACACCTGTTGTCTATTCTACAAACTAACTACCCATAAACATGCATTACTCAATATTCTACTTCTATCCACTACTAGTTAACCCAATAAGCTACTTCAATGCTATTTCAACACCGTGTATATACCACTACAACATTGTTCTAATTCGTCCTCTTCTTGACGCTCGCGGCATACGTCTTGTCGCATGATAAATATGGAGAACTTTCCATAAACATACACATTAAAAAGAACAATGGTTATTTACATGCCAAAACATTTATACCAGTTCGCACACCTGAAAAGAGACTCGCAATTATACATTTATCATACTCATATATTCACACATAAAACAGTAAGAAAATTTCACCTAAAATTACGTTATCACAACAATTAATCACGCAGATGACTCTGAGAAAGTTAAAAATATTTGCATTATACAGGTTATATTACATTTTCTTACCCATTTTGCTGCGATTTCGTTCCTTCTTTACGTTACCTTTCGCTTCCAAATCAGTTATTTCGCCTGTGGTGGTTATTCTGGATTCATTTCTCATGAATGGAAAAATTGTGGTCACCTCTATTCTGTAAAACAGTATCATCTTAACATATTGAACTTACAACAGACACAAAAGATCCGAATCCTCCTGTAGTTTAAATGACAAATGTTTTGCTTTATCCTTATTATCTTAAACCAAGCTTTCCTTCGTTCCCATAATCAAAATTATTTAATCATCCTCTACCTTCAAGAGGGAAATTTCCTCAGTACAAATCATATAGGCTGCAGTGCATCCTGCACCAGCGAAAACAGTAAGCTGTAATGCTCACAGCATCAGCAAAACACATAAACGTCGCTTTTCTAGGACAAGTATTAACGCAGAATAATTTTTTTTTTAGGCTTTGGCTCAACATCAATCAAGACTACAAAAAGGATCCATATTTCCGTTCCATTCTCCATTTGCTGAAAAGCTGCTCGTATTTGACTGCCACAATAATATTTCAGAGCCACGTAAATTACACAAACCACAATTCTTCTTTCACCTTGAAGGGAATCAATATACTTACGAAATCCACAGACAGCACTTTACGTACTCAGCTATAAAGAACAAAAAAGACATATATCATCAATATTAACATATCATCGCATATTGGAAGCCAATGGTTCAACAATCGTATTATCGCATCCTGTTTTCAAGATTCCAAACTTACTCATTCCTTTCTCAGAGTTCTCCTATCTTAAAATATTCATACAGCACGCATACTATAGTAAGAGATCCTCATTTATACTGACAGATATAGAATAGTAATAGGTAGATAGTAGCACTGAAAGCAGAAAATCGGAAACAAGGCTACTAACAGCTGGGGACCTGGGTTTGCCAGACCCATAATACCCACAGATCGGATATTCCCCTGAGTTTTGCATTAATTCAACGCAGATATTGCTTCTCTCAGGAGCGGCTCTTTTCGATTTACACACAAAAAAACATAAACAACATTTCACTCGTTCACAAAGAAACCTTTTATGTTCACATTTGAACCAACCTAAATCCTAATTGCACAAGGAAAGAAAAATAACTAAAAACGTCACTTCAATCAATCACATAGAAACAGCTTTATCATTATTTTTACTAACATATTATTCAAAATGCATATGTCACAAATTTAAACTAATCAATTCTTTCTCCTCACCGTCCTCTCTACTTCTCACTGTCCTTTCTACTCATTTGCCATGTCGCTCATTTGTTCCGATAGGGCGCCTTCTGCGCTGATCGTTTGTCGTTGCCGGTTTCGTTCATTTCCATTTGCTGGATTATGTCTAGGGTTAGCCGGCCGAATTTCAACATCATGAGGTGCTCCGCCTACAGTCCTATTCCCACCGTATTCACCGTGATATCGATTCTGGTTGCCGTAACTGTTCCGTTCACGATTCTGTCCACGTCCTCGATCATTTCTGTTGTTCCACCTGTGTTCGCGACTGTTACCCCAGTTTCTATACGGCCTGTCCCGATTATTGTTCCGTTCGCGTCGCGACGACCAGTCACGCCGTTGATTAGTACTACGGCCACGACTGCGATCGCGCTGCTGTGCCCCGTAATAACTTTGTGCCTGATTAGGCGGGCATTCTGCTGTATTGTATTCCAACTCTTGGAGAAGTGTTTTAAACGTTTCCACGTCCTCTTTGCACCGTCCCGCAAGAATGACGTGCCGCAAGTGCATCGGCAATTTGGTGATGCATATCCTAATTAGTTTCGCAGGCCCGTATGGGTCGTATAAAAATTGATTTGCCTGCATCATGTGGTCGAATAGGCGTGCAGGGCTGCCGAAACCAGACTGGTTCAAATTTGGCAGCATAATTATGCCATGTTTGACCCTATCTTGTGCCGCTTCCGACCAATAGGCGGACAGAAAGGCTTGTCGAAACTCCCGAGTGGAGTTGCAGTGACGCGCTGCCGACCTCATGCGAATCGCCGGTTCGCCTTCCAAATAGCCACACATATATTCTATCTTATGTGAACTTGCCCAGTCGGGGGGAAGACAAAACTCAAATTGCTCGAGCCATGCACGTGGATGTATTCCTTTTTGCGAATTTCGGAATATTTCAAACTTTCTTACTGTAAGGAAATGTTTGAAATCAAATCCCCGCATTTCCTCCTGGCGAGGCCCTTGAATGTTTCTGTTTCTCTCATGGCTGCCCCTTAAATTACATTCTTCCCTGTCGTCAAAATCTCCCTCGTGGCCGGAGTCCCTCTCTGCACTGTTCGTACGGCTATTTTTAGTGCTATTGGCGAGTTCGGAATCACACGCCATGCAGTTTTCCAGATGCGCCACGCGTTCTTGTAATTCGCCTGTTACAGCTTTGTGTTGTCTGTTCACTTCAAACTGTCCCTTCTGAAATCTAAGAAGCGAACGCACTTCTTCGGTCTCTGCGGCCGCTACCGGTGTAGTATTGTTCTCGCTTTCCGTCAGCTTCATCGTGCCTACAGTGTCCGCTAATGCCGCAATCTTATCATCAATTTGTCTCTTGTCCTCCGCCCCAGTCTGCTTCAATTGTTCTACTTGCTGTTCCAACACGTGGATCGCTAAACTGTTGTCCGTTATTGTGTTGCTAACGGACGTGGGACAATGCGTTTCCGCCTCTTGGGCCCTCGAGAGTATCTGCTGGTGCTCCCTTTGGCATTCTTCCCTCAGCTCTTGGAAATTCCTAAGTAGCCATTCTTCGCTTTCTTTAGATTCGGCATCGCCCCTCCGCTTGCTCTGTTCTAAGGCTTGCAGACGATCATCGATTTGTTCAAATGTACGGCCTAATTCTTTCATAATATCACTTTTTATCTCACTTGCCAGATTGTTTATTCTTTGTGAGATATCATCGGACACTCTCTGCATCGAGTTGTCGACTTTATTTGTCTGCTGGATTAGTTTTTCGTCTATTTGTTCGCCTAGCTCTCGGATCGATTTCTCAGATTTTTGTGTCATTTGTTCGCCTAGCTCGCGGGTCGATTTTTCGGATGATTCTTTTTGTTCTCAAAACGATTTTTCTGATTTCTGCGTCATTTGTTCGCCTAGCTCGCGGATCGATTTCTCGGATTTCTCTGCGTTTTCTTTATTTTGTTGCAATAAGGCTTTCATGAGTTCTGCTACATCAATTTGGTTAGTTAGAGGCAAATTAATTTCTGGCTCTGATGTGACCCCGTTCGTGCTGTTTTGCATTTCGTCTGAAGTATTCCCCATTGCATTTTCGGAACCGCCCGACGCGTTAATATTGGAAATCAAATTATCCCCTTGGTCCATGTTGCTTAAGTTGTTGGACCACTTGCTTTTAGCTTGGTTACGTGTTTGCATCAGTGCAATTTATACTCAGTACACAACACACTAATCACAATAAATGTGTCCCCCAAAAATTACGACAGTCACACGAAAGATACCCAACCTAGTACACCCTTTTTCACACGCAAAACAAATTTTTTTATCTTTGATCGAAACCGTGGAATTTACAAGCGAGAATAAAAAACAGACAGACATATAAAACACACAAATATAAAAAACAAAACAAGACAAACAACGCAACGCCGATCAACAACGCCGTGAATCTTTTGAAAGTCTGCTCGGAAACAACGCAGAAGTTGTTTGAGCGCTGTAGGGAAAAAAAATTAAGATTATAACACGCTCGCAATCTAACATTTCAGAGATTCCAGAGTCTAGCGGAATCACAGAACAGGGTCGCCATGTGTAATGTTGTAACTTTAATTTGGTATGCTGAAATCGGTGCTAATTGACAATGAAAGTGGGTTAAAAGCCGTGATCTGTCTGGGGACGTTAACCGTGGATTACTGGGCAACTGTTTCATCAGATATTTAGTCTAGGTTTACCAAGCAGACTAACATTAATGATAATCTTTTAATAGTCATACAAAACCGGTAATATATCTATATAAAAAGGAGAATTTAAATAAAAAGAAAGAAATCAGTTTATATTTGGAAATTTATTTTAAGATTGTTCATTGAAATTTCAGCATATTATACGTGAGTTATAACTGAGCTGGTGCCTTATTTACGATTGAAAAAATGTGAGATTGTAATCTTACGGAACACATAAAATATGGAGCCAAGATTGGGACACTGCATACAACACTGCATTCATAAAATAACACACGAAGAACATTGAAACATAAGCAAGAAGAAATTAACCACAACCAACAGATTCAGTTTTTACCCAAAGAAATTACGTTCATACCACAATCCTGTCCGTCATGTAATTACCACACACTGGTATACTAAATTCATATTAACTCTTTGTGAAGTCTTCGCAAAAAGAATAGCTGAGGGCTACTTTGATGATTACACCACATGCTTCACGTGGTCAACTTGGTTTACACAAAGCGTACAACTCCACAATAATTTTGATAATTAAAATACATTAGATCGAAAAGCAATTGACAAAAGAAAAACCTTGAACTGGTTACTAACGTCTTACTATTAACCTGATGGGTCAAACAGTTATATAAGCACGTGGTAGTGGTCTCGCAAAGTACACCCCACGTGGGCTGAACATAAAGAAAAGTTGCTATATTGAAAATATAGTCAAGACGAGACGTTATAATCACACAAGCATTCGCATTTAAGATTGATCTTAGTTAGAGTTACTGATCAACACGTAGTTCCACTTTACTCACAAAGTAGTAACAATGCAACTACCGGAAAATAATCTGAACTTCACACGAGAATTATACTGCGCTGCAATTTAAGATAACATCGGATATTTTAGACCTAAACCCGAAATAAAGGTGATTAAATTTTCAGTTAGGCTGAACTTAAGAAATCCATTGTCCTACGGACTTAACAGACACGCGCTTAGCCGGAGATCTTACCAGTTCAGATGCTCGCCATGGCCACACTGCAACTGCCTACTGCCCAGCGTGCTTCCTGAGGGTGGCTCACAAAGACCAACGGAAGTGGCCAGAGGGGCAGCCTCCTATACCAACATGACAACGGACGGACAGGACCATACTAAGGATAGAAACCTCTTTGCTTTTAGGAAGCGTAGCTACCTGTTCCGACGTTGGTCCTACTGTTCTCTAGCAGACAGCCTTGTCTGCTACCCTCAAGCATGCAACTAGAAATACATATGCTCATTCATCCTCTCACACAAAAGGGAAGGGGGATGACAGTATCTTATCATATACAGTATATAAAAGAAAGCGGATGTAGGTTCCGTATGAAACTGTGTGACATGAATTACATATAAGAATTACATATAAACTGTGCTTTAAAGTGTAGTAGTGTGACAGATCGTTCTTGTTTATGTGTAAAAGTAACACGTTCCACTGCTCAGTCTCCTCCCAGATAGTCAGAAACGCCACAGTACATTTAGAAGAGGAATTTATTCCATAAATGGCAACAGATTTAAGAAATTAAACATGAAAGGAATCCAACAGAGACCTTTCAATATCTCTGCTGTTCATCGACTTGGTAAAAATCCTACTCCGACGAATATTACCCAAGAATTTATCGAATGAAACTTGGCAAGCAGCCTGCATTTTCCAGTCACATTAATGTGACCACCTGTGAAAAACCTAGGGGACTGTTGATCTCAGAAGTTGAGTCCCGTAGTGCTCAGAGCCATTTGAACCATTTTTTTGCACAAGAATGCAAGGTGAGATCTACTCTGAAATAAAAGTGAGTTAACCTCCTGCTCAGCATGTTGATTTTCTGTCTGGAGTACTGCCGATGTCGAAAGTAAATACAAATCAGCAGATGCTGTAGCTAAAGATAAATAGGTCTACTCCAAATTTATATTTCAGAAATAATCTGTTGCTTCGTGTGGTGGATAGCGCAATGGACACACGATAAAAATTCAGAACTTTACTATTAACCACGGATGTGGGTTTTACTTTAAAAGAACATCGTTTTTGAGAAATCAAACTCTGATTATTGACAAAAAGAGTGTACAAAATAAGAAGACTCTAACAATTACCAAATCCTCTATTCACAAAAATTACAAACATACCTTTAACATTCCTCCAGACTCTTTTCTATCAATATTAATACTGTCTTGTTCATTATTAAGTATTCTAGACAGGTTCTCCCAGATCCACAGAAAACAGATCTCAGTCTCTCAAAAATTCAGTTGCGCACTACTAAACCTCAAACAAGACTGCCGCAGCGCCGCACGATTGACTGACCAGGAAGTCAACCACAGATAAAACTGAACACAGAGTAAAGGATCTTATTCACTGCTCATGCGGTGCACTCATTCAACTTTGTCTCAGTAGAGTAGAGGTAAATTATTTAGAATATCTGAAAACATGTGAGAGTCATAGAGATGGATGAACTGAAGGTATCTGACGCATCGAAAGTGCTGGTTAGGTGTGGCATAAGGAGGCTGTGGTACTGTCGGGCTGTCCTTCAGTCAGGTGGCCGCGCGGTCTCGGGCGCCTTGCCACGGATCTGTCGGAGGTTGGAGTCCTCCCTCGGGCACAGGTGCGTGTGTTGTCCTTAGCGTAAGTTATTTTTAGTTAGACAAAGTAGTGTGTAAGCCTAGGTCACACAGGAACTTACCACAAGTTTCCAATTTCCATTCAGTGTGCACTAACAGCAAGCTGTTATCTGACATTGGCGAATGATGATATGCTTCCGTCGTTACTATCTGGAGACGGCACATTTCAAACTTTCTTTCTGTACAATGGTGCCCCACCTAGTTATGGGTGCATACCTGGATCTCCAGTTTCCCTGTGGATCGATAGGTTTTATTCGACGAGAGAGGAGAGAAGACCTGGGTCGTCCCCCTCCCCCCCCCCCCCCCCTCTCGACCTGCCTCTATTTCAGCTGATAATGAGGTGAGCTTGGTTTGTGTGTTAACGTTCTCTGTGACATCAAGACTTCTTTTATAAATACTTGGTGTGAGATTTTAAGGTTTTGTAGATTGGTCACCCATTATTTTGAGGCAGTCATCTAGCCACTGTTCTCTGTCCCCTTTTTCACTGTGTCTGTACTGGTATTTTATCCTCGGTTTTATCTAGTTACTTTGCAGCGTTTTATCTATGGGCAGTCTCATAATGAATCATCTGATGTGTTACACGAGGGCGTGCTGAAAACTAGTGCCTCTGAACTTTTGAGGTGAGAGCTTATTTATTCTTCAGGCCTGGATATTCAGCTCTCAACATAGTCACCCTGGACTAACACATTTATTTCTCTACGATAGACCAGTTTGTTGATGTTTTACTTTGTCGACGGAGCCGCTACCTCACCTCTGCTTGCACCGCGTAATCCTCGAATGCTTTTTAAGTTTTGGAAACAAATAAACATCGGCTGGAGCAAAGTCGGGACTCTATGGAGGATGATCGATGGCAGTAAACCCAAAGCCTCAGAGTGTATGCAGACGTTGCAGCACTTGCGTGTTGTTTTCCATTGTTATAATGAAGGAAAGGGCGCTCCACTGTGTGGACGAACTCTTCGAATTCGAAACACTATTGCAGCACGCTGTTTCTCGAGCACCGACGTAGTCACGTCCACGCTGCTGTGTTACGCGCTTCGGAGGAGAGGTCTGCAAATATATATAGGCGTGACGAATAAATGCGAAGAATGGTTTTTGTATTTAAAAAGCTTTAAGAGTTTTCACATACAAATTCGGAGACATAATTTTTCACCACACCCTCATGTCTTAAATGCTCGTTTGTTGTTACATGAGGGTTATAAATTTCTTGTTATTTTAATAACTTTTCACCACGCTCGTCTTTATTTTATGCAAGGACGCTGATGACCTCGCTCTTTAGCACCTTAAAACCATAACCGTAACCATCGTCATCGGGAGATGTATAGGACGTACTGATTGGATGTGTCCCTTTAAAAATAAACAAAATTGGTTTACTATATAGCAAGAACAAAGAGCTGCTAATTAATAGCATCAATGGTTCATCAGCTGTTGGCCATGTCAGAATGTCCTTGTAAAATACATCGTTCTTGTCAGGGATGTACCGAATCACCTGAAACCTCCCCTTAGAAAAATTATAAATTACTGTGCTGATAGACCCCTTACGTTATTTGATTTTCAAACAGCTGAGCAAAACTGAACGTACTCAGTCATTAACTACTGATAGGCATAGTTAGCAAATGAAAGATTTTGATAGAGAACAAACAAGGTAAATACCTTAATAGTGTTCAAAAGTCATATATATCAGTTCATGACATCCAGTCTTACAAATTTCGTTTTTCTGACGGACACACGTCCAGATCGTCCGCTCTCCAAACTCTGCCATCTCTCCCCCCACATCCGCCACTGCTGGCGGCTCACCTCCAACTGCGCAACGCTACGCACTGTTCACATCCAACTGCCCAACACTACAGTAGCAAAAATTCAACAGTACAAACCAGCCACAGACTGCACACAGCACAGTCAATGATTTTCATACAGAACGCTACGTGACGTTGTTGTTGTTGTTGTTGTTGTGGTCTTCAGTCCTGAGACTGGTTTGATGCAGCTCTCCATGCTACTCTATCCTGTGCAAGCTTCTTCATCTCCCAGTACCTACTGCAACCTACATCCCTCTGAATCTGCTTAGTGTATTCATCTCTTGGTCTCCCCCTACGATTTTTACCCTCCACGCTGCCCTCCAATACTAAATTGGTGATCCCTTGATGCCTCAGAAAATGTCCTACCAACCGATCCCTTCTTCTGGTCAAGTTGTGCCACAAACTTCTCTTCTCCCCAATCCTATGCAATACATCCTCATTAGTTATGTGATCTACCCATCTAATCTTCAGCATTCTTCTGTAGCACCACATTTCGAAAGCTTCTATTCCCTTCTTGTCCAAACTATTTATCGTCCATGTTTCACTTCCATACATGGCTACACTCCATACAAATACTTTCATAAATGACATCCTGACACTTAAATCTATACTCGATGTTAACAAATTTCTCTTCTTCAGAAACGCTTTCCTTGCCATGGCGAGTGTACATTTTATATCCTCTCTACTTCGACCATCATCAGTTATTTTGCTCCCCAAATAGCAAAACTCCTTTACTACTTTAAGTGTCTCATTTCCTAATCTAATTCTCTCAGCATCACCCGACTTAATTCGACTACATTCCATTATCCTCGTTTTGCTTTTGTTGATATTCATCTTATATCCTCCTTGCAAGACACTGTCCATTCCGTTCAACTGCTCTTCCAAGTCCTTTGCTGTCTCTGACAGAATTACAATGTCATCGCCGAACCTCAAAGTTTTTATTTCTTCTCCATGGATTTTAATACCTACTCCGAATTTTCCTTTTGTTTCCTTTACTGCTTGCTCAATATACAGATTGAATAACATCGGGGAGAGGCTACAACCCTGTCTTACTCCCTTCCCAACCACTGCTTCCCTTTCATGTCCCTCGACTCTTATAACTGCCATCTGGTTTCTGTACAAATTGTAAATAGCCTTTCGCTCCCTGTATTTTACCCCTGCCACCGTTAGAATTTGAAAGAGAGTATTCGAGTCAACATTGTCAAAAGCTTTCTCTAAGTCTACAAATGCTAGAAACGTAGGTTTGCCTTTCCTTAATCTTTCTTCTAAGATAAGTCGTAAGGTCAGTATTGCCTCACGTGTTCCAGTATTTCTACGGAATCCAAACTGATCTTCCCCCAGGTCGACTTCTACTAGTTTTTCCATTCGTCTGTAAAGAATTCGTGTTAGTATTTTGCAGCTGTGGCTTATTAAACTGATTGTTCGGTAATTTTCACATCTGTCAACACCTGCTTTCTTTGGGATTGGAATTATTATATTCTTCTTGAAGTCTGAGGGTATTTCGTCTGTTTCATACATCTTGCTCACCAGATGGTAGAGTTTTGTCAGGACTGGCTCTCCCAAGGCCGTCAGTAGTTCCAATGGAATGTTGTCTACTCCGGGGGCCTTGTTTCGACTCAGGTCTTTCAGTGCTCTGTCAAACTCTTCACGCAGTATCGTATCTCCCATTTCATCTTCATCTACATCCTCTTCCATTTCCATAATATTGTCCTCAAGTACATCGCCTTTGTATAGACCCTCTATATACTCCTTCCACCTTTCTGCTTTCCCTTCTTTGCTTAGAACTGGGTTTCCATCTGAGCTCTTGATGTTCATACAAGTGGTTCTCTTATCTCCAAATGTCTCTTTAATTTTCCTGTAGGCAGTATCTATCTTACCCCTAGTGAGATAAACCTCTACATCCTTACATTTGTCCTCTAGCCATTCCTGCTTAGCCATTTTGCACTTCCTGTCAATCTCATTTTTGAGACGTTTGTATTCCTTTTTGCCTGCTTCATTTACTGCATTTTTATATTTTCTCCTTTCATCAATTAAATTCAATATTTCTTCTGTTACCCAAGGATTTCTACTAGCCCTCGTCTTTTTACCTACTTTATCCTCTGCTGCCTTCACTACTTCATCCCTCAAAGCTACCCATTCTTCTTCTACTGTAATTCTTTCCCCCATTCCTGTCAATTGTTCCCTTATGCTCTCCCTGAAACTCTGTACAACCTCTGGTTCTTTCAGTTTTTCCAGGTCCCATCTCCTTAAATTCCCACCTTTTTGCAGTTTCTTCAGTTTTAATCTACAGGTCATAACCAATAGATTGTGGTCAGAGTCCACATCTGCCCCTGGAAATGTCTTACAATTTAAAACCTGGTTCCTAAATCTCTGTCTTACCATTATATAATCTATCTGATACCTTTTAGTATCTCCAGGGTTCTTCCATGTATACAACCTTCTATCATGATTCTTAAACCAAGTGTTAGCTATGATTAAGTTGTGCTCTGTGCAAAACTCTACCAGGCGGCTTCCTCTTTCATTTCTTAGCCCCAATCCATATTCACCTACTACGTTTCCTTCTCTCCCTTTTCCTACACTCGAATTCCAGTCACCCATGACTATTAAATTTTCGTCTCCATTCACTATCTGAATAATTTCTTTTATTTCATCATACATTTCTTCAATTTCTTCGTCATCTGCAGAGCTACTTGGCATATAAACTTGTACTACTGTAGTAGGTGTGGGCTTCGTATCTATCTTGGCCACAATAATGCGTTCACTATGCTGTTTGTAGTAGCTTACCCGCATTCCTATTTTCCTACTCATTATTAAACCTACTCCTGCATTACCCCTATTTGACTTTGTGTTTATAACCCTGTAGTCACCTGACCAGAAGTCTTGTTCCTCCTGCCACCGAACTTCACTAATTCCCACTATATCTAACTTTAACCTATCCATTTCCCTTTTTAAATTTTCTAACCTACCTGCCCGATTAAGGGATCTGACATTCCACGCTCCGATCCGTAGAACGCCAGTTTTCTTTCTCCTGATAACGACATCCTCTTGAGTAGTCCCCGCACGGAGATCCGAATGGGGGACTATTTTACCTCCGGAATATTTTACCCAAGAAGACGCCATCCTCATTTACTCATACAGTAAAGCTGCATGCCCTCGGGAAAAATTACGGCCGTAGTTTCCCCTTGCTTTCAGCCGTTCGCAGTAGCAGCACAGCAAGGCCGTTTTGGTTAATGTTACAAGGCCAGATCAGTCAATCATCCAGACTGTTGCCCTTGCAACTACTGAAAAGGCTGCTGCCCCTCTTCAGGAACCACACGTTTGTCTGGCCTCTCAACAGATACCCCTCCGTTGTGGTTGTACCTACGGTACGGCTATCTGTATCGCTGAGGCACGCAAGCCTCCCCACCAACGGCAAGGTCCATGGTTCATGGGGGGGCTACGTGACGTTACCAACACGAAAACCTAAACAGCCTACTTACACACCTTGCTGCTGTGTTGCACATTCTTTGAATAGTAGCTATTTTCTGAGTGCAAGCTTTCCATGTCGGCAACTATAGCTTACCAATATCCATTCAGAGAGTTTTAATAGTCTGAAGCCGTTCCTTAGAAGGCCATTGATGCTCGTGTATGGCACCATGGTTTTTGGTGGTTTTCAGCTGTACACAGAGTGTGAAAGTTGGCTGACTGCAAAAGATTGTTTTTCTTCTTTAGGTAAACTTTCTCCGATGACTACAGAAAGTGCATTTTTCTTGTAATATTTTGTCCAACATCGTTTATAATCTTTAATGTCTTCGGCTTTATCAGGGGAAATGAATTTACCACACTTGATTCTGCATTCTTCCTGTCATATTCTACTGGTGCGAAGACTCGCTCAATTTCTCGTAAACATTTTTATAACACCGAAATCTCAATCACAGGGATGGAAAATGTGTCCCGTAATTGGAAAAAACTGATTCACAGATTCGAGTCTGCTAGTAACAGTTTAAGGAGAAAAGAAACGAATGACGGCGTGATTACGGTTTTGTCACGAACTACCATCTAATTAAGGGAAAAGATTTCTATTCTGTTTGGAACATAACCATTTATAGACAGTTGAATGAAGGTACATACACTATGTATGTAACTTCTTCATGCGGAGTGATCTGATGGCTCGTTCCCCTGCAGATATGACATACTTCTTCCGCTGTGATGTCTTGAATGTCAGTCACGTGTATTTCTTCTTCAGAAACACCTCCTCTCTGCTACGTTCAATTTGATGTTTGGTAATGTTCAGTTCTTTCAGATGCATTTGCACTTGTTTATAGCAGTTGGCTTTTGTCTTTCTGTTCCAAAAATAGTTAAAAAATCGTTTCAGGAGTCTAGTATTCGGTAAGCGACAAGTGTGGCCAACAAACGTAACCGTTCTTGTTCGCATCGTGTCAACAATAGATTCACTTTCTTGGTAAACCACCGAAGTGAGCAAGAGTCTACATCGACCATTAACTTGGTGCTCCTTGCTTATAATAGTTCATACTACGGTACTCTTCTATCAGCTTTCTGCAATTTATCAGTTGTTGCTTGAGTGTTTAATTTAGATAGTTTCACTTGCACATGTTCCCTCCGGTTTAATGATAGAGGAATACTGCTGAAGTTTCGCACTTGGTGAAAGAGATCTTTTTTGTATGTTGCCAAGTAATTGTCTGTGGTAGCTGTAATTTCAGTGCCCTGGTATCTCTTAATGCTCTTTTTGGAATCCCAGGTAATAATCTCATCAAGATATATAAACTTTACCATCTTAGTGCCCTGAGCATTGTGGAGTGTAATATGGGTTGTGTCAACTGGGAAGGTGGGCATCATTTCAGTTTTTTTCAAAAGAAATTTTTGGCCCTAATCGTTAGAGTTCTTCTATCTGGAACTTTGCTTTATTCATAGTGTTTGCTAACAATGCCACATGTTCTGCAAAATCGAATCTTTCATCCAGTACTGACAGATGGTGGACATACCTTGTTCCATTCGTGCATGATTTTCTCCAGCACACAATTAAGCAGTACTATAGACAATCCATCGTCTTGTCGCAGTACGAATCTTAAAAGATTCAGAGAATTTATTTTTTCGACGAATGACCGCAATGAGGTTAACAAATTTCTGATGTAAACCAAATTCTGTATGGATAGACAGCAGAGATTGACGATGGATACTATAATTGGCTTTTTTAAAAAATCGACAAAAGGTGATCACTAGCTTCTTGTTCCTGACCCCTCGGTGTTTCATCTCACATTTAAGACTGATAATTTGATCAGGGCAGCTTCGTCCCAGGTGAAAACCTGCTCCATATTCATCTAACTGAAAGCTGTTTATGAATTCTGGGATACAGAAACTTAGAGAAAATTTTCTAAGTAGTATCCTGCAAAGATATGCTTCTATAATCATTTGGATCCAATGTGTTCTCCTTTGTTGTGTAGTGAATGGATTATTGAAACATTCCATTCCTAGGCAATGTCTCAGTATTCCAAATTTCAGCAAGATGTCCACGTAAATTCAGAATAGTCTGGGCATTTGCATACTTCCAAAGTTCTACTGCTCATTGATTCTCACACTCTGCCTTATAATCCCGAAGTGAATTAATCGCTGCTGGTACTTCGCCTGAATGTAGGGTTCTAACATTTTCTAGATGCGTTCTATTTCTCAGATTCCAAATACTGTTCAGGTTCCGCACTATTTAGTAATTGTTCGAAGTAATCAGCCAAAGTCACTGAACTGTCATACCTGTTAGGTGCTCTTTTTCCGTTCACATCCTTCATCATAAGAGTAGGTGGAGTAGATTTCGATTGGTACTGTTTAAATGCCTAAATAGTAATCTCTCATCCTGTGGTGGCCCAAAGCCTTCCCGATACATTTCGGCGAGTCCTGATGAAACTTCGTTTTGACCCTTCTAATTTCGTTAGCCGTTGATCGTCTAGCATTTACTAGTTTGCGTTCTCTTTCGTGATCACTTAACCAAGTACCCATTTAAAAACAAACGATTCAGTTAGGTGTTCGGTGAAGATCAGAAATCTTGCTCAGCCCAGGAAACGGGTTGTTTTTGTTTAAGATCGCCTTCCAGTACGTTTCCTGCTTAAAACCCGTGAAGAATAGATGAAGCATGAAGCAGGTGAAAACGACCTTACATCGTGCTGGAAAAAACGTTGAGAACAATATTTAGCCTTTACGTGCTATCATCTGTATTTGTCTTGTTCTGTATAAAATGTCGCATAACATGAAAACGAACAAAATTGTGCTCAAATGAAAGGCACCAAAATTTTTCTCGTGTTATTCTCGGTCTGCCTGATATGTCATACTGAAAGTGCTAATTTTTAAAAAAATATATTATTTTTTTCTTTTATGCGTACAGTTATGGATGTACCTTTTGTTGGTTCAAGAATGAAATGGATATGAATGATGTATTTCGTTGTGGCTCAATCGTAAGACGTAATTTCACTGAAGCTACATGACATTTATTACGATGTCTGTAGTACTTCATTACTCGTAATCCTGGATATAAATGTAATCACATTAAAAGATGGTGTCAAAACTGGTGTGGCTAATACTGATTGCTAGATCGTAAGCATGGTCCAGTTGGTGAATATTGGTACGACTCAGCATTACTTTTGCTAGAAAGTGGATTCTTAATTACTAGCTACTATCTAGGTTCCCCAACAAGTAAAAAAAAATTCATAATGTGGTAGACTGAGCTAAAGATAACACTCATAGGCAATACTGCGACGTTCTTTAATAATGAGACGATTTTGTGTAAATGTTATGGATGAGTAACAATCTGTGTGAACTTCTGTCCATAACTTTAACCTTTCAAAATTAATACACACAGTAATTCGATTAATAACTGATAAATGAATAGATAGAAGTGAATTTATTACGATAACGAACTTAACTACTGCTTAAACGAACAGTATATTTGAAATAACAAGTAACTGAAGGACATTACTTCATTGACATTAAACCATATGATCCCTCTAGGCTATTTTAAAAAGAAGTAGGAAAAAACTGAAAAAATTACATTAGAAAAAGATGATAAAAAGTGGCAGAGATGAAGTAATCGTAAGATGATGTTCAGTCTCGTGGAATTAAGCGATTTTTGCGTGGATCCGATTCCGTAATTAATAAAATTTCCATAAGCGATTCACAACCTTTGAGATATTCCTCTGACTTAATACTAACTTTGGTAATTCTGGGAAAATAAATATACTCGCGATTGTGGACGAGGTATATTTCTCGTAGCCAGAGAATATCAGATTTCTTATATAGGTAACGTTCTTTCCAACAAACACTTCAATGCATTCTTTATATTTCTATTTTTCAGAACCGACTTACAGAAAAGCTACCAAGTCAACAACAACGAAGCACACCAGAATGACAGATAAAAATACAGTTATTCTTAGAACAGCAAATATTACGTTCTGTTAGATGGACTGATTGCCGCATTTAAGTTCTGGTATTTCATCTTTTAAATTAACAAAAATTTGCTAATATATACAGTGACCGGCAGCATGAGACGCTCAAAATCGACGTCTCGTCTCACTGGCACCGTCATAAAAGTTTTGGATCGTGTGTCGATTGAACAATCGAGAAGTGATAGAATTTTTTTTTTTAATTAACGTCGATTGGTAGGTAGTAAATGATCGATGTGCTCAATGGAGAGCATGATACTGAAGCAGGTGACGAATGGATATATGATGTATGAGAAAAAATATTAGGAAGTGGAGAACGTCAAAGTTGACTGAGAAGAATAGAAAATCAATTAAGTTCTACATCTTTCAACATCAGTAACCTATGGTGTATGTATAGTAATACATATATATATAAAGAAACACTTTGTATGATGCAATTCACCAAATGAAATCAACATTTCAATTTCATGGATTTTGTTGTCGCGTGATGTGATGCGATGTGGAATTATGCTTTCATCTGAATACAACAAAGTAAGTGTAAGTCATTATAACATTCGGACCTCACCCTTTCACATGCAGTGCTCTCCGGGTTCTGAATCATGATGTTGTTCCTAAGACCACGTAAATCAGAAGACTTATTTCCGACTTATGTAGGACAGGTGCTTTCATAGGGTGGTGAAATTGGAAAGTCAATTGCTGCATTATTCTCTGCCAATAAGAATTACTGCTGACAAGTTCATATTATCAGTCAACACTTTTTGCACCGCACACTTAATAGGACATCATGCTGGTGCACAACTTTGACATTATTATTGAAATTTTTGGTCCATGAATGTCAAAAATTTGAAAGTTCTCGAACATTTCATTGAAATATAATGTCTTCACTTTTGTCTTTAGTTACTCAGTCTCTACCAACCGGTAGAATTCTGTATAATGTATCATCATCCTTTGTTTTATTGATATTATATTAGGTCTACAACTCTGCTTCAGCCGTTTTGCAATAGACGACAGTAGCGGCAAGTAGGGTTCGGGTGGTTGGTCATAGGTGTAATACAATAAGCTTAGGCACCTGTAAACATGTTGTTGTGGTCTTCAGTCCTGAGACTGGTTTGATACAGATCTCCATGTTACTCTATCCTGTGCAAGCCTCTTCATTTCCCAGTACCTACTGCAGCCTACATCCTTCTGAATCTGCTTAGTGTATTCATCTCTTGGTCTCCCTCTACGATTTTTACCCTCCACGCTGCCCTCCAATACTAAATTGGTGATCCCTCGATCTCTCAGAACATGTCCTACCAACCGATCCGTTCTTCTAGTGCCACAAGCTCCTCTTCTCCCCAGTTCTATTCAATACCTCCTCATTATTTATGTGATCTACCCATCTAATCTTCAGCATTCTTCTGTAGCACCACATTTTGAAAGCTTCTATTCTCTTCTTGTCTAAACTATTTATCGTCCACGTTTCACTTCCATACATGGCTACACTCCATACAAATACTTTCAGAAACGACTTCCTGACATTTAAATCTATACTCGATGTTAACAAATTTCTCTTCTTCAGGAACGCTTTCCTTGCCATTGCCAGTCTACATTTTACATCCTCTCTGCTTCGACCATCCTCAGTTATTTTGCTCCCGAAATAGCAAAACTCCTTTACTACTTTAAGTGTCTCATTTCCTAATCTAATTCACTCAGCATCACCCGAGTTAACTCGACTACATTCCATTGTCCTCGTTTTGCTTTTGTTAATGTTCATCTTAAACCCTCCTTTCAAGACACTGTCCATTATGTTCAACTGCTCTTCCAAGTCCTTTGCTGTCTCTGACAGAATTACAATGTCATCGGCGAACGTCAAAGTTTTTATTTCTTCTCCATGGATTTTAATATCTACTCCGAACTCTGTAAACATAATGCCATAATAATATTGCCCGATTTGTGATTGCATCATAAGGTTATTCTCAATTATACGTACTCATTTCTCGCCATTTGCGGAAGGTTTTAACTTTCTGCTTTGACACGAAGAAATCTGCGGCTGTGGTTCTTTAAATGCTTGGTAAGACCAATCGTGAGGGAACCATTAGTAGTGGAAGAACGTGCAGAGAATGTTTTCAACGCCTTAAGAACGGTGATTTTGATGTCGAAGACCGGCATGGCGGGGGAAGACAGAACGATTTCGCAGCTACTGAAACAGACGAAGACAGTCACAGGACATAATTATCGAAAGCAACTGATGCGTTCGAGCCCAGCACTGAAACACAAACGGCCACAATACAGCGACACGTAAAGGTAATTCTGCAGCAGGTCAGCGCTCGACCCCATGTCGGAAAGCCCGTCAAAATACACATGGAAACGTTGAAATGAGAAATCCTATCGCTCCCGCCGTATTGCCCATACGTTGCCCTCTCTGACTACCACCTTCTTCGATCAGTGGCATACAGCCTGGCTGACCAGCACTTCCGATCATGCGAACAATTGCAAAATTGAATCGATTCATGGATCCCCACAAAAGACGCCCAGTTCTTCCACCACGGGATTCGTATGCTATCCGAAGAGATATGGGAGAATGTAGTGGCCAGCGATGGGCAGTACTATGAATCACAATTTTTTGGTAAGTTTTTCACAATAAAGCCCCGAACGTCGAGAAAAAACTGCGGAAGCAAAGTTGTAGACCCAGTAGACTCTTGCAGTCATTTTATAAGATTTTGTAGCTGACGTGCATCACATTGTGCAGTACTGAAATGTCTCGTAATTTAACATTTCAGGTGAGGAGTTGAAGAAGCAGACTGGTGATCGTGGCCTGACTGGCGAGACTGCCGTGGCGAGATGTTGGCGGCGTCACGTGGTCGCCAGCTGCTGCCCTGGTCGGCGCGAGAGGAACCGATGGCTCGATCGACAGAATTCTGTCCAGCCAACATCGGCACGAATATCCTTTGTCGACAAAACTCGAAACAGGACAACGTTTAACGAGTCCTGCTTAGTTTTTCATCCGAACGACTCTCTACGTTCACTGCCAGACGAAAACGATGTGCGAGACATGTAAGTATAAATAATTTTTGAAATTGTAAAACACATATCAATATAAATGAAATTTGAATGGTTGAGCAATACGTTTGTTGTTTTTGGTTTTAAGCGTCCACACACGTATTTGGTTATAGTCATCAAGTCGAGAAACTAATCTTACATCCACTCAATAAGTTACTCAATTGATCTCTGAATGGAGTGAGAGGCATCTCTGAACAGATGGTACAAACTTTTTTAATGTTGATACATGCCACTTGCCAATAGATTTGCCAATTTCGATGTTCTCTAATTAAAATGTGCAAGTATGCACTTGTTTCGCAATCAGACACGGTTCTCTGTAAATGTTCGATAACATGGACATCTTTCTAGGGATCTAGTGGCACTTAAGACGATTTCTAACAGCTGGTATTGCTTTATGAAACGTCCCCTTAGAAAAATTATTGAATTACTGTGCTGATAAATCTCTTACATTATTTGATTTTCAAACAGCTGAGCAGAACTGAACGTACTCAGACATTTCGCTCTATACCTATTCTAATCAACACTAAACTGACACACAATATTTTAGCGCAACGCAATCTGACTTTTAATAATCCCTACAAAAGAATGGCCCTGACTAAATTAACCTATACCTTTCACGAATCACTTACCTCACAAAAATCTTCGTTACTCGGACTACTGCAATACAGCGAGCGCCACTACTGCCAGCTAAATAAAAGATTCAAACTAGTCAAGGCACTAACTACTGATAGGCAGAGTTAGCAAATGAAAGATTTTGATAGAGAACAAACAATGTATTTACCTTAATAGTGTTCAAAAGTCATCATATATATAGCAATTCATGACATCCATTCTTACAAATGTACTGTCTCTGATGGACGCACGTCCAGATCATCCGCTCTCAAAACTCCGCCATCTCTCTCCCCACATCCACCACTGCTGGCGACTCACCTCCAACTGCGAACGCTACGCGCTGTTAACATCCAACTGCCCAACGCTACAATGGCGAGTATTAATTACAACAATGCCAACCAGCCACAGACTGCACACAGCACAGCCAGTGATTTTCATACAGAGCGCTGCGTGGCGGTGGCGTTACCAATATAAGAACCTAAACAGCCTACTTACAGCTTCTTATATACTATGTTCTCCTTTGTTTTCGTGAATCCATGTAAGAATTCTTTATCTCTGCTATTTGGTTAGAGAAAACTGTTTTATATTTAAAAAGTGATTTATGTACATGAATGCAATGACTTTTAGTGTGGTGAATGCAGTTAGCAAGCTTGTAATTAATAAGATGAGACAGCGTACCTTCAGTGTTGTTATTGTTAGAGGCATTACCAACGCCGGCCGGAGTGGCCGTGCGGTTCTAGGCGCTACAGTCTGGAACCGCGCGACCGCTACGGTCGCAGGTTCGAATCCTGGCTCGGGCATGGAAGTGTGTGATGTCTTTAGGTTAGTTGGGTTTAAGTAGTTCTAAGTTCTAGGGGAATGATGACCTCTGAAGTTGAGTCCCATAGTGCTCAGAGCCATTTGAACCATTTTTGCATTACCAAGGTACGGTACTTCAACAAGAGAACGTAAACACCGACGCAAAAATGAAGGTTTAGATGGTTCATAGGGAAGCCGGTGGAATAACTTATTACGGAAAGCTATTTTTTTAAGCTACGATAAAGAACATTGAAACTATTCAGATGATCGCTGAGGTCACAAATTGCGTGCACGAAGCTGTCAGCTTTGGGAAAGAATGGGAAAGATTATTCCTCCTTATGCAAGAGCTGATAGTAAGTGGGGGGGGGGGGGATGCAGAGTTAAGCACAGGGCAGTGAGTGCGGTAACGGTGGCGCCGGAAACACGCACGCCGCTCCTGACTAGCTGGGCGGAATACGGCAGCCGGCCGGCTAATGAAGGCTCTGGACGTCGGACTGCACTGCCGCGTTGCGAAACACGTCCCAGACTGGAGAGCACGAAGCGGTGCGCTGCGAGGAGCAGGAAACAGGAGGGGCAGCGAGCGCGGCGGACGCGGTATCCCAGTAAACGGGTGAGAATTGGGTTTGAAAATAATGGCTGACAAAAGCGTCGTAAGTCCGACGAAAACTTGAAACGTGACGGTGAACTACACATAATGCACAATTTTAACAGCAGTATCAGTCTGAGTGATGCTAATTTTTCAGGAAGAGTCGTTGTCCCCACTACTGTTCGTCATCGCCTTCAGCCACTGGACAACCATCTCACGGAAAAAAAAAAATTTATCAAACAGCTAGAAATGGTCAGAAAATATTCCATTTGACGTACATCGATGACCTGAAGCTGCACCGAAAATGGGAATTTCAAATTCACTCTGGCGAATATAGCTCGAATCTTCAACACTTACATCATCATAGAATTCGGATTCGACAAGTGCACCACAATGGTACTTCACGGCAGTGAAGGCAACGAGATGTCAAAAACATAAGCTATCAAGTGTGACCAGCCAGTAGCCTTCAAATACCTAGGCGTTTTGCAGTTGCACAACATCGAGCGTGACAATGTAGCAAATGAAGTCAGCAAAGACTACACCCAGAGATTCAGAAAAATTTTGCTAAGAGATCTATGTGGCGGATATACCGTGGAGGCATTTAATACCTGGGCCATACCCGCTATCGGAGACACACTGCAGGCGTCGAGAATTGGACGCAAGCGCAGCTGGATAGCCCGGAGTTCACCGTGCACTTCACCCTCGTAGTGAAGTCCACAGACTGCTGCAATTGCCTAGAAAAACATGCAGTAGAGGATCCTTGCAAGTGAGGCAAGCAGTGGAGTAAGAGAAGCGAGCATTGCCGGACCACGTGACAGAGCGCCAACAATCACCTCCGGTGTCGATCCCTCAAAGCAGTTCGATGCAACTCTCAAAAATTCATGAGAAAGTAGACTTTGAAGATTTACGACTAATTTTAATTCACAAAACATTAGTCAGTTTTCACAGCGCATTGCATGCCTCACTCAGTAGCGCCGTTAAAAGGTAATTGGGTTGAACTACGGATCGATAGTTCGAATATGACTATGGTACTTTTTTCGTTTTACTTTTTTCTTTCACCTACACAATTTAACAATAAAATTCATAAAATATGTGCTAATTAACAGGTATTTAATCGTCATTAGGGTCCCGACCCTTAACGCAGTAAAAACGGAACCCTTATTGGATAACTTTGTTGCCCACGTGTCTGTCCCACTGTTAGAAAACGGGTAGATGCATCAAGGGTAGATGTATCAGATTTCGTCACGTACTAATATCTACCGTCCCTTGGTGGGTGTAAAACAATTAAGCATCTAAGTCAAACCAATCAAACCCTGGAGCTATTTATGTCACGTGTCTTAATATCTTGCTGGTGTCGATATCGACAACAGGGAAAAGTCGTCGACATTCTCGATTCCCGGGACGTATGAACCGTCCTGTCTACACACATAATTAAGTTCGTGCAGAACTCTCGGTGCGGCAGCCCTGCTCGCACTTACCCACGTGTTCTTGTTTCTAATTACTTAAAATTTGCATTGTAAATGTACATTCTTAACTATCGATATTTTGTGGGAGCTTGCTAATAAAGATTAAAAACATTACTAATTTATTAAAAATGTATATATATTGACAGTTGCTATCCGTGTGATATTTACTCGTAATCAGAAACAACAGGACGCGCATTTTTCTTAAAAAGTGGTGAGCAGATATACTTCCTAAATGATGTCACATTGCTTTCAATTGAAAGCAAGATTGAAACTTCCTGGCAGATTAAAACAGTGTGCCGGACCGAGACTCGAACTCGGGACCTTCGCCTAGTTTCATATCAGCGCACACTCTGCTGCAGAATGAAAATTTCATTCCGGAAAGCAAAATTGATTATCCAGTTACCTTCCTCTAACGCTACCGAGTGAGCCATACGGCCCATCGTAAAAAATTGCCTTGATCTCATTCCTCGTAAGACTTCAGACTCGAATTACTCGATAATTGTTGATATCTGAGTTCTGAACTTCCCGTACCACAAATACAAAAAAAAAATACGAAAATCTCGTTGCCAGGTGGTCTCCTCGTCAGTAGAACATTGCATGGGCAGCTCTTGGAGAAGATCGAAGGCAAAATAGATAACGAAAAGCCCTGTCTTGGCCGAGCAACGGCACCACAGAGGAGGAAACTGAAGGATTGATTTCTGCTGCACAGCAACAAGCCATCAGAACTAGCACGCTCAAAGCTAGCATCGAGAAATTAGCAGAAGACCCAAAGTCCAAACTCTACAAAGAAGCTGAGGAAATAATCGACTACCTCTTGAGCTGCTACAACAAGATCGCTCAGACTAGGCTGTGGCACAAATGAGCGAAAATTACGATGTACTGGCGGCAAAGAACTGGTGGGATGCAAGCCAGAAAAAGTTGTAGAAAGCGAATATATCGTGTTGCTGTTTTGTTTGTGATGATGATCGGTTTGTGGGGCGCTCAACTGCCCACTTGTCGGCGCCCATACAAATTCCCAATCTTTACACAGTCCATTCTCGCCACGTTCACGAATGATGATGAAATGACGAGGACAAAACGAACACCCAGTCCCCCAGCAAACAAAACCCTTAACCCGGCCGGGAATCGACGATGAAATGATGAGGACAAAACAAACACCCGGTCCCCGAGCAAAGAAAACCCTCAACCCGGCCGGGAATCGACCCCAGGACCCCGTGATCCAGAGGCATCGACGCTAGCAGACCACGAGTTGCGGCCTCACGTTACTGTGGGGCTTTGCGCTTCATACAGATGGAATGCTGGAACATCGTCCAGCAGGCGTTACTAATATGGAGGAAAAGACAGCGGATGATTAAAATTGCCATCACAAGTTATAGCAGAATCTACGAGAAAGAACTGGAATAACTTTCCAAATTCGAGGACTTGAAAATCAAACTACAACGTGTCTGGCGTAAGCCTGTGAAAGCGGTCCCAGTGGAAGGACTGCCACAAGTTCTTAACAGGCATTATAGCTGCCAACTACAAAAGGCACTTTACCGGGACCTGCACAAATTATTCACAACAGGTAGTCGTAGACGCTTTTTTTTTGTCATCAGTCTACTGACTGGTTTGATGCGGCCCGCCACGAATTCCTTTCCTGTGCTAACCTCTTCATCTCAGAGTAGCACTTGCAACCTGCGTCCTCAATTATTTGCTTGACGTATTCGAATCTCTGTCTTCCTCTACAGTTTTTGCCCTCTACAGCTCCCTCTAGTACCATGCAAGTCATTCCCTCATGTCTTAGCAGATGTCCTATCATCCTGTCCCTTCTCCTTATCAGTTTTTCCACATATTCCTTTCCTCTCCGATTCTGCGTAGAACCTCCTCATTCCTTCCCTTATCAGTCCACCTAATTTTCAACATTCGTCTATAGCACCACATCTAAAATGCTTCGATTCTCTTCTGTTCCGGTTTTCCCACAGTCCATGTTTCACTACCATACAATGCTGTACTCCAGACGTACATCCTCAGAAATTTCTTCCTCAAATTAAGGCCGGTATTTGATATTAGTAGAGTTCTCTTGGCCAGACATGCCTTTTTTGCCATAGCGAGTCTGCTTTTGATGTCCTCTTTGCTCTGTCCGTCATTGGTTATTTTACTGCCTAGGTAGCAGAATTCCTTAACTTCATTGACTTCGTGACAATCAATCCTGATGTTAAGTTTCTCGCTGTTCTCATTTTTACTACTTCTCATTACCTTCGTCTTTCACCGATTTACTCTCAAACCATACTGTGTACTCATCAGACTGTTCATTCCGTTCAGCAGATCATTTAATTCTTCTTCACTTTCACTCAGGATAGCAATGTCATCAGCGAATCGTATCATTGATATCCTTTCACCTTGTATTTTAATTCCATTCCTGAACCTTTCTTTTATTTCCATCATTGCTTCCTCGATTTACAGATTGAAGAGTAGGGGCGAAAGGCTACAGCCTTGTCTTACACCCTTCTTAATACGAGCACTTGGTTCTTGATCGTCCACTCTTATTATTCCCTCTTATTAAGTCCTCCAAAGCTCTTTTAAATTCCGATTCTAATACTGGATGCCCTATCTCCTCTAAATCGACTCCTGTTTCTTCTTCTATCACATCAGACAGATCTTCACCCTCATAGAGGCTTTCAATGTATTCTTTCGACCTATCTGCTCTCTCCTCTGCATTTAACAGTGGAATTCCCGTTGCACTCTTAATGTTACCACCGTTGCCGGCCGAAGTGGCCGCGCGGTTCTGGCGCTGCAGTCTGGAACCGCGAGACCGCTACGCTCGCAGATTCGAATCCTGCCTCGGGCATGGATGTGTGTGATGTCCTTAGGTTTAACTAGTTCTAAGTTCTAGGGGACTAATGACCTCAGCAGTTGAGTCCCATAGTGCTCAGAGCCATTGCTTTTAATGTCACCAAAGGTTGTTTTGACTTTCCGACAATCATACCTTTTTCGAGGTCTTCACATTTTTCCTGCAGCCATTTCGTCTTAGCTTCCCTGCGCTTCCTATTTATTTCATTCCTCAGCGACTTGTATTTCTGTATTCCTGATTTTCCCGGAACATGTTTGTACTTCCTCCTTTCATCAATCAACTGAAGTATTTCTTCTGTTACCCATGGTTTCTTCACAGCTACCTTCTTTGTACCTATGTTTTCCTTCCCAACTTCTGTGATGGCCCTTTGTAGAGATGTCCATTCCTCTTCAACTGTACTGCCTACTGCGCTATTCCTTATTGCTGTATCTATAGCGTTAGAGAACTTCAAACCTATCTCGTCATTCCTTAGTACTTCCGTATCCCACTGTTTTGCGTATTGATTCTTCCTGACTAATGTCTTGAACTTCAGCCTACTCTTCATCACTACTATATTGTGATCTGAGTCTATATCTGCTCCTGGGTACGCCTTACAATCCAGTATCTGATTTCGGAATCTCTGTCTGACCATGATGTAATCTAATTGAAATCTTCCCGTATCTCCCGGCCTTTTCCAAGTATACCTCCTCCTCTTGTGATTCTTGAACAGGGTATTCGCTATTACTAGCTGAAACTTGTTACAGAACTCAATTAGTATTTCTCCTCTTTCATTCCTTGCCCCAAGCCCATATTCTCCTGTAACCTTTTCTTCTACTCCTTCCCCTACAACTGCATTCCAGTCGCCCATGGCTATTAGATTTTCTTTCCCCCTTTAAATACTGCATTACCCTTTCAATATCCTCATACACTTTCTCTATCTGTTCATCTTCAGCTTGCGACGTCGGCAACTATCGTTGTCGGTGTTGGTCTGCTGTCGATTCTGATTAGAACAACCCGGTCACTGAAATGTTCACAGTAACATACCCTCTGCCCTACCTTCCTATTCATAACGAATCCTACACCTGTTATACCATTTTCTGCTGCTGTTGATATTACCCGATACTCATCTGACCAGAAATCCTTGTCTTCCTTCCACTTCACTTCACTGACCCCTACTGTATCTAGATTGAGCCTTTGCATTTCCCTTTTCAGATTTTCTAGTTTCGCTACCACGTTCAAGCTTCTGACATTCCATGCCCCGACTCGTAGAACGTTATCCTTTAGTTGATTATTCAATCTTTTTCTCATGGTAACCTCCCCCTTGGCAGTCCCCTCCCGGAGATCCGAATGAGGGACTATTCCGGAATCTTTTGGCAATGGAGAGATCATCATGACACTTCTTCAATTACAGGTCACATGTCCTGCGGATACACGTTACGTGTCTTTAATGCAGTGGTTTCCATTGCCTTCTGCATCCTCATGTCGTTGATCATTGCTGATTCTTCCGCCTTTAGGGGCAATTTCCCACCCCTAGGACAAGAGAGTGCCCTGAACCTCTATCCGCTCCTCCGCCCTCTTTGACAAGGCCGTTGGCAGAGCGTAGACGCTGAGAAAGTGTTAAAGATAAAATGGGAATTACAGCATAGTGATACCATATGCTAAGTTCCCTCGGGGTGATCACCACTCTTTGGTGTGATTGCGCTTGCCTACCATGGGGCCTCAACCTTTGCAGCATTTTTTCTCTTTCCTGCTGCATGTGTATCCCGCTATTCCTTTTCCCCTCCCTTGGGGAAAATGTCTGGGATATTTTTGGGAAAGTGTTCTGGAGTTTTAGGCTGCTATCAGAACAGTCCTCCCACTGTTTTTTCTTTCTTTCTTTGTTCTCCATCTCCTATTATTCCTTCGCTTCGGCGTTTGAGTTCCTTTTTGTTTCTTCCTGCTTCTTGTGCGCTCCTGAAGGTCGGCTCACGCGTCTGACGCGTAACACGTGACTGGGTAACGCGTAATTCCCAACCCCGGAGCGACAGGCTTCACACGTACTCTCTGGTACAGGACAGACCTAGGGAGAGGCGATTACCTGAGCTGTTACCCTCTCAAATTGCCAACTGGCTCCTCCGTCAGGAGCTAGGGAGGTGTGACCTGGGGTTTGGGAAGAGGGAGCTGTGACCTGATGTTTGGAAAGAGTGCACCATCGGAGATGCTGGCAGCCACGGGGGATCTTCTCACAAAGAGCCAATCACCATCTCAATCTACGTCTACTGAACGAAAACGGAATAAGGCTAAAGATTCCAAGTATCATGTACTGAAGAAGGTCAGTCCGTTACTTATTCAGACAGGTGTTGGTACAGTTGCTGGCCCTGTGAAATTCTGCTCTCATTTACGTAATGGCACTTCGCATTTGGAGGCCAGTTGTGATTTCAAACCCAACAGCTGCTTGCAGCTTCACTCCTCCATGGCTGTCCATGTCGAGGCCCATCGAATGCTGAAATCTTTACATGGTGTTACTTACATTGGGCTGCTCGATGGTCTGACCGAGGGAGAAATCCAAACTTACAAGTTGATGCAATCTTCATATCTACATGCACTCTTTTCCTCACATTTGATAGAAAAGTGCTTCCATCAGAGATCAAAGCAGACAATGAAGTCATCACGTTCCGACATACATTCGCGCTGCTACCAGTGTCAACGTTACAATCACACTCGAATATCTTGTCGAAACACGGCGTATGCGTTACTTGTGGTAGGGATACTCACAAGGGCGATTCCCAACTCCTTCTCCTTCTCCTTGACCATGCAGCCTGAGAATGTCTCTTCTGTCTCGATGAGCCGGCCGTCTGGGATACCTGGGTAAAGAAAAAAAATGCCCTACCGTGTCAGTCACAAGTTGCTGGCTAGTTAAAAGCCCTGCCTCTAATGGCGAAATCACCTGGACACAACCTGCAGGCCAGAAAGGACAGAAGGAAGACTTTTTACTTCCTTCCAGCCAGCGAACATCTGAGTCTTCATTTTCCAACCACAAAGGCTTCAACAAATCAAACAAAGGTAAATAGTCTTCTCCTTCAACGAAGCAGAGATCCTCTTCAACGGGTCGCCGCGAGATAACCTCACGCAGCCGACCTCCGTTTCGCCAGTGCTGACTGCTAACTCTTTTTCTGCTCTGGAATCCACTGGCCGACCCAGTGAGAATGCTGACTCCTCTGTAAATCTCATGGAATGGGGTCCTTTAGCCTCTGCGCTCTATAGCAGTAATCCTTCAAAGCCTGGCAATCGGCAACTGCCGGACGTGACAACCCTTCATTTTCTGCCTCCTCCGCTTTCCCCCTCATGACTCTCCTCCAGTGCAATATTCGTGGCATTAGATCCAACAAGGAGTAATTACAGCTGCTGTTGGAATCGCAGCATCCACTTGTTTTCCGCCCCCAGGAAATAAAATTGCGCCCTCGCGACTGCTTTGACCTCTCGCATTTCTTTCCGTCTGCTTTGACCTTCTCCCAGGGGCGGCATTCCATCTCATGGGGCAGTCATGCCGCTCATCTGGGATGACATTCATAGTCAAACCAACTCACTGAACAAACAGCTGCATGCTGTTGCAGTCTGCATTTCCCTTCCTCACTTCACCTTTTATCTTGGCAATGTCTACATCCCTCCATCATTCGTTGTCACCAGGGTAGACTTCCTCCAGCTTATTGGTCAACTCCCTCATCCCTTTTTGCTGCTCGGTGACTCTAATGCACACCATCCACTTTGGGGCTCTTCCAGAACCTCTTGTCTTCTCAGTCAACCCATGCACACTTATTCCCATTTAGATCTCCTTCTGCACTGCTCAGCTTGTTCATGATCTTGAGTGGACCATTCTCTCCGACACGTACTCGAGCGACCATTTCCCGTGCGCTATCCATTTGCTGATTCCCACCCCACGTGCTTGTAAACTCTATTGGCAGCTTTCTAAGGCCGACTGGAGGCTTTATTCCTCGCTGACAACATTTCCCCAGTTGTGATGACAAGGTAGACTACTTCGTGAATGTTGTTCTTACCGCCGCAGAACGTTCCATTCCTTACACTTCATCTTCATTGCCGTGTGTTCTGGTATCTTGGTGGACACGGCGTGCCGCGACGCAATTCGCGCTCGGAGACGTGCTCTGCGCGTTTTTAACCGTCATCCTACGAGGGCGAACTGTATTCGATATAAACAGTTGTGTGTACAGTGTCGTCGCATTCTTTGGGATAGCTAAAAAGCTAGCTGGCTTTCATTTACTAGTTCTTTTAACAATTTCATTCCCTCTTCCGTCCTGTGGGCGAATCTTGGACGGTTCTTTGGGACCAAGATCATTTCCCCAATTTCCGGTCTGACTGTAGGAGATGATGTCATTGTGGACCCCATTCTAATACCTCAGGCCGCTAGTTTGCAGAGATTTCGAGCTCCACCCGCCATCATCCTGCCTTCCTCCATTGGAGTGGGGGATACTCTTCTGCCCCCAGAATCGTGAATGCTACAATGATAGCTTTCACTGCATCCCGATCTTCCGCCCCAGGGCCAGACAATGTCCATATTCAGATGTCGCAACACCTTTCTCTTGCGGGTAAGGACTTTCTGCTTCACACATACCATTGCATCTGGGCAAGTGGCACGTTTCCCAGACGCTGGCGTGAAGTCACTGTCATATCCATACCTGAGCCCCATCTCTCTCACTAGCTGTGTTTGCTATATAATAGTATGATTCCTGCCCAGCTGGTATGGAGGCTAAAGTCTCGCAATTTACTAACCAATGCATGTGGATTTCGAGCGCGCCGTTCTGCAGTTGATCATCTCGTCAATTTTTGTCAACCCGTGTCGTGAACGGTTTTCTGCGGAAAGACCAGACCCTGGCAGTGTTTTTTGATTTGGAGGGAGCCCGAGACACCTGCTACAGGACTGGTATCCTCCGTACACTCTACACATGGGGCTTCCGAAGCTGCCGACCTATTTTCCTCCTTGAATTTTAAAAAAACTTGAATTTTCAAGGTACACAGGGGTTCTGCCTTGTCGGACACCTTTATCTAGAAAAACGGGGTGCCTCAGTGCTCCATCCTGAGCGTCGTCCCCTTTGCTGTAGCTTGTCTCCTCCGGGCTATCTCCGGCTCCCCTTTCGTCGACGATTTTGCGATCTACTGCAGTTCTCCACGGACTTATCTCCTTGAACGGCATGTTCAGTGATGTCTCCATTATCTTTACTCGTGGAGCATCAACAATGTCTTTCGCTTTTCCACTGACAAAACCGTCTGTATGTACTTTTGGCGGTGCATTGGGTTTCTCCCACCGTCTTTACACCTTGGGCCTGCTGCTCTCCCGTTCGCTAAAACTACGAAATACCTGGGGCTCGTGCTTTATAGAAAACTTGTTTGGTCCCCCCACGTATCTTACCTGGCCACCCACTGTACATGGTCCCTAAGTGTCCTACGTGTCCTAAGCAGTACATCCTGGGGAGCGGATTAGACCACCCTCCTCCGTTTGTGCCGATTCCTTGTCTGTTCGAGACTACACTATGGGTGTTTCTTTTATATATCTGTGCTGTGGCGGCGGTATTCCCGATCGTTGGGCCTCCGAGTGGTGTTTCTTTCTCCGTTGCGGGAAGCTTCCTGGTGGCGTGTGCGCGGGGACTGAAGTTTGGGCGCGAGCATTGCACGGTGGGTCCCTCCGCGCTGTCGCTGGCCGGGGCTGGTGTTACTTGCTGCTCCCCGGGTCGGTGGTTGGAGTCGTCGCCTGATTACCAGCTTTCCTGCCCTGTCTGACTGCGCCTTGCTGAGGTCTGGGAAGTTTGGTGCTGTTTGTGTGTTTCAGCGTGCTATGGCTAAGGAGATTATCTTCGTTGTTATGATTGTGTCGGAAACGTGGAAAAAACCCCACTGTTCGTGTTTCTCGGCATTCTGTGGGGTGATGTACGTTACTTAGTGTGTTTTTATCGGCGTTCTATTGTGCCGTTGCAAAACTGTAATCTTTTCCCTCTTTACTTTGGATCCTGTGGCCTGTAATTTCGCTTGTGCCAAGTTCCGGGGTTTTGAGGGATAATTGATTAAATTAGGTTTTGGAATTTATGGGATTCTGTGTGTTTGTCTGGGATTTTTGCTGGCCTGTGCCCATACGATTCCCCGTTTCCTCGCCCAGGCGTCGTACGTAAAGTTTAAGGTGAGTGAATTTTGGTACTTCCCGTCCAGTGGTTCGGTGGGCCCCGTGACGAATTGTTTTTTTGCACTCTGCCTGTCCTATCTCCCTGGCTGCTCTGTGCCCGTGCGCGAGTGTGTATGTGGCCGACGGTGATCGTTTCCTGACTTGCTTACCATTTCTTGCCGCCTTCTCTGCGTAAACTGCCGAATCTATAATTTGGTCTATGCCATGTTATAGTTGCTTCAAGTTGGTTCGCACACTCCCCTTGGTAATGACATCTGCGCACCTATGAGATTGAATAATGTTTTGAACTATTGTAAGCTGGCAGTTGTCGCCGTGTGTGTTAAATTTTAACATGTATTTGAGTTTTGGTGTAATTGTATTTCGTTAACTCAGCTAATTTTATCTTTCCTACTGCTGCGATGGCAGAAATGTTAAAATTTAGCCTTGGGCTCCTTGTGAATTTTTATGTTGATAACTGATGCAGCATTTTAGTGTAATGATTTATCTTTTCGTTTTGGGGAAATTTTATCTTGACAAATCCTTGGGGTTAAATTGTGCAACTTGTGTCTATGATTTATGGAAATGTTGGGGTGGATTGCACTTTCTCGTTACGCCTATCATTTATTGTTTTACTAAAGGCAAGAGGAATATTTGTTGAAAGTTTTTTTTAACAAATTTAACAATTATAAATTTAATCTTAGCTGTGAAGCCATATTTGTGGAGAGTTGTTACTTAAATTCATTGTCTTCCCAGCTTGCCTTTTGCTACTGTATTAAAAGTGTTTCTTGTTTTGATTAATCGCAGTTGCTTGCGTTAAAGAACTAAAGCTGATTTTGAAAGATTGAGAATTACTGTAACTGTTCACTCCAATAAAGCCACGCTGTTTAAAGAAACATTTTGGTGCTATCATTTGTTTCCCCCTTGTTCCGCTACCACAGCTCGTGCACGTCTGTCCACCTTACGCTGTCTAAATACAATCAACCATTTTGAAATCCGTTTCGCCACTGGCACCTTTTACACTAGCTCGGCTGAGAGTATCTGTGCAGAAGCTGCTGAACTACGTCATACTGGTGTGATGTCCTCCAGAGCAGATGCGCGTGCTGTTTGTTTCCCATCCTCAGTCACCCATCCTATGCCACCTCCTTCGAGACTCCTTTGATCACTAGTATGGTTACCTTCTCTAGTTCGGTTTCGGCTATTGCCCGAGCAGCTTAACTTCACGCTACTTGGCACTTTGCTGATGGGTGTGAGCCCTTCATCACCTTGGCTTTTGTGTGGTGGCCTCTGTTTACTCTGGACTTGGTTCGCTTCCTGTAAGTCTCTCAGCCTTCGTACGAAATTTAGCGATAGTGCCTTTTTGTACAGCGATGGCTCTCGGACTGACAGTAGTGTCGGGTGTGCCTTTGTCATTGGCACCGACGATTTTCGGTATCATCTTCTGGAACACTACTCAATTTTTGCAGCACAGCTCTTCCCCCTCTATCAGTACATCTGGTGGCACAGGCTCCTTAATTATCATATCCTCAAATTCTCTCAGTGTCCTTCAGACCTTCTGTGTGCTGTACGGAGTCCATCCCATTGTGCAACGAGTCCAAGAAAGCTCCCACTTGTTCGGTGTTGAGGGAGCTGGTGTGATGTTGATGTGGCTCCCTAGTCGCATTGGTCTGACGGGAGACGAGGCTTGTGACGCTGCTGCCAAGGCTGTAAGCCTGCCGCCTCGGCCGGTTAATTCTCCAGTTCCTTCTGATGATCTCTGCGTTACCACCTGTCTTCCTTTCATGGAAACCAGCTCTGGACCGACCTCTTCTTGCCGCTCTCGCCGTGAGGAGGTCTCTTTCACTAGGCTGCGTATTGGGCACTGTCGCTTTCGCCATCACTATTTGGTGATCCCACACTACTTTGCGGTCATTGTGATCGACGATTCGCCATTTCGTGGCCGATTGCCCTTTTTTAGCACTTGCGTTCTGATCTACGTTTGCCGTCTAAGTTGTCGGCCGTTTTAGCAAACGAGCGCGGGACCTCCGTTGTCTCTACGGCGTATTTTGTGGACTTTTCTCCAAGAGGAAGTCGCCGGCCGCGGTGGTCTAGCGGTTCTGGCGCTGCAGTCCGGAACCGCGGGACTGCTACGGTCGCAGGTTCGAATCCTGCCTCGGGCATGGGTGTGTGTGATGTCCTTAGGTTAGTTAGGTTTAAGTAGTTCTAAGTTCTAGGGGACTTATGACCTAAGATGTTGAGTCCCATAGTGCTCAGAGCCATTTGAACCATTTTTTGAAGAGGAAGTCCTTGTTCTTACCTCTCTTTCCTTCCATCGATTGAGCTTGGCGTGTAGTCGCTTTTGACTCCTTTTTCGTGTTAATGTTCTCACATGGGCGCGTATGAACATAGTTGTTTTGCGCGCTAAAACGAATATATGCTAGGTTTGTGTATTAAACCAGGGACCTAGAAACGACGGAGAGGCTTCATTCCGCCGTAGCCCTCAGTGTTTGACAACCCCACAACAGTCCACAGCAGTCCAACCACCCCACCGCTGCCCCACACCGAACCCAGGGTTATTGTGCGCTTCGGCCCCCAGTAGACCCCCCTGCCCCCCCACCCGCCCCTCCCTCCACGGAACGTCGCATACCAGACGAGTGTAACCCCAAATGTTTCCATGGTAGAGTAATTGTCGTGTACGCGAACGTGGAAACGGTGTTTGTGCAGCAATAGCTGGCACTAACTGAATCAGAATAAGGGGAACCAGCCTGTGTTGGCCGAGGCAGATGGAAAACCGCCTTAAGAAACATCCAGAGGCTGGCCGGCACACCGGACGTCGACACTAACCCGCTGGGCGGATTCGTGCCGAGAACCGGCACGCCTTCCTCCTCGGGTAGCAGTGCGTTTGACCTCGCGGCTAGTTGGGCGGGCATGGTAAGTTTACTATCTATCCATCCTCTGATGATAATAACAAGCCATTCGGCAAGCAATTCTGTTGAATACTCCCCCAAAATTTCGCCGTGCAATATCGTCTTCAGGATGAAGCATCTACTTCGTTCCTGTATGTTTTCTGTTCTTATCTACTAAGTTCCCATCGCTCTTTTTTTTCTTTTTCATCGTCTTAATATGTCCTACTACAATGGTCTGCAAAACCAATAGGGAAACTACCGTAACACATTAACTACTCTGTGGAAATGAGTGCAAGTGCGGGAACATGTTGCCAGATGTCTTCTCGACCGCTACGGTCGCAGGTTCGAATCCTGCCTCGGGCGTGGATGTGTGTGATGTCCTTAGGTTAGTTACGTTTAAGTAGTTCCAAGTTCTAGGGGACTGATGACCACAGATGTTAAGTCCCATAGTGCTCAGAGCCATTTGAACCATTTTTGAACCAGATGTCTTCTAGTCGTGCACAGAGTGCTGAATATCAGACGACGTGAGGTCAGCGTGACTACAGCGCCAAATGTGCCTGGTCCCGCAACATGAGGCAGTTGAAGGAATGGGAAAAGACAGTGCGTCTCAGTCAGCGAGCAGTTCTTCATTACAGCGTGACCCGGAGACAACATCTGCAGGACTTCACTTGGGGAAGAA
This sequence comes from Schistocerca cancellata, assembly GCF_023864275.1. Taxonomy (NCBI): domain Eukaryota; kingdom Metazoa; phylum Arthropoda; class Insecta; order Orthoptera; family Acrididae; genus Schistocerca; species Schistocerca cancellata. Next base: position 18,029,473 of record NC_064637.1, read on the forward strand.
TCATCGGGAAACTGGAAAGAGGACGAATGTGAGGAGTGTAACTCAGGAGTTTGGCATTGCTAACAGCACTGTTTCACGTCCATGGGGAGCGTTCTGAGGGCACTGCTGCCCCAAGGAGAGGATGTGGTGAACCACGGTCGCCTGCAGCAGACGATGACCGCAGCATAGTGCAACAGGCAAGACCGCAGCCAGGTGAAACACCCGGTGCGACTGCAGCCACATTTAACAGGACTGCAAGGCACGTAGTGTGAAGCTCAGCACTGGGCCGGCGACTGCCTGCGCATGCCGCCCTTGCCTCATGACCATCACGTGGTGCACCGTCGACACCCGTACATCGCCTGCACCGTCTGCGTACCTGCCAACAGCACAGCGAGTGGACCAATGAGGAGAGCGGCTGCGTGAGAACACATTCACTCTGAGTAGTGATTCTGGACGTACCTTCATCTGGCGACAGGTGGGAAAATGTAATGCGCCCCGCAACATTGTCTAACGTGATCGTCTTGGTGGTCTAAGTGTTGTGGTGCGGAGAGCTATAATGTTCCAAGGGCTTAGTGGCCTAAAAATCTTTAAAAACGGCCGCTCGACGGTAGATGTTATTGTGACACTGTACCCCTTCGCCGTGTGCGCCCTTTGAGTGGTGCATTCGACCCTGTCTTCATATTTATGGATGACAATACCCAATTGCATTGAATAGCGCAGGCTGAGGAGCTCTTGGGACGAAAGGATATTCGACGAATGGACTGGACAGCCTGTTCTGTCGACTTAAATCCCATGGAGAACATGTGGAAGCGTCGAGACGATGTACTGCAGCTTGCCCACATCCACCAACGACCATGCAGCTGTAATAAACCGCGCTGGTGGAGATATGGAACACCGAATCACAAGAAGTCCTTGCCGACTTGTGGCCAACATGGGAGCACATCGCAAAACGTGCAGTGCCGTCTGTGCTGATCAAGCACCCTATTAAGAACCGTTCCAGGGGGCCATCATTAATCGTGGATAGCTTTAGTGTAATTTTTGTCTTCTGATAAAAATGTAATTTGCGTTCGTCTCATTGGGTATTCCTTTCAGTTACCTTCTGTACTATACTGTAGCAGTTGTTTCCGTGTCCGTTTACAGTTTCATCGAGCTGTTTCACTTGGCGGTCACACAAGATGAGAAAGTATACTTTCCACCATGTACCTCGGCGTTTCGCAACCTTTCACTATCCGCTACCGACTTTCGGGCCATAATCATTTTCATCACGCCCCCCTTCTCCTCATACGATAAACACACACACACACACACACACACACACACACACACAAATTACACACAGGGCTTCTCGAAAAGAAGGAACAGATTTCAAACATTTATTGCTTCCAAACCAGAAAAGATAGAAACACAATTCCAACGTTCCTGGTAGGAGAAAAGTTCAAATTCTTTTGCATTCAATGTGAGCATCATGGGTTACACCACATATATCAAAACGGTGGCTCATTTCCTGCCACACACAAAGCAGATGGTCTCCCGTTATCGATTTTGCAGACTCAACAATGCGATGTTGCAGAACCGGAATAAAAACGCGGTCTCTATGTAACCCTACAGATAAAAAAGAAATTCTCTGAGCATGACGAACGTTACTTGACTGACACCATTCCAGGACGTTGGAAGAGAAGGAATAGAAGATGAACATCATCGCCGGTGGCCTGCAAAGTCTGCAGCCCTTACACCTTGTAAGTTATCTGTGGGGCTACGTAAAGGATTTCGTTTTTATCTCCTCTATGCTCGACACTCTTGACAGTCTATGACATCGCATTGTTGAAGTTGTGAATTTGATAACGAGAGACCAGCTACTTCGTGTGTGGCAGAAAATGAGCCGCTGTTTTCATATTTGTCGTGTAACACATGGTGCTCAGATTGTGAATGCATAAAATTCGAGAGCATTTCGTACATGAAGGGAGTTCAAAAAGTAATACATTTTTTTCGGACAGTATCGGTTGAAAAATTCGGAAATTTACTGTGGGGTATTTTGGGGCATTCCTGCTTCAGCCCCTATAGTTTCATTTGAGGTTCAGATAGGTGGCGGCGCTATACACATCCTTCGAAATGGCGTCTGCAAAGGAGGTGCTTTCCAAGCAGAGAGCTGTCATTGAGTTTCTTTTGGTGGAAACCAGAGCGCCGCAGATATTCATAGGCGCTTGCAGAATGTCTGTAGAGACCTGGCAGTGAGCAAAAGCACGCTAAACCGCTGTGCCAGTCAGATCGCAACAAGGTCTCGCGTGTCTGTCCCACCTCCCGCGTGACGGCGGATCGCGCGCAGCCCTGACTCCTGCCGTGCTGCTGGACCTTGGCGTATTCGTCGCCACAAGACTGCAAAACGAACTTCTCCTTTTCGATGACAACGCAAGGCATCACACGAGACAGTGCACCCGAGAGGACCTCAGATCATTTCGCTGGACTGTTCTTCCCTATCCACACTACAGCCCGCGTCTCGCCCCACTGGGAACAGTACGTCGATGGTGGGGAGCTGACTGATGCAGCAGTGCGTTCGCTCCGACGCCGACCAATACAGCGGTACGATGCGGGCGTACAGCCTCTTCCAGTAAGTTGCCGTAAGACCGTCACATTGAATGGAGATTATGTTGAAAAACAGCGTCTTGTAGCCAAAAGAGCGGAGAATATTACGATGTATTGGAATCCTCAATAAAATCGACATACTTTCAATAAAAAAAAGGTCGCATTACTATTGAACGCCCCTCTTAGTGTTGCCATTCCCAACATCCTAACCTTTGTGAAACCGAATTTTCTGCGTAGGCTCCTATGAAGACAAGATGTATACCTCAGCTAAACACTGAAGAAGAACTCAGAGTGTCTACTTCTAATATTAAGCCTTCCTTCGAAAAACTTTGCTCTGCAAGGCAGGCGTCCGCAGCTCGTGGTCGTGCGGTAGCGTTCTCGCTTCCCGCGCCCGGGTTCCCGGGTTCGATTCCCGGCGGGGTCAGGGATTTTCTCTGCCTCGTGATGACTGGGTGTTGTGTGATGTCCTTAGGTTAGTTAGGTTTAAGTAGTCCAAAGTTGTAGGGGACTGATGACCATAGATGTTAAGTCCCATAGTGCTCAGAGCCATTTGAACCATTTTTTGCAAGCCAGGCAGAAAGGCGTGACTTGATTTTAATTTAGCACTCAAAAGTTAATTATTAAATGCGATGTGCAAAACTAATACAGTCCTATTTTTTGTTATATCAGAAAGTACTTTGTTTTGCTTTTTTTCAGTAAACTGATCAGTTTTTGAATTCATACTTACTTCTTTTCGATAAGCTTGTGGCCGTCATTTACTGTTTTCACGCGCCCCTATGGGGACGCTTCCCACAGGTTGAGAATCGCTGGTGTATCTGAGTGTCGTTATCTGTGCAGCCCTCAGTATTTGAACTACTTCTCAATTTATATATATATAGGTAAACAGTTCAGTGTCGTGAAGGCACACTTTGCATTAAGGACCGCGAGTATTCATAAAATTTCTTGTTTATTTTTCTAAGTTTAAGAAGCCGTGTGTATATATATATAGTTTAATAATCCATTAAAATTGATTTTCGACCGAACTTTCAGGCTTCTCAGCTATAGTCTTAAATTCCTTGTGGAAACTTGTTTACACTCCAGGTAAACAGTTCAGTGTCGTGAAGGCACACTTTGCATTAAGGACCGCGAGTATTCATAAAATTTCTTGTTTCTTTTTCTAAGTTTAAGAAGCCGTGTATTTTACTTGTTATATGCTTCTCAGGTCACGTGAATCTAAGCCACTACTTCCATTGTTATAACGTATCGTAACGGTCTTATCATTATCATTATGCACGTATTTTCTTTTCTTGATCATTTCGATGACGATCGTAACGATCGAAACCGGTTATTGAATGAAACAAATTTGCTGCCTAGCACTGCTTTCGTTACCACGTATTCTCAAATGTTGGATCGCTATTACCTTGAAGGTTCTCATGTCTTTATTACCGCTTTATTTCTCATAATACCGACATTTTATGACGGACTTTGTGGGACCTGTACCAGATAGGGTTAACAGGCGTTACTGAACGTATACAGCGAAGAGTGTCACAGAAATGCTAAAGAAACGGAATTAGCAGACTCTTGGAAATGGACGAAAATAATTTCGAGAAAGGCTGCATACAAAATTTCAAGAACCGGCTTTAAATGACGATTAGAAATATATTACAACCCCCTAAATTTCGCTAACTTAGGGATCGTGAGGATAAGATTACATTAATTACAGCACACACAGATGCATTTAAACCATCATTCTTCCCATGCTCCTTACCTGAATGGAAAAGGAAGAAACGTTAATAGCAGGCACAATGGGACGTGCCCTCTGCCATTCACTTCACTGTGGTTTGCAGAGTATAGATGTACCTGGTGGTTATAATTAAAGTGCAGCTACTGACGGAAGAATAGGCTGCAACTATCGTATGGGACCGAAACTTAGCAGATATGTAATAAGTTAATGCGGAACCGATGTACGCCGGAAAAAAAATTAGTTCCAAGTTTGACCACCAGGGCAAATGTGGGGCTGTACACTGCTTGTATGACGGTAAGTCCCCTACGCTGTCTTTGATAAGGCGTAACGTGAGTGAACAGTACGGCTACTTTTAGTGAGACTGTTTCATGAGAACGGTAACGATTACGGTGCTACACTGAGAGAGCTCCGCCGTCTGAAAAGTCTGAAGAGAGGCCCGACGTCATTAAACTGTATAAAGAGAATGAGGAAACTCTAGAAGACGCGTGAGTCTGGCACGGCAGCTGTAAGAGGGGGGATTCCCATCCCAGTGGAAGCTGTTGACGAGGTTGCTGTTGCTGCTAACTGACCACGCAGAACGGGCCCCGGGCAGTTGCAGCGCTCGTGCAGTTTCACGAGAATCGTCCATCCCATGGTCAACAGTACGCAAAGTTCTGCGATCTAGTTTCCACCGGCGCCCGTACAAGATACAGACGGTGCAGCAGCTGAGGTCCCATGGTACGCAGCAACGGTCTGAATTTGCTCTTCGGTTTCTGGAAAGGACCGAAGTTGATCACGTGTGGCCGGACAGTAATCTGTGGAGTGACTACATCTACATCCATACTCCGCAAGCCACCTGACGGTGTGTGGCGGAGGGTACCTTGAGTACCTCTATCGGTTCTCCCTTCTATTCCAGTCTCGTATTGTTCGTGGAAAGAAGGATTGTCGGTATACCTCTGTTTGGGCTCTAATCTCTCTGATTTTATCCTCACGGTCTCTTTGCGAGATATACGTAGGAGGGAGCAATGTACTGCTTGGCTCGTCGGTGAAGGTATGTTCTCGAAACTTCAACAAAAGCCCGTACCGAGCTACAGAGCGTCTCTCCTGCAGAATCTTCCACTGGAGTTTATCTATCATCTCCGTAACGCTTTCGCAATTACTAAATGCTCCTGTAACGAAGCGCGCTGCTCTCCGTTGGATCTTCTCTATCTCTTCCATCAACCCTATCCGGTGCGGATCCCACACTGCTCAGCAGTATTGAAGCAGTGGGCGAACAAGCGTACTATAACCTACTTCCTTTGTTTTCGGATTGCATTTCCTTAGGATACTTCCAATGAATCTCAGTCTGGCATCTGCTTTATCGACGATCAACTTCATATGATCATTCCATTTTAAATCACTCCTAATGCGTACTCCCAGATAAGTTATGGAATTAACTGCTTCCAGTTGCTGACCTGCTATTTTGTATCTAAATGATAAGGGATCTTTCTTTCTCTGTATTCGCAGCACATTACAGTTGTCTACATTGAGATTCAGTTGCCATTCCCTGCACCGTGCGTCAATTCGCTGCAGATCCTCCTGAATTTCAGTACAATTTTCCATTGTTACAACCTCTCGATATACTACAGCATCATCCGCAAAAAGCCTCAGTGAACTTCCGATGTCATCCACCAGGTCATTTATGTATATTGTGAATAGCAACGGTCCTATGACACTCCCCTGCGGCACACCTGAAATCACTCTTACTTCGGAAGACTTCTCTCCACTGAGAATGACATGCTGCGTTCTGTTATCTAGGAACTCTTCAATCCTATCACACAATTGGTCAGATAGTCCATATTCTCTTACTTTGTTCATTAAACGACTGTGGGGAACTGTATCGAACGCTTTGCGGAAGTCAAGAAACACGGCATCTACCTGGGAACCTGTATCTATGGCCCTCTGAGTCTCGTGGACGAATAGCGCGAGCTGGGTTTCACACGACCGTCTTTTTTCGAAACCCATGCTGATTCCTACAGAGTAGATTTCTGGTCTCCAGAAAAGTCATTATACTCGAACATAATACGTGTTCCAAAATTCTACAGCTGATCGACGTTAGAGACGTTAGAGTACAGGTCTACAGTTCTGCACAGCTGTTCGACGTCCCTTCTTGAAAACGGGGATGACCTGTGCCCTTTTCCAATCCTTTGGAACGCTACGCTCTTCTAGCACCGCTGCGAGAAGGGGGGCAAGTTCCTTCGCGTACTCTGTGTAAAACCGAACTGGTATCCCATCAGGTGCAGCAGCCTTTCCTCTTTTGAGCGATTTTAATTGTTTCTCTATCTCTCTGTCGTCTACTTCGATATCTACCATTTTGTCATCTGTGCGACAATGTAGAGAAGGAACTACAGTGCAGTCTTCCTCTGTGAAACAGCTTTGGAGAAAGACATTTAGTATTTCGGCCTTTAGTCTGTCATCCTCTGTTTCAGTACCATTTTACACAACAGGGTATAGTGAATGCACATAAATGCCGGATATGTGGTACTGTTAAACCGCGCGTTGCGCGCGAACAGCCACTGTACTCGCCATATATGACTGTGTGGTGTGGATTCGCAAACACCTTTATTCTCGGTCCGTTCAAATACGCTCAGACCGCCAGTCGGGTGCAGCGTAACGTCTGCACGTCATCGAGACCTCCTTGTGCATCACGTGACTCCTGCTTTGGAAGACGGCAACTGTGTGGAAGCCACTATTTTCGTGCAAGATACAGCAACACCTCATGTTGCTCACTGAGTGAAAGATCTGCTTAATGCAACCTTCCACGAACATGTTGTCTCCAGGGGTCAGGGGTTTTCCAGACGCGTGGCCTGCGACATCCCCTGACCTGAACCCATGTGACCTTTGGCTCAGGGGTATCTACCTGATCTCAAGGCCAGTATACAGGGACGCGTTGCTCAGATTCCACCGGAACCGCTGCTAGCAACTGTTAATCAACTCGTCGTGCGGATGCAGCAGCTCGTCGATGTGTCCGGTGCTCATATTGAACAGACTGTGTAAGCAGCAGTCAATAATAAAATCAACAGTGTGCCTTTCCCTCTTGTTTGACCTGTTCTGCCCAGCCCGTTCCTAATCCATTACATATGGAAATATTTCTATACGTATTTCTTGCATCACACCACCAGACTTCCACCTGGTGACCAGAAATGGAACTCATTTTTTCCAACTTAAATCGGTCCCACAATAACGCTACAGAATATCTACAAATTTTCGCTGTAGTACGATAATTACAGCCCGCACTGTACCTCTGTGACTAGCTGAACTTTAATTACAACCATCCGATAGATGTAGATTAGTGCTAGTCAGTTAATGTTTTCCGAAACTTGCTTCTTAATTGAGCTGACCGTGCGATCGCGGTGAAACACAATAATCATTATGCAAGCCCTTTTCTGCTTATGTTTGACAACTTTTTGTTTTACACGAAACAGACTTCAGGTTATAAGAACATATTCTACTGTTGCCGTTTCAAAGACCCTGTCCCCCTGCCAGTGACGCCTAGCAAAACTGGGTGTCGAATTGTACGAACAGCGTGACGCACAATGACCCTTGTTATTATCAATGGAGAGACGTCTACAGACGTTAAGGTAACCTCTGGCGTGCCACAGGGGATTGTTATGGGACCATTGCTTTTCACAATATATATAAATGACCTAGTAGATAGTGTCGGAAGTTCCATGCGGCTTTTCGCGGATGATGCTGTAGTATACAGAGAAGTTGCAGCCTTAGAATATTGCAGCGAAATGCAGGAAGATCTGCAGCAGATAGGCACTTGGTGCAGGGAGTGGCAACTGACCCTTAACACAGACAAGTGTAATGTATTGCAAATACATAGAAAGAAGGATCCTTTATTGTATGATTATATGGTAGCGGAACAAACACTGGTAGCAGTTACTTCTGTAAAATATCTGGGAGTATGCGTGCGGAACGATTTGAAGTGGAATGATCATATAAAATTAATTGTTGGTAAGGCGGGTACCACGTTGAGATTCATTGGGAGAGTCCTTAGAAAATATAGTCCATCAACAAAGGAGGTGGCTTACAAAATACTCGTTCGGCCTATACTTGAGTATTTCTCATCAGTGTGGGATCCGTACCAGATCGGGTTGACGGAGGAGATAGAGAAGATCCAAAGAAGAGCGGCGCGTTTCGTGACAGGGTTATTTGGTAACCGTGATAGCGTTACGGAGATGTTTAGCAAACTCAAGTGGCAGGGAGGTAATGACAGTGGCGCGTAAAGTGCCCTCCGCCACTTACCGTTGGGTGGCTTGCGGAGTATAAATGTAGATGTAGGTGTACTTGCTGGCCGCCATGTTGTACTCGCAGATGGGCCAAAACGTAAGTAGGTATCACTAAACAGTGAAAGACAACACCTCCCAGTCCTGCGCATATGTGGAATAAATTGCACCGGACGTTCCGAATTTTTGAAGAAGAACAAAAGAACTAGTGGGAGAAACGGTGACACTTCTATAGTATGATATCAATACCCGAGTGTGATCCGAACATTAAGTGTCTAATTAGAACACACACACAGCCAGAACGGCATGACCACCTAATACACGTAATAGATAGCCAGCCGGTGTGTCCACCTTTGGGACGGATAACAGCGACGCATCGTGGCATGGAAGCAATGAGGCCTTGGCGGGCCGCTGGAGGAAGCTGGCACCGCATCTGGACACAGACAAGTCACGTGATTCCCGTACATTCCGGGGAGAGGGCCGACGAGCCCTGACGCCAAGTTCATTCACATCCCACATGTGTTCGATCGGCTTCAGATCTGGCGAGTTGGGGTGCTAGCACATCAATTAGAACTCGCCACTGTGTTCCTCCAACCATTCCATTACACTCCTGGCCTTCTGACATGGCGCATTACCTTGCTGAAAAATGCCCATGCCGTCGGGAAACATGGTCATCGTGAGTTTGAGTGATGGATGCAATGACGAAGGATATGTATTAGCAGCCAGTATAATATTTTCGGGAAGTAAGGAATATTGTCGGTCATACACTACTCGCCATTAAAAATGCTACACCACGAAGATGACGTGCTACAGACGCGAAATTTAACCGACAAGAAGAAGATGTTGTGATATCCAAATCAATAGCTTTATAGAGCATTCACACAAGGTTGGCGCCGGTGGTGACACCTACAACATGCTGACATGAGGAAAGTTTCCAATCGATTTCTCATACACAAACAGCAGTTGACCGGCGTTGCCTGGTGAAACGTTGTTGTGATGCCCCGTGTAAGCAAGAGAAATGCGTACCATCACGTTTCCGAGTTTGATAAATGTCGGATTGTAGCCTATCGCGATTGCGGTTTATCGTATCGCAACATTGGTGCTCGCGTTGGTCGAGATCCAATGACTGTTAGCAGAATATGGAATCGGTGGGTTCAGAAGGGTAATACGGAACGCCGTGCTGGATCCCAACGGCCTCGTATCACTAGCAGTCGAGATGACAGGCATCTTATCCGCACGGCTGTAACGGATCGTGCAGCCACGTCTCGATCGCTGAGTCAACAGACGGGGACGTTTGCAAGACAACAACCATCTGCACGAACAGTTCGACGACGTTTGCAGCAGCACGGACTATCAGCTCGGAGACCGTGGCTGCGGCTACCCTTGACGCTGCATCACAGACAGGAGCGCCTGCGATGGTGTACTCAACGACGAACCTGGGTGCACGAATGGCAAAACGTCATTTTTTCGGATGAATGCAGATTCTGTTTACAGCATCATGATGGTCGCATCCGTGTTTGGCGACATCGCGGTTGACGCACATTGGAAGCGTGTATTCGTCATCGCCATACTGGCGTATCACCCGGCGTGATTGAGTTCAAATGTGTGTGAAATCTTGTGGGACTTAACTGTTAAGGTCATCAGTCCCTAAGCTTACACACTACTTAACCTAAATTATCCGAAGGACAAAGACACAGATCCATGCCCGAGGAAGGACTCGAACGTCCGTCGGGACCAGCCGCACAGTCCATGACTACAGAGCCTGCCCGGCGTGACTGTATGGGGTGCCATTGGTTACACGTCTCGGTCACCTCTTGTTCGCATTGACGGCACTTACAACAGTGGACGTTATATGTCATATGTGTTACCGCCCGTGGCTCTACCCTTCATTCGATCCCTGCGAAACCCTTCATTTCAGCAGGATAACGCACGATCGCACGTTGCAAGTGCTGTACGGGTCTTTCTGGATACAGAAAATGTTCGACTGCTGTCCTGGCCAGGACATTCTCCAGATGTCTCACCAATTGAAAATGTCTGGTCAATGGTGGCTGAGCAACTGGCTCGTCACTATACGGCAGTCACTACTCTTGATAAACTGTGGTATCGCGTTGAAGCTGCATGGGCAGCTGCACCTGTACACGCCATCGAAGCTCTGTTTGACTCAATTCCCAGGCGTATCAAGGCCGTTATTACGGCCAGAATTGGTTGTTCTGGGTACTGATTTCTCAGGATCTATGCACCCTAATTGCGTGAAAATGGAATCAGATGTTAGTTCTAGTATAATATATTTGTCCAATGAATACCCGTTTATCATCTGCATTTCTTCTTGGTGTAGCAATTTTAATGGCCAGTAGTGTATTAAAGCGAGCCGTCCGAAGTAAACTCTTGGCGACGGCCTACAACGACTTGCGCGCTGCTGCGCACGGAATATCGTGGAAGTAATTTGCCTCTGTACGTGATACGATACAATAATGATGTCTGAAATATTACCAAAAATAAAATAATTTTGTAGTTTTCTTAACAACTTTCTAGCGGGAAGTTCCTTCACAGTCCTACAGAACGAAAATTGATAGCGACTTCATTTTTTGCTACGCAGTAGGCACAGTTTCGCACCTCTAATAATATTTTATTTATCTCAGAAAAAATTTATGTTTCCGAAATAAAAGACGCAGCATATGCATCTGTAAACTTTGACGATGCTCGTATATATTTTTACAGTCCAGTTATATTAGTGATTCTGTCACTACCACAGGTTGAAGTAAAAAATTATTTTCCTCCAAAATTATTTGTAACGTTAGCTTTCGGTCTTTTTTTTTTTTTTTTTTTTTTTTTTTTTTTTTTTAAGTACTCCATCGTATTCTAGACTTAAAATAGAGTTGCCCAATTTTTAAATTTTTACGAACATTTGAAAGTATCACTATAAAGAAAAAACTGGCAATGCTGTAAGACGGCGAGATGATCTTGATACGCTATTTTCGTGCCAGCCACTTCATCTCAGTACTGAGAAAACAAGATGGCTGGAGCGCGTGTGACATTGGAGCAGTGGAAATGTATTGTGATGTGGTTTCTCAAGTTTGATAATGTCATTGAAGTGCAGCGGGAGTTTGAAACAGAACCGCCAACGCGCCTAATAATTAAACGCATCATTGACAAATTTGACCTGCACATGGAACGATGTGGTATTCACGAAGGAGGACCAGGAAGACAGCGTACAGCTGCAAGTCCTGCTTCCTCAGCTCTCGCGCAGGAAACGTTTGTTAATTCTCTGCAGAAGTCTGCTGCGCAATGTGCACGTGTAGCAGGGGGTAACAGTGCAAGTGTAAGAAGTAGTCTGAAAGCTACAAAGTGGAAACTTGACATTCTGCAATTCCTGCACGCGAATGATGATGACGATCCTGATCGACGAATGCAGTTTTGCGGATGGCATCATCAAATGGTAACTGATGACGAACAACTTGTGACGGAGGTAGTGTGGAGTGACGAGGCACAATTCAAACTTAATGGAACCGTGAATCGGCATAACGGTGTGCACTGGGCACCGGAAGATCCGCATGTTTATGTGGGTATAGCGGTCTATCTACCAGGCGTTCTTGTGTGGTGTGGACTATGGTCTAGGGGCTTAGTAAGACACTTTTTCTTTGATGCTATTGTCGCTGGAGAAGTGTACCTGGAAATGTTACGTACATCAATTTAGCCAGACATACGTGCGCTTTATGGAGCTGATGAAGAGGTCTTTTACCAAGAGGACTGGCCGCCACCACACTGACGACTAGCCGTACGAGCTTTCCGGGATGAGAATTTTCCGGGGCATTGGATTGGACAAGGAGGGCCCCTTGAGTTCCCTCCACGGTCGCCACACCTATGGACTTTCATTTGTGGGGAACTGTGAAAGACAACGTCTATCGGCGTAAGCCACGCACGCTGGAGGAACTTCGCCAGGACATTACAGCGACATGTGCCGCGATCTCCACTGTAGCGACCGGTCGTCGTTCAGTTATGTGTGCAGCCGCCAACGGTGAACATTTTGAACTTTGAAAGTAACCAAGTGCTAAACTGACAACATATAAGATCAGTTATTGAATGTAAAATAAACACACAAGTGATACTTTTCGTTCCTTGAAGTGCGTATACATTTTTCTGGCGGACTCTGAGTTATTACATGTCACTTCAAATTCAACCCCTCGGGGTTTGGTTGAAATTTCTTTAGACGTTTCTGAGTGACGGTATTTTATACCACCCCTTTCATCACAATCGGCACCCTTCAGATATATGGGTTGTTCGTAACTCCACAGTGCTCGTTAGCAGTTAGTAGGTGAAATTTGGTTCAAATCGGTCCATTGGTTAAGGAGATAATGAGGAACATACCTTCTATATACATACAGTGATTGTTATTTATATACACTCCTGGAAATGGAAAAAAGAACACATTGACACTTGTGTGTCAGACCCACCATACTTGCTCCGGACTCTGCGAGAGGGCTGTACAAGCAATGATCACACGCACGGCACAGCGGACACACCAGGAACCGCGGTGTTGGCCGTCGAATGGCGCTAGCTGCGCAGCATTTGTGCACCGCCGCCGTCAGTGTCAGCCAGTTTGCCGTGGCATACGGAGCTCCATCGCAGTCTTTAACACTGGTAGCATGCCGCGACAGCGTGGACGTGAACCGTATGTGCAGTTGACGGACTTTGAGCGAGGGCGTATAATGGGCATGCGGGAGGCCGGGTGGACGTACCGCCGAATTGCTCAACACGTGGGGCGTGAGGTCTCCACAGTACATCGATGTTGTCGCCAGTGATCGGCGGAAGGTGCACGTGCCCGTCGACCTGGGACCGGACCGCAGCGACGCACGGATGCACGCCAAGACCGTAGGATCCTACGCAGTGCCGTAGGGGACCGCACCGCCACTTCCCAGCAAATTAGGGACACTGTTGCTCCTCGGGTATCGGCGAGGACCATTCGCAACCGTCTCCATGAAGCTGGGCTACGGTCCCGCACACCGTTAGGCCGTCTTCCGCTCACGCCCCAACATCGTGCAGCCCGCCTCCAGTGGTGTCGCGACAGGCGTGAATGGAGGGACGAATGGAGACGTGTCGTCTTCAGCGATGAGAGTCGTTTCTGCCTTGGTGCCAATGATGGTCGTATGCGTGTTTGGCGCCGTGCAGGTGAGCGCCACAATCAGGACTGCATACGACCGAGGCACACAGGGCCAACACCCGGCATCATGGTGTGGGGAGCGATCTCCTCCACTGGCCGTACACCACTGGTGATCGTCGAGGGGACACTGAATAGTGCACGGTACATCCAAACCGTCATCGAACCGTCATCGAAGCGGTCCCTAGACCGGCAAGGGAACTTGCTGTTCCAACAGGACAATGCACGTCCGCATGTATCCCGTGCCACCCAACGTGCTCTAGAAGGTGTAAGTCAACTACCCTGGCCAGCAAGATCTCCGGATCTGTCCCCCATTGAGCATGTTTGGGACTGGATGAAGCGTCGTCTCACGCGGTCTGCACGTCCAGCACGAACGCTGGTCCAACTGAGGCGCCAGGTGGTAATGGCATGGCAAGCCGTTCCACAGGACTACATCCAGCATCTCTACGATCGTCTCCATGGGAGAATAGCAGCCTGCATTGCTGCGAAAGGTGGATATACACTGTACTAGTGCCGACATTGTGCATGCTCTGTTGCCTGTGTCTATCTGCCTGTGGTTCTGTCAGTGTGATCATGTGATGTATCTGACCCCAGGAATGTGTCAATAAAGTTTCCCCTTCCTGGGACAATGAATTCACGGTGTTCTTATTTCAATTTCCAGGAGTGTATTTATCGTCCACGTTTCACTTCCGTACATGGCTACACTCCATACAAATACTTTCCATTATCCTCGTTTTGCTTTTGCTGATGTTCATCTTATACCCTCCTTTCAAGACACTGTCCATTCCGTTCAACTGCTCTTCCAACTCCTTTGCTGTCTCTGACAGAATTACAATGTCATCGGCGAACCTCAAAGTTTTTATTTCTTCTCCATGGATTTTAATACCTACTCCGGATTTTTCTTTTATTTCCTTTACTGCTTGCTCAATATACAGATTGAATAACATCGGGGAGAGGCTACAACCCTGTCTTACTCCTTTCCCAACCACTGCTTCCCTTTCATACCCCTCTACTCTTGTAACTGCCATCTGGTTTCTGTACAAATTGTAAATAGCTTTTCACTCCCTGTATTTTACCCGTACCACCTTTAGAATTTGAGAGAGATTGTTCCAGTCAACATTGTCAAAAGCTTTCTGTAAGTCGACAAACGCTAAAAACGTAGGTTTGCCTGTCCTTAATCTTTCTTCTAAGATAAGTCGTAGGGTCTATATTCCTTGCACATATGTTATGCTATACTCATTTATTCCACTGTCGTACAAAATAGTGCAAATAAATTCAGTAGAAATACGGCATTACCCAAACCCTCAAGTACATGTAACTGGTCGACGTAATCCTTATTGTGAATGCCTTGCAATAACGGTAAGAGATACCAGTGAAAACTTTCTCGATTCGAAACTGTATGCAAACCAGCAAACTGACTTCGTAGAACAGTTAATCAGATTTCTTTAAAAATTGTCAACTAAAATCGCAATGCCCCTTCATCAAAAAAATATTAATTTAAAAAATAATTATGAAAATTTTATACAAATATAACCATACTCCGTAAAATTACGAAACTCTGATAGACGGTTGTATGGCCTACATGCCAGAAGTCACTCATTTTAAACTAAAAAAAAAAAACTCGTAAAATCAAAGCAGCACCCTTTTGGGTATGTGAGCGTATTTTGCCAAAGAATCAGATTCTTATTTGCTTTGTGTGACAGTATCATATAGAAGCTAAAAAATGGTTGAAATGGCCCTGACCACTACGGGACTTAACTTCTGAGGTCATCAGTCCCCAAGAACTTAGAACTACTTAAACCTAATTAACCTAAGGACATCACACACATGCATGCCCGAGGCAGGATTCGAACCTGCGACCGTAGCGGTCGCTCGGCTCCAGACTGTAGCCCCAAGAACCGCTCGGTCACACCGGCCGGCTACAGAAACCAGAGTTGGTAGAGAAATGCTCTTGAGTTGAGAGGGAGAGAGAGAGAGAGAATTTTCATTAGTGGATTCTTAATAAATCGGAAACAGTGTGTTGACGATGGAACAATGAGCCGTCTGGAAGGAACGCGACACCGAGTGCACTAGACGGCGGGTTTCGTCCGTGATGACAGCCGCTGCTTGTTGCGCCAACGCACCTTTTCCCTCTGCCGGGCACACACGCCGGCTGTGCCACCACTACACACGTCCCCGTCGGGTGGGAACTTCGCTCGCACACACCACACGCCACTCGAACGCTCCGCGCCGTCTTTTGTTTCGCCAGTCGCTGCGCAGTCGTCCCCCGGACAAGCGAACGGCGCTGAGCGGATTGGCTGCGCTCCTGCTAACAACGCGCTATGTGAGTACATCAGTTACACTTTCCTCGCCTGAGACAAGACTGTCTCTTCCAGCCACTCAGCGATATTCTATATCCTCCTGACATAAAACTGAAATGTTTTCTCTGTAGTTGAAACACTGGATACACATTTCACTACACTGTTTGCTGGGACATGCCCTCATATCAGGCGAGCGAGCAAACTGCGTAAGGGACAGAAAACGTTCAGGTATACAGATAAACCAGTCGTTAGCTCGCGATAAAGGAACAACGATTTTCGCTCGTTCGCTGTTTTACTATACAACGTAACGCGCTCGCCTCTAACTAGGGGACAGCACGGACTACTCTGTCTTCTCCCGCCTATACGATTTGAAGCTCGGCGCCCAGACATCAGTTTACTAAAGCAGTATGATGCAATATTTAAAAAAAAACGCCCGAAAAAATTTATGTTTGAACATTATAATATTTAGGAGCATTGCCGACCACAAAGACTTAAAGACTAATTAATGCAGTCACCGGTAGCTGGCTGATGTGTTAATAAGTGGAAATTAAGTTTTATACGTAAGCAGCCTTCTCAGAAGAGGAGAATATGGTTTGGAGTGTGCTTCTGTTAGATGTATCACATTTAAATGTCAGCTTGTTTCACTGCACAATGTAGAGTTTAAAAAAAATGGCTCTAAGCACTATGGAACTAAACTTCTGAGGTCATCAGCCCCCTAGAACTTAGAACTACTTAAATCTAACTATCCTGAAAACATCGCGCACATCCATGCCCGAGGCAGGATTCGAGCCTGCGACCGTAGCAGCAGCGCAGTTCCGGACTGAAGCGCCTAGAACCGCTCGGCCACAACGACCGGCCAGAGTTTTTAAACACGGTATGAAATCGTTATATGAAAACTGTTTTGTAAACAAAATGAAGTACCAGTTTTACAGACTGAAGCATTAGTAAAGTTTTTATGAATGTTGAACGAAAAGTGTAGTGTACTACTCTTGTAATCATGAAGTCACCAGTTCAAATGTTGAAAGAAGCCTCTTTTGTACTTCTATTTAAATTCCGTGTTTATTAACAAATTCAAATGTTAATTAAAAAATATTGAATCATAATTTTTAATAAAAATGACATCTTTTATTCTTAATTACTAACTGCTTGATAATTTGAGCATTCACAGTAATTTAATATGTATAATTTTCTGTTAATACTCACATTTTTCAGGCAATTAGTAATTAAAATTAAAAATTTCTACACACATGAAAAAAAGTTTTGCATCACCGCGGTTCCGAGAGTTCGGAACCTCTACAGAAAATTGGAACAGAGATCAACATAAACATCATTTCTGCTCTTCTTATTGCTCATGAAAACCACACATTCCATGTTGTACAACGATACAACGAGACCTTCAGAGGTGGTGGTCCAGACTGCTGTACACACCGGTACCTCTAATACCCAGTAGCACGTCCTCTGACACTGATGCGTGCCTGTGTTCGTCGTGACAAGTTCATCAAGGCATTGTTGGTCGAGATTGTCCCACTCCTCAACGGCGATTTGGCGTAGATCCCTCAGAGTGGGTCGTGGGTCACGTCGTCCATAAACAGTCCTCTTCAATCTATCCCAGGCATGTTCGATAGGGTTCATGTCTGGAGAACATGCTGGCCACTCTAGTCGAGCGATGTCGTTATCCTGAAGTACGTCATTCACAAGATGTGCACGATGGGGGCGCGAATTGTCGACCATGAAGAGGAATGCCTCGCCAATTATTCTACCGATATGATTGCACTATGGGACGGAGGATAGCATTCATGTATTGTACAGCCGTTACGGCGGCTTCCATGACCACCAGCGGCGTACGTCGGCCCCACATAATGCCACCCCAAAACAGCAAAGAACCTCCACCTTGCTGCACTCGCTGGTCAGTGTGTGTAAGGCGTTCAGCCTGATTGGGTTGCCTCTGAACACGTCTCCCACGATTGTCTGGTTGCGACACTCATCGGTGATGAGAACGTGATGACAATCCTGAGCGGTCCACTCGGAATGTTTTTGGGCTCATCTGTACCGCACTGCATGGTGCCGTGGTTGCAAAGATGGACCTCGCCATGGACGTCGGTAGTGAAGTTGCTCATCAAGGAGCATATTGCGCAGAGTTTGAGTCGTAACACGACGTCCTGTGGCTGCTCGAAAAGAGTTATTCAGCATGACTGGAACTGATCGGCTGTCGGACCCCCTCCGTCTAATAGGCGCTGCTCATGCATGGTTGTTTACATATTTGGACGGGTTTAGTGACATCTTTGAACAGTCAAACAGAATGTGTTTGTGATACAAAATCCACAGGCAAAGTCTATGTTCAGGAGTTCTGGGAACCGGGATGATGCAAAATGCTTTTTGATGTTTGTGTGTAATTTACTGTGTACTCAGATTTTTATACGATTGGCATGTCCGGTGCCGTGATACAGGATGGCCCAAAAGTGCGTTAACATTCGAAACTGCATTCATTCACGGAATAGTGTAAGTAGAGAGGTAAAAATTGACAGACCTGCATGAAATGACATGGGGTTTATTTAAACTAAAGAAAGTGCAAAAACTGGCTAATAGATGGCGCTGAACGGCGACATGTCAGTGACTCCGCATGAGAATCGTGTATAAAATGAACTGTAGTGAGAGAGGGAGTCAGAGGCGCCAGAATCCAGAATCCGCTACTGCAGCTTTACAAACGTAGCACCAGAAGAAGAATATTCGAACGGTAAACGTCCTGTGGCAAGTATCGCTATGAAGCAAAGTGATCACAAAGTTTAAGGTCATGCGCGGCTTAGACGATCGGCCCCGTAGTGGGCTATTGTTGCTCGGACAGCTGAGCAAGAAGTGGAGACCTCAGGAGGTTGGTGTCCGCATGGCGAAGTCGGCGCTCGTCGCACAGGCATTCCAAGCACTGTGCTTTGGACAGTACTAAGTCGTACCCTCCAGTGCTATCCCTACAAAATCCAGCGTCACGAATTGTCAGCCACAGATTTTGTGACGTGGAGAGTATTTGCGGTGTGGCCACTTGAAAAAATGAGGGAAGATTACGACTGGTTGTCGTGCTGTGGACCGATAATCCTATTTCGCCCTCCAAAGATCTTTGGACAACCACAGCTGTAGAATTTTGGCTACCGAAAATGCTCGAACTGTGGTGGAGTGCGGTGTGGATGTACCACATGAATCGTGATCGGACCCTTTTTCTTCGAGAAAATTCGGGGTGCTGCTTTTCAAACTGTCAGCGTGATATGCAGGTGTAGACTCGCATAGTCGCTGACCTGATTCACACCTGCTGGAATGTCTTTTATGCAGGAAGGCGCTGCACCCTATATTGCTGCACGTGTGAAAGACGTCTTGCGCGCATCTTTCAGTGAGAATCGCGTCCTGAAAGTCCACTTCCGTCATTCTTGGCATCTCAGGTCCCAAACCTCAATCAGCGTTCAGCGTGGGTTAGTTGTGAGGTTACCTGAAATCACAAGTGTCCGTCATTAGGAATGCTAAAAGAGACCATCAGTTCCTCACCGTACCTACTGATAAGCTGTACAGTGCTGTTCACAACATTGTCCCTCGACTGCAGGTATTGTTGACGAATGACGGGCGACATGTTGAGCATTTCTTATAAAGAACATCAGCTTTGCTAAGAATCAATTCTTGTTGGTCATTTTCTGCACTTCTTTCGGTTTCAGTAAAACACTATATCATTTGAAGCGTGTCTGTCAGTTTTTACTTTTCTACCTACATTATTCCGTTAAATATTGAACTTTCAAATGTTTACGGACTTTTGCGTCATCCTGTAACTCACGGCACGAACATTCTGTGGCATCGGTAGCTACGATGCCACAACGTGGGTCCGCTCTGCTAGGTCGGCACTACGACAGACACCGACGACAGCGCACTCTGGCCGGAGCGGGAGAGGTCTACGAGCTCCGCTCCAGATTCTGGCCATACCGTCAAGAGCAGGCGGCCTGGAAACATCGCTTCAACCTCAGCTTGCTATTGAGACTATGTACTCCTTACGACGGGTCAAAGGCTACGCACCTCAGTGCAAAGTTATGTATTCAGTTAATACTGTGATATAGTAAAACCATTTCTAAGAGCTGCTCCTACTCAGTTCCTACATTCGGCCTACCCTTCAGTTTACTGGAGCAGACCTACGCGCCGCCTTCCAGGCGGGATTTACATTCCACGCCTCATCCTAATTAGTTAATTACTTAGGAATGGATAGGAACTGCTGCACTATGTTACATCCAAATCAGCACAGCGGGACTCACATTTGAATATCGTTCTTCTCGGATTTGAGCCCAGCGTCTTTACCTGTGCGACACCTCGCTCGACCATACAGAGGAGCACGGACTAATTTTTACATGCGCACCGTACTCCAGTGAAATATGCCATCACAGACTATACTCCGCTTAACGTGAATGCTATGATTACAACATCGTAATAGTTGATGACGATTAGGTAGGATAGGAAAGCGGCAAGAGAGCGACAATATAAAATCTTTGCGAAACCACAGGGTTCATTCCTGCATCCACCTACGTTCAGAATTCCCGAAGCAAACGCGCTGGTTGAGAGCCCAGCGCCGACCCTGACCTCAGTAGATAGTGACAAGCACGCAGGGACTAACGAGGCAGTGCGTGGTCGACGGCGCGGCCTCACGTCCCTGGTGAGGTGATAAGATTTGCGAATGAGTAATTACGAGATCGCCACGGCGAGTTTACCTGTAGCGCTCGCTAGACAACACGTTCTTCTTCTTCGTTTGACGTAGTGTAAACGCCGGCCGGGGTGGCCGAGCGGTTCTAGGCGCTACACTCTGGAGCCGCGCGACCGCTATGGTCGCAGGTTCGAGTCCTGCCTCGGGCATGGATGTGTGTGCTGTCCTTAGGTTAGTTAGGTTTAAGTAGTTCTAAGTTCTAGGGGACTGATGACCTCAGATGTTAAGTCCCATAGTGCTCAGATCCACTTGAACCATTTTTGAACTTAGTGCTGTAAGTAGGCTGTTTAGGGTTTTATATTGGTAACGCCACGTAGCGCTCTAAATGAAACTCACTGACTGTGCTGTGTGAAGGCTGTGGCTAGTTCGCATTGTTGGACTTTGCTATTGTACTGTTCGGCAGTTGCTTGTTAACAGCGCGTAGCGTTGCGCAGTTGCGAGGTGAGCCGCCAGCAGTGGTGGATGTGGGGAGTGAGATGGCGGAATTTTGTGAGCGGACGATCGGGACGTATGTCCATCAGAAAGTCAATTTGTAATACTGGTTATCATGGACTGATATATATATATATATATATATATATATATATATATATTATGACTTTTGAACACTGTTAAGGTGAATACATTGTTTGTTCTCTATCAAAATCTTTCATTTGCTAACTATGCGTAACAGTAGTTAGTGCCTTGAGTAGTTTGAATCTTTTATTTAGCTGGCAGTAGTGGCGCTCGCTGTATAGCAGTAGTTCGAGTAATGAAGATTTTTGTGAGGTAAGTGATTCGTGAAAGGTATAGGTTAATGTTAGTCAGGGACATTCTTTTATAGGGATTATTGAAAGTCAGATTGCGTTGCGCTAAAAATATTGTGTGTCAGTTTAGTGTTGCTCAGAATAGGTAAAGAGCGAAATGTCTGAGTACATTCAGTTTTGCTCAGCTGTTTGAAAATCAAATAACGTAAGGGGTTTATCAGCACAGTAATTATTAATTTTTCTAAGGGTACGTTTCAGTGTAAACAGTCGTTCTTTCTGTTAATTCTTACTGGAATCTGTTTGCCTGGATTGCTCACTACGAGCTATGACAGCCACTTCGAATAATGGAAGACATGTATTTTAAGAATTAACAGAAGAGACTTGAAACCACGCACACGACTTGAGAAATCGTAATTCCGCAATGAAAATTAAATATGTGGGAGGGGGGTGGTGGTGAAGGAGGGGGGGGGGTGCAATAAGAGTAATGCAATGCATTTTTGTTTCTGCCAATTTCAGTTCGAAAAGTGCGGAATTTCTAGAGGAACGTAGTAGAATATTCCTGCTTCAGCCCCCAGTGCTATACGTCTGTAAAGGAGGCGCTTTCCAAGGAGAGAGCTGTGATTGCGTTTCTATTGGCCGTCGACCAGAGCATGTGTCCGCCCCCGGTAGCGGAGTGGTCAACCCGACAGAATGCCAGTCCTAAGGGCCCGGGTTCGATTCCTGGGTGGGTCGGAGATTTTATCCGCTCAGGGACTGGGCGTTGTATTGTCCTAATCATCATCGCTTCATCCTCATCGAAGCGCAATTCGCCGAAGTGGTGTCAAATCGAAAGACTTGCACCCGGCGAACGGTCTACCCGACGGGAGATCCTAGTCACGCGACATTTATTTACCAGAGCATGTCAGATACTCATAGGCCGTGAACAAAAACGCGGCGAGTCGTTGGACGAGGTGTCTGTCATCACCGCAACAGGGTCGCGCAGACCTGCTCCGCCCCTCGCTTGCCGGCCGGCCGCACACAGCTGCGACTCCTGCAGTGTTGCAGCGTGCGGACACTCTTATTCGAGGCGATGGACGGGTCACAGTCGAGCACACAGCTGCCTAGCAACCGGATCTCCCTGTTGGTTGTGCTGGCACACTCTTCCGCCAGTTGGGGTAGTCAAAGGTGTTTGCTCGCTGGGTTCCTTGCGCCTAATAGGAGACAATAAGGGGCTACGAAGAACCATCAGTGCGGAATTGCTTGCCCGTTAAGAGGCTGGTCGTGGCACTTTTTGTCGAACACCGTCACAGAGCCAGTGGAATACGGAGCCACCGGAAAAAAATCGAAAATCTATGGAGTGGCGCCACCCCACCTCTCCACCAAAGAAAAAGTTCAAAGCCGCACTCTGAGCTGAAAAAGTCCCGGCGATGGCCTTCTGGGACTCTGGAGGCGTTACTTTGTTCGATATCCTCCCTCCTGGAGCAACGATCAACTCTGAAATGAATTCTGCTACGCTCAGTAAGTTGAAGAAATAATTTCATTTGCATTTTTGAGGCGACGAACACAATGAATTTCTCCTTCTGCATGACAAGGCAAGGCCTCACACAAGTCTACAGGCTGGAGAGGAGCTCACAAAACTTCACTGGACTGCTGTTCTTCATCCACCCTACGGCCAGGATCTCGCACCTTCCGACTTCTTTTTGTGGCCCAATAAAGGATGCATTCCGCGGTATTCTGGTGAGCTCACTGACGCAGTAAGACGTTGGCTTCGACGTCAGCCAGTAGAGTGGTATCGTGGGAACAAATAGGTCTTCCCAGAAACGTGGCATAAGACAGCCTAATCAAATGCACGGTTTTGTATCCAGAAGAGTGGGAATCACATGGTGTTCCAGAATTCTGAAAAAAACCAACCATCTTTCAGAAAAAAAGTATTGCATTAGTTATTGAACGTTATCTGCAGTGACGCAGATTCTCCAGATATCTGCAGTAATAACTACATTACTGGCCATTAAAATTGCTACACCATGAAGATGACGTGCTACAGACGCGAAATTTAACCGACAGGAAGAAGATGCTGTGATATGCAAATGATTAGCTTTTCACAGCATTCACACACGGTTGGCGCCGGTGGCGACACCTACAACGTGCTGAGATGAGCAAAGTTTCCAACCGATTTCTCACACATAAACAGCAGTTGACCAGCGTTGCCTGGTGAAACGTTGTTGTGATGCCTCGTGTAAGGAGGAGAAATGCGTACCATCACGTTTCCGACTTTGATAAAGGTCGGATTGTAGCCTATCGCGATTGCGGTTTATCGTATCGCGACATTGCTGCCTGCGTTGGTCGAGATCCGATGACTGTTAGCAGAATATGGAATCGGTGGGTTCAGGAGGGTAATACGGAACGCCGTGCTGGATCCCAACGGCCTCGTATCACTAGCAGTCTAGATGACAGGCATCTTATCCGCATGGCTGTAACGGATCGTGCAGCCACGTCTCGATCCCTAAGTCAAAAGATGGGGACGTTTGCAAGACAACAACCATCTGCCCCAACAGTTCGACGACGTTTCCAGCAGCACGGACTATCAGCTCGCAAACCGTGGCTGCGGTTACCCTTGACGCATCATCATAGACAGGAGCGCCTGCGATGGTGTACTCGACGACGAACCTGGGTGCACGAATGGCGAAACGTCATTTTTTCGGATGAATCCAGGTTCTGTTCACAACATCGTGATGGTCGCATCAGTGTTTGGCGACATCGCGGTGAATGCACATTGGAAGCGTGTATTCGTCATCGGCATACTGGCTTATCACCCGGCGTCATGGTATGGCGTGCCATTGGTTACACGTCTCGGTCTCCTCATGTTTGCATTGACGGCACTTTGAACAGTGGACGTTACATTTCAGATGTGTTACGACCCGTCGCTCTACTCTTCATTCGATCCCTGCGAAACCCTACACTTCAGCAGGATAATGCTCGACCGCATGTTGCAGGTCCTGTACGGGCCTTTCTGGATACAGAAAATGTTCGACTGCTGCCCTGGCCACCACATTCTCCAGACCTCTCACCAATTGAAAACTTCTTCTCATTGGTGGCCGAGCAACTGCCTCGTCACAATACGCCAGTCACTACTCTTGATAAACTGTGGTAACGTGTTGAAGCCGCATGGGCAGCTGTACCTGTACACGCCATCCAAGCTCTGTTTGACTCAATGCTCAGGCGTATCGAGGCAGTTATTACGGCCAGAGGTAGTTGTTCTGGGTACTGATTTCTCATGATCTATGCACCCAAACTGCGTGAAAATGTAATTACATGTAAGTTCTAGTATAATATATTTGTCGAATGAATACCCGTTTATCATCTGCATTTCTTCTTGGTGTAGCAATTTTAATGGCCAGTAGTGTACATAGGTCTGGAAACCAATGGCTTCGGTACGGCATATTGCAACTCAGTACGTGAACACGTTATAACAGAGTCACTGAGGATCCAGACTGCGGACGTGCACTTCGAGACGAACACACAAGTGGTCACATGGCCACCGTCTATGTGAAGACAGGCTTCAGCACGTCTCCTAACGGGTGCCTGTACATGTTCAAATATGCCAGGCACGTTCCGAATATATTGACAGCCGTGGACAGTGCGTTCACGAAGTTCTACCACACTATCAACAGGGCTTGAATACCAAGGCTTTTAAATGTGCCCACATAAAAAAAATCCAACGGGTTCAAGTCGGAGATCTTGGGAGACCATGGTACAGGCGAGCCATGACCGATACACTTGTTGTTGAAGATTCGTGCTAGGTATTCCCGAACAACTAAACGAAAGTGCGTTGGTGCGCCATCATGCACGTATCACATACGCATCCTTTCACCATAAGGAACAACATCCCAACAGTTGATTAGCTTGTGTTTCAAGGAAATGAAGGTCCATACGACCAGAGGAAATGAAGGTTCATACGACCAGCAAGTTTACCAGATTGGAAATGTGGCCATAGCAACGGATCTCCAACGACACCATCCCAAACGATAATGGAAGATCTCCGCTGAAGTGGCTTCTCTCTGTGGTAGCGTATGGGATGTCGTAAGTCCAAACGTGTATGCTGTGGATGTTCATGATAGCATCACGTAGGCTTCATTTATACCATTTGCACAAGGAATTGTGGATCTTTCCCACACTGTGTAAAGAGCAATTGGGCGAAGGTAATCTGGGCCGAAAAGTCGTGTGCTGCCGGAGCTTGCACACTTTGTACATATTTCGGTGCAACTGCCCCTCACGTAATATGCTGTAACTAAGGAAAATCAGAGGAAACATACGACAAGTTGCAAATTTTTGTGTAGTGGTTCGAGGCAGTGCCATGATCAACATATTAAAAATTCTTGCCAGTGGGATTTAAGTGGGAGGGTTGGGAAGGGGGTGAGGGGGCGTCTGAAGGGCGGTTTGGCACTTTCTTTATGTCTTTCTTGAATCACTCGAAAACCGCGGCTTCTAGCCACTACATAAAGGTCCGTATAGTTTTTCTCTGCGACTAAAATAGTTTTTCAGTGCTATAAAATTAATGTTTGCTTGCTAAACGAAGTGGGTTAAAAACCACATCTAAGTGCAGTAGAGCCGAATGAAGGGATATAAACTTCAGAAACTACATTTTGGCCCGAAAAACGGCTACCTTAGATTTTGCTATTTAGAGTTAGAAAAACGTGTTAGGTTCAAATGGCTCTGAGCACTATGGGACTCAACATCTTAGGTCATAAGTCCCCTAAAAACTTAGAACTACTTAAACCTAACTAACCTAAGGACATCACACACACCCATGCCCGAGGCAGGATTCGAACCTGCGACCGTAGCAGTCCCGAAACGTGTTAGTAATAACCCATTGATGAATGAATACAGGCGCCATTTTTAGATTTGTAACCATCGCTGTGAATTTATGCAAGTTGTTAATTAATGGCTCACCAGTTAGAGATAAGCGTCATCTGATGTAGAAAAAATAGAGTAACCAAAGTATACTGGTAAAAGCTGGAATCTAGCGGGCGTAATGGTACAAATGGCAAAAGTAATTTTGGATGTATTCGAACTTCGATTAGAGTTATTTATTACGTTAATTAGTTTCAGGGAAGTCAGAGTAAATTACTGCATAGTATGGCTGTCGGTGTGAACGTAACTAACTCGACCGATAAGCTCAGAGTTCCGTATCTCGTATCGTAGTAAAAAGTTTTCATGTACTAATAACTTTTAACTAACACGGTTTTCAGCAAAATTAATGACACTAATGAAATCAGAACATTGATCAAGAAACCCTGAATAACGAATTTAAGTAAGACAAAGTCTGATTAAAGTTTTGACAAAAGCTGGCCGGTTTGGCCGAGCGGTCCTAGGCGCTTCAGTCTGGCAATACGCGACCGCTACGGACGGCGGTTCGAATTCTGCCTCGGGCATGGATGTGTGTGATGTCCTTAGGTTAGTTTAAGTAGTTCTAAGTTCTAGGGGACTGGTGACCTCAGAAGTTAAGTCCCATAGAGCTCAGAGCCATTTGAACCATTTTTTGTTGATGTTTGACAGTAACTTCGGTTTGCGTGTGAACTGAACTACTTCAGGCGCAGTGCACAGTAGGAAGATGCCCTACGAGCTAGTGAAAACGCTGTTGGAATGAAAGATTTAAAAGAAATGAAATAATACACTCCTGGAAATTGAAATAAGAATACCGTTAATTCATTGTCCCAGGAAGGGGAAACTTTATTGACACATTCCTGGGGTCAGATACATCACATGATCACACTGACAGAACCACAGGCACGTAGACACAGGCAACAGAGCATGCACAATGTCGGCACTAGTACAGTGTATATCCACCTTTCGCAGCAATGCAGGCTGCTATTCTCCCATGGAGACGATCGTAGAGATGCTGGATGTAGTCCTGTGGAACGGCTTGCCATGCCATTTCCACCTGGCGCCTCAGTTGGACCAGCGTTCGTGCTGGACGTGCAGACCGCGTGAGACGACGCTTCATCCAGTCCCAAACATGCTCAATGGGGGACAGACCCGGAGATCTTGCTGGCCAGGGTAGTTGACTTACACCTTCTAGAGCACGTTGGGTGGCACGGGATACATGCGGACGTGCATTGTCCTGTTGGAACAGCAAGTTCCCTTGCCGGTCTAGGAATGGTAGAACGATGGGTTCGATGACGGTTTGGATGTACCGTGCACTATTCAGTGTCCCCTCGACGATCACCAGTGGTGTACGGCCAGTGTAGGAGATCGCTCCCCACACCATGATGCCGGGTGTTGGCCCTGTGTGCCTCGGTCGTATGCAGTCCTGATTGTGGCGCTCACCTGCACGGCGCCAAACACGCATACGACCATCATTGGCACCAAGGCAGAAGCGACTCTCATCGCTGAAGACGACACGTCTCCATTCGTCCCTCCATTCACGCCTGTCGCGACACCACTGGAGGCGGGCTGCACGATGTTGGGGCGTGAGCGGAAGACGGCCTAACGGTGTGCGGGACCGTAGCCCAGCTTCATGGAGACGGTTGCGAATGATCCTCGCCGATACCCCAGGAGCAACAGTGTCCCTAATTTTCTGGGAAGTGGCGGTGCGGTCCCCTACGGCACTCCGTAGGATCCTACGGTCTTGGCGTGCATCCGTGCGTCGCTGCGGTCCGGTCCCAGGTCGACGGGCACGTGCACCTTCCGCCGACCACTGGCGACAACATCGATGTACTGTGGAGACCTCACGCCCCACGTGTTGAGCAATTCGGCGGTACGTCCACCCGGCCTCCCGCATGCCCACTATACGCCCTCGCTCAAAGTCCGTCAACTGTACATACGGTTCACGTCCACGCTGTCGCGGCATGCTACCAGTGTTAAAGACTGCGATGGAGCTCCGTATGCCACGGCAAACTGGCTGACACTGACGGCGGCGGTGCACAAATGCTGCGCAGCTAGCGCCATTCGACGGCCAACACCGCAGTTCCTGGTGTGTCCGCTGTGCCGTGCGTGTGATCATTGCTTGTACAGCCCTCTCGCAGTGTCCGGAGCAAGTATGGTGGGTCTGACACACCGGTGTCAATGTGTTCTTTTTTCCATTTCCAGGAGTGTATGTATTGAACACTTCAACTGTCTTTACATGTTGCTGTGTTTACCCTTTTTTCCCAGGAAAACGTGGTACAACATACTGATAATAGTGGCCAGTGAATAAACATCCGCTGTTCCCATTCACGTTGTACGACGTTGGAAATTCCTGTATAGCTCGACTCCGAAAATACAAAATAAAGATAAATAGAGATGTTCAAAATGGTTCAAATGGCTCTTAGCACTATGGGACTCAACTGCTGTGGTCATAAGTCCTCTAGAACTTAGACCTACTTAAACCTAACTAACCTAAGGACATCACACACATCCATGCCCGAGGCAGGATTCGAACCTGCGACCGTAGCGGTCGTGCGGTTCCAGACTGTAGAATAGCGATGTTAATAAGAAGCGAAAAGAATTAGGCCAATTATTAATAGGGAAGGTAGTTAGAAGACTCGTAATAGCAGTGACGGATATAAGACACTGTTGTACATGTCCAAAGGAAATCGTGTAGAAGACGGAAGTGCGAGGAGTTCTAGAGACCTGCCCCAAATTTTCGGGTCGTCGTAAAGTGGGCGTGGCAGCAGTCGTCGAATACATAGATGCGCTGTTAGGATCGTAAAATCTTTGTTAAAAAATGTAAATGTCGTGTGACTAGGGCCTCCCGTCGGGTAGATTATTCGCCGGGTGCAAGTCTTTCGATTTGACGCCACTTCGGCGACTTGCTTGTCGATGGGGATAAAATGATGATGATGATGATGATGACAACACAACACCCAGTCCCTGAGCGGAGAAAATCTCCGACCCAGCAGGGAATCGAACCCGGGCCGTTAGTTATGACAGTCCGTCGCGCTGACCACTCAGCTACGGGGACAAACAAACCTTTGTTCAGTTGGTAAATTATGTCTATTTTATTTGCAGTGGCAATGACGGATACTGGACTGTTTCTGTACATGATACAACCGGAAAAGTATGTGTTCTACATCCGTAAACGCGAGAATAGAAATAGCAAGAAGTAGAGAAGAAAGCCAGCAGCAGCATTCAGATTGCTGTCGATGCTTTAACGATAGTTTCAAATATGTACTACCCTGACTGAAGACAGGTGAAAGACCGGAATAGTGACTGGTTGGCTGTCTTCCTTAAAATAATAAAGTAAGGTAAATGCAACAAAAATGAAGCATGACTGAATAATATTACTTAAATGAGTGATAAAGGTGAAAAATATTGGACACAACAAATTAAATGTATCATTGCAGTAAACAAATTAAAAATTGTATAAACTTTCTAAAAGTTACTCGACATTGATTTTAATATGACGTATAACAAAGAACAGATTTTATTTGCTCTTCATATATAACTATTGCATAAATTATTAACTGAAATTAAAAGAAATGGCTATAATTAAGTGCTGAGAACATATGCTTTCCAGGAATTGAGTTTTTATTATAATTTACCTTTCATTTGCTTACTTTGAGCGAAACAAGCTCGTCGATTATGTCATTGAACTTGAATTTAACAGCTGTATCGTACTCTATTGACAAGATAACTGGATTTCAGAATTTTGTTCACCTACGATCGACCTTAAGTACTTCTTTTTTCACCTTTCATTTGCTCAAACTGCCTTGACAAGATGCTGCAGCCGCTGGAGTAGTTACAAATATCCCCAAACCTATTTCGATGTTTCAATAAGCAACTCAAATGTTGAAAAAGATTTTCAATATATCCAGATGGAAAGCTGTGTGAGTGTTTTTCAGAGCTCTTTCTACTGGAATTCCAAAGACACTATTTCGTTAACTAGCTCAGCTGAATTGATATTTCTTCACTATTTGGCACCAAAATCTGGTGCATATTTTTGAAAACAAAGCACTGAACGCTCATTTAAGGCGTTCCTCACAGAAAATTTAAATGAGATGAAATTATGTGTGTGTCATACTGACGTATCAAAACATTATGACCAGTGCTTAATGGCTTGTTTGTCCGTCTTTGGAACGAAATACATCACTGATTCTGCCTATCAGGGGTCCGACACTTTGTTGGTAGGTTTGTGGAGGCATGTGGCTCTTAGCGTAAAAACGGGCCGCTGATTTGCGTACGCGATGGTAGCGACCCAGATGGGTGCCATACGATTTACATCAGGCGAATTTGGTCGCAGAGACATTAGCGTGAGTTCACTATAATGTTTCCCAAACAACTGGACCACGGTTCTGGCTCCGAGACCGCTGAACGATAACATCGCCTACAGGGAAGACATCAGGTATAAAGGGATGCAAAGTTCGCAGCTGTCAGAGCGTGCCTTCGATCACTACGACAGGCCCCATGCAAGCGCGGGAGAATGCCTCCAGTAGCATAACACTGCTCCCACCGGCCTGCGCGTTTCGAGCCACCGTTCACCTCGAGGACGGCGGTTGTGGAGACGACGATCGACCTAGTGTAGCAAAAATGTGATTCACCCGAAGACTCGACAAGTTTCCATTGACCGACGGTCGAATCCCGATGGTCCCGTGTCCACTCCAATCGTAACTGATGATCTCTGTGGGTCAGCGTGTGAACACATAGGAGTGGTCTGCTGCGGATCTCAATTTTCGACGACTTACGATGAACAGTGTACTCCGAAACCCTTGTTCCTGCACCATCATTGTGCTGTTTCGGGAGAGATGCCACAGACAGCCATCTGTCCTAGTTTACAGAGCAGACAAGCCTCCGAACGCCACGTTCTGTGACGAGTCGAGGACTTCGAAACCATTTCGCCTCTAGTCGTAGTTCCACAGTCCTCCTCTCTCTTTCCTTAGATGCTCACGTCAACATTCGACCAGCTTCGCCGGTTTCTAGATGCTCGTTCCCGCCGGCTGGTGTTGCCGAGCGGTTCTAGGCGCTTCAGTCTGGAACCGCACGACCACTACGGTCGCAGGTTCGAATCATGCCTCGGGCATGGATGTGTGTGATGTCCTTAGGTTAGTTAGGTTTAAGTAGTTCTAAGTTCTAGGGGACTTATGACCTCAGAAGTGCCGGGCTTAGTGGCCGAGCGGTTCTAGGCGCTACAGTCTGGAACCGCGTGACCGCTACGGTCGCAGGTTCGAATCCTGCCTCGGGCATGGATGTGTGTGCTGTCCGTAGGTTAGTTAGGTTTAAGTAGTTCTAGGGGACTGATGACCTCAGATGTTAAGTCCCATAGTGCTCAGAGCCATTTGAACCGTTTGCTCGTTCCCTGGCTCTCACAAAGGAACCTCCCCATCGCACCCCCCTCAGATTTAGTTATAAGTTGGGACAGTGGATAGGCCTTGAAAAACTGAACACAGATCAATCGAGAAAACAGGAAGAAGTTGTGTAGAACTATGAAAAAAATAAGCAAAATATACAAAGTGAGTAGTCCATGTGCGACATAGGCAACATCAAGGAAAGCTTGAGCTCAGGAGCTCCGTGGTCCTGTGATCAGCATGAGCAGCTGCGAAACGAGAGGTCCTTGGTTCAAATCTTGCCTCGAGTGAAAAATTTATTTTCTTTATTTTCTCAAAGTTATGATCTGTCCGTTCGTTCATTGACGTCTCTGTTCACTGTAATAAGTTTAGTGTCTGTGTTTTGCGACCACACCGCAAAACGGTGCGATTAGTAGACGAAAGGACGTGCCTCTGCAATATGAACCGAAAACATTTGATCGCATGGTCCTAGGTCAACCGATTCCTCCACAGGAAAACACGTCTGATATATTGTATGCGACACTGGTGACAGATAATAATTGTCTGAAAATAAAAAATTAAACTCTTCACTCAAGGGAAGACTTGAACCCAGGACTTCTCGTTCCGCAGCTGCTCACGCTAACCACGGGACCACGGCGTTACTGAGCTCGCATTCTCCTTGATGTTGCCTATCTTGCACATGGACTTCTCAGTTTGTATATTTTGCTTATTTTTTTTCATAGTTCCTCACAACTTCTTCCTGTTTTCTCGATAGATCTGTGTTCAGTTCTTCAAGGCCTATCCACTGTGCGAGCTTACAACTAAATCTGAGGGGGGGTGCGATGGGGAGGTTCCCTTGTCAGTAGTAATAATCTGCCTTTTGTGAAAGTCGCTCATCTCAATGGATTTCCCCATCTGGATCCCACATCCCCGCTAGGGTGATGCCCTATCCGTGTCTGTTCCGCTTACATACTTTTGGCAGCGCGTCAAGGCCCGCAACCCCACCAGTTGGCGTCCAACGTCGACGTGGGCAGTGGTCATAACGTTTTAGCTTATCAGGGTATGAGAGAGCTGTTTCCCATTTTATAACTGAAATGCAATACTTCCGAGCACTCTAGCTTAAACAGTCTTCAGTTGACAGATACCGGTCAAATGGCGTAATTATTGGCTTCAACACCCGCTCGCCAACCTTCGAGATCCTCCGATACCGCAGCGAAGTAGCAGCAAAAACTTCGTTGTTGAACATGAGACATCTGTGTAGACGGCAGAACCAAGCGCACCCTTGCCTCATAACCCATTTGAAATCTGTCCGTTTCGTCGTTATTTCTTTATGATGCTACCTGGACGAAATGACACGTTGACAACACCACACATTTACAAAAGGGCGATCGAAAACTTGGATTCGAAGGCGGTACAGCCCAGTGCTGATAAGCTACTCAGACGAAATGGCCATGAGCATTGAGGTAGTCACCCCGCCTACACACCGGGTCGAAGATACCCATTTGGTAAAACAATGTGTCCTGTTGCGTGAAGAAGTTCGTAACTGCCTGCCGCACATCGTCGTCTCTCAAGGATTGTCGACCGTTCGAGGCCTCTTTTAAGTGACTGAAGGTGTGATAACCGCATCGGGAGCGATCACGACTATAGGGCGGGTGCTCGAGGTCTCCCACTTCAATTGGCTTAAATTCTGCTTTACGACATTTGTGATGTGGGTGCGTGCGTCACCATGTAGCAGCAGTGCGCAATTTGGTGGCCTTCGACAGATACGCTGCCCCGTAAACATTCCTCATTCTGCGACGGGTGTCTACCAGTGTTTGTCCTTCGGCAGCCAAGAAAAGAATAACAGCACGTTGGTCCGCTGGACGCATTTGGCCACAACGTAGCAATAGTTCATGTTTCCGCATTTACCGCACGCACATCGGAAAGACACGAATGCTACACTAATCCCTTGCTACATGACAGTGCCCGCATCGGAGTCGAGCTACGTTGCATATTCGCTGCAGCAACTCCCTCAAACAGAAACCTTTTAATCGCCCGTTACACAATCTCGGGCCAAGGGAAAGGTTTCTTCTTGCAGGCAGAGGATAGGAACACATGGGCCTGACCTCACGTACCTTTTCTGCTCAATTCGGAGATCGTCTTTATTTTCTTTTTCCAGTCAACTTTTCACCGCCGCTGTCTGTGCGCCTATCCCGTCACGGCCTAGGCACGTCCCTGGTCGTGGCTCGCGAGGTCACTGGACGGATGTTTTTGTGTGACTATGTTCAAACGATTCACTGTAGTAGCACTGTTGGTATTATCGACGCGCAAGTCGCCGAAGTGGCGTCAACTCGAACATTATTAAGTACCTCGAAGAAAACGGTTTATTGACACATAGTCAGCACAGATTCACAAATCTTGTGAAACAAAACTAGCTCTTTATACTCATGAAGTAATAAGTGCTATCGACAGGGGATGTCAAATTGATTCCATATTTTTAGATTTCAAGAAAGCTTTCGACACCGTTCCTCATAAGCATCTTCTAACCACACTGCATGCCTACAGAGTATCGCCTCAGTTGTGCGACTGGAATCGCGATTTCCTGTCATAGGCCCTCTATTGTTCCTGATCTATATTAACGACATAAGAGACAATCTGAGTAGCCGTCTTAGATTGTTTGCAGATGATGCTGTCATTTACCGTCTTGTAAAGTCATCAGATGACCAAAACGATTTGCAAAATGATTTAGTTGAGATATCTGTATGGTGCGAAAAGTGGCAGTTGACCCTGAATAAAGAAAAGTGTGAAGTTACTCACATGAGTACTAAAAGAAATCAGCTAAATTTCGATTACGCGATAAGTCACACAAATCTGAAGGCTGTAAATTCAGCTAAATACTTAGGGATTACAATTACAAATAACCTAAATTGGAACGATCACATAGATAATATGTGGGTAAAGCAAACCAAACATGATACGTGAATTGGAGTTGCAATCATTAAAACAAAGGCGTTTTTCGTTGCGACGGGACCTTCTCACGAAATTTCAATCACCAGTTTTCTCCTCCGATTGCCAAAACATTCTGTTGCCACGCACCTATATAGGGAGAAATGATCATCACGATAACATAAGAGAAATCAGGGCTCACACAGAAAAATTTAAGTGCTCGGTGTTCCCGCGTGCCATTCGGGAGTGGAACTGTAGAGAGACAGCTTGAAGGTGGTTCACTGAACCCTCTGCCAGGCACTTCATTGTGAATAGCAATCACGTAGATGTAGATGTAGACGTAGACTTGCACCAGGCGACCGGTCTACCCGACGGGAGCCCCTAGCCAGACGACATTTCATATTTTCACTCTTGGTATTTTCGATGAACTCTGGGGACGCAATGTGGATGGTTGTCACTTCTGAACGTGTGCAGGTTTCGATGAGGAAATGTGCCGAAGCCTGCCTTCACATGAACGATGCCCATAAGGGCACCTGTTGTAATGTGATCGTCCTGGAGCGTATACCTGCAGTCTGGATGCACGGAGACTGTTATAAGGTGTTCATGTACTCAGTCATAATACATCGTAGTGGGTAAACCATTATATTCTGTAAAAATGTTTAGTAGTTTTATTTGCTTTTTTGTTCGCTGGTCGCCGCCTTTCGTTTGTACACCGTATGTTCGTATATGTAGACCATCCTATCTCCCCCATCCGTACACCTTCCACAAGCTAGTAACACCACATTCGGAATCCCTTCCTGTTCATAAATTCCTGTCTAGAGCATTTTTGTCTGTTACTAATAGTGGCCGTATTATACCAGAGCCCTGTTTTCCGCGCCTCCACTAGTGTGTGTGCAGCACGAGACCAGTTTTATCTTAGATAAATCATTCTCAGACATTCACTGCAGTCTGTCACTCAAAGTGAGCGTAGCCCTGTCTGCGCAAGCAAGCTAGCGCTAGGCACGTTCCTGGTGGTCTGTTGCATCGCGCAAATAAATAACGTCAGCTGATGGAGACTTGAGTAACAGCCCACAGTGAATGTCGGGGTTGTCTTACTGGAGACGAAACCGGCCACCAACTAAATACATGGAAATTTTCCATAAATCAAGTACAACGTGACAAAAACATGAGTAACTCAATAATGTGTGGAGAAGTTTTTAAGAGAAACTAAGAACTCTGCCGGTATTGGGCACTGAAAGAAATTCAACGGTGACACGCCAAAAGCCTGTCCAAGCCCACGATGTAATGCCTGCCACAAATGTCATTATGCATCATAACTCGGAAAAAAAGCAGTTGCGGCCAAAACTTCATTCAACGTTTTACTCTTATTTCGATCCATATATTACTCCCACCAAGAGTGTACAGTTACTTTTGAATCAACCTGTATTTCAATAACGCGTCAGCTCGCTCCGCAGTAAACTTAGAACGTAACACTCATCCGTACAGCAGCTGACGACCTACGTTTCTGGATCTGAAACCTACTCAAAAGCTACTCCTTATTAGTGGCGTGCAACTGCAGACCTGAATCAGGAAAACTGTTTCTGTTGCATCAGAATACTTACGCTTGGCAATATGCATTGTCAAATAATAGCAAGATGGCAGCGAGGCAACGCGCCACGGTATGACAAACAAAACAGCACTGAGATTACTTGGTTTCGATGGAAATGTTTCACAAAAGCGTCGCGTTAATTACTATTTATGATTACCAAAAGGATCCAACTGAATTGTAAGCCGACGTGGATTCACACGGCTTTGAATACGAAAGCGTAATCGTAAGAACATGTTCCGAGAACCTAACTTTAAATAAAGGAACAACTCTTTTCAGATTTCAGGAAATGATAACTTTCAATCTTCATCATGACAGATTGTAAAAGGTAATACTTGCCCCTGTAATCAGCTCCCATTTAACCAGAAATGAGCTCCATGCGAGTGCCCAAACCACCGCAAGCCAGAACCCAGAGTAATAGCAAGTAAATTGTGTAGAAATGTAAATGCACTCACGAACTAATTTGGCCATTTGTCTAATAATCACGACGGCAATCAGTTCAAATGATCTCATTCCATTTCTTCATCACTGTAGAATATCTCAAGCAGCTCACATCCGCGCCAGACAAACCCTCTTTTCCTCCCAACGCAGATATTCAGTCACATTAATATTGAAGCGTCCGCTTAGAAAAATTAGTGAATTACTGTGCTGGTAAACCTCTTACGTTATTTGATTTTCAAACAGCTGAGCAAAACTGAACGTACTCATACATTTCTCTCTCTACTTACTCGGATCATCACTAAACTGACACACAATCTTTTTAGCGCAACGCAATCTGACTTTTAATAATCCCTACAAAAGAATGGCCCTGACTAACAATAACCTATACCTTTCATGAACCACTTACATCACAAAAATCTTCGTTACTCGAACTACTGCAATACAGCGACCGCCACTACTGCCAGCTAAATAAAAGATTCTAACTACTGAAGTCACTAACTACTGATAGGCATAGTTAGCAAATGAAAGATTTTGATAAAGAACAAACAATATATTTACCTTAATAGTGTCATAATATATATATACAGGGCTATTACAAATGATTGAAGCGATTTCATAAATTCACTGTAGCTCCATTCATTGACATATGGTCACGACACACTACAGGTACGTAGAAAAACTCATAAAGTTTTGTTCGGCTGAAGCCGCACTTCAGGTTTCTGCCGCCAGAGCGCTCGAGAGCGCAGTGAGACAAAATGGCGACAGGAGCCGACAAAGCGTATGTCGTGCTTGAAATGCACTCACATCAGTCAGTCATAACAGTGCAACGACACTTCAGGACGAAGTTCAACAAAGATCCACCAACTGCTAACTCCATTCGGCGATGGTATGCGCAGTTTAAAGCTTCTGGATGCCTCTGTAAGGGGAAATCAACGGGTCGGCCTGCAGTGAGCGAAGAAACGGTTGAACGCGTGCGGGCAAGTTTCACGCGTAGCCCGCGGAAGTCGACGAATAAAGCAAGCAGGGAGCTAAACTTACCACAGCCGACGGTTTGGAAAATCTTACGGAAAAGGCATTTCTTAAACAGGAGATTGGAAAACCGATGGATCGGTCGTGGTGGAGATCATGATCAGCAATTCATGTCATGGCCTCCACGCTCTCCTGACTTAACCCCATGCGATTTCTTTCTGTGGGATTATGTGAAAGATTCAGTGTTTAAACCTCCTCTACCAAGAAACGTGCCAGAACTTCGAGCTCGCATCAACGATGCTTTCCAACTCATTGATGGGGACATACTGCGCCGAGTGTGGGAGGAACTTGATGTCTGCCGATGTCTGCGGAATCACTAAAGGGGCAAATATCGAACATTTGTGAATGCCTAAAAAAACTTTTTGAGTTTTTGTATGTGTGTGCAAAGCATTGTGAAAATATCTCAAATAATAAAGTTATTGTAGAGCTGTGAAATCGCTTCAATCATTTGTAATAACCCTGTGTATCAGTTCATGACATCCAGTCTTACAAATTTACTGTCTCTGATGGACACACGTCCAGATCATCCACTCTCAAAACTCCACCATCTCTCTCCCCATATCCACCACTGCTGGCGGCTCACCCCCAACTGAGCAACGCTACGCGCTGTTAACAGCCTACTGTGCAACACTACAATAGCAAATTCCAACAATGCCACCCAGCCAGACTGCACACAGCACAGCCAGTGATTTTCATACAGAGCGCTACGTGGCATTACCAATATAAAAACCTAAACAGCCTACTTACAATATGGCTGCCTCTTATGTGCGACATCAACGTGCAATAATCATTTACAGACGGCGGGTGGCAGCACCAACAGTGGAGGGTATATAAAGCGTACTGGGGAATGCGGAAAAGGGTGAAGTCGTTGTAGTAATGTGCAAACGGGCGATTTATCTGTCGTCCAAAATGGCATATCATTGACTTTCGGACCAAAGATGGAAACAGTTCCGAAACGGCTACGTATGTAAACTGTTGGCGTGGCGCCGTGGTTAAAATTGCGCTATCCAAACCCGGAGGCGACGCAAGTGTTGTGCACCACGGGCTATCGATGTCTGGGGTGATCGATGGCTGTGGACATGTGTGCGGGCGAACAGACGCGCAACTCTTCAGCAACTGACCGTCCAGATGTGCCAAGGGGCTGTCGACAGTGTCTTCTCAACGACTGTTCAGTGAACGTTGCTACATCTGGGCCTCAATAGTAGGCGCTTGGTTCAGACACCTATTCTGACTGCTGTTCATCGGCCACAAAGGCTGGAAATTTGCGCTCCAAAACCGCAACTGGATGTCCACGGCGGGTGACAGGTGGCCTTTTCAGGTGAATTACGTTTAATGTTCCAGCGACGTGAGGAGTCTGAAAGTAAAGAGCGTGCAGCAATAGTCTCTAATGCACAGCCCATAGGAGGGAGCGTTTTCGTCTGGGGAATGTTTTTGTAGCAATCCCTGACTAATCTCCTCATTCTGAAAGGAACAATGTACACTACTGGCCATTAAAATTGCTACACCACGAAGATGAGGTGCTACAGACGCGAAATTTAACCGACAGGAAGAAGATGCAAATGATTAGCTTTTCAGAGCATTCACACAAGGTTGGCGCCGGTGGCGACATGAGGAAAGTTTCCAACCGATTTCTCATACACAAACAGCAGTTGACCGGCGTTGCGTGGTGAAACGTTGTTGTGATGCCTCGTGTAAGGAAGAGAAATGCGTACCATCACCGACTTTGATAAAGGTCGGATTGTAGCCTATCGCGATTGCGGTTTATCGTATCGCGACAATTGCTGCTCGCGTTGGTCCAGATCCAATGACTGTTAGCAGAATATGGAACCGGTGGGTTCAGGAGGGTAATACGGAACGCCGTGCTGGATCCCAACGGCCTCGTATCTCTAGCAGTCGAGATGACAGGCATGTTATCCCAATGGCTGTAACGGATCGTGCAGCCGCGTCTCGATCCCTGAGCCAACAGATGGGGACGTTTGCAAGACAACGACAATCTGCACGAACAGTTCGACGACGTTTCCAGCAGCATGGACTATCAGCTCGGAGACCGTGGCTGCGGTTACCCTTGATGCTGCATCACAGACAGGAGCGACAGCGATGGTGTACTCAACGATGAACCTGGGTGCACGAATGGCAAAACGTCCACTTTTGGGATGAATCCAGGTTCTGTTTACAGCATCGTGATGGTCGCATCCGTGTTTGGCGACATCGCGGTGAACGCACATTGGAAGCGTGTATTCGTCATCGCCACACTGGCGTATCACGCGGCGTGATGGTATGGGGTGCCATTGGTTACACGTCTCGGCCACCTCTTGTTCGCATTGACGGCACTTTGAACAGT
Organism: Schistocerca cancellata; assembly: GCF_023864275.1. Lineage (NCBI taxonomy): Eukaryota > Metazoa > Arthropoda > Insecta > Orthoptera > Acrididae > Schistocerca > Schistocerca cancellata. The sequence continues at coordinate 18,069,467 of NC_064637.1, forward strand.
GGACGTTACATTTCAGATGTGTTACGACCCGTGGCTCTACCCTTCATTCGATCCCTGCGAAACCCTACATTTCAGCCCTGTACGGGCCTTTCTGGAAACAGAAAACGTTCGACTGCTGCCCTGGCCAGCACATTTTCCAGGTCTCTCACCAACTGAAAATGTCTGGTCAATTGTGGCCGAGCAACTGGCTCGTCACAATACGCCAGTCACTACTCTTGATGAACTGTGGTATCGTGTTGAAGCCGCATGGGCAGCTGTACATGTAGACGCCATCCAAGCTCTGTTTGACTCAATGCCCAGGCGTATCGAGGCCGTCATTACGGCCAGAGGTGGTTGCTCAGGGTACTGAGTTCTCAGGATCTATGCATCCAAATTGCGTGAAAATGTATTCACGTGTCGGTTGTAGTATAATATATTTGTCCAATGAATATTCGTTTATCATCTGCATTTCGTCTTGGTGTAGCAATTTTAATGGCCAGTAGAGTATCAACACAAGTATGCACCTATCGCTGGGAAGCATGTCCACCTGTAGGAATGCAGTTTGTCTTTCCTTGCTGGCGTCTACCAGCAGGACAACGCAGCGTGTCGCACAGCCCGCAGCGTGCGTGCGTGGTTCGAAGAGCCCCAGGACGAGTTTACCACAGGCCCCTGGCCAGCAAACACCACAGATTTAAGGGGAGTTGGAACGGCCCATCCTGACAATGTTAAATTTAAGGACTTGGCTTGCCTGTATTTCAGGAACCACTGTAGCCATTGACATGAAACTTTTACAATACATTAACCCGTCTGTTCTGAGTTTAGTGAACTACAATAGGTGCATTTCAGCCACTGCTTTCGGAAATACAATTTTTTAACTACACAGTTAAAATCGTACTTTTTTGTACGTTATCCTAAATAATTTTAATTATACATAACATTATGTTCTTCCTTTAGTTCAGTGGACTCAGGAAATGTATGTTATTACTCACTGAAAATTTCAATACTCTACTCGAAGTGGTTTCTGAGATTTAGGGAAAAATGCAACGGAAAATGTAAATTTTCAGGTAACAGCTTCTAAAGTTTCCCTTAATATATGCTTAATTTTTTTATTTTTAGTCACTCAGAAGCTGACTGCACCTTACTGTATGTCATCCTCTTGATCTTTTTCCAAGTTTTTCCTTCTTTTCTTCTTTCTGGACTCCTTAGTGGCCAACTGTGCTGCATACTCTGCTTTATCAATGCGAACCTTGTCCATCCGTTCAAGTTCAAAAATGGTTCAAATGGCTCTGAGCACTATGGGAACATATGAGGTCATCAGACCCCTAGAACTTAGAACTACTTAAACCTAACTAACCTAAGGACAGACACATCCACGCCTGAGGCAGGATTCGAACGTGTGACCGTAGCGGTCGCGCGGTTCCAGACTAAAGCGCCTAGAACCGCTCGGCCACAGCGGCCGGCTCCGTTCAAGTTCTATGCAGTTGGCTCCAGCAGTAATTCCCACATGCTGTAGCACTTTCACCATACCAATGTTGTCATCATTAAAAGCAATAACAGGATCTCTGACCCTCCACTTTAGTGTCTTTGTTCCAACAAAAACATTTGTTGGTAAGTGGTTATTGAACGACTCATTAGGATTTTGAGTCTGACCATGCCGACTCCTCTTCAGTAATTCAGGATTTGCGGGGTCTGTGTAAATAGCTTTTATGATATCCATGACTGCCGATGGGATGGAATGTTTATGGCTGTATGAACTGTTTGAGTATTAGGCATTGCGGTAACTGCACCATGAATCAGATCCAGGAGGGTAAAGGTGGTGAACCTATTTTTCATCAGTTGACAATCTATGGAACAAAGTAGCCCATACTTCCTGCTTCATTTTCGTCAAATCCTCAGTATTATTTCAAATGGCCATCCCACGATACTGCTGTAGTTCATCAATCATTTCGTCTGTCAGCTTGTCTCTTATGGTTTTACCATCAGAAAGTTTCTCGTCTCTCAAACATTGTTTCAACTTCCTCAACCTGGTGCCCATCCTCTTCTGGACATGGCCAATACATTCTAGTGTTGAACGGCTACTACACTGTTGCATGCTTTTGAGTCTCCATCACCGCACACCCCTTTCGTTCACAGATCGACTAAAAATTTCAATAGTTACAGAGGTCTCCATATCACCACTTGTTCCTTCAAAATTTCTGTCACAGACATTCTCTTCTTCATACCTGATTTACACTTATAACAATGTTTGGTTAAAATCGGAAATATATTACCTTTCCAGTATCCACATTGGTCACGATAGCAACAGAATTCTTAGAACTTTAGCCGCACTTCTGGCAAGTGCCATCAAAAGCTACTGGTGTGTCAGTCATACCATCATTTATTTGAACAGCTTCGTTTGCAGCACCCTTCATTGACTTACTTGCAACAGATTCCACAGGAGCTCCAATAAATCCAGCATACTTGTCGATTTTACAGGGTGGGAGTGGCATATTCATCACGGTACGCATTGTTTCTGCTGCAGTGTGTCCTTTGCCAATAGCTCTCAATCCATAAAACCACCTGACACTTACTTGAAAATAATTATCTTCACATTTATCAGAATGCGGCCTTCCACATATTTTACATCATACACATTCACCTAATACCCTTGTTAGGATGTGTAAACCTATCAGAATATAACCTAACCTACCATTACATTACATTCGTTTTTAGAAAACTGTGTATCACAACGTTTTATTTTAATCTCCGAAGTACTAATGGGTGTTTCTCTAGGTACTGACGAGTTTGCCTGTATTTAATTGTCTGTAACTTCACACGCCACAAGTTGAACACAATATTTCCCGTTATTCGAAAATCTACTACCATGTAACTCATGTTTCTTAAAAACTCTTCGTTTTGGCGTCGTACTTTACTTTTTGAGATATTTACCAATCTATTCGTCACTTTTCATCGGAAAAACATTAGCACCTCGACATACAGCGCGTGTTTTTTGCTATGAAACGATACGATACTGTTTTTGACACTGCTACCAATACAAACACGTAATTTAACCGTTATAACACAGCAATCCACAGCCTTCTATATAAAAAATTACTCGTTTCATTAGATCTTGAAGTAATACATGTAAAAAATTTTACATTTTCAACCGGTGTAGATTACATTTAAGAAAATAAAATAGTTCCCACGTGACTTCCTAAGTGATATATAATTTTATTCGGAAAATTGCAAATTTTATAAGATAAAAATTTTAAAATGTGAAAAAAAAAATTTTTTTAGTTCTGGCTCCCCTTAAACCCTATCGAGAATCTGAGAGACCACGTTTATCGTGCTGTTCGCGTCATGGATCCCTACGAGAAACCCAGTGCAGCTGGCCACGGCATAGCTCCTCAACCTTCCACAACCCCGCTGACCCTCCTATTCGTCTCGCAGTGTCCGCACAGTAAAAGGTGGTGATCCAGGCTTTCGATAAGAGGTCACAGTAATGTGACTGGACACGCGAGAACTGATGTTGATGAAATGTGGCAATTCGAACAGGGGAGAGTCAGAACAAGAATGGCGGAAGCACGTTCAGACACGGCAGACCTCGTCGTTTCAAACTGGGAAGGACTTACCGTTGGCTAATAGACGAACCGACCTCCCAAGGCTGCAGAAAATGCCGCAGTTCGCATGCAAAGAGGTTGCTCAAAGAGCTATTTCCATCAGTAGAAGCTCAGAATTGTAGAGACAGGAAAGTATTAGAAACGTAACTTTCACTCTCCGGTAAACGCAAAATACACTGAGTAAAAATGTAACTTTCAGCTGTAATCCTCGCACCACGTTACGGTAGCATCTCAAACTAAATGTGGGAGGCCGGTGATGAAGTGGTTCAAACGAAAAAATAAAAAAACATTAATTATGTATTTTAGTTTTTCGAGATGACAATTACAAATTAATATTACTTTATTACATTACGGCCTGGTCTCGGTCTTCTCATACCTGTTGGAAGCCAGCAAGAAATTTTCGTATTCCGTTTACTTTCGCTTCGCCTGGCCATGCACCCGCACTTCACATCGTTGCCATTTCGGTCGTAATCAGTTCTTGCGCTGCAGTCCGCTCTCTGGTCCATGTGTTTGCTGTCACGTGTCGTACACTATGCAGTCAGCCCTTAACCTTCTTTAAGTATATTTCGTGGGATCACCATTTATTAATAACACTGTTTTATTTCTGAAAAAAACTATTAAAATTGTGCGAGTTTAAACCTGCGCTACCTCTTGCATTACTTTGCAAATATTTACAAATTTTATCGTTCAAGATCTCCGCTCATAACTGCAATTTATTATTCTTAATTAATTCACGTTATTTGCCTGTGCTTAATTCATTAGACTGTAACAACACAATTTACTACGGATAACTCAGCTATGTAGCTATGGGGCATAAAGCAGACGTGTACTGCCCGACCGTGCGACGTTAGCGAGTCACATTTTCAATTAGAGTGGTACATAGCCGAATAATGATTCTTAGTGCTGACACGCTCTAGTGAGTCAGTATGGAGAGTAAAAAACCTAGTAAGTCACACTTCTACTTGACTGAAAAGCAAAATCCGGAAAAAAAATCATGGGTGACGAGGGAGGTTCAAAAAAGTGGCTTTAGGCACTACGGGACAACATCTGTGGTCATCAGTGTTGTGGATTGGCAGGAGACCAACACCGTAATATTAGAGGAAGCCGAAAGGCACGCGTTTTAGCTCACGCAGGCTGGCGTGAGGTCTGGAACAGGACAAGGAAATTAGACTGTAGAAAAAGGACGTAGCTGTGGAATACTTAACTTTAATCCATAAATGGTGAACATCGCTCTTGATGGTACATGTTTTACAGCATCAATAGTAACTGGTAATGGCGCCTTGCTAGGTCGTAGCAAATGACGTAGCTGAAGGCTATGCTAACTATCGTCTCGGCAAATGAGAGCGTATTTTGACAGTGAACCATCGCTAGCAAAGTCTGTTGAACAACTGGGGCGAGTGCTAGGAAGTCTCTCTAGACCTGCCGTGTGGCGGCGCTCGGTCTGCAATCACTGATAGTGGCGACACGCGGGTCCGACGTATACTAACGGACCGCGGCCGATTTAAAGGCTACCACCTAGCAAGTGTGCTGTCTGGCGGTGACACCACAATCAGTCCCCTAGACTTAGAACTACTTAAACCTAACTAACCTAAGGACACCACACACATCCATGCCCGAGGTAGGATTCGAACCTGCGACCGTAGCAGCCCCGTGGTTCCGGACTGAAGCGCCAAGAACCACAGCGGCCGGCGACGAGGTAGGCTTGGTGCTTATGAATCTACTACAAAACGACAAACTACGGTATGGCTATGTGATGGTTCACCAAGATCAAAGGAAGTGCGATGCGACCGAGTTGAACATCCCAAAGGAGGACTCTTCTGACAGTTTCACATGGCTGTGTGAACGCCTGTGCTTTCTAATGAAGTGGGTATTGGAGGGGGGACACACTATGTAGAACACCTGATGCGCTGAAGCCGCCATCTTGATTTGCTCTATATTTTATTAATCCAGTCTCGAAACTCTTTGAACTCACAGTGTAGTCACGACTGGTCCCTTCTCACGTGACGTTATGTTCCGCCTGTAACTGGAGAAGACGCGTCCCAGACTTTGAAACTGATCCTGTATGTTTCAGGTGCTGCAGACAGCCATGCGGGCCCAGGGTGTCGCAGTGAGGCTGCAGCTGCTGCTGCTGGCGCTCCTGACGCAGTCGGCGGTGCGTATCCTGTCCGACAGCAGCTGCGCCGGTAAGTAGGCCACTCCCCATACTCTCTCTCCCGGCAGTGTCAACTCAAGAGTTGCGCAGGAGGCACACCACCGCCGTGTTTGCGCTGGAGAAACAACGAGGGCACGGAGGGAGATAGTAACAGCGCCCAGTTCACGGGCATACGAGGCGAATCAAAAGTCCTTGGACACCTTCTTAAGTTGGAAGATTAAAGACAAAATTGAAATGTGATCATGGGAACATAGGTCTGATGTGGGGCCGCAACTTTTGGAGTGAATGTCATTCATGGACGCCATCTTGAAATCCGCCATTTTGGATTCAAGTCATTATTTTTACATGGGAGGGGGTGTATGACACATCAAATAACACTCATTTGAGCACTGGAATTTAGTGGTGTAATTTGTTTTTGTCGTCTTGTACAGTTTAGAGGTTATTAATGTTCAAAGTTGGGAAATTACCTTCATACCGACTGGTACAACACATGTTCTACGTGTTGTCCATCCTGTGCAATGCACAACTGCAGTCGCCGCAACCACATTAATCACTTGTAAACCGTACAAGATATACAAGCCGGCCTGTGTGGCCGAGCGGTTCTAGGCGCTACAGTCTGGAACCGCGCGACCGCTACGGTTGCAGGTTCGAATCCTGCCTCGGGCATGGATGTGTGTGATGTCCGTAGGTTAGTTAGGTTTAAATACTTCTAAGTTCTAGGGAACTGATGACCTCAGAAGTTAAGTCCCATAGTGCACAGAGCCATTTGAACCATTTTGAAGATAGACAAAAACAAATTACACCACTAAATTCCAGAGCTCAAGCGAGTGTTGTTTGATATGTCATACACCCCCCTCCCCATGTAAAAATAATGACTTGAATCCAAAATGGCGGATTTCAGGATAGCGGCCATGAATGACATTCACTCCAAAAGTTGCGGCCCCACGTCAAACCTATGTTCCCATCATCACATTTCAATTTTCCCTTTAATCTTCCAACTTATGAAGATGTCCAAGGACTTTTGACTCGCCCTGTATTTACATTCTAATGACCTTGACAAAACCTGAGGTGATTTGTGATAAATGACTCGCAAAAATAGCATTTTACAACAGTTTTCGGATTAAAAGCCTGTAATACAGCAATTGAGGCTCATTATACAGCATGGTTCGAAATTCATGTTACCCACTTCTAGAGATCAAGTTTTACGTAGGGACCCATGTCTGCAAACATCATCCAACGAGGGTACCGAGCGTGTGTTGGAGGCGCCGGCGCCTCTAGACCAGGTGTCACCAAACTTTTTAGTCCGCGGGCCACATTGACTCCTCCAAGAAGTCATAAGGGCAGTGGGATTAAAGCACCCTAGCACTCCATGGTCACCGTAATGTAAGGCTAAGGGAGGATGAAATCACCAAAATCTAAGGTTGTGGGAATAGCTAGCACTGAAACGAACTACGATTTTTATTTAATTCCATAATTTTGATTGGTGGACGTACCTGACCGAAATTCTGGGGTATTTTATTCTCGCGAATTTCACCGACAAAGTATGTCACTGGATATTCTTCACGAAAGCGTCCTGCAAAGTTAACGAAGTCTCAAAATCATTGTTAGCACCAGTATTACTGCAAGACGTAACAGAGGTAGAGTATGTCAACGCTATGTTATTTCAAGCGGCGCAACAATAATTTTATTTATGTAGTCTTGTAACGAGTAGCAGAGCCAGAGCATATATTTGATAGTTCTGTTGCGTGATTGTGTCTATGTTTCGAGTGTCTCACGAGTTTTTTTAGTGTTTTTGCGGTGTACTAGTAGGTGAGACGACAAGTGTAGGACAATTCAAAGTTTGAATTCGAAGAGAAAAGGAAAATCTGAAACTCGAAATACGTATAGCACGATTTGAGTATTTTTCACTATTTTTTAGTGGAACTACAGTGTAAGTGTGAGTATTTTAGTTAGTAATTAAAGTACCTTAAAAATAAATTCATTGCATTTTGTTTAGACAGCTACTCCCTACTTTTATTAGTATTAAATAGCACAGTTTTATTTTCAGGTTATAATCTTTTGTGAAGTTCTGTACAAATATGGAAAAGAAACGAAAGGTTGACAGCGAATGTAGAATTTTTAAAGTGCAGTCGGGATGTCAGTATTTCGTGGTGGAGTCAAGGAACAAACCAATGTGTATTATTTGCAATGAAGCAATATCAGTCTTCAAAGAATACAATATAAAACGTCATTATGAGACTAAGCACTCTCAGAATTACTCCAAGTTTACAGGATGCGAACGATTAGAAATGTATGAGTCTCTGAAACGCCAGCTAATCATCCAGCAGTCGCTGTTTAAGAAAGTAAATGCTGAAGAACATGCAGCAACTCGTGCTAGTTTTCGTGTGGCTCATTTAGTAGCGAAACAGCGTAAGCCATTTACCGACGGTGAATTAATTAAGAACTGCATTATTGCAACAGCAGAAGAAATGTGTCCAGAAAAAGTTAATTTATGTAAAAACATAAGTTTGTCGGCAAACACTGTGGTCGAATAATATATGACATTGCACAAAATATATCAGCACAACTGCGTGACTAAAATCAAGACTTAGACTGGTTCTCTTTAGCCGTGGATGAATCAACAGATGTATCAGATACTGCTCAAGTATTACTTTTTATTCGAGGGATTGACAAAAATTATGAAGTGTATGAAGAGCTCCTTCACGTTCACAGTATTCACGGGACGATCACTGGCGAAGATATTTTTAAACGAGTTGAAAGGGCAGTTCAGAAAAACAATCTTCAGTGGAATAAATTAAAATGTATTACAACTGATGGTGGCAAAAACATGTGTGGGAAAAATAAAGGTGTTGTTGCTCTCCTTTCTAAGGCCGTAGAAAATGACGGTGGCTCAAAACCATTAGTAGTGCAATGTATTATTCACCAACAGTCTTTGTGTGGAAAACATTTAGATACGTCAGAAGTTTTAAAGCCAGTCATTTCAGTTGTTAATTATATCAGATCCCATGCACTCAGTCATCGCCAGTGTCTTGAAGATATTGAGGAAAGCGACTTGCCGTATTATACTGCAGTACGCTGGCTTAGCTGCGGTAAAGTTCCGACCAGTTTTTTTGATCTCCGAACAGTAATTGAAATTTTTTTGAACGAAAGGAATCGCCCTCTGGCTGAGTTACGGAACGGTGAGTGGTTATGGAAGCTAGCATTTTATACAGACTTAACTAAACATATGAATGACCTTAATTTAAAATTGCAAGGTGAAAACCAGCTTCTACCTATTTTATACACGCATGTTAAGTCCTTTCGATAAAAGATTGCTTTGTTTCAATCTCAGTTGAACAAAGTATGCTTCACGCATTTTAAAACATGCCAAACATTCAGTCAACAAACTGAGAGTGCGTTTCCTGTAACTTTCGCAATTGAAGCTTTGGGCGCTTTAAAAATTAATTTTGAATCACGTTTTTCAGATATCGATCCAAATTCAAACGATATCAAGATATTTCAAAATCCCTTTGACGTCGATATAGAAGCGTTACCCCCAGAACTTCAGTTTGAAATTATTGATTTGCAATGTAGCGACTTTTTTAAAGAAAAACATCCAAAGTCAACATTACTGGAATTTTATAAGTGTCTTCCATCCACACGGTTTCCAAATTTACATTTTTCCGCTTTTGGCACTACTTATTTGTGTGAAAAAACTTTCTCCAAAGTGAAACATGCAAAAAGTATTTACAGATCAAAACTAAGTGATGAGCATTTGAAGTCGCTGATGATTATCTCCACCAGTAAACTTGATCCACAACTGAAGGTAATTATGAAAGGAAGGTTACAGCTACATAAAAGTCCCTAATTATCACTAAGATGTTAAATTTCTTTACGTGAATACTCTAACACTGTGAGTTTTCAAGATATACAGTTATTTTTCTACAACCAATATCACTATGTACACCAGGTATTGTATTTTATTTAAATAGCCTGTAAATAAAAATATTTTATACGATTTACTTGCTATGTATTTTACAACGTAATCAAAAGAAAGTGAAACCTCGCTTAAGAAGCATCTTCCATAATGATCGATTACTAAGGCTAGTCGCCGAAGTGGCGTCCATTTGAAAGACTTGCACCAGACTCGTGAGTAGAATAAAATGCAAAGAATTTTTTTACTTAAAATGTTTTCGCCAAACTAGTCTGTTAACCGTTCTTTTTTTCCCCTATCGCACGGAGAATGGTCTGTCTGTTTATTGTGGATAGCCACAAGTTTAACCATGACCTTCCGCTTTCTAAAGACAGAGCTCCGACAATTTCGCGGTGTATTGGTCGTGATAGGCCTCGAAACTCAGTTGTTGCCAGTATAGGTGCCACCTCAAATATTTTGGGGGCCGGATACCGGGGGTGTCCGGACAGCTAACGCGGGCCGGTTTGCCGGCCCTCGCGGGAGACCCCTGCTCTAGACGTATGTATACGCTGGGGGATTCCGTGACTCAAACTTTCAAGGATGATGGTCAAGGATAAATGCATGAATTTGAGGTAAGAGGCCCTGTACCAGGAACGAACGAGTCGCAAGTTATACGCGAAAACCATTCTGATACCTCTTGACAGTGGTTCTGTTGATGCTAAGATTGTAGGGTAGGCAAATTTCAGAGTTGGTGGTACGGACAAAAACTACAAAAAAGGTCTGGTAAGGAATGGCTCTAACATGCATATCTCAAGAGCGACGTGGGGTTGTTAAGTAGAGGAGATACGTTTCACACCAGCGAAGACGAGTAAGTGTTCCACAAGCCGGCCCGGTTACCCGTGCTGTCTGACGCACGGCTTTCCGGGCGGGAAGGCATGCCGGTCGCCGGCACGAATCCGCCCGGCGGACTAGTGTCGAGATCCGTGTGCCGCAAAGTCTGTGGATGGTGGTTTTCCATCTGCGTCGGCGAATGCGGGCTGGTTCCCCTTATTCCGCCTCAGTTACTCCATGTCGACGACTGCTGCGCAAACGCTGCCTCCACGTACGCGTACACCACCATTACTCTACCACGCAAACACTGGGGCTACACTCGTCTGGTGTGAGACGTTCCCGGGGAGGTGCTGCGGAGGCCCAACCGCACAATAACCCTGGGTTCGGTGTGGGGCGGTGGTGGGGTGAGTGGACTGCTGTAGCCTGTTGTGGGGTTGTTAACCGCTGAGGGCTACGGCCGGGACGAAGCTTCTCCGTCGTTTCTAGGCCCCCAGTTCCATACAGCACAATAGAAGTGTGTCCACAGCTCCTCATGTATGCATTTTAGAGCCCGTGCTTACTGGACATTTTTTTCTTGTGGTGCATACTACTACCTCACAAAGTTGCCTACCCTACAATCTTAGCAAGAACATGTATTCCACTGTCAGAGGTATCAGAATGATTTTCGCTTATAACTTTCGACTCGTTCCTTTGTGGTACAGGGACGCTTACCTCGAACTGATACATTTATCGTTCTCCAACACGTTACAAGGTTTGTAACATCATCAACGAATCACCCTCTATATATATATATATATATATATATATATATATATATATATATATATATATATATATATATATATATATATATACACACATGTATTTACAGGCGCCGGCCCCAATAACTTTGACGCTCTGTAGCGTCGTAGGGTGACGTTTCCGGGCGTCAGTTTCTGTGTATAATTTCATCTACGAAATCTCTTCTACAACCTCTAGAACTGTGTGACATGATTTGTAGAACATCCTGTGTAATTGTATAAAATTTTATTATACAATTGAAAACTTAATAAATGGATAACATTTTAAAAATTCAGAACTACAGAAATCATTAAGATGTTCAACTACGTTTATTAACATCGTTATGAGCAATTACGTTATTAAAAAAAAAAAAAAAATTAGTTGTGTCCTGCCCACTCGTCTAATATCGGGTGCCTAGGAAACCTGCTTTCTCACATCGTTAGACAACAATTCAAGCAAATCGTATTAATGGATTTTTATTATAGTAAAATAAATGACAATACTTTGACAGTTTACAACGGTGTCGGAAGTAAATGGCGACATACAAATATGAAGTCTCTTCAGTATATACAATTCCAATACAGTGAAACAACACATTTCATAAATCGCTGCTGTCGAGTTCGTTGCCTGCCTAGACTTCAACTGGTCCGCTACCAGCTGATCTGCCTCACTTAAGAAACAGGACTAAAGCAGTTGCTGCAGAACTATTACTCCAGACACACTGATCAATGTCTGGGAAGAACTCGCCTATCGACCTGATGTGGGCCGTCTGACGAATGGTGCTCATATTGAACACCTATAAGAAAATCTATTTGAGTTGCTCTTTCTTTTGATGTATAATCTGTAATTATATGTTGAATGTAATAAATACTGGAACACCTTTAAAACATGTTGTGTACACAGTTCAGCGTAGTCAGCGCGTACACAACTTCCCCACTAGAGCGCGCCCCGCTCAGCACAACAGCGCAGGCGCAGCGCTCGTCCGTCTCCACACTACGAGATGGCGCTGCCTTAGAGACGGACCAAATTCTGCTTCCGCCGATCCGCGTATTAATATGTAACACAGCCAATGAGATTGCTGCTAACGTAGAACCTTTTCTGCTCGCGGATCACACTCACGCAGTGATGCCTGAACACGCGAGGTATTATAACGAGTGTACAGACCTCCGATTAGTCAGTCTGCATCAGTCTGTACCAGTCTGTACGAGTCTGCATTAGTCTGTACCAGTCTGCATTAGTCTGTACCGGTCTGCATTAGTCTATAGTCAAGTTTCAGTCTGCACCTAATAAGATTACCATATCCCTGTATGTAGCCATGAAGAGAAATGAACAGACACATTGTCAAGTATCAGAGATATGTGAGAATAAGATTAACGTACCAAGACCAAAGGAACTTCAGACTGTCAATTGTAAACAGCATCCAGAATCAAGTTACGTAATGTCTATATTTTTTATTATTTTAATAAATGTGTGTGAAAATTAATCAAGTTCTGTTTAAAGTTGGTCACCGTCAATCTGCTACTCTAAGCGTGCAAGTGGCATTTCTATCGTCTGACCTAATGGCAGAAGATAAACACACCACGATAAGACCACGAGACATATTGCTGACACTCGCCTACTTTGCTAGGGCGACAAGTCAAATAATCTGATGGTGTGTGTACCAAAGGTCTTACAGTACGCACACCACAAACTACGATACTGATTTTGAAACGCACCTTACTTTCCCAAACAATCAGCCGTTAAATGATAGTTTCCGCTAATCATAATGCTTCATTCTTTTGTCTTGTACTTTCTACTAATGAACACCATTATAATATTTTTATAACCTAGTTGTCTGAAAAGTTACTTTCAATACAGAGTGAAGCCAAAAGTTACGACTAAAATGCTCACGATCGTCGCTTCAGCTAGTAAGATGTCACGAATCACTAAGCTATACTTTGGGCGCTCTGGATCTTAATAAATCTTTTGCGTTGACCAAAATATCACCTTAACCAATAATATTAGCCGAAAATCTTTTCCCCAGGAGGAAAACCCGCGTACGGTGACAGGAAGTAAAGACATTTATGGGCACCTGTTTCAATGAAATGAACTGAATGAGGAAGAAATTAAATTTCCACGACAGCGAACACATTTCAAAACTCCGAAATTCTGTTAAATATAACCTGGAAAGCCGTTGCGATTTTGCCAACCCAACCGTCGTGTTTGACCGAGTGTCACTGAGCGTTTAACGCTAGGGAACGTAATGTCTGAGAGGCGAATGCTGACTCAATTCACACCTGCTGACCCCGCATCAGCTGAGCATTGGAAAATTCAGCCGAATAAGGACATACAAAGTAATTACGTCTACCTTCTTTTAAGATTATAAGGGGCCCAAACCACAGTTTCAAAATAAACATGTTTTTAGGGTTCCATACCGCAATCGGCACAAACGGAAGCTTTCTATGATCACTTTGTGTCCGTCTGTCTGTCGGACTGTTAATAACCCTTTTTCTCAGGAACGTAAGATCTATGAAGTTGAAACTGTCACATAGTAAGATCTATGGACCACTGACGATTTAGAAAAATTTAAGCATCTACCTCAATACAATCAAAAAATACGATCACGAGTCATGTATTTTGACACTTGCAAACTTACTCATCTAAGTCCCTTGGCCTAGAATGATGAAATTTGGAAAGAAGTAAGGTTTAGTACAGATACGGGAAAAAATCCGGTGCAAAACTATGCTTAGCGACAACGGTAGATCTTTGGAAATACAAAATCTGAAAATGCTCTTTGTGATCCAGTGCAACTCTGCAGAAACTGACGACTGACAGGGCGTGTTAACTAATTTGGGATGCAGTACTTTCAATAAGTGGTGTGCAGTAGGTAAAAATCGCGTTTTCTTCTCGCACTGTATTTATTTCTCCCAGACGCGTTTTGCCTTTTTTACTTTTAAGGTTGTATCAGTGGAATCTAGAATGATACAGTTTTGTTTTTATGTGTGTTATTTGTGGATTATAAAACAGTTCAAGTCTCATTTTTTATGTAAATAAGTGATTACTCACAGTTCTTCGTATTTTTGCTTGGCGCCTCTTGTCTGACCACACGCTGGAGCGTCGCACTACAGCTCTGTTCACGAAACATAACCATGTTTTTATGTTCCGAACTTTTTTCTTTCCATTTCTCATCTTGTTTGCCCTTATTGGAATGATGCACTATCAACCACTAATTATAGATATTTGATCGAAAAATGTGATTTCAAGACGTAACCTCTGTCATGTTTATTTAAACAAACATGACAGAAATTGGTAGACATTATTTTTCAGCGCATACTTCGCTAAGTTGGCAACATGTACCTAAAGAAACCAAACAGTAGTTACGTCTTAAAATCACAGTTTTCGATCAAATATCTAAAATTGGTGACAGAAGACTGATAGTGCATCACTACAATAAGGGCAAACGAAATGACAATAGACAACGAAAAAAGGTCGGAACATAAAAGTATGCTTAGAGCTGCAGTGCGGCCGCCAGCAGGTGACCAGATGAGAGGAAATGCAAATGTCAACAAAAAACACGAAGAGCTGTAAGTAAGCCCTTATTTACATATAAAATGAGATGTGAAGTATTTCTTAAACTACAAATAACACACATCAAAACAAAATTGTATCATTCTAGATCCCATTGATGACGCTTTAAAGTGAAAAAGGCGAAACGCGTCTGGGAGAGATAAAATAGAGTGCAACAAATATTTCTGTGCTTTCTGCGGAGGATGAGCAAACAAACATGGTTTTGTTGTTTAGCTAGTTGTTATTGTTTTCACAGTACTTGATGTTTTTTTCCAGACACATGCAGACATTGTTAAAATAAGTCCTAGTAAGTCTTAAAGACTTGGTCAGAAGCGAATTTTGTATTAAATGTTTTTAAATAAACGTATGTTGTTGTTGTTGTGGTCTTCAGTCCTGAGACTGGTTTGATGCAGCTCTCCATGCTACTCTATCCTGTGCAAGCTCCTTCATCTCCCAGTATCTACTGCAACCTACATCCTTCTGAATCTGCTTAGTGTATTCATCTCTTGGTCTCCCTCTACGATTTTTACCCTCCACACTGCCCTCCAATGCTAAATTTGTGATCCCTTGATGCCTCAAAACATGTCCTACCAACCGATCCCTTCTTCTAGTCAAGTTGTGCCACAAACTTCTCTTCTCCCCAATCCTATTCAATACCTCCTCATTAGTTACGTGATCTACCCACCTTATCTTCAGCATTCTTCTGTAGCACCACATTCGAAAGCTTCTATTCTCTTCTTGTCCAAACTAGTTATCGTCCATGTTTCACTTCCATACATGGCTACACTCCATACAAATACTTTCAGAAACGACTTCCTGACACTTAAATCTATACTTGATGTTAACAAAGTCCTCTTCTTGAGAAACGCTTTCCTTGCCATTGCCAGTCTACATTTTATATCCTCTCTACTTCGACCATCATCGGTTATTTTACTCCCTAAATAGCAAAAGTCCTTTACTACTTTAAGTTTCTCATTTCCTAATCTAATATTAAGTCATATTTTATTTTTATGGTCATATTCATCTAAGTTTTAAACAAATATGTTTTTAAATAAACGTATATAAAGTCATATTTTATTTTTAAGGTCATATTCATCTAAGGTTTAGGTCATAAATGCTTGCATATTTCGCTGTTTTTTTATTTCATTAGGACGAATTACCCAGTACTTCAGTCCCTTTAAACACATAATCATCATCATCAATTCATGTCATTAGAAACCGGGCCCTAATGATGGAGAAGTAGCCCACATGCAGTACTTTCGCATCGTTTGAATGTTGTCGCTTTACTGTGTGTTGTGTCACAGTCTAATATATACAGTCGCGGCACTCACTGCTGTGAAAGTTGTTACCATTTGACAGTTCAAGCGACACTAGCGCCCCTAGCGGCCAGAAAGCTCGCCTTCCTCTGACGGCAGATGCGACGTAAAAATAATGTTTGTTTTTAATTAGTCTTGTACGTAATTTACAAATTAGTTAGTATATTTTTGCGTCACAAGTGTTAGGAGAACAGCAAGTGACATAAAAAATCGTGAAATATAAGTAAACAGAGCACAAACTATTGAATGAAGTGAAATAAGCTGCAACATATTCTTGAAGAAATAATTAAGAAGTAGCATACAGTCGCACTTATTCCACTGAAAGTAAGAGAATACACACTGTATATCCCACATATAAAGTATATAGATGCTCTTCCTTGTGTAAAAATGAAGCGACACATCTCTTTTCATTACGTTCTGCTTTGCAGGAAGCCTGCTTACAAAAATACAATTTCCATCTTATTCTTTGTGGTATCAGGTTATCTCAATAAAAAAGCATGAATGTTTTAAAACTTTATTATATCCCATTGATACATTTAACGAAAATAAAATTAAATGAATTAGCCAGTCCTAACACTTTAGCAACCCAAATGAACCAGCTTCATCACTTTTTTATTTCTTCTCTTGCTCCTACAGACTAAGTCTTGATTCCTGAATTTAATAATATAAACAGTCTTATTAACAGCACCTTGGTTTCAGCACAGCACCCAGGTGGAAAATTGGGATGTCCATCAACATGTTCACAAAGGAAGCACCACAATTACTTATGTGAGCATATTCATCAAAAGTGGAAGTCATCTTAGTCTCACGATGAGTTAAAAATTCTTTGACATCTTCTGTACAAATAAATAGGCTTCTAAAGTTGCATTCATAACGTTTAAAATGACAAACTTTGTCATTTGCATCTAAGTCTTGGCTGCCATCTACAAGTACTGTCCTACATTTGTAACAGTTATGAATTGGAAGCAGTTTCTTTAATACATAACCAAACACATATCTCATGCTGTTTGCTTCTCCGAGGTCTGTTTGGACTTCCACATTTAGTAGTCTGATCACTGAACTCTTGTCACTGATGTCCAACAGAGGTGAAACAAGTAATTTGGGCGCTGCTTTCTTGTCCACTATTGTCTGACCGCAGTTGATCCGCTCACAATTGGAGGTAGCTACACTGTGTGTGTTCATTAATTTGCTTAAAGCACAATTATTGAATGCAGCACAAAACTGTCGTGGTGATGGGTTGCTACAAAAACAACCTTTATGCTTTATCGCTGAGATAACGTTTTCCAGTGGATCTTGATTAATTTTGCGTGTTAATAAATATAACTTGGTTCCATCCAAACCATCATCAACAAACACGTTCAAAGCGCTTATGTTACCTAGAAGTCCTAGATGAAAAATCTTTCCCATCAACATCTACAAATTTCCGTGACTGTATCCTTGGCTTCAGTGTCTTTAATATTTCTAAATGTCTTGAGGCACTTGTAATGCAGTTTCTTAAGGATACAGGCCCTTTAACACTAATGCATCAAATATGCCAAAAATATCATTTGCTTTTTGGCAATAATCTGCAGTAGCAGTAGCAGATGATATGGTGCCACAAGTAACAATTGTTTCAATGCCGTCTGCTACTGTATGACTCAACACACGAACTGCAGTGCTAACCTTCATTTTTGAAAATGCTGGCAGTTGGACAGCTCTTTTAGTGAGCTTGGGGGCCAACTCGTACTTCCTTTCACAATCACTTGAGTACAACTGACAAATGTCCTTCCATGAAGCAGTGCCAATCCATCCTTCATCTGTTGTGTGGATAATGTTATACCTGAATAAATTATTATGTAGGCTTTTTATCAAGTGTGGGGTGTCATAAAAAAAGTAGATCTTACTCCCTTCATGTACTAGGCATGGATTAACTGGTGTGATAACCCAGTCTGTGCCTCCACTCCACAAAATTCGAGCCTTGGTCAGTCACACATGTTTTTACAACCAAACCAATCACTGTGAGTTTTTTAACAACTTCAAAAATATGCGCGTCAGATGGGTGGCTCGTACTGGTCCTTTGGAGAAATAATATACTAATGCCTGTTTAAAATTTGAGAAGATGCCGTTAATCGTTATAACTAATGCAGTATTGGCAACCACAGATGTACGTATGAAACCCATGTCTTCAAATCCAATAACACAATCCCTAGAGCCGTCATATATTTTCCATTAGTGACATCTCATCCATAGGCAAATTAAGAATTATATCAGTTTCTGGTAACTGCTGAACTTTCTGCTTTAAAAGATGAAATATGTTATTATTTACCGCACAGTTTAATTGTATATCTTCCACATCCCTTTGTAAGGTATGTACTGATGGAAGGCTAAAACAGTGTGATAAAAAACTGTATGCCTGAGTACTATAATACAACAAATTAAGTGCAAATAATTCAGTTTCATCTTTCCATCTCGCACCACGTTTTCCATTCAATGGTATACTGATTTGGCTTATCAATAAATCGAGAGCATCTTTTTTCAAGTACTTGGAAGCAATACTTTTTAAAATGAGCTTGTCCTTTTGTACTTGTGTCCTGTGACGCTGCGGTTGAAGTTTATTCTTACGATGGGCACTTTCCTTGTCATGTAGTAATTTTGTACGAAGTCTAACGATTTGCACGTTTTTATATTTCACACGATTTTCCAACACGCGAATAATTTCACGAAATCTAAGCGTTTCATCTTCAAAAGATGTCTGTGTTGCAGATTCCGTTGTTAGTGATTTTATATATGTCTCTCGTGTAGGAACACTTGTGGTAGCTGTTTCTTCTGTGTCAGGAGACAGTTTTATTGTTTTTGCAGTAACACTTTCACGTTTGTATGGCAATTTTCTCTTCATCGTCGCTAGTTGTGGCTTATTCGGCACGTCAAATAACGTAGGAACTGCATTCCATACTAATGTCTTCTTTTCCGCGCTCATGAACCGGTTTGACTCGAAATGTAATAACTTCACGTTATTGTGCAAATGACATCTTTTTGCAGCAGGTCCTGTCTTCTACTATTTATTAACCATTTCTTGATCCTAAAAAAGAAAAACAAATTTAGTAATTCAATACAGTTCAGAAAAAAATCGTAAATAAAGAGCGCTCTAATGTGATGTTTCATACCTCTCAGGGTCCTTAGGAAACCTGAAAAATGACAAATGACAAATGTGGTGTCGTCTTCCTATTATTACTGCAGCTGATTGCGCTACATACGCTGCCTTTCGTAAAAACCATGTTAAAAATGAATATAAACGATACTGTTTACATTTACTGAGTACCGTATTCAGCAGCGTAGCTTGTACACCGCTTGGGGCGCTGTTGTCGCGGTGTAAAACAAAAATCAGCGAGACTGTCGCGACTGTATATATTAGACTGTGGTTGTGTGTTGTACGTTCCAATTGTTGCATGTTACAGCCTTCTTCACTGTTGTGCCGATGTTTGCACAACAAAGGTAAATGGGGCAACAAGCATAGTAAGTGGTAATTATATTATTACGTTAGAGCGAACCTCCGCAGACCGTAGGTCCCTTACACCAAGACACTCGGAATGGGTCCTTGAACCACCTTTTGTCGGTGGAGTTCTGGTTCACTCCGTATTATAAAAATGCCTTCTAACAAAGGCAAGTGAAATGGGCTATTCATGTAAACATTTACTCATAGGGAAAATAGTACTTAATTTTTAAAATACTGTCCAGTGAAATTGTTAGTTGGTGAGTATGTTAATCGACTACTTTTGAGTACTAGATACATTTCTAGACTCATCGAAATACTCTGTATCTAAATGAGAATACCGTAATTGGCTGTTTTCCTCGGGTCCACCGAGATTATGTTTAGTGTTAGCTTACAACTTGCGGGTCTAGTTTGGCACTCATGGACCGCTTGCCGTCTAGTCCACTTCTAGTGCACGTCTGCCTTACCTACACCACTAGTTACAGATTTTATTTTCTGGTTTTCTCGTGTATAGCTCACAGTTAATTATATGTGGGATTTTTTTTTATCTAATATTTACGATTGAAGAGTTGCAAGCTTTATATATTCCGCAGTTAACTGCAGGTTTCAGTTCCACCAACCAGAGCAATGGTCTGTAAAGATTGTTAGTGCCACTCTCTCGTCCTGATCTCTTCTGTGTAACGTATGTAAGTTGGTGCATCTGTGTGTAGTCATTTTTAATTTAGTTTCCTAGGATTTTAATGTCCTTTTTTTTGTATCTTCACAGATCATCAAGGTTGGGAAAATATTCTTTTTTGTCATTAATGTACCAGAACTTACACCTCTTTAATAAAAACGTTACAACCTATGAGGCACCGGAGGGATTCGAACCCTCGATCTCCTGTTTACTAGACAGGCGCTTTAACCAACTAAGCCACGGCGCCGCACATGGATCCGAACTTCCTGCACAGCAGACAGTTAAAATCGATACGCTATCGTGTTTTCATACATTAAAAATTTTCGCCCAACGTGGGGCTCGAACCCACGACCCTGAGATTAAGAGTCTCATGCTCTACCGACTGAGCTAGCCGGGCGGCTGGGAGTGCGAATGTTTGTAGCGCATAAGAGTTAATGAGATGCGCAAGTTGTATTTCCAAAGATGAAAGGATGTTGCATGCTAAATTACATGCAGTTGACTGTATAAATTAGGCTCCTCCCAAGGAACGAAAAGAAACATGAGAACGATACATAAACAATTATTAATGGTACAATATCATTTACATCAGCATCTCATAAACGTCGCCTGAAAAATGTATGTACCAAAGATATACTGCCGCCGCATTATCATGTATTTTGTCCTTAAAAACTAACATCACATTCATGTACTGATTATTAAACTCTGCTACTACTCGAAACAGAAGTTACAAAAGTATATGGACAACCGGTACCGTAACACTTCCTGCTGACAACACCCGTTTTAGCTGTCACGATCTATTTATCAACAGAATTAGGCATATATTGTAAAAACCACATCGTACTGCAACTAATGGAATAGTCTTTTAAATCTATACGAAGGTAATGTGATCGAGGAGCCGAATCCAAGATTTCGATTGGAAAAGGGGGGGGGGGGGCGGCAGCTGAACTAATACAAATATTCTATCACTGTACGGCAACCAAAATCTCTAAACTAAGGTGTTTTCTTAATCTACACTCTATTCAAAGACAAGTCGTCGTTCAGCTTTGTTACCGGTACCAAAAATCTCCAAGAATTTTTTTATATATTTACTTCGGAATGCTTACAGGATGCTTCAAGAATCGTTTTATTTGCAAAAATCTCGAAAAGTTCTTGAACGATTAACTCCATATTTTTACACGATGCTCTAAAGGTTCAGATCAACATAGGCTAATATTCATATTATATAAAACATGTAAAATATATAAAGGGGAAACACTGTTGGCAAAATACTCGGAAAAGTTATTGGCCGGTTACTGCAAATTTTTACACGATTTAACATTCAGATGGGCATAACCTATATATTCCTTTAAATAAGAATTTAAAGGTTGTCTGTTGAAATCGGCTGTGAGAAAGAAAATCCTATGATTTGCTGTGCTGTGAAAATGGGTAGTGACGTTTTCTTTCTTCTAGACAGTTTTAACTACAGTAGGAGCGCATTTAAACCATGAAATAATTGTTTTTGTCACTTATATATTCAGTCTCTTTTTATGTAACTTCAAACGAGAATTGTATGCACAACTATATGCTGTTTTGTGTTCATACTAGCAGTTAGTTTCAATAGAAAACAGGAAAGTAGCATTTATGGCTTATTGGCTTATGATGAGAATACTGCTAAGGAGTCTCAATCGTCAGATACTTCGTAATACTCCGCATTTGTAGATTAAAGCTATGCGAAATATTGTCACTGAATTCATTATTTCGGTTCTAGGCGCTTCAGTCTGGAACCGCGTGACCGCTACGGCCGCAGGTTCGATCCTGCCTCGGACATGGATGTGTGTGATGTCCTTACGTCAGTTAGGTTTAAGTAGTTCTGAGTTCTAGCGGACTGATGACCACAGATGTTAAGTCCCATAGTGCTCAGAGCCATTTTTTTGAATTACAAAGATGCAGCAGCAGAAGAGGTCTGTCATATCCCAATACCAATGATCCCAATCCGTTTACCCACTCAGTTTAATTGACTTCAATACCCAACCACAGTTTCGTCGCAGTAACAACAAACGAGGCTCCAGGTCAGACGAGGGGGGGGGGGGGGGGGAAGGTGGAGGAAATAGGTACTGAGAGGGGCGGGAAGTGGTGCAGCAAGGTAGAGGAGAGGAGGAGATGGGTAAAGGAGGGGAGGGGGAGAAAAAAGAGAGGGGGAGGAGATTATAAACCGACAGGAAGACAGAAAAAGATTAGATATCTAATTCCCATACATATTTAGCTATTGTGAAGCATTGCTGGGTTCGCTAGTCTGTAGTAATACCAATTACAACTTTAAGTATGAAAGAATTTTTTTATGAGTGGGGCGAAAATGGATGTAGTTATGAGGGGCAAATGGATGTAGTTATGAAGGGGAGGGGGAGGGGGCGGGACTGCAATCCCACATCCCCCACCTCCCACTAGATTCGATCTATTGTGACTAGGGCAATGCAAGGATTCTTCTTCAACGCTGCAGCAAATGGATTGAACAGAGTATAACGAACAACAGAACTCGTCTCTATAAACCGACAGTACTATGTGACATTTGGACAAAGTGGAACAGAACATTGATAGTAAGAAACAAGTGAATTCAGATTGTGTTTAATGAAATTTTCATAAACAGATAATACTTACGGCCATATTATGCTATTCTATTAGCTGCTGCATGGTGTAGGTTTTGCAGTCTATAACGTAGTTGTCTCGATAAATCAGTGTTTCCCAACCCGGAGCTAATTACCTCATAAGGGGTAACGCGAAATTTTGCAAAGGGTAAAAACAAAAGGGTTCGAACGCGTTTCACTCAGAAGACTAAAAATATTGTTAAAGATTGTTATCATTAGCGTTATTTCTTAAAATTGTAAAGTTACCAGTAATTCATTTTTTCACTTGTTGTCATCTAATGCGGTGGAGGTTACAGCTTGTGAAACGAATGTGTGAAACCGTGTGTATAGGACTTTGTCCAGGACGCGAACTTCGCAGAAGTGACACGGAACTTGATTGCGAGTCGCTACTGGGACCAGGTGCAGCACCTTCGCTCACATTTGTAAATAACATTAAACAGTCACTACGCACAACACAGCTCACGGTTCAATACTATATTCACAATGGCTGGTTATTCTTGCGGCGCACAATACAAACACGTGCGTAGCTAGTGTAGGCAACGACCGTAAACATTTCAGAGCGGCACGAAGTCAGCCGATTTCCACCCACCACAGAGGGGACAGGTAAAAATGCGCGATTGTGCAAAAATGCATTGTGTTCAGATTTGCAAAAACTTTCTTACACCAACAGCAGCAATACTATTTGCTAGAAACTAAAATTGAAATATTTGGAGAAAAATAACAGCCATAAATTTTAGATTCATAAGTACTTGAAATAACTTACACCGTCTTGACATCTAGAATGAAACAATATTCATTTACAGATATCTTCCGCTCTTTACAAATTCCAGCGATCTTTCTTACATTCCATCCCCCTTATAATATTTCATTTTCTAGGAAATCATTTCAATGTACAAATCTCTCTTATCATCAATCCACAAGGGTTCAGAACAACTTTCTCCACAAAAGAAAAAAGAAAAATGGGAAATTAGTAATAATTCTACTGCTCGTATAAAAGGCAAAGAATCATTATATCCCCATAATTACATAGTTGCCGCTTCACATTTAAACCTCTTTGATCCACTTTCACTCATAGATGTCACAGGCATGACAGAGGGCAATGCCATCGTCGATCTCTCTCTCTCTCTCTCTCTCTCTCTCTCTCTCTCTCTCTCTGTCTAGAGCGTGTATTATACATTTCGTTGCGCCATGGAAAATAAAAAAAAATTAACTTGCACCCCCTCATTTTCGCACACAGTTTTAAAAGCGTTTTACTTATATTTAGTTTGTGCACTGCGAGCAATTAACTGTATTTCTTTGGAGACTACCGTATTTACCTGAAAAATGAGACTCGAAATCAAGGGAAAAAAAATTCCCGAATCTAAATCTCGAAATCCAAGGGGAGAGAAAAGTTTTAGACCGCACCTCCAAATCGAAACAAAGTTGGTCCATTGTAACATTAGACACAATTTAGGTCGAATGGATGAAGAGACAGCCAGAGTAGTTTGGTTCGAGTCGTTAAGCTTTACCACGTAATTGCTATGCGTCAGGCCCTCCGTCCGTATTTATGCGAGTACCCTTCATTTTTGACGTGCTTCGTCTGGTTTGAATCGATTGCTTATTTTGCTTTGATCTGGTAAGTGCCGTTCTCTTTGTTATAGGCGTTTGCGTCACTCCAAGCTGAAAGTGCATTATTGTACTGTGTCATGCACTGTTTGTCGCATTCTGATGATGAGTTTACGGCCTGTCAGCTCGCGGCACGGCTTGTTTTGTGCGCACTACTGCCGCTAACAATAAAAAAAAGGAGGAATTGTCTCATTAGCGAAACAATGGCCACTTACACTGCTGCTTTTTTTTTTATAATGATCAACAAGAACCGAATAATAGGCTGCGTATGATAGAAGATGTTCTGAACGAGAGTTTAGCGAAAATTTTTCTCCGTTTGAAAATCTTTGCAGACGCCTCTTTAGTACATTACATTCTGCATTCATCTTAGATTTAAAAATCTAGTCAGTTGCCGCGATTCATTTTTGACTGCATCACTATTCAGCATAAGAATAGTAGAAATATAAACGTGACATGATATGTATATTCTTCCGCGTTTGCTGTTGTCTCACTCTAGTTTCGTAGTTTATTAGGCAGACAGGATTTAAATGAGATAGCAGCAAACACGAAAGAATGCATGCCATAATGTTTACATTCATATTATCCTTATGGTGAAGAGAATACTGCATGTGATTCACGATTCATAAAAGTTCCTATTAGCAACCGTCTCTTGTTACAGGTAGAAAAAAATTCAGAACGTAGAGTTGGCCATATTGACAAACATCCCAAACAGTCTTGCCCGTCGGATTTTAGTAGTAGATTTTTTGTGATGACGTCAAACGTAGAATGTGTTGTTGTCGTCAGTCCGTAGACAGGTTTGATGCAGCTCGCCATGCTTTTCTGTCCTGTGCAATGCAGAGTAGCAACACTTATAAAACAAGAGTGAAATTAAATTAGAAATTAAACGCTGAAATTTAAAACAACATTTTATTAGGTTTGTAATACATCTTATACGAAGTGTTTAAAATATCAGTCATGATTCTGAATCACTATCGCTACATTCTTTGTTGCTCATTTCTTCATACAGAGCATCGTCCTCCGTACCATATAGTGCATTGGATATCGAACATTTTTTAAATGCTTGTTGCACAGTCTGATTTGGAACACACTTCCATGCATCATAAATCCATTGACACACTTGCGACAAACTTGCGCGTTTTACACGTCCTGTCGGTGTCAGTTGTCTGTCGCTTTTCGAAAGCCAGTCCAAGCTTGTCCTTAAATGATTTATTCAAACAGACGTCAAGTGGTTGCAGAATTGACGTCATCCTGCCTGGAATTACTGCCGAGTCCGTTTTGCTTTCGTCTAATTTTCGTTTTACTGCAGGTGTTGTATGGCCTGCTTACGCATCTAATACCAACAGACTGCGTAAGCCAAGCATTGCGCCAGGACGACGATTCCACACACGCCTAATCTATTCCAGCACCGTATCCTCCGAAAACCACCCAGTTTTGTTTGCTCGTACAATTACAGTTTCTGGAAACACTCCCGATTTCGGTAAAGTCTTTCGCTTGAAAAATATGAATGGGGGTAACTTATGCGAATATTCTGTGCAAGCAAACACGACGGACATCCGCTGTTTCTCACCCCCTGATGTAAGAACACTTATGTCTTTCTTTACTTTGGCGTCAACCGTATAATTTGACGACATGTCTAAGTATACGGGAGTTTGGTCACCATATCCTGTCTGACCAAGAACGTATTGCTTTTCTGTGCGCCGCCTAATTATGAAGCGCTGAAATTCCACAAGTTTTTCTTCATAATTTTTCGGCAGCTTCTGTGCAACTGAAGTTCGCCTTCGAAGTGAAAAACCCCAGCGCTTCATAAACAGATCAATCCAGCTGCGCCTAACCTTAAAATTTTCGATTTTTTGCTCTCTAGCAATTTCATGTGGCTTAATTTTTAAAATTTCGGCATTCACAGACAGGAATTTCTGACGTTGTTCTTTAACAAATTCATTTAAAATCACTTCTAGTGCATGATATCGGCCACACTTTTGCCCACTAAATGCTTTCCTGCTACTTGAACATTCAAATAATTTGTCTCTCTGCAGTCGCCATCGGCTGACGTTGCTCTCATCAATCCCGTATCGCTGACCTGCAGCACGATTAGAGCTTTTTTCCGCAAAAGAAATAACTCCCGTCTTGAATTTGGCACTATAATGAAAACGCCTCGTTATGGTTCACTAACACCAACAAGCACTTCACAAAATTCCACGAAGCAATAGGTGCCGCTATGTGAAATCTTAATGAGCCCTAGCGAATCAACTCGTGGAACGCCTAAAGCCTTGCTGGTATTTCTGTGTAAAGATATTTATTTTTGCTGCTACGAATATTTGAAAGGCTGCTACATTCGAAGATGAACAATACGGAATTTCTATTTACTTCGTTGGATAATGTATGAAAACGTAGTGGTCGAAACTCGGGGCTGAGGAAAAAAGCTAGTTTTCTACCTTTCTTTTTAGTTATTTACTGACGCAGAGGTTTTGGCCCCAGTATTTATCTTTGTGCCTGCAAAGCATGCCTTTATAGGGCTGCATGCAGATATTCGACGGCAAAAGTTAGTTGTGGCGGCACCTACCAACATTTTTCAGAACTTCCGCTCACTTTGCAGTCGATTCTAAGCTGCAGGCAGTTTTTTGGATTACAAAAATCGGAAAAAAGTGCGGCTTAGATTGAGTAAATACGGTAAAACTAGCAACTTGCGAACGTGAATCGCGTAAAGGTTTCACTTACTTATCTATGAAATGCAAAATTGTGACATGCGATACACATACTAGTTGAAAAACATGATTAGTTGGTGTACGCAGCGTTGAACTACCGTCAACATTCCCGGAACTGGGATTTTCCCTATTTCCGGCGACGCTGCTAGTCTTTATATTCGGACTCGCTCGTATCCGTTCAGTTATACTGGGCGGCCGATTAGCTCGCCTAAACAAGCACAACGCTACACTATGACGTATCCGTGCCCAATTTCGATCGTTTGGGAGTCTATCGATTTTCATCGTCGTATTGTGCCGGAGAGTGGGGTCTGCCGTGTGCCGTGGCACGAAGCTAACATTTGTTATACGTGGTGCCGTAACTTTAGTGCGATTAAAGTTAGTTGACATTTGGCACACTAGAGGGAGACGTGACGCCGTTGTCCGGGGAACACCAATGGCGAGCAGGCTTTTCCCTACCACGCCACAAGCGGTTCGGCTGGTAAAGCGCCCCTGTTGCCACACCAAGAGTAAACAGTACCACACGGCATCACGTCAACGTTCGTCAGCTCTCGTTGTAAAGTCATATCTTGTGGCATTGAAATATTCTGTAGGAGTCAGGTATCGTGAAGAAGTGGGATTAACAACAACAGCGCAGTACATCTGAATAAGAGATCTGCAATAAAAGTGTCGTCCAGGATCACTTTTCACTGGCTGCAAAACATTCCTCGGAATTCGACAATACTAACGGACAAAACGCCATACCACACTGTTGTGATGCATAAATCTCCAACAATAAAGTGGAGGAAAGCTAGTGTTTTTTGCCCTGGGTCCAAAGAAATGTTCCATGACATAAAGTTGGACCCGCCATGTATAAAGCAAAGGGAATTTGTAGTGCTATATAAGCAGAAATTTCACGTTACCAGGTCAACTGGATAACCGCAAAGGACGTAGTTTAATGAGGCTTCCTTCGTATCATGGTCATTTAAATCCGACAGAGTATATGGGCCTAAGTGAATAGTAATGTGGCAAAAGGCAACAAGATCGTTCACTGAGATTGAAATGCTGGCACAAGAAGCCACTGCAAGTGTTACATAGCAGGACTGTTCTAGATTTTTCACCCATATCAAGAAGGTAGCTGAGCAGCCATTGAGGAATATGTAACTTCTCTTGTTGCCATGTTAGAATCTGCTGCCGGCCGCGGTGGCCGAGCGGTTCTAGGCGCTTCAGTCCGGAACCGCGCGACTGCTACAGTCGCAGCTTCGAATCCTGCTTGGGGCATGGATGTGTGTGATGTCCTTGGGTTAGTTAGGTTTAAGTAGTTCTAAGTTCTAGGGGACTGATGACCTCATATGTTAAGTCCCATAGTGGTCAGAGCCTTTTGAACCATTGAGAATCTGCTTTTTTTTTTTTTTGTCAAAACAGAGCAGAGTTTAGACATATTCATCTCAATAACTTTCTAATGCAGTTGAAATTGCAACAGAATATAGAAACTGTGTATTTTTGAACTACCAACTGGGTGTTAGTCAGGTCAATAGTTTATGAAACAGCCCATTTTCAGTATAAACATAAGCATGCAAGTTCTTCACTTACACTGTTGCTAAATCCACAGCGATTCTCGTTTCACCAGTTGTCGATGGCCCTCAATAATTACACTATTTCATTGAAAAAATGTGCAGTCGCTTGAATATCGCGATAGATACGGAAGTTTCGCATATTAATCATACGGCAAAACACTCTCGTATTACGTTTCAGGAATTACTGCAACCATTCGCCGTTTTTTCTTCAGTTTTTATTTATTCATGACCGGTTTCGATTCATCATGAGATGATACAATTTAGTTTGGAGTACTGTGGGGTCGTGCATCTGTGGCAAATACAGAGACGAAAAAGTGAGCACTGCATGTTGAAAGAATATTACGATTGTAATATTAATTTGATAGTATTACTCACTGTTTTTATTCTTGTGGCAGGCACTGCTCTGGAAAACATAATGTGTGCTTACCAGTGTCGTTAAATATCAAGTGAAACAGGCACTTTTCCACCGATGGCGACTCCCACATACTTCACAAAATATAAACAAACCAAAGAGTGTGACTGTTGTCTCCAAAGAGTTTTGTGGAGGCAGAGATTTTCTTTGCTCATTTATCGTTTTGTGTGGCATTCGTAATAAAATACATATTTGTTACGTTACTTTCTTTATAAAAAATATTATGTTTTTACATTGCAAAATTTTCTTTTGCTATTTACAGAACCTACAACAAAGTTTTTAGGACAATATTTCTGGTAGTGAAGTTATGTTTGGCATGTTTCTCATTGCTCAATAAAAAGGATAATATACATATGGGGAGGGGTGGGGAGGAAGGAAGGAGGGGGGGGGGGGAGAAGAGAGAGAGAGAGAGGGAGCCATGTAGCCCAAAATAGTCATTCAATCACAGATATAAAAACCAACCTTCACATTCTACACAATGTAGACAAAGGAATAATAATGGACCTCTTGGAACAATTAGAAATTTTCATACATAACAATAAAACACCCCACAGCATCTTAAATGAACAAATTGATTTAGCAAACAACCCATTCTTCCAAAATTTTAAAGAATCCTTAAATTTGAAAAACTAATAAATACTGTACTCATCCACTCCCATACCCATTCCGCATCTCGTTCATACCACACCTAACACCATCCTCTACCTCTTTTTACACACACACACACACACACACACACACACACACAATCTCTCTCTCTCTCTCTCTCTCTCTCTCTCTCTCTCTCTCTCTCTCTCCCCCTCCCTTCCTTCCCCCCTCCCATTTAATACGCAGGAACATGCAACCTAACACTCTCAACATAGATATTCATAGCGAAACCTATTTTTCACAGTAAACAAGGATTTTTTGGAATAGTTTTCCTGCTATCGAAATGCCACAGTAACTATAACCATTGGCGAAATGATAAGGGGGAGGGGGAGAGGTTCGTCATGAAGCTGACGAATTAAACTATGAGATGTGCGAGAATCAGAGTCTATTACGGAACAGTTTCTTTAAAATCGTTTGAGAAAGATCGCAGATCAGCTGGCTCGTGCGACTTGATGTTCCCGCAGTCAAGCGAGGCTGCGAGGTTCGGCGCCGAGTAGGCCTGCCGTCACCAGCCGATGCGCTCGGCACGCGCTGGCAACGGCGCTTCCCTCCACTCGCCCCGTACTGAACCGTCAAAAGTCGCAAGTTATTCTAAACTCACTATAATAACTCTTAGAAATAATGTTCTGATTGCTATTTTTAATATCTGATTAAGTCCAAGCGTGAAAGCATTGTGAGGCTAACCAGGTTACGATTATTTCTGAATTGCCATCTACAAATGCTCAGTCATTGTGCGTGCACCTCATAAGCGTTAATAAGTGGAAACGTTTTTACAGGTCGCGCATCGGCGGATAACTGACATCTTGAGTCATCTTATTTAATTTGACGTTTTATTGACTTCATTTCAGTTGATCTGTTTAGACATTCGAGGACCATATGCATAACGTAATGCCGCCTAATTACTATACAAAATTGAACGTCGTGCGCACACCAGGGCAATAAACGTAGTACTACCATAACACTCTTTTGAAACTATGAAAGGATTGTAAATACGGAGTATCGTTGTAGCATTCTTGTATACGAATTAAAGCAGCAACTCATTACCTTGGTGTACTCATTGTGATTTTGGACACTGTTGTTGCCTTTTTCTTTATTTCAAAGTGAGAACCTGCCAACTACGCACTCGTTATTTACAGATTTATTACATACCCGCCAGGGTAGCCGAGAGCGCTAATGCACTGCTTCCTGGACTAGGGTAGGCGCGCCGGCCCCGAATCGAATCCGCCCAGCGGATTAACGACGATGGCCGCTATGCTGGCCAGCCCGGATGTGGTTTTCAGGCGGTTTTCCACATCCCACTAGGTGAATACTGGGTTGGTCCCTGCATTCCGCCTCAGTTACACGTCTTGCAGACATTTGAACACATTCGCACTATTTCATGACTTACACTAGATGCAGAAAGCTGGGTTACAACACTTCCGTCCCACGGGGTTCGGGGTGGCGGCAGGAAGGGCATCCGGGCACCCTCTGCAGCTAACACTGCCAGATCCGTGATAACAAGGCCGACCCCGCGCTGGAGCTGGACAAAGGACCAAAGAAAGAAAGAAAGATTTACATATGTATTACGGAAAGTGCTTCATAATAATCCCTCTAAATGGTTATAGCGTGGTGGTTGTGTGAAGTATGTTCTAATTTTCACTGCGAGAAAAATAAGGTCCTTCCTTTGCTCTTGAAACTAACTCAAGGGGAAAAAGCATCAGCTGGAACATTCTTGTAGTAATACGAGAATACATTTCGTCTGAATATGCATTTTAACTGAAGATGTCCTTGCTTGGAAAATAAATCTAAAATTACTACCTCCTAAATTCTCTTTTACACTTTCTGGACGGCTAACACTAAGTTCCCTTTTTTGTTCTTTTCAAATGTATCAATCTTCCTTACCCTTTTTATTCTGAGTGGTACCTAGTTTGTTTTAGCAGATGATCAATGTCTTTGAGATCGCTACTGGAACTGACGTGTTTCATGCTTAACTTGTATATTACTGACAACGAAAACTCTCTCACAGGACAGAGCACTCTTACATGTATGATACATAACATCAAATATTACAGAACATACTTTCATGGAATTAAAGATAAGGTCACAACACGTAATAGAAAAAGGAAGGTAAAGAAAAAATATTTGAATTAGTAGACCGTGAACCAGTGCTGTTGCTTTCCCTTTCGTCGAAACATGACATCCCGACCAGTAGTCCTTCGTGGACGCTCCAAACTCGTGAGTTAGTTCCATACTAATACCTGCTGAAGACTTTACTCACCGATATATCTTCATTTTACATTTAATTATAACAGGATATACCAGTAACGACGAGAATACGAGACATTCCCAATATTTTGAAGCAGCATATATTCGTAGGACATACGTTGTAATTCAAAACCTATTGAACAACAAATTCAACTACACTACTGGCCATTGAAATTGCTACACCGCGAAGATGATGTGCTACAGACGTGAAATTTAACCTACAGCAAGAAGATGCTGTGATATGCAAATGATTAGCTTTTCAGAGCATTCACACAATGTTGGCCCCGGTGCTGACATGAAGAAGGTTTCCCACCGATTTCTCATACACAAACAGCAGCTGACCGCCGTTGCCGGGTGAAACGTTGTTGTGATGCCTCGTGCAAGGAGGAGAAATGCGTACCATCACGCTTCCGACTTTGACAAAGGTCGGATTGTAGCCTATCGCGATTGCGCTTTATCGTATCGCGACATTGCTGCTCGCGTTGGTCGAGATCCAATGACTGTTAGCAGAATATGGAATAGGTGCGTTCAGGAGGGTAATACGGAACGCCGTGCTGGATCCCAACGGCCTCGTATCACTAGCAGTCGAGATGACAGGCGTCTTATCCGAATAGCTATAACGGATCCTGCAGCCACGTCTCGATCCCTGAGTCAACAGATGGGGACGTTTGCAAGACAACAACCATCTGCACGAACAGTTCGACAACGTTTGCAGCAGCGTGGACTATCAGCTCGGAGACCATGGCTGCGGTTACCCTTGACGCTGTATCACAGACAGGAACGCCTGCGATGGTGTAATCGACGACGAACCTGGGTGCACGAATGGCAAAAGTGATTTTTTCGGATGCATCCAGGTTCTGTTTACAGCATCTGTGTTTGGCGACATCGCGGTGAACGCACATTGGAAGCGTGATGGTATGGGGTGCCATTGGTTACACGTCTCGGTCAGCTCTTGTTCGCATTGACGGCACTTTGAACAGTGAACGTTACATTTCAGGTGTGTTACGACCCGTGGCTCTACCCTTCATTCGATCCCTGCGAAACCCTACATTTCAGCAGGTTAATGCACGACCGCATGTTGCAGGTCCTGTACGGGTCTTTCTGGATACAGAAAATGTTCGACTGCTGCCCTGGCAAGCATATTCTCCAGATGTCTCACCAATTGAAAATGTCTGGTCAATGGTGGCCGAGCAACTGGCTCGTCACAATACGCCAGTCACTACTCTTGATGAACTGTGGTATCGTGTTGAAGCTGCATGGGCAGCTGAACCTGTACACGCCATCCGAGCTCTCTTTGACTAATTGCCCAGGCGTATCAAGGCCGTTATTGCGGCTAGAGGTGGTTGTTCTGGGTACTGATTTCTCAGGATCTATGCACCCAAACTGCGTGGAAAAGTGATCACATGCCAGTTTTAGTATAATATATTTGTCCAATGAATACCTGTTTATCATCTGCATTTATTCTCGGTATAGCAATTTTAATGGCCAGCAGTGTAAAGACACAAAAATCCAATATTGCTTCTCCCAGTTTTTCGAACTCGATACGACCACGAAAACCGATAGACATCCCAAATGGCCGAAACTTGGCATGTATGTACACGTCGCAGTGATGTGACCGAGGCGAATCTAACGTCTTCCGTTCTGTTGCTGTCGCGAGTAGGGTTCCACCTTTGGCAAGTAAAAAGCCAGGATACTTCAAACAAAAGGTAGTAAGTACTTAATCAGTAAATGTGCAGTTCTTATTAACGTTTGTCAGATTTTTTCGTCACACCAGAACGTAGCTACAAACACCATGTTCGAACCTTAAAATATTTAAAAATTGACTGTGTTTAATTTACACACTGGTGAAAATCAGTGGAGCTAGGCCTGGAACGTATAGATGTATTTATTGTCTAGTGTTGCGGCCTATAGAAGTTTCTTCTAATGTAGAACGTGCTGACAGAACTTTGAGAGAAGCTCATATTATAGTCTGTTTTTACAAGAAGTTCATTTTCAATACATATCACCAACAGTTTGTTTCCCTCATCAGTCCACAAGTCTTTATCAGGGAGAACACTCATTCTGCGTGTGCGCTGCTCAAAGGAATAGGAAAAACAAATCCCATTGTCTTTCGTAAGTTTGGAGCTGCAGTTTTACCAAAGAAATATCATTTTTGGTTCGCTGGTAAATCTAAAGTTTTAAAAGTTTGAATGACAGTTCTTAACGCAGCATAAAATAGTAGAATTTATCACCGTTTACTTTTGTACTATTGTCATTTACAATATCTATAACGCTATCCAAAGCCATCTCTCATTGCATGCATAGGACAGCGAATTCCTTAAAAGGCGAGGTTCGAATTAATTATTTAAATATGGGTCGTACTTGGAAAAACCATAAAATCAGCTTAATAGTAATAATGTTCTGCTCCTACGGAACGGCCGAAGGACGAAACAAGTCAGAACTCCTTGACTCGGTCGCTTGATAAATACACAACTGGTCATTAAAAGTGCTATGCCAAGAAGAAATGCAGATGATAAACGGGTATTCATTGGACAAATATTTAATACTAGAACTGACATGCGATTACATTTTCACACAATTTGGGTGCATAGATCCTGAGAAATCAGTACCCAGAACAACCACCTCTGGCCGTAATAACAGCCTTGATACACCTGGGCATTGAGTGAGAGCTTGGGTGGCGTGTACAGGTACAGCTGCCCATGCAGCTTCAACAAGATATCACAGTTCATCAAGAGTAGTGACTGGCGTATTGTGACGAGCCAGTTGCTCGGCCACCATTGACGAGACGTTTTCGATTGGTGAGAGATGTGGAGAATGTGCTGGCCAGGGCAGCAGTCGAACATTTTCTGTATCCAGAAAGGCCCGTACAGGACCTGCAACATGCAGTCGTGTATTATCCTGCTGAAAGGTAGGGTTTCGCAGGTATCGAATGAAGGGTAGAGCCGCGGGTCATAACAAATCTGAAATGTAACGTCCACTGTTCAAAGTTCCGTCACTGCGAACAAGAGATGACCAGGACGTGTTACCAATGGCACCCCATACCATCACGCCGGGTGATACGCCAGTGTGGCGATGACGAATACACGCTTCCAATGTGCGTTCACCGCGATGTCGCCAAACACGGATGCGAACATCATGATGCTGTAAACAGAACCAGGATTCACCCGAAAAAAATACGTTTTGACATTGGTGCACCCAGGTTCGTTGTCGAGACACCATCGCAGGCTCTCCTGTCTGTGATGTAGCGTCAAGGGCAACCGCAGCCATGGTCTCCGAGCTGATAGTCCGTGCTGCTGCAAACGTCGTCGAACTGTTGGTGCAGATGGTTGTTGTCTTGCAAACGTCCACATCTGTTGATTCAGGGATCGAGACGTGGCTGCACGATCCGTTACAGCCTTGCGGATAAGATGCCTGTCCTCTCGACTGCTAGTGATATGAGGCCGTTGTGAACCCACCGATTCCATATTCTGTTGACAGTCATTGGATCTCGACCAACCCGAGCAGCAGTGTCGCGGTACGATAAACCGCAATCGCGATAGGCTACAATCCGACCTTTATCAAAGTCGGAAACGTGATGGTACGCATTTCTCCTCCTTACACGAGGCATCACAACAATGTTTTAGCAGGCAACGCCGGTCAACTGCTGTTTGTGTATGAGAAATCGGTTGGAAACTTTCCTCATGTCAGCACGTTGTAGGTGTCGACACCGGCGCCAACCTAGTGTGAATGGTGTGAAAAGCTAATCATTTGCATATCACAGCATCTTCTTCCTATCGGTTAAATTTCGCGTGTGCAGCACGTCATCTTCGTGCTGTAGCAATTTTAATGGCCAGTAGTGTAAATAATTTAACTTTAGGACTCTGTATCTCAGAATGAAGAAAATGGACTTGTACCACTCTCGAAATAAGCCCTTCATGTGATCTGAATAGTGATGCCCTTCATACAACGTAGTGGTGAAGCATATACGCCTAACTGTGTGCAGTTTGCATCATTCAGGTCATTTGATAGCATATTTTTTCTCTAAGTATAGAAATCGCGACCTGCTGTACACATAACCTCACCTTTTCGCAGTCAGTACGCGGTTAACAACTTCGTGTGATAGTTGACGGTTTAGTACGCTCGGCCAAGTCTAAGCAGTACACCAATACCCAGAATCTTAAGATTCTTTAATCCATCGGAAAAATTCGCAATTTTTTTCTAAAATCCCAAAACGTCCGGAAAGGATCTCACCAGTTTCCGGGCTAGTACCTGTCTGTGCAGAAACAGATTACACCATTTTTACGAACTTACTAGAAGACCGAGCAACAGGTTCTGCGCCAGTAATGCTCAGTCACGACTCCTCGAGACGAGCGATCTGCTTCCAGAACACATGAAAGTTCTCCTTTTTGATTGGCTGAAATATAATTTAGCCAGGCATCTTCAGAGTTTTTCACGGACAGCACAATAATTTCCCTCGTTGACCAATCGAGAACTCTGAATTTTATTTCATTATTTCCCAAGCTTTGTATTTTTTGAAAAGCAAACACTCAAAACAACGTGATCTTTGTGTTCTTCTATAATCCTTAAACTAGCTACCTTACAGTAATTTCATGCATGTATGTGACTCTACACAATGTGATTCCTACTCTCATTCATCATTAACACATCTCAAAATTCACACGCCAAAGACGTGCTTCACTCCTCCTGATAGCTGTATAAATGAAAATTATAGTGTCAAACAACTGGAAGTAGTAATAACTGTTTGAAAACTCAAACCATCACATAACTTAACTATTTAGCAAAATGTTTAGTGTAGTTCTTGATCTGATGTATATGTAAGAAAAATATTAACGTTCAGGAGGTTGGCTTAAATAGGAAGATACAAAAAAATGGTTCAAATGGCTCTGAGCACTATGGGACTCAACTGCTGAGGTCATAAGTCCCCTAGAACTTACAACTACTTAAACGTAACTAACCTAAGGACATCACACACATCCATGCCCGAGGCAGGATGCGAACCTGCGACCGTAGCGGTCGTGCGGTTCCAGACTGTAGCGCCTTTAACCGCTCGGCCACTCCGGCCGGCGAAGATACAAAATTGAGGTTTTAGGTAATTTTGAATATCTCCCAGGAGGAGTGGTCAGTATTCCCGGATATGACAAGTACGATCATGAGAAGCCTACCCTATGGTGCTACTTCATCTTCGATAGTGTGACACAAATGGTTTCTACTGCAAGCTCTTTGCTTTCCATATTTTCAGAGGTGGCAGTATAGACTAAACCAAAAAAAAATACTTCAGTAAACATGGGTTTTGTAGTGCATGCCTTAAGAGTTGGGAGCACTTGTTCAGCTCTGATACTGTGAAACGCGTCTCGCCTACTGAACAGTTGCTTATAGCTTTTAAGACAGGCGTATTACAGCCATTTTCAGATAATTTTTTTCTGTTTTGGTCGATAGCAGCACCTCTCAAAATGTAGGGAGATTTGTTTCACGTTATCGAAGGCGTTGAAGTGCTCATAGCTCTTAAAGTATGCATTTTAGAAGCCATGACCCTGTTGCTTCAAATGAGCGTTCCTGACATGTCCCTGAATATTGACCTTTCCCCTGAAACACGCTGTATAACCGAAAAGTACAGGGTGCATACCTGTTGCTATACGTGAAATGATTTTATTAATTTGCCGTTTGGCGTGGGATTTAAAAGGATCTGCGAAGCCTACACGGACGTGGCTCGGCCTGCAATGTGCGGGCACAGGGAGGAGGCGCGCTGTGTATTGCACTGGGACGAACCGTCAGTAGCATATTGCTACGCCACACTCATTATTGTCCATGCTACATGTTTGTTCCGGTTCGTCGTGTTAACAATGAGGGGCGCAAAAGATTGGGTGCACTTCCTCTAAATGCGATGCACGTGTTTAATCCAATATCGAGGTTGTGATCCGGATGAATATGTATAGTCATTTTTACTGAATTTCATATGAAAAAAACTGATCTGAACAAATTTAAAACTATTTTCAGTTGATGCTATAGGCTGTTCCGGAAGTTGCTGTGCAGTTAGCACATACGTTTGAAATGATTCCCCCAGGCGACTATACAGGTCTGAACCCGTTAAATTTTATTGCAAAACACTTCCTGTACATCTGACTGTGATACACTATGTGATCAAAAGTATCCGGACACCCCCAAAAACATACGTTTTTCGTATTAGATGCACTGTGCTGCCACCTACTGCCAGGCACTCCATATCAGCGACCTCTGTAGTCATTAGACATCGTGAGAGACCACAATGGTGCGCTCCGCGGAACTCACGGACTTCGAACATGGTCAGGTGATTGGGTATAGCTCGTGTCAACCGTCTGTTCGCGAGATTTCCACACTGCTAAACATCCCTAGATCCACTGTTTCCGATGTGACAGCGAAGTGGAAACGCGAAGGGACACGTACAGCACAAAAGCATACAGGCCGACCTCGTCTGCTGACTGACAGAGACCGCCGACAGTTGAAGAGGGTCGTAATGTGTAACAGGCAGACATCTATCCAGACCATCACACAGGAATTCCAAACTGCATCTGGATTCACTGCAACTACTATCACAGTTAGGCGGGAGGTGACAAAACTTGGATTTCATGGCCGACCGGCTACTCAGAAGCCACACATCACGCTGGTAAATGCGAAACGACACCTCGCTTGGTGTAAGGAGCGTAAACATTGGACGCCTGAACAGTGGAAAAACATTCTGTGGAGTGCCGAATCACGGTACACAATGTGGCGATCCGATGGCAGGGTGTGGGTATGGCGAATGCCCGGTGAACGTCATCTGCCAGCGTGTGTAGTGCCGACAGTAAAATTTGGAGGCGGTGGTGTTATGGTGTAGTCGTGTTTTTCATGTAGGAGGCATGCACCTTGTTGTTTTGCATGGCACTATCACAGCACAGGCCTACATTGATGTTTTAAGGACCTTATTGCTTCCCACTGTTGAAGAGCAATTCGGGGATGGCGGTTGCATCTGTCAATACGATCGAGCACCTGTTTATAATGCACGGCCTGTGGCGGAGTGGTTACACGTCAATAACATCCCTGTAAGTGTGCTGACCTGAATCCTATATAACATATTTGGGATGTTTTGGAACGCCGACTTCGTGCCAGGCCTCACCGACCGACGTCGATACCTCTCCTCAGTGCAGCACTCCATGAAGAATGGACTGCCATTCCCCAAGAAACCGTCCAGCACCTGACTGAGCGTAACCCTGGAACAGTGGAAGCTTTCATAAAGGCTAAGGGTGGGCCAATACCATACTGAATTCCAGCATTGCCGATGGAGGGCGCCACGAATTTGTAAGTCATTTTCAGCCAGGTGTCCTGATATTTTTGATCACATAGTATATGCAGTTATGCAAAGCGTCCGTTGTTGATTGCAGTACATTGAGGATTTTTCGGGTCCCCAATGAAAAATATCTGGTGGATTAAGGTCCGGTGAGCGAAGGGGCGTAGGTTTTTTGAGATGACATTGATCGGAGAGATGGAACCTGGCCTCGTCTGTATAGGAGGTGACAGCTGTTGCCTTTATTAAGAGATGTAAATTATTTGCAGTAACGGTATCGCTTTCCATGACCAGCATCTTTCAATGCTTGCACTGCTGTCCATTTCTAGGCCTTACATGAATAGTTTTAATGTTTGCCTAACCGCTTTACGCTACGCCGGTATCTTTTCCTTTTGCCAATTTGTGCAATGGTTTTGCTGGGTTCTGCTTCATAGTCAGAAATATGCCACAACCTTCTTTTTCGATTACTTTTAGTGCGTTCGTTCGGCATCCAACACTAAGCCAGTCACTCGAAATTACTCAATAAATCGGAGAACCGTATTACGATCAGATAAAACAGTTTCCGGTAATTTTTCAGCAAATGTCTCCTACACTAAATTTGTGTACTCATCGCCTTATCGACTGAAGGTAAATACACTGAAGCGCCAAAGACTGGCACACCCGCCTAATATCGTGTAGGACCCCTGCGAGCACGCAGAAGTGCCGCAACACGACGTGGCATGGACTCGACTGATGTCTGCAGTAGTGCTGGAGGGAACTGACACCATGAATCCTGCAGGGCTGTCCGTAAATCCGTACGAGGGGGTGGAGATCTCTTCTGAACAGCACGTTGCCAGGCATCCCAGATACGATCAATAACGTTCATGTGTGGGGAGTTTGCTCGCCAGCGGAAGTGTTTAAACTCAGAAGAGTGTTCTGGAGCCACTCTGCAGCAATTCTGGACGTGTTTGGAGACGCATTGTCGTGCTGGAATTGCCCAAGCCCGTCGGAATGCACAATGGACATGAATGGATGCAGGTGATGAGACAGTATGGTTACGTACGAGTCGTATCTAGAGACGTACCAAGGGTCGCGTATCACTCCAACCGCACACGCCCCACACCGCTACAGAGCCTCGACCAGCTTGAACAGTCCCCTGATGACATGCAGGGTCCACGGATTCCTGAGGTTGTCTCCATTCCGGTAGACGTCCATCCACTTGATACAATCTGAAACCACCAAGCAACTTGTTTCCAGTCATGAACAGTTAAGTGTCAGTGTTGACGGGCCCAGGCGAGACGTAAAGCTGTGTGGCGTGCAGTCATCAAGGGTACACGAGTGGGCCTTCGGCTCCGAAAGTCAATATCGATGATGTTTCGTAGAATCGTTCGCACAGTAACACTTTTTGATGTGCAAGCGTTGAAATCTGCAG
The DNA here is from genome assembly GCF_023864275.1 of Schistocerca cancellata. Taxonomy (NCBI): domain Eukaryota; kingdom Metazoa; phylum Arthropoda; class Insecta; order Orthoptera; family Acrididae; genus Schistocerca; species Schistocerca cancellata. The sequence goes on from NC_064637.1 coordinate 18,110,200, forward strand.
CACTTCTGTCACGTTGAACGATTCTCTTCAGTCGTCGTTGCTCCGTTCTTGCAGGATCTTTTTCCAGCCGCAGTGATGTCAGAGATTTGGTTTTTTACCGGGTTGCTGATATTCACCGTACACCCGTGAAATGGTTGTACGGGAAAATCCCAACTCCATCGGTACCTCGGTAGATGGTGTGGCCCATAGATCGTGCGCGACTATAACATCACGCTCAAACTCACTTGATAACCTGTCATTGTGGCAGCAGTAACCCATCTAACAACTGCGTCAAATACATGTTTGGCCGGCCGCGGTGGTCTAGCGGTTCTGGCGCTGCAGTCCGGAACCGCGCGACTGCTACGGTCGCAGGTTCGAATCCTGCCTCGGGCATGGGTGTGTGTGATGTCCTTAGGTTAGTTAGGTTTAAGTAGTTCTAAGTTCTAGGGGACTTATGACCTAAGATGTTGAGTCCCATAGTGCTCAGAGCCATTTCAACCATTTGAAACACATGTTTGTTTTCTTGTATAGCCGTTGCCGACGCCAACGCCGTATTCTGCCTGTTTACATATCTCTGTATTTGAATACGCACGCCAATACCAATTTGGTTGGGGCTTCAGTGTATATTCCTCTGTTGCTACCAGTATAATTTAAAAACAAATTGAACATTTAAACACCACACATCCCATTCAGTAGCTTTCATTAAGTGAAACAAACAGTTAAATGTTACGCAACAGTAGAACACATAAAAAAGCTTATCTATGAAAAAACTGTTCTGCCAACTTGTGTTCTACGAACTTTGTTTCCAGGTTTCGACGTAATGTACATCCGTATTCCGTAGTGCAGTGCACAGCGGCTTTCAGTGCACACTGTAGTTACATTAATTCAGACTGTCAGGGGACGAAATTCGTATTGATGACTGCTGTAAATAAAATTGTTGAGAGTACACTGTGTATTGCCGGCACTTTCCAAGAGAACACTTCGTTTCCAAAAACAGTGGCTTCACAGGTACTCTTGACTGGTGTATTCTGAACACATACGATGAGCGTTTTGTAAACGTTGCCTGCTTTCTAAACCTAACAAAGTCGAGAAAGATGGGTCATACACTATCTGGTAGAAAGCTCTCGAAGATTTTTTGAGTCTTGCAGAAACAATGTAGCATCTAAAATGTGTCGAATCCGATGACAGTTTTTTGAAGACACCAACGAAGGGAGAACAAACTATCGTGCATCAATTGAACAAGTAAAAGACACGTAAAGATGTTGACCGATGGAGAGTGCTTCAGTCGCTTGTGAAAAGTGCGAGTTGTAAGGACGGCAGGAGCTGGATCTTCGCGCTAAACACTACTCTGGGAATTAAAAGTAGGTGACAGAGGGCCAAATGATGCGAATCTTCGTTCTATCCTGAGTTTCCAGGCCGAAGTTGGCGATTTAATTTTGCAAGGCCATCTTCAAAATGGTGTGGGAACCAACAATACATCAGCGCTGGTATTTAAAACCAGATGGTACTAGAAATGAGTAGTGATGTTTGACCACAGTGTGTACAAGTGCTTCGCCGTACTTGCTGGCAAAATGACAGGCATCGCAAGAATTGAGCAACTAACTGTGTGTGATCGATTTACAGATTTGGAATTAAATATGATTCGTGAAGACTCACAGATGTCTTTTGTAACTGATTCAGACTTAACAGGACATGGGCTGTCAAACTTAGTATTGTCAAAATCGTGAATTTTTGATTCAGGACACGATGGAGTAGCGGCAATGATCAGTCATTTACGCGACGCGTTAACTTTCATTAGAAAAGAAAATCCAATGGCAGTTAATGTACGCTGCGGTCTCCACTGTTTAAACCCAACGTTAGGCCGAGCGGTTCTAGGCGCTTCAGTCCGGAATCGCGCTGCTGCTACGGTCGCAGGTTCGAATCCTGCCTCGGGCATGGATGTGTGTGATGTCCTTAGGTTAGTCAGGTTTAAGTAGTTCTAAGTTCTAGGGGACTTATGACCTCAGATGTTAAGTCCCACAGTGCTCAGAGCCATTTGAACCATTTTTGGACAGTACAAATCATAACAGACTCAGTGCTCTTGCTCTCCACTTTGCGCTGTAGTGAATCTCCGAACTAGTGAATCTTTTTTGCGAACTACCACGACAGATAAATACTTGCTGAAGATGAGCGCTAACAGCTACTCTTCGTTTGTTTGCTTTATACCGATAAATTTTTGGGATGAAATGAAGTAGCGGATTTGGCAGACAACCACCACCAGAAAAAATCCCGAATGCGTCCATGTACTATGACGCCAGACGACACACGAAATTCATAACAATTACGGTATTTGGCTCCTAGGGAGCTAATATAAAGCCTGACAGTTTGGTAAATTCACTAAACTGCTCTTGTCACAATGTGGCTATTTGCTAATCAGTTGAGTGCCTTGGACCTGAGCGTGAGATTATGCTGCAACACAAGAAAATTGTCTTCTTAAAATAATTTTAACCTATTTGATTGTCAGTTCTGATCCGTCGATTGTAATTATTACAAAAGAAAATTTACTTCATTTTCTAAGTATCAACTGTATTTCACGCGATCTCGATCTCGGACTCCAAGCAAAACACCAGAAAATCGGCTTTGAACGTGAAACGTAGATCGTGTGAAATAAAAAAAATGTTGTGCACCGTAGTCGGACAAATGTGTAGAGTTGTTGTTGTTGTCGTCGTCTTCAAACTGAAGGCATGTTTGATGCAGCTCTAAACGCTGGTATATATTATGCAGGTATCTTTATCTCTGCGGACCTATTGCAACCTACATCTAGTTGAAACCTTTTCTGTAGTAAAGCCTTGGTATCCCTCCGCAATTCTCCCCCCCCCCTCTCTCCACACACACACACACACACACACACACACACACACACACACCTCCCTTACGAGCCTTAGGATTCCATAATGCCTCAGTAAGTGTCAAATCAACGTATCCCCTCTTTTATTCAAGTTGTGCCATGAAGTTATTTTCTCTCGAATTCGATTCAGTACATTTTCAATAGTTACTCGATAGGTGTTCGTGAAGCAAAACAAGCGTCACACAAGGAATCAAGACGGATAAAGAAAGTGTACGAAGATGCAGAGTTGCTTCTGAGGGAGTTAGTTGCTACGTTCTACAAATAAACGTAGGTTTCCCCTTGCTTAACCCATCTTCTAAGGTAACTAGTGTTTCTACTACTCTCCGGAACCCATCCTCTTCTTCCCCGAGGGCGGCCCTACCGGTTGCTGTGTTCTCCCGTAAATACTTCGTATTGGTATTTTGCAGTCGTGACTTCATAGGCAGATAGTTCGGTAATATTCACATGTTTCACCATCTACCTTTTTTGCAACTCGATTATTACATTCTTTTTGAGGTCTGATGGTATTTCACCTACCTCATACACAGTGATTGCACAAAAATATGGAAACCGACGAAAACGAAAACGCATGCATGAAGGGAAACGCAGACGCTAATCAAGTCTGCAGGTTGCGCTTTTATACTCGATCACGAACGGCGCGCGAGCAATGTCCTCATTGTTTCAAGTGTGAGTCCTGTCAGAACAGTGTTCTGTGTTGTTGCGACTGCTTTATGTCGGAGCTAAGTGAATTCGAACACTGGGCAAACAGCTGTTGCACTTGTGGCGGGTGCTTCCGTAACCAAGGCAGCCGAAGTGTTTGCAGTTTCAAGAGGCGCCGTATCGAACATCGAACATTTTCATCGCGCTAGCAGCGGTTACACAGTCAGCTGTAAGGAAGCGTTAACGCCGAAACTTGCCGCCCATGCGTATGCGCCACCACAAAAGTTCTCTTGCGGCGCAAGCCACTTGCGGCCCAGCAAAACGGTGACAGAGCTCCGGTCCCTTAAAACTCGCTAGTTTACATTACGAAAAAAATTGTACGCCGATCGGTTTGCAAAGTACAAAATGTACAAGGAAAGGGAGTAAATATTTGCTCGACTTTTTGCGACATGGCTAGCCCGGAAAATATAATTATTTTGGTATGTATGGAGAGCCAGGAATGTGCTCCAATACGTCTCTGTAAACAACCGCCGGCAGGAGTGGCCGAGCGGTTCTAGGCGCTGCAGTCTGGAACCGCGCGACCGCTACGGTCGCAGGTTCGAATCCTGCCTCGGGCATGGATGTGTGTGATGTCCTTAGGTTAGTTAGGTTTAAGTAGTTGTAAGTTCTAGGGGACTGATGACCACAGCAGTTAAGTCCCATAGTGCTCAGAGCCATTTGAACCATTTTGTAAACTACGATTCGGGACTTGTTTTCCATGTATATGTATAGGTGTCCGGTTCTTGATTCACACGAGCAGCCAATGTAGAGGTGTCCGTGAGAGAAACATGGGGTCCCAAGATGATGAATACCTGCTACTTTTAACGTATGTACTTTAAAACTTTGAGCATAGCTGTTCAGTGACCGTGTCAGAATTATATTAGAACAAATAAGCCCTCGGTCACAAATATTAAGTCAAAATTGACCTGGTTTCGACGCTACTGTGAGCGTCGTCTTCAGAATTAAACTAACTGTTCTTAAACATTTTAGGTATATAATACATTAATAAAATTAAAGTTTGTACTGACTGGAAAGAGGTGCAGTACTTACAAGTCACATTTTAAAAAATCTAAGCCGGAAAGGCGACGTCATGAATAGTTGTAAATAAGATGGCGAGCCGCTGCTCGTACTCGAGTGAACAAAGGTTGCAACGAGACTGGTATTAATACTGTCTCTCTCTTGGCCCCACCGGTGGTGATGGAGGACTGCGCGGTATAGCTTCTCAGGTGCCGCCACTGCACAAAGATGGTGCATCCAGGTTACGCATCAATAAAACAGGCAAACCAACGTTCAGCTCCAACTTGTGGGACGGCATCCCGCTGTGCAACTGTCTCGGCAATTATTTATCAACCTCTTCAACCCGTTACGTCAAAGCGGTAGTGTAACACCTAGACAACGTAAGAAAAGGAAACGAGTGACGACAGAAGAGCGGGAAATTAACGTTCTTGCTGCTGTTGCACTCGATCCTCGAGTTAGCTCCCTCGCAATCGCACGAGGAGCCGGCATGAGTCAGGCAAGTGTCCTACGCATCGGCATAAGTTTCCACTCCTATCGCATCTCTCTCCATTAAGAGCTGCATGGAAATGATTATGAGGAGCGTGTTAACTTATGCACCTGGGCATTAAGACAGGGTATTCTAGATGTATGATGTATCTTTTTAGCGATGAAGTCACATTCCATCGTGGCCAGGTAAACCGCTTAAACATTACCAATGGCCTGTTGACGGTCCCATTGGCTTCGACAGGTGGAACGTCGGCGTCTATGGAAAATGTGGTGTGGGACAGTGAACCACCAGCTCATCGGCCCGTTTTTCATAGACGGAACATTGAACGCGCAAAAGTGTCGCAGCCCCCTAACGGACTATCTTCCACGGATACTGGAAGATGTTCCTCTGTAGACTAAGTGGAACCTGTGGTAGCAGCATGATGGCTGTCCAGACCACAGTGCACGAACTGTTTGCAGATAGTTGGATTCGATGCAGAGGGCCTGTACTTGGCCGGCCCCTTCTCCGGATTTGACGCCTGTAGATTTTTTCTGTGGAGAAAGCTGAAAGACGCTGTCTACAAGGACCTACCAACTACATCCGATCATATGCAACGCTGTATTACTGCAGCCTGCTCGGGAATCTCCGCTGAAATGGTAACAAGTGTGCAGCAGTCGTTCAATACCAGACTGGAAGCGTGTATTGCCGCTGCCGGTGGTCGTTTTGAACACAACCTGTCGTGGTGAGTTGTCCCGTCACTGGTCAGAATGCTCGTAACTAGTGTGTGAACCTGTGTTGTTCTTTAGTGTGTGCTACCACAGATAATGTACAAGTGGCGGTGCGGAAACTTTTCAAAATATAATATCTCGTAAACGACTCGCTTAAGAATGTTGCAGCACCATGGACATTCTAATTTACCATCATTTTAGTTTATTAATGTCAATAGGCATCGGTCCATTTAGAGAAGCGTGTGTCTGCACAAAAAGTTTATCTTTCATAACAAATGCTACTATCCCTATCACCTGCAGTCCCATGAATGCCACTTTGTTGTGACGTGGACGCTGTGCAGCTCTGTACTGTATTCCAGGACGATTTGTTGTCGTTGCACGCACACCGTTGATTTCCTGACACATGTCCAATGGACCTTTTTTCTTCCATTTCCAGTCAGGAATCCATCCTTGAAGTTTGTCGGTTTTGTTAATGATTACCGTGTATTTTAAGGGAGTGCTGAAGCTTATGGAGGACAAAGCTTTCCCGATGGTGGGAATGTGGCTCTCTGATTTCGGCATGCCCATCCCACAACGAGCGGGAGAGATGTCAACTTACTTGCTCAGGGAACTCAGTTACGACACGGGAGCCCTGAAAGCCCTAGTTCCGCAAACAGAGTTCCTGCTATTACCAGATCAAGGCACATTTTCTATAAAATTTTGAGCCGCGTGGAGAAAGGAGAAGGGCGGTCTTCATTTCTTGGACGCACCTGGGGCACTGGCAAGACATTCCTATTGACTTAGTTGCTGGCCCAGTTGCGCAAGGAGAGGAACGTCGCGCTGGCTGTTGCGTCCTCTAGAAGAGCTGCGACCTTGCGCAGCGGAGGAAGAACTGTAGAAGGTTCCTCTGAACTTTGCAAGTGAGGAAACGCCGACTTGCAATATAAGCCAGTGGTCGCGACACTCCATTGCGGTAGTGCGAACTGATGGTGTGCCACGAATGCTCGAGGTCACACAAGCGTGTGATCAGGTGCAGCGTGCAGAACACCTGCTGTAACCGAATGTCGATGCGCGGAGTCGTCGTCTCGCTCGCAGACGACTTCCGACAGACGCTGCCGGGCACTGCGGCGGGCGATATCAACGCGTGCCTCGGATCTTCGCCACTGTGGGCACACGTAGAAGGTATCCAGCTGATGACTAACATGAGAGTCCAACTCTACAACGACCGAGAGTCTGCAATCCTTGCTCAATGCTTCATCGAGATCGGCGAGAGCCACATGCCAATAACGCGGAAGGGCTAATAAAATTTGAAAGCCGCTTCCGCAATGCTGCAAGCTCGGATGATAATCTAATTAACGATATTGTTACCAGTTTACAGGAGTGGTTATGTGAAAGAGTTATCTTGGCGCCTGAGAATGGATCGGTGGGAAGCATGAATAAAAAATTGGAAATTTGTGGTAACGTCTTATGGGACCACACTGGTGAGATCATTGGTCCCTAAACTTACACACTACTTAATCTAACTTAAACTAACTTACGCTATGGACAACACACACACCCATGCCCGAGGGAGGACTCGAAGCTCCGACGCGGGGAGCCACGCGAACCGTGACAAGACGCCCTAAACCACGCGGCTACCCCGCGGCCATGAATAAAAAAATTATTGGTCAAGTACCTGGTGAGGTGACCACCTACATGTCAGTCGATACAGTGATTACGACGAAACGTCATGCCATGTAGAGTTTCTAAACTCTAATGAGTTGACGTTTATTGCTGCATAGACAGTACAAGATCGGACTACATTCTTCCTACACGCTCCGTACACTGTGTTCATGACTGCTTTTTCTGCGTTGGTAAATCCCACCGCCCACTCACGACCTAGTGCTTGGACTGACACACACTGACTGACTAGCAGTCGCAGAACACTCAAGGAACACACAAGCACACTGTAAGCAAACGTAACTTCGTACCTAGCAACTATGCAGGTTGAAACAAGTGTAGGTGCGGATCTCGTAAATGACTCTCACTGGAATCCTGAAAGAAACATCACTGACGTTCTAATTTTACTCTGCTTCTAGTCTGGTAATATCAATAGACATTGCTCACTTTAAAAAAAAGTGTCTGTTTGCACAAAAAATACTCTTTCTAAGTACCATTAAAATCTGTGTATTGGCTAAACAATATGAGAGCCTGAGTACCAGTCCATTCTGTGAAAGCCGCACATGAACAGCACGTTCCATTTCCGCAATATCTGCGGTGCTAGTTTTAGGTGATTCACACTGTACATTCATAACGCGATACATAAAAACGTGCAAATATAAGTACAAAGGCTTATTTCATCGTTTTTATCTGCATCCCGCAAGGCAACGGCGTTGCCGCAGTGGATACACCTGTTCCCGTCAGATCACCGAAGTTAAGCGCTGTCGGGAGCGGTCTGCACTTGGATGGGTGACCGTCCAGCCGCCATGCGGCGTTGCCATTTTTCGGGGTACACTCAGCCTCGTGATGCCAATTGAGGAGCTACTCGACCGAATAGTAGCGGCTCCGGTCACAGAAAACCATCATAACGGCCGGGAGAGCGGTGTGCTGACCACACGCCCCTCCTATCCGCATCCTCAGCTGAGGATGACACGGCGGTCGGATGGTCCCAATGGGCCACTTGTGGCCTGAAGACGGAGTGCTTTTATATCCCGCAAGCCACCTTACGGAGTGTGACCGAGGGTACGTTGAGTACCTTTTCCACTTTCCCCTTTTCCTGTTCCACTCGTGAATGTTTTGCTGGTGAGCCTCCGTGTGGGCTCCAATCTCTCTAGTTTTGTCTTCGTGCTGTTCCCGCGGGACGTGCGTAGGAGGAATCAGTGTATTAGTTGACTCCTGTGGAAATGTACGCTCCCGGAATTTTAACAGTAAATCACGCCTTGCTGGAGAACGCCTGCCTTGCAGCGAATGGCACAGGAGTTGGTTGATCGTATCTCAGACGCTTTCGCGCTTACTAAATGAACCTGTGACGAAACGTGCCGCTCTTCTTTGGATCTTCTGTATTTTCTCTATGCATGCTATGGGGTGCGGATCTCATGCTGACGAGCAATATCGACCGGTGCGAGACAGCAGACGGACCAATATTTTCGAAAAAGCTGCACGCGAGATCTAATTTTTCAGAGGGTCTTGTGTTCTGTTGATTTCAGAGATTAGGGGTCAAGTGCTGTGGATAGTCCGTGGCATAGTGACCATTTGTGTACGTATCGGAAGAACAGGCACTCTGTAGCTATGCTACAGCACAGCGCTAAAATTTAAACATTGCACACTTCCTCCGACCCAGGCAAATTGAGTACTTCGGTTGGTTCTCTTGCATTACGTGTGGTCTAGGATGGACCTTAGACGGCTTATACAATAAAACCACCATTTGTTCATTGACAGTTTCTGAGAAAACCCCGGAAACCCATGATTTTTCGGTACGAGAAGTACCAATTGTGGGAACAGCCACTTCTATTACGTCTATCCATGGTAGATTGTCGAAATTTTTACCATTTATCCTTAAGATAATATTCTCGGGGAATGTCGAAACTTTCTTCGATATTATCCGTTACCGAGATTCAGAAGCTCAAAGTTACCGTACTTATGAACGTAGAATATGCACGTAAGTTCCTGTCTCAGGCTAGATGTCGTTTTAACTGGCTTAGTGAAAATGTGGCAAAGGTTATAGGGACATCGCAGAGGTTGTAGGGACATTGCAAGGGTTCTGAGGTTACCGGACTATGTATTAGTCATCAAATTTCCATCAGTATTACTTCACGGCACTCTGCCTCTGTATGTTGGACACTTCAGGCCTGTACAAATATGCCCAAAGTGGTAAAAACTGGACTAAGAGGGTCTTAACGTGCCTGAAAAAGAACTTAAAATGACTGCCAAGTATTACGTAAAACTGGAAAGACACTAAATTCAGTAGAATATTTCTAATAACACTTTTACTGTTTTAATATGCGAGTCATAAGCGACGTGTTTTCTATAACTTGCAAACAGATGATCAAAGTATTCAGAAGAAAATGTAGAGCCAACGATCTTATGTTAACGTTATATTAAGAATACTTACTTGTTGTTGTTATGTATCAAAGTATATAAATTTATCGAAGAATATAAATTAAGTATAAAAAATTTAAACCACTGTAACATTCACACAAATTATAGAAATGTGTGTATGATTATTCCACATGTCCTCGTAAACCGTTTGACCGATTTCAACCAAACGTGGTACACGTTTCACACACTGTGGGCAAAGAATCTTTGGCTGCTAAGAACCACTTAGCTTTCAAAGAGGTAGCGGTATGGTTGAAAAAGAAGACTTTACTCATCCAGTATTAGAGAAAGGTAGTTAGTGGCTTGCAACAAAACTTTACACACAATTTCAGATCATTACGAAACTTTTTCTCGCTGACGACCCCCGCAATATGAAGAAAGCCTGAAATTTTATCGCTTACTACTTTTTCGGTGTTCATGGAAGAAAACTGCCACATTCGGCATGATGTCTTAATTTATTAATTCTTTAGTACTAACTGCATTCGTGACACATTGTGCAGACAGTATTCACATATATCACTGAATGTACCTGCAAAATTATGTCATTGTGCGACGTATAGTTCAAGAGATACGACGTCTCAATATTGAGATGCTTCAAAAACTGCCACATCATGCATGACGATTAAATTTGGTACTTCTTTGCTACTAAATGTATCCGAAACACATGTCGCACACAGCAACCAAATACACCGCTGCTAGCGCCTACAAATTTCATTGTACAGCACATAGTTTGGCAGATATGAACTACAGGGCTAAATTCACTAGAGATATACGGAAATATGTGTAAAATGTGTATGAAATATATTAAATATATGTGAAATTTATCTGACATGTGTGTATGCTGGTAAAGGTGCGGGTTAAAAATCCTCCTAAACACTTTAATCGAATTCAAACTTGGTACACATATTACTTAGTTTACTTAGTATATGGAAGAAACACGATGGGGTAAGAAGCAGCAACCTCCTATTAGGATGGGCGTGATAACGTGGAAAGAGAAGGGGAGAGGAAGAGATGGACGGACAGAGAGGGGGAAGCAGGACATGGACAAGGAGTTAGTCAGGAGGAGAGGGCAGAGAGAAGGGAGAAGGAGATGGCGTGATACAACAATGCCGGGTACTCAGCTGGCTCGTATTATACAGCATAAGCAGTGCACCCTGCTGCAGAAGGGAAAGGTAGTAACCAGCGGAAAAATGCGCCTGTCAGAACAGAAAAAAGGCTAATATACTCCTCTTTAAATGACTCTGACAGAAAAGTGGAGAACCAGCTGCCTCAATCCCCATTCCACCCTCTTCACCAAAAGTCTTGGCGAGCGAACACATTAGCGCTATTTGTCCTGAAGGAGAGCAGCAGAAAGACAGTGACAATGTGTGTGTGTGTGTGTGTGTGTGTGTGTGTGTGTGTATGTGTGTGAGAGAGAGAGAGAGGAGGCACTGATGGTGGGAGAGAGATAGTGGCAGTGAAAGAGAGAGGCTGATGGATGAAGACCATAGCAGTGGGAGCCAGAAAACGATGGGCTATTGATAGTCTGCGATAAGCAGTGACAGCAAGAGAGATGACTGGAGATAGTAGCAGTGGGAGCAAAAGAGATAGGCCGCAGCAGAAATAAAAAGAGAGACGGGTGGAGACCGTGCGCTTACATATAGGGGAGCGACCATTTTGGACCGAAATTTTGAACGCGTGGATATAGCGGAAAAAGTAAGTTGGATCTCCAAGAGTTTTTGAGCTGCTGAGGTGTGGTGAAGACAGTGGCAGCGGGAAATAAAGACAAAAGGAGACAGTGTAAGTGAGAGAGGAGACAACTGCACCGGGATATACTGGAAACCAATGGGAGAAAACGCAGACAGTGTGAGAGAGACATGTATAGACAGTTGCAGTGAGATGGGTATGCTGTGTATGAAGGCTTAACTACAAGGAGAGTCCAGATAAAAAGTTTTACAATATTCTTTGTGAAGAATGCGAATATATGCGCACGCAAAAGCTGTTGACTGGGAAAGGCGGAATGGGGAATGGGCCATCTGGTCGTACACTTCCCCGTCAGTCTTTTAAAGAGGATCATATTCGCCTTTTTTGTGCTCCGAGAGTACTGGTTGAATGAGTTTTACAATCTACCTCTTCTGTGCGTGTGCTTTATTTCCAGGGGACTGTATTGTAAAGACGTTGAAAAGTGGTATTTTTGACGCTGAATGTTACATATCGATCTGTGTCTTATCACAGCTTACTTGTTAAAAATGTTCTTTTAAAAACTTCCGGCTACAGACATGATCATGGCTGGCACATCACTACATGTGGCTTCTTGCCGTAATCATCTGTTTTGCAGCACTGGCGAGCCGTTATTCCTTTACTTTTCCGTAGATACAATATGTGATCAAAAGTATCCGGACACCCCCAAAAGCCGGCCTGGGTGGCCAAGCGGTTCTAGGCGCTACAGTCTGGAGCCGCGCGACCGCTACGGTCGCAGTTTCGAATCCTGCCTCGGGCATGGATGTGTGTGATGTCCTTAGGTTAGTTAGGTTTAAAGTTCTGAGTTCTAGGGGACTGATGACCTCAGAAGTTAAGTCCCATAGTGCTCAGAGCCATTTGAACCATTTATGAACACCCCCAAAAACACACATTTTTCATATTAGGTGCATTGTGCTGCCACCTGTTGCCAGGCACTCGATATCAGAGACCTCAGTTGTCATCAGACATCGTGAGAGAGCAGAATGGGCGCTCCGCGTAACTCACAGACTTCGAGCGTGCTCAGGTGATCGGGTGTCACTTGCGTCATACGCCTGTACGCGAGATTTCCACACTCCTAAACATCCCTAGGACCACTGTTTTCGATGTAATAGTGAAGTGGAAACGTGAAGGGACACGTACAGCACAAAATCGTACAGGCCGACCTCGTCTATTGACTGACGGAGACTGCCTACAGTTGAATAGGGCCGTAATGTGTAATAGGCAGACATCTATGCAGACCATCACACATGAATTCGAAACTGCATCAGGATCCACTGCAAATACTATAACAGTTAGGCAAGAGGTGAGAAACCTTGGATTTCATGGTCGAGCGGCTGCTCATAACCCACACATCTCGCCGGTAAATGCCAAACGACGTCTCCCTTGGTGTGAGGCGAGTAAACATTGGACGATTGAACAGTGGAAAAACGTTGTATGGAGTGACGAATCTCGATACACAATGTGGCAATCCCATGGCAGGATGTGGGTATGGCGAATGCCCGGTGAACGTTATCTGCCTGCGTGTGTAGTAAAATTCGGAAGCGGTGGTTTTCTGGTCTGATCGTGTTTTTCATGGAGGGGGCTTGCACACCTAGTTGTTTTGCGTGGCACTATCACAGCACAGGCCTACACTGATGTTTTAAGCACCGTCTTGCTTCCCACTGTTGAAGAGCAATTGGGGGATGGCTATTGCATCTTTCAACGCGATCGAGCACCTGTTCATAATGCACGGCCTGTGGCGGAGTGGTTACACGGCAATAACATACCTATAATGGACTGACCTGCACAGAGTCTTGGCGTGAATCCTATAGAACACCTCTGGGATGTTTTGGAACGCCGACTTCGTGCCAGGCCTCACCGACCGACGTCGATACCTCTCCTCAGTGCAGCACTCTGTGAAGAATGGACTGCCTTCCCCAATAAACATTCGAGCACCTGATTGAACGTATGCCTACGAGAGTGGAAGTTGTCATGAAGGCTGAGGGTGGGCCAACACCACACTGAATTCCAGGATTACCGATGGAGGGCGTCACGAACTTGTTAAGTCATTTTCAGCAAGGTGTCTGGATACTTTTGATCACGTAGTGTAGTTCTTCCACAGTTTTTCGAATTTCTCACGCTATGTCCCCATATTTTTTTTTTTTTTACGTATACAAAAGCTACTTGCAGTGTTCAGTTATACGGCCTACAACCAGTAAGTTTGCTTTTTTTCTGGATTACTTACAATATTTTTTAAGTGGCAATGCTAATGTCAAGTGCCATCCCAAGGTTGGGAGACCATATTGTCCCAATGGCCTATTGTTAAATTAGCTGTGTTAGTATTTCACGTTATCTTCTTCTGGTTTAGCTACCTGTAATTTTTATTAATTTGCTCCTATTCCACATTGTACGTTTTTGTAGATTTTTCACCTGATGATGCGACTCCATTATCGCGAAACCGACCATGTAGAATCTTAGATTATCAACAGTGAACGCAACTTCCAGAAATTATTTTCTCTGCTGTTAATATGTGCTGTTAAAATTACTGTTGAGATTAGTATGAAGTCGATTTGATGTTGCTTTACTTTCTTTTGCAATACTGAGTTTAATTCGTCGTATGACATACGACAAAGCTATTCCTCAAACTGAATTTTACTGAACTGGAGATCAGGCAAATAATTCTTTTAAATATATGAACTGTGAATACCGTTTTATTACTTCAGTCTTACATCAGGATATGAGTCGCATGAAGCGAATAGAAAGCTCGCACTTCAGAGCACACACGAAAAATGGCTCTGAGCACTATGGGACTTAACTTCTGAGGTCATCAGTCCCCTAGAACTTAGGACTACTTAAACCTAACTAACCTAAGGACATCACACATATCCATGCCCGAGGCAGGATTCGAACCTGCGACCGTAGCGGTCGCGCGGTTCCAGACTGTAGCGCCTAGAACCGCTCGGCCACCCCGGCCGGCAGAGCACAGACGTTACGAATCTCAGGCTGGGAAGCAGACTGCTCGATACTGTTGTTCGACGATGGTTCGCAACCGTCGTATTGTCGTTTGAATTGATAGAAAATTTTCTGGGCGCAGGTAGGCTTTTCCGAAGTGCAGGCTCTAACTTGCCACACTACTTTCTGACAATTCTTCCGTACCGTAAGCTAGGTTTCCTTTTAACAAGGATGAGAAAACCTGAAACTTCCTGGCAGATTAAAACTGTGTGCCGGACCGAGACTCGAACTCGGGACCTTTGCCTTTCGCGGGCAAGTGCTCTACCATCTGAGCTAACCGAGCACGACTCACGCCCCGTCCTCACAGCTTTACTTCTGCCTGTACCTCGCCTCCTACCTTCCAAACTTCTCATTCTAGAAACATCCCCGAGGCTGTGTCTAAGCCATGTCTCCGCAACATCCTTTCTTTCAGGAGTGCTAGTTCTGCAAGGTTCGCAGGACAGCTTCTGCAAAGTTTGGAAGGTAGGAGACGAGATACTGGCAGACGTAAAGCTTTGAGGACGGGGCGTGAGTCGTGCTTGGTTAGCTCAGATGGTAGAGCACTTGCCCGCGAAAGGCAAAGGTCACGAGTTCGAGTCTCGGTGCGTCACACAGTTTTAATCTGCCTGGTAGTTTCATATTTGCGCACACTCCACTGCAACGTGGAAATCTCATTCATGAGGATATCTCTTTGTGATTCGATGTAAGTTTTAAGTCAACTTGAATTTTTATTTTTGTTGAAATAGAATTATTATTCCATCACATGAATTTCCCCTTACTAATCAATTACAAGTGTGGGTAACATTTCATTTGCATACAACTGTTTTCGATCAGTTATCAGAACAAGAGTTTCAAACGTGTCTTACGCTAGAAACCCGGCTTCTTTCCTTTTCTCTCTCAAAAGCCACAGAGTAAGGAATGGTGCAAAGCAGAAAACAAAGACCGAGCACAATGCCCTCTCACAGACACCTCTCCATAAACATTGTGAGCGTGTGGGTGCTATTCTGTCATTCTGCACAAGGGATTAATCTGAGATGTATTCTTTACCCTGTGGGTCCTGCAAGATGCAATTTCCACCCCCACACTACTACAGAAGTCAGACAGACGCTCCTAACGTTCTAAAGAGAAAAGCCTGAAAAACTTTCAGCAATAAGTACCTTCTGGAGTCGTTCGCTGTAAGAAAATGACACAAAAATTCACAAAATTTCTTACGTAACTAGTGGGATACTTGGGTACTGGAGTAGTGCTGGTTAGTGTAAGAAAAACATGCAACTAACGAAAATTATTATTTATTTTGCAAAAATTCTGAGAAATCACAATGACACTTTTAGTTATGAACTGAACAACTTATTTCCGGGTTCTTTTCGGAATGTTAAGTTACCTCTTAAGGATGTTGTTGTTGTTGTGGTCTTCAGTCCTGAGACTGGTTTGATGCAGCTCTCCGTGCTACTCTATCCTGTGCAAGCTTCTTCATCTCCCAGTACCTACTGCAACCTACATCCTTCTGAATCTGCTTAGTGTATTCATCTCTTGGTCTCCCCCTACGATTTTTACCCTCCACGCTGCCCTCCAAAACTAAATTGGTGATCCCTTGATGCCTCAGAACATGTCCTACCAACCGATCCCTTCTTCTGGTCAAGTTGTGCCACAGACTTCTCTTCTCACCAATCCTATTCAATACTTCCTCATTAGTTATGTGATCTACCCATCTAATCTTCAGCATTCTTCTGTAGCACCACATTTCGAAAGCTTCTATTCTCTTCTTGTCCAAACTATTTACCGTCCATGTTTCACTTCCATACATGGCTACACTCCATACAAATACTTTCAGAAACGACTTCCTGACACTTAAATCAATACTCGATGTTAACAAATTTCTCTTCTTCAGAAACGCTTTCCTTGCCATTGCCAGTCTACATTTTATATCCTCTCTACTTCGACCATCATCAGTTATTTTGCTCCCCAAATAGCAAAACTCCTTTACTACTTTAAGTGCCTCATTTCCTAATCTAATTCCCTCAGCATCACCCGACTTAATTCGACTACATTCCATTATCCTCGTTTTGCTTTTGTTGATGTTCATCTTATATCCTCCTTTTAAGACACTGTCCATTCCATTCAACTGCTCTTCCAGGTCCTTTGCTGTCTCTGACAGAATTACAATGTCATCGGCAAACCTCAAGGTTTTTATTTCTTCTCCATGGATTTTAATACCTACTCCGAATTTTTCTTTTGTTTCCTTTACTGCTTGCTCAATATACAGATTGAATAACATCGGGGAGAGGCTACAACCCTGCCTTACTCCCTTCCCAACCACTGCTTCCCTTTCATGTCCCTCGACTCTTATAACTGCCATCTGGTTTCTGTACAAGTTGTAAATAGCCTTTCGCTCCCTGTATTTTACCCCTGCCACCTTTAGAATTTGAAAGAGAGTATTCCAGTCAACATTATCAAAAGCTTTCTCTAAGTCTACAAATGCTAGAAACGTAGGTTTGCCTTTCCTTAATCTTTCTTCTAAGATAAGTCGTAAGGTCAGTATTGCCTCACGTGTTCCAGTATTTCTACGGAATCCAAACTGATCTTCCCCGAGGTTGGCTTCTACTAGTTTTTCCATTCGTCTGTAAAGAATTCGTGTTAGTACTTTGCAGCTGTGGCTTATTAAACTGATTGTTCGGTAATTTTCACATCTGTCAACACCTGCTTTCTTTGGGATTGGAATTATTATATTCTTCTTGAAGTCTGAGGGTATTTCGCCTGTTTCATACATCTTGCTCACCAGGTGGTAGAGTTTTGTCAGGACTGGCTCTCCCAAGGCCGTCAGTAGTTCTAATGGAATGTTGTCTACTCCGGGGGCCTTGTTTCGACTCAGGTCTTTCAGTGCTCTGTCAAACTCTTCACGCAGTACCGTATCTCCCATTTCATCTTCATCTACATCCTCTTCCATTTCCATAATATTGTCCTCAAGTGCGTCGCTCTTGTATAGACCCTCTATATACTCCTTCCACCTTTCTGCTTTCCCTTCTTTGCTTAGAACTGGGTTTCCATCTGAGCTCTTGATGTTCATACATGTGGTTCTCTTATCTCCAAAGGTCTCTTTAATTTTCCTGTAGGCAGTATCTATCTTACCCCTAGTGAGATAAGCCTCTACATCCTTACATTTGTCCTCTAGCCATCCCTGCTTAGCCATTTTGCACTTCCTGTCGATCTCATTTTTGAGACGTTTGTATTCCTTTTTGCCTGCTTCATTTACTGCATTTTTATATTTTCTCCTTTCATCAATTAAATTCAATATTTCTTCTGTTACCCAAGGATTTCTACTAACCCTCTTCATTTTACCTACTTGATCCTCTGCTGCCTTCACTACTTCATCCCTCAGAGCTACCCATTCTTCTTCTACTGTATTTCTTTCCCCCATTCCTTTCAATTGTTCCCTTATGCTCTCCCTGAAACTCTGTACAACCTCTGGTTCTTTCAGTTTATCCAGGTCCCATCTCCTTAAATTCCCACTTTTTTGCAGTTTCTTCAGTTTTACTCTACAGGTCATAACCAATAGATTGTGGTCAGAGTCCACATCTGCCCCTGGAAATGTCTTACAATTTAAAACCTGGTTCCTAAATCTCTGTCTTACCATTATATAATCTATCTGATACCTTTTAGTATCTCCAGGGTTCTTCCATGTATACAACCTCTTAAGGATAGGATTCGCTAATGAAATTTCTATACAAAGTTTAAGATCGTTATTGACTTGGCAGAATGGCTGATAGGCGCGTCTACTCAACTTGAATAATTATCCGTTAGAATGTTGCTAAGTACAGTCGAGGCTGTCGCGTGTGAAATGCAATGAAGTGTACAGTTGTGGAGGTTCAAAAATGGTTCAAATGGCTCTGATCACTATGGGACTTAACAGCTGAGGTCATCAGTCCTCTAGGACTTAGAACTACTTAAACCTAACTAACCTAAGGACGTCACACACATACATGCCCGAGGCAGGATTCGAACCTGCGACCGTAGCAGTCGCGTGGTTCCGGGCTGAAGCGCCAAGAACTGCTCGGCCACCGTGGTCGGCTGTTGTGGAGGAAATATGGGGCTTGCAAGATCTGTAGCGCACAATACTGTAAGCTGCGATAACTGCTGTCTGTGCCGCTCGCTGCTGACAAATAAGATAACTCTCGTTCTAGGTGGATTGACCTTCGCCAATCACTCTCCTTACGCCTTCATGAAGTCAAGGACTCCTGTTCGCCCCTAGTCTAACTATTGGCGTGGTACACCGGTCAGATTAACCAGTCCACTGCAATGACAAAAATTAGCTCCCAGGCGTTTAACTATAACTCTGTCCATTCACACCGCACAATAAGTGTGGCGGCTAACACAGTGAACAACGCTTAATCACAAGGACTCGATACAGAGTCGCACACCAATTCACGCTTGACAGAGGTGCTCTCCCAGTGAAGTACTGAGGAGAGACTTGTTCCTCTCTCCAAGAGCGACAATGGAATGGCCCCTCTCCACGCCAGACGTGAAGGGGTATATCTTTTGGTCTCTTCCATTACTCCTTCAGCTCAAGGCGTCAGGAATATCGTCTGCCAATCAGCATTGCTCTTCTAAAACGGGAGAATGACGTTTCGTTTCAGGCGACCAATCCGGAAATCTGTAGCATCGGCGTCTGGCGTTTGCTGTCTCCCTGTGAAAACCTCTGGAACTGCGTGCTATGTTTGTAAAGAATGCGTAGGCTGGGCGCTCCCAAACAATGTAGCGGAATTTGCTTTTAAGCTGAACACTCTGTCCTTCTCCCTTTCACTTGGGCAAATGCTGTCTGCTCTATGGGCATTCGCCGGCTGACGTAGATAGGTTGACTCGTCCTTTGAAGGGACCGGCCCCCCGGCGTGTGGTTTACTTCTCCCGAACTAAAAGCCCCTGCGACCGTTGTGTCTTGAATGTGTGTGTGTGTGTGTGTGTGTGTGTGTGTGTGTGTGTACGACAGCCTCGAGTATTTCAATCTCGGTGCGCACTTGCGATTTACTAGTTACTTGCATATCGTTTACATGAATTCATACAACATTGGCTTTATCTTATCGAGTTTGGGTTAGAATGAAGCGTCTTGTGTGGAATATGATTGTGAGGGCGGAATATGTAAGCAATGAACATCAGGAGACCACGACGCCTTACAACATCATCTCTGGCGCATCGTTTACCTGATAATTCATTAACAATGTAGTACAAGATTCCTCTAGTGAGTCTCAATCTGCCATCTGTATTAACTTCCATTACCTCTATGCAGTCGTTTCGCTGTAAATATCCCGGTACATATACTCCTAAATACACCGAGGCGCCAAGGAAATAGGAATGCGTATTCAAATACAGAGATATGTAAACAGGCAAAATACGGCAGTGCGGTCGGCAATGCCTATATAAGACAAGTGTCTGACGCACTTGTTAGATCGGTTAGTGCAGCTACAGTGGCAGGTTATCAAGAGTTGAGTGAGTTTGAACGTGGAGTTATAGTCGGCGCACAAGCGATGGGACAGAGCATCTCGATAAAGTGGGGATTTTCCCGTACGACCTTTTCACAAGTGTGTGGCGAATATCAGGAATCCGGCAAAACATAAAATCTGTGACATCGTTGTGGCTGGAAAAAGATCCTGCAAGAACGGAACCAACGACGACTGAACAGAATCGTTCAACGCTACAGAAGTGCAAGCCTTTCCACAAATCGCTGCAGATATCAATGGTCACCAACAACAAGTGTCAGCATGCAAACCATTCAACGAAGCATGATCGATAGTGGCTTTCGGAGCCGAAGGTCCACTCGTGTACCCTCTACGACTGCACGAGACAAAGCTTTACGCCTCGCTTGGGCCCATCAACACCGACATTTGACTATTGATGACTGGAAACATGTTGCCTGGTCGTATGAGTCTCGTTTCAAATTGTATCGAGCGGATGGACGTGTATGGGTATGGAGACAACTTCATGAATCCATGGACCCTACATGTCAGCAGGGGACTCTTCCAAGTTGGTGGAGGCTCTTTAATGGTGAGGGGCGTGTGCAGTTTTACTGATATGGGGCCCCTGATACGTCTAGTTACGTCTCTGACAGGTGACACGTACGTAAGCAACCTGCCTGATCACCCGCATTCATTAATGTCTATTTTGCGTTCCGACGGACTTGGGCAATTCCAGCAGTACAATGCGACACCCCACACGTTCGGAATCACTACACAGCGGCTCCAGGAACACTCTTCTGAGTTGAAACACTTCCGCTGGCCACCAAACTCCCCAGACATGAACATTATTTCTGCATATCTGGGATGCCTTGCAACGTGCTGTTCAGATGTGGATCTCCACCCCCTCGTACTCTTACGGATTTATGGAGAGCCCTGCAGGATTCGTGGTGTCAGTGGCGGAATTCCCTCCAGCAGTACTTCAGATAGTAGTCCAGTCCATGCCACGTCGCGCTGCAGCACTTCTACGGGCTCGCGAGGACTTACACGATGTTAGGCAGGTGCAGCAGCTTCCTTGCCTCCTCAGTGTATTTTGTGGATGCAGCTGTTTTCAATGGTTATTTTCCAATTATGTAATCATACAAAATTGTGGTTTCCTAAGTATTTCCGAGATACGATACATTCGATGACGTTGGGGGTGAATTGCCACTTCCTGCACCAATCGTTGATCCTCTGCAGCTCTTCCTGCATTTCACTAGAATTTCCTAGCATCGCGACTTCGCTGTATACATCAGCATCATCCATAAAAGCCACGTGGAGCTTCCGACGTTATCCACTAGGACATTTAGTGATATTGTGAAAGCTAATGGGCCTACAACACTCCCCTGAGGTATGGACGAAGTTACTTTCACATCTGAAAATTTCTCCCCGTTGCAAATGCCATGCTGTGTTCTGTTTGCCACAAACTCTTCAGTCTAGTCAAACAGCTGATGTGACATTCCGTACATTCGTGTTAAAGACCTAACATTAAAAACTTTGAATCGGTACATCCCGTCTCCTCTATTATCGCTCCCCTCTCTAAATCTTTCCGACCGCTGCACACACACACACACACACACACACACACACACACACACACACAAAAGTTAATGAAAGATTCTTACCGACCGCTGTTTCCAACTTCCAGAGACAGTACTTGTGCTTCAGCTCGAGAAACCGCTCATCAGCTGTCGGCAGTATGTGGTAATTCGCAACAGATAACACCCGCGCAGAAACAACTGTACGTTAAGTCAGTTTTTCCTGCTTGTCGGCCTCCCTGCTTGCGCACCAGAAGGAAAGGAATATGCGGACTGTGTAAGAGACCGTGCGGTACACAATTCCCTGCCACAAAAGGATACCTGTTCTCTAGTCCTACATTCATTCCGAAACTTACTTCTGGATTAATCGTCAGCTCAAAAATAGTTCAAATGGGTCTGAGCACTATGGGACTTAACTGCTGAGGTCATCAGTCCCCTAGAACTTAGAACTACTTAAACCTAACTAACCTAAGGACATCACACAAATCCATGCCCGAGGCAAGATTCGGACCTACGACCGTAGCAGTCACGCGGTTCCAGGCTGTAGCGCCTAGAACCGCTCGGCCACTCCGGCCGGCAATCGTCAGCTCAGCTGAACACCCGAAAGCACGCCATTAATCAATCACACCGAGAAATCATGACAGCCACCGCATGATTTCGTGGCGCCTGAGTGTGCATTATAGCGTCGAAGAAGCACTTGATGGATTCTCGTCGGCCGATGGCAACGGCGGCTGCATTCTCGTTGTTTTCGATTCACAAGCAGCTATAATAGTTTCAGCGCGGAAAGGCTATAGCGAATATAGAGAGTGAAAAGCCGCGCACATAATCGCGGTTTAAGGAGGTCCGGGTGCTCGGTTCCTATTTGAGATAGCGACATGGGGTAAAAAAGTTTTGCTTTAAACCAGACCAGCGGCAATTTGTATAGCCATTCGAACGCCTTACTGACGCTGCGTTACAGCACATTAAGCAAGACTTGAAACACGAACCAGATCTGACGCCCAGTCAAATTGTGTGAATCGATTAATTCCTTTTGAAAAAGATTTTAATTAGGCTGAAATTAACACTCAGCTAACGGCACCATTTCCAAGTAGTCCGTTCGGATTTTACGTACAAAATCATGCAAAAATAAAAACATGTTTTTCTGGGATGTTTTGGGAGCGCCCACACTTTAAACTTGTACGAATAAGTTCAAACTTTACGCGAAGGTAGATAAATGGATAAGTCAAAACAATATCTTTAACCGGTAATCTTTATCCCTTGTCGAAATACAATGGTATAAAGTCGAACTAAATGCAGCACGTACAATTCGTTCTTACGTGAACTGAATTCGCGGAAAGGGTTTAAAGCGAATCAAATCAATTTAAAAAAATGCATTCTTACAATAAACTTTAAAACTCACGTTGAAAAATCTAGCTTCATTCATTTTACGCGCAAAAAACTTTTTTTTTCTTTTTTTTTGCGCAGAGTGCTTCTACGTTTCAAACTTGCGAATTGGTTCAAAATTCGTAGGAAAGTGGACATACATGTAGTTAATAGGCGTCCTGTTGCTTTGTGCAGCTTCATCCGTTGCCACGACATAAACAACATGGCTGGAAATAATCCTATACCGCATCAGTCGGCGCCCAAGTCAACAAAAATCTGCATCTGTTGCCAAACTGTGGCGGTCTAATGTCAAAATTATAGTAGAGTAAAAGCTGGGAACCAGAATGAAAACTGCTCCTATCATAGCGCAAAAAAAGGAGAACATAACCTGGGCAGAGTTAGGGATATAAAAGAAGGAAACTAAGCCGGCCGGTGTAGCCGGGCGGTTCTAGGTGCTTCAGTCTGAAACCGCGTGACCGCTACGGTCGCAGGTTTGAATCCTGCCTCGGGCATGGATGTGTGTGATGTCCTTAGGTTAGTTAGGTTTAAGTAGTTCTAAGTTCTAGGGTACTGATGACCTCAGATGTTAAGTCCCATAGTGCTCAGAGCCATTTGAACCATTTTTGAAGAAGGGAACTAACCTTTCGACTTATCTGGCAGCTTTAAAGAAATTTAAATCCAAACATGCTGACATGTTCGCACTTTTTTACGCCTTAACCCTACTTCAGTGAGCTTTATTAGCTGCAATGACTTGGTAAACCTGCATTTGCAATTTATAGGCTAAAGTCGCTGATCTTGGGCCGAAAATCCAGAATATTTGCCAGCCACAGTAAACAGTACATAATATATGGATGAAGATCATACATGTAATAGCTAAAATAGTTTTTCTAAGGGAATAAAATTTCTGAGGGTGGATTAGTTCCTGGGGAAACGCTAAAACAATTTTTTTATTTCTCTTTTTTTTGGCGGGGGGGGGGGGGGAGATTGATTTTTTTCCCTGAGGGGACTCTTTGTCCCCCAAACCCAATCCATGCCACATATATGGTGATGAGTGTAAGAACAAATACACAAATTGATGTGCTTCTTGAGAGTAGGATGCATCTAAAATAGGAAGTATCGAGAGTGGAGGTGAATCTATAAGATGAAGTATCGCAGAGTGGGGATGCATGCATCCTAAACTTTAATGACGCATTGTGTCATAATGCACGATATGACAAATCCTTTGTTGGACGGCGTGATGTTATATGACATGACATCATGTATCAGATTACTTTACGTGACACGATGCAATGTGTTACTTGATACGGGTACTAACACTAACAGGTAAAAAAGAGCCAAGTGGTAAGATGTTTTGAATTATATGCATTTGAAGCTGCCATATAAGTCGAAAAGCTAGTTCCCTTTTACATGCCTAACTCTGCCCAGGACTTGCCTTTCTTGTGCTGTGAAAGGAGCGTATTTAATTCTGATAACGTGTATAGTGTAATTAAAACGAAATGCTACTCTAGATGACCTTGGGTGTTGCAGGTGCTGGAGACGTCCGCTGTGTAGTGGACCATGCGGCGGACAACGGCAACGGCGTCGCTTCCAGTTCAGGTGAGCTGCCGCCACGGGCGTGCCACACCGCGCCTTACGTAAGGGAGCTACGCACGCGACTTGGCAGTCGTAAACAGCAGGTTGGGGCTTAGAAATCTCACTGCTATTATCATTCACTCGTATGAAATTACGGTAGAGGGCAACAACCAAACACGCTTTGCCCTTGCGTGACTGTGTGTGTGTGTGGGGGGGGGGAGGTTATTTTACTCCTGGAACGTGTAAAAAGTGTTAGATCAGAGATCGGCAACAGCAGGACCGTATACGGACCGCGGAAGGTCGAACCTCGGACCGCCAAATACGTTCCGACGTCCAACTAAGTATCCCGGCGCCTCGTTCGCACTAGGCTAGTAATTTAGTCGAGTACTGAGTAATTTAGTAAGTAAACGTGTCTGAAAAACGAAAGTAGATTAGCAAATCATTTAATCGAGCCGATCCATTTCATTCTATTTTTCTCGGCGTGTAGCGCCTCCCGCCAAGCGTCACCGCTCACTCGTTCATTTGTTAAACAAGTCCGGACCTGCCGTTTCAGTCAAAGAGAGCGCCGTGGGCGGTGGTCGGTCTTCACTTCGTTTCGTCAGTCGCACGCACGCCGCGAGGCAATTATTCAGTTGTTTTACGATTTGTCGTGTGAAAAACCTTTTCGTACATGCATACCTACGTTAATAATGGGTCCTAAAAAGGCCAAAAGTGGACACTCAAAATAGTAAATTTTTGACTGAATGGACTGAACAATATTGTTTTACGCTGCTTGATAGTCTTCAAGCGGTTCCAGTTTGCTTAATATGTAATAAAACTGTCGCTGTTATTAAAAGTGGCAATTTAAAGCGACAGTATGAAACAAGGAGGTGAAAACTCGAATTGCCATAGCGAAGGAGGCATTTAACAGAAAGAGGAGACTCTTACGTGGCAAATTAGATAAAGGACTAAGAAAAAGGCTTGGCAAACGTTTTTGTGGATTGTGGCACTATGTGGGGCAGAAACATGGACACTGAGACGAGAGGATGAAAAAAGGTTAGAAGCATTTGAGATGTGGATGTGGAGGCGAGTGGAGAGAATAAGCTGGATGGAAAGAGTGAGTAATGAAAGAGTATTGGAAAGGGTTAGTGAGAGGAGACGTCTGCTGAAGGTTGTAAGAGAAAGGAAAAAGAACTGGTTGGGACATTCATTGAGAAGGGAGTGTTTGCTAGCAGATGCTTTCGAAGGATTGGTTTGTGGGAGAAGACTGAGAGAAAGAAGGAGATACAAGGTGACAGACGACATAAAGGGAAGAGGAAATTGTGCGGACCTGATGGCAGAAGACCAGACAGCCTGGAGAACTACCATGTGAAAACCCGCCTTTAGGCAGAACACTGATGATGATGATGATGATGGTGGAACAACTCATCAGCAATTCCACAAAAACTTTCCTCTTGGCAATGAGGCTCGTAAAGAAAAACTTCAGGTAATATAATTCTATCATATAATGTATAAATGTGATATGTATAACTGCTCTGTAAACTTATCACGATAAAATTTAAATTTAAATTACAGGAAAATCTCACTTCTTACGAAAAAAGCACGAAATTGCTGATTCGCTGCATGAGTGAGCAAGAAAAATCGGCAGAAGCAGCGTTACGTGTGTGCTGGACACTTAGTAAACACCAAAAACCATTTTCAGATTCTGAAATAATGAAAGAATGTATGTTGGAAGTAGCCTCGGCACGTTTTGAAGAAAAAAAGGATGTTGTCGCTGCAATTCAAAGTATTCCAATGTCGGCAAGAAGTAATACAAGAAGAACGGAAATTTTAGCTACTGATATTAAAAGCACTGTGCTTGAACTTTTGGTTGGTTGTTTTGCGGAAGGAGACGAGACAGCGAGGTCATCGGTCTCATCAGATTACGGAAGGACGGGGAAGGAAGTCGGCCGTGCCCTGTGAAAGGAACCATCCCGGCATTTGCCTGGAGTGATTTAGGGAAATCACGGAAAACCTAAATCAGGATGGCCGGACGCGGGATTGAACCGTCGTCCTCCCGAATGCGAACTTTTGGAAAAGGCACCAATCTACGCCATTGCACTTGACGAATCATGTAACATTGTTGATAATGAACAAATATCTATTCTCGTGACATTTTTCGACACTGAAAATAAGATATTCAGGGAAGAATTGTTCCCAATATTGCCTTTGAAATGTAACACTCGAGGAGAAGATTTATTCAAAGCTGTTGACGAATTTATTAATAATTCCCACATTCGTTATGATAAAATAGAGTCGCTTTCAACTGACGGCGCCCCCGCGATGATTGGCAAAGAAAACGGTGTAGGAAAGAAAATCACGGATCAGAGTCCAGGTCTAATGTCGTATCAGTGTACAATTCGTCAGACTGCCGTTTGTGTAAAACTCAGTGCTACACTGAAAGAAGTAACGGACAGCTTGGTGCAGTTGATTAATTTGATGAGATATCATTCTTCTCTTTAGCTCTGAAAGTTCAAGAAGTTTCTTTCAGAATGTGATGCAGCGTATTCTGACTCGTTGCAATACAACAATGTTCGTTGGTTAAGTAAAGGTCAAGTTGTTGAACGTTTCTGGCTAATAAAGGAAGAAGTAACCTCCTCCTTGCAAATCTTGGATACGCAGGGAGCAAAGAAGCATAACAGACGAGCGCAATATGCTACCTGTGGCTTTTCTGAAGGATATTCTGAAATATTTAAATGCGCTCAACATAGAGTTACAAGGGCATGGGAAATTAATATGTGGTCTGATACAAAGCGTGTCTGCGTTTCCTCGTAAGCTGGATATTTTTGAGAAAGATATTGCAAGGCACGAAGTTATTGATTTCCCAACAATTTTTGAGTATAAAAAAGAGAATTCTGAAAACGACATTGCAGTGTTTGTAAGATTTCTGTCCGATCTAAGGGACTAATTTGCTACAAGATTTCAAGACTTCCCAGAAATTGGAAAGCTGTCTCAGTTCCTAAAAATTCGTTATGACGTTGAGGAATCGGCAGAATGGACGGATGTGGCTGGCTAAGTTGTTCAGCGTTTCAAAGTCTTCACTTCAAATGGAGATAATCGACTTGCAAGAAGATATTTCTTTGCAAATGTATAAAAAAGAATCCACTGAAGAACTTTGAGGTAAACATGTTTCAGAAAAATATGAAAATTGTAAGAAAGTAACTATCAATGTGGTCACTATGTTTAGTTCGACATATATATGCGCGAATCGTCGTTCTCGAAAATGAATTTTTCGAAGAACACATATCGGTCAAGGATGACGGACGCCCACCTCGGAGACATTCTTCGCATTTGCTGTACCCCTCGTACACCGAACTTTAAAAAACTGGCTCAAGACGGGCGATGTAATTTCTCACATTGAATATATTACAACATTAACTGAGATTAACGGCCGTCTTTATCAGGTACCACACCAGATTTCCGTCCTTTTTTTTCTTTTTTTTTTTTCTCCAACGGTATCACCTCAGAGTAGCACGTCCTCAATTAATTGCTGGATGTATTCCAATCTCTGTCTACCTCTACAGTTCTCACTCTTTACGGTTCCCTCCAGTACCATGGAAGTCATTCCCTGATGTCTTAACAGATGTCCTACCATCCTGTTTCTTCTTGACAGTGTTTTCCATGTATTCCTTAGCTCGCCGATTCTGCAAAAAACCTCCTCATTCCTACCATATGCGTCCATATAATTTTCAACATCCTTCTGTTGCACCACGTCTCAAAATGCTTCGATTCCCTTCTGTTCCGGTTTTCCACAGTCCTTGTGCCACTGCCATACAATGATGTGCTCAAAACGTACATTCTCAGAAATGTATTCCTCAACTTAAGACTTGCGTTCTTAACTAGTAGACGTCTCTTGGCCAGGTATACCCTTTTCCCCAGTGCTTCTCTATTTTTTATGTCCTCATTGCTCCGTCTATCATGGGTTATTTTGCTATGGAGGTAGCATAATTCCTGAACTTCGTCTACTTGATCCTCAATTCTGGTAAGTTTCTCGTTGTTGTCAGTTCTGTCGCTTCTCATTACCTTCGTCTTTCTTCGAATGACTCGGTTCGTATTCTCTATTCATTAGACTGTTTTTTTTTCTATTCAACAAGTCATGCAGTTATTTTTCATTACCACTGAGGATAGCAATGACATCAGCGATACTTATAACTGATGTCCTTTCATCTTGAATTTTAATCCCATTCTTGAAACTTTCTTTTATTTCCGTCATTACTTCTTCGATGGGTAGATTGAGCAATAGGGGTGGAAGGCTGTATCCCTGTCTTACACTATATCTAATGCGAGCATTTAGTTCTTGGTCTTCCAGTTTTACTGTTCCCTCATGCTTATCACTCGTAACAGAGGGGAATCCTCGGACTTAAAAGTATCTTCGGGCATTCCTTAATGCAATGTAGGAGCATTATTGATCGCTGTATATGTGAATGACCTAGTGGATGACGTCATCTCACGCCTTTCCTGATAAGTCAGGAAGTTGTGACAGTCCTGCCTGTTAATTAGTGCGCCTGACCTCGCAAGATAATGGAACAGTGTTAATAGGACTTGGCGATAGTTGTACCGAGTTACTCGGAGCTCGTAGCCTCTCCTTACTGAACACACAAACCGAGTCAATCCAACAAGTGTAACGCCGCCTGCGCGAGAAAATCTACCCTAGTGGCAAGATTGAAAGAAAATTGTCCTAACAGTCCTCTTGTAAAATTACTGTCGCTTGTGGCTACAGGCTATCAACACATTACTATATAAGATGAATATCATTGTTCAGCAGCCCAGCACCGTACATCCAGCACTGGAAACTCAGCAATAAGAAAGGCAAAGTATAAGTGTAATAGGTTTATTCGTAATTCCGACTACGAACGGCCGGCCGCGGTGACCGAGCGGTTCTAGGCGCTTCAGTCCGGAACCGCGCGACTTTTACGGTCGCAGGTTCGAATCCTGCCTCGGGCATGGATGTGTGTGATGTCCTTAGGTTAGTTAGGTTTAAGTAGTTCTAAGTTCTAGGGGACTGATGACCTCAGATGTTAAGCCCCATAGTGCTCAGAGCCATTTGAACTTTTTTTTTACTACGAACGTGCAGTTCGGTCGTACTAAGAGGACGTGGTGAAAAGAAATTCCTCCGATTTTTTTGCGTGAAAACTCTTAAAGCGTTTTAAAAAAGCACAAATGTTATTAACACTCAATATATTTATTCTTCGTGTGTACACATTTGTAGCACTCTACCGCTAGAAGTCTCTGAAGCGATGCGTGTAACATGGCAATGTGTAACGTAATTACACACATAAAAAAAATTAGGGTCACCCGGTTCCCTGAACTCCTGAAGATAGACGTTGACTGTGAATACTGTATCACAGACACATTTCGTTTGACTGTTCAGAAATGTCACTAAACCGGCCCAAAGACGTAAACAACCACGCATGAGCAGCGCCTATTAGACGGATGAGGTCCACAGTCGATCAGTTCCAGTCATTCCACCAGGAAGGAGGTAGACAGCTCTTGTTGTCTGTAGTTCAACCATGCCTAGACGGTCAATACCGCGGTTCGATCGCGTCCGCATTGTTACTTTGTGGCAGGAAGGGCTCTCAACAAGGGAAGTGTCCAGCCGTCTCGGAGTGAACCATAGCGATGTTGTTCGGACATGGAGGAGATACAGTGATACAGGAACTGTCGATGACATGCCTCGCTCAGGCCGTCCAAGGGCTACTACTGCAGTGGATGACCGCTACCTACGGAGTATGGCTCAGAGGAACCCTGACAGCAACGCCACCGTGTTGAACAATGCTATTCGTGCAGCCACAGTACGTCGTGTTACGACTCAAACTGTGCGCAATAGGCTGCATGATGCGCAACTTCACTCCCGCCGTCCATGGCGAGGTCCATCTTTGCAACCACGAGACCATGCAGCGCGGTACAGATGTGTCCAACAACATGCCGAATGGACCGCTCAGGATTGGCATCAGGTTCTCTTCACTGATGAATGTCGCATATGCCTTCAACCAGACAAGCGTCGTATTTGGAGGCAACCCGGTCAGGCTGAACGCCTTACAGACACTGTCCAGCGAGTGCAGCAAGGTGGAGGTTGCCTGCTGTTTTAGGGTGGCATTGGAAGGCGCGGTAACAGCTATATGATACGTGAATGCCATTCTCCTACCGATAGTGCAACCATATCGGAAGCGTATTGGCGAGGCATTCGTCTTCATGGACGGCAATTCACGCCCCCATTGTCCACATCTTGTGAATGACTTCCTTCAGGATAACGACATCGCTCGACTAGAGTGGCCAGCATTTTTTCCAGACATGAACACGCCTGGAATAGATTGAAAAGGGCTGTTTATCACGACGTGACCCACTAACCGCTCTGAGGAATCTACGCCCAATCGCCGTTGAGGAGTGGGACAATCTGGACCGACAGTGCCTTGATGAACTTGTGGATAGTATGCCACGACGAATACAGGCCTGCATCAATCCAAGAGGACGTGACACTGGGTATTAGAGGTACCGGCGTGTACAGCAGTCTGGACCACCACCTCTGAAGGTCTCGGTGTGTGGTGGTACAACATGCAATGTGTGGTTTTCATGAGCAATAAAAAGGAAATGATGTTGATCTCTTTTCCAATTTTCTGTACATGTTCTGGAACTCTCGGAACCGCGGTGACGCAAAACTTTTTTTGATGTGTGTATATCGATGCTTGAGAAACATAATTTTGTAATAGTGTTTTGCATGCGAAGAGTTGGCCCACACTTGCAGCACCACCCTCTTCAGCATGACAGTGCCAGGCCACACACAAACGCTTTGACATCTGTGAAAATCCAACGCTGTGGGTTCGCTGTCATCGATTATATTCCGCATAGTCCCGACTTGGCCCCATCCGATATTCATGTGCTTCCAAAACTTAAAGAGCACCTACATGCCTCCGTATGAGCCCTAATATCTCGTATCTTACCTTCGTGGCCCTTACACGCAGTGTTATGAAGACGACAGCAGAATGATTCGGCAGTCAACTTCTATTGCCGGTTCTCTAATTTTTCTCAGTAGTGTTCCTCGAATAGAACGTCGTCTTCCCTCCAGGGGCTCAGGGCTCACATTTGAGCTCACGAAGCATCTGTGTAACACTTGTGTGTTGGACCCCGTCACTGAATTACTTCGATGTCTTCTTTAATCCGACTTGGTTCGGATCCCAAACACTCGAGCATACACGAGACTAGGTCGCTCCAGCTTCCCATATGCGATCTCCTTTACAGATGAACCGTACTTTCCCAGAATTCTCCCGACAGGTCGAAGTCGACCATTCGCCTTTCCTACCACAGTCCTCACGTGCTCGTTCCAGGTACTTAACCGACGCGACTGTGCCAGGCAGGTCACTACTAATGCTGTAACCGAAAATTATGGGTTTTTCTGCACATCTCCATTAACTTTTCTTCTGCGTTCTTCTGCTTCTATTTAAAAAATTCTACCCTATTTTCTATACTGTGTATGGTCCACGTTTCACTTGTGTACAAGCCTACAGACAAATACGAGACAAGATTTCCTAACACTTAAATTTACATTCCATGTTAACAAATTTATCTTTTTCGGTTTCGCTTTTCTTGCTGTTGCAGTCTGCATTTTATATCCTATTTATTTCCGCCATCGACAGTTATTTTATTGATTGGCGACTCCATGTTGTCTTGTGCACTACGACCAGATAACAGGTATACTTGAAAAAAGAGACAGCATTGGTCGTATATTTTTTACTATCGCAAAATCGATTTTCTGTCACTGAGTGACCATCTTCAGTGCTATATTGTATAACTTAAATTAGGATGCACTGTTGTCACTAAGCTTACGGCAATCACATAGACTCACATAGACTATGTGATTGCCGTAAGCTTAGTGACAACAGTGCATCCTAATCTAAGTTATACAATATAGCACTGAAGATGGTCACTCGTGACAGAAAATCGATTTTGCGATAGTAAAAAATATACGACCAATGCTGTCTCTTTTTTCAAGTATGACAGTTATTTTGCTACTAAATAACAAGATCTATCCACTGGAGTTCCCCAAGATAGTCTTATAAGCACTTTGCTGTTCCTTACCTATATAAACGATTTGGGAGACAATCTGAGCAGCCGTCTTCGGTTGTTTGCAGATCGACTAATAAAATCGTCAGAAGATCAAAACAAACTGCAAAACGATTTAGAAAAAAATATCTGAATGGTGCGAAAAGTGGCAGGTGACCCTAAATAACGGAAAGTATGAGATCATCCACATGAGTGCTAAAAGGAACTCGTTAAACTTCGGTTACACGATAAATCAATCCAATCTAAAAGCCGTAAATTCAACTAAATAACTAGGTATTACAATTATGAACAATTTAAACTGGAACACATAAGGAACACACAAGGAACACATAGAAAATGTTGTGGGGAAGGCTAACCATGGCTGCGTTTTATTCGCAGGACACTTGGAAAATGTAACAGACTCACTAAGGAGACTGCCTACACTACGCTTGTCCGTCCTCTTTTAGAATACTGCTGCGGGGTGTGGGATCCTTACCAGATAGGACTCATGGAGTACATCGAAAAAGTTCAAAGAAAGGCAGCACGTTTTGTATTATCGCGAAATATGGGAGAGAGTGCCGCAGAAATGATACGGGATTTGTGCTGGACATCATTAAAAGAAAGGCGTTTCTCGTTGCGACGGAATCTTCTCACGAAATTCCAATCACCAACTTTCTCCTCCAAATGCGAAAATGTTTTGTTGACACCGACCTACATAGGGAGGAACGATCAACACGATACAATAAGGGAAATCAGAGCTCGTACAGAAATATATAGATGTTCATTCTTCCCGCGCGCTATACGAGATTGGAATAATAGAAAATTGTGAAGGTGGTTCGATGAACTCTCTGGCAGGCACTTAAATGTGATTTGCAGAGTATCCATGGAGATGTAGATGTATTTTTAGTCTCTTATTTCCTAATATAATTCCGTTAACATCGCCTGATCTTACTCGATTATATTGCATTACCCTTCTTTTAGTATTGTTGTCTTTTCAAAACAATTCCCATTCCGTTCGATTGATCTAAGTCCTTTGTTGTTACAACGTCATCGGTAAACCACGGAGTTTTATTTCTTGTTCCTT
Source organism: Schistocerca cancellata (assembly GCF_023864275.1). Classification (NCBI taxonomy): domain Eukaryota; kingdom Metazoa; phylum Arthropoda; class Insecta; order Orthoptera; family Acrididae; genus Schistocerca; species Schistocerca cancellata. Next base: position 18,143,788 of record NC_064637.1, read on the forward strand.
TAATTCCCATTCGGAAATCTTCCATGGTTCCTTTGCTGACTGCTCAGTGTACAGAGTGAATAAAATCGGGAATAAACTAAAATCCTTTCTCACTCTGTTGTCAACCACTGCTTCTCTTTCGGTTACTTCAGTTCTTATAATTGCAGTTGGTTTCTTTACAAGTTGTAAGTAATCCTCCGCTCTTTCCATTTTATAATTGCTACCTTTAAAATGCTGTAGGTTGCAGTAGGTACTGGGAGATGAAGAAGCTTGCACAGGATAGAGTAGCATGGAGGGCTGCATCAAACCAGTCTCAGGACTGAAGACCACAACAACAACACCTTTAAAATTCCAGCCAACATTGTGAGAGGTCTGCTCGAAAACTAATTTTTTTTCATGTGTGTATAAACTATATACACCTAGGTCTTCTTTTCTTCCGTCTGTTGTGTGATGAATTTCGTTAAGCTTGTATTATGTAAATAGTAATATTATTCTGATTAAGCAAATGGATCATCTTTTTAGTACCTAGGCATTGTATGACATAGTAGCGAAACAAAAAAAAAGTTTTCTTGTTTTTTCATTTGACCTTCAGCGTGAGTACACCATGTGACCATAAATGATTTCACTATTTAGCCATCAATAATAACAAAAAATTAACATTCTTAACATAGAAACGTGTTGCTTTAAAGTAATCAAAGAATTTGTATTCACTATTATCAAAGAAGGAAAAGTGTCGTAATTTCTAAGGACAGATGTAGTAATTAAATATTTCTCTACGAAAAAGGTCACAAAGAGATGTGCTAGATTAATTTTTTTTGATTGGCTACAGAAATAGTGATCGCAACCTCTCTGTAGGTTAGTATCAAATTTAGAAATTGGTAAGAAAAATTAATCTTATCAGGCATCTAAGAAATGCCTCATCGTTCTTTATTAGAAGATTTTTTAATGCTTGTATGAAATGACAATCTAAGTTTTCTTTGTTATGATAGAAATTGTTCTCTAGAATTTGGAAAAAGCCAAGAGTAGATGATTAATATTTTGAAAGTCTGAATTAATGCGATCAGAGTAAGTGTCTGAATATGTTATTTGAAAGCAGTGCAAATAAACAGCGGAGTTGCCGCGATTGAATCTCATCTGGGTGATTGTGAGACAGGCCTGCAGTGTACTTACCTGTTACGACGCTAAGGAAAGCGACCTGTGTGTAGTTGAATCCACCCCTAATACTGTACTTTCCTTTATTGCTTTTGTGTTTCCCCATTCTTCTTCCCACTGGGACCTAACCTCCATTGTTACTTGATATAAGTAACCTGTGAATGGTAACTGGATAACAAGGTAGGCACTCGATATAGCAGGCACGTTGGTCAACTGGTCTACTGATTCATTGTGCAAAATGCCTGTGTGAGCTTTTAACGAAAGCAAAATCAATATTTGTGTCATCTAGAACAATTCGTTACTTCGTGGGCCAAGTTTAATACTGTGTTTCCCCCAGTTCCTGCTCTCCATGGCACTGAGAATAGTTTTTGAACGAGAGATAATAAAACCTTCTCGTCGTTATGAGTTAGAGAATACTTGACGCCTTTCGTGAATGAATGAATGAGTGAGTTAGTAAGTAAGGATAGCAGAAAACTGGACGCCGTGTGACATCACATGTTTTCCTTGCAGATTTGCCCCACAACGAATCCAGCCATGACGTGGGCGCATTGCCAGACCTGGTGCGTCACTGGGGCTACGACGAGGACAACGGTGAGTCAGCTTAAAGCCGTGCTCACTTCCCTTCTTTTACTGATTCCAGTAACTACTACTGTTCGGTGAAGACTGTTTTATGAAAAAATGAAGGGACAGTCATTCTGCTGCGCGTTGTATAACGATTTCCACAATGTCCTACAAGTAATTACGCAGCTGATACCTTCCCCCACCTGGTCAATTAGCTTGTAGCGTCCGAAAGCTACTTACCTTATGCAACTTCAAGATTCTGTGGCAAAACGTTCACCAGAACACCTGGTAAACCGTTACAATTAAAGCACCACCTACCTTTCCATTTAATCCAACCCTGTACTATTAAGTCTCCTATATTTTCTAGTAGGCCACGTCTATCTCTGTTAGACTGACTGAGATTGCTGATATGGCTCATAACCGTTCGTCAGTCAAATAAAAACTGAATACATATAAGCCAGTCACATAAACAGATGAAATACATACAAATATTAACTCGCTATTTCTGAGGGTATTTCTCATCAGTTGTCACAACTGCAAGAAAATGCGTCGTTTTCTCACCAGACTCGTTTCGCTTGATTGATGTAAGTAGTAGAACAGTATGTTCTGCCCCACTTTCCATTGTTGCCAAATTTATTCAAGATGGCAGCGATAGGTATGGCAACATCACAATGACGTCATGGCGGGTAGTTCAAATTTTGGCGGGAAAGTACGTCAATTCTACTATTTCCACTAACGTAACCCCCTCCCCTCCGCACTCCCCTCCCCACAAAATGGCACGAAGTTCAAATTCCAGCAGGACAATGCAACACATCACAGCTACCTCCACCAACCTAAGAAAATGGTGGGAAGAAAGGTCACTTGGGCAACCTCCACTAACCTAAGTCATTCGACTGCCACCTCTTCCTAGGAATTGGCAGGAAAAGGACTCAACCTGTGGTGGATAGGATGGATGTAAGTCTTTATTTAGCAGGCAGACGTTAACTTAAACAATTTGAGACAGTAGCTCCATCCAATGTGTTCACCATGAGGTCTGGAGTCCAACTGTCCTGGTACACAGTACTGCCATCAGAAGGCGCCATTGTCCATCCTGTGACGTAATCCAAGATGGCGGTCTGGAGGGGGAAAAATGGCAGGAACCAATAGGAACCTTTAATCCAGTCATGTGTTAGACTTCAGCCAGTAAGTTGGCGGTATCTGGTAATGTCATTGGAGGGGGTGCAGCGCAGCTTCAGCAGCTCTGGGGCCTCAGTCTTGCTCAGCTCAGCCAGCAGCAGCAGCAGAAGAAGAAGAAGAACCATGAAGTATCAACAGCAGGCGCAATCCAACACAGCCTTGCAGAACAGGAAGAAACAGAAAAGTGAGTATCCCATATCATAGCTCTCTCTGTGGTTAGCATTACCATTACTATTATTATTATTGTTATTGTTTTTTTTTTCGCGTGTTGGTCCACGTGTAGCCTTGATGCATCCAAGCCCGCAGGCTTGAGCGCCAACATGCTGATCTCTGCTGCGTCCGGACCTGTAGCAACCTCAGCTGCTATCTTCTCAAGGCCTGCACGGACTCTGGTCCTGTGGCAGCGACAGCTTCCAGCATGTCTGAACCTGTAGCAACCACATGGGATCCTGTAGTGCACACAGCCCACGTGGTGCTGGAGCAGAACAAGGAGCTGTTGTTGTCTGTCCCACTCATCGATTTGTGTGATGAGGGCATGCAATCTGCTCCCAAGACATCGAATGCTGCTGGTGGTCCCAAACAACAGCAACATTGAGGACAGTACTGGTCACCAACATATGACCCATCCCAGCAGCACATCCCTGTACTAGTGCAGCCACAGAGTGGAACAAAATGTGTAAACGTTGGTATAGAAGCACATCATGTCTGGGAGTTGCATGCAAGAATAGAAATTGAAAATGCAACGAGCGCCAATTTCCGAGTTGGACTGGGACGAAATATGTCGTGCAGAGCGCTACATCGATCAGCAGATGGCTACAGATTATTATCCAATTCGGTCTGCTCCAGACATTCGCCTTACTTGTGTGACACTATACTTACAACAGTGTATGATGACTGTGCACTATGTGTGAAATTGGGTGACAACTGTGTTTCTCTAAGGCACACCTCAGTTATGAAGTTATACGATCTGGATACTGCACTACGTCTTGCTTTGGAGAGATTGAACCGTTGGTTGCCAAGCATAGACTCTGCATACAATGATGTTGTAAACTTCCTACGTGTGCATAGTGTACGTGTTGATGCTTTGAAGCAGTACCTTTGTTTGCACATGAACGCTGAACCGAAAGAGAAACAGATTAAATGTGCATGTGAAAAACCTGAGTACTGTGAGGCATCCATTGGCCTGAGGGAGATACGCGCGGAATTTACTGCATGTCAAATAGCTTTGTTTGGGAAATACTGTACAGGTGCAAAGCAGAGGATAAAGAAAAAGTCTGATGATTTGCTTGAAATATCGCATCCTATGTATGATATTTAAATCAATAAATAAATAATGTATATATAATCTCAAACCGTGTTTCTGTTTTGTTTCATACCTCTCTCATTATAGTAAAAGAATTACACTTATTAATATCATTATTTTTTCAATGCTACACCAGTTATTCACATACTGAATGATCAAGTTACTCTTCATGGGGAGTATATGTCTCAGTCGGTTAAGTGATGAGCTATAATGGCTACACATACTATTACTGTCCCTTCAAGAGTATCTTTTTATATATGTCAACTACTTGTAAGTACCTAGCATAGTTAGTATCATGGCAGGGTGGGTGAAACATCCTCATTACAAGGACTTTGTTGTTGGTGACTGGTCCTGTGAAGACGCAAAAGAAGACTTGGGCAGGAAGAAGAAGAACGGAATTCTCCTTCCTGATCATATACATGCAGTTATTGTAGGTCCATCCAGTTGTGGCAAGACTAATTTCATCATGACACTGTATGACATATAGATGGAGTCCGATTTGAACATGTTTATATATTCTCAAAAACACTGTTTCAGCCCAAGTAGCAGCTATTGCTGAAGATATTGCGTGGCATAGATGGTGTTACATACATGACATTCAGTGAAAGCACTGATATCCCTCCAATTGAAAAAGCGTATCCAAACACGGTCTTCATATGTGACGACGTTTCGAAAATATTTCTATTTAGGTCGTTATATGGGTGCTAAAAGGTATCAGATAGATTATATAATGGTAAGACATAGATTTAGGAACCAGGTTTTAAATTGTAAGACATTTCCAGTGGCAGATGTGGACTCTGACCACAATCTATTGGTTATGAACTGTAGATTAAAACTGAAGAAACTGCAAAAAGGTGGGAATTTAAGGAGATGGGACCTGGATAAACTGAAAGAACCAGAGACTGCACAGAGTTTCAGGGAGAGCATAAGGGAACAATTGACAGGAATGGGGGAAAGAAATACAGTAGAAGAAGAATGGGTAGGTTTGAGGGATGAAATAGTGAAGGCAGCAGAGGATCAAATAAGTAAAAAGATGAGGGCTAGTAGAAACGAGGATAATGGAATGTAGTCGAATTAAATCGGGTGATGCTGAGGGAATTAGATTAGGAAATGAGACACTTAAAGTAGTAAAGGAGTTTTGCTATTTGGGGAGCAAAATAAATGATGATGGTTGAAGTAGAGAGGATATAAAATGTAGACTGGCAATGGCAAGGAAAGCGTTTCTGAAGAAGAAAAATTTGTTAACATCGAGTGTAGATTTAAATATCAGGAAGTCATTTCTGAAAGTATTTGTATGGAGTGTAGCAATGTATGGAAGTGAAACGTGGACGATAAATAGCTTAGACAAGAAGAGAATAGAAGCTTTCGAAATGTGGTGCTACAGAAGAATGCTGAAGATTAGATGGGTTGATCACATAACTAATGAGGAGGTATTGAATAGAATTGGGGAGAAGAGGAGCTTGTGGCACAACTTGACTTGAAGAAGGGATCTGTTGATAGGACATGTTCTGAGACATCGAGGGATCACCAATTTAGTATTGGAGGGCAGCGTGGAGGGTAAAAATCATAGAGGGAGACCAAGAGATGAATACACTAAGCAGATTCAGAAGGATGTAGGCTGCAGTAGGTACTGGGAGATGAAGAAGCTTGCACAGGATAGACTAGCATGGAGAGCTGCATCAAACCAGTCTCAGGACTGAAGACCACAACAACAACAACATCAACATGGGTGCTGATGTATTTTATCTAAGCCTAACACATTCCATAATCCCGAAACCGTTGGTTGGGGATAACCCAAACTTCATTATAGCCTTCAAACAAAACATTCTCAATTTAAAACACATTTACCATGCATATGTCGGAACTCACATGTCGTTCAGTGATTTTGTAAAGATATGTGCTGATTGCTGGAATCATTCACAGTATGGGTTTCTCGTTATTGATAAAACAAGAAAACTGTATAATGGTGGGTACAGGCAAAACGTTCAAGAGGTTCTGCATTGTAAGACAGGTCAGTACATCAGTATATGCTGCACCATGGTCAAATTCGCGCTCATGTCTAGCCATCAACCTGAGAGAATGGGTGGGAGACAGAACATTCACCTGTACATGGATGCAAAAATTCTGGCTATTGTGCACAAAGTTGGAGGTATGCGCATGGAACTAGAGACATATTATCAGACTCTTTTGAGAATCGTGAATGCGTTAAATGAGTTGGTTAATGAAGTCGGTAAGAAAGAAATGGACTCAACTGAAAAGGTCGAGGGTGTTGAGGGGAAAAAGGATGTAGAGTTCCTTGTAGTTGAGAAGGGAGAGCAGGCACGTAATAAGAGGAAGAAGAAGAGAATATGTTTGTCTTGCTCATCTGACTTGCTTTTCTTCTCCAGGCCATAAACATGAACCGATATGCTGGTATTCTGTGCCTCAAATTTAAGTATGTCCTGGATCTTGCCAGGGAACTCTATACCATCAAAGTTATAACACGAACAAATATTATGTATGTATGTATTGGGACGCTCAGGATGATCCCTACAATCGTAATTTCTTTCACAAGCCATGATTGACCATGCAAAACAAGCCTGATCGTTTCTGTTTTCTAAATTAGCTTTTCTTCTATTAGCTTTATCTTTAGGGAGCTGACATGGCTTGATCCTCCATTTACTGGATCATAGACGTGTGTATGGATGTCCAGATGTAGCATTCAGCTGAGTGCTTCAGGTGACCCTCTGACCTCAATCACAGAAAACCGGACCAGTACAGCACTTAAGGTGGATTTACGAAACCACTCGGCGATTGATGTACTCCGTGTACCATTTTGAGTCCACCTCGTTGATGATGGTATTGAGTAGGGGCAAGCTGGTATGTGGTGAGGTGCACAGACCTTACGTATACATCGATTCCAGCTAGGCTCATGTGATGATGATGATGATGATGATGATGATGATGACAGAGTAGGATGTTGCGGTGTTACCGGGTCAGCACGATGGGAACAGCCAGGCTGTGGCAGTGGCTCTTGATGCTGTTGTAGACCCGACCCGGTAACTTGAGGGGTGGTGGTTCATTGCTCGGCCCGTGGACGCCACAGTGGCAGTTTCAGGGTGGTGGTGGCGGCGGCGGCTTCCCACACAGCGAGTAGCAACGCCCTTGTAGGTGAGGCGTGCCTTACCGGGCGCCACTTTGGTGAGGAAGACGGTTTGGCTGCCACCGGTATGCGTGCCACACCGTGTTGAGGTTGCTGTAGAAGAAGAGATAAAATAAATAATAGTTCAGTACATTGCTTACCGCTGTTGGCATGGTGAAAGAAAGAATTCTGACAATCACATGGTTATAAGCAGAGTGAGTAATTACCTTTTTCGCTCTGGCTCCAGGGCATTAACACTTGATTGGGCGACTCCACCGCACCCTCAAAAAAGTCATCATAATCATCATCTAATAGGGCCAGACCAGAGCGCCTTTGTCAGTCCTCGTCAGAATCTTGCAATCGGTCTGTCTCACCTACAACAACAACAACAACATTACTACTAACACTAATAGCAGAGGCACATACAAACATAATCTTTTTTTAAACTTACAAGTATGCTGCTCAGGCATCTCATTATTTGCTGATGGATGTGAACTCACCACTGGCGGCTGTCGCGATCCAGTCCCCTCCTGTCTCTCCTCACACCCCAAGACAAAATCCTAGAGTTGCACTATAACAAGAAGACGGAATTAATAAAGCGTATTTAACATACACACATGAAAATTTCCACTCAAAATAGAAATTAGTTACTCACTTGGTAATTCTGTCTACAGAACTCTAAGCCTCTTGCCGCTACACTCTAAAGCGTTGCTGCAGCTACCTCTCTTTATCTTGCGGAGAGTAAAGAACAAGTACACACGCAGAGAGACGGTGGAATGCACAATAAGGCGGACGGCAGCGGTCTGAGGACGATGGAGGCTGCTTGTGGGTTTATGTATAGACCAAGGCGACCAATGAGAAAGTTGCATTTGAATGTACAGCCAATAAAAAGCTTTTATCGAACTTCACTATTTCTGGAAGGGCATGATGCTACCATCATCTCTCTCTCTCTCTCTCTCTCTCTCTCTCTCTCTCTGTCGAAGTAACAAAAAATGCTTTTATGATTAATTATGTTTTCACAAGCGTGCACATACATGATGAAGGCTTTTAGCGGTGAGAAGTTTATCATTTCTGAGACTATGCTGAAAGCAGGTATTACGATTTCTGGGAAGGGTAACACATGATGCCTCGTTAGGACCATCAGGAAGAATGCAATCGGTGTTATTGTGGGCTATTTTCGTGAACAGGCCCTGTTAGGACGAGAATTTCCATTCAGAAAAGCTGAGACGTCACGAAAGCTACAACAAAAGCAACGGTTAACTATTTCTGTGACACTTTACCAAACCCTGTGACGTCAATATCCACAGATAGGGAGGTTTTGCGGCAGCAACAGTAAACACGTGCGTGCGCAGCTTATTGGCGCTTATTTTCATGGACATGTGACACAATAATACTCGAACTCTAACTGTAGACATGAATTTTGCTAGCTGTTGGCAGCAGTGTGACAGTGATGGCTTGCGTATAGCTGGCCGTGCAAAGCACGTGCATGCATTGGGACAGTTTGCTGACACATTGCTATTTTTAAGTACACTGAGTGCTTGAGCAATGCATTATTTTCGGGTGTTTAAGTGTTGTGAGCGTGTTTGCATAACGTTACATATGCATGATCTACGAGTAGTTTGCACGTCTATATGCTGTGTACTGCATTATTTCGGTAATTTACGAGTTGTTTGTGTGTCTGCACATGAGTGTACTCCATTATTTATGAGTAGTTTGATGGTCTGTAGGTTGTTTAGCACGACCTCAAGTACATCAGGGTGAGTGTTTTGTGTCAGTGTAGTAAATATACTATGTCAAATCAGATCCTAAATAAATTGTTTCGAAATAAATAAAGTACACTCCTTCCTCCAGCCCAGAACAAGCTGAGTCCTTTTCCCGTCATTTTTCCCCCTCCAGACCACCATCTCGGATTATGTCATGGGAGGGATGACAGTGCCCTCTGGTGGCAGTACTATGTACTAGGTCAGTTGGACTCCAGACCTCATGGTGAACACACTGGATGGAGCTACTGCCTCTAATTGCTTAAATAAAGACTGCCTGCAAAATAAAGACTTAAGTCCATCCTATCCAGCACAGGCTATGTCCATTTCCAGCCAATTCCTAGGAAGAGATGGTAGTCGGATGACTTAGGTTAGTGGAGGTAGCCCAAGTGATCTTTTTTCCCGCCATTTTCTTGGGTTAGTGGAGGTAGCCATAGTATGTTGCATTAGCCTGCTGGAATTTGAACTTGCCGCCATTTTCTGGGGATGGGAGGGGGCTAGGTTAGTGGAGGTAGCCCAACTGACCTATTTTCCCGCTAAAATTTGAACTTCCCACCACGACATCATTGCGATGTTGCCACATCTATTACCGTCATCTTGAATAAATTTGGCAACAATGGAGAGTGGGGCAGAACATACTCTGTTCTACTACTGAAGCAGAGCATCATCAGTGGTCTTTAATCAAAAATATTTACAATCTCATTTGTTTTCTAGGTCGGAAAACAGTTCATAATCAAATTGTTGGTATTTACTTACGGCAATTTCTGCTTGGTTTTTCGCCTACATCATGAAATGCAGACTGATAGCACGGTTTTGGTCCACTTCTTCGTTAGGCTTTGATAATTGTGCTCTAATTTTATACTGCTTTGCAGAACTTTACATTTGTGATTTTTCACACATCCGTATTTCATACATGAGTGTTCACTGTTTATTTGTGTACTTCTACGTACTGGTATGTGTCGTGTTTTGTGGTGCTCCCAACATCGCCTCTAGTTTTTCTTTGTTCTATGTATTTTTTCACTATTTCTAGTTTATTGTACGTGTGTTATTCTGTTTAATTATGTTAATGTGTAGTTCTGTGCTGTGCAAGAGTATTGAAGGAGCAGTAATGGAGACTAAATTTTGTGTAGTGGATAGGGGTGGGGAGAAACAAAGATGACTGGACAGGAAGTACATGTTTGTGTGAAGGAGAGTGTGTTGCAGAAAAAGGTGAGGGGCAAGACGTGAACTGAAATTAATGGGATGGGAGGGTTTAAGTGAGAAAGAGTGAGGGATGGAAAATACACTTTTTGTATGATTTTTTCAGTTACTTTATATATAGTTTTGTTTCCAACATTTAATTGGCCATTAAGCAATTTTTTTTTGTGTTAATTCTTTCTGGATGTTAGTCTTCCTGAACATTATAAGAATCAGCAAAGAGAAACAACTCCTCCCTTTCCAAGTAAACTTCCATATATAAAAAGCGTTAACACAAAACAAACAGTTGCTCATTGGCCAATTAAACACTGGGAACCAGACACTGTATAAATTAACTGAAAAAATCCTTCAATTCTCTTGCATAGAAATACACAGTAATAGAATTAAATAGAATAACACATATGTAATGAACTACAGATAGCGAGAGAAAAGATAGACCAAAGAAAAACTACTGGCGATGCTTGAACACTACAAAACACAATACACATTTAGAAGTACACAAATAAGCAGTGAACAATGGTGTACGAAATTGTGTTCTGTTATAATGCATAGTTGTGAAAAGCAGCGTAAAATTAGACCACAATTAGCAGAGCCTAACGAAGATGTGGACCAAAAACGTGCTAGCAGACTGCATTTCCTGATATAGGTGAAAACCAAGCAGAAATTACCGTAAGTAAAAACCAACAAATTGTTGACAAACTGTTTCTAGAAAACAAATCAAGTTATGACTATCTTTAATTACAGAACACCGATGATACTTTACTCCAAACAACAGGAAAGTGTCTTATGAGAAAAACACGCACTTTTTGTAGTTGTGACGATACACCAAAAATGCTGTCATAAACTGTAAAGCAGTTACTGGTAATTAATTAGCAAGTGCTGCTATAAAAATAAATTGCTCGGCGTTAGTGTTTGCTAATGAAGGTTGATATATGGGTAGGCAGTGCAACTTTGTTGCACGAAAACATCCCCCACTAAACTAGTAAATTTGATATGTATTGGCTTGTTAGTGTTAGCAGCTTAGACCTGTTAGTATTCAGTATGTCCTTAGTGAGGAACTTTAATTATTAAGCAACTCAATCAGGGAAATATATGATTCTTACTTAGAGTGAAGTTAATGTCAGTCCTAAATAACGAGTGTAGATCTGATTCGAAATGACGCACCTGTAAACAGGTATGCTTTAAGTAGCTGTTAACTGAAAATAAATGTCTCTATTACTTGCCGGGCACTAGCTTTAATAACCCGAATTCAAAGTATCACTAGAGCGAAATATTTCAGTCTTTATTCCCAGTGTCTTCACACACTATTAGTTAAATTATGGCTTTGGTGTTAATACGAATTAACTAACAGAGAACTAGTATCAGTTACGTCAACACACTTTGTCTGTGACAACTACGTAAAGTTCATTTATCGAAGTAGCTTTTAAGAGCACAAATGTTATTTTAATTAGAGGTGTAATTGGACAGGAACGGTTGAAAGGTAAGTCGAAAACAGCCTTGACCCTATGTAACACGCTTGAATAACATTTGTCTATCAGGAGTTTGTTTGTATTGATGCCCCGCTGCGTTGAAATGTCGGTTGACAGTGTGTGTGCAGAGATGTGCGTTCTACAGCTTCCTACCTGAGACGATTGCTGAAAGATCTCTGGTGCTGACGCTCCTTTGTCTCGTTGATCGCGCGTATGTCAGGATAAAATTTCGCTAGTTCAAAAGCAGAACGGGACAGGCCAATCGAATTAATTTAATTCGATGAACTAAAGACGATTTCCAGAAGCAACAGTGGGCGGCTGGCCGAATTCAACCCTGACGTGCCATCCGCCCGTTTATATTTTTCACATCACCGAAATTAAATTGTTTATGAACTCATCCTTTGCGCAGATTCCGTACAGTTCTGAGCACACGCAACCAGACAATACACAGTTTATTCCCCTAATGACAACAGAGTCCGTTTTTGCGCGTAGTATTTAACTCCATTTAGTTGCCACTCACATAGCTGATTATCGCTCCTCAACTGTCTCTCTTCGTAACGTTGTTCACAGATATTAATTTTCGTATAGAGGACAAGCTCTTTAAATTATAACGAAATTGTATGCATACATGAAAATACCATTAAACAATAAACAACAATATTGATTCTACATAATACATTACATTGCATCTATACTCTCGAAATCATTACAATCCAAGTAAGCAATGTCGACAGAGAAAAGGAAAATAAAATAAATAGAAAAAAAATACATATGAGAAATGATAATGTCGCTGATAGCTGGTAGAACTTGTATTTTTAATTGATCACACTACCGGCCTCGCGACTTACAGACGTATTTTCAGGTGCAACTTACATATTTATAACCTGATATATAATTGTGTACTGTTTTGGAAATTTGTGCTATTAAGTAAAGATTATTTGAAGACTTGTACTCACAAAATTATGAAATTAATCCATCATAAGTGAACCTAACGTTCTCGGTACCATTCAAATAATATTGTCGTTATTAAAAAAAAGTTGACGAACAAAGCAACTTTGGAAGGTGGCCCACGTACTATCGTCTACAGACAGATCGTACCGATATACTGACCATCCATTGCATGTTCAAATACCTATAAAAAGGTGCTGAATGCTAATACAGGTATCGAAGATATAGTTCAAACGTAATTTACGGCGAAATAGTGTCAGACTGTAGGTACAAAGTCTTAAACCAGACACGAAGGAGCAGCTTGCAAAGGTAGGCTCTGCCTACACCTTAGGTTAGTTTTAGCGTAAAATCGGTATGCAACGTCGAAAGCAGGTCTGTCTGACAATACCTCCTTGATCCCTGTGCGATTAGTGTGTGTTGAGATAAAAGGAGGTTGACTTGAGAAGTAGTATACAAGATATTCTCTGAATGCCAATACCTTGACTAGGAACATTGGATTTCTGCGTGTACAAGTCTTCAGATAATCTTTATATAATAGTAAAAATTTCCTATACAGTTTATAATTATATTCCGGTTTTTGAATAAATAGATTGCACCTGATAATGCGGCTCTGAGCCGTGAATCCGGCAGTACGGTCCACTAAACCCAAGCTTTACCAGCTTTCCGCGGTGTTTCCATTCATCATGACTTTCAGCAGCTGCGCTTTCTCTACATATAAAATTTTTTGCGAAAAAATTCATACATACTTCATTAATGTTTTACAGAACTCTAAACGATTAGCAGTATTAAATGCACAACACATATGCCAAATAAGTTCGTTCCAAGCCCTTCCTGTCACTCTCTACCAAAATCCCTTCTAATAGGCCTCATAGAGGTGCCTCTTCACACCTGTACAGAACTACTAGGTAATGATATTTCGAAGTAACAGGGCGCCCCGTGGAGCGAAACCAAGTTTGTATCTGGAGGTGGCGCAGCGGTGACACATAGGGTTGGTATTAGAGATGGGTCGTTCGCGAGCGACGAACAAATTCTAAGGAACGGTCTTGCATAGTTCACTTCTGTCGAGGCTTTCTACTTATAGTTCCCGGGAAAGGGAAACGGTCGGTCTCGTTCCCGAACGGCACATCGGCCGGTCTCGTTCCAGCCTCGGTGCCGTACCCGTCTGTCTCGGTCTCGCTCGGCCGGACTCGTCCTTCTTCACGTGACCACTCGTCGCAGTTCCACTGCCGACTGCTCACAGATAGTTCAGTATCCAGTTGTTATTCGTTTCGTTCAATGTACACGCCCATTCTAGATCTGTTTCAAATCTTGTTTGAACTCTGGACTTCTGGTTCTTTTCGTATTCTGTTCAGCGTCCACGACCGGTTATTACAATGTATTTTATAATTACGTAAATTACATAAACATTTCGTGGTATGTAATTCATAGATCCTTTCAGGTAACAAAACGGCATATCAGCTTATATCACCATTTCGATAAACGGCAGAAGAAATACTTGTAAAAAGGCAAGATTTTGTTGTTGTTACACATGCAAAGGAAGTCGGCACGGCATACACGAGTGTCCATTTTCCGTATTTTTTTTCCAAGGTAAAAGAGCATGTTCATTGTTATGGGATGCCGACCGACTCACAACCGAATGAAGCCCGCGTTCCATAATCGAGTGTCTGGTGTCACATTTTGTAAAAGGACTCCGTCGTCTCAGTCTAGGCAAAATAAAAGTTGCAGAAAATCACATGGTCCCAGCTGAAGAACTAAACCGATTCTTCACATCACCTACAACGAAAATTGAACCCAAAAAAAAAAAAAAACAGAATCATTGATTACTTCAGGGGGATGAACGACTGTAGCAAAGAAAAATTCTATCTACAGCACGTCACTTGCAGTACTGTCAAGAAAGCCATAATGCGGATTAGATCAGCATCTACTGGGCATGATGGTATCACTATCCAGATGGTAAAACTTATTATTGACCAACTACTGCCCTCTATAACAGACATTTTCAACGATTCATTAATCATAAGTGTTTTCCCTGAGGCCTGGAAACGGACAAATTAAGCCACTGCCTAAAAAGGACATCGCCACAGCACCCTCCGACTACCGCCCCATCTGCCTTCTTCCTGTACTATCAAAGGCCTTAGAATATATAGTCCATGACCAGCACACCAACTACGTAACTACTAACAACCTACTAGACGAATACCAATCAGGTTTCCGTAAACATCGAAGCACAACATCCGCTCTGATAAAGGTGACAGATGACCTGAAACTTGCCATGGACAGACAAGAAGCGACTATCATTTGCTTCTTAGATTTCAGCAAAGCATTTGATACTGTCGACTTCGACATCTTACTAGCCAAACTTAGCTGTCTAAATTTCTCACCAAATGCAATGCAACGGTTTCGCTCATACATGACGTCTCGTCAGCAACGCGTCCTGTCCGGGAATATAAAATCACAATGGCGGCAGGTAGTGTTCAGGCGTTCCCCCAAGGCTCAGTATTAGGTCCTACGCTCTTCTCTCTGTATGTCAAGGATGTGTCATCGATATTGCAAATATCATATGTGTGCTGATGACCTTCAGTTGTATCTGAGTGCGAAACCAAGCAATCTCAAGAAAGCTATTGAAAATTTCAATACTGACCTCGATGAACTGTCAAAATGGGCACAGGACGTAGGTCTAAAACTAAACCCATCTAAAACTCAAGCGGTACTTGTTGGTCACTCTAAGCTCATTAGCCCAAAACATCGGGAATCCGTACCACCTCTTATCCTAAATGGAACAAATATTAACTTCTCTCCCTCAGCAAAGAGTTTGGGAGTAATAATAGATGAAAATCTAAATTGGACAGAGCACGTAACTGCAGTGTGCAAAAAAGCATCAGCATCCCTTCATGTCCTACAAAAATATAAAAAACTCTTCCCTTTCGATCTGAAAAGGAAATTAGTACAAACGCTTATACTCCCAATCATTGACTACAGCGATATTATCCTACAAGGCCTCTCTCAGGAAAATTCCCGACGTCTAGAACTGGTCATGAATGCCTGCGTCCGATATGTCTGTGACGCTCGACTTGTTGATCACATTTCACCAGCATATGCAAAATTGTCCTGGCTGCGTGCAGACAAACGCAGAGATTTCCATACACTCTGTCTCATCTACTGCCTTATAAATGTACACTGTCCCTCATACCTCTCCTCGTCCTTAACGCTTATGTCGGAACAACGTGACAGAAACACACGTTCCCATTATAATAAAATCCTCTCCGTTCCACCGCATCGCTGAGTCACCTTCTCCAAGTCCTTTACAGTAGCGGGAACCCGACTCTGGAATAACCTCCCTCGTTATGTTAGAGAACTTAAAAACATGTTCGGCTTCAAAAAACAGTTAATGACGTATCTACTTAAGCAACAGTAATGCCTTGCTCTGTACATGAATGCACTTCACCTCATTACTTCCCTCTTTCCCTCTCCTTAAATCTCCCTTCCCCAAAATTCGCTATACTAGTAAACATCTACTTTACACACACCAAGATGTTATGTACATCTGCACAAACCTTCATTACTATTGCCAATCCTTCTCGTGTTTGTCATTATTATTTGATTTTTTTTTACTGTTATTATTATTGCTTTAATCATAATCTGTATGTATAGCACCTGTTGTAAAAATACTGCCGCATTTACTTTATTAGGTGTTAGTCACTACTCTTTACTCATATTGTCACTAGAGTAATCTAATTTTCTCATTTAAACTATGTTCATGATGTAACTCTGATGTGTGAAATGCTGCATGTGTGGAACACTGGTCTGATGTAAGAGAGGGCCTGATGGCCCTAATCTGATCAGGTTAAATAAATAAATACATAAATAATTCCTACAATATTATTTCAGTGGTGCATGAAAAATCGGCCCCGAGTACTACTCATTGTCGCCCACCAATCGTCATCTATTGTTTGGAAGTTGTTGTTTGCGTTAGCTTATTTGTTATTTCTTCACTGCCTAATTATTACATGTTTATCTATTCTGCTCGTAGCGGTCAACAAATCGTGCGTAATTGGCGTACTTGGGGCAGGTTTTTCGTGCGCCACCATATACTGTTTCACTGTGATCAGCCACATAACGCTACAGCTGACTAAACGATAGGTTGTGCAGAATCACGAAAATTACAAGTCTGTGAGAATTCTGTTATGAATAAAACTCTGTACTCTAGGGGGGAGGCAAATGCTCCCTCTTGGAGCCTTCCATCTTCAGTCACCTAGGCTACTAATTTTCAGTTTTCATAAGAACCATATACCAAGCACAAATGAACGGTGAACGAGTAAAAATGAACGGTTTCCAAAAAAGAGCGATCACCAGTGAACTAGTTACCAAGGATGAACGAGTTTGCCCATCTCTAGTTGGTATTCAGGATGACGGGGGTTCGTTTCTTCTCGCGGGCACTCAGATTTAGCATTCCTCTGGTCTCCTTAGGCCGGTTAAGGCGAATGCTGACATGTTTCGTTGTGCTCCATATCTGCCTCGTCGTCCGCGGGACATTAAACGCTGATCTCCCGTCCTTTCACTTCCAAACACGATTCACCATACAAAGTTGTTGAGGTTTTCGTGGTCACTTGCTTTTGTCTAATGATTTTCCTGATGTTTAGTCAGCGTGGGTGGCTGGCATCGTTAAAGGTTTGCCGCCCATTGCTGGTGGCTGATTGGAATCAAGCCCGCACCAGAGATGATTGGTCGGAGCACGAGAGTGCACGGACTAATACGTTCCAAAAAGCCGCGCGAGAAAACGCGATTATGCAGCGGGGTGAAATCTCGGGTGCAGTTGATCACAGAGATAAAAGGTCAATTGTTTTGGATGGCTCTTGGCCTAGCGACCAGTTGTATACCTATCAGGAGAACGGGCGTCCTGTACCTAACCGACAGCAGAGGGTCAGACGTTAAATACTACACACTTCTTCCAGCGCAAGTAAAGTGATCCAATCGGTTTGGTTCTTTTGCATTTGGTGTGGTCAAGTGTGAATCATAGACAAAATAAAAGCACCATGTGTTCACAGACAATTCTTGAGAAAACGCCGAAAAAAATCATTTTTTTGGGTAGAAAAAGTAGCAATTGTAGGAATGGCCACATCTATAATATCTATTCATGGCGGACCGTAGAAATGTCTATCATTTGTCCTTAAGACAGTACTATCGGAACTTCGAAACATTTTTCGATATCCATTGTCGAGATCCAGAAATTGAAAATCATCGCACTTGTGTTCGCAAAATATGCAGGTAATACGCGGTCCGAGTCGTAAATGTTGTTTAAACTGACGCATTGAACATATGGAAAGAGTTCTATGGTCATCACAAGGATTCTCAGGCCACCAAACTTTGTTTCAGTCAGCATTTTTTCAGCAGTAAAACTTAATGACGCGGTGTCTCCATATAAAAGGCACTTCAGGCTTATACAAATATGCAGAATGTGCTACTGAAGTGACAAAAATTTGGCTAAAAGGTGTTTTAACATGCCTGAAAAGAACTTAAAATGACTGCCAAATATTATTTAAAACTGAAAAGACCGAAATGTTAGTAAAATATTTGTATTAAAAATTTCAGTCTGAAGATTTGTATCGTAAGTTTTCGGTGAATTGCGATCAATGAGCAAAGTATCCAGAAAAGAAGGTAAAGCACACGATTTTATTTTGATCTTATAGTATGTGTACTCATCTGGTTTTTATATGTGTCAAAGTACATAAATGTGTAGAGATATATAAATAAATTGTCAGAACTTTATTGATATATATAATTCGTTTTACGTAGTCAGCACACTGTGAAGAAGCGAACCAATGGAAAAATACTCCTGTTGAAAAAAAGACTATGTTCTTCTTTAAAAGATGAAGCAGTACGCTGAATCCCATCCCGTCTTCATCATCAAAAATTTTGGCATGGAAAAGTATTCGCTAGTAACAGGGAGACAGTGACGGTGGAAGAGAGAAGACACAGTGTCACTGGGACATAAAGAGAGAGGAGACTGCGATGGCGGTAGAGAGAAAGTGGCAGTGAAAGAATAGGAGAGGTGGTTTTTGGGCAGTAGCAGTGGGAACAAAAGAGAGAGGAGATATTGATACTCAGTGAGAGATAGTGGCAGTAAAAGAGAAAGAGAGATGGATAGAGGAAGAAGCAGTGGCAAAAAAAGGGGGCCTAACATAGGTATAGGATGAGGACGCATTGTGTACCGAAAATTTAAACATGTGGGTTCGGGGGAAAAGTAAGTGGTATTTCCTAGAATTTTTGAGCTGCCGAGGTATGGTGGAGTGGCAGTGGGAAAGAAAGATACGAAATCTGTACGAATGAAGACAGTGACTGTGGAATATACTGGGATACAAAGGATACAGTAGAAGAACACATATAGACAGAGTAGTAACGAGAGGGAGATGCTGAGTATGAATGCTTAACTACAACGAGAGAACGGATAAATGCTGTGTCACAAGAGCATACATGCCAAATTTTTTGCTGAGGCAGCTGGTCCCCACTTTCCTGTCAGAGTCTTTTAAAGCGAAACAGATTCGCATTTTTGTGCTCTGACACGAGCATCCCACTGGTATGTAGGCTAGTGGCAATTAAAATTGCTACACCAAGAAGAAATGCAGATGATAAACGGGTATTCATTGGACAAATACATTATACTAGAACTGACACGTGATTATATTTTCACGCAGTTTGGTTGCATAGATCCTGAGAAACCAGTACCCGGAACAACCACCTCTGGCCGTAATAACGGCCTCGATACGCCTGGACATTGAGTTAAACAGACCTTGGATGGCGTGTACAGGTACAGCTGCCCATGCAGCTTCAACACGATACCACAGTTCATCAAGAGTAGTGGCTGGCGTATTGTGACGAGCCAGTTGCTCGGCCACCATTGACCAGACGTTTTCAATTGGTGAGAGATCTGGAGAATATGCTTGCCAGGGCAGCAGTCGAACATTTTCTGTACCCAGAAACGCCCGTACTGGACCTGCAACATGCGGTCGTGCATTATCCTGCTGAAATGTAGGGTTTCGCAGGGATCGAATGAAGGGTAAAGCCACGGGTCGTAACACATCTGAAATGTAACGTCCACTGTTCAGAGTGCCGTCAATGCGAACAAGAGGTGACCGAGACGCGTAACCAATGGCACCCCATACCATCACGCCGGGTGATACGCCAGTATGGCGATGACGAATATACGCTTCCAACGTGCGTTCACCGCGATATCGCCAAACACGGATGCGACCATCATGATGCTGTAAACAGAACCTGGTTTCATCCGAAAAAATTACGTTTTGCCATTCGTGCACCCAGGTTCATCGTTGAGCACACCATCGCAGACGCTCCTGTCTGTGATGCAGCTCAAGGGTTACGGTCTCCGAGCTGATAGTCCATGCTGCTGCAAACGTCGTCGAACTGTTCGTGCAGATGGTTGTTGTCTTGCAAACGTCCCCATCTGTTGACTCAGGGATCGAGACGTGGCTGCACGATCCGTTACAGCCATGCGGATAAGATGCCTGTCATCTCGACTGCTAGTGATACGAGGCCTTTGGGATCCAGCACGGCGTTCCGTATTACCCTCCTGAACCCACCGATTTCATATTCTGCTAACAGTCATCGGATCTCGACCAACGCGAGCAGCAATGTCGCGATACGATGAACCGCAATCGCGATAGGCTACAATCCGACCTTTATCAAAGTCGGAAACTTGATGGTACGCATTTGTCCTCCTTACACGAGGCATCACAACAACGTTTCGCCAGGCAGCACCTGTCAACTGCTGTTTGTGTATGAGAAATCGGTTGGAAGCTTCCCTCGTGTCAGCACGTTGTAGGTGTCGCTACCGGCGCCAACCTTGTCGAATGCTCTGAAAAGCTAATCATTTGCATATCACAGCATCTTCTTCCTGTCGGTTAAATTTCGCGTCTGTAGCACGTCATCTTCGTGGTGTAGCAATTTTAATGGCCAGTAGTGTATTTGGCGCGCCAATTTCATGTGATTCACGTCCAAACAGGGAGGTATCTGGGATCGACATCCATCTTCCCATCCTCCATTTCTTCGATAGTTCATTTGTGAATATCAGGTAGCGCTATACTCATAATTTGATAAAATGTGGTGACTGGAGTTGTCGTAGAAAGTCAGTGACAATGCGTTCAGTCTCACTCAACGCCGTATTCGCCTGTTGGGCCTGTGCGAAATAAGTAAATATCATTTGGAGAACGAATGGTGGAACATACTTAAACAATTATCCAAGAATCCTGTAGTGTGGAAAACATTTGTCGGACCATAGTTGAGCAATTCATTACACAACTATGTGCCAAATTTAATTATTTTCTGTGATTGCAATCATTGTTAATGTCAAGTGCTTCGCTTAGTCTAAATAGATTGCATAAATAAAGCACTCATCTTCTCTGGAAAAAGGTCAAACGTTTTTTGAAACGATTTGTCTTAAAGTAAGAAATAAAATAGGCTAGAGAAACATTTGCTGGACATGAGTTCTAGCATCGTTCAAAGGCACATCGAACGTTTCTTTAATGTGTTTTATTTCTTTTTGACAAATCATTTCACAAAATATTTGACCTATTTCTTTATCATTTTCTTTTATTTTCAAGGTTTACCTAGAAAGCATGATCTTAAATTTAGTACCTGATTTGAAAGAAGCCTTTTTGACAGTTAAATATCACACCAATGTGTCTTTTTATGTACAAAGTAGCTAGATCTGGAAGTGATGAACCTTTCGAGACTTCATTAACATAGCTTTCAGCAGCTGTTCGTGAAATATTTCAACTTTACCTCAACTCCGGAAGGTTTTATTAATTACTCTGATTACTTTCAAATAATTGAATGTATACAAACAGTCCTGTTGGAGGAACATCCACAACTGACAATTATACCAGAGCTTAAAAATACCGCTTCGGTTAGTTGTAAAGTTCTTTTATTATCGCACGACCGGTTCCGGGCTCTTATAAGCCCATATTCAGGTGTCGTAACTTGGTGCTGTGGCCCCCGAGTGCCGCGGTGGACGTGTACTACACGCTGAGCACAGCGTGCTGGCAAAACTAGGCACCAAGCTGGTCAGTACCATACCTCGATCTACTATTGGTTTGCCTGCGAAAATTCGGATAAAAACATAGGCACTAGAAAGGTAAACGCAAAGAACTGTGGGCGCCAGGAGAAATACTTCAGCTGGTCGACGAAATATGTTCAATAACGTTCAGGGATATAGCAATATAAGTCCTTTAAGCGAAATGGGGAAAGATCAGTTTGGATTTCGTAGAAATATTGGAACACATGAGACAATACTGACCCTACGAATTATCGTAGAAGCTAGATTAAGAAAAGGCAAACCTACGTTTATAGCATTTGTAGGCTTAGAGAAAGCTTTTGACAATGTTGACTGGAATACTCTCTTTCAAAGTCTGCAGGTGGCAGGGATAAAATACGGGAAGCGAAAGGCTATTTACAATTTGTACAGAAACCAGATGCCAGTTATAAGAATCGAGGGACATGAAAGGGAAGCAGTGGTTAAGAAGGGAGTAAGACAGGGTTGTAGCCTCTCCCAAATGTTATTCAATCTGTATACCGAGCAAGCAGTTAAGGAAACAAAAGAAAAATTCGGAGTAGGAATTGAAATCCATGGAGAAGAAATAAAAACTTTGAGGTTCGGCGATGACATTGTAATTCTGTCAGAGACAGCAAAGGACTTGGAAGAGCAGGTGAACGGAATGGATGGTGTCTTGAAGGGAGGATATAAGATGAACATTAACAAAAGCAAAACGAGGATAATGGAATGTAGTCGAATTAAGTCGGGTGATGCTGAGGGAATTAGATTAGGAAATGAGACACTTAAAGTAGTAAAGGAGTTTTGCTATTTGGGGAGCAAAATAACTGATGATGGTCGAAGTAGAGAGGATATAAAATGTAGACTGGCAATGGCAAGGAAAGCGTTTCTGAAGAATAGAAATTTGTTAACATCGAGTATAGATTTAAGTGTCAGTAAGTGTCGTTTCTGAAAGTATTAGTATGGACTGTAGCCATGTATGGAAGTGAAACATGGACGATAAATAGTTTAGACAAGAAGAGAATAGAAGCTTTCGAAATGTGGTGCTACAGAAGAATGCTGAAGATTAGATGGGTAGATCACATAACTAATGATGAGGTATTGAATAGAATGGGGGAGAAGAGGAGTTTGTGGTACAACTTGACTAGAGGAAGGGATCAGTTGGTAGGACATATTCTGAGGCATCAAGGGATCACCAGTTTAGTATTGGAGAGCAGCGTTGGGGGTAAAAATCGCAGAGGGAGACCAAGAGATGAATACACTAAGCAGATTCAGAAGTATGTAGGCTGCAGTACGTACTGGGAGATGAAGCAGCTTGCACAGGGTAGAGTAGCATGGACAGCTGCATCAAACCAGTCTCAGGACTGAATACCAAAACAACAACAACAAGCGAAATGGCTGTAGAAAAGATGCGAAGAAATCAAGAAAAAACAGAAAAGCCAAAAAACCCTCGGTGAAATTAAAACAATGGGTGGTGACGCCAAACTGCAATGGATTTCTATTGTTAAATGCTGACGAGAGTTCTGATAGGCTTAAAGAATACACTGAAGGCCTCTAACTGTAACAGAGGAAGGACTTGCCTGATTACGTGATGGAAGGAGAAATTGCACTCGACATGGAAAAGATAGGGGATCGACTATTAGAATTTAAAAGAGGTCTGGAAGATTTCAGGTCAAATAAGGCAGAAAGGCAATAACATTCCATCCGATTTTCTACAGTCATTGGTGGAACTGGCAACCAAACAACTATTCAAGTTGGTGTGTGCAATTTATGAGACTGGCGACGTACCATAAGAGTTTCGGAGAAATATGACCTATACAATTCCGAATACAGCAAATGCAGGTAAGTGCGAGAAGTACAGCGCAATTAGCTTAACAGCTCTTGCGTCCAAGCTGCTGACAAGAATAATTTACAGAAGGATGGAAAAGGAAACTGAGGATTTGTTAGTAAGACGATCAGTTTGGCTTTAGGAAAGATAAAGGCATCAGAGAGGCAGCTCTGACGTTGCATATGATAATGGAATCAAAACACGCTCATAGGATATGTCGTCCTGTAAAATGGTGCAAGATGTTCGAAATCCTGAGAAAAATAGGAGTAAGCTATAGGGAATGGCGGGTCATATACAATATGTACAAGAACCAAGAGGGAACAATAAGAGTGGAAGACCAAGAACGAAGTGCTCCGATTAAAAAGGATGCAGTATTTCTACCCTATAGTTCAGTATATAAATCGAAGAAACTCTGACGGAAAAAAAAGAAAGGTTCAAGGGTGGGATTGAAATTCAAGAAGAAAAGTTATCAATTTAAGAACCTTCAACATCGCAGTGCGTCAGCAATCGTTGGTTAATATATTAAAAAACTAAAAACCCGCCTCGATTGCGAAAAAAAGCACCTAGTGTTAAGTGTTAACCCAGGTTTCGGCGTAGATAACTACACCTTCTTCAGAACAACAATAAAACCCACAAGTTCCTAAGAATACCTTTGTCAATGATTAAAAGAACACCATAGCTATACATTTATAAACGAGAAAAAAATGAAAACACAAACAGTACATATGTACAAAGTCAAAACCATTACTTAACTTAATGGAGTTTATGGCGGGTCATGGCCCATCGAACATAGGCCGGTGTGAGGGGGAGCGTACTCCATTAAGTTAAGTAGTGGTTTTGACTTTGTAAATATGTACTGTTTGTGTTTCCTTTTTTTTCTCGTTTATAAATGCATAGCTATGGTGTTCTTTTAATCATTGACAAAGGTCTTCTTAGGAACTTGTGGGTTTTATTGTTGTTTTGAAGGTGGTGTAGTTATCTACGCCGAAACCTGGGTTAACACTTAACACTAGGTGCTTTTTTTCACAATCGAGGCGGGTTTTTAGTTTTTTAATAAAAGATATCAATGATAAGATTCGTTGATGACATTGCAATTCATAATGAAAGTGAAGATGAATTACAGGATCTGCTCAATGGAATGAACATGGTAGTGAGCACAGGATATGGATTCAGCGTAAACGGGAAAATAGACACGTAATGAGATATAGGAAAAATGACAGTGGCGAGAAACTTAAAATCAGAACTGGTGATAGTCTTCTAGTATCTAGTATCTTAACTTGAAGAAATTCCTCAGAAGGTACGAAGGTACGTTTTGAGCACAGCAGTGAAACATGGACCGTCTGAAAAGCGGAACATAATGGAATCGTTTGAAATATGGTGATACAGAATACTGTAGAGAGTTAGGTGGACTAATAAAATAAAGAATGGGGAATTTCTCTGCAGAATCTGCGAAGAAATGAACACATGGAAAACTTTGAGAAGAAGGGGACGTTTGATGATAAGACATGTGTTACGACATCAAGAATAAGCTCCAAACTATTGCGGAAGTCAGAGATTGGAAAACATTCAATAAATAACAGAGGACGCAGGATGCAGTGCTACTCTAAGATGAGGAGGTTATCGCAGGATAGGAATTCATGGCGGGTCACATCAAAACAGTTATAAGACTGTTGACTGAAAAGAAAAAAAAAAGAGTGCAGTTAATATGAAAGGAAGATACTTAGCCGGCCAGGGTGGCCGAGCGGTTATAGGCGCTACAGTCTGGAACCGCGCGACCGCTACGGTCGCAGGTTCGAATCCTGCCTCGGTCACGGATGTGTGTGATGTCCTTAGGTTAGTCAGGTTTAAGTAGTTCTAAGTTCTAGAGGACTGATGACCTCAGAAGTTAAGTCCCATAGTGCTCAGAGCCATTTGAACCTTTCTTTTTTTTTTCTTTTTTCTTTTTTTTTTTTTTTTTTTTTTTTTTTTTTTTTTTTTTTGAAGATACCGAAAATTATTGTAATTTAAAGACGTATTTAATACATGAAAAAAATACATTTCATATTTAATTAAAATCTGTGGCAGCTATACAGTGAAATATGTGAAAGTGGACCATTGTTGTTTGTTTATTCAGTATACGGCATCACTTTTTCTTTTTTTGTTTCTTTCTTTGAGTTGGCAGTCTTCTGACTGGTTTGATCCGTCCCGCATCGAATTCATTTCCTGTGCCAATCTCTTTATCTCAGTGCAGCACATACAATCTACGTCCTCAACTATTTTCTGGATGTATTCCAATCTCTTTCTTCCCGTACAGTTCTTACTCTCTATAGCTCCCTCTAGTACCATGAAAGTTATTCCTCGTGTCTTAACAGATGTCCTACCATCCTGTTCCCTCTTCTTGTCATCGTTTTCCACATATTCCTTTCCTCTCCGATTCTGCGCAGAACCTCCTCATTCCTTACCTTATCAGTTCACCTAATTTTCAACATTCGTCTGCAGCACCATATCTCAAATGCTTCGATTCTCTTCTGTTCCGGTTTTCTCATAGTCCATGTTTCACTACCATACAGTGCTGTGCCCCAAACGTACATTCTCAGAAATTTCTTCCTCAACGTAAGGCCTATGTTTGACACTAGTAGACTTCTCTCGGCCAGGAATGCCCTTTTTGCCAGTGCTAGTCCGTTTTTTATGTCCTCCTTGCTCCGCCCGTCATTGGTTATTTTGCTGCCTACGTAGTAGAATTCCTTAACTTTATCTACTTCGTGACCATCGAGCCTGATGTTAAGTTTCTTGCTGTTTTCTTTTCTGCTACTTCTCATCACTTTTGTCTGTTCGATTTATGCGCAATCCACATTCTCTACTCATTAGCCGGTTCATTCCACTCAGCAGATCGTGTAATTCTTCTTGGCTTTCAGTGAGGATAGCAACGTCATAAGCGAATCGTATCATTGATATCCTTTCACGTTGAATTTTAATTCCGCTCTTGAACGTTTCTTTAATTTCTGTATTGCTTCTTCGATCTGTAGGTTCAACAGTACGGGCGAAAAACTACAGCCCTGTCTTACACCCTTTTTAATCGGAGCACCTCGTTCTTGTTCTCCCACTTCTATTGTTCCCTCTGGTTTCTTATATGTTCTGTATATTACTCGTCTTTCCCTATAGCTTACCACAATTTTTCTCAGAATTTCTAACATCTTGCATCATTGGAGACTGTCGAGCGCTTTTTCCATGTCGACAAATCCGATGAACGTGTCTTGATTTTCCTTTAGTCTTGCTTCCATTATCTTCAGCAACGTCTGGTGCCTTTACCTTCGCTAAAGCCAAACTGATCCTTATCTAATAATATCCTCAATTTTCTTTTCCATTCTTCTGTATATTATTCTTGTCAGCATCTTGGATGCATGAGCTGTTAAGCTGATTGTGCGATAATTCTCGCACTTGTCGACTCCTGCAATTCTGTGAAATTGTGTGGATGGTGTTTTTTCGAAAGTCAGATGGTATGTCTGCCAGACACATGCATTCGACACACCCAATGATTTTAGAAATTCTGATAGAATATCTGTCCCTTTTGCCTTATTCGTTCTTAAGTCTTCCAAAGCTCCTTTAAATTCTGATTTTAATACTGAATCCCTGTCTCTTCTAAATGTACTTCTGCCTCTTCTTCTATCACATCAGACAAATTCTGATACAGGTCTTCAGTGTATTCTTTCCACGTATCCGCTTTCTTTCTCCTCTGCATTTAACAGTTGAACTTCGTTGCGCACGTAATGATACCACCCTGGCTTTAATTTTGTCGGAGGTTGTGTTGACTTTTCTGTATGCTGTTCTCACAACAATCATTTCTTTCTCGATTTCTTCACAGTCATCATGCAGTCCTTCATCTTAGCTCCCCTGCACTTCCGATTTATTTCTTTCCTAATTTACTCGTAGTACTGTATTCCTGAACTTCCCGGAACATATTTGTACTTCCTTCTTTGATCGATCAACTGAAGAATTTCTTCTGTTACCAATGGTTTTTTCGCAGTTACCATCTTCGTACCTATGTTTTTCTTTCCCACTTTTGTGATGGGCCTCTTTAGAGATGTCCATTCCTCTTCAGCCGTACTGCCTACTGAGCCATTCATTACTGCAGTATCTATAGCCATAGAGAACTTCAAGCGTCTCTCTTCATGCCTTAACCTCAGTTCTTCCGTATCCGACTTCTTTGTGTATTGATTCTTCCTGCCCAATCTCTTAGACTTCAGCCTGCTCTGCACAACTGCTACATTGTGATCAGAGCCTATCCCTGCTCCTGGGTACGCCTTACAATCCAGTATCTCATTTCAGAACCTCTGTCTGACCATTATGTAATCTGACTCAAATCTTCCCGTTCCTCCCGGCCTTTTCCCAGTATATCACCTCCTCTTGTGATTCTTGAACAGAGTG
Source organism: Schistocerca cancellata (assembly GCF_023864275.1). Lineage (NCBI taxonomy): Eukaryota > Metazoa > Arthropoda > Insecta > Orthoptera > Acrididae > Schistocerca > Schistocerca cancellata. The sequence goes on from NC_064637.1 coordinate 18,171,750, forward strand.
GTTGCTATTACTAGCTGAAATTTATTACAGAACTCAGTTAATCTTTCCCCTCTCTCATTCCTAGTACCAAACCCACATTCTGCCGTAACCCTTTGTTCTACTCCTTGCCATACAACCGCATTCCAGTTAGCCATGACTATTAGATTTTATCTCCCTTTACGTACTGTATTAGCCGTTCAATATCCTGATATAATTTCTCTATATCATCTTCAGCTTGCGATGTAGGCATGTATGCTTGAACTATCGGTGTCAGTGTTGTTTTGCTGACGATTCAGGTGAGAAAAACCCTATTACTTAACTCTTCACAATAGCACACTATGTGCCCTAAATTCCTATTGATAATGAATTCTACTTACGTTATGCAATTTTCTGCTGCTGTTGATATTACTGTATACTCATCCTACCAGAAATCCTTGTCTTCTTTCCAATTCACTTCACTGACTCCCGCTAAATCTACTTTACACGATTTCTGATCAAGAACAAACATCTAGGCCCTGTATAAATGACGTGTTGGATAGGCTGTCTCGGTGCGCCATACTCGTACGTTAGTGAGGGCAGCGTTCCCCGTGTAACAAGTGTATCTGAACGTCTTCCATGTCGCGTACCCAGTCGACTGAGAGCTAATTATACGTGGAAGGAAAGGAGAGATACTGGGGGTGAGAGACGAATATAGTTATAAATGAGGGGGTTCCAAGGAGTACCCATCAAGCAAAATGTTAACTGAACTGAGTACTGAAAATGACAGACTGTTGTCTGTGTCCAGATCCGCACTCCTTCCCCACATTAATTCTTCCTTAACTTAACTCCTCCGTGTTACCGCCGTCTCCGTTGATATTGAACATAGACCACATGCCGTGGGCCTAGTCGTGTTCTGCCGCTTCAAAGCAGAGCAGAGAGATTCTGTTACACTTCATTAACTCTGTATCTTGTGCGGATGTGGGTGTCGCACCACTGTTGTGGTGCACGGGGTCGCGAGTTCGTTGCTATTCGAGTGAGGCTGTAAAATAACTGCTGAGGTGGCTAAGGCTGTCAGTTCTACTAAATGATATGGTAAGTTCGAAATGGCCGGCCGCTGTGGCCGAGCGGTTCTAAGCGCTTCAAGTCCGGAACCGCGTGACTGCTACGGTCGCAGGTTCGAATCCTGCCTCGGCCATGGATGTGTGTGATGTCCTTAGGTTAGTTAGGTTTAAGTAGTTCTAAGTTCTAGGGGACTGATGAGTTCAGAGCCATTTGAACTAATTCGAAATTAAGGTTGCCAGAAGCTCTTCTGCTGGCGACACCTGAATCAGATAAAGTTATAAACAGCTAATAAGACGTTTTGCATATGTTCGATTACAAAGTGACACGGTTCACAGTTCATCAATATTTTTTTGTATTATAAAAGTAAGTGGACAAAAAGTTAAACTCAGAAACGAGTCCCGGTACGATCAAGGGAGTTGCGTGGTGTGGTAGTCCTCTATCCCCCTTTCATGAAGAATGTTCCCGTTTTCACCTGAAGGGCGTGCTTTCGAAAATATGGGGGCTGGGAAGTTTCGGCCTCTTGAAATTTCTAGAGCATTCCACAATATTTGAGAGCATTCGAGAACATTCCAGAACATTCGAGAGTATGCGAGAGCATTCCACAACATTTCAGAATGTTCCGTAATGTTCCACGATGATCCGGGATGTTCTGGAATGCTTGGGAATAGTATGGAACATTCGGAAAAAACTCCAGAATGTAGGGAACATTCCAGAACGTTGTAGAACATTCCAGAAGACACTCAAATGTTGTGGAATGTTCTGGAACATTGTGGACCAGCCTTTTGTGGATAGGCCTTGAAAAACTGAACACAGATCACTCGAGAAAACAGGAAGAAGTTGTGTGGAACTATGAATAAATAAGCGAAATATTCAAACTGAGTAGTCCATGCGTAAGATAGGCAACATTAAGGATGCTATGAGCTCAGCAGCGCCGTGGTCCCGTGGTTAGCGTGAGCAGCTGCGGAACGAGAGGTCCTTGGTTCAAGTCTTCCCTCGAGGAAAAAGTTTACTTTCTTTATTGTCGCAAAGTTATGATCTGTGCGTTCGTTCATTGACGTCTCTGTTCACTGTAATAAGTTTAGTGTCTGTGTTTTGCGACCGCACCGCAAAACCGTGCGATTAGTAGACGAAAGGACGTGCGTCTCCAATGGGAACCGAAAACATTTGATCGCAAGGTCATAGGTCAACCGATTCCTCCACAGGAAAACACGTCTGATATATTCTATACGACACTGGTGACGGCATGTGCGTCACATGAGTGGAATATGTTGTCGACCCAGCTAACTTGTACACTTGGCGAATGGGTAAAAAGATTCTCCTACCTTGCCCGATTTAGGTTTTCTTGTGGATGTGATAATCACTCTCGAAAAAGTGATGAAAACATAAGAGTTTGTCACTTAAACTGCAAGAAATGAATGCAACAGTTTCACAGTCGCACAGTTTTCCCTGTGGTCTGTCAAAACATATGTTTTTAACGTTTTCAAATTTTTCCATGTGTAGACTGTCAAATCCTGCATATGTCCAAGCAAATCTGAACATGTCCTAGAATTTTGGAGATCGAAGTTGATTGTGTGTGAGTGCCTGAAGTCTGATAATTGTCTGAAAATAAAAAATTAAACTTTTCACTCGAAGGAAGACTTCAACCAAGGACCTCTCATTCCCCAGCTGCTCACGCTAACCACGGGACCACGGCGCTCTGAGGTCACACTCTCCTTGATGGTGCTTATCTTGCACATGGAGTACTCAGTTTGTATATTTTGCTTATTTTTTTCATAGTTCCACACAACTTCTTCCTGTTTTCTCGATTGATCTGTGCCAACTTATAACCAAATCTGAGGGGGGTGCGATGGGGAGGTTCCCTTGTTAGTGTCCAAGGACCACCTCTGCTCCGGTACCGACTTTGTCGCCTTCCACTGTTGTGATGCTGCAGCAACAAAATTCTAACGGTTCGTATGCGTGTTTGGCGCCGTGCAGGTGAGCGCCACAATCAGGACTGCATACGACCGAGGCACACAGGGCCAACACCCGGCATCATGGTGTGGGGAGCGATCTCCTACACTGGCCGTACACCACTGGTGATCGTCGAGGGGACACTGAATAGTGCACGGTACATCCAAACCGTCATCGAACCCATCGTTCTACCATTCCTAGACCGGCAAGGGAACTTGCTGTTCCAACAGGACAATGCACGTCCGCATGTATCCCGTGCCACCCAACGTGCTCTAGAAGGTGTAAGTCAACTACCCTGGCCAGCAAGATCTCCGGATCTGTCCCCCATTGAGCATGTTTGGGACTGGATGAAGCGTCGTCTCACGCGGTCTGCACGTCCAGCACGAACGCTGGTCCAACTGAGGCGCCAGGTGGAAATGGCATGGCAAGCCGTTCCACAGGACTACATCCAGCATCTCTACGATCGTCTCCATGGGAGAATAGCAGCCTGTATTGCTGCGAAAGGTGGATATACACTGTACTAGTGCCGACATTGTGCATGCTCTGTTGCCTGTGTCTATGTGCCTGTGGTTCTGTCAGTGTGATCATGTGATGTATCTGACCCCAGGAATGTGTCAATAAAGTTTCCCCTTCCTGGGACAATGAATTCACGGTGTTCTTATTTCAATTTCCAGGAGTGTATTTGTCCAATGAATATCCGTTTATCACGTGCATTTCTTGTTGGTGTAGCAATTTTAGTGGCCAGTATTGTATTTTGGCATCAAGTGTTTGTGACATTCTCTTATCTCTCACTGGACTAAATAAACAGCCGTGCAAAACTTAAGGTTGAAAGTAAGGTTTGCAAGGTTTGTGAATGCCAAGTGACATAGCCCAGTGAACCTTGGACCATAAATAGAAAAAAATAGTACTGAATGTAACGAAAGATATAAACAATGATTACACTTTTATTCAAAGACAATAGTTGTACTGAAGATTTATGATGGTCCCGTGGACATCACTGGAGATAGGACACGGTTCATAATAGTGTGCATGATCACCAGAGACGACAATGCATTCTGTGCAACGTTTCCCCATCCTGACCACAGAGTTGGTAAAGAGTTCTTGTACTAGGGAATTCCATACCTTCACCAACGCAGTTGACAAACCTTGAACTGTGGTTGGTGCATGTTTAAGTTCTGCAGTACATCTCCACAATGCATCCCACATGTGCTTGAGAGGAATTGGGTTGGCCACTCCAGTCACCGAATATCCTCTTTTTCAAAGAGCTTCTCCAACTGTTTTGTTCGATGTGGTAGCGCCTTCTCATGCATAAAAATGAAATCAGGAGTGAATGCACCACTGAGATGAACCGCACAGGGAAGAACAACTGTGTCACAATAACTTGGACTGGTGACTGTACGGTACTCAAAGATCCGAAGGTCGGTACGCCAATCTAGCATTATGCCTACCCATATCATAACACCTGGACCACGTAAACGGTTATGTTTGGCAACATCCATATGTGCATTACATACCCTCATAAGGCGAGAGGTGGAAACCTGTAATGCACACAGGATCAATGTCCAGTTATGATCCTTTTGGTGCCTCGGGTGTGAGGCATAATGTTGCATGGTCCTATGGTTTCCTGATCTTTGAACGTGGCACACTCACTGGTCAGAGCTACTGTCACACTATGCTGCTTCCCCCTGTGAATATTTTCAGAAGTGCGTTCGGGCTCCAGAGTTTGTTATGGTGGGTGCAATTGGGGGAGAGAGAGAGAGAGAGAGAGAGAGAGAGAGTCCGTTTTTATCTTAGCTTGCCTTTTAGTTGTTTTATCGCATTTTCTACGTTTTAACAACATTCGTTTCAGTTGATCTTCGTATGCGCGCTGATAAGCTCGATGTTGAGTGTCGCTATTTCACAAACACACACATTCGGCCACCACTTCATTATTGTGCATGAAAGTCTTCGACCTCAACCACATCGAATAGCGCAGCTGGTGGAGCTCCAGCAATGAGCCCATATGTGACGAATGGGCCGACCTGCTCGTTCTCACAGCTTCAATCCCATCGAGAGTGGTGGTGAGATGCGGTGGGGAGACACATTGCAGCACCAGCGACCACCCAGCAATTATCAACAGCGCTGGTGGAGGAGTAGAAAGCCGTACCACAAGAACTCCTTGGCAAACCATGTCACCAACATGGTAGCTCGTTGCAGAGCATGCAGTACCGTTCGTGGTGATCAGTTTATTCCATTTATGCTCCAGATTTTATTGAGCTATGTTACTTGGTATTGACACATTATGGGAAAGTTACTTTCATCCTCAAGTGTTGTACACCAGTATGTTGGTCACACGTCATGTCCAATTCACTAGAATCTCTCAAAACCACACACCTCACCCTGAAAGAGAACTTAGCAATAAATCCTAAACTAAAATTAAACCCTCTATCAGGTAGAAGAATCGTAGTAACAAGATGTTTAGGGGCATCCTGAACGAACGTCGTAACTTTTTACGTCATATGGAGAAGACTGGCTGATAAAATACAACCACGGTGCACAAAATTATAACTATTGCAAAGAGACCATTTCAGCTTCCCTTGAAAACAGACATAACGTACCACTAATCTATTATAAGCATCAGTTGTAGGATACGGTGCGAGCGTTTGAGCTGATAGACTGCACCTTCTGATATCAACTTTACTATTCAGAAGAGTTCAACGAGGAGAGCACTCTCCCAAATGATGCATTGTTAGTAATTCTAGAAATATTCCCATTAGGCTTAGATATAAGGAGAAGGGGAACCTTTATTGGTTAAAGAAAGGCAATAAAAACTTCTGAAGCATACCTGCAACTAAGTCCAATACGAAAAACTTAATACAAAATCGCATATTACAACTTTGGCTAACTAAATGCTAGACTACAGGTACAGACAGAGGAACATACGAATTTCTGACATCAAGGAGAGACTAAAACCGAGATGTCTTCAGCCATCGAGTGGAGTGACACATTATATGACCGGTCGTGGCCCGTATGTTACGTATCCAGACAAAATCAAAAGAGAGACGAATGAGGGCGTCGCCTGCGGCAGTGTGGGCACGTCAGAGCTCAGGCTGCGTATCTGTGCGCTCTGCGAAGGCGCAGCGGGTACTGGCCGTGAGGCGTTGAGGTCGCTGGAGCCCAAAGCAGCTCTGAGGAACAAGGCAGCTGGCCGCTTGTGGGACGATACTGCAGCTGCGGTATCCAGGAAGGCCGCGGAAGACTTCAAGAGGCGTTCAACCGCACGGCAGCATGCTGCCATCCCAGCTAGACAACATGCTTTTCAGATGGTGAGAACAAGACCGAGGTCGGCGACCGCGAAATAAAATGGTTTCTCAAGACTTTACATTGCGCTGCTGCGAGTGACCACGGAAGTGTGGACTCGTAAGATGTTACAATGAGTTGTGGGATGATTCTTTACAGTGAAAACGCCGCTGACGTCCTGCCCTATGCCCAAGATATGCACCAGACAAAGGCTTTTGACCAGGTCAGTATAAGGGTGGATCCAGTAGCGGAAACAACGATCTACAGTTTTAATGCACCTCGAGAAATGAAGAAAACAACATCTTCGACTGTTGTTTTGTAATGGTAGAGAGTTGTAGTATTAGCAGTTCTGTAGGATTGGCATTTTTTTCCAAAATTTTGTTTCTATGGGGATCCACAGCCTCTAAATGTTTAATAAAAGAAAACATCGCCCACAATAGGCTGTAATGCAAACGAGCTTTATTTAAATCGTGCGATTAGCAAATTTCGTCAACTCTTCATTTTCAAGCACCTGTAAAAGCAACTTGGAAGGGTATCAGATTGCCTGCATACATGTCCATACATAGCCATCTGTAAATAACGCATTACACCACTCACAACTGTGGAGTACTTCTACTTCTATCCATGATATTACGTACTGCACATCGTAATTGTCAAATTATTTTTCCCTATACATAAAGAGTAGACTTTATATTCGATCCTTACATTGGGAATGGGTCCACGACAACGTTACGACCTTAAATGGCATATCTGTGACTTTGCTGTCAGTACTACAGCTTGACAACTAGCAGCAGCTGATATGATGTCGAAAATACATGTAGATGCACATACGGTAGAACTGTCGGTAGGAAGTGCCAGAGGCACATTACATACCAGGTGGTTATAATTAAACTTGCCCTGTTTAACACGTTGTAACAAGGAAACTAATTACCATACAAGGACCAAAGTTAGTAGCATTAATGTCAAGGACATGGGCAAGAGAAATAATACAGAATAAATACAGTTGAAACACTTTTAATACGCTGGTACGGTACATCACACCATCACATGCCGGCACCACTACTGCTACAAAAAGGGGCTCAATATGGCGCCCATCAGTGTCGAGAAGAGTCTGAAAGTGCAGGATTACATTCTGCACAGCAGAACGAAACATTTCGCTAGGTAAGCTGGCTACCTTTCTTGATATTCTCAACACACGCAGCTCATGTGTGAATGATTCCCTGGTAAGCCCTGTTTTTTGCATGAGGTACATCGAATAAAAAATATGAGCTGTTACAGTTTCCGTAACAGGAGAAACTAGGTGTTAAAGTGACAATCACTAACATTTTTTAGATAATACATCGAAGGTACCAGAAGATATGAAAACCTGTTAACATCTATCAAGCAGTATACAGTAAGAGGTAGGATGGCAAAAGAAATGGCACTTGCTATAGAAACATAGGAACCAGTACTGGGCACATCATGAAATTAAGGACTTACAGTATGTGACACTACCGTATAATAAAACAAACCAAAATACCTTAGGGATCAACTCAGTGTAAATATAAAACAACAAGGGAAGATAGCGTTGAAAAATGAAAACGAACGTCTATGCAGCAGAAGAGTTTGAACGAAGAATATGAGGCTATGTAAATTAACTGATTGCACGATTTAAATAGAGATCATTTATACACAGCATATTATGGACCATGTTTTCTTTTATTTTTGCAAAATGTTTGTAAACACCAGGAATCAACAATTAATACATTTATTAGTATCCACAAAAGGTGCCTGTGTGGTGTATAATAATTCCCTACAAAATAGGCTGTCATTGTGGAGATTAAATAAATAGTCCCTGTTGAAAGCGCACGTAGGTTTCTCTGGGTGGCGAGAAATGGAAAAATGTGCACAATTGGTACCAGCTGTCACGTGATACTCCACTGCTGACGTGAGCCGTGGCAGTTAAATACGAGGGCTATCCACAAAGTACATTACGTTTTGGAACTAAAAATGAATAAAGTATTGGAAATTTTTCTTTTTTTATATACAGATGAAAGCCACACTTAAATACTGCTTTTCTACATAGTTGCCATTTAAATTAAGGCACTTATCGTAGAGATGGACGAGCTTGGAAATTCCTTCGTCGTAAAATTCGGCCGCCTGCGCCTTCAACCACGTGGTTACCTCTTCTCGAAGCTGTGCGTCGTCATCAAAACGCTGCATAGCCAACCACTTCTTCATTGCTGAGAATAAGTGGAAGTCGCTCGGTGCCAGGCCAGGACTGTACGGCGGATGAGGAAACAACTCCCACTTAAAAGATTTGAGAACTTCACGAGTGGCATTTGCCGTGTGAGCCCGGGCGTTGTCGTGAATCGGCAAGATCTTTGAGCCCAACTTTCCCCTGCGCTTGTTTTGTATTGCTCTTCTGAGGTTGTGCAGAGTTTGGCAATACCTTTGAGAGTTTATTGTAGTGCCTCTTTCCAGGAAATCCACAAAAATCACACCTTTTGTGTCCCAAAAGACAGTCGCCATCACCTTCCTTGCCGACATTGTCTGCACGAATTTCTTGGGTTTTTGAGGGGAATTTGTGTGCCCCCACTGCATTGACTGCAATTTCGTCTCGCAGTTCATATGCTCAACCCATGTTTCGTCACCAGTAACGATGCGATCGAGTAATGAGTGGCCATCTTTCTGGTAAGCGTCAAAAACGTTAACGCTGCAGCCATTCGCTGATTTTTCTGAATCTCTGTAAAGATTTTTGGTATCCATCTTGCACAAAACTTGTGGTAACCGAGCTTTTCGGTAATGATTTCGTGCAACAAACTTCGTGAAATTTGTGGAAAACTCATAGAGAGTTCCGTTATTGTGAAATTACAGTTTTCACGGACCGCGGCATCGACTTTTTCGACAAGTTCGGCAGTCACTATGCTGGGTCTTCCACTTCGCTCTTCGTCGTGAACGTTAGTTCGGCCATTTGTAAATTTTATGACCCATTGACGCACTCCACCTTCAGTGATTATGTTGTCCCCATACGCTTCACAAAGCTGCCGACGGTGTACAGTTTTTTGCAGTCGGAAACCTTATTACAGCACGCACTTCACACTTCGCGGCATTTTCAATTACCGCTGACATTTCAAACTGTCACAGTAACTCAACGGAGTACAGCACGAATCTCTCACTAGCACAGCAGGATGCCGACTGAGCGGCTGAATGCCGTGACACCAAGATGGCCGCGCTAGCCCCGCCCCTAACGAACAGAAACGAAAACGTAATGTACTTTGTGGATAGCCCTCGTATCATGTGTGGAATCAGTGTAATAAGACGATTCGACGTACAGACGTGACACAGTGGCGCAAAAGAGCTGTCGTGTTTGGACGTGTCCACGACCACACGAACTTCTGACGTGTCTACAAATGCTGTACCACTCGCAGCCTTGTGACAAGTAGAGATGGGGGATCCGCTCTTGAACTAATTCATAGAGTTGAATCTTTCAAAGGAGTGAACAATCAGTGATTCAGAAAAAAAGAACGGTAGCTCCAAACGTTTCCCACGGCAGAGAGAGAGAGAGAGAGAGAGAGAGAGACGGAGCATATCAGCAGCGCCTCTGCTGGTCAGAGCACAGTGCACGCCACACAACACAGCCAGCGCCGGCCTCTGCCCTGCTTCTACCTTGGCCGCCTGCATCGTACAGTGCCCCATTGGATTTTGTGTTTCACATATGCCGTGCCGTCTCTGTGCGTCGTCTGCCGCGTGCAGTGTCTGGCGCAGCTTAAATTCGCATCGCACTCTGTCGGCGATCGTTTCAGTCGCACGTCCTGCCCTCTGGGCAGTTGATGCGAGCAACAGGACAGAGAGCCACCTAGCGGATAACGTAGGAACTACTTGCAACAATCTGCTCGCAAGGGAACGGACGATTTGTCTCGGAGCGGGTGAGTTCACCGCTCCCCCCACCCTCGGAACTCGCCCGCTCAACGCTCACCCCACCGTCTCGTCTCTAGCCAGAGCGTTGAGCAAAGCGACTCAGGTGTCACTCTGGTCTCTGCGGTCTCAGCTCACGCAGTAATACAGCTCGCGGCTCGACCTGCTCGACTCAGGGCCTCTGCATTGGAGTTCGTCCCTACTGGATATTGTTCTTTGTAGTAATACCGCTATGTATATTACATTATTATGTTATGTATACATCAATTGTTTTTATTTTATTTTTATTTGTTAAACTGATTAGATTAGGCTCCTGATGACTCCTCTTACTATAGGATTTTTATTATGGACACTCGAATTTACGCTTTAATTACGAGCGAACCGATAAACGTATCGCAAAATGTGATACACCAATATTTTCCTTGTTTTATTCTGCGTAAGGCTATATGCAGCACTTTCGTTTTACAGTCAAATGTATATATTTTTTTCTTATTCTGGTACGGATTTTGCGATTTTAGGCGTCTTCGGAAGGAAACGTTCACTTTAAAAATATATGGCTTGCGATGTATTTGTATGAGGTTAATGAAATTTTAATACATTATAGCCAAATATATTGTTAATGTAAATCTCAAGTTACAACATTTTCTGATCACCCAAAAAACCACGATAGTGCAAAATAAATCAATAATCAAAAACTTTGTCATATCGTGGAAATTTCAATTAACAATACAAAATTCTTACTCATTATCTGTGTTACTTCAAAATAGGATCAAATAAGATCAAAATACAGGTATAGTACTGGAATAAACCAAGTTTAAAGGGCAATGTGCCTTCTATTTATTTTCTATTGTAAATGAGTGGTGAGTCATGAAAAAGAGCTAATTCATTTCAGGGAGTGAACAGTTCTGATCCCATCTCTGAAAAGAACAGTTTCACCCATCTCTAGTGACAAGGCGCAAAAATAGCGAATGTAAAAAGACGCTGACCGACAGGGGGCGGGGACGATGAGAACTGCAGGTGTCAGTGGCTGCAGGCCCGTCTCGACCACTGTCCCAGTGAACGCTGCGAGGGTAACTGCGTGCAGCGGATATTTGGAGCCGGGGACCTCGCAAAAGGCACACACCGACAGACAAATCTGCACCTCATTATTAGGCCAAACAACAGCGGTGGCTGACCGTAGTCTTGTAGAGTGGTGCGAGGACCTGCAGTTAAGACTCTTTCCAAATGCTGAAAGGCACTGTGTGCAGAGACAGCCCACACAGCCGTTTAGTTAACAGCGTGTGGACGGTGTAGCTTAGGCCGCCGGTGTTTCTATCATGTTTTGAGGTTTTTTCGTACTACGATTTGGGTGCACATTCAAATTACCTAGAACTTGAACAAGGGTGTTCTTCTTTAACATTCTTGAAGGTCACGTGTTGCCTTTCGTTAGACAACTTGATGAGTAATTCGTGCCACCTTCCAAGATAACAGCTGTGTTAACAGGACTGCGATGCACTGGCTTCACACAGACTCAGGCACCCACCCTACCACACCTCGGCTGACCAGTTAAATCAGCCGATGTTACTCACACACAAAATGTCACGGACTTTTAACAACAATGCCTGAAACATAGCAATCAATACCCCTGCAATTTGGTAGTTGTGGTGGGATTTAATCATCAAGGAGTACATTCGGCATACCTCAATAATAATGCGGCATACCTGAATAATAATAATAATAGTATTTCTAGTTACTCGAATGCACAAAATTTGTAACCCTGTAACGGGTTTGGAGCTGCATTACTCGAATGAAATTAGCATTTTGCTATATGCATTTCATTTTGGCAAACACGTAACTGTTACGCTAATAACATGTGGATTGTAAAAAGAATATGAAGTTTGAGAAATTTTAATGGATTAGGAAATGAATTTAAATCACTGTACCGTGTTCTTCACTACAAAGGGGGGATGTACCGCTGATCACGCTGTCATAGAGCGGTAGTGTGGAGGTAGTGAGCTGTGTAGGAGGGCAGGTGTGTGTGTGGTGCTGCAGTGTCGGTGAAGTCGACGTACCTGAGCGAGAAGGAGGTGCCGCTGGTGTGGCTGTCCGACTCGCAGCGCCGCTACAGGCTGGACAGCGCGCACTTCCACTGGGGCGGCAGCGAGCACACCCTCAACGGAGAGAGGTACGTAGCTCAGCAGGGGCTCAGCGCGTGGTGGTTGATTAGCGAAGACACGCTAGTGTGTGCAGCAGTGGGCGCAACTTGAGGTCCGAAGTAACTTCTTGCGTGATGTGTCACTCCCAAGTAATATAGCTTGATGAAACTTCGGCCATACACAGAAAGAAGTGCTCGAGTACGGTACAGAAGATAACAGATAGAAATATGCAATAATACCAACAGAAATGACACTTCACAGATAAAGAAAAATACTGAGGGCAGTGCGATTCAAGATGATATCCAGGACATTACAAAAGACGGCCACGGTTCTTCAGAGGGTCTGCATTCTCTGCAACGTGCTCCCGTTTTGGGCACGATGTAGGTAAGGAGTTCTTGTGGCGGGCCCTACACTTCTCGGATGGCACGTGTGGGCGTGCTGCAGTACGCGTCATCAATCCACCCCACGTGTGCACGATACCGGGTGAATGCGCAGGCCACGCCATCCGCCGAGTACACTACCGTTCCAGGAGCTCCTCCACCTGTGCTCTGTGATGCGGCCGCGCATTGTCATCCTTAAAAATGAAGTGAGGGCCGAATGCACCATTTAAAAGACGCACACTGGGATGGAGTACAATGACTACTTAACGACGACCGGTGACTGTATCATTTTCCAAGAGGAGGTCAGTATGGCCGTACAACATTACACGGAGGTGACAAAAGTCTTCGGATACCTCGAAATATCGTGTCAGGCCTCTTTTTGTCCGGTGTAGTGCAGCAGCTCCATGTGGTGTGGACAAGTTACTGCCCTGCAGAAATACTGGGTGATCAAAAAGTCAGTATACATTTGAAAACTGAATAAATCACGGAATAATGTTGATAGAGAGGTACAAATTGGCACACATGCTTGGAATGACATGGGGTTTTATTAAAACCAAAAAAATACAAAAGTGCAAAAAATGTCCTACATATGGCGCTTCATCTGATCAGAATAGCAATAATTAGCATAACAAAGTAAGACAAAGCAAAGATGATGTTCTTTGCAGGAAATGCTCAATATGTCCACCATCATTCCTCAACAATAGCTGTAGTCGAGGAATAATGTTGTGAACAGCACTGTAAAGCATGTCCGGAGTTATGGTGAGGCATTGGCGTCGGATGTTGTCTTTCAGCATCCGTAGAGATGTCGGTCGATCACGATACACTTGCCACTTCAGGTAATCCCGAAGCCAATAATCGCACGGACTGAGGTCTGGGGACCTGGGAGGCCAAACACACGATCATCATCAAACGACGCGGGCAAGAGATCTTTCACGCGTCTTGCAATATGGTTTTTTTTATTCTAATAAAACCCCATGTCATTCCAAGCACGTGTGTCAATTTCTACCTCTCTATCTACATTATTCCGTGCTTTATTAAGTTTTCAAATTTATACTGACTTTTTGATCACACGGTATTTAGCCATGCTCCCTCTACAGCCGTCCGTAACACCGAAAGTGTTATGGATGCAGAATTTTCGGCACGAAATGACCTGTCACTTATGTGCCATAAATGTTCGATGGGACTCATGCCGATATGGTTGCCCAAATCAGTCACTCGAACTGCCCAGAATGTTCTTCACGCCAATACGAAGAATTCTGGCCCAGAGACATGGTGCATTGTCATCCACAAAAATTCAATGGTTGTTTCGGAATATGAAACCCATGAATGGCTGCAAATGGTCTCCCAGTAGCTGCACATAACCATTTCCAGTCGATGATAGGTTCAGTTAGACCAAAGGACCCAGTGCATTCCATGTAAACGCAGCACACACCATAACGAAGCGACCACCAAATTGGACAGTGCCTGGTTGATAACTTGGGCCCATGGCTTGGTGCGTTCTGCGCCACACTCTGACCCTACCGTCACCTCTTACCAACTGAAATCGAGACTCTTCTGGCCACGCCACGGTTCTCCAGTCTTCTAGGGTCCAACCTGTTGTGTCTAGACAAGACAGCCTAGATACAATGAGAGGGAGCCGAAAGGCACGCGCTTAAACTCACGCAGGCTGGCGTGAGGTCTGAAACAGGATACGTAATGAATGCTATAAAGAAAAGTACGTAGCTTCTGGAATACTTAACTTTAATCCGCATTTGTAGAACATCGCTTTTGATGATACATTAATAGAATCTCAATATCTATACTGCTAATGGCGCCTTGCTAGGTCGTAGCAAATGTAGCTGAAGGCTATGCTAACTATCGTCTCGGCAAATGAGAGCGTAATTCTCAGTGAACCATGGTTAGCGACGTCGGCTGTACAACTGGGGCGAGAGCTAGTACGTCTCACTAGACCTGCCGTGTGGCGGCGCTCGGTCTGCCATCACTGACGGTGGCGACACGCGGGTCCGTCGTATACTAGCGGACCGCGGCCGATTTAAAAGCTACCACCTAGCAAGTGTGGTGTCTGGCGGTGACACCACACAACCAATATGGCCACGAGTCCAGAACAGACACCGCAGGCGATGTCGTGCTGTTAGCAAAGGCATTCGCGTCAGTCGTCTGCTGCTGCTGCTGTAGCCCACTAACGCCTAATGTTTTCTATGTATTTTGTTCCTTGCAATGTTAAACTATTAATTATAAATTGTAAACATATTTAAACAGTTTAGTATCTATATATAAAATTAATATATTACATTTAGTTAAGATTACTACCCTCGAAGTCAAAAGACTGAATGTGATGGCAGAAAAAACGAGTATATGGTGAATTTAGTACGAAAATGTACGAAAAGAGTAGCATCTGCCACCTCAGTTCTCGCAAGAACAATTAACTATGTGGCTGTTTCGTTTCTCCTCTGTTGGAGCTCAACGATGCTACAGCTAATATCTAGCTGAATGTCAGCCGAAGTGAACGGAGCATTCACACAAATTCCTCCTCTGTGTCATACAGAGAATTATGCACCCCGTTCTGCACTTGACGCCAGTTTAGAGGAGAGTCCCCGAATTTTTCGGCCGTGTCTCTCTCGTAGCAAAACTGTCACCCCCACCTGGGTCCTTTCATGCTGCACGTCATGGCTTTTTTCCGACCAATAGGAACATTCCTCTTACTTTGTGGAAACTCTGTCAATCGCAAACGGCCTACCATTAAACTGCGCCGAAATTTCCGCACTTTACTCCTTCCTGATTCGTGTCAGCCAATTGGACATTTTGTGCCCGCTCCAGACGCCGAAAAGTTACATGCTTACATCACGAGCGTACTATGCGCAGTTCACGTGATCGACTGCGTCACTTGTTTGTTCATATCCATCTGTAAATTCCCCAGTGCAGTTTTCTAAAGCTTCTTTCCATACCGCTCTGGTGGCCCGCTACTTGCCCTTTCTGGGTGAGTCACCTGGCGCGTTCATTGTCTCTCGTCACGGGTCACTTTTAACAGCTTTCCATAGTACTCCACTTGTGACACACCCAAAACGTCGCCCTTTGCTTCCCAAACGAAACATTTCCTCCAGCAGCTTGTTTCATCTCTTGCTCATTGACATGCAGGATATAGGTTCAATGTCTTAATAGAGCCGATTCAGTGTCATGCCTTTGCATTGCATACTGTACATTTTTATAGGTAAATCTGCTCATTTTCGCCGAAGTATGTCAGGTGACATATTCACCTTCCCGTTACAATGTATAAAGACTCTCATGTAAGGTGTGAAACTGACCATCATTTAATCAGCCGCCTTACAACTTGACTTCGAATTTTTGTGTTCAAATCGTTTACGACCTTATTTTTTGCTGGCAAAATGGCTAGCTGGCTCAATGAAAAACGCTTTTTATATTCTGCAGCAGTATTTGGGACCACTTTATGATGTTGCGAATTGAAAAAAAAAAAACATTAGGTGGAAACCAGACGAGGCCAGTGAAATCGTCAACTGAAATTTTTCTATTGCCAGTATCGAATAATTGCCTGGTAAACACTTCCACCGACCCATCATTTTGTAGATTCGCATATTCGTTGTTAGCTTGAGAGTTTTTGCATATCTCCACAAAGTCGATGAATTTAATCACGTGTTTATTTCATCAGCAAGTGTTGACCTTCGAATAACTGGAAGCATTTGGCAAATCTCGCCGACCAGCATAATCATCTAGATTATTGTGGGTAAGCTCCAACATAGCGACTGTAACTCGACTGTCCGACATACTTGTCGTAAAGGAGTGTTACTATAAGTTAAATGTTCGACACTACAATAGTGAAGCCATATCACAGGACATAAAATTTTCCTTTAAAGAAAAATGGGGTTACTTTACTGGTTTCAATGAACTACATCGGCATTTTCAAATGTAAAACATCTGTTGTAGAATATATAACGTATGCTCACAATTCCCTATATATATTCTCAAACTGATGCTTTAGATTTTAAAATGACGCCGAAGTTCGTTGGAACAGGTAATGAAACACTTTAAAAAAAAAAATAAAAAGAAAAATTTGTGTACTGTGACTATGGCTTCAATGTTTTAGTGTTAAACATTCGACTGTATCCATTTTTCCTGAATCATAGTGGATCCCACTTCAGAGTTCCTTATTCGACTTGTCCCCCAAACACTGTCCACGCTCTTCTGCAGTCTCACTGACTCGACGATCACGTACTTGTAGTTGGCTTTTGTTGCGCATACGTCGACCAGTATTTCGAGTAAGTGGTGACTTTTTTCCAGAGAGATAAAGCACGAACTGAAATCAGGTGAATATTTGCAACAAAGCAAATTACCAGGAACAGATATCATTTCAATCTTAGCAACACACCAAAGATATGATCACCACCAATAACTCACTGAAATATCGCTTTCAACTGTCGTAAAACATGAATATTCGGTGTGGAATTTGTTATTAAAACAGGCGGCATCAAAACTGTCGAGCTGAACGTCACATTTGTATCGTTGAGATTTTCATACAAAAATACCGTCAAACTTCCGTCTTTTTTGGTGAATTTTCCAAAAATTTTCTTTCGTGCAAACCTTGTCCTAACAATTACGAACAAAATAAGAAAGAAATCAGCCAGATTGGTGGAGTCCTTCGCAAATTGATGTGCTTTCACACGTGCGGCAGTTTATTTTTATTTACATAATAGATACGGCATGCAGTTCAAAAGGAATTGCGTCATAAACATTGAGCTGCGTGAAAACGAAACTGCATGGCGAATTTTGGTACATATGCTGGTGATATATGTGTACGAATATGTGTGCAATATGTTAAATATATGTGGCAGTGGGTACGCGAGCAAAACTATGGGTAAAAAGGTCCTCCTAAACAGTGGATCGATCTCAGCCAAATTCGGTACACATCTTACTTACTAAGTGGAATAAATAGTGTGAGAGTAAGGATCGGCAACCTCCTATTGGTGTGAGGGCTATACCGTGGAGAGAGAATAGGGGGCAAGAGGTGGACTGAAAGAGAGGGATAAGGAGGAACTGGAGACAGATATGGGGGAGGAGGAGACAGAAAGAGAGAGGCGGAGGGGAAAGTTGTCAGAGAGAGGGGAGAAAAACATCAACAGAGAGAGGAGGAGGAGGATAGGGACTGGGAGAGATGGTCAGGGAGTGGGGGAGAAGGAAGTGGAAGGAAAAAGAAGATTAGAAGACGGACATAGAGAGAGGAGAAGAGGAGATAGACAGTGCGAGGAGAATGAGGAGATGGCTGGAAAGAGGTGGGAGCTGGAGATGGACAAAGAAAGAGAGAAGGAGGAATTGGTAAGAGGGGAGGGCAGGAAATGGACATAGAAAGGAAATGAACGAAGGGAATGGGAAGGAACAGATAAAGGGACAGAAGGAAATGAATGAAGAGATGGGCAGAAGCAGATGAACAGGAAGTTGGGGGTGGAGGTAGTGGCGAGAGAGGGGATGGGGAAGATAGAGGAAGCAGAAGATGGATTAAGAGGAGACTGGAATAAATACACACTCTAGCAACGCCAAGTACTCAGGCTGTTACATTTATAAAAGTTTTAAGAGAAATATTACCTGAAAAAATGTATACATTACTGTTACATATTTCTGTTCGTGTTGCAGTACATCGAATATGAAATTGATTTTGTTGCCATTATTGTGCATTTTTTGTCAACAAAGGTTCATCGTTTCCTCTCTTGGACTATCACTTTTTTAGATTAAACTACTAGTTTTAGAAAATGTGAGGGAGAATATGCTGATAGAGAACAGAGTTTGTGAAATGGTGCAGTAGGGGGCACTGGGGAGGGCCTGGGGGGGGGGTGGAGGGGTGGGGGAGGAGGTGGGTGGAATGTTTGTAAATTGTAAACACGCCGATTTTAAACTTTCAATTTGGGACACATTGAAAGCTTAGTTTTTGGAAACCATATTTAGATTAGCTATACAAAATCATACCATTTTTCTCTTCTCCTGAGTTAAATGTGACAATTGGACTGGTTGTGCAGGTTCGCTATGGAGATGCACGTGGTGACATTTGACAGGCGCTACCCATCGCTGGAGAAAGCCAAGAGCCAGAAGAACGGCATACTCGTGCTCGGCTACTTCTTCCGGGTGAGTAGCCCTGCTCTGTGTGTACGTTGATCGGGCAGCAACTCAGTGCCGGTCTCTGCCAACCGAGTCACTGGGGTGTTTGTCGAGACTAAAGCAGTAGGTAATACTTATTGATATTGTATGTTCACTGAGTTTATAGTCTTCAAAGTACACGATGATTTAGCTCATATGTTCACTTCAGATACTTCCTGAATCCTCTAAGATGTCGTAACTCTGTCTTCATCCAAATTAATTGTAGAAAAATCGTCACAAAATTATTTAAAATCTCTTTTCATAGCTCTATTTATTTCAAAGATATCGATATCTATTCCACTTTTTCGAATGGAACTACAGTCGTTTTCGCTGCTAAACAGCATAGTTCTTCTGCAAGAAAGAAATGCGGACGAGAGACAGACCCAGACTAACTTGGCTGACCAGCGGGCCAGACTCGCCCAGACTGCCAGGCAGCCCTGGCCGACCGGCTGCCTCCCACTGACTGACTGGCTGGCAGACTCCTCCTGCCGGGTTTTTTTTTCCTTTATTGAATTTCGATTCCCCCCCGAAGGGGGCGGGCTGGCAGCAGCTTAGTATGCCGCTCTTCAGCCTACAGACTTTGTTAAAAAGATGAAGACCATAAAAAATAAAAACAGACGATAAAATCGGAGACATAAAGAGTAACATGGCGAAAAAATCGTGGAACTTAAAACGTAGAACAAAGGGATGATGATGCTAATGAAATACATACGAAGCAGACAGGTAAAACAATAGACAGACAATTAAAAAACACGGCGACAGTCTGGTTTCTGTTCTCAATAGACATAAAATTCACACCCAGCGACAGCACGGTTTCTGTCCGCAACACGGGAAAAGATGAAACAACACTGAACATTCACTGGAACACTGCACTAAAAAGTTGGCAAATGTGACATACCACAGCCGAGAGCAGGTGGGGGGAAACTGGACAGATGATGGGAAAATGAAAAAGGGGGGGAAGGAGAGGAAAAGCGAAGGGGGGATGCGGGAAAGGAGCCAATGGAGGATGAGGACCCATAAGAGGGGAGGGGGTGCTGGGCAGACGCGACAGGGAGTGGGGAAGGCAGAGGAGGGGAATACAAAAGGACTCGGGGGGGGGGGGGGGGAGAAGGGAGGTAGGGAGAGGTTTGGTGGGGAGAAAACAGGATGGAAGGGGGGAAGAGGGAGCCCAGGGAAAGGACAGAGGAAAGGAGGGGGGGATGAGGATCACAGTTGATAGGAGGGATAGATGGAGGGAGTGAGGGAGTCATCCGGGAGGGGGAGTTGATGGAAACCACCTTGGGAAAGAATATGAAGGGTCTAGAGGTGGAGGGTAGGGGGGACACAACAGTGAAGGCGTGGCAGGGGGCAGGGGTTGGAGAGGAGACGAGCAACCAGGGGGTGAGGGGGATCAAGGCGGCGGGAGGTGTAGAGTATGCGGATATGTTCGAGGAACAGGAGCAGATGGGGGAAAGGAATGAGATCGTAGAGGATCCGCGTGGGGGACGGGAGGCGTATACGGAAGGTGAGGTGGAGTGCATGACACTCAAGGATCTAGAGGGACTTTGAGGAGTCGGAGGCGGTTGTGGGCTTTGGATTGGATGGAGCGTGGGGTTTGGATTGGATGGAGCGGAGATGAGGGATCCAGGTGAGGTGACGGTCAATGGTGAGGCCAAGGTAGGTGAGGGTGGGGGTGAGGCAGACAGGACGGGCGCAGATGGTAAGGGAGAAATCCAGGAGCCGGAAGGAGCGAGTGGTGCGACCTACGACGATTGTCTGGGTCTCAGAAGGATTGATTTTCAGGAGGCACTGGTTACACCGTGCGGCAAAAAGGTCAAGGTGATTCTGGAGAAGGCGTTGGGACCGTTGGAGGGTAGGAGCGAGGGCGAGGAATGTGGTGTCATCAGCATATTGCAAGAGGTGTACTTGAGGGGGAGAGGGGTTGGGGGATATCTGCCGTGTACAGGAGGTAGAGGGGAGGGGAGAGGACAGAGCCCTGGGGCACACCTACAGAGGAGTATAAGGTATGGGAATTGGCATTATGGATGGTAACATAGGAGGGGCGGCGGGAGAGGAAGGAGGCCACCAGACGGATGTAGTTGATAGGAAGGGCATAGGTTAGGAGAGTAAACTGGAGACTGGGATACCAGACACGGTCGTAGGCCTTTTCGAGGTCGAGGGAGACAAAAATGGCAGAGCGACAGGAGTTAAGCTGGAGGGAGAGGAGATGCGTGAGGCGCAGGAGTTGGTCATCGGCAGAGAAGGAAGGTCAAAAGCCACAATGGGTGTCGGGGAGGAGGTGGTGTTGGTGGAGGTGGTGATGGATGTGCCGGTAAAGGCTGGATTCCAAGAGCTTGCTGAACACCGATGTGAGACTAATAGGATGATAGGAAGAGGCATCAGATGGAGGCTTGTTGGGTTTGGAGAACATCAGGATATGGGAGGTTTTCCACAGGTGGGGATAGAAGCCAGTAGCAAGGATGACATTGTAGAAGATGGCAAGGACTGAAAGGAAGGAGGGAGGGAAGTGTTTGAGGTGGCAGTAGGTAATGCAGTTGTGGCCGGGAGCAGTGTTGCGTTTAGTGCGGAGTGTGAGGCTGATGTCCTGTGTAGTGATGGGAGTGTTGAGTTCAGATGGTGGTGTGTGGCGCAAGTACTGGAAGCTATGAGCAAGGGGAGGAACAGAGGTATTCGTTTGGTCCATGACGTCAGGGAAGAGGGAATAATCAAAGTGGGGATCATCTGGGAAAGAAAAAACATCTGAGAGGTGAGGCAAAGTGGTTGGCCTTACTGAGGCTGTCAGGAAAGAGACAGTGATCAAGGAGGAGAGGGTACTGGGGGTGGGGCGGTTCCCAGTAAGGCGGTGGAAAGCAGACCAATACTTGGAAGAGTTTATGGGGAGCATGGTGTTGAGTTGTGTACATGCGCCAGGCACGGCGTTTCTTCGCAGTAAGCAGGTTGCGGATGTGTCGTTGTAATTTCTGGTGGCAGGTAAGTGTACCCGGTCACGAGTGCGGAGAAAAGAGCGGTAGAGGCGGCAGGACTCTCGAAGAAGGAGGACAGCCTGTGGAAGCCAGGTGGGGTGGTGAGGGTGGATGGCTTTGGTGGGGATATGGGTGGCGACGGCGTCAGACAAGGTCTGGTGCAGGAAGGCAGCAGTGCGAGAGATGTCATCAGGAGATTGGAGGGTAAGGTCGTGACTGTCAACCTGGGTGTGAATGGAGTACCGGTAGGCATCCCAGTTGGCACGGGAGTAATCGTGGACAATTTTAGGAGGGATGTCAGGGCGAGGAGCGTTGCGGGGATGGCAACCATTAGAGAGAGTGAGGAGAACAGGAGCATGGTCACTGCCAGTGAGGTGAAGGACATCTGCGGTGATGCGCCCAAGGAGGTTGGGAGAGGCAAGGACCACATCGCGAGTGGTGTTGGATTCGGGTTGGGTGTGCTGAGGCAGGGGAACCAGGTCTCCCTGGAGAGTGGTGAGAAACTGATGCCACCGTTGGAGGTAGGCAGGGTCACGGCTGTGGATATTGAGGTCGGCGGCGATCACGTAGGTGGAGAAGGTGCGGTCAGTGTGGGCCAGGAAATCGTATGGGATGGGGGTGCGAGGGCGGACATAAATGGTGGCACAGGTGACGGTAAGGGTAGGGAAGAAGAGGTTGAGGGTGAGATGCTCGGCAGGATTGTTAAGGAGAGGGAGGTGCTCGAGGTGGCCTATAGCGACTCTGCCACACACCAGAGGGTACGGGTTATCGGTGTGGTGAAGGGTGTAAGGAGCCGTGGAGATGCGGGGTTGAAGGAAGGTTTCATTTAGGACGAAGGCATCCATGCAGTGGTGATGGAGGGTGTGGAGGAAGAAGAGTTTGTGGGTGGGCAGGGAGCGAATATTGTGGTACAGGATACGGTAGGGTTGTTGTACCATGGGAGGGGAGAGTTAGGCGAGGGTGGTGAGGGGGGTGAAGGTGAAGTGGGTCTGGTTGTGGGCTCCTGCCGAGCTCATGGCGCCCCCTAAATGCACGTGAACAGGCGTCTTTTCCCCTTTCCCACCAGAGAGAGACACCAGAGCCGCGATTGCCACAGTGGCGCCACCGCCAGCAACGGAGGGCGACTGCTTTACACTACGCGCTGCGGCGCGCTTTTCGAAACAGCAATTTTTACTACGGCTCACTAGCTTAAAGTAACTTACGCTAACGACGACACACACGCACACCCGTGCCCGAGGGAGGACTCGTACCTCCGACGGGGGCAGCCGCACGAACCTCGGCGAGGTGCCCTTCACCGCGCGGCGGACGTGAGAGGAGATGGGTGCGACGCGTTGCAGGCGGCGGCGACGGGCAGCGCGGCGCTGCAGCAGCTGGTGTCGCGGCACCTGCCCGCCGTGGTGCGGCCGCAGTCCTCGCGGCTGGTGGCGCGGCCGCTGCGCCTGTCGCGGCTCGCCCACCCCTTCGAGAAGTCCTTCCTGCTCTACCAGGGCTCGCTCACCACGCCGCCCTGCAGCCAGGTCGTCCGCTGGGTCCTCTCCAAGGACGTGCACTCCGTCTCCTGGCAGCAGGTAAGCACACCAAAAATACACTCCAAAAAAAAAAAAAAAAGGCTCAACGGTACCGACCGGCCGCCGTGTCACCCTCAACCCGTAGGCGTCACTGGATGCGAACATGGAGGGCGTGTGGTCACCATATCGCTCTCCCGGCTGTATGTCCGTTTACGAGACCGGAGCCGCTGCTTCTCGATCGAGGGCTGAGTGCATCCCGCTTGCCATCAGCGCTCGGCAGATCGGATGGTCACCCATCCGAGTGCTAGCCCAGCCTGACAACCCTTAACTTCGGTGATCTGACGGAAACCAATGTTACCACTGCTGCAAGGCCTTTGGCAAAAATACACTCTATGGATTCCATTTTCCACAGTATCTGTTCGCCAGGCCGTAAAAATTTAATGACTACACTTTGCACCGTCTTTATTCGCCATTGTCGAGATACATCGGTGTTGGTTACTCGTTACATTCGATAGCGAACGTCATTACTCATGCAGCCATTACAGTGGCATACTCTTGCTACTCACTGCACTGGCAAGTCACATTAATGTGAATACCAGCCTGAATATCACCTTTTACAGCAAGAACTGGTGCGAGATATGCAGGAAGAGTGTTCGTGAGGTTCTGGAAGGTAGCGACAGGGATGTGGAGACATGATGACTCCAGTACCGTGGCTAGTTGCCCTAGGTTTGTCGTTTCAGGATCCGTGGCGCGAGCAACCCCTTCGAGGTGCCGGCACAGATTCTCGGCAGAGATTAAATCCGGGGAGCTCGGTGACCGGGGTGGTATGGTATAGCTATGCTGCTGCTGTTCCAACCACCCGCCGATGAACAGCAGTCAGCAAGTGTGCGTGAACAGGGCTCCAGCTGCGGATGTCCACGTGGACGAACGGTCGTCGAGGGGAGCCTGTTGGTAGCCCTTTGGCGCCTCTACGTGGTCAGTTCCTCAAGAGTTGGACGTCTGTTCGCGGATACACATCTCCGCAGCCATCGTTCACCCCTTCCGTCTGTGGCCCGTGGTGCAACACATTTGCCTTCGGCTCCTTTATGGATAGTTCCATTTTGCCATGCGCGGTATACTTTAACCACAGTGGCAAGCGAACAGTTTGAAACTTAGCATTTCGGAAATATTTCCACCCTTGGCCCAAAAGTTAACGATCTTGCCCTTTTGGACTACAGATACATTGCTACCTTTCTGCATTACGAAAGCGACTGCACTGTTTCCCGTGGTACTGGGACGCTCCGTATAACCTCCATTGCTACTGCTGCCACGTGCCGCCTGTGAGTGTTTGCACGTTGACGTCGAACGCGGGCCGTTGTCACGTTAATGTCACTGGGTTGTGTGTGCACAACAGTCCTGATCGTATAAAAACACTTGTATTCATAGGTGGTGACAGGTTTCGATCCAATGTCGATCATTTTCGGCCCACATTCCGTAACTTAGAGTACAACAGAATACGGGAAAACATATGATTGTTCAATTTCTCCAGGCGTATTTTATGACGAAATAAATTTCGGGTGAACAGCCTGGTATGAGTGTGCATAGGACACAATATTTCGGCAATGGACCATCAGGTGCGCTGATGTACTGACCGGCGGTGGGCCGCCGCCAAGTATATATAGGACAATCCCCCTCCCGCTCCTCCGTCAGGCGCTTCCTGTGAGTCTGCGCGGTCCAGGTACAGCGTCCGTTCTCCCTCCGTCTGGTCGCTGCGCCCTAGGTCTTCTCGTTCAGGAGGGTCTGCCGCCACCGCTCTCGTTATTCTTCCCTCCTCCCCCGAAGTCGATACACTCTGGCAAATATCCTTCTTCTTCTTAATCCGGGTGATCGCGGGTTCCCACGCGTTGCTAAGGATGTAACCGCTGTCACGATTTACATTTGTCAGAGAAAGGTAGCCACAACTAAATCGTGACAGCGGTTACATCCTTAGCAACGCCAGAGTGTACCGACTTCGGGGGAGGAGGGAAGAATAACGAGAGCGGTGCCGGCAGCCACCCTCCTGAACGAGAAGACCTAGGACGCAGCGCCCAGACGGCGGCAGAACGGTCGCTGTACCTGGACCGCGCAGACTCACAGGAAGCGCCTGACGGAGGAGCGGGAGGGGGATTGTCCTATATATACTTGGCGGCGGCCCACCGCCGGTCAGTACATCAGCGCACCTGATGATGGCAACGTGGTCCATTGCCGAAATATTATGTCCTATGCACTCTCATACCAGGCTGTTCACCCGAGACTTATTTCGTCACGGGGAAACATGTTTTCTGATAAGTATTAAGTTAAAAATAAATTATACGATTTTATACCTAGTGATAACGTCTGGACACGATGCCTCGGAGTAGTAACTGTGGATGCTACCCACTGATGTCGAATGCTGATTATGTGGCGGTGCCACTCAGGAACCCCGCCCCTTTGCTTCTCACCAGACGCCGTATGCAGTCATTAGGCTATAGCGTAAGTTTCACCAGCTGCGACATATTCGCGAATATAAACACTGATCCAGGTACTGTCAAAGCCTGGAATAAAAAAAACATATAAGTTAACTTATATCTAAATAACAATTTATTTACGTTGTTGTTGTTTTTGTGGTCTTTGGTCCAGAGACTGGTTTGATGCAGCTCTCCATGCTACCCTATCCTGTGCAAGCTTCTTCATCTCCCAGTACCTACTGCAGCCTACATCCTTCTGAATCTGCTTAGTGTATTCATCTCTTGGTCTCCCTCTACCATTTTCACCCTCCACGCTGCCCTCCAGAACTAAATTGGCGATCCCTCGATGCCTCAGAACATGTCCTACCAACCGATCCCTTCTTCCAGTCAAGTTGTGCCACAAGCTCCTCCCCAATCCTATTCAATACCTCCTCATTAGTTATGTGATCTACCCATCTAATCTTCAGCATTCTTCTGTAGCACCACATTCGAAAGCTTCTATTCTCTTCTTGTCTAAACTATTTATCGTCCACCTTTCACTTCCATACATGGCTACACTCCATAGAAATACTTTCAGAAACGACTTCCTGACACTTAAATCTATACTCGATGTTAACAAATTTCTCTTCTTCAGAAACGCTTTCCTCGGCATTGCCAGTCTACATTTTATATCCTCTCTACTTCGACCATCATGAGTTATTTTGCTCCCCAAATAGCAAAACTCCTTTACTACTTTAAGTGTCTCATTTCCTAATCTAATTCCTCAGCATCACCTGGGTTAATTCGACTACACTCCATTACCTAGCATGTACGAATCTAATGCGCACAAGCTCTTTCCTTGAGAGTTAGAAACGTTTTCATGCCAATAATGAAGCTGAAGATGATAGGAGTTTCATTTATCGTATTATTGTGTTGCAGCTTTTGCTACTGTCACGCCTACAGAACGACAAGGGCAAACCGCTAGTGCGCAACTGGAGGCCCCTGCAGCCGCTCAATGGCAGGACTGTTACCAACGTCTTCTCACCTGCCCTGCCCAGAGGCATCTGGTGCTAACTCAACAGCAGGACTGTCACCAACGTCTTCTCACCTGATCTGACCTGGCCAGGGGCACTTGATGCCAACTCAGCAGCAGCACTGTTACCAACGTCTTCTCACCTGATCTAGCCAGAGGTGGCTGGTGCCAGTTCAATGTTAGTGCTGCCCAACATTTTCTGACCCAACCCAGCCAGAGGCACTTGGTACTGCCTGGACTGTCACCAACATCTTCTGACCCAATGTGGCCAGAGGTGGCTGGTGCCAGCTGAACAGCAGGGCTGGCACCGACGTCTTCTGACCTGACCCGGCCAGAGGCAGCTGAAGCCAGCTCAGTCGTGGTTCCACCATAAACGTCTCGTGATTTGAACTGTTATAACCAGGCAAGAAGAGCAAAGCAAGCATCATTTCAACAAGAACGGCATATTTCTTGTATGCATATACCAGACCTCTGCAGCAGCTAAATGGATACACTGTCACCTATGGCTGCAGACCTGAACTGATGACTGGCAGCTGCAGCCTCTAAATGAGCAGGCCATCACCCATGTCTTCAGGCCGAATCTCAATGCCTGGGCTGGAGCTGCTCGAAATCTGCACCAACACCTCCCTTCTCCTGATGTGAAATGACCTTGGGCCTTTTCAGCTACTGGCCTGACCTTCGCAGCCGCTGAATGGAGATGCCACCACCAACATTTACCGATCTGACTAGACCAGAGACACCTGTATCCTCTCAGACTTGGTCTGGACAAGGTTTGCGGCAGCCACTCGACAGAACACCTTCACCCATGAATGATGTAGTCTGGGGTCTCTACATTAGCTTCTACTCTCAACAAGGCCGCTGTTAGATGCTTGTCCCAAGCCTTATCAAAAATTTGGGATTGGTAATTGTGGTTGGTTAGGCAGACTCACCCCACAACTATGCCTGTAGTATAACTACTGCATTTAGTAAATAAGGAGACCGATTCGTGAACACGAGAGGGAATCTTGAAAAATTTGTCATTTTTCTAAGCAACTTAGCGCAAAGAATAAGAATTGCAAGCTCATGTAATGCTTAGCATCAGATCTTTTGGGAACGTTTTTGGTCCCACACTTTTGTAGTTTGTGTTGCAGGTGAAATCAAGCATGTTAATTATTTATGCACAGCGTAGGTACATATAACTCTAAATAAGAACAAAGTAGAAGTGTGATTTTTTTTCTGGAAGTTCTTCACACTAACGTATTTAAAGCAGACTTTTGAAAAGCTGTTGCTATCTTAAATTTTAATTCAAAACATTTTTAATAACGATTACCAAAAACTTCTGTAATTAACTCATGAGTTTCTTTAAAAAAGTCTTTAATTTTTTTAATTTAAGACAGAAAATAGTCTGATTTTTAGTTAAGAATGATTTAAGATTGTATACAAAATTTCAGCCGTCTGGCCTCACTAATATTTAACCATTGTGTACCAGGACATCGAAAAAGTGAGTTTACAGTAAATTCAAGTTAAATTTAAAACTTTTTTCTCTATCTGATGTGCATAACGCTAACGTATCCTAGGTCCAAATTCATCTTATTTCTGATGTTGGTCTTCCTCCCTTTTCTTTTCATACGCTTCTTGTTCTTGCTTCTATGTTGGCTTCCAAAACTCGGTTCTCTGCTTCAAAGAGTCTTCTCAGGTCAATGACAATTAAAGCTCTTTGCATATTTAGTGCATCAGACACACACATTAATTCCATAATCTGTGTCATCACTGAACCATAGGAGAGCATCCAGCACACTTATTTTCAAATTTTTACAAGAGTTTTTGGTATTCATTCCCATATACAGTTGTTAAAACTCTCATTTGGGTTTTGAGCCCTACTTTTCTAATAATCTTATGCCACTAAGCCCCCTATATACAGGTTTACACCTCTGTTTATAGCAAGAGGCAAAGACTGCTTATGTGTGTAGGTCTTACCTTGAATAATAGCCCTCTGGTAGCCACACCATGACTCACTGCCTGGTGGACAGAGTACGTGACACAGGTGGGTGTTTTGTGAAAGAAGATAGCCCATACTGCCTTTCTCAAACGTTAATTTTGAAAATTTGATAATTTCATCTACTACTAAAATACACATAAAATATTCTGAAGCTTGATGTAGGCCCATTCAGAACTACCACAAATAATTCCATAACTGTTAGCGGCAAAATAACGACTAAATTCTCTGTATACACAAAAGTGAAGCAACATTAAAGACTAAAAATTCGTAAAAAGACAGACAAGTGAGGACCAAATACTGTTCTTAAAAAACCTGTCTGCGTGACATGGGACGCCGTCATGTGTGCAGCCACTTTTAAATTCGTCAAATTTTGGGGCTTCCGATTGTTCCAACTTCCTCGAAGTAAACATGTCCTGGTTCAGAAAACTTAAGAGTATTTCTTAAGATAAAAATTTAAAAACTGTTTTTTACACTTTTCGCGTACCAGACCGTAAAGGGGACATATGTATGTGGACCAGTAAAGATATGTGTAGACAATCTCCTGAACACTCATGCTATGAGGACTGCTGTTGGTCAGTGCATGTACTGTGTATGCACCTGGTCTGTCGTAACACGCTCAGCCACATGCTCCGAGCAGGAGCATGCTTTCTTGTAATTAATTAATGTCTATAGTTCAGGGATAAAGGCTCAGCTAGAAATCATTAAAACAGATCTCAGGTAAAAGGTGTTTTATTGAGAGCAGGAGAAAATAAATGTGGCTTGCACTGTTAAGTCTATAGCCATCAATGCTTTAACCGTAATAACTAATAGACACAGTTTTGCAAATAACACGTAATTTTAATTTTGGTGTGTGTGAAGAATTCACAAAAATTGCTTAACACACGGTTATTGTTCACGAAAGAGCACATACCTATCATAACGTTGATGAATGTAGTCTCCTTGAGGCAATAATGAAGTGAATGTTCAGCCCCCCGACTAATAGTTTCTGTTGATCCATTGTGGACGTGGGACAGCGGCTGGTCAAATATTTAACAAAGAAATTCGCCAAACAGACGTGCAAATTGAGAAGTTATTTTATTTTCGCTACCAGTTTCGGTAATCTAGTATGCCATCTTCAGGCCCCATATGCGTCTCTCAAAAATTATCGGTATTGGCATACTGGGGCCATCTGTTTCTGGATGTTGTGAATTCTCAAGTGCTTCCTTCGAAGACTTGACTACAGTCACGGAAGCAGCAGTCAAATCTTGGAAGGAAGCACTTAATTCACGACATCCAGAGACAGATGGTCCCAGTTTCCCAATACCGATAACACTGTTCTACCAAAAAAAATTGTTTGTATCTCTGAAAAAATACATTGCGCTCATAGCTGTACTTCGAGTGCTGAATTCAAAACTGTTTTTAGTTTTTTCTGTCAGGGATTGTTTGTGAGTAATCGCAATTTTATTTCTCTTTTCCGTTTCTGATATAGTGCAGTAAACATGAGGTGAAATTCGATAAACAAATTCACGTTTTTATGGTCTTATCAGTTCATCTCATTAATGGAGGGTGAGACTAACACATAACACAGTAATCTTTGTGTATACGCTTTGTAGCATTCATTTGACATGAGAAATTACAGAAAATTGACAAAAAAAATGAGTCATTGTATTGTAATGTACACCACTTTTTTCTCTTGTATTGTGAATCTTTCTTCTCTTGAATGATATTCCAGCAATAATCTGCCAACGTAGAAGATACCCACTTCCCTTCATAACGCCTTTCTATGGTAGAAATGTCTTTATGGAATCTTTCGCCATGTTCATCCGATACGTCACTACAACTCTCTGTGAAGTAGTCCAGATGAGAGCCCATCATATGTACCTTCAGAGACATATTGCACCCCAGATCTCGATATGCTTTGATCTCGTCATTCACCATTGCTTTGTAGTTAATAGCTCTTCTTCTTCCGAGGAAGTTTTCTGACACCATCTTGAAACAGTCCCATGCTCTCTTTTCTTTGTCAGTTAAACGTGCATCAAAATTGGCATCTTTCTGCAGCTCCTTGATTTGTGGGTCAACAAATACACCTTCCTTTATTTTTGCAGCTGAAAGACGGGAATCTGGTAGCTAGGTATGCAAACCCACTGCCTGTTGGATCCATGGCCTTCAAGGATTGTTTCATTAGACCGAGTCTGATGTCAAGCTGTGGAAGTAGTATATCTTCACGAGCTACCAGACTTTCACTTTGTACATTCTTTTCGCCCACTTTCCATCTCCACCTAGGCCATTTAGTTTTTAAAATAGAGTGAATTTCTCTCTCGATCATTCCACTCGCAAAGAAAACAGGCATACCGCGTGTAGTTTTGTTGCTTTCCCAGTACCACAGCAATTACTTTGAAATGTGCACATAGTTTCCATTTATGTTCCTTGTATTGTAACGAATTTAGCATCCTTTGTACGAATTCGTGATTCACTGTGGTCAAGCTGGCGCAAGCTACGGGTACAGAGGGTATTTCATTTCCATTATGCAGCAAAACACCCTTGACACTAGTTTTCGATGTATGTATGAGAAGTCTCTACTCCTGTGAAATGCAGGTGAAGTTCAGTACTTTCATTAGGCCAGCAACGTCATTACAAAATGTCAGTGCACTGTCAGTTGCAGAATAGGAAATAGAGGCATCTCTCTGTGCCTGAACAAACTGATTTTAGTACATTGGTGGAGTAGATTATACTCTTGTAATCTTGAACTAAACAGCTGCGCCTTTTGTTTACTTAGTCACGTACTAAATCATTTAAATCTGCTTGTGTTAACAAATGTGGCGATAACTCATTTGTGCAGTGATATAAAGGATCACCACCTGTGCCTTCTTCAGTATCACAGTCTGTCTGTAAACTGAAGAGCGAGCAGCGCTTTTGGTGGGGGAAGTGGACTTTCCCGGAAAAACGCTGCCACCGGACTACAGGGGCGCCGAAAATCAGTTGCCCGTTCCCTGTCTAGCGGTGTAGATAGGCGTGCAGTGATATACGTCGTTTGTGTTCGTGGGATCTTAGTTGCCAGTGTCAGTTAACTTTGTATACTTACTGATATTCTTCGATATCCGGAAGTGGTGGATAATCGTCTAGCATTGCAAGAAAATGTGCAGAATACCAAGAAGAGGAGGTATCTGGGGAGTAACGAGCGTTCGATCGTCTCTAATGTTAGTACAGCGTGTATTAAAGAGGCGACCCAAAAGGAACTGTTGGCTTATATTACCAGTCCCAATCAAAGGGCTGCAATTTATGTAAACGTCTGCCTCATCCAGTTGGATGCATAAGTAAGGAACGGAAATAAGCCGCATGGTTTACTGGAATCGCCACGAAGGAAAACTAATAACTTTGGGCGGAAATCCATCGTTGTAGACAGGGAGCACTAAATCTCTATCTCACTCGCTATTCACCTGATTCGAAGACATATTGCTTAAAACATGTGCGCAATACCTATTCTAAACACTGCTGAAATTTCCTTCAAAACACATACCCCGATTGTGGACTTCTAAGCAAAAAGCTTGACATACGAGGTGCATTCACTTATTAATTTTAATTTTTTGGTAAGAACTTTATTTGTTAATCTGCAGCAATCTTATCCTCTTCAAAATATTCCCTATTACATAATATACAATTGCGCCAGTGCTTTTTCCAGTACCCGGAACATTTTAGCAACTGTTTCTTCAATATAGTTTATAGGTCTCTTAACTGTGCATTTTTAATCTCATCCATGCTTGTGAAACTGCTGTCCTTTAAGGCCTGCTTTGAAATGCTTATACCACTTGTCTGCCCTTGGTTCACTCATAACAGGCTCACCAAAAGCAATATTTACCATTTCATATACTTTATTCCATTCTTATAACAAAATTTAATACAGATTCTCTAATTTATTTTTATGCTACCAAAACACATGTAACCTTTCTGACAGCGGACAACAGAGTAAATACCCAATATGCATAACATTGTACACATACTTTTGAGGCATGTTTACGAAGACAGTGATAAAAAAGTAGTGCAAATCGGACTAATACAACACACAAAATTATAAATTTCTGCTTACTTTTTAAACACACTTCGTGTTGTAAGAATTGTTAAGTTTCGATGCAGTCCTTCAAAGAAAACTTCTACCTTTTAGTAGAAATACAAAATAAAAAGCAGCCTTAAATTCTACAGACTGATTGCATTATATGGGGTTCGTTTTACGAACAGCAATAGAGGCACATACACTCACATGAACAGGCATTTGGTTCTGTTTGTAGTAGAATCCTGACCTCCGTTCTTATGTTAGTATTATTTAATCTATGATGTTGTGTTTCGGAAGAATTTATTGTTTTTTGTTTTCCTTACGGTCTTAATGCATTTGTCTAAAAATAAACGCAGCCGAGACGTATCTGTACACGGCGTCGCCACAGATTTGAAGCGCGCGCCGCGGCAGAGGCGGCACTACGTTGTGAAACAGCCTGTAGAAGCGCCCTGTGACGTAGTTGGGTTGGCAGAGTGGGGACTCGCTCGCTCGCTCTTCAGTTTACTGACAGACTTATTCTTACTTCACTGTCACTCCGAATTTGACTTGGAGCTCTTGAAGGTTCTGGAAGGCTGTCAGAATGCTGGACTGGTATTCTCGCTGAAAGCAGATCTGGCTAAACAATGTGCCTCTTCGATTTTTTTCCTTGTAAAACCCTGAATTTTTGTTAGACAGAAATAACAATCAGTAACGCGGCCCTTGGGCTCTCTCCACACCACACCACATTCTCTTTACCTTTCCACCACTGAATTAGTTTGCAGCAACATGTAGCACAACAGAAATGTGGTGCCCATTCTTTATCTTGGTCTGCTACCTCTACTCCAAAGTAATGTTTATATGCTTTCTTGATCACTGTTGAAGTTTTCTTCCTATTTCTGACAAAGGTGAACTTCCCACAGATATAGCAGAAGTTATCTGGGTTATATTGACATCCACGGCGATGTGGCATTTCTGAAAATTTAAAAATACCTGTTCAGTAATAAACCTGTACTGCATTCATACTAGAGAAGCACTGTTATGTAAAAGCAAGCAGGAAATTTACCTTCAGCACCAGGCTAAATCAATTTAAACACAGGAACTCATAAGTTCAACCGTGCTGAGAAATATGACAGAGACGGTTACTTGTCAGCCAAAACACCCACTCGTTAAGATTGACACAAATTACGGCCAACACCGTTGTTGTAAACTTGATGCATCTGCCTCTGGGAAGTGTGAAATGTTTACTGCCGAGGCAGTGACCGGATGTCGCCGCTCGAGTTAATGAGCTATTGCAGGTGGTCTTTGACATAGGTGTGGTGGGGGATAACCCAATGACATCTGATTCTTCCCACCTGCTGTTGAACAAGAAATTTTCTCGTTGCATCGCTACTGGATGTGCCAACATCCCCATATTTCTCTATAACGTCCCTGTGTTTCCCTAAATATATTACATAAAAAGTATCCCTGACAACGATATTTTGTTTACATATTTGAATTTCCCACGGTAAACTGGTTTAGAAGCACACACTTTAATATCAGAAATAGAACCCTTGTCTAACAGTGTAATTTTTGAGAGGGGCATATGGGGCCTGAAGATGTCATACCGAATTCCCGAAACTGGTACTGAAAATAAAATGAAATAACTTCTGAGTCTGCATGGCTGTTCGGCGAGTTTCTTTGTTAAATACCCAACTAATACTCTCTCCCTTGCATTGATCTTGTACGGACTGAACCTTCAAGCCAGCACATGATCACGTCTCCTGAAAACCATCCCCACGCACCACGACATTACTCAAACATCTGAAAGTCAGTAACACTTGTATTACTATTGGTACGCATATTCCAGATGGACCACATAAATTGATTTCTTAGTATTATTACCTACCCTAAAAATAAGTTTGGTTGCTGAGCTGTTAGATTGGCGATCTGTGCGTGAGTAGTACTTTCTTGTGTGAATGAATGATTTGTGTTTCTCTCATTCTGACGGAGGCTGTGGCCGAAAGCTTGAGTGTAAGCGTATTCAGTAGCGCCTGTTTGCAACCTAACGTGTCGTCTTTAGGGTAAGTAGCAATCTCTCTTTTCCTACATTGTTGATATTCCTTCGAAGAGTTTCCATTGTTCCATTTCTTAGTATTATATTCTTCAGCATGGTTGGGACTGTTTGGAAATGATTGCATAATTCATTATCCCCTACCTACACAATAATGCACTCACTAGTTAATAATAATAATAATAATAATAATAATAATCGACACAGCTGCTTCAACAAACTCACTCGCCATTTAAATAACGAAAAACTGCAGCACTTACTTATTTTTTCATGCTTAGCACAACGCATTTGTTTGCATGAATATTTTTGTATGTTTGTGTGTGATATTTTACTTGTCTTGCGCTGTAGATGCATTTTGTCCAGTTTATCGATTGCAGCTTAACCTGAAAAAGACATTTGCATTGCGAGTGAGGCAGGAAATCACATACGTAGGCATTAAGAAAACTACTCATGTAAACAAATGCACTTAAAAAAATAAAAATAAATTCTCGGAATGCGTTGTGCTAGGCATGAAAAAACAAGTAATTGGTGCAGTTTTTCATTACTTAAATCATGAATGAGACAGTTGCAGGCTTTCCTAAAACAAAGATTATGACGGACGAAATTAAATCACATTCACTGTACCACAACATGGTATGAGTATATATAATGGACAGTGATATGCCTACATGCTTGTACACATAACTGATACATATTTATTGTCACTAGTGTTTCTGGTGTTCCTGTACGGTGTGCTTACATAGACCATCACAGAGTCTGATCATGGAAAAGTATTCTTTTGGTATCTGGACATACAGAAAATTATTCTGAATTTTGAGAATTGAAAGAAGAACTGAGTTCTATAAAAATTAAAGATAGAAGTAGGGCTGGAAATAACATACTATCACAAACTCCTCAACGTTATCTGAATATGTAATTCAGGGGCAAATATACCACTTAGAGGAAAACATAATCCGACATCCAGGAAGTTGAATGGGGCCTGGTGAAAAAGAAAACCAACATCTAAACACTAGGGCAACTAATGAGAGAGGTTGAAGAGGCTAATAATCTAGGAGAAATTTGTATTAATTTGTGATGAGATTCCAACTTCCAATACTAAATAAGCAATTTAAATAACTAAAGACTTGTTCTCCCTGTTTTTTATTATTAATTATTGTGTAGCATTGTTCTGTAAAACTATGTGATAATTAACTTGATATTTGAATGCTAGTGCATTAGAAGTAATTTGTGATCATGTAATGTAAACTATACAAGACACAGAAGAAATTTGTCATAATTATAATACTTATATGTGTTTCAAAATAAATAGCTCTGCTTATGGAAACAAAGTTGGGATAAGAACAACATTTCAATTACTTTGGTCCACCATTATTTCTCTTGTTCAGCAACATATATTATTAATAATTCCCCAACAATCATAAAATGTGTAGCCCCACAAATAATGTTGTGATCGCCAACACCTTGTAATCCATTAAATAATTTTTAGCAGAAGCAATTGATGTCTATATAATCAACTCTTACCATGTAAAACCTCATGTATCAATGCTAGACTCACAGTCGGTTGAATAATTTATGTCTTTGGAATGATACATAAAATTTGCTTACATTTTTCTACATTATTCATTGAGTAAAGTAATGTCTGCAGTATTATTAGCACATAATACTTTAACGATACTAATTTTTGTGTCATTCATTCCACTATTTCTAAAACACTGTGAAACTGAAATTTTTGTTATTATTGTCTTTTTAGTTGGTAATGGGTTTGTTTGCAAGCTTTATATTTTGTTTCTTTCACACATTTCTAAACGAACCATTTACATGAAATATAGTGACAGTAATGCTCATTCACTGTGTTTCTCTTCAATGACTTTGACAGTTAGCATTCTTGAACTTAATCAACCAATTACAAGTTTGCCAACTACAGAAGAATAGTTTCTAATATCTGAAGACTCATTGAAAACTTAGCAAGCTTTTGTAACTTATGTATTAATCTACACAATATTTAGTTATTTGAATTGTTGAAAGCGTAATTTTATGCTTAAAGTGTGTGTGCAATAGTGTTTCAGGTATATACCATATTTTTTGTGGTGAAACAGAAATAATTATGCAAAGTAAACATTACATAACTTTTATGACGTTGTATCAAGATTTTTATAAATGAATATAAAAAAAATGAGGAAAAGTCTTTCGTTTCACCAACTAAGTACAAAAAGAAATCGTTCACCTTCATATTCATAACTTGAAAACATCTATGGGAATACCTATTAAACATATCCTTGTGTTTATTTTACAGATGATAGCTCTAAAAGTGATTAATGACTGATAACTACAGTCACAATGTATCTTAGAAGATGAATACAATAAATTAATCAATAAAAGTCAAAATTTAACGTTCCTTAAAAAAGCTAGTGTATCTCTCATTGCACTCAAAGTGGATGTTAGTTGCCGACAAGGGAATCTTTCAATCTGACACGTCAAAATCTGCCCAGTGATATATCACACAGAAAGATTACACCGAAATAAATGCACTGTTGGGCGCACATTTTTTCCGCAGTCCTTCCTGCCAAGCGCGCGAATCGGCGAATAACCAGAAACAGCTGTCACAAGAGAACGTAGTGCCACATAGCATGAACTCTAAAATGTATTACACGACTTTTAATAAGATAAACCATACCAAAAATCTATCAAATCATTAATTTTCGTAATAACTTCAGATAATATTGACATCTAAACAGTGACTAGCAGATAAAAGAAAATCAAGGCAGTGTATGGTGTTACATTACAGATAACTTCTATTGATCGGTAGATTAATTTGTTGACATGAAATAGTTTACAATAATTCATGTAGCACAGTTCTTACGGTTTTATAATAATGTCTATTTTACTAACATTGAAACAGATCCTGTATGCATCACAAAAAATGCAAAGTGTCTGTTGGATGCCAAAAACAAATATTTTCTTTACATCAGGCACACCTAATAACAGAAAATTTGATGCATTCAGGCACTTCACACTAATTACTAGTTCTATTTAGGCAGAACAGAGATGGAGAAAGAAATTGTCGTTGCTATTGTTCCGAATATTGTGCTGCGTACCAGGCGTACTTGATCAGATTAATAGAACGTTGTGATACAGATTGACAATGCAGCGTAATGTCTGAGGTGTAATAACACTGTTCCGCAGATGAAACCTGAAATGACAAAGATCCACCGGAAGTTATACAGTCGGATAATTTTCTGAACAATGCTTTTTACACTAATGAAAAATTTCTTTATCAAGATGCTGAATCACACTATTACGTCTGGTGGGAATCCGAAATCTATTAAGCCTTTTGGGCGTCCACCTAGAGACAAATGTGTCATGTCCAGACCAAGAGCCCAGCAAAAGCAATGCATTACTTTCTGCTCCTGTTAAGAAGACGTTCCGGATGTAATCAGTGATCTACTCTAAGCACATCACGGGAATGCAGCCTGTTAAATCCTGCCAAGTCGTCGAATGTGGGGCGTCTGGGAAAATTGCTTTCTCGGATCGCTAGACAACATTCAAACAAATCGCATTAAGGTATTTTATTAAAAATGAAAAAATACAGTGTAACCTCCCAACAGTAAAAAAGAATACGTATGTATCATTAATTCACATTCAGCGTAACACAGTTAAAAATACCTCCCAACAGTAAAAAATAAGTATATATAACATTCATATTCAGTGTAACCTCTCCACAAAAAGTGTAACCTCCCGACAAAAAAAAAATACGTAACCTACCAATAGTTTATTATTCCGTAACCTCGCAATAATAACGTGATTAATCTTCCAATAAAAAATGTGACTCGTGTATAACATTTCAATAATTAAGTGACTGTGAATCTAAACTGGTAAATTTAGACGTCAGCAGTGCTGCGTCATGGCCCTGAAAGATCATACTGAATAAATTGAAAATTCTTTCCTCAATGAAGTCGCCGGATAACGCGTATCTATCTGCTCCTATAAGAAATTTTTCTGGCACAGCCGAGTGCAATGCTGGCCGCTAGATTTGTCATGTATAAAAAAAACTGATTTTTCTTTACAATAATCGGGATGGCCATGGATTGGAGAAATTAGTAAATTCTTTAAATTGAGATGAATGATTGTCAAAAGTTAATTTTTATAAGAAAGATTGTTATGAAGAGATTTTTTTAAAACATTTACATGGGACTTGATATAACAATAGTACCGGGTGATCAAAAAATCAGTATAAATTTGAAAACGGAATAAATCACGGAATAATGTAGATAGAGGGGTACAAATTGACACACATGCTTGGAATGACATGGGGTTTTATTAGAACCAAAAAAATACAAAAGTTCAAAAAATGTCCGACAAATGGCGCTTCATCTGATCAGAATAGCAATAATTAGCATAACAAAGTAAGACAAAGCAAAGGTGATGTTCTTTACAGGAAATGCTCAATATGTCCACCATCATTCCTCAGCAATAGCTGTAGTCGAGGAATAATGTTGTGAACAGCACTGTAAAGCATGTCCGGAGTTATGGTGAGGCATTGGCGTCGGATGTTGTCTTTCAGCATCCCTAGAGATGTCGGTCGATCACGATACACTTGCGACTTCAGGTAACCCCAAAGCCAATAATCGCACGGACTGAGGTCTGGGGACCTGGGAGGCCAAGCATGACGAAAGTGGCGGCTGAGCACACGATCGTCACCAAACGACACGCACAAGTCATCTTTCACGCGTCCAGCAATACTTTTTTTTTGGTTCTAATAAAACCCCTTGTTATTCTAAGCATGTGTGTAAATTTTTACCTCTCTATCTACATTATTCCATGGTTTATTAAGTTTTCCAATTTCTACTGACTTTTTGATCACCCAGTACATATGCACGAGGCTGCTTTTACCTCATACTACATCGCTCAGGCACCGCCATCGCTCCCCACGACCGGCCGAGCCAACTCCATACACCAGACTGCTCGCTATTACAACTGCTACACAGTTCCTAATGCAGCCAATACTGCTCTCTGGTCTGAGACTCTCTTACAGCTTACATATTGCAGGCAGCGCGTGAGCAATCCATCGATATTACATGTGCTCGAGTGCGCTAGCAATAAATTCCTTAATCATGGAACTCTTACAACAGTACTTAACTTTTTGTTACACAAATGTGTCGCAAGCAAAGGGCGACAGACAAAATAATAAAGTTTCTTCAGTATAGCAATTACTAATTATGATACATATAGCGTTCAGGCAAAGTAATGAGCCTTGACGCTTCTGTGGAAGTCGCTAGTCTTGCGGTTCGAGTGGGCCGCGACCAGCTGGGCGTGGCGCTTATGTCGTCTTCACACAGAGGCCGCTGCCGTCGCGTTGTCGTCCTGGAGAGGGGTCGGTCAGCGTGCGATTGGCTGACGCCTTCTCCACGGCCCTCTCTGCTCTATCGTTCCCATCTGGCGTGCCGCCGCTTCACTTTACGCCCTAACATAGCTGTAGTGTGACTGCAATTTTTGCTCTCGTGTACAGGTTGGAACCACCGTACAATGTTTCAGATGGACCTTGTAACGGAACCTATTAAAGGCTTTACTTTACCTAAGTATGCGATACACTCCAAATTCAACCATTTTAACGAGTATTTATGATTATAGAAAAGTTATTGTGTATGTTAACAATGATTGCATAACATGTCTCCATAAACAGTCAGCCAATTAAATTATACTGAACAACTGACCCACACAAAAGTTAATATCACTTGATCACTGATACAGCAAATGTCATCATGTAGAAACACTAAGTTCATCTTAAATAATTAATATGAAGTACGAAAAATAGTGGCCAACTTACGTATTTTGGATCTCCTTAAATAAAAATCCCCCAGTGAAACCTATTTGTTCGCTAGGACCGTTTTCACGCAGTATTCACGTAAACACTCCCATTTTAGACGAAAACCAATGTAATTCTTAATAAGTCATGTTATTTACTTATTTATGCAAATTAGAGAAGTCAAGTGACAAACTTCTAAAAAACGGCGTTTTTCTAACAAAGAATTATTCTTTTAAGTCCAGAAATCTGTCTGTCGTTTTAATAACCTGTTAAATTATGTCATTCGATATAAATTAATAACTTTTCTTCACAAATTACGATAAAAGATGCACATGTGACTTATAAACTATATCTCTTTTTAGTAGTTCTTTGACAAGGTTATAAATACAAGCAGCAAGAAGGGTCGGGAGCGGAGTCTGAAGGTCACTTTGGTAAAGTGTATGTGTGTTATTGTTCGAGGTGGATAAACATTGCAAAGAACATGTAAAAGAAGTGCTACTTTATGTTGTGTCATTATCTTTGGTGGACAGTGGAATTAAGATGGCCACCAGAGTAATAAATATTTGAAGTTTAAATATTTGTTGGTTTCGCTCATTATTTATCATCAAAAGCACATCAAAAACACAGGACCTCGTCTTTTTACCCCTAGACAACCTGATTTAGAGCCAGCATTAGCATCGAGACAGCAGCAGCGATCCAGCAAGCAGCAGCAATTACCACAATGCATTTTAATGTCGCCAACCTAACATCAAGTGCTAACAAGCTCCGTAAATGGGAGTGAAATAGTGCGATTATAGCAATATCTACGACTAGGCGACCATTATAACGGAGACAACCTGTGAAGTAATCCCAGGCGCCTGCAGGCAGCAATCTGGAGTTGGTGGGGTGTCAAGGGAGTTCCTGCCTGCAAGCGTCCAGGCGTCTCCGTACAGGTCCACTTCTAACACTCTCGATAGAATCTGGGCGGGTGTCACTGTGGCTTTTGTCGAAGTAGGGGGAGGGCGTCTTAGAGGGGCCCTCCGCCGTGTTACTCAGGCATGTGTCAACGCCGCACGTCGCCGTCATCACGCCACAGGAGGGCGCCATGACCTTGGCTCTCTGCTCTCAGTAGCATCGCCCCACCACATTTGAGACGACAAGAAGCAGCGTCCCGCGAACGGGAAAAGACTAATAACGTAAAGCCTTCCCAAAGGCTACCCGCCCAGGAAATACTGCTCAATCCACCCTGCACGCGTCTCAAATCAAGAAAACCATTCTGGACAGCTCGAGAACCCGAACCATTCACGATTGAAGATGTGTGGAAGGAGACATGGAAAAACTACACCAGCATACTTCGCCGTGGCCTCGAAGACCCTACTTGCGTACCAGGCTTCGAACTAGCTAGAAGAACCTGGTGTGTGCTCAACAGAATCTGATGTGGACGTGTAAGAACTACGTCCTTCACGTACAAATTGGGGTTCTCAGACTCCCCGTTCTGCGACTGTGTATTCCAACAGATATTTTACTGGAGACCGGAACGACATAATTAACGCCTCTTCAGCAGCACTGGGTTGGATAGACTCTTTGGATATCAGTTTGTGAGATAATTAGCGACCATACCCCTTGTACATTCCCTTTGTTATGTACAAATATCGCCGTAATTTGCCTGTGCATTTCCATACGACAGATAATAAATACAAATAAGGAGGACGCTAAACATAGGACTGAAAAAGTATAGGCACCCTTTGCTGCTTTGGATCGCGTTCAGAATTCGTCGAATAATATTGGACGGTCCCTAGTGGTTCCACCCTGTACACAACAATTGCGATCGCGCTGCAGTTCAAATGGGTGAGGGTCTGGTTCAGTGGTGTTGCAGCCCCGTGATGCCCATCGACAAGGTTCAGTCGCCCAGGAGGCATCAACTGTTAAAGGTTGTCGAGAACGTCGTCCTCTTGCATATCGCACTGCAAAATGTCGTTTTCGACCGCGAAAAGTGTGGGAATCAAAGCCGCAGGGAAAGCGGTGGTTTCATTGACGATCCTGAGCTCTCATCGTGTCGATACTGGTCCGCGGGGGTCTGACATGTTTCCATCGGCCATTCATAAGAAAATCGTGTGATTTCAACACTGGGTGTCGTGGTTCTGACCTCCACCGCAGAGGCGCCAAATGAAGGGGTGAAATGTGAATAAGAGGGTGCCCATTACTGAAACTTCCATGGCGGCGTTGGGCAGAATTGTGGTAAAATTTGGGGGAATGTGTCATCGCTAGCTCATCTTACAGCTCACATGAACTTCCGAGCTCTCGCCTTTTTCTCGCATGTGTCGACACCTTGCTATATGACGTGTTGCTGAGCCCGAAGGCGAAGTCGCAGGGCGCCATGCTTTTGGACCGTTATAGAGAAAGGGGGTTGGTACCTATGAGCCAAATTTCAGACTTCAGTGTCGCAGTTACAGGGTTTCCAAAAAGTTATCCTTTAATGCAGTTGCGCAACGTGTTTCGCTTTTTCGGAAACTCTCTTCTTACTATTGCCAGTCTGCGTTTTGTATCGCTCCTCATTCCTCCATT
Source organism: Schistocerca cancellata (assembly GCF_023864275.1). NCBI lineage: Eukaryota > Metazoa > Arthropoda > Insecta > Orthoptera > Acrididae > Schistocerca > Schistocerca cancellata. Next base: position 18,214,878 of record NC_064637.1, read on the forward strand.
GCCGGTTATTTTGCCACCGAAGCAGCGATTTCATCCACTACTTTTCTCTCATGCCCTTACGTAATTTAGTTCGATGGGACTATGTTACTATTATTTTGCCTTTCTGGAGGTTCATCTTATAACTGCAAGGCACTATCCATTCCGTTCAACTAACCTCGTAACTACTTTACTATCTCCGACACAATTAAAATGCCATCGACAAAACTCAAAGAGTTGTTATTTATTTTCGCTGAACTTTTTAATTGCCTTGCCACATTTCGCGTTCGGTTCCTGCACTGCTTGGTCCACATACAAACTGAATGAAACTGGGCGTAGGTCGCAACAGTGTCTTGCAGCTTTCTCACCTACCACCTCCCTCCTTCTCTTAAACTGCAGTACGCTTTCCGCAAAAATTTCAGATATCCTTTCGCTCCCTGTGTTTTTATCCGTGTTATCTTGAGACTTTCCAGGTCAATGAATTTGAAACAATGATATTACCTGCTGAGTAGTCAACAAACTCTGAAAATTTTTGGTTCTATGTAAAATGAGTCGATCGAACAAAGTTCTCTGTCCGAGCACTCGTTGATCGTGATGTCACCAAAAAAGAAGACAATAAATGGAAGGCCGAAATACTAAATTCCGTTTTTCGAAATTGTTTCACAGAAGACAACTATGCTCTTTCTACGTGCGACCGTAGTACTGACCCAAAAGTGATTCAGAAGTAATAGCTGGAAAGCATCTCTGTCGCTCGATACAGGACGTGATGCGGCGCCCGATAGATTCCGTACGGAACATGCGAAGAAGTCACAGTTTGCCATAGCCCGCTGAAACAGCAGAGCGTGCCGAGTAAGTGGAAGAAGTAGCGGCGCGTTTCACTCTGCACAACTGTCTCACTGACGCCGATAAGTTTCAGAGTTATTGAACATAACGTTCTGTTTAAGTATGGTTACTTTCCTGGAAGTCGACCAACTACTGTGCATCAACATGCTTTCTGCAGGCACCGCCCGCTCGTACGAAGCTGAGCTTCCTCTGTTCGCTCATGAGGTTCAGGAGGCAGCAGGTAGGGGAGCTCAGGTTGATGCCGAGTTTCTTTGACTTCGAGAAAGCCCACAATACAGCTGGCACACAAAATGCGCACGTACGACCACCGGAAAAAATTCAAGAATTTCTAGTAAACAGAACTCAGTATAAGACACCTAATCGAGACTATATATGACCGTAGTATCTGTTCCCGAAAGAACAGTTACCGTTAAAGACCATGCAAGTTTGCTAGAATGATATGATAAGTAAATGGACACCCTCGCTGCAAACAGGCGCTTATATACTTCATTGGGTACATGTTGAAAATGTGTGCCCCGACCGGGACTCGAACCCAGGATCTCCTGCTTACATGGCAGACAGACGGTCTATCCATCTGAGCCATCGAGGGCACAGAGGATAGTGCGTCTGCAGGGACTTATCGAATGTAGTGGTGTGGACAGTTGGGAATGTGGGCCTCACGGGGAGCGTGCAAGGGATAAGTCCCTGCAGACGCACTATCCTCTGTGCCCGCGGTGGCTCAGATGGATAGACCGTCTGTCTGCCATGTAAGCAGGAGATCCCGGGTTCGAGTCCCGGTCGGGGCACACATTTTCAACATGTACCCAATGAAGTATATAAGCGCCTGTTTGCAGCGAGGGTGTCCATTTAATTATTTCAACCTAATCGCGAGTTATCATCGAAAGCGAAGGTTGCGTTTATCGTACCTCAAGGCATTGTGGAAAGGTCGGAACTATTCCCTATGAATATTGTGCAAAGTAAATAACTTAGAGAAGTATTTTTATGGATTTTGGTATTCTTACTTGCTAGTACATCTGCTCCTTAACTGTTTCTGTTAACCTAAAAAAAAATCAGACTCTGCCGAACCGTGATTTAAACAGTCACTATACAAGGCACAAATATAATTTTCTTGTCGACTCTCCCTCCTTGTCTACGGCCCACAGTGGAATTATGGACTCTTACGACGAGGCTCTCAACGATGTCTCATCCAACATGAAGTGAGAAGTACAGTTCGAAGGAGAAATAAAAGCACTCATTACCCGCTCTTTCTACAAATTACTTCAGTGTCTTGATTCAAGGATTGAAAAATTATGTTAGCTACATGTCAACTAGCAGTGTTTATTGAAATCTGCATTGGGAGTAGTAGTATACTGAAACAAAAATCAGTGTTTATAGATTTAAAAATACACTATGTGATGAAAAGTATCTGAGCACGTGGCTGAAAATGACTTACAAGTTCGTGGAGCCCTCCACCGGTAATGCTGGAATATGGTGTTAGCTCACCCTTAGCTTTAATGACAGCTTCAACTCTCGATAGCATACGTTCAGTCAGGCGCTGGAAGGTTTCTCGGCGAATGGTAGCCCATTCTTCACGGAGTGCTGCACTGAGCAGAGGTATCGAGGTAGGTCGGCGAGGCCTGGCACGAAGTCGGCGTTCCAAAACATCCCAAAGGTGTTCTATAGGATTCAGGTCAGGACTCTGCGCAGGCCAGTCCATTACAGGAATGTTGTTGTCGTGTAACCACTCCGCCACAGGCCGTGCATTGTGAACAGGTGCTCGATCGTGCTGAAAGATGCAGTGGGAAGCAAGAAGGTGCTTAAAACATGAATGTGGGCCTGTGCTGTGATAGTGCCACGCAAAACAATAAGGGGTGCAAGCCCCTCTTATGAAAAACACGACCACACCATAACACCACCGCCTCCGAATTTTACTGTTGGCACTACACACGCTGGCAGACGACGTTCACCCAGCATTCGCCATACTCATACACTGCCATCGGATCGCCACATTGTGTACCGTGATTCGTCACTCCACACAACGTTTTTCCACTGTTCAATCGTCCAATGTTTACGCTCCTTACACCGAGCAAGCTGTCGTTTGGCGTTTACCGGCGTGATGTGTGACTTATGAGCAGTCGCTCGACCATGAAATGAAAGTTTCCTCACCTCCCGCCTAAGTGTCACAGTACTTGCAGTGTATCCTGATGCAGTTTGGAATTCCTGTGTTATGGTCTGGATAGATGTCAGCCTATTACACATTACGATCGTCTTCAATTGTCGGCGGTCTCTGTCAGTCAACAGACGAGATCGGCCTGTACCCTTTTGTGCTGTACGTGTCCCTTCACGTTTCTACTTGACTATCACATCGGAAGCAGTGGACCTAGGGATGTTTAGGAGTGTGAAAATCTCGCGTACAGATGTATGACACGAGTGACACCCAATCACCTGACCACGTTCGAAGCCCGTGAGTTCTGCGGAGCGCCCCATTCTGCTCTCCCACGATGTCTAACGACTACTGAGGTCGGTGATGTGGAGTACCTGGCACCACAATGCACCTAATATGAAAAACGTATGTTTTTGGGGGTGCTCGGATACTTTCGAACACAGTGTATTTTATTGGAAAAACACCATTGTCATCAAGCGGATATTAAGCTATCGGTGGAAGATAAATGGCAGCTCTTGAATATGCACGGTAAGTTCACATTAATTTGACCACCTGTCAGAAAACTGAATAACAACCTTCTGTAGAGAGAGAGTAAGGTAGCGACAAGGATGTGGAGCCACGGTCGGCTAAGCGAGTTTCCTGGGTTACAGCCACACAGAAATGGTCCCACAGATTCTCGACTGGGTTTAAATGCCGGGAGTTTGGTGGCCAGGGGAGTCCGGTAAACTCAACGTGCTGCTCTTCAAACCAGGCACGTTCACTGCGAGGTGTGTGACACGTTGCATTCTCCTGATGGTAGATGCCACCGTACCGAGGAAAAACAAACTGCATGTAGGTATGGTCATGGTGCCCACGGATAAATGCAAACTTGTGTTGATCCATTGTACCTTCCACAATGACGATATCAGGCAGAGAACGCCACGAAAACACAGACCGTAACACTCCCTCCTGGTTAAAGCAATGAGCGATCGATAGTTTGGACAAAATAATACTTTGTAATACCTATATTCTTTTTGAAACATCCTGTATATATTGTAATAATTGAACAACAGACTTTTTGGTAAGCACCAAGTTTGCTGCAAAACCAGACATTCTAAAAATATACGTCGATAGAGTAAGAAAAATTATGCTAAATCTACATCTACATCCATACTCCGCAAGCCACCTGACGGTGTGTGGCGGAGGGTACCTTGAGTACCTCTATCGGTTCTCCCTTCTATTCCGGTCTCGTATTGTTCGTGGAAAGAAGGATTGTCGGTATGACTCTGTGTGGGCTCTAATCTCTGATTTTATCCTCACGGTCTCTTCGCGAGATATACGTATGAGGGAGCAATATACTGCTTGACTCTTCAGTGAAGGTATGTTCTCGAAACTTTGACAAAAGCCCGTACCGAGCTACTGAGCGTCTCTCCTGCAGAGTCTTCCACTGGAGTTTATCTATCATCTCCGTAACGCTTTCGCGATTACTAAATGATCCTGTAACGAAGCGCGCTGCTCTCCGTTGGATCTTCTCTATGTCTTGTACCAACCCTATTTAGTACGGATCCCACACTGCTCAGCAGTATTCAAGCAGTGGGCGAACAAGTGTACTGTAACCTACTTCCTTTGTTTTCGGATTGCACTTCCTTGGGATTCTTCCAATGAATCTCAGTCTGGCATCTGCTTTACCGACGATGAACTTTATATGATCATTCCATTTTAAATCACTCCTAATAATTTATGGAATTAACTGATTCCAGTTGCTGACCTGCTATATTGTAGCTAAATGATAAGGGATCTTTCTTTCTGTGTATTCACAGCACATTACACTTGTCTACATTGAGATTCAATTGCCATTCCTTGCACCATGCGTCAATTCGCCACAGATCCTCCTGCATTTCAGTACAATTTTCCATTCTTACAACCTCTCGATATACTACAGCATCATCCGCAAAAAGTCTCAGTGAACTTCCGATGTCATCCACAAGGTCATTTATGTATATTGTGAATATCAACGGTCCTACGACACTCCCCTGCGGCACACCTGAAATGACTCTTACTTCGGAAGACTTCTCTCCATTGAGAATGACATACTGCGTTCTGTTATCTAGGAACTCTTCAATCCAATCACACAATTGGTCCGATAGTCCATATGCTCTTACTTTGTTCATTAAACGACTGTGTGGGACTGTATCGAACGCCTTGCGGAAGTCAAGAAACACGGCAACTACCTGGGAACCCGTGTCTATGGCCCTCTGAGTCTCGTGGACGAATAGCGCGAGCTGGGTTTCACACGATCGTCTTTTTCGAAACCCATGCTGATTCCTGCAGAGTAGATTTCTAGTCTCCAGAAAAGTCATTATACTCGAACATTATTCATTTTTGCGCCTTCAGTAATTGTACGTTGGAATGTACTTTTCCTACACTGCGAGGAAGACTTCATGGCACCAGTTTAGTTTCAAGAAGAATACGTGCTTAAATTCCAGTACTCGAAATAATAATTACGTCTCATTACGTAACATTCATGCCGATTCAGACTCTTATGTTAGGTGTTGGGCTGCCTCCCACTACGGTTATTCCAAAATTGAACAACAGACGTACACACCTTCCTCTATAAGTTCTTCAAAGCAGGTCAGAATTAATTAAATAAAACATCCACAACTCTACGGCAACAGTAATCAAGCAGTACAAGAAACAGAGTTGCCCTCTTGAGCCTAGTCTGGATCTTCCGGTTTCTGTCTGGCGCTCAGTTTTGCCGCGGACGTGACTTTCGGCAGGTGGGTCGGGTCTTTGTCGGGGCGGGCAGACCTCGCCGCCTTGTTAGGACGAACTTTGCGGCGCTCGTTATTGGTTTGCGGATGCAATATTCAGGCCGTCTGGCGAACTTGCTTCTGCTCTCTCCTCTTACCCTCGCCTTCTCATACCCAGACCGCAGGTCGCCGCCCAGCAGAATGGTTCCGCGCCTAACACAACACCCTCCCCCCCCCTCCCCCCTCCCCCTCCCTCCCATTGTATCTCGTGTCCGCCCCCCGGTAGCTGAGTGGATCCCGTGGTTAGCGTGAGCAGCTGCGGAACGAGAGGTCCCTGGTTCAAGTCATGCCTCGAGTGAAAAATTAACGCCGGCACGGTAGCTCAGCGTGTTCGGTCAGAGGGCTACCTGCCCTCTGTAATAAAAAAAAACTCAGTTAATGGATCAACAATGAATTGAAATGGGTGTCTTTCGACCTCCGCCCAGAACAGATGTAACGAACGGAAACGAACAAAATGAGATAAAAAAAAGTGGTCAGCGCGACAGAATGTCAATCCAAAGGGCCCGGGTGCGATTCCCGGCTGGGTCGGAGATTTTCTCCGCTCAGGGACTGGGTGTTGTGTTGTCCTGACCATCATCATTTCATCCCCATCGACGCGCAAGTCGCCTTTTTTTTTTGGTCATCAGTCTACTGACTGGTTTGATGCGGCCCGCCACGAATTCCTTTCCTGTGCTAACCCCTTCATCTCAGAGTAGCACTTGCAACCTACGTCCTCAATTATTTGCTTGACGTATTCCAATCTCTGTCTTCCTCTACAGTTTTTGCCCTCTACAGCTCCCTCTAGTACCATGGAAGTCATTCCCTCATGTCTTAGCAGATGTCCTATCATCCTGTCCCTTCTCCTTATCAGTGTTTTCCACATATTCGTTTCCTCTCCGATTCTGCGTAGAACCTCCTCATTCCTTACCTTATCAGTCCACCTAATTTTCAACATTCGTCTATAGCACCACATCTCAAATGCTTCGATTCTCATCTGTTCCGGTTTTCCCACAGTCCATGTTTCACTAGCATTCAATGCTGTACTCCAGACGTACATCCTCAGAAATTTCTTCCTCAAATTAAGGCCGGTATTTGATATTAGTAGACTTCTCTTGGCCAGAAATGCCTCTTTTGCCATAGCGAGTCTGCTTTTGATGTCCTCCTTGCTCCGTCCGTCATTGGTTATTTTACTGCCTAGGTAGTCGCCTAAGTGGCGTCAAATCGAAAGAGTCGCACCCGGCGAACGGTCTACCCGACGGGAGGCCCTAGTCACACGGCATTTTTTTATTGTATCTCCTTAACTCTCTTTACGGTGTATGGCGGAGGGCAGCCACTACTAACATCTTCACAGTTCCTCAAAAGTATTTTACCCGTTGAATCATAATAACTTTTAATTGAACTGGAGTATTATGGTGCACCGGGAAATACTACGAACTGTTTCAGATAGCACCTCTCTGACACGAATCGAGGGGTGTCATCAGGGTAGGGTTCTGTATTAAGCTGTCATCATCATCCAACTGGCCACTAATGACATGTGGTGTCCCACGAGGTTCCAGACTAGAGTCCTTGGTGTTTCTTGTGTATATTAATAACCTACATCAGTAACATTGCCAGGTGCCAAGTTCGTTTTGCGAAATGTCGTTTACGAGCGTAACAGATCTGCACCAACTGGACCTACCGACAGGCAGTTCACTCCTTGGAATCCAGATGCTTGATGAAGCTACACAACGGAATTAATTTTAACACCGTCTGATAGTAAAATGGTCCCAGCATCGAATTCCAAGCTACCGAAATTTCTCTAACTTTTATACTGATTAAGCTAACGGAAGGGATCTACGTATTACGAAATTAAATACATGGTACAGTTAAAACTCTGTTTTATTGTAAGCTATTCTGTTTGCACAGATTAATAGAAAACATCGCAATGTTTAGTTAAACAAACTTCAAGAACATTTAACTGTTACATACAATTGCGTGCAAGAGAATGAAAAATAAGGGATTGTTGTCTGTTGAGGGTACATGCACTTCCCGACAGATTCATTAAACATAATGGAGCCACGTGACTTCAGTGATTGCATGAACAAAAGAAGGAAGAAGAACTACACGTGCACTAGGCTTTTGAATTCAGTCGTGGTGAGCCTGTGTGAATTTACTAGAGTCTAGAAGAACCCGTACCTTGTTGAGACCTAATATGCCGAAACTGCTGTACGATCTTACTACAATTGTAAGCTGGCGTGTATGTGGAGGTCCCCAGAATTCAGACTGTTAGTGTTATAACTGCATATACCGCCTTCGCCTCTCTCCATCTCCAAGTCCAAGACTGTCCTGCGATATCAGGAAGAGAATGAGTTTGGCACTGCCTAGCCTGTGAAGTGAACATTTCCCTGCCAACGTCGGCTCGCGCTTGTTGCCAATGGCCAGATGTTTCTTGGCTTACACCAACAGTATGCTTGTAAGTTTGCAGCTTTTCTTCCGACAAGATTGTACAAAACATAACTTGCGATCCGATGTCCGTCAGCGAGCTCCGTTCCGAGAATTCTGGCTCTCGGACGTCCGTCATGAAGGCGGTGGGCCAATGACAGGTCGTTTCGCATGGAACGATACAACAAAACGTCACTTTCTTCTTCAAGAGTTCCCAGGACGTTTTCTTCTATATGTGGGTGGCTATATTCCTCCCACATACTGTGGTGGTGGCGGCAAACAGTCGCCTCTGCACCTGGTGGTGAAAATGACACACAGGAAGTCCGTCAGAATGCTTTACTTGCTTACAGACTAGCAGAAAAATAGGCATATGTAGAAATGGACCTCCAGCTCCAGTCTTCCGCAAATTCGCCGAACGTACAACGAACTCCAAAAGACAGACCACAGCTGAACAGTGAAGCCCCTCATTCACGGTCAACCCCCCCCCCTCTCTCCCCCACCTAGCAGGTCGCTAACCTGTCTGACTGTGTCTGTATGTCTGTGCACGCTGTGACTATGTGGTGGATGCCACCTACACCGAGTCACGTGCCAGCTTCCACAGTGCTAAAACAGAGGGGAAAAGGGCAGAATGTGGAGTGGCAGGTAGCAGTCAGGTCTAGGAGGTACCGGTATGCCAGCGGAGCTGAGGCATCTGGACCGTCGACCCGACCAGCTGTCCACACAAAGGAGAATGTGTCGGGGCAGACGCACTCAGCAGGGGGGCTGGTGCGCTGGTTGGCCTGTGAATGGGCAGCTGCTTGGGTCATTCGCTACAGTCACGTTTAAATTGGTGGGATGGAGGTGAAAGTCTGCCAGTATTGTTGTTTAGCTGGCAGAAGTTGGCCCAAGGCGCCACAGTATGCCACACCAGAAAACATTCACTGGGCACGTACCTGACCTGTTCGACCCCGCCACTGGCCTCTGCCCTTTGTCGTCACATCTTCGAGCCGTGCTCGTACTCCACTGTAGATCCGTGCACGTGGGAGGATTATGGGGTTGCTACGCTACTCACGTTCTGCTTTCGCTGTTCTCCCAAGACAGCATTTCACAAGAAAAATACAGTGTCTACATAAGCCCATATTGTTAATTAGAGAGGAAGAAGAAGGTGACCTGGCCTTACAATCACTGCTATTACTCTCTTATTAAATCAGAAAAAGATTCGATTTATCTGAATATGATTTGTCAAATTATTAATTGGATTTGCAAATCAATAAAAAATGAGAAGAGCCAGCGACAGTAGCATGTCTCAGATCAGTTGGTGCGGTTTTTTTTTGTTTTTTGTTTTTTTTTAGATATATACATCTCTTCTTGTTCCATGACATGTTCTGCATCGTTGAGGATTTCTTCCCTGTCGACTTATGGAGCAATAATTAGCTTTTATCTAATCTAATCAAATCTTCCATACACGAATGATGTGCAGGAAGGATGCTTTTGGGAGGCAGCCCAACAGCTAACATAAGAGTGTGAATGGGCACGAAATTTACGTAATGAGAGATAATTATTATTTGCTGTACTGGAATTTAAGCATGGATTCTTGTTGAAACTGAATTGGTGCCATGAAGTCTTCCTCACAGTGTAGGAAAAGTACATTGCAACGTACAAATACCGAAGGCGCAGAAATGAATAATGTATCTAAGATAATTTCTCTTACTCTATCGACGTAGATTTTTAGGATGTCTGGTTTTGCAGCAAACTTGGTGCTTAGCAAAAAGTCAATAGTTCAATTATTACACATATATATACAGGGTGTTTCAAAAAGAATATTGGTATTACAAAGTATTGTGTTGTCCAAACTCTCGATCGCTGCGCCTCGGCTGGGCTATTGGAGTTCTAATATCTTGTATTTTCCTGTCATACATGTCTCGTGAGTTGTATGTAGTTGTAGAAGGAAGCAATGTGTTGCCTGTCTGTTTGTAATGTCTCCACTGGACTTACATAGTACGACCTAAGATGCCATCGATCTCTTCTTGAAATATACACTCCTGGAAATGGAAAAAAGAACACATTGACACCGGTGTGTCAGACCCACCATACTTGCTCCGGACACTGCGAGAGGGCTGTACAAGCAATGATCACACGCACGGCACAGCGGACACACCAGGAACCGCGGTGTTGGCCGTCGAATGGCGCTAGCTGCGCAGCATTTGTGCACCGCCGCCGTCTGTGTCAGCCAGTTTGCCGTGGCATACGGAGCTCCATCGCAGTCTTTAACACTGGTAGCATGCCGCGACAGCGTGGACGTGAACCGTATGTGCAGTTGACGGACTTTGAGCGAGGGCGTATAGTGGGCATGCGGGAGGCCGGGTGGACGTACCGCCGAATTGCTCAACACGTGGGGCGTGAGGTCTCCACAGTACATCGATGTTGCCGCCAGTGGTCGGCGGAAGGTGCACGTGCCCGTCGACCTGGGACCGGACCGCAGCGACGCACGGATGCACGCCATGGCCGTAGGATCCTACGCAGTGCCGTAGGGGACCGCACCGCCACTTCCCAGCAAATTAGGGACACTGTTGCTCCTGGGGTATCGGCGAGGACCATTCGCAACCGTCTCCATGAAGCTGGGCTACGGTCCCGCACACCGTTAGGCCGTCTTCCGCTCACGCCCCAACATCGTGCAGCCCGCCTCCAGTGGTGTCGCGACAGGCGTGAATGGAGGGACGAATGGAGACGTGTCGTCTTCAGCGATGAGAGTCGCTTCTGCCTTGGTGCCAATGATGGTCGTATGCGTGTTTGGCGCCGTGCAGGTGAGCGCCACAATCAGGACTGCATACGACCGAGGCACACAGGGCCAACACCTGGCATCATGGTGTGGGGAGCGATCTCCTACACTGGCCGTACACCACTGGTGATCGTCGAGGGGACACTGAATAGTGCACGGTACATCCAAACCGTCATCGAACCCATCGTTCTACCATTCCTAGACCGGCAAGGGAACTTGCTGGTCCAACAGGACAATGCACGTCCGCATGTATCCCGTGCCACCCAACGTGCTCTAGAAGGTGTAAGTCAACTACCCTGGCCAGCAAGATCTCCGGATCTGTCCCCCATTGAGCATGTTTGGGACTGGATGAAGCGTCGTCTCTCGCGGTCTGCACGTCCAGCACGAACGCTGGTCCAACTGAAGCGCCAGGTAGAAATGGCATGGCAAGCCGTTCCACAGGACTACATCCAGCATCTCTACGATCGTCTCCATGTGAGAATAGCAGCCTGCATTGCTGCGAAAGGTGGATATACACTGTACTAGTGCCGACATTGTGCATGCTCTGTTGCCTGTGTCTATGTGCCTGTGGTTCTGTCAGTGTGATCATGTGATGTATCTGACCCCAGGAATGTGTCAATAAAGTTTCCCCTTCCTGGGACAATGAATTCACGGTGTTCTTATTTCAATTTCCAAGAGTGTATGATATTGGAAAAGAAATAAGAGACATTCTAAAATTAATTGTAGAGCAAATGTTGTTACCACATAACAATCAGTTCTGCTCACAACTAGATGGGCTCCCCAAGCAGTAACCAGTCAGTGGACTCCTAGCCATTACCTTCCTTAATCACTCTGTGGACAAAATATTTGAAACCACTGCAAGACCCAAAAAATACTGAATAATACACTCATGTTCAGAAAAACCAGAACACCTTGAACGACTACACATAAGTCGTTGATATTCACAGGACATGTACATTAGTATGTTCTGCAGAAATGATTAGCATTTGAACCACGTTGACATGCAGTTTCAAGGTCAACATTGATATCATGGCGCAACACCACCAACTGGTAAAATTCCCTGCAGATCTGTAAACCGAATGTTGTGAGTCAATGTGACTTGAGCAGATGTTGAAGATGCCTCACAGATTTATGTGCAAACTGTACCATCAGATCAGTGAATCTGAAAGAGGGCGCAACGTTGGCATGAGAAAATGTGTAGCATTCATCGGGAAAATTGCTGCTCATGAAGGACAAAGGGTTTGGCAGTGAAATATGTGTGTGCAGGATGACACTGAAATTATGGAACAAATGGTAAATTTGCTAAAATTGATCACGCTATTAACTGCGGCGCATATTACAGTATATCATCCCATATCGATGGTGTCTTTCGCATCCCATCCGTCCATTAGTATGTTGTTGAATACCACATATTCATTGACTGACACCACTCGCTTGAGATGGAAAGAGCCTTGGAGGGACATTGGATATCTGCTACTTGTCACTCTTGAGCATAGGGTTAAATGTAGAGGCCATCACATTCAGACAGTTGTTTGGAATCTCTCTGCAATGCTGCAGACTTGTCCTGTTTCCATACGCTGTGATGCCCTGCACAGTTTTTTAACCAATAAGATACCAGTACCTCTTTCTATTTCTACTGCCTCACGCATGTTGTGAACAGCACCTTCCAGTGATGGTCAACACTGGAGCAGTAATCATGTACAAGATTGCAAAATGAGGAAACAATGCTGTTCATAATGGAACACCGAGACACCTGCTAACCCCATCACTGTGTGCGATGTGATTAGTTGTATACGTCATCAACTTCGGATAGCTGTTTGGAAACGCTCTACAATGCCACAAACTCATCCAGGTCCATATGTTGTGACGTCTTCCACATTTTTGTCAATGAGAAACGTTGCGACTGTGTTTTATTTCTGCCAGCCTGTGTGTTGTGGGAGTTGTGTAGTTTACACCATGCTATATTCAGCTTTCTGTGAAAGCCAATGGACAGAAACTTGTTAATGCTGTTTTAGCATCTGACACAAACCTCGCAGACATGGTGGAAAAACGAAGTGTATTGCAGTGTACAAGGCTGTAGTCATACACAGCTTAGATGTGTTACAGCTGGAAAAACAATGTATTAAACTGCTTATGAAAGAACAACACAGGACTCCTCTCTTCTGATTGATAGTCTGTTGGATATGGTCTTCTTCCAGTACAGTTGACAAACCTTTACGTAGGTTTGTGCAAACGACTTTGACGACTAGTCAACTGCTACAGTGGACTGATACGTGTATATGTAGTTGTGGTGTCACCGCCAGACACCACAGTTGCTAGGTGGTAGCCTTTAAATCGGCCGCGGTCCGTTAGTATACGTCGGACCCCCGTGTCGCCACTATCAGTGATTGCAGACCGAGCGCCGCCACACGGCAGGTCTAGTCTAGAGACACTCCCTAGCACTCGCCCCAGTTGTACAGCCGACTTTGCTAGCGATGGTTCACTGACTACATACGCTCTCATTTGCAGAGACAACAGTTTAGCATAGCCTTCAGCTACGTCATTTGCTACGACCTAGCAAGGCGCCATATTCAGTTACTATTGATAATGAATCATGTACCGTCAAGAGCGACGTTCACCATTAATGGATTAAAGTTAAGTATTCCACCAGCTACGTCCGTTTTTTTCTAAATTCAAATTTCCTTGTCCTGTTCCAGACCTCACGCCAGCCTGCGTGAGCTAAAACGCGTGCCTTTCGGCTTCCTCTAGTAACACGGTGTCGGCTAACCACAACACTAGTGTGCTCTATCTCAACATGCAGACGGCGTTTGTTCTTCGATATACACACTCTCATGCCCGAGGCAGGACTCGAACCTCCGGCGGGCAGGACCACGCAGTCCGTGAGATGGCGCCTCAAAACGAGCGGCCACTGCGAGCGGCAAGTCCTGCTTCGTCGGCTCTCGGGCAGGAAACGTTTGTTAATTCTCTGCAGAAGTCTGCTATGCAATGTGCACGTGTAGCAGGGGTAACAATGCAAGTGTACGAAGAATTCTGAAAGCTACAAAGTGGAAACTTTACATTCTACAATTCCTGCACGCGAATGATGATGATGATCCTGATCGACGAATGCAGTTTTGCGGATGGCATCAGCAAATGGAAACTGATGACGAACAATTTGTGACGGAGGTAGTGTGGAGTGACGAGGCACAATTTAAACTTAATGGAACCGTGAATCGGCATAGCAGTGTGCACTGGGCACCGGAAGATCCGCATGTTTATGTGGGTATAGCGGTCGATCTACCAGGCGTTCTTGTGTGGTGTGGACTATCGTCTAGGGGCTTAGTAAGACACTTTTTCTTTGATGCTATTGTCGCTGGAGAAGTGTACCTGGAAATGTTACGTATATCAGTTTTGCCAGACATACGTGCGCTTTATGGAGCTGATGAACAGGTCTTCTACCAACAGGATGGGCGCCACCACACACTACCACCTAGCCGCACGAGCTTTCCTGGATGAGAATTTTCCGGGGCATTGGATTGGACAATTAGGGCCCGTTGAGTTCCCTCCACAGTCGCCAGATCTAACACCTATGGACTTTCATTTGTGGGGAACTGTGAGAGATAACGCCTATCGACGTAAGCCACGCACGCTGGAGGAACTTCGCCAGGACATTACAGCGACGTGTGCCGCGATCTCCACTGTAACATTGAACGACATAGTTACGGCGACCGCTCGTCGCCAACGGTGAACATTTCGAACATTTAAAGTAACGATGTGCTAAACTGAAAGTTGTACAACATGTGTGATGAATTATTAAATGTAAAATAAACGTGTAAGTAATACTTTTCGTTCGTTAAAGTGGGTATACATTCTTCTGGCGGCCTCTGTGCTCTTACCAATGCTAGTATGACAATTGCCAAGACTACAGAAGAAGAAGAGATGTGTCAATGACCAGACGGATTGTTTATAATTTTGTGAAGAAAAAAAAATTGAGCACGTTGACGTTTTGAACACGTATCTCCTGAGTGACAATCCAACACCGTAACCACCCAACCACAATGCACGGTTTCTCGAATTCTTCACTGTTTCTGTTTCTATTTTGGTTCTTTTCCACAGTTCAGTACACCTTCCTCCTGTTTTCATGCTTGATCTGTGTTCAGTTTTTGACGGACAGTCCACTGGGCTATCTTGCAACTAAATCCGACGGGGGTGCGATCGGGAGTTTCCATTCTTAAGAGTTTCAGTTCTCTGCGACCGGTAGAACGGCCACCAGATCACGTTAGTGTTGTTCGTGTTTAGTGTTGTTACCGCGGCTGGTAGGATATACAAGGAGCGTGAACAGCGTCAGATGCTGAGTGATCACTGTGAAGGACACTCGTGTGAGACGGCAGTATCAGCACCTGACAGAGCCTGAAAGGGGTCTCATTGTGGGGCTCCATTTGGCCAGTCGAATTTTGCTGTAACCAGATTTGCGGAGCAATTAGATGTGGGAGTGGTCTGACTTCAGACTGCACGGGAATGTGAGGGCAGGCACATTCATCACCAAGAGCCTGATAGACCTCATCCGACAACCTCAAACGAGGGTCGCCATATTTGGCACCAAACATATCCTAACCTCTTCACCTCTGCACCTCCCATCCGAGGACAACTCGTGGACTCCCCACAACATTCTGTGCCAGCCCACACCACTACTCGGTGACTAGCATCAGTCGCCGGCCGCGGTGGTCTAGCGGTTCTGGCGCTGCAGTCCGGAACCGCGGGACTGCTACGATCGCAGGTTCGAATCCTGCCTCGGGCATGGGTGTGTGTGATGTCCTTAGGTTAGTTAGGTTTAAGTAGTTCTAAGTTCTAGGGGACTTATGACCTAAGCTGTTGAGTCCCATAGTGCTCAGAGCCATTTGATTTTGAACTAGCACCAGTCTGGCTGGGAGTTAGCGTCCTCTGCGTAGGCTCCCATTAACACCACAACACAAACGGCTGCGTTTGGAGTGGTGCCGTGACCGGGAAGCGTGGGCTGCCGATGAATAGCATCGCACTGTGTCCGGCAATGCATCGCAGTTCTGCACTCCCGTGGATGATCATAGTCGGTGGGTACAGCAGCAAGGTAGGGAGAAGTTCAATCCTTCCGGTGTTTTCGAGAGGCACAATGGTGTTACTCCTGGCACTGCAGTATGAGCAACCGTTGGGAGTGACTTCAGGTCACAGCTGGTAGCAAGGGCGCCCATACGACAGCTTGTAGTGAAAGCCTAGACCTAGCACTCTTTAATATTTTGGAAGATGAAAGTCACCGAGTGTGGTGTCACAGTGGTTAGCACACTAGACTCGCATTCGGGAGGATGATGATTCAAACCCACGTTTATCTGTCCTGATTTAGATTTTCTGTAATTTCCCTAAATCACTTCAGGTAAATTCTGGGATGGCTCCTGTGAACGGGCATGTCCAGCCTCCCTACCCACCTGATAGGACCAATGACCTCGCTGTTTGCTCCCCTCCCCTTAAGATCAACCAACCAACCAAGATGGACGTCAACTTGTAAGTAGCTATGCAAATTTTCAAATCCGACTATGTTCAAAACCTGTGTAATACGGACTTTTAAATTGTTTTCTTGAAACAAAACGCTTGACTGCATTTTTTTTTCTTTTGTATGGGGAGTACAGGTGCCCCTTGCCCACAGGTATGGCCCCGCTTAGCTGGTAGTGTTTAAGTGAACCCTGATGGCACAGTGATATGCCACAGACATCCTGCATCCTCATGTTTTACCTCTCATGCGAAAGTATCGTGGGGCCATTTTTCAACAGCATAATGCTCGTCCACACATGGTGCATGTCTCTATGAACTGTCTGCACGGTGCTGAGGACCTCCCACAGCCAGCGAGATGCGTAGATATTTCCCCAATAGAACACGAGTAAGATCAGTTTGGGTTACCAACTCTGCCCCAGTGCCGGCATCCAAGGTATCGAGGACCAGTTACAACAGTTCGATTGGAGGTCTGGGGGCTATGGCCGTTCACTATCTGTAGGAAAATGAAACGCCTACAGCGGTCCTTATGGTGTCATTTATTGTCTAGCTACCAGTTTCAGCACTTCAATGCGCCATCTTCAGGCCTTATTTGGTGCTGAATGGGTTATCACATTCCACATATATTATGGTTCAAATGGCTCTGAGCACTATGGGACTCAACTTCTGAGGTCATCAGTCCCCTAGAACTTAGAACTACTTAAGCCTAACTAACCTAACGACATCACACACATCCATGCCCGAGGCAGTATTCGAACCTGCGACCGTAGCGGTCGCAAACTGTAGCGCCTAGAACCGCTCGGCCACCCCGGCCGGCCCACATATATGGTGTATCAGTGGCCAACACAATTTGTTTAGGCAGACTACCTGTAACTGTGATGTCGTTTCTCCAACCACTAACTGTCAACTGACTGCAGAAACATTCGAAATAGAGCATACCTTCTTTTCATGACTGGTAACAACACTTTGCAACATTATTTACTATATTACGCATTGTCCTGTCACGTTGGTGGGGATTTAAGGTCTTACTAAGCTGTAGGTGATCTAAGTAAACCTGTTTTGAAAGGCAATCATATTTCTGATGTAAGTTCTTAAGCTCAAGTTTATCCTTAACCTGTCACTATTCTGGCCTATTTTCTATCCGATGTCGTTATCTCCTTTTATTCTCACTTGAGCGTAGTTGGGAGTGACGCTTCAGAGATACATCTCTTCTTGAAGTAGATGGCTGCTGCTACCTTCATTAGCTCGGTCCCGTTACGAATAAATCTTCTGGGCTGTGCCATTACGCGTTAAGGTTCGTCAAGTTTTTGTATGTCCATCCTTTGGACTGAACGTGGGGGACTACGGATGCTCACTATTTGTAAGAAAATAAACATCTACAGCCGCCCTTATGACGTCATTTACGAGGTGCATTCAAGTTCTAAGGCCTCCGATTTTTTTTCTAATTAACTACTCACCCGAAATCGATGAAACTGGCGTTACTTCTCGACGTAATCGCCCTGCAGACGTACACATTCTTCACAACGCTGACGCCATGATTCCAGGCGAAGGCTTTTTTAGGAGTCTGTTTCGACCACTGGAAAATCGCTGAGGCAATAGCAGCACGGGTAGTGAATGTGCGGCCACGGAGTGTGTCTTTCATTGTTGGAAAAAGCCGAAAGTCACTAGGAGCCAGGTCAGGTGAGTGGGGAACATGAGGAATCACTTCAAAGTTGTTATCACGAAGAAACTGTTGCGTAACGTTAGCTCGATGTGCGGGTGCGTTGTCTCGGTGAAACAGCACACGCGCAGCCCTTCCCGGACGCTTTTGTTGCAGTGCAGGAAGGAATTTGTTCTTCAAAACATTTTCGTAGGATGCACCTGTTACCGTAGTGCCCTTTGGAACGCAATGGATAAGGATTACGCCCTCGCTGTCCCAGAACATGGACACCATCATTTTTTCAGCACTGGCGGTTACCCGAAATTTTTTTGGTGGCTGTGAATCTGTGTGCTTCCATTGAGCTGACTGGCGCTTTGTTTCTGGATTGAAAAATGGCATCCACGTCTCATCCATTGTCACAATTGACGAAAACAAAGTCCCATTCGTGCTGTCGTTGTGCGTCAACATTGCTCGGCAACGTGCCACACGGGCAGCCGTGTGGTCGTCCGTCAGCATTCGTGGCACCCACCTGGATGACACTTTTCGCATTTTCAGGTCGTCATGCAGGATTGTGTGCACTGAATCCACAGAAATGCCAACTCTGGAGGCGATCTGTTCAACAGTCATTCGGCGATCCCCCAAAACAATTCTCTCCACTTTCTCGATCGTGTCGTCAGACCGGCTTGTGCGAGCCCGAGGTTGTTTCGGTTTGTTGTCACACAATGTTGTGCCTTCATTAAACTGTCGCACCCACGAACGCACTTTCGACACATCCATAACTCCATCACCACACGTCTCCTTCAACTGTCGATGAATTTCAATTGGTTTCACACCACGCAAATTCAGAAAACGAATGATTGCACGCTGTTCAAGTAAGGAAAATGTCGCCATTTTAAGTATTTAAAACAGTTCTCATTCTCGCCGCTGGCGGTAAAATTCCATCTGCCGTACGGTGCTGCCATCTCTGGGACGTATTGACAATGAATGCGGCCTCATTTTAAAACAATGCGCATGTTTCTATCTATTTCCAGTCCGGAGAAAAAAATCGGAGGCCTTAGAACTTGAATGCACCTCGTACTGTGCAGCTACCAGTTTCGGTGCTTCAATGCACCCACTTCAGGCCTAGTTGATGCTGTTCTACTTTGAATGTTTCTCCAGTTGACAGTTGATGGCTGGAGAAACGATATCACAGTTACAGGTAGTCTGTGAAAATCAGCCGTGTTAGCCACTGATGCATCACATATATGGATCAGCATCATCTAAGCCTTGAGGATGGTGCACTGAAGCGCCGAAACTGGTAGCTAGTCAATACATGTCATCATAAGCACGGCTGTAGGTGTTTCATTTTCTTACAAAAAGCTACAGCAATTGTGGGCAGCTTGCCTCAGGAGAGGATACGACGGGCTTCTGAAGCGAATCCAGGCCAGAGCACTGCCAACGTTGTACTGATAACTGGGCTCACATTGCCAAGTTCTCTGTAAATCTGACTCGATACTGTAATCGTGAAATGGCAATACGTACCCTCTCAACCCATAGAATCTCATTTCGATTTCCCTTACCTGTCTGCGTCCTTCACTTGTACTGTCAGGTAGGTTGGTATCCCACGTCTCCAGACACGTCTTCGCTGGTCGGGGGCACAGATGGAACCTGGACTCATCACTGAAAACAATTCTACCGCAGCCAATGAGATTCCAGTCCGAAGACGTGTTGGAGACGCACCAGACAGCTGTGGATACCAACCTGACTGTCACCTTCCATGTGGCCCGACAACCAGAAGTGTTGGCTGCCATTGCTTTGACAGAAAGGCCCGTTTGGTCGTCATCCGTGGCCCCCATACAGCACAGCAGTACGTCGATGTTGTTCTACTCCCCTACTACTTCGTGGCAAGCCATCCGGGGCTTACATTTCAGCAAGATAATGCCTGCCCGCACATGGCGAGAGTTCTGCTGCTTGTCTTCGTATTTGCCAAACCCTTCTTTAACCAGCAAGGTCGCCATATCTCTCCCCGACTGAGGACGTTCGGAGCAATATGGGCATGGCCGTCCAACCAGTTCTGAATTTTAACAAACTAACGCGCGATTTGGGCAGAATTTGGCACGATTTTGCTCAGGAGGACATCCGGTGACTCTATGAATCTGTGCCTAGCCGACTAAGTGCCTGCTTAAGGGCCAGAAGTGGACCAATGCGTTATTGGTTCAAATGCCTCTGAGCACTATGGGACCTAGAACTTAGAACTACTTAAACCTAACTAACCCAAGGACATCACACACATCCATGCCCGAGGCTGGATTCGAACCTGCGACCGTAGCAGCAGCGAGATTCCGGACTGAAGCGCCTAGAACCGCTCGGCCACACTGGCCGGCCAATGCGTTATTAACGTGCTCAATTTGGGAAGCTCTTTCTCGCGAATAAATCATCCAATTCCCATGAAATTGCAATCATTTTTTTGTCCATCTACATCACATTTACCGATTTTCGTCCCATTCCGATAATTCCTTCGTGGCGCCTCGTCTTTTTTTTTCTTAGAGTGTATATACACTTCACACATACGCAACACTGTAATTTTCGGCTAGGGCAGCGTTCACAACAAAGAACGATGTCCCAGTAATAACTCAGTAGGGTTTCAATTCCCCAGATCCGACCAGGGTTTTTGGGCGATTTCCCTCTGTGGTGTAGATGGTAGGCGTAGCGCTGGCACCTGCTCCCGACACTACAGAGGTGCTCCCCGCTGTCTGAGCATCGCTGGCCACGTCAGTGAGACGGCAGTAGCGAGCCACCGCCACGGAAGTTCGCACCACCTCGGCGGCCTGTCTTCAAACAGACCTACATACGGACCCGAGAGCAGTTCTGCGCCAGGCTATGTCCCAGTGAACGGCTAGTGCACAGCAAGCAGCGAGAAGGGTACCGTGTCCAGCCACAACGGAGACAACCGTTTACACTCTCCATCTTAAAGTCCTTGCCTATGATTGTGAACTGTGTCTTTAAAACAGTGCTACAAGGAAGAGTTTGTGTTAAACGGACAGAGCTGGGAGAAACAGTTTCTACTGAATAGTGCTTCGAGTTGTATTACCATCGACAGCCTATTTCAACTGGTTCTGACAATGTGAGACCTTAACTTTTCCCGGCGAATTGAATGTTCAAATAACTTACGGGTTTCCTGCCGGGTGACGTCTTCAACCACCGCCGATATTTCGACAGGGGCACACCCTGCCACTCTCAAGGCACAACTCCTAGGCACAAAAATTGTGCCAGTCGTTGATTTTATTAGTTCTATTGAACTGGCTGTTTATAAACAATCTTCCGAGGCTGCTGAAGAGGTTAAGAGGGAAGCTTGTCGTGTGTTGACTGCGGCCCGTCCACCCAAGTGTAACATCACAGCACCTGAGGCGGCTGCTTTACGTTCACTCAGAATGGATCCTGATATTATTTTAGCTGCGGATCAGGGAAATGCCACTGTTTTGTTGAACAAGCACGGTTACATTCAAAAGATGCAGTATCTACTTTCTGATTCGGCGTATCGCAAAATAGGTGCTGACCCTACTAAGAGTGTTGAGAGAAAGACTAATAACCTCCTGAAGAAATGTTCTTTGTCACAGGAGACTATCCAGAGTCTTAATTCTTACTGTGCTGTACCATCAAGATTATATGGTCTCCCTAAGATCCATAAAGAGACTGTCCCGTTAAGGCCTATTGTTTCTAATATTGGTGCTCCGACATATCGTGTAGCTAAACATCTTGCTAGTTTTTTGGGCCCACTAGTAGGTAGGTGTGAACACCACCTTAAGAACTCTGCAGATTTCTTACGCCGATTGCAGGGATTGCGTTTGAATGACTCTGATATTTTAGCCACTTTTGATGTGGTTTCTCTTTTCACTCGCGTTCCTCTCTCTGATTCGTTGTAGCTAATTGAGGTAAGTTTGGTGTCGAGTTAACAAATTTGTTTCGACATGTGCTAACTTCCACTTACTTTTTATTCAATGGTCAGTACTACGAACAGACTGATGGAGTTGCAATGGGAAGCCCGTTGTCACCTAGTGCGGCCAATTTGTCTATGGAGGACTTTGAGGAACGTGCATTGGAGTCAGCCACCTTGAAACCTGCGTGTTTTTTCAGATATGTAGACGATACTTTTGTTGTTTGGCCCCATGGTATGTGAGAATTTAAACCGGTTTTTGGAACACCTGAATTCAATCCACCAGAATATTCAGATCAGATGGAAAAGAATGGATGCCTTCCCTACCATGATGTTTTGGTGAGAAGAAAGACTGATGGCACGTTGGGACATTCTGTTTATAGGAAGCCTACCCACACTGACTTGTATCTGCGAGCTGATAGTTGTCACCATCCAGCTCAGCGTGAAGGAGTACTTCGCACCTTGGTTCACAGGGCCTACGTTATGTCTGACCCTGAAAGTTTGGCAGCTGAGCTAGCACATCTCGAAGTCACGCTTCGTCAGAATGGTTATAGACAGAGGCAGATCAAACGCGCGTTGCGCTATCAGCCTTCTGTGCAACGGGTGAGTGACGATAGCAACGAAGTGGCACCCAAGTCTACGGCCTTTTTGCCTTACGCAGGAAGCATTTCCAACAGGATTGGCCGTAATTTGCGGAAATGTGATGTGAAATGTGTTTTTCGATCTCCTAAGATTAAGGCCCTGTTGGCGTCCGTAAAAGATGATCTTGGTTTGCGTAAGGCTGGTGTCTATCATATTCCGTGCAGTTGTGCCATGTCATATATTGCTCAGACAATCAGGACTGTGGAACGCTTGAACACAAGCGTCACACACGCTTGCAACACCCGAGCAAATCCGCTATTGCAGAACATTGCCTTGACACCGGTCATCCTATGGAATACAACAACGCGGAGATTCTGGCTTGCACGTCCAGCTATTGGGATAGTGTTATTAAGGAAGCTGTTGAAATCTAACTATCAAGTAACCTTATAAACAGAGATGGTGGATTTTGTTTAACTGCTGCTTGGAATCCGGCTCCGTCTCTCATAAAAAAACAGAGGGACAGAATTAGTGCTACCTCACTTGTTGATTAATAGTCACTATCGATATTTCTTATGTTGGTTATCTTTGGTTGTGTGTTGACTCTGCGGTTACTTATTCTGTGTGTGGTATCTTCCTTGTGTCTCATCTGTGAGCCGAGGTATTAAATTCCCTTGCACATTGCTTGCTCCCTGCTAGTGATGGGCTAAACTGCGATTTTCCGATATCAGTGATTTCTGTGGATGCTACTTTTCAGTATCTGTTATTCTTAACTGTGATTTGTCGCAGTTAAGAGTCGCAGTTAAGGAACATTGGTCGTGTATCCCTCCGCCACTGCTATTTCTGCGATTTCTGCTACTTCCGCGATTTCTGCTACTTCTGCCATTTCTGTGACTTCTGCTACTTCTGCGATTTCTGCTACTTCTGCGATTTCTGTGACTTCTGCTACTTCTGCGATTTCTGTGATTCCTGCGATTTCTGCGACTTACCACCGTATGAAAAAGTTACATCTGTCAACACAGAAAATTGCATCTCAACAAACCTGTCATTGGCAAGTATGTTTTACGTTTTTTCTTCCGTTGGCTTTAATTTTGTATTAAAGAAACAACTGTGAAAATATTAATAGTGTAATTAATATGTAACTAGCCGTACAGTACCGTAATAGTTCATATTTAGAAAATGAATTCTAACATATTGTTATGTTCACAGGTACCTGAACTACATTTCAGTCACTCAGTAAAGTGATAACTCAAAATATCATTGTCAACAGATCTGAAGAAATTGCCACTGCGTCTTTAGACCGTTTTCGCCAGACGAGAGGTTAGTTTCTAAGCGTTTCGATGGACTTAATGACTTCAGTGAGACCGTTCTTGCAAATGTGATATTCATTATAGCAAATATTAGCAATCTACTCTGTCAGTTATATTGCTAGTAATTAATGACAGCAAAAATTGTTTAATAATCCTTGTGTTTTTGCAGACACAGTTCTGACTCTGAATACTGGTTGCTGTATGTATCTATCCACATCAAGGCTGTTTTTGAGAGAGACTCGTGAAGATTCAAGACAGCTGTTAGAGGATTTGCAGTTTAAAAGTGAAATAATTGTGAAATAAGTGTGTGAATGATTAAACTGTGTTTTATTGAAGTTGTTGTGCGATTTTAAAGGAATAATAAATGTCAAATACAGTGAGTGAATAATAAAAATCTCATTTTCCACATGTTTAAGCCGTCCTATACCCATAATTTTCCACCACTTACTTATTGGTAAACACTTGTTGGAGAGTGACATGCCGCCCCCCCCCCCCTTTCTCCACAATCTTGGTGTGACACTGACCTGTAACATATCCCGAAGTCTACAATATGCATTTTGAGGCTGTTGATATGAAAGTGGGAAGTACAGATCTTCCAGTTAAATCAGGAATAGCTTAAGTGCATTACTTGAAAGTACCACAGGAAAAGCTTACTTATGTAGGTGGTAGTAGTGTCGGCACAAAGTTCTTGTGTGTGAAGTTGCCATGTAGAACACCAGGTGTAAAACTTTTCTCCCGAGTCTTGAACTGTGTCGGAACAAAAGTGAGGCATTCATATGACTGTTTTCATTTCTCTACACTTATACAGATGTCTGAGTTCTGCTGTGTTAATATTGCAAAGTCCTGTAGGCATGTGGAGTATTAACCAAAACTGTCATATTGGAAGCAGAATCAAACACATTTGTTACATTACTTGATATTTTCAGGAGAAAAAGGCAATGTCGCTTCTTATTAATATAATACATTCAGAGTCACAGCAGTATTTGACCAACCATAACTGATGCTGAATGTGCATGTCGTCATATAATTTGAAGGGCTTATTTCAATAGTGGTACAAGTCCATTACCTCCACTTTTCTGTCTATAATGCTTCTGAAATTAGTGATCCAAACAAACATAAATAAAGGTTCATCTCTAGCAAGAAGCCATATGCTTGAATATTTCTGGTATCTCAAATGCAGATTTGTCAGCGCTCATTACACTTTACGACTCTGTATCTCAAAATGAACAAAAATGGACTTGTACCACTATTGAAATAAGCCCTTCATATGCACACACAGCACATCGATCTCGTTAGGCACGAGGCTCTCATAACGAAGTACATACGTTGGTCAACAGATGACACTAGGAAAAGTATGTTAACTGCGCTTTTTAGTTGCTACTTGCGACTCTTAGTTGCGATTTGTCACGGAAATCGCAGTTTGACTCGGTAGCGAATAGCGTAGTATGAACTTTGCTCAACAGATGGCAGTGCTAACTGCGCTTTTTAGTTGCTACTTGCGACTCTTAGTTGCGACTTGTCACGGAAATCGCAGTTGGACTCAATAGTGTATCGCAGAGATGGGCGTAGTACGAACTTTGACCCACAGATGGCACTGTTAACCGCGCTTTCTAGTTGCTACTTGCGACTCTTAGTTGCGACTTGTCACGGAAATCGCAGTTGGACTCCATAGCGTACCGCAGAGATGGACGTAGTACGAACTTTGGCCAACAGATGCCACTGTTAACCGCGCTTTTTAGTTGCTACTTGCGACTCTTAGTTGCGACTTGTCACTGAAATCGCAGAAAGCAGTGCTAAATTCGACCAATAGATGGCTCACGTCTTTGAATATGAAATACTACTTGCGACTGCTAACTGTGACTGAAATCGCAGTTAGATTCTGTAAAGTTGCTACTGTGATATCTGTGACTTCTCAGTCACTGTGATTTCTAACAGATACGCGATTTCCTGCCCACCACTACTCCCTGCAGTTGTGCCTTGAGAACGGCAGGGTGTGCTCCTGTCGAGATATCGGCGGTGGTCGACGACGTTACCCGGCAGCAAATCCGTAAGTTATTTGAAGGTTCTGACAATGTACATAAATGAACCTTTGCTATGAACTATTGTCACAGCAAAGAAGAAGTTGTATAACAAAAGATAGGTGTTCATTTTGACTGTATATTACAATTCTTACATTTTACAAGTGCAATAATCATTTATCACGCGGTATCCCTTGCGACAACCCATCACAACACCCTCGGTTGTAAGGCAAAAGCTCGGTTTGGTTAAGTCCCTGTCATTTATTCCCATTTACAATCCCTCATCTGCCCCATTATGAGCTTTTCCGATAATTGCGTTAAATGTATTCGCAATTGCGAATGTGGACAACAATCAGCTATATAATGGAATGATGACAATGAGAATTTGTGCCGGACTGGACTAGAAACCGAATTTCCCCCTCATGGCGAGCGCTCGCCTTACCGTCTGGCTGTGCGTGCACCACTCACGACCAGACCCAAACTTCTAAACAGGGTGAGCACAAAGTCTTGCCATGATTATAACAATTTGTAACAGAACAACCGTTTCACATAATAATTTACATTTGATGCCGTTACATAGGTTAATGTTAGTAGTTTTTTTTAAGACCACTTACGTTAGTGCCCGCATCTCGTGGTCGTGCAGTAGCGTTCTCGCTTCCCACACTCGGGTTCGATTCCCGGCGGGGTCAGGGATTTTCTCTGCCTCGTGATGGCTGGGTGTTGTGTGCTATCCTTAGGTTAGTTAGGTTTAAGTAGTTCTAAGTTCTAGGGGACTGATGACCATAGCTGTTAAGTCTCATAGTGCTCAGAGCCACTTAGGTTAGTAAACCTCAACGTGTGCTCCCTTGGTAGCTCGGAGAACGTCGAGGCGGTATTCCAGTTCCCGCCAGGTGTTTCGTAACATGTGTTCCGTCACGGTACCCACAGCAGCTTGTATCATAGCCTTCAGTTCGTCGACGTCAGCAACTGGTGTGACGAAGACTGTCCTTGATATAACCCCTGAAAAAAAAAGTCAAGAGGCATAATATCTGGAGAGCGGGGTGGCCAGGGTGTTGGACCGTTCCTTCCAATCCACCGATCCCGACATTACTCCCCTCTCCAGACATTACGCCCCTTGACTTTTATTTCTGGGGCCACATCAAGGACAGAGTCTTCGTCACACCAGTTGCTGACGTCGGCGAACTGAAGGCTGGGATACAAGCTGCTGTGGGTACTGTGACGGAACATATGTTATGAAACACCTGGCGGGAACTGCAATACCGCCTCGACATTCGCCGAGCTACCAAAGGAGCACACGAAAAAATAGTTCAAATGGCTCTGAGCACTATGCGACTTAACTTCTGAGGTCATCAGTGGCCTAGAACTTAGAACTAATTAAACCCAAGTAACCTAAGGACATCACACACATCCATGCCCGAGGCACGATTCGAACCTCCGACCGTAGCGGTCGCTCGGCTCCAGACTGTAGCGCCTAGAACCGCATGGCCACTGCGGCCGGCAAAGGAGCACACGTTGAGATTTACTAACGTAAGTGGTCTTTTAAAAAAATAAAAAAACAAAACAAAACAAAAAAACTACACTACTGGCCATTAAAATTGCTACATCACGGAAATGACGTGCTACAGACGCGAAATTTAACCCACCGGAAGAAGATGCTGTGATTTGCGAATGATTAGCTTTTCAGAGCATTCACACAAAGTTGGCGCCAGTGTCGACACCTACAACGTGCTGACATGAGGAAACTTTCCAACCGATTTCTCATAAACAAACAGCAGTTGACCGGCGTTGCCTGATGAAACGTTGTTGTGATGCCTCGTGTAAGGAGGAGAAATGCGTACCGTCAGGTTTCGACTTTGATAAAGGTCTGATTGTAGCCTATCACGATTGCGGTTTATCGTATCGCGACATTGCTGCTCGCGTTGCTCGAGATCCAATGACAGCAGAATATGGAATCGGTGCTTTCAGGAGTGTAATACGGAACGCCATGCTGGATCCTATCGGCCTGGTATCACTAGAAGTCGAGATAGGCATCTTATCCGCACGGCTGTAACGGATCGTGCAGCCACGTCTCGATCCCTGAGTCAACAGATGGGGACGTTTGCAAGACGACAACCATCTGCACGAACAGTTCGACGACGTTTGCAGCAGCATGGACTATCGGCTCGGAGACCGTGGCTGCGGTTACCTTTGACGCTGCATCACGGACAGGAGCGACTGCGATGGTGAACTCGACAACGAACCAGAGTGCACGAATGGCAAAACGTCATTTATTCGGATGAATCCAGGTTCTGCTTACAGCATCATGATGGTCGCATCGCGGTGAACGCACATTGGAAGCGTGTACTCGTCATCGCCATACTGGCGTGGTGTTATGAGGTGCCATTGGTTACACGTCTTGGTCACCGCTGGTTCGCATTGACGGCACTTTGAACAGTGGACGTTACATTTCAGATGTGTTACGACCCGTGGCTCTACCCTACCCTTCATCCGATCCCTGCGAAATCCTACATTTCAGCAGGTTAATGCACGACCGCATGTTGCAGGTCCTGTACGGACCTTTCTGGATACAGAAAATGTTCGACTGCTGCCTTGGCCAGCACATTCTCCAGATATCTCACCAATTGAAAACGTCTGGTCAATGGTGCCCGAGCATCTGGCTCGTCACAATACGGCAGTCACTACTCTTGATGAACTGTGCTATCGTGTTGAAGCTGCATGGGCCGCTGTACCTGTTCGCGCCATCCAAGCTCTGTTTCACTGAATGCCCAGGCGTATCAAGGTCGTTAGTACGGCCAGAGGTGGTTGTTCTGGGGACTGATTTCTCAGGATCTATGCACTCAAATTGCGTGAAAATGTAATCTCATGTCAGTTCTAGAATAATATATTTGTCCAATGAATACCCGTTTATCATCTGCATTTCTTCTTGAAGTAGTAATTTTAATGGCCAGTAGTGTAGTAACACTAACCAATGTAACGGCATCAAATGTAAATTATTATGTCAAACAGTTATTCTGTAATAAATTGTTATAATCAGGGCAACACTTTGTGCTCACCCTATATGTCGCCAACCATGCGTTCTCGACCTATGCTCGTACATCCATCATGTATATTCTGGTACAGGTGAGACATTGTCCAGCGTCGGCGAGTAAATACGACACTGCAGTGCATGTGTTATTCTGAATTCAAAGTTCGTTTAGATGTGAATGGTTGCTATATTGTATTTATCTATCTGTACGGGAATATGCTTGATGGATGTCGGAGCGCAGTCTGCAGACGCATGGTTGACGACGTATGGGCGTATGGGTTTGCCCGTGAGACATGCTCGGGTAGCCAAATGGCAAGGAGATAGCTCGCGATAAGCGGCAAATCCACGTTCGATTCCCTGCCCCACACAAATGTTCTTTGTCGCCATTCCATTCTACAGCCGACAATTCGCAATTGCGAATACATTAAATGTATTTCATACCGCCTGTAGTCGCCGCAGAACCTGTTCCTCTGAATATGCATGCACGTCTGAAGAAGCTTTGCATCGTAATTCAGACTAACACGGGCACTGCAGTATCGTATTTGTCCGATAATTGGCTGAACGGAACATCGACTTATTAACATACCGTATCTTTGCGCGGAGTGGAGAATGAAAAGAATAAAAAGTACAGCATCGCTGCATCGATCGAGCCAAGTGAAGCTGAGAACTGCAGTAGGCGTTACACAATTAAATTTAGGTGTGTGAGATCAGCCCAACCGATACTTCCATCTGTTCCATGTCACGTGCAGAAAAAAGAGCATGTTAAAGCCTAGCACAGGTACTGGGACTGTAACCCAGAGGTCCACGGGTCGAAACCACTCTCTGCTAGAATTATTTGCCCCCGTTTGCTTCGACGTTGATTATTAAGCCAACCATATGGGCTGATGTGTGTGCGCGTGGCTAGGGCTTCCCATTGGGTGGAACGTTGGTCTGGTGCAAATCTTTTTTGTTGACGCCGCTTTGGCGACTTGCAGGTCGATGAGAGTCGTATGATGAAGACAACACGACATCCACTCCCCGAGCGGAGACAAATCTTCGGTCCGCTGGGGAATCGAACCCGTGGCTCACATCTGGTATTCTGTCACGTTGACCACTTTTTTCTTATCTCATTTTGTTCGCTAAGGCTCGTTGCATTTTTTCGGGGTGGACATCCCATGACTTCCAGTCAAGTTCAGCTTAAATTTGTTCGTTCAGTTTTTTTATTACAGAGGGCAGCTAACCCTCTGACCGAACAGTCTGCTATCGTACCGGCGTTGTTGGTGTTGCCAGGGACGCCCGCAGGTTTTCATCTCAGCAAGGCCAAAAGATTTTCCCCATAGACGTGATTTAGAAAATTTTAGAGCATTGTTGTCTGCTCAACATTTTCTCCTAGTATGCTATACCTGTTACAAACATGTCAGTGTTATTAACATAAACAAGCTAGCTGTATAACTATAGTAAGATCTGTTTTTACTATCTCAGATCTCACGTTTTTATTTTGTTTCTCTTGTCTTAACCACTATCATCTCAGATAATTGTTTTCCTGTTCTTATAAATTTCATATCGATAACATTTCCCACATTTTGCGCTTTTGAATAACTACTAAAGTCTTCAACATCGATTTTCGGATATGTTTATGTGGAAATTACACCGTGTACCCGGTCTTACACAACGCGCAGCATAATGCACAACATGTAACCTTACAAATTGTTTCAAAATCTAAATAATTTTAGTTTTTATGAGAAATAAAGGTGGCATTTTTAAAGACACTTTCAATACCTTTGCTGCGATATTTCGTCAGCTGACTGTACTCTAAATTGTAAAGAATCATCAAAAACTACATTTGAATTTGTTTTTCCGCTTAAAGACAAGTCCTGTAATGCTCCGAACAGCATGCAGGTGAGTTCAAGTTGGCATGAATAGTTTGTCCTAATTTCGCAAGATTCTGATTGACTAGATCGTCTGTATTCTTACAATTAGTTTTGTTTGTAATCATATCAGAAAATTACTCGGTCTTTCAACTGCATCTTTGTGTCATTCGAAATTTATGCGTCGTGCCTGATTCATGAAACTTTTGCTGATTGGTACATGGACGGCTTAAAAATGCGCCATGATAACTGCCATGCATTCTACGTGACCAGAGTCTTTAACTGCGTTAGAAGAAACCAACTATGGATATAATGGCAGCCAGTCCAATAGACATTTTATCTTTATGCGATCCACGTCATTCCTGAAATTTTAATTTTTGTCAGATTGCCATGGGATCAGTGAAATTTATTTTTATTTTACTTGGTTATTTATTTAACCTGGTCAATCGTATTATAGAGACGTTCTTGCTCGGATGTGAAACTTATTTGCAGTAGTCATTATGAAATAATTAAATGAAGGCTGTTCTACAACAATCGCTTAATGAGTGTACCCCATGTTAGAGCGCATAAGCCGGTAGCAGTTGACCACGATGAGTTTCTACTTCTACCGACAAGTATTGATCAGCGACAACACGGTACAGCTACACAATACTTCAGGAAACGGAAAGAAACTTAACATAGTATGATATTCCAACATTTTTTCACCATTATTTGAATTCTGAAGGAGTAACGTTTTGTTGAGTGTGTGTTCTCGTTCAACTGCTTTGTTGCGTCATTAGCCATTTGAGGTTTATCAATAATTGCGCGTTCCAAGACGGAGGTGTCACCATGGATATCCTTTCAGTCGATCGGCACCTTCATTTAATTTCATTATTGCTTATCAGTATTGCTCACTATTTGTTAACGTGTAACCTTCCTTTCCTTACGAGCTGTCTATTGTTCACAAGCACTAAAACGCCGGCTATTCTGGCTATAGAAATGTGTACTTAATTTTTCATATTTCGTCATATAGTTACTGTACCCTACATTTTTACATGTTTTTGTTTAATGTCAATTTATGATGCAGCAATTTCTTCTTGTAACGTTGACAAAAACGTCAGTGCATTTGCCTCTAGGGCAAACGCAATAATGTATTAAAACATGTAAATAAATGGATGGTTCATCTGCCTATTTTCGTTGTCGCGTCGCATAACCAGTTATGCATACTGAAATGTACATATCGATATATTTATATCGATATTGTATCAAAAACAATGTTCATTTGTGAAATACCGAGTGTCGATTTTTTGGATTCATCCACGAAACTAAAGGAAAATATCAAAATGCACGCTCCTATTGTTTCGATAAATATTAAAAATATTTTATAACTACAAGCACTTGTCCGACAACAGACGTTTCTCACTTTCCAGAAGCACCGCATCCTATGATACACATTAATTGCTCTAAGATGATTATCCAACGATTTTCGTACATCTTCGAGGAATGAGTGCCCTTAAAGAAAAACATAGCAATTATAAATTGTCCTTCCAACCTCCTATGAAGTTAGCGTAATTATTTAGGCTTCTGCGGCCGGTGTTCGGTGATTAATCATATCCTATGACGTTTTCAGTTACTGTAGTTCCGTTTCATAACTCACTGTACATATATATAATATTTTACCTCCTTTTATCGATGTTTTCAGGTCATTTTAGCGGTAATTTTCAAAGTATTTTAGATCACAAATGTCCGGACCCTGCGGTTACAGGTCCTTCTTCATACTCGTAAACTAGAGAAATTCTCACAAGGCGCAGCTGCCTCACTCCTCCCCCAAATACCTTCCTCTGCAGGCAACCCTGGGTGTTGCCCAAACAAACCGTTTACTACGAGCACAGCATAGCATAATTCTGAAATAACGCCGTCTTGGAGACCGCAGTTCGAAAAACACTTTCGAAACTGAAACTATTTTTGTTAGTGTGCAGCGACTACACTCCTTCATCGTAAAGTTAATGCCCATGGTGTATAGCAACCAACCAAATACTTTTTTAGGTAACTTTATTCAAAAAATACTGTTACCGATTTCGAATTTGTACAGTTCATCAAAGACAGATTTTATGCTTTCTTGAAAGCATTTGTTGCGTTGGCTTACTTTTATGTTGCCGTGAAACGAGTACACTACGTATCATATCTTTTGACGAAAACATGAAAGCCTTCTGTTGAACTGTATAAATTTGAAAACGGTAACTGTTCTAATTGGACCAAGTAACCTACAACCAATGTGTGGCTGGTGCTCTGCACTACCAACAAGTTATTTCACTTAAGAGCCACGTTCGCCAACCATGCTCTTATTTGACAAAATTTCATTTAGTTAATAGTCTTTCAGGCCACACCTGCAACATTTAATGCTGTCTTGTGAAATAAAAATGGCGTCTCCCCGGCGGGGAATCGAACCCCGGTCTCCCGCGTGACAGGCGGGGATACTGACCACTATACTACCGAGGATTGGCCAACAGGCAATAATTGTCACCTGTACACATAGACTTTATATCTGTACACGTCAAATGAGTTTACCATGTGCTTGATTTGTGAGTAATTAAAAATCATACGCACCGTCCCGACGGGGAATCAGATCCCGATCTCTCGATAACATGCTGGGATACCCATCGCTATTTTGTCAACGGCGACGCAGCTTGGTGCATGAATTTGCCTATATAATAATTATATATTAATATATATAATAATTAGTGATAACAAAATAGCACATGGACAGGTCAGTGACACTGCAAATCAGCAAACAGCGGGAAGAAGCGTCAGTCAGTGCGAATTGAAGTGAGTCGTATATGACAGCCACAGAACTACAGTTGTCGTCTGTTGTCAGTCAGCGAGCATTATGTCAAAATTATTGTAATGTTACCGTCAAAACTTCCAACATATCCTTACTGTATGAGATAATACAGGAGCAGCGGATAAAAATCTCGGTACATTATCTGCGTATTTGGGGAGGAAGATATATTAGGGAAAAAAAAAAAAAAAACAGAATAGTCGAGCTTGTCTCGAAATACTTTAAATTCGAAACAAAACAAATAAATTATTAAAGCATATCAGCAGGAACAGTCCACAGTTGAATGTTTCAAATGAGGCAAAAAAAGGGCATGTAAATTGTAGAGAGCCTGGTATTACCAAGATTATGCTGAGCACATGACCTTTGAAACAGACTGATTAATTAATGACATAAAATTGAATCGTAGTACCGGTACGAAAGTGTTGATTAGCAAGGGTACTGAAACGGAATGAACTGTTGTAGGAGACATCAAACTAGAGACTTTTGATGGAGAGCAGTGTTATGACATAGTTTTTGGGTACATATACGTTTTTTATAACTATCTATTCCATGTAGCCTATTGTGTCAAATATCCACAGAGGTGACAGAACGCATGGGATACCTCCTAGTACCATATGATACCTCCTTTTGCCCAGTGTAGTGCATCAACTGGATGTGGCATGGAGTCAATAAGTAATTAAAAGAAATATTCAGCCATGCTGTTTCTTTAGGCATCCATTAATTGCAAAAGTGTTGCCGGTGCAGTATGATGTGCATGAAGAGTCCTCCTGATTACATCCCATTAATGTTTGATGGGATAGCATGGGTGTAGCAAAGCCTAGAAATTATTTAAGCCCAACAAAAAATCAGTGCGAGGAAGTCTAACGGGCAATACGCAACGTGATTTGTCTCACACACTGCACAGCTCTAGAAGATCAGGGTCTCTGTTCACGTTCAGAAGGGACTTCACCAGACGCTTCAGAAACCGAGAGATGATGGATATGGAGGAATCTTTCAGCAGGACTAGATGCTCAGAAGCTTTTAGTTCTGCGAGATGTTATGGGACTATGTCGTAGTCATGTAAGTGATGATCAGACAGTGTTTGTATACAGTGATCAGCAAGAAGAAATGAACATGAATCAACATGACAGATTCAGCTATGGTGCAAATAGAGTCTAAAGAAGAGTTTATACGACCTGAAACAAGCTCCTAAGAATTTTCTATTGACACTGCGATTTGTAAATTCTGATGATGATCCTTGTGTCCAAAACGGTGAAGACAGAAGCATCATTATAGCAGTGTTTATTGATGATGGACTAGTTATGGAAAGGAAGATAGAGAGCATTATCGAATTTTTAAACAAGCTAAATCAAAACTTTGAAATTACATTTGAAAGCATATTTTGGGATCGAATGTCGTATCTTGGAACTAAAATTAAAGTAAGTTTGTACTCGATTTTTGTAAATCAAAATATGTGTACAGCAGAAGTCCTAAGACATTTAAAAAAAAAGTTTGACATGTTTAAATCTAGTACTACACATATGGAATTCGTCATGGTAAGAGATGAAGAAGAACTTGTGATCAGTGAGCTGTTGGCAATATGTTGTACCCTGTAATAATATGTTTACTAGATATCAGTTTTTTAATTCATTACTAAGCAGATTTAGTAATAAATCATTGATGAGCCACTGGAAAGGGGCGAACCACATTTTTCAGTATGGTACCTAACTGAGGTCCAAAGTCTGGTATGCAGGTATTCTTTGTTGGAGGCTCAACACAACTTGCGTACACTGATACAAATAATGGAGCTGATATCTCAAACAGATGCTCCATAGTACATGGGATTACCACTGCACAGTACACTCAAAAGCCACATCTTATGGCAACTTTGACAGCTGAAGCGGAATACTTATCCACCATCTCATCAGTCGACCATACGTGTGCATACCACTCAGAGAAGAAATTGGAATTTCAGGCTTGAACAACCATTAGAACAACTGACAACTGTGCTGCCAGACATATATTGAAGAATACCTAAGATAGCAAGAGTAGAAAAGCATGTTGAAATTGCGAAATAGTTCATTCAACAATAAATCGTAAAGACTATGAAAGTAAAAAATTTGAGAGCCCAAATCACCTTGTTGGTACTATTACAAAAATATTGATACTTAAAAGTGTTTGAAGAATTAAGAAGGAGAAATAATGAAGGAGGACTGTTGAGAGTTAATTATTTTTTGAATATTGAATAAAATAATTTTGGGTGTTGGGCCACATCATTATAAACAACTAAAGCAACTAAATTGCTGATTTGCTGTGGTCATTTTCAGGGCAGTCGATGCATTTTCCTCTTTCCTTGTCTTTATTCCTAGTTTTTTATTTTATTTCATACATATTGTTCTTGGTACTTTAGTGTTATAATAACTACTCTTTAGTCAGTTTTATTAAGTAGGTATGCCGCAAGAAAATGTGCTCAGTCAAAGTGTTCTCCATTGAATATTGGATCATCAAAGTCAAACATGCTAAAATCTGTATGTGATCAATCTTGGGAAAACAGAAACTTTTAACAATATACAAGTCAATATTTTTGTATCAGTGAGACCCAAAAAAAGTCTAGAGTTCATAGTTCATAAAGTACAACAAATGATGCATTTGAAATTAAATAAACTGTTATATTTCAGTATAATTCCATTTACAGTTTCAGAAATATAAAATAACTAAGTTTTATTTTACACTATAGACAGATTTCATTCCTTTCCTGATCTAGTAAAAGATTGAGACACATAAGTAACTGAACAATGCTGGGCAATCAGCCACTATTAAGTAAAAAGAGTGGCACATTTATTGAGATCTGACATGTTTATATTTGACAAAAATATTTTTATATATTTATATGGGTACGGTGTCTGTTCTTTCGGAAATGTCCAAAAGAACAGACACCATATCCATATAAGTATATAGTTCTGGCAATACCGGCCATGACCTTCTTCTTCTGTGCAGATGCACACATATTCTCTGAATTCTTACAGGACTTGGTAAGAATCTCTTCCACGAGTAATGAGTGTGTTGGGGTGGAACACTATGAATGTTTTGAAGACAACTGGCACGTGTGTCAAATTCACAATATTTGATGTCACTGGGCTGAACGGAGAAGGTAAGTTTGCAGTTTCAGACGTTAATAGTTGTATTTGAAACTTTTATTCTATTTTAAACTTTTATTGTTACATTCCATCCTGGATTTTCGATTGTTTGATTTAAACTTTTATCAAGATATTTGTCATCAGTTATAAATTTGTATCACTAAAACGTGTACCTGTAAACATTTCACCTCCAGTGTCCAATAATCAAAGGGATAGAAAGAAAAAAAGAGAGAAGGGTAGGAGTGTTACTTGTAGAAACTAACAGCAGTTCACTGAGTATTACATATGTAACAGTGCTCAAAGATGACAGTTTTCTTACGAAAGCCATTCATAAAATGGAAATTGTAGATTATGGAGATGAAAGACCTGCACTTACAGCTCTGTATTCAGAGTATGCAATGGGGATGCAAGTCGTAATGTACAGCACACAATACGACGAACGGGAGTCTGCGTTGGAGCAGCCTGGAGTCACCCTATTGCTGGCACACCTGTTGCAGGTGAGCACTCTGTACTCTACATCAGAGGAAAATGTGTTCACAGTTAACAAGAAGCTGCAGGATGTGAGAGTAGCTTCCTGCACATCTACCTACTACATGCTTAAAAATATTTTGAAATTAGAATTAATTTAATACCTTCAGCTGCTGACGGGCATTGATATATATCATCGGGGACAGGTTAAAATGTGTGCCCTGACCGACACTTGAACCTGGGATCTCCTGCTTACGTGGCAGACGCTATATCCATCTGAGCCACTGAGGACAGAGAGGATAGTGCAGCTGCAGGGACTATCTCACGCACACCTCCCACGAGACCCACATTCTCACCTAGTATGTCGACACACTACATTCGAAGTGTCCCACCCCAACACACTTATTACTCGTGGAAGAGATTCTTACCGAGTCCTGTAAGA
The DNA here is from genome assembly GCF_023864275.1 of Schistocerca cancellata. Lineage (NCBI taxonomy): Eukaryota > Metazoa > Arthropoda > Insecta > Orthoptera > Acrididae > Schistocerca > Schistocerca cancellata. Next base: position 18,252,458 of record NC_064637.1, read on the forward strand.
GTTCAGAGAATATGTGTGCATCCGCACAGAAGAAGAAGGCCATGGCCGTGTCGTCAGAACTTATATGGATATGGTGTCTGTTCTTTCGGACATGTCTTTCGGACATGTCTGAAAGAACAGACACCATATCCATATAAGTATATAAAAATATTTTTGTAAAATATAAACATGTCAGATCTCAATAAATGTGCCACTCGTTTTACTTAATAGTAGCTGATTGTCCAGCATTGTTCAGTTACTTATGTGTCTCAATCTTTTATTAGGTCGGGAAAGGAATGAAATCTGTCTATAGAGTAAAATAAAACTTAGTTATTTTATGTTTCTAAAACTGTAAATGCAGCATATAAATTATAAGATACCTATCATAAATTCATAGTGATATTAATTTAACACACAACTTGACAATAATCACTATTTTCAGTTTCCTGTTCATTTGCAAGAGTAAATAAATTCATTGACATTTCACCTCTTGCATGAGAGAAGCAAAATTGCCTGTAGAAGAAACATGACAATCTAAAAGCCACTCCCCAGTACTTAATTGACTGTGCCTGCAGTTCATTGATTTTGATTGAGAATACAATTCTCACTGGAAATTGTATTTGTATTTCTTTATTGGTCCTGTAAATTGTGTTTAGGTACATATTTTGCACAAACAAGGGACGACAAATCAGGTTGGTGTAGTACATACAACATCATACACATTTTTATTTTGAAAAGATAAATAATTAAAAATTATTCAATACATGTTGAATATTGATGACAAAATTAATATAATGAAATAAAATTATGGACTGGTTAAGAATATTTGAGCAGTTACACTATACTCCTCTGGTACTCTAAAAACTCTGAAACAGAATAGAAGCAGTGGTCAAGCAAGTACTCTTTCAGTTACACTTTAAACTTTTGTAAATTTTGCATCTGTTTCGAATAGGATGCCATGTGAGTGTACAGCATTATGCCAGTGTGATACACTCCTCTCTTACAAATGTTTGTACTTGCTGTATTAACATGCAAATAATGCTTCTGCCTAGTATCATGAGGGTGGTAATCACAGTTGTACTTGAAGATATTTCCAGCTTTTAAAATACTTCCTTTTGTGAAATTTAGTATTTAATACATATATAAGCAAGGAAGAGGCAGTATATTGAGATTTTTAAATATTGGTCTACAAGAGTCTCTGTACTTAGCTCGGTTTATTATTCTAACAATCTTGTTGTTTCTTACAGTTGAAAGGAAGAGTAGTATCTGTGGGTAAAGACTGTTTCACTCCCTCTCTGCCATGTTAAGACTGTCACTTCAGTTAATTTGTCCATTATCTGCTTTACACACAGAGTGGTCCAGTGTCGTGTGAGTGTGAACGTTTTGTAGTGGAGTGAAAGCTCGCGCAGTCGTCACTGACACGGATGAAGTGGAGCTAAGGAACTCTGCTCGGCAAGTGAACACACTAGTGTCTAGTAATAATGTTGTATCAACTGTGGCCACACCTGGTATCGTGGCAAGTATGTGATGGCTGATTCTGTGGATGTCATCATTTTCAGCTTCAAGAATGTCCATCACTTAAAACTGGTTCATAACTTTACAGTGCAACAGTACAGATGGCATCAGTTAACTCTTTGGTAGATGTCACCAGATTATAAAACTGGGATGATAGCTAATTATATTTGCTAAATGACCTGACTGCAAACTTACCTTCTCTATTCAGCTCAGTGACACCAAATATTGTGAATTTGACACAAGTGCCAGATGCCTTCAGGTATTTGTATACATCACTCCATTATCACCACTTCCCTCTATCCCAAGAGTTAAACCTCATCAGGACCATCACAAATCAGCCAAACAACACAAAAAATTATATATTTGACACTAAAATTTACCATTTTTTATGCTCTTACATGCTACCACTTCCATCTCCACTCCCAGCGGTTTTAGGCACATCTTGCCTCACAGTATTTTTTCATATATAGTAAGTAATATGTGTGCTAACTTCGGCTGAAATTTGTACAGGCATTCCGGAGTTACACTTATCTGTCTCATCCCTAAAGGATGCCTGGGTTGTCTCGTCCCAACAGTATAATTTCCCACATAGTAAGTCACGTATGTATGAATGTGTGTATCAGTCCGCTATGTCAGCCAAGCACCTACCTGTCATTTTGAAGTGCTGAAATCGACTCGTGACATTTGGTGTCAGGTGGCTGGCAGTTCCCAGGCCGAAAAGATGAGCTCAAGCGATGACCAGTTGCCTTCATCACTGGAACTGGATGCTATCTAATATATTAAAAGGTGAGAAAAATAGACCATCAAGTGGGCTGTGTAGTCCAGAGGCACAAAATACTGAAGTCCTCTTCTCATCAGCGAGAGCAGTGCCAGTTCTTATGCCTTTCTTGTATCTGGCCTCCCAGGTCCCCAGACCTCAGTCCGTGCGATTATTGGCTTTGGGGTTACCTGAAATCGCAGGTGTATCGTGCTCGACCGACATCTCTAGGGATGCTGAAAGACGACATCCGACGCCAATGCCTCACCGTAACTCCGGACGTGCTTTACAGTGCTGTTCACAACATTATTCCTCGACTACAGCTATTGTTGAGGAATGATGGTGGACATATTGAGCATTTCCTGTAAAGAACATCATCTTTCCTTTGCCTTACTTTGTTATGCTAATTATTGCTATTCTGATCAGATGAAGCGCCAACTGTCAGACAGTTTTTGAACTTTTGTATTTTTTTTGGTTTTAATAAAACCCCATGTCATTCCAAGCGTGTATGTCAGTTTGTACCTCTCTATCTACATTATTCCATGATTTATTCAGTTTTCAAATTTATACTGACTTTTTGATCAACCAGTATATTAAGTTTCCTGAGGAATATTGTGCCACCTGTGGGCAGTATTCACAGTATCCTTGTCACTCACTCACATTCTTAGTAGAAGTGCATCCTCTTGGCTTCTTTATCTTTGCTGTTGTGTTTATTGTTCAGGTCAAGGAACAAAGGAATGACTATGTAAAATATAGAACAGAAGTGAAGAAAGTACAGAAGAATGCAAAGAATAAAGTATGGAATAGTAGATGTAGACACACTGATCAGTGTACTAGAGGTGAGTGAAGCAGTGTAGCAGAGAGAACTCATTCCATTGGAAAACTGGAGGAAGTTATCTATTTACTGTTAACTGTCCAGAATTCTCTTAAAAAAAAAATGAGTTGTTTATCTCATATGCATCTCATTTGAGGACAAAATAATTATGACTGTAGAGGTCAAAAAATGGATGAGCTTTAGGTCTAAATGGATTGCCCATCAAATTGCTCAAAAGGGGTTGAAAAAAATTCTGGAATTAATAGTCTATGTTTTCAGTTGCTTCCTATGGGGGGAACAAGTATCAAACAAATGGAAAGCATATATATCCAACTTAAGTACCTAGGGTGACAGGAAGAAAAATGTTCAGATTATAGAGGAGTAAATTTAACAAATTCAGCCTCTAGATTTTAATGGAAAATCATCAAGGTGAGAATCGAATCACAGATAGTGGATGAAGAAGATCAGAATGGGTTCTGTGCTAGAAGACTGTGCACAGTAATATGTTTTGGGTAAAGCAGCTCGTGGAAAAAAGACTGGCCAGGAATTTAGAGAGCCATATTGTTTTCATTGATCTGAGCAAAGCCTATAATAATGTTTGCCTCTGTAAATTTTGGACTGCAGTATTAGAGAGTAAAGTGAGTAGTTTGTGTGTTCAAGTTGCTAGAACTTTATGCAGTAGCACAACTTTCAGAATTAAAGTAAGTACAAAAATATCTGAAGAGATTCCAGTGACCAAAGGATTATGACAAGGATGCACAACAGTGCCCACATTATTTAAAATATATTTGAATTCCATCTTATAGTTATCGAATCTTACTTGTTGTATGGGTGTGCCTATAAATAATGACAAGCTATTCACTTTGCATTCTGCTGATGATCAGGTCGTTTTTGCAGAGTATGAGAATGATGCGAAAAACATGGTGAGAAAGTTGGACAGAGAATATCAGAAATGGAATTTAACTTTTAATTTAGAGAAAGCAGAGCATTTGGTTTCAGGAGGAGTAGGCCAAGACCAGACTTTACATTTATGGGGTAGTAATGACTGTGGACTCATATAAATATTTGGGGGTAATTATTAACAAAGAAGGATGTTGTAAGAATGAAATTAAGAACCACATTGGCCAAGGTAGGTAAGGAACCAAATGTTTAAACGGACTTTTATGGTGTGCACTTATTAGATCATAAATGAAGATTATGATATTGAGCAGTATTGTAGAAACTACAGCAATGAATCTGGGAATCACTGTGGTGTATACAACAGAAACAAAATGACTGAGTTGATAGAGGCATGTAAGGAGTTTGGTTGAGGCCAAATGGCCTTCAAAGATGATGGAATGGATTCCAAATATTAGAGGAAGAAGAGGATGTGCAGAAACAACTTGGGAAGAAGGAATCAGAAGAGCCGTGATGGAGAGGAATTTATCAGTGGAAGACTGGAAAAAAAGATGACTCTGGAAGCTAGGATGCAAGAAACAACTATAATGTTGTACCAAATTGCAATGAAAAACTGCTAACTATCTCTAGACAGTGTACAGTGTATTAATGTCGTAGGACAGGCATCGAACATGAAGTAATAGTTGGAGCCAGGCACTTGGGGCATTCCATTTCGGAAATCATTAGGGATTAAATATTCCGAGATCCCCATTGTGGAGAGTGTGCCAAGAAAACCAAATTTCAGGCATTACCTCTCACCATAGAAGATGCAGTGGCCGACAGCTTTCACTTGTAACTGAGAGCAGGGGTGTTTGTGTAGAGTTACTGATGTAACAGACTAGCAATACTGCACGAAATAGACACAGAAATCAATGCAGGACATATGGCGAATGTGTCTGTTAGGTCAGTGTGGCAAAATTTTGGTGTTAACAGGCTACGGTGTGTGACAGCTGATGCGAGTGCATTTGCTAACAGCGCAATATCATCCACAGCACCTCACCTGGGGTCGTGACCGTGTCCGTTGGCCCCGAGATGTCTGTAAGAGCTGATGGTAGGATCTGAGTGTGGTGTAGACCCCATGAAGTGGTGGATCCAAGTTGTCAACAAGACGCTGTGCAAGCTGGTGGTGGCTCCACAATGGTGTGGGCTGTGTTTGCGTGGAATGGACTGGGTCATCTGGTTCAACTGAACCGATCATTGATTGGAAATGGTTATATTTGGCTACTTGGAGACCATTTGCAACCTTTTGTGGATGTCGTGTTCCCAATCGATGACGGAATTTTTGTCGATGACAGTGCACCGTGTCACCAGGCTACAATTGTTCATCATTGGCCTCAAGAACATTCTGGACAATTCATGTGAATGATTTGGCAACCCAGTTCAACGTAACTGAGAGGTCAGTTCGTGAACAAAATCCTGCACTGGCAACACTTTTGCAATTATGGATGTCTGTAGAGGCAACACGGCTCAGTATTTCCGCAGGGGACTTCCAACAACTTCTTGAGTCTGTGCCGTGTCGAGTCACTGCACTGCGCCCGTCAAAAGGAGGTCTGACACGACATAGGTTATATCCCATGACTTTGGGCATCTCAGTGTAAATAGATATCTTAATAACTAAGTCATCTACACAGGTGTTCTCATTAGTTTCGTATAATTTTATTAAGATCCTCAACTACGGCATAATTAGAAGTTTTGCTGAAGTAATGTGTGTGATTTCTTTGATTTCCTGTGATTTTATTATACAGTTTTACATCTTGATACAATACCTGTTTTGGGTCTTCCATTTATTTTTCCTGTCTAGATGAAGACAATGGTTTGATATTGTCCTATGGTTGTGAATACTGCTGTTTGTCCTATAATTTCACTATTTTTATTGGTGCACACTATGGTCTGGGATCTGAAATAATTCTTTGCAGTGAACCCATTTAGTGAAACTTTCCTAGCAGATTAAAACTGTGTGTCGGACCGAGACTCAAACTCGGGACCTTTGCCTTTCACAGGAAAGTGCTCTGTTGTCTGTTGGTAGAGCACTTGCCCGCGAAAGGCAAAGGTCCCGAGTTCGCGTCTCGGACCGGCACACAGTTTTAATCTGCCAGGAAAGTTTCATATCAGTGCGAACTCCGCTGCACAGTGAAAATCTCATTCTGAAAACATCTCCCAGACTGTGGCTAAGCCATGCCTCCGCAATATCCGTTCTTACAGGAGTGCTAGTTCTGCAAGGTTCACAGGAGAGCTTCTTAAAGTTTGGAAGGTAGGAGACTAGATACTGGCAGAAGTAAAGCTGTGAGGACGGGGCGTGAGTCGTGCTTAGGTAGCTCTGTTGGTAGAGCACTTGCCCGCGAAAGGCAAAGGTCCCGAGTTCGAGTCTCAGTCCGCCACACAGTTTTACTCTGCCAGGAAAGTTTCATATCAGTGCACACTCTACTGCAGAGTGAAAATCTCATTCGGAACCCATTTTCATAAGAATTTCCTCTGCTCTTTTGCATTTTGAAAACTGTTTGTAAGTTATGGATATTGCATCCATCACCAAAGACTGTATATCAGAGAATCTAAAGTCACAACTCTCATACGCCTCTCAAAATACACGCTATGCATGCTATATTTTGTAAGTAGCAAAGAAAAGTGAACAAGCACATGTTTATTTGTACATTTCCGGATCGTATGAATGAAGACACATGTGACACGCAAAGCGCTGGAACAACAAGATACGAATGCTAAGTTACACTGCCTGCCAGAGAAAACCCAGAAGAGGAGGAGGAAATAAAATCAAACTTATCAGTTTCAGGGGGTATGTAATGTTATTTGAGTGATTACAAAACTGAGCCAAATTTACAGTCCCATGCAGTCCGACATCGGGCCATCAGATTGCGCTGCAAATGTGGATGTTGCACAATTCAGGCAGTAGTCCAAATGGTGACCCTCAATGAGGCCTTTTTCAAACGCTTGTCAGTTGCTGATCATGCTGTCTCACACAGGTACCTGGCATCCCTGCATTCTTCGGTGATCGTTCATCGTCTGTTGCTGTTCACGCCCCTCATATATCTACCAAACCTGGTAACAGCAGTAAACAGGCATAATGTCAATATACTCTAGTGGTGTTTCTACTTGTCACAGGTCATTGCAACTCTAATCATTCACATAACTGCTGGAGGCATGTTAGTGTACGAAGTTAACGAGTCTTCCGGGTGCTTCAATTGTTTTGTCAGGCAGTGTACAATAAATGACCATAGAACTGTATAGCTCCGAAGAGTGAACTGTAGAATTGGCAGTCTTGGTCACATTTCGATTTATTTCAACAGATGAAGCATATTGTCTTTATTGCTCATCATCAGATCTTGAAAGAGTAGGGACACACAGGTAGTGTGGTCATTAACTTACAAAACTGCTGCCTCTTTAAAATCTGAGTGTGGTTGTAGAGCCAAACCCAGCCATCTGATCAAATAAATGAAAATGTAATCAAGATAACAATTATTACTACTTATTAAGATAGCGAGGTTATCACTTAGTTAGTTATTTCATTATCTGCATGTTTGATGGATGGATCCTAACCAAGTCAGATTTACAATTATAGACTACTTACTCATAAAAGTGCTGACCACTTATATGAGTTCTTAAGTTATGTATTATTTAGTGTGCATACAGTGGTTTTTAGTGAATTATATTCATTCTCACCATATATATGGTGAGTAGCAACTTTCCTCTCTAATATATATGAGAGAGGAGAATTAATATAATTCACTACAAACCACTGTATGCATGCTAAAAAATACATAACTTAAGAACTCATGTAAGTGGTCAGCACATTTCTGAGAAGGTGTTCTATAATTGTAAATATAAATATATTATATTCTGCAAATTTTAGAGAGGAAAGTTGCTACTCACCATATAGCGGAGATGCTGAGTCGCGATAGGCACAACAAAAAGATTAACACAGTTATAGCTTTCGGTCATTAAGGCCTTTGTCAGCAACCGACACACACACACACACACACACACACACACACACACACACACTGCTCTACACATGCAAGGATTATTCTATTGTTTTATATAGCAAGGTGATGTTACAAGTCAGCTTGTGGTTAATGAAGAGCACTTTCTTTCCCTCTTTAGTATCAGGTTCTTAGTCCTCTTTCATCAGTGTTCCTTTGTTTTTGTGTCACTTTTGTTGGTACTATTACTGCAGTCATGTATCCACATATTTTCATTCACAGCTTAACAAAGTGAGCTAATATAATGATCACTTAACATAAATTTTACACGCTGACACAACTACTTATATTAATAGTGAACAAAGGTATGCATATTTTTGGTACACAGCAATGTAGTTCTGAATAAAAAATCACAAGAAAAAATCTTTTCCTTTTAACATTGCTTTTATTTTGTAGATACCGTATCACAGACTTTTTTGTGTAAATTTAACAAGAAAAAACTTTCTGAAATTATAACAAGTGCAAAAAGTATAACAGGTGCAAAAAACAACATACGTACTTTGTACTATTTTGATATATAACATATAATAAATCAATTAACAAACAAAAGGATATTATAACATGATTCTATGACAGACAACTTATAACCAAACCAACAGTCAACAAATATAGAACAGGGTTAGTAGCTGCACAAATGAAATGACTGGATGTCTCATTCAAAGCTTCACTATAACCTAGGAACTAATGACCATTACTGAAATTTGTAGAAAAAATTATGTTTCTGTGCACTAAGTGGAAAATTCCATGCATCTCTTTTGTTTTGTTACTTCATGCCGCTTGTAATATAACAAGGTATTGTGTACTTCGTTTAGCAAGCATTACTTGTCACTGATACATCAATCCGTGAAGGAAAGGGTGCGCTCTACCCTTCCCACATTTTCAGTGATTTTAATCTTCCATTTTTGTTTTCTGTTTTATCCCATTACTACCAAAACAAGAATTAAATTTACAGACAATGAAATAAATACTGCATTCTTTTGGAACTGATATGCAAGTTAGGACATAACATGTCCACTTTCTAATGAATTACTGTGAATAGCTTCAAGAAAAGGAATTCACTACTGTACAGTGAAATGGTTGTGTGACTAAGCTGCAACATTGATGTAAACATAAGTAAGTAAAAGAAGACTCAAGTTTAACAACAATGACAAGGCAGTAATAATCAAAGCTCCTAGCAGTTCTTAAAAACTATGGAATACAAGACTGTGTTTCTATGGAATATATTGCCAGCTCTCAAACTGCTCCCTGACTCTTTTAAGCACCAATCAACCTCTCCCTTCAATGATGATAAACTTGATGTTTACATAATTCAGTAACCACCACCACCACCACCACCACCACCACCACCACAATATTCCTCCAATTTTTAATCCACTCCACCCTTCCCTTCCCCAAGAAACACAAACCCTCTCCTACCTTGATCATATGGTTTCCTTTCAATCTCTCCTCTTCCAGTACCTTATTTCCTAGTCCTTTATGCCAGTTAATTTCCTACTGTCTAAATTATTCTCTTCTCTAATTTCATATGCCCGAGTCCTATATTTCTGCCTCCTGTCCCCTTTATATCTCATGAGCTTCTCTTCACTTGGGTTCTGTGGGTGTTGCTTCCCCCTATCCCATGTCCCCTAAACATTGTCTCTTTTTGCTGCTTCAGAACAATCCTATGGTCCTGAACATTAATGATGCAGCTTTTTAAAAACATTATTTTTATTGCCTGTACAAGGAGCTGCACACCGTGAAGTATTCAAGTGCCCATATACATATCATAAAACATAACAAAGCTCCCAATTTAATTTTTATTTTTATACAATTCCTCTTGTGTAACTTGGTGAGTTAGTGGGTAAGCATCATACTACAATGTGAGACTTTAATTTCTCTCAGCATATACAATGTTCAAATAACTTACGAGAGTGCAGCCAGTGCTGCCAATATCTTGACAGGGGCACACCCTGCCACTTTCAGGGCAAAACTGCTGCAAGTGACCTCGGTTCACAGCGCCCGTGTCGTCTCGGAGCAGGAAGAGGAGGAAGGGATTAGTGGTTTGACGCACTATCGACAATGAGGTCACTATAGACTGAGCACCAGCTCAGATTAGGGAAGGATGGAGAAGGTAAGCGGCCTTGCCCCTTCGAAGGAACAATCCCGGCATTTGTATTAAGCGATTTAGGGAAATCATGAAAAACGTAAATCGGGATGGCCAGACACAGGTTTGAACCCTTGTCGTCCTGAATCTAAGTCCAGTATGCTAATTGCTGCCCTCACCTGCTTGTTTGCCACCTCGGACCCTGACAATTTGTCAGCTGAGTTAGTCCATCTCAGTCACCTTCCCATCAGAATGGTTATAACAGAAAACAGATCAGACATGCAGTGCACTATCGACCAACTGTGCACTCGACAAATGATGATATCGAGGTGGCACCAAAGTCTACGGCCTCTTTGCCTTACACAGGGGGAATTTCGAACAGGATTGGTCATACTTTGGGGAAATGCGATGTGAAGTGTGTATTTCGGTCACCATTGAACATCAGGGTCCTTTAAGGTTCTGTAAAGCATGATCTCGATTTATGTAAGGCTGGTGTCTACTGTATTCCTTGTAGTTGTGACATGTCATGTATTGGTCAGACCATCAGGACTGTTGTACTTAGCCCAAGTGGCATACACCCTTACAACAGCCATGCAAATCTGCCATTGCAGAAAATTGTCTTTGCAGTGGTCACCCTGTGGAAAACAACACTGAAATTCTGGCATGCACTTCCAGCTATTGGGATAGCGTTATTAATGAAGATGTTGAAATTAAGTGAGCAAGTAACCTTATAAATAGAAATGGTGAGTTTTGTTTAAATTCTGCAAGGAATCTAGCTCTCTCCCTTGCCAAAAAACATTTGTTAACTATTAATTTCGTTATCAATAACTTCCGACGATGACCATCTTGGTTTGTGATGGCACTAGTGTTTATAGTGTGTGAGGTTTTAAATTCCCTGGCACAGTTTTTACTTGTTGCAGTTTTGCACTGAAAATGGCAGGGTGTGCTCCTTTCGAAACATCGTCGGTTACCGATGATGTCATCCGGCTGCATTTCCATAAGTTATTTAATCGTAATACAAATCCAAAGGTTTGGGGTACAATTTTCAGTTGGTTCTAGCATTTTCTCTGTCATCTCTGGAAATGTCGATTTGAAAAATGCAAGTTTCATTGCGGTTCAGTGTCTATGTTAAAGTGTAGGTCCACCTACAACTAGCTGGAGCAATCAGTTCAAAGGTGAGACGAGAGCATTGCCATACCATCTCCATTAGGACAATGCCCAGTAAAACACAGTGGTGTTCAAACCAGCCTTTGGGCTTGAATGCTTTTACAATTCCTCTACAACAGTTTATGATAGATAAAGGCTACCTACACAATGCACCACTGGAGAAATTGCACTTATTAGCTGCCTGCAACCACTGGCCCCTCCATAGCTTGAATGTCAGCCAATACAGCAGGGTGCCTCGCATCAAATATTCGATTTCCTAATGCGTTAAAGACATTTGCATAAATGCTGCAGCAAGTTGCGAGCAAGAGCATGGAGTATTTATCAGCAGCTGACACTGGGAAAGAAGCTTCCTCCAACACACACGGATTGTGTGACATCATCACGAGATGCAGAGACAACTTTAAAATGGGAGATTTCAGTGTGAAGTGCAGAGAAAAGCACGCAGTAGACTGCCTAAATCATGTCCTGTGACTGCCACAGACCTCCTCACACTATCACCACACACAGTTCATGTGGCCATGTTTTGATCAAAGGTAAAAAAAAAATCATTAAATTCAGTTCATTTAAAATTTTCTTTCATAGCCGATTGTACAAATTTTGATGTTTGTCTTTAGTTAACTTCCAACAAAATAAATGAGGCTGCTTGACCTACACATTGTCCTCTCTAGTTATTCACCATCACATAAACATCTGTTTTGTACCTAAGAAATAAAACTATGGAATAAAGCTTAATATTCTTACTCTTTTGCAATGTTACAGTACAGCAATACCTAAATGTTTTGCCTAGTGAAGCTTTGTCAATGATTACCACCAGTCTTTTTCTTATCACAATACGTATTTCACGTGACCCATAAAGCATTCCTGGATAGCCGAGTCAGTAAGAGGTTTGTGCAATGCAGGCCTGAGCTTGATTCTGAGTCTCTAGATATAGTTTTGATCTGTCAGAGGAATTCAATGTGCATTTCGTTAAAATCTCATGTAAAATTTTGTCACCACACATTGAATGATCGAAATCAACACCTCTAATATATCTCTTGACTTTGGCTGCGACATGAAAGAAGAGTTTCTTTAGAATCAAAATGAAATGTCATGTGACTAGGGCCTCCCATCGGGTAGATCTATCACCTGATGCAGGACTTTTTAGTTCATGCCATTTCGGCGACTTGCGTGATAACGAGGATGATAGAATGATGCAGACAACACAACACTCAGTCCCCGAGCAGAGAAAATCTCCAACCAGTCGGGAATCCAACCCAGGCCACTCAGCTATTGCAGCAGATGGAGCTAATACGAATATAGCCCGGTGAAAGTAAAAGTTTGGCTATTTGAAAAATACCCCTCCACCGCCATGCACACACATAACCTGACTCCCACTTATAATACACTAATAACTGTAGGAGACTGATGACCTCAGATGTTAAGTCCCTTAGTGCTTAGAGCCATTTGAACCAATAACTGTAACTATTGACACAACAAATGATGTCTGTATTAACAACAAAAATAATTTAATACAGATAGACACTAATGATAATTTCATTAAAATAACAATTAATTCAAAATAAAAAAATATTCCTATTATTAAATAACATCAAATTCTGATATGGTCATAAATTCATTCTAACGAAAGAAATAAAAAGTTAAAACAACATTAAAATAATACAAGCAGGAACCAAGTGTCTGGACATGAAACTGAGACAGTGAACATAAACAACAGATCACACCTATCCTGAACATTGTATTTATTGTGCAGAGTGCTAATGAACAAAAACATACTACAGCATAACTCAAATCAGTGTAACAATTGGTTAATATATATTTATTTCTTGTGCTTTACTTTCATTGAGAATGTTATTCAAGTGTAAAAACTTCATATTTTGACTATAATTCTTTTTGTAACAGTTCCCAGTTTAACAAATCATGGCAGTTTTTGTGCAAAATTTTTCTACTTTAGTTCTTAGACTTCTAATATTGCACTCAGTTTCTTCTTCACTGTGCAGCTACTGTTGCTCATATGCACTATGTGATGTACTAACCTATTTAAAATGTGCATTTAAAATATTACTTAGTAAACAAAAACTAATCTGCAATGCAAGATGTCCTGTCATAAGGTAGATTATTAACAATTTACCACAGGTTAACAAACAATAATATAAAAATCACTTCTGTCCACAAGTAAATTTTATGTATGACAAAATAGAAAACTTAGAACTTTAAAAAGAAAGTACCCATTTGGCTCACTGAGGATTTGCAGTCGATGAAGTGAATGTTGCCTACTTTTTGCAAGTGAAAATGTTTTGTGCTTGTTGCACAGTGTCTTCCAGTTTTATTATCATTAATGTCTTATGCAACAGAAAGTTTGTCACGTGGTTGCAGATGGTGATGTCGGAGGGGAAGGTGGAGAAATATAAGAGGAGAGCAACAACGGGGCACAACTGTATAAGGAGCTGGGAACACAGGCTGTGCTAGTTTTCTGAACATAGTTTTTACTACACCACCACCAATCATTACTTCACGCTATGAGAAACTCAATCATTCAGTGGCACCAGAACACAATGAATGTCCCCTAAAGGCGTTTTTTTTTTTCCTCTGAAAATGAGCAATGGTTAACGAAAACTAGACAACCTTCACATCTATTCATCACTTGCAGACCCTCCACAAAATCAGTCACAACCTGCTTTTCTGCATTTTCTTCTTCATAAATCAAATAGATTTTTTTCTGTAGATTATCATTTAAATCAAGTCATGTACATGCATTATTTTTATTTTAAACATCATAGTAATATCAAAAACAATATGGAATTATATTTATTTTTACAGGAAAAACCATCATCAAATAACTCCATTTGCAAAATAAATGCATCTTAGAAAATTTTATATGCCCATTATACATATCTATTGACAGTTCAGTAAAAGCATCAAGTTTTTGTCACAGATAGTTTTAATGAACATTACAAATACAATACTTATTTTCAAACTATTTGAAATGGCTACAAGCAGGTTTTGCAAAAGTCATATATTTTTCTACTACAATGTACAGCAGAATACATGTGTGTCATCATGGGGCAGAGTCCAAAACTGTCACTAGCCAAAATTGCCTCAAATTTTAATTCTTACCCTGCTACAGACATACTCTCTACAGTCCGTGCTAAGCGTAGCTTTGTTGTGGCTGCACTGATCACCAAAAGCTGAAACCTGATTTTAAGAAAATTATTCACTGAAAAAATTTCATTTTTGCACATCTTACAGTCTAATATCTTTGCTTGATAAAGAACTGAATTACTTTTTATTATTGTCATGGTTACTGTGCTGCATCAAATTAAGTAAAACATTGCACGCTATTTTAAAGAGTTTGCAAAGGTAAAAGCAAACTGCGTAAACTTTGTGTATGGTTGATTTTAGGTCATACATTGCAGTGTATGAAAAGTAGATGAGGTATAAAACTTTTATTTGAAATTGAGAGCTGAATGATCTCCTTTTGTTCTCGAGTTATTGACTCTTACATCCAACAGAGTCACACACATTGCACCCATTTCCATCACTGAAATTTGGAAATTGTGTGGTTGTCACAATCATCATATTTCATAAACAGTTCAAGGTATTGAAACAAGGTTTTTGCAAATGGTAGCATGCAAAGATGCACATATATTACATGATAAATACTTGAAACTTTTTTATTCACAAAGGTAATTGTGGAAGTAGCTCATAAGCAACAGTGAGAGTTTGGCATGTGCTTACACACTTACATGCAGTAGCAGTGTAGGAAACCCCAGGCAGTGCATGTAAACGTGTCAACAGCACCTGGGGAACAGCGAAGCAAGACACTTATACATGTCCGCAGCAGCTAAAAGGTTAAATACTCTTGATGCAACCTGTTATAAATGAATTCACTTATTCTTCATATGAAATGTCATGGCACATTAAAACTGTGTGCTCAATAAGGGCTCAAATCCAGACCTTTATCCCGCACAGAAAATGCTTGTATGAAGATATCCAAGCCCTGGCCCACCCTCACATTTCCAATACTTAATTTTTAATTTTCAAATTTTACATACGCTCTACTGCATACTTTATACATTACCACTCCACAGAAGAAAGGATATCATGAAGAAATTACTTAGCCAAAGCCTGTGATTTGTTTCTAGAATGAAACGTCCACTCTGTTATGGAGCGGGCATTTTGTTCCATGGTATAAAGTAAAAATCAGTGCATAAATAAAAAATTGTAAGTAGCTCCAAACACCCATAAATAATTAAAGAATTAAAAGCATAAGAAGTCACATAACCAAACACTTTCTATATAAATCATGTACGTAACAGACAATGGATCCAAAAATAATAGTTTCAGATCTCACAAAATAATAATATCCTGCACCATGGGAAGTAATACAGGAGAAACAAAACAGACACACAAGAGATTCCATACAAAAATAAATGTCACTGAAAATCTATTCTTACTGTCCTATTACACAGCCGTCTCAAATGGTTCAAATGGCTCTGAGCACTATGGGACTTAACATCTGAGGTCATCAGCCCCCTAGAACTCAGAACTACTTAAACCTAACTAACCTAAGGACATCACACACACCCATGCCCGAGGCAGGATTAAAACCTGCGACCGTAGCGGTCACGCGGTTCCAGACTGAAGCGCCTAGAACAGCTCAGCCGGCCACAGCGGTCTCAATGGCATAACTTGCCCAGAAAGTGAATCTTACTTTTACTCATATTACTACATTGTGATGTAATTATTTTTGTACTTGTGTTTTCTACACTCTCTTAGATGTCAACGTTGAAACGTGTTTCCCTCACAATGTTACAATTGAGGTAACTATACCGCACCTACAAAATATAAAATAGTGACTGGTAGATATTTTAATTATTTCGAGGATAGTTGTTGTTTCAAAACCAAGTAAGCATTCCGGGAATAGTGTGATGGTGACCTTAGTATAAGGAGGTGATAGGAACAAGTTTCACAATAACAAAAACAGCAATGTCACAATATGTGAGGAATAAGGCACTTAAAACACAAATTGCAAAATAGGAATCAGTACGTGAAGCACTAGTACGCCAGTAGCTGCTCGCCGTTGTGCTAGTCACACACTAATACTGAAGAGCCTACGGTACAGGAACGATGACTCTGTCACCGACAGAGATCACAGTGCTCGCACTGTCGTGGTGGAGCTGGCTGAGGTATACACCGAATCTCATCTTGCCACAGAACACCTCGGACAGAGTCCTCAGCGGCTCCCTCGTCTTCTCGCCTGTCGCCTGGTCGATGCATATCACTTGGCAGCGTGTGCAGGGCCCGTCCACCTGTACAGAATTGACTATCTTGAAAATGACAAAAAAAGCTAATGGGCATTACAGGCTGGCTCTTATGTTTTCTTCATGTTTATAGGATGTGAAGGTCAATGCCCAGTGAACTATTAACAGGAGAGATAAACACAATTCCCAAACAAACTTGAAAAAATCTCCTTTGAAGGTTTTCGAGCACTGTTAAATACAACACAATTAGATGTTTTTAAAAAATCAGTTAGTAGCCAAGAGCATAGGTCTTGTAGTAATGCAGACACCAGTTTGATTCTCAGAAGTACATTTACATCTACACCTGCATGATTACTCTGCAATTCACATTTAAGTGCCCGGCAGAGGGTTCATCAAATCACTTTCACGATATATGTCTACCATCCTGCTCTCCAACAGCACATGGGAAAAATGAACACTTAAATCTTTCAATGCAAGCTCTGATTTCTCAAATTTTATTAAAATGATCATTTCTCCCTATGTAGAAGGGTATAAACAGAATATCTGGAGGAGGAAGTTGGTGATTAAAATTTCATGAAAACACTTCACTGCAACAAAAATGCCTTTCTTCTAATGATTCCCACCCCAACTTGAGTATCACATCCATTACACACTTTCCCATATTTCCCGGTAGTAAGAAATGAGCTATCATTCTTTGAACTTTTTCGATGTCCTCTGTCAATTCTATCTGGTAAGAATCCCACACTGCACAGAAATACTCCTGCAGAGTACATACAAGCATAGTGTAAGCAGTCTCTTTAGTGGATTTGCAGCATCTTCTAAGTGTTCTGCCAATAAAATGCAGTTTTTGTTTCACCTTATCCTCAACATTATCTGTGTAATCACCACCATGTAAGTAGTTCACTATTGCAATCTCTAAGTACTTAGGTGAATTGACAGCCTTTAGATTTGTGTGTTTTTATCGTGTAACCAAAATTCAATGGGTTCCTTTTAGTACTGATGGGGATGACCTCACACTTTTCATTATTTAGAATGAATTACCACTTTTCACACTATACAAATATCGTGTCAATCATATTGCAATTGGTTCAGCATAATCAACAAAAAATTTAAGATGGCTGTCCTAAATGATTTACACAGATTTTGAGATGACTTACACAGATTTTGAGCAGCAAAGAGCATACAACACATCTTTGGGAAATGATAGTTATCACTTCTGTTTTACTCAATGACTGTCTGTCAGTTACTATGAACTGTGACCTTTCTGACAGGAAATCATGAATCCAGTCTCGCAACTGAGACAACACTGCATAGGTACGGCTTGACTGGATGTAACTTTTTTTACTTTTGTTACAACTCTATTTTCAAACAGAATGTTAATCAACAAATACTTAAAAAGATGTTGTTATTGCTATTATTAAACAAGGTTATGATTATTTTTAAGTACCAATCAAATGAAAATGTAAAATGTCAAATAGAAAGTAAAATACTGCTCTATGGACGTTTAACAGTGTTGTTGGGATAGATAATTTTTTCATTTATGAATAAGGCATTTCACATATGTGTAACAAATTTTAATTTATACTTGTGTGATTAGTAATTAAGAATAATAAGAGTGTTATTTTTGTGAAAAAATTATGCAATATTTATTAATAAACATTTCCATTTGAAAAGAAATATATAGTTCAAATAAAAGTAAAAAATAAATCAAAGCAGTTACAAAACCCACATGCTATGCATTCCACAACTGGCAGCTCTGTTAAAATTCTCAAAATTTGTTTATGTAACAGTGCTCCAAAATCTTCAAACACAATTTTTTTTAAGTTCATTTGAGAACTGCATTGTACTGCTTTAGAAAATTTCTGTCTGGGCACTGAACTTTAAATCCCAAATTATGAGGAAATCAAAGATGGCAGAGCAGTTCATGAGATTCACTTGTAGGACAGTATCCAATAAAAGCTGTCATGCATAGAGAAACTGGAGATAAAGAGCAGAAGTTTAATATAGCTAAGGAAGCAGCAACTAAACATTATAATGGTAGTTTGGGGTTAATACAGTATACAGATCAAATTTCTAAAGAGTTTTTGAGGTGTTTGAGAGTAGCCAGGCATATAAACAACACTGAAAAACACTGCTGAGCTAATGGACAATGTCCTCCCTAGACCTAACTAATAAGAAACAAAATACACAAAAAAGAGTTAGCAGAGGAGGAGAACATTCTCTGAAAACTCAGTGATGTTTTTTTTTTATTAGTTTGTTACATGGTTTTTTACATATAGTCATCAAATCAATGGTGTTTGTATGCCAACAATGGAAAATCCAGGATAGAATAATGACAATATTATGAAAAGGATAGATTGCTACTTACCATCACACACACACACACACACACACACACACACACACACACACACACACACACACACAAAAACCACGCTCTCTGGCTGCCGAAGCTTGGTTATACACTATCTAATAAAAATTATCTGCACATCTATTAGTTGACATTAAAGTGGGATGTGTCCACCTTCCACTTTTATGATAGCTTCAAAACTGCTAGCAATACTTTCAATGAGGTGTCTGTTATGTCCCCAGAGGAATGGCGAATGGCAGGGCATCCTATCTCAATGGTAGTGAACTTAAAAAATGTTAACTTGTCCCAAAAAAGTTCCGCTGGTTCAGGTCTGGAGTCTGGGCAGGCCAGTCCAATTCAGGAATGTTTCTGTCCACAAACCACTGACTCATATGTGCTGCTTTATGACAGGATGCAGTGGCCATGCTGATACAACCAGTCATAATCTCCAAACTGTTTCTTTACTGGTGGCAGTACACGATGCTGTAAAATGTGTTCGTATCCTCCTGTATTTAGTATTTTATTAAACACAATAAGGGAGCTGCACACTAACCGTAGAAAATAACACCACCTTCTCTGTACTTCACTAATGGCACTACATACGGTGGCAGACATTCGCCAAACACAAACCCTCCCACTGGATGCTACAGGGTAGAGTGTGATTCACCTCTCCGAGTCACTCGTTCACAGTCTTTCACTGTCCAGTTGTTCTTTACACCACCTCACGCATTACTTAGCCCTACAACAGAAATGTGCCAATCGAATGTCGCACCTCATTCTCCTTAGCTGCCTACGGGTATTCACTGTGCGAGCTCGGCTGTTGGTAGCACTTCGGAACACACGAGTTATTCCTTCCACTGGTTTCGTTCAATTTTTTTATAACAACCCTCTGCAATGTTCGAGGACCCTGTCCGTCAGTAAGTGAGGTGCGTCTCTTGCCTCGATTTAGATGCAGTCGTTCCTTCACATTTCCACTTCCCCATCAAATCACGAACAGCCAACTTGAGCAATGTTAGAAGAGTTGAAATGCCCCTGACAGACCTGTTACTCACATGTTACTGACCAGCCCCCATAAAAAATCACTCAGGTTTCGTGACCCTGAGCCATTCTGCTGAACAGCTTCTCTACTGACAACACAATACTCCCTGCTCCCCCTTATATTAGCAGGTCCACCTCATGTTGGTTGGTTTGGGGGAAGAGACCAAACAGCGAGGTCATCGGTCTCATCGGATTAGGGAAGGACGGAGAAGGTAGTCGGCCGTGCCCTTTCAAAGGAACCATCCCGGCATTTGCCTGGAGTGATTTAGGAAAATCACGGAAAACCTAAATCAGGATGGCCGGACGCGGGATTGAACCGTCGTCCTCCTGAATGCAAGTCCAGTGTGCTAGCCACTGCGCCACCTCGCTCGTCCACCTCACGTTATATAGTGGTCAGTTTTGCATTACATACGGGTGCCCTGTTACTTCTTATCTGATAGTGTAAGCGCGAAAACTGCTGAGTACCTCAACTGTATGCAAGTGATTACTTTCCATTATTTGCATTCTATCCAGCACTTTCCAGTATCATATTAAGATTTGTTCATCTTTTGTAAATGCACACCTATACTTGTTCCTCTTACCAAAGGCTTCTCCTTCCCTCCTTCCTGGGAGTATCTATAGAACACGATGAATGAACAAAAGTCAGAATGATGGCACTCACAACAGGCATGTATACGGTGCCCCGGGAAGAATGGCCAGTACTGAGGGATATAACAGGAACAATCATTTGAAGCAAAACAGTGTAGTACATGTGGGCTCTAAAATGCATTGCTTAAGAGCTATGAGCTCCTCTTCATCTTCAATACTGTACCACATATCTCCTCTTCTTTAAACACTTTGCTTTCCATTTCTTGAGACGTGGTAGTATGGACCAAAGCAAGAAAACAAGTGTCCAGTGGACTCTAAACTGCATACCTTAAGAGCTATGGGCACTTGTCCCTCTTTACTACAAAGAAACTTTTCTATTCAGCAAGTGCTCTTAGCTTTTATGGTATGTTTCGTCAACTTTTTTACTTTGAATGATCACTCCTGTCATATCCCTGAATATTCACCATTTCTCCTGGGACATCCTGCATAAAAACACTATCATAGCTTTCAGAATTAACAGTTCCTTATGCTGAGGTGAGGGATAGGCTGGAGAAGGTTATGAAGGAAACAAAACAGGTGGGTCTCCACTCATCTTTACTGTCCCCAAACTATCCTTCTCTCCTTTCTGACTGAGGAAATACTAGTTATGAAAGCTAAGATGGTGTTGTGTATTTTTACAAACCATCCATCCAAAAAGTTAAAAGACTGATATTGTTTCTTGGTGCTTAAGTGAAATCTGGACAGCAACTACAATGGCAGCATGAACCAATAACTGTAAACAACACGTCACAGATCACAATGGAGCAACATCTCTTAATCGTGTGTTCTAGACATTCTCCAAAATGTTTTGAAAATGAGAAAAGTGTGAGCGAAATTCTCCCTGTACACCTCAGCTTCTGAACGAAAACAAAGACTTGTGAACACCTGCTGCAGCTAGGCTGAAATGAAAATGTGTACAATTCTTTTCGGAAAAAAAATCAACACGGTTCCCCAGACTTGGTGTTATCAATACAAATCTACACAAAATAACAAAGTGCAGAAATTCACATGAAGGACAATACTTTGACAACAAAACTGACATTCGAGCCAATGTCACGCACAAGTTGAACAATGTCCTGAAAAAGGACTTTTCTGGCAATGTCACATGGTTGTGTGATCATCCTGTGCATCATACTCACTTGGGGGAAGACTTTAGAATACCCGAAGCATTAAAACCACCATCCTAAGTTTTCTGTAATTTTTTAAAATTATTAATCCAATCTGAAACCTTCTGGACTGTCGGAGTATGTGGCTATCAGCAGTACCGATATTTTGCCTTCTGTCTCAAAATTGTATAGTTTTCTCCACGAATTTTTCCTTTTGACATACCTGAATGAGCTGATTGAAAATAAAATGATAAAAATTCAAACTTTATCTGAAGACATAAGATTAGTGGGGGTATAACAAAGCCAACAGGAATTCCAACACACATGTATCTCTACTAATTTTATGATTTTTCAAACACGACTATTTGCCAACCATCATTCATCTACTCGGTCTCACAGTTTTATGTAAAATATAGCAGACTGATGTGCAGAGTACACAAACACTATTCACACTTGCTTTTGAGCTCTCTCTCTTTTTCTAGTAAAAGTACACTCACATTTGCATATACAAGCACACAGACATCCAAATGCACTGTCTCTGTGTGGTTTATGCACAAATGTGCGTACTTCTGCTAGGAGAAGAGCAAGAGCTGGAAAGCTAGTGTGACTAGTGCTTCTATGCTCCACACATCAGTCAGCTATAGGCCAGTGGTTCCCTCTCTCTTATTTTACCTGTTGTTCCATCCAGAATTTCCGTAATTTTTTATAATGTTCTCAATTCTCCTTTTTTACATAATTTTAATGGAATCAGTAAATAAGAGTAAAAAACAAAGCTTTAAATAAAGCTAAATGAAATAGGGCAGCAGATAACATTAGCTTACAGAAAATAAATCGACATTTAACTGCAATTTAACACAATGCATGCAGTTTCTGACATGGAAATCTTACAGATTCAAAACTATACTGTTCCAAGGTTATCAAACAACCAGTGGAGTCAAACATCTTAAATTCTTAGGACTGAAAATAGATATTAAAAGCTCTCTTGTCAGTATCACAGTCAGGGTCTTGTGAAGAAACTAGATACTGCCTTCTTTACTATGAGTAATGTCCCCCCCCCCCCCCCACCCCCACCTTCTCTCTCTCTCTCTCTCTCTCTGACACTCAAATCAATAAGTTCGTTTACTTCAAGTATTTTCCCTCTATTATGTTCTATGGTATGAAAAGGACAGACTATTATTCAGTTGGGTTCCGGTGTCAAGAGACATTAGCCATGAGTGTGTCAGTTGTGTGTGTGAATGTGTGTGTTTTCTATTTCGGAAGGAGAACATTTTTGTCTGAAAGCTTACATGTCTAGCAGTCTTTTTCATTGTGCCTGTCTGCAGCTCAATGCTTCCTGCATGCAGCGAGTAGGAATGTATCCTCTTCATATTGTTGTTTTTTCTATTGTTTGATACTCTATGGAAGCAGTTTTCAAAGTGGAGGGCAGAGAATAGCAGAAGAGGGCACCATCTTTCACTGAAATATTTATATTTCAGATTATGTAAGAAAAAAATTTCCAGTGAACAAATGTTGCAGTGTCAGATTCTCATCTCCATGAACCATCATTAACTTGCCGTCTTGTTTCACAGGAACTGACCAGTAGATCCTGTCAGCAGGAATTCTGAGAAAAGCTATGAGTAATATTTCATCACACCGCCACTGTCAATGATCACTGCACAGTTAGCTAGCTACTTTTAACAACCAGTAATGACAATAAGTCAATCAAAAATATGCCCGCCACTGCCTTGCAACAACAACTGCAAGAATAGATTTTTAATCACGTCATTGTGACTGTCCACTCCATTTCTGGCAGACTTCCAGAGCCAGTTTAAAGGTAGTGAGATAACTAGAAGTTGAATTCTTGTGCATGTTCATTGGAAGTAGGTAATCGGATTTAAAATAAAGGGATACAAGTTCTGGCATTCTCATGGACGAGTGGCTGGTTGACAGTGGTAACAAGACATCCCATGGAAGTGATTCACCTAGTGTCTCTTCTCCTCAAAAGGATGCACTTCTGATAAAGAAAAAGATGCAATTCTAAAAAGGAAAACGACTCAAATTTAATCAACAAACATTCTTTCGCATCTTTCTCTGTTCATGTCAGTAATGTTAGTTCTAGATGCAAAACTATGTGTAAGTGTGTAAATATCAAGTTCATTATTTGACATACGCTTTACCAGCACACTTTTGAATGAATTACCACAGTGTGTTCTTTGTTGAGAGATTTTTGCCAACAATCGCTTGAAACCTTAATTAAGAGACATCTGCAGACAAAACTTCCAGATGACGTAAATACATCCATCGAATTTTTTTAAGTGTCATGAGCAACAACTAAAATGAAATATTAGGTACTTCAATAAAAGGGCACCAGTTACTAAAAAAGCCCTAAGAACATCCCTAGAGGTAGCCTGTTTATTTGCTAAACACAAATCATCACATAATACTGGTGAAAAGTTACATCCTCCTGCAGCTGTCAAAGTGTGCAAAATTGTACACAGAGAAAGGTTTGCCAAGAGTCTGAAGTTGAGACTACTCTCAGATGATAATATGGCTCATTGTATTGATGCAACAGCTGCTGACATGAAAAATCAGTTGCTGCTGCATCTTTGTGGTAGCCCAAAATTCGCCCTCCAATTTGGTGACAGCACTGCTATCAGTAATCCTCCCCATCTACCTGTTTTTGAATACTACCGTTATGAAAATGAAATGTTTGAGAACTACCTATTATGTTAAGTTCTGGAAGGAAGGACTACAGGTGAAGGTAATTTCTTTCTTGTGAATTCCATTTTTACTGGCAACGATGGGCAAGTTGTGTTTATATATGAACAGATGGGCGGCAGCATTTACCAGAACTAAAAGTGGGTTCATTGCAAGTGGGTGTACTGTTTCTCCCTCTGTAAAATTTACCCACTGCTTGATACACAGGAAAGCATTGATTTCTAAATAGTACAACCGGAAGTCAACAGGCTGATGAGTAATACAGTTAGTGTTGTAGATTTTGTGAAACCACGAGCTTCAAACACTAAGTTATTTTCCAATCTTTACAAGGATATGGGTTCTACCCACGATTGGCTCCCACTAATACTCTGTCTTGTGGTACAGTTCTTCGGTGTGTTTGGAGCTCAAGGATGAACTTGGTCTTTATCTATTGAACAGCAGTCCTAGTACACACATCAAAAAAAAGTCTTGCATCATCACGGTTCAGAGAGTTCCGGAACATGTACAGAAAATTGGAATAGAGAACAATATAGACATCATTTCCACCCTTTTTATTGCTCATGAAAACCACACACTGCATGTTGTACCACCATACAGCGAGACCTTCAGAGGTGGTGGTCCAGATTGTTGTACACACCGATACCTCTAATACCCAGTCCGGTTAAAGGTACATGCGACACTCATCGGTGAACAGAACGTGATGCCAATCTCGAACAGTCCATTCGCCATGTTGTTGGGGCTATCTGTACCATGCTGCATGGTGCTGTGGCTGCAAAGATGGACCACGCCATGGACATCGGGAGTGAAGTTGCACATCATGCAGCCTACTGTGCACAGTCTGAGTCGTAACACGACGTCCTGTGACTGTACGAAAAGCATTATTCAATATGGTGGCGTTGCTGTGAAGGTTCCTCTGAGTCGTAATCCGTAGGTAGCGGTCATCCACTGCAGTAGTAGCCCTTTGGCGGACTGAGCGAGGCATGTCATTGACAGTTCCTGCCTCTCTGTAGCTCCTCGATGTCCGAACAACATCACTTTGGTTCACTCCGGGACGCCTGGACACTTCCCTTGTTGAGAGCCCTTCCTGGCACAAAGTAACAATGCGGACACGATCGGACCACGGTATTGACCTTCTAGGCACGGTTGAACTACAGATAACACGAGCCGTGTACCTACCTCCTGGTGGAATGACTGGAACTGATTGGCTGTCAGACCGACTCCATATAATATGTGCTGTTCATGCATGATTGTTTACATCTTTGGGCGGGTTTAGTGACCTCTCTGAACAGTCAAAGGGACTGTGTCTGTGATACAATATCCACAGTCAACATTTATCTTCAGGAGTTCTGAGAACCAGGATGATGCAAAACTTTTTTTGATGTATGTATAGTGGCTTTGTTTCTGGATGAGAAATGGTTTCTAGTAACGTGTTACTTGTCGACGTTTTTGAGGAACCGAATGTCCTTATAGTATCACTTCAAGGCCGAAACAGAATTGTCAGAGTCAACATTTTTGACAATGGCATTATTTAAGATGAAATGTCAATGTCGATTGCAGCTGGAAAGGGATCTGTGAGTTGCAGGCTCAAAGATTCATTTAAGAATGAAATTTATTTCTTCACAAATTCAGGCATGCGCATAACACTAACTGTGAATATGTCTGAAAATTTCCAAATTTTGAACTTTGTACATTTTTACTCTTGTTTATTTCCTTTTTGGATGATCAGTTTGAATCAGATTTTAAACTGGCATTTAAAAGTTGACTATTGTCCTATTATCATTCATATGTTGTTATCTTTCAAATATTCAAACATTCTAAGCGAATTAAAAGAAATATAGATAGAAACAGTTAAACTTTAACTTACCAACTAATTTCTGAACTAATAATGCTCTGTTCCAATAACTATACATGCAGGCATGGTTATTTATGAACTAGTTATGGTTGTTAACTTTAATCCTCCATGAATAATGCAAATGCATGCTAATTAAAAACAATTAATTCTGACATCATCAAAAGACTCCCTCTCATCATTAACATTATTGTTGTAGCTGATAGTTTCAATAATTAGACAGAAGTAAATAGATACTGTGGACCATATTAAAAATACGTGATTGGGGGTGGGGGGGGGGGCAGCTGCAAAATAATTTATGTTTCAGAAAGTTTCTGCAGCAACTCTATGCATTCCCAAAGATTATTACTGGCCCAGAAAAGGGCAATCAGAAAGATCCATGGTGTCAGCTTGCAAACTTTGTGCACTCTGTGACAAAGCAAGCTGGGATAATTTTCTTCCCCTCTTGTTTAGCCATCTGTCTCCTTAAAATTCATTTTTTCATTTTGACTAATTACCATTAACATAAGTGAGTATAATCTGCATTTCCATAGTAGAGAAATGTTGGCCCTCAGTTTTAAATTTTGTGCTTAGTTTTATGTATGTAATTTATTTTCTAATTTATTTTGACTGTTCCTATTTAGTGTCTTTTATAGGGCAAAATCAGTAATTATTTTGTAACTTAAATTCTATTGTTAATGTATAAACAAATATAAATTCTGTATTAATTATAAACATTTGGAGGAACAACTATTAGTAATCTTACAGTACCTATTTGGCTCTCTTCAAAAACATGTTAGCAAAAGTAATTAACAGTTTTGTGAAAAGTATTGTTTGCATAATTTGTTAATTTCATGATTTAAACAAATAATTCAGCTTAACCTTCATAGTACAAGAAACTGTTGAAAATTGGAATTTTTCGATATATTCTGTTAATTTAATGAGTTAAGTTTTAATTGTAATTTTTGTAAATCAAACATCGAACAATGTGAAGATTCAGTACCTCTTATTGCGAGGATATATAAGGGCCCAATTTTTGGTCACGACACAGTCCACGGCCAAGTTTCAGACGATAAATCTGTGTCGGTTAGAATGACAACAATGTCTCAACTTAACTGTGAAATACATGTTACACGATTATGCCGGGTGCTTAAACAATAACAGTGTCTGCTCCATACGTACCTTTCTATTCTTCAAGAAACGTGAACTTTGTGGTTAGGTTTTTACTGCTCGTAGATGTTCAATAGTAAACTATTTTAGCAGTATGTGGAGGTTTGCCTGTTAACTATTAATGAGGCTTCTGGAAAGTTTAAACAATAGTGCACTGGTAATACATATATAACTGCGTGTTATTGGAGAGATGTGAACAGTGAAAGTAAGAGACTGTGAAACACAACTGTGCGTCTGTCGGCTACATCATTTACAGCAGACAGTAGTTGCACTCCCACAATCCATTTTTCAGCCAGTACATCGACACCGTGGAAAACGAACGAAGAAAGAAAGCATCCTTCATTTAAGCATCCCAGATTTACAACTGTAATTCTTATGCATACACTCCCAAACTTGTGGTTAATAATATGAACACATTCAAAAGGAGCTGCCACATTCATCGTCTGTATCACAAAACATTGACATTTTAAAGGTGCAGTGATTTCCTCATCCATTGTGGTGTCTTTGTGCTGCCTATCAGTCATCCATGTGTCACTGTTGCCTTTACTTTGTTTTTGTTGATATTCAAGCTGCCTTTGATTTCACAAGGTCTTCAATCTGTGCTGTCATATCCACCAATACGCTATTTAGTGGACTACTACACTTCTACTATTAGTCTTTTTGTCTGTTATATTTACCCTTTTTTTATAATTTTTGCTCATTTCTTATTCAGTTGTACAATGCTTCTTTGACCGCTGTACAGAATGGTGAGCACTATTCTGCAAGTTTTGTTTTACATAAGCTGCCAGCAGAATTGAAAAATCTCTGTGATGAGCCACAGATTTTTTCAAATCTGTGTTCAAAGGCTTCCTTGCAGCACTCTCCTTTTGATTTGTACAGGCCTAGCTTGGTGTAGCTTAAAGGGTTGCACTGTAACACATTATTTATTGTATATGGCCCCCACGAACCGTGGACCTTGCCGTTGGTGGGGAGGCTTGCGTGCCTCAATGATACAGATAGCCGTACCAGAGATGCAACCACAATGGAGGGGTATCTGTTGAGAGGTCAGACAAACGTGTGGTTCCTGAAGAGGGGCAGCAGCCTTTTCAGTAGTGGCAGGGGCAACGGTCTGGATGATTGACTGATCTGGCCTTGTAACACTAACCAAAATGGCCTTGCTGTTCTGGTACTGCGAACAGCTGAAAGCAAGGGGAAACTACAGCCGTAATTTTTCCCGAGGACATGCAGCTTTACTGTATGATTAAATAATGATGGCATCCTCTTGAGTAAAATATTCTGGAGGTAAAATAGTCCCCCATTTGGATCTCTGGGCAGGGACTACTCAGGAGGACATCGTTATCAGGAGAAAGAAAACTGGCGTTTTACTAATCGGAGTGTGGAATGTCAGATCCCTTAATCGGGCAGGTAGGTTAGAAAATTTAAAAAGGGAAATGGATAGGTTAAAGTTAGATATAGTAGGAATTAGTGAATTTCTGTGGCAGGAGGAACAAGACTTTTGATCAGGTGAATACAGGGTTATAAATACAAAATCAAATAGGGGTAATGCAGGAGTAGGTTTAATAATGAATAAAAACATAGGAGTACAGGTAGGCTACTACAAACAGCATAGTGAACGCATTATTGTGGCCAAGATAGACATGAAGCCCACGCCTACTACAGTAGTACAAGTTTATATGCCAACTAGCTCTACAGATGATGAAGAAATTGATGAAATGTATGATGAGATAAAAAATTATTCAGGTAGTGAAGGGAGATGAAAATTTAATAGTCATGGGTGACTGGAATTCGAGAGTAGGAAAAGGGAGAGAAGGAAACATAGTAGGTGAATATGGATTGGGGCTAAGAAATGAAAGAGGAAGCCGCCTGGTAGAATTTTGCACATAGCATAACTTAATCATAGCTAACACTCGGTTCAAGAATCATGAAAGAAGGCTGTATACATGGAAGAACCCTGGAGATACTAAAAGGTATCAGATAGATTATATAATGGTAAGTCAGAGATTTAGAAACCAGGTTTTAAATTGTAAGACATTTCCAGGGGCAGACGTGGACTCTGACCACAATCTATTGGTTATGAACTGTAGATTAAAACTGAAGAAACTGCAAAAAGGTGGGAATTTAAGGAGATGGGACCTGGATAAACTGAAAGAACCAGAGGTTGTACAGAGTTTCAGGGAGAGCATAAGGGAACAATTGACAGGAATGGGGGAAAGAAATACAGTAGAAGACGAATGAGTAGCTTTGAGGGATGAAGTAGTGAAGGCAGCAGAGGATCAAGTAGGTAAAAAGACGAGGGCTAGTAGAAATCCTTGGGTAACAGAAGAAATATTGAATTTAATTCACGAAAGGACAAAATATAAAAATGCAGTAAATGAAGCAGGCAAAAATGAATACAAATGCCTCAAAAATGATATTGACAGGAAGTGCAAAATGGCTAAGCAGGGATGGCTAGAGGACAAATGTAACACTGTAGAGGCTTATTTCACTAGGGGTAAGATAGATACTGCCTACAGGAAAATTAAAGAGACCTTTGGAGAAAGGAGATCCACTTGCATGAATATCAAGAGCTTTGATGGAAACACAGTTCTAAGCAAAGAAGGGAAAGCAGAAAGGTGGAAGGAGTATATAGAGGGTCTATACAAGGGCGATGTACTTGTGGACAATATTATGGAAATGGAAGAGCATGTAGATGAAGATGAAATGGGAGATACAATACTGCGTGAAGAGTTTGACAGAGCACTGAAAGACCTAAGTCAAAACAAGGCCCCTGGAGTAGACAATATTCCATTAGAACTACTGACAGCCTTGGGAGAGCCAGTCCTGACAAAACTCTACCATCTGGTGAACAAGATGTATGAGACAGGCGAAATACCCTCAGACTTCAAGAAGAATATAATAATTCCAATCCCAAAGAAAGCAGGTGTTGACAGATGTGAAAATTACCGAACTATCAGTTTAATAAATCACAGCTGCAAAATACTAACGCGAATTCTTTACAGACGAATGGAAAAACTGATAGAAGCCGACCTCGGGAAGATCAGTTTGGATTCCGTAGAAATGTTGGAACACGTTAGGCAATACTGACCCTACGACTTATCTTAGAAGAAAGATTAAGGAAAGGCAAACCTACATTTCTAGCATTTGTAGACTTGGAGAAAGCTTTTGACAATGTTGATTGGAATACTCTCTTTCAAATTCTGAAGGTGGCAGGGGTAAAATATAGCGATCGAAAGGCTATTTACAATTTGTACAGAAACCAGATGGCAGTTACAAGAGTCGAGGGGTATGAAAGGGAAGCAGTGGTTGGGAATGGAGTGAGACAGGGTTATAGCCTATCCCCAATGTTATTCAATCTTTATATTGAGCAAGCAGTAAAGGAAACAAAAGAAAAGTTCGGAGTAGGTATTAAAATCCATGGAGAAGAAATAAAAACTTTGAGGTTTGGCGATGACATTGTAATTCTGTCAGAGACAGCAAAGGACTTGGAAGAGCAGCTGAACGGAATGGACAGTGTCTTGAAAGGAGGGTATAAGATGAACATCAACAAAAGCAAAACGAGGATAATGGAATGTAGTCGAATTAACTCGGGTGATGCTGAGGGAATTAGATTAGGAAATGAGACACTTATAGTAGTAAAGGAGTTTTGCTATTTGGGGAGCAAAATAACTGATGATGGTCGAAGTAGAGAGGATATAAAATGTAGATTGGCAATGGCAAGGAAAGCGTTTCTGAAAAAGAAAAATTTGTTAACATCGAGTATAGATTTAAATGTCAGGAAGTCGTTTCTCAAAGTATTTGTGTGGAGTGTAGCCATGTATGGAAGTGAAATGTGGACGATAAATAGTTTAGACAAGAAGAGAATAGAAGCTTTCGATATGTGGTGCTACAGAAGAATGCTGAAGATTAGATGGGTAGATCACATAACCAATGAGGAGGTACTAAATAGAATTGGGGAGAAGAGGAGTTTGTGGCACAACTTGACTAGAAGAAGGGATCGGTTGGTAGGACATGTTCTGAGATATCAAGGGATCACCAATTTAGTATTGGAGGGCAGCGTGGAGGGTAAAAATAGTAGAGGGAGACCAAGAGATGAATACACTAAGCAGATTCAGAAGGATGTAGGCTGCAGCAGGTACTGGAAGATGAAGAAGCTTGCACAGGATAGAGTAGCATGGAGAGCTGCATCAAACCAGTCTAAGGACTGAAGACTGCAACAACAACAACAACTACATGGCACTGAATTATGTAGTGAATTGTTGCATGAACAAATGGCTTTGGCTTACATTGTCCCAAAGAATGTGCTGAACTAAATTAAAATTATAGCTTCTTCCACTCCTGTTTGGCAAGACAAATCCACATTGAAGAATGAGAAGAAAAATATAGGTATGAAACAAATTATGAGAAGTTTTACTGCTACAAATATCTCCTCAGAAAGCAGAGAAATTAAATGCAGCTGCCTTTATGATCAGAATATAGTCCATCACCATGCTTTACTTTGCATACTGACATTCCATGATGTAATATGGGGTATTAACTCATAAGCCTCATATAGTGCACTACTTAATGGGTGCTGTTAAAATCACATTCCCAAATATTATCTCTCTCATGAGATTTGTTGTTGATGACATACTTTTGTTTAGAAGTCACAACTGCAGCTATTCACAGTACAACATACAGAGAAACAGTCTAAAAGTGGGAAACACATCCTTCTTGGCCACTCAGCAAAGAATGTGTTACTCTTCAGAATACACTGATACACTTAATAATAAGCTGGATAGGTTGAGCCTAAATTTAACAATGCTGTTGGCTAAATCCTCTTATTTTCTACAGGGCATGCTCAAGATACATTTAATGCTTACTGTTATTACTGCAATTTACTAAAATTAAGAAAATCAAGGTAATATTGTCCTTGTAACAAGGACAAGGTAACTGGATTAAGGCATCATGAATCAAAATAATTCTACACAGAAATCATTATAGTTACTAATAGGCCACGGCTACTACCTTCACATTGACACTAATTTGAAATAAAAATTTTATTCGTATAGTGGCATATTCCAAACACATACCTTAAAATCCACTGATCCTATACGCAACGTTTTCCACTCATTTTCCTCAAATGCATCTGTACTTTCTACAACCAAGTTGCTGCGAAATCTTTCCAATAGACCTCCCTGGAACATGAAGTGAGCACATTGTCCCTTAGAAATACTATCTGACAGTAACACAAAGTATTTCAGCAATAGAATCAGGTTAAAACAATCACAATGAAACTTTTCTTTGAGTGTTATTTGAAACAGACCATTGATATGAGACTCAAAAAAGAAAATAAAAAAAAAACAAGTAGGAAAATAAACATAGCATTAAGCAACATTTGCAGATAATAAATATACAACTGAACTGCACCAGCATATCCAAGTAAGTATAGCTGAGGAGAAACAGAAAAATGAGGAAAATGGGAGCACCAGGCACTGCAGTCCTCAATGGTACATACATTGTTCAGGTGTGCTCTTGTACATAGAATGCTTTTAAATATATGCAGTGATGGGATTGGGAGTATTTGTAATTATTTAAAGAGGGTCCCACTGTGAATTCTTGCAGAGTAGTGCGTTATAATTTGAATAGTTCTTTTTTGTAGTTTGAAGGTATCTATTAAGTGTGATTTAGTTTTACCCCAGAATACTATACCATAAGACACAACAGACTGAAAGTAACCAAAATATACTAATCTAGCACACTCTAGATATTGCCCTCAATGCGAAACATACTGAACGGAACCTGTGGGATAAAAACTTGATACGGTCTTTCTGGCTTAAGTTTTAATCAATGTGCATACCCAGAAACTTTGTGGATTGCACAATCTCTATCTCTTTGTCACTCACTTTTAACCAGAGATCATTTCCTTGGTTTGCTTTGCCATGCTGTATACGATTTGTTTTACTTAAGTGTTAACTCGTGTGCAAAAAAATGTTCAAATATGTGTGAAATCTTATGGGACTTAACTGCTAAGGTCATCAGTTCCGAAGCGTACACACTACTTAACCTAAATTATCCTAAGAACAAACACACACACCCATGCCCGAGGGAGGACTCGAACCTCCACCGGGATCAGCCGCACAGTCCATGACTGCAATGCCTTAGACCGCTCGGCTAATCCCAATTCGTGTGCGTTAAATCCCTGTTGTATATATTTCAGACTATGTTAGTTGTAGTGGATAGTGATTTTTTTCATCATCACTTATAATTATGCTATTGTCATCTATGAACAACATAATTTTGGTAGCAATATTTGGATTCTTTGCCACTTATACAAAGCAAGAATAATAAGGGACCAAGAACACTGCCCCGTGGGATGCCTATTTCCACTTTTTTGCATCTGAAAACTATTTGATTTTATGGTTATTATGATCTGAGATGATTTCCACAAACTAAGCTCTGTCTTGAAGGTAAGATTCAATCCATTTCCACACAACTCCTCTTACTCCTATTGCCTCAATCTTGTTTAACAAAATTTGGTGATTTACTGTATCGAATGCTTTCAATAGATCTAAGTTAATTCCCACTGAACATTTTTTATCATCAAAATTCTTGGCAATCTCCTCAGTATAAGCACGGATGGCTGATTCTGCACTGTGGCCTGAATGGAAGCCATGTTGATTGCAGTTTAGAAGTTTGTATGCATCTAAGTAATTTATGAGTCTGATTTTTATTGATGTCTCTAAAATTTGGATAATAATTGGAGAAAGGAAATTGATCTGTAATTTTTTACCTTACATGGCCCTCCTTTTTAAACAGATGTCTAACCTTTGAGATTTTGAAACTCTGTGGAAACACCCCTTTATTGAATGACAAATTAGCGATATATACTCCTTTATAATTTGTTGTGCAACATTTCTAATTAGTGACACGGGCACTTCATCCAAACCTGCAGACATTTTTGGTTTTAGACTCTTTATCACATTTAATATTTCATTTTCATCTATGGGAGTTAACATCATACTTATGTCTACTTTTAAAGCTGTTAATTTCTTATGTTTGGTTACGTTAAAAATTGTTGGTAATGAATTTTGTCATCTTGTAATTCAATATTTTCACTATTTTCAAGTACTATTTCTTGATCTAAGAGGCTCTTACATGTTTCCCTTTCCACTGTTTCCCAAGTAGTTCTTGATTTATTGCCTGATCTTGTTATTAATCTAGTGTAATTTTATATATATATATATATATATATATATATATATATATATATATATATAGAGGGAAACATTCCACGTGGGAAAAATATATTTAAAAAGAAAGATGATGAGACTTACCCAACAAAAGCGCTGGCAGGTCGATAGACACACCAAATAAACACAAACATACACACAAAACTCTAGCTTTCGCAACCAACGGTTGCCTCGTCAGGAAAGAGGGAAGGAGAAGGAAAGACAAAAGGATTGGGTTTTAAGGGAGAGGGTAAGGAGTCATTCCAATTCCGGGAGCGGAAAGGTCTGTGTATGTGTGGATGGATATGTGTGTGTGTGCTAGTGTAAACCTGTCCTTTTTTCCCCCTAAGGTAAGTCTTTCCGCTCCCGGGATTGGAATGACTCCTTACCCTCTCCCTTAAAACCCAATCCTTTTGTCTTTCCTTCTCCTTCCCTCTTTCCTGACGAGGCAACCGTTGGTTGCGAAAGCTAGAGTTTTGTGTGTATGTTTGTGTTTATTTGGTGTGTCTATCGACCTGCCAGCGCTTTTGTTGGGTAAGTCTCATCATCTTTCTTTTTAAATATATATATATATATATATATAGTTATAATAGAAGGAAACATTCCATGAAGGAAAAATATACCTAAAAACAAAGATGATGTGACTTACCAATGAAAGTGCTGGCAGGTCGACAAACACACATGTTTGTGTTCGTTTGTGTGTCTGTCGACCTGCCAGCACTTTCATTGGTAAGTCACATCATCTTTGTTTATATATATATATATATATATATATATATATATACACACACACAAAGATTCCATGACTTACCAAATGGGAAAGCGCTGGTAGATAGGCACAATAAAAAACACACAAACACACACCTCTCACAGAAGAACCCCAAAAATGCCCCACTTGTGACAGGATACTTCCCGGGATTGGATCAGACTCTGAATGTGGCTCTCCAGCAGGGATACGACTTCCTCAAATCCTGCCCCGAAATGAGATCCATCCTTCATGAAATCCTCCCCACTCCACCAAGAGTGTCTTTCCGCCGTCCACCTAACCTCCGTAACCTCTCGGTTCTCCCCTGTGAAATCCCCAAACCACCTTCCCTACCCTCTGGCTCCTACCTTTGTAACTGCCCCCGGTGTAAAACCTATCCCGTGCACCCTCCCACCACCACCTACTCCAGTCCTGTAACCCGGAAGGTGTACACGATCAAAGGCAGAGCCACGTGTGAAAGCACCCACCTGATTTACCAACTGACCTGCCTACACTGTGACGCTTTCTGTGTGGGAATGACCGGCAACAAACTGTCCATTCGCATGAATGGACACAGGCAGACAGTATTTATTGGTAATGAGGATCACCCTGTGGCTAAACATGCCTTGGTGCACAGCTAGCACAGCCTGGCACAGTGTTACACCGTCCGGGTTATCTGGATACTTCCCACTAACACCAACCTATCCGAACTCTGGAGATGGGAACTTGCCCTTCAATATATCCTCTCTTCCCGTTATCCAATCTCCGCTAATTTCAAGTTGCCGCCACTCATACCTCACCTGTCATTCAACAACATCTTTGCCTCTGCACTTCCGCCTCGACTGACATCTCTGCCCAAACTCTTTGTCTTTAAATATGTCTGCTTGTGTCTGTATATGTGTGGATGTATAAGTGTGTGTGTGCGCAAGTGTATACCTGTCCTTTTTTCCCCCTAAGGCAAGTCTTTCTGCTCCCGGGATTGGAATGACTCCTTACCCTCTCCCTTAAAACCCACATCCTTTCATCTTTCCCTCTCCTTCCCTCTTTCCTGACGAAGCAACCAGGGGTTGCGAAAGCTCGAAATTTTGTGTGTGTGTGTGTGTGTGTTTTTTATTGTGCCTATCTACCAGCGCTTTCCCGTTTGGTAAGTCATGGAATCTTTGTTTTTAATATATTTTTCCCATGTGGAATGTTTCTTTCTATTATATATATATAAAGAAAGATGATGAGACTTACCAAACAAAAGCGCTGGCAGGTCGATAGACACACAAACAAACACAAACATACACACAAAATTCTAGCTTTCGCAACCAATGGTTGCCTCGTCAGGAAAGAGGGAAGGAGAGGGAAAGACAAAAGGATTTGGGTTTTAATGGAGAGGGTAAGGAGTCATTCCAATCCCGGGAGCGGAAAGACTTACCTTAGGGGGAAAAAGGACAGGTATACACTCGCACACACACACACACACACATATCCATCCGCATATACACAGACACAAGCAGACATAAAGAGAAAAAAAAAATGTCTGCTTGTGTCTGTGTATATGCGGATGGATATGTGTGTGTGTGCGAGTGTATACCTGTCCTTTTTCCCCCTAAGGTAAGTCTTTCCGCTCTTTCGTTTGATGTGGAATGGGTGGCAGCTGTCATAATGGAGGTACTGTTGCTTGTTGGTGGGTTTGATGTGGACGGACATGTGAAGCTGGCTATTGGACAGATGGAGGTCAACGTCAAGGAAAGTGGCATGGGATTTGGAGTAGGACCAGGTGAATCTGATGGAACCAAAGGAGTTGAGGTTGGAGAGGAAATTCTGGAGTTCTTCTTCGCTGTGAGTCCAGATCATGAAGATGTCATCAATAAATCTGTACCAAACTTTGGGTTGGCAGGCCTGGGTAACCAAGAAGGTTTCCTCTAAGCGACCCATGAATAGGTTGTCGTACGAGGGGGCCATCTTGATACCCATGGCTGTTTCCTTTAATTGTTGGTATGTCTGGCCTTCAAAAGGGAAGAAGTTGTGGGTCAGGATGAAGCTGGCTAAGGTAATGAGGAAAGAGATTTTAGGTAGGGTGGCAGGTGATTGGCGTGAAAGGAAGTGCTCCATCGCAGCGAGGCCCTGGACGTGCGGAATATTTGTGTATAAGGAAGTGGCATCAATGGTTACAAGGATGGTTTCCGGAGGTAACAGATTGGGTAAGGATTCCAGGCATTCGAGAAAGTGGTTGGTGTCTTTGATGAAGGATGGGAGACTGCATGTAATGGGTTGAAGGTGTTGATCTACGTAGGCAGAGATACGTTCTGTGAGGGCTTGGTAACCAGCTACAATGGGGTGGCCGGGGTGATTGGGTTTGTGAATTTTAGGAAGAAGGTAGAAGGTAGGAGTGCGGGGTGTCGGTGGGGTCAGGAGGTTGATGGAGTCAGGTGAAAGGTTTTGTAGGGGGCCTAAGGTTCTGAGGATTCCTTGAAGCTCCGCCTGGACATCAGAACTCCGGAGATGGGAACTTGCCCTTCAGTATATCCTCTCTTCTCGTTATCTGCCAGGCCTCAACCTCCACTAATTTCAAGTTGCTGCCGCTCATACCTCACCTGTCTTTCAACAACATCTTTGCCTCTGTACATCTGCCTCGACTGACATCTCTGTCGAAACTCTTTGCCTTTACAAATGTCTGCTTGTGTCTGTGTATGTGCGGTTGGATATGGGTGTGTGTGCGAGTGTATACCTGTCCTTTTTTCCCCCTAAGGTAAGTCTTTCCACTCCCGGGATTGGAATGACTCCTTACCCTCTCCCTTAAAACCCACATCCTTTCGTCTTTCCCTCTCCTTCCCTCTTTCCTGATGAAGCAACCGTTGGTTGCGAAAGCTTGAATTTTGTGTGTATGTTTGTGTGTCTATTGACCTGCCAGCACTTTCGTTTGGCAAGTCACATCATCTTTGTTTATATATATATATATATATATATATATATATATATATATATATATATATTTAAAAACAAAGATGATGTGACTTACCAAATGAAAGTGCTGGCAGGTCGACAGACACACAAACAAACACAAACATACACACAAAATCCAAGCTTTCGCAACCAACGGTTGCCTCGTCAGGAAAGAGGGAAGGAGAAGGAAAGACAAAAGGATATGGGTTTTAAGGGAGAGGGTAAGGAGTCATTCCAATCCCGGGAGCGGAAAGACTTACCTTAGGGGGAAAAAAGGACAGGTATACACTCGCACACACACACATATCCATCCACACATACACAGACACCAGCAGACATTTGTAAAGGCAAAGAGTTTGGGCA
This sequence comes from Schistocerca cancellata, assembly GCF_023864275.1. Classification (NCBI taxonomy): domain Eukaryota; kingdom Metazoa; phylum Arthropoda; class Insecta; order Orthoptera; family Acrididae; genus Schistocerca; species Schistocerca cancellata. Next base: position 18,291,025 of record NC_064637.1, read on the forward strand.
GAGATGTCAGTCGGGACGGAAGTACAGAGGCAAAGATGATGTTGAAAGACAGGTGAGGTATGAGCGGCGGCAGATTGAAATTAGAAATTAGCGGAGATTGAGGCCTGGCGGATAGCGAGAAGAGAGGATATGCTGAAGGGCAAGTTCCCATCTCCGGAGTTCTGACAGGTTGGTGTTAGTGGGAAGTATCCAGATAACCCGGACGGTGTAACACTGTGCCAAGATGTGCTGGCCGTGCACCAAGGCATGTTTAGCCACAGGGTGATCCTCATTACCAACAAACACTGTCTGCCTGTGTCCATTCATGCGAATGGACAGTTTGTTGCTGGTCATTCCCACATAGAATGCATCACAGTGTAGGCAGGTCAGTTGGTAGATCACGTGGGTGCTTTCACACGTGGCTCTGCCTTTGATTGTGTACACCTTCCGGGTTACAGGACTGGAGTAGGTGGTGGTGGGAGGGTGCATGGGACAGGTTTTACACTGGGGGCGGTTACAAGGGTAGGAGCCAGAGGGTAGGGAAGGTGGTTTGGGGATTTCATAGGGATGAACCAAGAGGTTACGAAGGTTCATCCCTATGAAATCCCCAAACCACCTTCCCTACCCTCTGGCTCCTACCCTTGTAACCGCCCCCGGTGTAAAACCTGTCCCATGCACCCTCCCACCACCACCACCTACTCCAGTCCTGTAACCCGGAAGGTGTACACAATCAAAGGCAGAGCCAGCATATCCTCTCTTCTCGCTATCCGCCAGGCCTCAATCTCCGCTAATTTCTAATTTCAATCTGCCGCCGCTCATACCTCACCTGTCTTTCAACATCATCTTTGCCTCTGTACTTCCGTCCCGACTGACATCTCTGCCCAAACTCTTTGCCTTTACAAATGTCTGCTTGTGTCTGTGTATGTGTGGATGGATATGTGTGTGTGTGCGAGTGTATACCTGTCCTTTTTTCCCCCTAAGGTAAGTCTTTCCGCTCCCGGGATTGGAATGACTCCTTACCCTCTCCCTTAAAACCCATATCCTTTTGTCTTTCCTTCTCCTTCCCTCTTTCCTGACGAGGCAACCGTTGGTTGCGAAAGCTTGGATTTTGTGTGTATGTTTGTGTTTGTTTGTGTGTCTGTCGACCTGCCAGCACTTTCATTTGGTAAGTCACATCATCTTTGTTTTTAAATATATTTTTCCTTCGTGGAATGTTTCCTTCTATTATAACCGTATATATATATATATATATATATATATATATATATATATATAGAGAGAGAGAGAGAGAGAGAGAGAGAGAGAGAGAGAGAGAGAGAGATGATGAGACTTACCAAACAAAAGCGCTGGCAGGTCAATAGGCACACAAACAAACACAAACATACACACAAAATTCAAGCTTTCGCAACCAACGGTTGCCTCATCGGGAAAGAGGGAAGGAGAGGGAAAGACAAAAGGATTTGGGTTTTAAGGGAGAGGGTAAGGAGTCATTCCAATTCCGGGAGTGGAAAGACTTACCTTAGGGGGAAAAAAGGACAGGTATACACTCGCACACACACACATATCCATCCGCATATACACAGACACAAGCAGACATTTCACATTTTCTTTTACCAGAGCTACAAAAATTTCTAAACAAGGTCAGCTTTTGAGCAAAGGAAATGGAACCTTATGAAGGTCTTTCTCTAACTCAAAGGCAGTACTAAATAAATTCATTTTTACTGACCTTTGGGAATGCTGCTCTCTCCTGCAGGATGTCTGCAAACCAGTTAATACTGGCCAGGTTAATCATCAGGTACTGTGCTTGATTTGACAGTGACAGTCCAGATGTATCTGAAAAATGTCAAAAGAATATTGTAATCTGATTGTTAAAGCATGGGCACATTTTTTAATCAGAAGGTGAAAACAATCTAATAAATGGATGATGTATAACAGAATACTAATTTTTTAATCCATTCTACAATGAAATGAGAAGAAAATGTTTAGAATTTCAGTATTTATACAATGTAAAAAATGAGTGAAGATATCCAATCCACTAGTAACACAAGAAAAACCACTCTACTGGAAAGTTACTACAATACTTGCTGCTTTGGAACTGTAAATTCTCAGTACATCTTGCTGTTTGATACTGATCTATTGACCATAAACTTTATGTAATGACCCTGCTAACAGTGACCATTGTTACATATTGATCTCAAAGATAAAGATGTAATGAAGCTCACTGAGTTATAAATAACACAATGGAAATGCCTTGGACAAATATAAATTATTTGTGGAGTAAAAATAGCAACTTGCCAAATAATTGAGGCACCACGCTGTCAAAACAAACATAAACAGGACTGAGAACACTGCTAGCTAATGGATGATTCTTTCCTTGAAGGTATAGAGTGTGCACACATGCATGCAGTGCCCCCCCCCTCCCTCCCCCACACACATACACAGATAAATTACATACCATGTAGCTGTAGTGCGAGTAATGTCTGTAATTGACCTTCAGAATTTCCCCATAAAATGGAAATTGTCCTATCCATCAAACAATGGAAAGTTCAGGATGGTATAACAACAAATTTATCAAAAACAGACATTGCTACTCACCATACAGAGGAGACGCTGAATTTCAGACTGGCACAACAAAGAGACTGCCATAGATTTAAGTTTCTGACAAAAGGCCTTCTACAGAAGTCGAAAACCCACACAAGCACAACATGACCAATACTTCTGGCCACAGTAGCCAGTGGCCATGAGTATGTGAATTGTGCTTGTGTGAATGTATGTGTGTTTTCAACTTCAGCAGAAGGCCATTTGGTGCAAAGGAGTCTTTTCACTGTGCCTGTCTGACTCGTGTCATCCATACAGTGAATATCAATGTATCCTTTTCACAATAGAATTATTCTTCCTATGCTGGAAATAAGTATTGTTTGCACCATTCAGGCACAGATAGAGAGATACCACTTGTGATAAGCGGGACATCTGGGTTCGAGTCCTTGTCCCGCAAAAATTTTCATTGACGTCATTCCAATATATAGCTGATGCTCATCCATATTCACAACTGTGAATACATTTCATGTATTTAGGCACAGGGTCCATAGATAATATTAATCATTTCAGTTGATCTGTAATATTACAATAATTTTCAGAATTTCACTGGGTGCAGAGTGTATTCTCTCGGAGAACTCTGCAACATAATGTGCTAAAAAGACATTTGCTACTTGTTTTACTAAGCAGTATGTGTACTCTGTAATTCCTATGGTTACTGTCTTGTGTTTCATACGTTAGCAATAATAATTAGAAATTTTAACATAATTCACCACATTGAAACTACGTGAATTCATAAACCACAGGAATATGAGACCACTCAGGAAAACTTACAAATAAATTAAATAATGAAATTGTAAGGCAACTGAATAGATAAAAAAAGTCTACTAACCAAGCAATGGCAAGAGAAGACACGTATAAATGCTGAAGAGGTTTTTTCCTGCCACTGCATGGTGAGTAGACTTCTTTTAATGTATCCAGTTACATTACATTTTCAAAAATTAATTATTTTCATTGATAAATAATGAAATTAGTTACTCATAATGGAATAAAAACTGGTTGTGTCAGGCATCCCTACCAGGTCAGATTAAAAGAGAGATCAAAGCAATTCAGAGGCATGCTGCTAGAACTCTTAACAATAGTTTGATGAAGACGCAAGTGTTGGGGAAATGCTCCACGAACTCAATACTGCCACCAACACCTACCTCGTGTAAGGCTAGTGCTGACCAGCTAAGAGAAATCAGGACTCTTAAGGAAGCATACAGACAGTAATGTTTTCCCTTGTTCCACTTGCTAGTGGAATATCCAAAGGGAGTTATTACCAGTGATACGAAGTACCCTCTGCCATGCACCATATCCTAACTTGTACAGTATGGACATAGACATAGACATAGACATAGACATAGATATATTCACATACTGCACTCCATAAATCCCACCATGAGGAAGAGCCTTTAGGGATGTGGGGTAAGTCAAATTATACATTACATGGCAGAAGCAGCAACTGACAGCTACTTCTGTAAAGTATACTAACAATCAATAATGACTTTACTAACACGGAATGATATCGCTTCTCTTCTTTGTCGTACTCTACTCAAATGCTGTTTGACAAGTTAAACACCTTCAGTCTTCAAGAAGAATGCAGGGTTCTCAATACAAAAAAGCAGTTGCTGTCAAATGTATTATAAAGTCATACATTTAAAAAGTCACTATTGTAAAATACGAACATGAATTTAGTGAGTGCAGTCTTTGTCTGTGAAGAACAGTGGCTGTTAGAAATTGAAATTGCAGAGCCGCCTAAGAGTCCTGTAACTTTTCTTTATTTTGATACGTTTCACTCGACAAACGTGCTATCTTGTGAATTGTGGAAATACTATGTGTTATACCACTACAGAATAAAATAAATTCACACATTCAACTTATAATGTGATAATCCACACTAAAAATATCAGGCTGTGTATAGTGCTGGTATGGCATCTACAAGCAGTAAATTGCTTGTGTGCACTTAATGTAAACTCTTTGGTCAGGAACACTGTGAGATTAAACAGCAAGACATATTATTTCTTGTTGAGTTAGTCAAAACCCCATCAATATGTGCTTTGGTTGAAACTTCCATAAGAGTGGTAGTTATAATTTCAATTTGTAATTTTACTATGTCTTTTCAAAACTATTTTAATAACCACATATGATGTTTAGATTTGTATTTGTGAATGCCCAAAAAAGCAGCAGTTATTTGCCATAGTTTAGTGATACTATTTTTTTATTACATTGTATTACAACGAGGACCATGAGGTAGTTTTAATCAACATCAACAAAAAGTAATATGGCTTGGTATTTACTCTTAGAATGTGCCTGATCAGAGAGTTTATATTATCTGTACACATCCTGCAGCTTACTTCACTTTATGTATGACAGAAGCACTATATACAGTCCGATGTTTGTAATGTGTGGCTCTTGGCTACCTAATGTACGTTACCACACTGTACGATGAATCTGTGAATTTTATTTTATTGTATGGTGGTGTCAAATTAACATCTGCATCTGAATCTACACCTACATCTGTATCTATATTTTGCATGACAGAGGGTGCATTTCATTTTACCAGTTATTAGAGTTTCTTCTCGTAGCATTCACATATGGAGTGTGGGAAGAATGACTGATCAAATGCCTCTGTGCCTGCAGTAATTATTGTAATCTTATCCTCATGATCCCTATGTGAGCAATGTGTAGGATGTTGCAGTATATTACTAGAATCATCATTTAAAGCCGGTTCTTGATACTTTATTAATAGACTTTCTCAGGACATTTTACGTGTCATCAAGAGCCTCCCAGTTCGATTTTTTCAGTATCTCTGTGATACTTTCCAATGAATCAAACAAACCTGTGAACATTTGTGCTGTCCTCCTCCATATACATTCCTATAGTCCTATTTGGAACAGGAACCATACACTTGAGCAATAGTCTAGAACCAGTTGCATGAGTGATCTGTAGGCAATCTCCTTTGTAAGCTGATTGCACTTTCCTAGTATTCTACTAGACCTGCTTTACTTACAGTTGACCCTATGTGACCATTCCATTTCATATCCCTACAAAGTGTTACACCCATGTATTTATATGAGCTCCCCGATTTCAGCAGTGACTCATTGATATTACAGTCACAGGATACTACATTTTTTCATTTTAGGAAGTGCATAATTTTACATTTTTGAACATTTAAAGCAAGTTGCCAATCTTTGCACCACTTTAGAATTTTACCGAGGTCTGATTGAATATTTATGCAGTTTCTTTCAGACAGTTCTCCACCATAGATAAGTATATCATCTACAAAAAGGGTCACTATTAATATTGTCTGCAAGGTCATTAACATACAACATGAACAGCAAGGGTCCCAACACACTTCCCTGGGGCACATCCAAAGTTAGTTCTCTCTCCATCCAAGATAACGTGCTGCGTCCTCCCTACCATAAAATCCTCAATCCAACCACAAATTTCACTTGATACCCCGTATGGCCATACTTTAGTCAATAATAATAGCTGTGGTACTAAGTCAAATGTTTTTCGGAAATCGAGAGATACTGCATCTACCTGATGCCTTTGATTGAAAGGTTTCAGTATCTCATGTAAGAAAAGTGCAAGTTGGGTTTCACATGATCAATGTTTTTGGAATCCATGCTGTTTGACCTCACTGTGTTTGCGCTCAGAATACATTCTAAGATTCTACAACAAACTGACGTCAAAGATACTGGGTGGTAGTTTTGTGGATTACTTCCAGTACCCTTCATGTAGACGGGTGTGACGTTTGCTTTTTTTTTTTCGAAGAATTAGACATGGTTTTTTGTTCAACAGGCCCATGATAGACTATAGTTAGAAGAGAAGCTGACTCAGCCACAAATTCAGTATAGAATCTGATAGGGATTACATCAAGCCCTGGAGCTTTGTTTAATTTTAATGATTTCAGCTGTTTCTCAACACCACTGACACTAATAATTATTTAGTTCCTCTTTTAAATGAGGATTAAATTGGGGCAATTCTCCTGAGTTTTCCTTTGTATTTCCACAGTTATGAAGCTGTTCACATTGGTAGAGTGAAACACATCAACATAAAGTTATATGCAACTTGTGGCTTCTCTGCTGTTTTAATTTACTAACAAAAACCCTCTACAGAAGAGTGGTATAATTGCTAAAAGATGAATTGGCGAGAAAATCAGTTTGGGTTCCATAGGAATGTGAGAACTCGTGCAGCAATATTGATCCTGAAACTTATCTTTGAACATGGACTGGAAAGAAATCTCTATTTACTGCATTTATAAATTCAGAGAAAATTTTGACAGTGTTAAGTGGAATGCATTTTTTGAAATTATGAAGGTATCTGAAATAAAATACAGGGAGAGAAACATCATCTGAAACTTTCACTGGAAACAGACTGCAGATATAGATGACATAGGACATGAAAGGAAGGTGGTCATCGAGAAAGGTTAGACAGAGTTATAGCCCATCCCTCACATCATTCAGTCTGTGTACAGAGTGAGGAGTGAAGGACGGAGTACTCTGGAATAACCCAGATTAAAGTGTGCTGGTAACATTGTAATTCTATCAGATAAGGCAAAGCACTTGGAGAACCAGAAGTTGTACGGACACTGTTGAAAGTAAAAAAGAAAATGATAATGGGGTTTATTCAGTTACGTCATATGATACTGTAGGAATTAGATTAGGATATGAGGCACTACAAGTGCTAAATGAGTTTGGCTTTTTGGTAGCTAAATAATGGCTGACTGCAAAAGTGAAACAATGGAAAATCCAGGAAATTGCACATTCTATGTGTGCAGAACAACAAACAAGCTGTCTGTCCACACAAATGGCCACCAGCAAACAATGGAATAATGATAATTTTATGAAAAGGATAGATTGCTACTCCCACTTAATAAAAATTTTGAGTCACAGACAGGGACAATAAAAGCACTGCTAATCAAGGAAGCTTTCAGCCAAAAGGCCTCATTCTACAGGAGACAACACACAAATTAACACAAGCACGATTCATAAATACATGACCACTGTCTCTGGCCACCGAGGCCGGACTATGAGTAACTGCGCATAATGGAAGAAGCAATCTGGGGGGTGGAAATACGGAGGATGCTGGGGTGGGGATGTGGAGGGATAGCAGGCTAGGGGTGGGGGAAGTAAAGTGTTGCATGCGGGAGTGTGCAGTAACTAAGAGGGACAGCTATGTGCACTTACGAGATTAGGCAGGGGTGGGGGTGGTGGGGGGGAGGGTAAGGATGAGGGGAGGGGGGGAGGGAACCGTCACCTGCATCACCCATCCCCTGTGAAAGCAGTCACGCGATTTACAAGCTAAGCTGCAACCACTGTGCTGCGTTCTACCTGGGCACAACAAGAGAGAAGCTGTCCATCCATACGAATGGCCACCAACAAACTGTAGCCAAGAGATGATTCACTTCAATGACTGCTTCACAACCTGTGCCATCTAGATCCTTCCTACTAAGACCAGTTTTTCTGAGTTCCACAAGTAGGAACTCTCCCTTCAATATATCCTCTGTTCCCATAACTCCCCCCCCCCCCCCCTCTACCTTCAACCTTTGTTAGTCCCTTCCTTCACCCACCTACACTCTCCCTTGCTCTCACTCTAGCACTATACAGCCTTCTACTCCACTAACACACCCACAGTCCTTTTACTTCTCTGCTTTCCTCTTTCCCCCCTCCCATCTCACCACCTGACTGCACCTAGCTTCCTACACTCTCCCCACCTTGTCCCTGTGTGCTTTCACAAGCAGCACTTTACACCACCCCGCCCCTACCCTACTATCCCACCCCATCCCCACCCTATCCTCCTCCTTACCCCCACCACCCAGATTGCTTCTCCCACCAGTTACTTGCACACCAGCCTTGGCGGCCTGCAACAGTAGTCATACGTGTGTGTGTGTGTGTGTGTGTGTGTGTGTGTGTGTGTGTGTGTGTGTGTGTGTGTGTGTCTTTTTGACCGCAAGCTCACTTGTTAAGCAGTCTTTTTGTTGCACCTGTTCGCAACTTAACTTTCCACCTATACATATTGCAGAAGTGACATACATATAAAATGTAGATTGACTATAGCAAGGCAAGATTTTCTGAAAAAGAAAAATACATTACTACTGAATAAAAATTTGTGTGTCTGGAAGTCTGAAAGTATTAGTCTGTGGTCTAGCCTTATACGGAAATGAAACATGGATAATAAACAATACAGATGAGAAGACAATAGAAGCATTTGAGATGTGGTATCACAAAAGAATGCTCACAATTAAAGGGGAATGTCAGCTAACTAATGAACGGCACAGAGGAAATTTATGACACAACTTAAGAGAAGAGACTGGTGATAGAGTACATCCAGGAGCACCAGAGAATCCTCAGTTTGGTAATGAAGTGGGAATGGGGTTAAAAATTCTGGAGACAATGTAAGCAGATTCAAACACGTGCAGGTTGGACTAGTTACACAGAGATGAAGAGACTACCGGAGAACAGACAGACTACCATGGAGAGCTCCTTCAACAACAATTAACTGCAAACTAAACATTTATCTAACACTGCACAGAACTCTATCAGCTACCACATACTGGTCATGATAAACACATTTTTAATTACCTGTAGTTTATATATGAAGAACTTAGTTGTAAACAACGATAAGGGGTAGTCGAGTTACTGCATGTAAAACATGGTATATGATGTGCTTTACACATATTAATTGATAGTTCCACTATGAACTGAGGAAGTGCAGCTGTATCTCTAATTTTAAATGCTATTCAGGGATTATTTGCACAAATTCGAGGGTGATGTGGATAACTATGACTCAGATAAGGGTCTGAATGTGTTCTTGAATGCAAATGCACTTCAAAAGTTGTTGCTTATCATGTAAATATGAATAATTTTGAGTAAGTAACAGTGTTAAGTTGTGCCCAATATGATTATTTATGTGAATTTACATGACAATGTGTTGATAAAAATGTTAAGGGCCATCCTTTACATTGTTTGTCTGCTGCAGTAAGTTGACAATAAAATTAATTTTCTATTGTGCAGAATTATAGGTTCGTTTTTGAGATTCTGATACTGTATTGTTGCCAGTGGCAAGTCAATGGTAACGCATGCTAAGAGTGATCAGTTTGCAATTAAACAACCTTAAATAGCATCTGATGTATTTTTAAGAATAAAATTTTGGATAGAATTTACGATTTTAAAAATATATCATTGCTCCACAAATATATGAAAACAATGACTTGTCTGCATAAAAAATCACAATGGGTGTACTTGAAGTATCTTATTTACAACATTTTATTGAAATTTTTCTCGCAATTTCTCAAAAAAAACCAACCTATCCCTTATCCTTGTTTTATAGCAGAGGTCTTTATATATTCCACTAAATTATAAGATGAGTGACTATAGTCCAATTAAAATGACTTGGCAGTTGATGTCCTTGCCACTGCAGTATTCCCACATCAGCTGCCGGCTACAGGCGACACACAAACATGGTGAGTCACTTACACGTGCTGTTAATGTGTAACAGTGAGCAATGTTGGAAGCAGCCGTCGAAAGGGATGTTGGAAATTCGAGATCTCTATCAACAGCTAATTTTAAGTGACCAACAACTGAACTGTGGCATACTACGCGCTTTGTAGTCCTGAATTTAAACTTGTGTTGTAAGTTAACGACAACATTGTGATGTGCACTGTATCTGAGAAAACAGTGGTTAACAATATTCGAGAGAAATAAAATTGTGATCATTTTATTCACTGTGATTCAGGCTAACACATACAAGTAAACTCAAGACAGAAAAAATTCAGTGCTAAAGGCAAACTGTAATTTCTGTGTGTCATTGGTCACCTGAATCTATCCTCACACTGACTACATGGACTACCTCATTACCAACCAATGAGCAGTCCTGGTTGGCATTTGGTTGCAGAGTATATGCGACACAGAGACATTCTGGGGAGGGGGGGGAGGGGGAGGGAGAAGATAGGAAGAAAAATAAGAGCAAATAAAATGGTCAATATGATGATGAAAATGATATGGCAATGAATTAGAAATGAAAAGAAACTACATTTAAAATAATTAATTGATAAAAAATAATACATCCTTTTAATCAGATTTAGAGATAAAAAAATTCAATACATTTGATGAGATTCGAACCTACAGCCTTCTACATGTCATGTCAGGTTTATACGCTAACCATTGCACTATGATGCAACACTGGGTTAAGTAATTATACTTATGACTGTGGTGACCAAGTCACAATGATGATTTGTAGCCTTCACAAATTAGGCTTCACACAATGTTCTGCAGGACTAACTTTGTGCGTGACACCAAATCGCATTTTGTGCAGAAGTATCATGTATTGTTTGGTAAGTACTGTGTATGAAACGTGTATGTCATTGGTTTCATCACATGTACGTGTTTTTAGTGTGGCTACAATGTCTGATGAAATATGAGATAGCAGTGGCACACCCATGATTTGGTATCCAAAGACATAAAAAAAAAAAAAAGTCGCTCAAGGAACTGGAAGTGAAGTGACCAATTTTTGTTGCAGTCTGGCAAAGGGAAACAATTTTGTCATCACACTGAGTGCTATGATTGGAGGAAAACAGCTCCAACACATGAAGGGTCAACTATCACATAATTTTAAACAACTACAGTAAGGTTCTCCTCTACTTTAGGTTTGAATATTTGAGGATTTCCAATTTTCTATTAAAGATTTATAAAACAGAATACACCTCATTTTGCTAAGATCTGAAGCTCCTCTTTTCATTCTTCCATGTTTGCGATTTAAAAACTGGGTTGTGTTTGCATAAGGGTGATTTCCAAAACAACCTAATTTTCAGTACTGTGGTTACAAATTGCACAGTTCCTGTAATTTTTAAAATGTTGGGTTACCAACTCTATACAATACTAGCTTAGCATCTGCTGCTTCGCACACATAGACTGTGTAGCCTGCACAGATTCTTTCCTTTTTTTTGCTTTTTTTTCTCTTTCATCAAATTTTTATATTGTTCACAAATTGCAACATCTTTTAAACTTTTTATGCCAATTAAGGCCACAGAACCATGGTCTTTTCCGATTGTACTTCTGACCAAAAAGTAATTGTGGTAGCTGAAGTTAAAGGCTTTTATTAGTCATACCTTTTGCATTTCTGTGGTGATATCCCATAGCAACTTTCATCTCCTAACACATATTTCTCTGTATCTAACTGAGAAGTGAAATACCAATTTTCATACATTTATCTTTAAAAAAATTTTAACATAACGAAAAAGTTTCTTACGAATTTTCACCCCTACTTCACCACCTTAGGGGTTGAATTACCAAAAATTACCAAAAACAGTGAAATACATTTTTTCTTATTTCTAATCAAGAAGTCAAATACCAGTTTTCATAGACATAGCTTAAAATGTTTTAGTAGTTCTTTAATAATGATTTCTTTTTCAAAAAGCTTTGACCTATTATTTTACTCCCTTAGTGGTTGAATTTGCAAAAATGCTGAAACACACATTTTTTATGACTAACTGAGAAACAAAATACCAATTGCCTTAGTAGCAACATATTTTCAAAAGTCCTTTCGTCCTGTATTTCACCTCATTAGGAGTGGAATTTCAAAACATTCTGTCATAAACAATGCCTACCATATAAGATCCACACCCTTTGCAAATTTCAAGTTTCTGTCTTTAGTGGTTTGGATACCGTGATGATGAGTCAGTGAAACAGTGTGGCCCTATTTCACACCCTTATGCGCTGAATTCCCAAAAACAGTAATACATGTCATTTTTACTTCTAGCCAAGAAATCCAACTGAAATTTTCATAAATTTAGCTTTAAAAATGCTTTCATAATGAAATATTTCATAAAATATTCATCCCCTACTTCACCCCCTTAAGGATGGAATTTTGAAAAATCTTGAAACACATATTTTTTAATTTCTAACTGAGAATTCAAATACCAATTTCCATAGATGTAGCCTTAAAAATACTTTTGTAGTCCTTTAATAATGACTTATTTTCAAAATAATCGCTCATTATTTTATCCCAAGAGGGGTATTTTTTTTTTCATCTGACTGAGAAACCAAATACCAATTTTCATAGGACTGTGTTCAAAATTGTTTTAATAGCTACATATTTGCCCCTATTTCACCCCCATATGTCTGTAATTTCGAAAAATCCCTTCTTAAACAATGTCTACTCCTATAAAATCAACGCCATCTGCAAATTTCAAGTTTCTATCCTCAGTCGTTTGATAATGAGTCAGCGAGTGAGTGAGTCAGTTGGGACATTTTCTTTATTTATGTATTCTTACTGCACATTTCTGTGAAATAAACTCATTTTCTTGAACATTAGTTGCATTGCTTGAGAAGATTATACTGTATGGCACTAGTGAGCGAAAGTATACTAGCAATCCCATCTGCATGGCAACACAATGAGAGAGATTGTAAATGCAAAGCAGGCAGACTCAGCTATTTGGCTAACTCATCCCCACGTTGATGTACCTCAGTTCACTATCAGGCCTCCAAGGTCTGGGCAGTCGCAGAGGGTGGGCTTATTGGTAGCTGGGAGCTCCAATGTTAGGCGCGTAATGGGGCCCCTTGGGGATATGGCGGCTAAGAAGGGGAAGAAATCCAGTGTGCACTCCGTGTGCATTCCGGGTGGAGTCATTCCTGATGTGGAAAGGGTCCTTCCGGATGCCATGAAGAGCACAGGGTGCAGCCAGCTGCAGGTGGTGGCACATGTCGGCACTAATGACGTGTGTCGCTTTGGATCTGAGGAAATTCTCTCTGGATTCCAGCGGCTATCTGATTTGGTGAAGGCTGCCAGTCTTGCTTACGAGATGAAGGCAGAGCTCACCATCTGCAGCATCATTGACAAAACCGACTGCGGACCTTTGGTGCAGAGCCGGGTGGAGGGCCTGAATCAGAGGCTCAGACGGTTTTGCAACCGTGTTGGCTGCAGATTCCTTGACTTGCGCCATAGGGTGGTGGGATTTCGGATTCAGGTCAGGAGTTCACTACACTCAGCTGGTGGCTACAAGGGTAGCAGAGGCTGTGTGGTGTGGTCTGGGCAGTTTTTTACGTTAGAAGGCCTTGGGAAAGTACGGGGTGGGCTGCAATCTCAAAGGGTGCATGGCAAATACAGGATGTGCTTGGATCAAGGAACAGTCGGAATTGTAGTTGTAAATTGTTGTAGTTGTGCTGGGAAAGTCCTGAGCTTCAAGCGCTAATAGAAAGCACACAAGCTGAAATCGTTGTAGGTGCAGAAAGCTGGCTAAAGCCTGAAAAAATGTCTAAAGAAATTTTTACGAAGTCTCAGACGGTGTTCAGGAAAGATAGATTAGGCAGAATTGGTGGTGGAGTGTTTGTGTCTGTCAATAGTGGTTTATCTTGTAGTGAAGTCGAAGTAGATACTCCGTGCAAATTGGTATGGGTGGAGGTTATACTTAACAGCCGACTTAAGTTAATAACTGGCTCCTTCTACCGACCCCTAGACTCCAATGATATAGTTGCTGAACAGTTCAGAGAAAATTTGAGTCTCGTAACAAATAAATACCCCACTCAAACAGTTATAGTTGGTGGGGACTTCAACCTTCCCTCGATATGTTGGCAAAAATACTTGTTCAAAACCGGTGGTAGGCAGAAAACATCTTCCGAGATTGTCCTAAATGCTTTCTCCGAAAATTATTTCGAACAGTTAGTCCACGAACCCACGTGAATTGTAAATGGTTGTGAAAACACACTTGACCTCTTAGCCACAAACAATCCAGAGCTAATAGAGAGCATTATGACTGATACAGGGATTAGTGATCACAAGGTCATTGTAGCTAGGCTCAATACCGTTTCTTCCAAATCCATCAGAAACAAATGCAAAATAATTTTATTTAAAAAGTGAATAAAGTGTCACTAGAAGCCTTCCTAAGAGACAATCTCCATTCCTTCCGAACTGACTATGCAAATGTAGACGAAATGTGGCTCAAATTCAAAGATATAGTAGCAACAGCAATTGAGAGATTCATACCTCATAAATTGGTAAGAGATGGAACTGATCCCCCATGGTACAAAAAACAGGTCCGAACACTGTTGCAGAGGCAACGGAAAAAGCATGTGAAGTTCAGAAGAACACGAAATCCCGAAGATTGGCTAAAATTTACAGACGCGCGAAATTTGGCAAGGACTTCAATGCGAGATGCCTTTAATAGGTTCCACAACGAAACATTGTCTCGAAATTTGGTAGAAAATCCGAAGAAATTCTGGTTGTATGTAAAGTACACAAGCAGCAAGACGCAGTCAATACCTTCGTTGCGCAGTGCCGACGGTACTGTTACTGACGACTGTGCCACTAAAGCGGAGTTATTGAACGCAGTTTTCCGAAATTCCTTCACCAGGGAAGACGAATGGAATATTCCAGAATTTGAAACATGAACAGCTGCTAGCATGAGTTTCTTAGAAGTAGATACCTTAGGGGTTGCGAAGCAACTCAAATCTCTTGATACGGGCAAGTCTTCAGGTCCAGATTGTATACCGATTAGGTTCCTTTGAGATTACGCTGATACAATAGCTCCCTACTTAGCAATCATATACAACCGCTCGCTCACCGATAGATCTGTACCTACAGATTGTAAAATTGCGCAGGTCGCACCAGTGTTTAAGAAGGGTAGTAGGAGTAATCGATCAAACTACAGACCTATATCATTGACGTCTGTTTGCAGCAGGGGAGCATATACTGTATTCAAACATTATGAATCACCTCGAAGGGAACGATCTATTGATATGTAATCAGCACGGTTTCAGAAAACATCGTTCTTGTGCAACGCAGCTAGTTCTTTATTTGCACGAAGTAATGGTTGCTATCGACAGGGGACCTCAAGTTGATTCCGTATTTCTAGGTTTCCGGAAAGCTTTTGACACCGTTCCTCACAAGTGACTTCTAATCAAACTGTGGGCCTATGGGGTATCGTCTCAGTTGTGCGACTGGATTCATGATTTCCTGTCAGGAAGGTCGCAGTTCGTAGTAATAGATGGAAAATCATCGAGTAAAACTGAAGTGATATCAGGTGTTCCTCAGGGAAGTGTCCTGGGACCTCTGCTGTTCCCGATCTATATAAATGACCTGAGTTACAATCTGAGGAGTTCTCCGAGGTTGTTCGCAGATGATGCTGTAATTTACCGTCTAGTAAGGTCATCCGAAGACCAGTATCAGTTGCAAAGCGATTTAGAAAAGATTGCTGTATGGTATGGCAGGTGGCAGTTGACACTAAATAACAAAAAGTGTGAGGTGATCCACACGAGCTCCAAAAGAAATCCGTCGGAATTCAATTACTCGATAAATAGTACAATTCTCAAGGCTGACAATTCAACTAAGTACCTGGATGTTAAAATTACAAACAACTTCAGTTGGAAAGACCACATAGATAATGTTGTGGGGAAGGCGAGCCAAAGGTTGCGTTTCATTGGCAGGACACTTAGAAGATGCAACAAGTCCACTAAAGAGACAGCTTACACTAGACTCGTTCGTCCTCTATTAGAATATTGCTGCGTGGTGTGGGATTGACGGAGGACATCGAAAGGGTGCAAAAAAGGGCAGCTCGTATTGTATTATCACGTAATAGGGGAGAGAGTGTGGCAGATATGATACGCGAGTCGGGATGGAAGTCATTAAAGCAAAGACTTTTTCGTTGCGACGAGATCTATTTACGAAATTTCAGTCACCAACTTTCTCTTCTGAATGCTAAAATATTTTGTTGAGCCCAACCTACATAGGTAGGAATGATCATAAGAATAAAATAAGAGAAATCAGAGCTCGAACAGAAAGGTTTAGGTGTTCGTTTTTCCCGCGCGCTGTTCAGGAGTGGAATGGTAGGGAGATAGTACGATTGTGGTTCGATGAACCCTCTGCCAAGCACTTAAATGTGAATTGCAGAGTAATCATGTAGATGTAGATGTAGATGCTTAGGATCTCGACACAAGGTGCCTCATCTAATGTGCTGCCACTGATCTGCATTTCTCCCACTAACATCTGTTTGTCCACCTCCACACCTGAGTGGACAGTGTGTGTGGAGGACCTGGATTTAATTCCAAATGCTGCCAGGGATTTTTCCTCACCTACTGTGATTTCATCTGAAGAGTGAGGTTCCAAAGTAAGGTCGATACTTCGCACTAAGAGAAGACGGTCACTGCAAGCCACGTCGACAAACTAGTGACGCTGGTGCAGCTGTGCCCGCAAATGTATCGCTACACCACTGTGACCGCTCTACTTGTGGCCGAACACAGTACCACTCGACCCCAGTTCGGGAGTGTCTACTAAGACGAAAGCATCATCTTCTAGTAGGCCAGATGTGTGATCAATCTCTTAGGCACAACTCTATGTCAAAGTTCTTGTTAAATGTAATCTGCACGAGAGACTTGTGTTTTGTCTGTATCAAGTGATACATTAATGTTCATAGACTGTTGTAAATACTCTTGACTTTAATGTGCAGAAAGTTAGGTAAATCATCTTATTTACTAATTTTTTATGAGTTGTAGCATCTACTCACTCTTCTTCTGGAGTAAAGTAAAGAACCCGCCACGGTAATGACGAGGGTATTTTCAACTGTTACAACACTGGGCGACTGGAACAGAGCACACTGGCCCTAGTGATGCCAACTGAGGAGCTACTCAAATGAGTTCTAGTGGTATGCTGACCACGTGCCTCTTGTACCGCGGCACACTGAAGCCGATGACAAACTGGCTGCTCAGCACTGAACGGTCCGTCGAGATTGGAGCACAGAGTTTGTATTTTTATTTTGTTGGAACTGCACAATTACATCTCTTTAGGGTTAAGGGTTAAACTGTTTGCTGTGAACTGGTTGTAACCTCATTAATCTCTGGTACGGATATGTTTAAGTTCTTTATCAGTATACTTCTATCATCCACAAACGTGACAGTGTCGGAGAGGAACTTCCTCGAAGATTAAAACTGTGTGCCAGGCCGAGACTGAAACTCACGATGTTTGCCTTTCACAGGCTCGTGCTCTACCAAATGAGCTTCCCGGACACTACTCACAACTTGTCCTCACAGCTTCACTTCCACCAGTTCCCCGTCTGCGACCTTCCGAACTTCACTGAAGCTCTCCTGCGAAACTTGCGGGTTGAACACTGCTGGAAGAAAGGATATTGTGGAAACACGTTGCACGCTCTGCTGTAGAGTGAAAATGTAATTCTGGAAACATCCCCCAGCCTGTGGTTAAGCCACGTCTTTGCAGTATCCTATCTTCCAGCGATGCTAGTCCGGCAAGTTATGCAGGAGAGCTTCTGAGAAATTTAGAAGGTAGGAGACGAAGTGCTGGTCAATTACAGCTGTGAGAGCAGGTCCCGAGTCTCTCTCAGATAGTTGAATCGGTAGAGCACTTGCCCACGAAAGGCAAAGGTCCCGAGTTCGAGTCTCTGTCTGACACACAATTCTAATCTGCCAGGAAGTTTCATATCAGTGCACACTCCATTGGAAAGTGAAAATTTCATTCAGTTTTAGAAGAGTCTTCCAATATACTTGATAAATCATTTACGTAGGTCAAGAACAAGAGTAGACCACGTACTGAACTGTGCGATACTCCGTCTGCGACATTTCCATTACAGTGACTGTGTTTTCTGTTGTTGAAATATGACCGCACAGCATTTTAATGTTCCTAGTAGAATTTTAAGATCAACAAAATAAGAACTCACCAGATGCCTCACGGTGATCCCTGCCTAGTTGTGTCACCACACCCCACCCCCGGCCACCGGCACTACGTACCTGCGCTGCCCTTCCCGTGGCGCCCGTCGTCGGCGCTCTGCCTGACCAGCCGCAGGCCGGGCCGGCCCAGAGCCTCCTGCAGCCAGCCGGCCGCCCCTTCGCCGCAGTCCTCGGCCCGCACGCGGTCGCCGCACACTTTGCTCTGGCACACCGACACTTGGCGCGGCACGCGACTCGCGTCGGTGTCTCCGATGCTGACGTCGAGACGCTCCATTCCTGGAACGCGATAAAACGATTCTGACTGAGACAGAAAAGAAGTGTACAGAATTTTCAGTAATTATGCAGAAGCCATAAATATCAGCACAGTTGAACAAAACGAGTTCCAAAAATAGGTGCAAAGAGAGGCCGAGAGTGCCTTGTTATCAACTATTAAGATACCTGAATACACTAAACGTTTTGTCCCCATACATAAGTGAACTAATTCTCTTTACATAAAACTATTGTGATCTTTTTTTATTAAATAATTTCCAGCATATGCACAGTACTAAGAGCCGGGCCACAGTGCACTGTTGCCATTTTTCGGGGTGCACTCAGCCTCGTAATGCCAATTGAGGAGCTACTCAACTGAATAATAGCGAATTCGGTCAAGAATACCGTCGTAACGACCGGGAGAGCGGTGTGCTGACCCCATGCCCCTCCTATCTGCATCCTCAGCTGAGGATGACGCAGCGGTCGGATGGTCCCGGTAGGCCACTCGTGGCCTGAAGACGGAGTGACTATGCACAGTACTAAGAGTAAAGAGAAATGCTTGCATCCTAGGTGTACAGCTTCTTGACCAAACTCCCAATACATGGGAATGAAGATTTGTAACAAACTAAGAGGGGAAAATATAAATAAAATTGAGAGTATTTTCTGAAGATAAAATAGTACTGCACCCTATTATTCAGTGAAGGGGGTTATTAAATGATATTTGAGCAGGAAACAGTAAAAGGAAATGAAATGTGTAGCTCTACAAAGAATTCTTTTTTTACAATGATTCAGTTTTCATGTAGTACGCAATATTAAATGATGTAATGTAGTTAGATTACACAACACCAGAACACTCTAAGACTATACTGCAGATGAATATCCCATAAGCCAATAAGTTTCTAATATAACTCAAATGTTGTGAGGCAATAAATTTCTGACACTGCCACATTCAGCGTGCAACATAGGTGCCATCAATACAATTTGGCCCTTATCACATTCACTGATTAAATAAAAGTGTTCACTAGAACTGTAAGACAAAGTCTCTGGGACATAATTTCTGACAAGAATTTTTTTCTTCATAAATCAGTCATTCACACATCCTATTTCACAATGACAGAGAGCCTTTTGGGGAGAGGGAATGAGTCACGTTATACATAGCTGACTACATCTGTAAAGTACAGTAACAACAAAGTGTGACTAGTGTTAATATGCTCACACTAATAATTATTTTTTGAATTAATTTACAGCAACGTATGGAGCAGGACAACATATGGTGGAGGGCACCTCGTACCACTGCTAGTCATTCACTCTACTCCCATTGCAAACAGAATGAGGAAAAACAACTGTCTATGTTCTTCTGTACAAGCCCCGATTTCTCATATCTCCTCATACCTTATGAAGTATGTTTGTCGGTGGCAGTAGGATCGCACTGCAGTCTGTCACAAATCCCAGTTCTCCAAACTTTCTCAATATTATTTCATGAAACGAACATCTTCTTCCATCCAGAGACTTCCTTTTCAGTTCACAAAGCATTTTCATAATACTCACATTTTCAAAGTAACAGATGTTTTAGTATATCGTAGACTAAAATGTGTAATATTTCTTACGGGTACCGGTCACTATTCCATCTGACAGTATGTCGAGAATATATCACTCACATATTGATCGAACCCGCTGGTAACAAATCTAGCAGGACACCTCTCAATTGCTTCAATGTCTTCTATTAATTTGAACTAGAAGCTGTCATAAATATGTACATATGCAAGCTATTTTAATAAACAATGATACTTAAGAGATTAATAGATTCATAATACCATGTTCAATAACATTAAAGTGACTCCCTGTCGAAAGAATGAATAACCACGTTTTGCAGTGCAAACTACAGTGACATGTGCAGGAAGAGGGTCAGCGAGGTTCTGGAAGGTACTGACAGATCGTGGAGCCACTCCTACTCCAGTGCCGTAGCCAGCTGCATTAGGTTTCCCAGTTGAGGATCCACGACACGAGCAGCCTCACCGAGGTGGTCCCAAAGATTCCCTACGTCCTGGTGCTGTTCGAACCACGTCCTGCTGGTAGATGCCATTGTGAAATGAAAAACAAACTCTGTGTAACAGACAACACGGTTTCCAAGAATAGATGCATACTTGTGTTGATCCATTGTGTCTTCCCAAATGACAAGTTCACCCAGGGAATGCAACAAAAACATTCCCCAGACCGTACTGCCCCTCCTGCACCCTGGTCCTTTCTGATGAATGGTATAGGGTGTTTGCTGTAAAGATGTTTCACGCCATACATGCCAATGGCCAACTGTCCAATGGTGTGTAAAACGTGATTCATCTGAAAAGGCCCCCTCTCACCATTCAGTGGACATCAGGTTGTGGTACTGGCATGCAAATGTCAGCCTTTGTCACCTATTAGGAGCAGTCAGGCACCCACTGCCGAGGCACATAAAAAGTGACGTTCACCGAACAGTCGTGGAGGTGACACTGTCGTTAGCCCTGTTGCTGGTCTCGACAGTCAGTTGCTCAACAGCTGCGCACATCTATCGGCCCGTAAGCGTATCGGCAGCTGTCATTCACCCCTGTCATCTGCGGCCCGGGGTACACCACAGTTGCCTTGGAGCCAGTTTTGGGTAGTGCCATTTTGCCATGCATACTTGAACCGTGGCAGCACACTAACAGTTTACAAAATTATCCATTTTGGAAATGCTTCCACACTCGGTCTGAAAGCCAATGATCCTGCCCTTTTGGACATCAGATAAATCCCTCCATTTCTGTGTTATGACAATGACTGCACTCTTTTCCACCTTCCTCCCTGATACGCTTTATATACCCTCCACTCTAGTGCTTTCTTCCATCCGTGAGTGGTTATTGTCTACTGACATCGAATATAGGTGGTGGTCATATTAATGTGATAGGACCGTGTAACACTCCAACGGATTATCCAAGTCTACAGTCAGTCACTGGTATTGTTTCCTTTATATGTTGGTAGCAAAATTAAATGACAGTACAGCATTATTGACTGGGACACCCAGTCTAGAGTTGTTCAGCCACCTAGTGCAAGTCTTTCCACTGATGCTACTTCAGTAATTTGC
Organism: Schistocerca cancellata; assembly: GCF_023864275.1. Taxonomy (NCBI): domain Eukaryota; kingdom Metazoa; phylum Arthropoda; class Insecta; order Orthoptera; family Acrididae; genus Schistocerca; species Schistocerca cancellata. Next base: position 18,312,598 of record NC_064637.1, read on the forward strand.
GTGTCACTGTGATGAAGTTGAGATGGAATGATTAGGACAACATAAAGAGTTATTCCCTGAGGAAAAAAAGTCTTTGAACCAGCCAGGAATGGAACCCAGGGCCCCAGGGTCTGGAGGCAGTAATGCTAACCAGTACACCACGAGCTGCAGGTACTGGTGGTTATCACTTGACAATGGAAAGCAGAAATACCTTCTGGGATTCATCTAAGTCAGAAGCCAGCGAATATCTACTTATTTATAGGGGGCGAGTGAGAAGTCGCTACCTAGTTTTAAATGTTCTTAAATTTTGTGATTGTTGACATTTATTACCGAATGAGGGTACATTTTGTTACAGGGTCCTTGAGAATATTTTGACTGTCTATAGCATCTTCTTATGGTGAATGCCAAGATGACAGGAAAGTTAACTTTACAAGAGAGCATTCAGATTGCTTCGTGGTCTAAAGTACGGTGACCAGTAGCCCTCGTTCAGTGATGGTGGCGGGATGTTTGTGGCCACTGTGCCACACTTGATGACAAAACCATTAGGAATTGTCGGATGACATCTGGGTCAGTTGTGGATGAACCGTGAGGATGATGACCTTTGTTCACTGAAAGAACATCAGGGAGTAAATTACAACCCATTTCTAAAGTGTTGTTCAATAAATGTGCAATCTTCTCATGTGATGAAGCATTCTATATTAATGTATTAATTCAGTAGAAGTGAGCATTAAGAATAATGAGTATAGTTGGTAACAGTGTATTTTGTTGAAGCTGTTAATACATTTACTCCTTACTGTTTTTAGTTCATGAGGGTAAAAATTCTTTTTGCAGTTAAGTCCCATAGTGCTCAGAGCCATTTGAACGGAAATAATTTTCATTCAGACATTCCTCCTTGTCCACGGTTCAGAGTGGAGTCATGTAGAGTCAGCCCGTCGTTCAACATTAAGGGGGATAGACCTTTTTGAAAATTTCTCCAAAATCATCTTTTTGGTTTAAAATGTTCTCTGGAATGTCTACTTTATTGTGGTGTTCATTCCAAGTTTGCCATAAACTCTGTTGTCAAGTTACAAGGCAACTGTGTGTCCAAAAACCATTCCCAACAGCAACAAAATAGTCAACACGTAATTTCAGTGACTGCCTAATAAGCACTATGGGAATTATGTATATGCCTGAAAGTGAGATCAAAGCAGCATGATACAGCTTCTCCACAAACGTGGACGAAAAGCATTTTGAGCAAACAGAGATCCATATGTCAGAAGCTGCCAAAGAGGGCTGCAGGACAACAGTGGACAAAAGGAAGATGGAGGAGAACCTCCTTTGGGATCTGAAATGGTTGCTGTATAGTCCAGGGATTGCTGACTAGAGGTATGTTTAACTTAACCACAAAAAAATGTAATCCAAAACTTTAAACACATTTTTCTCGAAACTGTCATTTTCAAGTTTGTGGGAAACATAAGTTGAGAATGGTACATATTATTTCAATCAGAATTTGATACCAGCATTCTAAATGGACTTCACTATCAGTGTAAATCGCCATTTTGTCATATCTTCAAAAGTCTATTTTCGGAGCACATTTTTGTCCTAATTCTTTGGGCGAAGAAAATGACGCCCCATCCCCACCACCCTCCCATTTTTTTTAATACGTCACCATTTTGCTAGAACATAATATTCAATATATGCTGATACAAAATGGAATAAAACTATATCATAAGATTTAGCATTACTCTCTTTTACTTGAAAAAGAAAATCACAAAAATGACCTATTTTTTTTGCCTTCAAAGAGAGCTACCCCCTTAAGTGGCAAATATAGAATCCTCACCATATTAAAAGAAAATTGAAAACATACTTCATTAGTTAATCTTTCTAAAAATTAACAGAAAATGTAATTGAGATACTGACAATATAAGGAACAGTTATATTGCTACTTACCATAAAGATGAGACGTTAAGTTGTAAACAGGCAGAACTGAGAGACACTTACACAATAGCTTTTGTCCACAGCCTTAATCACAAATGAAAAACACACTCATTCATTCACACAAGAAAGCGCACATCATGCGCAACTGACCACTATTTGCGGCAGCTCGGACCGGATACAACTCTCGTGTGAAGCAAAGCAGCAATCTAGAGAGGGCAGAAAAGGGGAAGGTTCAAAAATGGCACTGTGGGAGTTAACACCTGAGGTCATCATTCCCCTAGAACTTAGAACTACTTAAACCTAACTAACCTAAGGACATCACACACATCCACGTTCGGGGCAGGATTCGAACCTGCGACCGTAGCGGTCACGCGGTTCCAGCCGAAGTGCCTAGAACCGCTAGGCCACAGCGGCTGGCAGAAGGGAAAGGGATAGCAGTGTATGGATGTGGGGAGAGAGGAATACTATCTGGTGGAGCATTATCAGGAGATTGTCAGGCAGGGATGTGGGGGGAAAAGGTGCAAAAAAGGAGAGGAGCAGGGAAAGAGGGCCGGGTATTGGAAGAGAGAGTGGGAGATGAGAATAGGGAGGACAGGACAGGACAGAGGGGGCAGAAACTGGTGGATGGAGGGTAAGAGAACAGTATGTCACATCACTGTAGGTCGAGGCCAGAATAATTTTGAGAGTGGAGAATGTGTTGTAATAACACCTACCTGCACAATCCAGAAAATCTGGTGGTGCAAGAGAGGATCCAGATGGCTCTGTTAGTGAAGCAGTCATTGAAATCAAACTTCACTACCCAAGCCATCTGGATCCTCCCCTCTGATGTGTACAGATGGGATTTTTCCTTACAATACATCCTCCACTTTGAAATTCTCCCGGTCCCAGTGTACTGTAACCTACTGTCACCACACCCTCCACCCAACAGTTTACACTCCCCATGTCTTATTATCTCCTCTGTATTCTTGTCCCGTCACCCTCTGCCGACACACCTGCCTGACTTCACTTCCCCACCCTACAGCCTCCTGACACTGCGCCTGTTGGCATTCTAGTCACTGCACATTCCACCAGACAGTGTTCCTTCCCCTTACCAACCCCCACCCTCCACCCCCCTCCCCCAGTACAGGTTGCTGCTTCTGTTCCACATAACTGCTGCATTACAGTCCTAGATGCCAGAGATGGAGGTCATGTGTGCATGAGGTGTGCTTGCTTGTATGAATGAATGAGAGAGAGAGAGTGTGTGTGTGTGTGTGTGTGTGTGTGTGTGTGTGTGTGTGTGTGTGTGTGTTTCCTTTTCTGACAAAGGCTGTAGCCAAAAGCTAATGTGTTTCTTTTAGTTGTGCCTGTCTCCAACATAATGTGTCATCTTTACAGTAAGTAGCAGTCTATTTTTTCCTTACATGTTGATATTCCAATACGGAGTTTCTATTGTGTCGTTGAAAGATTGAGAAGTTCTGTTAGTTTCATGGCAAGTATCTGTGTTCACTGTAAAGCTGCTTATAATATTAATGTACTATACACATAACTCAATATTTACAGATGTCGCTAACTATTTTCTTTGATAAATACCAGTGTTGTCAGACAGGTATCAAGCTGTCAATAAAAGATGAACAGCGGCTGTTTAGTACAACTGAAGAGGTAGCAGGATTTTTTCCCAAAGCAGCAGCTTCCTTCCAAATTTACTAGAACAACTTCAAGCAGTGTAGTAACCTGCCCGGATAGCTACACACGTTAACATACCACTTCTGCGATTTGGGGGTGCACGCCAGCCCCAGATTGAATCCAATCGGCAGATTAACAACGAGTGCCAGTGTCCCAGCCAGCCTGCATGTGAATTTTAGGTTGTTTCTCATATCTGACTTGGTGAATACTGGGTTGCTGGCCACGGCCAACCTCAGATACACAACTCAGTACGATTTCAAAAATGTGCTCACACTTTGACAGGAATTACGCCACAGATGAAAGGAGTGAATCAGAGCTGCAGAAATATGTACAGGCAAATAGACACACATGTGTCGAACGCACGACCACCCAGGCAAACTGAGATGCTACCGACAGTGAATTCTCGATGACCGTTCAGTGAATGTTGCTCTGTTCGGGCCTCCGCTGCACGTGCCCGGTTCACCCGTGCTGTCAGCTCCTCATCAGTGACAAAGGCTGGAATTTGCACACTGATACTGCTACTATATGTACACCGAGTGATGACAGGTGGCCGTTTCAGATCAGTCACATTTTACGTTCCACCGGACAGATGGCCGTCGGTGTGGTCGGCCCTGCGACAATCGTCGGAAGAGTCTAGGCTGGAGTGGGGAGCATTATGCTCTGGGGAATGTTTTTGTGGCATTCCCTGTCATTCTGAAAGGCACAGTTGATTAACACAAATACACATCTATCACTGGAGACCGTGCTGACCCATAAACAAAATTCACGTTTCCTCTGCACAAAGACATCTACCAGCAGGACAATGCAATGTGTCACACAGCTCGCAGTGTACACGAGTGGTTCGCAGAGCCCCACAATGAGTTTACTGTACTCCCCTCGCCACCAAACTCCCAAATTTAAACACGACTGACAATCTTTGGGACCACCGATTGAGCTTTTCGTGCCATGGATCCTCACCTGAGCTGGCCACAGCACTGGAGTCAGCTTAGCTCCACACCCCTGTCGGTACCTTCCAGAACTTCACTGACTTATCCTTCGTTTCTCATAAAGTAATCTGCACAGCAAAAGAATTTGACAGGTAGTCATATTAATGTGACTCAGCAGTGTAGGCTGACCCTACGTATGTACTGTGCTATGTGTTTTTCTCCTTTTATGTAGCAGACAATTGAAAACTGATACAAAATCTGACAGACAATCATGCACCTCAAAGTAAAAATAAATAAACTACAGCAAACATGTTAGGACGACGTTGTTGTTGTTGTTGTTGTTGTGGTCTTCAGTCCTGAGACTGGTTTGATGCAGCTCTCCATGCAACTCTATCCTGTGAAAGCTTCTTCATCTCCCAGTACTTACTGCAACCTACATCCTTCGGGATCTGCTTAGTGTATTCATCTCTTAGTCTCCCTCTACGATTTTTACCCTCCACACTGCCCTCCAATGCTAAATTGGTGATCCCTTGATGCCTCACAATATGCCCTACCAACTGATCCCTTCTTTTAGTCAAGTTTTGCCACAAATTTCTCTTCTCTCCAATTCTATTCAACACCTCCTCATTACTCATGTGATCTACACAAATAATCTTCAACATTCTTCTGTAGCACCACATTTCAAAAGCTTTTATCGTCCACGTTTCACTTCCATACATGGCTACACTCCATACAAATACTTTCAGAAATGTCTTCCTGACACTTAAATCTATACTCGATGTTAACAAATTTCTCTTCTTCAGAAACGCTTTCCTTGCCATTGCCAGCCTACATTTTATATCCTCTCTACTTCGACCATCATCAGTTATTTTGGTCCCCAAATAGCAAAACTCCTTTACTACTTTAAGTGTCTCATTTCCTAATCTAATTTCCTCAGCATCACCCGACTTAATTCGACTACATTCCATTATCCTCGTTTTGCTTGTTTTGATGATCATCTTATATCCTCCTTTCAAGACATTGTCTATTCCGTTCAACTGCTCTTCCAAGTCCTTTGCTGTCTCTGACAGAATTACAATGTCATCGGTGAACGTCAGTTTTTATTTCTTCTCCATGGATTTTAATACGTACTCTGAATTTTTCTTTCATTTCCTTCACTGCTTGCTCAATATACAGAATGAATAACATCGGGGAGAGGCTACAACTCTGTCACACTCTTTTCCAAACCACTGCTTCCTTTTCATGCCCCTCGACTTTTATAACTGCCATCTGCTTTCTGTACAAATTGTAAATAGCCTTTCGCTCCCTGTATTTTACCCCTGCCACCTTTAGAATTTGAAAGAGAGTAATCCAGTCAACATTGTCAAAAACTTTCTCTAAATCAACAAGTGCTAGAGATGTAGGTTTGCCTTTCCTTAATCTTTCTTCTAAGATAAGTCATAATGTCACTATTGCCTCGCGTGCTCCAATTATTCACGATATTATTCATGAAAAAATGCTAATTTGTATTTTCCATGGTTGCTCCAAAATGTTCCAGGCAAATGCAAGACATCTTGTTGTCAGAGGTCTCCTTTCCCTTCCCTCACCCGTAGCTAAAAAGAGTATGCACACAGAAATGTTGTGCATGCAAGTAGGTAAAAACTTTTGTACTACTACCACCTTTGTCACACACTGCACACTCAAGCTGTTCCCTTTCATGACAACTAACAATGCTGGGGTATGTGGCTTGAAAGATACTGTTTCCATTTACCACCATCTCTCAAAATATGTATGAACATGGACTGATTCTGGTATCACTTATTAATATAATATTTATTGTGGTCACTTTATATCACCTGTTGTGAACATGTGAACAATACAACGGCAAAATCACCACCACACGCTTACTCTCACGAAAGTCAATGCCACAAAGCAGTCAGGAACAGCACAGTGACGCTACTGGTTGCGCCATCACACAGGATACTCCCTGTTCCTGCTGTGCATCTCGACATCACTTGCCTTCTCAGAAGTATGCTACTCTAAAACTTTTAAAATGTAGGAAATTTTTATACATACACAAGTTATTGCCATTATCAGTTAATTTCACTACATAATTTCATTGTTCTGCATTTTATTAATGTTTCTTTTTCTTTCAGTGCATTACAAGGAACCATTTGGGAATCATGAATGAAAATATACAATTTTGTCTGGGTGTCTTAGTTCTCAGTTTCAACTAAATCCATATTAACTGTTTCCAAGAATTGAGGCATCAATCCAATCGATATTACTACACAGAAAAGTACAGTGTTCACAATGAGATTTAGTGTCACCTAGTGGAACTGTGACTCACTGAGGAAAGTACAAGGGCCATTGTATAAAGAATGATGGTACTTCTCAAAGTAGTCTCCCATGAATGTAATGCACTTGGAAACCATTTTTTGAGAGGTCCTTCAAAATCGCCTCCACAGCCTTTATCACTGCTTCCGATGACTGATAATGCCTCCAATGAAGGTGTTTCTTCATGTTAGGGAATAGAAAAAAGTCGCATGGGGCTAAATCTGGACTATAAGGAGGGTGAGGGATGAACTTCACATTGATTTTTGCAAGATATTCAGAAACAACATTGGCAAAATGCGACTGTGCATTATCATGGTGCAGCATCCACCCTGCTTCATGCAAATGTGGTCTTTTGCGCCTGATATGGACTTGCAATGTTTTCAGGACATCCCTGTAGTATTGTCCAGTTACTGATCTGTGTGCAGGTACAACATGCTGATAAACCATTCCATGAAGATCAAAGAATGAAATAACCATAACTTGCCCAGAAGAAGCAATGAATTTTGCTTTTTTCGGAGTTGGTGATGAAGGAGATTTCCACTCTGAGCTTTGCTGTTTGCTCTCAGGATCAAAATGATGTAGCCAAGTTTCATCAGCAGTGATTACATTTGAATGAAACTCTGGAACTTCCTCTAACATCAACTTTAACTGCACGCAGACCTGCACGTGAATGTCCTTTTTGTTCAGGAATCGACAGTCTTGGAACCCATCGCACACAAACACGTGCCGTGTGTAATTTCTCTGTCACCAACGTGTGGGTGGCACCCATTGAAATGTTCAGTACTTGAGAAAGTGATCTTAAGGTAATTCATCAATCCTCTCTCACAATGACAGCATCATTGTTGATGTTTTCTTCCATAAGAGCAGAAATTGGAGCACCGGGTCCATCTTCCTTTGAAATTGATTGTCTCTCCTCTTCAAACATTTTAAACCACCTCCGAGCTGTGCTATAGGGAGGAACAGACTCTCCATAGGCCTCCTGTAACATTGTATAGGACTCAGTTGAAGATTTGTTGAGACAAAAGCAGAGTTTCAAAGCCGCATTTTGTTCCACGCGTGTTACCTCCATTGCAGTGGTAGGCGATACTGAACATGTCTGACCTTCACAGGTGGGAACCAGGAGTCCCAACAATGAGACTACTACAGCATGTTTGTTGCACATTAAACTAACAGACTATTGTAAGATTAAATTTTTGCGGAAGAAATTATTACCGCAAAACAATTATGATCATTCTTTACTGAACAGCCCTCGTATATTAAAAACAGCAGAGAGGAACGAGGAATCATTCTAGTGTCAGTACAGATCCCAAATGGCGAAATCTGTGACTCTGACATAGGGCATATAGTTGTGACCCAGCACCTGCAAATGAGCATCTCAGAAACAATGAAGCTAGTCCACTGTCTGTGCGCTGCTGTTTTGAGAGTCTATGAAAAATGTTTGAATAACAATCAAACCACAAGTCAGTGACACGGTATCAGACATCCAGACGCCATCACAGAATGTAGAGGTCGGAAGCTTTCCTGCTCAATAAAGTGGAATGGGCAATGATCTGGTGAAGGTACAAGCGTTTCACAGCACACCATACAGCACACACTGTTGAACACGGGCCTCTCTGCAGCATACCTACATGTCAATCTAATGACACAGTCAATTACTACTGCAGTCAGCACGGAAGAAGAGTGGCGCGTTTCGTCACAGGGTTATTTGGTAACCGTGATAGCGTTACGGAGATGTTTAACAAACTCAAGTGGCAGACTCTGCAAGAGAGGCGCTCTGCATCGCGGTGTAGCTTGCTCGCCAGGTTTCGAGAGGGTGCGTTTCTGGATGAGGTATCGAATATATTGCTTCCCCCTACTTATACCTCCCGAGGAGATCACAAATGTAAAATTAGAGAGATTAGAGCGCGCACAGAGGCTTTCAGACAGTCGTTCTTCCCGCGAAACATACGCGACTGGAACAGGAAAGGGAGGTAATGACAGTGGCACGTAAAGTGCCCTCCGTCACACACCGTTGGGTGGCTTGCGGAGTATAAATGTAGCTGTAGATGTAGATGTAGAATCATCGAGATTAGACTGTGGAGCAATCGAAATGAGTCACCCAGTCAGACAACACCATGTTGACAGTCGAGTCCGGATATGCCATTGTCGAGGCAAGTGGCCCTTCAAAGCGTGCAGCGTGCTATCGATGCAGGCCGGCGGCAGTAGTACTGCGGTACAAGTGACAGTCACCTGAGCTTCCACAGGACCTGTGGTAGTAATTGAAGGAACCGTGACAGCTGTGGACTGCATGAATATTATTGCGGATGACCTGCATCCCTTCACACTCTACTTCTTCCCTACGGCGAAGGCATCTCCCAACCTGATGATAACTGTCCATGTCACAAGACCAGAATCATGCTACAGGGGTTTGAAGAGCATAGTATTTGACTCACACTGATGTCTTGGCCACCAAATTCACCTGATGGAACACGTCTCATGACCCACCTGTTGACAATTTATGGAAATTGTGAGATCTGTGCATAGACATCTATATAGACATCTACATCTACATCTACAACCATACTCTGGAAACCACTGTGAAGTGTATGGCAGAGCGTACATCAAATTGTGCTACTTAAATTAGGGTTTCCTCCAATTCTACTCACATATGAAGGGTGGGCAGAATGAGTGTTTGAATACCTCCTGTGCATGCCATAATTAATGTTACCTTGCCCCACGACACCTATGTGAGCAGTATGTGACAGCTTGCAGTATATTCCTAGTTATTATTTAAAGTTGGTTCTCAAAACTGAGTAAGTAAACTTCCTAGTGACGGTTTACGTCTATGTTCATGAGAGTGCCAGTTGAGTTCCCCTGTTAGTGCTGTTTGGTGTGGGTCCTACACACTTTTCAAAGGCGGACTGACACACTATTAAGCAGGTGGCATTAAGAGATATTTGAAACTGAAAGCAACAACAGGCACGGAGATTCCATGCCACCAAAGTTTTTCACAGTGGTCCTACTAGAGATACTTTCAAAACATTACACTGGGAAAACAAAAAAGGCATGTGTGTTAATGGCACAAATCTGACCCACCTTCATTTTACAGATGACACTGTGCTATCTGCCCCTAATTCTGATAAGCTTCAATAATAACTTAAAACAGTTAAAAGAACTAATTACAGAAAAAGGCCTGAAAATGTAACAGTAAAATAAAGTATAACCAGATTAGAAAACTGCAGAAATGAAGTGCTACAACAGGGTGATAAGTTTTTGTACATATTGAAGCAGGAGGCAACAACTGGATGGAGAACAAAATAAATCAACAACCAGAAGAGAAAAAATGGTCTTGATTGTTTTTGGTAAAATTTCAAACGTCTGAAAAAAGTAATTACAACAGTAATGAGTTATGGCACTGAGCCATGACCTTTTAATGTGAAAATCAATCAAAACCTGATGGTTGCTGAGTAACAGAAAGTGGCATGTTGGTAATTATTAGGAGGTACAGAAAAGCAAAAAATGAATCTGGGAACAGACTCAAATAGAAAATGCACTGAAACATCTCGGAGGCATCCTTTATCCGGCGTTCAATGTCCAATAATGATGATGATGCAATAACAGAGTTAATGATGATTTGTTTACAGGGAGTTCTCTTTGGCACCGGCTCCTTACATAGCTCTCATTTATCTCAAATCTCATGCCTGACACAAAGACACGAGCAACTGCGAAAAAAAAAAGAAAAAGAAAAAAACACTGGTGACTCCTGCATATAAGAAGGGTAAAATAATGGACCCAAAAAATTACAGTCCAATATCCTTATCTATGGTTTGCTGCAGAATTCCTGAGCATATTGTAAGTTCAAATATAATCAGTTCCCTTCAGACTTCCATCCACAAATCTGCATGGTTTTAGAAAGTATCAATTGTGGCTGAGAATTTCTATTTTGTGTGACAAATGGCAGCTTCCACAAATCAGCATGGATTTAGGAAGCATTGTTTATGACTGTTGGAGGAAACAGGAGAATTTCTGCTTGGTCTGAAAAATGGCAGCTCCCTCTACATCTAGAAAAATGCAAATTAATACAAGTAAGTAGGAAAAATTATCCCATAATTTTCAAATACAGTATTAGTGGTGTGCTGCTTGACAGAGTCACGGTGAGATAAAACATCAACGTGTGACACTGCACAGCGATATGAAATGGAATGAGCATGTAAGGTTGGTAGTATGGAAGGCTAATGCTTGCATCAGTTTATTGGGAGAATTTTAGGGAAGTGTGGCTCAACCGTGAAGGAGACTGCATCGTAACACTAAAGCAACCCGTTCTTCAGTACTTGTCTAGTGTTTGGGATCCCCAGCAGGTCTGACTGAAAGAAAGACATCGAAGAATTCAAGTGCATGCTGCTAGATTTGTTAGGAGTATGTTCAATCAACACAAGAGTACTATGGAGATGCTTCGTGAACTTAAATGGGAATCCCTGGAGGGATGAAATTGTTCTTTTCACAAAATACTATTGAGAAGATTTTGAGTACCAGTACTTGCAGCTGACTCCAGAATGATTCTACTGCTGCTAACGTGCACTGCATGCGAGGAATGTGAATGCAAGGTAAGAAAAATTAGAGCTCATAATGGGGCATACAGACAATTGTTCTTTCCTTTCTCCATTTTTGAGTGAAACAGAATAGTAATAGCGCCACATGCCATGCACCGTACACGGTTCACAGAGTACATATGTAGCTCTTGATGTAGAATGATTGTGTGTACGTTGTAATGTGTCCTACGACACTTCATGGTTAACACAGATGTCCAGCTGAAATATACTGGAAATCAGCTCAGCCTAGATGCACACACCTGGAAAGTGAAGCTGCAGGATCCTCCCGTCGACATCGACGTGAGGCACGATGAGGCACAGCCGGGGTTCCGTCTTCTGCGTGAGGGCCACCCCCGCAGACGTCACCACCATCCACTGCCGGTCGTAGGCCAGGCCGCGCGCACTCACCTGCCACGTCGGGACGGCCATGGCGCCGCACGACTTCACTGGGTACACGAAGATGTGCCTCAGTGTTGTGACTGTTTCAGATTTCCTGGGCAGAAAAGTGAGTCCTGCTTTATGTTTAACCACACATAACTGATCAGTACCTTCATCTATACTCTAATGACCACGACAAAGTGCATTATTGTACCGTACATTCTATTCACATATGGAGGAAGTTAAGAATGACAGCTTATATGTCTCTGTCACCACACTGCTGCCTCAAACTAAACCTGTTCCAAGCCAACTGCTTCATAGTTTGGTACAGTATGTGATCAAAAGTATCTGGACATCCTCCAAAAAATACATTTTTCATATTAAGTGCACTGTGCTGCCACCTACTACCAGGTACTCCATATCGGCGCCTCAGTAGACATCGTGAGAGAGCACAGACTTTGAACGTGGTCAGGTGATTGGGTGTCACTTGTGTCATACGTCTGTACGTGAGATTTCCACCCCTAAACATCCCTAGGTCCACTGCTTCCATTGTGATAGTGAAGTGAAAACATGAAGGGACATGTACAGCACAAAAGTGTACAGGCCGACTTCATCTGCTGACTGACAGAGACTGGTGACAGTTAAAGAGGGTTGTAATGTGTAATAGGCAGATATCTATCCAGACCATCACACAGGAATTCCAAACTGCATCAGGATACACTGCAAGTACTATGACAGTTAGGCGGGATGTGAAAAAAACTTTGATTTTGTAGTTGAGCAACTGCTCATAAGCCACACATCGTGCCAGTAAGCGCCAAACGATGCCTCACTCAGTTTACGGAGCATAAATATTGGACAATTGAACAGTGGAAAAACATTGTGTGGAGTGACGAATCACGGTACACAATGTGACGATCCGATGACAGGGTGTGGCTATGGCGAATGCCCGGTGAACATCATCTGCCAGTGTGTGTAGTGCCAACAGTAACATTCGGAGGTGGTGGTGTTATGGTGTGATCATGTTTCATATGGAGGGGGCTTGCATCCCTTGTTGTTTTGTGTGACACTATCACAGTACAGGCCTACATTGATGTTTTAAGCACCTTCTTGCTTCCCACTGTTGAAGACTAATTCGGGGATGGCAATTGCACCTTTCAATACCATCGAGCACCTGTTCATAATGCACAGCTTACGGCGGAGTGGTTACACGACAATAACATCCCTGTAATGGACTGGCCTGCACAGTGTCCTGACCTGAATCCTACAGAACATCTTTGGGATGTTTTGGAATGCCGACCGACATTGATACCTCTCCTCAGTGCAGTACGCTGTGAAGAATGGGCTTCCATTCCCCAAGAAACCTTCCAGCCCCTGATCGAATGTATGCCTGCGAGAGTGGAAGCTGTCATCAAGGCCAACACCATATTGAATTCCAGCATTACCGTTGGCGAGCACCACGAACTTGTAAGTCATTTTCAGCCAGGTGTCCGGATACTTTTGATCACATAGTGTATCTTCCTCTTTTCACTCAAACCAGTATTTTTATTATTCTCCTTTCTATTTTTCTTCTGTCCAGTTGTGTCTTTGATAACTATTACTAGAATTCCTTGTCATCACAGTATTTGTCCCACAACAGTTTTCTTAAGAAGGTTTAGGAGAGTTCTGTGTTCCCTTACCCATTCATTACTTGCCTGTCTTTCATTTATCTACACATTTAATTTCTTCATTCTGCCCAAAACCCACATCTCGAATACTTAAATTTTGTTCATTTCTCACTCCTTCATTGTCTGGTTTTCACAGCCATACAGAAAAACACTCCACACAAAGAAATTACTCAACCTTTGCCTGAACTCCACCACCATTTTGGTACATAATAATCATATCGTTTTCTGGAAAGCTTGCTTTGCTACAGCAATTCTTGATCTTATTTGTCTTTCACTTGCCCAGTTTTCAGTTATCTGTACTTACAGCCTGTTCAATTTGACCATATGTTGTTTCCACTTTTTCAATCCTCCTTCAAGTCTGGATGGTGTTCTTCAAAGACAGATTGATATACTGTGCATCCACACGGTGTCTCCGCAGTAGTGAGCCTCAGAAGTATCTCCTTTGAGGGGTGTAAGATTGGCAGCATGTTAAAATCTTGCCTGCACGTGTTCTGTGGACGGGGGTAGTAGTACTGCGTGTGCATTTCAGGTATCAGTTGTGTTACTGTCTAGTTCTTGGGTACGCCGAGTGTAGTGAGAATGCTTACTATTGTGAAGAGAGTATTTTTAGTGGAAGGGGTTTTCCGTGCAAGGGGAAACTTGATGGAGAAACATTATGGAGCGTGTGAGGTGGCAATTTAGATTGCATCTTCCTGCTTCACAGTGTCCGCACCGTGACACTGTGGGTGATTTAATTCGTAAATTCCAGACGACAGGTTCAGTTCGTCATGAACTGTGAACTGGTAAGTCCAAAATTTTAACAGAACAGAAGCTTGATGACACGTCAGATATTGTATTGCAGAGTCCAAAAAAATTAGTGAGGAGATTATTGCAAGAGACTTAAGTCCGTAAACTAAAGAACTCAGAATATATCTGTATAAAATTAGTGCTGTGCAACAATTACATTGTATGCACTGTGAGAAATGAATAGCATACCGTGAATGGTTTAAGAAATTTGTTAACTGACATGGAGTTGGTGTTTTAGATCAAACCTTTTCCACCGATGAGGCTTGACTTCACCTATCTGGCTACATTAGTTCCCAAAATTCATGAATTTCGTCACCAGGAAATCCACATGCCATTCCATACAGAGAAAATTCGAGTGGGCTGCCACAATGCAAGCAAACATTATAGAGCCGATCTTTTTCAATACTACCATCACTTCTTATGTCTATTGTTCCGAGATAATTTACCCATTTATTGCTCTGCTGAATGAAAATGAGATTAATCATTCATTTTTCCAACAAGACAATGCTACTGATCATACAGCACACCAGTTCCTATAACTTTTAGATGAAATATCTGGAGACAGAGTAATTACAAAAAAGTCTCTGGCCCCTTCACTCAGTCCCTCCCTGAATCTTTCCTTTGGGGCACAGCTAAAACATTTGTGTATGAAAATAACCCAAAGATGATAGATGAACTGAAGACAAAAATAATTGATTATCTGTATTCGATTACACAAGAAACACTGGCAAAGGTGTTTGCAAATAAATGTAAACGTGTTGAACTATGCTTCGAGAATGAGGAAAACATTTCCAGCATCTACTGTGATATTGGTGAGTACAGAGTATTTAATTGTAATGGATATAATCAGTTAATTTCATTGTTTTAATTGTAATAATTTTGAACACCATCTCCCAACATAACTGCAGCCACTAGTAGTGAATATCAGACCCTAGCTTATACAGCAACACAAACATTCTGTCAACATTACGCACCCTGCAAGTTGAGACACAGGGAGCTCACTGGTGCAGAGAGACTTTGCGGATGCACTGTACCTCCGAGCAATAACACGTCATTGGCAAATGTGATGCTGTTGATCTTCTGGCTTCTTAAGCTTACTCCTTCCTTCTCTACTATAGTGTCCTCATTATCAAGTATTCAGTATACACAGTAAACAGAATTGGTAAAAATATAACATCACTGTCTTACTCCTCTTTTGATTTCAGACAGGTTTGTTTTACCATTTATTAGCTTCAAAGACTCTGTGTAAGATGTTATGACCCTATGGCTGCAGTGGACTGCTACAGCAATCTAACTGCATCCTGCCCTGACTGCAGTTGATTGCTACAGCAGTTGAGCACTGAGCTGCCTGTGGAATGGTTGATAGCTATGGATGTTTTGACACTTATGCTTATAGACGTTTGGACACTCATGCTTGTTCATATGTTCACAGTTACACTGTGACTGAATATGAGGCCCATTTCATCGTAGTACCACTGGCGGACTTTCACCATACTGCATAAGTTCTTCCAAATGTAACATATGGCACTTCAATGTGCCGAATATGATATCATTGTCGGACATCAGCACTTGTGGCAGAATTATACAGTGCTTCGTAGTTTGCTATAAATCAAACCCACGTTGCTTATAACATAACCAGCTCTGCCTTATACATGTTTCGGAATATTCATTTCAAACCAAAGCACTTTTTCACTGTGTTAATGGAACTGCAAAAATAGTGCTTTATCTTATTCGTAGAGAGACCCATTTACAAACACAAAAGAAATGCTGCATAGTTAATGCTGCTGTAGTGAGAAAACAGTTAGGGAGTGTACGTCATGCCTAATTTCAGTATCACCCAAAATATGGGATCACATTTTCAGGAACTCAAAAGCAGCTATCAGCAAATTCAAACTGCAAAAAAGGGCCATCAGAATCATGTTTGGATTTAAACCTAGAGACTCATGTAAAGTATTGTTTAAGATATCTGGTATTTCTCCTTTACCATGCATCTACACTACGTAAATACTTGTATTCTTTAAAATAAATGTAATAGGTGAGGACGGTAAATTCCAAAAGAACTGCTATGTTCATGATCATTTTGCCTGATGAAATGAAAACTTACATACAACTCAACACAAACACACCACTGTGCCAAAACAGTGCTTTCCACACAGCAGTTAAATTTTGTTAACAAACTTCCTGAGAACATAAAAGCAAATACTGAGGCAAAAATCTTTGGAAATTCTTTAACACTACTGTGTGCGCCTATGTATAAAGTGCACTGACTACAAATAACTTTGTTTTTTAGTGTTTCATTGTTGTTTTATAACTGCAAGCCCATACTTTTCCTTCATTATTTCTTCAGCTAACTCAGTGATAAGTTGTGTTGTCATATGTCCAAGTGAGCAGCAGTAATATAAAATAAACAGTGAGTTATGACAGAGAAAATTTATGATCCAGTATTATGAAAAGAATAGTTGCTACTCACCATATAGCAGAGATGCTGAATCACAGATGGGCACAACAAAAAAAACTGCCACAAAATAAGCTTTCGGCCAACAAGGTCTTTGTCAAAAATAGACAAAATATACACACACACACACACACACACACACACACACACACACACACACACACACCATCACAGTCTCTGACAGCTGCAAGGAAATGACCCATATTCTGAACCAGTAGGAGAATACCACACTGAAGCAATTGTCTACATGATGATTAGTAATCAAATAAGCAGTTGGTTTGGACCTGATGCAACTATTCTGTTTAATGCTCTGAGTGGGTCATTTCTGTTTGGTAACACTCTTATGTGACATCAGAATGATACAGTGAAAGTTTATTTATATGTAAGTAGTGTACCACAGCTGTATGTGTCTAGTGTAATCCATGAAATAGTGCTAACATGTTCAAATGACTGTGAGCTGTGTAACTGAGGCAGAATGTGGGGAACAGCCCGGTATTCACTGCCTAAAAACCACACCCAGGCTGGTCGACATACTTTCCCTTGTTAATTCGCCGGGTGATTCGATACGGGGCCAGCACGCCTACCGAGTCCGGGAAGCAGTGCATTAGCAGTCTCGGCTACCCTGGCAGGTATTAACAACATAAAAATAACTATTATTTATGTGTGTATGTAATGTGTCAAGTACCCACTCGTGTTATAGAAAGTATCATGCCTGCTCCATTGAAGAACATTTAAAAGTATGAAGTGTATTATATAAATATTTACAGTTATTAAGTTTATTACCTATACTTAACAACAAAGATGCTGTAACTTACCAAACAAAAGCGTTGGTATGTTGATAGGAGACAATAAAAAAGACACAAACACACACACAAATTTCAAGCTTTCGCAACCCAAGGTTGCTTCATCAGGAAAGAGGGAAGGAGAGGGAAAGACGAAAGGATGTGGGTTTTAAGGGAGAGGGTCAGGAGTCATTCCAATTAGATATATTTTTCCCACATGGAATGTTTCCCTCTATTATATTTATTACATATACTCCTATTCTAATCCCACTCCACATCCCCTGCCACAGGGATCATAGCTCTGTGGAAAACACTGGTGCAAAACTTGTCCAATTCACCCACCCAGTACTTTCCACTCCAGTTCTGCCACAAGCTTATCCTACCCCATCAAACGATGGGCTTCCGGTGAAAGCAGCCGTGCCGTATACCAATTCTGCTGCAGAAGCTGTACAACCTTTTATGTTGTTCTGACTACCGACCAGCTGCCCACCAGCATAAATGGCCACCTCCAAACTGTTGCCAAGAACAAAGTTGACCACCCAGTTTCCCCTTCCTCTCTCCTGTCACCCACCAGCTCCTAATTCACTGCTCCACATTATCATCACTGTGTACTCCCCGCACCCCCCAACCAGTGCACTGCTAACTGCATTTCCAACTTTGTGCATCCAACCAGTACCATGTAGTGTGTGTGTGTGTGTGTGTGTGTGTGTGTGTGTGTACTCTAATCTGAGAAAGGATTTGCTCCAAAAGCTACCAAATTTTCTTTCTCTTTTATGTGCGCCTGTTGACGATTCAATATTTCTGCTATTCTGCGAGTGGTCTCTTTTACTCCAAAATTATTTAATTTCGTTGTTTCTATGGTAATGTGTACAGAGAAGACAGTTGCACTGTCAAGAAACTGGATAAAAATACATGAATATATAATCAATCAATCAATCTTTAACACACACACACACACACACACACACACACACACACACACACACACACATTATTCTGTGATGAAAGGCAAGTAAAACATTTCTCAAAATCTCAACTTACACTACAACTGGAGTGTCAGATGTTCTACTATTTGGCATGCAGGCTACAGCTCATTTGCAAGGCCAAAAAGAGAAAATTTTACTTACCCACTCACGGTCTGTAGCAGTTTTTCTGGCTGTACAGTCAGCTTACAACAGTTCTCTTCAGTTTCATTATTAGCATCAATACTGCTGGCACCTCTGAACACTTTGTTCCTCGGAGGTCGGAAAGAGGAAGCTACTACTTTCTGCTGAAAAATCACGCTGTCTCCATTTGCTTCTTCTTCAGAAGTGTTATTGTTTGTATCACTGCAAGACCGTGTGAGGTTTTCAGTGGTGGGCAAAGGGGAGAGATGTTTACAAGTTTCTGGACACAACACAATTTCCTGTTTAGGATCCTCCACACCACATATCCCTCTCGGACTGTCAAGCCTGTCAGCAAAACCTTGCACGTCACTGAAAGAGTCCGGAAGTACTCGAGGTTTCTCATCACTAAGAAGAGGAAGTGACTTCAGTTTTTTGACTTCACAGATCATTTCACCTGAGCATTTCTCACGATCCTGCTCAGGTACATCTGTGCACCAACTGCTCCCATTAACCAGGTTAAATTCTTTACCTGCACCACCATTTCCCTCTTCTCGGAAGCGACTAGATACTACTTTGTCTTTTTCACGTCTAGTAACGTAACTTGTGAAACTGTACTTTTCCACCTTCCCTGCTTCCTGAGCACTAATTAAGCTACGTGACAAAGGTTCTGTAGAATTCGGCACTGTGATGTCAAAACTGTTGGGTACACAACTGGAATCCACCTGGAATTTTTGCCTGTACAATGTAACAAACTCTGGCCACCATTTCGGAGTCTCGAAAATCGCCGGGCCTCGTACAAAAGCTGACTCCACCATCTCCAGAAACCTGTCGACATCGTGCTCGGTTGACATGTAGCCAAAGGATATGCGAACGGATCCGGTCGGCTGACCGTCTATAAGGTCTCTTTCGTCACCACATACGTGGCCTGCCTGAAATGGAGGTCAAACAATAAAATTACAGATTTTCCAGAAATGAGTAACATGACATAATTTTTATTACACACGCACACACACACACACACACACACACACACACACACACACACACACACACACACAAAGACACAGCACAAAGGAATTATCTGAATGAGACAGAAATCAGTAGACGTGATTTGAATGTACAGACAAACAAACAGTTACAGTTCCAGAAAAAATGAACGGTTTATTCAAGAGAAAGAGCTTCACAAATTGAGCAAGTCAGTAACATGTTTGTTCACCTCTGGCCTAATGCAAGCAGTTATTTGGCTTGACATGGATCAACAGAGTTGCTGGATGTCCACCTGAGGAATATCGTGCCAAATTCTATCCAACTGGCATGTTGGATCATCAAAATTCCCAGCTAGTTAGAGTGCTCTGCCCATAGTGCTCTAAATGTTTTCAATTGCGGAGAGATATAGTGATCTTGCTGGTCGAGGTACGGCTTGACAAGAATGAAAACGGCTTGACAAGCATGAAAACAGCTGGCCGAGCTACGTCTTGACAAGCATGAAAACAATCAGTAGAAACTCTCGTCAAGTGCGGGTGGACTTTATCTTTCTGAAATGTAAGTCCACAATAGCATGCCATTAAGGGCAAAAAAAAAATGGGGCATTGAATATCATCAATGTACTGCTGTGCTGTAAGGGTGACGCAGATGACAACCATAGAGATCCTGCTATGAAAAGAAATGTCACTCCACACCATCACAACTGCTTGTCAGGCGTAGGGTGCACGATAGTTATACTGGTATCCCACCACTGTCTAGCACATCTTCAGAAACGACTTTGGCCTCGATCTCACTGACTGTAGCAAAATTCTCTCATCATTTTGCAAGCTTTCTGTCACTCCATCTTGTCCTGTTAGGCAGAGCACAGTCAAATTATAAATGCTACTGCTAAGTGGCTTGAAATCCTCAGACTGCTGTCAATTCTAAATTCAGGAGCCAAATATTCGAGCTAAAGTTTACAGTTCATGAAGGATCCTGTAATTTTTCTTCAAAAGTACTCAAACTATGTACTACAAAGATAATAACAACAATGAAGTAGGGCTTAACTCTGGTTCTTCAAATTGAAGTGCAGAACCCAACACACACAGCTGGATGGTTGAAGGACTCTGTGAATCCTACAGTACTCAAAGTCGATCACAAAGTGGCTGCTCTCGTGACATCGGGCCTCATGTTACTCCCCTATTTGGAGTCTGGCCTTATTCTGCATGTATTTTCCTCTACAATAGATGCGTATGTGTCACAACTGGAGGCACATTACTTACATTATTATTATTATTATTATTATTATTACTACTACTACTACTGAGAATTTGATGTTATCCAGTTTCTGATCATTTTTCTTCAGCAGCGCTGGCATAAACATGATCACAGGATAATCTTTATCCGACTCTTTACACATACAGGCAAAGTTGAAGGTATTGGTGGCTAAGACTCTTGTCTGCATTTGCACTGAACAATGAATTTTTAGACAGTTTCAACAATATTTAAAGCAGGTGACATTAAAA
Organism: Schistocerca cancellata; assembly: GCF_023864275.1. Classification (NCBI taxonomy): domain Eukaryota; kingdom Metazoa; phylum Arthropoda; class Insecta; order Orthoptera; family Acrididae; genus Schistocerca; species Schistocerca cancellata. The sequence goes on from NC_064637.1 coordinate 18,333,626, forward strand.
ATGATGTGGTAACAATGCTTCTCACTTCATTTTTAGGTATTAATCTCATCATCTTAACCGTATGATTATTTTTTGTCACTAGCAAAAAGGGGCAAGTCGGCTGAAAACTGGATGACTGGTATTGTGGGCCTCTGGGACAATTATACTGTTTCATCCTGTAAGTGCCAAAACCACACTAACTGCAATATGCCTATACCTGCATAATGTGCTACAGTGACCAAAGTCATGAGAGCCGTAGCACGGTGATGAACACAAGTTGCAAATATTCTAAGAGAATTTACTCATCCCATACAGATCATGGACAAGTAACAAGATCTCTTCTCAAAAGATGATGAAGAGATGTATAATTTATGGCATAGTACAAGACTTCTCTTTTGACAATGGTTGACTATGAAGGAACACTTTCTGAGCTCCTATGTTGCTGCTGGATGATACTATTCACTTGCCACTGTAGACCACCAGGAAAAGTTAACGTTCAATAGCAACAAAGGCATAAGCATGGTCATGGGTAATGTTTGTGTATAATGTGTTGACATTATCTCCCTATACACTGACATACCCACACCCACGGACTGGCTACTACTGAACACTATGTTTCCCAACATCTTATGGACTCCAGACCCTCCAATCTCATTTCTAATACACTTGACAAATTATATACTTATTTACGAGGTCTGTCTAAAAAGTAATCGACCTTTGGCCAGAAAAACATTTTGAATGCCTGACAGGGTTGGGACCCTAATCCCCTGCAAAGTGCTTGCACACACGTAGCCCACTGATCCTTCCACAGCTGGAAACACCTCTAGAAGTCTCCTTTTGGAATGGTGTTCAGCTCCGTCATCGTGTTCCGCATTATCTCTTCTTTACTCTCAAAATGAGATCCTTTCGGTATCAGTGGCTTCTTCAACTTTGGAAACAACCAGAAGTCGCAAGGAGCCATGTCTGGAGAGTAGAAGGTTGGCGAATGGCTGTAATTCCAGGTTTGGCCAAGAAATTTTTGATCAAATGGAATGAATGTGCAGGGGCACATTCTTGATGCAGTTGCCAGTTTTTTGCCACCCACATGTCTGGTCTTTTGCACTCAACTGCATCACAAAGTCGCCAGAGAACATCTTGATAGTACTCCTTTGTCACTGTTTGTCCTTCCAGTGTGTATTCATGATGCACATTTCCATGGATATCACAGAAGACAGTCAGCATCACACCTGCTGCACTTTCTCTGGCCTTGGAGACTTGGCATGCTTCCATTGCAATGACTGTCTTTTTGTTTCAGGGTCATACCCGTACAGCTGTGACTCATCTCCAGTTATCACAGTGTTCAGAAACCCAGGATCATTGTTGGTGGTGTCCAGAAGGTCCTGTGCAATGTCAAAACGGAGGTCTTTTTGTTCCGGCGACAACAACAGGGGCACAAATTTCGCAGACACTCGGCACATGTTGATGCTGTATCTTTGCTCAACACATTCATTCATCTTGAGAGAATCGGTAATCTGATGAACACATGGTGTAGCAACTCACTCAGTGACCGACAGGCAGCAACTGACATGCTGGAAGGCCAGGACAAAATTCACGCATGCGCATAAAGGTCTCTTCCTTTACTGTGTACAGTGGCGCCACACTATCATCTCTATTTTGTGCGGGAAAATCAAAGGTCAGATACTTTTTAGACAGATCTCGTATAACTATTTCTCCTGTGAGAGTAAGATATACAAATATATCTGCAGCTTGGCGATAGGCACCTCAGGGCCATGAAAGGCAACTGCCATTCCTCCACATCCCTAACACAATCTCTCTCACCTGCTTCACATTGTCCAATTCAGCCCAATGTGCCACTTTCCTGGAATTTGACCTCCTATCTGATCGGGTGGGACATGTTCTGAGACATCGAGGGATCACCAATTTAATATTGGAGGGCAGCGTGGAGGGTAAAAATCGTAGAGGGAGACCAAGAGATGAATACACTAAGCAGATTCAGAAGGATGTAGGCTGCAGTAGGTACTGGGAGATGAAGAAGCTTGCACAGGATAGAGTAGCATCGAGAGCTGCATCAAACCAGTCTCAGGACTGAAGACCACAACAACAACAACAACAACAACTGATTGCTGCATAAAAACCTCTAACCATTAACAGTACTACACATTGACAGCTGCCATACCCTGTACAGTAAAAAGTCTCTCCCATGTAGTCTGGCCAACCGTAGATGGTCCACCTGCAGTGACACATAACCCTTTTCCTAGAATGCTGAAAGTCCTACTAACACCATCACAGGACATTAGCTACAAATCCAGTCCACAAACAGATTTCAAATGTCTTTATCCTCCCACCAACCCCACGAACTAGCTGCAATGGAGCACACAGCTGTCTGCAATCGATGAGGGAGGGAAAGTGGGGGCACTGACTCCCCTGGAATTTGCAATAAAGAGTTTTTTATTCATTGCAGAATTCTCATACATTTTCACCAAATACAGTAATGCTTTCACCCCACACTCTTCACACCCACTTCAACCTTGTGACGGCCGGGACCTAGGCTGTGCTAGTCTGCAAATCACCATCCTTATCGATGGCATATCCAGACATTTTAATTTCTATGGCTGCTTTTATTATGCTGTACCCAAAATCCCTTCATTCTCATAGTGACAGACGTTTTATCAAATATAATTTGATGTCAATTTTCAAAAGTGTGTTCTGCTACAGCTGATCTTTGTGGATAGCATAGGCATAAGCACCTCTCATGTTCCATCCGGCTTTGCTCCACAGTGCATACTGTTTGGCCAGCTTAGCAGCAGCCACATTGACACGATATCTTATACTCTCCAGGCATTGTGGTGTGAGCCCTACATCGTTCTTCACAGGCCTCACGAACTGTTGTATTTTTGCTAGGAGCCTGAACACTGATGAAATATTATGTCTCTTTAGGAGCTGGCTGATCTTTCCTGACGCCGTGCCACATAAAGGCAAAAATGCAATTTTTTTGCTCTCTTCTTTGTCAGTGTGCATCTCACTAGAAATAGCCTGTGACACTTGGTGGTGACTGTAGCTATTTTCCTGGAAGCCTTTTCAAAGGTGGTGTAGTTCCAGTGGCAGATTTTCAGCATATGAGATGACTTCGGCACAGTGGATGAGGATCTCCAGAGCACCATGTTTTTGCGCCAGTAGGCGGTGGCTGAGAGCGTGCAGATTCCAATCTGTGTGCGCATAGTTTCTGAAGACACTGTGGCTTAGATGCCTATTCATTTTCAGTGAATTAGGAGATCAAGTCAAGGGAATGCACCATTTATCACTACTTCCATTGTAAACATAATGTGAATGCCATTCAGTTGATCTAAGAATTCTCCCAATTTATCACATCCATGCGGCTGGATGATAAATGTGTCATCAACATAATGCTAAAAGCAATTTGGCTTATTTTTGTCCAAAGTGATGTCTTCAGCTTTCTGCACGACTGGGTACAGATGGAGATAATGTACTTCCCATTGCCATGCCATTCAGCTGGTCGTCATACAGGAAATACGACAATGTCAGTGTGTGCTTAAACAGTCACATGATTTTCCTACCAAATAACTGGGAGAGAAGATCTATACAGTCTTTGACAGGAACACATGTAATAGGTAGACCACATCAAAATTGACTATTGTATGACCTCACCCAAGACACTGATATTTCATTCGGTTGATAAAATTGATGGTGTTCTTGATGTGATACTCACAGTGATCCACATGCAATGAAAGGAGGTTGGCCAGATGTTTTGTTTGTTGGTGTTCACAATAACGTGAAGACGACACTCCATTTTTGTGGATCTTTGGGAGCCCACAAAGTGTAGGTGGTCTCAGTGGCTGAGGGAGGAGATTCTTATTGGTGGCCTCTTCCAGTGATGACTGTTTTAGGAGCTTTGATGCCTTTCTCATTATTTTCAACACTGAATCCTGAGGTAGTTTCTGTTAGACATCTTCCTCGAGAATCGACTGAATTTTAGTGTTCTATTCAGTTCTGTTCGTTCAGAATGTCAGATGCACTGCCCTTGTGTGCTGGCAGAGTCACAGTGTGGGGGTCACTGAGGAGTGCGTGAAGTCTGTTGCGCTCAGCCCTAGTCAAGTTAGTCGCAGGTCATTTAGATTTTGAAATAATCCAACACGTTTCGTGACAAATTTTGTCGGCACTCTCACTAGGCACCTTGCGGATCACTTGTTCAGTGCCACTTATAATATCACAGTAGGTACTGCTGTGAACTTCAGACCTTTCTTAAGTGGCAAAATGGCACCCACGTCAGTATCTCTCTTCTTTTTACCCAATGTGGCCGGAAGCCCGAAATGATTTTATTAACTCGTATTGCCGCAAGACCACGCGTTTGTCCACTATGTACCTCTGTGGGGAAGAAACGTGATGCAGCATTAAAGGGCAGGGGAAGCTGCATGCTAAGAAGGCTAACTGTTAGGCTCTCTAACCTTCCTGCTGCACTGCAGAGACGAGGATACGATTCCACAATCTACACGTTGAGCCATCACATCGACACCTCGGTGGCCAGAAGAATCTATCACTGTGCCAGTTTCGCCCTGCTGCGGGGAAGGTTACATTTCACTAGGAGGCAGCTGGATTCAAAAGGTCACGAGCTGCTGGCTGTCCATCTGCAACAGACAGAGGAACTCTAGGAAACAGACTGGAAGTGGATAGACGTTGCCACTATCGCACAAAAGGTGTCAATGCAGAAGAAAACCACAGAGAAACAGAAAGAGAAATTCATCCAACCCTCTCAACAATAACATTGTGCAGAACAAAAACAGAGCGAACTGTCATCAACATGACGGAGAGAAATATCGATGCAGTTGCCATTTTGATACCGGTGCCTCGGAGTACCCCTATCTGTGCTATTATAAATGAGGTCGGACAAGCGATCTGCAAGACGCCTAGTGAGAGTGGGGTCAAAATTCGTAATGAAGCGTGCCAGATTATCTCTAAATCTAAACCACCACCAATTCGACTAGCACTGAATGCGGCACACTTCAAGCACTCCATAACGACCCCTTCGTCACGGTTCTGCCGACTCACAGGGACAGAGCACCCGACATTCTGAATAAAGCTGACTACGATGCTAAAATTCGGTGCATCCTCGAGGAGGATACCTACTGGAAACTGGCAAGGGACCCGACATTGAGAATAATGAAAAAGATGTCAGAGCTCCTAAAACAAGACTGTATAGATCACCTCTCTCTGTTTTTTGATAGTACTATAGTGGGATTGTTTAGGCACACACTGACATCGTCATATTTCCTACGTGACGAACAGTACGGTGATGGGAAGTCTGTTAGCTCATCCGTAGCCAACCTTCGTGGAGAAATTTGAAGATGTGGCTTTGTATTATATCAAAGACACTTTTATCAACTGGCCCCACGGACATGATAAACTGAGAGAACTCTTAGATCATCTGAACGGCATTTGTGATGGAAGTACTGATAGATGGTGCATTCCCCTTTCTTGAAATCCTCATTTGCTGGAAAACCGATGAGCACCTCAGCCATAGTGTCTACAGAAAATCCACATGCACTGATCAGTAGGTGCACACTTTCAGCCACCAGCATACAGCCCAAAAACAAAGCATTCAGAAGACCTGCTGAAACTGCCACTGGAACTGAGCCACCTCCAAAAAGGCCTCCAGGAAAATGGCTACAACACTGCCAAAGAAGAGAGCAACAAACTTGCATTTTTGTCTCTGTGTTGCACAGCATCAGGAAAGATTAGCCACTCCTGAAGAGAGACAATATTTCGTAAGTGTTCAGGCTTCCAGCAAAACTACGACAGCTCACGAGGCTATCTAGGATCGTCACAAGGCCTGGAATGTATGAGATACCGTGTCAATGTGGCTGCTACTATGCTGGCCAACCAGTATGCACTGCAGAAAAATTCTGAATGGAACACGATGTACAATATGAATAACACCGGGGGTAAGCTACAACCCTGTCTCACTGCCTTCTCCACCACTGCTTCCCTTTCATGACCCCCCAAATCTCATACACATTGTAAACAGGCTTCACTCCCTATATTTTACACTTGCTACCTTCAGAATTTTAAAGAGAGTATTCCACTCAATACTGTCAAATACTTTCTCTAAGTCTGTAAATGCTATAAATATAGATTTTCCTTTCTTAGCCTATCTTGTAAGAGAAGTCGTTGGGTTAGAATTGCCTCATGTTTTCCTACCTTTCTCCAGACTCCAAACTGATCTACCCCGAGCTCGAATCCTACCAAGAATTCTTGTTAGTATTTTGCTACCATGATTCATTAAACTGACAGTTCAGTAATTTTCACAACTGTCAGCAACTGCTTTCTTTGGAATTGGAATTATTACATTATTCTTGAAGTCTAATGATATTTTGCCTACTCATACCATCTTGCACAGCAGACAGAATAGTTTAGTCATGGCTGTCTCTCCCAAGGCTACCAGTAGTTCTGACAGAATGTCATCCATCCCCAGGGCCTCGTTTCAACATATGTCCTTCACAGCTCTGTCAAATTCTTCTTGCAATTATCATATCTAGGTCATCTTCCCTGTCTACAACATTGTCTTCAAGTTAATCTCTCTTGTGTAGACTCCTCTATACTCATTTCACCTTCCATCTTTCCCTTCTTTGCTTAGGGCTGGTTTTCCATCTGAGCTCTTGATATTTATGCAGCTGCTTCTCTTTTCCCCAAGAGCCACTTTAATTTTCCTGTAGGTGGTATATATATTATCGCTAGTGAAATATGCTTCTAAATCTTTACATTTGTCCTCTAGCCATTCCTGCTTAGCCTTTTTGCATTTTCTGTCAATCTCGTTGTTTTTGACATTTGTAGTCCCTTTTGCTGCTCATTTGCTGCATTTCATATTTTCTCCATGCATCAATTAAATTCAATATCTCTTGTGTTACCCAAGGATTTCTACTAGGTCTCATTTTTCTACCTGTTTGAGCCTCTCGCTGGCTTCACTGTTACATCTCTCACAGCTACCCAGTCCTCTTCTACTCCATTCCTTTCCCCTTTCTTGTCAATCATTCCTCAATACTCTCACTGGAACTCTCAAGCACCTCTGGTTCTTTCAGTTTATCCAGGTCTCATCTCCTTCATTTCCTACTGTTCTGCAATTTCTTCAGTTTTAATCTACTGCTCATAACCAATGAATTGTGGACAGAGGCCACATCTGTGTGTGGAAATGTCTTATAATTTAAAATATGGTTACAGAATCTGTGTCTTAACATCATATAATCAATCTGAAACCTTCCGGTGCATCCAGGGCTCCTCCATATATACAACCTTCTTTCATTGTTCTTAAACCGAGTGTCGCCGATTATTAAAATATGCTCGGTGCAAAATTTTACCACATAGTTTCCTCTTCCATTTCTTTCCCCCAGTCCATATTCAACTACTATATTTCTTTCTCCTCTTTCTTCTACTAGCAAATTCCAGTCCCCATCATAATTAAATTTTCACCTCCATTCACTATCTCAATAATTTCTTTTATTCATCATATGTTATAGTACTAAGTAATAAAGCTACATGCGACAGAAGTTCAAGAAAAAGTATACAACAAAGTTTTGTGAAAGTTGGTAGTACTGACGTCATACCTGGAAATGTTTTCTGACATCATCTGAAGAGAGCTTGAGATGCACCTGACATGCCCCTGGATTGCAAAAGCATCCTGTCCTTAGCTGAATGTTGTGCAGATTTGCCATGTTGAGTACCTGTAACACAATAAGCGATGTGCTAATGAGAAGCTATCAGCTGTCTTACATAACATGTTTATTTATTGCAAGTGAAGAGTATGTTACATTTATGAAATCCTAGCTCTGTTATTTTAAATCTGCAAGAGCCTAGCTTCAGTCTACATTGAAGTCATGTAGAAATAATCATAAATGACTTCTGCTTTATCATCATACCATATGTTCCTAACAAGAAAAAAATATTTATTTGTGTTAATAAAAAATGAAGATGCCCGAAATGTACGAAACTGCCAAAAACAATGGTGCAAATGAGTGTCTTAAAGGAAACATTGCTTATTACCTAACCAATGAATAAAATTATATTAATACAGACTTTTCTGCTACTAAATACTAATCAAGACTCTACAATGGGCACATAAAAAAGAAGCACGTTTTCTCAATACCAGCAAACATCTGGAAGTGTAAGACTACCGTAAAACGGGGTGATTTCGGACAGTTTTGTCGTTATTTTGATTGTAACTTTCGTATATATTGTTAGATTAAATTGATTGTTATGGAAGTGGTAGGGTATATGTGTAACAAATAAAATATCCCAGAACCAGAAAGTGTATGTGTAGGTAAATTTATCTGAGGCAGTCAAATAAAGTATCCAAAGTCACCCCATGGATTGGGGTGATTTCGGACACATGTGTTTTTTAAATCTCTGTCTGAAGTTACAATATATATATGGCGAATTTGGACAGTTGCTGCCTTTTTTTAATATTCTACAAGTTTTTTATTTGATTTTGGTGACATTTTACACATTTTAAGGCAGCCCTTTGTTATGAATAAGTGATATGGAATGATATAATGAATTTTATATATTACAGATAAGTTTTTATTTTGCAAGAATTTAAATAAACAGTCTCTTTGCTCACTTCTGCTGCTCTCATTTAATATTTTCGCTTAAGCAAAGGGAAAGATCTTCTGACTGTCATTCGAGGAATAAAAGCACCCATTCTTCTCCTGGCAAATTATTACAAAATTTCTTCTCCTTTCGGCTAGATTTATCAAGGTAGCCTTTAACTAAAAATCTAATATCCAATTTAGTGAAGGGAAATCCCCAATGTGCAGCCCTCAAGATACCTTGCTTCAACATTTCTTCTTTATTTAACACTGGCTGTCCTCCCATTTTTTTCGGATGTGCTTCATGCACTTTATTTTGTAGGGTTGATTTAGGTATACCATACAAATCAAATGCTTTTCTGTACAATAATTTACGACTCTGAATATCACGAACAGCTTTATTTAAAAGTTGCAGATCATAATTACACCATACCGTAGCACATCTCCTGCTCTTATATGTTCTTGGCACTGTCCGAAATCACCCCACACAGTACACAGTTTTACAAAAACCGTTGTTATTTTATAACCTTGCATGAGAATCTCGACAAACTTGTTCAGAAATTGTCTCAATGCTGTTAGCTACTGAGTGCATTGAAAATTATGGTTACAATAACTTCCTGCTCGGCGCAACAACAGAAAGTTTCCTCTTTACAATAATGCATGGATTTTTAACACTGAGACTGTTCGTCAATTATTCACCTAGGGAAACAACTGATGCAAAATAAAAGTTGTGGAAAGCGATAAATACAATCTTGCGCTTAAAATAACTGGCGCACAGACGTTAAAATAAGTAACTCTTTGTTTCTATGCAGTAACAAAGAGCAAATAGCCATACTGTCCGAATTCACCCGGTGTCCAAAATCACCTCGTTTGATGGTACTCTGAAATTCACACTTCAGTGTTTGGCAAAATCACTTTCAGGCTATTCCACTCTCAAGTGACAAGAGGGAAAAATGAACACCTAAATCTTTCCATTTGAACTCTCATTTCTCTTATTTTATTACTACGGCCATTTCTCCCAATGTTGTAGGGAGCCAACAATATATTTACACATTCGAAGAAGAAAGTTGGTGATAGATATTTCATAAAAATATCTTGCCACAATCAGAAATGCCTGTGTTTTAATGGCTGCCACTCTAAATCGTGTATCTTATCTGCCACACTCTCTCCCCTATTTCATGATAACACAAAATGAGTACTGGTCGAATAAGAAGGATGATCCATTCTTTTCATGGAATTGAGCAGAAGTCATAATGAAGAATATACACCAAGCTCATTCTTTGATAAAACTGTCCCTGTTATTAATGAGAAGTAAAACCAATACTTTTAGAAATAAAGCACAAGACGTAGCAAAAAAAGACACTTTTTATGCCCTTGATGAGTACTTTAATAAAAACATGCATTTTATTTTTGTTAATTTCTCCAACATGTTCCTCAAATCACACAGAGGACATATGCAACTATTATTATCAATGGCCGGGATCCTGAAACTGATAGCAAAAATAAATACTGAAGTTGGTTTTAATCAAACTTTAGTTTTGAAATGACCACAAAATTGTGTAGCGACTGTCGCACATAGACCTATTCAGTTTCTTTTTCCTTTTTAAATTCTACACTTTCTTGAAAACAAATTACTAAAACACACTCACAGCAAAATCGTACACAAAAAACTAATGAAAGAAACAAAATTAACCCAATCTTCCTTCACCTCGACAAAACCAACGAATTCCCCCGTAGGCCGCAGCAGATTAAAGTTGACGACCGCTCCTTGGGTCTCGACGCTGCTGTAGTCTGTGTCTCCGTACAAGACGGCCACCGGTGCTCCGTTTGCATGGTGCAGGCGCAAGAGGTGGTAAAACACCCGACGGGCCAACGAGAGCGAATGGCGTGCCGCCGAGGCCCCTCCGCAGCCTCCCGGGACGAGGCGCTCCGCCGCTTCCAGGCCGTGCCGCACTGCTACGATTGACAGGAATGGCAGAGTACCGTCTTCAAACCTAGTTTTTACCATAGGAATCAGAATTATCATAACTGGTATTTTGAGAAAATGATATTTAAATCAAAGAAAATTTGTTTTAGTAGACTTCTAGGATTTTATACCAACACTTCAAACAGATATATTTCCAGATGTTACACAAAACAAAGAAATTTTTCGAACTGTCTTAGACACCGAGAAATAATTTTCTATCCTACAAGTTCCACAAACTGTAATCTCACAGTGTAGATTTCCTTGGAAAATAATATTTTTCTTTCTCTTTGTTGATTAAGTACAAGAAAATTGTTTTACTCATACATATGACTCATTTGGGGGTCCCCACAAATTTCCCAGGCGGAGGATGGGGGCTAAACTGTAAAATTTCCAGTTTTGGCATAAATGAGTTGGTCACTTGGTGATAAGAATTATATTTTATAGCTTATTATGTCTCAGTGAAATAATGACCATTCAGTTGATATATGAATAAAAACTCTGTATTCTAGAGTCTACAATCCATGGGGAAGTTGTAAATACCCCCTGTTGTGCCTACGCTTACAAAAGAAACAAGAAAAACTTGACAGTTCCCACCCATTAACTCAAACTGTATGTCCAGACACTCAACACACAAGAATAGGTATTTTAAATTAATTAAAAGGAAACAATTTCAGGCAGATAAAATCAGGTACACTGTACAGGAAGTTATATAGCACACCTGCATAGATGTGCTATTAGTCAGCAGAAGAACTTATGAAAGACTGACTGATAACTTGAGTTGTATCAAACTTGTTATTTATCCCACTAAGTAAATATAGCTATTTATTCCTAGAAACTGGGCTCGATATGTGATGGTATGTGCAGGTGTCTCGTACCGGTACCTCTGGGAAAAAAAATGTTAAAATAATGTACTACCACACCTAAATTTCAAAAAAATGTTCGCCGGTAGGTCACAGTACCATATCCTCTTTTTTATACAAATCAAGCGCTGTCTAGAAACATATTTTTATTGTTATTTAATTCTTTATTAGCATAAAAATTATGAGAACTAAAATGTAAATTTCTGATATGTCTCTTGTATATAAACCAGTTAGTTTGTAACTGTATCACATAAGGTAAATAAACTATGAAGGCTGTACACACAAGTGTATTTACAATGTAAGTACAGCTGACCTCAATCCAAATGCTGGTATGAATACCACAGTTCTTTATTAGGCCAGGCCTTTTAGAGCCGGCATGGTATTGCCTCTCTCCAAGCTCTGAACTGTTGAACAGGATCTACAGTTTAACACGGACTCTGGAACACGGCGCAATTCGGCCTCTGACATGTCGACAAACTCTGTCAGAGGTGAAAGCAGTTAGAAGTGACAGCCAAAACCGTAAAACTGACTGCGAATCGAACCTGAGCATTTGGGTCCAAATTCTGGCAATTCAGCATTGAGCTACTGATCCACATCTAGAAAATTAAAAACAGTAAAGATGGAAGACTTAAAGATCTCTATTGATCTTGCACAGTCATAGGGTTTTTCAGTCAAGTGAGTGTCTTAGTGGACGTACGTATGGACGTACTGGATGCAGATGTATAAAAAAAAAAAAAGAGACCAAAGAAAAACAAAGATGACAAACAGAAATATACATTCAAATTTAATAAATGAATTAATTAATAGACAAACATACATTTCTTAACTTTTATTGGTACTTCTCTGAAGATCCAATTTTATGTAGCAGAGTAGGCTCGCTTAGTACTGGGAAGTTCTTTCAATTTGTACTGAACCGTCAACAAACCTTTAACAGATTCGAGATTCAACCTGTTCCAGTCATCAATCCACTGTGTTGTAATGAGTGAAAATTGCTTTCTGCATTTGCCTTGTGCCCCAATATACTGAAAAAGTATTCTGCAAGTTATAATGATTCTGAATGACAATCAACAGGCTTACTTTCACAAAAATACTTGGCCCAATTTTTTTTTTAAAAAAGAAAAGAGCAATAGAATGAAAATAGTTGCAGATATAATTTTATTATGGGCAACTTTGCGAAAAAGGAGGACAATATAAAAATCTGCCAGGACTCCGAACAAAGAGATAAAAAGGAGGACATGTCCAGATTTATCCGGACGTCTGATCACCCTACATATGTATGATCCAGCTCTTCCACTGAATGCCTTTACAATGTGTGCCATGGCTTCACTCCAGTGTGTTAGTCACAAGAATGAGATTCTCACATGACCCACTGATGTAGAGTGTTATAACGTCAAGTTGAACGCATGTATTTCAAATACGACACAATACATGTAAGTCACAGAGCGAGTAGACAATGTAAGACACGTGTACACGGTAACAGTCAAATCAGCACTGAGTCCAAGTCTAGCAGACGCTGGCTGGCTGGCCGCTTAGGTGGCGCTGCTGCTGCATCGCTGGCAGACAGCGCCGCATGTAGAGGACGCGCGTAACTGCGCGGTGGCACTTTGAAAGATTGGAGAGTCACAAAACTTTTCCCCCCTTTGAATTTTTTGCACTGGTCTTGATGGAGGTGGCCTGTAGATTGCTAACATCCATAGGTGTTGTTTGACTGGCCGTAATGCCTCGAGGAGGCGGCTTCCTGTACGGACGGAAGTATCCCCGATGATAAAGCGGCCAGATGACAGGAGACGTGGGGGTCGAATCTGCTGGGGGCCCGTGCCCCAATCTGCCCGTTGTGGTGAGTCCGGTTGTTATAACAGGAGACACGGGCGATGTGTCCGCATCCGTAGGAGAAGGAGGCGAGTAGAGTTGCTCCGACAGATTATGGTCATCTGGTTCCTGCATGGGCACGTCTCCTGGTGGCGTCAGTTCTTGTGCTGGCACCGATATGATGGTGAGAGGGCTGCGTTGTGAGTAATGAGAGATGCCAAGATCCCGAGCATCAGGTAGAGCCGAAGGTGGTGTAGCGGCATTCGGAACAGGCATTGCCGGGACACGAGGCCGAAGCTGGTCCGAATGATGCACTGCAACACCTGTGTCTGTCTGGATTTCGTACAGGCGTCGGCCACGGTGTTGTAAGATGCGGCCAGGACTCCATTTTGGCTGCCTGCCATATCTCCATACCCATACAAGGTCACCGGCAGTGAACCGGTCGAGCAAAGGCACCCGCAGCTGTGAGGTGGAAGACCACAGAAGATGAAGTGGCGTGCGGGGCTGTCGGCCGTGTAAGAGCTCAGCCGGGCTGCAGTCGCCCATGGGGGTGAAACGGTAAGAAGCCAGAAATTGGAAAAGCGCATCATCAGCAGCAGCAGAAGTCAGGAGTTTCCTCGTCTGAGACTTAAATGTGCAGACCAGTCGTTCAGCCTCACCGTTTGACTGTGGATGGAACGTAGGGGCCGTGATGTGCATGACGCTGTGACAGGCACAAAAATCTGCAAATTCAGAAGAGGAAAATTGCGGACCAATATCAGTGACAAGAGTAGAGGGAAGGTCTTCCAAAGAGAAAATGCAAGCTAGAGCATTTGTGGTTGCCGTGGTGGTAGGCGACGTGCAACGGACAATGAAAGGAAAGTTAGAGTAGGCGTCAATTACGAGTGGCCAATAAGTACCTAAAAAAGGTCCCACGAAGTCAGTATGAATACGCTCCCAGGGCTTCTCAGGCAAAGGCCACAGTGACAAAGATGACTTCGGGGCGGTGGCCTGTGACGCAAAAGGGCCGCAGGCAGCGACCGTGTGTACGATTTCAGAGTCGATGCCGGGCCAGTACACATGACGGCGTGCGAGAGATTTTGTGCGAGAGACACCCCAGTGCCCTGGGTGAAGGAGGCGCAAGACTGAAGCACAAAACGACACAGGTACCACAACACGTGGCGAAGCATTGTCAGTGGAAAGGAGGATAACACTATCCCTAGCCGTGAGGCGGTAGCACAAAGCGTAGTAGTTCCGCAACGGGTCAGAAGTCTTAGCGGACGGACAATCTGGCCAACCCTTCTGAATACAGTGTAAAACCTGGGAGAGGGTAGGATCAGAACCCTTAGCAGCCGCCAGCCAGTCCCCGGTGATGGGGAACCCGACCACAACTCACTGCTCGGCAACATCCAGGTGGAAACACAAAAGTTTGTCCCTGTCGAATGCCAGATCAGGACCCATGGGAAGGCGAGACAGTGCATCAGCATTCGCAAGTTGAGCCGTCGGCCAGAAATGAATCTCATAACTGAAACAAGACAAGTAAAGAGCCCAATGCTGGAGGCGGTGTGCAGCCTTGTCGGGAAGTGACGTTGATGGGTGAAACAAGGAAACAAGTGGTTTGCGGTCCGAACAAGATGAAATTTGGATCCATAAAGAAAAACACCAAACTTATGAAGAGCATAAATAATAGCCAAAGCTTCTTTTTCAATTTTAAAATTTTTCCGTTGGGCATCCGTGAGCATTTTGGAGGCATAAGCATTGGGTTGTTCAGAACCATCAGAAAAACGGTGCGCAAGGACTGCACCGACCCCGTATTGAGAGGCGTCCGTGGCAAGAACAAGATGTTGGCCAGGTCGGTAAGTAGACAGCACGGGGCCTGTTTCAGCATAGTCTTCAATTTCTGGAAAGCCGCATCGCATGACGCGGACCAGTGAAAGGGCACGTTTTTATGCAACAGGCGATGCAATGGCTGAGCCACCGAAGCTGCAGACAGTAAAAAACTGTGATAGTATGCTATTTTCCCCAAGAAGGCCTGCACTTCCTTAACAGACGTAGGGCGAGGAAGAGCATCGATCACAGCAACAGTTTGATGAAGCGGACAAATAACATCCCGAGAGAGTTGGAACCCCAAGTACGTGATAGATTCCTGAAAAAATTTTGATTTCTGAAGATGACACTTAAGACCGGCAGTCTGTAAGACATGAAAAAGTGTGCGGAGATTCTGAAGATGTTCTTCAGTGGTGGAGCAAGTGACAACAATGTCGTCCATGTAATTTATACACCCAGGGACAGGGAGCAATAATTGTTCCGAGAATTGCTGAAAGAGAACAGGGGCAGTGGCAACCCCGAATGGCAATCATTGGTACTGATAGAGGCCAAAAGGCGTGTTAAGGACCAGAAACTGGTGGGAAGCAGCGTCGAGAGGAAGTTGATGATAAGCTTCTGACAGGTCAGTTTTAGAAAAATACTGGCCTCCAGCAAGTTCAGTAAACAATTCTTCAGGTCGGGGCATAGGGTAAGTGTCGATGAGGCATTGAGCATTTACAGTGGCTTTAAAATCGCCACAGAGATGAATATCACCATTGGACTTAGCAACGACAACGACAAGAGAGGACCATTCACTGGAAGTGACAGGAAGCAAGACCCCTGAAGCAGTGAGACGATCCAGCTCCCATTTGACCCGATCACGAAGGGCCACAGGAATGGGCCGAGTGCGAAAAAACTTAGGCCGAGCAGTGGGTTTGAGCATGATGTGAGCTTCAAAGTCGTTTGCATGGCCTAACCCAGGAGAAAAAAGGGACGAAAATGTCGTCGACAAGTAATCCAAGTGAGCATAAGGAACAGCATCAGAGATGATATTGACAGAGTCATCTATGGAGAACCCAAAAACGTGAAAGGCATCGAAACCAAAAAGATTCTCCACGTTACTATGGTCGACCACAAATATGGGAACAGTGCGAACAACAGATTTGTAAGATACCTCAGCATCAAATTGTCCCAAGAGAGAAATCTTCTGTTTATTGTAAGTCCGTAATTGCCTAGAGACAGGATTGGAGAACCCAACTGAAGATACATCTGAGAATTGATGATAGTGGCAGCAGAACCAGTATCCACCTGCATGCGAACATCTTGACCAAGTATTTGGACAGTGTGGAATAACTTCCCTGAAAGGGAAGAAGTACAATTGACAGACAATGCAGAATCAGAATCAGCATCATGTTCATGAACATTATGTATGCGGTCGGATTTGCAAACGGATGACACATGACCCTTCTTTTTGCAGTTGTGACAAACAGCACAATGTTTGGGACAATCCTCCCGTGAATGTTTCGTAAAACACTGCGGACATGAAGGAAGTTGCCAGGGGTTTTGCTGCAGTTTCTTACAGGTTTGTTTACGGTTAGGCTGAGGCTGCACTTGGGAGTGTATTGCGGCCACATCGGCCGGCGGGGACACATCGCACGCCTCGTCAACAGCGCGCAGATGCTGTATTTCCCCGACGTCACCCCATGCCTCTATTTGCGCTCCAGCGGCACGAGAAATTTCAAAAGACTGTGCGATGGATAGGACTTCATCTAAAGTCAGATTTGCCAACTGAAGGGCACACTGCCTAACTTCTTTGTCGGACGCTGACTGGATAATAGCATCCTGTACCATGGAACCGGCGTAGGATTCTTTCTGAACTTCAGTAACAAATTGACACTTTTGACTGAGGCCGTGAAGTTCAGCAGCCCAAGCGCGATAGGATTGATTCAGTTGTTTTTGACAATGATAAAAGCAACACGAGAGGCTACCACATGCGTATGCTTTTGAAAATATACGGACAGAAGGGAGCACATGTCAGCAAAGGATAAAGATGCAGGATCTTTCAAAGGAGCCAATTACGACAACAACCAATACATTTGAGGTGAAGTCCATGAAAGGAACAGAGACTTACATGTTTGTTCGTCGATGACGTGAAATGCCAAGAAGTGCTGTCGAAGACGTTTTTCGTAATCAGACCAGTCTTCCGCCGTCTCGTCGTAAGGAGGAAAAGGAGGTATAGACATCGATGAGAGACACCCCACATTGGATGCAGCGACAAAATCACGGATCGCCGATGTGAGAAGTGTTTGCTGTTCAATGAGACCTCGCAACAGTTGCTCTAAAGTAGCCACGGAAACCTGTGGGTCAACGATGAAAAGAAAAAATCCACTACCTCGTCACCAATTGTTATAACGTCAAGTTGAACACATATATTTCAAAGACGGCACAATACATGTAAGTCACAGAGCGAGTAGACAATGTAAGACACGTGTACACGGTAACAGTCAAATCAGCACTGAGTCCAAGGCTAGCAGCTGCTGGCTGGTTGGCCACTTAGGTGGCGCGGCTGCCTCACCGTTGGCAGAGAGCGCCGCACGTAGAGGACGTGTGTAACTGCGCGGCGGCACTTTGAAAGACCGGTGAGTCACAACATAGAGCACTTCTTTCTACATCACAGCATATTCTATTAAGTTTGGGCCAATGTAGCTAGGGAGAAGCAAGTCTGTTTAGCAAAAAGGTCACGGATGTTGTCACGATCAAAAGGATGTAACAGACTACCTTCATCGCCACGTTTTAGTAGGTGAAAAATACAATCAGCTAATTCTCGTACATCTTTGGCCGGGATTATTACATTTCAATCTTGTGGGAGCACTTTCTTCTGTTGCCTTACGGATGCAAGGAGAGCAGTTCTCCAGTCTCCTGGACATAATCTGAAATGGACATTTTGTCAAACCTATACTGTGGACCTAACTGTTATTTTTAAACAAACTTTTGATGTGTTCGGTTCCTAGTAGCTTAATTTTAAATTGGTGTCGCAATGAAGAAAATCATTACGGTGGGCAAATTTGAGACTTTCGTGCATTTATTTAGTGACCAGTTTCTCGCTATCCGACATGGCAAGCCAAGCTGAGGTAACAAAAATGGCTGAAATGCTGATTTTGGTGTCCTGGAGGCTTTCCCATGTGGACAGATATGAGCTGGAGAGGGAAATACTGACTGCTTCTCAGACAATGCACAAATTGTGTACAAGTGGGTGCACTCGTGACAAGACTGTACTTTACATGTTTCTGAGATAATTTCAATCAAATCAGTGAGACAGGAACACAGTTTGAGAAATTCTCTGTTTTCTAATCATTGTACTATCAGCACTCATTCTGATAACTCTTGTACCCCTACTCGAGCCAACAGCGTTTCCATTACGGTAACACCGGTTCCCGTCACACCACCACAGTTAAGCAGCATCAGGCTCGGCTGGCTCTCGTACGGGTGACTGTCCGGGTCTGCCGACTGCGGTTGGAAAGCGGGGTGCATTCAGTCCTTATGAGGAACTACTGAGGAGCTACTCGATCAAGCAGTAGCCGCTATGGTCATCAAAATTGACAAAAGGGAAAGCCCCTCCATATCCACATCCGATAGCATCTACGAGCTGAAGATAACACGGCAGTCGGTCAGTACCGTTGTGCCTTCAAGGCTCATTTGAATGGAGTTTGCCTGTTTGTTTGTTTATACCCCTACTTGAGGGACAATAACCCATTGCTAGGGTTACATAACTTAAAAGGGAACTGTAACTGTGGATTTACAGATGGTATACTTAATTATATCAAATAAGTGCACATTCACATGGTGCATGAACTTGTAAAATATGCCTCCGCTCTTTGAATTGTCTCCTTTTGCTAGCTTTAAGAGATGTAACTGCCACTAAGAGCGTCTGGCAGTGCCTGGTCAGTCCAGAAAAGTACACTGAGAGAAGTGTCAATATACAGTACTGTTAACGTTTCATATCTTCCGACAACTGACTGCTGCAGAAAAAGTCTTAAAGGTATCCTGAGCTTGTCAGAGGTCTGTCAGTGGACGCTCTATGAGTAGCCATGGTACAGGGGTGGGGATCAATGTACCAAGTATAATTCTAATTGTGACATATGGGCACCATTCAGCCATACACAAGAGCAATATTCAGTTTACGAATATACTAATGATAAAGTAATTGTTCGTAGCCTACTCGTATCTGCTTTCCAGAAAGTTTTGGCTCATCTGCCTCGGAATTCATCACAGCTTCAGAAGTTTAATAGTCGGTTTCTGAAGATAGTGCTGGTATGATAAGGTTATGTCTAAGGTTACACCCAGTTACTTTCAGACAGTACTGTACCGTAATGTGCAACTCCTGAACCTGACTCTAGGCTAGTAGTTTGACCCACTATTACAGAGCTATTTCTATCTTTAGTGGACAAAGTTCCAGGGCTGATTTTTGAAGTGATCTTTTGAAGGTAATAGTATAGGATGTCCTCCATGACAGTAAAATCTCTTCTTTCGATGAGACTGATGTTGTGAAGTTGATGAATTTGTGAGCTGCAGTTTCTGATAGGTCACAAATGTACGAGTTGAAGACAATCAAAGGAGGACTAAAGTATGTGGCAAGCCACTATGGAGTTTACTGAATCTGCTATGGACATTTTCTGCTTGGGTTTGCAAGAAAGCATTACTGATGTATGTGTGTGTGTGTGTGTGTGTGTGTGTGTGTGTGTGTGTGTGTGTGTGTGTGTGTGTTTTTCTTCTTTTTTTTCCACTGGACTCTATTTTCCAGGAAGGTCCTCAACAAAATAATCAAGAGTTCACAAAGAAAAAAACCACAGACTGTAATGGCACCTTTAACAAAATTACTATATTTTCTATATTAAAAACAGAGATTCCATGACTTACCAAACGGGAAAGCACTGGTAGATAGGCACAATAAAAAACACACAAAAACGCACACAAAATTTCGAGCTTTCGCAACCCCCGGTTGCTTTGTCGGGAAAGAGGGAAGGAGAGGGAAAGATGAAAGGATGTGGGTTTTAAGGGAGAGGGTAAGGAGTCATTCCAATCCCAGGAGCGGAAAGACTTACCTTAGGGGGAAAAAAGGACAGGTATACACTCACGCACACACACATATCCATCCACACATATACAGACACAAGCAGACATATTTAAAGGCAAAGAGTTTGGGCAGAGATGTCAGTCGAGGCGGAAGTACAGAGGCAAAGATGTTATTGAATGACAGGTGAGGTATGAGCGGCGGCAACTTGAAATTAGCAGAGGTGGAGGCCTGGTGGGTAACAGGAAGAGAGGATATACTGAAGGGCAAGTTCCCATCTCCGGAGTTCTGATAGGTTGGTGACAGTTGGTAATATATATATATTATTTTTTATTATTTATTAAATATAAGTATCTACATTTGTACTGCGCAAACCACTGTGAAGTGCATGGCAGAGGGTGCATCCCACTGTACCAGTTATTAGTTTTTCCTATTCCCTTCACATATGGAGCATGGCAAAAACAATTTTAAATGCCTCTGTGCATGCTGTAATTAATTTAATCTTATCCTCACAATCCCTACGGGAGTAATATTTAGGAGTTTGTTGTTATTGCTAGAGTCATCATTGAAAGCCAGTTCTTGAAACTTTATTAATAGGCTTTCTCAGGATAATTTCTGTCTGTCTTCAAGAGTTTGCCAGTTCAGTCTCTTCAGTATCTCTGTGACACTCTCCCATACATCAAAAATCCTGTGACCATTTATGCTGTCCTTCTCTGTATACATTCAATATCCACTGTTAGTCTTATTTGGTATCATGAAAAACCAAGACTAGAAGTCAAAGGTGAAACTTGAAGAAGAAACAAATGTGGATAAATGTACTCAACTGAGTGCTCCTAACACAAAAATATTCATAGAACATAAGCTTCAGAAAACACAGATTTCTCTATCAGGAACTAAGATGATATATGAGGAGAAAACAGAAATATGTGAAAAACAGAAAAGTACATTATAGAAAAGGGCTAGTGATGGCAAATATGCAAATACATATCAAAATGTATGCACAGTAACTGTCCTCAACAAATGCTGATGTCTTTCCTCGGGAATCAGAGTAATATTGGGAGAGTCGAGAAGTTTCAGCATACCAGGTGAGTGATACAGAAAACAATTAACATTGAGGATGAAACAGCACACAAAAATTGAGGTTGTTTAGTAAAAGTGGAGATTACAGTAAGAAGTTCATCTGGGGGAATAGAGTATCTATAATTTTTAATTCCTGTGTGTTGTGAAATAGAATTACATACTGAATACGTTAAAACACACACACACACACACACAGACCACCACCACCACCACCACCACCACCAACAACAACAACAACAACCCATTATTTCACACAACAAGGAGATTCTTGTGCTTCTACGGCTTGGAGGACCACAACCTGAGGAAAGTATGAGGATAGTTCAATAATTAAAGAGACAAATTGGTCTGAAAAAAAGTGTTTATTTTTACAAAACAATACTTCTTCTACTTTTCAACATAATCCCATTGAACATTTATGCACTTGTTCCAACGGGCCACAAGCTTTTTTATTCTGGTTACAAAGAGCTCTTTATCTTGATGTTTGAACCAATTTTCCACAAACTTTTTCACACCCTCGTTGTCCTGGACCCTCTTCCCACGTAATGTCTCCTTCAGTGCACCAAACAAATGGAAATCATTATGTGCTAAATCAGGGGGATGAGGCAGTACTTCCCAGCCCATTATGTTGATGGTTTCCTAGGTTAGTCGAGCAATATGAGGACATGCATTGTCTTGCTGGAGTATCACACCTTTCCTCTGAGATCCATGACGTCTCTCTCTCATGGCTTGTTTCACCTTGTTTAAAAGCAAATCCAAGTAGAATTTGGTGTTCATTGTACACTGCTCTTCGAGAAAATCACAAAAAACTGGACCTTCAGCATCCCAAAACTCCGTCAACATCACTTTTCCTGCTGATACTTGGCTTTTGAATTTTTTCTTGACATGTGAGTTGGTGTGCTTCCACTCCATGTTTTGTCTTTTTAATTCTGGCTCATAATAGTGAAGCCTAGTTTCATCACAAGTTAAAATTTTGTTGAGGAAGTGCTCACTTTCTCTTTCATAATGTTCCTTTAGCTCTGTGCACACTCTCAACCTTCTTTCGTGGTGTAGCCGCGTAAACTCATTTGGGACCCATCTTGCACATGTTTTGCAGTACTTTAGCTTGTTACAGATAATGTTATTAACTGTACCAGTACTAACTTGAACCTTATCAACTATCATTTCCACAGTCACACAGCGGTCGGTATGAATAAAGTCAGCAATTCGACTATCAAGTGATGGAGTTGAAACTGCAATGGTTGGCCAGAATGGTGTTTGTCAGTCACCAAGTTGCGACCATTTTTGGTGGTTTCTCGCCTTCAGCAAGTAAAAAACGAATAACAGAATGTTGTTCAACTAATGAGGCCATTTCAAGTGGACTTGAAATGTATTTTTGAGGCTATAAACAAAGCAATGTCGATACATCGGCTGATCAGGGCTCATCCCTGTGATGCCAGCTTAAAGCCATAACTAACAGTTTTCCCCAGACCAATTTATCTCTTCAGTTTTTGAATGACCCTCATATATGTCTGGCTAATGGAGCTCCCTAGTTTGCAACATGTCCAGTTGAAAGAGATTTTTGCAAGAGTGCTACACATTATCATACTGATAGCTGTTTAAGAAACTATTGATACAACAAATGTCAAGTCACTGGGAGCACAGATTTAACATTAAGATGTAGATTCTAAACTCCTTCCACCAAATTAAAGTATCCCTTTGTGGGAGAATATGGTAATGAATTGTATACAGCTGTAGCTGTACTCACCGCTCACTGATCTCTACTCGAGGCACGTGAAATCTCTCACTCGATAATGCAATCTGAACAGTCCCTCCTCCAAAGTAATCCCTTCTGAGGGCATCAGAACTGGAATTGCGTACAAGCAGAGCACCGAGACCAGTAGGGTAACCGAACATCTGCAAACAATGAAAATAATTTTCCAAGTGCAGTGAAACTGCTGTTTCCCACTATAAATGGTTATGAATGCTTAATAAGACCCTTCTCTTCTCTATAACACAAATAAAATCTTTCAGCACCTAACCTCATAACATGACGGACCATTCATTTGTGAAGTACATCCATTATATGTCAGGGTTCACAGAGAAATATGATTCAGTACTACTTTACCTGCTCTCTTTCGAAATTTGGAAGGTAGGAGATGAGGTATTGGTGAAAGTGAAGCTCTGAGGGAGGGTCACGAATTGTGCTCGAGTAGCTCAGTCCCTGCAAAAGGCAGAGGTTCCTTGTTTTAGTCCGACACACAGTCAGGGTGTAAACGAGGATAAGGAAAAAAAATTCCCGGATTTTTCCCGGATTTCCCAGCTAAAAATACACTTACTCCCGGGTGGAAATACACTTTTTCTGTATTAAGTTATTCTTCGGCACTGTCAAACTCATCAATCCTTTGAATGTTTATGGTTTTATATACAGACAGGATTTCCTGGCACTTTTGAAAACGAGACTCGGGGGAGAGGGGGGGGGGGGGGGGGGACACACGTTTATTAAGACCTTTGATGTGCAGCTACAAATTTTCGTATTACGAAGGTATAATAAACAATGCATGTCACTTTCCGAAGCATTGAAATCGAGATTATGATGCGCTTTTGTAGACCAGTCATAGCTCATGTCACGTGATGTCGGCAGCTGATGCCAGCATAGGTCACGTGATATAGTCAGCCAATAGCAAGATAACTCTTCAGTAGTGCAAACACACAAATAAGAAAAGTTAATGGTTTAAATTAATATACATAGCATTCACATATAATATTGGTCTCAAAGATTAATAAGCTGGAAGAGAAGTTAAGCTTCCATATATAATGTTGATCTTTTTTGCGCGTGATACACTTTTAGATACAGCACACAAATGTGACAGTAAAATTTTTAATTGCAACGTAAATGTCTGATTTGGGCTCGAAATTCTTCTATATGGTTGTCGTCAAAGAGTTGATTTTTAAATCAGAGGCAAACTCTTTGTGATTTAAGAAATTCATCATAGATTCTCGCACTTAGTTCATGTTGCGTAAAAGGAAATTTGCCTTGAATGTAACTATTTGATACCACCATTCGCAATATTCTCCCGCGACCTGTTAGAAATAGGTTCGTTTGATAAGTTGCAAGAGAGCTCCAGATAACAGGCGTCACCGCGCTTGCGCAGTTACGATGTCGCAGAAAGCCCATATATATGTTTGTATGTGTAAAACATTAAAAGATCTTACATTGCGTCATACAAGGATCAAGACATCAGAGGATACTTCAGGAGCATTGGAATTCCGTGAACCACACTAAAATGCATAATTCGGCTTAAAATGCACACTCGTATGTAAATTTTCTTGGAGTACCAGTACTGTATTATCTCATGTTTGGTTCTTTATTATGGCATAATGCCATACGTGCACTTAAAATGCAGCGAACAGTTGAAACTAACCAATAGTGTGAAATTAAATACTTCATTTCAAATAAATTGACTGCCTCAGCAGAAAAGATTAATGGAATCTCTTTTGCAAACCAGCAAAAATAACTTCATTGTTCTGCAAGGCGATTTTTGCTTGACTGTCAGAAAGGTGGAAATAATATCTGAAATTAATAACATATTTTGGCCTTCCATAATTATTCAAACGTATTTTAACTCATTTGATAGCTCCCAGCCACAAAAATCCGTTTTGTTATCATTTAACGTGAGAGCAACAAATGATGAGGAAACAACAAAGTCACTGAACGTAAACACAGGTCACATGGAGACGACCCACGTCCCCACCGCAACTCAGACTGCTCTGTGCATCAGCCCCAGATTTACTATTATTTCCCAACTGGGACAATATTAAGTAGTAGCACCCAGCTACACTTCTGTAACCAGAAGCGGGAGAAGGTACTACTCATACGTGACTCAACTGCGCATGTGCAAGAGCCAGCCCGCAACTGCTCAAATGAATCTAATTTAAACAGTTGACACATCACGCTCACCGGAGGCAATTTGTTGTTATGAAGCACTAAAGTCTTCCTAAAGCCTTTGACACACTTTGCAGTTGGCAGACACTTGTATGAGCACTGTTTTGTTGTTGTATATGGCGCATTTCCTTTGCAACTCAAGTTTTATTTATTTATTTATTTTTGTTTTTATTTTTTTTTCCATGTTTTGTTGCTGCAGTATTATTCTGCAGTAGTGGGATACAGTAATATCCTTTGTTAGAGTATTGGTTCTTACCAGTCAAAATCACAAAAATTTAACTGAAAACTAAAACAATGAAAAATTCCCAGAATACTAAACAATTCCCGGGTTTTTTCCCAATTTTCTCCCGGATGAAAAAATTCCCGGGTTTTTCCTGGTTGTCCCGGGTCGTATACACCCTGACAGTTTTAATCTGCCAGGAATTGTTTGTCCTATATATATTCTTTCTCCTTATATAAAATTTTAAATGAAATCTGTACACACAACAACATGTTATTCCATTTTATTCCTCGCAGTCAGTTTTAACAGAAGACAGGAAATTTTTATTTACAGTTTATCGGCTTATGATTAGAATCCTACTATAGAATCTGAATTGCCAAAAACTTTATAATCCTACCTGTCAGCAGATTAAAATTATGCAAAATATTGTCCTGAAGCTACTATCCTCATAGACACAGCAGCTGGAGAGTTCTCTCTTGTGCCCTGTTTACCAATGATTCCAACCAATTTAAACATTTGTTTTAACCAACTTCAGTTGCCAATCTAGGTTTACTTTGCAACACTAATAAAGAAGGCTCCAAGTCGTAAAGAGGAGGAAAAGTGGAGGTGAACACAGAGAGTGGGAAGGAAAAGATGGACAGACGGAGGGAGAGTAGGAGGATAGGGACAGAGAGAGGGGGAGGAGGAGAATGACAGAGAGAGAGAGAGGGGAGGAGGAGAGCCGGCCACTGTGGTTGAGCAGTTCTAGGTGCTCAGTCCAGAACCATGCAGCTGCTACGGTCACAGGTTCAAATCCTGCCTTGGGCACGGATGTGTGTGATGTCCTTAGGCTAGTTAGGTTTATCTAGTTCTAAGTCTAGGGGACTGATAACCTCAGAAGTTAAGTCCCATAGTGCTTAGAGCCATTTGAGGAGGAGAATGACAGAGAGGGGTGGAGGATGAGAATGACACAGTGACGGGGGAGGTGGTGGTAAAGAACACAGAAAGGGGGAGGGGGAGGAATGGAGAAAGAGAGGAGGGACAGAGGGAGGGCAGATACAGAGATTCGGATATACATTCAATTCCTATACAAATTTAGCAACTGCGAAGCATTTCTCGGTTGGATAGTAATAAATTTAATTAAATTTAATAAAAAATAATAAATTGAATTAACCAGTAGCATAAAAAGAGTAAACTGATTGCCAGATCAAACACCAGTGGTGCTGAACATATTTAATGGTTGTGCAGGTGGGCCCAAAGAAATCAGTCATGCATCATAGTTCCATTTTGGAACTGACAGTGATTTTATCTAAGAAAGCCCACAAACACTTGCATAAAAAATCATCTTAGATAATGAAATAATTGCCGTAAATGTGTTGAGTCTGTAAATGTTACAGGAGGGAAGATGAACAATGATCAGCACTTTTTTCTGTTTTTAAATATGTCCAGTGGTACTATTGCAATTTCACCTTTTGAAGCTAAATACTTGCCAGCCATTTGTCATTTTACAATTTTTTCAAATGAATTCTCCATTTGACACAATACATATAATGAGACATACGTAAAATGGTCTACTACCACACAAGTAAACTTCTGATATTAAAAGAACCGTAAAGCTACATAATTGCCACCAACAGTGTTTGCAACATCCAACAAGACAGGTGAATTTAAGATAACACCCATTAAATTTCAGCTGGTAAGGCTAAAATATGTTCAACAAACACTGTCTGCAAACTTTTGACTGTTAAAAAAAATATCTATTCTGTGATTTGTTTAAAGCCCTGATCTCAGTTTTTTGTGTTTCTTCTTAGTGGCCTATGAAAGAACACTGTACACTTCATAGAAGTTCTGACATACAGCCTCGCCTGTCTGTCTTTATCCAGTCAACAAGTACAGAAACAAAATTTCATTCAAATATGTGTTATGTGACAAATGTTGATGAAACTGAAGTTTATTATGAAAAGGGCTGAGACCTATCTAAGGTAAAAGGACAAAATATTATTCACCCCTAAAGAGAGCACACTGTTCTCTTTGGAACACTGGGCACAGCACAGAACTGGTTCCAGGCAGCCGCGTCCCCCTCACCTCAGACATAACTCACAAAAGTTAAGTGGCGTGTTCGTGCCGGTCGCTCGTATCGAGTCAGTATAGAAAGACAGGTAGACACCGAGACGTAACGGAACGGCAGAAAGGAGCTATCGCATTTCGACGTGCCCGTTACCGCACCGGCTACAAAACTATTCGATCTGTTGTCGTATCGACACGGACTATCCGACGTATCTACGAGGAACGGTGTACTGCCCACAAGCTGCGTAACGAGGCACGAGAACGTCGGTCACAACTGACCGTGGCCTGCAGATGAGAGTCACACCTTGTCAACGAGCACCAGTTTCGAACTTGAAAGGACTGTTACTGTGAGTGAATATAGGTCCATCTCTACGGGTTTACGACCAAACACTGTGAAAGCAACTGCAAGCAACTGGCGCTCGGAGCTGTGTATCTCAGAAAAGGCCACAGGCCACAGCTGCACACTTTCAGTCAGCTAAACAACACAGAGTGGACAGTAGACTGGAGGTCCGTAGTGCGGGCCGACGAGTCGTTACTCTGCCAGCTCACGAATGACGTGAAGCACCGAGTGCACAGCAGGAGCTGCGGTATGTGGAGGCTGCAGTTCAGGTCGGAGGCAGTACCATGACGACCCTCCATTCAGGTTACGATGAAAAAGAACATTCTCGGTAACTTTTATTTTATTTAATCGTACGGCTGGGGACCCCCGTCGGGCAGACCGTTTGCCGGGTGCCGGTCTTTCAATTTGGTGCCACTTCGGTGACCTGCAGTCGACGAGGACGGTAGGACGGTGGTGAGGACAGCACGACACCCAGTCCCTGGGTGGAGAAAATTCCCCGACCCAGCCACGAATCGAACCCGGGCCCAGAGGACTGACAATCCGTCACACTGACCGTTCGGCAATGGGGGCTCAGTAACTGAGTGTTGCCTTTCTTTCTGTATCTTCATTACGAGTACGTTTTTGATACCCCTCTGTTCCCAGAGCTCACACGTGTGTCCGGTTCGACGAACGATCGGACACACTGTCGTATCTCGACTGGCTCGCAAAATCGTCCGATCTTAATCGTGTAGAAAATGTGTGGGACTATTTGGAACAGAGGGTGAAACACTGCAGTGAATGTGTTTACAGTCTGGTAGTCCTACCAGATCTAATCACTGGTGGGTTTCTTCAGCTACACACAACATATCTGACGAAACTCACGGACAGCCTCGCTCGTCAATCTGTTATCGGGGTTTAGAGATGTGTGACTTCAAAATTAATTTAACAGTTCCAATTCCAAAGAAAACAGCTGCTCGCAGGTGTGAATATTATTGAACTATCAGTTGTTATTGTTGCAAAATACTGACACAAATTATTTACAGAAGAATACAAAAATTGGTAGAAACTGACTCTGGGGAAGGTCAGTTTCGATTCTGGAGAAATATAGCAACATGCGAGGCATTACTGACTATGAATTATCTTAGAAGATAGGTTTATAGCTACTGCGGATTTGAAAAAAAGCTTTTGAAAATGCTGACTGCAATATTCTCTTTGAAATTCTGAAGGTAGGAGAGGTAAAATAAAGCAAACGAAAGATTATTTATGCTTGTACACAAATCAGATGGCAGTTATAAGAGTCAGGGAGCACGAAAGAAAAGCAGTGGTTGAGAAGGGAGTGAGACAGGGTTGTAACATATCAAAGAGGATATAAGATGAATGTCAACAAAAGCAAAACAAGGGTACTGGAACATAGTCAATTAAGATCAGGTGATGCTGAAGGAATTAGATCAGGAAACAAGTCATAAAGGTAGTACACAAGCTTTGTTATTTGGGCAGTAAGATAACTGATGGTGCCTGAACTACAGAGGATATGACATTTAGACAGGCAACAAAAAGAAAAGTGTTTATGAAGAAGAGAAATTTGTCAACATCTGACTTTGCTACAGTTATTTAACTGGATTGTAGCTAGGGATTGGAGTGAAATGTGGGCGAGCAACAGTTTAGAGAAGAAGAGAATAGAGGCTTTTAAAACTTTATGCTACAGAAGAATGCTGGAGATTAGATGGCTATATAGTGTAACTAATGCGGAAGTACTGAATAGAAGCATGCAGAAAAGAAATTTGTGGCAGAACCTGGGTAGAAGAAGTGGTCAATTGATAGGATACATTCTGAGATATCAAAGGATCACCAGTTGAGTACTGGAGGGAAGAGTGGGGGGAAAAAATTGTAGAGGGAGTCCAAGAGGTGCATACAGCAAGCGGATTCAGAAGGATATAGGCAGCAGTAGTTATTTGGATGTGAAGAGATTAGCACAGGATAGAGTAGCACAGAGAGATTTGCATCAAACCAGTCTTTGGACTGCAGACCTCAACAACAACAACAACAACAACAATGAGGCTACAGGTGATGGTACATGGTATTATTGCAATGTTTCCTGGAGGGGGGGGGGGGGCTGTTATTTGTCCACTATGCTTACGCTTTGCTAGTACTCTTTTTACAAAAAATAAAGATTCAATTAATACACACTTCATTAATATATGTACTACATTACAGAACCAAGCGTGCAGCAAAAAAAAGAGAGAGAGAGAGAGAGAGAGAGAGAGAGTCAGTCTTCTCCCCCTTGACTTTATGAGTGAGACTTTGAGAGTACCTTGTAAAATGACACAGAAACAAAATCTGGTGCCACGTGCGACAAATCCAGTGATGGCATTGCTGCAGCATCCAGGAAACAGAACCACTTTGAAGAACCATTTGACCTGATACCAGGAAGCTTATTCAAACTGCCACCGTGCACACTTTCAACCCAAGATAGTGGGTAGCGCACACCACAGAAATTGCTCTGTGCTGGATACACAAAAAGGGAATTGCTGCTTGGTACCTCAGCTCCATGTATCTGTAAGAAAGAGCACTAAAATAATTCAGAGTGTCTAAAATAACTTTCCTGTAATGACCTCACTGGCAGAGAGGCAAATATATTGCAAGAGGTGTAGATCTGTAAACAATTGGAATTGCCTTTTTGTTCTACATTCATAGATGGTAATAAAACATGTCACAACATTAAGTGAGTAATAATTAAATGTATTTAACAATAAAAACAAAAAACAACAACTATACAAAATAACAACATTTTTCATCATATTATTATACAAGGTGATTCTTATTAACATACAAAAACCCCTAAGTGACATACATGGCGCTGAGAAAAGTAATTTAAGACACGTCGGGATGAAAATGTCAGGAAATACCCCAAAAGTGGATGACATACGTTGGACATGTGACGTCACCACCCATGAACTGGTGGAGCCTATCAGTCTGTTGCATCTGACCATCCCAACTCAAGTCAAGTATTCACATCAGTGTGGCTCTGGGCCTGCATGCAGGACTTCAGCGCGTGGCGGCTCAGGGTTCGAGTCTTGTGTCTAGCAGGCAGTATTTTTTGTATTGTGTTACACAATTGTGTGTTTACATTGAAGTAATATTTAGTATTGTATTTACCGGTCTCACAGTCTCTGCTGGTTAGTTGCAAAGTACAGAACAGAAACCTGCCATATTGTGTGACAAGAAAATAAGTATAAGCTTCTAAATTGCATCGCTAGCAGTAAATGATGTACATGTTCTTTGTAAATAAAGTCTGTAAACAAAAAAGAAGGGACAAAAGGAAAGAAAAACACAGAATTAGGACCAATTTTCTTGGTTCCAGTGAGGACAATAATGCTGTAACTTTTACTATGTTTTCAACACATAACATTCACCAAACGTGTTTGAAGACAAAGTAGCCTACCAGAGCAATGTGTAGTGCTGCCCCTACTGTCAATCGTAGGTAGATAAGCCCACTTGCTGCATGTGTGGTGAGGTATGTCATATGGTGACAGCACATGTTCAGCATTTGTCATCCACTTTTGGGGTATTTCCTAACATTTGCAGCTCCATGTGTCTCGTATAAAATTTCTTGTCTCAGTGTCTTCTACACTGTTTTGGAGCTTCCTAAACATTAATAAGAACCAACCTGTATAAAATGTTAATTTCAAACTGCTAATGACAAAAAATAAATGGGGAAAAGAACACTAATGGACTATTGTTAAAAGCCATCACACCATTCTCTTGAAATGATTTGAGAAAATCGAAAATCAGGGTAGCCACACCAATATCTTTAACTGCATTCATTTTTAAATCATAACCACAAACAAAGATAATTGCACATTAGATATACATGCACAGAGTAGAATGAAATCACTGTTGGACTGACAATTTGGTTAATGGTGACTAATCGATTAAATTTCAGGTGTGCAACACATAAACCTTGTTTCTTTTTTTTAATATTTCAGCTGTATACTAACCAGCCATCTTCTGAGTGAGCTGACAACCTGAAGCTACAGCACTCTGAAGATGGCTAAAAGGCATACTGCCCAAATATTAAAGTAACAAATAGCGTTTATGTGGTTGCAGAACCAAAATTTAATAATTCAGTCACTAAACTATGAAAAGATGAAGATGCACATAATATGACTAGTTTCAAACATCTTTGTCCATTATTGAGCTAATTCTGAGTGATTCTGAAATGTTTAGTGAAATAATATTTTTACATTTTGAGCTATTGACAGCTGTTCAACTACGAAAATTTGTGTCCTAAATGTAAGTCCCTGCAATACACCGAGCAATATCAATGCACATGGCTGAACATACAAATGCTTAGAAAAGTCTGGAGATTTTATGCACATGCAGATGTCAGATGAGCAATGGTTGTCTCTTTTATTTTTAAGGGAGCAAAACGTATACAGTGTGAGCCAAGAGGAAAGGTACATGCTTTGAGAGGTGATAGTATTAGTGATTCTGGACAGAAATGTCCAAAAATGTCATATGGATATATGTCCTATTCCAAATGGTTTTCAAGATTTAATATCATCAGAACCTCCAGTGAAAACGTGGCACAGTACAAAATTTCCTACAGAAAAGGTCCTACTTATTTTTTCTCTACGACTAACAGTTTGCATGTCATGAATTTTCTGTAGCTTAAGTAAGCTTCTGCTGGCCAATTTGAGGTAGTTCCCCAATTTGGTAGCCCACAAGTGCTCTGTATCATTGTTCGTCTCAACTTCCTCTATGTTACTCTAGTACACTATAAAAAACCACAATGTTTGAGTAAATACAAAAACAAATAACAATGTAAAGGGTGGATGAGAAGTCCCCATACCCCTGTAACCCCTGTTTAGTACAAAATATTATTGCGCAGGGTGGTAGCTATGTTACTTCTTATCAATTGTTGGAATTCATGTTGAACAGTTTTTTCACAGTCTCAGTCAAGTTTTAATTTGTAGCCATGGCAGATGTGAATGGTCATATTGAGGTGCGCTTAGGAACAAATGTTTGGGTGTATGAATAACAACACACAGGGGAGACAATGAGATAGTTAATGGGAGCATTCCAAGAAATATTTAATAATGCTCCCCCTTGAAAGGCAATACATCTGGATTGGGAAAGACAAGCTTTGGGTTTTGGTAGTGTTAAAGACAACAGAGTAGAAGGAAGAAGCCACGAGGAGAAATGTGCCAGAGTCTCTATGTGAAGTCGACACACAAATGTGCTTCAGAGCTTGGTATACTGAGGATGAAAATGCAAGAGTGCATGAAAAAAGACCTTATGGTCATAACTTTCATAAATAACATTCATAAATGATTTATCGGATGCAGACCGGAATGAGCATGTTTTAGCATGCTGCACTTTGTTTTCAGATGAATGTGTCATTTATCACACGTGTGCTAGAAATATTGTCATTTGGGTCAAAGAGAATCCTCGTTAGACAGAAAAGTTAGAAAGGAACTCGCCTCATGTAATGATATTGGCAGTGATGATATAACATCAGATGTTACACTATGTGAATGGTGCAAATTACTTCCAAATGTTATAAACATAGTTCGTACTGCAACTTGAGGAAAGAGGTCTCTCAGAATGCAGCAAGACATAGCACCTCCTCACTACACTCTTGCAGCGTGCGAATTCCTAAATGAACATCCATGGTTCCTCAGCAACACCAGCTCCCTTGAAATGACCACTGTAGTGTCGCGGAATAGTAAATAGTTGGAAACGTGGAATATTGTCAAAGTTTCATTGCCTATGACGAGAGCCAGAGGCAGTAGGTTAGCTAAGAGGTAAGAGGATTGCACATATATTGGAATGTGTCATCACGCAGGGGCAATGGCCTGGTTACACACAACAGGGAAGAGAGAATTGCTCAGCATGCGGAGACTGTCGTAGAGTGTGAGACAGAGGTATAGCGTCAACTGTACTGCATTTCACAACTTCGCGTAAGTCTACCGTAACAACACGTAACTCTGTCACAAGAACACCTAAGGGGCGAGTACGACAGGTAAATCAGCAGTATAAGTGGAACGAATGCATTCATTACAAACGAGCATGATGTCAGGACATCGCTCGTGCTTCCTTTAAATACGCCAGCTTTGATAGCAACAAGGACTCACAGTTAGACTTGCAGTTAGATGTGATGCATACCACTCAGCTCGGTGATCGACATATTAATCTTTATTAAGGAGATGTTGCAGTAAGGGCAGCCCATCCAGCAGCAGACATGAGGGGACAGTACCAGCTCTGGTCCTCTCTGCTGCCGCTATCAATCATCGACCTAGGATTAGCAGACATCGCAGCGAACTTGCTTGCCGCCAATGCTGACCACACAGGTGAGCCGTCGTCGAGATCGTGCGGGACCTAGGCCCCGTGCATCCACCGTCACAACCGGGTTAGCCGACGACGCTGGGGGACTGCAGCCCGTTCCGTCCGTCCACCGCAGACGAGCCACTAGGAGGAGCAGGGAAGAAGACAGGGTGGGATAGAGTACACTCCGCACTACGAGAACGCCTCTCGTGCCGACAGCGCCGGGACTCCAACCCGGAGCCTCCAACCTCGCAGCAGCCTGCTGTCCGCCGCTGAGCCGTCCGGCCAGCCGGGCACCGCCAGCCACGCATGCCCGAAGTAAGGGCATTCCACGCTACGTCACAGCACGCGGTGCAGCGTTAGCAAGACTGGTGCGGCCCGGAGCTGGTGTCATCGCTACGAGATAGCAAGGACTCGGGGAAGGTCGTTGATATCACCAAGCTCAGCCAGCCTGTGTTATGTGGGGCACATTGTACTCGGCAGAATAAAGGTGTCACGAATTAATAACGTTTCTTTGGTGTTTCTGACACATCCGCAGTCATTTCCTAGCATCCTGACAACTGGAGAGGTCACCGCTCAGCTTCCAGTCCACCGTAGGCGACCGGGACCACCGGGGCGCCTACACCACCAAGAACATCTGAACACACCACAACTGACAACTCATTACGGGGAGTCATTAAGACAAACGTATTTGTATATCGTTATACTACAAACAGACAACTGTGCAGTGCTCTTGTGGATGCGTTTCACACTGTAACACTAGACACAATTAAAAATATGTCATAAAGAACATGGTGGTGTATGGAAATGTGTTTACAGCACAGTGGGGAACATATCGATATATTGGACATTTAATACAGAGGGCACAGGAAGTGGACAGACGGACACCACCATTTTGACAGTGTCGCCCATTTGTTACTCAGGAACCGACTGGCGGCAAACACGTCTGATCTCACCTCTCTGTTAGCCTTGCTGAAGACAGAAAAAGCTTCCTCCTGGCTGATGCACGTGACTGAAGCACCTCGAGATGCTGCTAGTTCCCTCATCCCCAGTACGGACGTGTGGTTGTCCTGGAGGTAGGCGAAGGTGCCAGCCTGACCGTCCTCTCCCCAGACAAAGGACTCCGCTACCAGCTTCAGGGCTGCTGTTGCCCCAGATGTGAATATTACGCTGTACTCGTCTGGGTTGGCACTGTAATGCTGCAACACTCTGCAAAAGCACAACACAATAAACACTGAATGGCATAACTTACAACAACTATAATATAAAAAGTGTAACCCGTATTCTTACAGAAGATAGTACTGGTTAAAACTAGAAAAACTACACAGAAGAAGGCAAATAAACTGGTACATCTGTCTAGTATCTCGTAGGGCCCCTGCGAGCACACAGAAGTGCCGCATCACGACGTGGCACGGACTCGACTAATGTCTGCTAGAGGAAATTGACACCACAAATCCTGCAGGGCTGTTGATAAATCCGTAAGAGTATGAGGGGGTGGAAAATCTTCTGAACAGCACATTGCAAGCCATCCCATATATGCTCAATAATGTTCATGTCTGAGGAGTTTGGTGGCCAGCAGAAGTGCTTAAACTTAGAAGAGTGTTCCTGGGGCCACTCTGTAGCAATTCTGCACCTGTGGGTTGTCACAGTGTCATGCTGGAACTGAACTGGAAGTCCGACGGGATGCACAATTGACACGAATGCATACAGGTTATCAGATAGGATGCTTACGTATGTGTCACCTGTCAGAGTCGTATCTAGACATACAAGGGGTTTGATAGCACTTCAACTACATATGCCCCACACCATTACAGAGTCTCCACCAGCTTGAACAGTCCACTGCCGACATGCGAGATCCACGGATTCGTGAGGTTGTCTCCATACCCGTACATGTCCGTCCACTTGATACAATTTGAAATGAGACTCATCCGACCAGGCAACATGTTTCCAGTCATCAACAGTCCAATGTCAGAGCTGATGGGCCCAGGCAAGGTGTAAAGCTTTGTATCGTGCAGTCATCAGGGGTACACGAGTGGACCTTCGGCTCCGAAAGCCTATACCGATGATGTTTTGCTGAATGGTTCACACGCTGACACTTGTTGATGGCCCACCATTGACATCTGGAGCAATTTGCAAAAGGGTTGCACTTCTGTCATGTTGAACAATTGTCTTCAGTCGTCGTCGGTCCCATTCTTGCAGGACCTTTTCCTGTTTTCCTGATATTCACAGTACACTCACGAAATGGTCATACGGGAAAATCCCCACTTCATCGCTGTGTCCCATCACTCATGCATCGACTATAACACCACGTTCAAACTCACTTAAATCTTGATAACCTGCTATTGAAGCAGCATTAACCGATCTAACAATGGCGCCAGACACTTGTTATATGGGCATTGCCAACTGCAGTGCCATATTCTGCCAGTTTACATATCTCTGTATTCAAATACCCATGCCTGTACCAGTTTCTTAGGCACTTCAGTATACAAACACGTGTCCGGAATCTAATACTTATTGAGTACTGTCCATGTTCTTCCTGCTGATCCATTGCTCATTTCTTATTGCTTTTGTTTGTCTCTGTGCTTAATTCTCTGGCTGTGACACTGTTATTAGACATAGCAATATGTCATATTCCAACTATGAAATTAAATCTAAATATGAAAACTAGTGACTGTGTGTTCTGCTTCAGAGCAAAGTTTATTACACGTGAGATTAAATGGCACCGTGGAATGTACAATTCAAACTATATACAGCTAACATTTTGTCAGCGAATAATGTAGGCGTACTAAATGTTGCTTTTAACCAAAAAATTGCCAAGATTCCATTTGTGTGTAGTAATAACTGACAGGTGACATAAAACTTGGACACATTTTCAGAATTGCAACTTCTATTCTTGATGAACTTTATAAACACATTGGGAAAACAAGAAATACAGGACTTGTCCGAAAAACATGCAATCTGAAACTGAAACATTACTACAGATTTTCATATGAAACTGTGTTACAATTCGATGAACAGCATAATCAGTATATACATATTAACTACACTGGTTTACAAAATATATGACACTTACAGAAAAATCAAAAGGTTTATAATTATATGAATATAATAGAGGGAAACATTCCACGTGGGAAAAATATATCTAAAAACAAAGATGATGTGACTTACCAAACGAAAGCGCTGGCACGTCGATAGACACACAAACCAACACAAACATACACACAAAATTCTAACTTTTGCAACCAACGGTTGCTTCATCAGGAAAGAGGGAAGGAGAGGGAAAGACGAAAGGATGTGGGTTTTAAGGGAGAGGGTAAGGAGTCATTCCAATCCCGGGAGTGGAAAGACTTACCTTAGGGGGGAATTTTGTGTGTATGTTTGTGTTTGTTTGTGTGTCTATCGAAGTGCCAGCGCTTTCGTTTGGTAAGTCACATCATCTTTGTTTTTAGATATGGTTTATAATTATAACAATATTTAAATGTTGTTTTTAATTAAATGGCAATCACTGAATGATTAATGATATTACATTGTATTATTATATGCTTGAGCTTAGTGTAGTAAAAGATAGTGTCACAAATTACATTTGAGACAGAAAATACAAGTATGTTTTCGGTACATTCGACTCTAATTCTTGTATTTTCAATGAAACATTATCGGAATTAAAATGAACTTGTCATATTCACAAATAAACAACATATAAAAATGAGCAAAAACAGAAACTTTCAAATTTGATGGTAAAACATAATGCATCATCGTGTAGTTTCATAACTAAGTTATTGATCTCTTCACTATGGTATGTCTAGGTCTGCTACATCACGAGTGACCACTGTCTCCCATAGCAACCATTCTGTATGTATCACTCTGAGGTCTTAGGGTTGTGCTGGCATTATAATAAGACTATTGACTCCATTGCAAGAGAACAAACATGTAAACCATGAAATGGAGTTCTTGCCTGAGTAGACATGGACAATGGATGTGGCTTATGGACAATCAGGCACTGCTCCATTTTCTACACCTCACGCAGCAGTAGCTATCACAGACATTTAGCGAGCTATGGATTGCTAAAAAAGGTCCTGTAGTGTGGCCTCCATGTTCAGTTGACCCTAATGCCCTAAATTTTTTTCTACGGAAAAATTCATACGCAATAGTTTATTCCACAATCGTTGACAGTGTACACATTACAGCTACATCCACATTGTGCATCTGACTAAAACCGAGCTCCACCAAGAGTGTTCAGATGAGTTCATTTTTATTTGAGAAGCATGTGTAAGAATGATTAGTAACCATGTTGAGCATTTCCTGTAATGTCAACAGCCAGAGGCTATGAAAGGACAGAATGGTACATGTCTAAATGAGTACTTTTTTTCACATGCATGTTTATAGGACTTATTTTCTAGTTTCGACCAGTGCCGTCTTCTGTAAAAATGTAGGACACTTTTTTCTTAGCCCTGCGAAGATGTGGTAGAGTCAACTTGACCCCGCTCATTTTGTTTTGTTGTCAGTTCTTTGTTGCGCAGTTGCACATTGTCGAAGTTCTCAGTAGCTCTACTTATTGAACTCCCCTCCATAATGTGTGCGCGCACTCAGATGGCTGCCATTCGGGAAAGGAGAAAAATGAGTGCAAACGGTAGGAGGGTATTTTTGACCTTTCCACACCAACGAAGTAGTATTTCTGTGCCAATTTTCAATTTATCTTTTTTCATGAATGTTTTTTGGTGTTCATGAATGGTTTTTGGTGTTTTTAGTCAAAATGGACAACGAAGAATGGGAGGCTAAGGATATGTGAGAATAACTTTATGACAGATGACAGTGAAAATAAAGATTGTGTACGTGAGCGTAGCAGCAGTAGTGGGGCTGAGCAAGATGGAAGTGAAGGCAGTGACAAAGAAGATAATACACAACCAAATGGGCTACAAATGCTGCCCACAATGCTGCGTTACCAGAATTAGTCGAGCGATCGGAAAATCAGGTACGCAGTTCATTTTATTTTGGTGAAGATGGATCCAAGTGGCGCAAAAATCCACCTCGACAACAAGTTCAGACATGTTCTGAAAATATCATCATGCAGGTACCTGGTGTGAGTTTAGTGGCAAGATTAGCAATGACTGAGCTTGAATGCTGGAGTCTATTTTGCAATGAAAATATGCTTAGTATTATCTAGAAATACACAAACTTGCAAACTGCAAAAATGAAAGCAGCTTGTGAAGTAGTTGCAAATTACTATTTTATGAAGGAAATGACCATGAGTGAGCTGAAGGCTTATATAGGTTTGTTGTACATTGCTGAATTTTACCAATCTGGGAGGAAAAACACGATTGACCTTCAGGCTTCAGATGGAACAGGTGTTTAAAAATCATAAAAGTGAGTTGTGTTAATGGAAGACAGATGGAGATTAACGGTAAGACAGACTTTGAAACCAGATACAAAACTGGAATACATTTTCAGGTGCAGATGTTGACTCTGACCATGAATTACTGGTTTTGAACTGCAGATTAAAACTGAAGAAATTTCAGAAATGTAAGAATTTAAGCACATGGAACCTGGATAAAGGGAAAGAACCATAGGTCATTGACAGTTTCAAAGAAAGCATTAAGCAACAACTAACTGAAATAGAGATAAGGAACACAATAGTAGATGAGTAGATAGACTTGAGAGATGAAAATGTGAAGACAGCAGAAGGTCAAACACACAAAATGACAAGGCCCAGCAGAAATTCTCAGATAATGCATGTGATATTAAGTCTAAATGTTGAAAGGAGAAAATATAAAAATGTAAAGAGTGAAACAGCAGAAGGGAACACAGACATCCAAAAAATGAGATTGCTGGGAAGTGTAAACTGACAGAGCAGGAATGACTAGACAAGAAATGCTAAGCTGTAAAAGTATGCATGACTAGGGAAAACTAAACAAACCTATGGAGAAAAGAGAAGTAACTATATGAATATCAACACCTCAGTTGGTATGCCAGTACTAAGCAAAGGAGGGAAAGCTGAAAGGTGGGAGGAGTATATAGAAAAATTATACAAAAGATACAAGGTGTCCCACATACAACCAGCACACCTCACATACCATGTGATCATCTGTACTCGAATTGCTTGTGAAGTGACAACACTGTCTCAAAAGTTGGCTACACTGTGTTTTATCAAACAGTTGAGTGTTGCTGTATGTTCATGTGCCAGTTGCCATCAGGAGCTCATACTGCTAAGTTGTTACAGAAATGGGGTAGTTGGCATTAGAATGACAAACTGATATTGTGAAATGTGACATAAAGACAGGCTACATCAAGGAACGTAAATAAATAATTTCAAGTGGAGTATACTGGTAGGAAGCTCCCGACAACCAGCACTATTCAAGATCTGCACAAGAAATAGAGGACTTTAGGATCCATTCAGAATATGCAGAGGAATAGGCACCAACAGCAAGGACCCCTGAAACTGTAAAAAGAATTTACACGGACATTATGAGAAGTCCCCGCAAGTCAGTATGGGGGTTACGACACCAGGTTGGTGTATCTCGTACACCGTGTTGTCATGTGCTAACTGAGGATCAGGAGGGGGGGGGGAGTTGTTATTGTAACTGGCTATTAACATAAATTACTAACAGTTATTTGAACTCCTTGCTTTGCTCTTCATGACAGAGGCCTGGTTTCATTTGTCAGGTTATGTAAACTCCCAGAAAGGCAGATACCGGTCGCAGGACACCCCACATATTCTGCAAGATGGACCTCTCCACTCAGAGAAGATAGGTGTTTGGTACGCACTGTCCAGAATGTGCGTTATTCACTCCATATTTTTCAGTTACAGCTTAAACAGTGCCCAATATCTAGAGATGTTTCTATGCACATTAAAGACACGTAGGGAAGCTGCATGCAATATTCTAAAAATATGTAACAGCCGCTCTCACATCCAAAGTATAGCCCATGTCACCAACGTGTCCCCTGAAGACAGGCTTGTCGGTAGACACATCTGGCCCCTGAGGTTTCTGAACTTAACACTGTGTGAGTTTTATTTATGGGGCACACTAAAAAGCAAAGTGTATGCTGACAATCCCCACACAATAGATGATCTTAAATGGAACATTACTAGATAAATTAACATCACACCTGCAGAATTACAATGTGTTGCTCGTAACATCATCACATGAAGGCAGTGATGCCTGGATGCCCTTGGCCACCACTTACGGAACCTCTTATAAACAGTAACTACACGTTTTTTAACGTTACTATTATCTATTCTTGTTTAGTTAGTTGACTGATACTTGAATCTCTGGCATGAGTCGTATCGGTTTTATGTGAATATTACCAAACTATCAGTTTAAAAAGTGATGGTTGCAAAATACAGACAAAATTTATTTAGAGAAGAATGGAAAAACTGGCAAAAGCTGATCCCAGGGAAGATCGGTTCAAGTTTCAGAAACGTACAAAAACATCTGAACTCATACTGACACTACAACTTATCTTAGAAGATAGCCTGAAGAGAGGCAAACCTACATTTATAGCATTTGTAAAATTAAGGAAATCTTTTGACAATGCTGAATGGAATAAACTTTTTGAACTTCTGAACGTAGCAGGGGTAAAATACAAGAAGCAACAAGTTATCTACAACTTACACAGAAACCAGACTGCCTTGAAGAGCATGTTAGTCAGTCAGTCAGTTCGTTTGTTTCATGTTCCATGAATCATTTCAATGATAAATCCTAGACATGTGGAACAAATCATTTTACATTCACATCACAAATTAATTTGTAAATGTTGCTACATGAGTTAGTAACTCCCACCCACTACTTTTTACACATTACAGCAACAGAAATTATTACTGCAGGATAAAATGAGTTGTCAAGGAGAAAATACCTCAGTCTGTTTTCAAATTTTACTCTGCTGTCTGTCAAACATTGTATCACTGGGTATCAAAAATTTTAGCTGCAGCATTTGAACCCCTTTCTGTGCTAAGAACAACATTAATGTGGAGTAATGAACACCATTTTCCTTCTGGTATTTTAATTTTGTACATCATTGTACCTTTTCAACTGCAGTGGAACAAAAAATTTCATGAGGGAATAAATATCAGAACACCAAACTCCTTAAATAGATGTCTACAAGATAATCATGGGGGAGTGCCACATATTCTTATAACATATTTTTGAGCAATGAAGACTTTATTTCTTAAAGATGAGTTACCCCAAAAGATTTGCAATGATTCTAAGTGCAAATGTTCTAAGATTTCTACAAGTTTCATAAGGTTTTTTTTAGTTTAAATTCTCATCAATATTAACACCTAAGAATTTTGAAGTTTCCATCCTATTTAATATTTGCTCAGCATTTGTTGCACTTATCACTGGTGTAGTACTCCTACATGTACAGAACTGAATATGTTGTGTCTTTTTAAAATTGAGGGCAAAAGTATTCACAGAAAACCAGTCAATGATACTTTTAAGAGTTTGTTTGCCATTTCTTGTTTCTGTATGTATGCTGGGGTTGATTACAATACTAGTGTCATCAGCAAAAAAGAATTAATTATTCTTATTGTACATTAGATGGAAGATAGTTTACATGTATGAAGAACAATGGCGGACCCAAGACTGAGCCTTGGGGAACTCATATGCGATTTCTCCCCAGTTAGAATGATGTCCCCAGACTATATTGCTTTAATTATTAAGTACAACTTTCTGCATTCTTTTGGTTAGATATTACATTATCCATTGGTTGGCTATACTATCAATCCCATAAAACCTCAATTTATCTAGGAGAATACTGTGAGTCCCACAGTTAAATGCCTTAGTTAGATCACAGAAAATACCATCCAACACTATTTTACAATTTAATGCTTGTAAAATTTGTGAGTGAACATGTAAATGGCATTCTCAGTAGAGCAACTCACCTGAAATCCAATCTGTTATTTGCTGAGAATATTATTGTTGTTCAGGTGAGATACTATTTTAGAATACATCACCTTCTCAAAAATGTTGAAAAATGATATTGGCAGTGAAACATGTCAGTAGTTAATGACATCTCTCCTATCACTTCTCTTAAAGAGGTGTTTGACAATGGCATATTTCAGTCTTTCTTGAAAAATGCCTTCTGTTAGTGCTGCATTACATATTTTGGACAAGACAGGGTTTATTATACAGGAACAATCTTTAACAGTCTATTGGAAAAACTATCAAAATGAATTTTGGGTTGTCCAATCTCTTGTTTCAGTACACTCCATATAGCCTTAAGTCTGTTGCAAACTTACTGATTTCTGATATTATGTGCATGTTTCTTGATTTTTTCATAACTTTTTCTAGTAGTTTTGAGTAGTTTTGTAGTGTGCAACTACCGCTGGATCTCTACTTGCTCTTGCCAACAGATACACTTCCCTTTTCCTTTCACAAGATACTTTAATCCCTCTACTGATCGATGGCTTTTTTACATGGATGTTCAATGTCCTTTCACATTAGCTTATGTGAAAAGCTGTTCTCAAATAATGATATGAAGTTATCATGGAATAGATTAAATTTTATGTTAGTATTTGATTCATTATAAAAGTCATCCTGGGTCATCTCATGTAAACTGTTCTTAAAAGCATTTGTGTTGGAGTCACTAATTATTCCAACTGATTGCCACTGAGGAGTATCCATACTGCAAGGCACTATCTTATTTATCCTAACAGAGCACCATGATCAGAAAGTATTTGTTACTGGGTAAACAGTTATTTTCTTGCTTTGAGTTTTGCCAAACAAAACATTATCAGTCAAGATCCTTTACCCACCTGTGTTGGAAAGTTAATTACTGAGATCAAACTGTAGGACTCAAATAAGGTTTTCCTATTAAACTCCTCTAGAAAATTTACAGTGGCATCACCACAGACTATTAACTGCTTGCTGCTCTACAACAGATAGCATAATAAGTGAAATAGTAGTAGTTGAGAAGGAAAAGAGACACGACTCTAGCCTCTCTCTCATGTTATTCAGTCTGTACATCAGCAGGCAGAAGAGGAAACCAATGCATTTGTGCAGCAAAATAAGTGACGAAGGCCTTCGGTATCTGCCTAGCGCCTCATAATCCAGCCACACAACAGGGTGCTGTCAGCTGCCACCCTGTTAAGATGCCTGA
The DNA here is from genome assembly GCF_023864275.1 of Schistocerca cancellata. Taxonomy (NCBI): domain Eukaryota; kingdom Metazoa; phylum Arthropoda; class Insecta; order Orthoptera; family Acrididae; genus Schistocerca; species Schistocerca cancellata. Next base: position 18,377,696 of record NC_064637.1, read on the forward strand.
AACTCAACTGCAGCCCATTCAGCTGGTGACAGGCACTACAGTATCTGCAGACACCACATCTGCCAGATACGGCGCCACTATGCCGGCACTAGCTTGCCTCGGCCAGCCGCGTCGTACTAGACAATTTCCTAGTTCTCCTCTGCTAGACGGTCTTTACAGAACACCGCATAGCAGCCAACATGAATTCCCATCCCGACAGTGACGTCTCGACTCACCAGCACGAGCGCAGCCAACCTACTTGTCAGAGTGCAGCACTCACCAGGGGAACTGCACGCAGTGCCCGTATCTCCGTACACAGACTCCGCCCACGGCAGTGTTACTCGAGCTGAAAACTTCACAACTGTAACTGTGTCAGTGACAGACTTTCATTGTATTGGGACAATCTTTCATTGCCTTCACTTGAAAGTGGTTTTCTGTTGTTACCCAGCACCAATGTTGGGGCAAACTGTCTGTGTCAGAAATAAAGTTCTATTTTTTTAGGGTATCTGAGCACATTTCTCTTCTAATGTGTGTATCACCTGTGATGGGATACTATGTGGCTGAAGTAAAGAGAATTTAAAATGCAGACTGGGAGTAGAGAGAAAATAATTTTTCAGGAGAGGGAAATTTGTTAACGTCGAAAAAGTGTAAGGGAATCTTTTTGACAGTATTTGCATGGAGTGTAGCCTTGTGTGAAAGTGAAATGTGGACAATAAGCAGTTCAGAAAACAAGAGAATATACGTTTTTGAAATGTGGTGCAACAGACAAATGCTGCACATTAGATGGGAAGATCGAATAACTAATGATGAGGTACTGAATTAAATTAAGGAAAACAGAAGTATGTAGCACAATTTGACTAAAGTAAGGGATCGATTAATAGGAAACATCTTGAGGCATCAAGGAATTGTCAGCTTGGTAAAGAAAGGAAGTGTAAGGATTAAAAATTGCAGAGGGGGACCATGGCCTGAATAGATTAAGCAGGTCCAAATTGAGTTAGATTGCAATAGTTATGTGAAGGTAAAGACATTAGCATGGACAATCACATTAAACCAGTATTCAGACTGAAGACGACAACAATATTTGTATTCTGTTGCTCTGCCCAATTTCAAAATAAATAAATAAATAAAAATAAAAAAAGCAGATTATTATCATATCACAGCTACCAAAAATAAATTGTGACACACAATGTTTCGTACTTACCTGAATCGTACTTGATCCACAACATCTGTACAATAGCGGCTGCATGTACTTAAAGAATGAGGATTTCCATACACGTTGGACAAAAGATCCTCTTGCACAGCTTTAATTTGACTCTCTGAGTATAGTGTCGCTCCCACATGGTCCAAGTAGCAAACATCTGCAATTTTCAAAACAGTGTCATTGGAAACGAAGTATTTTTTTTAAGTTTATACCCAAATTAATCATTATGAAGGTGATTTTACCGTGCCAAAGTCTATTCTTTGCTGTTTTAATACCTGATGCATGACAAAGGATTTAGGGTAAGCCAAAAAGAAATAATGGTGGAACTGGTGACATGTAAACCCAACTTTAATGTGATGGACACCAAAGCGGTCACAGATTTCATTAGTTTTGTTTGGCAATGGAAGTTCTGGTGGAAAATAAATAATTTAGGAGTAAAAATAACAACTCACCAACAAAACCATATCCCAAGGTTGTTTACATGCATTTGTTGACTTATCACTTCTATTATTAGGTGAGTCGTTTGTTACTCTTACTCTTAAATAAGTTTTGTTTGATGGAATATGATACTGGAATTCTGTGGATGGAATACTAATAATGCAGAGGACTTAAAAAAAAAACACTTAACATATAAAAGGTACAGGGGCGGCTGACAGGTTTACAGCTAAGGTTTTGGGCAATGTTCTTCTTCAGATGTAATTAATCCAAAACAAACATACATATGCACAGCTACGTCATTATCTCTGAACAGAGCCACTGTCTGGAAGCTCAGCTGCATTATCAGTCTAGTTTATATGCTCGGTGGCTGCTCCATGCCCCAGCTTTTGTTTGGTGTGTTACCTGATTCGCGGACTACTGTATATGCACAACAGTTCATTATGATGTATCAATTTGTTACATAATACACGAGAGACATATTACAGGTGTTTCCATGGTACCTTCTGACCATTACGATGTTTCTGCATCTACATCTACAGTCGTACTCTGCAAATCACTGCAAAGTGCATTACAGAGAGCATGTCCCATTGTACCAGTTATTAGGGTTTCTTCCCATTCCGTTCACATACGGAAGGTGGGAAGACTGATTGTCGGAATGCCTCTGTGTGCTATAATTATTCTACTCTTGTCTTCACAATCCCTATGTGAGTAATACGTGGTTGTAGTATACTGCTAGTCATCATTTAAAGCCGGTTCTTGAAACTTTGTTAGTAGATTGACTTGGGAAAGTTTAGCCCTGTCTTCAAGAAACTGCCAGTTCAGATTCTTCAGCATCACTGTAACATTCTCCCAGGGGGTGAAACAAACCTGCGACTATTAGCGCTACCCTCCTCTGTATACATTCAATATCCTCTGGTAATCCTACTTGGTTCACGTACACCTGAGCAACATTCTAGCGTGTTAGTAAGCGATCTCCTTTGCAGGCTTACTGTGCTTCCCTAGCATTCTACTAGTAAACCGAGGTCTACCATCAGCTCCAATGGTGACTCATTGATATTATAGTCATAGGACACTACGTTTTTTTCATTTTGTAAAGTGCACAGTCTTATGTTTCTGAACATTTAAAGCAAGTTGTCAATCTTTGCACCACTTTGAAATCTTATCAAGATCTGACTGAATATTTATGCAGGTTCCTTCAGATAGCACTTCATTGTAGATAAAGCACCATCTTCCAAAAGTCTGAGGTTACTATTAATATTATCTGCAAGATATTAATTTATAACATGAACAGTAAGGGCCCCAACACATTTCCCTGCGGCACACCCAAAGTTACTTCTACATCTGACAATGACTCTCCACCCGAGATAACATGCTGTGTCCTCCCTACCAAAAGATCCTCAATCCAGGTCACAAATTTTGCCTGATACCCTGTATGATTGAACTTTTGACAGTAAACATAGCTGTGATACTGAGTCAAATGCTTTTCAGAAATCAACAAATACTGCAACTACCTGACTGTCTCAATCCAAAGCTTTCAACATGTCATATGAGAAAACTGCAAGTTGAGTTTCACATGTTAAAGGGGGGCAGGACGTACTTAGTACGATATCGTCATATTAGTGTTTCTTCCTGTTCCAATTGTAAACCCTATGGCACCTGAGAAGAATGACTACTTAAATGTATCTGAGTTTGCCATAAATAGTCTAACTTTGTCTTCACAGTGCCTTTGAGAGCAATATGCAAGTGGCTGAAGAACATACGTACATTTTTCGATTAATATGGTAGGTAGGTTAAAGTTCAACGTCCTTTCAGCCGTGAAGTCATTAGAGATGGAGCACAAGTTCAGATTGACAAGGGGTGGGGGAGGAAATCAGCCATGTTCTTTTCAATGGGACTGGCCCAGCATTTGCCTGGAGGAAAATCATGGAAAACCTAATTCAGGATGGCCAGCTGGGGATGTGAACCATTGTCCTCCCGAATACCAGCCTAGTTGCTGACCACTGCACCTCCAATATTGATTTGACAAATTTTGATAGTAGGTACAAAGTTTAGAGCTTGGGGGAAGGGATGCCCTAAAAACAATAGCAAAAGAGTCCATGTGTTGTGACAAATTCATTTTAGCCAGGAGATCTTCAACATTATCTGGCTGCTTCTGCTTCTTGCCTCTAGATACTTGCCTCACAGCAACTGTTCTTTAGCACCATCCAGAGGACACAAGAGACTTAAGACAGATTACTGATAACTTTGAACTTCTAGAATTGAACAATATATTCCCCGTCCAGCAAATAAGATTTACAATCAAAGAATCCACTCTTTCACGACCAGGATTCCTCCTGAAAATGACTTCACTGCTATCGATGAATGCAAATGCTGTTGGCAACAAAAATGTCCTGCACAATACCTGAAACTGCCCTGCATCCAGTCAATGCCCCCTGGACTTGACCAGGCTCGCGCAATTTGCATTACCCTGAATCACGTCCAAACAGGCCATGGAAGATGTGCAGAAACATTCCACAAGTGAGGCAAATCAAGATCACCATTCTGTGACTGTGGTGTGTAACAATAAATAGTTGCTCATGTTGTATTAACATGTCCTGCATGTGACTACAAGAGTCCAAAGTGTGATAAACTATATATGAAATGCTTTGTATTAACTTACAAATATTGTCATTTGTATTATAACAGGCTGTATAGCTGTGCTGAAATCCTGATATTAGTAGTTTAGTAATGTTTGATTATAACTATTCTTGTGATCTGAGAAGCCTTAATATATGCCGCACCATAAATAAATAAATAACTACTGCACCACCTCGCTCAGTTTCAGTTAATACTGGGTCTTGAAATTTTGCATGTGGTGTTGTGATCTTCAGTCCAAAGACTAGTTTGATGCAGCTCTCCACACTACTCTATCCTGTGCAAGGCTCTCCATCTCCTAATACATCTCCTAATAACTACTGCAGCCTGCATCCTTCTGACTCTGCTTACTAAATTCAGTTCTTGGACTCCCTTACACACACACACACACACACACACACACAAACACAAACACACACACACACACACACACACACACACACACACACTCTCTCTCTCTCTCTCTCTCTCTCTCTCTCTCTCTCTCTTGCTCACTCACTCTCACTACATTGGTGATCCATTGATGCCTCAGTATCTGCCCTATCAACTGATTCCTTCTTATAGTCACGTTGTGTCACAAATTTATTTTCTCTCCAATTCTATTCAGTACCTACTCATTAGTTACATGATCTACTCATCTAAGCTTCAACATTAGCTTCTGTTCTCTTCTCGTCTAAAAACCTTATCGACCACGAATCACTTTCCTATATGACTACACTCCACACAAATGCCTTCAGAAAAGGCTTCCTAACACTTAAATCTATACTGATGTTGACAAATTTCTTTTCTTCAGAAATGTTTTTCTCACCAATGACATTCTATGTTTTATATCCTCTCTACTTTGGCCATCATCAGTTAATTTTGCTGCCCAAATAACAAAACTGATTACTACTGTAAGTGTCTTGTTTTATAATGTAATTCACTTAGCATCACCTGGTTTAATTCAACTACATTCCATTAACCTTGTTTTTCTTTTGTTAATGTTCATCTTATATCCTCCTTTCAAGACATTGTCATTCTGTTCAAACGCTATTCGAAGTCCTTTGCTGTCTCTGACAGAATTATAATGTCATCTGCACACCTCAAAGTTTTTATTTCTTCTCCCTGAACTTTAATTCCTACCCCAAATTTTTCTTTGGTTTCCTTTACTGCCTGCTCAGTGTACAGGTTAAATAACATTGGGGATAGGCTGTATCCCTGTCACTTCTCTTATCAACCACTGCTTTACTTTCGCACCCCTCTACTCTTGTAACTGCTGTAAATAGCCTTTCCTCCCAGTATTTTACCCTTGTCATCTTCAGAATTTCAAAGACAGTACTCGACTCAACATTGTCAAAAGTTTTCTGTAAGTCTGCAAATATTATAAAATTATATTTTCCCTTCCTTAACCTATCTTTTCCGGTATGTTGTAGGATCAGTATTGCCTCACATGTTCCTACATTTCTCCGGACTCCAAGCTTAACTTCCCCTAGGTTATTATTGCTTACTCCCCCAAGGCTATCAGTAGGCCTGAAGGAATGCCGTCTGCTCCCAGGGCCTTTCTTCAAGTTAGGTCTTTCACAGCTCTATCAAATTCTTTTCGCAGTGTGATATCTCCCATCTCATCCTCATCTACATCCTCTTCCAGTTCTACAATATTGCCTTCAAGTTCATCTCCCTTGTATAGACCCTCTATATACTCCTTCCATCTTCCAGCTTTCCCTTCTTCGCATAAGACTGGTTTTCCATATGACCTCTTCATTTTCATACAGCTGCTTCCCTTTACTACAAAGGCCTCTTTAATTTTCCTGTAGGTGGTATCTATCTTGCACCTAGTGATATATGCTTTAAATCTTCACATTTGTCCTCTAACCATTCCTGCTTAACAATTTTGCAATTCATACCAGTCTCATTTTTTAGTCACTTGTATTCCCTTTCACCTGCTTCACTTTTACATTTTCTCTTTGGATAAGTTGAATTCAATATCTCTTGTGTTATCCAAGGATTTCTACTAGGCCTGTCTTTTCATCTATTTTATCATCTGCTGCCTTCACTATTTCATCTCTCAAAGCTACCGATTCATCTTCTATTGTAGTCCTTTCCACTGTTATAGTCAATTGTTGCCTAATTCTCCCTCCGAAACTCTCAACAATCTCTGGTACTTTCAACTTATCCAGACCCATTTTCTTAATTTCCTACCTTTTTGAAATTTCTTCAGTTTTAATCACAGTTCATAACCAATAAATTGTGGCCACAGACCACATCTGCCTCTGGAAATGCCTTATCATTTAAAAACTGGTTCCAAAACCTCTGACCATTATACAATCATTCTGAAACCTTCCTGTGTATACATATCCCTTCCACACATACAACCTCATTTCATGGTTCTTAAAATGAGTGTCAGTGATGATTAAATTATGCTCTGTACAAAATTCTGCCAGGTGGATTTCTCTTTCATTCCTTTCCCCCAACCCATGTTCGTCAAGTATTTTTGCTTCTCTTCCTTTTCTGCTATCGAATTCCAGTCCCTCATCACAATCAAATTTTTGTCTCTCTTAGCAATGTGAATAATTTCTTTTACCCCATCCCAGATTTCTAAAATCTCTTCATCATCTGTAGAGCTAGCTGATATGCAAACTTGTACTGCTGTGGTGGGTGTTGACTTTGTGTCTATCTTGGCTACAACAACAAATTCACTATGCTGTTCATAGTAGCACATCCATATTACTATTTTTATATTCATTATTAAATCTACTCCTGCATTACCTATATTTCATTCTATATTTATAGCCCTGTATTCACCAGACCAGAAATCCTGTTCCTCCTGCCACCAAACTTCCCTAATTCCCACTATAACTTCAACTTATCCATTTCCCTTTGTAAATTTTTCTAACCTATCTGCCTAATTAAGGCATCTAACACTCCACCACTTCAGTCCTTAGAATGCATTGTTTCTCTTGATGATGACTTCCTCCTGAGTAGTCTCCACCCAGAGATCCAAATGGGGGACTTCTTTATCTCTGGAATATTTTACCCAAGAGGATGCCGTCTTCATTTAACCACACAATAGAACTGCATGCCTTCAGGGAAAATTACGTCCTTAGTTTCCCCTTGCTTTCAGCTGTTTACTATACCGGCACAGCGAGGACATTTTGGTTGCTGTTACAAAGGCAGATCAGTCAATCATCCAGACTGTAGCCCCTGCAGCTATTGAAAAGGCTGCTGCCCCTCTTCAGGAACCACACATTTGTCTGGCACCTCAACAGATACCCCTCCATTGTGATTGTGCCTATGGTACAGCTATCTGTATCTGACACACACACACACACACACACACACACACACACACACAAGCCACCTCACCAACGGCAACGTCCGTGGTTCGTGGTTGCGTCTACCTTCAAATATATCCAAATTCAGGGTTTTCAACATTTCCACGAAGATTTCTTTTGGGTCCAACAAACCTGTGACAATTTGCTTCATCTTTTCATGTACATGATCAATACATCTGTTAGTCCTATTTCAGCAGTATTCTAAGATGGAACATACAAGTAATTTGTCTGGAGTCTTTTTTTGCAGTATTTTGCCAGTGAACCGAAGTCTGCCATGTGCCTTACCTAAGAATTAGCCTTGTCACAATTCCATTTAATGTTCTTAAAAATGCAATACAGCAATCTACGTCCTTAAAGAATGAAATTATTACAAAATGCAGAGAAGCCATGGCAAAACGGCTGGTGGAAAAACTGTGAAAACATTGAAAAAGAAATGGTCATTGGGATAAATGATTCAGCAAACACAAAAGTCAAAACAAACTTTGGTGAAATTGATAGCAAGTGCAGCAACATTAATAGTGCAAGAAGAATTCACCATTAAATACAGAGGAGAGGATGAGGAACTGTCTGATCTAACGACAGAGAAAGAGAATCAATTTGGAAAACATAGGGGATCCAGTATTAGAATCAGAGATTAACAGAGCTTTGCAAAACATATGATCAAATTAGATGGAATACACCAATAACATTCCATCATAGTTTCTAATATCATTGAAGCAAGGGGTGGGGGCAGCCAAATGACTATTCATGCTGCTGTGTACAATCTATGAGCAATCTGGAGACATATCATAAGAGATATGGAAACCTTTAGCTACACACTGCCAAAGATGGCAAGGGCAGATAAGCACGAGAACTATCTCACAATCTGCCTAAGAGATCGTTGCATAAAAAGTTGCTGCAAGAATAGCGTACAGAGAAATGGAAAAGAAAATAAGGCTCTAATTATAGTAGGAAAGTTCTGGTAGAAAATGTGAATACTTCAGGAGTAAAGGGAACCACTCACTAGAGAGCAGAAAGCAAGGAGTTCTTGACAGCCACACAAAGAAAAGATGGAAAACTTGCTATCATTTGAAGTAAATCATTTCTTCAGCCATTTGAAGTAAATCATTTCTTCAGCTAGAGTACAAAAACACACACACATCCAACTAGGGTCCTACATAATGCCAGCTGGACACACAATGACTGGCCAACCAATTGTTTTTTTGTTCAGTTGTATTTTTTTTTAGTCAAATGAAATTAGCCTCTGCGGCCATGTCAGCTACACGAATGTTTTCACTCATTCACTGGGTTCATGTGGTTTCACTCAATGCAAGACAATTAACTGAAACAAGTCTCCATCGGTTGCAGCCATTATATGAATGTTTTCAATCAGTCTCTGGGTTTGAGACTGACATACATTTTCACCTTTTTCTGTGGGGCCATTGTCACCGTAACCTCCTCCGGTGGCTACCGAGGCCAGGGCCGCATCCACACGAGGTGGTGACGCGGTAGCCAGCGCAAGCACTCCACTGTCGGGACCTGCGCTAGTGGCGCCACCTCCTCGCACTGGCTGCCATCCCGGCCCTGGCAACTGTAGGACGCCGATGTGGAGCGTACACGACACGGGCGCTAATTTTAATTTCATTTAAGGACATCGTGACTTTTCAGTAAAACATAATGCAAACAGTCGGAAAAATGTGTCGACGTTCCTTTCCTCTTCACGTACCCCTAAGAGAAAGTCTGTGCTTGCTCAGTATTTTACTCACAATGAAGATTTATTAGTGTTGTGTTAATTGCAACTAGAACAATTTAATGCCTAGTAGTCTATTTATCAGTTTTAAATACTGAGAAAAAGAATGACTCTTTCAGTAAATAATGAAATGACTGTGTTTATTGCTCGTATTCATGTACAACTGAGGGTATGTGCACCCCAGTTTGTATTGTATACCTCTGATTTACTTCACCTAATTAAAGTATTACAGACTGGTTTCACTCAGAAGAATAAGTGGATAAGTCAGTCAGTTAAACCACTAAGCAGTGCTTTCAATTGAATGACCGAACAAATGCAAGCTTCAATAGACAGAAAAAACTGAAGTGTTTTCTCTTGAAAAGAAAAGAATAAATGACTTAGTCAGTAGCACGCAAAATGCCACTGGGCAGTGTTGACTGTTTTCATTTGGTTGCTCCCCGAGACTGGTTTCACATGAAAGGAATGAATGAATAAAAATCTCACTGATATGTAAAACTACAATCCACTCAGTCTAAGGCCACAAGTGAGCCATCAGGACCGTCCGACCACCGTGTCATCCTCAGAGGAGGATGCAGATAGGAGGGCGTGTGGTCAGCACACCGCTCTCCCGGTCATTACGACGGTATTCTTGACCGAAGCCGCTACTATTCGGTCGAGTAGCTCCTCAATTGGCATCGCGAGGCCGAGTGCACCCCAAAAATGGCAACGGTGCGTGGCGGCCCGGACGGTCACCCGTCCAGGTGCCGACCGTGCCCGACAGCGCTCAACTTCGGTGATCTCACAGGAACCGGTGCATCCACTGCGACAAGGCCGTTGTCTTAAACTACAACCCACTGATTTAATTGTTTTCATTTGGCCACTGTCATCATTAGGATGGGTAGAGCAGGAGAGAGACAGGAGGCAGGAAGAATGTTAGAAGGTGGGTGGCTAGCAGCTCACAGGGAGGCAACCAGTGTGCCGGCTGGGAATGTGCGAGGGGTGCGAGATGCGGAGGCTAACCGTGTGATGTGGGGAGCAGAATGTGATAGTGACACGGGGATGTGAAATGAAACGGGGCCTTTAAAGAGACTGCACAGGAAGTTGAAGATTTCGCTATGGTCTTCCCAGACAGGCACTACCCCCAAAACTAGTCTGCAAACAGGTTTTCTGTGCCGTATTCTTGTACAGACCCCAAATCCTCCTACCACCACCAAGAATCGAGCTACAAAGGAGCACTACCTCATCACTCAATATTTCCATTGGCTGGAAGAACTGAACTATATTCTTTATCAGGGCTCTGATTATTTATCATCGTGCCCTGAAATGAGGGGCATCCTACCCGAGGTCCTTCCCACACCTCCTAAAGTGTGAGACTTGCCCAATCCACCCACCCAGCAGATCCTATTCCAATCTTGTTACAGGCTTACCCTATCCCATTAGAGGCCAGGCCACCTGTGAAAGCAGCCACATCTTGTACCAACTCTGCTGCAAACACTGCACAGATTTTTATGTCAGCACGGGAACCAATTGACTGCGCATCAGGATGAATGGCCTCTGCCAAACTAAGACTGAGAACAAAGTTTAACATCCAGTGTCACAACGTGGAGCTCGCATAACACGCTCGGTTTCAATGGTTGCTTCACAACCCGTGCTATATGCTTTCTTCCCTCCACCGGCGTTTCTGAATTATGCCGATGGGAGTTATCCTTGCAGCACATCCTTCACTCCTGTATCCCTCCTGGCCACAATCTCTGGTAACCCACTACCCCTACACCCTCCACTGATCAGTTTCCTCTTCATCCGTCTGCTTTTGATGTCCTGCTCGCTCCATCCATCATTGGTTATTTTGCTGCCTAGATGCAGAATTTCTTAACTTCACCTCCTTCGAACCCTCAATTCTGACGTTAAGTTTTTTGCTGTTCTCATTTTTGCTACTTCTCATTACTTTCATCTTTCTTGAATTTACTCTCAATTCATATTCTGTACTCATTAGACTGTCCATTCCATTCAACAGATCACGTAATTCTTCTTCACTTTCACTCAGGATAGCAAGCTCGTCAGTGAATCGTTTCATTGATACCCTTTCGCTCTGAATTTTAATTCCAGTCCTGAATCTTTTTTTTATTTCCATCATTGCTTCTTTGATGTAAAGATTGAACAGTAGGGGCGAAAGACTACATCCCTGTCTTTTTAATCTGAGCACTTTATTCTTGGTTGTCCACTATTGTCATTCTCACTCGGTTCTGGTACATATCGTGTATTACCTGACCCTCCCTATAGCTTATCCCTATTTTTCTCAGAATTTGAACATCTTGCACCATTTTACATTGTCCGTTGCTTTTCCTAGGTCGACAAATTCTATGAACGTTTCCTAAGGCCAAACTGACCGTCATCTAACATATCCTCAGTTTTCTTTTCCATTTTTATGATATTACTCTTATCAGTAACTTGGATGCATGAGCTGTTAAGTTTATTGTGCAATAATTCTCACACTTTTCATCTCTTGCAGTCTTCGGAACTGTATGGATGATATTTTTCCAGAAGTCTGACCATATATTGCCAGGCTCATACATTCTACACACCAAAGAGTAAAGTCATTTTGTTGCCACTTCCCCAAATGATTTTAGGAATTCTGATGGAATATTACTGATACCTTCTGCCTTATTTGATCCTATGTCCTCCAAAGCTCTCTTAAATTCTGATTCTAATACTGGATCCCCTATCTCTTCTAAATCAACTTCTGTTTCTTCTTCTGTCACATCAGACAAATCTTCCCCCTCATACAGGCTTTCAATGTACTCTTTCCACCTCTCTGCTCTATCATCTGCATTTAAAAATGGAATTCCAGTTGCACTCTTAATGTTACCACCCTTCCTTTTCATTTCACCAAAGGTTGTTTTGACTTTCCTATATGCTGAGTCAGTTCTTCTGACTATCATTTCTTTTTCAATTTCTTCACATTTTTTTATGCAACCATTTTGTCTTAGCTCCCCTGCACCTCCTACTTAATTCATTTCTCAGTGACTTGTATTTCTGTATTCCTGAATTTCCCTGAATATTTTTGTACTTCCCTCTTTCATCGGTCAGCTAAAGTATTTCTTCTGTTACCCATGGTTTCTTTACAGTTACCTTCTTTGTACCTATGGTTTCCTTTCTAGCTTCTGTGATCGCCCTTTTTAGAGATTTCCACTCCTCTTTAACTGTACTGCCTACTGGACTATTCTTTACTGCTGTATCTACAGCCTCGGAGAACTTCCAGCATATCTCATCGTTCCTCAGTACTTCTGTACCCAACTTCTTTGTGTATTGATTCTTTGTATTGATTCTTCCTGACTAATCTCTTTGTCACTACCGCATTGTGAAGTGAGTCTATATCTGCCCCTGGGTATGCCTTACAATCCAGAATCTGATTTCGGAATCTCTGTCTGACCATAACGTAATCCAACTGAAATCTTCCCATATCATAGGGCCTTTTCCAAGTATACCTCATCCTCCTCTTGTGATTCTTGAACAGAGTATTTGCTGTTACTAGCTGAGGAGCTGAAATTTATTACAGAACTCAATTAGTCTTTCTCCTCTCTCATTCCTTGCCCCACGCCCATGTTCTCCTGTAACCTTTACTTCTATTCCTCCCCTCTACTGCATTCCAGCCCCCCCATGACTGTTACATTTTCATCTCCCTTTATGCACTGTATTACGCTTCCAATGTCATCATATACTTTAGTCATCTCCACATCTTCATCTTGTGACATCGTTGTCAGTGTAGGTTTGTTGTCAACGGATAAGAATAACCATATCACTGAACTGTTTACAGTAAGACACTCTCTGCCCTACTTCTGTTATACCATTTTTTTCTGCTGTTGGTATTACCCTATACTCATCTGACCAGAAATCTTTGTCTTCTTTCCATTTCACTTCATTGACCCCCTACTACATCTAGATTGAGCATATGCATTTCTCTTTTCAGACTTTTGGCTTCCCTATCACATTCAAGCTTCTGACATACCATACCCCAACTCATAGAACATCATCTTTTTGTCGATTATCCAATCTTTTCTCGTGGTCACCTCTCACTTGGTAGTCCCCTCCCGGAGATCCAAATGTGGGCTATTCTGGAATCTTTTGACAATGGAGAGATCATCGTGACACTTTTTCAATTACAGGCTACACGTCCTGTGGATATACGTTGTGTGTCTTTAATGCAGTAGTTTCCATTGCCTTCTGTGTCCTCATGCTGTTGATCATTGCTGATTGCCTTTAGGGGCAGTTTCCCACCCCAAGGGCAAAAGAGGGATCATATCCCTGTGGAAGAGCCAGGTGCAAGAACTGCCCAATCCACTTACCCAGTCCTACCACAGGCTTACCCTACCCCACCACAGGCAGGGCTACCTGTGAAAGCAGACTTCTCATGTACCAAAGCTGGTGCAATCACTGCACAGCTTTTTATGTCAGCACGACAGCCAACCAGCTGTCCACCAGGATAAAAAGGCACCGCCAAACTTTTGCCAATAACACGGCTGATCAACTGGTGGCACAACCTGCAGCTGAGCATAACATGCTCTACTTCAGTGGCTGCTTCAGAAATGGGACCATCTGGAGCTTCCCTCCACCACCAGCTTATCTGACCTACGCTGAAGGGATTTGTTCTTGTAACACACCTTTGCTCCCATATCCTCCCGGCCTCTCTCTCCAGTGACCCACTGACACAACAGTTTCTCCTTCCTCTATCCTATTATCCCCTCTCGACTCATGTTTCCACATCACCAGCATTGTGCTGTGTCCCCAATGGGACATGGCTAGCCCTTGCACCTGCCACCCCTCCCTCCCTCATTCCTAGCCAGCAAACAGTCTCCTCTACCTGAGCTGCTTGCCACCAGACCCCAACTGCTCTTACTGTCTCTCGCCTCTCTCTCCTTCTATCTGTTGTTGTTGTGGTCTTCAGTCCTGAGACTGGTTTGATGCAGCTCTCCATGCTACTCTATCCTGTGCAAGCTTCTTCATCTCCCAGTATCTACTGCAACCTACATCTTTCTGAATCTGCTTAGTGTATTCATCTCTTGGTCTCCCTCTACGATTTTTACCCTCCACACTGCCCTCCAATGCTAAATTTGTGATCCCTTGATGCCTCAAAACATGTCCTACCAACCGATCCCTTCTTCTAGTCAAGTTGTGCCACAAACTTCTCTTCTCCCCAATCCTATTCAATACCTCCTCATTAGTTACGTGATCTACCCACCTTATCTTCAGCATTCTTCTGTAGCACCACATTTCGAAAGCTTCTATTCTCTTCTTGTCCAAACTAGTTATCGTCCATGTTTCACTTCCATACATGGCTACACTCCATACAAATACTTTCAGAAACGACTTCCTGACACTTAAATCTATACTCGATGTTAACAAATTCCTCTTCTTGAGAAACGCTTTCCTTGCCATTGCCAGTCTACATTTTATATCCTCTCTACTTCGACCATCATCGGTTATTTTACTCCCTAAATAGCAAAACTCCTTTACTACTTTAAGTGTCTCATTTCCTAATCTAATTCCCTCAGCATCACCCGACTTAATTTGACCACATTCCATTATCCTCGTTTTGCTTTTGTTGATGTTCATCTTATATCCTTCTTTCAAGACACTGTCCATTCCGTTCAACTGCTCTTCCAAGTCCTTTGCTGTCTCTGACAGAACTACAATGTCATCGGCGAACCTCAAAGTTTTTATTTCTTCTCCATGGATTTTAATACCTACTCCGAATTTTTCTTTTGTTTCCTTTACTGCTTGTTCAATATACAGATTGAATAACATCGGGGAGAGGCTACAACCCTGTCTTACTCCTTTCCCAACCACTGCTTCCCTTTCATGCCCCTCGACTCTTATAACTGCCATCTGGTTTCTGTACAAACTGTAAATAGCCTTTCGCTCCCTGTATTTTACCCCTGCCACCTTCAGAATTTGAAAGAGAGTATTCCAGTTAACATTGTCAAAAGCTTTCTCTAAGTCTACAAATGCTAGAAATGTAGGTTTGCCTTTTCTTAATCTTTCTTCTAAGATAAGTCGTAAGGTCAGTATTGCCTCACGTGTTCCAACATTTCTACGGAATCCAAACTGATCTTCCCCGAGGTCGGCTTCTACCAGTTTTTCCATTCGTCTGTAAAGAATTCGCGTTAGTATTTTGCAGCTGTGAGTTATTAAACTGATTGTTCGGTAATTTTCACATCTGTCAACACCTGCTTTCTTTGGGATTGGAATTATTATATTCTTTTTGAAGTCTGAGGGTATTTCGCCTGTCTCATACATCGTGCTCACCAGATGGTAGAGTTTTTTCATGACTGGCTCTCCCGAGGCCATCAGTAGTTCAAATGGAATGTTGTCTACTCCCGGGGCCTTGTTTCGACTCAGGTCTTTCAGTGCTCTGTCAAACTCTTCACGCAGTATCTTATCTCCCATTTCGTCTTCATCTACATCCTCTTCCATTTCCATAATACTGTCCTCAAGTACATCGCCCTTGTATAAACCCTCTATATACTCCTTCCACCTTTCTGCCTTCCCTTCTTTGCTTAGAACTGGGTTCCCATCTGAGCTCTTGATATTCATACAAGTGGTTCTCTTCTCTCCAAACGTCTCTTTAATTTTCCTGTAGGCAGTATCTATCTTACCCCTAGTGAGACAAGCCTCTACATCCTTACATTTGTCCTCTAGCCATCCCTGCTTAGCCATTTTGCACTTCCTGTCGATATCATTTTTGAGACGTTTGTATTCTTTTTTGCCTGCTTCATTTTCTGCATTTTTATATTTTCTCCTTTCATCAATTAAATTCAATATTTCTTCTGTTACCCAAGGATTTCTATTAGCCCTCGTCTTTTTACCTACTTGATCCTCTGCTGCCTTCACTACTTCATCCCTCAGAGCTACCCATTCTTCTTCTACTGTATTTCTTTCCCCCATTCCTGTCAATTGTTCCCTTATATTCTCCCTGAAACTCTCTACAACCTCTGGTTCTTTCAGTTTATCCAGGTCCCATCTCCTTAAATTCCCACCTTTTTGCAGTTTCTTCAGTTTC
Organism: Schistocerca cancellata; assembly: GCF_023864275.1. NCBI lineage: Eukaryota > Metazoa > Arthropoda > Insecta > Orthoptera > Acrididae > Schistocerca > Schistocerca cancellata. The sequence continues at coordinate 18,394,024 of NC_064637.1, forward strand.
AATCTGCATTTCATAACCAATAGATTGTGGTCAGAATCCACATCTGCCCCAGGAAATGTCTTACAATTTAAAACCTGGTTCCTAAATCTCTGTCTTACCATTATATAATCTATCTGATACCTTTTAGTATCTCCAGGATTCTTCCAGGTATACAACCTTCTTTTATGATTCTTGAACCAAGTGTTGGCTATGATTAAGTTATGTCCTTCTATCTACGCCACCCAATACAACTCGCACACCACCCTAGCCCACTTGCTGCACTGCAAGCCTGGAATTGTGCATGCAGCTGACACTATGTAGGAGATCAGAAGTGAGCGCGCGCGCGCGCTCGCGTGCGTTCGTGTGTGTGTGTGTGTGTGTGTGTGTGTGTGTGTGTGTGTGTGTGTGTGTGCGTGTGTGTGTGTGTAGCACTGTCAGAGCATTTGTGTGTGGTCTGCCATTGTCACATTCTGAAGCAGAGGGTGCTCCACATGTGGATGAACTCTGAATTTGTGCTTTCAGTTTACTGTGAATCTCACAGTATCTTACCAAGTTTATTGTGGTGTCTTTAGGCACGGATTCTAAATGCACCCACACTCTTGTTTTTGTTGTCAAAATTGTGAACCTAGCTTCCATCACCTGTCTCAGTGTTGTTAAGGAACACTCATTCTCACACCCAAAATGCAAATGAAATGCATATTTTCTGCAGTTAAAAACTCGATTACAACAAACTGTTTCTCACACGCCGACACAGTTACATTACACACCGCGATGTTACACCCTACAGTTTGGAGCCATCTAGTAGCAGAGGGTTGCAAATTGTGTGGGAAAGTCAATCAATTAATATGCACGACACGTAATACGTCAACCGATATCGAGAAAAGAATAAAAAAACTAGGGACATTACTTTTCCAGACATGCTGCCTCTATAGCCATCCACAATTGTGAAAGCGTTGTCATTGCAGGATTATGTACACAAATCGATCTCTCGATTACGCCCCACAAATGTTCGACGGGATTCGTGAACGGGCGATCCGGATAGCCAAACCATTTGCTCAAATCAACCATAATGTTCTTCAAACTGATCACAAACAATTGTGGCCCAGTGACGCGACATCATTGTTTGGGAACATTGAAGTCCAGGAATGCCTGCAAATTGTTTTCAAGTGCTGAACATAACAATTCCAGACAGTGACCAGTTCAGCTGGACCAGTGGACCCCGCCCATTCCACGTAAACGCAGTCCACACCATTACACTGCCGTAACAAGTTTGCACAGGTGCCTTGCTGACAACTTAGGTCCCTGGCTTCAAAGGGTCTACACTCTACCCATACCATCAGCTCTTACTGACTCACCTGGCCAGGCCACAGTTTCCACTCATCCAGGGTCCAACATATTTGGTCACAAGCTCAGGAGAGGTGCTGCCATTAGAAAAGGCACTCGCATCGGTCGTCTCCCGCCACGGTCCATTGACACCAAATTTTACCGCACAGCTCTGACAGATGAGTTCGTTATATGTCACACATTTATTTCTGTAGTTATTTCACACAGTGTTGCTTATCTGTTAGCACTGGAAACACTATGCATACGAGACTGTCCTCGGTCATTAAGTAACAGCCGTCGACCGCTGCATTACCCGTGGTGAGAAGTAATGCCCAAAATTTGGTATTCTCTACACACTCTCGACATTGTCAGTCTCGGAATACTGAATCCCCTAATGGCTCCCAAAATGGAATGTCCCACACATCTAACACAAAGTACCATCCCGCATTCAAAGTCTATTAATTCCTGTCGTGTGGTCGTAATCGCGTCGGAAACATTTTCACACGAATCATCTGAGTACAAATTACAGCTCTGGAAATGAAATGCCTTTCATATCTTACGTATACAATACCACTACCATCTTATATGTGCATATCACTACCCCCGACTTTTCTCACCTCGGTGTATATTTTCGTGTTGACATTCGTTGGCTTCACCAGCTCAAAACCAAACTGTCTCATTCCAACTTAATCTAGGCCTCGGGCTACGATATAGCTCAGTGTTTCGGCACATCTAATTTTCTTTAGTCACATTCATTGGCCCTCAACACATTGTCGTATTTCAATCTAACCTACGCCTCGGACTTCGCTACAAGTCAGTCTATCGGCACATTGAGTTTTTCTTCCATTCGGTACATAGTTACAGAAAATCAGTAACTGACCTTAAAACTCATAATACCTACATCTGCAAAAATTGTTCTGGGACTCACCTTATCAAAAACAAAAGTAATCAATTTGTATCTTCTGCTGTAATAAATCATTAGATTCAATGATTCTCATGTGTGCTATGACCTGACTGGCTACAACCAGTGTCAACAGATTGCCAACATCAGCCTGCATCAGGAAGAGCTGCTAACATTGTAAATGAAATGTAGCCCACTTCCATACTTCTAGTGCAATTGGCACTCCACTGAAGGAGAGAACAGCTCGAATCGTGTAGTACACGTACATAGGTCTAGTGGAGATTGTGAGTGTATTGAACATTGTGATACAGCCATCCCATTTTGACCAGGAACATCAGCAACGGTATTAATCAAAACTTCCTCACTATTTGACTATGGTCGATGAATAAAACTTTTTCCTAATGTTTCCTCTTCGACTGCAGGAAATGTCTTCAGAGGTAAAATGGCAGTTTCCCATTTTATCTCTGGAGATGACTGCCATCACTTAAAACTTCTGAGCTATTAGGCTGTGGTTGATGTATAAAACTTTCTCCTAAAATTTCGTCTCCGACTGTGTGAGACATCTTCAGGGGTAAAGTAGCATTTTAACTCTGAAGATGAACGTTAGGAGACAGTTTTATACATCAAACACGGCCTAGTAGCCTGGAAGTTTTAAGTGATGTCAGTACCAGCCGTGAAAGTTTACACTGTATGATCAACAACAGCATTTTTTTTTTTAATTTTTAACACAGGCTGCGTCTAGAACCTACTTTGCACTAACATTCACAAACAATATCTTCTGCAAAATACCTGGTAATTCATTAACAGAAAATGTCTTTCAAGCCAAACATCATTATCAGGGAAAGCTTCCAAATTTTCATATTCACCACAAGAATTGGCCACAGTTGGCCATGTACTTCCACTAACTGTAGCATTAAATAGTTTTGCAAAACCAGATACAGAGGTTGCTTTGGACAATCATGCATTAGTTGTGAGCTGACAAAGCCAACAAATGTAGCATGATTTTTTTTTTTTTGCATTGCACATTCCATAGTTACACCTGTGTTCCTGATTAAAATCCTGTATTTTCCAACTGTGACCCGATACTATATGACTTTTAATATGTTTGAAGGTGTCAATAACAAGAACATCCCACTGAAAACCCTCTACTCCTCTGGAAGGTTCCACAGGTCATTTCTTGAGACTTATCTCTGTCATGTTGATGGCATTATTGTCTGTTGGCAGACAATTGCGTTGTTTAATAATCCCATCTAACCTCATTAACTCCATCTGAAAATAGATTTCATGGTGGCCATGCAAAAATTACGTGTGTGCAAAGAACAGGTTTTAAGCAATTTCCTGAAATATTACTACCACCATGGGTATTTTTGCTTTTGAGGAAGCCAATAATGCATTTTATTCAAACAGTGGAAAATCTAGAATGGGATGTAATAATATTATGAGAAGGAAAGTACTCACGGTATAGTGGAGATGCTGAATTGTAGATAGGGACAACAAAAAGGCTGTTCCAAATAAAGCTTTCGGCCATTAAGGCCTTCATCAACAAAACACACACACACACACACACACACACACACACACACACACACACCTGCAGTCCCAGTTGGTCCTATAGGATTTTTTTCTGTTTCTTATCACTTATTTCACCTTTGACAATTATTCGTACAGGGTAATTCCTTATTAAATCAACACAATTTTGAACCTAACATTACTTTGACCTCTTAGTGTACCTAGTGTGCCTACACAACAGTGAATCAAAATCACAAAAAAGTATTCATTTCATTACAAATTTATTAAGCATGCAATCATCAAATTTTGGTTAAAAATTGCTGCACCGTAAACTAGTAAACTGCCATTTTCTCTGGAACCAGATAGGATACAGACATGGAAAATGTGTCTTTTTAAAGATATTTATATGGACTTTCATTTAGAATCAATCATGGTGTTTAATTTTTTTTTAATTTTAAATAAATTTTGAATTTGAAATTTCCAAAAAAGCCATGTTCTTAGAATTTTGAAAAATCACAAAATTCCTTGCCCTCGCAAAGTTTCATTTTGGGATCATCATGTGATAAACTCATACAAGGAGTAAAGGTTAACATGCATAGGGAGAAATAGGAACAGCAGATCTAGCATTGCCACAAAATTTAGCTCATGGTTAACATGAATTTCATTGTATATTTTCTAAAGTGCTTTTATTTATTTATTTATTTATTTGTTTAAATTCCAGGTGTTGAGGATTTAAGACAATAAGATAACAATATGAAGAAAAGTGACGTGTAATTTTACATTGCTTGAATCCTTTGGGTACAGTGAATCACAGCTGCCAAACAAAAGAACTTAGAACTGTTTCACAATGAATATGTGTACTTTTTCCTGAAATGCCAAAAATTGCAAAAATCTGTGACAGTTGTAGAAAAAAAATAAGAAAAGTAATTGGTAAACTTCAGAAAGAACATACAGCTGCACCAGCTGAAATGGGTGGTGGCCACAATACAGTGTCAGACTCCACTCAAGAATGAACTTTTACTTGTCACACACATTTTCCAATCCCTTCGAATGTTATGAGAATCTCCTGTAAATAAGAAAAAGATAACAAATACACACCACACACACACACACACACACACACACACACACACACACACACACACATCTATGCTCCCACAGGGTGCCAGCTGACAGTGTCGATGGTCTTTCGTGGCAGGTGGACTAGTTGTGGGAGGGTAGTGTCAGGTGGGGAAGGTGAAAGGAGAGGAAGGTGGGAAACAGGGAGAGGGCCTGGGAGTGGATGGCTAGTGGCTTGAAGAGAAGTGACTGGTTTGCCGGTTAAGAATATGGGAGGGAGGGGTGGCAGGCATATGGGTTAGTACCATTGTAGTGGCCAGTGGGGAATGGTACATGCTGAAAGCAATGTGGGGACATGAACTGGGAGGGGGTGACATGACAGCTGAAGGTGAAACTGTCGGGTGGAGGGTGCAGGGACAGTATGTTAACCAAAATTGAGACCAGAATGATTACAGGGGAGAAGGAGTGTTGTAAACCAAACTCCCATCTGCATAGTTCAACAAAGCTGGTGGAGGAGGAGAGGATACAGATGGCTCAGGTTGTGAAGCCATCGAAAAAGAGCATGTTGTGCTCTGCTACATGTTGGGTCATAGGATGATTAACTTTGTTCTTGACAACAGTTTGGCAGTGGCCATTTGTCCTCATGGACAGCTGGTTGGTAATCATACCAACTAATAAGCTATTTAGTTGTTTGCAGCAGAGATAGTCTACGACATGGCTGCTTTCAGTATACTTCCACAGAACCTAACCACCTGTAGGCGATGTATCTGCAGTGGCAAAAACATCCTGCCCTGTATGCTAAAGGCATCGCAAAGGCTTTCACATACAGGCAATTCCTCCATCTCCATCTCCTCACCTCCCCCCCCCACCCCCCCCCCCCCCAAAAAAAAAGACCTAGTTCACAAACAGATTTCCCATGCTGTATCATCCCACACCCACAATCCTCCGATCACCCAAGAATCAGCTAAAAAAGAGCACTCCCTCGTCACTCAGTATCACTCTGGACTGCAACAACTGAACTATATCCTTCGCCTGGGCTTAGATTATCTCTCTTCCTGGCCCAAAATGAGGCATATCCTACCCAGGATCCTTCCCGCCACTTCTAGAATGGTGGTTTGTCACCTACCCAATCTACACAACATCCTAGTCAATCCCTACGCCACTCCCTCTACCAAACCACCTGCCACAGGGATCATATCCCTGTGGCAAGCCCAAGATGCAAGACCTGTTCAATCTAACTACCCAGCACTTTCTATTCCAGTTCTGTCACATGCTTATCTTATCCTGTGAAAGTCGCCATTTCATATAACAACCCTGCTGCAATCATTGAACAGCTTTTTATGTTTGCATGACTACCAACCAGCCGTCCACCACAATTAAGGCCACTGCCAAACTGATGTCAGGAAAAAAGTTGATCACAGAGTGGCACGACATGCAGCTGAGCAAAACATGCTCAATTTCAATGGCTGCTTCACTAGCCGAATAATTAGGGTCCTCCCCTCCACCACCAACTTCTCTGAGCTACGCAGATGAGAGTTATCCTCACAACACATCCTCTGCTCCCATAATCATCTTGGTCTCAATCAAGGTTAACCAATCGTTATTGCACCCTCCACCCAACAGTTTCCCCTTCCTCCGTCCTGTCATCCCCTCCCAATTCATGAACCCGCATTGTCTGCAGTGTTTGCTGCTTCCACCAGCTTCTACAATCGTACCAGCCCATATACATGCTGCTGCTTTCCCTCCCGCATTGCATTTGTCGCCAGCAAACCAGCCACCTCCCTCTGAGCCGCTAGCCACCTCCACCCCTGTCCTCCTCCTGCCTCACTCTCCCTCCACCCACCTCACCTGACACCAAACCCCCCCCCCTCCCCTTCTCCTTGACAACCAGCCCATCTGCAACAAAAGAACATTGGCACTGTCAGTCTCGCTGGGACCGTGTGTGTGTGTGTGTGTGTGTGTGTGTGTGTGTGTGTGTGTGTGTGTGTGTGTGTGTCCATTGAGGGGTTGGAGGGAGGGACAGAGGGAGATTCTACAAGCACTTTCCACAACATTTGTGGTACCTAAGACCTATTCTGCAGGATAAAGAGAAAAATAACTGATGAAAAGAAATATGTTTGTCAATACAGGGTCTTCCGGAAGTGACAATGGGGTGTTTTAAACAATCTGAAGCCCAATTTCACAAACACAAGAGGCAGAAAAAAGAAAATCATAATTTCAACACGCCTGCCAGAACTGGAGTGTAAGAAAGGTAATGCAGGAGTTCAATGCCGTGAACTACATGGTCCGACAAGCAAAATAACTATTACAGAACAGAGGCATCTTGAAATGTCAGATACAAAACCAGGGAAATTTCTGTCAGTAGAAACTGCTCACACCATTTGGTCATTTTATGAGGGTGATGATGTAAGAAGGGCAATGCTTGGAACAAAGGATCGTGTTTCAATGAAGTACAGGAATGGTCAGAAAATTAAGGTTTCAATGAGATGGGTTCTTTGTAATTTAAAGTAGGCACACACATTGATTAAAGGAAGTTTTTCTAATATGCCTATTAGTTTTTCCAAATTTGCAGAACTAAGGCCCAAACACTGTATTCTAGCAGATTTTGGTGGCACAAACATGGAGATTGTATGTGCTATTTGCCAATATTTCAAACGTATTATTGAAAATGTAAGGTTGAACTCTGTAATAAGTGAATAAATACAAACATATTAACACTGCCTTGCAAAGGTTCTTTGCAGCCTGCAATCACTGTTGTAATTCATGTCCTGGAAATTAGGGGGAAAAAATGTTCAAATGTGTGCGAAATCTTATGGGACTTAACTGTTAAGGTCATCAGTCCCTAAGGTTACACACTACTTAACCTAAATTATCCTAAGGACAAACACACACACCCATGCCCGAGGGAGAACTCGAACCTCCGACGGGAGCAGCTGCACAGTCCGTGACTGCAGCGCCTTAGACTGCTCGGCTAATCCCGCGCGAATGGAAATGAGGAAATTTGGATTTCTGTCTACAGATGTAAATTAGAAACATTACAAAAATTAACAACAGAGCTCATCACTTTATTTTGCAAGGATCTGTCTCTGTTTGTCCTACTGCAAAACAGTTCATTTATGAAGCCTCAAGATTCACAGTTTGCTGTGTACTGTGATTTTTCGGAGAAGAACTAATTTTTGATAAGCTGAAGTCCAGAGCTATCATTGGAGCAGTAAGCAAGTTACTGTCCACCCATCTGTTGTGTACTACAAAGGAGAAACAGAGACAAGACATCTCAGTTATGTTGTTATTTCTGACTGTCTTGAACATAACACTGTGACTGTCTACTGCGTCCAGAAAAAGCTCATGGACTTCTCGAGACAGTAATTTGAACCTAGAAAAAACCATGCTACTTTTTTAATTGTTCAAAAATAAGAACAATTGTTTAAATTTATGTTTTCATCAAGCTTATTTTGGCATAGAAGCTGAATGGCATTTTTCATCAACAGCTCACGGAAAAGGGCCTTGCGAAGGAGTTGGTGGCACAGTCAAGAAGTTGGCAGCCCGAGAAAGTTTGCAACATCCATTTGAAAATCAAATTCTTGCACATTGGTGGTGTTTCACCTGGGCAGTGGAAAACACCTCTAGAGTACATTTTATGTTTGTAACTCCAGACAACTACATAGAGACAGGCACACTTCTAAACAGTCGCTTCAGCAATGCATTAACAATTACAGGGACTCAAATACAACAAAAATATTTGTCATAATATTCTTGTATGCTCCAACTTCACTTGAACAGTTGGCCACCAAATCTCAAGAAACACTAGCTACAGTGTATAACAACAAGTGGTAGTTGGAGATGCAGATGCAGTGGCTTGCATATATTTTGAGCAAAGATGAAGAGGATCTGAAAGTGACATTTCTTCATCTGTGTGATCCATCGCCTCCTTTTGCATACCTGGAGAAGCCAGATATTACGTGGATTCTTGCAGCAGATGTTCTGTGCAAGGTGAAACCTGTGACTCCAACAGATAAATATACATCTTGCCTGAAAATCATATGGTCAAAACCAACATCGCTTTTACAGTTAAAGTCCAGTATTAGAAAAGGTGATATGCATAGTTATTCATGAAAGTCATGTAGGTAAGAAAATAAATTTTTAAACAATTAGTTGTTGATTTCTTAATATAGAAGCTTCCCAAAAGTCATTTTTGACACATCTCTTGGAACTTGAAAGTTTTGCAACATGTGATCCCATGACGATCCCAAAATGGAAGTTTGGGAAGTGCATATAAACTTTGTAATTTTTTTAAAAATTTAAAAATATAACTCTTTATAAATTTAGAAAGATATTAAATTTTAAATACCATCATGTTGCATATCAAATGAAAGACCATCTGAAGCACTTTAAAATGACACTTTTCTAGGTCTGTATCTGATCTTGTTCCAGAGAAAATGGCAGTTTGCCAGTCCAGGGTGCAGCAATTTTTAACATAGCTTTGAAAAGTCAGAGCTTAATAAATTTCCAATGAATTGATGAAAAAAATTCTATAGTTTTCATTCACAACTATGCAGGAACACTAGGTACACCAAATTCCAACATAATCAGAGCATATCAGTATTAGTCACAGAACAACCCTATATGGAAAAATTTGCTGTCTATGTTAAACGGTAGGCCCTCCTATATCAGGCTAGATAAGCCAATACAAAGGTCAGTGGCATGCAAATGTATACCACCTTCATTAGGACCATGACTTGTAAAGCACACTGAGGTTCACAACAAAGCTTCAGACAGAGGCCAGAATTATTTATACAGGTACATGATTCTCTCTGCCAACAGAGTTCAGACCATTCCTCACACATCCTCACCTCCCAATAGCAGCAACTGGCACAGAACCACTGTGAGGTCTCTCAAAAATCAGCACCCTATTGCACTCCTAGTTGGCTTGCCCTAAAGTTTTATTATTCCAAGACTGATGTCATTGATTTGTTTGTGGAGTTGCTGCACAAAACAGGTCGTCACTCTTGCTGTTAAAAATAGTGCATTCTTGATCAGCTTATTGTCTGCACCTATCATAAAGTGGCAGCTGATCATTACTCAGGCCCACAGACGGTGCTTCAATTCCCTCTGTTACCTGGCACTGGTTTCACAGACACTCTACATTGTACTGAGATCCAGAGTATTCCCTGCATTTTTAGTCACTATCCCTTCAATAATTTAGGAACAGGAGATTCACTTGTTGTTTCAGATATATTTTGATCAAGATGGTGTTTGGCATCTTCCTGGTTTTTGCATAATTGTGCTGCTTTGCCCTACACTTCACTGAAGACAAGCACTCTGGTTTGAATGAATGAGATGTTTTTATAGCAGAAACCTCACTGTATCATTCTGCACATCTGAGAGGTAGCCAGTTATGAGAGTAGCCTGTAGTAAGTATATAAAACGGGAAGGCTTCAAGAAGAGTTGGTTACGGATCCGCACGTCATCAAATTCATATTATCTCGATTACAAAGCTTTTGCTGCGAGTATGTTTTGCGATGAATCAGACTTGTTTCTCAGAGTAGTGAGAAGATGAAAGCAAAATTGCGCGCTTACCTTTCAGTCTACTAAAATCTTTCTGTAAATTATTGATCGTTTCCTCGCTGTACATCGCAGGAGCCTCCGTAGCAGCTAATGCTTCAGGTGAGCTTGGTATACCATCAGTACTCCGACAAAACCGCATTTGCAAAACTGCAGATCCTGTTTATTCAACGAACAATACAGGTAATTTGGCGATGAGTGTACATATTCCGCATCAACAACCTTCTGATTGCAAGGAAATAATACCCCCCGCAGTGCATTGCGTAATCACGCTACGCTTCCTCAGACAGGTACATGGTTCATAATTTTACTGCGTGTTTTCGTTGCGCCACACGCTGTCAAGCTGCCTTTCCCGTGTTCCTCCTATCAATCAGTCGACGGTGCTCTTTCCTGTTTAATCGTGAATAACAACAGATTTTATATCTTTTGTAATAAATTCACTTCTTCGTTTCCGTTAATGTTTGCAACTGGAGATTCTATTTAATCAATTGCTACTAGTTGTGTGTATAAAACATGAAAAAGTGAATACAGATACTCTCATTTTTAGTAGTTAGTAATAAAAAGGATGAATGATTACGGACGTAAATATTGCTCACAGTTCTTAAAATCTGGATTTACATTACCAGCTCCAGCTTTGTTTTGTTACATGTCTTAATCGTATAATTTAATTATTGACCCCCAATTAAACACACAGAGAGTAACGCCTGTGAGCATCCCTAAACAATGCGAGAACATTAATTGGATATTTGCAGTAATTCCATGGAATCTGTGAAAACAAATGACTGGTTCTCTTGTACCATTCTCTGCACGCCTGGTCAAACGCTAGTGTGTGCATCAACATCTAACTTTTTGTACATCTAAAAAATATTTGAAAAGGTAAATGCGTAATGAGGGATTCATTTCGAAATGCAAATCCGCTGTATAGTGGTATTTAGTTGTAGATTGAGTGTAGCTTCAAAAATAGTCCCCGGTATTTCTCGATAACCTGGTTTGTAATACCAATAGATAATCCTATTGGATAACATTTTATGAAGAGCGTTACTTTTTTGTTTCACTAAACCGTTATAAGACAGTATGCCGGTTTAAAGCGAAAACATGTAGGATTTTATGATCTGCCCATGCTCGTAGACAAGCTAGAGCAATGTCTCTGACGTTCACTTTGCCCTTGGATCAACGCTGTCAGGCTGCCATTCCAGTGTTCCTCCATTTGTGACCTGTTTCTGTTTCCCAGAAACAATCCTCGTTATTCCTGGACCTGCCAGTATTTTCCTGAGTTTACAAAGGTATGTTTGTAACTTTTCCTTTATCCATTAATTGCATATGACTTGTATTCCAAGCTCTCTTCGTCACGATGAACAAGCTAGTGCAAACCGGTAGCCATGATAGTCAAGCGTAAATGATCTTTGTACGTGGGAGTGCTATTTTTGTTTTCAATAGTTAACAGTGAATTAAGTTTTATTCCATAACTATGAAACACAGCTACCAAAATAACTGCTTGTATATTACTCTCTCTTCGTCACTCTTGACCTTGACTGTGAATGTGCCGGGTAAGCAAACCTCAAAACAATAATACCGTGTGCCGGCTTAGTGATGCGTTGTTTAAAAGTAGCAACTGATAGAACATAAAAAGTAAACAAATTTATGTATGAAAGAGTAGCTTGTTCTAGTGACATCATAACCTAATCATCTTTCAGCAGTTTGCCCTCCCTTGTCCTTACCTTCCACGAAAAATTTAGATTGCCCATGCTTGACCTTCTCTTGTACCAGTACACAGTAGAAGGATCCCATCGTAAATTGCATCGTGCTACACCTGTTAGATCTTTTTGTCTACTTTGCCAAATTTTGTTGCGCAACTTTCACAGAGTTCTTAGAAATGCCCTGTTTTCTTTCAGCCAGCACAACTTTTATATTCCTGTTTCCAACCAAACCCCATGCCCTCCACGACTATAAAATTAGCTTTTTAAAATACTTTCCGAATTGTTTTAGTCCTTTCCACCTTACCTTCCAAGCATGTCCGGAGAAAAAAAAAATTGGAAACCTTTATAACTCCTGTTTGGGAAAAATAACAGCAGATGCTGTGCATATTGCTAAATTGATGTACCTCACCTTTTGTGAACCACCCGAACATTCTGCATACTTTTCCAAAGTCTCCATGCAAGCCTGACGGCATTGGAATGACTGTCAACTTGTAATAAAATAAGCAAGAAAATAAATTTTATTATTATTATATACCATTCCAAACACTTTCCATTGTTATCAGTCCTTCCGAATTCAGTCTGGTGGAAACCTTCCTTTAATTAAAGTGGTACTTCGCCAAAGGAAGGTAGAATGCAATGGTAAGTAGAACGAGAGGGCATGGGTGAGTGTTGGAGCAGGACTCTGCTGCGAATTATTTGCTTATAGTCTTGTATTGTATTACACATGGAATGAGAGAGTGTATAATAAATAAAACATCTTAATGCCATGGTTCAGAGTATTATTGAAGGAAATTTTTCAACAGTGGTTAATCCTGTACAGCACATAATGGTTTTAAAGCTGCAGTAGCCTACATTAATAATTACCATGGTCAGATGTCACATATTGGGAAATCTGCTTACAGACTTTCACATTAGATGTGCAAACAGCTGATCAAACCATATACAAAATTCTTTCAATTTTGGCCACTGGGAAGCAGAGTAAATGACCCAATCAGTTTGCTGTGATATCATACAATGCTGTTTAAACATGGCACCTTATCCGCAAATAAATTGCTTGAGTAAAACATTAATTAGAGAATCCACTTTAGATTGTCACTTACAGTGAAATGAAAATTAATGTAATTACAGATGACAGTAGAAAACACATTACATCTCGATGGTGTAAAATTTCTGTAGAGAACTAAGAAAAGGTATCAGGAAATTATTTTTATGCACTAATTGATTGGTAAGTTTACCTTTAGTCTTTCCATGTAGGCTATTATAATGCTGCAATGTACAGGGCTAGTTATTCTATATATTTTTTTTTTTCGTATTTTGCTGATATAGAAAGTTAGTTGCAACAAATGTTAGTGGCATGCAAACTACAAATCATAAAAAAAAGCAAAGAATGCATAAAAGTCATGTCTGTCAGAAGTCTTTTGAGCTGTAAGGGCTTTTCCCTTCTGAGCTTTTGTTTTACACTTGTGAGAACTTATCTTATAAGTTGTTAATGAAGTTGGTTTATGTGGTATCTTAACACCACAAGTGTCAGTAAAGCATGTGGTAGTCATAAAGTAAGGTTTCATCTAAATATTAATTATTTCAGTTACCAAAGAGAACTTGCAGCACTGTAAAACTCCAGTTGGTTTTTTACAAAATACAAACTGATGGCTCAACAGCAGTTGTATCTATCTACCATCACAGTACAGAAAATGGTCATGGTTTAAGATGCAGTAAACTTAAGAGAAGTCATGTTGCTTTACACATTTCACATTAAGAGGAATGGACCACGATTAGGCATACATGTTCGAAAGGTAGTGTGGGTGGAGAGAAATGTATACTCACTGTGTAACAGCAGATGGAAATATTTAAAAAGGGCATACAGTTGCTACCTTCCAGAGTCAGGAAATTCTTTCTGCAGGAGGAAGGAAAGATATGAAAAAGAGACTAGTAAGGCTTATGATGGTTGCATACAGAACTGGAAGCTTGACCATCATGCTTACCAGTTTTGATAGAGCTTGCTCAAATCCCTTTGGCCTCCACAAAGTGGATGCTCTGAATATGCCAAACTCAGATGTATGGTTCTTTTGCGTGTGTAACTTTCAGTTGTGTAAAGATTGGTCAGTGAAATTCAAAACATATTCCTGTGTTTATCTTCTTGGTGAGTTGGAAGGTGGATATATCTCAGAATGAACAGAAACTAGTTTGAACTTTGTTACTTCTGAATCCTTTAGTTGGAAAGCCAGATATCGTCATAAGACAAGCTGTAACAGCATGCTGAAAAATTACAACAGTTCTGTTTCTTGCTACATGAAGAAGTTATGAATACTTAACACATCTCTAATCATACTGTGTTCACTTGTATAATTAATACGTAGTATAGCAAGATTTATGAACCCTTTCCAATTCTTTGCTCTACTGCTGTAACTAGCCCTAAAGGAAATGACACTATGGTCTGCAGCAGGATCAGTTGCCATACATATTGTTAAAAGCAGATCATATGCAGCATTTTTCTTTACCTTGTGATTGGCTTTGGTTTTAATGCTGTTGAAACAAGGCTGGTTCTCGTAACTCTTCCAGTTTTTCACAATCAATACTCATAAGATAGACAAACATGTTTTCCCATATGGCAGTTAAAATTGTATACAATTCTTTGTTAGCTTCTCTGAAAAGCGTTCACTGGTTTCATCTAGGAGTAAAGGGGAGTACTCATCAAATAGAAGAAATGTTGAGTTATTGGCAGGCACACATAAGAGGACGAAAACTTGCTACATCCGTTGTCGAGCTACAGTACAATCGCACAAAGTAGGTGTGTGGGGGAGTGCATGTGTGCACCCACTATAGCATTATAAAATATTTATCCCAATGAAAACTAGCTAGGTTTCTTTATCTTTAGTGTGTACCTATTGGTGACTCAACAGTTCTGGTATTTGGTGGGTTGTCTTCTTTACTTATCAGTTATTTACATCCTGCCTAGAATTTTCTTTATTATGTTTCTGGTTTCTTTGGCAGATATATAAACATGGCATAACAGAATTTTTTCTTTAAGCACCTGTTTGCTTATGGTGACATTTTAGTGTTGCAGTCACTGAAGTTAAAGCTGTAGAACTTTAGATTTAAAAATGCGAAGCACTACTCGAGGAATGAGACATAGTTCCAGCTGACCTAATTAATGGTGTACACTTAAGTAATGTAAATGCGGAAAGAGAATAATACTCAACTGTGGAAAACATTGAGCTGTCAACTTGTGTGCTGTCCTTTATGCTGAAGAGGCAGTACTTATTAGTAAAATAGGATGTTTACTTTTTTACTTTGGAATTTGTGTCTCATAATTGCTAATAAAATTACTGTCAATATGGAACTTGCACATGCCGACTAAAACACTGTATTGGATTTTGTTGAAGGATATGAGTAAATGAATCAATGTTAATAATGCAATGGACTGCTGGAAATAAGTGAGCTATAACGTGAAGTTTTGCATTCTACTTCTTAGACAATACAGAAATACTCCTTTCCTCTATTATCAGGAATGAAAGGTAAGAACTTTTCAGGATATTTTCGCTATAATCACTCGCTTTGTCAAAACTTAGAAAAATAGTTTACTCCTTGCCATTCAGGAGCATCTTTGTCAGCACTAATACACACACAGTTGTGCACTGTTTACACACTTTTGTTTGTAGATATTGTTGTGCCCCCAAAAATGTTGTTTGATGCAGTGAAAGTGTTATAAAATTTCTTTTGGTGTCCCACAATAACACATCCCAAGTGGATTGAATCACCAAATGCATTCAATAAAGGGAGCGCATTTGAGTTCCCTTCATAAAAACAAGGAATTTCCATCCAATAAAAAATTTCAGAATGTATATGGTGGTTATGATTGAAGTACAGGTACTCGCAGAGGTCCACTGTGGTCTGTAATTACCATATGGTGGCAAAACTATTACCATATGGTGGCAAAACTTGGTAGAAGTGGTAATGCGTTATTGCGGAATGAGTAACGTTGGAAAAAGATTAGTTCCAGTTTTGAATGCAAGAAAAATGTATAGAAATGTTTCCATTTGTAATGCATTAGGAACAGGGTATGGGTTAAAAAGCTCGAACAAATGGGAAAAGCATAACATTTATTTTATTATTAACCACTGCTTACACAGGTTGTCCAACAGTAGCAGTGGAGATGTCGATCAGACGCTGCATCCATAAAACATTTGATTAACAGTTGCTTGTAAGAGTTCCAATGAATTTTGAGCAACTTTGTGCTGGGCTTAGTCAGGTAGAGGCGGAATGTCTCTCTGATAAACACATTCTTTTAGATATCTGCAGAGCCAAAAGTCACACGGACTCCGATCAGCTGCAGATTACTTGTTCATTAAAGGTTGCATTAAGCAGATCTTTCATCGGGCGAGTGACATGAAGCACTACACCATCTTGTGTGAAAACTTTGGTTTCCACACAGTTACATTTTTCCAAAGCAGAAATTGCATGCTGTGCAAGGTGGTCTCAATAATGGGCAGACGTCGCGATACACCTGACAGACCCTCCGGGTGTACTCTGTTCAAAGAGAAACAGACAGAAAATAAAGGTGTTTGCGAATCCCCCCACACAGTAACATATAGCGAGCACAGTGGCTCTTGGGGGCACAACATGCAGTTTAACAGTGCCGCACATTTGATGGTTCTGTGTATTCGGTGCAACTTTTAGTGTAAAATGTGGCTCGTCAGTCGTAAGAATATTGCTCAGCAATGTCACCAGTGTCAATCCGTGCCAGAAACTGAAGAGCAAATTCAGAATGTTTCTGTGGATCATGAGGTTTCAGTTGCAGCACCGCCTGGATCTTGTGCGGGTAGTGGTGTAATATAGACTACAAAAGTTCCTGTACTGCTCGAGCACTAGCTTGCCCGGGGCACATGCCGCACGGTCAGTTACGGCAACGGCGATCTCGTTATAACTTTAACCAGGATAGGACGCTTTACTCTTCCTGGTACCACGCCAGGCTCACTCGTGTTTTTGAATTTCATTATCATCTCCTTTAAACCATTTTATGACATCAGGCCTCACCTCAGACCTTTGTCGGTTATACTCTCTCAATGAATCACTGTAATTGACAATTGAGATATCGTAGAATCGTGCAAAAAGTGTACGGTACTAGATTTGCACTTGGTGGTAAAAATTGGAACTACTTTTTTCCTGTGTAAATCTGTTCCACATTTACGCATCAGTGTACCCACAAAGTTTCACTGCTATATGATAATTACAGACCACACTGCTCCTCCGTGAGCAGCTGCATTTTAGTTATAACCACCTGGTAGCTGATTCATTGCTATTCCTACTTTCTCTTACCTGTTTGAAATTGTATCAAATGTTGTATTGTAAAAGATTGCATTTGTGCAGTTTAATACATCACAATGTCAAATGTAGGGATACATGGCAGTCTATTGAGACATGGAACATGGCTCCACTAAATATGTGTAGCTGCTTGTACCTGTTCCTTTGAGAACCCATTATTTTTATATCTCTGGTGGTTAGTGGGAATTAGGCTGTAATCGAAAGCATATTTCTGAGCCTGATGTTTCGTGTCCTTGTGCTGGATATATCAACTGAGGGTATCAAGCCTTTGATAGTAGTTTCAAAGTTTAATAATCTCAACAAGTTTGAAACTACTATCTGAGTCTTTATAGCCTTGCGTGCTGTCTCCAGCATTAAACAGAGAAAAGTGCCTTGGACTGTGAGCTAATAACAGAAATTGCTAAAGATTTAAATCGGGTTGTGAAGGTCTACATTGTATGACTTGGTAGTTATCATTGGCATACCTTTGTGAAGTTTTGTGTAGGGAATATTTTAGGTTTAGGGCACATGCTATGTGATGAGTATTAGTGCTGATATTGTGACAGGAGAATCTGGAATAATAATTGTCAGCAGCAGAGACAGTTAATGTTAAAATTTCTTATGTTACAAAATACCTGTATCATTTAAGTTCCCCCCCTCCCCCACAAGGAGAGTACACACTTTATGGCATGTTTTAACAATGAAATTCAACATTATTGGATACTGTTAAAATATTTCTTAGAAGAAAAAAATGAGTTTCTGTTTAGTGTGTGCCTCTCTCCAGCCCATAACTTCATAAATTACTTACATCTCTCTTCATTCCCACCTAAAATATTTTTCCCATGTGAATGTACACAACTGGCACAGCCTTGCGAATATCTTGGTTACAGGGGCTCTGTTTTTTCATTAGATAGTTTTGAAAATGTGGAACAAAAATAGGAGTGACAGAATGGCTTTCAGTACTTACAATCAGAAGGTGGAATTCCTAATCCTAATACTGGCAGTAGAAACAGCAGAATATGATAATCATAGCTTTCAAAACTTCTATGCTCATTCTTCAGAAAGGAAAGACTGCCAGGCTGGGGAAGGTAAGAGGAGGAGCAGATCACTCAGATTCTAGGTTGAGAGGGACTTGCATCATCCTCACGACAGCTGAATTTCCTGTCTGTTTTTTGAAACCTTTCTCAGTTTATCCCTGCTTCCTCCCTGAAGAAGAAATGCCACATTATTCAAAAAGAAGGATCCAGTTTAATTAATTTTTATTGCTTAAAATATAAATTGGAAGTGAAAAATTTAAAATTTGCTGGAAATAAGAGCATCCAAAATTGCAATTACCGCCATTATAGTGTTACATCAAAGACTGTTAGGGTGCTTGTCGGTAGGCATTCAGTTCGCATTGGTTGTAAGGTAGCTACTCTACAGTGTAAGGTTTTCTGCGTTGTTCAGAAGTGAGTGAACAGTTTCAGTGCAGACGACATTTCGTCTCCTCTGTATTGATCTACCAACTAGGAAAAGCAGACGCTATTGGTTTAAGCAATTGTGGTCACTGCAAAGGATGTCTGATGTGCAGCAAAAGGGAGCTGAGCGAACATTTATGACTTGTTTGTAAACTTTGTCTTCCAGTTTCCATCTATATGTAGATTATTCATATCTAATTTATATTTTCTGAAATATAAATTACTAAAATGTATCCTTCTGTTTGAATAATCCTGTAAAGTTTGGAAAACTAGGATTAGTATTTTTCACTGCAAGTACTAGGAAACCGAAGGTAAGTACTGGCGAACTATTTTGTTCTCTTGTAATTTAACAAGTTTGTCTTTGGTATTTTCTTGAGATTTCCTCATGCGTAACAAGTGCTGTGTAATGTCACTGAACTTGCCGACTGGTCAGCAGCAGCTTATGGAGAGAAAAAAAGGGCAATCAAGTTTCTGTGCAACAATTACATTCAGCTGTACAAGGCAGTTATTGTGCAATATGTCTCGGTGGTTTAAAATTTGATTAAAGTTGAGCATATCTTAAACTAGTGGAGACCAGCTTACTTCCACCTCAGACAATTCTACTTGCACAGTCACTGCAATCGAGCGACCTTGTGACTTGCCTTGCTCTGCTGTTACATTTAATCTTGTGACTGCAAAATGCCAAACTGATTGCTAAGAAGGAAGTACTGTATCATGTTCCTGTAATATTAAGTGTCAAATTGCTATAGTGAAAAGGACAGAATTAAGTCAAGAACAGTTATTGCATTGCGCATTTAAAGTTGGAAATTACAAAAATTTCATGATTATTATTTTCGTGGTTTTATATTGGCTGTATTCTTCTTTGGACAGTGATAGTTAAGTTTCACCATATTATGTTATGACGAAATCTTCAGAAAAGGTCAAGGAAGAGATTACAAGTGTACTTCCTTAAAATTTTCTTAGTTTCCACAAGTCGCACATGTGACAAGAGTTTGCCATTTTTATCAGCTCCTTAATTGCCATTTTGATGACATGGGAAAAGTGTAGGATACTATTGGTTTTCTCCATTTGCAAGGAAGCAGTAGTGAAATCATAAGGCTGTGGGCATGCATTCATAACTTCCACCAAGACTTTGGTGAGCATATGAGCCAATAGGTCAACTGAAGCTGAAGTAGCAGTGTGCTATACAGTAAAAATATTGCTACAAGAGTCCACATCTAATGATCTACAGGTTAGCATTGCTGCCTCAGGATTACGAGGTGCTGCATTTGATTGTCAGCCGGGTTGAAGTTTTCTTTACTCATTGACCTGGTGTTTGTGTTCCCCCAGTCATTTCACCTCATCTTCATCACAAAAATGCACAAATCATCAAAGAGAAAGACTTTCAGCAGACAGCTAAACATCCCATATGGAGTTGCCCTGCTAATAATGCCGCATCATCATTTCATTAGTAGAAACAATCCCATTGGCTATGGCTAAGCCGTCTCTCAACGGTATTCTTTCTTCATGCTTTGCTAGTTCTACAAGATATGCAGGGGAAGTTTGTAATTTAGAAGAGAGGTGCTGTCACAAGTAAAGATTGTTAGTCGTGCTGTGATGGTAAAGCCGGTAGAGCAGTCGGCTACTAAAGACCGAGATTCCGGGATCGATTCCAGCTATGGGGTGCAATTGTAATCTATCAGGGAGTTTCAGTAAGTAGGGTGGCTAGCCCCTGCCAGACATAATTCGTCGTGAAGCTCTTCTTTGCCCAAGTTGAAGTTACACTACTTTTTTCCTTTGTGGTAGGTGACATAAAAGCTGTATGAGGTGTTAAGTTGGTAGTAAGTACTTCATCTGCATGTACGGGGTGTTTAACAATTATTAGTATTGCAGTCTTCTAGGGATTGCAGAAGGGACTGAGTGTGAGTAGATAAAAGTTCTGAGAAGCAACACATCTCTGGAAATGTGCTGTTTGGCTGCAAAATAGTTTGAAGATCGGCTGACTTTCAAATCTCCCGCTTCAAGATAGTCACTAACAGAGAAGAGAGCGCCGTCGCCAGTTGCTGTTTAACTGTGGCAACGTACCTATATCGACTCCGTAGCCGAATATTTATTGTTGTTGCCTTCGGTGCGGAAGCATCTGGGCTCGATTCCCGGTACCTCTTCAGATAGGGACGTCTGGAACAGAGTCCACTCAACCTCTTGGAACCGAAAAAGCTTCTGGAATAAGGAAGCAGCGGCACCATCAGGATTCATCTTCTGGCAATTATTGGTTGGAGGGAATAGCGACATGCTGATAACATGTCCCACGATCATAAATTGCTCCACGTATTGCCTTAACGACAGCAGTCGGAGAAGGCCCAGTCCTTGGGTGGTGCATACGTTACATCCATTTTCGTCAGACTACAATGGATAAGAGGAACTAGCCACGTTGGCAGCTGGGAGGGTTGACTTTAGTGCACTACGGACGTGCCACACACTCGACTGAAAAGAGACGACGACGACGACGACGACGAGTACTCGAAACATTGCTCATGCTATGGGCCCGTGTATAGCGCACAGCTCAGAATTGTTAGTATCAGCTCAGCGTTCCGTGGGCGGGAGATTCGAAACTGATCCGAATTTTAACACTTGTGTTGACAGTGTTTTACGGCACAGATATGCCGTCGCGAAAGAATCCTCGTAATGCTGCTTTCAAAAACTAAACTTTTTCCCTCTTTACTGTTGACATTGACAACTTTGTAACGCAGTTGCTAGAACCAAAAACAAGAAATTGCTGGGCACGATTTTGAACGTATTTGTGGTGATACAGAAAAATTAGAGAAAAGAAACGTGAACTTAGTTCTCAGCACAAGTGCTCTGCTTTGACTTTTTATAATGTCGGAAATATTCCTGACTCGTGTATAATCAGCTGGAAAAATTGGCATTTGCTATTCTCTCTTTTTCGGGTCTACATAGTCATGTGAAAAGTTATTTTAAAGCACCAACCTCATCGGGAGTAAATTAGGAAGTGATTATATTGATGAGAATCAAGAATCACGCTTAAAATGAAAAACAAAATACAAACCTTACTCTCCAAGGAAATTCAGGCCCATTGTTCAAATTAGTGTTTGCCAGTCATTGTCATAATTTAATTTGATGGATACCTTGTAATAGCGTTAAGTATGATGCCAAGTTTTATTTAACATTCCTATAGTTTAACTAAGACTCCAATCTTTACTCAAAGTTTATTGACTTAAATTTTAGGGAGCGTTGTGGAGTGAAAGAAGACGTAGTTTCCAGCATATGTTCAGAGGGTTTGGACATACAGAGAGGATGAACAAAAGGGGAGAGACGGAAATAGTATGAGTGTGGATGAGAGAGTTGGAAGGGATCGCTCTCAGCAAGCATAACTGAATGAGATTGAGGGTGTACGTTCATAGTTTAAGAAATTTGTCTTTCAGAAGAAAGTTCACTCATTTTGCTGTTGATATGTGGCACTGCTGACGAATGAGTTTGGGAAACAGTTGTCTTTATGCACCTGTGCCCACCAAAATCTTTTCTATCTCATCAAGATGCTTATGAGTGGTTCGAGGGTGGCAGTAGAATAGTTGCACCGTTGTCCTCGAATACCGGTTCTCTAAATTTATGCAGCAGTGTTTCCTGAGAACGACTACTACTTTCTTCTGTAGGTTTCTATTTGTGTTCGTAGAGCGTCTGTGTTACACTTTAGTATGAACTGTACGGACCTTCGCAAACTTTGGATGTATAGTGAACAATACGCTATCGTGGGACACACCGCGGAGTCGGTGCATCGGCGATGTGTGAAGTTGTAGGTGTGTGTCTGGACTGGTGTGGTGTCACGACACGCGGCAGAGGAGTAAATCTCGGGGGCCTGGGCCGGTGGTGATCACAAAGCGGCCGGCCTGATTTGTGGCTTGGCAGGCGGACCGCCCATTGTGGCGCACTGTGCCGCCGGCACGCCGGCCATCTTTATTCTCGCTGCGCGTAACCGGCAGTATTGCGCGGTATTAAGGAGGCGCTCGCTTCTA
Source organism: Schistocerca cancellata (assembly GCF_023864275.1). Lineage (NCBI taxonomy): Eukaryota > Metazoa > Arthropoda > Insecta > Orthoptera > Acrididae > Schistocerca > Schistocerca cancellata. The sequence goes on from NC_064637.1 coordinate 18,416,822, forward strand.
TAAATAATAGGACCAGCCCGGGGACGGTGGCGCCGCCTGGACCCTCTTCCTCGTTTACACCTGTCTCTGTCGCCGCCAGGTGGCGTATTTCTGGCTCTTGGAGACGTCTGGACACTCGTGGACAGCAGTAAATGGTGAAACGCGTGCCGTGCCACTAGTTGGTATTACTTCCCAGAGATGTCTTCTGCACTCAGTGGCGGGCTTCGTGAATGTTTATATATACTGTGACAATAGCAAGGAAAACATCCCCGAAGACGATAAATGTGATAACATCGAATATAAATAACTCTTTCCGAAAGCGTTGGTCTGGAGTATGGCGTTATATGGAAATGTAACATGTTCGGTAAACAGTTCAGACAACAATAAAATCAGACTCGACCACACAAATAATACTGATAAGCATTTTTTGTCACAAAGAATGTGAATGGTAACACCAATTTTGCCTGTCGAGCTCAGTTTTCGGGATACGGTGCACTGTATCTATAAAACAACTTGAAAATACTGCATGTTGGTTGCTTTGAAATCGCGTAATTAATTCGCTGTTATTTATTTTTCACGGGGTAATTGTTGGTAAACAACAGAAATACACTGATAAGTCTTGGGGTTACCTCCTAATACCGTGTTGCACCTCCTATTGTCCGGCGTAGTGCAGCAACTCGACTCAAGTCGTTGCAAGTCCCCTGCAGAGCCATGCCGCCTCTATAGCTCTCCATAATTACCAGAGTGTTGCCGGTGCAGAATTTTATGCACGAACTGAGCTTTCGCTTATGCCCCATAAATGTTCAGTAGGATTTGTATCGGGCGATCTGGGTGACCAAATTATTCGCTCCATTCGCGAACAATTGTGGTCCGGTGACAGGGCTCATTGTTAGGGAACATGAAGTCCATGAATGGCTGCAGATGGTCTCTAAAGTAGCCGAACATAACAATTTCCAGCCAATGACTGGTTCAGTTGGACCAGAGGACCCACTCCATTCCATGTAAGCACAATCCACACCATTATTGAGCCACCACAAGATAGCACTGTGTCAGGTTGACAACTTGGGTCCACGGCTTCGTGGGGTCTACGGCACACTCGAATCCAATCGTCCGCTCTTACCAAGTGAAACTATGATTCGCCTATCGAGCCACAGTTGTCTAGGGTCAAGCCGATACGGTCACGAGCCCAGGAGAGGCGCTGTTAGCTAACGCACTCGCGCCATATTTCTCCGCAGTGCCCGAACGGATATGTTCATCGTACGCCCGACATTGAGGTAAGCGGTTGTTTCACGCAGTTTTGGTTGTCTGTTAGTAGTGACAACTGCACGCAAACGCTGTTGCTCCCGGTCGTTAAGTGAAAGTCTTTGGCCACTAATTGTCTGCGGTGAGAGGTGACGGCTGAAATTTTATGTTCTCCGCACACTCTTGATACTATGGATCTCTAAATATTGAATTCCCTAAGATTTCCGAAATGGAATGTCCGATGCGTCTAGTTCCGTTCCGTGTTGATTTCCATCGTGCGGCCATAATCACGTCGGAGACCTTTTCACATGAATTATGTGAGTATAGACGACAGCTTCGTCAGTGGACTGCCCTTTTATATCTCGTGTACGCTATACTATCGTTTTCTGTATTTGTGCATACCGCTATCCCATGACTTCTGTCTCCTCAGTATATACACAAGTAATTCCGTACGTGACCCTTAGTTCCACCTTTCATCGCCAGGATACAGAGGCGGCCGATGAGTCATAACCTTGCATGGTATTGCGCCGTGCTTGTTGTATGGTTGTCAGTTGTGAGAGAGCTCTGACCATGGGAAGTGAGCTGTATTTTCGTGAATGTTTGTGTTTTGTGCGAATCCATAAGAAGAAATAACTCGCACCTGTATAAATACTCCAAATTCTTTTTGTTATATCTGTGGTGGGTTAATTCCCAAATCGGAAAAATGGAAGCTAATTCTCTTATTAAAAAAAAAATCGTAAGAACTTTTGTTTGAGTGCGAGCTTGGCGGCCAAGACATAAATTGGTCCCACACACATGCTGTTTGACATGTTGTACTCCTGAAAGGATGGTTAAAAAGCATCACGTCACATGGCGTACGATGTCCCCATGATGAGAGGGAAACAACGGGTTACAGAAGAGTATTACTTTTGTGTGACAAAACTAGCTGGGACCACTTCTAAAACAAAGAAAACTTTAAATACCCTAATTTTCCATCTGCTGTTAAGACCTGTGTGTAACAGTTGTCAGACTGCTGCTGAACCTCACGAATGGAGGTTCCTGAGGCAAATAACCCTAGGAAATCAGGAAGAATATACAGCGTGAGCAGTAAAAGTCTTGCCCTGATTATAAAAATTTATAACAGAATAACCGGTTGACATAATAATTTACATTAGATGCCGTTACATTGGTTAGTGGTAGACTCTGTCGTTGATATAGCTCCAGAAAAAAAGTCAAGGGGCGTAAGGTCTGGAGAGAAAAGTAATGTCTGGATCGGTGGATTGGAAGGAACGGTCCAACACCCTGGCCACCACGCTCTCCAGATATTACGCCCCTTGCTTTATTTTTTTTCTGGGGCTGTATCAAGGACAGTGTGTTCGTCACACCAGTTGGTGACGTCGACAAACTGAAGGCTAGGGTACAAGCTGGCTGTGGGTACTGTGATAGAACACATGTTATGAAACACCTGGCGGGAACTGGAATACCGCCTCGACATTCTCCGAGCTACCAAGGGAGCACACGTTGAGGTTTACTAACGTAAGTGGTCTTAGAAAAAACCTACCAACACCTACCTATATAATGGCATTAAATGTAACGTATTGTGTCAAACGGTTATTCTGTTACAAATTTTTATAATCAGGACAAGAATTTGTGCTCACCCTGTGTTATTACGTATTTTCTCTTACGTTGCTCATTTCTTTTATTAATTTGTGTACACATGGTTTTGTTGTCCTTTTGCCCCACACATTCAGGGTGTTCTAAAATTCCCGTTACAGACATCTAGTACTTTTAGAGGTGATTTAGTAGATAATATTTTCAATAAGAAGCCATATCTGGACCGTTTGAAAACATGTTGGTATAATGAGACTACTTACGAGTAACTGATTAAACGTGACCCAGTACATCACTTGTTTTAGAATTTCGCTCGTTAACAACTAAAGAAATTGCTCGTATACTCGTTGAAGGGCTCTCTTCAACACGATGGAGTGCGGCGTCTTCCAGTTCGGGTGTGCGGCGTTATCTTTGGAGCACCACAATCGCGCTTGCTGAAGGTGAAGGTAGCCCGTTATCGAAGTCGTTGCGTAATTGTGGCGAAAAGGGTATGCGATAGTTGGACGTTGTGGAGCATGATCTTCATAAAAGCGATGAGTAGTCCTTCGGTTATCGTGACCTTCGCCTTTTATAAGGATCATGTCAGTATATTCTGCAAATGTGTGCTCAGCCATGTTGCTCTAATACTCAGACACCTGAATGAGGCTCGAACCAGATCAGAGGGGCAGGCTAAATGTCTAATGACGTCACAAAATATTATGTAAGCACTCCTGTCTACAAATCCTGGAAGTTCGTAATGGGAATTCCCGAACACCGCGTATAATGCTATAATACACTGGCATTTACAGAAACCAGTATCACTTGGACACTAAGGCCAATACAGAAATTCTGAAAATTACATCTGGATTCAGGGACGAACTATCTTCTAGGAACAGTGCGTTTTGTTTTTTGATATTTTTTTACCAGTGTAACCTATTGAAATAATAGCGAAATCTCATTTATTCATCCCTCTGTAATCCTGATGTTCCGATCATTCAGAACTATTTGTAGCCTTGGAGGTCTAGCGACTTTTCTGTGCGTCCAATACACAGGGGGCAGCGCAGTCTGTAGTTACAATTCCTTAATTTACAATCACGACCCCTGTTCCATTTGGCTCCAGATTAAATTACACAAGACAATAGTATTTTTTTTATGCTACGTTACAGGAAAATGTAAATTAGACTGTTAATAATGAAGATATTGAATTGGTCTTGGTGACACAACTTAACTGAAAGAGAGGTCTGTTGGGATTCATGCTGAGGCCTCAGAGTAGATAATTTGGTAATGGAAGTAACAAAGTGTGTGTGTGTGTGTGTGTGTGTGGCGTCGAGAGTTGCTTCAAACCAGTGTTCGGACTGACAATCACTAACAAGTTAAGATCGACAGCTTTCTTCCGCCTGTGGGCTCCACGATTCAGCTCGGCATACATGACGTGGACAAAAATATGAAAAAACAAAAACACAGCTCATTACGGTGCCTAATACTGTGTAGAAAAACAGTTGGCATTAGAAACAGCTTGCAGTTGTCACGGAATGGATAAACACAGGTCATGTGTGGTTTTCAAGGGAATCTCGTACCTTTTTCCTGCAAAGTAGTAGGTAGTTCAGATAACGGTGTTGGATGTGGATAGCGATCATGCACCCTTTCCTCCAAAGCAGACCACAAAGGCTCAGTAATATTGAGCTGGTAACTGTAGTGGCCAGGAGAGATGCATTTCGTCGTCGTGCTCACAAAATTGCTCCTGGACGACGCAAGCTGTATGAATAGGGGCACAGTCGTCTTGGAACACAGCACCGCCATTGAAGAACAGACACTGTATCATGGAAGGGGCCAGATCAGCCAAAATGGTCACATAATCCATGGTAGTAATTTAAACTTCCAAAGCACCCACGGAATAGCGCGATATGGCTCCCAAAATCATCACCTAACCTCCGCCGTATTTCACTTTTGCGACGTAAACTTCGCCCCAAGTTGGAAGAAGTGTGAAACACTCATCCGATAAAATAACATACTTCTACTGCTCTGTGGCCCAGATTTTGTGGCATCGGCATCGTGTTCTCCTTTTACGGGCATTTGCATCACAAATGCATGGTTTTTGAATTCCAACTCGACCTGCATTTTCTTTGTCCTGGAGCTGCCTTCGATTTTGACAGGCTTCGCGAGAGCTACATTCACTTCTGCAGTGATTTTCGACAGCTGTCGTCTTCTATTCTTCGTCGCAGCTGTCATCAGTGATTGTCCGTCACGATGACTCGACAAACATTTGGGCCGCTTAGTGTGGCCTAGCGGTTCTAGGCGCCTCAGTCTGGAACCGCGCCACTGCTACGGTCGCAGGTTCGAATCCTGCCTCGGGCATGGATGTGTGTGATGTCCTTAAGTTAGTTACGTTTAAGTAGTTCTAAGTTGTAGGGGACTGATGACCTCAGATGTTAAGTCCCATAGTGCTCAGAGCCATTTGAACAAACATTTGCGTTGCGTCCGCGTTGTGACTTAGCGGATGATACTTTATCTTGGATTCGGCGTCTCTTAAATAAAAAAAAGTATACTGCGGCGACCTCGGTTACGGAAGCATCAACAACTTGCTCACGTTCCAAGTCACTTACCTCCGACATAATGCGCTCTCAAATACATTGAGCGAAGTTCTGACTTTGACTGACACTTGGAAGGCATTGAGGACATTGTGCTGGCGCTGTTCTGGTCAAATGCAACAGCGCAACTTGCAGGCGTGGTTAGCATTTGCATTTATGTCCAAGCATGTTCTTCTCACAGACTTTCCATGGTTTTGTCTAACTCCTGTATCTCCCCTAGTAAGCCGGCGCCATGGTTATTAAGGAACACTTTTGACATTCGGAAAGAGTTATGGGAGGACATGAAGTGAACGTAAAGATTTAGATTTTCATTGTTTTTTGTAAATTATAAAGAAATATGTGTGAATCTGAGCCTGGTGCAAGCGTTTAGATTTGACGGCAGTTAGTGTTTTCCTGTCAATTGTCGTACTTCATTTATTAAACGGTTGCCCATGTAGCCTCACGGAGCTGGATGGCCATCGTGCCATACCTTTCTGTCCCAGAAAATCTTAAGATGCTTACCTAGAATCGAACTTAGGTGCTCCGCCTTAGTAGTCAACAATGTAAATCACAGAAGCTGTCACCTTAAACGACGTTTTGCTAATATCGGGATATCTCGTCTCTAAAAGTTTCCTACCCTGTGCTTATTGTAAGCTTTTAATTAAACCATTACCCGCCAGCCTCCCTCCCTTCCTCCCTCCCGCGCGCGCGCGCGCGCGCGCGCGTGCGTGTGTTGTATACGCACACAGTCCGTCATTTACGGTTTGTGCAAGTCATACACATTTATCAATAAGATTATCCCCATAATACGATGTCCATTTAGCTTATGGCCATAATCGCGTCACATTCAGGAGATTGGCTTGCTGCCAATCAAGTCAGCTTGTGTCCTATAATCGTGTTTTACATGTTGGTCAAAAAGACTTCATTGTAGTGTCACCACCATGCTCCTTTTACAATTATATTTTCTCTAGAAGGGTTCGTCGGAATTTAAACACTGGGTATAAACGTCTTAGTTTCGAAGTTTATTTTCTGGCTCTTCTCTGTCGTCTTGACGTTATGGCTACGAAGTCTTTCACGACGGCGTTCTTGGATTAAAAGTTCTCGGTGAACTTCCCGCACCGGATAGAAACCTTAAGCTTTCGATGATTACCTCCATGGTCGTCGTCTATGTATGGCCCGGTTTGTTGTGGCTGTTCAATGGAGATTTGTATCACCATTTGCCTCTTGTCCTTAAGAACTTGTAATTTTTTGTGTATGTTCCTGTGAAATGTGTGTTCCCAGTGACGACGCGTCTATAGAGGATCATGCGTCAGCTCAACTGAGAAGTTCCTTATGCGCTCCCCACTTAATACTCCAGTACTATGACGAAACTCATCTTTGCCACAGATTTGTAAGCTCAGTTTGTGGTGAGTGTCATTAGCATAACATACATTTAATAATATGCACATGGAAATATGATCAGCATAATAAAAGTCCACCGGAGAATAGATTTAAAAATGTTCCGTGCAGCACACTTCGCTAGCTAGCTTTTTCGCACTTTCTTTCGTAATCAACTATTAGAGAAAATGACGCACAACTTTTTCCGGCTGAGGCCTGCTGTCTGCAGTCGTGAAAGTTATTTTGGTACCGTGGCAGTGGGAGATGCGTCACGCAGTGAACTGTTCCGGGCATAGCGACATTTGCCAGGTTGTCGTTTACCGGGCCCTCTGTTAGTTGGAACCGTAGATAGCGTTATCATGATCAACTTGCTGCCTTACGGTTACAGTTTCAGCTTTTCTTGCAGAGCTCAGGCGGGTGATACGCAACGCAGTCACAAGGAGGTTGTGTAAGCATTGAGCGCAGCGCAGTGCGGTGCCGTGAGATGTTAGCAAAGGCGCCTAGTTGGCTTGCATGAAGAATAGCTCCTTAAATGTAAACTGAGCGAGCCAACCTACTTGCTGCGGCACTGGATTGGCATTCGGGAGAAACAGTTATACCACCTGAAATAACGTAAAATTTATTCTTATGAAAGGTACCTTTCATCAGACACTATCGGGAATAAAAACTTGTAAAACATGTGGCTTGTAGGTGACCACATTTCTAACAGGATTCCTAAAAATATTAAAAACCCCTGTATTAAAATGTGCCCAGTTCTTTTGAACAAATTCTGGCAAGTGGAAGCTGAAAAAAGTATACTTTATTTTTTTAAAATACGACTTACGGTGAACAGTCATTAAAGTTGTCAGTGCATTCCGGATCCATAAGTTTTGTTGTCTGCATCGTCTTCCATCTCACCTTGCAATGTCCCTTTTTCCCGCTCGTCTGTTTTGGCTTGCCCTTGTTTCAAGGTTTCTGATATCTGTCTGATGCCCTAACTCTTTCTTTATCTATGCTCAACATTTGTTTCACTGTGAAACGACTGACAGTTTGTCGCCGTCTTTTCAGGACCTCGCACCTTAAGTTTCCTTCATTGAACGTTGCCACTGCTATAAAGACACAAAAAATGCAGTGTACTAATTGACGCAAACAGTGTCTTGGGAACTCTGATCCAGATTACGGTGTTAATGGGGTGGACTCTTTAGAATTCTGGGTTCGGCCATGAAGACATTTCGTCAATAGCCTTACACCTGACAAATCTCTGAAAGTTTCAAGACCTCCACTATGCCAGAAGATATAGCTGGTTTGTAAATAAATTTGTCACCATTTTGTTGTGCTGTGTTTATTTGCACCATGGGTCGCTTCTTGTAGGACATAGCCCATGAATGGGTTTGTTGAAGAGGTGAAACAATACTGCCCATAACAGCTTTCCTCATATCTTCTACGGCTTAACATTTTGCATGATGGTAATTCCTTAATAATTTTGGATTTAGATTCTGTGAGTTTATTGTTACCATCTAATCTTCTGCCGTCTTCCAATTTCTTTCCCTTGTATGCAGTTTTCAGTTCTTGCAAAGTGGTACTTATTCGCTTTTATACATCACCTATGCACTCCAGTTTAGTGATATTTATATTTCCTCCGTGTGGCTTTTCTTCCTCATTTGCTTCGGAAACATTTGAAACCCCATCTAAAGATTAAGATCAATCAAAAAAATTAAATTTAAAAATTCAACTGGTGCGGAGCCACTGAAATGGCTGGATGGTCCGTTCGCAGAATAGCATTGCCGAGTCGCTGCGTCATCCGGGTTTTGTCAGAGTTTACGCTGAATCTCGTAATGTCGTGGTCTTTCACACAATATTAAGCCAAGTTATTTTTCTTAGAGGGATAGACGGAAACATGGGAAGTCCGTACAAGTCAGTCGATGCCTCGGGTATTGGTGAAGAGATGTCCACCAGAGAAAATAGATCCAGACACAATACTGTGTTTAATATATAAAAGCGAAAGAACTTTGGTGCAAAAAAATCATAAATAGTTTTCGTGCAAAAGTTCCTTATTAATGCTTATTTATCAAAGTGCAGTTGCGTTCGATCATGATACGGTGAACCCAAATAATGAAGCTTCATTAGTGTTAAAAAGTAGAAAGCACTGTTGATCGTCACTCATAACCGTTATACGTTGATCCTACTGGGGAAACCTCAGTTCGTGCGTGCTTGTGAGATGAGGTTACGATTTCTACATATACTGAAAAATTCAAATGACTCCAATTGGTAACTGATATTACACGAGAAATAACTTGTATGACTAGGCTTCTATTATGTGAGGATTGATCATGTATTTGTGGTTCCATGATACTGACCTTTCCTACTACCCTCTGTTACACATTTATTATTAAACATATTTTCGGGTGTAGGAGAAGAGCTATGTGCATCGTGCAAGTGATGCTGTCAGATGTCAATTTGTTTAAGTGCTTCGTTGTATGCAGAGGTCAATTTCTTATGGTTTGTGGATCCTACTTCGCGAATGAGGATCTACTATATTTCCTACGGAACATCACAATGAAATTTCAAATTACTTGAGAAATTCTGAATCAGGCTAACAGACCATTCTTGTTTTCCCAATAGAGCCTACAAACGCTAGATAAAACCGAAATATTGTGTTTGCGGAGACTGGGAAAAACACGTATTACTGTATTCTGTGCTCATCAAACCAGACGAGGACGTTTCATGCCTAAAACATTTAATCCCATACGGTGAAAAATGCGTGCGGACTTGAATGAACATGGTTACGCACACCACTGAACGAACATGGTTTCGCAGACTGTACCTGATAAATCTGTAGGCACAGAATTCTCAGAAAACAATATTTGATCACTCAAACAGTAACAGAACCGCTATTGGACTTACCCGAAGATTGTGCACTTCACCTGTTGTTCTGTATAATCTAATAGATCGTGAGGTAAGTAATAGTGTAATACCACATGACAACTTGCTGTTAGTAGTTAATCAAGCACTGTTCGCGCTCCATTGAAGCATGTACAGTACTTTGCGTTCATCTGGTTTCGAAGTACCAGCCCTATCGCTTGTTTTATGTTTATGTAATTATCATAGCATTATTTGTATGTGTAATGTGTTCTCGAAAGGCATATTGAAGTAAGTAGTCCAATCGAGAATGGTGGCTTAGTGGTGAAGACACTCGCTCTCCGGACGACGGTAGTTCAAATTGCTTTCCATCATCGATATTTAGGTTTTCCATGGTTTCAGTAAATCTGTTAAGGCAAATGTCTCGATGATCCGTTTGTAAAAGATATGGCCTATTCTATTATCCATCCTGTCCTAGGCCGCTTCAGTCTGGAACCGCGCGACCGCTACGGTGGCAGGTTCGAATCCTGCCTCGAGCATGGATATGTGTGATGTCCTTAGGTTGGTTAGGTTTAAGTAGTTCTAAGGTCTAGGGGACTGATGACCTCAGCCACTGATGACCTCGTCGTTGACGGAACGTTAAAGCTTCCTTTCTTCGTGGCAGTGGTCTGATTGGAGATAACTCTACTCAGCTGATTTTCGGCTGTCTCCATGGATGTACCAACTACGCGGGCACTTGTAGTTTTACCTCATTGGACGTTAGTACAGACCGAAGAAACATGTAATTGGAGAAAATTGTGGAAATAATCAAGGTGTCTCATTCGCATGAAGCCCATCTCCTTTCTTCCGTATTTTTGAGTCAGAAAAGAACAGCCCAGGCTGCAACATGTGACACTTGGTTTTTAGTTCTTGAATAACCGAGTCTCTTTCCGAAACTACAACAGACACTATCCCGCCCTCATTTTGTAGCTTGCTCGAGTTGTAGGTCAGAGCTCTATGATAAATAAACAAGAGCCCCATAACGAACAACTGTGTACCGGCGGCTCGAGACAAAACCAGATACGTTGTAATCCAAGAGACGTTGCTGCGTCACTGATGCGTTCCGGGAATGAGTGGTTTGATATCAGTCTGTGAAAACAATTCCTAGGTTGCCTCGTTTCAGACCGTACAAAGCAGTCTGAAGTGTCGGCTAACGGGCTCAGTGTGAAACCTAAGTGATCCCGATGCGCGCGGATGATAGCGCGCCAGTGTGTGTGAGCGGTGTGGAGCTCGGTGCTGACAGCTTGCGTCGTCGTTGCCCCCTGGACTCGATGCTGTCGGGCACTTGGCTCCCTCGGGAAATTAGTGCCGCGCTGTTGCAGGCGCAATTGCCCGACTGTGAACATCTGTTAGCCGCCGCCGCGCTGGCTATTGATCTGCCTGTGCACTAATAGGAGCAGGCTTCTGTTCAGTCCTGATTTCGACCATTCGAAATAACGCGTTGACGCAACTTGTGGACATTACTTTATATTCTGCATGTCTATCTTTTTAGAAATGGTTGCGGGACTCGGCCGTTCGTTGGAAGATGTCATATGAAATACCTTTCAGCCGTATTTTATTTGGCAACCAGTTTCAGCGTTGTACTACGCCGTCTTCAGGACCCTGACAGACACGCAGTAAGAATCTACCTCGGTTGTGTTCAAAACAGGGGTCTGCAATAGTGGTATTGGTAGATATGAGTCAGCGGGTGATGGTTGAAGTGATGACTCTAGCAACTAGACTGTGACATTCAAACTGGCATTCAAAATACGTCTCCACGTGTCCTCTGCTCCGTTGATTACCGTTGCCTTCGCCATATTTTTACATGTGAAACTTTCCAGTTCATTATCTAAGAAATGTCTTAGGATAAACATTTTGGCCTAATGAAGAGGGTTTGTGAGCTGTAACGACTTTTACGAGGATATTGCACGAATTTGTTCCCGGAGATAATGAAAAAAATGCTTTCGTTTTGGACCAAATGCTTTCTAATCAGTGAAGTTGATACTGCGAAAATATTATTTACGCAAAAAATTACCCATCCATCCCGTACCTCGCGTCGACATAACCACCTCGTCGCAGCGTATAGATCGTATATTTATTTAGCTTCGCAGTTCTTCAATTTTTCGTACGTAACATTCTAGATTGAAGACCACTCAATCGAAGTCTCTTTCATAAAATTATTGAATCGAAAGATTGTTTCTTACAAATGACGTTTTCCAACATTTTGTATTATTAGAATCGCGGCAGTAGAAGAGATGTAAAAAGATGATTCATCGGTCTATTTTGAAAGGCCTCTAGTGATATTGCGAAACTTCAGAAAACTTGGGTCTCGTTGTCTGTATGTGATAGGAAGAAAATTAAAATCTGTTTGTCGAAAACATCACACGTCATCGGCCAATAAATGCAACACCCCTTAAAAGGAAAAAAATAGTTTTAAAAGTCTGGGTCGTACAATGGATTGTTTTAATTGGACTCGCAGTTGGAAGGAGTGGGGTTTTATTACCCGTCCGGCTATCCAGACTTTGGTTTTCCGTGGTCTGGAAGGAATACGGGAATGGTTTCTTTCGCATGACTGCTGTCGATTTTATGGTCCAGCCTTGTCGGGTCCCCTCCCTAATGATCTCATCACACACAGACCATTGAACTGTGGTTGTCGTTTTTATTAAAGTGTGTAACAAGTCCGAAGTGACAGCTGCAATTTGTGCAGTGAGATGCTCAGGAGTGAAGACACGTTGACGGAGCAAACACCAATTCTGTTCACGAGAGATCTGTCTGCATTGCTACATAAAGTGCATTTAAGCCTCTCACGTAATTAAATCTTACGTAGGTGCCACGCTGTTTGTGTAGTTGTTTGGCACTACGACGAATAAGCAGGAAAGAACAGTTCTTTGTGAGATGCACGGCTTTACTCGAGCGTGTAGTGTGATTTGTTTCGTGAGAATCCTCTTGGCAACCCTTAGTTTTGCGCGAGTGCGAAGCCACGTAACGCGGGCTGCCCCTCTGCGCATGCCTGCAAACACACTCTCTGCCCGAGTTGGCAGCGAGTATTAAATATGTTAATTACTCGCGATGGCACCGCAAAGTCGCCGCCAAATGAGCGAAGTAAGGAAAACAACCGCAGCCGCATTTGCATTTTAATTGGCGGAGTTAACGAGATCTGCGCGTATTGCATTGTGGCGGCCGCCGTCAGTGCCCTCTGACCTGCCGTGGCGACGCTTAATCCTGAATCGTGGCGCGCCAGACCCCTCTAACTCCTACATTAATAATTTGGCGCAACTCCATTGCCCAGTTTATCTTCCTAAAGACCACCGTTCACCACTGTCTGCACCTGAGGAACTTCGCATTTATCGACTAGCTGGTGAACTGGCTTTGCTCTGTTACTTGCCCATCCCAATCTTATGCATTATTAGGCGCGAACAGAGGTAAAGTCTGTCCATAGTATAAAAACAAACTTTATTTATTGATGTGACTTACCAACACAAGGATAGCGTACCAATAGGGACAAGAAAGGAGGTATGAAAGGCGCCAAAAACAGAAATAACAATCATCCATTTATTGCACCATTACACACGCACGTCATGATATATGAGACATTATAATTGCTAAACTCAAATCTATTATGACAAACAATATGTGTCACGAAGGGCGCACACAATGGAGTTTAAGAAATTACCATGGCACATCAACTCCGCTATGACAGTGTCCATATTGAAGGCCGCACAATTTTACTGAAATAATACTAGCATAGAATTAACTAAAATGCCTTGAAGCAAATGTTTGAGAAGAACACGACGGAGCCGCAAGGGAGGAGGCAACACAATACTTAGGTACACCAGGCCGCGCCAACAACGGACACGTAAGGCACGCAGCTGCTCTCTCCGTTGCGGTTCCGCGCGTCCCACCCATGTAATAGCTACCTGAAACATTTTAATACTTGGAACAGTACACCAGTGATCAGCAAATTAAAAAAAAAACAATAACATGACATAAAAATACAATAATTTAAGAAAATCACATCATATGAATATGAGCTTAAGCTCTTTCGGTAATTAACAGATTACGAAACAGGTAAAGGGGCATGTGCCACTATTAAATCTTCCGTAATTACACTACTAAATTTCTCAGTACCCAAATTGCAATTAACCCAACAAGAATTAAATCATTTAAGTGACAATGTTACTTTAAAATAATAATAAAATCATTTCATACAGCAGAGGACCAAGAATGGCCCTATCGGTACTCTCCAGTGAAGCAAATCACACAAATGGTACTCCACGGCTCCGAGCACACAGTCCCATACAGAATGCAACACAACCACAGCGACGTGGCGTACTACCAGAACCACCAGGCAGTAAACCAAAATCGTACTAAGCCAAAACAATGACAGACTTTTAAAATAACGAGACCTAGCCGGGCCGGACAACAGACCGAATGCCGGGAAATCCATAAGAAACCTCAGCCAACTTAATACCAAAACAATAATTTATGAACAATATGTAAAACACAAGACCTCTCAGTCCAAAGGCTTCCGTTTAGACGCGAAGGTGGCTCCGACCCGCCTGCTGAGGTGCCAAGCGTCGTACGGAGAGCCGAATCAAGCTTGACGTTCGTTAACGGAAAGCGGAAGGACCACAGGACAAAATAAACTCCAATCTGACTGCGCAAGGCAAACTCTAAGGAGTGCCACTCGAAGACGATGCACTTGAAGATCAAACATAAAGCACCCAGGCTAACGTGCCGCTGAACGACGCACTTCCATCACCAGCGTCTAGTGGAGTACGGAGAGCAGAGTACCCCATCGATATACACTCATGGGACGGTAAAAGAGGATAGCAATCCCAGCGACGGAGAGACAGGACGACGAAATGACACCCCGCCGCACATAGAAGGTATTTCAAACTCAGGCTCGACAGGCGAGATTTTGCTCCCCTTGCGAATCAAGTTAAGCGGCACACCACGCCGCTGCCCACACTATTAACCGTAAAATCGCGGTCCGGTCTTCCCTTCGGGCCGCACTCGGCGTCCAGACGCAAACAACCCCAGCCGAGCCGAACTGTCTCCACGCCAAGGCAGCCCCCTCTTTCCTCCTCACACCTTCCAGCTAAGCTGCCGCCAGCGATCACACACGGAAACAACAGCCTAACGCCAAAGCGCAGTCTGAGTGAAAACTCAGCACTAAGATCGATACGAACTTGGAAATAAGCGAGCACCGTAACATTTATGTTTTTAAAAGATAATACACTTCACAGATTATTAAAGTAAGATGTTTTCATAGAGTAATTGTAACATTAAGCGCAAGTAGCGCTGTAATGTCTCCAATGCATTATCTTTTCATGCTACCACCTTCCAACTCCTGTGTATGATTTGTAATCATAAATTGTCACCACCTGCCCGGATAGACGCGCGTGTTAACGCGACCGCTTCCGGGACGGGGAGGAGCGCCGGCCCCAGTTCGAATCCGCCCGACAGATTAACAATGGGTGTATGTGCCGGCCAGCTGGATGTGGTGTTCAGGCGGTTTCCCACACCCCACTAGGTGTATACCGGGCTGCTTCCCAAGTTCTGTTTCAGCTCCACGCTACACAAATATTAATTAGAATATTTTCTCTCACTTGCACACAGAATTTACTCTGTACGCAGACAGATTGGATACACTGCTTCCGTCCTCGGGATCAGTAGGAAACTGATGACGTGTAACTAAATACTTACTCAGCATCAGCACTTGACACCACTCAAGGCCGGTGACACCGAAAACTGTGGATCACTGCTCGTAGAGATGCTAGATATGTGCTACCTCATCTCTTTCTTTCGTGGGTAGGAAAAGTTTGGTTGAAATTTCTCAATGTGTTACAAATAGCTTACGTGTCTGCACTTTCCCAACCCAACCTGACAAATAGAGATGTTTTGTAGCACTAAGAGTACATAAATATATGCAGCAAGTTTTGTTGGGGTTTTGAATTGCTACAGGCTTTTCGAAGCTGTGTTCGGAAACACGCACATGCGCGCGCGCTCTCACGTCTGCTTGAAACTCATAAAGAATTACTGTGTGGTTTGATAAACGGCTTTGTGTGTGCACCGCGTCATTGTTTAAAATGTTCCAACGTTCCTGCCGTAATTGCGGGCATTAGTAGTAAAGATATCCCCTGTGATAAAAAAACTGCAAACGCTCTGGAAATCTAAGCTCGTACTGTTGCAATCATTAACCTTCGTGTGGCCATCACGTAATCATCTACTTCTAGCCATGTACCTGTGACTTGAGGTGTAAACAGATTTCTGTTGCCCGCATCTCGTGGTCGTGCGGTAGCGTTCTCGCTTCCCACGCCCGGGTTCCCGGGTTCGATTCCCGGCGGGGTCAGGGATTTTCTCTGCCTCGTGATGGCTGGGTGTTGTGTGCTGTCCTTAGGTTAGTTAGGTTTAAGTAGTTCTAAGTTCTAGGGGACTGATGACCATAGATGTTAAGTCCCATAGTGCTCAGAGCCATTTTTGAGATTTCTGTTCTCTTGTCTTGGTAAATTTCTTTTTAATTCGCTTCGACGGTAAATGTCTTTTTAATTCGCTTCGACTAAGGCACTGTTTCAGGATAATGTTCGTTCCTATTTCAGCATTATAAGTTCTCCATTCTATCGCATGCACAGCATCAATTTTAATACTGTTTTAAGGAGCAGAGTAAATGGTACCTATGTTAGAGACAATTGCATTGGGTGGATAGTGCGAACTGTGTAGTGCAGTTTTCATTCTGCTGAAGCTTTTACTACCTGCGTCTAGCGTTGTTTGTGGAATGGAAGAGACGTAAAATTGGTCCGCGTACGTAATAAGTCACGCATGGTGTAAAATACACTACTGGCCACTGCTACACCACGAAGATGACGTGCTCCAGACGCGAAATTTAACCGACAGGAAGAAGATGCTGTGATATGCAAATGATTAGTTTTTCAGAGCATTCACACAAGGTTGCCGCCGGTGGCGACACCTACAACGTGCTGACACGAGGAAACTTTCCAACCGATTTCTCATACACAAACAGCAGTTGACGGGCGTTGCCTGGTGAAACGTTGTTGTGATGCCTCGTGTAAGAAAGGCGTACCATCACGTTTCTGACTTTGATAAAGGTCGGATTGTAGCCTATCGCGATTGCGGTTTATCGTATCGCGACATTGATGCCCGCGTTGGTCGAGATCGAATGACTCTTAGCAGAATATGGAATCGGTGGGTTCAGGAGGTAATACGGAACGCCGTGTTGGATCCCAACGGCCTCGTATCACTAGCAGTCGAGATCACAGGCATCTTATCCGAATGGCTGTAACGGATCGTGCAGCCACGTCTCGATCCCTGAGTCAACAGATGGGGGACGTTTGCAAGAAAACAACCATCTGGGCGAACAGTTCGACGACGTTTGCAGCAGCATGGACTATCGGCTCGGAGACCATGGGTGCGGTTACGCTTGACAGGAGCGCATGTGATGGTGTACTCGACGACGAACCTGGGTGCACGAATGGCAAAACGTCATTTTCAGGTTCTGTTTATAGCATCATGATGGTCGCATCCGTGTTTGGCGACATCGCGATGAACGCACATAGGAAGCGTGTATTCGTCAGCGCCATACTGGCGTATCATCCGGCGTGATGGTATGGGGTGCCATTGGTTACACGTCTCGCTCACCTCTTGTTCGCATTGACGGCACTTTGAACAGTGGACGTTACATTTCAGATGTGTTACGACCCGTGGCTCTACCCTTCATTCGATCCCCGCGAAACCCTACATTTCAGCAGGATAATGCACGACTGCATGTTGCAGGTCCTGTACGGGCCTTTCTGGATACAGAAAATGCTCGACTGCTGCCCTGGCCAGCACATTCTCCAGATGTCCCAATTGAAAACGTCTGGTCAATGGTGGCCAATACGCCAGTCACTACTCTTGAACTGTGGTTTCGTGTTGAAGCTGCATGGGCAGATGTACCTGTACACGCTATCCAGGCTCTGACTCAATGCCCAGGCGTGTCAAGGCCGTTATTACGGCCAGAGGTGGTTGTTCTGGGTACTGATTTCTCAGGATCTATGCACCGAAATTGCGTGAAAATGTAATCATATGTCAGTTACAATATATTTTGTCCAATGAATACCCGTTTATCATTTGCATTTGTTCTTGGTGTAGCAATTTTAATTGCCAGTAATGTAGTTAAGTGCTCATGAACATCCATCTACTTGTCGAAAGTTGTTCAGCAGTAGTTTTGTGAACGTTTCATACAGGGTTAAATGCTTAGTATTTATCGTAATAATTGTGCATTTATTGTGAATAAGGTGTAGTTTGTGACTTCAGATTGCTGATTCGAATACTATTTAGTTCATCAAGCAGATGGAAATATTTCAAACCATCTCCTGATTTACGTAGCGTCGCTTAGGCGTTTTATCAGTCAGCATTTTTAATGTAAAAAATTTCTCTCCTGGAAAACGAGTGATAGGAAACTCTTTTATGCGCTGAGTATATATTGCACCAAGAAGCAGAAAAGGAAGCACAAATACCTTTTGCTGGTCTCTTGGTAAAAGCTACACTATCTGATCAAAAGTATGCGGACAGCCTTATGTAATGGCGGAGTTGACCACTAATCGTCAAGAGTGGTGGACCATTGTAAAAGTAGTCAGGGAATTTGTCAGTAACAGCGGAATGGCTCTTTCTGAAAAGCTGTCACTTCGGACGCAGACTAGTCATTCGATGTCATCTGAGTAACGAATTTATCAATCAGGGACATTTCAACATGTCTAACACTGCTCATGTTGACCGTTCGTGATGTGGCTGTGAGGTGGAAGCGCAAAGGAGCAACTGCGGATAAACAAAGAACAGAGACTTTATGTACTGACGAACGGGGGGTCGTCGAGCTATGCGAAAGGAAGTTGTAAAATGTCGCGTGAAATCAGCGACGACACCAGGCTGAGGATGGCTGGAAACGGGTGCTTTGGAGTGATGACTCACGCTTTAGCCTGTAGCAATCCGATTGAGGGGTTTGGGCTGACGAAAGCCATCGTTTGTGGTGCTAACAGTGAAATATTTAGAAGGTGGTGCTGCGATATGCTTAGGGTGTGGTTTTTGTATTGTGCATAAGAAAATGAGCACATTTTATGGCATTGTGTACTGCGTACAGTCGAGCAAAAAGTTCGGAGACGATGATCAGCATGAGAATGCACCCTGTCATAAAGCAGCATCTGTGAGGCAGTAGTTTGTGGACAGTAACATTCCTGAAGTGAAGTGAACTGGCCTGCCCGGAGTTCCTACATGAACCGAATGGAACACCTTTGGCACGATTTAGACCGTGGACTTCGTTTTAAACACCAGCATCCAATAGGGCAGCTTCGCTGGTTTCGGCTATTGAGGGAGAATGGGCTGCCATTCCTTCACAGACATTGAGACACCTCATGGAAAGCGTCCCCAGTAAAGTTCAGTCATAAAGGCAAAGGATTGTTAATGTCCAATTATAAGTGTACTGATACTGTTGATCAGCTAGTGTATTATTCCCAATAAACGTTGGTAGGCACGGTCCACGCGTCAGTTTAGTAGAGGGGAGAAGGGATTCGTCGGGAAGTCAGGATTTACGAGTGAATAATTATATCTTTGTACTGCAACAAAACTTTAAATCTTTGATCAAGTGTACACCTGTCGTTTTGGGTTACAGAATGGCACAGCATTTTGTGTGTGACTTGAAACTGTGTTCCCGAACGCCCTTGTGCTGCTTTATCGTAGCCGTAGACGTTTTTGTTTGATCTCGCAGAGCTGATTTCAAAGGACTTCAGACGCCAGGTGTGTGGCTTTTTAACTCGAGAATGAAGGCTCGTTTACAAAGGTGTAACGTTCTCAGCTGAGGGAGAACATCTGCCGAGTAACTTGGCGGACAGTGTTCTCGCGGTGCGTGTAGCTTTTGGCAGCCGCTAGTCGGGATAGTCACGGATCCCAAACAATCCCCCAGCCTGGGCGTAAACGTTTAGAGTGGCGCGTCGCCTGCCATCGGCGCGGCCCCATTCACGAGGAAGTGCGCTGCGCGCGATGAGCGAGGCCGGCTGCTGTGGTCAGCACAGACTTTAATCGCGTTTACCTTCCTTCACTCACTACCGAAACTCGCTTACACCTGTTGCACACCCAGTAGATTCATCTTTGGTTTCCCTAAATGCCGTGATGGTTCCGGTGGAAGATACAGAGCAGATTGTCTCCCTCAGGTCGAGCTTATGTGCCGCCTGCGATGATCTTATAATCTACGTAACTCCAAATCTCAATTTTTCGCGTGCTGCTTCCTCAGAGTCTGTCTTCTTCTTGTGAGTCTTGAACATTGAATTGCTTCATTGATAATATTGTAATTCTATAAGCCCTTGAACCATACTAAATGAAGCCTGCAGATGAGGGTTTTCCGTCGCCTTTCAATAGCAATGGAACGTGTTTCACGCTACAATGCATTCTCATCCCCATTCCCAATTATACGTGCTAGTAAGTTAGCGGAGAGTTCGGATTTCCACTTAGTCATTAAGAAATTCTACTTAGTCCAACACATCGCCTGTGAACGTAGATGTCGAAGTTTAATTCGTCAGTTAAATTCAACGAACATGTTAGCATCTGTCGACAGCAGAGTATTCGCTTATATCGTACACGGTTCTAGTTCGTCCGTCTGTCTTATTTTCACCGAAGGAAAGAGCGCTGTATTGAAAAGACCAATACGACAAACCGCATGAAGTCGTTTGAGCGTAAGAAAAGTTGGAGCTCTGGGTAACCAAACAAATTATAGTCCCTTTTGAAAGGGCCTTACTCCAAATTTTAAGAAAATGTATAAAGAACGGTAACAGATTCTATACACAACGATACATGTTTGTGCTCGAGAAAGGGCTCCATTCACACATTGTAACACTGTTTTTGCGACTTAGCTACAGCAACGTCATTTTTGAAAGGACTTCACTACTGGAACAATGCCCATTCAATCGTGAACATCTTCGCATGCCCTCTATAGAGTACCTAATGCACTATACGTTTCGCAGTTCTGTTGTTTCTCAGAACCAGGTTCCAACCGTGTTGCTTAATGCTTATTTTGAACTTAGTGAGTTAGTTAGGTGCTGTGGCTTCTTGAATACATTGGAGTACAGGCGCATTCGTTCTATCTTTTATTTATGGGTACGTGTATTTTTTCAATTTTGAAAAGGCCTGTAAATGTGGTGGTGGTGGTGGTGGTGGTGGTGGTGGTGGTGGTGGTGGTGGTGGTGGTGGTGGTGACAATGATCAGTAAAACCATATTGTATGTACTTCGATTAAAATGACAGTACTGTGGAGATGTGGTAGTTAAAAAGGAAGCACTACTAAAAGTGTAAGTTGGCCACGCGTATTCTTTACTGCCTCAAGAAAAGAACCTTACTCAGATATTTTCCATTTACTTTTTTCAGAGATTGTAAAACTTAACAAATGTTGTAATGGTAAAAATCCATTTCATTTTGTCCTTTCAACATTATAAAGCCAATCCTTTTACATTTCATATACTCACCCGCTGTATGTTTTTCTTCGTTCCTGGAGTGAGGTCATTTCAAAAATGACTGTACAAATGTTACTAGCGTAAATGAATTTTCTTCGGGCTCTTCACTCACACGAAGTGTTAAATGTATCAACAGGGGATTTCAAATTGATTCCGTATTTTTGGATTTCCAGAAGGCTTTTGACACCGTACCTCACAAGCGGCGTGTAATCAAATTGCGTACTTCTAGAATATCGTCTCAGTTATGCGACTGTTCGTAGTAACTGACGGAAAGTCTTAGAGTAAAACAAAAGTGATTTCTAGCGTTCCCCAAGGCAGTGTATTAGGCTCGCTGCTGTTCCTTGGTATACGAACGATTTAGGAAACGGCCTGAGCAGCCGTCTCGAGTTGTTTACATATGATGCTTCCCTTTATCTACATAGATACTGTTGTCTACTAAAGGCATGAGAAAATCAAAACAAATTACAAAACGATTTAGAAATGATATCTGTTGTTGTTGTGGTCTTCACTCTTGAGACTGGTTTGATGCAGCTCTCCATGCTACTCTATCCTGTGCAAGCTTCATCATCTCCCAGTACCTACTGCAGCCTACATCCTTCTGAATCTGCTTAGTGTATTCATCTCTTGGTCTCCCACTACGATTTTTACCCTCCACGCTGCCCTCGATGCTAAATTCGTGATCCTTGATGCCTCAGAACATGTCCTACCAACCGATCCCTTCTTCTCGTCAAGTTGTGCCACAAACTTCTCTTCTCCCCA
This sequence comes from Schistocerca cancellata, assembly GCF_023864275.1. Lineage (NCBI taxonomy): Eukaryota > Metazoa > Arthropoda > Insecta > Orthoptera > Acrididae > Schistocerca > Schistocerca cancellata. The sequence continues at coordinate 18,438,665 of NC_064637.1, forward strand.
ATCCTATTCAATACCTCCTCATTAGTTATCTACCCACCTAATCTTCAGCATTCTTTTGTAGCACCACATTTCGAAAGCTTCTATTCTCTTCTTGTCCAAACTATTTATCGTCCACATTTCACTTCGATACATGGCTACACTCCATAGAAATACTTTCAGAAACGACTTCCTGGCACTTAAATCAATACTCGATGTTAACAAATTTCGCTTCTTCAGAAACGCTTTCCTTGCCATTGCGTGTCTAAATTCGATATCCTCTCTACTTCGACCATCATCAGTTATTTTGCTCCCCAATAAGCAAAACTTGTTTACTAGTTTAAGCGTCTCATTTCCTAATCTAATTCCCTCAGCATCACCCGACTTAATTCGACTACATTCCATTATCCTCGTTTTGCTTTTGTTGATGTTCATCTTATATCCTCCTTTCAAGACACTGTCCATTCCGTTCAACTGCTTTTCCAAGTCCTTTGCTGTCTCTGACAGAATTATAGTGTCGTCGGCAAACCTCAACGTTTTTATTTATTGTCCATGGATTTTAATACCTACTCCGAATTTTTGTTTCCTTTACTGCTTGCTCAGTATACAGATTGAATAACATCGAGGAGAGGGTACAACCCTGTCTCACTCCCTTCCCAACCACTGCTTCACTTTCATGCCTCTCGACTCTTATAATTGCCATCTGGTTTCTGTACAAATTGTAAATAGCCTTACGCTCCCTGTATTGTACCCCTGCCACCTTTAGAATTTGAAGGAGAGTATTCCAGTCAACATTTTCAAAAACTTTCTCTAAGTCTACAGATCCCAGAAACGTAGGTTTGCCTTTCCTTAATCTTCCTTTTAAGATAAGTCGTAAGGTCAGTATTGCCTCATGTGTTCCAACATTTCTACGGAATCCAAACTGATGTTCCCAGATGTCGTCTTCTACCAGTTCTTCCATCCGTCTGTCAAGAATTCGCGTTAGTATTTTGCAGTTGTGACTTATTAAACTGATAGTTCGGTATGGAACGAAAATTGGCTATTGACCCTAAATAATGGAAAGTGTGAGCGAATCCACATTCGTGCTAAAGGGAATAAGTTAAACTTCGGTTACACTGTAAATCAGTCAAATCTAAAGGCCGTAAATTCAACTAAATAGCTAGGAATTACAATTACAAACAATGTAGTTCGGAAGGAACAGACAGAAAATGTTGTGGGGAAGGCGAACCCAAGACTGCGTTTTACTGGCACAACATTTATAAGACGCTAAAGAACTGCCTTTGTAGACAGGATTAACGGAATAAATCGAGAAAGTTCAAAGAAGAGCAAAATGTTTTGTGCACTACTGGCCGTTAAAATTGCTACACCAAGAAGGAATGAAGATGATAAACGGGCATTTATTGAACAAATATATTATACTAGAACTGACATGTGATTCCATTTTCACGCAATTTGGGTGCACAGATCCTGAGAAATCAGTAGACAGAACAACCACCTCTGGCCGTAATAACGGTCTTGATACGCCTGGGCATTGAGTCAAACAGAGCTTGGATGACGTGGACAGGTTCATCAAGAGCAGTGACTAGCGTATTGTGACGAGCCAGTTGCTTGGCCACCATTGACCAGACGTTTTCAGTTGGTGGGAGATGCGGAGAATGTGCTGGCCAGGGCAGCAGTCGAACATTTTCTGTATCCAGAAAGGCCCGTACAGGACCTGCAACGTGCGGTCGTGCATTATCCTGCTGAAATGTATGGTTTCGCAGGGATCGAATGAAGGGTAGAGCCACGGGTCGTAACACACCTGAAATGTAACGTCCACTGTTCAAAGTGCCGTCAATGCGAACAAGAGGTGAGCGAGACGTGTAACCAATGGCACCCCATACCATCACGCCGGATGATACGCCAGTATGGCGATGACGAATACACGCTTCCAATGTGCGTTCACCGCGATGTCGCCAAACACGGATGCGACCATCATGATGCTGTAAACAGAACCTGGATTCATCTGAAAAAATGACGGTTGCCATTCGTGCGCCCAGGTTCTTCGTCGAGTACACCATCGCAGACGCTCCTGTCTTGTGATGCAGCGTCAAAGATAACCGCAGCCACGGTCTCCGAGCTGGTAGTCCGTGCTGCTGCAAACTACGTCGAACTGTTCGTGCTGATGGTTATTGTCTTGCAAACGTCCCCATCTGTTGACTCAGGGATCGAGACGTGGCTGCACGATCCGTTACAGCCGTGCGGATAAGATGCCTGTCATCTCGACTGCTAGTGATACGAGGCCGTTGGGATCCAGCACGGCATTGCGTATTATCCTCCTGAACCCATCGATTCCATATTCTGCTAACATTCATTCGATCTCGACCAACGCGGGCAGCAATGTCGCGATACGATAAACCGCAATCGCGATAGGCTACAATCCGACCTTTATCAAAGTCGGAATCGTGATGGTACGCATTTGTCCTCCTTACACGAGGCATCACTACAACGTTTCGCCAGGCAACGCCCGTCAACTGCTGTTTGTGTATGAGAAATCGGTTGTAAACTTTCCTCGTGTCAGCACGTTGTAGGTGTCGCCACCGGCGGCAACCTTGTGTGAATGCTCTGAAAAGCTAATCATTTGCATATCACAGCATCTTCTTCCTGTCGGTGGTGTAGCAATTTTAATGTCCAGTAGTGTATTATTGAGAAATAGGGGAGAGTGTGACTGACATGATAAAAGATTTCGGGTGAACACTGAAACAAAGGCGCTGCTTGCTGCGTCGGGATTTTCTCACGAAATTTCAGTTTTCTCATCCGAATGCGAAAATATTTTGTGGAGGTCGACCTACACAGGGGGTAACTACCATCGTAATAAAACAAGGGAAATCACAGCTCGCACGGAAAGGTATAGGCTTCCGTTTTTTTTGTTTTTTTGTTTTTTTTTTTTTTCCCCGCGCGCTGTTAGTGTGTGGAATAGTAGAGCATTACTGTGAATATTGTTGGAGGAAACCTCTGCTAGGCACTTACGTATGATTTGCAGAGTAGCCGTGTCGATGTAGATGTGCATGTGTGTCCAGAGAGACGAATATGTAGAGGCTGAAAAGGAGGGTAGCGAGAACAGGTCCGCCGAGGCTGGCAACCAAGTGTGCAGTAAATGTGGGGTTTCCATATTGAGACGTCTTTAGCGAAAATGAGAAGCATCCAATAGCTGTCGCAGTGATTCAGAGTAGCACAGATGGGTGAAGAAGAGAGAGGAGGGGTAGCGCAGCGTCCAGTTGAGAGGGGCCGGCAGAGCTGAGGCGAAGTGGTAATAAGTTTTTGTGGGCGGGCGTGGCGCGGCGCGCCGCCTGAGTGAGTGGGGCAGATCGCGGAGCGGTCGGGCCGGGCGGCCTCCCGCAGAGTTCAGGGTCGCGCTGCGGCCTTGACACGGCCGGGACGCGCAGGCGGCCGTGATCGCCAAAACCTCTCAAAATAACCCGTTTCCGAAATAACAGATTTTCGGTTTTTTGTTGCTATTGTTTCCAGTAATAGACGTAGATATCGAACAATGCTCGACACATTCTAAGAGTCTCTCAGACTTTTGCATTATACGTTTGAAGAAAGCTGGAATCAAAAAATGATGACCCCTCTCCTCCGGGACATTGGATGCCGTTTCGTGACATTGCAGGCACGTGGCTTAGTAACAGAGGTGTGTAAGTGGAGCAAACACGGTGGGGGGCTCACCCTACCGAAGATATCGGCTGCAAATGGGGAAATGCAGTGAGATAAGCGACTTCGACAAACGGCAGATTATTATTACGCAGAGCCTGTGAGAGAGTATCTCGAAAACTGCGAAGCTGGTGGAATGTACACGTGCTACTGTCGTGAACATTTACGAGAAGAGGAAAGACAGTAAAACTACCACTAGGCGCTAAATGGTTGGACGTCCACGACTCTTCACAGAAGGTGACGTTCGCAGTCTTATCTGCTCTCTAAGGTAGGATAGATGATAATCTGTGCCGAAAGAGCACAATGCTGGTGCACGCACAAGTGTTTCAGAACACACCGTTCATCGCACGTTGTTGAACGTGGAGCTCGCAGCAGACTATACCTACGTGTTCACATGTCGACCCTACATTATTGTCAGTTATGATTGCAGTGGGCATAGTACCATCGGGATTCGACCGTCGATCAATGGAAACGTGTCGGCTATTCGTGTGAATCACATCTTTGCTATACTAGGCCGATGGTCGTCTCAACAAACGCTGCCGGCCGGAGTGGCCGAGCGGTTCTAGGCGCTGCGGTCGCAGGTTCCAATCCTGCCTCGGGCATGGATGTGTGTGATGTCCTTAGGTTAGTTAGGTTTAAGTAGTTCTAAGTTCTAGGGGACCGATGACCTCAGATGTTAAGTCCCATAGTGCTTAGAGCCGTTGAACCATTTTCAACAAACGGCGTCGTCGAGGTGAACGACGGCTCAAAACGCGCAGCGCGCCACGGACGCAGGCTGGTGGGATCAGTATGGGACAAGTTCTCCTGCGCTTGCGTGTCACCTGTCGTAGTAATGGAAGACACGCTGACAGCTGCGAACTACGTGCGTCCCATCATGATCCTTCCCTTCCCCGACGACCATGTCATGTTATAGCAGTATAATTCTCCGTGTCTCGGAAAACCACAACCATGCTACCTACAGTGGTTTGAGGAGCATTACACTGAAAGGTCTCTAGTTGGTGACTTCCCTGCATAGTCACTATAGGGTGGTATCAACTTTTCGCCATGAAGCAACCACAAAATGAAAGGTGTAGTTATTATCCCAAGTTTATGGAATGTCAATAAAAGTATAGGTATATCGACCAAATTTACCTTTCCTTCCAAAGGACATGTGGATTTTTTCTCCTTGTATAATGTTGCAAGACTGTTGTGCCTTCCCTCATTTTTAATTTTTTAAGGCAGATAGAACAGTGTACTTCACTGCTACCACACATTGAAAAATATTCCAAACTAGGCATGGTGCCATTCTTCTGTATAGACCAGATGGAGAAAGTCTTCCACACTACACGTACATGCATACCGAGTAATAGCACACTTCGTATGGCAAGAGGTACGTCATTGCCTTTGCGATGCTATACTGATATGTCTCTGTAGCTAGTTCTTGTCTGTGCCGGTTATTAATATAGCACAAATCACTTTTCCCAATGGTCGTTTTACTAATAAACATTTGTCGTTTTCTAAAAAAGTTTTATTTAAAAACAAAGAAATTTGCATAGCCGCTGTAGCAAACTGAGACCAGTTTTTACCAAGTTATTAGTAAAAAATGAAAAAGCCTGTTATAAACGAGATAAAAAAACAAAAAATATCGGTTATTTAGAATTATAATACCAGTATCGGTTTTAACCGGTCGATTTTTCCCATCCCTACCTCAGAGTTACTCTGCCAATCAGTGAGCGTTATGGAGTGGCGTGGCTGGCAGACAGGAATCAGACGAACCAAGTGATTGATAGCTAATTGTTTATAGAACAGCTACCATAGCAGCAACCAATCAAACGATGAATTCGGTCATGCCTCTCGTTCTGTTCGCCATTGCCATAGCGCTCTTCCACCTCAGACGGCGCTTGCAGCCGGTATTACGCGGACTTTAACGTGGAAGTTTCAGATGGGAGGTGTTTTGAACGATGGTTGCGTAAGATACTGGTAGAGGTCGGGCCGGAACTACCACGTTTACGACTCCGCCAACCTTAGCAAACAGTTTCGCTGTAGTCGTTTCGAGCGGTTCGTTCGAATGGGTTGGGGGGGGGGGGGGTTAGCCGAAAGAAACGAGTTTCTGCTTTTGTGCGCATGACGTCACTGAGGAACTCGTGGAGCCCATACTTGGATGTTGCAGGCTGTGTGATTTTGTTAATGTTATCGTTTTAGCTTAGTTGCATTTGTACAATCGATTGATTTGTAAGAAAATGTTTTGCGTATGTGCAAGGCTGTAAGCAGTGCCTTATTGACTGTAATACTAATCATCGTAAAACAAAGGGACTGAAGTAGTACTTCACATTTTCGCTCGCGATGCAAGTTCGAAAAAGATATGGCTGTCAAAATTACTTAGAGACGCTGTGCACGTCGTAAGCGCCGGAAAAGTGCTCATTTCGAAGAAATTTATTATGTTAAGAGACTTGTTAAATTTACCACAAAAAGGAGTGTTTAAGGCTGATGCGTTTACATGATGCAAGTCGTCTTGCAGTAGCGCGAGTAATAACACACTATGTGAAGAAGAAGAAGAAGAAAAATGAGATTCGTACAAGAAGCCTAGATATTTTAGACAAGGTTTTACAGTGGAAGAAGAGTGCTGTGAAACACACATTCACCAATGAAGTTGTTTATAAGTCTTCGGATAAAATGAAATGATAACCACTGTTCATTCAGAAATAATTTAAAATTTATGGCAGAAGGGAATCATCTATCCCATTTGCGCTAGTTGTAATCGAAAGAGAAGAGAAAGAAGACAAGAGGCAGTTCACCGTTGCGAACTGAACAATAGTATGCGAATTGTGTACGAACTTGAATTAGTATCAAAAGTGAAGCTCCTTCGTTACTGTGTGTGTTTGACTGGAATTTCAACTATGTAGCAAAAAGCACGGTAAGTGAAATCGCTAACGCTTTCTGTAAATCATATTTCGCAGTGCTGGTAAGTTCAAGATTTAATTCCCTTCTATATGAGTGAATTTAAACAATTAGGATCAGCATTCTCTACCCACTTCGACAAGAAAAATGCAAAGAAAAGTGTTGCGTCTAACAGCATAAAAGTGTGTGTCCGAGTTAGATTAGCTAATTCAGAAGCGTTGTAGAATTAAAGCACTTCAAATAACAGTGTACATGTTTCGCGTAGCATTTTTTTAACTTCTGGTGCATACTAAATTTAAAATTGAGCTATCTATACTTATTTTCACATTAAAGCTTTTCTCATAGCCAACTTAGATTAATCCATGCTCTGTCCAACATTCACGATGACAAAAACCTGCAAAAACATACCGAGCTTTGTGTGTGTATCAGTGAGATAGTTTCTCGAATTTTTTTTAAGTTAGCATTGGTTATTCCAAATTTTGGCAAGTTAAGTAGTGTGGCCTGAAAATAATATATATTTCATTATTTCTGTAGAAATTAAGGCGTTCCACAAATAAACTGTGGTATCGCATACACAAGACATTAAAAGGGCAGAAGATTGACAGAGCAGTAATTTACGTGAAAAGTTTTCCGACATGATTATACCTGCATGAGTTTAACTAACTTCGAACACGGAATGATAGTTGGAGCTGGACGCATGGGACATTACATTTCGGAAATCGTTAGGAAAGTATATAGTTAGAAATCCACAATGTCAAGAGTTTGCTGCGAATAACAAATATCAGACAGAACCTTTCACCACGGACAAAGCAGGGCCGAGGGCCCCCATTTAACGACAGAGAGCAGTGGCTTTTGCTTAGAGTTGTGATTTCATTTGGTGAGAGCTGATGGGGAGTGTGTCAACAAGGCACTGTGCGAGCATGTGGTGGCTCCATAAAGGTGTGGACCGTATTTACATGGAATGGTCTGGGTACTCCTGTTTAACTGTACCGATCATTCATTGGAAAAAATTCGGCTATCTGGAGACCATTATCAGCCATTCATGAACCTCTCAAACAACGATGGAATTTTTATGGATGACTGTGCACCATGTCAGAACATTTCGAAAAATTCGAATGAATGATCTGGCAATCGCTCGACATGAACCCTATCTAACATTTATGGAACATAGTCGAGAGTTCAGTTCGTGCACATCATCCTGCACCGGCAAAACTTCCGCTATTATGGACAGTTAATGGAGGCGGCTTGCCTGAGTATTTCTGCAGGTAACTTGCAACTACTTCATTGAGTCCATGCCATGTCGAGTTACTGCAGTACGCCGGACAAAAGGAGATCCGACACGATATAAGGAGGTATCCCATACATTTGTCACCTCATTATACAGGGTGTTTAAGGTACGGCCAAACTTTCAGGAAACATTCCTCACACACAAAGAAAGAAAATATGTTATGTGGACATGTGTCCGGAAACGCTTACTTTCCACGTTAGAGCTCATTTTATTACTTCTCTTCAAATCACATTTATCATGGAATGGAAACACACAGCAACAGAACGTACCAGCGTGACTTCAAACACTTTGTTACAGGAAATGTTCAAAATGTCCTCCGTTAGCGAGGATACATGCATCCACCCTCCGTCGCATGGAACCCCTGATGCGCTGATGGAGCCCTGGAGAATGGCGTATTGTATCACAGCCGTCCACAATACGAGCACGAAGAGTCTCTACATTTGGTGCCGGGGTTGCGTAGACAAGAGCTTTCAAATGCCCACATAAATGAAAGTCAAGAGGGTTGAGGTCACGAGAGCGTAGAGGCCATGGAATTGGTCCGCCTCTACCAATCCATCGGTCACCGAATCTGTTGTTGAGAAGCGTACGAACACTTCGACTGAAATGTGCAGGAGCTCCATCGTGCATGACCCACATGTTGTGTCGTACTTGTAAAGGCACATGTTCTAGCAGCACAGGTAGAGTATCCCGTATGAAATCGTGATAACGTGCTCCATTGAGCGTAGGTGGAAGAACGTGGGGCCCAATCGAGACATCACCAACAATGCCTGCCCAAACGTTCACAAAAAATCTGTGTCGATGACGTGATTGCACAATTGCGTGCGGATTCTCGTCAGCCCACACATGTCGATTGTGAAAATTTACAATTTGATCACGTTGGAATGAAGCCTCATCCGTAAAGACAACATTTGCACTGAAATGAGGATTGACACGTTGTCGGATGAACCATTCGCAGAAGTGTACCCGTGGAGGCCAATCAGCTGCTGATAGTGCCTGCACACGCAGTACACGGTACGGAAACAACTAGTTCTCCCGTAGCACTCTCCATACAGTGACGTGGTCAAGTTTCCTTGTACAACTACTTCTCTGACGCTGATATTAGGGTTATCGTCAACTGCACGAAGAATTGCCTCGTCCATTGCAGGTGTCCTCGTCGTTCTAGGTCTTCCCCAGTCGCGAGTCATAGGCTGGAATGTTCCGTGCTCCCTAAGACGCCGATCAATTGCTTCGAACGTCTTCCTGTCGGGACACCTTCGTTCTGGAAATCTGTCTCGATACAAACGTACCGCGCCACGGCTATTGCCCCGTGCTAATCTATACATCAAATGGGCGTCTGCCAACTCTGCATTTGTAAACATTGCACTGACTGCAAAACCACGTTCGTGATGAACACTAACCTGTTGATGCTACGTACTGATGTGCTCGATGCTAGTACTGTAGAGCAATGAGTCGCATGCCAACACAAGCACCGAAGTCAACATTACCTTCCTCCAATTGGGCCAACTGGCGGTGAATCGAGGAAGTACAGTACATACTGACGAAACTAAAATGAGCTCTAACATGGAAATTAAGCGTTTCCGGACACATGTCCAAATAACATCTTTTCTTTCTTTGTGTGTGAGGAATGTTTCCTGAAAGTTTGGCCGTACCTTTTTGTAACACCCTGTATATACCTCATTTCGAAGGTGAAGTTCACGACTGCAAAAAAATATCAAATTAATATATTGCATAACAATGAAATTAGAAATTACTGTATCAGTATCAAAACAGATTGTCGAATCTGACGAAAGGAAACATTGGTCAGCAGAGAGCCATCCCATGGGACGAACACGAAATGGAGGGGCGGACGGGCTGTCAGCAAGTAGCGCATCGGTAGGTGAAGCGCTGAGTGGCGACTTGGCAGGTGCGGGCTACCCGTTGTTAATTTACAGTCGGTCGTTAAACTGCGGAGCTGCTCTCGTCACTCGCTCCAACGTGCAGCACGGCGGGGGACGGGACTCAGCCGAGGCTGTGGTTCGCAAGGCCGAGAGGAAGGTCGTTCCCGACAAATACTTTGCTGCTCAGTACCACCCCTGTGGGGGTCACAGAGCGAATGTTCGTTTGGTTTCCCTGCTGCTGCACACGGCACCCAAGTCTTCAGCGCCCATTGTGAAATCTGATGAGGCGAGTTGTTAAATGAAAATTTTCGAAACTTGCATTAGATTACAAAACAAAATTTTCTCTCTCTCTCTCTCTCTCTCTCTCTCTCTCTCTCTCACTCACACACACACACACACACACACACACACACACACACATACACACACTGTTTCCTACACACACAGTAAAAAAAACCTTGTCAAATGTGAGTTCATTTCCTTTTTTAAGAAAGTTTGAACAGGAAGTAAAAGCAAAGTGGACGACTGTAGTTTACTGTAGCCCTGTCGCAGAATCGGTACACATGCACTACCTAGTACGTACCAAACTGACGCGCATAAAGCAGAATTTGAAACATTGTGACAGAAATAGTCTTCTTGACGAGGTACTTAGTCGTGTTTCAGCAATTATTTGTAATATAAGGTCTTCTTAAGACACAAATTACGGACAATATTGTGGAACGAGTTGACGCTACGATATAAAGGAAGAAAAAAATACGGTAGCAGATTGTAAGCTTTCTTGTTGAGAACGACATTTCTATGTCGTGAAATGTACATGATTGATGATAGAAGGAAAGGACGCAGACGGGAACAGACTAAAAGCAGAGCAACTTCTGTTTCAGAAGCGAAAATCTGTTGCAAATACATTTTGAGACAAAAGAAAAAAAAGTGCAGCATAAAGGAATTACCTGAATGGTGCGGAAATAGGTAGGTATGGCGCACCTGTGCAGACAGAGAGAAATGAGTACAATTTCAGAAAAAATGGATGATTCATTGAAGAGAAAGAGCTTCACAAACTGAACAAGTCCACATCGGTTCACCTCGAGCCCTTACGTTAGCAATTATTCGGCTTGGCATTGATTGACAGAGTTGTTAGATGTCCTCCTACGGGATATCGTGCCAGATTATGTCCAGTTGGCGCGTGAGATCGTAAAAAAAAATATTGAACTGGTTGGAGGGCCTCTGCCCAAAATGCTCCAGACATTCTCCATTTGACAGAGACTCGGCGACGTTGCTGGTCATTATAGGGTTTGGGAAGCACGAAGAAAAGTAACAGAACTTTTGTCGTGTGTGGGCGGGCTGAAATGTAAGCCGAGGACTGCTTGCCGTGAAGGGTAACAAAAAACAAAACATCGTGGACGCACCGCTGTGATGTAAGGGTACTGCGGATGACAACCAAAGCGGTCCTGCTATGAAAAGAAATTGTACTCCAGCCCATCAGTCCTGATTGTCGAGCCATATGGAGGGTATCGCAGCACTTGCCGGGATCTCTCCACACACATCTTAGCTGGTCACCGGAGCTCAGTTCGGGACAGAAATCCTCACTGAAAACTGTTCTAGTCCAAGTCAGTGAGATTCCAGGCCGAATGTCCCCAACACCACTGTAAACGGACTTGGTGGTGAAAAGTGTTCAGTGGTAGTCGGAGCTACCAGATTGTCGCCCACTATGCTGTCTGACAAGCAGGAGTGGTTTATAACAGGACCCCTTTGATTGTCGTCTGCGCTCCCTTACAACACAGAAGTGCGTCGACAATATTTCACGGCCCCTTTCGTTGTTGTGCTTCGTGGCAAGCCGTCCTGGGCTTACATTTCAGCAATATAATGCCGCCCGCACGCGTTGAGAGTTTCTGCTGCTTGGTGCTAGGGCCTAACCCGACCTTGGTCAGCAAGGTCGCCGGACCTCACCCCATCAGAGAACGTTTGTAGCATTATGGGCAGGGACCTCCAACCAGCTCAGCATTTTGACGATGTAACGCGTCAGCTGGCCAGGATTTGACACTACAACCCTGAAGAGGCCATCCAACAACTCTTATTAATCAACGCCAAGCCGAACAATTGCTTGCATAAGCATCAGAGGTGGACCAGCGTGTTAGTGACTGGCGCAATTTGTGAAACTCCATCTCTAGAATAAATAATAGATTTTTTCTGAAATTGGTATCATTTGTTGGTCTGTACGTGTACGCGTCACAGCTACCGATTTCCTCCCCCATTCGGATAATTCCTTCGTGGTTCGCTGTGTTATTTGTTTTACATGAAACGAAGGCCCCACCCTGAGATAATCAGAAAACCGTTGTTGTTGTTGTTGTTGTTGTTGTTGTTGTTGTTGTTGTGGTCTTCAGTCCTGAGACTGGTTTGATGCAGCTCTCCATGCTACTCTATCCTGTGCAAGCTTCATCATCTCCCAGTACCTACTGCAACCTCCATCCTTCTGAATCTGCTTAGTGTATTCATCTCTTGGTCTCCCTCTACAATTTTTACCCTCCACACTGCCCTCCAATACTTAATTCGTGATCCCTAGATGCCTCAGAACATGTCCTACCAACCGATCCGTTCTTCTGGTCAAGTTGTGCCACAAACTTCTCTTCTCCCCAATCTTATTCAATAGCTCCTCATTAGTTATGTGTTCTATCCATCTAATCTTCAGCATTCTTCTGTAGCACCACATTCCGAAAGCTTCTATTCTGTTCTTGTCCAAACTATTTATCGTCCATGTTTCACTTCCATACATCGCTACACTACATACAAATACTTTCAGAAACGACTTCCTTGCACTTAAATCAATACTCGATGTTAACAAATTTCTCTTCTTCAGAAACGCTTTCCTTGCCATTGCCAATCTACATTTTATATCCTCTCTACTTCGACCATCATCAGTTATTTTGCTCCCCAAATAGCAAAACTTGTTTACTAGTTTAAGCGTCTCATTTCCTAATCTAATTCCCTCAGCGTCACTCGACTAAATTCGACTACATTCCATTATCCTCGTTTTGCTTTTGTTGCTTCATCTAATATCCTCCTTTCAAGACACTGTCCATTCCGTTCAACTGCTCTTCCAAGTCCTTTGCGGTCTCTGGCAGAATTACAATGTCATCGGCGAACCTCCATGGATTTTAATACCTACTCCGAACTTTTCTTTTGTTTCCTTTACTGCTTGCTCAATATACAGAAAACTATGCTGTCATATTCGGGATGACGTAGTGTGCGGAAATCCTTGCATTTTTGTGTTTATTTTTTTTATCAGAACACGTAAATCGACATCTGATAATGTAAAGAGACGTGTAACATACTGAACAGACAGTAACTGATAACACTTCATGGGAATGGGCAATATTAGAATATTGGGGAACGAAAGTTGTAGTACAAATACGTTGGTTTACTGTTAGGTGATACAGTGATAATCTTCTGGTTTTATGGGGGCATAAAGTAGAATCCAAGCATTACGTTGTGTTCTCAGAGTTGTTGCGTTTTATGATGTTAAAATAATGATGATTTTGGTGGAAAATGCGTGCTCAATTTGCTTATCCTTGAAAAGTGACTTGTTGATGGCGACACCAGTTACACAGAAAGAAGAGGAAATTTAAATAACCGTATGGCGGTGGATTGCACAAGCAAATTGGTGAGTCTCTTACGCACATACTTCCTGACTAGTGACGTCTACCACGAGTCCAGTCGTAGACCACGATCTTCCGAAGAGAGTACGTTGAACCTTACATAATTCATACGGCCTTTCTGCTATATTTTTTAATATATATTTGTTGTATGTCGTCGCTTCAAGGTTGTCCCCGTGCTGTGAAATCGGGGTTAAGAAAGTGTTGTCCGCTGCATACTTCTGGAAGATGTCCAGTTATATGTTTGGTTCGGGGGCTTGGTGCTCTGGTATTCAGAGAAAGTGCACCGACGTTCAATACCTCTGTAGCGTAACCACCATCTGCCGTTCCTCCGTTTGAATCTAGTCAAAAAATGGCTCTGAGCACTATGGGACTTAACATCTGAGGTCATCAGCCCCATACAACTTAGAACTACTTAAACCTAAGGACTTCACACACATCCATCCTCGAGGCAGGATTCGAACCTGCGACCGTAGCGGTCGCGCGGTTCCAGACTGAAGCGCCTAGAACCGCTCGGCCACACCGGCCGGCAATCTAGTCAGTAGTTGGCGATTTATGAACGTGTGATATGCAGCCAGTTTCTTCTTTTCAGTTTGATGCGACGTATCACAGCATTAACTGGCTTTAGAGATATTGCAGGATCAAAACCTGATGGAGGTATGAAAGGAATGTTACGCAGTTAGACACTACAGTTGTGGTCACTTGCTTCATTATCTATGCACGTAAATATTTTATTCTAAAATTTAATGCATTTCATATCAAAGATCGCGATGTACTGCGATATAATAACTAGTGTGTATGGGGCCGCACCAACCACTGGTTGCCTCCTGTCGCAACCTTCCCTGCCTACAAAAAGGGAAAGGATGAGCGACAATAATGTCACCGGCAACACCACACGAGTAAAAGAAATGCCGAGATGAACAGATAGGGAAAATGGAATGAGGTCGATAACCTGGAACACTGTATGAAAGACGGGATAAGCAGCTAATCCATGATGCTGGTAAGCAGCAGCGCGGTTGATGTCGGTCGGGAGCTGGCAGAGACTGCATTGTAGTGGCCAATGTCAGCGGCTCGGGAGCCGCCCGCACTCAATAATTCAGCGGCCGATAACGGCTGATGGCTTTGGCGGGGCTCCAGCGCCATCTGGCCAAGAGGCGTGACTGACTGCTCACTCTTTCAGTCGGCGAGGATCTTCTGCGCTGTCCAGTCAGCTTGTTGACAGGCGTTACTCGCTGAATATAACTAATCTTAGGAATAGCAAATAAAAAAGTCGGAGCCGTCCACAAACTACTTTGGGAAAGGTGTGTTCCAGCATGACTGAGAATAGCGAATAAGCTTTCATTTTGTATGGATGTACGGCAACGTATTGTCCTTAAAATTATGCATATTACAGTGATGGATCTTGAAACGACAGCAGAATGTGGGTATTATATAAATTGAAAGTGAAGAGGTGAGAAAGAAAAGAAAAGGGGAGGGAAGGAACTAATGATACGAACTGCATCAGGACTTTATGCGGAATCAGCGACGATGAGTGAAAAGGTGCGACGGGCAGGGACTCAAACCCGGACTAGGCAGCTGCGTTAACTGCTGCGTCATCCGGAAACAGTGTTTATCGCAAATGCGCGAACTATCTCGGCACTTTGCCCGGCTGACCCACACTCCCACCTAGCGCCATCTAGCTGCCTTCATGCTCGCTAATTTTAGATTCCCACTGGAGGCCGAACGACGACGTGCCTCCGCACTGAAATTTGTGGATTAATTGCCAGTCGAGGCGAGTCAGTTATGTGAATGGGTGGTGTCTGTGCTTTCGGACATGTCTGAAAGAAGACACTACACCGAATCCGCAGCTGTGATACGTATTATGTTAATTGAAGGGGGAGGGGGGAGGAAAGGAAAAGAATGGAAATGAATATCTTCTGCAGCGGGACTTGCCTGAAAGAACAGGCACTGCGCATTCATATAAACTGATTCGCCTCAATAGGCAATGAGTCCACAGTCTTCGGTGCGGATGCATATTCACGGTCGACTTCCAGTGCGGTTCTAAAATGGGACATGGACGGAGACCGCGGGTAGGTGGTGCTAGGTGAGTATAGCGGTCAGGCGGGCATTTGCGATGGACACCGCGTGCGGGTGGCGCACTGGTTAACGCAACTGCCTAGTAAGCAACGGAGTGTAGCTTGGAGTCATAAAAGTCCGGCACACTTCTTCACTGGCAGCCATTCATTCCGCATAAAGTCCTGATGCAGCTGATATCATTGTTTCCTTTCCTTTCCTTTCATTTCTCCGCCTACACAATGCGTAACTTCAGCTGATTCCTCGTGGTGTCTGTTCTTTCAGACATGTCCGAGAGAACCGACACCACGAAGTTCAGCCATTATACTGTAGTATGGAAACACGTTACCGAAAGCTGTCAAACTACAGTTATGATTCGCCAATACATTTTTTAATTTCAATCTTCACCACACGCTATGTTTTGATAGCCCATTATGAAGTGTAGAAAGCGTCGTGGTTTGACTAGCTACTGTTTACTTGGTAGCTCACGGGAAAGGAGTCATTCCTAAATTTATTCAAATCGATACCTGTTGCTTTCGTGAGCAAGTACGCTGTGAGCATGAAAGCCGGGTTGTTAATGTTGCCCGCGAAACAAAGTAAAATCTTCTGGTGGTAGATGGTGCAACTCTGAAGACGTGTATTACAACAGTATCTCGACAGTTACTCATTTCGTCACACGACTAACTCAATCTGAATGTCAGGTAGGGGCAGCTACGCTGACAAGAGTGCCTGCCAGTTTTCGGAAACACTTTAGGCCGTGGAACTATTAATGTTTAAACCGGTCTTCGAACGCTAAACAAATTAACTTGCACGTAATTTTATTGTGTTTGAACTCTGCTGTGCGACACATTTAACTCGCATCCTGAGTGGTGCGTGCGTGTGGAAATAATGAACGCTGTAAACGTTGATGGCTCGAATTAATGCATTTGCGAAGCTGGTAATAGGATTTTATCATACCGGGCGTTAACATGCAATCCAGTAACAGGCCTTTGAACTCGACGGCGGAAGCGGGCCATGCGCAGCCGTCACCCGCGGCGCAAATGTAGCGTTCGTTATCGTGTCGTTGCAGGACTTCCTGCGCGCTCGCCCGAACCGCGATTGGCAGCTCTGAGCCCCTCTGCAGTTCGTTTGTGCTTGGCCCGATCACTCAGATTTTTTCCGCTGTATTAATCCGTTCATGTTCATTTTAGCAACTACATTAGTGGAATACTGAAAATAAGAAACACATGGCTCAGAAATACCGTATGATATTTTCACAGGGCAGGACTGTTCAGTATTTTCTTCTTCACCTATGATCCATCTACTGCTGAATGAAGGCCTCTTCCGTACAATGTGGTGACAAGACACGACATAGCGATATGCGCACATACAGGAGGCGACAGTACCGCGTAGCCGGCCGCGGTGGCCGAGCGCTTGTAGGCTCTGGAACTCCGCGACTGCTACGGTCGCAGGTTCGAATCCTGCCTCGGGCATGGATCTGTGTGATGTCCTTAGGTTAGTTAGGTTTAAGTAGTTCTAAGTTCTAGGGGACTGATGACCTCAGACGTTAAGTGCCATAGTGCTCAGAGCCGTTTGAACCATTTAGTACCGCGTACCCGAGATACAAAAGGGCAGATCATCGGCGGAGCTGTTATTTGTACTGGGGTAATTCGTGTGAATCAATTTCGTGCCTAATTATGGTCGCACGGCGGGAATTAACGACTTTTAACAACGCTGATGGTAGTTGGAGCTAGACGCATCGGACATTCCATTTTGGAAATCTGTAGGGAATTCAGTATCCCGAGATGCACATCTCTCACCTTTCTTTCTTCACAACTTGGGGTACAGCACCGCCTTGGCTCCGGCCCCGGACCTGCCTGCTCCGATACCTTTGTCAGTTTCCCAAGGATGGTACCCCTTCTCTTGTTTATCGTCGGGCGTTTGCTGCTCTATGCGCACAAATGAAGGATGCCACATTTATTTACACTGATGGCTCAGAAACATCGTTTGGTGTTGGGAGTGCCTATATTGTTGGCCACACCCCAAATCGATTTCGGCTTCCCGACCAGTGTTCGGTTTATACTGCGGAGCTTTACGCTGTTCTCCAGGCTGTCCAATACATTCGTCGCCATCAGCGGATACAGTATGTTATCTGCTCAGACTCTCTCAGCTCTCTCCTCAAGTCTCCAAGCTGTCTACCCTGTGCACCCTCTGGTCCACCGGATTCAGGACTGCCTCCACTTGCTCCACTTGAGGCGCGTCTCGGTGGCGTTCCTCTGGATCCCAGGACACGTTGGTATCTGTGGAAATGAGGCGGCCGAGATAGCGGCCAAGGCTGCAGTCTCCCTTCTTCGGCCCACTATTCGCATGATTTCCTTCGCCGATCTACGGAGCGTTTTATGTCGTCGTGTTGCTCTTTTATGGCACGCACATAGGTCGACACTTCCCCATAATAAATTGCGGGATGTGAAAGCTCCTCCGTGTGCTTGGACCTCTTCCTCCCGACCTCGTCGTCGGGAGGAGGTAATTTTAACTAGACTCCGGATAGGGCACTGTCTTTTTAGCCGTCGACATCTTTTAAGCGGCGATCCTCCCCCACTCTGTCCCCACTGCTCTCAACTGTGGACGATAAGACACCTTTTACTTGAGTGCCCCTATTTTACTCCGTTACGCGCCCGTCTACAGCTGTCGCCTGATATATCTGCCGTTTTAGCAGATGACACGCGATCAGCCGATCGCGAACTTGAGTTCATTAGTGCCAGTGAGATGACGTCAGTAATTTGAAGCTCTTTTTGGGGACAAACAACCCCCCTTCTATTGTGGTTTTTTAAGCTTTCCTTTTGTTTTTCGCTTCCCCACTTTTTTTTTAGTTTTGCTCCCTTTGCTGCTGGTTTCCAGTTTCGTTTTTAGCTTTTCCTAAGTCACAGACCGGGCGCTAATGACCGTAGCAGTTTTGCGCCCTAAAACCATAACATAAAAAAAACCACACAACTCTCACCACCGACAACGGAGTGACCGACGGCGCCCGCTTAAGGATCGAGGACAGCGGCGTTGGCGTAGAGTTGTCAGTGCTGACAGACAGGCAACACAGCGTAATACAACTGCAAAAATCAGTTTGGGACGTACGATGAACGTGTCCGTTAGTACAGTGCGGCGAAATTGGGTGTTAATGGGCTGTGGCAGCACATGACCGACGCGAGTGCATTGGCTAACAGCGCGAGATAGCGTGCAGCGGCTCTATTGCGCTCGTGACCATGTTGGTTGGACCTTAGACGACTGGAAAGCCGCGACCCGGTCATATGAGAGCCGGTTTCATTTGGGAAGAGCTCATAGTGGGATTAGAGTGTGGCGCAGACCTCACGAAGCCATGGATCCAAGTTGTCAACAAGGCACCGTTCAAAGAGGTCTTGGCTACATAATGGTGTGGGCTGTGTTTGCGTGGAACGGAGTCATTTTGGCCATCTGAGCCGATCATTCGCTGATGAATCCAATTTTGAAATATTCGGAAGTAAACGCCGTCAATTCTTACGTCGTTTACCCCATGAACGCTTGAGTTCTCAGTGCGGAATTCTGTGAAGCATGGAGGGGTTCGTCGATGCTGATGGGGAGGGGGGGCGGTGGTCTTTTGGCGGGATTAAAGTCGGAGAGTTCGTGAAAGTAGATGGAAAAGTGAACCAAAAGGATTATGATACAATCCTCTAGCGACATGTCAAGACATCTGGTTTGCTTGTGATTGCGAAAGGGTTTGTCTTGCAGAAAGACAAAGACTCGACAAATACATCCCGATTGTGTCGGAAATATGTGAAGTCCCTAGAGGGTCAGAAAATTTTGAGAAACATGAAATGGCCTCCCTAGCCCCCTGATAGTAACCCAATCGAGTTACTAAGGAATGAGTTGGACAGGAGGATCGGTAACGGGCAGTCGTGAGTGGAACGTACCTGTGGGAGGCCCTGCAGCTAGAGTGGGTTCCTACTGAAACCTTGGCAAAATTGACCCAAAGCAGTGATTGAAGCATGGGGGCGGATATTTTGAGGAATCTAAAATTTGCATAAACCTGTGTATCTTTTGAGCTTAATAAAAATCCAGAAATCAGTAGAAAGCAGTTTTATAGTGTTTTCCTTTCCATCGTCCATAATCATTAAGGGTTTCGAATCTTACGTAGGGCAACGTATGTAATGGATTTTGCACTTTAATTTTACTTAATTTCACTTTATATTAATCTAATGACGGATTTACCTTTCTCAGCAACTTTATCAAACGTAGATAAGATTCCGACTAGAACTTAATATACGAGATGTGGGGAAAAAATAGTATTGTTAACATTTTCTTTGCTTTCGCCAGTTTAGGTACTGTTGTCTTCGTATTGCCGCGCCTCCCCCCCCCCCCTCCCACCTCCTCCTCTTACCCCACTCCATTCTGGTAACATATCTTTCCAAAACTTCCCTCCACTGTTCGAATTCATTTTATGGGATACAATTTCGTCCATTCGTTGGAGCTATTTTTTTTTAATTTGATCAACGAATTAACTCATTGGTGCATATAACTTATTTAAATCGAATAACATGTCAGTCCTTGATACTGGATTGACAAGTAGCGTGATACGTGTTTTCCAGATTGAGGCTATTACGTCTACATGTTCATGTCAGATAGTTTTTCAGGGAATATTTGTTTCTTAGGATTTTCAAGCTTCTGCCATCTGATGCCGACCCAAATTTATTTTCTTTCAGCAAGCGAAAGACTAATTTTGTAATGGAGTGGTTGATGTGATATTTATCAGCTGAAATAAAGTACTGTAGGCAATGCTTTCCTTAGCTGCAGGTTCCCAAACGTCAACGGAAAATACGTCGGATAAGTATAAGTGATGTATTGCATAACCTATGTATTCGTTACTTACTAAGAGTTCGAAGTACCGATTCGTTACTGCCTGGATTATTTCGTTGCATATCTTCTTCCCCGCACTCTCAGTGCCGACTCCGTAGTTCAGTCCTCAGTTTTTATTCTCAGTGGAACAAGTCGTATCGCATCCATTGTCGCCGCCTTGTTTTCTTTCCTGAGTGCAGCAGAGCAGAGTGAGTAGTAATCGTAGTTTTTCAGTTCCTCAGCCCCTTTTTTATGTTTCACGCGTGCAACAGACGATCTGAGTTACTTTTTGCAGGAACTGTGTGTCTCCAGCTCCACGTACATCTTTTTTCTTTATATTTCCGTGATCTACTCTGAAAAAAAAATAGTGTAATTTATGTCGTCGATAATATTCAGAGGAGTAGGTCCAGCACAAATTTAGACAAAAATATTCTAAGTAACCTTGGTCTATCTATGATAATTTATTTCCATCAGGGCTGCAACATCTGCCACATGTTTCTACACTACCATTTTTCTTTCTTTGTAGTCGACAGTGTGTTAGGGAAAGTG
Organism: Schistocerca cancellata; assembly: GCF_023864275.1. NCBI lineage: Eukaryota > Metazoa > Arthropoda > Insecta > Orthoptera > Acrididae > Schistocerca > Schistocerca cancellata. The sequence continues at coordinate 18,459,460 of NC_064637.1, forward strand.
GTACCAGTCTGTCTGTAGTGCAGTACGAAAGACCGTGTACGAAAAAGTCAAGTCAGACATCTGGCTTTGTGAAGGGGCCTACGAATATCGTACGAAAAAAATAATTATAAATTCCATCGCGATGTTCGCTGTGCTGGTTTCTTCGACGCTCAGCTTGTTGTCCCATTTTCGGCAACTTCGTTTTAACATATCGTACCAAAAGGATGCTCTTTTGATAGCTCTTCATTGTGCTAACGACCAGAAACATTTTTTTTGTCGGCCCCAAGCTATGATGCACAAACCATTTCATACGGTTACCGCGATATCTGATGTACAAAAAAATTTAAAAAAGAAGAAAGAAACGAACACGCTAAACGCTCAGCGGTTATGGTCTTTTGGGTGAAGCTTTATACGAAATGGGGTCCAGTAACGATTAACGAATACTTTGAAAAGGGTATGTATCTCGACAATACCAAATATATATACGATACAAAATTAGGTCTTTAGTTTTACAGCCGTTATGTAGTCGCTCTGAATGTCGCCACCTGGACTGTAAGGTAATAAGGAATAAAGAGTCAGAACTAATTGACTTCTACAAGAAAAATGTGTGTAGCTATTGTAAACTCACTCTGAAACGAAACAGTGACTAGCTTCAAAAATCAACGAGATTTCGGTCGCGTGTTGTGAGACACCATAGCTTTGGAACTGATGGATCGCTCAATCAGCAGTTCCCAAAATAGGGGATAATTTTTCTTTCAGGTGATAAAATTAAATTTCCTGAGAGTTAAATACAGAAGCGGGTTCAGTTACAGTTCAGTCGCTGGTCTGAAACAAAATGATTTGTATTATTCCGATTTTGTTCATTCTAACGTTAATATTTCGGGCATAGACCCAGATGCAGATTGTCCGTCTAACAGTTTCCACGGGCCACAAAAATTTAATTTTTAATATTTTTTATGATTATTAACCGAATTTAAAATATTAAATTGCTGTTATAATCTGCCCAATAAGAGATTTAATCTTATGTTAAAAGTATGCTGACGTCCACCGTAGGATCTCCGTACACCTTCTTCGGCGATGCAGTGGGCATCTTCGGGAGTAAAGAATTCAGTCGCATAATGCTGTCGTTTACGATTGTCGATGTCGGCCACTGTCTACGCTTATATACTGAGACAGCAGATGCCATGGGATACCTCCTATTATCGTGTCGGACCTCCTTTAGTCCGGCACAGTGCAGTAGTGAGTGGCATGGACTCAATAAGTCGTTGCAGGATTTCGTTCACGAACTGACTTTTCCATTGTGCCCCGTGACCGATGAGATTCATGTCGGGCGATCTGGGTGGCCAAATCATTCGCTCGAATTGTCGACGATGTTCTTCAGACCAATCGCGAACTGTGGCCCAGTGACATGACGTCGTTGTTGGTGAACATGAAATCCATGAATGGCTGCAGATGGTCTCTAAAGTAGCCGAACATAATATTTCCAGTCAATGATCGGCTCAGTTCGGCCAAAGGACCGAGCCCGTTCCATGTAAATGCCGCCCACGCCATTGTTGAGTCACCACCAGCTTGCACAGTGCGTTGTTCACAATTTTGGGCCATGGCTTCTTGGGGCGTGCGCCACACTCGAACCCTACTTTTACCAGCTGAAATCGTGACTCGTCTGACGGCCAGTTTTTCAGTCAAATGGTCGAAATGGCTCTGAGGACTATGGGACTTAACTTCTGAGATCATCAGTCCCCTAGAACTTAGAACTACTTAAACCTAACTAACCTAAGGACATCACACACATCCATGCCCGAGGCACGATTCGAACCTGCGACTGTAGCGGTCGCGCAGTAGTTTTTCAGTTGTCTAGGGTACAACCGATATGGTTACGAGCCCAGGAGGGCGCTCGAGGCGATGTCGTGCTGTTAGAAAATGCACTCGCGTCGGTCGTCTACTGCTGTAGCCCAATAACGTCACATTTTTGCCACTCTGTCCTGACTGATACGTTCGTCATACGTCCCGCATTGACTTCTGCGATTGCTTCATGCAGTGTTGCTTATCTGTTAGCACCGACAACTCTCCGCAAACGCCTCTGCTCTCTGTCCGTAAGTGGCAGTCAGCCACCGCTTTGCCCGTGATGAGAGGTAATTATGAGAGGCAATGCACACTCTTCCACTGTGCATCTCGGAATATTGACTTCCCTGGCTCCGAAACCTTTTGACATCAATCATCCGCATACAAATGACTCCGTCAATGCTCTACCTTTTTACACGTTTTGTTCGTGATAATACGGCCGTCTGTATATGTTCATATCGCTAGCCCACGACTTTTGTTACGTTAGTGTAGAGTGCTGCCTTTTGTCGAGTGTAACACGTGTAAGGGGGTGGTGTTCCTAGTTTTTTAATTCAAGCGTAATTAGTTGTTAATCATTGCTGGAGGTATTGGCTGATACCTGAACTCGATAAAGGGTAATGATCTGGTAGAGTCTGGGACGGCCCTTGTGTTCCGGTCCGCTCCGCTCCCCTCCCCTCGCATGGGGCCTGGAGGCCAGAGAAGACGAATCGCGCCGCTGTCGGCCGGACTTGGCACGAGCCGCTATTAAGGCGGCCCGTGGCCCGGCCCGGCACGGCACGCCCAGCCAGAGCCGCGCCGCGCCGCGCCGCTCACCTACAGACTTGGCTGGCGAGCCGTGTATTTTTGAGATCCAGAAGGACTCGCATTGTCCCCCAGTGCCAGGGCAGCCCCTTGGCCGTCGCCCGTATCTGATACGAAGCCGCGTTCCTCTGGTGTCGCCGATAGTATTTTTATTTCTGGCCATCCACGCTGCAGGTGACCCGCGACCGGCCCGCATTTTTTCACTTATTTTAAGGGGTGACTCGACGACGTTCTTAGAGGTTCGCGCTTTATTCGTCCTACAGGCAGTTCGCTTAAAACCGATTACTGAAGTTACTGACGAGCGCGAGATTGTGCCGAAAAACGAAAATAACTGGCTGTTAAAAACTAATATTTTACTGCTGTGTAACATTCGTTAACAGTGACAAATCTGAGATAAAGCTGTCCTCAACCTGAATTTTAGTTCAAATGCAAAAGTGCTTGACAAGACGTGGCCCTGTTTTACATGGCATCCCCTTCCTTTGAGCGGATTTCCTCAGTAGTTCGCTTTTTCGTGTCCAGAAACCAAGCGTAGTCTTTCAGCCCAGTATTGCGCCACGTCCTGGGCTTCTTTCTTGTCCAGTCACAAATCGCCAAGATTGGATCTGTAGTAGCAGTTTTGACATGGACAGGCCAGGGCGTGTTCCATGTCTTGCACAGCACCACAATCGCACTTGTCTCGACGTTGCCGTGACTCCAGCTGTCCATTTTTGTTTTCACTGGGACCGCGCCTGCTGTTATGCATTTCAGGGTACTCCGTGTTTTCTGGTTTGTTGTGGTCCCGCTAGGCAGTACCTGTGCTGGCGGATATTCGGGTCTTCAGTGGCCGTGATTAACAACCTTCCACGAGATCTGTCGTCTAGGCTCCCACATAATGCCAAACAGAGGATGTCGATCATCGATGACACTCAGTAAATTCGTGAAGTGTTCTTCGGGAGCTGGTACTCGAAATGCCAGCAGCTATGTACAGTTTTGGTAGTAGCGTGGGTTTCGTACACCTTGTTGTGAGTAGACGTGTTTCATTAAGGCTCATGTCAACCATTCTCGCGTGGTCTGGCGTATTAAGCTGCAGAGGAACGTAATGCATGGGCGGTGGTTCTCAGGATAGTAGGTTGTGCTCCCTATTTGCTGTTTACGAGTGTCCGCAAAATATTATTTCTGGCCGCCTTCTGACGGATCTTTTCACAGTGGTGTCTCTTTCAGATCTATCCATCGTAACACCGACATAGGTTGGTTTACTGTTTGTTTCTGTGTGATATTATTCTAGGAAACATTAGTGTGTTCCCTTTGCTTGGCGAGATAGAAGGTGGGAAGCTCTTACTTGAGTACTCTGAGGATTCGATTTAAGGGAGTTATTTTGATAGTATTTGGCAACATTGTGTGCTTTCTCCAGCTTATGCTCTACCTCACCACAAGTCCTCCCCCGAGCTGTGATTGCCAAGGCATCTGCATATAGGGAATGCTTAGGATGATTAAGTGTTGGCTGGTTGCTACTGTGTAGGTTGAAAAGGTAGGGAGCCCGAACGCTTCTCTGGACCAGTCCATTTCTTTCCATTGAGAACGGCCTAAAATTGTCTATCTTGTGAGGGAGACGAACAAAATGGAAATCTCTTTTCGTTACAGAGCTTCTGGAAGAGCAACTTGGGGTTAACTGTATCGTATGCAGAGCTGAGATCGACCAGTGCTATCCGAGTAACCATTTTATTTTTGTACCCTTCTTCTATCTGTTCTGTCAGGTACAGAATTTGGCTGCTACAATATTTCTCAGACGTACATGGACGCCAGATGTTTAACGTGCACACCGAACTACGTTGCAACTTGGAAAATTTTTATCACTTCGAAAACAATCAAACTGCAACCATGGAACATCCTTCTCTATACTTTTACCCGTCAGTGTAATACGTTTTCTCCAACAGTGAACGACTTGGGCGAGACCACGGTTGTAGACGTCTGAATTTTGGCTTTTCGGGAAACGTTCCACTTCGTAAACCAACTTATCATTTTGGAACTGCACGCACCATGCGTTCTTGTCCTAAGAAAAAGAAATAAGTCACTAGGTGCCATATTAGAATGATGCGTTAGGCGAAGCAACAGCCCAAATTGCAGCCTTTATGACTTGGCTTGCGCAGAAAGAGCTGGTGCATTGTCGTGTAGGAAAACGTGCCTTTGGACAGGTTCCTGCGACGGTTCGCGTTGATAGCCTCCCCCAAACCACGTACTGAGGTTTCGGTAGTATTCTGCTGTGACGATTTATCCCTTCAACCAAGGAAAGGCGACTATTGTGTAAGTGGTTCAGGCTTTCGAGATAACTTGACGTCGTAAGTACAATAATCATCGCCGTCACCACCGTAATCCATCGTCACCATCAAGCACAATCATCCATCAGCACCATCATTGTGAGCTCTTACCTTTCTCTGTCTCCCCTTCACCCCATCTCACTGTTCCTTTTCCTGAGCAGCAAAATCTACAAGAGACAGACCGCTGTGCAGGTAGCAGCTGTCCTTGATTGGTCGCAGAGTCCGCTTCTCGGCCAAGGATAGTGTGTTGTGGACAGAGGATACCCTCCGGATATTAACGTGTAGGATTTGTTGGTCAAATGGTTCAAATGGCTCTGAGCACAATGGGACTAACTTCTGAGGTCATCAGTCCCCTATAACTTAGAACTACTTAAACCTAACTAACCTAAGGACATCACACACATCCATGCCCGAGACAGGATTCGAACCTGCGACCGTAGCGGCGACGCGGTTCCAGACTGTAGCGCCTAGAACCGCTCGGCCACATCGGCCGGCATTTGTTGGTCACGTCCCTACAGATGCCACAAGATTATTCCTTCTGAGCGTCTACGTAGTGTTCGCAACCTATCGTACTGTATCCAGCAGAGGCCATGTAGTGTACCAGAATCATTTTCCCTGTTTCGTGTTCCACTTCCTGATTGTAATCAGGAAGAATGTCTCTGCATACGTCCGACTTTATCTGTTTCTACCATCTTGTCATACTCCAGATGACTGTTCGGGAAAATGCTGTATTGACTCACATGGGAAAGTCCAAATTTTTAAAAGTAAGACTCGTCCACGATGCACAACCCCTCTTATAGCGTACCCTTCCGGGGTTTGTTGAGCGTATCAGTAACATTCTCACACATGACAAATCGCTCAGTTTTTCGAATCTTGTCTCTGCATTCCATTCACCAAATCGCATCAAATGACCAGCTTTAGTCACAGAGGAAAAAGAATTGAAAGAGCATGGAAGTATAAAAATTGTGCTGTTTCTCTACATTTTAGAAGATCATACCAATCAATCATAGTAGCTGATATGTAAAAGAGTCATACTACTGATAAGTATGAAAATTGAGTTCACAGCAACCACAGCATTGGGTTTATAAAACTTGGTACGTCACCCAGCTATATCATTCTGATAAACTGGTCGAATGAATGTTTAAAAGTGGCTTTCCTTGGCAATAAATCTGTTTGGTATCTGCCTTTCCCACGGCTAGCCCTGTGGGCGTTTCGCATTTAAACGCTCCGAAGAGATATTTCGAAATGCTTGACGATTGTGGCGGATTGCAGTGACTTTCGCCAGTTGCACAATTAAACTATCTTGTCACCTATTTACACGTTTGACGTTTATTTACATGGAAGGTTATCTGCCAGTCCTTGCACCAAGTGCCAATAATTCGCAAATCCGCCAGCATTTCGTGACAGTTTGCCCGAGGTTTCTCCGTCCAGTACGTATCTCCGTCGTATGCGAAGCTTCCATTTTCAGACAGCAATTGTTCCGAGAAGTGTACCAGTATGGAAGAATGTGTACCAGGTACAACCAGATTGACAATCACCGTTTGGATTTTGGTTTATGTTCATTCTCGTAGTATGAGGAACCTGAGTTCCATTCGGTGTATACATTCGTCAGATAACCGACCAGTTGACAACCACACCTGGGTGCTTTCCCGTAAGTTGGTTGGAGAAGTTTGATGTTTTATTGTTTTTTTATGTGATGTTCTTTAAAGCGCACATACCCATTACATGCCTCTTGAAACCAAAAGTTTCAAATGTTTTGACAGAACAACAAGAAATTCATAGAAGAAATCATTTGTAAACGAGGACAAACTGTGATAGACTCTGGCCACACTAAATACACGAAAGGACAAAGGTGACGGGATAACCACCTAAGATCGTGTCGGACTACCTTTTGCATGCTCTGTGCAGCCACTCGACATGGCGTGGACTCGAGTCGTTGAGCAGAAATATTGAGCCATGCTGCACCTACAGCCGTCGGTAATTGCGAAGGTACTGCCGGTGCAGGATGTTGTGCATGAAATGACGTCTTCTTTATGTCCCATAAACGTCCGATGGAATTTATCATCCATAAAAATGCCATCGTTGTTTGGGAACATTAAGTTCCAATCAATGACAGTTGGACCAGAGGGCCCGGTTCGTTCCTTGTAAACATAACCCACGCTATTATGGAGCGGCTGCCGACAGTGCCTTGACGACAACTTGGGTCCATGGCTTCGTGGGGTCAGCGCCGCACTCAAACACTACCATCAGCTCGTACAAACTGAAATAGAGACTCGTTTGATTAAGCCGCTATTTCCCCAGTCGTCTAGGGCCCAACCAATACGGCTACCAGCCCAGGAGAGGCGTTGCAAGCAGTGTCGTGCTTTTAGCACTCGGTCGACCGTGTGCTGCCACACCCCTGAACGCCACGTTTTGCCGCCCTGTGCTGCGGTTGTTTCACGCGGTGTTGCTTGTCTATTAGCACTTACAACCTATGCACACGCCGCTGCGTTGACCGTGATAGAGAGAATGCTTGAAATTTGACTTTCTCAGCGCGCTCTTGATACTGTGGATCAGAGAATGATGAATTCCCCCAACATTTTCCGAAATTTAATGTTCCATGCATCTATGAGGGTTGACCAGAAAGTAATGCGCCGAATTTTTTCTTCAACAATTCTTTATTGAACATAATGAGAATTGCAAACACGAATGAATGATGTTTTATGTTACGACGTAAAGTCGAGCGCATAACGGGAACAACAGATAAGAAAAGGATGTGAGGAGTCAACCAATCGCACACTGACCGTACCTCCTTCCAGGACGACAACGCGACAGTAGCGGCCCCTGTATGGTCGCGCCCTAGTTGAAGAGTAGCTTCAAGATTAGGCACTTGTGTAGCAGCGACTTATAGTTTATACTGAAGGACATTGTTTATTTTGCATGTCGCCCTTTGTTTGACACACTTTTGTGGTAGTCAAAGTTAAGTATTGCAATCTTTCCTTTTTTTAATAAAACTAATTAATACGATTTGCTTGGATGTTGTCTAGCGATCCGAGAAAGCGGGTTTCCTAGACACCCAATATTTGATGACTAGGCTGGATGTAACATTTTATCTACACACCCTATTTTTCCACGTAATCGCCATCCCTTTCTATTGCCTTCCTCCAGCGCGAAACAAGGTCGTGTATGCCCTTCCTCGAATGGCATCTAATGACCCAAACAAGTGGACGTCCGAGGGAGCTAGGTCAGGTATGACAGCCATGGATGGTCTCTCCGACCATTGCAAATCGTGGAGCTCCGCCGCACGGCCTTCTCATGACCTCACCCTCCGTGCTTAGCGACTAACTGTACTTCTGTCGACGTCACATGCTCCAAAAACTTTGCACAGGCGTTTGTGAATATCCCCCAGTTTATTTCTCTGCAGTGACGACTTCAATGACGACACGTTGCTTGTAACGTACGTCATCTACAGACGCCATTTTCAAACTGTCATGCAGCTATGCTATCTGTCGGAAGTGACGGAAACTTGGCGTGCTCGCCCAGGAGACTTCAAATAATACATAAGTAACGTCTCGCATTCGTAGCATTGTTTTCGGCTGAGAAAAAAAAAATGCGGTGCATTACTTTCTGGGCAACCCTCGTAGCTGCAATTACCACTTCTCGTTGAAAGTCCGTTAAATTCCGTCGTGCGGTCGTAATTACATCGGAAGCCTTTTACATGAATCACATAAGTACAAATGGCAGCTCCACTAATGCACTGCCGTCTTCCACGTTGTGTAAGCGATGCTACCGCTATGTGTATACTGAATATTACTGTCCCATTACAGATTCACCTCTACTGGTGCACATCATGAGGGCCATTCCTCAGAAACTACCTATAATGGCTTGCTCCACCAAGAATAGTGTCCGCCCGCACGGAAATATTGCTATGTGTTGCAGCCATATTGCAGCAGTGGTGTAGTTACATAAAAGAAGGTAGCCGAAAATGAGATTTTTTTGAGTTGTGAAAGGCTGTACCAAATTGGGAAACAGTAGCGTTAGGAAGGAATTAAACATATTTAACGTAAGAAAATAACTTGAAATCAGATTGAACTGTGGTGTACTACCTTACAAAGTCATAAATTGTAAGCCGGTAGCCTGAAGAAGCCTGAGAAGGCTAAGGAAGAAATGGACAGCATAATTGGCAAAGGTCTAATATTTGAAGTGAAGAAGAAGAAGAAGAAGAAGAAGAAGAAGAAGAAGAAGAAGAAGAAGAAGGAGGAGGAGGAGGAGGAGGAGGAGGTTGTGGCAAAACGTTGCCGTGTAATATGGACCGTGTAAAGGCAGCTTTATGGTTCGAATAACTTGGCAGTCGGTGGTGGCAAGCGCGGTTTGTCAATGTGCGTTTTTCAGTTTGTCTCTGGTATATCACGCAAATCGGGCCGCGCCGCGCGACATTGGAGTGGAGTGGAGTGGAGTGGTAAACCGGGCAGGCGGCCTTTCCTGCGTGGAACGCGCGAAAGTGCCCGCCAAGATCTATTCCTGTGCGCGCCGCCGCCGCCTCGCGTGTGCATTGTCCTCCGCTCCGGAGCGCGCTCCAATCGAACTGCGCGACAGCCATTATTATTATTAGTCACATTCCTGCCGCCACTGTTTGTGGGTCAGCTGAGGACCTGGTCCGCTGCCAGCTGCCGTGTCTTTCGTCGTCTCCCTCGCCACTTTCAGTTGTTGTTTATTTTGTGCCCTCTAGGGACTGTTCCTCTCTATAATTTCCACTCACCGGTGGATGGCGAGGTCGCGATCTGATACATGACAATGGCTTTTCAAGGCCTCACGTCCTCAGTATCTGGTGTCCTGGTGTTGGACATACTGTATACCTTGACCGAACACTGGTACAGGGCTGTTTCCAGTAGAAGTGTGCGGCGAAAGGGTTGGAACAAGTAATCCTCGAATACGTAATAAGGAATGCACGGTACTAGAGAACAGGAAATATGACGACGCAGTTTGATGATCCTCGAAGAGTCGGCAGTAGACAGCGGGAAGAACTGACTCCACACCTCCCAACTCTCCTGATTTAAGCAGGACGCTACCTATTTTCTGCTTTCTATCCCGCGTCCCGTCCAATTTTTAGGTAATTATCCACGAACCAAGAAATTATCGTCAAACCAAGAAAATTTGTTTTGAAAACCCGCCACTTCATCTTTTTGGACAACGGTCTTTACTCCTATGCTCATAATTATATTTAATCTATACTAGTAGAAGTTTGTAGAAGCCTGGAAGTCACATGCGACCTTTTTGTCGATTGTCATTTAACCTCTTCCCCGAGCATTTTGGAGTATGTATAGGCTTACTCGTAGTGCTCGTTATTGTGCTGGTTGGTTGGTTGATTGGTTGATTTTTGGGGGAGGGGACCAAACAGAGAAGTCATCGATCCCAGCATATTAGGGAAGAAATGAGAAGGAAATCGGTCGTGCCTTTTCAGAGAAACCATCCCGGTATTTGCCTCGAGCGAGTTAGGGAAATCTCAGAAAAACTAAATCAGGATGGCTGGACGCGGGTTTGAACCGTCGGCCTCCCGAATGCGAGTCCAATGTGTTAACCACTGCGCCACCTCGCTCGGTGGTATTTTGCTTTATTTGGACTTGTTTGGGTATTGTCGTTCTGCTTAAGTGAAGTGGATTATTAATCGTTGTTGTTACAATCAGCATAAATGGATTGTCACGAGCGGTATTTTATCTGAAACACTGAAAGTCTTTATTTTCTGTAAGCGTGTAAAAAATCTGTGAACAAGCCGTGCGGCGCGAAGAATCGCGGTTTGTAGAGATGTTGTGCACTGTTCCTATTTTGGCAAGGGACATGGGATGGAAAGCATTTTGTTTAGCCCAGACCAGCGGTCATTCGTATAACTATTTGAACATCCTACTGTAGTTATGTTACAGCATATTGAACAAGATTTGAACGACGAAATGGAGCTGGCACCCACGGAAATCGTGCGAATCGATTACGACCTTTCGCAAAGGATTTTAATTGGGCGAAAATTAATGCTCCGCTAATGACACCAGTTGTGTGTGCACTGTAAAAAACAGTCACCCTAGATCGAATTTTACGTGCGAAAACAGTCACCCTTAAATAACTCCGGACTGTTGCGAGACTGATGATTCAAATTTGGACCACCTGTGTATCGGGCCTGAGTGTAAGATGCGTTCAAACAGTTTCAAAAAATCTTGCTTTGTTTTGATTCTACGTGCAAAAAAACACGTTTTTGTGAGGGATTTTTACGCGCGCGAAACTTCTGTGTTTCGAACTTGTGCGAATCGGTCCAAATTTTGTGAGGAAGTAGACCTGTTTTGCGAAAGCTTTCTCCGTAGCCACAATATAAGCAACATCGTTCGAAAGTCAATAAAAAAAACCTATACTTGATCAGGCGTCAGGCGACTCAGCAAAAGTGTATATCATTTATCAAGCTGTGGCAGTCTAATGTGAAAATTATGGTAGAGTAAAAGTTGGGAACCAAAATTAAAAAGATATCACTAACAAGGCGAATATGTCTCGGGCAGAGTTAGGGAGTAAAAGAAGGAACTAGCTTTTCAACTTACCTGGCACCATCAAAGACATTAAAATCAAAACATCTTGACATATTTACGCTTTCTTATGATTAACCCTTCCCCAGTGCAGTGAGCTCTCTTAGCTGCATGGTGTTGGAACACATGCATCTTGCATTTTAGAAAGTAAAACCCTGATCTTATGTCCAAAATACAGAAAAATCGCCAGCCATAGTGAACAATATGTAATATCATATGACCAAAGAGTGTACATGTTCTAGCGAAAAAAGTTTTTCTGGTAGGATGAAATTTGTGGGGGTGGATTAAAAGCGCGAATATGTCAAGGTGTTTAGATTTAAATGTTTTTGAAGCTACCAGATAAGTAGAAAAGCTGGCCCCCTTCTTAAACATTCCTAACTCTGCCAGAACATATTCGTATTTGCATTTTTGGTGCTATGAGTAACTGGGCTGTGCTAGAGATAAGGGCTATGGAATTAACGTTCTGGGTAGTTTATTTTTGTATAGCCGTTATTTAGCCTCGTGACGCCATAGGGAAAGATTAACATCAGTTGTCTCGATATAATACTGAAAATGAGTTGCGGTTTTAATCATTCATACATCCTGATTTTTAAAAGTGAAATCTCGTGGTATGTGGTTTTTGAAGATTGGCAGATTTGTGAGTGTGAAAATATGAGGCTGTCTCTTGAAGTCGAGTTTTATATCCCGTAGAAAAAATCACTCTGCGACATTCAGAATTGTTGATGGTGTTAAAGTTACATATTCATCCATCGATGGAGCACCATTTTATCCAACAGTGGATGATTTGTCGCAGACCTTGCCGTAGTCTGCATTTGATTGTTCAGAAAAAATTCCACCTATTAAATCACATGGCTGTCATTCTGGAGACGGCTGCCACGCAATGCGAAGAAATGAATACTGGTCACCTCGTCAGGAGAGCTCAGAGGCACCCGTACATTTTTCTTTGCACTTTGACATCTGCTGTGGGGTAGTGTCACAACGGCAGTCGGTCAGTGTCGCTAGCCGCTTCGTAGATCTTACTGTACTGAAATTTGTCAGAGTTGGCTCACATTGGATGCCAAAACAAAACGCAATACAGTCACGTCACGTCGTCCAGTGCTTATCTACGAGAGTAAAGTTATGACGGTACGTCCGTCTCACAAGAGTTTGGGATTTACTTTCTGCATTAAGAAACTAGGAATGGTGGTAAATGCATTTATGCTGGGCGAAAACAAAATTCTTGACTAACCTAGCATCCGTAATGATACACGATGCAAGTAAGAATCTGAAAGAAGGGAGAAATTCCGTAAGAATCCAGTTTTAATTTGGTCAAGAAGATATTTACCAATACTGAGAGCGATAATATCATGGAACAAGATCAGTTGCGAACTAGCCTGAAATATTCACTTCTTGCTCCAAAACATACAAATTTATAACGTGATTTCATCGTTCTGCCAATGTATTCTCAAAATAGCCCCGCATCCAGTGTTGACATTCCGTTATATGCTTTTAAAAACTGATATGACGCGTCCATTCGAAATTAATTTCCAAAAGTGTTCACCCTACCTTATGTTATGACATTGTGAGTCGGCCACCGGCTAAACCCAGCTGAAATGGCGACTTGTTGAGATATCGTAATACGCCAGGCAGCTGCATCAGGCATAAAGTGTGTGCTTATAGCCGGGATCTAATAAACCCGACCGCTGTCTACATGTGATCTGTCTGCTTGATGGCAGTAGGAATTTTTCTCATCAGTTTTGTTGACTAGCGATCTAGGCCGTTCTGTCTGTCTCAAATATACATTACTACAATAGTGACTATAAAATGGAATAAGGCGTCCACGTGGAACATACTGGTTATGTAAACTCTTTGGTCTTTTGTGGATCTGTGACATGAATTACTAAAATCACTGTTAATGAATGCCGTGAAATTCCGATAACGATAAACTGGACAGGAAAGAGGATTTGCTGCGTTTTAAATTTCAATGTGGTCTTTGTATTAAATTGTTGTCCCATTTATTTTATTTTTATTTTAAAGCTGATATAGCACTTGACAGTGGTACTACCGTGCAGGATTCTGATACATTGTGAAGCATTCGGTATGTTGCTAACAGTTTCCACTAAGACAGACTGTACCCTGCACCCTGTCTCGTGAGGTATCTTGCAAAGCGTATTTTACAGTTGCTGGAGAAATAGTCTGAGCTTTCGCTGTTCCTCGTTTGTAAGGAGTGCTACAGTTCAAGTCAGAAATAAGCCACGAGAAGGAATGTACGTCGTGAAGTTTCATCATAGTTCTACGAGTTCCGCACTCGGCGTTCATGGCTGTGCATGGGCCCTGTGGTGACGTGGCGGTCATAGGAGACAGAGGACATCAGTTAGAGTGAATATCTGAGGTTTATACAGTGAATGAAGGTGATGGGACTCAATGGGTTGACGTTTCCTGTCCGTTGTATTGTGCGGAATGTGTTGCACCTCACATGGAAATGTGATCTCTTCCATAACTCAATCAAGAAAGTCAATGCAGCATTCACATTGGCAGATAGGTGATTATTCATTGTGTCCACTGTGCACGGTTTTGCGGAACACTGATCGCACATCGCTTTAGTCGCAGTGCGACTGTTCTGTTTAATGGTGCGGTCCACCTGTCCTTTCAGTGCATGCGATGACGGTCTCCGCGATCTCGCAGCTTCACGAATGTGTATTCACCCGTTCGTCAATATCACCATCGCCCGTATTCTTTCGGACACCAACCGCTTTCGTAACATCTGTCTTTTTTCATCGTTATATAGGATCTTTTCATTACATACTGTTTTCGTATGTGAGTAGTATCATGTTATAATTAATAAACAAAATCTGATTTCATCCATTAAGATTTGTGTAACACATGAACTAGCGACCAGAAACTAATAAAATGTACGGACAATCCACGTGACTTAAATAGTTCTTCATTTTACGGGTATCTGTTTTTCGATTCTGTTTCGACACACACAATCGCTACGCAACCACCTGTGTAAAGGTGATAAAGTACACCTACATCTCAGTGCAATTCAGTATAGCGCGTTATGTCTGCAGTCGTGAACGGGACAAAGCGGCTGGTGTAAATTTTTCATTCTATCGTGCACGGATAGCTGCTTCAAGCTCAGATCGTACGCGCTTTGTCACTTTCCATCACTAACGGTTTTCAACAGGCAAACTTGGCCGCCGAATTGAGGCACGCCATTGCCATGGCGTTAAAACCTTCAGCTAGTGTTCTGCGATGCAAAGCACTGAAGTCTGCCTCGCTGGTCGTCCGCGGTCAACAGTGCCAACTGATGATCGCCAAATACAAGTCGTGGCTCGTAGATAAACCGACGAGGATACGCCAATGCTTTAGCTTTAAGCATAGCCTGTAAATGAGAACATAACTTCCTCTCCTACAGAAAAAGTGAACTTAAATCTCAAGACGTTGGGTGCGAAACTGCGCAAAGGAAGAAAAAAGGTTCTGAAACGGACGATACATATTTAAAAGTAATTAAAAAATTGAAATATCGCTTCCAGAGCAGCGGAACTGTGAAGAGGACTTGGTTACGTCTAGTTGCAGCTATGTCAGGTTATTTTAAACTTAAGTGAATGTAATGGAATGCGCTTAAATGGACGAGAGAGCGATATACCATTTGACTACGTTCGCGACGATTTGCGAATTTACAGCGCTGAAGTCTACAAGAGTTTTTGTTCAGCCTAAGGAAGTGTAACACACGCAAGAGAGAGATCGCATACAAAACCCTTTTTCTACCCAATCTTGATACTGTTCGTCGGTCTGATATCCTTTATCAAGATAGATTACCGAAACATCTGCACCATTTGTCGGGGCATTACTCAAACAGCGCCACAGTTTCTCAGAAATGCTCTACAAACTCGTTGCAAAAAAGGCGTTGTGTTTCACGGAGAGCCTTCCTCGCCAAGTGTAGAGTACCCACACTCGAAGACGATTTAAGAAACCTGTTACTGCTTCCAGCATATACGCTAAAGTATCCGGACACCTTATAGTGGCACTAACACGTGGCCTGTGCTTTGCTGGGGTCACTTACCGTGAGGTTTCTTCTGACTGTCTGTGCAGGAATGGCATCCCAATCTCCCTCAGAGCCGAAGCCAGAGGAGGCAGTGAAGTTGGCCGCTAGGTTCGTTCTGACACTCCCGATGTGTGTTACATTGGGTTCAGGCTCGGGCTCTGGACAGGCGAGTCCATTTTGCGAAAGTTACTGTCCACTGCTTCACAGATGATGCTTGACGACAGGATCCGTTGTCATGCTGATCCAGTCAATCGTCTTTTCTAAACTTTACTGTACGCTGAATGCTGTAAGATGTTTGTACCCTTCTGAATTAAACGTTTCCTTAAGCGTGCATTAAGGGAACCACACCGTAACCATTCCTTGTGGATGCAGCAGTGTATAGCGAGATTCATCACTCCAAATCAGCCGTTTTTAGTCATTGACGGCCCAGTGACGTCGCTCTTTATACCTCCTCAGTCTGTGGCCTTATGAATAGCTTCTCGACCATTGTACCCTATTCATTTTTTTTACCTTTCTAGGCACAGCCGTTGTGCTAGCTGGACTGCTGGTAGCATGTTGGAAGCCACAAATAATTCCTCCCTCTGACATACACGCGACTTTTTACAACCACCCTCTGCATTACTCTACGGTTACTAACCTGTCTTGGTTGACCTATTCCTCCGTGTTTCCACTTCGCAGTCGTATCACCAGGAGTCGGCTGGAAAGCTTTAGAAGGGTAAAATGTCCCTGATGGATTTGTTAATCAGGTGCCATCAAATGCCGTCCACATTATAAGCCACTGATCTCTCCCGACCGACACATTCTGCTGTTAATGCCTCCCGCCTTTGTACTGCTGGGTCGGCCTGTCGTGACACCAAGTGACAAATTCCGCATTACATAGCACTGTATTTCCCGTAAAGGCTACGACGGTAAAATTTGATAATTTACAGCTTATGTAGAGGGTATCGACATTCTTTCCTCTCGCCTACCATTCGAGAGTGGGACAGTGGTGCACTACATACACCGTACGGTGACGTGGAATCTTTCTCAAATGTATACTCCACTGGCCATCTTGTGCTGTGTGTTGTGTAGGGATCCTCGGACAACATTATGTTTACAAAGTCCATTCGCGAATGGTGCGTAGGGAGAACGACTGATTGTAAGCCTCCGTATGAACTCCAGTTTCTATGGTATTATCGTCGTGGTCACTTGGCGACTTGTATACGGAGGGATGTAATATGCTGCCTGAATTTTCTTTGAAAATTTCTGAATTTAAACAGTAAATCTACGTGTGATCCACTACCCTCTAACGTACAGTCTGCCACTGTAAGCCATCGGGCATCTCCAAAACGATCTCGTAACGAAACGCGCCATTGTATCTTCTCTACCGTTGTCAATCTGATCTGATAAGTATTCCAGACTGATTAGCATTACTCAGTAATCCTTCACTCAGTGGTTAGCACAGTAGACTTGCATTCGGGAGGACAACGGCTGAAACCCGCGTCCGGCCATGGTTTTCCGTGATTTCCCTAAATCGCTTCAGACAAATGCTGGGAAGGCTCCTTTGATAGGGCACGGCCGATTTCCTTCCTCTTCTTTCCTAATCCAAGCTTGCGTTACCTCTCTAATGACCTCTTTGTCGACGGGACGTTAAACAACAATGTTCCCCGCTCCTCAATAATCCTTCGAAAGAGTGTTATTCAAGCCAGTTCTTTCGTGGACGAACTAAATTTCCTAAAGTTCTTTCAGGAAACTGCTTTTCCCAGTAGTTTTGTGATAATTCTACTCGAGGGCGCTCGGGACGGTTACCAATAGATATTTCACAATGGATGGAATTACCTGTAATTCATTGCCAATAGTATAATGCTATGTAATTGATAATTAATTGCTCTCTCTGTCTCGTTACGCGTAGTGTTCCATTTATTTACGTCCAGGGTCGACTGCAAGTTGCTGCACTGATCGTCGCTACTCTGCAGACAGGTATCCAATACAATTTCTTAAAAAGACCTAGGCAAAAGCTTGGAAGAGTTCTTGCTGGCACCGGAAGGGCTGCAGTTGGCCTTTTCAATACACTTCAGACGACGTCTAAAGGGTTCATATCCGAAGACCTCACTACTATTTCTGCGAGAAAATTGTCCCCCTTATCAGCTCGTTGAGGACAGAAAGTATCGTCAACGAAGTGGAAAGCCAGATGAGCTATACTTTTGATATGTCTCACTTGGAAATTTTCTGCCTGTGGACGCTAACAAATTTCTTCCAATCAGCAAAGTAATACTGCAGCTTAGTACATCCATCCACTAAGATGATTTCACCACTATCAGACTAGTCTCTCTTCTAGGTTAATTGTATCTGCTGCCTCTCTCTCTCGACGAAAATCAGTACACATGAACTAATGAGGAATTTATTCGTGGGGAAAGCGGTCCTCTTTAATGGTGTAGTCTACATGGTGCTTACTTCACAATAAGCTAGTGAATCTGTTGGGAAACTGAGCCAGCTCTAAGCCCTGCGCAAGATAGCCTTACGAAGTGGCATTAGATTTCGCCGTGTAGCTACAGCCAGAAAACAGACCGTTGTACATTTATTATTCTTACTCTACACATTACGACGAACTTCTCAGTTGTCTCTAGATGACATCTTTTTGATATATTGTTGTATACTTCACCTAGAGGCTGCAGTTTTCTTGCAAAGAAAGTGGAAACACTACTGAAACGTTTTGAGAAAGTCCACCAGTGTAAATTGCCAGCTCATACTGTCAACACGAACTGCTGGCAGCGGTTGTTTCCCTGTAAGTTTTTTGTTTGAAAACAAAAGAGCGTGTACAACAGTGAAAATCGTATTTTTCGTCGGCATTATTTATATATATATATATATATATGATTTGACGTATCTAGCGTTAGTTGTTCCAATACTTGTGCATTGTTTAGCTCTCATAGGCGCTGTACAAACGATGACTGTATTACTACACGTGCATGAAGATAGTGGATTTCTTATTTTTTCCATCTTCTGTGGAAAACATATACTGCAAAATATTACACCTTGCGAGTGGTTTAAAACTGACGAATAAACGGGACACCATAAAAAAGAACGCAATTCAGAAATGTCGTTGCGACTGACGTGGTTTGCATCTTAAGCTGGGTGTTTCTTCTCGACGGGAGGTAAATATGAAACGTTAGTACCTGTTCTGTTCTTTTCTACCTCGATAAATTAATCCTGGTGGAACTAGCCTGAAAAATTTTAGGCCGACATCCGTACGACTGTGTCCCGCTGGTCATGTTAGGCTCTTATCGCACACATTCGCTGTAGTCGCTGTACGACGAGCCACGGCGGAACAGCTTCAACAGATGCGCTGATAAGATAACAACAGTATTGTAACGCAGCTGCGGACCCCAAGTTTGTTTTGCAACGTCCGCCCTAAGGTGCGGGCTGTGAAGGAGGCGCACAGTAAATATTTGGGGAAGACGCGGTTTGTTGGCAGAACTCGGTCATCAGAAGTAACATTGGAAGACGCCGCGTGTAGCGTCGCGCCCGACCACAACTAGGGCAGAAAGAGTATATTTAAATCTGTTTCAAAATTACAGAAACGCGTTGCTTTTTTCAGAAACGGATAGTGGATGTTCCTCCTATTCTCACGAGCAAAGGTTGCGGAGAGCGTCAAAACAAACTCTCCTGCCTTCGATGTGTGTGTGTGTGTGTGTGTGTGTGTGTGTGTGTGTGTGTGTGTGTGTGTGTGTGTAACAGTAATGCCGTTGCGGATGCTGAACGTTTCTACTTGGTTGCACATTCTACTCAAAATAAATTCCCGCGAATTATTTCTTTCCAGAGATCACAAGGGGACCGTATTATTGGTGCTTTATTTCTCCTTTGTGCCTATGTAGTAAATGTTACCCAGAGTCGTCGACTCTAGGTTGTCTCAACCGTTTCGGTGAATCAACTTAAAAAAATGAAGATAGATTGTGTTTAACGTCCCGTCGACGATGAGGTCGCTATGTATTGCGGCAGACAATAAAAGGAAATGTGCCATGTCCTTTTCAAAGGAATCATCCCGCCGTTTGCCTTAAGCGAACTAGAGAAGCCATAGAAAACGTAAATCTGGATGCCCGAGCGGGGATCGAACCGCCGTTCTCCAGACTCTTGAGTCCAGCACCTGAATCAGACGAAAAATTTGTAATTCGTGTAATTTGTATCTGTAGGAAGGATTTTTTTAAGCAACAGGAAGAAAGATTTCAAAACCCAGTTAGCAGAAGAAAACTCCCGTATTTATCTGTAAGTAGAAGCTATAAAAGACTTCAAGTCGATACGGATTAAATGCTGAGAATACAACATTGTGGTGTCGGGGTTACTGCGTTTTTCAAGACCCTAAATAAGAAACGGCTTAAAATATCCTTTGTAAATTTTGCAGTGGGTATATTCACAGTTACTGGCGATAAGGCGCAAGGCTTTCTAACGCAATGTGTGCACTTCGTAGTCCTTCAACCTTTTTAAAAAATAAACCTGGGATGGACTCAACGACTATAAATGAATAATCAGCATGCAGAGGCAGCTGTTTTCATTAATGCTGTTCGTTTTGCCAAGTTGCCCTTCATTTGCCTCTAAAGCTTTCATCCAATTTTCGTCTCTATCTTCGTTGTCGTAGGGACACTAAATTGCGAGTTCCTTCTTCTAGACCATTCTGAATGGACATTCTATGAAATCACTAGAAGCTTGAACCGATATATTTGCCGCCTTCTAACAAATTTCACAGTAGCAAACGTCACTGCATTTTCTCTATTTATAGCGTCCAGAATGACACTATGAGGGAAGAAGGTTCTTTGTACGAAGTTAAAGACCTAATTAAGATACGTGGAATCCAGTGAAATTCTCTTAACTGATAGTTGGAGGTTGTCTATAGCAATCCGGCGGTGCTCGTGTTGTGAGCGCAGAACTATGGCGGAATACCTGCTCTATTTAGAGAATACGAACAGAGATCTTGTAATTATTAACGAGGTAGGGACTGCGAGAAACAGCGAAGAATGTTTTTAATCGAGATTTTCGCCGAAATTGCTATAAGCAAGAATATTATTACCGCCAGTCAAGCTTTTTCTTCGGATAAAGTATTAATAGATCCAGTAAATTTAAGTTCCTCACAAAAAGACGTTATAGTTCATGACATTTTATGTTACTATTATCGTTCAAAATATCATTAGGGTAATCAACCGACATGAACATCATGTAAGTAAAGAAATGTGTGACGAGCTTTTGCTTCCAGCCACTCGACACGTAACGCGGTCTTTCAATGGTATGCCTAACAGCGCAGATGAACGATAAAATCAATAAGTTGAACATGTAACATTGAACTTAATCGCTGTTGCAAGTTGCTGCAATTCTATGATTTGCTCTCTTCTCCGTTTAGCGTGTTCATAAATAATAAGAATGGAATATGCCTGTTTCGTAAACACACAAGGTCTTTTTATTTATTCCCACCCCCTAATATTCCAACACGCCTGTGCCGTCTTCATTGAGTCCAAATCTCATACCTCAACCTTTTAAAAAAAAAAAAAAAAAACTTCTGCAGTTAAAATGGAAAAATTTGGCAAATACACCCAAGGAAAAAAAGACGAGCCACGAAGGAATTATCGGTATGGGACGGAAATCGGTATATGTGATGTACTTATACAAACAACCAAATGATTACAATTTCAGAAAAATTGAATGGTTAATTCAAGAGAGAGAGTCAGTAACTCGTTGGTCCACCTCTGGCCCTAATGCAAGCAGTTATTCAGCTTGGCATTGATGGATAGAATTGCTGGATGCCGTTCTAAGGGATACCGTTACAAATTTTGTCCTACTGGCGCGTTAGATCCTCAAAATCCTGAACTGTTTGGAGGGACCAGCCCTTATTGCTCCAAACGTTCTCGAGTGTGGAGAGATCCGGTGATCTTGCTGTCCAACTTAGGGGCTGGCATGCACGATGAAAAGCAGTAAAAATTCTTCGATGTACACGTGGACATTATCTTACTAATGTTAGGCCAGGATGGCTTGCTATGAAGGGCAACAAACCGGGGCGTAGAATATCGTCGACATACCGCGGTGCTGTAAGATTGCCGTGGATGACAACCAAAGAAGTCTTACGATGAAATGAAATGCACACTAAACGATGACTACTGGTTCTCGGGCCTTAGGGCGGGCGACAATCAGGTTGGAATCTCATTGACTGGAGTAGAACTGTCTTCAATGATGACCATAGCTTCTAATTGAGCCGCGATGACCGGCAAAGGCGCTCCTGACAGTGGTGGGATACGTACCTGACTGTCAACCGCCATATGGCCAGGAACCAGGAGTCATCGTCTGCGGTGCCATTTCATTTCATAACAGAAGAGTTTCGGTTGCCGTCCGCTGCACCCTTACAGCACAGATGTACGTCGACGATATTCTACTCTGTTTTGTTGCTGTTCGTGGCATTCAATTATGGATTTACGTTTCAGCAAGATAATACCCTCCTGCACACGGCGAGAGTTCTGCTGCTTTCCTTCGTTCCTGCCATACCCTACCTTGACCAACAATGTCGCCGGATCACCCCAACATTGAAAGCGTTTGGAGCATTATAGCCCAGGCCCTCCAACCAGCTCGGGATTTTGACGATCTAACGCGCCATTTGGATAGAATTTGACACGATATGCCTCAAGACACTACCCAACAGCTCTATTAATAAATGCCAAGCTGAATAACTGGTTGCACAAGAGCCAGAGGTGGATTAGTGCGTTATTGAGTTGCTTAGTTTGTGAAGCCTTTTCTCTCTAATAAATCACCAAGTTTTTCTGAAATTGTAATCATTTGTCTGTCTGTATATCTACATCACACCTACTGATTGCCGGCCGGAGTGGCCGAGCGGTTCTAGACGCTACAGTCTGGAACCGCGCGACCGCTACGGTCGCAGGTTCGAATCCTGTCTCGGGCATGGATGTGTGTGATGTCCTTAGGTTAGTTAGGTTTAAGTAGTTCTAAGTTCTAGGGGACTGATGACCTTAGAAGATAAGTCCCATAGTGCTCAAAGCCATTTGAACCATTTTTGAACCTACTGATTTCCGTACCATCCAGATAATTCCTTTTTTGTCTTAAGAGTTTGCTTTATGCTGTGAGTATTGAAAGTTCCGTTTTAATAAAACGTTCTATCTTTTCGGCTGAGTAACCTAAGACTTGCAATTGAAATAGAATTTCTTTTAAGCTTCGTCTAATCTTCAAAACGATCACGTCATTGCAGTTCATACACTACCCAACTGACATGCATGCAAGTCCTACAGTTCCACAAAGAAGTAACTACGGTAAGACTTAAATCAACGAAATGTGTATGCGCTAGTTTTCGTCTTCAGTATTTTTATTCAATTATTTTCGAAATTGAAAAAACTCTACTGATAACAGTACAGACCTACTAAAACATAAGCTGACTGGAAAAAATATTAGTCATCATCCGTAAAAGAACACACTTTTCACTATGGATCGCTGTAGATAGTGCGGAACTGATCTAGACGGATATGTAACGCTGGTGTGAATATTCCAGTCGTTTGTATGGAATCAGCCCAGTAGGGTTAGTTCCTGTGGAGACGTGACAGAATGGCAGAAAGGAGCTATCGCGTTTGTAAGTTTCGATAATCATTCCGCAAATGAAGTTGCCCAATTTGCTCGTGTATCCACACGGTCTCTCCTACGTGCCTACAAGGATTATGTACCAGTCGCAGCCATGTGCCACTGCATAAGTAGCGCTGTTGTAATATCATAACCTGCAGGGTTCTCTAGGACAATCGGTTGCCGCCTGTGAATGCAGGTCCATCAGAACAACTTTGAGTGAACGTTGCGAGGGAAACTGCGTGCGAAGGACGACTTGAGTCGGTTACCTCCCCAAAGGCGATATGTTGACGGCGACACATGAATCTGCACATCTTTAATGGGTCAAACAACACAGAAACTGGACAGTAGCTGACGGGAGTCGTGGAATGTGGTCCCACGAGTCAAGGTTGCCTCTTTTCCAAATGATGCGAGATGTCGAGTGCACTGGTGACTCAACAAGGCGTCTGTCGAGGCCGGGGATGGTCGTGAGACGTGTATGTCAGTACTCTTGGTGAGCAAGTTTTCCAGATCTTCTCAGTCTTCATGAACGAAGGGTTGTGGAGACTGCAAGACGACCAACAGCCGTGCCCACAGGCAATGAACTATCTGCTGTGTCACAAGAATTTGATTCGTATCTTGATATTTATAACGACAGCCTGGAAGTAATTTCGTTCGTTAGGCTATCAGGGTGACTGACACCCGTGTGCTTTCTGCAGCTGTAGGAGCGGAATACATCCGCAGGGTTTCCGCCCTGGAAGACACAGTGATGCCAAAGGACTAGGCTTAGAGGAAGCGGAAGGGGGAGCAAGAGAGACGAGAGCAATCACTTTCTTCCGCTGCGGTGACAATACGGCCTCCATGTCGGAGGCGTCTTTGGCGCGCCCGGGATGAGGAGATTACTCACTCTGTCGGGCCCCACCGCCGCTACCACCCCCACTCCTGCCCCCCCCCCCCTGCCCTTATCCGCGGCCCGCCCGCTCCGGGCCAGAAGTCGCGCAGCCAGCCAGCCAGCCAGCCGCTCATATTGCGGAACGTCCCAATTTCAGTGTAGCCCGCAGCGCGATGCAGCCGGCGACAGACCACCACACCGCAGACCTCCCCCGCCAATCTAGCATCGGGCAGGCAGTCGACGGCATTTCGAAACACGACGATCTCGCTATTTGGCAGAAGAGCAGTGGGCCAGTTTTTTTGGACGGATCGCTTTCGCGTCTGTGGATTGTGCTCTGTGAGACATTACCTGGAAATTCCGAGAATAAGGCGTCCCTCAATTCCCCAATTTTTCTTTCTTGTTTCGTGGATAAATCACCGACCTTACTGAAGAATTTCCTCTTCTAATGGTAGACAGAGTAACCTAAAAAAGGTGGAACATTAGGGTTTAACGTCCCGTGGACGTGAAATTATAAAACACGAGTTCGGATTGGTCGTCTCGCGATGTCGGACCTTTCCAAAGGTGCCATGCCGGCTTCTTTTTGTCTTGAGGCGTCGTTGCCACATATCCTAGCTGACGAACCAACGAAACAAAACCTCGTTTAAACTTATGTATGGGATGTAGATATTACCGCTTGCTTTAAAGCATTCGTTTTAGTAGATGACGAAAGCGGTGGAGTCGGGTGGAGAAAGAGAAGCGACATTTGCCGCTTGTTTTGCCCCCGTGATGACGCGACAGATATAATTTCGAAATCCTACCTCCCCATACTATGTCAGCTCCCCACACTGTTTCGAGTGTCATACTGAAAGCAGCGAGCAACAGTTTGTAAATCCCTTAATATTTTTCACAGAAACCAAATATATCATCCCATCCACAGACTTTTCCCCTCTCACTTTCCATTTCTTTGCACACATTTTCTCCAGCATTCTGTAAGTGAAAATATCCTAACGATATTCCTCCGTTCCAGCCGAAGGAAGACACTGCCGCACTGTTTTCCCGATATCCTCCACCGTCTCGTAGTGTTGGTCTCGCATCTGTTCCTTTAAAGTGCCGAGAAGGTGGAACTGTAGGGAGGATGTGGAAGTGTTTCCCACCCAAATGTTCTGCTATCCATTGTGATACAGACGGTGTGAGGACGCGCGTTATTTTGGTGCAGAGTGATCTTCTTTGCAGGGCACCTAACAGCGGGCAACATTTATGATTTTTCCAGATTCAAGAAAATCAACCACAATGCAAAACCCTGTGCATGTTATCCATACCCTTCCCAGCATATCACTCTGTCACCAATTTCTTCTCCGATGGCCAATCTAAATGGTGCCATTCCATGCTTCGGCGTTTTATTTCGCGCTCGTAATGATGAAATCAGCTCTCGTCACAATACTCGTCAAAAAAGTATCTTCATTTTGAACTCTGGGTAGGTTTTATCTGTTGGTTCTTGTCCGAAGTTTGTGGTCTTCGGTCAATAAACGTCGGACCCAAAGGACACAAACTTTCTACGATTTGAATCATTTCCGGCACAGCAGTGTGTCTTACTGCAAACTTAGCAGCGATTTGATTCACCATGACACGCCTGTCTTCTCTAACGACATAACCAACTCTTACCTCGTTGCGTTGCGGGGAGGCAGTTCGCGGGCGACCGCTACGAGGCTCAACTTCCCATCCTTGAAAAGCTTCATCCATCTGCTAACACTGCTAGTAACCGTGCAGACATCTCCATGGACACGTTGAGGTACATTTCAGCAGCAGATTTTTCCCTCTTTAACAAGGAATTCAGTGATATCGATATCCGCCATTTTGGAAGTTCTGCCTGTGGTTACGGGATAGTCGTTAATGACCTCACAATATGGCAACGTGGGGTGGAAGGTCTGTAGTTTACGCTCTTGCATTCTTTGTTCATTGTTCGAATTTGAATTTCAAGAATGGGTTGTTCATTATTTTCAGCATGACCCCCGTGTTTGTCCTTATGACTCGTAATACATTGTGTGTTTCTGCTTTTTTTGATGGTGTCTTTGGTGTTGACGCAGAGGGGCCAGCCAGTAGGAGATGGCGGTGTGCATCATCCGTCCCAACTCTTATTCTGGAGGAAACGTCACCTGCGCAATTCTTGTTACTGCTTTACTTCCGCTTGTGCATGTCGTACATCTTATTTTCTGGATTTTCTGACATAATGATCTACACAGACTGTGTACAGGATTTTTGTATATTTTTTTGTTACTGTGCTATCACTTTGGGTAGTTTGTAATGGTTACATGTGTCAATCATTTATTCATACTGCGGCGGCGCGGTTCCTTCTGTCCCTTTACGACGAACCTGCACCTACCTGTGAACATTCTCAGCATATCATCAGTAGGGATGCCGAGTGAAACCTACTGTACTTCGACGTGAACCAGGCTGCAATTAAAGTTACTAATCTACGTTTCGGGAGAAAGTTTTCACACGAAATGGGAGGTTGGAAATTTTGTCCTCAGTTAATATATTCTGAAACTTAACAAGTATCACTGCCAAGCCCGTGCTAGTCTTGACACAGTCACTCACAATCCCTTTCACTCACGTTAGCAAGTTTATGGTGTTGCATTTCCCGAAAAAGTAACAGCTTCAGAAATACTGATTGTTTTTGATTGAGAAAGCTCGCCTAATATTAAGTCCGTCGGTACCAAATGCAGTCACAGTTTTTAGCCACCGACCTGCTCAATACACCACGCTGAATATGTCTTTTCTCGTCACAAAATTCACTTAAAAATTTCGAAATTTCTACACGCCCACCGGAGTAATTATGCCGTCACTTTACCACACTTTTGACGTATGAAACACTGCTAGATCCGGCGACTTATCGTTTCCATCGGAACAACTACTGCACGCGTCCGAACTGTTTCATGGCTAGGCTCCCACTCTTCTCTAGAATATTCTAAGTCTTCTCTACCAGCAGAGAAAGGAGCGCGAAGAATATTGCTTTACTATTGGTCAGTTCACTCAACAGCCAATAGCAAAACAGCATTCTCCCGCGTCAATCAGCGCTTTTCATCAATAACCAATCGCAAAATAGTAAACCTAACGACTGCACTTTTTACCGATGTAATTATCTAGTATGCTGAAGTTTCGCTTATGCATAAAGTTAGTTACTATTCTTATTTATACCAGAATTAACTTCCCCTTTACCATAAACTTACTTTACAAATCTATTCTACAGAAATCCCCTTTGTCCATATCCTTACTTCTTCGAAATGTTCCCACACTAAATCCTACTACATAACTCGTTAAACAATTATCTTCATGTTAACCTTAAACCACACTCAGGAATCATTCATACTGCTAAAACACATTTATAACATTTTACATACTCAAAAAGACACAACACTTTATGAAAATACTAGAACAGTTTATGAAAAACATTCTATTACTTTAGTGGGCACAATCGAAACTAAAATCACAGTTCCCCTATCCAATATTGTCCTCTATCGGCTGATACATAAACTACGTGCGCGTCCAGTTTCGCGTCACCATCTGTCACTATCCAGCTCTGAGACACATCTCCCACTTAACCGCCCCCAAGGCAGGATCGTTAAACGGCGCTACGTCTCAATACCCTAAATATTTTTGTAAACAGCAATGCACTAAGTGTGTAGTAGAATAACCATTCTGAGTAAGTAGTTTCTTGTGACGGCGTCACAGCTCTTGTGGCCCAACTCTGTTTTACTCGCAAAAGTCTTATATTGGTTTTTTGAATATGACGATAAAGGGACTTACAACCATGCTGTTGAGTCCCTTAGAGAAACCGATTCACCATCATACTGGCATGTTCTCATCCACGATGAGAATATATCCGTATCACCAGCTGGACATTTGAACCTTTGCTTTTCTCCGAACTTGAGTTAAGTGGAAGCGTACAATACACGCTGTCTTCTTCCAGCTGTGGTTTGGGCGACGATGCCGTGTTTTTCAGTGGTTGCTACGGTTACTCAGACTGCCAATGATGGTCAGATCTGGGACTGTGCAAACAAAGGACGAGTGAGGGCACACCCGAAAGACTTCTGAACAATCAGAAGTAGGGCTAACGATTTTAGTGTGTACCTTTCCCGTTTTAAGGTGCCTCAAAGGTGCCGCACTTGACATGCGGAACTCTTGTAAACTGGTGATGTGGTGCAATTTCTTCTACCTCGCGGATAGCAGACGAGAGTGATGTATGCGGAGCAAGGACAAGACGGGCTGTATGGTGGCGGAGGCGTTCTGTTTGTAGGACCGTCCGTCCCGAGTGGGGGGGGGGGGGCTGTCAGCGCCTAAGTGCCTGCCTGCCAGGGCTCGTAATCTCTGCGTGGCGGCCTCGCCGCCTGAAGGCTGCCAAAACACTTGCCCTGCCCTAACTCACTGGCGCCGCGGCGCATCGGGACTCTGCTGTCATCGCCGTTCAACTCATGGCTGGATGTTTATTGCAGCGATCTAAATAGTTGGAACCGTCGTAAAACTATGAACAATTTTCTTATTGGGTGGGGTCCACATCTATCCCCAGTGCGGGCTGGATTAGATTACGGTGCGAACTCCTTCCACAATTCCATTAAATTAACGCTAAAGAAATTGGAATCAGGAGGGGACAGGTGCCTTATAACCCTGCCATTGCCCTTTTCCTCGTAGCAGCACAAATGATCCTCCGTACTGGGCAGTATTTCCTGTCAAATGAGTAAAAAGAACGGGAGAACGCGAAGGGCAGGTTTAGACGACTAGTTGGGAAGGTTCCCCCTCTGTCCTCACCGACAAGCACCTTACTTCTCGAAGTGTTACAGTTGTAAAGAATATCAGCGCACACTCCGCTGCAGAGTGAAAATCTCATTCTGGAAACATCCCCCAAGCTGTGGCTAACTCATGTCTCCCCTATATCCTTTCTTTCAGGAGTGCTAGTTCTGCAAGGTTCGCGGGAGAGCTTCTGTGAAGTTTGGAAGGTAAGAGACGAGGTACTGGCAGAAGTAAAGCTGTGAGGACGGGGCATGAGTCGTGCTTGGGTAGCTCAGTTGGTAGAGCACTTGTCCGCGAAACGCAAAGGTCCCGAGTTCGAGTCTCGGCCCGGCACACAGTTTTAATCTGCCAGGAAGTTTCATAGCAGCGCACACTCCGCTGCAGAGTGAAAATCTCATTCCGTTACAATTGTGTCTATAAATGTATCTGTTTAATGTAATACCGGCTGATAGGGCCTGACCGACCGCCGTGTCATCCTCTGCCAGTGACGTCATTGGAGGGCATGTGGTCAGCACAGTGCTCTCCCGATCGTTGTCGGGTTTCTTGACTGTGGAACCGCTACTAATCAGTCGAATAGCTGATCAGTTGGCCTGTAGAGGATGACTGCACCCCATGCCAGTCGCCCTACCAAGGAAAAATGCCTAGCAGCCACAGGGATCGAACTCGGTCCTCAGCATGGCAGTCAGCTGCACTGCCCACTTAGCTGCAGAGGTGGGCATCTGTTACGCTTAGAAATCAGTAATGGTGTGCGGCGTGTAGTTTAGTGTCATGTACGTCTTGGAGATGATGTGAAACCTGGTGCCGGCACAAGCCTATTCGACTAAACCTCACGAAGAGCACCAACGAGGCAGTAACCCTTAACGTCCCCATTGGACGGACGTATCACCATCAACAGTATCGCGTGCCCTCACTTCAAGAGACACTGCAGAAAGAGGTCTGGAATTCAATCCAGGATATTGGAGCAAAGATGAGTGATGAGGGACTTAACACCACCACCTCTCCTGTCAAAAGCACGCCGCGTACCCGGACGGTCAACCATCAAAGTACTGGACACGTCCGGAGATATTTAACCTCGGTGATCTGACGGGAAACGTCAAGTAAGTGAAGCAGAGAATCTATACTCCGGAGCATCCAATTGTCAGAAATCAGTTAACTGAAAAAAAAAAGAAGATTCTCCGGACAAGTTCCCCTTCGTTCCTGTCTCGAAAGAAACTCGCGTTTCTCAGAAATAATGGCTGCTTAAGAGGAACATTTCCTTTGCTATCCAACTCACCTGGTGAACCAGCACTTTGAAATTGTCTCTCATTTACTCGCTTCTTGCAGTAGCCACCCTTACTCTAAACGTGAAACACCAAATAATAACCACACATTCCCGTCAACCATACAAATCATATTATCACTTGAGATTAAAATAATGGCAGTTGTAAAACAACTGGACAACAGTATGTGGGAAGCGCCTTCTTTTACGGTGATTGCAGAGCAGGAGGGTCGTACTTCCTCCCTCAGGAAAGGTCAGTGTTAAACACAGGCCCAGCCGCCATCACGGAAGTTCAGCAGTTCGCTGCAACACTTTGCGGTAAAC
The DNA here is from genome assembly GCF_023864275.1 of Schistocerca cancellata. Taxonomy (NCBI): domain Eukaryota; kingdom Metazoa; phylum Arthropoda; class Insecta; order Orthoptera; family Acrididae; genus Schistocerca; species Schistocerca cancellata. Next base: position 18,489,737 of record NC_064637.1, read on the forward strand.
AAGATCCTAATATCTGGATGTAATACCGGCTCTCAACACTCCAACAAATGGAGGGACAATGACATTAATCTAGTGAGCTTTCGCGATATCGAGCTTCGGGAAAATTCTACGGATACCAGAACACAGCGCCATCCAAAAAAATGAGTATGGGCACCTCCTCACTGCGGACACAATGAACGAAAACCATGCGCTTCTTCCCGATTTCGGCACGTCCATCTACATCCTTGAACTTGGAGAGAGAGCATACAAGGAAGAGCAGGTACATCGCGATGCCACGGTGGCCTGCAGTACTGTAATCTAAAACTTCATATCGCCAGAAGATCTCCTTCTAATTGGACGCGCGATACACTGCATCTGAAGTCCATAACAAAGATGCGCTTCCATCACTGAAGCATCAGTTATTTCCACATGATAAACGCGAGAGACCAACTTTCGCCGGCCGCGGTGGTCTTGCGGTTCTAGGCGCTTCAGTCCGGAACCGCGCGCCTGCTACGGTCGCAGGTTCGAATCCTGCCTCGGGCATGGATGTGTGTGATGTCCTTAGGTTAGTTAGGTTTAAGTAGTTCTAAGTTCTAGGGGACTAATGACCTTAGATGTTAAGTCCCATAGTGCTCAGAGCCAGCCAGACCAACTTTCACGTGTGACTCGATATCAGATGGCGATTGGAATATTCCTTTAGTGCAGTTGTAATTGCGACCATTGACAACAGACAGTGAGTTGAAAGACGAATTTCCCACTACCATCACTAATATCCTTGCGTCGGAAAATACAAATATCATCACAGGGCTTAGATTGTGTCCTAGGCACAGTTAAATGTATTTCCGCGGACTGCTTCTGTATCGTGTACTCTGTATGTCCTCACGCTATTTATTTGTCATCAGTTGTGCTACAGGGCTAATGCAGTGACGTATTACACCAAACACCAATAAAATATACCCGGATCATTCTAAAAGTAAAAAAGTCTTAATCCTCACGAGCTCTGTAATTTTCCCTCCAAACCCGCTCTCCGGTAATAAACGTTCCTAATCGTTGGCGCCAGTAGGGCGCAGACAGGGAGCAGAAAGGGTCGTTTACTGTTTGTTTATTCGATTTAATGTGTGTATCAAAATGAACAATCTTGCCAAGTACGAGGTTCGTAGCGTAATACGGTTTCTGAATGCCAAAAAGTCCGCCGTATCGAAATAAAACGCACAGCCGTAGATTACTGGAAATATGAAATGAAAGAACCTTCAGCTCGAAATAAGTGCAGATTGTTGCGATTGACGAACTTACAGGATCGAGGAAAAAATGCATCAGGATGGACGTTTCCGTATTGACGGATCGAGCTTGTACTTTCCTGAAGTTTCACGATCATTTCTTTATCAGATTGTGAGGACTTGCGCTATAACAGATTGTGTGCCGGGTGGATTTCTCAACAACGTTGATGGAGGAGTGACTTGGGAAGATTTTGAACATCCCGAACTTGATCCCAAGTGTTTACCATCTTCTCCCAAATTTAAGGATTTTCTATTCGGATAGCATTATGGAAATGCCAGCAATCTGAAAGAGGGTGTTAGTCATTGGTTTAACAATTTGGCGGCAACTGATTATGCAGAAGGCGTGCGAAAACTGTGGAATGCTATAACAAATGCTTTGTTGAACGGCGGCTACATTGAAAAATAACTGAGACAACAAAATAGGTTGTAAAACAAGTTTTCGTTCATTATCTCAAAAATTCCTGAAGAAACAAACGTTCGTTGCTTTTAGAATGACCCTCGTACAAAAATTTTCATTAAGCTGCTCTACTCAGAATGAATATGTAATGAGAAATGAACTACAACGCTTGTCTGAAGTTTCTTCTGTCTTGTGGTACGCATTCATGGAACAATTTTAAGGACAGTATCTAATAGTGTAACATTCATTTGTGACTGTGTTTAGTGGTGAAACGGATAATCTGCGCAGTGTAATTGTTCAAAATGCAATATTGTAAAAACTTTGTACCGACAGAGCGTTAAAAAAAATCAGAGCAAAATAAAACCACCTGACATCAAACGTCACCCCCCCCCCCCCTCGGAAATCTTCATATCAACGGTAAAGCCGTAATTTGATAGGCTTTATTCAATGAAACACACACAACAGTGGTGTAATATTCCACAATATTTATTATTCGTTACACGAACTGGTTTTCGGTTGTAACGCCATCATCAGGTGCACAGATCAGTATGTGTTGCAGTGAATTTTTGTTGGATAAAAGATTTTAAACTTGTGCATGTAGACAGTATCTCCATTTCCAGAGATGACAAATGTTAATGTTAGAATTAGGAATCAAATAAGGACGATTTCATGTATGGATGGGGTATCAACACAGCTAGACTGCACACCTGACGACTGCGATGAAGCTCATTAAACTTCAGACCTCAACACGAGCGGTACAACCGTGTCGCAACCATGTGTGATGTGTGACTGTAATATTCTGTGAAGGAACACAAACCTAAAATGAAAATCGTCCAGGTAGATTGAAGGTTACCAAAAAAATGCCACTCTGTGATACGCAATAAGATAATATGGTTTCACCGTATGGAACCTTCACAAACAAAGTACAAAGCAATCGTCGGCACATCGGTGTAACCAGCTACACACAGTAAGTGGCCTATTCGTTAGCGCATTTGTCTTTTCTGACTGAAGGTCCTGAATTCGACACCTTTTGGCCATATCAGATATTTTCATTAATATAGGATATAAGGACTGCTCAGTATTGTGGGCTAGCTGACTGGCTGGCGAGCTGAGAAAGTAGCTACACTGAAAGGTAAGTTAAGGTGAAGTGCATGCTATACGCCACACAACATTTTAGATACAATAATAAGGAAGCGGAATACGCCTACAATGCTGATGAGTTTGATAATGCGCCTTTTGGGATTTTCATTCGAATTTGGAGAACACAAGCGAACTGCTACAGTAAAAGTGTCGCATGACCAACTGACTTGCACGAATCGTGAGGGAGAATGCTGATGGCTTTACCATAAGTTGGGGGCATTGTCTTTTCGTTTCGGGACATTAGACATCGACGTCGTTACTAAGCTGCTGGCGACAATAAGTTGCAGATGCCCCGTACTGTTCATCACAATATTAGGATAGTACTGCATTCTGCTAATGTTTTTCTTTCTGCATGGACGGGAGCGCTGCTTTCCAAAATATTTAAATATCTGTGCTCTTCTACGCTATGTCCTTTCCGGCCGTTTGAGATGATTTTTTTTTTCTTATCGCTTCTCAGTCGCAATGCACTGTTTCTTGTTTGTAGAAGCATGTTAACGCTGTTCGGTTTACTTCGTGTATTCTGTTTTATGTACATCGCAAGCCGCTGTACCTAAAACGGCAGAAGGCATTGTTTATCAGTAGTGTCCGCCCTCTCGCTTATGGAGTGAGGGACCAATGATTGTACGCTTCCATGCGCTGTTCCCTCAGTTGTTTGTGTCGTGATCTTTATATGTGCTGGACGTTGTTCAGTTGTTTTAGTCTACAGCAAATAAAGGTTCATCCGGCTTCTTTCACCTCTGGCAGTGGTTTCTACATGTGTAACATTTCAAGTTGCACCTAGTTTATGATCAGTGATAACTGTAACCCCTCTACAATTAAGTCAGCTCGAAGGGAGGAGCAAGGCACGGCATACCACCTGCAATGTCATGCCTAGTATAGCTCTGTGAAGATCGATCGGGTTGGACATACGCTGATAAAAACATCGCAACACCAAGGAGGAGTTGTGCGACATGAACGAAAGTTGGTAGGCGCGTTTGTTTCTACATCTAAAAATGGCTGTTCAAATTTCGCGCCAGTCGCACAACAGTACTGATAGTAGCGCTGCCATGAGGATGAAAATCAGGCTTGTTTTAAATGCACGCTGTAAAGGTCCTGAGCTTTTTTACCTTTGAGATTGAATGTGGTGAGCTGTTGATAGTCAAGAATGCCTTTAAGGCGACGAAGACTTGAACGAGGTCGTGCAATATGGCTGCGATACTGCAGAAAGACCTGGCAAGACTGTAGACATTGTACGTGATTGCTGGTGGCGGTGGTCACGATAATGCACGTTCGCCAGAAGGCTGGATTCCGAATGGCCACGTGGCACTGCCGAGGGGGAAGACCATCGTGTTCGGCGTGTGGCCGAGTCAGAAAACTGCTGCGGAAGCAAAGGGAACTTCACAGCAAACATAAACATAGCCAAAGCCTTGCAGACAAACAAAAATTACGCGAAGCGAAATGTAGTGTGAGGAGGGCTATGCGAGAGCCGTTCAATGAATTCGAAAGTAAAGTTCTATGTACTGACTTGGCAGAAAATCCTAAGAAATTTTGGTCTTGTGTCAAAGCGGTAGGTGGATCAAAACAGAATGTCCAGACACTCTGTGACCAAAATGGTACTCAAACAGGGGATGGCAGACTAAAGGCCGCTATACTAAATCACTTTTTCCAAAGCTGTTCCACAGAGGAAGACTGCACTGTAGTTCCTTCTCTAGATAGTCGCACAGATGACAGAATGGTAGATGTCGAAATAGACGACAGAGCGATAGAGAAACAATTAAAATCGCTCAAAAGAGGAAAGGCCGCAGGACCTGATTGGATACCAGTTCGATTTTACACAGAGTACGCGAAGGAACTTGTCCCCCTTCTTGCAGCGGTGTACCGTAGGTCTCTAGAAGAGCGCAGCGTTCCAAAGGATTGGAAAAGGGCACAGGTCATCCACGTTTTCAAGAAGGGACGTCGAACAGATGTGCAGAACTATAGACCTATATCTCTAACGTCGATCAGTTGTAGAATTTTGGATCACGTATTATGTTCGAGTATAATGACTTTTCTGGAGACTAGAAATCTACTCTGTAGGAATCAGCACGGGTTTCGAAAAGGACGATCGTGTGAAACCCAGATCGCGCTATTCGTCCACGAGACTCAGAGGGCCATAGGCACGGGTTCACAGGTAGATGCCGTGTTTCTTGACTTCCGCAAGGCGTTCGAAACAGTTCTCCACAGTCGTTTAATGAACAAAGTAAGAGCATACGGGCTATCAGACCAATTCTGTGATTGGATTGAGGACTTCCTAGATAACAGAACGCAGAATGTCATTCTCAATGGAGAGAAGTCTTCCGAAGTAAGAGTGATTTCAGGTGTGCCGCAGGGGAGTGTCATGGGACCGTTGCTATTCACAATATACATGAATGACCTGGTGGATGACATCGGAAGTTAACTGAGGCTTTTTGCAGATGATGCTGTGGTGTATCGAGAGGTTGTAACAATGGAAAATTGTACTGAAATGCAGGACGATCTGCAGCGAATTGACGCATGGTGCAGGGAATGGCAATTGAATCTCAATGTAGACAAGTGTAATGTGCTGCGAATACATAGAAAGAAAGATCCCTTATCATTTAGCTACAATATAGCAGGTCAGCAACTGGAAGCAGTTAATTCCATAAATTATCTGGGACTACGCATTAGGAGTGATTTAAAATGGAATGATCATATAAAGCTGATCGTCGGTAAAGCAGATGCCAGACTGAGATTCATTGGACGAATCCTAAGGAAATGCAATCCGAAAACAAAGGAAGTAGGTTACAGTACACTTGTTCGCCCACTGCTTGAATGCTGCTCACCAGTGTGGGATCCGTACCAGATAGGGTTGATAGAAGAGATAGAGAAGATCCGACGGAGAGCAGCGCACTTAGTTACAGGATCATTCAGTAATCGCGAAAGCGTTACGGAAATGATAAACTCCAGTGGAAGACTGCAGGAGAGGCGCTCAGTAGCTCGGTACGGGCTTTTGTTGAAGTTTCGAGAACATACCTTCAGCGAGGAGTCAAGCAGTATATTGCTCCCTCCTACGTATATCTCGCGAAGAGACCATGAGGATAAAATCAGAGAGATCCGAGGCCACACAGAGGCATTCCGACAATCCTTCTTTCCGCGAACAATACGAGAGTGGAATAGAAGGGAGAACGATAGAGGTACTCAAGGTACCCTCCGCCACACACCGTCAGGTGGCTTGCGGAGTATGGATGTAGATGTAGAACTGTGTTTTCTGGATCTGCCTCGGTGCCAGTGATGGCTGTGTGTTGTGGTTAGAGGCGGCCAGGTGAGCAGCTCCAACCACCCTGTCTGTGCGCTACACACTCTCGACCTGCACGTGGAGTTTTGTAGTCTGGGGTGCGATTTTGAATGACAGCAGGAGCACTGTCGTGGTTATCCCACGCAGTCTGACTACAAATTTGTACGTCGGTCTGGTTAGACGACTTGTTGTGCTGTCATTCATCAACAGCATTCCACGGGGCGTTTTCCAATAGAATAATCCTCGCCCACATACCGCCGTTGTAACCCAACGTACCTTACAGAGTGGCCGCATGTTGTCCTGACCTGCCCGATCACCAGATGTGTCTCCAGTGCAGCACATTGGACAGAACTCCAGCGTCATTCACAAACTGGATTAACCGTCCCTGTATTGACCGACCAAGTGCAACAGATATGGAGTTCCGTCCCACAGACTGACATCCGGCTCCTGTGAAGCACAGTGCAAGAACGTTTGCAAGCTTGCATTCAACACTCTGGCTGTAACACCGGTTATTAATTTGCAAAGGCTTAGCTCGTACTTGCTTTAACCTGCGATTTTGTAATGTTAATCACATAAATAAGTTACCTAGACAGATGTGTTCCCGAAATTCCGTTACTCTATATGTTGAGTATTTTTCTCGGTGATTCATTTACATCAAACTTTCACCAACAAGGTTTTTGTGATAACGTTGCCACTTTTGCACCAAAGATTGTCATTTACACTATTTTAATATCTTCTAACATTATAAATTGGACAAAACATACTTGTTACGATTAGGAAGTCCCTTTCTGAATATCTTCGATAAATGTTTTCTTTCCCAATTCATTAGGAACTCAACACTGTAACAGTACTCTAGATTCGATAGCGCTAAAGACTTGTGCGCACACACGCACACAAATGCTCTTGAATTTAAAGTGCGTTCTATTGGATATTACGAAACGATATGAGGCAATATGAGACGCTGGATTCGCGTTAGGGAATCTGCCCATCTGGATTTAGATTTTCCGTGGTTTCCCTAAATCGCTTGTAGTAGTTGCCAGGAGGATTGTTTTTTAATATGATGCGACCGATTTTCTTCCTATCCTTCCCCCATATAAATTCGGCGCCGTTCCTAACAACCTCGTTTCCGATGGAAAGTTAAACCTAAACTCCCTTTTTCATTAAATACCGCGTCTCACATAGATATTTAAAACATTAAGGCTGAAATTCTGGGTGGGATTTCGTTGCATTTATCTGTATTTAAAGAGGGGTGCATTTCCTTGCGAATAAGCAACACGCCTTGGCTGCAGAGAAAATGAATCTCGTCAGTCTGCAAGCCCTGTTGGTGAAGATAACTTTAGCAGAAACTTTCATATACCAGTGTATGTCACATATAAAGTGCTCATATGTATGGGCTTTGACTCAAGGAGAGAATAACCATCTATATTACTAACTAGTTAATCCGGTTCCTGGTCCCAGTTGTAAATTGCATGTCTAACGGCTTCCAGCGGCAGGAAAAACCTGATTTTCAGTATTTAGTATAATTATTGACTGTCTTTAAATATTTAAATGTAGTTACAACCAGTGTTAACGGCTTCATGGGTCAACAAACACTTGATTTTCAATATCTAGTGTAGTTATAGACTGAATTTAAAAATTTAAGTGTATTAAGATAGATAATTTTATGTCAAACGTTTGACGCAGTAAGTCATATGTTAGAAAGCGTGTAATGACTTGATGCAGCGTAACTCACAGCGCGCAGATCACACAAACTGTTCCCCCCGTATTTGAGAATGTAAGCATTAGCAAATTCCAATAGCCTTTACACGTAATTTTAAACATTTTCGGAACTTTTTCGCTCTGACGTCCCACACCAGATGCTGAAAGGAAGAAAGTCCGTCGCTAACTACATTTTCGCCATTCATGGAATAAAAATACAGCATCAAGCATGATGTTTTAATTTATTACCTCTTTACTGCTGACTCTATTGGCAGCACATTCTGCAGAGAGCGTCCAGACACACCATCATTGTACAGTAAATACACAGTTCAGTAGATATGACGTCATAAACATCGAGATGCGTGGAAAAACTATCTTTTCCTTAAAACGTAGCTCAAATTACTCAACCTATTTTCATCCAGTGTTTTGTCAGTGACATCATTTAGCGACTTCAACATTAAGATTAACTTCGCCTTTTCCAAACTTTTCTTGCTTGCATGCTTAATGTAAAACATTTAACACATTAACTCATTTGTAAAGTAATCATGCGTTTGAAGATACTTTTAACTGAGAATTAGATTGTTTAAGTGTCGGGACTTATGAAACTAAAAAAAACTGTCGAAAAAGTACACGAAATAAAGGCAACATAGATCAAACTATAAATTTTTGCATTTCTGTGAAATCCCTGCGATCGGTACCGTGCTGCACTGTTCTCAGCATTGTAGCACACCTCGATTCTCGTTGACATGCTGTTTGACAAGGTGGTCCCACAGTTTGAAATGATCCCAAGCATACTCAGACGGGTTCATGTCAGTGTGCACCGCAGGCCCCTCCATTAAAAACACGTGGCTCATCGACGAAGGTATTCCCGAAGTGGATGCAGTTTGCTCGTAAATTGTTGTCTCGAAAGACCACCCCATCGCTGAGATGTTGACTGTAGGGTGGAGGATCGTGCCTCTGTACTGCACAGCTCTGACGTCCGTACATGATTCCCCCCAAACATGACAGACCCCTCTCTCTGCCAAAGTAGTTGGAATGCGTGCGTGAGAGTTGCGTTCGCACCATGTGTACCACACCGTTAGTCGTCAGACAGATCCTGCACTCGTCCGTTTAGTCTTGTCGCTGTAGATCCAGGTTTTTATTTCAGGTGTTTCGTTGTCGATCTCCTCCGCCCACTACAGTGCAGGGGTGTTCGTACTGTTGCTCAAAATGGTCGAGGACATATTGGTCGTTTGGATTCGGTTGCGTACTGCCGGTTAAACACAGCCAGTTGCTTCTACATGGTCCAGTCGGATGAATACGATCACAGTCTACGTTCACCGTCAACATGCAGTAACCATTGACAGACGGCAGGTAGCAGCACTAGTAATGGAAAGTATGTAAGGCGCGTCCGGGGGACGCGGAAATCAGTGGAGTCATTGTCGTAATGCGAAAACAGCGATTTATCTGGCGCGAGGGATGGAAGCGTTTCTGAAACGGCTAACGTCGTAAACTGTTCTCGTGGCGCCGTTGCTTAAGTATACCGTGCATAGCAAATGGCTCTATCCAAACCCGGCGCAAGGGCAACTATGGTGTCAGGGATGAACGACAGCTGCGGAGATGTTTACGAGCGAATAGACGTGCAACGGTTGAGCACCCTACTTCCCAGATGGACGAACGGGCTACCAATACTGTCTCTTCAACGACCATTCAGCGAACGTTGCTGCTCTTGGGTCTCCACAGCAGGCCGCTGGTTCATACCCCATGCCGACTGCTGCTCATCGGCGACAAAGGCCGGAATTTGCGCGCCCGCTGAGTGACAGTACGTGGCCTTTTCAGGTGAATTACGTTTTAAGCTGCATCGAAGAGACGGCCGTTGACATATACTGCATTGCAACAATCGTCTGACGTGACCAGGACGGAGGAGCCAGCATTATGGTCTGGAGATTATTTGCACGGCATTCCCGGGGTGATCTCGTCATTCTGGAGACACAAAAGATAAACACAAGTCTGCATCTAACCATGTGGACTATGTAGACCCCCTACATGCAATTTCTCCTCGGCACGATGGCGTCTACCAGCACGACAGTGCAAAGCGTCACAGAGCGTGTATGAGTCCAAAGAACCAGGATGAGTTTACCACGCTCTCGCGGCAGCAAACTGCCAGGATTGAAACCCAATCCAGAACCCATGGGGCCACTTCGACCGGGCTGTTCGCACCGTGGATCCTCAAACGAAAACGTAACGCAGCTGGCCGCGACGCTGGAGTCGGCAAGGCTCCACATCTGTAAGTACCTTCCACAGTCTCACCGACCCTCTTCCTGCACGTCTCGAAAGGGCCCATGCTCCCTGGTTATTGACAGTTTTGACAAGTGGTAACATGAATGTAATTGGTCAATCTAAATGGCAGCTTGCAGTCGTTCAATTTTCCTCGGGACACCGGCAAGCTATAATTTGTAGCTAGCGGTCGTCAGTTATTGACTATAAACGACCTCTACGAGACATATTTTTCTGGACTTTGTCTAAGACGAGCACTTTAACGTTCGAATTACGTGGTTGTGATGTACGCCATTTTCCCGACAACTTCTGGGGCGGAGAACCCTTTTTTTGCCGTAAAATGACAATGCGCGCACGCTGTAAGCTTGAAACGACGTTTGGAGGTTTGACAGATTAAACAGTTCAGCTATGCCAGCTGTTTCGTCCCATTCAATTTTTGAGACCTAGCTGACTTGACAGAACTGCATTGAAAGAGGTATACTGTCAACTCTTAGTAGATAGCTGGCAATACCCAGCGCTTTCCTGTGATTGGTTGATCACTGAGAAAGAGGTTTCCGATACAAATGAATATTCAGGTCATGAAGTGGTGTTGTTGTTGTGGTCTTCAGTCCTGAGACTGGTTTGATGCAGCTCTCCATGCTACCCTATCCAGTGCAAGCTTCTTCATCTCCCAGTACTTCCTGCAAGCTGCATCCTTCTGAATCTGCTTAGTGTATTCATCTCTTGGTCTCCCTCTACGATTTTTACCCTCCACGCTGCCCTCCAATACTTAATTCGTGATCCCTGGATGTCTCAGAACATGTCCTACAAACCGATACCTTCTTCTAGTCAAGTTGTGCCACAAATTCCTCTTTTCTCCAGTTCTATTCAGTATTTCCTCATTAGTTATGTGATCTACCCATCTAATCTTCAGCATTCTTCTGTAGCACCATATTTCGAAAGCTTCTATTCTCTTCTTGTCCAAACTAGTTATCGTCCATGTTTCACTTCCACACATGGCTACACTCCGTAGAAATACTTTCAGATACGATTCCTGACACTTAAATCTATACTCGATGTTAACAAATTTCTCTTCTTCAGAAACGCTTTCCTTGCCATGGCGAGTGTACATTTTATATCCTCTCTACTTCGACCATCATCAGTTATTTTGCTCCCCAAATAGCAAAACTCCTTTACTACTTTAAGTGCCCCATTTCCTAATCTAATTTCCTCAGCATCACCCGACTTAATTCGACTATGCCGGCCGGTGTGGCCTTGCGGTTCTAGCGCTTCAGTTTGGAACCGCGTGACCGCTACGGTCGCAGGTTCGAATCCTGCGTCGGGCATGGATGTGTGTGATGTCCTTAGGTTAGTTAGTTCTAGGCGACTGATGACTTCAGCAGTTAAGTCGCATAGTGCTCGGAGCCAGTTGAACCATTTTGCCAATTCGACCACATTCCATTATCCTCATTTTTCTTTTGTTGATGTTCATCTTATATCCTCGTTTCAAGACGTTGTCCATTCCGTTCAACTGCTCTTCCAAGCCCTTTGCTGTCTCTGAGAGAATTACAATGTCATCGACGAACCTCAAGGTTTTTATTTCTTCTCCATGGATTTTAATACCTACTCCGAACTTTTCTTTTGATTCCTTTATTGCTTGCTCAATATACAGATTGAATAACATCGGGGACAGGCTACAACCCTGTCTCACTCTCTTCCCAACCACTGCTTTCCTTTCATGTTCCTCGACTCTTACAACTGCCATCTGGTTTCTGTACAAATTGTAAATAACCCCATTGCTCCCTGTATTTTACTCCAGCCGCCTTGAGAATTTGAAAGAGAGTATGAAGTGGTAGCAAACGTTTTATAGCAGATAACTGAAATGGAAGTTCGGCCGTACGGCAGCATCTTTCGGTCCAGGCCGGCACTGAGCAGAGCCGTCGGAAGTAGAGCGCGGCGGCGCGACGCGGTGTCAGTTGTCTGGAGGCGGCGTGTTCGCGGTGGAGCCGATGGGTTGGGGGGGGGGGGGGCGGGCGGCTCGGTCGGCGGCGATAAGCGGCGCTCATTGTGCGCCTGGCCAGGGGCAGGGGCAGGGGCAGGAGCAGGAGCGCGTGTTGCCGCGAGAGGAAGGGCGGTGCGCGGGCCGGCGTGGCGTGCCCCAGCCCGGCCACGCCGTGCTAAATGTCGGCCGGCAGCCGAGGCAGCGGCGGCGTGACGTAAGCGGCCGCGGATCGTTACGGGCGCGCGCACGCTCAGTCAATAGCGGCGATGCGATACTCGGGCCGCGTAGCTGCGTGCGGGCGCGCCGAGCAGCCGGCGTATCCCGGCACGGCGGCTCTGGCCCGCGGCGTGACGCGCCGCTCCGTGGCGCGGTTAGCCCTGCCTTTCTGCCGCACACTGTTAGACTTTTTTTTTTTTTTATTCCCCTTCATATACCACTCCGCTGAATGCAAGAACTTCCTTATTCGATACTAACGAATGACTAAAGTTTGATCGGGTTTTATAGTTCATAGACAGAATGGATTGTATTCAGATCTTTAAACCATTTATTATAACGGATCGGATGGGTGCGGCTGATCCCTGGGAGACAATCCATTGCGCCCAACCACCCTACAGACGTCAATATTTCTCTCAACTTATCTAGTATTATAGGTCCTACTGATGTCTGTCCGTCACCTCGAAGGGAACGATCTATTGATACGTAATCAGCACGGTTTCAGAAAACATCGTTCTCGTGCAACGCAGCTAGCTCTTTATTCGCAAGAAGTAATGGCCGCTATCGACAAGGGATCTCAAGTTGATTCCGTATTTCTAGATTTCCGGAAAGCTTTTGACACCGTTCCTCAAGCTGCGGGCCTATGGGGTATCAGTTGTGCGACTGGATTCGTGATTTCCTGTCAGGAAGGTCGCAGTTCGTAGTAATAGACGGCAAATCATCGAGTAAAACTGAAGTGATATCAGATGTTCCCCAGGGAAGCGTCCTGGGACCTCTGCTGTTCCTCATCTATATAAATGACCTGGGTGACAATCTGAGCAGTTCTCTTAGGTTGTTCGCAGATGATGCTGTAATTTACCGTCTAGTAAGGTCATCCGAAGACCAGTATCAGTTGCAAAGCGATTTAGAAAAGATTGCTGTATGGTGTGGCAGCTGGCAGTTGACGCTAAATAACGAAAAGTGTGAGGTGATCCACACGAGTTCCAAAAGAAATCCGTTGGGTGTTAAAATTGCGAACAACTTCAGTTGGAAAGACCACATAGATAATATTGTGGGGAAGGAGAGCCAAAGGTTGCGTTTCATTCGCAGGACACTTAAATGATGCAACAAGTCCACTAAAGAGACAGCTTAAACTACACTCGTTCGTCCTCTGTTAGAATATTGCTGCGCGGTGTGGGATCTTTGCCAGGTGGCATTGACGAAGGACGTCGAGAGGGTGCAAAAAAGGGCAGCTCGTTTTCTATTATCGCGTAATAGGGGAGAGAGTGCGGCAGATATGATACGCGAGTTGGGATGGAAGTCATTAAAGCAAAGACGTTTTTCGTCGCGGCGAGATCTATTTACGAAATTTCAGTCACCAACTTTCTCTTCCGAATGCGAAAATATTTTGTTGAGCCCAACCTACATAGGTAGGAATGATCATCAAAATAAAATAAGAGAAATCAGAGCTCGAACAGAAAGGTTTAGATGTTCGTTTTTCCCGCGCGCTGTTTGGGAGTGGAATGGTAGAGAGATAGTATGCTTGTGGTTAGATGAACCCTCTGCCAAGCACTTAAATGTGAATTGCAGAGTAATCATGTAGATGTAGATGTTTTTAGTCTTTTGACATTTTGCATTACGCATTTCCTCTCTACTCGGTTAGAAGTAAATTATTTATTGCGGTACAGTTTTACCCCTGCTTCAAGCCGGTACGACTCAGGTACATGAGTGGCCAAAAGTCTGGAAACAGCAAAAGCGTGACATTTTACCGTGGCTAATACACTGTAGGCAAACCGTCGTCGTTGGAAAGAGCTTCCAGTCATCTCAGAATGGATATATACAGATCCTGTATAGTTTTCAAGGAAATCTCATCCTTTAGAATGCACTCAAGCACGAGAGAAACTGGTATAGATATGCGTATTTAAGTACAGAGAGATGGAAAGAGGCAGACTACGGTGCTGCGGTCGGCAACGCCTATATAAGGCAACAAGTGTCTGCCGCAGATGTTAGACAGGTTATTACGATCGAAGTCTGTTTGAACGTCGTGTTATAGTTGTTGCCTGGTCGGACGAGTCTCGTTTCAAATTGTATCGAGCGGATGGACGTGCACGATTGTGAAGGCGACCTCATTAACACTCTAAGCGCCAAGCCCGTAAAATTTACGGGCCTGGGATCGCGCGAAAATCACCAAGCCCGTAAAATTTACGGGCCGCTACATTTAATTTCATTCAAAACACTGCAACGTTATTTCTACGGGTTTGGCCAGCGCTATACGTTTTTCAGATGTTTATTAACAAAATGCGTCCATAGATGTCACGGCAGCGCTGTAATTCATGTTAAAACTTATCTTTGCGTTCTCAGTCTGTATATCATTCAGTTGTTTGTCATCATGTTTCGGCGCGGTTTATCAGACGCAGAAATTGCGGATTTGATCAATCATAGCGACACTCTGGATAATGTAGAGAGTGATTCAGACGATTCTGAATGCAATGGTGTGTTTGAAGGTACGTATTTCCGAATTTTCCACGTAATTGTGCAGTACGCACATATCTGTTGAACATGTGTAAACGATGTATGTAGTTACACATAATGTGATATTCTTTTTAGAAGACGAGATTGATGACAGTTTGTCTTCAGATGAAGACGAGAATGATGTTGAAGGTGTTGCTTCAAATCCAGCAGCTGTGCCGTATCCGAAAGACAGTGAGTGGACTGCAGTTGACACCTACCGACCTCTGCCTGTCAACACGACACCCAGGCAGATACTAGTGGATATTGATGAGTCGAGTTCTGTACTGGATTGCAGTAAAGTGTTCCTTACTGACAGTGACGTAAATGAACTCAAGAGACAGACAAATTTGTATGCATCACAGACAATACAGAAGAAAAGAAGAGGAAATAATCTGAAGCCCCATTCAGTTTTGAGTTCGTGGAAGCCAGTGACTATAAGTGAGATGAGGCGTTTCTTGGGTATTATTTTCCACATGTGTGTTTCGAAAAAGCCCAAAATTGCGGACCATTGGAGCACTAATCCTGTTCTTAGTTGTAACTTTTGTCCCCATGTCATGAGCCGTTTGCGTTTCACTCAGATACTGTCATGCTTGCATCTTGTTGACAATTCAAATCAGAAAAAACCAGGCGAAGATGGATTTCATCCACTTTACAAAGTTTTGCCATATTATAATAATTTGAAGGAGCGATGTATCCAGGCATATCGTCCCTCAGAAAAAGTGACAATTGATGAAGGAATTTGCCCATTTCGAGGTCGTGTGAGTTTCCGTGTTTACATGCAAAATAAGCCTCATAAGTATGGACTGAAAGTATATGCTGTTGCTGAAGCCAGTAGTGGCTATGTTGTAAATTTTGAAGTTTATGCTGGTAAGCATATTGTTGACAATTCTTCGTCTGCGGTTATTTTGCGATTGTTGTCTGACAGCAGCTTGCTGAACAAAGGCCACACTGTGTATTTAGATCGATTTTATTCCAGTCCAGAGCTATTTCAGCAACTGGCAGAGAAAGGCACTGGAGCTGTTGGTACTGTGAACAAATCCAGGAAAGGATTGCCTAAAGATTTAGTATCTGCTAAGCTGAAAAAGGGCGAAATGTCTTTTCGGCGTAAAGATAATGTATTGGCAATGAAGTGGAAAGATAAGAGAGATGTGTATACATTGTCTACAAGGCATCAAGCAACATTTGGTACGCATACTAAGAGAAATGGGTCTGTAGTATTGAAACCACTTCAGGTACTTGATTACAACCTCAATAAAATTGGAGTGGATATTGGAGACCAACGCCTGCAGTACAATCCGTTCCAGCACAGAACTGTGAAATGGTGGCGAAAATTATATTTCCATTTGCTGCTTATGGGAGTATCAAATGCATTTTGGCTGTACAATGCAGTGCACAGGAAGAAAATTACAATAACAGACTTTATAACAGTGCTTGCAGTTCAGCTTGTTGAAGACGACACACTTGAATTCATTCCAAGAAATGAAGGAACTGTAGGTCGGCTAACAAAGAGACATTTTTTGCAGCACATACCTGCAACTACTAAGAAGTATGCTGCTCGTGTGTGTCACGTGTGCAGTTCCAGGAGCAAGAAACAGAGTGGCAAGGCTTCTCGCAAAGAGACACGATACGAATGTGAACAGTGTGGCGTTGCACTCTGCCTGGAACCTTGCTTTAAAATTTTCCACACTAAAAAACAATATGATTCTGTGTGAAATTTATATGTAATACTGTATACTATCAGAAACATGTAATGTAGTGCCACAATTTTGGTTAAAAATAAATCACAATTGTATTCCCTTATTCGTATGACTTTTTCTAAATTCTTAAAACATCTAAGTGATTTCTATAACTGTACCTTAAAGCTGTGCATTGTAAAGTAGTTTCTTTCACTCAGAATTAAAGTAGAAATGTGCAGCTTCAAGATGGTACCAAATTTGCCACAATCCAAACAGTAGATTTGATGCAGTAATTTTTTTAATATTGGTAAAATTGCCCGGTTTCTAGGGACGGGTGCATAAAATAGGCCTGGTACAGAGAGTGTTAATCCATCGACCCTGCATGTCGGCAGGGCATTGTTCAAGCTGGTGAAGGCTCTGTAATGGTGTGGGGCGTGTGTAGTGTGATGTGGGACCTCTGATAGTCTAAATACGACTGTGACAAGTGACACATAAGTAAGGATCCTGTCTGATCACCTACATCCATCATTGTGGATTCTGACGGACAGACAATTCCAGCAGGACAATGCGATACCCCACAAGTCCAGAATTGCTACAGAGTGGCACCAGGAACACACTTCTGAGTTAAGCGCGTCTGCTGGTCACCAAACATTATTGCTCATATCTGGGATGCCTTGCAACGCGCTGTTAGAAGAGATCTACATCCCCTCGTACCCGCACAGATTTACGGACAGCCCTGCAGGATTCGTGGAGTCCGTTCCCTCCATCACTGCTTCAGACATTAACCGAGTCCATACTACGTCGCGTTGCTACACTTTAGCGTGCTCACGAGGGCACTACACTTTATTAGGCAGGTGTACCAGTTTCTTTGGCTCTTCAGTGTAGTAATAAGTTCAGGTAACAACGATGGAGGTGGACAGAAATCACGCATCGTTCTCTCCAAAGTAGGCCGCAAAGTCTCAATAATATTGTGGCCAGGAAAGATGAGACAATTCATCATCGCGCTCACAAAACCTGTCCTGGACGATACAAGCTGTGTGAACAGGGGCGCTGTCGTCGTGGAACTCGTCAGCACCACTGGGGAACAAACATGGTGCCATGCGATGGACCTGTGTCAAAGTGGTCAGATAATTCGTGGCGGTAATCCGACCTTGCAGAGTAACCGCGCAGCCCATGGATACCACGGTATAGCTGCCCAAAGCATCACTGAACCCCCGCCGTGTTTCACTCTTCTTACGTAAACTCGGCCAGAAGTTGGAAACAATGTGCAACAAGACCAAATCACTTTCTTCCATTCCTCAGTAGTCCAGGATTTGTGGCTTCGGCACCATGTTACGGACATAATTGATGAGTGGTTTTCGAATTCCAGTTCGCTCCTGCAATTCCTTGTTTATGGAGACCGCTTCGCGTTATTTTGGTGCTGAGACGGTTCGCAAGTGCCACATTCAGTTCTGCAGAGACTTTCCTGATGTCGTGCTCTTTTGTTTTTGGACACATTCCTTTTCAGTGATCGTTCGCCACGATTACTAAACACAAAATTTCGTGTACGTTATGACTTAACGGATGATGTCTTTCCCTGTATGCGGGGTAAATATTCGATGCGTTGCCTCGTGAAAAACCTAACACTTCGGCTTCTGTGGTTGCATAAGCACCCTCCGTAACGGCACAAAAAATTTCCACACGTTCAAATTCACTCAGCTGTGACGTGGTGCTCTCACAACTACACAGAATACAGTCGTGATCGCGACTGTCACGTGCAACGTATTGAGGGGATCGCACAGGTGCCGTTCGTGGTCAAATACAACAGCGCCACCTGCAGGCCTGGTTAACATTCGTATTAATCCAGAATGAGATTTTCACTCTGCAGCGGAGTGTGCGATGATATGAAACTTCCTGGCAGATTAAAACTGTGTGCCGGACCGAGACTCGAACTCGGGACTTTTGCCTTTCGCGGGCAAGTGCTCTACAAACTGAGCTACCGAAGCACGACTCACGCCCCGTCCTCACAGTTTTATCAGCGCTAGCAGTTCCTGAATGGGAAAGATTCATGAACGTCTACCAGCAACACAGCGGTGAGAGAAGTGCATAACTTTCTGATCATTCGTTAATTCACCACCAAGTAATTGATCATAACGACACTATAGAAACTCGTGCTCAGTGAAGTGATTTGATCTGTTCAAGGAAATGTGGGGCCGATATAGTTGTCTGAAAACTAGGGTAGCGTTTATGGTGGAGGAAGTCGCCTTCCCCCGAGGTCATTACAGCAGCCAAACAGGATGACTAAGAATGAATTTCCCCTCTAACAGTGTAGAACAGTGTGCAGTGATTTGCGAAGATTTTTTCCATAAGGCTCACTTGCGTTAGTATTATTAGTAACTCATATGTGCGTTCCATGTGTGTTTACGCAATTTGTGAAAATAAACACCCCACGGGCATGTCTACGCACTGCGTCGCCTGTGATCCATAAGGCACGCTGTGGCGGATCGGTGTAACGTCGACCTACCTTCCCTCGCGTTTGTACCCGCCCCCTCTTCCAACCTTCCACACTGTTACACTCTTGGAACACAATTTATCCCTTAAAACAGCACCATTAGACTTTGACGTGGTACGTACATTGAATATTTGTTCTTAACCCACTACATTTGATCATTAGTTCTACCCCATTAAGACAATATTTTATTAACCTACGGTTTTTCTATTCCCTTGCAACGCGTAAAGAATTTATCCTGAGAAAAAATGAATAGCACCTTGTGTTTTTATTTTTAGGAATTTTAATGCGGTTTCATTCTGTACTGGGAAACATTTTCGCCTAAAGACATTGTTTTGATTTATCCAAAAAAGACCCAAAACTTAACTTTACGTCATCTCTCACCTCAACGCTCGCACCTCATCGGTCAGGATTTTTTGGTACTGCTTCCTACTACTGTGCAAAATTGGCGACTACACGAATTTCTCCCCTAATTTTCCTTGGTGGACTGGGCTAAACGAGGAATTAATGACTTCACACTGCCGCCCCCCCCCCCTCCCGCCCTCTCGCAGTCAAGCAACCAATTCATACGTTCGCAGACAGAAATGGAACAAAGTACTGGAACGTAGATTGTGTAGGCAGACTTATATGTTTTTTAGCAAAAAATCTGGGATGGATTCGCATGCGATAGTCTGAGTGTGAGTCGGCGAGTGAGAATAATTCTTCTTAAGGAGCTTAGTGGATTTCGTTGATTTTCGGTACAGAAACTGTACGAAGCATTGTTAAGTGCATTCCCTTTCGTGAGCGTCGAATTGTACCGAGCCATTTTCTGGGCGAGTGTTCCGGGGTAGTGAACGTGGACTTCTTCGCTGAAAGAGGCTGCCTAGCAGAGCCTTGATCAGTTAGTTAGCTGGAGGTGGTTTTGAATGAGAGAGACAAGCTTGGCGTAGTTACTTGATACCAAATAAATTTGTTTCCCTGCAAATTTGAACGTGACGTTTTTGTGTGACTCTTTCTCTATTGACTTTAAACTATTCCTGTTTTGTTGTGATTATCGGTGGGAGCTTAAGTGACCTCTTGGAGGTGGTCTTCGAACTGTCAGCGGTGTACATATTCCAGTCTAGTGGGCGAGCCTCAGAATGTTTCTAAAAGTAGTTTCATTACTCTGATCATTGACATTGCCTCGCGGGTCAGAGCGAGGCTAGCGATATTTAGACTGAGTTAATAGTGTAACAGAGCAGAGGATCAATCCGGGTCCGCAAATTACTGTTTCCGATTAAGTCCGCGGAGCAGGACGTCACGAAATCTGTCTCGCACGTCGCGTTTCCGGCGGCGACAGCAACGGACGAAAGGAACGTTTAAGGCTTGCGGAACGTATCTTGCCGCACGTTTACTTACAGATAATCCGTACAGAAACTTCACGGAAAAAGAGTAATTTGATAGTGGTTACGTCTTGGCTGTAGCAAAACACCATGTAGCTTAGTGGCACGAAACTTCATATTTCCGTTGGTGGTCGGGAGAACATACTTAACGTCCAAGAATAGAGAGATACGGTACTCTGATCACATGCGAGGCTTTTCAGAGGCGCACTTTACTTCAGTCTTCGTCGTGGGTGTCAGTTATGCCCATTTTTCTCGAGCTGCTGTGGCAGACGAATTTCACTCAGATGACGTCACAAGAACTGTCCCAGAAGCTCATAGGATTACTATAGAACACACACACACACACACACACACACACACACACACACACACACACACACACACACACACATCAAAAAAAGTTTCGCGTCATCCCGGTTCCCAGAACTCCTGAAGATAGACGTTGACTGGGAAATTGTATCACAGACACAGTACCTTTGACTGTTCAGAGATGTCACTAAACCCACCCAAAGATGTAAACAATCATGCGTGAGCAGCGCCTATTAGACGGAGGGGATCTGACAGCCGATCAATTTCAGTCATTTTACCAGGAAGAAGGTACACGGCTTGTGTTGTCCGTAGTTCAACAATGCCTAGACGGTCAATACCGTGGTTTGATCGCGTCGGCGTTGTTACTTTGTGCCAGGAAGGGTTCTCAACAACGGACGTGTCAGTGTCTCGGAGTGAACCAAAGCGACGTTGAAGCGATGTTGTTTGGACATAAAAGTAGGAGATACAGAGAGACAGGAACTGTCGATGGCATGCCTCGCTCAGGCCGCCCAAGGGCTACTACTGCAGTGGATGAGTGCTACCGACGGATTATGGCTCGGAGGAACGCTGACAGCTACGCTCCATGTTGAATAATGCTTTTCGTGCAGCCACAGGACGTCGTGTTACGACTCAATCTGTGCGCAATAGGCTGCATGATGCGCAACTTCACTCCCGACGTCCACGGCGAGTTCCATCTTTGCAACCACGACGCCATCCAGCGCGATACAGATGGGCCCAACGACATGCCGAAGGGACCGTTCAGGATTGGCATCACGTTCTCTTCACTGATGAGTGTCGCATATGTCTTCAACCAGACAACCGTCGGAGACTTTTGGAGACAACACGGTCAGGCCGAACGCCTGAGACACTCTGTCCAGCAAGTGCAGCAAGGTGGAGGTTCCCTGCTGTTTTGGGGTGGTGTTATGTGGAGCTGGCTTATGCCGCTTGTGGTCATGGAAGGCGCCGTAACGACTGTACGATACGTGAATGCCATCCTCCGACCTATAATTCAACCATATCGGCAGCATATTGCCGAAGCATTCGTCTTCATGGATGACAATTCGTGCTCCCATCGTGCACATCTTGAGAATCTTCCTTCGGGATAACGACATCGCTCGACTAGAGTGGCCAGCATGTTCTCCAAACATGAACCCTATCGGACATGCCTGGGGTAGATTGAAAAGGGCTGTTTAAAGATATGTGACTTACTGACCATTCTGAGAGATCTACGCCAAATCGCCATTGAGGATTGGGACAATCTGGATCAACAGGGCCTTGATGAACTTGTTGATATTATGCAACGACGAATGCAGGCATGCATCAATGCAAGATGACGTGCTACTGGGTATTAGAGATAACCGGTGTGTACAGCAATCTGGACCACCATCTCTGGAGGTCTCGCTGTATGGTGGTACAACATGCAATGTGTGGTTTTCATGAGCAATAAAAAGGGGCGTAAATGATGTTTATGTTGATCTCTATTCCAATTTTCTGTACATTTTCCGGAACTCTCGGAACCGAGGTGACGCAGAACTTTTTTTGTGTGTGTATTTTAAAAAGCGACCAATGTCAGCCCTTCAACCGCCAACGAGGACTCTTCCAAATCTCTGCGCAGCTCTCTATAATTTGTCTCAGTTGTAGCACATTGGACTCATATGTGGAGGGCGGCATGTCAAATCCACAGAGATTAAAGTTTTCTGTGGTTTCCCCAAATCTATGAAAACGAATACCGGCTTGGTTGCTTTTAAAGGGTCAAGGCCGACTTCTTTCCACAATCCGATCTCGTGCTCTACCTCTAATGATCTCTTCGACTATAAGACGTTTAACTTAAGACTTTCTTTTTGTTTATTAACTCTCACTCAGAAATAGGATCGATGTCCTTGAAGTACATCGTTGAAAACGTTACCTGTAATAACTTTTTATTTGTGCGATGGAGATATTCCAGTTTTTTACACTTGTGCATGTGTAAAATGTTTGAAAATTTATCGTATTGCGTATTTTCTATATTCTGTTCAATAAATGTGCTTTCATATTTTGATTAGTCTAAACGTTTGGACGAATGTGTGGATTAAACCTCTGTGCTAGGCCATGATTTCAACTCTTGACATTTGCGTTTCGGAGTTACCGTCTGCGAAGCGCGAAATCAAGAGCACATTTCGGTGCGCGGCTAAGGAAAATATCAGAGTTCGAATGTCAGCTCAGCGCACAGCTATCCTACATGAGTTCACATCCAGTACTCCGTGAGAAATGCGGACGTTTGAGTGTCACCAGCGGAAGCTTCTCCATCATATCACGTATTTTCTTATGCCCAGAAATTGTTGGTATGTCAGTAATTTTGTGTTGTAACTAAATACAAACTTAACAAACGTTACGTAGCTGAGCGCTTGTGGTATAGCTTGATCATTAAAGCGTTTACTGAAGAAGCTTCACACACGTATACAAGCTCGTGATAGCCAAAAAAATATCGTCGCATCTACTAGCGTACCTTCGTTTCTGCCGAAAAAAAGTCAACAAGTTTTTAGGTACTGCTCAGCTACGGAATTCTTAGATTTATTTCGCGAGTTGTTGATGTGAAGCAAAGAAATGTATGGTCGCCTGCTTGGACGGGCTGGTTTATACTTCGTGGCTTCTGGTCTACAGAGTTAACGTTTAGTGGAAGGTCGAATTGGCAGAAATGGGCCAGGAAATCGACCCTGTCCTTTCTGAAAGGAACAGTTCCGGCATTCAACCAGAAACTAAAGAATTCATGGGAGACCTGTAGATGGACGAAGATCTGAATTCCACTCACGTATGCCAATTCAGTATCTTGTCCCAACGGCAGCTTACTCGATGCATTTTTGGGGTGGGAAAGTTAACATTTCTCGTACTAGCAAGTAGAATGTAGTGTTCCCTTTACTTACACACTGACGTGCAGCCAGTCAATCGAATCGAATACATGCTGTCCTCTTTACAGACACATGTTACCCGTTGGTGTTAGCGGTGTCATTCATCGATTGTTGTGCGTAATCTCTTGCTTTTCGAGGTTGCGATAGTAAGCTACATGTTTAGAGTTGCTGAACGTGTCTCGCCCGACCGACTGCCTTCTGATAAATGGCGTGAACGCAAGCACCAGTCACCATTCTCCCTCCACAGAACAAATGAAACGTAATGTGTTTGTATTACGTTTCACCGAGTAATTAGACCATCTGGTCGTATGAACATATTGATAAAGATGGATGACATGTGTTGTAACGAAAGTGCCAGGGTTCGTACTGGTTGCGCGGAGCGGAAAAAAGATCCATTCAGAACATCATCGCACCTCGGAGCTCGGTTGAAAGGACTGCGTATGAAAGGAGCGACTCTTCCACGATCGTTAACCTTCCCCACTTACGTTCCGCACTCTGTGCATCTGTATATGCGGACCTCGCTTAACGGAGAGATTGCTTTCATATTTAGTTTTTCTCGTGCACAACACTTGGAACAGATCTTTGAGATTGTACGAAGGTTTCTTTAACTCGGCTAGCGTATCTTCGCTGATAGCAGAACTAGTAACACTAAGATAAAATTAAAGACTTTTTCACTTGTCAACTTTCTCGGCTGGTGCGGTACTTGCACATCAGATGCAGCGAATGTCTGCAATGTTTAGTATAGTTCCTCTATTCTCAAATCAGCGTATCTCAAAGGGTTTCCCTGTGACTTCTTTCCTCACCTATTACGGACGGTAATATAAACATTTTGTTCTTTATCCGACTGTTTCCTTTGTATCCTGATTCTGTAAGCACGCCATTTTAAATGTTCCTAGCGTCTGCCTTTTTGTGGCTTCTTTGGCACCAATTTACAGCGCTCTGCCCTAGAGGTAGACTTCCAGAAACGTGGTACGAACAACTTGCCGGGTCGTGTTTATTACAACTTTTTCATTGTCTAACCTAAATATCACTGTGTCGATGTTCCATTGATAACACTAACTTGTGCTGCTCACTATTATTTCTTTTTCATACAGCCTTAAACTATTTTTCTCCATGGCTTACGTATCGTATTCTGTTGTTCAAAGTGGTGGTCAGCGGCCTCAGCCTCACCGAGAAACCCCTTTGTTGTTTTCTTTAACTTACTGCCTTGCGAAAGATGGCATACTACAGAGCCGAATAACACTGTTTATGTTTCGCGGCAGCTAAGTAAATATTCCATGCCGAATATCGTGATTTGTGGCCGAGCGGTTCTAGGCGCTCAGTCCGGAACCGCGTGACTGCTACGGTCGCAGGTTCGAATCCTGCCTCGGGCATAGATGTGTGTGATGTCCTTAGGTTAGTTAGGATTACGTAGTTCTAAGTTCTAGGGGACTGATGATCACAGCTGTTAAGTCCCATAGTGCTCAGAGCCATTTGAATATCGTGATTTGATTCCCCGCGTCCTTTTGTAAATCACTTCAGCAGAATCATTTGTTTTATATTGCACATTCCTTTTATTAATTTCGCTCTCTACCTCAGTGAATAATAAAGTTAATTATTTAAAGTTGAACGCAGTCTGAAGGGCGGTTTGAATACCTCAGTGCTATATTGGACATGTTGGAGGTGATATGCATTTGCTTTCCGCCGACGTTTTGTAGTTTGACGTGAAAATCCCAGGATTGTGTGGGAGGGGTTAGAAACCCGGGCTTCTGGGTTTATTGTATGGCACTCAAATGCACCAACGGCCACTCTCACAATGAGATAGTTGTTTCACTTCTGAAGCTACTAGCAAGGCACTGTCTCACATTTGCAAGCGGGGCGGATTACAGGTAATTATTGCTGTTGTAAATACTTGAAGCCAGTTCTAAGACGTAACGCAGCTTCTGTGTCTTGTACCTCGTCAGGGTCAGTGGATAATTCACGCCAGGCAGCATCGCTTATGAAAGATCAGAGTTCACCATATAGGAAACAATGCAGTAAGTACTGACTGCGTTGTTTCACACAGCAAACGGATGAGCAAGTACGCGTAACTTGCTGCACCAATAAAATCGCGCAGCTTCCAGGAGGCGGTATAGGCAGCCAGGCGCAGTGGCGATAGTTCCTTGTTTTCGGCACGTTTGTCGTTCGCGATGATTGCTGTCGGTTTGTGTTGCCGGAACTGATTTTGTTTTGCCGAAGCAGGACGACGGGAAGTCGGGAAGGGACTACCTGCGTCGAGCACGACAGTCACTTGACATTAGGTTGTCGCAGCAGTTCCTTCGATTCTACCCCTCGGCACAGTTCCAAATTACGAGTAATGTGGTGCGACCTCGCAGCTCTTTGTAGTGTAGGAGGCTGTCCTTTGCTTTTCTATGGGCCATTTCTCACGAGAGACGTCCGACTAATACGCATAGTTGGCTGCGCTACTTGGCTAGTGTTTCCTCTCCTAGGCTTCGCTGTCAACGCTTTCTACCCCACCTCCAGTCTATCTCCATCGCCCAGCCCCCCTCGTCTCTCTCTCTCTCTCTCTCTCTCTCTCTCTCTCTCTCTCTCTCACTGCGGGAGGAAGCGAGCTGCTGTGATGATAGTTACACCACCGGCATAAGCATTTCTTCAGGGGAAATTACCGCTCCATGAACTTCCTGCACTTAGTGTGAGCGTTGTGAATCTTGCCAACTTTCGGCAGACTGTTATTCCCGTGAAGTTCTCCGCTAGAGTACTTGAGCTGTAACGGGGTCGTATATTAGCGGTGCTGCGAGTTAGCGCTACTGCTTCTTCCACCTGCCTAATATTGAATTCAATTTTGGCGGAAATCTTAGCTGCTAAAATGAGCAACGCAGACGAAGAGGCATATCGCTGGAGTCTTAGGAGGTCTTGATCTGCATAAGACGGACTCGAGCGCTATTGCGTTCTCTGCTGTACATAACAATCACTTCCGTGCTATGAATGAGGCTGCTGTTAAAGATGAAGCATCAGGCTACGGTGTTAATATAGGGATTAACTAGAATGAACGGATCTTGCGGTATACGGCTAAGCCCATTGTCTCTGAAGAGGGATATTGTTCGGAGGGGTAGCTGTGAGGAGGGAACAGTATCTATTTTGGTGATGGTAATTTCATAACCATCCGTGACATAAGATTTTTTATTGTTTAATTTGTATTTCAGCGATAGTTCAGTATCTCCACTCTACAGGAGAAATTGCTACTTTAAAGTTCCAGTTTTTTTGGTTGTATATTTTTTTATATTTATGGTACGTAAGTTCAGAACTCAAATATCAGTACCTATAAAAATTCGGCGCCTCTCTCAGAAACTCTCGATCAAGTATACTTTCAAGTTATCCGACCTATTTAATATCATAAAGTCGGGTAGATTATTTTGCAGGTGCCGTACTGTGTTCACCTCGGCCGGGGTTCGACTCCCAGCTGATAAGTTTTTAAACGAAGGTGCATCTTCTACGAGTATTTTCGTGAAGTGAAGAATACACAAAGTGAGAAATTTAGTTTTCAATGGTGTCTTATCCTAACAATCTTCATTAACTATTATTTATAAAGGACCGCTAATTAAGAATTTATATTGGGAGTGAAAACAGGATTCTTGGGTGCTATATATAATAAGAAATAAGAAGACGTGCAATTTTCATAAAAGTAACATTTACATATATGTTAATTAGTATGTGCAGTGTGTTCCAGCACAGCCGTTAAAAACTTCGGAGACATAGACCTAGACAATGGAAAATCACATGATCGGAAACGCTTTCCTGGCGTCGTAGTGACTACATAAAACGCAAACAAGAAAAGCTACGAGCAGGGGGAGAAAACATGTTTATTATGCTAAGTACAGCAGAAACCAAGAAATAAGAACAAAAGCAGGCAAGTCATCATCAAAAAAGGTGTTCGAAATTACGACGCCGACCGTGATAAGGCCTCATATCTCCGGCGCGTGGGGAGCAAAACAGGTCGTTAAGTCGGTACCGTTCGAAACACTTCGTGACGCCCTTCCTTTTTTATTTTTCTTTATT
The DNA here is from genome assembly GCF_023864275.1 of Schistocerca cancellata. Classification (NCBI taxonomy): domain Eukaryota; kingdom Metazoa; phylum Arthropoda; class Insecta; order Orthoptera; family Acrididae; genus Schistocerca; species Schistocerca cancellata. The sequence goes on from NC_064637.1 coordinate 18,517,193, forward strand.
TTCCAGATTGTATGATGTGTATACACATCACGGAAATGCTCATAATACCTGCACGTTCTGTTAAAAACTCGTGTCAGTCAGTAATAGTGCCCAGACCCCACTATCCCTGGACATTCTTGCACAGAGCTACTACGTTGTCTGTTGAGACTTCAGTATTACTTTAGCATGTTACAGAAGTCCAGAAAACTCTGAAAACTCGAAGAAAGTTTGGAATGACTCAACGCGACACTTCATCTGGAAAATATGTGCCGGCCGGAGTGGCCGAGCGGTTAAAGGCGCTACAGTCTGGAACCGCACGGCCGCTACGGTCGCAGGTTCGAATCCTCCTCGGGCATGGATGTGTGTGATGTCCTTAGGTTAGTTAGGTTTAAGTAGTTCTAAGTTCTAGGGGACTTATGACCACAGCAGTTGAGTCCCATAGTGCTCAGAGCCATTTGAACCATTTTTTTTGGAAAATATATTCAGTAGGGTACTAAAATACGAGATGTTCTTCTTTTGTAGAAAAGCAATAGCCTTAAAGAGATAAATAATTAAAACATTGTTTGCGTAGAGCACTCACAATGTGTGATATATTGAAAGCGCAATGCTGTTGAATTAAGGAAGCAAGGAGGATTGGGTTTAACGTCCGGTCGACGTCGAGGTCATTGGAGCCGGAGCGCAGGCTCGGATTGTGTCGAAGATGGGGAAGGAAATCGGCAGTGTCCACGCATTTTCCTGGGCGATTTAGGGGACTACGGAAAATTTAAATGTAGATAGATGGCCAGACACGGGTAGGAACCTTCGTCCTCCCGAAGGTGAGACCACTGGCGCAACCCTGCTGTGGTGTTGTTGAAGTGAGAAACACGTGCCGAGCATGAATATTGTGTATAGCTACGTGAAGGATTGGCCTATTTGTCGAGCGTTGTGCTGTCTATATTAGTTGAAATTGTGGACTTGAATGTAAAGGCGGCGTCGACAAGCGAAACTCGATCAGTTAACAATGTTCCAGCGAGGCTTTATTTCGAGACTACGGCGGACTGGCGCTCGAATGGTTCTCGTGCATATCGTTATATGCGAGATGTCAGCTACATGTGCTAGAAAAGATCGAAGCAAAATGCACATACTCAGCGCCCTTATCGAGGTTTGTCGAGTCGCTGGATCCTGGATGGGAGACACTGTTGATAGCACAGCTACGGCAGTACGGCGGGATGTATGTAGCATGGAGGGTGCAGGTGGGACCGGTACAAGCTGTTTCGCGAACGAACGGGTGCAAAGGAACGGTTCAACAAGATGAACGAAGGGACCGAGGAACGAATTCCAAGGAACGATCGGTTCATACTTCACTTCGGTCGCGGCGGTCTACTTATAGTTCCCGGGAACGAGGAACGATCGGTGCATAGTTCGCTAGTTCACTTCGGTCGCGGCGGCCACTTCGACAGTTCTCGTTCCAGCCTCCGTCGCGTGCTCGTCTCAGTCTCGGTCTCCCTCGGCCGCACTGGCCGTTATTCGCATGACCACCTGCCTCAGTTCCACTGCCGACTGCTCCTCGTTAGTTCAGTATGCAGGTGTTCGTTTCGTTCACTGCGCTCGCCCATTTTACGTATGTTCCAAACTGTTCTTCCATGTGGCTCTGGCTATTCAGCGTCCACGACCGGTAATAAAAATTACACTGTATGTAATAGGTACGTCTTTTCACGTAACAAAAGGGCATATCAGCTCACTTCATTATATCGATGAACAGCAGAAGACATACTTATAACAAGGCAAGGTTTTTTTTTTTGCTATTCATATATTTTTTGGTTTCATCGACTTGATTTAGCAACTAACTTTCAATAATTTACTTAATTTTTAGTGTAAGAAAATTCATATAAAACGATTTTCGTGTATCTTTAATATACAAAATATTACAATTAGGAAGGCTCTAATTATTTTTAAATTTGGTTGTTTCCAATTTGCATTACCTGCTAGTTTGGTTTCTTTGGAAAAAAAGTGGGCTGTGGGTCATTTTGGCTCAGTAGAAAAAGCGGTGCCTCTCCATTTGAAAAGACATAGATTTCCATATAATCGTATTTACTTATTATCTCAAACATTTATTCAGAAGGAGCTTTCAAACCAAAAACTTTATTACTGCGAACTTATTATTATTATTATTATTATTATTATTATTGCTGCATTAACTTTAATAATGCAACATAAAAACCTAATTTTTACTAAGCGTGTGAAGCAAGTATGATGAGAAAACCACATTTTATTTTATGCTTCCATAAAGTCTACTTCGCCTACGAACTCAGAGACAACGTAAAGTATATATAGGGTTACAACGTAGCATAGCTATGTAGTGGAAGTCGAAACGAAGAATTTTATACAAGACACTTGTGGCCTATTAAGTTGGGAAACAGCTACCAACAGGTTTACAAGACTTACATGTGCTATAGCCCATGCGCGTCGCGTGAGATTTTCATGTTCTCTTCTCCAGCGCTCTACACATCGTCATCGATTGTTTCGCAATTGTTGCTTGCATTAGCTTGTTATTTCTTCACTGCCTAATTATTACATGTTTGTCTGTTTGTTGTATCTGCTCGTAACGGGCAACACATCGTCCGTAATTGGCGAGCAGTCTGTACTCGGGGCCGGTTTTCCGTGCGCCACGCTATATTATTTCCCTGCGATCAGCCACACAACGCTACAGTTGGCTAAACGAGAGGTTCTGCAGAATCACAGAAATTACTTCTAAAAGAGTGTAAGAATTCTGTAATGAATAAAAACTCTATACTCCAGGGGGGAGGCAAGTGTCCCCTCTTGGTCCCTCCAATCTTCAGTCAACTACACTACTAGTTTTCAGTTTTTCATAAGAACCATATACCAAGCGCGAATGAACGGTGAACGAGTAAAAATGAACGGTTCCTAAAAAAGAACGATCAGCAGTGAACTAGTTCCCAAGGATAAACGAGTTGGCCCATCTCTAGCTGTTTCCTCCAAGCTGGGTGCGACCAGACATTTGAGTGTGTTTTTATTTTATCAGTCAAGGAGAAGGTTGCTAAAGGTTATTCCTAACAATTTTATTTGCTGTGCTGTCTGCCAGTGCACGCGGTACGCTATGTAGTATGGTAATTAGCTCATGTATTACACAATTTTTATCAAAGAATTTAATCTGGCTTTTTTTTTTTACCCCGAAGAAGGGACAGTGCGAGCTCTGCATAAAGCTTGAAAACTCATCAAATAAAGAAAAATAAAAATTTACGGTGCAATATGAGAACCATTTGAAAGAGAGAGATCTATTATGAATTGAGAAAGATAAGAAATCTAGTAATATAGTAGCAGTGTATGACTTACAAGCTGTATTACCATGTCGTGTGCGTGATGCCTCAACGTTTTACTACGTTTCCAATCCGAACGTTTTCAATTTCACGATTTTTCAGCTTAACACAAATTCAGTTAATTGCTACGTTTGTCACGAAGGACAAGCAAATGGAGGTTCTGTTGAAATTACTTCCTATGTATGGCTTTATTTAGAACAACTGCATTAACAAAGGGGTAATGAATCAAGCAACGGAAACAGGTCATTTTGTATTCAGATAACTGCGCCGGTCAAAATAAAAACAAAAACATTATTGCTATGTACCGTAAAGCTATACTGAGTTTCAAGTGGATTAAAGTTATAATGCAGAAATATTTAATCTCTGGGCATACCCAGAACGATAGACAGTGTACATTCTGATATTGAGAAGCAGATCAGTAAAGCTCGAAAATCTAGTCCTATCGATCATTATGTGAGCCTAATAAGGTCGTCAGAAAAACCGGCGTGCATATACTGTGCACGAGCTTTGTTATGACTTTCAAAATGAAGGCATGGAGATCAATAAAAGGAATACTGACAAAGAAACATTAAAGATTTCTGAAGTTAAGATTTTTAGGATCGTCCGAGATAAACCGAATGAGTTGATGTTCAAGAACTCTTATAGTGAACAAGATTTTAAAGTAGTATTATTAACTAATAATCGTAAAACAACTCGATCAGAAACATCAGAAACTGGGAAGCAGAAGGCGTGTCCGGCAAAAGCCTGTACTGCTGAGAAAGGTGTATCAGATGCTAAAAAGACTGGATTGTTGCAGTTAATATATAAAAATATAGTTACAAAATTTTGTTTTGATTTTTTTAATAACTTGTATGTTAATTTTTCTGTGCTATCATATTTTATGTAAAATGTAAAACAAACCAAAAGACCTGAGTTGATTAATTTCTGGATTTGATTTAAATAATTTGTGCAGTGTTATGTTGTATTTTTTTATAAATAAATATTTTCTTATAATTATTTCTTTATTAAATTATTTGGCTCTGAGCACTATGGGACTTAACTCCTGAGGTCATCAGTCCCCTGGAACTTAGAACTACTCAAACCTAACTAACCTAAGGACATCACACACATCCATGCCCGAGGCAGGATTCGAACCTGCGACAGTAGCAGTCGCGCGGTTCCAGACTGAAGCCTAGAACCGCTCGGTCACACCGGCCGGCTTAAATTATTTATTTCATACCCTTTGCAGATATAAGAGCTGAAATTTATATTTTTATGTGTTACAAGTGAAAGCCCTTTAACTAAAGTTGATTTCTTTTTAGAAAAGTGTCACATATCGAAGCCCTTGGGGTTAATTTATGACTCAAAATGAAATAAAAGCTATATAAAAGTTACCTCTGATGATGTACTACTTGAAAAGAAAAAGACAGTGCTGATGTGATTTCATGGAGAAAAGTAATGTTGAGTGAAACTTTGGTTGTTATCCTTTAGTGGGGTTTTCTCGAAACTAGTGGTTTTAGAGATGTGCCGGTTTTCCTCCAAGGTAGCGAACTGTGTGAAAGATGGGCACTGAAGAAGAGAGAAAGAGAGAAAATAGAACAACTCATAAGAGTGGGTTTGGAAGAGAAAAGTATGTGGCTAAAGTAAAAAAACAATGAAGTTATGGAAAAGGTAACGGAGCAAACCTGTTTAAAAAGTGTATAGCAATGTGGATGGGACTAGTTTTAGCAACATCTGTTAAAGGTAGAGTGTAAGGACAGTGGGAAATAGAAAGGAGGATGGTGAAAATTACTGGATGAAGTGAAAACAGGAAAATAGTAGACTAAGAAACAGTTAGCCTGGAATGAACCAAATGGAGGCAGCAGGGGTGTTCAGGGTGCTGCCAGTGTGGGTAACACGTAGTGACGATTATGATGATATTTTTAGCACTCAGCTAATCTTCATTCAAGTCGTCCACCATCCCCTCCCAGCGCTCCCCATCACGACACTGGCAGTAAGGAGAGGCCGTTCGCTGTCGGCAGGCCAGGCCGATGCGCCAGCTGTGGCGGCGTCCAGCGCGACACGCCCGCGGCCGCCGTTCTATGTATATCGGCGCAGCGGAGCGTCGCGGCGCGGCCGCACGGCCCGGCGGGCAGAGAGAGGCGGCGCCTGATGCGATAAGCGCCGTCCACCGGCCACCGTCCACTGTCCAGCCGGGCGGCCGCTTTGTGCCTCACGCCCACCTGCCCAAAGAGTGCCGGCGTTTGTTTGCCCGTCCAGCGCCTACACTGTTTTCACGTTTTGTTACGTCACGCCCATGGAAGTTGCACAGACTACGTGGAACCAAAGCGGGCACGTTTACACTGAGGTGACAAGTCTTAGCGACATGCACACGTACAGGCGGAGGCAGCGTCGCGTACACAAGGTATAAAAGGGCGGTGCGTTGGCACAGCTGTCATTTGTACTAAGCTGATTCGTGTGAAATCGTGTCCGATTGGATTCACCAGACTTTCTGTGCTGAATAGTAGATGGAGCTATCTAGGCACGTGAAACATTCCGTTTCGGAAATCGTTACGAAATTTAATATTCAGAGACAAGCTGTGCAAGTCTGTACCGAGAATGCCATATTTCAGGCCTTACCTCTCACTGGAATACTCTATTTCAAATTCTGAAGGTGGCAGGGGTAAAATGCAGCGAGCGAAAGGCTATTTACAAATTGTACAGAAACCAGATGGCAGTTATAAGAGTCGAGGGACATGAAAGGGAAGCAGTGGTTGGGAAGGGACTGAGGCAGGGTTGTAGCCTTCCCCAATGTTATTCAATCTGTATATTGAGCAAGCAATGAAGGAAACAAAAGAAAAATTCGGAGTAGGTATTAAAATTCATGGAGAAGAAATAAAAACCTTGAGGTTCGTCGATGACATTGTAATTCTGTCAGAGACAGCAAAGGACTTGGAAGAGCAGTTGAACGGAATGGACAGTGTCTTGAGAGGAGGTTACAAGATGAACATCAAAAAACGCAAAACGAGGATAATGGAATGTAGTCGAATTAAGTCGGGTGATGCTGCGGGAATTACATTAGGAAATGAGACACTTATATTAGTAAATGAGTTTTGCTCTTTGGGGAGCAAAATAAGTGATGGTGGTCGTAGTAGACAGGATATAAAATGTAGACTGGCAACCGCAAGGAAAGCGTTTCTGAAGAAGAGAAATTTGTTAACATCGAGTATAGATTTAAGTGTCTGGAAGTATATGTATGGAGTGTAGCCATGTATGGAAGTGAAACGTGGACGATAAATAGTTTGGACGAGAAGAGAATAGAAGCTTTCGAAATGTGGTGCTACAGAAGAATGCTGAAGATTAGATGGGTAGATCACATAACTAATGAGGAAGTATTGAATAGGATTGGGAGAAGAGAAGTTTGTGGCACAACTTGACCAGAAGAAGGGATCGGTTGGTAGGACATGTTCTGAGGCATCAAGGGATCACAAATTTAGCATTGGAGGGCAGCTTGGAGGGTAAAAATCGTATAGGCAGACCAAGAGATGAATACATTAAGCAGATTCAGAAGGATGTAGGTTGCAGGAGATACTGCGAGATGAAGAAGCTTGCACAGGATAGAGTAGCATGAAGAGCTGCATCAAACCAGTCTCAGGACTGAATACAATAACAACCACCTCTCACTGCGGACAATGCAATAGCCTTTTGGCGGAGGTTCCAGTCCTCCCTCGGGCATGTGTGTATGTGTTTGTCCTTAGGATAATTTAGGTTAAGTAGTGTGTAAGCTTAGGAACTGATAACCATATCAGTTAAGTCCCATAAGATTTCACACACATTTGAACAGTGCAGTAGCCGACACAGTTGTTACAGAGCAGCGCCATTTGCGTAGAGTTGACAGGGCTAACGAGACAAGCAACCGTGCATAAACTAACAGCAGAAATGAATGTGTTATATATGGCGGACGTATCTGTAAGGACAGTGCGGCAAAATTTGTCGTTAACTGGCTGTAGCAGTAGACGATCGACGCGCGTGCATCTTGCTAACATCACGACATCGCTTGCAGCGCCTCTCCTGTGCTCCTGACTATACCGGTTGAATCTTAGACGACTGGAAACCGTGGCCTGGTCAGAGGAGTCCTGATTTTAGTTGGTAAGAGCTGGTGTGCAGACCCATGTACCCAAGATGTCAACAAGGCAATGTGCAACCCGATTGTGGCTTCGCAATGGTGTGGACTGTGTTTAGATGGAATGAACCGGATCTTTTGGTCTAACTGAAACGATAATTCACTCGAGATGGTTATGTTTGGCTACTTGAAACCATTTGTTGGCAAACAACGATGGAATTTATATGAATGAGAATGCGCCATGTTACCGGGCCACAGTTTTACGCGAGTGGTTTGAAGAGGGAATGATTTGGCCACACTGGTCGCCTGACATGAATCCCATGTAACACTCACGGGACATTATCGAGAGATTAGTTCGTGGACAAAATCTTGCACCAGCAACACTCGCAATTATGGACGATTGTAGAGGCAGCATGACTCAATATTTCTGCAGGGTACTTCCAACGAGCCGGCCGAGCGGTTCTAGGCGCTACAGTCTGGAACTGGGCGACCACTACGGTCGCAGGTTCGAATCCTGCCTCGGGCATGGATGTGAGTGATGTCCTTAGTTAGGTTTAAGTAGTTCTAAGTTCTAGGGGACTGGTGAGCTGAGATATTAAGTGTCACAGTGCTCCGAGCCGTTTTTTGAACTTCCAACGACTTGTTGAGTCTATGCCACGTCGAGTTGCTGAACTAGAACCGGCAAAAGGACGTCCGACACGATATTGGAATGTAAACCATGAATTTTGTATCCTTAGTCTATGCTTGCCCATGTTGATGAGAACACCTCGTAGACCATAATGACTGGGTCGTACATCTATGAACATTATTTTCGTGGACAATATTATCTTTATTTTGCTAGTGCTTCTACATCTGTACACATCATTGCACGTCATGCTATGTGACAATGTGTACCCTCATTCCTGTTTGTGTCTAGGATAGTCCGCGCGAAGAACGATTGAAGTTAATTAGTGCCTGACAAACAAAAAAGGTGCTGCACCAAGAAGGGGAGACGAAACGAAATGACACTTGACTCGTTGAGAGGGTATTTGATGTTATTCTGGTGATCACTACCTTAGCAGAGTAGTCAGTATGAGAGCACTTACCAAGACGACGTTGCACTCCTCTGGCCTGCATGCTTGCACTTACTCGGCTGGGAAGGGCGCCACCGAGCCGTCGTGTGCTCTCCCGAGGCAGGTTCGCAGGACGGCCTGTGTGAGGGTTGGAAGGTGGCAGACACCAGGTACTGGCGGAAGTGAAGCCGCGAGGACGGCAGGTCAGTCGGTGGAGCACTTGCCCGTGAAAGGCACAGGTCCCGAGTCCGAGTCTCGTCCGGCACCGGAAGTTTCATTAACATTGCTGTTGAAATTTATTTACCGGCTCTTTTGATCTTCAGTTATCGTGAAATTATTTACAGCTGCTTTCATGACATCGTTTTTGTAGCGTCTAGTAAAATGAAAACCATCCAGCTTCATTGGCGTCAAGAGTAGCATACATTATACAGTCAACAGTAAAATATACTACACACTTTATCAACATTCACTTACTGTGAGCAGGCTGCGCGGTCGCCAGTGGGTAGAGTGTTGGAACCTGACACTGACAGCATAAGAAGGTAACTGCATCGTTCATGCGCGGACTTCCTCCATTGCATCTGCCTCCCTACAATTAGTTGTAAATGGCCGTTAAACTTCAGATAGCTCCAGCGCATGCTTCCACATATTTAGGGGATTGTCACGGCCTGTTACTGTCTTAAGTTATAATGAAGCTTTCAAAGACTACTATGGTGACTTGATAATAAATCACAGTATCAAGTTTGCAAATTTGGCATTGTGGAAGTGATGTGAATATTTCGTATCAACGGAAAATTCATTCCGTGTAAAAAGTACTTCTTCGCAGCATGTTTTAAAATGCTTCTTGCGGTATGAGCAATCTAATCTGTTGCAGTAGGCTAATTTGTTCGGTAGCATTATGTCATATTAAGGTGGTGTCAAAATGTTGTCTCTAAACTATTGTTTTCTACTTGCAGGTGAGTTCTGTTGAGCCGCATCTGCCGCTCGAAACTACGGTACGGTAGGTTGATAAGAACATCAGCAGTAGTCTAGGATAGCTATCTTGTTATTTCGTACACACACTTGCGATCGCTGTACGCAGTTGTGGAGACTCTGTCTGTTAGATTTGCAGCTGCCGTTGGCTGTTTGAACTTGATCTCTTAAATTACAGTGCAGAAAAGACATGATCTAAAAGATACGAAAATATAACGATATTTGGCCGAGCCGAGACTCTGTGTACAGCTTTATACTGTGGTTATGAAGTGAGTAGTTGTCTTCAGAAACATGCTTTTCTCTTGTCAATTGAACCACTGTTTCGCAAGTTGTACCCTTCCTTTTGTTATGTTCTTATTTTAGATATGCTGTTGTAAGCTGATTATGAAGTGCTTTCCTAATGTGAGAACAACTACTTTCAAGCCCAAAGACCAGCCTCCGCCATTACGTCAAGGCCCCACACGTCCGTCTCATTTCGGAATTGTGTTGAATGCGTCTTGCACTTAGAGGTAACGAAGTGTCCCATGACGGAAGAGCCTAAGGTCGCGGTACCTGAGTGTGGAAATTGCTTCACTTTCACGGCCCCCTCGCTGGAAAAAAAGAAAAAGAAATTTCACCGTCTCATTGTGTGTGTGTAAATGTACATTGTCAGATCAGTGCGGTCATTATTGACATGTTTTGACTCTGTGGATGTGACCATATGTAGGATACAAACAAGACGCCAAAGGACTTTCAATTTTTACTGATGTACCGCGGCATTTCCATGTCCTCGGTGGTGCATACAGTTATGTTAACTTCAAGATTATGTTGTCTCTCAGCTGTTGTTGGACACTGTGTGTGAATACATGAAATTTTTTCGGTATTAAATCGTCCTGCCTTCGTTGAGAAGATAGTAAGTACAATACTAGTGACTGATAGTTGAAATTTTGTTTTATGAAATTTTTTTGTGGTCAAGAAAAAAAATTGGTGTTACAGATTCTACAACGATCACCACCGACATTTGGATGTGTTCTCCTTTTGTCCTTCTTGCATTTGTTGATTTTCTCCTTGAATCATTGTAATATTAATATTGCACAATAAGCCACACGAACGCTTAGACAGCAAGTGGGTTCCAATTGCTGCACTTTGTCAATTAATAGTTGTCCGTATTGATCGCACTTGATAATATAATGCACAACATTATCAGTTTCGGCTCTCTGCATTACACCATTAGACACACACTTCAGCCATGTGAAACATTTTTAATTAACGACCACGAATGTCCTGTTTTAAACTAATGAATCTTTGATGCTGGGCACTTGGGTTACTTCATCAATGGCCCCCTTTACCAGCTGTAAGTCGTGTTCACATAAATACAGGACGCTCTCATAACATTACTAGACTTATTCATCTACGTGCTTGTGCAAAGCATTTAACGTTGTTACTCTTACCAGATTACGCATAATGGTATGTTATGGCAGTTAACCGTTTTATCCTCAGTATGTATTGCTTGATTTCTTCTGTAAAATTGAATCTGGTAGCTCCCCAGGACGGTATCTATGAACTGAAGTCTGCTATTTTCCTTGACTGCACTTAAGCTCATGTTTCCATTCCATTTGTTACTAGTCTGATCTTAGAGATCTAACTGGATATTACGGCAATTTTCGCTAGGTAGAATTTCCTCATACGTAACTGCAAAAGCTGCCGAAAGCCTGAGATTGCCTATACACTATTTCCTAACACGTGACAGTTCCAAAGTACTTTCACGAAATCATTTCAGTTCTAGTTTTACTAAGGAGCTCATGATTTATTCATTGCTAGTGTTGTTAGGAAGCATATAATTTTTCTGTGTTTATTGAGCGCAGTTTGTAGAACGTTTAATATGACACGTATTCGTTGTTTCGGTGTTTTTGTGCAGAATACAAATTTCGAACAGTAGGCGCGAAATTTGTTGCGATTTTTGTGTTCTCTCATCGAAAACGCCTATTCCTATATCCTCGGTGGCTGTAAAATATTGGAGGTGGCCGCATTAGCTGGGACACGCTGCATAATGGACTGCCGGATGTCGGCGGGAAAGTATTGTACTCCGGAGACGGGGAACGCCGCGGGGGCTGTAAATCCCGCATATTGGCTCGTTCGTAGGCAATAAATAAGGCCGGCCTTTTTATTAATGGGCGCTTTTACTTAGCTTCTGCTTCGCTGTCACAACGACGCCACTGACGAGTAGATTATTATAAACTGGAGAGCAGCACGGCAGAATCGCTAATGTACCACAACACAGAATGTGCATCTTGCTGTCGAGATTAACGGGCCTGACCAGAATGATAGTTTTTGTTTCAGATGGGTGCGAAGCGAAATGTATCTCCCAGGTGTACTGGTGTTCTAACGTGGATCTTGACGTTTCATCGGCACTGCTCTACTAACAGTCACGCATTACACGTTAACTGCCTCCAACTTTTCTCGGATTTCCAGATGGGGTTACGCAGTCGGGCTTGCTTTCGCGAGGAGGGCGGTTCAAATCCCATTTCGGCCGTTCATTCAGGTTTTCCGTGTCTTGCCTAAATCGATTAAAGTGATTGCAGCGGTGATTCTTTTCAGAAACGCCGCGCCCGGTGTCTTCGCTCCCTTATCTTCTGCATCCGTAATGACTGCGTTTTTGACGGGACACTGAACCCCCAACCTTCTTCCCTTACGATACAGTGTGTGGTTCATTCGGTTCTTGGTTTTAACTATGCTGGAAAGAAGGAGCTGACATATTGGTCCAACTACAGGACTCTCTCTCTCTCTCTCTCTCTCTCTCTCTCTCTCTCTCTCTCTCTCTCTCTCCCCCTCTCTCCTTCCTCTTCCTCCTCCTCCTGCTCCACCCCCCCCCCTCCCCCGCCCTGTGTCACCCGTCACAGGTGGGGTGCACGTTCGATTTGCTGCCATATCCGTCCAATCATAGCTTCTGCTCTATTTCCTCTGATTTCTGAGATACGTTAATACCAATGCGTTTTCTCACGGCGGTGTTTGTGAGTAAATTGATTAGGTATTTTTACGGTGTCAGCTTTTAGATGGTGACAACTCAAGTTTTGGACGTCTTCCTGAGTGGTTTCGTGAGGGGCTGACCGTTTTATTTAGTACCCCAACAGTATTCTGTAATAGTCGGCCGTCAAACGTCATGGCGACGTCATGCAAATGCCAAGGAATTTACAGGCAGTACCGGATTATACCGGTTTCTGGGACGAAAGAATGTTGTGTCATCGGAATATAAACGTATGAGCATATTACTGCATAATCACTCGACATCGAGCGCCCTAAACTCTCCACCTCTAAGGGCATAGCTGCTGGTCCGGTCGTGGTTACGGTTGTTATTGCTGTTCTTTATTGTTATCTGAATGCAAAACGGCCTGTTTAATGCCAGTATGCCATTATATAAGATGGGATGGTGAGCAAATCGCTAACTTGACGAAATCCATATACTTACAGCTGTGTTTGCCTTCTGCACAGCGTTCTGGCTCTGTTAATATGTACTAACCAATATTACTTGATGCCGCACGCACAAGGAGAGCTCCGAATTTCAGGAACCATGAGACGATGATCGTCTTCCAGTTGAATGAAATTCCCTGAAATGAAATGAACGAAATCAGTGGCGGTGCAATGAAATGTAATATCAGTGCAGTGGCGCTCAGAAACGCTGAGATCGAATGTAATGGAGTTGTCGTGACCAGTGAAAGTGCGTGGGAGACTAGCTTTAAATTGCATTTCCTGCTTTTCGAGTGCAGTCGAATTAATCATTAGACAATAACCGCTCACCTCCACTTCTGACATTCATTACATTGCACATTTCACATCTCTGAACCGTTTTCAGAGATACAGCAGCATATTCACTGATATCAACGTTATTGACTTCAATAATTTCATTTTAGCAGTTAGAATTCGGCTAATTATGTGATAGTGAAGTGTTTCTATTTGTAAAAAAATTAAAATATCTCTCATCTTTGTGCTTGGTGCAAGCCTGTCGATTCGACGCCACTTCTGCGGCTTGCATTTCAGTTCTGTTACGTGTTCATTCAAGCAGCAGGTGACTTGCCCCGTCAAGAGTGAGTGGACCTCGTCCCAGAGTTTTCCCCGCAGGAATCTGTGAGGTGCCCTCTGTGTCAGAAGCCAGCGATGCAAACCAGCAGGCCTCGGGAGGACGGCTCCGTTCCGAGGCGTGTTGAGTCCCTAGGGACACTCGGATGCCCCTACTCAGCAACGACCTGATTATTTCTCTCATCTTATTTCACTCTTGTTGGTTCTGCAGAGGTCATTGCGTTTGTATCCTTTGCACTGTAGTATTATGGATGCCCTCTCCACCCGGCTGTAAGAAATTATTAGGTTTGTGCATAAGTTCGTAGCGTTTTTCCGTAAGTATACAAAACAGTTGATGTTAGTCATCGGTAATATTTTCTCCTTCACTATTTGCAACAATCTGCCAACGCTGGGGTAACTTTTCAATTTCGTCGCTATAGAACCACTTGGTTTTGAGGCGAAGAACTCGTCTAGCCACGTTCGGAGCCCTTTTTCACCCGGAAACGAAGTTGTCTCAAGGTTATTGGAGAGAGAGCGGAAAATGTGAAAATCTGAGGGCGCAAGATCAGGTTAATAAGGTGGGTATCGAATGACTTCCCAACCCAACTCCTATATAGTCCAGCAGAATGCGGGCGGACGTTATGGTGTAGTAACATAACTTCACGCAGTCGTCCTGGTCGTTGTTCTTGGATTTCGCCTGCAAGAAGTCTTAGTTGTTGGCATTAAATGTCAGCAGTGATGGTTACATCTCAGGGAAGCAATTCGTTTTACATCACACCATCGCTGTTCCATCAGACGCATGACATCATTTTCTGTGGGTGCGCGCAGGTCTTCGTACGGGAAGTTGCTGGTTTGTTTGGACTCGACCATTCCCTTCTTTTCCCTGCGTTAGCTTAAAGACACCAGTAACGATACAGGCGGGGAACAGCCGGTGCTGTTCGCGGGTCAATTGATGACGAGCGCGCTGAGATGTTGATTTTTGTGATTTTGGCTTAGAGCGTATGGTGCCCTTACATCCGATGTTTGAACCTGCCCCATTGCATGAAAATGTCGCACGATGGTGGACGATCGCAGTTCATCACATTTGCCAATTCTTGATTATAATGACGTGTATCAGTATGGATTAATGCGTTTAAACGATCTTCTTCAAACCCCGAAGGTGTACCTGAAGGTGGAATGTCAAAACGATCCTCCTTAAAACGAGAAAATCATTTGCTTGCTGTGCACTGTACAATGGCTTTATCGCCATACACGGCGCAAATGTTTGCCTTCGCTGCTCTCACGCCTCTACTGAACTCAAGCAGAAGAATATATCGGAAATGTTCAGATTTCTCCACTTGTCACTCCATTTTCTAGCTTCCACAGCTTCACTGAATATCTCCAGATGACAGTATGTAACCTCAAATACCAACAGTGAACTTCAAATAAAAAAAATCAGTAGCATCTGGAATACCAACATGGAAAACAAAACACGCTACGAATTTGTGATGCACCAACTTAATATTTATTCTGTCGCTGCCTTACTCCTGTCTCTGTTCTGGTGTCTGACCTGCTTACTTTCACCTCTCTCTCAATTATTTCTTGTCTGTGTCGTCGGTGCTGCTTTCAGTGCCTCAGTTTTACTCTTCCTACATCTTAATTCGATGAAAATGTTGGCCAGTGTCTCTGATACCAGATGGACTATACTTTGAAAGACGAACTGATAACGTCGTCGTTTGGTTTTCTAAAATGCCCAACCCCCCTCGTCCGCGCGCGCGCGCACCACACACACACACACACACACACACACACACACACACACACACACACACACACACACACACACATAACCAGTCCAGCAACGACCAGGGCACGGGGGCGGAGTAGCCGGCTTTATTGTTGGGTGTGGGTGGGAGGAGTAGGAGGAGGGAGAAGGATGAATTCTTGTTTCAGCGCAGGATTAGGAGATCTCCGAACATCCCCATTAGTCTATTCCGTGAGGCATTGAAACGGGAACTTTGGCACATTGCACGATGGTTCGGAAATATGCAGTATACGTGACTCCCTCTCGTCCCTTTGGCCGACTTGGTCAAGTCGTCTACGGCCGTATGGAACTCATCCTTGAGGGGCACGCGTAGGGACTCAGTTGTTCTCTGCCGTCTCCGAACTGGACATATGCGGTTGACTCCTTCGCCGTGAGAACCCGCCCAAGTGTCGCTGTGATGCAGGGCGGCCAGTGGTCAATCTTCTGATGGACTGCCCCCCTTTTAGCCCCCTTGCGGCAGTCCTTTAATTTGCCAGATGCACTTTCTTTAATTCCAGGTGACGATGCCTCTATAGCTGACTCAGTTTTACGTTTTATCCGTGCAGCTGGATTTTATCACTCGCTCTAGGGTGGGCGCTCTCGCACGATTTCTCAGGCTACACCCACTCCAGCGACTTTTAATTGTGACGTGGATACCAAATTAGTGTCTTTTATGGTAACAAGTTGTGTTGGTACCTCTCTCAACGCGTTCCAGCTGGAGGTTGTTCGTTTGTCGTTGAGTGGTTGACCTTCTACCTGATCCATCAACCACTGTAGTCTGTTTTACTCTAGCCAACTATTTGCTCTGCTCCTTTTAAGTGTGTCCTATTTTGTGTTACTGCGGTGTTCATTTTAGCTCTGTACCCCTTGGTGTTCCCTCCCTCTGGGTGCAGAGGTTACGCTTTTACTGTATAAGCCTTCTACAAGTACGTCTGTTTGGAACTGGGGACTGATGACCTCGATGTTTAGCCCCCATCAAAACCCAAAACCAACCAACCGTCCCTTTGCCCGTGAAAACCCGGATCGCATTCGCCTCAGCCTTCGTTTGCGGCCTCGGCTGTTAAGGCGAGAAGTTTGTGGGATTTACCATCTGGTTCGCGAACAGAGCTCCGAGTAAATACGTGTAATTGAAAGGAAAGCACCGACGGAGCCGTTTATCTGGGAGCTGCAATTTCGCCAGTGTCGAGTGCCCCACGCTGCGGACCGCGCAGAGCCAGCCCTAATTGCGATACTCGAACTCCGATAACTCGCATTGCGCTAACCGCCGGACAGGCTCACCAGCGGCTCCAGCGGTCCGGCCGTAAATCTGCTGCGATAGGCGCATCTGGCGCGCGGCCATTAAAGCGAAACAAACCGCTTCCGACGCGCGCCGTCAGCGGGAGAGATTGCGCTGTCAGCCCGCGACGCGGCGGGCGCGCTATCTGCCTCTGTCAGTCAGCCAGCCCGGCCGGTCCATCAGGGAGTGTGTCCTGGCCGAGGGGGCCGCACAAGAGCACGACGGCGGCGTGGCGGCGCCACACGTCTTACAGCGGGGACTCACAGTGTCTGAGAGTCAGGCCACCGGCAGTAGAGAGAGTAGGATGTAGGTAGTAATAATAATAATAAAACACTACATGGCAAGCACCCGTATCATCTAAGAATGATGACTGCAAATTATACTGGAACAGAACCATTATAACAGATAAAACAACACCACATAACAAACCTGACATCATACTCACCAATAAAAAGAAGAAATTAACACAACTAATCGAAATATCCATACCCAATACAACAAATATACAAAAGAAAACAGGAAAAAAAATTGAAAAATACATCCAACTGGCTGAGGAAGTCAAGGACATGTGGCATCAGGATAAAGTTGACATTATACCAATTATACTGTCAACTACAGGAGTCATACCACACAATATCCACCAGTACACCAATGCAATACAGCTACATCCAAACTTATATATACAACTACAGAAGTCCGTAATTATTGATACATGTTCAATTACCCGAAAGTTCCTAAATGCAATATAACATATACCGTACAGTTAAAAGGAAGTCACGCTTGATCAAGGTCCGCGTCACTGTCCATTTTTGACCAGACATAACGTCTGAGAATAGAAAGAAATAATAATGATGATGATGATGATGATGATGATGAGCGTATGGCATTGGTGGCCGGGAGACCCCTTGCGGGGCGGTTCGGCCGCCGCTCCACAAGTTCCTTAACGCCACTACGGTGACTTGCGAGTGAATGATAATGGAAGACAAACACCCAGTCATCTCGAGGCAGAGAAAATCCCCGACCCCGCCGGGAATCGAACCCGGGTCCCCGTGCGCGGGAAGCGAGAACGCTGCCGCAAGACCACGAGCCGCGGACTGTTGTGTCACGAAGCCAGTGTTAAGTGTTTCGCTTCGAGCAACGTCGATACCCTTGTATTCTACATGCTCTAGCCGAGCGGTCTAAGGCGCTGCAGTCATGGGCTGTGCGGCTGGTCCCGGCGGAGGTTCGAGTCCTCCCTCGGGCATGTGTGTGTGTGTTTGTCCTTAGGATAATTTAGATTAAGTAGTGTGTAAGCTTAGGGACTGATGACCTTAGCAGTTAAGTCCCATCAGATTTCACACACATTTGAACATCTACATTTTCCATCAGAAGGAAATCTTTTTTGTGTTGGTTGGCTCATTAGACATGCACTTTGATATGTCTCTGCGAATTACGGCAGTGAGATCTCAAACGCCAAATACACTGAG
This sequence comes from Schistocerca cancellata, assembly GCF_023864275.1. Classification (NCBI taxonomy): domain Eukaryota; kingdom Metazoa; phylum Arthropoda; class Insecta; order Orthoptera; family Acrididae; genus Schistocerca; species Schistocerca cancellata. The sequence goes on from NC_064637.1 coordinate 18,535,148, forward strand.
GTGAAAAAAGTCGTGGGGTAGCGATATGCACATACAGATGGTAGTAGTATCGCGTACACAACCTATAAAAGGGCAGTGTATTGGCGAAGCTGTAATTTGTACTCAGGTTTTTCGATAATATTATGGCCGTACGATGAGAATTATAGCGACATTGAACGCAGAATGGCAGTTGCAGCTAGACGCATCGGACATTCCATTTCGGAAATCGTTAGGGAATTCGATATTCCAATATCCACAGTGTCAATGTGCCGACAATACCAAAAGTCTGGCACTACCTCTCACCACGGACAACGCAGTGGCCGACGGCCTTCACTTAACAGCCGATAGCAGCGGCGTTCGTGCAGAGTTGTCAGTGTCAATACACAAGCAACACGACATCGCTGGGCTCGTGATCGTGTCGGTTTGACCCGAGACTTGAAAACCGTGGCATTGTCAGAGGAGTAGGAGCTGGTGGCGCAGACCTCTCGAGGCCGTGAAGTTGTCAGTAAGGCAGGTGGTGTAGGCTTTATCTACGTGGAATGGACAGGATCCTCTGGTCGAACTGAACCGATCATTGCGTGGCACTGGTTCAGTACGGCTATTTGGAGACATTTGCAGCCCCTCATGGACAACAGTTTTCCAAACGACGACGTAATTTTTGCGGATAACAGTGCGCCATGTCACCGGGGCACAATAGTTTCTGTTTGGTTTGAAGAACATTCTGGACAGTTCGAACGAGTGAACTGGCCACCCAGATCTCCCGACATGAATCCAATCGAATGTTTGTGGGACATAATCGGGAGATTAATTCGTGGACAAAATTCTGCACCGGCAACACTTTCGCAATTACGGACGACTGTAGAGGCAGCTCGAGTCAGTATTTCTGCAGCGGACTTCCGACGACTTGAGTCCGTGCCACGTCAAGTTGCTTAACTACGCTTGGCAAAAGGAGGTCCGAAACAATATTAGGAGCTATCCCACGACTTTTGTCGACTCGGTGTATGCCCTCCTCGCTAGCTGCGCGGTCAGCGCGGCAGATTGTAAAGCGAAAGTGCTAAGGTTAGATTTCCAGGCAGGTCAGAGATTTTCTCCGCTCGGGGACTGGGTGTTGTCCTTATGTTCGTATCGTCATAACTGACACTCCACTTTTGAGATGGCTGAAGGGACACGTTTCGAAAGCCAGTAAGTTGAGAAAAGAAAAAGCTTGAAGTCGCTGTAACATGGAGTTACCTTCCCATTGTTCGCTCTGAAACTGGTTGAGGGGTGACACTTGCCACGTGTCCCTGTCGGTTAGCATCTTTATACGACCACTGTTCTTATGCCGTGTTAATTGGTTGCAAGTGGTACACTATTTCTTGTACGCATGTCGGACGTACCGACCAGATAACGTTAAACATATTCCCTTTCTGTTATTCTGTCACGCCGCAGCTGTGATTCATCTGACTGAGCTGATTCTGTTCGACCAACTGTTACAGACATCCCACTTCGCTGCCATTAGTTACGCCAGCATTGGATCGTCACTTGACTACCTGCTACCAGCTGTGCACCACCTACTGCGATCAGTACGCTTACTGCGATGTGTAATATATCGTTCGATGAAATTGCTTTGCTATAGGGAACAGCATTGTCGGCGAATCATCTTACAGTTCTGCTGACTTTATTTGATTAATCGTTCATGTATTTTGAGAACATACGAGTTTTTCACACGTTGTTCTGGTACGTCCAATATTAATCTCTGTCTGTTCAACATCGCCGTCCACTATAACATGGTGGATTCCATTGAGCATATCCATCGAGACACTACATATGCGGTCGCCCGTTCGCTCGCCTTGTGTTGTTAGTGCATGATGTGGTGTAGAGTCGATTGGAGAGAGTTGGTCCCCCGTCCTAGGGTTTGTCAGACATCCGTCCTAGGTGCGTACCACGCGACTGGAAGAACGGTGTCATTCCTGGTGTTACATGAGAGTTGGTAAGGACTGACCGCTGAGCGACAGGCATGCACCATTGATGTTTGAAATTTTGATAATATGCAGAAGCACAAAGAGATGCGGGAGAGATATTTTGAAGTATTATCAAACACCAATAGAAATGTTGAAAATGAGCGTGAGGATTTAGAAGATGATGAGGTGGACCTAACCTTGACTGAAGCAGAGGAAGCGCTAAAGACGAGAAGAGAGGCAAAGCGCCTGGACTGGATGTAATAATGGTGGAAATTATGAGAGCAGCTGTTACTGAACAGTATGGAAAGAAAGGACAACTGAAGTCTGGAAAACAGGGACTCATCGTGTCAGTTTTGAAGAATGATGGCAGGAAGCTATGCCAAAATTTGTAGGGCAGATACTTTCATATGTGATGTTGTCAAATTATGTGAGAAGATCCTGTAAAAGAGAGTACGGAAGATAACAGTAGGAGGACTGAGAGAGGAACGTTATGAGTTTACACCAGGACAGTAGATCTAATTTTGGTCTAATGCAGCTCGAAGAGTGTCGCTATGGATATGGTAAGAATTTAGCAATGGTGTTCCTAGATGTTAAGGAGGAGGATGATAGTGCAAAACAAGCAAGATCGGGGAAGCCCTACAGAAAAGAAGATTAGGAGGGCTGACTACGAAAAGAGTAAAGAAAAGGTAACGAGGAAGTAGGAGTTCTGTAAGAATGGGAGAGTAAAGACTTAATAGAAAAAAAAATGTGATGAAGCTGTGGAGTGCACCCTCCCTTCTGTTTTTCATCGCCGTTGTGGATTATGCCAGGAGTGGCAGCGCGAATAGAACATGAAAATAGGAAAGTAATTCTGTTTGCAGATGATTTAATAGTGTGGGGAAATAGAGGGGGGAAGGTACAAAAAATGCTACCCGTGTCGGAGGAAATGGTGGGACAGTATGGATTGAAATGTAAGGCAAAGAAGTTGGAAATAATTACGACAGTGAAGAATAAGATAAGTGTGTCAATGGATATATTAGAGGACAAGTGCTATAAAAAGTGGAAAGTATAAACTATATGAAGATCATGAAGGAAGACATTGGAAGAAATGGTAAAGTGCAGTGGAAGGTTAAGGCAAGCATATGATGTCCTGCAAAATGTTAGAAGTCTAGTCTAAAGCAAAGATATACCATCGGAAAGCCAACAATTGTTATACTGAGTATATTATGCTCCAATAGTCATGTATGTACCAGAAACGTCGTTAATGAGTACAGGAATGCGAGCATCATACCGGCTTGCGAATGAATTTTCAAAGAAGTAAGATAAAAGCATCGGGAATGGGCAGAGTAAGGAATGAACGCCGAGAGAAGTAGTGATAGAGGCCCATGCAAGAGGCCATAGAAAGACGCTGTCGACTTGTATGGATACGTTAAAAGTATTGGAATTGGCAGCAAACACAACAACGGAACGAGACCCAGAGGAAGCTAGAGACATTGGATTTTGGAGCGAAGAATGTGTGAAGAAGAAAGAAGACTGCGACAGAGCGTGGAGTGAAACGTAGTGGGAGAACACGAAAGGATGGGATGACGATGATACAAATGAGTTTCTCGGCTCCTGTGGCGAAATCCGAAATGGATTTCAAAAGCAGCATACGTATAAAACAAACTACTCTTCCTCATTCATGTAACAAAAAGATTTTATACAGGTTGATTACGTGGCGATGATACAAAATTTCAGGAAAGATAGAGAAGGGTAAATGTATCAATTTGAGATAAGAGACCCTAGTCCAGAAATGAACGAGGCGAATGTTAGAAGCGAAAATGTACTAAAGTTCTGGCTTAAGCTCGCGCAGTACTCAAACTAAGGACTTAAACTTCTGGCATACATAATTCTCAATGAATACTCCCCGATACCCTCAGAAATTCCCCTGTTGGTGAACTAGTAATGGGACACATAACTTGATGTCAGAGAGCCCGAAAATCACAAGTCTACGATGCAGTAATAACGAATTCCATTTATCTGCATAAGTTTCAAAAGCTGCAACAGTTACAGCAATTATTAAATGGCGTCCCCCAGCGTCAGTGCAGGTATGGCGTCTTCGCACAAAGTTCTGTCATAACCTTCCTGTTGCAGGTAGCCAGAGTTCTTGTCAGGACATCATCTTCAGCGTCGACTGGCGTTTCGTACACAAACCTTCTCACATGGCCCCACAAGAAGTAATGAAGTGGCATGAGATTAGGTGAATGCACTGGCCACGAAACAGGACTTCCTCTGGCTATCCATTTCTCAGGGAATGTAAGATTCAGGTGTTACTGAACCCTCAGTCCAAAGTGAGGTTGGAGTCAATCACCTTGGAACCACATCCGTTGACTATATGTGGGATGTGTTCCAGGAACTTGGGAAGCATGTCTTTGATGAACACTGTGTGCACTGATATAGTTAATCGGGCAGGAAGAAGAAACGGTCCTAGTACATGATCACAGACAGTGCCTGCTTACACGTTGTTTCATAATGTTGATGGCTCTTCATAGTTGTAGCGTGGAGAGTCTCATTTGCCCAGATACGGCTATTGCGACTACGTAGCGTTCCGTCTCGGGTGAAACAGGCTTTATCCATGAAAAGTACATAACGCAGGAAAGTGAGGATCGAGTGTAGCTCCTTTTCCCGTTATATGCGCCACAGGGCACTGAGCGAAACACTGATTTCACGTGCAATTGATAATGGTAATTTCAAGCACTGCATCTTCTAAGTCGGCAGTTCGTGTAGTTCGTCTTCGGTCGTTGTACCAATTACCCTGTTTCACTTAATCGTTGGAACAGCCTTGGAAAGACGATGTTAGCCGGCGGTCTTCTTCGCAGATGTTTAGTTATATACAGCCTCTTCGCTTCGCTGCTACTTGCATTTTCATGTCCATACACGAAAATCCTGTCTGCAAGTTCCGTCATCGGATACAAGTCCATTTGGTCAGGGCTGATCGACGTTAACACTTCACCTTGTAAACAGACTACAGTCTACTACAGTGCAGAAATTGAACATCAGAATGGTTTGTATCCGTAAACAGTATGCCATCTACATTGTATTAGTCGCCTAGTTGCCTGCCTTACAAAATTAGCTACAACAGTATCGGTACATGTATGTTCATTTCGAAGCCTTGGGTATGTTAACTGCGTGAAATTAGGACAGGTTTCTTCACTGATAGTGGAAACAATTTTCTTGTGGGTTTAGTGTTCTGCGGCCAGCAGCATGCAGTTGTAGTCTGTTGGCCAAACGGGCGGTGCTTCGCCTGGCAACTAGGGGAGCAAAAGCTGGCAGAGGGAGCAGGGCTATCGATCAGGCTGGCAGCGAGGGCGGCGCGCGCAGCCTGTGTGTGTGTGTGTGTGTGTGTGTGTGTGTGTGTGTGTGTGTGTGTGCGCGCTCCTCTGCTGGACCACGTCACTCGGCGCTCAGCTCCCTGCGCAAAAGCAGTCCCCAACCCGAACGATCGCGAACTGGCCCAGTGGTTAACTCCGCTCGTATTCGCCGCATGGCGGTTAGAAATCTATTCAGATTTCGAGCTATCTCTGTTTTCCTGGTTCGCTTAGGGGTTCGTCTTCACAGACGCAGCCGTTTTATTATACTGCCTTTTTTCAATGGGAGCATCACCTCGACGGGACGTTAAACTCTAAACACTCAGCCCTCTTTCAACCTGAACTTCTGCTTAAACTCATCATTACTGTTCTAGACATGATCGTTGGGTCAGATGAAAAAGAGAGAAATGGTAAAAGGTAAGTATGTTTATTATTTCAAAAGAAATCCCCATAACACATTTATCCCACTGTGAGATGACACGGTCAGTGCCTGCATGAAAAAATGTTTGCGATTGCCTAGGGAACCATGAGTGGCCCAGTCTTGCTTCCAAGTTAACCGACTGCCACGCATGTCTTTCTTCAGTTCCCAAAAATGGCGTGGGAAGAGACCGGACCTGTATGCGGTATATGTAAGGGCTTCCCAGAGAAACTTCTGCTGCGTAATCTTTGAGTGCAAAGGCCCGTTGCTCATTGACTTTCTGGAACACGGCGCCACATTTAACGCACATCGGTACGTGGACGCTTTGCAAAAATTGGAGCGTGCCGTGAAGTCCAAACGCTCAGGAATTTTGAAGGACGGCATCATTCTGTTGCAGGGTAATGCCCGCCCACCTGTTGCCACGGTTGTCTCGAGTACGCTGCACAAGTTTCGCTCGGTAGCCCTTACACATCCTGTACTCAGTCTTGATCTCTCCCCACGCGATTTCAATATTTTTGGAGAACTGAAGAAAGACATTTGTGACTGTCGATTTGCTTTGAACGAAGAGGTGCACGCCTTGGTTGAATTCTGGTTCTGTAGGCTACCGCAAACATTTTTCCGTGAAGCCATTGACCGATTTTTCTCACAGCGGGATAAGTGTAGTAAGTCACGGAGATGGCTTCGCAATAAACAGTTTACTTACCTTTTTTTCCGTACGTCTAGTTTTCATTTGACTGCCCCGTATGGTATGTCTGTGCCTCCCATTACCTTGGAATTGAATTACCCAGCCCGTTACCGGGCGACCTGCTGTTTAAAGTGGACTGCTCACCTGGTCAGATACAAGTGTGTGATAAGGACATATGTGACTGAACGCATTTCTATAAGGCTCTAGTACACTACACACCAATAGTAAAGACAATCTAATAGAACATGTATGGGCACCGGGCGATCCGCGGGCCGGACGGAAGTTTTTAAGACAGCTCTTGTAAAACGTCGTAAGTAAGGTAACAGTGTTTAAGACGCACAAATAAATATAAACATCTCAATGAGGCGTGAAGATCAAAAATTTGCTCTAAAAAACGCGTGGTTTGAGGCCTAATTTGTTGGTGTGCCGTGTCGGGAAAGCGGTGCCATTCAGATATGTGCGTTATCCTATGAACACTAACATAGACTACACTGTAGTTTTGATTGCATGCGCTAAGAACGCTGCTGGTGCGTCACGTGACATGGTGGCACGCGCGGTTAACTATACGGATCGTGGCCACGAGTCACTGAAGGTTGTCCTTCCCATATATAGAATATGAACGCTGTATATGATAATTTCTTGATGGGCATTACCCTGCTGAAATATGGCACATGACTTTGCTTTAAAACTTAGTCGTGTAACAGTCGGCCTTAAGATTGCCTTCGATACGAATGGTTAAAATCGCATGTAGCATCCAACGGCATCCCAAATTACCACGTTTGGCGTTTGTCCACTATGCTGCTGAACATTGCAGGTTGCATGACTGCAGTCTCCAGTGTACCGGACCATCACTGTAGTACACGTGAAAGCGGAATTTTACAGAGAACATGGTTTTTCTGTTCGGGGCGTCGGTGATGTCGTTCTTGTTCCACATGCTTCACCAGGCGTCCTTCGCATTAATGGACAATGGAAGAAGACGGAATGGCACACGTACCACTAGTTCATTTAATTTGCCCTTCAAATCGATGAAGTGGCAGATTTATATAAATATCGTAGTTGATACAATGCTTATGGGACCAATTTTCGAGAAAAGCGCCTGTTCCAAGTGACTATTGCTAAAATATATATTGCGGAAAGTCCATTTCGTATTTTTAGTAGTTTCTATACTAAAAGTACAATAACCTCGGATACATTCATTTGAATATTTTGTGATGTTGCTTATGCAGAATTTGGAGGTCGAGCTGGATTACAGCAAATATTCGTAGCAATAGTTAACCTTTTCCATGTCGGGTGCCATAGCCATAGATTTACCAAAAAATCACTCTATCTTCCTCCTTAGCTGTATTATGATCACAGTCATTTGTTTCACACAATCAGCTGGATACTGCATGCACCTACACGAAGGGTTCTGAATAAGCATCTGAAAATGACACGGAACCGAAATCATGATGGAATCGGGTGGAAAGTGGATTTGTCTTTTTCGTAGCTCCTGCATAGGAATCTTTGTGGACTCTCACGAACCTCTGTGAAATTTTCACAGACTGCTGGAGATCGTATCTTAAACCGCGACAGTAAACGAAACAAAACCGCTGAAACGTATAATTTCTAAAATCCTTTGTAAAGAAATGGATTTGAACGCAATACTATATTGCTTCACCCAAATGCTTATTAGCATCAAGGAGGAAAGGTATACCCACAGAATGGGAACACGAACCTCTGACAGAAAATGGCGGGAATATTTAGCTTTTACTAAAGTGGTCTGTCTCACTGTATTTGAAAAGCTATATTCCCAGAGAACTTGGCTGCAAGGGAATGGAGCAAAAGTGCAGCTCTGTAAACTACATCAAGGAAGCATTTATACGAAACGTGGAATAGGGGAAAACAGTATGCAGAGTGATATTACGGTCCCGATCTCGATCCCCGACGGGGTCAGAGATTTTCACTTGCCTCGAGATGACTGGGTGTTTGCGTTGTCCTCATGATTTCATCATCATTCATGAAAGTGGCGAGATTGGACTGAGCGAAGATTGGGAATTTGTACGGGCGCTGATAACCGCGTAGTTCAGCGCCCCACAAACCAATCATCATCATCATCATATGGTTCAAGTGGCTCTGAGCACTATGGGACTTAACTTCTGAGGTCATCAGTCCCCTAGAACTTAGAACCACTTAAACCTAACTAACCTAAGGACATCACACACACCCATGCCCGAGGCAGGATTAGAACTTGTGACTGTAGCGGTCGCGCGGTTCCAGACTGTAGCGCCTAGAACCGCTCGGCCACTCCGGCCGACCATCATCATCAGAATGATATTATCTCTGTATGGGTATTACGAGTCTAGTGCTTTAAACGAACTTTAAAAGGGTTTACTTGGGTATCTAGCAATGTTAAAAAATGTGTTTCAAAGTCCTTCTGTTGCAATTTTATTAAGTTTCGTTGGCTTACACATCCCCGTTTGACTCGAGCAACTGTGACCATGAGTGATAGAGAATTAATGACACTCCAGTGGACAGAAAAATTAATGAAATGTTGCTTTCAGATTTATATAATATATGCGAGTAATGAATTCCCTGAGTCAAATGGCGGTGTTATAATTCCGTTCCCTAGAAATATGTGACCGAGCTTCGGCTTCTATAAAATAAAAATTCCGCTGTTGGCTAAACCTTTCGAATGAAGAAAGAGCAATCGTTTTGTATTTGAGACCACATTTTGCTCAAATGGGTTCTGAAAATCAGACGTTGATTATTGAATTTCTCAATGGTAAGGTAAATTGGGGATTGTTACTTTGTATGGACTCTGACAGTTTCTTCCCGAAGTCTGAGCTTGGACTGAGTCTGCAGTGACACTAACCTTGCTTCCTTCCTTTTTTTTCTTAAAACATGGAATATCATTTTATAAGATGATATTTTAAGTGCTTCAACATTTCACTCTAGTTATGTGTAATGTTATTTATTTTACATGTTCTCTGAATCATAATTATTAATTTATCATTAATAGAGTAAATACCAAATTTAATTAATAAAACACGAAGAAAAACAAGAATTTCTAACCTCAGAAAAATAAGAATCAGTTAGACAACAATTTTAAAAATAAAATTTGTAACACTTCTTTTGAATAAACGAGCATTCGTTTTGAAATGTTCAGAATATTGTAACCCTGCGGCTCCTTAAACACTCTGTTGTCGAAAGTGTAACTGACCAGTGAGTATATGATTGTCCTCCGTTCTGGGAGCAGTTAGTGCCCAACGCCAATTTCGTTGCTGTGAAACATTCCCCTTTCAGTATATTGTATGGTATGGATATTATCAGTATTAAAAAACAGCTGCAGAATATTTGGTCAGGAATGCCCACTTTTTTCTGTGGTAGTCTGCTTTTTATGTTTATATGTTATGATATCCGTCATAATAAGTTATTTTGCTTCCATGGTACCAGAACTTCATTAAAGTTTAGACACGTACTTCAGGTGCGTTGAGCAAGTGGTGACTCCGACCACAAAGAATTGTGCCTTGGTTCCTATTTACCAATGTTAAGACCAAATTAAAAGGGAGGTGGTTAGCAAAGGACACTGTTTTCCAAGAAGACTGGAGGTTGACAGCATTAAATTGTACCGTTTAGGAGGTGAGTGGATGGCTAGGGGATTATGTCCCTGAGTCCTAAGCAGATATACCATGGCCGCATGTACCACGCCACACCACTTTTTATATTATTATTTAAACATACTCAGTTATCAAAAATTTCATAAATTAAGTCAGCTTGACAGTGTGAAACCTCTTTCCAAAGAGGCGCGCCACGACGAATTTGAATTACGTCAGTGAAATAATGAGATTAACTTTTTGCAAGCTCGGAAGTAAGGAGAGACAAAATTTAAGCGAGTCTACGCATCATCAGCTCCAGAAAAGTTTCATGCCTTCCCGGAAATTAACACCTGGACGATTATCTCAGCCTCCAATGGCCCGATAAGATGCCTTCTGAGTTTATACGAGTAGCATTCGTCATAGCAAATCGGAGAAAGAAAATGTTAATATAGGATTAGTTAAATGCGGGAGCGTCTATGGAAAGGTCTCAGGAATAATCTTGCTTATAAACGCAAACAATGCCCACATAGTTCTTGAGACAGAAAGCTGGCTGGACCCTAAGGTTAATTATTAGCAATGAAAATCTGAAGTCCCAGTGGAATGTCGTCGCAAACATAGGTTGAACGCCGGTGGTAGAGGCATACCTGTAGCTATAAAAAATAAGATACTATCTAGTCAGATAAACCTATATCTCTGACGTCGGTCTCTTATAGAATTCTGGAACGTGTTTTATGCTCACGCACTATGACATTTCTGGAGACTGAAAAACGCCTCTGTAGGAGCCAGCAATGCGCCCAGGTAGATGTTAACTGATCCGCACGGCCGGCTACTAAACAAAATCACGAGCGGGCGGAATATCAGACCAACAGTGTGACGGGATTGGAGAATTTCTAGCCAACAGAACCCAACATGTCATTCTAAACGACGAGAAGTCTTCAGACGTAAAAGTAACATCGGGCGTGGCCCCGGGAAGTGTTAAAGTACCATTACTTTTCACACTATGTAGTAGGTAACGTCAGAAGTTGCACGAGGATTTTAGCGGATGATGCTGTACTAAACAGAGAAGTCCGACAAAAGGAAGTTGTAGCAACATGCAGGAAGATCTCCAGAGGATCGACGCTTGATGTGCGGAGTGGCAGTTGACCCTCAGCGTAAACAGATGTAACATATGGCTCCTACATAAATAGAAAGACTCATCATTGTATGATTACACGATAGAAAAACAATCACTGGAAGATGTCACTTCCATAAAATCTCTAGGAGTTGGCATACGGGACGATTTGAGGTGGAACAACCATATAAAACTAATTACGAGTAAAGCAGATTCCAGACTGAGATTCATCAGCTGAATTCTCAGGAAAGGTAGTCCATCAAGTTTGGAGGTAGCTAACAAAACACTCATGTACCAGTATTTGACAATTGCTCCCCAGTGTGCGATCAGTGCCAGGTAGTACTGATAGAGAACATCAAAAGAAGATCAGCACGCTTTGTTACATGTTCATTTAGTAAGTGCGAAATATCACAGAGGTGTTGAGCTAACTCCAGTGGTAGACATTGCAGGAGAGGCGTTTTGTGTCGCAGTTTGGTTTACTGTTGAAGTTCCGAGAGCGTTCTTTTGTAGAAGAGTCAGCCAATATGTTGCTTCCTTCTGCATATATCTTGCGAAAAGACCATGAAGGTAAAATTGCAGACATAACATAGCTTACTAGCAATCGTTCTTCCCCGAACGATTTGCGACTGGAACAGGAAAAGGGGGGAAGTGACTTGGATAGACAGGGTACCCTCTACTACACACCGGATGGTGACTTGTGGATCATAGACGTAGATATAGGTATGAACTATTGATCGTCGATTCACTTCAGACTTCAATAACTATAAAATTCTCAGCAAGACTTGATCATAAAAGGTCATCCTTCTCTTGATGAAATTATAATCAAGTTCAAATTACTATTCCCACTTGTGCATTCATTTTAGAAAATCATGGAGGATAAACAAGTAACTTCATTTCCACCTATGTATATTAATACAGCGTCTTTTATTGTAATTTCGATGTTAGCCGTATGGGGTCAAGACAAGGACTAACTAAACATAATTACATTTTTGATTTAAAAAAATGATCGTACTTTATTGAGTTTGATAAACGCAATTAAACCTGCTTAATCTCATTTAAATCGGAGGGCGCTAACACACGCAGACAGTATCTTCTTCCGCGCTATGACCTTAGCTTGGTGAAAAACAGCAGTCAGCTATTCGTTTGGCGGCAGCGCCGAGTATGTTGCCGACGTCGCATTACGCACTCTCGCCCACCATGAAACGGAGACGAAAAACCGATTTAAATACGCAAATCAAATTTTACAGTCGCACAAAAAAAATTGACTACAATCCCACTAAATATTTAATGTCATATATTGTTGTTGTGGTCTTCAGTCCTGAGACTGGTTTGATGCAGCTCTCCATGCTACTCTATCCTGTGCAAGCTTCTTCATCTCCCAGTACCTACTGCAACGTTACCCGCAAATTGAGCCGATAGCAAACAGGGTGCAACTCCTTTGATATTTGATTACACTGCAATGGGGAGGCAGCTTGTAGCTAACTTAATGAAGCAGAGAGCTGCGAGGAGACAAGATGTCAGTCCTTTGGTTGGTTGATTAGTTAGTTTATTTAGCCACATATAATTTCCAAATTAGGTGATCCGTGTCGCGCTGTACCCCCCCCCCCCCCCTCTCTCTCTCTCATATATATATAACAAAGCTGGTTAGTGTCCTCACCCTGTTGAGCAGAATAAACGTGCAAACAATTAAAAATTCTAATAGTGGATGTAACATATCTCGCTGAAGTAATGGAGTAGTAGAAGGGACCGTGAATAATACTGGAATGTGTGAAGTTGTGTTTGCGCTCCGATATTCAGACATTGCACTATTCGACGAAGCACTGGCAACCGTCTTAACGGGCCAGTGGAGGCGATCGCACATTAACTCCGAATGGACAGAATTCTCTCCCTCCCCCTTCTTGTCTCCCCCAATGATCGCTCATACACTGTCTGATTAAAAGTATCCAGACACACCGAATCAGTGCGGAATTGACCACTAGATTTCACGGGCCGCAGACCTGTTATTACAGAATTTGTCGGAGTTGGCTGGTGTCAGTAGGGAAGTTAACATCAGAATGGGTCGCTCTGTAAATCTGTGACTTCGGATGTCATTGAACGTGAGCTAAAAAATAAATCTACCAGGAACATTTTAACCCTTCTAAAGCTGCCCAAGTCGACTATAAATAAAGGCGTATGTCATGAATGGTTGCGAGACCACGAAGAGCAGCTTTAGCCGCCTAGTTGGAGAGATTTTCCTCGTCCTTCGCGCCCGCAGGCACCATTCGTTTGCGAAGTATGAGAGCTGTGTGCGTAATTTCCAATAAGTGTGTGTGACTATAATAGGTGTATGCTTAGTATGCGTCATGTTCGTATTGGAGACGAAGAGAAGGGAGAGGGTGAAATCCGGTGACGGTCCACAGCCTACTCCTTGTGAGTCGCAACAAGGGGCCGCCCAAGCATATCGTTCCATCCGATGGATGGATCGCCATCAGCAGCGTCACGTGCCCTCACTCCACGAGACACTGCGGAGAGGTTTGATGTTTAAACCAGGGCGTTGGCGCGAAATCTGGTGACCACAAACCTTACGCCACCGCGTTCCCTCCCCCCTGCCGACCACATACTGGCAGTGAAACTTGTTACCTACACCAGGGTTCGAACCGCCTTACCTCCGTGTCGAGCACCACCGCACAGGCGTGCGTTAGCGATCTCGACCACGGAGGCGGGTCCCAAATTGACTAATTATTATGTGATTGAGAAGTGGAAACGCGAAGAAACAACCACAACTAGACCAAGAGCAGGTAGACCTAATGTACTAACGAACAGCATTGCGGAAGATGGTTTTAAAGAAAATGGCATGAAATCAGCGGAAGAAATCAGTCATGAGTTCGACAGTGCTAGCAATAGCTAGCTGACGGTTCGAGCAGCTGCTTGTAAGTCATACATTCTTGTAGTCAACGCTGAGTGACACTTGAGGTTGCGAGAAGAGCAGAGAACATCCCTTGCCATCGTGTGTAATGTGAAGAACAGATGAGATGGTGTTAGTGTGCAGGTGTTTTCATGGTTAGAGTGCAGTCTCAAAATGGTTCAAATGGCTCTGAGCACTATGGGACTCAACATCTTAGGTCATAAGTCCCCTAGAACTTAGAACTAGTTAAACCAGACGAGAGCGTTCGCGCGGTTCCAGACTGTAGTGCCTAGAACCGCTCTGCCACTGCTGCCGGCTTCGGTGCGGGCGCTGGTGGGTTAGACCAAAGCTGTTTTAACTTCTCTGCCAAAATCAAATAAAAAAATAAAATCAATATGCCTCCTCGAGTATGCAATTTCATGCAGTACACAATGTGTGTTCATTACCTTCCAAATCTAGCGTTTTCTTAAGCGCAGTAAGGAGACTGCACTGCCGGCCGCGGTGGTCTAGCGGTTCTGGCGCTGCAGTCCGGAACCGCGGGACTGCTACGGTCGCAGGTTCGAATCCTGCCTCGGGCATGGATGTGTGTGATGTTCTTAGGTTAGTTAGGTTTAAGTAGTTCTAAGTTCTAAGGGTCTGATGACCACTGCAGTTAAGTCCGATAGTGCTCAGAGCCATTTTGAACCCGCATCGAAACAGAGTTTATTGTGCGGTATCGCTCTCTGTATATCTAGTAACCCCAACGATTGCCCTTAAATAGTGCAAGGAGTCCCTTTACTAGTTTTTTGTTAGTCGCAATTTCTTCGGATCTAGTTGTCCCGAAAATTCTGTCTCTCTTGCTCTCCAATGCCGTGCATTCGAAGATTAGGTGTGATGCAGTTTCTTCACCCTCATCACAGATCCTACATTTAGGGTCCTCTTCCGTTATACCCATTGTGTGTGTAGATGTTTTTGAAATTCCCATGGCCGGTCATCAGTCCAGTCATGAGTTCAATCTCTTTCTTGTTCAAGCCAAGGATTCCAGAGCTTCTTTTAAAACACGGCTTAGGCATCAGTACATTAGCATGTTTTTCTTTATAGACCTGGTCGATTATTCTATGTGCTGTTTTCTAAGCCAGTTAAGTAGTTCTATTTTGATCATAGCCTTGGTGATTGTCAGGACAGGTTCCAGTCCAATGAGTGAAGTCTTTGCCCCCATCCTGGCCAGTCTGTCGGCTTGTTCATACGTGAGAGGCAAGGGGCCCACACTAGGTTTACCCTATTGCTTCCCGCTAGCTCCACCAGAGCCCCGAAACATTCTGCAACATAGATCTTGTTGCATGAGCTCCCAATGATTTCAGTGTTTCCTGGCTGCGTGAATAGATGTAGATGCTACGGTCCTTGTAGCACCTGTGCATATTCTCTTCCACACACACCCTGATTGCAGTAATTTCAGCTTGGGATACCGAGGCCAGTTTTCCTAGTCTTGGCTGAACCCCCAGCGCCTTGGTCTGATTTTGACCCACCAGTGAACCAGACAATGTCCCCCGTTCAGTGTCGAACTGTGTTCCCACTGCTCCCTGCTTACAATTATTGTAAGGCTTGTTAAACAGTTGTATAGTCAGCCGGCATTTCCTCAGCCATTCCTATATTTACTTCATTATTTTAGTGTGCGATTCTGGATATCCCACTGAGATCCAGTTTTTACCAGTTTTGAGTCTGTATGCACAAGCTGCTGCCTCCATCTTGACCCAAAGGTGTAGTGGAGACGTGTCCAGCATGGCTTCTATCCCAACAGTTTGTGTGCTGTTAATCCCGCCTGTTATGGGGAGCCATATTGAGTCTCAACTTTATTTTTGATAAGGATAGAAGCTTAAGGAATGAACTGAAATTGGTGCCAATGCCCCGGCATTACTTGAACAAAGGTCTTCTGCTTACTAGGCTGATGTGTTGTCTACTAACCACCCTGGTGTTGTGACTAACACAGCTGCACAGACATGTATAGAACAATGCCCTCCCTAACACGAACCGCAATTCACGCCTCTGCCTACCTTGATTTTCTCTGTCCTGAGTCGGAGCCTGGAAAATACTGAAGATTTTAAGAAGGAAAATCTAGATAGGCTGAGGCATGAGTTGAGTTCCCTGTTAAGGAGGGCCTTGGACTAAGGTAATCCACGCAGCTGTGTTATCCACTACAGCACTCTTTCATTGCTACAAACACATTTTCCTAATAAGCAGGAGATGTGAGTACAGGTTCCGGCCTTGGCACAAATTTTAATTTATTCCTTCAGCTTGTATTCTTAACGACGGAAAAGTAGAGAACGGAGATGATGATTGTATCAACATGACATTGCACCATCTGAGGCAATGGCTTGTGGATAACAACATCCCTGAAACGAGCTGACGTGCCCAGAGTCTAAACATGCTACAATGGAACACTTATGGGATGTGTTCAAGAAGAATATAATAATTCCAATCCCAAAGAAAGCAGGTGTTGACAGATGTGAAAATTACCGAACTATCAGTTTAATAAGTCACAGCTGCAAAATACTAACGCGAATTCTTTACAGACGAATGGAAAAACTGGTAGAAGCTGACCTCGGGGAAGATCAGTTTGGATTCCGTAGAAATGTTGGAACACGTGAGGCAATACTGACCCTACGACTTACCTTAGAAAATACATTAAGGAAAGGCAAACCTACGTTTCTAGCATTTGTAGACTTAGAGAAAGCTTTTGACAATGTTGACTGGAATAACCTCTTTCAAATTCTGAAGGTGGTAGGGGTAAAATACAGGGAGCGAAAGGCTATTTACAATTTGTACAGAAACCAGATGGCAGTTATAAGAGTCGAGGGGTATGAAAGGGAAGCAGTGGTTGGGAAGGGAGGAGACAGGGTTGTAGCCTATCCCCGATGTTATTCAATCTGTATATTGAGCAAGCAGTGAAGGAAACAAAAGAAAAATTCGGAGTAGGTATTAAAAACCATGGAGAAGAAATTAAAACTTTGAGGTTTGCCGATGACATTGTAATTCTGTCAGAGACAGCAAAGGACTTGGAAGAGCAGTTGAACGGAATGGACAGTGTCTTGAAAGGAGGGTATAAGATGAACATCAACAAAAGCAAAACGAGGGTAATTGAATGTAGTCGAATTAAGTCGGGTGATGCTGAGGGAATTAGATTAGGAAATGACACACTTATAGTATTAAAGGAGTTTTGCTATTTGGGGAGCAAAATAACTGTTAATGGTCGAAGTAGAGAGGATATAAAATGTAGACTGGCAATGGCAAGGAAAGCGATTGTGAAGAAGAGAAATTTGTTAACATCGAGTATTGATTTAAGTGTCAGGAAGTCGTTTCTGAAAGTATTTGTATAGATTGTAGCCACGTATGGAAGTGAAATGTGGTCAATAAATAGTTTAGACAAGAAGAGAATAGAAGCTTTCGAAATGTGGTGCTACAGAAGAATGATGGAGATTAGATGGGTAGATCACATAACTAATGAGGAGGTATTGAACAGAATTGGGGAGAAGAGGAGTTTGTGGCACAACTTGACCAGAAGAAGGGATCGGTTGGTAGGACATGTTCTGAGGCATCAAGGGATCACCAATTTAGTATTGGATGGCAGCGTGGAGGGTAAAAATCGTAGGGGGAGACCAAGAGATGAATACACTAAGCAGATTCAGAAGGATGTAGGCTGCAGTAGGTACTGGGAGATGAAGAAGCTTGGACAGGATATAGTAGCATGGAGAGCTGCATCAAACCGGTCTCAGGACCGAAGACCACAATAACAACATGGGATGCGTTAGAACCTCTACTTTCCTCTAGACCCCAACATGCAACATCACTACCGTCTGGGTTCTGTGCTCTTGAGGAAGAACGGATTACCATTTCTCCAGGGACAGTCGCACCTCACTGGAAAGCGTCTCCATCAAAATTCAAAAATGGTTCAAATGGCTCTGAGCAGTATGGGACTTAAAACTTCTGAGGTCATCTGTCCCCTAGAACTTAGAAGTACTTAAGCCTAATTAACCTAAGGACAGCACACACATCCATGCCCGAGGCAGGATTCGAACCTGCGACCGTAGCGGTCGCGCGGTTCCAGACTGCAGCGCCTAGAACCGCACGGCCACCCCGGCCAGCAGCGAAATTCAAACCCCATATCGGTGCCCAAATATACAAATAGTGTACATTATTTGCATATGGATAATGGGATGCCCGCTATGCGCCAGCCAAGGCGCCCGCGTAACTGAGCGGGTTCACAGCGTCGCCGTGGAGCAGGTGAGACTGCGGCCGGCCGGGCAGGCGCGCCCGGAATGCCTGTGGGCCGTCCACGTGTTGCGCGCGCGGCCGCTCCACGGCACGTAGTCGCACCCCCACCCCAGCTGCGGGAATTCGGCCGTCACGTGCCGGCGCAGGCATCGGCTGTGCTGTGCTGTGCTCGCGAATAGCAATGCTGCCCGCGGGCAGCGACAGATTCCCCGCGTGGCGGAGCCGCCGGGGCGACGCAGCTCTCCGCTCCCACTGCCGACAACCTGGCCCGCTAACGTGCACTTAAGGAACAACTCGGGCTCGTCAGGGTTCCCCTGCCGCCCCAGTAGCATTGTTTAATGACCTACGTATTCAGTCTCTCAACTTGGCACGTCCAGTCTCTAAAGAGGGCATCTATGGCTGATAGCAGGGCTTCCCAACGTGTGGTCCGCGGACCCCTTAGGGGTCCGCGGCCATCCTTCACCAAATCGTGTAAAATAATGAGTAAAATTATTGAAAGAAAATGTGAAAACCAAATTCATAACTTTTTTCTTGTGAAAAAAATGTGAACTTTTACTTCAGGTCGTACTACGAAGCAGCCTTTGCGGTTCCTAAGTGAGAACGCTTACACAGTTTGGTGTCGGAGAACGTGGCTTCTCTGAACGCCTGTTTCGCAACAATACGGGGTCATATTGGAACAAATAAGCCCTCGGTCACAAATATTAAGTCAAAATTGACCTGGTTTCGACGCTACTATGAGCGTCATCTTCAGAATTAGACTAACTGTTCTAAAACATAAGGTATATAGTACATTAATAAGATTAAAGTTTGTACTGACTGGAAAGAGATGCAGTTCTTACAAGTCACATTTTAAAAAATCTAAGCCGGGAAGGCGACGTCATGAACAGTTGTGAGATGGCGAGCCGCTAAGGGCTGCTCGAACTGTGAACAAGGGTTGCAACGAGACTCTATATACCTAATATGTTTTAGAACAGTTAGTCTAATTCTGAAGACGACGCTCACAGTAGTGTCGAAACCAGGTCAGTTTTGACTTAACATTTGTGACCGAGGACTTATTTGTTCCAATATAATTCTGACACGGTCACTGAACGTTAGCAGCTATGTTCAAAGTTATAAGGGGTTCGTTTGTGCGCCAGCTCACGGCGGTAGATGCGCTGAAACCTTTTACGCATGCGCGGAGCGAGCTTTGTTGACCAATCACAGCATTCGCTGGCACGCATGCGGTCCCAGGCATCATTAAATGTTAAACTTGCTTTGTCAGTGCACTACCTATTTCATATGTCGAATACTTCTGGGGGCGGGAGGTGGGGAGGGGGGGGGGGGGGGTTCATTGGGAACATGGAACTTGCATTAAGAAGCTTTCAGTCGCCATGGGTTTCGCTCTGAAATTTAAAGTTATTGTGCTCTTGATTGACTAGGGGTCCGCCATGGATTTTCGACTGAAGAAGGGGTCCACCAGCTGAAAAGGTTGGGAAGCCCTGGCTGATAGTGAACACTTGGCGTGCAGTAAGCCTGTGACGTTTATTTTTATTTTATTATTATTATTTTTTTCAATCTCAGACAAGCTTAGAAGCTAATGAAGTGTGTATCGCAGAGCGAGGGGTGTGGCGGTGGGTGTACCAGTACCATTTTAGCCCCCCCCCTCCACGCTCTTCCGAATCCTGTTCTATTCGCGTATACACTGAGGTGACAAAAATCGTGGCATAATGACATGGTCATATACAGATGACCGTAGTATCGCGTACACAAGTTATAAAAGGATATAGCGAATTGACCGAGTTCTCGTATGTACTCGGGTGATTCATTTGAAAAGGTTTCCGACGTGATTAGGCCCCACGACGGAACGCGGAATGGTAATTGGAGCAAGACACATGGAACATTCAGTTTTGGAAATTGTATGGGGATTCAATCTTCACAGATCCATAGTTTTAAGTGTGTGCCAAGAATAAAAGATTTCGGGCATTACCTCTCACCTCAGACGACGCAGTGGCCATCGGCCTTTACATGACGACCGAGAGCAGCACCGTTTGTTCAAAGCTGTCGGTGCTAACAGACAAGCAACGTTGCGTGAAATAACGGCAGAAATCAATACGAGATGTAAGTCGAGCGTATCCTTTAGGACAGTGCGACGAAATTGGACATTCACGGGCTATGACAGCAGACGATCGGTGCGAGTGCCTTTGCTAATAACGCGACATCTATCGCCTGCAGCGCCTCATGGGCTCCGTGGCCGAATCGATCGGTGCCTACACGACTAGGATGCTGTGGCCTGGTCAAATGAGTTCAGATTTCAGTTGGTAAGAGCTGATGGTAGTGGTCGAGTGAAGTCACGTACCCAAGTTGCCAAAAAGGCACTGAGCAAGCTGGTGGTGGCTCCATAATGGTGGGCTGTGCTTACATGGAATGGACGGGGTCATCTGGTCCAACTGAACCGATCATTGATATTCTTCACGCGTTTGCAGACGGATCATGTCGTCGCCCTGACACAATATTTCGGCGGACCAACTGGCCGCCATCTCCAGGTGAGTTAATGCTAGTGCTAGTTCTGGCGAGGCAGTGCATTAGCATTAACTCACCTGAAGATTGCGGCCAGTTGGTCCGCCGAAATATTGTGTCAGGGCGACGACATGATCCGGCTGCAAACCCGTGAAGAATATCAGAAGTTATTACGCCGGGAAAGTCTATGAACCGATGATTGACTGGAAATGGTTATATTCGGCAAACTGGAGACCAATTGCAGCCAGTCATGGAATTCATGTTCTCAACCAGCGAGGGAATTTTTGTGGATGACAGTGCGTGATCTCACAGGGTCACAGTTGTCCCGTCGAACATACTGGGACATGATCGAGCGATCAGTTCGTGCAAAAAAACCCTGTACCGACAACAGTTGCGAAATTATGGACGGCTGTCGAGGCCCAATATTTCTGCAGGGGAGTTCAAAGAACTTGTTGACTCGAGTTGCTATACTACGCCGGGCAAAAGGATGTCCGACGCGATATTAGGAGAGGCGGTATCCCATGACTTTTGTCACCTCAGTATTGAACCGGGAGGACACTATCGGCATCCGCTCCTATATAAGCATGATCGTAAGGCGAAATTCATGTTGAAGGAAATATGTTTCGTGACTCATACTGAAACAGAGTTTTGTATTTCTTTCGAGTGATGAGAAACGGATCTCCTCTAGCGCCTCCCACTGCGGTTTACGGAGCCCACCACTTGTGAAGCCGAATGGTTAGCATGCTGCCTTCGGTTCGGAAGGACTCGGCTTCTGTTCGCAGTACGTCCTCGGATTTTTGTGGCGTAGTTTGCTCTGGAACGTGATTCTTTGAGCCTAGTGACAAATGAGGAGTTGCTTGAATAAGGAAGCAGCGACATTATCGGGATTTCTCTACTGGTCAGTAACGAGTGAAGGCATTGATGACATGCTGATCACATGTTTCATTCATCGTACTGCCATGCAGGTGACAATCGACCAGTAGCGACAGACCGGAGGCTTAATCTGTGAGTGGTGTTACAGATTACGTTTCATTAATTCTGTCTCACCCACAGATCAGACCTGTGAGTAGCGCGCTTCTCTTCTTTGAATCTGCTGTTGATCTGCCGAGGTGCTGTGTGTATCGGAGTCTATTCCCATATAACTAGCTGACTGAATCAGAACGAAACTCGGAAGAAGATCAGGCCAGACCACATCAAATAGCACCGAGTGTAATAAAGTAAAGTAATGCATTGCGAAGCTCCGGACTGAGGATAGTTTGCATTTTTACCGACAGTGTTCCAGTATAAGTCGCACGACGGTTTTGTAAGAAACGTCTTGTTTTTATTTAATATTTTAGGTGAAATACATACACTGCTTTAGGATTAGTCCCGTAGAGTAGATCGGAGGAAGAGGCCTAACTTGAGGTTTAGACGATGAAAACTTTACTTAGAATTGCGGGATTGGATTCGACACTAAATTGGTTTTCACTGAAGGGCCTTTTCTGTGTACAGGTCAGTTATATTATGCTACCATTACTAATTATGTGAATTAAGAATTTTTGTCATGATTAGTGTTGTTTAGGCGCCACACCCTCAGCATCGTGGTGAGATGGCAGTTACATCGGAAGCAGACTCAAACGCTAGTTTTGTGGCTTTATCATAATTCGGAAAGCAAATTTTATAGACTACAAAGAGGAAAATATGAAATACTTGACTGGATTTAGGAAACTAGCAAATAACACGATTTCTTCCACAGTAAATCAGAGTTCTTTTGCGCAGTTATTGCACAGGTTTTCTTATTTTGTACAGCTTCCATCCATCCACTTTTTAGACGTGACACGCTGAATCCAGTCTATCTGTCGTCCGTTTTTATTATAGTAGTTCATGGCACACTGAGCACAGTAGTCACTGTCTGTTTGTGACCTGCCTGTTTCGCAAATCCTCCATTGCATTGCAGTGGATTTCGTCGTTTTAGACGTGATTCGCTGTGACCTACCTCTTGCCTCTTCAATTGTACTTCTGCGTGCTCGCTGTGGTTCTACACGATATTTGGTAGGTGTGTTTCTTCAGTGTATGTCGTTGACCTTTTGGAACTAAATGATCGATATTAATGCACTCGTATTCTGCAATGCACAACGGCACTAATGTGAACGTTGTGCTGTTCCCGGTGTTGTGTTATGTGATTCTACCCTTCCAGTCCGTATGGTTAACTTCGATTAGTCAGTGTTTTAGTTCACTGTTAGATTGACGCCTATAATCAGAATCGAGGTTTCACTGCTAGACTTGCAGCTGTAAATGGGATGGAGGCTTGGAGGTTATATGGAATGGGATTTTTTTTTTTTGTTTAATTCGGGATCGCCTTGTTACCGGGACCGATGGGCGAAAAGGTGTTCCACCACAAATAAAACATAGGCACAGAGAGAGGAGCGGGCGGTAATTGAAGGTTCAATCCTGTAATTTCAAAACGGCCAGTTGTGAAGAACCGGCGAAAATAGCGCGTTTGTGAAGCGGTGACCCGAGCGGCGGCCGCGACCTCGCGGTTCAGCGGACTGACCTTTCACGTGACCCTCCGGCCGCTGCTGCCGCTCGATCTGAGGACAACAGGTGCGCGCGCGGGTCGCCGGGTCACCTAGGCTCGCTGGGGAGCCGCGCCTCGAGCAAGTGTGCCGCTGTGCGGACGTCGCCACGGTTTCACCTGCTCCGGAGGGCTGGGTCCCTTCTCTCCCCCTCCTCCTCCTCCTCCTCCTCATCGCTGTCGCCCAGTAAAGGTACTCACTCAGCCTTTCCGCTGGTTTACTCAACATAGGACCAAAATCTCTTTGGATTTTCTGCCACATTTCTAGAGAGACTTTAGTTGCGGAAAATATTAAATGCATCTCGCACTGAAATCCGCACCGAATTTCGAGCCTCAGTAACACTTCGCCAATGTTGGAGATTTTGCGATCGTCTAAATTGTACGTGCCTTTTTCGGTGTTCCTGCAGCAGGTTTCTGTCGTGGTTTGTGTACCGTGGGGGATCAGTTCCGTCTCTTATTAATTTATTTAGTACGAATCTCTCGAGTGCTGTTGATACTTTTTCTGTGAACTTAAGCCACATGTGTTCTTCACTTACATAGTTTGGAAGGATTGGAGACTGTCTCTTAGAAAGCCGTCAACGGAATTTTTAGCTGCTTTTATAAATAGATATATTTCGCGTTTAGTTTTGGTGAATTTCTTTGTTACGGATTCGAGGCTCGCTCGACTGTGTGTTCACTAATTCCTTTATCTGTCGTGATGCTCAGGATTATTTGTGGCTAAGAGGTCAAGTGTGTTTTCGTAACCATTTACAATGTGAATGGCCTCGTGAACTAATTGTTCAAACTAATTTTTAAAAAAAGCATTTAGAACAATTACTGAAGTTGTTTTCTGTCTACAAATGGGTCAAATGGCTCTGAGCACTATGGGACTTAACATCTGAGGTCATCAGTCCCCTAGAACTTAGAACTACTTAAACCTAACTAACCTAAGGACATCACACACATCCGTGCCCGAGGCAGGATTCGAACCTGCGACCGTAGCGGTCACGCGGTTCCAAACTGAAGCGCCTAGAACAGCACGGCTACACCGGCCGGCTTCTATCAACAGTTGGGTCTGAAAATGTATTTTTGGCAACATACGAAAGGTACATTGAAGTGAATGCCAACTATAATTGTATGAGTAGCGTACGTATTTGTGATGACTCAAGTCTTCTTTGAACTGTTCAGCAACTGTTTCATCCGAGACCGGGGTCGGTAAAAGGAGCCAGTTATTAATTTATTCCGGTTATCAAATATAACCTCTTCCCACACTAAGTCACAGGAACTATCTGCTTCAATTTCTCTTGCGAGCTGAAACACACATAACATTATTTTTCCTGAAGCTGTGCTTCTTGTTTCTGATGTAGTGCAGATCATTACAATACGGCTTTTCCCTCCAAAACCTAGGATGCTTTCTCTGCGACCCTGTAAATACCAGAGCTAAACAATGTAGAACAAAAACGTACGTTACAAGCATAGCACTCTGTATTACTTCATTTCCTTATTTCTAAAATTGTACATCGACTTTAGATGACATGTGAATTATAGATGTTCTTATCTCTATTTACTGAACGCATTTTCAGTTATGTTTGAACAGTGTCCCGCTACACTTTATTAACTACTGTTTCGCCGCAAGGGACATCGGATTTTAAGGAGTAAATTAATATCGAGTATGTCGTTCTTCTTTTCAAACATTCACATGCCCATTTCTTCTTTCCTTATTGTCTTCTGGGCATGTAGTTTGTAATGGTACTTGAATTACGCAACCATTACGGCACCTCAACTCAACCCCTCGATGCCAGCAATATTCTACTGTGTTTCTGTAAAGTAGTTGACATATTTCTCAGACAACATTCAGATTTGATTTCATTAATGTAGAGATACTTTGATACATCGATATGTTTACATTGCAATGATGTTATTCTTATGTGTATTCTTTCTTTTGCCACTATGATCTTTGTCGTACTTGTAACTCCGAATTTTGGGCGCGTAAGCGATTATTAGTTAGTTAGAGTCGGACCTTGGGAGGGTCAAGTCTTGGACGTCATGTTGGAAAGACGTATATTGTAGTCAGCTTATAAAATGTGAACTTTAACAGTGAGGAAGATGTTTTCAAGTATGTTTTGTATTGTGAAGTGATGTTTTGTGTGTTACGTGATATTGCAATAAAAGCAATTAAAAGGAAGTGTAACTTAAATTCGGAGTGCTAATTATTTTTTTTTTTTTTACATCACTATTGTGCTAACTTTGGAAGGTTTAATCTTCAAGAATGGTTTGTGAAGCGCATCTGCAAAACTTTTGAATATAGCAGAATAAAACCTAGTCCTCTTTGCATCCGAGCTTGGAATCATCACCGCCTAGATTTTCGACGATTGAGCCATGATTTTACAACGAGACGAGCGTGGGAAACACGAAAAGATGAGTGCCTAGTTTATTCATTATTACATGAAATGACTTTATTAACTGTGCTCTAATGACACCTGCAACATAATAACTTTGTTGTTGCCCGAAAATGCAGTATTTAGCAGCGGGAGCAACACCACAATCATTAAATTTTGACCTTTGTTGTGGTAGGGTTGTTAGAAGTTGTAGTAATTAAAGTAGGTACAAATGCAGTGATCAAAAAAGAAATGATTAGGTTACATTCGTATTCTCTTTACATCGTTCCTTTCGTGTTGCTCCCATGCCGATGGACTGTTTCTATCGCAATCAGTAAGCGTGAAAGGAAGCTACCGTACCGACGTACTTGGCAGAACTAATTACATACTGACATAATCGTCGGTATTGCTTTCGTTTCCCAAAAGTTATAAATATTTCGATTTCGGAAAAGAAGCTCTGTATTTCGCCAAGATGTCGAAGAAGGAGGTCCCTTACGTACTGGTTGTATCGAGTAAGATGTGGAGACGGCGGTCTGAAAGCGGATAGAAGTAGTACGAGGAAGGGCGTCCCTTACCTGAGGAATCGCTACTCAAGCTACCTGGCGAAGGGCAAGTGTGGCAAATGTCCGGCATTCGAGGAAATCTGCAGCTGTGCGGGTCGAAGGAGGCGTGAGCTCAGGAGGGAATGAGACACGTATGTACGCAGTACTCTGTGTGCACGGGCTGGAAGTGGACCCACCGTTCCAGGTGGATGACCAGAAATTTAAAATCTAGCAGTATGAGATACGAGAGGGGCAAAATCATTGAGGCTGTGTTACCACCGTGGCGCCAATTTTGGAAGCCCCAGCTCTTAATTTTCAGGTGGGGAAGGAGGTTATGTGATGTACGAGACAGACAGAATTACTCGAGAAAACAGTAGTGACACCACTTCGAGCATTATCCCGCACTTTTTACAGAACAAGCGAATCATAGTGAGAACGTTTAAACCTTTCAGGGTGTGCTCGGAATGTTGTCCAGCACACTGTAACATTGTTGTTATCGGCTTCAGCAATTTCTCGTGGACTTCAACGGAAATTTGCGCCGGAATGCGAGTACAAGCATCAACAGTCCTCTCCCTGAGGTATGCAAGGTTTCTGATTTTCACCGCATACACAATTACCTGCACATGTGCCGCCGCTGGTTTATGAAGACGGGAAATTTCCGAGCCTTGCCGTTATGGCTACACCGGTTCCCGTGAGATCACTGAAGCTAAGCGCTGTCGGACGTGGTCGGCACTTGGATGGGTGACCATCCGGGCCGCCCTGCGCTGTTGCCATTTTTCGGGGTGTACTCAGCCTCGTGATGCCAATTGAGGAGCTACTCGACCGAATAGTAGCGGCTTCGGTCAAGAATACCATCATAACGACCGGGACAGCGGCGTGCTGACCACACGTCCCTCCTATCCACATCCTCCCTGAGGATGACACGGCGATCGGATGGTCCCGGTAGGCCACTCGTGGCATGAAGACGGAGTGAGTGCTTTCATCACGGTACTGTCACATCCCGTTACGGACTAGACACCCGAGCGTACCTGGATGTACTGTTACCCTGAAGATGGATAGGACGTAAAATTCCTGTTGCCGTGGCTGCCGCATTCCCCACTTTTAAGTCCATTATATTTCCGTTTGTCGGGATATGTGTAGGCAGTTGAGTGTGGCGCGATAATTGGAAACCTTGCACACACGAGCGAGCAGATTGTTGATGTTTGTGCTGGCTTTCCGGTGCATGTGTTAGTTAAGGTATATGAGAAATTGGTGAAATGAATAATAACCACTTTACAACGTGCTGGACAACGCACCGAAAGAATCTACAGTCTTTGTGTCATCGCCAGCATTTACTTGTTCTGTATATAATGGACGTAACTTGGAGAATGAATAAATATATGCTGAAAGTAGTCACCACCAATTTCTTTTGCTCTAACACTAGCTGTTTGTTACATTAAGTGGCCCCCCTTCCCATTTGAGAATCACACTATATACATGCAGCTGCAGGATCAAAATGGTGTCCTTTCGGATATCTCCAAAAGAACGGAACCACATGTATGACTAAGGCGAGGACGGCCAATGATTTTTTCAGTGCTCAGGCATACCACACTGGAGCTCTGACGTGAATCGACGAAACTCCTCGAATTAAGAGGCTAATGGGTAGGGGCACCACATTACCAGTGCGTGTGTGTGTGTGTGTGTGTGTGTGTGTGTGTGTGTGTGTGTGAGTGAGAGAGAGAGAGAGAGAGAGAGAGAGAGAGAGAGAGTTCGGAATTTGGGTCTGACTGGAGGCCTGCTAGGGTAGTCCGCGCAGTTGCAATGGCCACTGTGTCCGGATGGCTGAGTGGTGACAGCATCTGCCTGGTGAGCAGGAGACCCGTGATCGAATTCCGGGCTGGCACAAATTTTCCTGTTGACGTATATCGGCGGCCACGAGCAGCTAAATGTCATTAATTTCTTGAGAATTACGAGCTGCATCCACCTTCAAAAATGTAGCTCCTGAGGGTTTTACCCCTCTCCAATCTCGTGCTATATGATCCTCCTCCTGATGGAAAATCACTAAGTGAATCACAGATTGCTTCCCAAAGGCCGCCATGATAGTAACATAGCTTCAGAGATGGCAACTCGTTTCCTGCTACTTGAGTTAGAATTTCTGTTTATCTGTTTGTATTTGCTTTAGAATCGTGGTTCCACAGCTGTACGTTAAGCAAGTAATAACGGAAACTAAGGAGAAATTTGGTAATGGAATTAAACAGAAGAAATAAAAACTTCGAGGTTTGCTGATGACATTGTAATTCTATCAGAACCGAAAAAGAACTTCAAATACCAGTTGACCGAAATGGGCAGTGTCTTGAAAATATATTGTAACATGAACATCAACAAAGTCGGAGTAGAATAATGGACTGCATCCGAATTGCCTCAAGTGAAGTTGAAGGAATTGAGATCGGGAACTGATCCACTAAAAATAGCCCACGAGTGTCGATATTTGGGCAACAGAATAACTGCTACTGGCAAAAGTAAAAATACAAAATTCATACTGGCAATAGGACGAAAATATCAGCTTCAAAAGAGAAATCTACATCTATACTTCGCAAACCACTGCTTCACGCATGGAGCGCGGAAATAATGATTGTTTAAATCCCGTCATGCGTACTCTAATGAACCTAAACTTGTCCTTATGATCGCTTCGGCAGCGATATGTAGGGGTCGTGGTACATTCCTAAAAATATGTTAATATCGAATACAAATTTCCGTGCTGGACAGTCCTTCCGGATTGTACTTGTTCGGAACGTAGCTTTGTACGGAAGTGAAACATACAGGCGATAAGCTGATGAATAGATGCTTTTGAGATGTGGAGCTACAAAATAATCCTAAACTTCAGATGAGTAATAAGTAGCTGATGAAAACTACCGAACTGAACAGAAATGACTTATATAACAGAACTCGACTAAAAGAAGGTATGGGTTAACAGGACAAGTCCAGAGTCATCAAGGAATTGTCCGTTTGGTAATGCAGAGGATTGTAGGTGACTAAAAATTTTAGAGGAGGATCGAGAAATGTCTAATGTTAGCACCTACACCCCAGTGGAGCTAAGGATACTTTTCTCTGCGACTGTTAGAGAATGTTTAAAGCTCCACCTGTCCCCTGCAGCTTTATCGAATAGCAGGAAAACCTGGTTCTATAAAGGCTAACTCAAATTAAAAAGCCTCTCTTTAGGAATTGTGTGTTTACATTGCTTTATGTTGTCTTAGTTTTCAGGGAGGAGGGTCATGAAATATGCGAAAGGCAACTGGGTCTCTGCTTCCCATGACACGTTTCAAAACCGCTCACCCATTTCTCAGTTGACATTTCAAAGCGATAATAGAATAATGATATCCAGAATTAAGAAATTAACAAGATATCGAAAGTGGAGATATCATTGCACACTCGAAAATCATTGGCTCCGGTAAAACACTCATTTGCCACCTACATCCGTCTGCGTGCATTACACACCGATAATTACTAGGTCGTAGGTGCTTAAGAAGTGTCAGGCTGGTCATAAAATAAGAAATACGAAACTAATGCTCTCGTTTGCTGAGCTTACTGCAATCCTTTTTGTCAGTAAATAAGAGCAACAACAACAACTTATGGAAATCGCAGAAAGAAAATTCTTCGTTGTGTTTCCAGAGATTCAATACATTACTGAGTCTGTGCCACCAACAGAACAACCTAACATCGTGCTAGCATGGAGACCTGGCACAAACAGAAAGCGCAGAAAATTTTCAATGCGAAAATTATAGAAATCTGCTTGTAGGGCCATCTGAACGTTATTTTTTTTTCCTTCGAATCGTCAAGGTCACATTTCTTCTTTCTCTTCTTATTCCTTGGAGTTTTGTACTTCAATGGATAAATTACTCGCAAGTAACGAAAACTATAGGAGGGGAGGCGTCAGTAACATCAGGACAGCGGTTGCAAGTCTCTGGACATTGCTGCGTTGATTAAAACGTAAATTTACTTATTCACATTTCAGTCTACAAAATCATAACCGAGAAGACCAACATGGAAACCAAGTCTTCTTAGCTTCATGAATTCAAGATCAAACCATTCACTCGCGCTGTTATATTTACAGACTTCCTGTAGGTAGTAAAGACACACAGAAACAGAGTATAACAAATGCCATTGGCATAACCAAACTTCACCGCTGCACAAACTACGTCATTGCAACACACAATCTGTGCACGCATTCTCAGATCAACACGTGTTGTACCGTCTCGTTTATATTTTCGACTTCTTTCGGACATTTACGACTACAGTAGCTCACAGTAAATCGCAAATACTTCACAGGATACAAACGCAACACAGTGGGATAAAGTAAGGTCTGATAAATAATTTCACTCAATATTATGTTTCACTTTCTTCATAGCGAAATCACTTCAGAATGCACCATTTTCAATACGATAAAAATTCAGCAACGTATTGACAATGTACCATGAAAACAGACTGCAGCATGATAAGTACACAAAAACATATTGCGACATGTGTGGATATATCACGTTCTTTAGCTGTAGGAGTAAAGACATCTTAATCTTAATCAAAGGATATACACGAAATTACGTGTATCTACTCAAGTAAAATGGTATTACTAGTATAATGAAAGGTAAATCAAAAGGACTGCTAGTAGACTGTAGCAACCAGTAATTTTCAAAACATATCACTGTGAATTATGCGTGTGAGCACTAATTTCAAAGCACAGCAGAGTACTATATAGCGAGCCTCGTGACGCTGCACTTAGTAATCTGTGTGATAGCAAATAGGGGAATTCGCTAACACCACAGCTAAATATGCGTGGAGTTCGATAGTAAACCCCCCGACAAATCATCGTAATGTACACACACATTGGCGATAGCCTGTTTCTTTATGGTGATTGGGTATAACTGAAGGTTTATAAGCACAGCAGAGTACTGCAGTGCTGTCCTCGTGGCACTGCAGTTAGTAATCTGTGCGACAGCATATGGGGGGATTCGCTAACACCACAGCTAAATATGCGTGGAGTTTGATAGTAGACCCCCCGACAAATCATCGTAATGTACACGCACGTTGGCGATAGCCTGTTTCTTTATGGTGATTGGGTATAACTGAAGGTTTATAAGCACAGCAGAGTACTGCAGTGCTGTCCTCGTGGCACTGCAGTTAGTAATCTGTGCGACAGCATACGGGGGGGATTCGCTAACACCACAGCTAAATATGCGTGGAGTTTGATAGTAGACCCCCCGACAAATCATCGTAATGTACACACACATTGGCGATAGCCTGTTTCTTTATGGTGATTGGGTATAACTGAAGGTTTATAAGTACAGCAGAGTACTGCAGTGCTGTCCTCGTGGCACTGCAGTTAGTAATTTGTGCGACAGCATATGGGGGGATTCACTAACACCACAGCTAAATATGCGTGGAGTTTGATAGTAGACCCCCCGAAAAATCATCGTAATGTACACACACATTGGCGATAGCCTGTTTCTTTATGGTGATTGAGTATAACTGAAGGTTTATAAGCACAGCAGAGTACTGCAGTGCTGTCCTCGTGGCACTGCAGTTAGTAATCTGTGCGACAGCATATTGGGGGGATTCGCTAACACCACAGCTAAATATGCGTGGAGTTTGATAGTAGACCCCCCGACAAATCATCGTAATGTACACACACATTGGCGATAGCCTGTTTCTTTATGGTTAATGGGTATAACTGAAGGTTTATAAGCACAGCAGAGTACTGCAGTGCTGTCCTCGTGGCACTGGAGTTAGTAATCTGTGCGACAGCATATGGGGGGATTCGCTAACACCACAGCTAAATATGCGTGGAGTTTGATAGTAGACCCCCCGACAAATCATCGTAATGTACACGCACATTGGCGATAGCCTGTTTCTTTATGGTGATTGGGTATAACTGAAGGTTTATAAGCACAGCAGAGTACTGCAGTGCTGTCCTCGTGGCACTGCAGTTAGTAATCTGTGTGACAGCATATGGGGGGATTCGCTAACACCACAGCTAAATATGCGTGGAGTTTGATAGTAGACCCCCCGACAAATCATTGTAATGTACACGCACATTGGCGATAGCCTGTTTCTTTATGGTGATTGGGTATAACTGAAGGTTTATAAGCACAGCAGAGTACTGCAGTGCTGTCCTCGTGGCACTGGAGTTAGTAATCTGTGCGACAGCATATGGGGGATTCGCTAACACCACAGCTAAATATGCGTGGAGTTTGATAGTAGACCCCCCGACAAATCATCGTAATGTACACGCACATTGGCGATAGCCTGTTTCTTTATGGTAATTGGGTATAACTGAAGGTTTATAAGCTCAGCAGAGTACTGCAGTGCTGTCCTCGTGGCACTGCAGTTAGTAATCTGTGCGACAGCATATGGGGGGATTCGCTAACACCACAGCTAAATATGCGTGGAGTTTGATAGTAGACCCCCCGACAAATCATCGTAATGTACACACACACTGGCGATAGCCTGTTTCTTTATGGTGATTGGGTATAACTGAAGGTTTATAAGCACAGCAGAGTACTGCGGTGCTGTCCTCGTGGCACTGCAGTTAGTAATCTGTGCGACAGCATATGGGGGGATTCGCTAACACCACAGCTAAATATGCGTGGAGTTTGATAGTAGACCCCCCTGACAAATCATCGTAATGTACACACACGTTGGCGATAGCCTGTTTCTTTATGGTGATTGGGTATAACTGAAGGTTTATAAGCACAGCAGAGTACTGGAGTGCTGTCCTCGTGGCACTGCAGTTAGTAATCTGTGCGACAGCATATGGGGGGATTCGCTAACACCACAGGTAAATATGCGTGGAGTTTGATAGTAGACCCCCCGACAAATCTTCGTAATGTACACACACATTGGCGATAGCCTGTTTCTTTATGGTGATTGGGTATAACTGAAGGTTTATAAGCACAGCAGAGTACTGCAGTGCTGTCCTCATGGCACTGCAGTTAGTAATCTGTGCGACACCATATGGGGGGATTCGCTAACACCACAGCTAAATATGCGTGGAGTTTGATAGTAAACCCCCCGACAAATCGTCGTGATGTACACGCACATTGGCGATAGCCTGTTTCTTTATGGTGATTGGGTATAACTGAAGGTTTATAAGCACAGCAGAGTACTGGAGTGCTGTCCTCGTGGCACTGCAGTTAGTAATCTGTGCGACAGCATATGGGGGGATTCGCTAACACCACAGCTAAATATGCGTGGAGTTTGATAGTAGACCCCCGACAAATCATCGTAATGTACACACACATTTGCTATAGCCTGTTTCTTTATGGTGATTGGGTATAACTGAAGGTTTATAAGCACAGCAGAGTACTGCAGGGCCGTTCTCGTGGCGCTGCAGTTGGTAAACGTTTCAACAGCAAATGGAGGGATTCGCTAACACCATTGCTAAATGTGTGTTCTGTCTGATAATAGCTTTCCCAATGAATTTTATTTTTCATTTTGGTAGTACTGCTATTGTTTACGTAGAACCAAAGTGCCTGTTATAAGAAAGAATACCCTACAGTGTCCGTTCATAAGAAAGAATACCCTACAGTGTCCGTTCATAAAGTTGGCTATGATTTTTTTGCGTATAGTTGCAGTTGCGTTGCCAGGCTGAAATAAAACTCGTAACAGCAGAATTCTGACAGTTTCACATGGTTGTATAATCGTTGTTGGCGGTTCTACAGGTGGTGGTGTCTCTAACAGCCACAGTATTAAAACCATCTTATTAATTTTTTGTTACTTTTTTATTAATTAAGTCTCTAAACTTTGTGGACTGGCGTTATATTTCTATGTAACCGTCCTGTGCCAAATGTTCTAAAATTATTGGAACTTAAGAGTTATTGGTATGGTACCTAAGCCTGAGTATTTTTTCTTTCCCATTCATTGTGTATTTTTCGTAATTTGTTTTTTTCTTTCTATTTGCATGCCTTCTTCTTTTACCAACTTGTATGTGTGACATAACTTTTATAACAATTCTGGTAGCGGTGTATTTCACTGAATAATAATAATAATAATAATAATAATAATAATAATAATAATAATAATAATAATAATAATAATAATAATAATAATAATAATCCTAAATTGATACAGTTCCTAAACATAGTAATGAAAAATTGGAAAACCACACTTAATAGACAAACAAATTCAAATAATATCACATCACAGCCAATACAGATTAAGTGTGGAATATACTCATTAAGTCCTTTCTGGTTCTGCCTTGCTCTGAACCCACTATCCAACATGCTAAATAATATGTATTATGGATACAATGTTACTGGAACCAACACAAAATCACATTTGCTATACATGGATGATCTAAAACTACTGGCAGCAACAAATCAACAACTCAACCAATTACTAAAGATAACAGAAGTATTCAGCAATGATATAAATATGGCTTTTGGAACAGACAAATATAAGAAAAGTAGCATAGTCAAGGGTAAAACACACTAAACAAGAAGATTACATATTGGATAACCACAGCTACTGCATAGAAGTGATGTAAAAAACAGATGCCTATAAATATCTAGGATACAGACAAAAAATAGGAATAGATAATACAAATATTAAAGAAGAACTAAAAAAAATATAGACAAAGACTAACAAAAATACTGAAAACAGAATTGACAGCAAGAAACAAGACAAAAGCGATAAAGCCATCAAATACTGACCTACTCATTTGTAGTAGTGAAATAGAGTAACACAGACCTAGAAGCACTCAATGCACTTACACGATCACAATGCCACAAATATAGAATACATCACATACATTCAGCAACAGGAAGATTCACATTAAGCAGAAAGGAAGGGGATTTATCGACATAAAAAACCTACATTATGGACAGGTAGACAATTTAAGAAAATTCTTTCTAGAACGAGCAGAAACTAGCAAAATACACAAAGCAATCACTCATATGAATACATCGGCTACACCACTGCAATTTCATAACCACTTCTACAACCCTTTATATCACATAACATCAACAGATACGAAGAAAGTAAATTGGAAAAAGAAAACACTACATGGCAAGCACCAGTGTCATCTAACACAGCCACACATCGATCCAGACGCATCCAACACGTGCCTAAGAAAAGGCAATATATACAGTGAGGCGGAAGGATTCACGATTGCAATACAGGATCAAACAATAAACGCCAGATATTACAGTAAGCATATTATTAAAGATCCCAATACCACAACAGATAAATGCAGACTTCGCAAACAACAAATAGAAACAGTAGATCACATCACAAGTGGATGTACAATACTAGCAGATACAGAATACCCCAGAAGACATGACAATGTAGCAAAAATAATACATCAACAACTTGCCTTACAACATAAACTTATAAAACAACACGTTCCCACATACAAGTACACACCACAAAATGTACTGGAGAATGATGAATACAAATTATACTGGAACAGAACGATTATAACAGATAAAACAACACCACATAACAAACCTGACATCATACTCACCAATAAAAAGAAGAAATTAACACAACTAATCGAAATATCTATACCCAATACAACAAACATACAGAAGAAAACAGGAGAAAAAAATTGAAAAATACATCCAACTGGCTGAGGAAGTCAAGGACATGTGACATCAGGATAAAGTTGACATTGTACCAATTATACTATCAACTACAGGAGTCATACCACACAATATCCGCCAGTACATAAATGCAATACAGCTACATCCAAACTTATATATACAACTACAGAAGTCCGTAATTATTGATACATGTTCAATCACCCGAAAGTTCCTAAATGCAATGTAACATATACCGTACAGTTGAAAGGAAGTGACGCTTGATCAAGGTCCGCGTCACTTTCCATTTTTGACCAGACATAACGTCTGAGAAAAGAAAGAAAGAAATGATAATATCAAAACCTCTTTATATGTTTATGTTTGTCGACAATTATTGCTAGATTCATGCAGTGATACCCTCTATAACGGGTAACACTGTCACAGTCGTTACAGAAGACATAAATGTAAACAAGATCATTCGCCAGTTTATTTCAAGATCTTATAGCATTAACAATTAACACTTCTAATACTATAGGCAACCGTCACCAATTTTTTCTAATTTTTTAAAACAGGTTTTATATTATATCGTAATCATGATGCCCGTAAGTATGTTTTCACGTGTATACTCAGTCATTAGTAAACTTTGACCGCAATTCTGCTGCTGTAATAAAGTCTGACTCCCAGCAGTGTGCACTGTCTGTGTGCTTTGGGTGTGTGGGAGGAAACGAGAAGGTTCCAGTAGTCTGTGAGTGCAGGCAGTGGCATGCATCACAGTACAACGTCTACTTAACACCGGCACCGGTTTACCTAAATTAGACACAGATCATTAAAGTTTTTTGTTGGACACTTAAGCATACTCGTACAGTACTTTACTTGTGCAGAGAGCACTTAATAGTGGATCGCTCGTTGTATTGATAACAACCATCACTGTTCAATCTCAAGGCAATCGTATCTGTTTTTCTGTAGCTTTAAATAATTACGTGATGACTGGGTGTTGTGTGATGTCCTTAGGTTAGTTAGGTTTAAGTAGTTCTAAGTTCTAGCGGACTGATGACCATAGATGTTAAGTCCCATAGTGCTCAGAGCCATTTGAACCATTTAAATCATTTTCCGGCTTGCGATACAATGACGTCGGCGAAAACTGGAAAAGCCACCAGGCAGAGCAGCGCAGGGCCAGTCAGCTAATGTGAAAATAATATGACACCCCAAGAGCGTGGTCCGAATTGTTGTAGGAAGAAATGAATATACAGTATCCAAAAATCAGAATTAATGTTAGAGCTTGATAGATTTAAAGGAATTTTTACTTTTTACCTTGGAGTCGCAGCTTTGAATTGCTTACAGAACGTCAAGTAAGGAACATATTGAGTTAGACGGATTGTAGAAGGTTGCTACAGGATACGCACTTCTCAAGAAAACTAATCCCCTGGCATTGGACATCATGAAAGCTGGTAAGGTAAAATATATGTGGATCAAAGGACACGCTAACATTGATAAGCCGAATATCAGTCATCAAAAAGAATTAGAGGGAAATGTTACGGACAGATGAAAACATTTTCTCGGAGCCCTGTTTCCACGCCATTGAGGCGAGTAAAATATTTTTACGTTCCATAATTCGTGTATAATTCCCAGTCATCGAACTGAATACACATCCGAGATAATCATTATTGTGAATGTAATGTAGTAACAATAGGAGATACGACACATTAGTGTAAATTGAATGCATACTGGCAAAATGATTTCATTCAGCAATTAATCAGGTCTCATATATCATTACCAACTAACATAGCAACTCCCTTCGTCAAAATTAACACACTGATTTGAAAATGAATCATGAAATGTGTAGATAAATGTAACCCTGCCCTGTAAAATTCCAAAACACGGAGAGGCTGCAGCCCGAAAGTCACAACTTTAAAAATGAAAAAAAAAAAAAAAGACTGGCCGGAATGTCGTCTACTGTATTGAGGAAATGACACAGAATATTGTAAGTAGTTGGAAATGGGTGTTCAACAAGACCCGTTCCACTTAATGCCTTTCCTCCATTGCCCAATAGTCTAGGTGTTACGCTTTCGGCACCCGTTTTCCTGTTACAGCATTTGCATCACTGGTGAGTGGTTTTCAAATACCGTTTCGCCCTGCAATTCCCTCCTTATAGACCACGCTTCGTATTACTTTGGTGCTGACGGGGCTCGCGAGTTTGACATTCAGTTCTGAATTGACTTGGATCTGTCGTCTTATTTTTCTGTCACAATCATTTTCAATTATGCCTGTCATGATCACTCAACACACACTTCTTCCGAGTTGTCACATGTTTCCCCGCTTTTCTTGTACACGATATAAGTCTTCGATACGGTGCCTCTTTAACCTCCAAACGCTTCGTGTACCTTGGTAACGGAATCACCCGCCATACGAGCAGCGACAGTTTGCCGACGTTCGAATTCACTTGGCTTCGATGAAATGCACTAACTATATTCAACACTGCTCTGACCACGGCTGACACTAGCAACATATGGAGGATATTGAACAGGTAGTGTTCGTGGCCAAATACAACAGCGCAATCTGCAGGCTTGTCTAGTTTCCGTATTTATGTTCAAGCACACATTTCTCCCTGTGTTCTCATATATTTGTCCAACTCCTGTATATCACATGTGTGTTACATGTCAGGCGAAAGAGCAGACCAGGGAAGGAAAGGTACCTGTCGAAGAATTCCTTCAGATGCCTCGCCACGTATGGCCGTATGTTGTCCAGCTGTAATTTGAATGCGCCTCGAGGAAGTACGAGGTGCATTCAAGTTCTAAGGCCTCCGATTTTTTTTCTAATTAACTACTCACCCGAAATCGATGAAACTGGCGTTATTTCTCGACGTAATCGTCCTGCAGACGTACACGTTTTTCACAACGCTGACGCCATGATTCCATGGCAGCGGCGAAGGCTTCTTTAGGAGTCTGTTTTGACCACTGGAAAATCGCTGAGGCAATAGCAGCACGGCTGGTGAATGTGCGGCCACGGGGAGAGTCTTCCATTGTTGGAAAAAGCCAAAAGTCACTAGGAGCCAGGTCAGGTGAGTAGGGAGCATGAGGAATCACATCAAAGTTGTTATCACGAAGAAACTGTTGCGTAACGTTAGCTCGATGTGCGGGTGCGTTGTCTTGGTGAAACAGCACACGCACAGCCCTTCCCGGACGTTTTTGCTGCAGTGCAGGAAGGAATTTGTTCTTCAAAACATTTTCGTAGGATGCACCTGTTACCGTAGTACGCAATGGGTAAGGATTACGCCCTCGCTGTCCCAGAACATGGACACCATCATTTTTTTCAGCACAGGCGGTTTCCCGAAATTTTTTTGGTGGCGGTGAATCTGTTTGCTTCCATTGAGCTGACTGGCGCTTTGTTTCTGGATTGAAAAATGGCATCCACGTCTCATCCATTGTCACAACCGACGAAAAGAAAGTCCCATTCGTGCTGTCGTTGCGCGTCAACATTGCTCGGCAACGTGCCACATGGGCAGCCGTGTGGTCGTCCGTCAGCATTCGTGGCACCCACCTGGATGACACTTTTCGCATTTTCAGGTCGTCATGCAGGATTGTGTGCACAGAACCCACAGAAATGCCAACTCTGGAGGCGATCTGTTCAACAGTCATTCGGCGATCCCCCAAAACAATTCTCTCCACTTTCTCGATCGTGTCGTCAGACCGGCTTGTGCGAGCCCGAGGTTGTTTCGGTTTGTTGTCACACAATGTTCTGCCTTCATTAAACTGTCGCACCCACGAACGCACTTTCGACACATCCGTAACTCCATCACCGCATGTCTCCTTCAACTGTCGATGAATTTCAATTGGTTTCACACCACACAAATTCAGAAAACGAATGATTGCACGCTGTTCAAGTAAGGAAAACGTCGCCATTTTAATTATTTAAAACAGTTCTCATTCTCGCCGCTGGCGGTAAAATTCCATCTGCCGTACGGTGCTGCC
This sequence comes from Schistocerca cancellata, assembly GCF_023864275.1. Taxonomy (NCBI): domain Eukaryota; kingdom Metazoa; phylum Arthropoda; class Insecta; order Orthoptera; family Acrididae; genus Schistocerca; species Schistocerca cancellata. The sequence continues at coordinate 18,574,779 of NC_064637.1, forward strand.
ATCTCTGGGACGTATTGACAATGAACGCGGCCTCATTTTAAAACAATGCACATGTTTCTCTCTCTTTCCAGTCCGGAGAAAAAAATCGGAGGCTTTAGAACTTGAATGCACCTTGTATCTTGCCATATAAGAAACTAATAAAGTTTTGCTCTCGCTATTCAGATTGCTTCCGATACATAGGTGTCGAGGTCGTATGTTATGAACAGTGATGATGGTCTGAGCCACACCACCTCGAATTTGTGAAATATGCCGTTCACCGGCTGTCAGATTGCGGTCACAGCATTAGTATATTGTCATCGTTGAAGAAGACATGGCAGCGCTCTTGCGTCAAGCCATACTGTGGAAGATGTTGGGACGCTCCACACTACTACTGGCACTCCGTGCTGTTGCGACGTTACACACACAGCGTCAACACACACAGCGTAGAGTAGAACATGGCGGGGATTCGGAAATTTGGGCAGCCAAATTAGTATTACACGGGTCAAATGGCTACTCCGTAAAGTCGCATTACTGCCAACGATAATGTGACAGGTGATCAGGTCCATCACATGGTACAGAGTGTTTATTCCGCAACTGTAATGCTGTGTTTATAGACGACAGAGCCCCTGTCCACGCAGCTCGCGTCGCGCACGAGCATGAACTGTCGCACACCCGCTGCCCACCACACTTCCCAGGTCTTAACATTGTTGGGCCTTTATGGTTTGGAGAGAAGGATGCATCATCGTATTCACCTCAATCACAGTTACCTGATCTTTCCACTATTTTGCGAGAATAATGGTATAAGATTCTCTCTGAAACCATACAGCGCCCGTATTTATCCATTCCGAGACGGATGGAAGCTGTTTCGAATGCCAACGGTTTTTCTAAACCGTGTTAGGCATGGTAACATGTTGTCCCCCTGTAGAAGATGGGCAGCTCGCTCTTCACACTGCTGTAGCAACAACGATGGCGCAGTGGAGTTTCCGACCGTTACGTGAACGCGATTTTTCCGACCACAGATATTTTAGCCATGAGTGTTCCGACCGTCAATGCAAGTAGCAACAGGGGGCAGGTTCTGCGGTCCGTTTCTGTATTAATTTTATTTTCTCACTCAGTTTTTTGTAAGAAAGCCAGAGATTTTAAATATCTGTTTGAAGTTCCCCTTATAATATCCATTCACATTTTGCCAAGGACCCGTGTATCTTTTTATTCTTTTTTGAAGAGGAAGGCCAATAGAATTGTTCATAATGCCAGATGCAGCATTTGCTGCTTCCTCCTTCAACTTAGTTATCAGAAAGTATGCGTTAGTATTTTTGAATTGTAGAAGAGTTTAGTTTCCTCTACCAAACTTGGACAGCATACGTGCTGCTGATTAATAACGTTCCACATTTCAATTGGTATACTGGGATTTTCCATCCATTGATTGACCAATAATCTGCGAATTTCATGACCTTTTCTCCACTGGGAATTTCCTCTGTTTCAATCCACGCTTCAACAACACTGTCTGGATGGAAAACGTGCCACTGCAACACATGTGGGGCAAAGCAATCTGACTTCATCTCTTTCCCTGTAGTTCTCCGTTATTCCCAGTTCTTGTATTTTCTTCAACAGACATTAGCTCAAGAGAAAACTGCAACTGGAAAGGGACCTTTCGGAGAATACTTGATTCCATAGCCTTAATTTTAGTTGTTTCAAAGGGTAGCACTGCAGTTATCGGTCATCAATCAGGCGTCTTATTTTTTCAGTCCAGAAAAAAGTGATTCATACGTATGTCGGATTCTGCCTGCAAGCAAAGAAAATAAAATGGGAAATACCTTGGTCTCTTCTTTCATACTACCAATGTCAGCGTGTGTGGTGTACAGTTCTTTAAATTGTTTCGGACAACTGTCAGATGTCCATAGGAACAGTACCATTTTCACATATGATATTCTCTACTTCTTTACAAGTGAACACCAGGATTCTTTTGTCGGGAACAGACTCATGGTCAGTTTTCAAAAACACTTTTACCTATGGTTATTTTGAAAATGTCTTCGCTCATTTGAATCTTCGAGGTAGTGCCAGGATTCTGGGTCCTCCTAGTAGTCTCTCTTCTTGCTTTGCACAATGCAGTCTTGGAGATTCTTCTAATTTGACATATTTGCGACAAAATCTAAATCTTTATCTTTCAAATCTTGAAATTCCTAAGTAAAAATTTGGATAATTCGCACTGTGGAGTCTATTGCGGCAGATTAAGAATTCCTAACATAATATGCACATGTGCTTCGTCAAGTGGGCTAGAATGTGCGTGTTCAGCCATGATACTGCCAGTTGCAATTTTTAAACTGCGTCAGCATTGAGTCTGTGTAGAATTGACGGGTAACGAGCATGTGCACTAATGTGGCAAAAGTAATGGAATATCTCATGATATCATGTCGGACGGCGTAGCGCAGCAACACGATGTGGCATGGACTCGTAATGTCGTCGGAAGCCCCCTGCAGAAATATTGAGCCATGCTACCTCCCTATAGCCGTCCATAATTGCGAAAGTGTTGCCGGTTCAGGATTTTGCGCACGTACTGACTTCTCGATTATGTCCCATAAGTACCTGATGGTATTCACGTCGAGCAAACTGGGTGATCATATCATTCCCTCTAGTTGTCGACAATGTTATTGAAACCGGTCGCAAACTGTTGTACCCCAGTGACATAGAGCATTGCCATTCATAAAAATACCATAGTTGTTTGGAAACACGAAGTCTATCAATGGCGGTAAATAGTTATTTGCAGTCAATGATCGGTTCAGTTCGACTAGAGGACTCAGTCCATTCCATGTAAACACAGCCCACACCATTATTGAGCCACCAACAGCTTCGACAGTGCCTTGTTGGCAACTTAGGTCCATATTTTCGCGGGGTTTGGGCCGCATTGGAACTCTTATCATCACACTCACCTGGCCAGGTCACAGTTTTCAAGTTGTCTGGTGTCCAATCGATACGGCCACAAGCCCAGGAGCGGCGCTGCAGCTGACGTTAGCAAAGGCACTCGTGTCGGTCTTCTGCTGCCATAGCCAATTAATGCCAAATTTCGCCGTACTTGTTATAATGGATACGCTCATCGTACGTCCCACATTTATTTCTGCAGTTATTTTACGCCGTGTTGCTTGTCTGGTAGCACCGACAGCTCTACGGAAACTCCTCAGCTCTCGGTCGTCACGTGAAAGCAGTCGGCTACTGCGTTGTCTGAGGTAAGAGACAATGCCTGAAATTCGGTATTCTCGTGACACTGCTGACACTGTCGATGTCGGGATGCTGAATTCCCCAACAGTTTCCTAAACGGAATGCCCCATGCGCGTAGCTCCAGCCCGAATCACCCGAGCACAAATGACAGCTGCACCAGTGCGCTTCCCCTTTATACCTCGTGAATGCTATACTCTCATGACTTCCGTCACTTACTGTAAACTCATTACATTTTCTCTGCGCCCGGTAGCAGTGACCATCCATTTTCATTGTTGTAATTATTTCTGCCGGCTGTTGTGACCGAGCGGTTCTACGCGCTTCAGTCCGGGACCGCGCTGATGCTACGGTCGCAGGTTCGAATCCTGTCCGGGCATGGATGTGTGTGACGTCCTTAGGTTAGTTAGGTTTAAGTAGTTCTAAGTCTAGGGGACTGATGACACCTCAGATGTTAAGTCCCATAGTGGTTCGAGCCATTTGAACCATTTTTGAATTATTTCTATTACCCATAGTGCATAGAACTCGAGTAGCTTAGGGGTACGAAATTATACGGAAGTGCTGTTGGTGAGGGTACTGCCTGGCTGATGGTGACAACACATCCCCTGCTGGTGGACGACTGGCGTAAATCAGCAATGGGGGAGGCTCTGGTCGGAAAACCCGCGGTGCAAAGCTACTAGGCGGAAGTCCCACAGTATCCACTGCTCGTACAAAAGGGTCGGAAACACCACGACCAGAAAGCCCACGTGATCGTGCATATGGACTGCGCGGAGGGAGATTCCCAAGGAACTCATAGAGACGCTCTTCTGTTGTGTGGCAGGTTCAGCGTACAACGTATGGAGCCTTTACTACATGCGCTACAGAGTTCCTGATCAGAAGTCTCCTAAGACAGGAATGTAATCCTTTGCTGTGTTCCCAAATACGTAACCTGTTGCATAAATTTAATTTCTCAGTGACATGTATCAGTGCTTATTATTTAAATAGTCACGAGTGTTTGTGTAGCTTAACGAAAGTGACGTAGAATAGCATATGTAGTCGTCACTAATTGGGCGGTGCGTGTTTGAAGGGGAATGGTGAGATTGTGTGTATGTATCTATATAAAACCACTGAGAACCATAAGGACCGAAACCATACCGTCGTCAGGCTCACGTGGAAGTGTATATCAGAGGAATCGATGAGAGAGCGTCGAGAATGTTTATTTATGCAAGGGTGGGCCTACAGCACAGGTAAACCTGGGTAACCATAAAAACAACATACGTGAGAAGTATGGATACATGTTGCAATCTTAAAACTGGCGATCATGTTCTTTGGCAACACAAAGAAGAATTTGTTCGAGGTAGGATGCAAATCAGGTTTGCTTCAGATAAGCACTGTAACCCTCGTGAGCGTTAGTTGCCTCTGAGATTGGAGGTAGTGAGTTGTTAGTAAGGAAAGCCTTTAAGGCGACATAGGCGACATTATCAACAGCGCAGAATGTCTGGACATCTGTCGTATCAAGCGAGAGCTCATTTGAGGGCAGAATGGAGATCCGTTGTGTTTTCTGACGAAAGCCAGTATTGCCTCGGTGCCAATGATGACCGTGTGTTAAGAGGTTAGGTGATCTGCAATCAACCTGTCTGTGACTTAGACACAGTGGCTCTACATGGGAAGTTAGGGTCTGGGGAGCGATTTCGTATGATAGTTTTGATTATCCCGCGCACCTTGACTGCTAATTTGCACGTGAGGCAGGTGATACGACCTGTTGTGCTGCCAATGAACAGCGTTCCAGTAATAGCTTTCCGACAGGATAAAGCTCGCGCACACCATTGTTTTGCACCCAACGTGGTTTGCAGTGATGATGATGATGATGATTGGATTGTGCGGCGCTCAACTGCGCTCAAGCGCCCATACAAAGTCCCAGTTTTTCTCACAGTCACGAAAGATGAGGATGATGATGATGATGAAATGAGGACAACACAAACTCCAGTCCCCGAGCAGAGAAAATCCTCAACGTGGCCGGGAATCGAACTCGGGACCTCGTGATCCAGAGGTAGCAACGCTGGCCACTTTTTTTAAAATCTCATTTTGTTCTGTATTGTTCCTTGAATTTGTTCGGGGCGGACGTCCGATGACAGCCGTTCAGGTTCTTTGTTGATCTGTTCACTCAGTTTTTTTTTTATTACAGAGGGCAGCTAACCCTCTGTCCGAGCACGCCTAGGTACCGTGCGGCTCCACTAGACCACGAGCTGCAGACTGGTCTGCAGTGTGTCGACATGTCGCCCCAGCCTGCACCATCACCAGATCCGTCTGCAATCGAGCACGTATGGAACATCATCGGACACCTCCCGCATCATCTACAACCAGCATTAACTGTCCCTGTATTGATCGACCAAGTGCAGCAGGCATTGAAATCCAGCCACGGCACCTGTCGAACACAATGTAACTACGTTTGCAGCTTGCATTCAACATTCTGGCGGTTATTGATGTACGCGTATTTCACGTTTGGAAAGGGTTATCTCTCAGAAGCTCACTGCAGGGCGCATTGCTAGGCAGCTGCGTGCTGCGCCGGGGCATTAGTCGGAGCGGGGCCCGTCGGCGCAGCGGTGCTGGCTGGGTCTCGTGCTGCACGGCCGAGTTTTGAAACGGGGCGACGAAATAAGCGGGAGCGCCCCAGCGCGGCTCGCGCCGCTAAGCTGCTTAGCTTCCGCCTTTGTGTGCTGCCGCCACGGTGGGGCTTACTGCTCGCAGTTCTGTCCCTGTTTCATATTTAGTGCCCTCCGCCAGTGCCGGGGGACGGTGTCAAGGAGTTATTGCGCTGGTACTGCCGGGTGAACGGTTTTTAAATAACGAATTTATCGGCAAATCCGTCTCTCGTAAATTGAAATTGAGGGAAGGGGCTAAAAAATGATTGAAACGGAGAATAACGATGAACCTAGCAGGCAGCTGATAGCTGCGTGATCTGTGCCCTTTCTAAAACGAATCTTTTTTCACTTTTCAGTTTGTTTTTAAAAATTTTTATTAATTTATATATTTTTTCCCCTCTTATTGGAGTAAAGTCTTAACCTTATGAGACATTCTGTGGCTACCTTCAAGTTGAATTTCTGGCAGAAATAAATAACTCGAAGCTCACCTTGAAAATGCCTCTAAGGTTATCAGCCCAAGTATCGGAACAAGAAATACTACTGTAAAACTTTGAACATAGCTGCTAAGGTTCAGTGACCGTGTCAGAATTATATTAGAACAAATAAGCCCTCGAAGTCAAAATTGACCAGGTTTCGACGTTACTATGAGCGTCGTCTTCAGAATAAAACTAACTGTTCTGAAACATATTAGGTATATAATACATTAATAAAATTAAAGTTTGTACTGACTGGAAAGAGATGCAGTACTTAAAAGTCACATTTAAAAAAAAATCTAAGCCGGAAAGGCGACGTCATGAATAGTTGTAAATAAGATGGCGGGTCTTGTTGCAACCCTTGTTCAGTCAAGTACGAGCAGCCCTTAGCGGCTCGCCATCTTATTTACAACTATTCATGACGTCGCCTTTCCGGCTTAGATTTTTTTTTAAATGTGACTTGTAAGTACTGCATCTCTTTCCAGTCAGTAAAAACTGTAATTTTATTAATGTATTATATACCTAATATGTTTTAGAACAGTTAGTTTAATTCTGAAGACGACGCTCATAGTAGCGTCGAAAGCTGCCAATTTTGACTTAATATTTGTGACCGCGGGCTTATTTGTTCTAATGTAAATACTACTGTTCTGATTGCACAGCTGAAAGAACAGAGATTCTATCCGCCGGGAAAATTTCAAGAAACGGTAGCACTGCTATGAAACTTCCTGGCAGATTAAAACTGTGTGCCCGACCGAGACTCGAACTCGGGACCTTTGCCTTTCGCGGGCAAGTGCTCTACCAACTGAGCTACCGAGGCACGACTCACGCCCGGTACTCACAGCTTTACTTCTGCCAGTACCTCGTCTCCTACCTTCCAAACTTTACAGAAGCTCTCCTGTGGCTAAGCCATGTCTCCGCAATATCCTTTCTTTCAGGAGTGCTAGTTCTGCAAGTTTCGCAGGAGAGCTTCTGTAAAGTTGGGAAGGTAGGAGACGAGGTACTGGCAGAAGTAAAGCTGTGAGTACCGGGCGTGAGTCGTGCGTCGGTAGCTCAGTTGGTAGAGCACTTGCCCGCGAAAGGCAAAGGTCCCGAGTTCGAGTCTCGGTCGGGCACACAGTTTTAATCTGCCAGGAAGTTTCATATCAGCGCACACTCCGCTGCAGAGTGAAAATCTCATTCTGGTAGCACTGCTGTTAATATTGGGGCTTATTGGTCTTCGATAATTCCACAGAGCTGCATGTGACGAGTTAAAAAGTTAATATAGGGAGGAGGAAGGAACTGGAAAAATTAGACGGGTAATTAGACAACCGGCAGTCAGCAAGACTTAAGATTGCCATTCAAGGCATGTGGGGACCCTCTGTAAGGGTCTCGGAACTTAACAGATTTTTCGTAGCGTATGTAAGAGAGTAAACTCAACATTTTCTCCAGTCACATCGGTTTTCATGAATGTACCATCACATGAAACAACAAGATCTGTTCTAACATGACCAGAATCGTTCTCATCTAACGGGTCATTATCTACAACATCTTCTACTGTAGTTGCTATCATACTGTCCCCACGTCAAAAATTTTGTTTTCCAGTACACAGTTTGTATGAATCTCAGACACGGCGCTGGCATGTTCATTATTCCACACAATAAATTTCCACCTTCTCTCACAACTCCAATGCAAAAAAAAAAAAAAAAAAAGGGGGGGGGGTCTGAGCACTATGGGACTTAACTTCTGAGCCGGCCGCGGTGGTCTAGCGGTTCTAGGCGCTCAGTCCGGAACCGCGGGACTGCTACGGTCGCAGGTTCGAATCCTGCCTCGGGCATGGATGTGTGTGATGACCTCCAGAAGTTAAGTCGCATAGTGCTCAGAGCCATTTGAACCATTTGAACTTAACTTCTGAGGTAATCAGTCCCCTAGAACTTAGAACTACTTAAACTTAACTAACTTAAGGACATCAGACACACCCATGCCCCAACTCCAATGCACCTCAGTCCATAGATAAAACTCATATTACTTTCATAGTACCGGTTTTTACATTTAGAAGTTTTGAGTGAGTTATCAGCATCGCATTGTTTGCACACAATATGCAGATTGGCTGCCAAGCCTGCTCCCTTACCATCATCTATAATCTGAATGTTATCACTACCACACGCTTCTTACAAACACAAGAAAATTTCACTGCTGCAATCGATAATTCCAGGTCAGTTAATCTAAATCCAGTGTACCGAGATTCATCACTGTTATACCTACCATTCACCTCACCAATTTTTCGCTTGGAGCTGCTAGGAGACGAGTTCACATTTTCAGCAGATGTTCTGACTTCGGACGTAGCCTCATTGCTGGTTTGTCGTCGTTTATCACGTCTTCCATTCACTAACTTTTTCAAACGCAGTTTATCCAGTTTTTTATACACTTTTTGTGATAGTGGCATAACTGAATGAAGAAAGAATCGAACACTTGTATAAATCTCCGTCCGTATCACAATGCAAAAAAAAGAATGGCTTCGTCATAAACGATGCAGCTAGTTTGTTATTGTTTATAAGATACGGAACAGAGTCAAAGATGATCTATGAAAGCAGAGAGTTTGTATCCCAGCCTTCTAGATGCATCCCGCACACGTCTGGTTGAAAGTAATACACAGAATCATTGTTCACTGAGCTGGTATTGAAGTGCTGCTTCAAAACGTGGGCGTGGCAGGGAGGCCGCGTCACAATTAATTTTCAGGTACTTGGGATGCGATTTCAACATTGAAACTTTGGGGACTTATTGTATTAACAAATAAAAAATAAATCGAAAATTGACGTTTTTAATCAATTTCATCAACGTCCCCTCTTAATGGGCTGTGGCAGCAGACGACCGACGCGAGTGCCTCTGCTAACAGTAGGACATCACCTGCAGCGCGCCTTCTGGACTCGTGATCCTAGACGACGGGAAAACCGTGGCCTGGTGACACGAGTCCCGATTGCAGTCAGTAAGAACTGATGGTAGCCCTCATAGCTATAGAAGCAAGTTGTCAGCAAAGCACAGTGCAAGCTGGTAGTGGCACCGTAGTGGTGTGCACCGTGCTGAACCGACCATTGCCTGGAAATGATTATGATCGGCTATTTGGAGGCCATTTGCAGCCATCCATGGGCGTCATGTTCCCAAACAACGGTTTGAAAAACATTTTGGACAGTTCGAGTGAGTGATTTGGCCACCCAAATCGCCCGACAGGAGTCCCATCCTACATTTATTGGACATACTGGAGAGGTCTGTACACACATAATCTTGCACCGACAACACTTTGGCGATTATGGACAGGTATAGAGGCAGCGTAGCTCAGTATGTATGCATGGTACTTCCCAACGACTTAGTGAGTCCATGCCACGTAGTTCCAGCACTCTCACGAAATCCCTTAACTTGTCACTTCAGTGTATAGTGAATGATGGTGCTAAATTCTCTACGTTCTTTTCTCTACTGCGACGTTTAATTGTGTCAGTTGTTTTTTCATAATTGGGTGCATAGCCACCAACTATTGGTTAAATGAAGACATGTTTCTGCTGAGGCTGTAACATTATGTAACACTTTTGTTTATTATTGCCTAATTTCAACCTGGTAGTCATCAAACATTTCCTCATTTATATAGAATGGACAAACACGAATGAGGCACGTAACTTTAAATGAAGAGATAAATCCTAGTTAAAAGGCTCGTGTAATGCATTGATTATACCTTTGAAAACGGAGTACGTACCTGTAGGTGGTCGTACGTCTACTACTAACACCCAGTGAAGCGTACCAGATTAGGTGCAGATTCTTAAGAGTAACATTTCCTGCTACAGCTAGTGCCATGCATAATTATAATACGCAATCGATGTAAACCAAACTCATGACGACTCTCTTATAAAAACATGAAAGTATATTGCTTTTAATAGTGACTGGGCACAGCTTGTACTGATACGCGCAAGGACTTGTGCACACAAAATAACTGCTTCTCCACATAGGCGTAACTAGAAACCAATGCATCACCACCGCACCAACATGACACATCCGATCAAAAGAAACGTTGTCCCACACAAACGTGTCACAAATCATCAAATTATATTTAAGATGTGTATGTGAATGGAGAGTACAGAAGGGATGTGGGTAAATTTAAACATAATTATTATAAATCAATGCTATATTAGTATATGAAGGCAACCCGTCACTTTTTGTTTTAATGATACTATGAATGTGTAACCTAAGGCTTTTCTTTTTATTTAAACACTCGTTTATGTTGACGGGACATCCACAACTGTTGATACTCATCAACAGTGCTAAAAGTCGCTACAGTTGTAAAAGCTGTTTATTGCTAAAAAGGAAAGCACAAGCTGTGTCCAATCTTCAGGTGCGTCTGCAAAATTATAAATCAATAACGACGACGATCCACGTTGTTAACATAAGAAAAGCTAAACAGAAACAACACAAATTCTTAGAAAAAACTCTGGTACGTACATTAAAACGTGAATCCATAAAGAGTGCATAACTGACGTTAAAATAGTAATATATTTTAACCTCAGTTATACTTTCTTTATGGACTTGCATTTTAAGAGGTTTTTCTAACAATTGGTGTTCTGTTCAGCTTCTCTTATGTTAACAATGTGGATTTTGTTATTGATTTATAATTTCGTAAATGCACCTGAAGACGGGACGCAGGTCTTGAAACCGGCTTGTGCTTTTCTTTTTAGTAATAAATAACTTGTAAGAGTCTAGCGTATTTTAACAATGATAATGGTTTTTATTTACAATTACGTGGTCCATTCACGTTTGCCCGTTTTGGGTTACTTGGCATATACTTTATAATGACTGTGAGGTTGAAACTGACCAGTAGAAAATAGAGTAGGACATGCAGTTATTCGTTTAATTTTTTGCAAAGATGATGTAAAAGTGGTCCAATGAATTAAGTTCGTCTCGGGGGGTGGATGCTGGAAGAAGGTAATGCAGGAGGTGCCACTGCTAAATCAGACAGAATAATTCAGCAGCACACCCAAGGCGCCCCTGCTTTTTAGTAGAAGGGCACATTTGGATCCACGTATACTCTCATACCCTCCTATTGAAATGCTGTCATTTACTGAGTCAATGCGACTGGCTGGTCCGCGCCTGTTGCAGCGAGAATAGGCTGCAATGAGTTCCATCGCTCGGCCGGTTTCAAAAATAACCCGGCGGTCCGCTGGGAATGATATTAATGGGCGATACCTGGCGCATATTAACCCGTCGGCTGCCAGCGAAAACTATAAAAAGGAGCCATTGTGGCGCCGCGAAAGCTTTGTTTGTCGCCCAAATTGATTCCGCCTCTGTGTTTGCAGACAGAATCTGCGGGCTGGGCAGCTGCTCGCCTAAATGAGGCCTCTTCTGTAAGGCTAGGGCTTCCCATATCTATCTCTCTCTCTCTCTCTCTCTCTTGTGTGTGTGTGTGTGTGTGTGTGTGTGTGTGTGTGTGTGTGTGTCGGTTGGTTGGTTATTGTTACGCACTCTTAGGTTGTGTAATAATCAGTGAAGGATAGAAAAAAATCAGAAGACCTGACAGTAGTCTCAAAGATTTGTACAACGCTACGCACAGGTATTGGGTTTTTGGCAATAGGAAAAATGTGCGGAACTGTAGCATGGTAAACATTGTGGTGGTAGATTGCGGGAGGAGGGGGGGGGGGGTCGACGTCAGTGTGTGAATATTTACTTCAGTAGCGGCAGCTATAGTCGGATTAAAACTAATTGGTAATTGACACTTCACGCGTCTGAGTTGGTTTCCTCCAACAAGAGCGCTCTACGTCAAGCCCGAATCGTTCGCCGTTGCCAAACAGCCACAACAATTGGTAAGTTCGCTTCCAATTCGTTGGCCGGCGTTCTGTGTGATGACGTGTTTGGATCACGAATCGTGGGTCTGTAACTTTTATTTCATATTTCATCACACATGATAACCAGGTCAAACACCCGCCCCCCCCCCCCACACACACACACAAAGATGCAATTGAAATACACACATTTCGTACACAGCACTAACTAGCAATTACTGGATACTTCCGCACAAGACGTAATTTAGCGTCACATATACCGGGTGATCAAAAAAATCAGTATAAATTTGAAAACTTAATAAACCACTGAATAATGTAGATAGAGAGGTAAAAATTGACACACATGATTGGAATGACATGGGATTTTATTAGAACAAAAAAAAAGTTCACAAAATGTCCGACAGATGGCACTGGACAGCAAAACGTCAGTGACTGCGCATGACAATCGTGTATAAAAGGAGCTGTAATGAAGGAAAGAATCAGATGCGCCAGCAGTCGCAGAATGTTGACGTTACCTGATCGCAGAATGTTGACGTTACCTGAAAAAGCGCTTTTAGTGAAGCTGTATTATCAGAATGGGGAATGTGCTAGTTCAGCGTTACGATCCTATCGCCATACGAAGGGGATTTGAACGGGTAAAGGTCTGTTGACAAATGCAGCTGTGGCGAGAATGATTTCGAAGTTCGAAGCCAAGGGTTGTTTACACGATAGACCCCGTAGTGGCCTACCGAGCACAAGGCGTAATGCTGCTGAGACAGTTCAGGAAGAAATGGAGACTGTAGCGGGTTCGTCTGTGCACGGGGAAGTCAGCGCTCGTGCAGTCGCACGTCGCACCGGCATTCCATACACTACTGAGGCGTACCCTCCAATCCTATCCGTACGAAATCCATCGGCATCATGAACTGTTACCTGGCGATTTAGTGAAGCGGAGGGCATTTGTGGTGTGGGCGTTTCAAAAGATGGCGGAATATGACGATTGGTTGAGTAACGTGTTGTGGACCGACGAAGCTCATTTCACTCTCCGAGGGTCTGCCAACGCCCACAACTGCAGAATTTGGGCTACCGAAAATCCTAGAACTGTCGTGGGAACTCCATTGCAGGACGAGAATGTCACGGTATTGGTTGGATTTACCACATACACCGTTATCGGGCCTTTTTTTTTTTTTTCTAGGAAATGCGTGATTATGGTTTTGTAACTGCTACCGTGACGGGTGAGAGGTACGCCGATATGTTACAGAATCACATCATCCCCAGCCTGGCTGATAAACACCTGCTGGAACGTACGATGTTTATGCAGGATGACGCTCCACCCCATATTGCTAGACGCGTGAAAGATCTGTTGCGCATGTCGTTTTGTGACGATCGTGTGCTCAGCCGGCACTTTCGTCACGCTTAGCCTCCCAGGTCCCCAGACCTCAGTCCGTGCGAGTATTGGCTTTGGGTTACCTGAAGTCGCAAGTGTATCGTGATCGACCGTCATCTCTAGGGATGCTGAAAGACAACACCAACGCCAATGCCTCACCGTAACTCCGGACATGCTTTACAGTGCTGTTCACAACATTATTCCTCGACTACAGCTATTGTCGAGGAATGATGGTGGACATATTGAGCATTTCATGTAAAGATCATCTTCTTTGATTTGTCTTACTGTGTTATGCTAATTATTGCTATTCTGATCAGATGAAGTGCCATCTGTCGAACATTTTTTGAACTTTTGTATTTTTTTGGTTCTAATAAAACCCCATGTCATTCCAAGCATGTGTGTTAATTTGTATCTCTCTATCTACATTATTCGGTGATTTATTCAGTTTTCAAATTTATACTGACTTTTTGACCACCCGGTACATTTATCATAGTCACAGGGATCGGCTTACATTATATAAGAAGGCTGCAATTCATCGTTGCGCCCGAGGCATCACAGTCATAACTACCACTATTTAAGGGGAGCCGGAACCATGAAAAGGACAACATTAACGTTTTTTGTTTCCTTTTATTATAAAATTATTTGGAGTTTTCTGGATAAAACAAATGAAGTTTCACCCTTCTAAGTGAATTCTAAGTGTGTTTTTTTTTTTTTTTTTCGCTGCTAAGTTGACGCGCCGCGTAAGCAGTGGTAGCGACTTGGTGTGTCACCTGACGGCGCTGCTCGCTGGCTGCAAGCAGGGTATCTTTGCAGAATTAGACAGCGTTTCGTTTTCCAACGTTGTATGGCTTCATCTCTGTGACAAGTAACTGTTCATATCGGTAAACATAAACGCTATACCGTGTGTGTTGACTTGTGGTGTTGGCTCTGTGTTGTTCAGCTGTTCAATTTTGCGTATTTGACGAATTTTGCTCGTACCTGTTTTACGTATTTGGTTTGTGGATAGCAATATGCACCGTTTCAGCAATAGAGTGTTTAAGAAAAGGCACAATGAGTGGAAGAAGAAATCTTCTGTTGTTTCGAAGGGAGATGCTGCTCAGACTGCTTCACCGACTACTTCAAATGAATGTGACAGAACTTCTTCCAGCAAGAAACTTTGTGACAGCAAAGAAAAATTCGAAAACTATGAAAGTGACAGTAATGATGTGAATGAAATAATTACCATTTCCTTGCTCTCTAATATTTTGAAACATAACGTAGTATGCCAAGTTTGCAAAGAAAGAGGACTGGAATTGAAAATAACTTCACACATTGGTTTGACGTGTAAAATGTTATTGAAGTGTAACAAACGTGCTGCAGAAGTTCGTTTTCTTATTCTAACAGTATTCCTGGTAGTGGTTATAGTGGAAAGAAGGTGTATGATATAAATGTTAGGCTAGTGTATCGCTTGCGTTGCATTGGCAAGGGCAGTGCTGCAGGGACAGTGAGTGTTATGCGGAATTATGAACTTGCCAAAACCACCAACCAAGTTTGGATTTTATAATGAATTGGTGGGATCTTTTGCTGTGGCTTCTGCTCAAGCAACAATGAAGAAGCAGTTGAAGTTTTGACAGATAATGGGAATTGTAGAGATTTAACTGTTGCTTTAAATGGGTCATAGCAACGTAGAGGTCATAAACCTCTAAATGAAGTTGACAGCTACCAGTGGAGGCAGTTGCAAAGTAATTAATGTTGCTATTCTCTGAAAACATTGTAGATGTAAGGGCAATACCAAGGACGAACATAGTGAAAGTTGTGAAGCAAATTTTCACGGCACGAGTGGAGTGATGGGAGTAGAGGGACTGAAAGCAATTTTTTCCAGCTCACACGAGTGGTATAATGTACGATACACTAACTATCTAGGAGATGGTGATTCTAAGGGATATAAAGCTGTAGAGGACCTCAAACCTTATGGCAATGAAATTCACATTAAAAAACAGGAGTGCATTGGACATATGCAGAAGTGCATGGGGGGTCGCTTGCGCAAATTGAAGCAGACATTAGGATCCCAGAAGCTTAGTGATGGTAAGACCCTTGGAGGAAGAGGAAGATTGACAGATGAAGCAATTGATAGATTGCAGAGGTTTTATGGGTGTGCAATTAGGCAAAATACAAGAAGCATTGAGCATATGAGGAGAGCAGTATGGGCATTATTTTTCATACTGCAGCAACAAATGTGCACCCACAGTATGCACTGTGCCCCACAGGTGATGACTCATGGTGTAAGTACCAATCAGGAAAGGAATAAAAACAGATTGCCAAATGCTGTAATTGATGTAATTAAGCCCATATTCAGAGATATCACTGACAAACTTATTGGAAAAGTGTTTACACGGGAAAACAGAAAATTCAAATGAAAGTGTAAATATTTTAATTCGGATTAGGATTCCCAAAAAGAGTGTTTGTACAGATAATTGCATTTTGGATTGTATGATGCAGTGGCAACGTACAATGAATGAAACATTATCAAATGGGATGTGCTGAAACGTTTAGGTTTCCAACCAGGACACAACACCATTTCCACAATGCGCCTAATTGATGAAGAAAGACTAATAGATTCAGGAAGAAGAGACAAAAGCCTACAACATGCAGCAAAAGGGAAGAAAAGACCAGTGAAAAGGAAACCACTGGAAAAAGAGGAGGATGCTGATAATCCATCATATGGGGCAGGAATGTATTAAAAAACTTTGGAAGCCATTTCCCGTAACTTTAAAATTTTCATCTTTGAGGAACATTTTCTCAAAAACTGCTAACAGTATATCAGTGAAATTTATACACAATATTGTTTACTTCTTTTGCTTCATTTTTATAATAAATTGTAAAAAATATTGTACAATAAAAGAGTTGTAGAAGAAAAAGTGCAAAATTTTAGAGTAAAAATAAGCATCTGTTTAAAAAAATTGTGAAACAAAAAGCAATAAATATTTCTTAACATGGCATTACAGCTTGGTAGAGAAATATTCACTAAACATGTAGTCCAAATTTCAGAGCAATATGTTTAATGGTTTTAGAAAAAACGTTACTTCTATTTGCTAAAATTAACATGGAGGAGATCGATCGTTCCGGCTCCCCTTAACCCAGTAGTGTAATGGTTAGCTCGTAACCCTGACACGTAGGAAGTCATGTATTCGATCTTGTCAAATGTAGCATATTTTTTTATTGTTTCTCATTGTAATCAAAAAATTACTATTTTTATATAATTAACAGGACTAAACGTAATTCTTTGCCGCGTCGTTTCCATTAACTTGCTCTTATCTCCCTATCACTCTTTTTTTCGTTCGCAGTCTGGCTGTGGCGCCTATAACATACAGTCAAGTGCCAACTAGGACTGATCGTCGGTTGGCAACGCGGCACCTCGTGTAGCCGCTGTGAGATTAGTTCACTGAAGAAAGGTTTTAGTCTGCAGCGCGACACACTCCAGTTTGGTGTTGTCGTCGTTCTGGACTCCGAGTTAGCGTATAATCACTTACCGTGGACACACCTGGGAAACAGTAGTCACATCTTGTCTCCCAGGCAGTCTGGTATCTGGCTTCGCTTCCTTTGGCACACTTTCATCTCCTCTCACCGGTTATACCGACCACTCCTTAGTTTCTTGCGTGCTCTCAAGAATCCAAATTTCATCTAGTAACATTGAGAAACGTCAAAGAAACTTACATAAACGGGATCCTCATTTACAGGAGATTTTGATCAGAGGTTTAACAGGCGTGAACAGAAAGGTTTGTTGTGTAGGGTTTGTTTAAAACGTGGTGGACGAAGCCTGCAGATGTTCGCAGTGTCAGTCTGACTGCGCTGTGAATTTCATCCACATTCTCGTCGGCCGCGTACTTCCAGACCGACCATCGTGTGCAGTGGACACAGAGCACGCCTAAATGCGGCAGCTTACTTATTGAGCAGGTAAACTCAACTGGAGAATGGTTTCATATCGAATCTAACTTCTCTGTTATATACGCTGGGATTAAACACTCTAAAACGAATAACTTCGCCAGCACTCATAATTCACTTTCATCTACCTTTATACCAAGTCTTAACGTTTGTCTGTTTACACTGTTTTTACATAAAGGCAGCGAAACTAATATCGCTGGAGTTTCACAGTGCGTAATCTCGTCTTATTTTGAAAGTTTATACTATTTTAACCACATTCACGCCATTTGTGTGACCGCCAGATAAGTTGTAGATTGTCCTTTGTGTGTTCAGAATTGTGCTTATTCATCTGTATTCTTTATTACCACTAAAATACGTTGGCTACAACGCACATTTCTCCTGGTGACTGTTGGTGTCAGTCTGTCCATTTACAGAAAGTATACGGTAACCTGCCCTTCAAGAGCGCCACTTATTCGTGTGAACACGCTGACGTTGAGAATTATTTTGCGTCGTAGAATAGAGTTCCTGTAGACAAACAAATAGTCCTTACTACAATGAAATCCACTGAAACAGTAGAATATGAACAGTCTCGGAAACGAATTAATAGTAAAACAGGAAATGCTCATCTGTAAACAACTAAAACTCTGTTTTAATAGCAGTTGGGCTGTTAGATGTTAGAAAATCTATTTGTACGCGAAAGGGAGCCAGCCACATACCATGAAAATTGAAAATGAGGGAATAAGACAAAAATGTGATTAATTTGCTGTAAAAAGAAACGTGTGAATCGTAAGAGAGAAGTTTGGATGCATGTCGCACCCTTATGATAGTTTAGTATATTACTGCTCATTTGTTAAATGTAACGAACCAAACATTTATCCTTAACATTAGCAGTGCGCACTCCACTGCGCATTGAGAAACAAAAATTATTCTGGGCTCGATGATTGTTGTTTCGATGCAGTACTAGTAGAAAGTCGAAAGATATCTGTTCAGTAATTTGACATTCCAACCAGAGTTTCCTCGCCGTTTGAGTTGAATTGTTGCTCTAATGCGCGTAAACGTGTACACTTCTATGTTTGACGATTCGCTTTAACATGACGGCTGACGAACGTGCTGGCGCCATCTTAACGCTCTTCGTTGCTCGAGTCACAAGAGCCGGTTTGCCGATCGCCTACCCTTCTACGACTGTACCAGGCGTTAATTCAGTCCCGTCTCGATTATGGAAGCCTGGCGTACGGTCGGCATCGCCTTCCGCGTTGCGGTTGCTTGACCCCATTATTATTCACTGCGGGATCCGACTCGCAACTGATGCTTTCCGCACAAGCCCTGTAAACAGCCTACTTGTGGAGGCTGGGTCCCCCATTCCGGATCGGGCGCCAACGACTACTGGCCACTTACGCTGCACATGTTTGAAGCTTGCCCGGGCACCCAAATTACCGTCTCCTCTTCCCCAACTCGGTCGTCCATCTTCCAGAACGGCGGCCCCGGTCAGGGTGTACGATCGCGGTTCGCGTCTGGGCTCTTCTCTCTGGGCTTGAGTCTTTCCCTCTCCCACCTCTTTTCCGGGCCTATATACGTATACCCCCGCCGCCACTTTCTTTCCATCCTTGCCGCGTTACACGGCTCTTACGTATCTATACGGACGGTTCGGTGGTTGCTGTCTCGTTGGTTAAGCTTTTACTCTCTGGGATCGATCTGAAGAACGCTCATTGCTGGAAGGATGCAGTGTTTTCACTGCAGAGCTGGTAGCAATCATTCGCGCCCTAGAGTATATCCGCTCCTGTTCAGGTGAGTCTTCAGTGACTCCCTGAGCGGTTTACGAGCTATCGACCAGTGTTTTCCTCGCTCTCGTCTGGTGATGGCTATCCAGGAGTCCATCCATAGTCTTGCCCGTTGCGGCCGCTCCGTGGTTTTTGTGTGTACCCCGTGTCATGTCGGCATCTCGGGCAATGAACGTGTTGACAGGCTGGCCAAACAGCTTAGCACTGAACCGGCTCTGGAGATTGGCCTTTCGGAATGTGATCTCCAGTTACTATTGCGGCAGAAAGTGGGGTGATGAATGGCGCACCCTGCCTTCACTCGACCTTCGGGTTACCAAGGAGAGTACGGGTGTGCGGCGCTCCTCCATGCGAGCCTCTCGCAAGGACCCAGTTGTTACTCTGCCGGCTACGCATTGGCCGCACCTGGCTGACGCACGGTCATTTATTGCGCCCCGGGGACCCTCCTCTGTCGCTGTGGATCAGCGTTGACAGTGGTCCACATCTTGTTGGACTGTCGTCCGCTTTTAACTGCGCTCAGGCAGACGTTTGTGCTGCCTGATACGCTCCCTGCACTTCTAACGTATGACGCTGCAATGGCAGGCTTAGTTTTCAATTTTATTCGTGCAGGGGGCTTTTGTCGCTCCATCTGAGGGTTTGTCTCTTTCGTGTGTGAGTCTGGCCATTGGCCTACGGTTTTAGATTGGGGTTTTCAGTGTGTCTCTCGGTGGTCGCTTTTTCCTTTTTTTTTCCTTTTTTTCTTTTTTTCTTCCGTGGTCTGCCAACCACTGTAACTGTGTGCTTTTAATTCCTCTTTTTCTGGTCTTTGTCTATGTCTTTCTTGATCTGTGGCGTCCCTTGTCTCCGTTGCTTGTTTTTCTTCCCTTTGGGAGTTTCATGGTCGTGGAATAAGGGACCGATGGCCTTTGTAATCTGGTCCCTTCAACCCCCACAAACCAACCAACCTGACGGCTAACCCACGACTGTTAGAACTGTAGTGCCTAGTTCAGAGAAAATATTTCAAGGAGCTGTATTCTCCAACTGGGCACTGCCCAGTAATCTTCAGTGAGGTTAAAAATAAATCTGCGAGTAGTATAACTTAACCAATACTCAAGCCACTATTGTCATCTGTGCCATCCTAAAAGGCTCTCCATTTAATCTCTGAAATCCTACTATTGCAAACTCGGCAAGTGCGTTTCCTTGTTAATGGGGAAAAACAGTCGGTGTAGATTGTCCTAGCTGTAACTCTACCTAGCCTTGATACCTTGAAGAGTTGTCGGAGTTATTAGCGAAATAAATTTGAAGCTGTGAAGTATGCACGGTTAAAGCGTTTGTGTGTGTGTGTGTGTGTGTGTGTGTGTGTGTGTGTGTGTGTGTCATATCATTTGTGAGACTCTGGAGGAATAATAATGATTCGTATTTTAAATGGGGATGGAACCTACTGTTCATTCTAGCATAGCAGCGAGATGTGTTAGTGAAGCAAGAGCCAGTGTTCTCCAAGCCCGTGGAATATGGATGCTTACTTTTTCAGGTATTCTGCCATCACCATTATGTGTGAAATAATGACACCTTTTACCAGGAGTCTGCGCTTACCATATTAGTACTGACATTGGGAGAAAGGGAGTGATCTGGCTAAAAGGCTCGAGTATTTAAACCATTTCGGAAGTTCTTGGAGCCCGAACAATCTGGGAGTACTTAGAGCCCTTCTTGATGTAAGAGGCGAGTCGTGGGCCGTGTGTGGTGGAGGTGGCACTCGTTCGTGTGTAGTGCTCAAAGTGGAAATATTGTTCCTCCCTGTGGATGTTAGGTTATAAGAATTAGAAGGTGCCGGACGTGGAGTTGTCGACAGTTAATTGCGATGCCGTAGGCGTTTCGGCTTAACAATGGCGTGCTGTATTAGTCCGCCCGGAGCTCGCATTGGATAGTGTAGCTGTTAACGAGGTGGCGGAGGCGTTGACGGGAAAGATGGACGTGGCGCGATATAATTAGAGTGTTTCGTTCTTATGAAGATTTCTGCGCATGCTGCGAGGAATTAACTGGTACCGCTAGGCGGTGCCTTGACGGATGGCGGTGTGCGTTTTTCGGTCCAGTGGTCAGATCTTAGAATCTTGTTCAGTGCCGTTTCATAGCGTCAGGGCATTTACCATTGGAAGTGTGACTCTTTTAACCGTATCTCGCACATCAAAGCGCGGCTGAAGACCTTCACATAGAATATCCCTTCATTTTGTTGTCTGGGACATGTCGTCCCACAGATGAATTATAAACCGTTCAATCTCCCGACTACGCCAAAGTTTTTAAGGAGGTTTTCCTTCCTTGTAAAATAAATGTTAGAAGTGGAAGTCACCTCCGAAGCATTTCCCCGTTTGGAGTGTCTCTCTGCTACACTACCAGTTCGCTTCCAAAGTCCATCCCTACGAGGATCATTACACGAACAGGCGCGCTTTGTCTATCTAGACCATTAGTAGCATCGAACAAAAAAGTTTCCAGAATCGATCTTGGACCACTAATAAACGGACTTGCTGTAAGTAATACATCTGTTGAGCCACACATCACGAAGAGAGCGCGCATGACAGGCGAGGACGCTAGAGGGAAAGACGCATTGTGGACTTCCAGTCGGTTACGTAGCTGGATACTGAATACTGAGATTTAGCTGTAAATAATCAAAACTAGAAAAAACACCGTAACTTCAGTGCCTAGCTGTACGTGATCGACAAAATAAAACATCCGTTAATACCAAGTAATTTTATACAACCCTTCTTGCATGCAGTCTCGTATAGTTTGTGAGAAAAAAATATTGTTAAGAATACTAATGGAAAATATCCTATGGTCAAATAACGCCAGTGCGTTGATGAACTAAGTTCTAGCTTATCTTTGATGTACTTTAAAGGAACTCCAAAACAAGGACAGCTCAAGCGCGCCACTTGGTGTTT
Organism: Schistocerca cancellata; assembly: GCF_023864275.1. Taxonomy (NCBI): domain Eukaryota; kingdom Metazoa; phylum Arthropoda; class Insecta; order Orthoptera; family Acrididae; genus Schistocerca; species Schistocerca cancellata. Next base: position 18,596,801 of record NC_064637.1, read on the forward strand.
AACGTCGTGTCGATAGTGAGGGCATTAGGGAGGGAGCACAAGCTCGGGCTCATACAAGATGGGGAAGGAATTCGGCGGTGCCCTTTGGGAGGAACCATTCCAGCATTTGCTCGAAGAGATTCAGGGAAGGGAAACCTAAATTTGGATCTCCGGACGCGGATCGGAAGAGTTGCCCTCCCGAACGCGAGTCCAGTGTGCTAAATACTCTGTCGGTAGCTGTGTTTTAGCCGCGCCCTAGTAGTCAAAAACAACTTCATCCTAAGTTAGTGATGACAGGTTAGATTTTTGACAAACAGTATTATTCAAAACTTGTTTCTGTATATTTGTGCAGTGGCATGATGTAAGTAGTCAATAAATAGTTTTTAAGTTAGGCTTACGTAATTTGGCGTTTATGAACTTCCAATCCAAAAGCATCTTTCTCAGAGCTATATGAGGGAAACATAAATAAAATCCGAGTTGGAGTAACAGGTGACAGGAACACTTGAACCACGTACAATCCCTACATCTGATAACTAGCATGCAAAGGCTCAAATGTTGATCAGTCTTAAGCCCGAGCTCCTAGACCTCCCAAGCTGTACGGATTACTCTGCCAGGAAGGTATTACATTGATTTCTCTGATCTACAGGCTAGCCAAATACGAGGGCGAATCAAAAGTAAGATACACTTCCAAGTTATGGCCAATTATTAAACCACATACACATAGGCATGACAACATACGATGGAAGTTTACCTTTCCGCATATTCCCCAAGAGCGTGTAACCATTTCTCGGAACAGGTAACCAACTCTTCGACTCCGGATGCATAGAAACCACTTTAAGCGCTATGTAACCACCTGGATACAGCTGCTTTCACCTCCCCAACGTTCCGGAATCGTCGTCCACCGAGATCCTCTTTCTTCTTGCCAAACATACGATAATCGCATGGCGCTAGGTCTGTACTGTATGGAGGATGTTGCCATAGCTTCCACTTGAATCATTGGAGCGGTTCTGATTTTGGCGGGCCGAGAGCGGTGTTGCGTCATCGTGCAATAGACTAACAATGGCGCTCAATTTTCCTCGCTGCTTTTCTTTAATGGCCTTACGCAAACCGTGCAACGTTTGACAATACGAAGCAGAGGTAATTTTCGCGCCATCCAGCATAAATTCCACATGCACAATCCTGTCCATGTAATAGAACACTGTTGCCTTCACCTTCCCTGCTGAAGGTTGGTTTTGGCCTTCCATTAAGTGATGGAGTGTGCACCCATTCCATCGACGTTCTCTTTGTTTCCCGGGTGAAGTGATGGACCCACGTTTCATCCCATGTGATGATTCGCCGCAGAAACTCGTTGCTCGCCACAGAATACCATTCCAAAAATGCCAGCGATGCTCGGGAACGTCGACCTTTATGAACATCGGTGAGCAGCCGTGGGAGATACCTGGCGCGCAGTTTACGATATCTGGGGTGCTGGCGAACAGTGCAGAACACACTGACATACGAAATGTTGAGCGTGGTGGCAGCTAACTTCCTGTGGTGTTACGTGCTGATCGTCTCTGATGATCACATCCACACGGTCGACATTTGCAACGGTACTGAACGTTGTGGGCCTGACTTGGCGATATTCGTCAGAAAATGTGTGCGGGCTATGTCAAACTGCTCACACCATGTCACAGTGCCTAGGCGAGAGATTGAACGCTCACCGTATATAGAACAGTGATTTGATGAATGTGTGTGCAATTGAGCAGTTTAGCCCACAGAAATCTGATCGCTGCACGCACCTCCAATTTGGAGTGAACATCTGATTGACGCTCTGTTGAGCCTAGTCTGATCTGAGCACGCACCACGATGGGATACCACACCGATTTTCACCTACCTCGAGATGACTGGGTGTTTGTGTTGTCCTTATCATTTCATCATCATCCAGGAAAGTGGCGAAATTGGACTGAGCAAAGATTGGGTAATTGTACGGGCGCTAATAACCACGCAGTTGAGCGCCCCACAAACCAAACATCATCATCATCATCATCATCATCATCATCAGATACCACACCAGCCGCGCTCTCGGACGTGTCGGCAGTTACTGTCGCGTCACGACAAACAGCGTGCTCTCACGGCGAGCTAGTGTAACTTAAATTTTGATCCGCAACTGTATTTAACTAATTTAGTGACTCTGATAGTTGGCCGGTGCGCACATCACATCAAAAACGCTTAGATGTTCGATGAGAAAATTATGGAAGACATATTGAAACTGTTGGCAGAGCATTTTCCTCAAAAGATGAAGTTGTTGTGACATATCATGATGACCACCTACTTTTATGGTGATAGATCTTATGAAACGACGCGTAGAGTGGTGTGAGCTCCAGCAGTGGCAAATTTTTTTTTATGTATCATTTTGAGGAATGTGCATTAAATTTGGTTCCTGTTCGTCCATTTTCATCTTATTCTTACGTTGAAGACACATTTATAGTCTGGCAACACGGTGTAGCCCGCTACGGTCGCAAGTTAGTTAGGTTTAAGTAGTTCTAAGTTCTAGGGGACTGATGACCTCAGATTATAAGTCCCACAGTGCTCAGAGCCATTTGAATCATTTGAGCCACACGGCGTAGAAGCTGTTAAGCACTTCCTCGAACATATGAACAGCATCCATCCTAAAATCCAATTTACTGTCGGGACAGAGAAAGAAGGAAGGCTGCTGTTTTAAAATGTTTCGGTACAACGGAAGTCCGACGGCTGTCTCTATCACTCGGTGTACCGCAAGCCGACGCACATTGATTTATGTCTTAGCGCGCTGAGGTTTCATCATCCGTTATAGAACAAAGCAGTTTTAAATACATTGGTACACAGAGCAAAAGCTGTTTGTATCGAGGACCACTTGGATTTCGGAATTAATCATTTGCCGTACATGTTCCAAAAAAAACGGCTGTGGTTCACGTCATGTGAAGTCAGCGGTATGCAAGCAAGGGAAACGTGAAGCTGATGAACAGTCACGTGATGAGCCACCGAATGTATTTCCTCTTTCTGGGGCGTTACATCCAGTAAAATAAGTAGACTGCTGCGAAGACGAGATGTAAGACCTCTTTTCCTACCTCCTAAGAAGAGAAAGGAAGTGCTACGCCCAGTTACGGACAGTGTCGGCCTGAGGATCGTTGGGACTTATTAACATCCCTTGTGAGTGCGGTAGCAGTTACATCGCTCAGTCCATCCGCACCCTTTCCGACAGCTGTTCAGAACATCAACGGCACATTAAAATCGAGAACTGGAGAAATCTGCGCACACGCTCACAAAAATTTACAACATACTTGACGAAACGGAAGTTTTGTCCCAGGCTTCTACGTACTGGCATTCTGTAATTAGAGAGTCTGTAGATGTGTGGGAAGCATTTCAATCGTAACTGTGGATGTAATCGGAGCGGTGGCTGGAAACGAGGTCTGTATGCAGAGAAGAGGCAGAGGTATTCGCCGTAATGTTTCCGCTTCTGCGGGACCAGACGTTGACAGCATCTGCGTCAACAGTAGCGAAGTACTGATCAGTCAGATGCCGTCTGTGGGCTACCACAGCAGCAGTTCAAAAAATTAGTTGCCCTCACGAAGACGATGGAGGTAATTTTCAAAAGCTCTAGGTTTCACCCTGAATTGACACTCTAAGAAGTCCGAGAATGTTTTATACGATAGTGCATTCAGGAGAGACTTCGTTCTCGGCACAATAAATCGTTTGGAAATATTTTTAAAGCCACCAGTCCAGTTTTTGCTCGATTTCTTATGCAGCAGTTCCTGCACACGATCTGCCACAAACTGGAGTTTGTCCGGAACACTAGCGCTCTACGGTTTACGTTTTTGGGTGTAATTTGTTCTCTTAATAGCCAACGGAAATGTCATTCGTGTCGTGAATCCACGCCTCCGTAAGATGATACTCGGGTGCCGCAGAAAATGAAATGCGAGCTGCGAAAGCCATTGTGAATGCGACAGCTGTACGGTGACTACCTGACTGTTTTAAATAAAAAGCCGCAAGACAAGCCGGAGAATAATGCGGCCACTTAGGCCGCGCGAGGGAGAGCGGGACGCAGCCGGGTTGGCGGTAGCGCCAGGGAAGGGTTAGGGGTGGGAACCGCGAGGACAATGGTTGTTTGTTACCTTCCGGTCCCCCGGCACTTCCTCCCCCGGCGACGCTTTGTTCGCGAGCTCCTTCGCTCGTGGGGCCCTCCTGCCTCCTGCCGCCGTCGCCGTCGCCGGCTTTGGAGCCGCGCCAGGCACAGACGTGCCGGCCCGCCTCGAGAGCGCCGCCGCCTCGCCCACGGGGCTCTGACGGCCGTCGGATGAAACACCTGCGGGTGCGGGGGCTGGCGCCCGAGCAGCACTGGCGGCGTTCACTCACAGCTTACAGACTCCAGAAATTCGCGGAAAATATTGCTGCGCTGTCGCAACACAGTGCGGAATACACCACGGCATCTGGTCGCTTATACTGTGACAGCCGCTGTCGATGTATTGGTGGTGGGAATAGTCCAGCCCGGAGCATAGTGAATCTCACTTGAGATTATTATTATTATTATTATTATTATTATTATGAGAAGTTGCTGTTGTGGTCTTCAGTCCTGAGACTGGTTTGATGATGCAGCTTTCCATCCTACTTTATCCTGTGCGAGCTTCATCATCTCCCAGTACTTACTGCAACCTACATCCTTCTGAATCTGCTTAGTGTATTCATCTTTTGGTCTCCCCCTACGATTTTTACCCTCCACGCTGCCCTCCAATACTAAACTGGTGAGCCCTCGATGCCTCAGAACATGTCCTACCAACCGGTCCCTTCTTCTTGTCAAGTTTTGCCACAAACTCCTCTTCTCCCCAATCCTATTCAATACCTCCTCATTAGTTATGTGATCTACCCATCTAATCTTCAGCATTCTTCTGTAGCACCACATTTCGAAAGCTTCTATTCTCTTCTTGTCCAAACTATTTATCGACCACATTTCACTTCCATACATGGCTACACTCCATACAAATACTTTCAGAAGCGACTTCCTGACACTTAAATCTATACTCGATGTTAACAAATTTCTCTTCTTCAGAAACACTTTCCTTGCCATTGCCAGTCTACATTTTATATCGTCTTTACTTCGACGACCATCCTCAGTTATTTTGCTCCCCAAAAAGCAAAACTTCTTTACTACTTTAAGTGTGTCATTTCCTAATCTAATTCCCTCAGCATCACCCGACTTAATTCGACTACATTCCATTATCCTCGTTTTGCTTTTGTTGATGTTCATCTTATATCCTCCCTTCAAGACACCATCCATTCCGTTCAACTGCTCTTCCAAGTCCTTTGCTGTCTCTGACAGAATTACAATGTCATCAGCGAACCTCAAAGTTTTTATTTCTTGTCCATGGATTTTAATACCTACTCCAAATTTTTCTTTTGTTTCCTTTACTGCTTGCTCAATATACAGATTGAATAACATCGGGGACGGGCTACAACCCTGTCTCATTTCTTTCCCAACCACTGCTTCCCTTTCATGCCCCTCGACTCTTATAACTGCCATCTGGTTTCTGTAAAAATTGTAAATAGCCTTTCGCTCCCTGTATTTTACCCCTGCCACCTTTATAATTTGAAAGAGGGTATTCCAGTCAAGAAGTATGAGAAGTACAAACTATAAATTTAACAGGAAAAGTGATCGTGTAGTACTGTGGGCCGGGAGGCCCCATCGGGGAAGTTCGGCCGCTGGATTGCAAGTCTTATCTCAGGCGGCGCCACATTGGGCGACTAGCGCGGCGGCGGCGGCGGTGGTTGTGGTGGTGGTACAACACAACACAACATCCAGTCCACGAGCGGAGAAAATCTCCACCCCGTTCGGGAATCTAACCCGGGCCTGTTGCATGGTAGGCAAACACGTTACTACTCAGCTAAGCAGGCGGACCGATACTTAACACAAGGAACTCGATCGTTGACATCAGTGTATTATTCATTGGTTTACCAGAAATTGGCCACGTCGAGTGCATACAGTGTCGCCCCATCGGGTCTCTCATGCTGCGTGTGGCTGGAGATGAATACTGTAGTAGGTGGCTTGTAGTCTGTGTGTAGACATCTACCATAGTTGCAATAAAAAAAAAATCCAGAGGAAGGTCCCACTTCTGCTGGTTGGTCATGCTTCTCACGGTAGTAGAGTGCAGTCCATCGTCCACTTCTCTGAATGAACAGGAGGAACGCTTTCTACGCAACCATCCATTTGTCCGAATGTTGACTCCGCTACTTTGAGACCCTTATTCGCTATGGCGTTTCTGTAAGAGCTTTGGTAGTTGCCAAGAAGCTGCTTCTTGATTTCAGCCGAGGATGTGCTGGCTGACGACAGTAAAAAGGGTAGGCGTCCATAGCTGTAGCCTTGCTTTTCTAGGATCTAACAGCTACGTTGCGTCTGATTTCAGGAGTGGCTATGCCACCAAGACGGCGGAATTTATACAGTACAGAGTCACTCCTATATATTTCGGAGATACTGTTAAAGAGCAATTCCTTCTCAGATGTTTTGAACGGTTTTATCAGCTTGTTTGTTCCTGAGGTGGAATACACAGGTGTGAATTTTGGCACGATTCGGATTCAAGTGATTTTCGTTATACTAGGTAGTAAATTGGTCCAGAGCTTTGGACAGCGTTTGTTACACTTTTTCAAAACAGTCTAGCTTTAGTAGTGATTGCACAGGCACCAGAACAGACAAAACTCTGGGTTCCTCCAGGCAGTGGCTGATAGTTAGTGTAAAGGTTGAATAGCAATACTGCGAGAACACTGCCTTGCGGTAACCATTCTTCTGTGTTCCCCATCTGTCCCTGAAATCCCACAAAGATTCTCCCGTTCTAGAGTAGTTTTTTGATGTTGCACACGCGGTTGAAGTCTTTGGTGATGCAACTAGCCTGATTATTCGGACCAGAATTAAAGCTCAGTCACTAGATGACTTCTGTGTTGAGTGTGCGCTAAATGTTAACTTCCCTTCCATCATTCCTTTTAGGGCTGTCATCAAACGCAGTATATAACGGTTTTGGTGAGGAGCTGATAGTTGTCAGTTGCCAAAATAGCGCGGCCTCTAAGAAGGTACTCAAAGGTTGACTCGATTTCCACTTGAGAGTGTAAATACCCAGTTTTGTGTATAGCAGCATTATACGAGGCAGGTTGATTGACCGTAAGTGTATTTACAAACCAAACTGGCTGCCTTACGCACGAGCTTCGCCTCGCGGTGTACACACACTCTGAGATCTAGGAGAGTCGTTAATGGCAGTGTAGCGCCAGTGCGCTGCGGAAGGATGAGGGCTTGCCTTGTTTTCCGTCCGCTGAAATGTTGGACGAGCGCTGGCGATTTTGCGCGCCCGGATTGCGCTGATCAAAGCGTCCGTAGTGTTGTCAGGCCGGCGGCAGTCGGCTGTGAAACTGCTCGACCGCCGTGGAGCGTGAAATCGTCTGTACTGTGTGCCGGCGCGAGCTCAGCAGGCGGGCGGGCGTGCGTAGGCGGCGGCGGCACGAGCCGCGGCCGCTACCTGCTGCGGCTGTGCGCCGCCGGGAGCAGGAGCTGGGCGCGGCGGGCCGGCCGGCGCACCGCGCAGGGCCGCTCCAACGGGGTGGCTATACTTAGCACGAACTGCCGCTCAAAATGACGTCAGCTTCGACTGAATATCATCGAAGAAGGGGAGAAAAGTTATGGGGAAAAAAAGGAAAATTTGCCCACTAGATAGCACCTAAGACGTCAGAATATCGCAATACGACGGCTGTGGTGTGATTTACACATTGCACCATCCTTACTGTTCGGTATGCATGGCCACAGAAATTAAGCATTCAACATGGCGAACTGTTAGCTGGCACCATGCTGTCAGAGGCAACGAAATTATCGACCGTTGCTATTCACAATATACATAAATGACCTTGTGGATGACATCGGAAGTTCACTGAGGCTTTTTGCGGATGATGCTGTGGTGTATAGAGAGGTTGCAACAACGGAAAATTGTACTGAAATGCAGGAGGATCTGCAGCGAATTGACGCATGCTGCAGGGAATGGCAGTTGAATCTCAATGTAGACAAGTGTAGTGTGCTGCGAATACATAGGAAGAAAGATTCTTTATCATTTAGCTACAATATAGCAGGTCAGCAACTGGAAGCAGTTAATACCATAAATTATCTGGGAGTACGCATTAGGAGTGATTTAACATGGAATGATCATATAAAGTTGATCGTCGGTAAAGCAGATGCCAGACTGAGATTCATTGAAAGAATCCTAAGGAAATGCAATCCGAAAACAGAGGAAGTAGGTCACATTACACTTTTTCGCCCACTGCTTGAATATTGCTCACCAGTGTGGGATCCGTACTAGATGGGGTTGAGAGAAGAGATAGAGAAGATCCAACGGAGAGCAGCGCGCTTCGTTACAGGATAATTTCGTAATCGCGAAAGCGTTACGGAGATGATAGATAAACTCCAGGAGGGACGTTCAGTAGCTCGGTACGGGCTTTTGTCAAAGTTTCGAGAACATACCTTCACCGAAGAGTCAAGCAGTATATTGCTCCCTCCTACGTATATCTCGTGAAGAGACCATGAGGATAAAATCAGAGAGATTAGAGCCCACACAGAGGCATACCGACAATCCTTCTTTCCACGAACAATACGAGACTGGAATGGAAGGGAGAACCGATAGAGGTACTGAAGGTACCCTCCGCCACACACGGTCAGGTGGCTTGCGGAGTATGGACGTAGATGTAGATGTAGATGCTGGCCCTCAACTCGCCAGATCTGAACCCGGTCGAACACATCTGGGATGTGATTAAACGTGGCGTCAGAACTCATCGCCCCCTCCCCGGAATTTAAAGGAATTAGGTGACTTTTATGTGCAGACGTGGTGCCAACTCCCTCCAGCGGCCTAACCAGCACTGGAGTACACAGAGATATGGCGTCCCTTGTGTCCGTTGCTTGTTTTTCTTCCCTTTGGGAGTTTCATGGTCGTGGAATAAGGACCTATGGCCTTTGTAATCTGGTCCCTTCAACCCCCACACGCTCATGCAGCGGTATGTGGTAATATATTTGCATAATGTCTTCCTCTTGTTGGTACGACAGACACCACTTATTGTTTTTCAAGGTTCTGATATGCTGCGGCACGTCTTGCAGTAAGTCTGATAGAGGAAGCATGTTCCCGTGGGGGATGACACTGATAGCGAGAATCTACATCTACATCCATACCTACGTATCTGTTTTAAGTCTTCGCAGTGAAGTGGCGTGCATTTGTCAGTCGGATGTATGGAATCAGTGCACTGTGATGGAGACGTTGCCAGAATGCAGAAAGGAGCTATCGTGTTCGAAGGTGTCCTTAACACCACCGTGACTGAAGTTACGCGATTTGTTGGTATATGAAAGCGGACACTCCATCGTTTCTACGAGGAATGGTGTACCACTGGCAGCCATATTACGCTCAAAAGGACAGTGCTCGCATGAAGCTGCTAACCGACGTGAAAAGAATGTCTCGCCTTGTCAGTGACAATCCGTTTCAAACAGGACAGGTATTTCTACTGTCAGTTAATGCAGTTCCATCTCAACCAGTTTTAGGTGAACATTATGAATGGGACTGCACGTCATGGACATTTGGAGTCGCATACTCCGCAAAACGCCATCGCCCACAGCAGAGCAAAAAAGCTGCACATCTTCAGTGGATCACAGAACTTAGAAACCAGAGAGTATCTGACTGGAGTAGTGTAGTGTAGTCCAGAGAGTCGTGATTTTGGCTCTTGCCACATGATGCAAGATAAAGACTCCACCGGCAAAATTTAATCTGCATTGTGTAGAGGGTGTAGTTCAGGCCAGAGAGGTGGTTCTGTGATGTTTTGAGCGCATTCCTCTTACGGTGACAGGGTTGAAATGGTTCTGAGCACTATGGGACTTAACATCTGAGGTCATCAGTCCCCTAGAACGTAGAACTTCTTAAACGTAGCTAACCTAAGGACATCACACACATCCATGCCCGAGGAAGGATTCCAGACTGAAACGGTGACAGGGATGCACTCATTTAGCTGATGGTGTTTTTCAACGTTCTCGGTGACCAAGTATTGCCCGTTCTTAAATATCTTCGTAATGAATATGCTGTGGTCACTAGCATCTTCCAAGATAACAGCCGTGTTCATACAGCTGCACGATTACGATCTGGGTTTGACTGACCGTCATGCACCCAATCGCACCCCGCTTGCCCTCTAAAGCACCCGGTCTAAATCCCACAGAAAATGTCTGGGACTGTTTGGAACAGCGCGTGGAACGTAACTATCAGTAATCGCGCAATTTGGTACTGTAGCTCGACGGAATCTAACCGTCAATGAGTAACTTCAGCTTGATGCGTTATACATGAAGAAATTAGTTACTACCTTGACGATTTGAGGCCACTGCTAAAGCTGGAGTCGGTGTTACAGTCTGTTGATGCATTGTTTTGTGTTTATATACATTGAAAGTGCAGTGCCATTTACTACAACATCTAAAAATTGTTTGTGGATTTATGTTCGATTGTCCAGTTGCGCAATACGTTTCGATAGACGTCGTTAAGCCAAAAATAGAAATGGGTTCCTCAGTCTCTGATGAGACACTGTGTCCGATGTTTTATGACTAGTAGTAGAGTATTCGAAACTAGGTACTGGGACAAAGGAATGCGAAGCGAAGGAATATTCAGTTAACACGCAACGCCATTGATAATGAGGAACGATAATATATGAAACAAAACCTCAATCGTGAGCAGAAAGCACTGGCAAATGATTGCCAAAGTAGCGCAGTGCGCGGTGAACCGCTGCAGGAGCTCAGCTGTGTACGTAAATTACGCTGATGTGCCTGACAGTGTTGCAGGCGCGCGATGTGACGAGGAAGGTACACGCTGAGGTGACGAAAGTCGTGGGGTTCCTCCTAAACTCGTTGGAGGTCCCCTGCAGAAATACTGAGCGATGCCGCCTCTGTAGCAGTCTGTAGTTGAGGACGTGTCGCTGGTGCAAGAGTTTGTGCACGAACTCACCTCTCGATTATGCCCCATAGATGTTCGATGGGTTTCGTGTTCTAATAACCCTACCACAACAAAGGTCAAAAATTAATTATGATTGTGGTGTTGCTCACGCTGCTAAATATTGCATTTTCGGGCAACAACAAAGTTATATTATGTGGCAGGTGTCATTAGAGCACCGTTAATAATGTCATTGTCCGCGGCCCGTGGTCTTGCGGTAGCGTTCTCGCTTCCCGCGCACGGGGTCTCGGGTTGGATTCCCGGCGGGGCCAGGGATTTTCTCTGCCTCGTGATGACTGGGTGTTGTGTGTCTTTCATCGTCATTTCATCCCCATCGACACGCAGGTCGCCGAAGTGGCGTCAAGTCGAAAGACTTGCATCAGGCTAACGGTCTAACCGACGGGAGGCGGTAGCCACATGGCTTTTCCATTTCCAATAATGTCATTTCTTGAAGTAATGGATAAAATAGGCACTCATCTTTTCGTGTTTCCCACGCTGGTCTCGTGAACTCGTGGCTCAATCGTCGAAAATCTAGGTAGTGATGATTCCAAGCTCGGATGCAAAGAGGCCTAGGTGTTGTTCTGCGATATTGAAAAGTTTTATAGATGTGTTTCATAAACCATTTTTGAACATTAAACTTTTGCAAGTTAGCACAATGGTGATGTAAAAAAGTAATCAGCGAATTTAAGTTACACTTCTTTTCTTATTACTTTTGTTGCACCATCACTTCACAATATAAAACATACTTGAAAATATCTTCCTCACTGTTACAGTTCACATTTCGTTAACTGACTACAGTTTGCGTCTTTTCAACATGACGACCAAGACTTGACTCTCTAATAACCGCTTACGCGCCCAAAAATCAGAGTTACAAGTACGTCAAAGATCATAGTGACAAAAGAAAGAATACACATAAGAATAATATCATTGCAATATAAACATATCGATGTATGAAAGTACCTCTACATTAATGAAATCAAATCTGAATGTTGTCACAGAAATATGTTAACTACTTTACAGAAACACAGTAAAATATTGCTGGTATCGAGAAGTAGAGGTGAGGTGCCGTAATGGTTACGAAATTAAAGTACCATTACAGTGTGAAGCGATGTGGTTGGGCAAATTAGTCGCTCGAACTGCCCAGAATGTTTTTCAAACCAGTCGCGAACAATTGTGGCCTAGTGACATGGCGTGTTTTCACATGGTAGTTCTCCAGGCTGTCCGGTCTTCTGCCATCCTCTTCAGGTCTGCATAGTTTCCTCTTTCCTTTATGTCGTCTATCATCTCGTATCTCCTTCTTCCTCTCGGTCTTGTCCCACAAACTAATTCTTCTAAAGCATCTCATTCTCATCCAAAAAAGTTCCATCGTTTTTTTGTGAACATGATGTCTACGAATGGCAACAAATGACTGTCCAAGTAGCCGAACATGACAAGTCAAGAGGACCCAGTCCACTCACGTAAACTCAGCGCACGCCACCACCAGCTCGCACAGTGCCTTGTTCACAACTTGGATCCATGGCTTTGTAGAATCTGCGCCACACTCGAACCCTACCATCGGCTCTTACCAACGGAAATCAGGACTCATATGACCAAGCCTCGGTTTTCCAGTGATCTAGCTTCCAACCGATATAATTATGACCCCAGGAGAGATGCTGCAGGCGATGCTGTGCGGTTTGCTGCCACAGTCCATTAACGCCAGACTTCGCCTCACTGCCGTAACCGTTAATTTCGTCGTACGTCTCAAATTGATTCTTGCGGTTACTTCGAGCAGTGTTGCTCGTCTGCTACCACAGACAACTGCGCCAACTGGCTCTGCTCTCGGTCGTTAAGTAACGGCCTTCGCCCACAGCGTTGTCCTCTGTCGGAGGTAACGTCAGAAATTTCGTATTCTCGGCACTCTCTGCACACTGTGGATCTCAGAATACCATGTGTACCGGTACGAAATGAGCGTTTTTTTTTGTGAAAATGAAACACTAATTTTGAATTGAAAAGTAAAAAGATTTTTTCAAAGTACTGACCATTGCTTTCTATACATTATGACCACCTTTCTGGCAATTTGTGAGCACCACGCCAATAGAAATGTTCGTCTTGTAAAGCAAACCAATCAGACACCCAATTTTCGACTTCTTCGAAGGAATCTAAGTGTTCCTCAGCCATTGCGTGTCTCATGGATGAAAACAAATGGTAGTCGAAAGTCTGGTGAATACGGCGGGTGGGGTAGCAGCTCCCAGCCAAGTGTTTTGATTGTATCCTGAACCAGTTTCGCTTTGTGTGCAGGTGCATTGTCGTGTAAAAAAATACTTTGCCATGTCTTCTGGCCCATTCTGGTCTTTTTTCGATCGATCCATAGTTCAGATTGATCATTTGTTGCCTGTAGCGATTAGTATTCACAGTTTCACCGGGTTTTAGAAGCTCATGATACACCACACCTTTCTGATCCCACCAAACACAGAGCATTGTCTTCTTGCCGAATTTATCTCGTTTTGCAGTCGATGTTGATGGTTGTCCCGGTTAACCCACGATTTTTCCCGTTTAGGATTCTTACAATAAATCCATTTTTCATCGCCAGTAACAATTTGATGCAAAATTGATTTTCTTTCATGGCTTTGAAGCAAAATTTGACAAATGGTTTTTCGGTTTTCCATCTGTCTTTTATTCAATTCATGTGGCACCCATTTTCCACACTTTTGGATCTTTTCCATAGCTTTCAAACGGCCATTTGCTTCTGACTCAAAGTATCATCTTCAACCAGTAATGCTTGCAATTCGACGTCTTCGAACTTTTTTGGTGGTCTTCCACGTTCTTCATTTCTTACATCAAAATCATTATTTCTGAACCTTGAAACCATGTTTCGCATGTTGCTTCTGATAGAGCACGATCACCATATGCCTCGACAAGCATTCGATACGACTCTGCAGCACTTTTTTTTTCAAATGAAAACAAAAAATTAATACTTTCCGCAAATCATCACTTTCTGGTACAAAATTCGACATTGTTAACACCATGAAAACATATGATGTTGTTTGTTCCATGAGTTGATCTATACTAAATATCTTCGACAGATAACATACCAACCAAACAAAAAAAAAATTTAGGCTCGTTCACTACAAATGTTCCCTATCGATACATTTGTATCTTAAACATTTCATACCGGTACACCTGGTATTGAATTCCCCAACGATTTCCGTTATGGACTGTCCCATACGTCTAGCTGCAACTACCATTCCGCGTTCAAAGTCTGTTATTCCTGTGGTGCGGCACCAGTCACGTTGGGACTCTTTTCACGTGAATCATCTGAGTGCAGATGACAGCGCCGCCCTTGCACTTGTGTACGCGATACTACCGCTATCTCTATCCGTGCATGTCGCTATCCCGTGACTTTTGTCACATCGTTGTATAAGCGGGGCAGACACTTTCTAGTGACGACACGGGCTGCAAACGAAAAATCTAAGACTTTAAAGAAAGATCGTTATGGTGTGTGGTCAGGGAACGATTACCTCAGAAACGGCGCAGCTGGTCGGCTGTTCTCGTGCTACTGCCGTGAACATGTATGGGAAGCGGTTGGAACTCTGTGAAACAACGAGCACGCGACAAGGTGTTGGACGTCTACACCTCGTCATACAATGTGGAGGTGGAAGTCTTCCGCTCTGTAAAGCAGGGTTGCCAAACACGACGCCGGAGTACGATGTTGGTCCAGGCACAAGTGTGTCGGAGCACACTGTACAGCGCACTTTGTCGGACATGGAGCTTCGTAGCAAAAGGCCCCCGTCGGTTCCCATCTTGACCCATCGTTATAGCCAAATGGTTGCCGCGGCCACAGCATCATCAATATTGGGCGTGGAGCAATGTGGACCTATCACCTGGTGGAACAATGTTTCTTGTTACATCATGCCTATGGTCTTTTCTGGATACGCCGTCATTCAGATGGACGGCTGTTCGAAACACGTTGCGCACCACGGACGCATTGTGGCATGGGGGCATTCGCCTGGTCTTCCTTGTGACGTGTGGTAGTAATCGATGACGGTGAACTACGTGAACATTATTGCGGACCACCTGCACGCTTTCATGCTCGACGGCTTCCTCCAGCACGGTGACTGCCAGTGTCACAAGGCCAGAATCTTGCTGCTGTGGTCTGAGGAGCTGTACAGTGAACTGATGTCTTGGACTCGGAATTCGCGTGATCTGAACCTCATGGAAGATACATGTGACGCTATTGGGCGCCATTTTCGCACCCAGTAACCATCGGCCCATAGTTCACAGAATTATCCCGAGCTGTGTGTAATCATCTGCCGTCTCATACCTCCAGAAACCTACCAAGTAGTTTCTGAATCCACGTCGCGCAGAATTGTTGCTGCAGTGTTTTTTAATGATGGACCAACGACTAATAAGCTGGTGGTGGTAACGTTTTTCCATCAGTGTGTTCGGTTTCAGTGGCTGCAGCCGTGGCAAATGATATACCGTCGCCTTCAAGAAAGCCACAGACTGCTGCTACAGCTCGAGTAATGTGATAGCCGGTGGCTGTTTGCGCCTTTTTCTGTGTAGTGCAGGGGTCGTTTCCCTTCCTCTGCCCTCACCGACTCCTTGACAATTTCACTTCGAGTGATATAATCATCATCTGTCGGTGTTCATTTTCTTGAGTTGCTGTTCTGGTGTGCACACGGAAGATAAAGCGATGCTTTCGGCATTTCTTTTCGTTTTAGGTGGAGATTTCCTACATTTTGTTTAGTACCTCCAAGCATTTTATTTAGTTTCATATGATACCCTGTCCCGTTACGATTCGAGGTCAAGGGGCCCTGTCTAAACTGAGAACAACAGAGGCCCTGCCACTCGCTGTCGAAGACGTACGTGGCGCTTTGCGACATTAAATCAAGCGCTGATCTCTCTGGGTCGAGTCACTGTACTCTTGTCTTGCACCTTCTATGAAATATTTGCACATGACAGGATAGTAGAAAGTAGTCTAGAGGGTAATCAGGGGAATTACTTTAAAATGGAAAAAGAAAACTGCACAAGTGACAGTTCCTTCTGAGGTGTAATGAAGATGAAGAGACGTCCTGCCCATAGAAGTGACACCAACATGTGCGGTGGCGCTCGGGAAGTTTTTTGTTGAGCAGCACGTTCTACGTCGTGTTTGTTCCAATACGGGAAAAATATATTGTTTAGTCCAGATTCCAGTAGTGCAGTAGTCTGATTCCGGAAACACACAGCCTGTAGTGACCCCATTTGGATCGCTTATGTTGAATTCTACTTTAGTGTAGTTCTCTTCTGATATTTCTCAGCATAAGTGTAAGCGTCTTTCACCCAGTTTAAACTAATGTATGCAGATATGAGAGAAGCGTTTGGGGATTGATTTGTGTCGGATGTGTGCACTGTATTCATAGTTTAAAAGTTCAATGAGCATCTGTCCATTTTAGCGACTGTTACGTCGAAAGTTTTACCGTATCTTTAATGTTAAAGCTTTTCTAAAGTTCTGTATCTGACAGTTGGAGACCCGCTGTTATTCGTTATGAATGGAGACTGGAATCTACGATGCTTATAGTGAATTTTCTGTTCTCTTTTGTTTCAGATCGACAATAAAGCGGTCAGCTACTGTGTTAATGATTTTTGGTAAGTGAGGCTGTATTACTTTCTTCTCCTACCAACTTTTGAATGGACTGCATGTAGTCTTATTTTAATTCATCTTTGGTTCGTGTCCTTTGTTGCCAGTAAAAATGTTTTCTTTAACCGTAAATTTCGTTTGGCGATAAGATTTCGAATTATGTATCTTTCATGATTTCATTTAAGAACGTAGTTGCACACGATGGAGATTTTTGTTTGGCATTTAACTACGAAATAATTTGAACCTGGGAGAGAAAGAAATGTGACGCCACTTTTTTAAGGAACCGTTCCGGCATTCGCCTGACGTGGTGCATGGAAACCTCAGAAGACTTAAATCTGTTCGAAACATCCTAGTAAATTAAAACTGTGTGCCGGACCGAGGCTCGGAACTCGGAAACTCAACCTTTCGCAGACAAGTGCTCTACCGACTGTGCCACCCAAGCACATGGATCACGACTCTTCCTCACTTCTTCCTCGCCAGTACCGCATCTCCTACCTTTTAAACTTCACAGAAGGTCCCCTACTTACTTGCAAGACCAGCTCTGCCTAACTCGCAACACTTGTCGTGGAAGTTACGCAGCAGAGCTTCTGTGAAGTTTGTAAAGTGCAAGATATACTGGAGGAAATAAAGCTGGGTCGTGGATGGGTAGCTCAGTCGGTAGAGTGATTGCCCGCAAAAGGCAAAGGTCTAGCGTTCGAGTCACGGCTCAGCACACAGTTTCAGTCTACCAGGAAGTGTCCTATAAGCGCACACTCCGCAGCGGAGTGAAACTTCAAGGCCCAAAGGATGTCTTCCGGCTGCAGTGTCATCCTCTGGCTTGCGGCGTCATGCGGGTTCAGTATGGAGGGGCACGTGGTCAGTGCACTGCTGTGCCGCCCGTTTTCAGACAGTGGAGTCGCCATCAACGAACCTGTTCATGAACTAAGAACTACTTTAAGATAAAAGGCTACTTTTCTTGGTTTTGGTGAGCAGTCATCCAGACATGCCCTTTGCAAGCATGATACTTTACGTGTTTTCGGGACCTAATTGTCCGGCAACGGACCTGAATACACTCCTGGAAATGGAAAAAAGAACACATTGACACCGGTGTGTCAGACCCACCATACTTGCTCCGGACACTGCGAGAGGGCTGTACAAGCAATGATCACACGCACGGCACAGCGGACACACCAGGAACCGCGGTGTTGGCCGTCGAATGGCGCTAGCTGCGCAGCATTTGTGCACCGCCGCCGTCAGTGTCAGCCAGTTTGCCGTGGCATACGGAGCTCCATCGCAGTCTTTAACACTGGTAGCATGCCGCGACAGCGTGGACGTGAACCGTATGTGCAGTTGACGGACTTTGAGCGAGGGCGTATAGTGGGCATGCGGGAGGCCGGGTGGACGTACCGCCGAATTGCTCAACACGTGGGGCGTGAGGTCTCCACAGTACATCGATGTTGTCGCCAGTGGTCGGCGGAAGGTGCACGTGCCCGTCGACCTGGGACCGGACCGCAGCGACGCACAGATGCACGCCAAGACCGTAGGATCCTATGCAGTGCCGTAGGGGACCGCACCGCCACTTCCCAGCAAATTAGGGACACTGTTGCTGCTGGGGTATCGGCGAGGACCATTCACAACCGTCTCCATGAAGCTGGGCTACGGTCCCGCACACCGTTAGGCCGTCTTCCGCTCACGCCCCAACATCGTGCAGCCCGCCTCCAGTGGTGTCGCGACAGGCGTGAATGGAGGGACGAATGGATGAGAGTCGCTTCTGCCTTGGTGCCAATGATGGTCGTATGCGTGTTTGGCGCCGTGCAGGTGAGCGCCACAATCAGGACTGCATACGACCGAGGCACACAGGGCCAACACCCGGCATCATGGTGTGGGGAGCGATCTCCTACACTGGCCGTACACCACTGGTGATCGTCGAGGGGACACTGAATAGTGCACGGTATATCCAAACCGTCATCGAACCCATCGTTCTACCATTCCTAGACCGGCAAGGGAACTTGCTGTTCCAACAGGACAATGCACGTCCGCATGTATCCCGTGACACCCAACGTGCTCTAGAAGGTGTAAGTCAACTACCCTGGCCAGCAAGATCTCTGGATCTGTCCCCCATTGAGCATGTTTGGGACTGGATGAAGCGTCGTCTCACGCGGTCTGCACGTCCAGCACGAACGCTGGTCCAACTGAGGCGCCAGGTGGAAATGGCATGGCAAGCCGTTCCACAGGACTACATCCAGCATCTCTACGATCGTCTCCATGGGAGAATAGCAGCCTACATTGCTGCGAAAGTTGGATATACACTGTACTAGTGCCGACATTGTGCATGCTCTGTTGCCTGTGTCTATGTGCCTGTGGTTCTGTCAGTGTGATCATGTGATGTATCTGACCCCAGGAATGTGTCAATAAAGTTTCCCCTTCCTGGGACAATGAATTCACGGTGTTCTTATTTCAATTTCCAGGAGTGTACATGAAGCTACGGTACATGGAAGATTACTCGTTCAGACAGTTTAGGAATATCGAAAGGCTTCCTCTTTTAGTCCTCTTCAGCCCTTTCGTTATCCTGCTTTGATAAATAATGCTAGTGGTCGTGTACTGTATGACTTTGCTCAAGTATGAATATGGCATACGTCCTTAAATACTTGAAGTTTTGAGGTTATCACGGATAAAATAGAAGGATCGAAAGATTATGTACATGTTGTACTGCTAGTTGCTTACAGTTCTATGAGTCGGAAAAACGTAAAAGGGTATAAGTAGTTTGAGGGGAAACTGAGAAAGATACGACAAAGGACTTGGAAGATCAGAGAATGGAATGAACAGTTTGTTGAAAAGTTGTTAAAGATGAACATTAAGAGAAGTAAAGAAAGGACGCTGGGGGACGAGATAATTAAATTAAATAAGGTGAATATAGAAGTGTCCTACTTTTTGGGCAATAAAATAAGCCACATTGAGAGGAGTAAAGAGGATACTCAATGCAGACTAGAAGTAGAAACAAAAGCTCCTGCGTAAAAGAGAAATTTGTTAAAATCAAACATAAATTTCTGAATATAAATTTGTGAAAGTATTTGGAGTGTGGCTTTGTATGGAAAAGTAGACGAGAAACAGCTAAGATATAAGGAGAATAGAAGCTTTTGGAATTTGGTGCTACAAAATAATAATGACGATTAGGTGGGTAGATGACGTAACTAATGAAGGGGTACTGAATATAATTGTGGAGAAAAGAAATTTGTGGCACAACTAGATGTGGTACTACACCGAGGAATAGTTGATTTGGTGATGGAGGACAGCTGAAGAGAGACCAAGGGTTGTGACTACGGTCAACAGATTCAGGTATGTGTATGTTACAGAAGTGAACACAGACCAACGTGGAGAGCTGCGCCTTCGGACCGACAAAAACGTCATCATCAGCAACGCTCTTAAGATTATCGTGAATAGTGTGATTTCTGATTTTCTGCAGGTGTTCATAAGTACCGGTGCTCGGTGGACGTGTGCACGGTTGGTGCAGCTTACGAAGTGTTTAGCACAGCAGCCATTTCTTGCTTTCGAAGACTTTGACTTTCTGAGGTTCTTTGATTTATGCCCCAGTCTGGTCAAAATCTCGCCCGTAGGTGATTTGTTGTTACGCCGTGGTTGCATAATACATGAAATACCGTATTCTGGAGCGTGTTTGATAGCATGTTAAACGAAGGCGACAGTCCGTCAAAATTTCTCTATATTTCAGCGTAACTTGTATGTAGCACTTATGCCTTTAAACTCCAGAAACGTAAATGCGTTATCGTTTGCGAATGTTAATTTTTCAAATGACACTGAGAACTATGGGACTTAACATCTGAGGTCATCAGCCCCCTAGAATTTAGATCTACTTAAACTTAACTAACCTAAGGACATCACACACATCCATGCCCGAGGCAGGATTCGAACCTGCGACCGTAGCAGTCGCGCGGTTCCGGACTGAAGCGCCTAGAACCGCTCGGCCACAAAGGCCGTCATGTTAATTTTGATATGGCGCGAAGAGGAAAGATGTATACAGTTTTTTTCTGTAGCTTTTACTTAACATATTGTAATCTTACTCGCATGCTGTTAGGAGGAGAGTGCATCTTCAAAAATTATTATATGAAGGTTTCTCGAAATACTTTACTTGCAGTTTGTAAGAATTGGCACTTCGCCTTGTTTCTCTTAGCTGCGATGGATGACGTTTCCAAAAGTATTTGCGCATCGAGATTAGCGAAACCCTAATTGTGAATCAAAGTGAAACGAGTCGTGCCTGAGACAGAGATTTTTTTTGGTGGCAGACTGCAATGATCCGGTTCCGCAGCCGATATTGCATTCGACCGCTGAAAGTAGCGCAACCAGCATTCTCACGTAACAGCTTGATACCAACATCGATTGACGGTTGACATAATCAAACGAGGCGTGTCTATTATGTTACGCGCGTGTCATGTCAGTTTAAAATGAAGCACTATTATTTACAATGTTTGTGTTATTTTGTTCGGGAATGAATTTTAATAAAAGGCGGTCTCCTTCGCATGTGGGCCGCACGGTAGAGGAGGCATTGTGAACACAGTGAGAGATGAACTGAGTGGGCTAGCGCCGCCTGCGGACACACCGTTCACAATGGCAGTCATCACTTTGAGTGACAGCTACTCATCTGCCTAGCGACACGGCGCGTTGTGAGTGGCATCTCATAAAGGACACTGCTTTACGTTGCAGTCTGTTTATTGGCGTGCTTCAGTGAGGCTCTTCGTCTCTGATCTCCATCGCACGCTTGCATTGCTAACGCCTGCGTAACAGACCTGATTAGTACTGCTATTACTTAGCTGCGTATGGGGGACAAAATAGCCTATAAAGTGCTATAAAATTTCCAGCGAAGGAGATTCGTGCCGGCCGTTGTGGCCGAGCGCCTCTAGGCGCTTCAGTCCGGAACCCCGCGCTGCTGCTACGGTCGCAGGTTGGAATCATGCCTCGGGCATGGATGTGTGTGATGTCCTTAGGTTAGTTAGGTTTAAGTAGTTCTAAGTCTAGTAGACTGATGACCTCAGACGTTAAGTCCCACAGTGCTCAGAGCCATTTGAACCATATGTTTTATTTTGATTTAAAAATTATACAGTGTACGTTAACTTAACATTTTTGTTTAGTAATAATATAGAATTTAAATAAAACTAAAAAGGGACATTGTTGTTAACGAAACCTGGACCGGGGACTCCAGTGTCTACAAAATTTATGTGCCACGCTCTCAGCTACCAGACTCTGTGTTACAGGGTCGGAAGTATTTTATACGTGCCGACATTCGGAAATCTAATCTTCAAAGGCGTTTACTTCAACTGTCTACGAAGTTTGCGTCGTAATACTTTAGGAAATTGATGTACACGCTCTGACGTTCAAAATCTGTGAATATGAAGAAAACCGTAGAGTAGCCTTACGTAAGATGTCCTTGTAGAAGCGTAGTTCGCAAAGTTATTTCAGTAAACACTTGTCAGTTATATTTCTCTTTCAGCTAAGACATTACGACACAAGCCCAAATACATTTAAAGCGTGTTGCCCGAAGCCGACAATCGTAAAGGAAGGAAAAAAGTGAGTAGTTGTGCTCTTTCAACGCAAATACATCTTTTTGCCTCCCACCTTCTCCATTCGAGATTTAGTGTAGATTGTATAGAAACAATGAACAGTCGTCGCTACCTTTGAGCGAACGCGGAAGGAGCTACGAAGTGTTGAAAGGGGTCGCCGGGTGGGGCAAAATGAGGGGCGGTGAGTTGGCTCGTGAATATTTTATCCGGTTTATTACAGCTTCGGGCTCTGTGTCGAGTCGGAGCGGTGAGCAACGGGTGGGAGGCGGCGGCCGCCTCGCCTTCATTTTGAGCCCCCGCGTGTCCCCGGCTGTGGTGTGGGGCCGCGTTTCGAGCACCGGCGCGAGAGCTAAAGGTCAGCATCTCTTGAAGGAGCGCCCGCAGGGTGGCGGCCGCGCCTCGCCATTGGAGCGCTGGCGCGGTGACGTCAGAGCGGGGGAGGCGTGGCCTCGCGTGGGGATGTGGTAAAGCCGATTGGCAGGCGCGGCGGCCGGCCGAAGGGATGGCCGGGTGGGGTATGAGGGGGGAGGGGGGGGGGGAGAGCTGGCGCGAAGGCCGCGCAGGCGGCGGAGGAGGATTTGTAAACCGTAGGTAAAGGGAGAGTAAGTAATCACTTAGGGCGTGTTGGAAGGGGTGGCGATCGAGTCGAGGCCGGGCGGGTCGCGGCCTGCCGGGAAAGAGAAATAGGGTTAGCGGGGGAGGCGGAAGCGCGGGAGGCGCTGAGCGGCTAGAGAAGACTATTTTACGACTCTTTGGCTTCAGTCGGATCCTGGCACTTTGCGAACATTATTGGAATTTTAAATCTTTGAAGGCGTCAGGGCATCACTGGCGAGAGTGAAGCGATGGAGTCTGCAGTTGATGGATAGATCTGACTCACGGTCCACCCACCATCTCCTCCTCTCTCTCTCTCTCTCTCTCTCTCTCTCTCTCTCTCTCTCTCTCTCTCTGTCTCTCACGTATCCCGTCGCTCGTCCACGAACGCCCACGACACGGCAGGCGATACAGCGAAGTGGCACGATAGCGCATAAATTTCTACGAACTTCGGCACGGCAACACCGCTCTCATGACCACCGCTTCTGACAGCGTGGTTTTTCGCTGTCTTCGTGATTGCATCATGTCAGATATGAACGTCTCCTACAGTAGCTTGGTTTGCGGAAAGTGTAATAACGCAATAGAGGTACAGTTTATGCTTGTAGGGAAAAACTGCTTGCTATTAAGAACTTACGTAAGTCACTTCCGAGACGCCATTGGTAAGACACCAGTAATGTGCGTCGTTGTCTAGTCTCGTTTACATTACGTATTCTTTGACACTTGGCACATCAAACAGCTGCCATGCTAGGGAAATGGCGCTGTTGCCGCTGCGGCGATTCAGTATTTGCACGTAACACCTGACATTTGCGCCGGCGTTGGACCAGCCGTTTGACGGTCGCGCACAGTGGAGCAACAGCCAATACCTCGGTCTATTTCCTAGGAACCAGATACTCGTAGGGACTGTCCGTAAAGCTATACCATTACTATTCCATGTAAACCCGCCACGCCAGAATAAAACTGGCCCCGTTGTTGCAGCAGCGCATATTCCAGCAACGGCGCAGCGGATCTGCCCTCAGTTGGACGCTATGTTGGAACAACGCACAGTGCCTCTGCCGACCGCACAAAATTTAGCTTTGGCAGCGAACCGTGAGTGTTTCAAGTTCCGCTTGTGAAAAAGTAGATACTAGCCTCCAGCTGAGTCACTCATGCTACGAATTTATGCACTGTTAAACATGTTTCACTTCTTAACAGAGTAAAATAGTATTAAATTGAGACATTAAACGAATTTTTTAGCTGTATCAGTTTCCCTTGACATTTTGCAGCCTCACATTCCTCTTATGCAATTTGTAACAAGAGTTACGGAAGTAGCAGCATTACTAATAATGGATAACATTTTTATATGAACGCATAGGAGAAAGTCATAGTGTACGTGTCATGTTTACTTGTATGTCAGAACGTGATGGCCAACTGCTGACGGTATAATGTCCTAGGGCATGACATAAGAATTATTGGAAAACACAGGACAAATAACTGGAAAACGAATTGACAAATTCATAAAGTATCTGCGCAAATCAGACTGGAAATACATACAGAAACATCTGATGTTAGTCTAAAGTAAGGTAATGATACGCCACTTTCGAAAAGCCTCTTAAAAAAGAACCTGAGTATTCAAAATATGTTCAAGATTCCGAATGTCCCAGTTAGAACTAGCGTCAGAGAACCATACAAAACTAAGAAAATACTAACAGTTAACACCTAAGAATGCTGGTGATGACTGTTTGAAATCACATAGTCATATAGAAAAATCGATGCACTCGTCAGAGCACGAAACTCTTAGTATTTTCAATAAAAATGTTTCTACGGCAGCAAGTTAAGTCAATGTGGATCGAAGTAAGAAACGACAATAAAAACGAGTAAGAAGTGTGAAATCTCTTCGAAGTTAAATAAGAGATTATCAGAGAGCTTCAAAATTTCAAACCCATTCGCCAGTTTTTTTTTTTTTTCATTAGAAGCAGATAATTTAAGTTCTAAGCTGTGGGTTATTTTCTAAAGAACTTCTGAAAGAAAATCATACCGAATATAGTTTGAATAAACACATATACCATCTAAATTGTCACGAAGTTCTAAATGTTATCAACTGGCTTATTGCCGGATTATTGAAAGAAAGTAGACAGTACTCTGTAAAAGAGCTTTGAATGTTTTAATGACTGTTCGTTGTACACATACTATCTAAGTGTACGCGTGATCCTTCTAGGATGTTAGATCAAAATATTAATATAAACACATGTCGGTCATCTTGGTTTTGAGATGTTATATATGAATGTAACGTGCGAGAGAGGAGTGAAAATAAACGGCAATACTCGCAAAAACGCTCCAATAAACATATGTGCGCAAATGAGCCGTTAGCGAGATAACTCTGAATATGTGTGGATATCAACTGCCACTGACTTCAGCATCACGGATGTCATATTTAGTTCGAGTCTGTTTGAGATGTGAACTTTTTGGTTAAGTCCCCATTTAATTGGGCTCAAATATCATCAATTTCTTCAACAAGAATTACAATACAGCTTCAGTGCGTTATGTGCTCGAATTTACTACTACTGTATACCCAGCGTCATCTCGTACAGCTAGACAAGACTGTGTAATTCTCTCGTCCATTATTTCCACCATATCGAGGACAGTGCTGTACACTTCACTTTTGAGATGGAACGCCGTGTCATCCTCGGCCACTAACGTTGTCAGATGTCGTATGGAGGGTCACGTGATCAGCGCACCGCTCTCCGGGGCGTGAGTTGTCAAACAACCCGTCACTGGCAGCTGCTCGACGGATCACCAGCGGTCCCACGACGCCGAGTGCACCCCATGCCTGCCTTCCCACCACTCAGCTGCGGAGGCAGACAACTTTTGAGATGATCCAAAGGAAAATGAAGAACCAGAGGATTGGGGGAGGGGAGGTGGTGTTCTTGGAAGCCAAGGCACAGCGCTGCTCCATCTTGGAGCATGCGATGCGTTAGACGTCTCCTCACACCAGAAGCACGGAAGCAGTTTGTGCCTGTGTAGATGGGTCGTTTACGGAGCCGTATTCACTTAACTTTTTTTTATCGAATGCTTTGTCGTATCACTTTTCGCGATTAATTGTGTACAGGCTGTATATAAACCTCAAGTAAAAACATAGTGAAAATGAAGTGCGGCTTAAAGCGGTATAAATATGTCAACAAAACGAGGGAAGACGCTCGACCATCGCAGCAGGAGATACGTGCAGGAAGCCCCCAGCAAAAAAATTTTACCCGTCAACGTGTCGTTATACATATATACCAGGGCAGTTCAATAAGTAATGCAACACATTTTTTTCTCGGCCAATTTTGGTTCAAAAAACCGGAAATTTCTTGTGGAATATTTTCAAACATTCCCGCTTCGTCTCGTATAGTTTCATTGACTTCCGACAGGTGGCAGCGCTGTACGGAGCTGTTAAAATGGCGTCTGTAACGGATGTGCGTTGCAAACAACGGGCAGTGATCGAGTTTCTTTTGGCGGAAAACCAGGGCATCGCAGATATTCATAGGCGCTTGCAGAATGTCTACGGTGATCTGGCAGTGGACAAAAGCACGGCGAGTCGTTGGGCAAAGCGTGTGTCATCATCGCCGCAAGGTCAAGCAAGACCGTCTGATCTCCCGCGTGCGGGCCGGCCGTGCACAGCTGTGACTCCTGCAATGGCGGAGCGTGCGAACACACTCGTTCGAGATGATCGACGGATCACCATCAAACAACTCAGTGCTCAACTTGACATCTCTGTTGGTAGTGCTGTCACAATTGTTCACCGGATGGGATATTCAAAGGTTTGTTCCCACTGGGTCCCTCGTTGTCTAACCGAACACCATAAAGAGCAAAGGAGAACCATCTGTGCGGAATTGCTTGCTCGTAATGTGGCTGAGGGTGGCAATTTCTTGTCAAAGATTGTTACAGGCGATGAAACATGGGTTCATCACTTCGAACCTGAAACAAAACGGCAATCAATGGAGTGGCGCCGCACCGCCGTACGACGTTGGCTCCGACATCGACCAGTGGAATGGTACCGTGCAGGCATACAGGCCCTCATTTCAAGGTGGCGTAAGGCCGTAGCATTGAATGGAGATTACGTTGAAAAATAGTGTTGTGTAGCTAAAAGAGTGGGGAATAACCTGGTGTATTTCAATGCTGAATAAAACAACCCCTGTTTCAGAAAAAAATGTGTTGCATTACTTATTGAACTGCCCTCGTATATATCTACATTGTGTTCCAGAAATGGCGCGACACCCTTGGAGGGGTTTGAGAAGGGTGTCTCGAGGAAGAAATCGAAGGTAGGAACCCGTGTCCGGAACGTCATCCAACGACGCTACAGAGCTTCTTAAGTTATATGCGCCGGCGATTGCCACTGAGGCTAGGCCGTCCTTTTCGACAGCAAACGAGACTTTCTACGCTGTCGGACGGTTAGCGGATTTTCTTGCAATATTCTTCGTTGTTCAGGGATCGCGACTGATTGCGGAGATCACCAGTGGAGAACATGGTGCTAGCTGCTGCATAATTATGCCTTCTCTCCAATGAATGTGATACTGTGTCGTCTCAGTGGAGGATGGTTTTGCACGCGCGTTTCCATCTACTTTATTTTTCCCCTGGGATTATCTAAAATAATCAGTTTTTTCGGTATACGGGGAGAAATTGAACCGCAAAAGGAAATGCTCTATAGCGTCGTTGGATGACGTTTCCAGACACGGCTTCCTATCCTGTATTTGTTCCTCCAGACGCCCTCTAGAACCCCTCCAAGTTCGTCGCAACGCTTCTGTATATGTAGAAGAAGGGAGGGATACGGTCTGAAACTAATGAGGACCCTATAGCTGGAAAGAAAATAGCATTTAGAGAGCCGAGTATTTTTCAGAGATGTTAAGTTTGAAAAACAAATTTTTGGGGAAAAAATTAAAAACAAAACAGAAATTAATAAATTACATAGGGTAGAAAGTATTTTGTTGAAACCATATGCAAGAAAAATAATAGTGAACTGACCCATAATGCTTATGGTTTAATACTTGGTTGCATAGCCCTTTGCGTGCAGTACACCTGGTTGGCATAGAATCCACGAGTTTGGGCAATCGCACCTGAGGAACCGTCTTCCATTGCTCACACAATTCTTTCTAGAAAGCCGCCTTGTTAGTGGAGTTGTGTAGGCGATCACGTCTATACAGCCCGCCACCAAACATTTTCTATACGGTTTTTGGCCATTCGAATATCTTTACTTTGTACTTCTTCAGAACTGTCTGCACATAGCCATAAGTGTGCTTCGGGTTCTTGCCGTGCTGGAATTGCCAGTTGTGAGGCATATTTCGTCTTCCATTAAGGTATGGTGTCTTGTGCTTCATCATATTTCAAACTATCCATTACCCCATGAATTTCGACGAGAGGACCTGCATCACGTAGCGAGAAACCACACAGTGGTACTTCAACTTCCGTTGTCGGCCGGAGTATCCGAGCGGTTCTAGGCGCGTCAGTCTGGAACCGCGCGACCGCTACGGTCGCAGGTTCGAATCCTGCCTCGGGCATGGATTTGTGTGGTGTCCTTAGGTTAGTTAGGTTTACGTAGTTCTAAGTTCTAGGGACTGATGACCTCAGATGTTAGGTCCCATAGTGCTCAGAGCCATTTTTGAACCAACTTCCGTTGCTTCATGGTTGGTACTTTGCACTTTCTGTTATTACTCTTGTTTTTCGATCGTCGAAGGTACTGATCCCTCCTGAGAATATGAGATTAAATTTACTTTCACCATTCTACAGAATTTTTGACCAGTCTGCAGGGGTCAGTGACACAACGTTCGTAGCAAACTGTAGTCTAGCCTTCCCGCTCCGAACTTACCATAGGTTTTCGAGAAGCTCTTCTGCGGTTGAGCTCTATAGTTGCTGAAAGCAATGTCTAACTGCCGAAACATGGACCTTCACTCCGTGTTTCACCTGTACATCTTTTTGGCATCAGCCATCGATTGCCTTCTTTTGCGATGGTTTTTCGGGGCCGACCATTGCGTGCATTTTTCTCTATTGTCGCCTTCCTCCCTTTTTTTAAAAAGCCAGGTCGACACATTGCGAGCTGTTGTGAAACGCCAAACGCCTTTGCAACTAACGACTCAGTTTGCTATAGTTTCAGTACTGTTAAGACAGCTTGTCTGCAATCTACCGAATATTCTTCAGTTTTATGTACGTAGATGTTACAATCTTCCCATTCTACATAATAATTAACAACCTCTTGGGAACACTGTATACGGCTAAAGTCCGTCCTTACCTGCACTGAGCAATCAATACATATAATCGCGGCGAGGCAAGCAGTTTCTGTATGATCAAGCGGTTTGTTTTTATTCTGTGTATACATAAACACACTTACCAAGCTACTAGTTCAAGTAAGAAATTCTTGTGAGCGACATGGTAAGTGCATTGTATTCCTTGCTGCCTAAAGACGAGTAGCAGTGGCTCGAAACGTGTTGATACTGTTTCGTCCAGCGTCCGTACGTCAGGTCGGGGGAGAGGCGCTCGGCTGCTGCAGGCTGCGTGTCGGCCACAGAGCCGGCCGGTGGCTTTTGTCTGTCAGAGCGAGTGGTGCCGGCAAGTGTGACGGCAGCTGTCAGGCGGACCGGCGCGGGCGCAGGCGCGGCCGCAGGTGAGATAGCGCCGCGGGCCGCGCCTGCCGCCGCCAGATAAACCGGCCGCGTCGCGTCGCTCCCCAGGCTGACCGTAGCACCGGCTCACAACACTGGATCGCCTACAGCGCTTCGTGTGACGTCTACATTACTAAACGGCTGTGGCCCAGGGCCCGGATCGACAACGTACTCCAGGAGCAACAAAAATTTGATTTTCAGTACCCCCTTTCGTACAAACATCGACCGAATTTAAAAACTTAAAACGCTGTCGTGTTCTACTGCTTACAAGGGAACCTCCCCATCGCACCGCTCTCACATTTAGTTATAAGTTGGCACAGTGGATAGACCTTGAAAAACTAAACACAGATCAATCGAGAAAACAGGAAGAAGTTGTGTGGAACTATGAAAAAATAAGCAAAATATACAAACTGAGTAGTCCATGCGCAAGATAGGCAACATCAAGGATAGTGTGAGCTCAGGAGCACTGTGGTCCCGTGGTTAGCGTGAGCAGCAGCGAAACGAGAAATCCTCAGTTCAAGTCTTCCCTCGAGTGAAAAGTTTACTTTCTTTATTTTCGCAAAGTTATGATCTGTCCGTTCTTTCATTGACGTCTCTGTTCACTGTAATAAGTTTAGTGTCTGTGTTTTGCGACCGCACCGCAAAACCGTGCGTTTAGTAGACGAAAGGATGTGCCTCTCCAATGGGAACCGAAAACATTTGATCGCAAGGTAATAGGTCAACCGATTCCTTGACAGGAAAACACGTCTGATATATTCTATACGACACTGGTGACGGCGTGTGCGTCACGTGACAGGAATATGTTGTCGACCCACCTAACTTGTACACTTGGCGAATGGGTAAAAAGATTCTCCTACCTTGCCCGATTTAGGTTTTCTTCTGGATGTGATAATCACTCCCAAAAAAGTGATGAAAACAAAAAGAGTTTGTCACATAAACTGCAAGAAATGAATGCAACAGTTTCACAGACGCACAGTTTTTCCTGTGCTCTGTCTCTGTCAAAACATATGTCTTGTTTCGATGTTTGTTTACGTGTAGCGTCCCCATACTACAGTCCAGTTACCTCACGTCGGACGGACGGACAGATAATAATTGTCTGAAAATAAAAAAATTAAACTTTTCACTCGAGGGAAGATTTGATCCAAGGACCTCTCGTTCCGCAGCTGCTCACGATAACCACGGGACCACGGCGCTCCTCAGTTCATATTCTCCTTGATGTTGCCTATGTTGCCCATTGACAACTCAGTTTGTATATTTTGCTTATTTTTTCATAGTTCCACACAACTTCTTCCTGTTTTCTCGATTGATCTGTGTTCAGTTTTTCAAGGCCGATCCACTGTGACAACTTATAACTAAATCTGAGAGGGGTGCGATGGGGAGGTTCCCTTGTTAGGTGTAT
Source organism: Schistocerca cancellata (assembly GCF_023864275.1). Classification (NCBI taxonomy): domain Eukaryota; kingdom Metazoa; phylum Arthropoda; class Insecta; order Orthoptera; family Acrididae; genus Schistocerca; species Schistocerca cancellata. Next base: position 18,627,508 of record NC_064637.1, read on the forward strand.
GACTGTACCTAACGGTTGCTGTTTAGTTCCTATTCTCAACAGCGAACCAGCTGCGTGTCTTGCGATTTTGGTACCTGGCTGTGCATGGCTCTCTTCGGAAAGAAGAGTTCCATGTAGTCATAGCGTCGTGCCGCACGCGTCTGCTTTCATGCCCACAGTTAATTTGCTGCGTATAATAACCTGTAGCTGTGATCCTGCAGCCAAATAGTCTGTGTATGCATTGGCTACAATTGCGAGTTAATAAAACACACAGAAATACAAAATAAAAGTTAAATCAATAATTTAATAACATGGGTTCTATTCTAGCGTCTGTAATTGGTGTATATGACAGAGTTATGTTGAATAATGTTTATTCCAGAAATGACATCTCAAATAAACAGGAAGTGGTCCTACGATATTCACTTAAAATACAGACATAAAATACCCTTATTAAATGCAGTAAAGTTATGTTCAGAGCGCTACGAGAATGGTATTAAAATATACAAACTAAACTGTAATCAAAATTACATAAAGACGAAGTCCATTTCATAATCACTATACATGAAATATTCCCTATCTTTAAACAGTTCAGAGTTCAACATGATGAATTAAGAACTTGTCACAAAAACCACTCACTGTGTATCCTCAGTTTTGTAATACAAGCGGCAAAGTCAGAGTCGTACTTTGGAGCACATTCAGACCTTTGAAATACAATGAAGCGCCAGAGAGGCTGGTATGGGCGGGGGTATTAAAATACACACACATGTAAACAGGCAGAATACACCGCTGCGGTCGGCAACGCCCATATAAGACAAGAAGTATCTGGCGCAGTTGTTAGATCGGCTACTGCTGCGACACTGGCAGGTTATCAAGATTTAAGCAAGTCTGAACGTGGTGTCACAGTCGGAGTGTGCGCGATGGGACACAGCACCTCGATAGCGATGAAGTGGGAATTTCCCCGCACGCGCATTTCACGTGTGTACCGTGAATATCAGGAATCTGGTAAAACGTCATCGCTGCGGCCGGAAAAAGATCCTGCACTAACGGGACCAACGACGACTGAAGAGACTCGTTCAACGTGACAGAAGTGCAACCCTCCCGCAAATTGCTGCAGATTTCAATGCTGGACCATTAACAAGTATCAGCGAATGAAACATTCAACGAAACACCATCGATATGGGCTTTCGGAGTCGAAGGCCCACATGTGTACCCTTGATGACTGAACGACACAAAGCCTTACGCCTCGCCGGCCGCTGTAACCGAGCGATTCTAGGCGCGTCAGTCCGGAACTGCGCTGTTGCTACGGTCGCAGGTTCTAATCCTGCCTCGGGCATGGATGTGTGTGATGTGCTTACGTTAGTTAGGTTTCAGTAGTTCTAAGTCTAATGGGCTGATGACCTCAGATGTTAAGTCCCATAGTGCTTAGAGCCTTTACGCCTCGCCTGGGCCCGTCAACAGCGACATGAGACGGTTGATGGCTTGAAATATGTTGCCTGGTCGGACGAATCTCGTTTCGAATTGTATCGAGCGGATGGACGTGTAAGGATATGGAGACAACCTCATGAAATCCATGGACCCTGAATGTCAGCAGGGGACTGTTCAAGCTAGTGGAGGCTCTGTTATGGTGTGGGGGCGTGTGTAGTTAGATATGGGACCTCTGATATATCTAGGTAAGACTCTGACAGGTGACACGTACGTAAACATCCATTCGTGTCTATTGTGCATTCCGACGAACTTGGGCAATTCCAGCAGGACGATGCAACACCCCACACGTCCAGAATTGCTACAGAGTGGCTCCAGGAACACACTTCTAAGTTTAAACACTTCCGCTGGCCACAAACTCCCCAGATATGAACATTATTGAGCACATCTGGGATGCCTTGCAACGTGCTGTTCAGAAGAGTTCTCCAGCCTCTCGCACTGTTACGGATTTATGTGCAGCCGTTCAGGATTCATGGTGTCACTTCCCTCCAGCACTACTTCAGAGATTAATCGAGTGCATGCCACTTCGTGTTGCGGCACTTCTGCTTGCTCACGGGGGCCTACACATATTAGGCAGGTGTACCATTTTCTATGGCTCTTCAGTGTATAAAGTCCCTCCAAACGTCAGAATGTTGCAGCGGCCATTCATCACCCAGAATCAATCAGTCATGCGACTAAATCACACACATTGCAATAGACGGGTCTTCCTTATTCCAGTACTCGACTTAAAATGTCCAGGATCACTCCCTTGAACTCTGCACTTGAAAAGTCCCAGTCTCCATGTGGGTGACTCCCATAGTGTTCCACTACTGTCTGCTTCCCATTGGCAGAAGGCCGTCCCCACCAAAAATAATTGTTGTTAACTTCTAAAGAAGTGATTTCACTCAACTTGACGACTAGCCCGGGCCGGCCGGAGTGGCCGAGCGGCTCTAGGCGCTTCAGTCTGGAACCGCACGACCGCAACGGTCGCAGGTTCGAATCTCGCCTCGGGCATGGATGTGTGTGATGTCCTTAGGTTAGCTAGCTTTAAGTAGTTCTAAGGTCTAGGGGACTGATGACCTCAGATGTTAAGTCCGATAGTGCTCAGAGCCATTTGAACCATTTTGAACCCCGGACTAAACTAATATATTACAACAGTAAGAAAAGAAATGTTAGGAACATTCAGTCACACTCAGACCTTTTACAATAAATATAAATAAAGCTTTGTCCATAAATACATAGGCCCGTTATATTGTGCAAGTGCGCTCGTGAAAAATGAAAACAGAGTGTCGTTAAATATTGTTTAAACGATTATTTGGACCGGCTTGTAAAAGTGTCTTTTGGCGTTCTTTTAGATAGATAGTGTCAGGTAACACATGCGATTGACCACTTCTTAACATTGACTACTTAAAGTACTGTGATTTTTTATCATCGGTTGTAATTAATATTTGAATACAGTTACTGCAAAATAGTGAACTGTGCTCCGGAGCTCGCCTGCAGCGGCCACATGACGTCCTTCTGCTGCCGATCCGCACCCAGCCAGCCAAATTCAGCTGTCCTCAGTGCCAGCACAGGATGGACGAATAACTGCCCACATACGTACACCTAACGTTACAAGGCTAAAGGTTTAACATAGCAAGACAAGTATTACAGAGATAAAATGTGTGCATGTAGGCACCGTACTCACGGCGCGCAAGGAGTTCGGTTCTCTAAAGGACCGTGTGAGTGGGTGTTTACGTGTTTAAACCAATATCCAAAACATATAATTATATTTCTTGAAGACAACGTGAATTAATCTTTAGAGTCTGCCTCAAACCTCCATATTATTAATTTCGCTTTGAAGTAACAGTGCCGGCCGCGGTGGTCTAGCGGTTCTGGCGCTGCAGTCCGGAACCGCGGGACTGCTACGGTCGCAGGTTCGAATCCTGCCTCGGACATGGGTGTGTGTGATGTCCTTAGGTTAGTTAGGTTTAAGTAGTTCTAAGTTCTAGGGGACTGATGACCTAAGATGTTGAGTCCCATAGTGCTCAGAGCCATTTGAACCATTTTTGAAGTAACAGTGCCTTTAGCATGAGACGACCAATGCTGTTGAATGGCAGAGGCATCAAGTGGTTCACTGGGGTACCTTTACGAATGTAATGCGTTGCAATCATTTACAACGTTGGAAGCAACAGTCGGCGCGGATATCGTGCTACGTGACTGTAAGAGTGGTGTGTGTGTGTGTGTGTGTGTGTGTGTGTGTGTGTGTTCTTGTAGTGATCATAAAACCACTGCTGCAGTATGTAGTATTGATACAAAATTTGTTTAATGTTAAGTTTATTTTTTGCCTGTTATTTAACGCTATAACTTATTTAATGCGTCATGAGCTCATGGGAGTTTCGAGATGTGGGATTGTGTCTAGCAAAATTGCGGAATTTCTTGGAAATATATCACAGGACTTGATGGGTAAAAATGGTATGTTTCAGTGGTTTCACAATTTATTGTTGACTTTTTGCTAATTCCTTCTTGTATTCGTGTGTGATAATAAAGGTTAATTTTGTGAAAAAATTAAAGTTTTTTCGTGTAGTTGGGAGTCAAAGGGGTAAAAATAAATATTTTATCCCACAACAAAAAACTGTTAAAAGTGGGTATGATTACTCCCCGTGGCTTGGTGGCTAAGAGTCTTAAAGTGTCAGACTGTAAATGCTCACAGTGCTTTGTAGAAATGGTCAGTCGTGTGTCACACATCACCCCCTTTCATTTCGTCTGCCGTTTCTTCTGTAGTGGTCAATCCAAGGATTGGTTTGCAACAGCTACAATGGCAGCTTGTCTACATTCTGTGCGTCTTTCAGCTTTTCTCTTCATTTCTTTATGGGTGTTACATCCCACATCTTTCACGATTTGATCCATGTACCTCAGCCGTGGTCTTCCTCTTGGTCTTTTTCCCTCGACATATCCCTCTATGATTGTGCTCAGGAGTCCTTTATGTCTTAATAGATGGCCTGTAAATCCCTATTATAGTCAATTTTCCACAGCTTGCGTCGCCTAGTCGTGAGTCTCGCTGCAAACGCCATTGATTTGATTTGATTTTAACAGGAGAGCTAAAGCAGCTTAGGTCTAACCCGCCACTGCCCGCACCGAAACTAGGTTTATTGTGCGGTATCGCTCCCTGTATATCTAGTAAACCCAACCAGTGCCCTTAAATAGTGCAAGGAGTCCCTCTACCAGTTTTTTGTTAGACACGATTTCTTCAGGTCTAGTTATCCCGAAGATTCTGTATCTTTTACTCTCCAATGCTATGCATTCAAAGATTAGGTGTGATGCAGTTTCTTCACCCTCATCACAGATTCTACAATACCCATTGTATGTGGGTGTTTGTTGAAGTTCCCATGGCCGGTCGTCAGTCCAGTCATGAGTTTGATCTCATTCCTGTTCAAACCCAGGATTACAGAGCTTCTTTTAAAACATGGCTTGGACATAATTACCTTACCATGTTTTTGTTTACGGACCTCGGTCCAATATCCTACGTGCTGTTTCCTAAGCCAGTTCCGTAGTTCTACTTTGATCATAGCCTTGGTGATTGTCAAGATAGGTTTCGGTCCAATAAATGAAGTTGTTGGCTCCATCCCAGCCAATCTATCGGCTTGTTCATTGCCACACATCCCTGAGTGGCCAGGGACCCACACTAGGTACACCCCACTGCTTCCCCCTAGCTCCACCAGAGCCCTGTGGCAATGTGCAACAGTCTTAGATTTCAGGGCTGCCTGGCTGTCTGAATAGATGTAGATGCTACGGTCATTGTAGCACCTACTCATATTCTCCTCCACACATGCCCCGATTGCAGTAATTTCGGCTCGGAATACAGAGGCCAGTTTCCCTAGGGAGATGCTGCTATCCAGTCTCGGCTGAACCCCGTACAACCCTGCCCCAATGCCTCGATCTGTTTTCGACCCATCGGTGAACCAAACGATGTCCCCCGTACGGTGTCGAACTGTTTTCTCCCACTGCTCCCCACTTCCAATTATTATATTGTAAGGCTTGTCGAAGCAGTTAGGAGTTGTTATATAGTCAGTGGGCATTTCCGCAGCCATACCCATATTTACCTCCCGCACTATGTTAGTGTGTGATTCTGGATATCCAAATGAGACCCAGTTTTGGCCAGTTTTAAGTCTGTATGCCCCAGCTGCTGCCTCCATCTTAACACAAAGGTGAAGTGGAGGCATGTCCAGCATGGCTTCCATTCCAGCGGTTGGTGTGCTGCTAATTCGAATAACGCCATACAATCATTTCATTTTTTTTTAAATCTTGAAATTCCGGAAACTGGTGTTCATTTACCGTGTGTGCCACAGTAAAAGTAGATTAGCGTATGTGGAGGTTAGCTGATAACTAGCGTGGCTCCACCAGCTCCTCGGCGATGCGCACCCAGAAGAGTTGAGAGCGGCTACTGGGCGCCGTTGCTACGCAGAAGAATGCGGGCCGCAGGTCTCCGATGCCGCCCGCGGGCTGTCTGCAGATTAATTAACCGGCGTCAGCGGCGCGGAAATTAAATTCCCCGGCCGTCCGCCCGCCGGCCGGAGGCGAGCGGCCGTTTCTCGCGGAGGCGCGCCGACTGCGGCCGGACACGCCGAGTCCCAGGTAGCGTACTCTGGGGGAAGGGGCAGAGGTATGTCAGCGTGTGCTGCGAGTGGTACAGGGTGGCCCGGAGAACGGAGTCCCGGCGTACAAAGAAGCACAGCAGAGGAAAGAAAATGCAGTTCTAAACTGACCGTAGCAGATGTTTAAAGTGACCGTCATTAGTCTCTTGGGACTTTTGGGCCCTAGTCACCAAGTTGCTGAAGGCGGATCGAAGCTGGACTCCTGGAATTGGTGCAATCTCATCCGAAATGTTGTACTGGCGTTCTTGAAGACTGTAAGGGTTTTTGCGAACACCTTAGACTTGGGGGCTCCCCACACAAAGTAATCGCACACTGAAACATCAGATGATCTGGATGGTCAGCTAGGGTCGCGACCATACTGGTCTTGGCTAACAACTCTGTCAGGCGTGAAGGTTGTGTAAATGTGCTCCAAGGTTCGACCGGCTGTATGGGCTGTTGCTCCATCCTGTTGGAAGTAACTGTAGTTATTTTCAGCCGCCGTTAATGCTGCGGCATATGGTTTCGAAATATTGGCATTGTAACGCACCAAAGTCAGCATCTGATGAAAGAAGATGGGACCAATAAAGCGCCGTCCAGACATAGCACACCAAACCCCAACGTGCTGATCATGCAACGGTGTTTCGTGGAGATTACGCGGATTCTCCGCTGCCCAGAACCTGTGATCCTGTGAGTTGACGTAATCACTCAGGCGAAACCAGAAAATTTTAAGTGCTCGTTTTTCCCGCGTGCCGTTCGAGAGTCGAACGGTAGAGACAGCTTGAAGGTGGTTCATTGAACCCTCTGCCAGGCACTTTATTGTGAATAGCGGAGTAATCATTAGATGTAGAAAGAACAGATCCATGTCCAAGCGGTTCATTATTACCTCGTGAACAGCCACGCACAAAACTGGAGGCGATGAGGAACATCTGCTGGTTTTAATGCACGAACAACAGACACTACCTAGGGATGTATGTGCAGGTCCACGATCGACGTGATATGCCGGTCTCTTACGGTAGGCGTCGTGTATGGCTGAAGCATTTTCTGGTGAGCTGGAGCAACATTTTCTGGTGTGCGGACACGTTTCGGAAAGTTTTTTTACTTGCTCAAATGAGATCCTCTCTGATGCCGTTTTCGGACTAAGCGTTGCATGGCACTCTATGCTGGCAATTTGACACCATTATACGTCTCAGCAAACAACTGACCCCACCGTTTCCACGCCTTTGTTGTTACGTAGCTTTCCACAACGAACTCTGCACTGCTTCACTCACACTGACACACAACGCTCTACGCTCTGAACCAGTGTGGACCACGTTGCGGGCGTAGACGTGATGTGCACGTTGCGGGGTGTGTTTATATTGCATACATTCACGTCCAATCGTATCCACTCCTCCGGCTCACTTTTATTTGCACCACCCTGTGCTTCGACGTGATGTTGAGAACACGTTGCTCTCGGCTGTTGAGTACTTTTTATCCCGCCGTGAAAATATTGGCTACCATGTTAAAACTTAGTCGTTCGTACTAAAGAGTATGATAATACAACAAAAAAAAATCTGCGGGAGGTATCTCTTTTGCCACTACTATAACATGTGGTAATGATGAAAATGCATCTGTGCACAGTGCATTGCAAAAGCACATTTGACCAGTGTTAACCATTCCCTTTACTGCTTCATTCGCGTTACGACTAGCGGTCAGGCGACTGTGTATATGCCTCTGTACGCACAACCGCTAAGCGAGACAAACGGCGGAGGCAGTAGAATTGTTGCGCAGGATGCATCCGATAGCGTTTCTCGAAATTCACCTGACAGAGTTCTGCAAGGGCGTTGTCACATTTCTTCGAATGATTCCCATATGACGCTGAGCCTCTATGTTACACTTCCGTATGCGCTACAGAGAATCCTCAAGCACGTCTAAGAATTCCTTAGCCGTCTTCAGTGAAACCGCTTGAATGAGGAAGAAAGCAAATTACGGGTTGAAGGTCTCTCCGACGACTGGACCACTCCATAGGGGCCTGAGGCGGCGGTGCAGTACTCCCTAGCCCTTAGTCTGCTGTTTCTTTCATCTGTCTCAGAATTCTATTGACTAATCTAGGTCTTCTGTGCATTCCGTGACGATGATTATCGAATACTAGTTCCATTTCATATCGCTTCCTAGTAGCCGTTAGTGATTTAAATCTGTCTCACTGTCAAATTTGGTCGAAATAAAGTATGTACTTAACGGCATTATACAAGTAATAAACAAATATGACTGACTAATTATGTAAAATGTCTGCTGTTGTTGTTGCGTACATAAATTTTAGTACCTAATAAGAGTCTAGAACTAGAATGAGGTGGAAAAGCAGTTGCCTGGAAAATGAAATTCACTCTGTAGCAACCTCACGTGATTAATAGACGATAGGTTTCCCTAAATCTATTCTGTTTGTGTGTACAAACTGACAATGGCTAGCTGCGAGTGGGGCACACGGTTCTCAAATGTTGGGAATATTTGGGAGTGAATTTCAGTTTCGACCATTTACCCTACTGCTAGCTGAAGGAATTTGGATTTTAAACGTATTTTTATACTTGTGATTATAAACGGCTCGTTCAGTCGTCCAAATTATGTGCACAAGATGGAACCGTCAATTTGGTTGCACACTAAAAGATGCCGTTAGAGACCGTGTAGATTACGCAGTATATTCTTGTACCTGATCTGATGATTTCAGCCACGTGCACGCTACTTGTTGTTGAAGTTCTTAAAAAGAAGTACTGAGTGCTGACCCGTAGTATCGTGTTGCCTCGAATATCCAATGAAAGGAAAGAAAGAAAGACACATTTGTATATAAAGTTGAGTCACGCTTTGTAATGTTTTTCGATAGATGTGAAAATGCATGTGTGTGTTTGATCGCTATTTACGCTAATACTTGAGTAGCTAAAAGTAGTTGGCTATAATGGTAGTAAGCAATGTTTACGGCTTCATTTACTGCATACGCCCTCGCTGTTTGTTTACAACTGTTTCAATTCTTGCCTAATTTCATGGCCTTTTAATTTGTCTGAACACTGTAAGTGAATTTAATGGGCGAAGGCACATAGCCAAATGTACCAGTTTCCTCCACGCTACATAAAACTAACCAACCGAAATACCCCTGCCCCCACCTCCCTCCCAACACACACACACACACACACACACACACACACACACACACACACACACACACACACTCTCTCTCTCTCTCTCTCTCTCTCTCTCTCTCTCTCTATCTATCTGGCGTGCACTTTCCTGCGTAGCCACGCAACAGAAAATCTGTGTTGCTGTAGCGAGCAGCGCCACAAAGCAGGTGATATCAAGAGTTTGGAACTTCTCTAATTTCAAAATCGGAAACGTTGTGGGAAATATGGTGTACAGCTCAGCCTACAACGCATATTGGGAGCACACTTTTCATATGGCATGTGAAGTCGGAGTAAGTGTGACAACGTTTTTAGCCCTTTCACCCACATTCGTTTCTTTTAATATTTGTAAAGGCGCCGATAATTTCTCCGTTGAGCGCCCGTGCACCCCAAAAACAGCAGCAACAGCAAAGACACTGGTCAACTTTAACAGGACGGCTGCCCACTGCGATACCGAGTGCCGCCTGGTGGGGCTGCAACCACAAATGGGCAGGTCCGCTGCCAAACAAATTTGCCAAAGGCAGATCGTCATCGTCTGGTGCTTGGAAACGGCAAACCTGGCCGGTTGTCTGGGTGCTGCTTTCGTAAACTTCTATGGAAAGTGGTCGGAGGACGGTGAAAGTACGAGTAGTGTGGGACGCCCACGCCTTGTGACAAGACCTGGATGTCTGCAGCTTGTCCGTTCTGTAAAGTAGGTTAGCTGGCGATCTGTGGAAGATGTGACAACAGAGTACAGTACAGTACAGTGCTGGTGCAGGCAGACACAAGTACAGGGCTATTACAAATGACTGAAGTGATTTCATAAATTAACTGTAGCTCCATTCATTGACATATGGTCACGACACACTACAGGCACGTAGAAAAACTCATAAAGTTTTGTTCGGCTGAAGCCGCACTTCAGGTTTCTGCCGCCAGAGCGCTCGAGAGCGCAGTGAGACAAAATGGCGACAGGAGCCGAGAAAGTGTATGTCGTGTTTGAAATGCACTCACATCAGTCAGTCATAACAGTGCAACGACACTTCAGGACGAAGTTCAACAAAGATCCACCAACTGCTAACTCCATTCGGCGATGGTATGCGCAGTTTAAAGCTTCTGGATGCCTCTGTAAGGGGAAATCAACGGGTCGGCCTGCAGTGAGCGAAGAAATGGTTGAACGCGTGCGGGCAAGTTTCACGCGTAGCCTGCAGAAGTCGACGAATAAAGCCAGCAGGGAGCTAAACGTACCACAGCCGACGGTTTGGAAAATCTTACGGAAAAGGCTAAAGCAGAAGCCTTACCGTTTACGATTGCTACAAGCCCTGACACCCGATGACAAAGCCAAACGCTTTGAATTTTCGGCGCGGTTGCAACAGCTCATGGAAGAGGATGCGTTCAGTGCGAAACTTGTTTTCAGTGATGAAGCAACATTTTTTCTTAATGATGAAGTGAACAGACACAATGTGCGAATCCGGGCGGTAGAGAATCCTCACGCATTCGTGCAGCAATTTCGCAATTCACCAAAAGTTAACGTGTTTTGTGAAATCTCACGGTTTAAAGTTTACGGCCCCTTTTTCTTCTGCGAAAAAAACGTTACAGGACACGTGTATCTGGACATGCTGGAAAATTGGCTCATGCCACAACTGGAGACCGACAGCGCCGACTTCATCTTTCAAGAGGATGGTGCTCCACCGCACTTCCATCATGATGTGCGGCATTTCTTAAACAGGAGATTGGAAAACCGATGGATCGGTCGTGGTGGAGATCATGATCAGCAATTCATGTCATGGCCTCCACGCTCTCCGATTTCTTTCTGTGGGGTTATGTGAAAGATTCAGTGTTTAAACCACCTCTACCAAGAAACGTGCCAGAACTGCGAGCTCGCATCAACGATGCTTTCGAACTCATTGATGGGGACATGCTGCGCCGAGTGTGGGAGGAACTTGATTATCGGCCTGATGTCTGCCGAATCACTAGAGGGGCACATATCGAACATTTGTGAATGCCTAAAAAAACTTTTTGAGTATTTGTATGTGTGTGCAAAGCATTGTGAAAATATCTCAAATAATAAAGTTATTGTAGAGCTGTGAAACCGCTTCAATCATTTGTAATAACCCTGTATTTCGGACCACACCGTTCAGCGCACATAGTTGAACTTGGGGCTTTACGTGTTCCCCTGTTGACCCAGTGTCATCGTCGAGACGGTACCGTGGATCAATGGAAACTAGTCGCGTGGTCGGATGAATAAAGTTTATTGTGACACCAAATCGATCGTCGTGTCTGGATACACCACGATCCAGGCGAACGATTGCTGGAAACATGCTCGCGGAATGGATGCAGTGCGCTGGTTACAGTATTGGGCTGTAGTGGACATTCACCTGTTGGAATCGACGGCACCGTGACTGCTGTGGACTATGTAAACATCACTGGGGACCATCTGCGTCCCTTCCTGTTTGATGTCTCCCCCGATAGCTATGGCATCTTTCAGCAAGATTGTACTACAGTGGTTCTTGGAGCATGGTAGCGAATTCACGCTGAGATTTGGCAACAAAATTCGCCCGATGTGAACCCACTGCAACACATGTGGGACGCCACCGTTCGCCAGCGTCGCGCCCACGGACCGCCGCCCCATAACTTGCGGGAACTGCGCGGTCTGTGCGCAGACATCTGGTACCGCTCCCTTCTGGAAACCTACCGAGGACTTGCCGTATCTATGCCACGCAGAAGCCGCCACTGTAATGCGTAATCAACAGTCTGGTAAGTAGGTGGTCATAATGTTTCGTCTCACTAGTGTAAGAAGTCGAGGTAGGCGGACGAAAGGTAAAGGACTACAGTTACACACGAACAATTAGAGGTGAAACAATGTTCTGATGCCGTCGGCGTAATTCTTTAACTCTCTTCCTTTAGTGATCTGAGTTTTGTTGACGAACTCGCACTTACATTTAGTGGGCGACAGTCTTTGAGATTCTGCTTCTCTGTACACAGTTGTAAAAAATGGGAGCAAAATGAGTAGAGCAGAAATTCCGGAAGTAAATCCAGTTTAGCTTTAATAAGGATTTGCCTCTCACTGTAAATGTTCGGGATAAAAGTCTCGGAAAATGCCACTTTCTGAGTTTGCCTCTTGTTGCTCTGCCAGCCGAGAAATTGAACTCACTTCGTCACAAACAATACCATAGATGGACGATGGTAATGTGGTCGCCTTTCTTTTTCTTTCCATACTACTAGTTGTGACTGTATTTCTTCCGGTGGGATCCTTATACTTATAGCCACATACGTAGAGTCATTATTTTTTTCACTGAGGGTGACTTTTCCTAAAATATTGTAGCAGATCGGAACTGCGTGTGGGCTGGGAACGCAAAAACGGTACTTTGCCCTTACCGAATGATACACTAAGGCACGACTCGTGATTCTTTGTTACGGCTTCGCACCTGCCACTACCTCCCCCCTGCTTTCCGAATTTCACCGAAGCTGTCCTGAAGTCGCAACTGGATACCTTAACAGGGAAAAGCGTTACACACGAAAGACTAGGATGATTCATATTCAGAACATACGAGGGTAGTATGAAAAGTTGATGGAAAAGAAACGACTTAAACCTCAGTGAAGCTTTTTTATTTTTCACTGTAGTCTTCCTGTACACTAACGCAGTGGGTCGAGCGATGTTCCAGTATATTGATCCAGTCTCGAAAATAAGGTTTATCCAGGCCTGCAAAATACCCATCAACTTCTGTTTTAATTCCAAGCACTCCAAAATTTCTCCTCTAAATTGTACCTCATATTTTGTACCATCTAGTGTTTCACTAATAATTGAACTGGTTTTGAGTTACAGAGCTCGTTCTTCCTGGATTCGGAGGAGACAGACTTACTATGTACTGAAGGTTTTTTAACCTATACAAATCCAAACACTATGTATAGAACTTTTACTGTCTGAGTTTTAGTCTCAGAATTAAATTTATTCTGCCGATGATTTATTTGATTAGATAGAAGGGCGTTCAAGAAAGATGAAGTACATTTTTTCCTAAATCAGGTCCACTCCAGTAGCTGATGTCTCACCCAACCTCTTGCAGTATCAATAACCTCCCCATCATCTACGTATCCCACCCCGCGGAGCACGTCCGCAGTGTGCCAAACAGATGGAAGTCGGATGGTGCGAGATCCGGGCTGTGAGATGGACGAGGAAAAAGAATCCAATAAATATTAGTGAGCGCTCTGGGTGCGCAGACTTGGTTGAGGTTTTGTTTTCTCACGGAGAAGGAGAAATTCGTTGGCATTTTTTTGGCGACAGATACACCGAAGTAGTTTTTTCTGTTTTCTGAGGGCAACTATGTGCGGTCGGCCGTCTTGCGGGAGAGGCCGACCTAGTTGCGATGATCACAGACGCCTCGCCCAACGACTCACCGTGCTTTTGTTTATTTCCAGACATTCTGCGATGCTCTGGTTTTCCGCCAAAAGAAACTCGATGACAGCGCTCTGCTTGGAACGCACCTCCCCTATTTTGTAGGCCACGTATAGCGCCGGCAAGTATCGGAACTTCGTGAAACTACGTAGGTTGGAACTTAAATAATGGCAACACTGTTGTGGAGACACTATGCAATGAAATCTACTACTATCGCTGATAGCACACTTTGTTGACATACCTACTTTGCCCCCGGGCAAGTGGACTCTCCCGTCCCACGTCACCGGCGTGCGGCGCACAGTCGAGGGAAACACAGTCACTTGTGATCGAGCGGTCTGACGTAACGGTGAGACTATGTTTTCTATACAGGAACAACGGAGCTGGATTAAGATGGAATGTACCAGAGGTCGTACAGCACGACAGCGTCACCAGTCTTCCAGAGGCGTGTGGCGAATCGTGCTTGCTGTTGCCGCGTTAGTGGACAGAGATCGACGCCATACGATTGGTGAGCTCGCCCACGAAACAGGATTAGCGCATACGACAGTGCTTCGCATTCTGAAGGAATGCCTGGGCATGCGAAAAATTGCATCACGGTGGGTTTCGCATGATGTGACGGAAGTGCAGAAATGGATGCGTTACGACGCTGCTAAGACGCATTTGGAGCGCTGTGAGCGCGAAGGAGAGGGTTTCTTACACCGTATCGTAACACTGGATGAGACATGGCCCACATCGTACGAGCCAAAACTGGAACTCCAATCCAACGAATGGCGTCATTATGGGTCACCGCGAAAGTCGAAAGTGCGTCAGAGCCCCACTGTGATGAAAGCTGTGGTGATTCTCGTGTACGACTGTGACGATGTTATCCTAACGCATTACGTACCTCCACGGCAGACCGTCAATGCACAGTATTACTGTTCGTTTTTGGAGCATCACCTGCGACCAGCTTTGCGAAAGAAGCGGCGACAATCGCAACCCACCCTTCATTTTGCACGACAATACGCGGACGCATACAGCACAAGTTGTGGCTGCTCTGTTCGGTCGATGGGACTGGGAAGAACTGTACCATCCATCATACTCCCCGGACTTAAGTCCTTGTGACTTTGATTTGATTCCGAAGATGAAGGAACCACTTCGTGGCATTCGCGTAAGGACTGTCCCAGAGATTCGACAGGCAGTAGACCGGTCCATGCGCACCACCAACAGATCAGGCTCTGCTAACGGTATACTACGCTTTCCACATCGCTGGCAACGGGTTCTACACAACGCTGGTGGCTATTTTGAAGGACAGTAACACGTGCAAACATGTAACTGTTTTGTATCGGTTGTGAATAAATAGTTGCCTCCATTTAAGTTCCAGCCCTCGTATAAGGGCTGTAGCGAGAATACTCCCCGATGGCCCACTAAAAATTCCGCATTATGTTGCTTTACTTGTATGTTCTCGGTCTCGAAGAAAGGATTGGACACAGTTACCTACTGTAACCGAGGTCGAAGAAGTATGCTACCGCTACGTCCGCCACGATCGACCTCGCCCCCGTGCTTCTCGAGCCAAGCTAACGGGCCGGCTGTAACGTCTCAGCCGCCCCTCGTTTCGTTTCGTACGTCAGGCAGGCGACTTGCCCGCCGTTCCGGGACACTTTCCGCGTCGACGTGAAGGGCCGGCGAGAGGACAGACGGCGCGGCGCCGCTGACGAGGAGCGGTAGGGCCGGGCGCGGGTTTAATTAACCGCCGATCGCCGACCCTTAGCGCGTCCGCGGGCGCTCCGCAGCCCGGATAAAGGAACGCGGCGCTGCCGGCTCCGACGCCGTAATTGAAAACGCGCGCCGCTACCTGACAGCTAATATATACACCCCACCACAGGCAGCAGGCAGCCGCCTGATTAAACAGCTGCGCCGTATTTATGTGCCGCGCGGATAGAGAGATCGCCCGTGGCGCTGCTGCCGAGCTACGCAGACCGGCCGCGAGAAACTCGTAGAATAATGTGCCTTATGAGCAGCTATTTTCAGCGTATGAACTGAATGAAACACACTGATGCGACAGAGGTTCGGGGACAGCGATATACACACATACAAACGTCTGGCCACCTGGGATGGCCGAGCGGTTCTAGGCGCTACAGGCTGGAACCGCGTGACCGCTACGGTCGCAGGTTCGAATCCTGCCTCGGGCATGGATGTGTGTGATGTCCTTAGGTTAGTTAGGTTTAAGTAGCTCTAAGTTCTAGGGGAATGATGACCTCAGAAGTTAAGTTCCATAGTGCTCAGAGCCATTTTTGAACAAATGTCGGTAGTACCTCGTACATGAGGTATAAAAGGGCAGTACATTGGCGGAGCTGTGACTTGCGCCCACGTGGTTCGTGTCAAAAGGTTTCCGATGCGATGATGGCCGCACGACAGCAGTTCAGACTTCGAACACTGAGTGGTGGTTGGACCTAGGCACATGAGACATTCCATTCCGGAAATCGTTAGGGAATTCAGTATTCGACCATCCACAGTGTGCCGAACATACCAAATTTCAGGCATTACCTTTCACCATTCCATTAGAACTACAGACAGCCTTGGGAGAGCCAGTCCTGACAAAACTCTACCATCTGGTGAGCAAGATGTATGAGACAGGTGAAATACCCTCACACTTCAACAAGAATATAATAATTCCAATCCCAAAGAAAGCAGGTGTTGGCAGATGTGAAAATTACCGAACTATCAGTTTAATAAGTCACAGCTGCAAAATACTAACGCGAATTCTTTAGACGAATGAAAAAAACTGGTAGAAGCCGACCTCGGGGAAGATCAGTTTGGATTCCGTAGAAATACTGGAACACGTGAGGCAATACTGACCCTTCGACTTATCTTGGAAGGTAGGTTACGGAAAGGCAAACCCACATTTCTAGCATTTATAGATTCAGAGAAAGCTTTTGACAATGTTGATTCGAACACTCTCTTTCAAATTCTGAAGGTGGCAGGGATAAAATACAGGGAGCGAAAGGCTATTTACAATTTGTACGGAAACCAGATGGCAGTTATAAGAGTCGAGGGACATGAAAGGCAAGCAGTGGTTGGGAAGGGAGTGAGACAGGGTTGTAGCCCCTCCCCGATGTTATTCAATCTGTATATTGAGCAAGCAGTGAAGGAAACAAAAGTTCGGAGTAGGTATTAAAATCCATGGAGAAGAAATAAAAACTTTGAGGTTTGCTGATGACATTGTAATTCTGTCAGAGGCAGCAAAGGACTTGGAGGAGCAGTTGAACAGAAGGGATCGTGTCTTTAAAGGAGGATATAAGATGAACATCAACAAAAGCAAAACGAGGATAATGGAATGTAGTCGAATTAACTCGGGTGATGCTGAGGGAATTAGATTAGGAAATGAGACGCCTAAAGTAGTACACGAGTTTTGCTATTTTGGGAGCAAAATAACTGGTGATGGTCGAAGTAGAGGGGATATAAAATGTAGACCGGCAATGGCAAGGAAAGCGGTTGTGGCGAAGAGAAATTTGTTAACATTGAGTATTGATTTAACTGTCAGGAAGTCGTTTCTGAAAGTATTTGTATGGAGTGTAGCCATGTATGGAAGTGAAACACGGACGATGAAGTTTAGACAAGAATAGAAGCTTTCGAAATGTGGTGCTACCGAAGAATGCTGAAGATTAGATGGGTAGATCACATAACTAATGAGGAGGTATTGTATAGAATTGGGGAGAAGAGGAGTATGTGGCACAACTTGAGGAGAAGAAGAAGGGATCGGTTGGTAGGACATGTTCTGAGGCATCAAGGGATCACAAATTTAGCATTGGAGGGCAGCGTGGAGGGAGTAAATTGTAGAGGGAGACCAAGAGATGAATACACTAAGCAGATTCAAAAGGATGTAGGCGGGAGTAGGTACTGGGAGATGAAGCAGCTTGCATAGGATAGAGTAGCATGGAGAGCTGCATCAAACCAGTCTCAGGACTGAAGACAACAACAACAACAACAACAACCTTTCACCAGGGGCAATGCTGCGACCAACGGCCGTCACTTAACGACAGTGAGCAGCGGCGTTTCGTGGCGTTGTCAGTGCTAACAGACAAACACAACACTGCGTGAAATAACCGCAGAAATCAGCGTGGGACGTACGACAAACGTATCCGTTAGGACAATGACGCAGAATTTTCCGTTAATGGGCTGTGGCAGCAGACGACCGACGCGAGTGCCTTTGCTGACAGCGCGACATCGCCTGCAGCGCCTCTCCTGGGCTCGTGACCGTTTCTGTTGGTGCCTGGACGATTGGAAAACCGTGGTCTGGTCAGATGACACCCGGTTTCAGTTGGTAAGAGCTGGTCGTACGAGTGTGACGCAGGCCTCACGGATCCGTGGACCCAAGTTGTTAACAGCCGACTGTGCAAACTGGTGGAGACTTCATAATGGTGTGGGCTGTGTTTACATGGAATGGACTTGGTCCTCAGCTTCAACTGATCCGATCATTGACTGGAAACGGTTATGTTCGGCTACTTGGAGACCATTTGGAGCCATTCGTGGGCTTCATGTTCCGAAACTGCGACGTCTCCGGCCCACGATAGTTGGTTTGAAGTACGTTCTGGACAATTCGACCGAATGCTTTAGTCACTCAGATTACCCGATGTGAATCCCATCGAACATTTGTGCTTCGCTGCCTCTGGATCACGGGGTCCCGGGTTCGGGTCCCGGCCGGCTTGGGGATTTTCCCTGCCCGGGGACTGGATGTTTGTGTTGTCATCATCATTTCATCCTGCTCATCATTCGTCATAGTGGCTAAAATTGGACTGTGTAAAGGTTACGACTTTGTACGGGCGCTGATGACGGCGCGGTTGAGCACCCCACAAACCATCATCATCATCATCATCATCATCATCATCGTCACCATAGAACATTTGCGGGACATAATAGAGAGGTCATTTCGTGGCACCAGGAACACGATCGCAATTACAAACGACTGTATAGGCAGCATCGCTAAGTATTTCTGCAGTGTACTCCCAACGACTTCTTGAGTGCATGTCACGTCCAGTTGCTGCACTATGCCGGGTAAAAGGAGGTCCAGCACGATAGTAGCAGGTCTTCCATGACATATCAGAAACGAAATGTTTGGATCGCTGAGGATGGAATCACCGAAGATACACTGTCATGAAATGATGTCAATGGAAGCCGGTGGGAAATAATGAATATGCTATGTATTGAATATGTCGTGAAAGATAGATGTGTGAGCCACACGGGGAACAGAGGCCAGATTTCCTGATTTCAAAATCTTAAACATGGCTGCGATTCAGCTTGCAGCTGAGTTTAACCATGATTTAAGGTAAATCACTCGTGCAAAAAACTCTGCCTAGCTTTGGAAGAAAGAATAGCTCACGCCCTGCCACAAGAAGTGTAGAGAGAGTAATGCACAGAACTATCGTCCATTATCATTTACAATCATCTGATGTAAGATCTTACAACATTGTATGAGCTGAAACATAATGAGGTTTGTTTAACACACAATGGACGAATGGACCTTGCCCACCAGCGTAGCTTGCGGAAACATCGGTCTTGCGAAATCTACAAATTTCCATTTTTACCATATACAACTCCGTCAAGTACCATGTAAGTTACTCTCTGAAGTGTTACATCACCCGACCCACTCTCGTAGTTGGTACGTTCAGTACATCCCTATCCTCGCCGATTCTGCGGAAGAACAACACGTTTCTTGTTAATATACTTAATTTTCAGCATGCTTCCGTAACACCACGTCTCAAACGTTGCTATACACATTTTCGTTTTGTCCAGTAGTCCAAGATATATTTCCGTACGTGTAATGTCATAAAATTTTGTCTCAAACAAAGGTGTATATTTGGCGAGGAACACACTCGTTGTATTCGTTAATCAGATTCTTATGTCAACTCTCTTACTTAATTTTGTTTCCAAGGTAGCAGAATTACTTTCGTTATTAACTTACTTCCAGTGTCATTTCTGCTACTCCGAATACTCTAGTCTTTCTTCCATTTACTCTCATTCCGTGTTAATCACATTCAACAGAATAAGATTTTCACTCTGCAGCGGAGTGTGTGCTGATATGAAACTTCCTGGCAGATTAAAACTGTGTGCCGGACCGAGACTCGAACTCGGAACCTTTGCGTTTCGCGGGCAAGTGCTCTACCATCTGAGCACCCAAGCTCCGTCCTCACAGTTTGGATGGTAGGAGACGAGGTACTGGCAGAAGTAAAGCTGTGAGGACGGGGCGTGAGTCGTGCTTGGGTAGCTCAGATGGTAGAGCACTTGCGCGCGAAAGGCAAAGGTCCCGAGTTCGAGTCTCGATCCGGCACACAGTTTCAATGTGCCAGGAAGTTACATTCAACAGATCTTGTAATTCTACCCCACTTTCGCATAGGGCAGTAATGCCACGATCTAATCTTATTATTGGCATCCTATCACTCCGAATTTAAATTCGCTTCTAAACCTTCCTTTTATTTCCTTCGTTGTTGTTTCAATATAAAAGTGAGCAGTAGAGTAGTAAGACAGCATCCATCCCTGTCTTGCGCCCTTTTTAAACCGTGCACTTCTATCTTGATTGTTCTTGTTGTTGCGGTCTTAAGTTCTGAACTTAATTCCTTCTAAAAACTTTTCTTTGAGCAAGCAGTAAGGGGAACAAATGTACAGATTGAATAATGTCGGGGATAGGCTACATCTCTGTCCCACTCCATTCTCAAAGATTGCTTCCCTTTCATTCCCCTTCGACTCTTAAAACTCCCGTTTGGTTTCTATACAAGTTGTATATGATCCTTCACGCCCTATATTTTATTCCTTATTATTTCAGAATTCCAAAAAGTGTGTTCCAGTCGATATTGTCAAAAGGATTTTCCAAATTTACAGTAGTTATAAACGTAGGTTTCCCTTTCCTTAACCTAATTTCTAAGACACGTCGTAGAATCAGTGTTGCCCGCGTGTTCCTACATTTCTCTAGAATCCAAACTCATCTTCCTCGAAATCGGCTTCTACAAGTTTTTGCGTTCTTTTGTTAGTATTTTGCAACCATGACTTACTAAACTGATAGTTTGATAATATTTACACCTGTCGGCACGTGCTTTCTTTGGAATTGGAATTACAAATATTACTGTCTACATGAAGTCTGAGGGTGTTTCGCTTGTTCATTCATCTTACATACCGAGTGGAATAGTTTGTTGTCGCTGGCCCTCACGAGAATATCAGTAGTTCTAAAGGAATGTCACCTACTCTGGGAGCCTTGTTTTAACTAAGGTTTTTCAGTGGCCTGTCGAATTATTCTCTCAGTGTCATATCTGCTATCTCATCATCTACGTCCTCTTATCTTTCTGTAATATAGTCTTTAAATACGTTTCCCTTGTATAGGCCTCCTTCCACGTTTCAGCTTTCCCTTTTTTGCTTAGTGTCGGTTTTCCATCTGATCGATATTCATAAAGCAGCTTCTTCTCCAAACGTCTATTTAATTTTCTTACAGGTAATATCCATATTCTCCTTTTTATATATGCTTTTATATCGTTAAATTTGCCCTTTAGCCATTCCTGCACAGCCAGTGTGCGTTTCCCACCATTCTCACTTTCTATACTTCTGTATTCCCCGTGTCCGGACTCTCAACATATACCCTCCGTTGTGACTGCACCTACGGTACCGCTGTGTGTACCGCTGAGGCACGCGAGCCATGCCACCACGTCAAGGTCTGTGGTTCATGTGGAGGTCTCTCTTGTTATCCATTCTTACTGTTTCCTCGTGCTTTTCGTTGAGATCGTATCTTACCAAGCTACAACTACAGCTCATTTTTCTGAGGAACTGAAACGTCTTCACCACTTTTTCTATGAATATCTTGCCTCGTTCGGAATTGCATCTCTGTTGCTCTTACGTTTACTATTATATGCGACTTCTGCTTTATTTGTACACAAGTCTCCCAAAATCCTGTGAATCTCGGACTCTCATATTAAGTCCTTCATGTCGACAAAGAACTGACGTATTATATATCAGATTGTATACCAACTATTGTTGCTGGAGTTCTTTTGATGTAGAATCTGATGGCAGCAACCGCGTCATTGAACTGAACACAGTACTCTTACGCTTTGCCTTACCTTCCTATTCATTACTCCCGTTACTCCATTTTCTGCTGCTATTGAAATTACCCTGTATTCGTCTGACAAGAAATCCTTACCTTCTTTCCATTTCACTTCACTGACCTCCACTATATCAAGACTGAGCCTTCGTATTTCCGTTTGCAAATTTTATAGTTTCTCTACCATGCACTCCTGACATTCCACACTCTGACTCCTAGAATGTTATCGTGTTGTTTTTAGTATATTCCTCCTTGCCACCTCTTGCTTGGCAGTTCGCTCACGAAGATCCAAATGAGGGACTAATCCCTAATGCCGATGGGATGTCGTTTACAGTTACTTGACCACTGGTTTCCTCATATTCAGATTTACATATTTTCTGATGGAAATTGGTTTTGCATTTTTTTAAATATCATGACACAGACGTTGTTGCATACAGCAAGCTATAGTGTACGCGTATATCCTGTAGCACAGTCCACATGCAATGGTAGCTTTTTTCGTATAAAATAAATAGATGTTTTCCAACTCTGGTAGAGTAGTTTTAGTCTACTTCCGTGGTCACTTTTAAAACAGTTTTTCTTTGACATAATTTTGAGGCTGCGGAAAAATCAATGACCCTCTGCATATTAAATACCCAAATGTGTGAGTGAAGGAAAAATGAGTATTGTCTTGCATAAAGGGGAACTTTCAAAAACAACAGTGTTTCTTTCCCTCTCGATACGGCTGTTCGTGCTAAATGCCTCACTCCACACTTATTAATCAACGCAGGCGAAGGTAGGAATGTGAATCGTAAAATGGCGTATATTCACACTTCCAAACCATTAACTAATACCATTTTGTCAGTCTTTTGGGAAGAGAACATATTATTCGCCAGGCGGAAGCTATCCCTCAGCAGAAAATTGTTGTCTTCTGGACAGTGTCTTCACTTTTGGAACAGAGGCAAAGTTATGTGTGTGTGGGCATTAAGACTTGAGGAATAGTGAATGTGCTTGGGTATTTCGGAGTGTTCTGCTTCAAAGTAGTTAGATGTTGGAGAACTTTATTGCATCGTTGCTGTTATGAAAGAACCTTCTGTCACGGATTTAGATAGGAAACGGAGGTCTTAGCTTTCTACCACTTTGAGTTCTGTTCCAGGTGCCCCGTATTTTAAGAAAATAATAATAGAGATTATAGCACCAGAAGTTATAGGTGGAGATTTTCGGATTGCTCTCACTTTCACGCACAGTGCTTGCAAGTTACTGTGCTGTATAATATCTTCGGAAGTAGAATTTGTTAAGTCTTCTCTTACCACGTTGTTGAAACAAATCGGTCAAAAGCGACGGCAAAAATAATACGGGAGACTTCACAAGTACTGCCAAGCCACAATCTAAAAGACTGTGCGAT
Organism: Schistocerca cancellata; assembly: GCF_023864275.1. Lineage (NCBI taxonomy): Eukaryota > Metazoa > Arthropoda > Insecta > Orthoptera > Acrididae > Schistocerca > Schistocerca cancellata. The sequence continues at coordinate 18,650,504 of NC_064637.1, forward strand.
TGTGGGGAAAATGCCGGAGCAGTATACTGTAGTGTTGTGACAAGGCTCTTTGGAGCTTGTCTTGTGTTGGACACCCCCGTGTGATTGGAACGTCAGTAGATGTCGCTAATAGGCGGTTTTCGGTATAGATTCAGCTGCTGGCGAATAGCAGTGCAGTTTTCCTTGCGCTTCCCTACATTTATGTTAGACGGATGTCGCACTGGTGCGATATAAAAGCACACCCACACAGGCCCCGTGCAATAAGAATTTGATTTGGTATGGTCTCTTTCACGTACCTGTTGCTTCGATACTTGTCTCACCAATCTTGTCCCTCTCTCTCTTCCAGCATAACTCGCGCACCAATTTACAAGGTAGGAAAGTTGCAGCTTTTAGTTGAACACACACACACACACACACACACACACACACACACACAATGCGCGTATGTTTTAAAACTTTGTGGCAGACTAAAACTAAGAGTGGGAGTGGAACGTGGCTGGTAACTGAGCTACCCAAGTTTTGCTGCCAACCCTTCCTCACAGCTTACTTCCGCCAGTGCTGCTTCTTTTACCTTCAGAACATTGGGCACAGTTTACTCTGCGAGGAAATTTCAGTTCAGCACGAAGTAAAAATTGATTCTGGGCATGCGGTTTAGTTTTGTTATAAATTTATATAAATACTGTCACAGTGATAGAACAAACTCACTCATCGTGTTGCTGTTTGCAGTCCGGGTCTTTCGCTTCCACATTATTGAGCTTCAGCGGCATATGCTGCAAGCCTGCGACTTTAAAAGTTAAGCGCTATCCAGAGTACGGTCTCGTTCTGTAGAATGAAAAGGATTTCTAATAATATGATACGCACGAGACAATACAGGGTGAATCAATAACTATTGCCACCTAGAATAATTCCGAAATTATGACAGTAGGTGAAAAGTTTGTGGGACAAGTGTTCAATGGGACAACGGGGGCCATAGTATGACGTTGGTTTTTGTTGCTAGGTGTGGTCGTGTCAGATACAATGATGTGCAACAATAAGGTCTTTGAAGGTCAACGAAGGTTAAAAAAGTGGCATGCACTTCCATTTACAGATGGTGTCCAAAGTGATGACAATTGGTATCAATGCAGTGCTGCAATCTTCTTATCATGGATTGAGTGGCATTCCTCATCACATCGTCACTTACCGAAGCACAGGCTATGACAATTCTCTCTCGTATATCGTCCAAGTAGTAAATACACGCCGAATGCGGCGTATCCATCTAACGTGCCATTGACATGTCAACACCATTCGACGGTTTCGCAATACAACACTAATAGGAGCGGTAAGACTAGCATCGTCGAATCAAGAGAATGTGAATGATGTTCGAAGAACAAGTCGATATGCTTCTCGTTTATGGCGAACGCCAATGAAATTCAGTGAGAGCTAGATATTTATATGCTGAAAGATATCCTCAACGTACTCACCCTCCACGTCGTACATTTAAATATATGTATGATAAATTGAGAAAACTGGATCTTTAACGCATCGGAAACATATCCGGCAAAGGAAAGTTACTAACGAGGAAACTGAAGTTGGTAATCATGTCACTGTGGCTAGAGATCGTTGGGTTAGTTCGCCTCAAATCGCAAGGGAATCTGGCATGACTCAGAGCAGTGTTGTTCGTGTTGTGATTCGCCATAAATATCATCCTTACCATATGAGTCCCCACCAAGAATTAACTGGTACGGATTGTATATGTTGCGTTGAATTCTGCTGATGGGCTCAGTTTCACGTTCAGAGGGATGACACATTTATTAATTCGATTTTATTTACTGACGAGGCTACACCCACGAACCATGGAAATGTTAATTTTCGTAACATGCGTCAATGGGCAACTGGAAATCCACGTTGGCTGCGGCAAGTTACACACCAAAAATCGTGGCGGTGAATGTGTGGTGTGGGATTCTGGAGGACAGAATTATAGATCCCTATTTCATCGAAGGAAATCTTTGTGGTGTCACCGCCAGACACCACACCTGCTAGGTGGTAGCTTTTAAATCGGCCGCGGTCCGCTAGTATACGACGGACCCGCGTGTCGCCACTGTCAGTAATTGCAGACCGAGCGCCACCACACGGCAGGTCTAGAGAGACGTACTAGCACTCGCCCCAGTTGTACAGCCGACTTTGCAAGGAACGGTTCACTGACAACTACGCTCTCATTTGCCGAGACGATAGTTAGCATAGCCTTCAGCTACTTTTGCTACGACCTAGCAAGGCGCCGTATTCAATTGATATTGAGATTCTATTAATGTATCATCAAGAGCGATGTTCTACAAGTGTGGATTAAAGTTAAGTATTCCAGAAGCTACGTACTTTTCTTTGTAGCGTTCATTACGTATCCTGTTTCAGACCTCACGCCAGCCTGCTTGAGTTTAAGCGCGTGCCTTTCGGCTTCCTCTCATTGTGTCTAGGCTGTCTTGTCTAGACACAACAATCTTAATGGTAGGAAGTACACCACATTCCTGCAAGAAACATTAGGTCTGTTAGTGGAAGAAATACCTTTAGGAACAAGGAACTGAATGTGGTATAAACACGATGGGTGTCCGGCACATTGTTCGCTGATGGCGAGAAATGAGTTGCAGTGACAATTCCCAAATCGTTGGATTGAACGCGGAGGAGATGTATCGTGGCCGGTTCGTTCTCCAGCTTTGACGCCTGTGGATTTTTTCTTGTGGGGATTCGTAAAAGACATTGTTTATGAAGACGTTCCAACTACACATGAAGATAACCGATAGAGAATTGTCTGAGCATGTGCTTCGATAAATGACGAAATGGTAAGGAATACCACTCAAGCGTTGGATTGATACCAATGGTCATCACTTCGAACACCTTCTGTAAGTGGGCGTTCATTCCACCTTTGTGACCTTCGTTGACCTTCAATGACCTTACTGTTACACATCATTGGATTCGTCTCGATAGCTGCTATCAGAAAATAAGTACCAAACTACAGCAGCCCATTTAAAAGAAACAATGTTGACCTTCATATCTCTAACGCGACCCCAACTGGCAACAAAAAACGAACGTCATATTATGGCCCCGTTGTCCCATGCAACTTTTGTCCCACAAATTTTTCAGGTGCTATCATACTTTCGGAGTTTGTCTTGGTGACAATAGTTAGTGACCTCATCTTGTACGATCTGCGCTAGTGTGGTTGCATATGTCCCCTAAGCAACTAGTACGAAAAGCATCTTTTTCAGCGACTTAGTTTGCCGTTTCCGGAAACGCATTGCGTGTGGCCTTCATGCTTAGTACAGTTTTAGTCGCAACGTTAAAAAGTGTACTGCAACTTGCTGTCGCCACGTTCTGAAAAATTCACCGTTCAGGTTACGATGGCAACAAATGTCTACTATGGCTGAATGTTGCGCGTGATGCAGTCTGAGAGATCGAATTACGCGCTGTGCTTTCAAGCTTTTAGCTGCTCAATCAACTGGGGAAGTGAAAGTGCGGAACGGTATTTATTTGCATTAGTGGATGTTACTCATTTCCATTTGGTATTTGTTCCAGCAGTGGACAGCGCAGCGACTGCAAGAGTTTGTAGCTGCTGCACATCTCCCTGTGCTGAAATACTACCTCGGATGCTGGAAGGGGCACTACAGCAGTTGTGTACTGAATGCTCCTCGTTACGGCTGGAGCAATGTAGTACAAGAAGCAAGTGCAGTTACTTGTTTTTCGGAATTAGAAATGGTGATTGATACGGGCAGTAATACGCGCACATTTGACGGTGTAAATAATTGCCGGTTCTCCGCAAGTAATTTCCCGTTGTCTGGCAAAGTACGCAAGTTGCGTACCCTGCCGGCCGAGAGACAGGAGTGATTTAGGTGCCTTATATTATTTTAACCATCTCTTCAGACTGTACTATAGAGATCTCCGAGACTTCTGAACGTAAATACAACCACTCTCGAGGCTTCTTGGCTTTGGTTGGTTTCAAATCCTTTACTTATTGTTGGATATTGTCATATACCTCGTAAAATTTCATATCGATTTTCATAGTTCCAACATTTGAGACACTTGTATTTTTTGGGGAAGGATGTGCCTTGTTCCTTCTGTACATTGTAGCACGATCGGTAGTAACACAACATCCCACTCGAGAAGCATTCACTTTTCATATGGAGATTAACATTATTGAGACGCCGCTAAATCACGCAGGGCAAAGAGGTAATTAGGATTGTGTAAAGGGCCAAGGAAGCTGCGATGGGATTCATTTCACAATTGTAATTTATTAGCATTTAGTTCACAAATACACTTTTGAAATAATTAAATTTGCTTCGCAGCTGGAGGCCTCCAAACAATGCTTTAGAATAAGTTCAATTTTGAAAAGACATGACACACAGTTAAATTTACGAATAAGAGAAATCGAATACATATATGAGATCAGCATGCGGAGCGGCTGAAGGCCGCCGGATTAAATATTCAAAATTCCAAATATAGTATGATGATTACTGAAGGCAGAAGGCCACACTGTTTTAAGATGCTAACAGGGCTGATGGCCCACAAGGTGCACAGAGATAAACAAACGCAATAAGATGGCTGAAGGGCTGAAAGCTTAATTCTGCAAATTATATATTTCAACAATCGGTAAAACAGTACATTAAGTTTCAAAATTTCCTTTTTGCAATACCAACGGAGGAAGGCCCACAATAACTTGTAAAACCTTTCAGAGGAAATTACAATAACGTTTCAAGAGCAGAAGGCAATAGTGTTTCCAGGACTGAAGGCCCACAACTAACCTTGCCAGATTAAAAATATAATATACAGTTAAATTACAACGACATTAAGACTGCCAAAAGGATAGTTAACGGCACTCAGCAGTCTCCAGTGGATTGGTCTGGCCGCATTCACTTAGGCGAGACAGGTGGTGTGTCCAACTACACTTAGTGCGAGCCCAAACAAGGGACTGTTACGGACCGACCGACCAACCGCTTGCTTGCCACGACGGAACTCACAAGAATTTAGCCCCCCCCCCCCCCCAAAAAAAAAAACAAAAACAAAAAAAACTAGTGTCACTATCGCCAAACAAATGCGTATGTGAACTGAGCTGCCAAAACTACACACCATGTTGGGCAGCAACAACAGGTGAGGAAAAGACACTGCCTAAAAACTAAGTTAGCGGCCAGGGCAGGTAACCAGAACACTAACGACCACAAGGTTGAAAATTCCGCTGGTTCACTTAACTACGAAACAAGATAATACGGTTAACTTCACCCAAAATGAACACTCCCTGAATTTACGTTAGCGGCCAGGGCAGGTAACCAGAATACTGACGGCCACAAGGCAGAAAATTCCGCTGGTTCACTTGACTACGGATAAATCAATTCCACCTGACGACGGCTATCTCGAACACTTCACTCGTTGTTTGCTCACAGGGAAAACCTCCAGAACAGCAACACTGGAACCGACAACGTAATGCGCAAAACCACTCAACCTTCACGTCCTGGGTCGGCGAGCGACGATGCTCGTACTGATCGGCCAGCTCCAGACTGCCAGCGGGCCCAGTCGACTCACGCCGCACGGAGATGCTCTCGTACCGACCGGCAATCCACCCAAAGTGAGGCCCGGCTCAAGTGACGCGTGGCGGCGACGGTCGGGCGGGCGGGCGGTGTCCACGCGGGGCCCACTGCTGCTGCTGCTGCTGCGAGCCGGCGGCTGGCTGGCCCGGGCTGCGCTCCAGACTCGTCGCAGGTGACCGCCAGGGCCCAACTCACGACCCGAACTGCCGCCGTGGACTCTCCCTCTCGCACGTTCCGACTGACACCACGACAGATGACACAACCGGGAAGTAATAGCAGCCGAGCAAAGATCCTGTCAGAGGGGATATATCGATACGCGCTACTAGCGCCGACGACGGTCAGTCAGAACAGCAACTCAGTAACGCCAGTAATTTAAATCAACGTGGTGAGATGGAAATACGCTAAAACAGGGTGTAAAATACCAAATGGTGGGACGGCGAGCCATGCACGGCTCAATTAATACGAGGCTAACGTAAATAGTTTTTGTCTCAGAAGTGGCAGTGTTTTTAGGTCAAAGAACGCACTACTTTTTGATGTACTGTAGTAACTGTTTGAGTCAGTTCACTTATCTCAAAAATTTTGTAGTGTGTAAATTCTGTTTTCTAAGTGCGATTTTGACAGGTCCCACATATCACTGCCAGAATGCCTTCATTGCAGAAATAATGTTCGTACGTACAGCAGTTCGTGGAAGTCAGAGGGCACCAAACCTGTCGAATAGTTTAGATGTACTAGAATCTCTGCAGTTTACCTATTGCTGAAGAACGAGTTTGGGTGAATACACTGACCTGATAACAAGGGAGTTGTTAGATTGACTGTGTAATTCAGATATTTTTTTCCCTTTTTTCATACAGTAGTCATGCAGGTCAGCATTTCGCGCTTGAAACAAATGCTGAAGTATACGATCGAAAAGGAAAACGCCGAGTCCGCCATTGTGTTCAGTCTCTAATGACTTTCTCGCTTGCTGGACATTAAAGACTTAACCCCTTTTGTCGATCAAAATCTTCGAAATAAATAGTTATGCCTAAAATCCACATTATTGCAGTAGTTTAATTCCAGATTTCCTGGTTTTACATTCACTGTGCAATAATAAACGAAAAGAGAATTACTGCTGCCGACGTACGTGAGGGTAGTGTTTCTCGTGGCTGGGTGTTCCATCAACCAGATGCGCAGTACCGCATGACCCCTCGTTTCGGCATCGTACCTCCATAACTTCCCTGTTCTCTTGAAAGCCGTAATGAATAAATTCCCTTCGTCAGAGGAGCGTCCGTGCCGGTAACATTGTACTGTTGAAAGTGGCCACTACTCCAGGAGAAACGTGTCGGTTTGAGTGAACACCCGAGGAATGCTACAGTGTCTGCAATAAATTTGTTTCCGTTATTGATGTGCGGCGGATTAGTTGCCAAAACACTAGTGAAGAGCGGAAACAACATGTAAAATGTCTAGGATTTGTCACCAATTTACAGGCGGTTGCAGAAGTTGATGAACAGCGCTGAATTCATAACGTGACGAGGCTAGATGCTTGATGGATTGAAGAGTGTTGATATTTTTGATAGACCGGAACAAGAGATCATTTTTATGCAGTTCATGTAAGGTATCAAGCATTGATATATGTTGAACGCCTAGAAACATTCTACAGAAAGTAGTATTTCAGAGATACAGCCTTGTTGCTCGTCTCACAGCACTTTGGATCGGGTGTCGACTTTGGGCGATTTTGGGCAATCGCTGCTGGACAAGCGTTTTAGGAAACCCGCTGTGTTGATAAGTGGTTTTGGTGCTCAACCTCAGTAAAGCCTGACTTGGAGTTGAAAGTTTTTCCAAATTTTTCCAATACAGCTAATGGAGCTGGAATTGCTAGTTGAAGAAATATATTCAATTTCAGTAACAACACTAGCCTGGGAATACGAGAGACAGACAATTACTGGTAATTTTCTCCTTTTATATTAGTTTTAAGGGTCGCCTTCTTTTTATCGCTTACTTTTTTCAAATTTTAGCTCAATAAATGCTCGTGGTTTTTCAGCTTTGAAGGAAATGCGGACCGCGTTTGCTTATCGGAAAATTTTCTTCGTCCTATCCGAAATCATAGTTGCGCGCACAAGCAGATGTAAGACACCGTTTAGTTTAGCATACACTGATGAGACGAAACATTATGACAACTGCCCACCGCGAAATTTACTGCCGTCTTGTGGCGTTGATGGCTCGTGACGTGGCGAGTAACCATTGTAAGCGGAACAAAGACGAATGTGGGCCATTCAAATTCTGAAAACCACTGAATTAAGCGACTCTGATAAAGGGCAAATTGTTATGAACCGGTGCCTCGGAACGTGAAGTTCGGAAGCGGCATAGCAGGTAGACTATTCGTGTGATACTGTCGTCCACATCCATTGGAAATTGCTTGATATCTGGCGACAAGGTGTTTGACGTCCACGCATCACGTAGTGTGTATGTCAGAGACCTGCCTGCTCCTTAAAGCAGGATAGGCGGCGAATTCTGGGAAATCTGAAGACAAGAGAACAAAACTAATGTGGCACAAGTGTTTACGAACAGGGGCTCCGTAACATACGACCCCTACATTCCAATTTTAACTCAATGTCTTGTCAAACACGAATTTAATCGGCACGACATCATCGACATTGGACCCTACATCAGTGGAAGGGTGTCGCCTGGTTCGATGAATCACTGTTCTTGCTGCAGTAAATCAATGGTCTTGTTAGAATACGCCCACATTCACGAGAATGGCTGTTCGGAACATGGACCGCACCGTGGACACTGGAGGAATAGGAGGAGGAGAGGGCGAGTATTATGACATGGAAGCCGTTCACCTAGGCTTCCACAGGAACGTGGTAAAATTTGAAGGCATCATGACAAATTTGCACTACGTGAATATTATTGTGGACAATATGCATTCCTTCACGCTTGACGTCTTCCCCTACGGCAATGGCGTCTTCCTACTGGATAACTATTGGTGTTACAAGACCAGCCCGAATCGTGGTGCGGTGGTTTGAATTTGGCAACAAAATTTGCCTGATCAGAAACAAGTGGGAGACTTCTACGATGCTTTCGGTGGTCAGTTGTGCGTCTACAAATCATCGGCCCATAACCTACAGGATCTGCATGACCTATGCGAGATTCCTGGCTTCACATACCTCCCAAACCTACCAAGAACTATACCAAGCAGAATCGCTGTTGTACTGCCTTACCAAGGTAGAGAAACACTAGGTAGGAATTATATTGTTGATTCGTCATCGTACACGACGAATTAATCAAAGGTGGAGTACCATCGATCAAAAATGCACCCACAACTCTTGTTACTCCTTCCTCTATTGTGGGTGCTCTTATTTCTAGTGTCTGTCAGTGGTACAGTTGCAGCTGTGGGGCGCACGAAGTTACTCGCCCTGTACACTGACGACTTTTGCATTTACTATTGCTCCTCCACTGTCGGTGTTGCCGAACACTGAGTGCTGAGTGCCATACGAAAGGCACAGTCCTCGACTCACACCCATGCCGTCCGGTTTTCAGTCGCCGAGATACGCATCGTACATATACAGTCATACTCTCCAGCCTCAACCAGAACGACAACCAATTACGTCAATGTGGTAAAGTCTTATCGCTTTTTGGGACTGGACTTCGATGCCCAGTTGACGTGGCTTCCCTATCTTCGCCGCCTTAAGCAAACGCGACGGTCACATCTTAACGTTCTTTTCTGCCTCAGTAACACTTTTGCAGCTTTAAAGAGTTATGATCTTATTCCATCTTGATTATGGGAATCTGACACATAGCTCGGTGTTGCCTTCAGCACTGTGGGTGTTGGATGCAATACGCCGTTTTGGGAACCGACTTCCAACAGATTCCTTTCGGATCAGCGCTGTGAATAGCCTACATGCAGAGGTTGGCTTCCTCCCCCACAGATAGGAAGCCAATAACACCTGCTTAGCTATGCATTACATATTCACTGGTCCCATAAGCATCCAAACTAACGTGTCCTTCTCATTGGTAGGGATCACCTCCCACAGCAGGTGCTCAAGACCGGAGTCAAGATCACAGTTTGCATACGGTATCTGTGCTCTGAACTCCAACTTCCCCCACTGCCACCGCTTGCCAGGGAGCAATGGTGTACGCCCCCATGGTGTGTACCCCGTTCTCAGATCTATCTTTGGACACTCTGTTGACCCTATGGTTTTTCGCTGCCTGTTTCTGGCTGTCCTCCGTGCTTCTCCAGGTTCATATGTGGTCGACTGACAAACCGATTTTGCCCACACACATCGAAAGTGAAGTGAACTATGCAGCCTGCTGAATTGGTGGCCATTGCTCAAGCCGTCACTGACATGTATGTTCTTGCAGGAGTGAGACCTTCCTAATCAGCAGTGACTCCCTGCTTAGTCTTCAGGCTATCAATCAGTGCAACCCTCGACACCCATTGGTTGCGATTATCTAGGTTCTCCTTTCTGACTCCATGAAGCTGGATGGTTGGTCGTACATCTGGACTCCAGGTCACATTGGAATCCCAGGGACGAACATAATAATCGGTTGGCTAAGTTGGCTACCAGAATGACGACATTGGAGATTGGATACAAGACCATTGGTTGACTCTTCTCCATCAGTAGTTGGAGGCTTGGAACAAGAATTGTTGTGCCTTGGTTTTGTCTGAACAAAGAGTGAGCAATGAAGAGGACAGTGATCATGTGTCAGTCTTCCCTTTGTGCTTCTCGCAGAGGATCTACCATTCTGTCAGCTTAACACTAGCCAAACTTGGCTGACCCATAGTAACGTCCTACAACATGAGGTGTAGTGCCTATCTGACGGTGGCCCACTTTGCACTGAACTGCCCTAATTTGGCTGCCTTATGGCTGACACACTGCCTTTGGTGCTAACGTACAACGCTGAAGTTAGGTTTTTCCAGTGAAGGTGGTTTCTACTCCTTTCTTTGAGGTAGGTCACATTGGCCTTGTAAACCGCTTGAGGGATTGGGAAGGGGTGCTCCATCCACTGCTCTGACCCTGGGGGACCAAGGCTGTCCTCGCTCTTTGGTCCGGCCTGGCTCCTGATCTTCTTAATTCTTCTTATTCTTTTACATCTCTTGTTGGTTTGCTGTCTCGTCATCGTTCTTCTCTTTCCTGACATTTTGTCAACTTCTTAGGATTCCTAGTTTTCATGTAGTAATAATAATGTCGTGTGACGAGGGCCTCCCGTCGGGTAGATCGTTCGCCTGGTGCAAGTCTTTCGATTTGACGCCACTTCGGCGCCTTGCTCGTCAATGAGGATGAAATGATGATGATTAGGGCAACACAACACCCAGTCCCTGAGCGGAGAAAATCTCCGACCCAGCCGGGAATCGAACCCGGGCCCTTTGGTTGACATTCCGTCACGCTGACCACTCAGCTACCGGGGGCGGACCATGTAGTAATGGAAGATGAGGAAAGAGTGGTCGGAGGCAGAGGGTCCACCTCCCATTGCGCAACACGTCTGTGGGCCTGCGGCTGCTTTTTGGTGAGAGCAACTCGCCCATTTCCACCCTCTTACAACTCTGTCACTTCCACTTGCTTCTATGCCTAGGTTTTATTGATTGTCGGTTACAGTGAGGTTCATTAGGTTTGGCTTCTGTGTCCTTCCTCTCCGAGGACTCTGGACGACTTGACGCATGTAGTATGGAGGGACTGATGACCTCGTGGTTTGGTCCCTTCAACCCCGTCAGTCCAATCCTATGCGGTCCGAAGTGCCGACCTACAACGTCTGGCTTCACTCTTGAGCCAAAAATTTCGACGATCACCTACCAATCTTAACATTCCCTGGAAAATGGGTATACCGAAGTGGTCACGTTACTTGCTCAGCAAGGTGCATCGCCTGTGGCGATAATTTAAAGAAGTAGTTTACATAGAAAAAGTGAAACCAAGAAACGAATTAATCGTTCGGCTTATGAGTAATGGTGCCCCCATAAAAATAGAGAGAGACAACATTAGAAAAACTACAGATGATGTCGTCAAGAGAATTCCAAAGTGCGTTGAAGGTGGAGATGGAACTAATGACAAACAACTACGAACTTAATCTTTTGCGTTTGCTTAACACTTACTATGAATATTTGTTTGAGTTACATTCCGACATCTGGCCACTTGAAACTTCCTGGCAGATTAAAACTGTGTGCCGGACCGAGACTCGAACTCGGGACCTTCGCCTTCCGCGGGCAAGAGCTCTACCCACTGAGCTACCCAAGCACGACTCACGCCCTGTCCTCACAGCTTTAATTCTGCCAGTACCTCGTCTCCTACCTTCCAAACTTAACAGAAGCTCTCCTGCGAACCTTGCAGAACTAGCACTCCTGAAAGAAAAGATATTACGGAGACCTGGCTTAGCCACAGCCTGGGGGATGTTTCCAGAATGAGGTTTTCACTCTGCAGCGGAGTGTGCGCTGATATGAAACTTCCTGGCAGAACACTTGCCCGCGAAAGGCAAAGGTCCCGAGTTCGAGTCTCGGTCCGGCACACAGTTTTAATCTGCCAGGAAGTTTCATATCAGCGCACACTCCGCTGCAGAGTGAAAATCTCATTCTGGGATCTGGCCACTTGTTGGATGGAAAGTTCTATTCGAATTAGTCTGTATTAGCACTACCTAAAATATTTACTATTCCTCCAGAAATTTTCCGTGTAAATGTATCCAGTCGCATTTGGTCAGGGAAGGATTTCCCGTGTACGACACACTGCGGTGGTCAGACAGAAGGCGACAAGCAAAAGTTGAGCCGAGTGACTGAGGAAGATAGTGGGGAGCACGTGCAAAGCGACGTGCCGTGTAGGGTAATGAAGTGGAACGTGCGCGCGTGGCGTGGAGTACTGCTCGCCGAGGCCAGACCAGACGGGCGGCAGCAGCCGGCGCCAGGCAGTCTGTGCCGACGCGGACGCCCTTCATTGATCCCTCGCTGCCTGCGCCCTTCCTTCCAGTCCCCCCCCCCCCCACCTCTCTCTCTCTCTCTCTCTCTCTCTCTCTCTCTCCTCTCTCTCCTCTCTCTCCTCTCCTCTCCTCTCCAGCGACGCGCTGTGACGACACAGGCCCGCCTTTCGCTACACTCAGCCGGGGCCGCGTAACCTCGGTGTGTCACTCTCTGTAGGGCGGGCGCGCGTTTGCACAGTGCTAATCGTAACTCACCGTACCCGAGGTGCGTTCAAAAAAATAACAACTTCCATGTTTCAGAAATAACTTCATATAACCGTCTGCATACATGTAATCATCTCCAAACGAGACCTCGTTAGATATTATACACTTACGCCAGCAGCTTTTCGACTCCCTGAAACACTCCTGGAATTGTTGTTGTAGACTGGTTTGATGCAGCTCTCCATGCTACTCTATCCTGTGCAGTCTTCTTCATCTCCCAGTACTTACTGCAACCTACAGGGCTATTACAAATGATTGAAGCGATTTCATAAATTCACTGTAGCTCCATTCATTGACGACACACTACAGGTACGTAGAAAAACTCATAAAGTTTTGTTCGGCTGAAGCCGCACTTCAGGTTTCTGCCGCCAGGCCAGGAAGTGGGAGAATACAAGGTCTACCTGTCAGGAGTCAATGCAGGAATAGCACAATGGGGTGTAGGGCTTTACATGGCCTCCACGCTCTCCCGACTTAACCCCATGCGATTTCTTTCTGTGGGGTTATGTGAAAGATTCAGTGTTTAAACCTCCCCTACCAAGAAACGTGCCAGAACTGCGAGCTCGCATGAACGATGCTTTCGAACTCACTGATGGCGACATGCTGTGCCGAGTGTGAGAGGAACTTGATTATCGGCTTGATGTCTGCCGAATCACTAAAGGGGCACATATCGAACATTTGTGAATGCCTAAAAAACTTTTTGAGTTTTTGTATGTGTGTGCAAAGCAATGTGAAAATATCTCAAATAATAAAGTTATTGTAGAGCTGTGAAATCGCTTCAATCATTTGTAATAACCCTGTACATCCTTCTGAATCTGTTTAGTGTATTCATCTCTTGGTCTCCCTCTACCATTTTTACCCTCCACGCTGCCCTCCAATGCTAAACTTGTGATCCCTTGATGCCTCAGAACATGTTCTACCAACCGATCCTTTCTTCTAGTCAAGTATTGCAACAAACTCCTCTTCTCCCCAATTCTATTCAATACCTCCTCATTATTTGTCTACCCAGCTATCTTCAGCATTATTCTGTAGCACCGCATTTTGAAAGCTTCTATTCTCTTCTTGTCCAAACTATTTATCGTCCATGTTTCACTTCCATACATGGCTACACTCCATACAAATACTTTCAGAGACGATTTCCTGACACTTAAATCTATACAAATTTCTCTTCTTCAGAAACTCTTTCCTTGCCATTGCCAGTCTACATTTTATATCCTCCCTACTTCCACCATCATCAGTTATTTTGCTCCCCAAATAGCAAAACTCCTTTACTACTTTGTCTCATTTCCTAATCTAATTCCCTCAGCATCACCCGAGTTAATACGACTACATTCCATTATCCTCGTTTTGCTTTTGTTGATGTTCATCTTATATCCTCCTTTCGAGAAACTGTCAATTTCTTTCAACTGCTCTTCCGGGTCCTTTGCTGTCTCTGACAGAATTACAATGTCCTCGCTAATCTTCAAAGTTTTTATTTCTTCTCCATGGATTTTAATACCTACTCCGAATTTTTCTTTTGTTTCCTTCACTGCTTGCTCAATATACAGATTGAATAACATCGGGGAGAGGTTATAACCCTGTCTCACTCCCTTCCCAACCACTCCTTCCCTTTCATGTCCCTCGGCCCTGCCATCTGGTTTCTGTACAAATTGTAAATAGCCTTTTCGGTCCCTGTATTTTACCCCTGCCACCTTCAGAATTTGAAAGGGAGTATTCCAGTCAACATTGTCAAAAGCTTTCTCTAAGTCTACAAATGCTAGAAACGTAGGTTTGCCTTTCCTTAATCTATCTTCTAAGATAAGTCGTAGGGTCAGTATTGCCTCACGTGTTCCAACATTTCTACGGAATCCAAACTGACCTTCCCCGAGGTTGGCTTCTACCAGTTCTTCCATACGTCTGTAAAGAATTCGCGTTAGTATTTTACAGCTGTGACTTATGAAACTGATAGTTCGGAATTATGTCTCTGGAAACACAAGCAGCTCAATCGGCGATGCTATTCAATTTCATCTGCACTATTTGATTAAAAGTATCCGGACACCTGTTAGCGACCACTTCGCCTTTATGACGCTTTGGATTCTACTGGGGACACGTTAAATGAAGTGTCTGATTTCTTTTGAGGAATGGCAGCTCATTCTTCTTCAAGAGGTAAAACCGTAGTGAGATCAGGCTCTGCAGCCAATCAACGTTCCAACTCATCTCAAAGGTGTTCCATTGGGTTCAGATGGGGCCTTTGATCAGGCCAGTCCGTTTCAGGAAAGTTATTGTCCAAGACGATTACCTCACCTGCTGTTTTACAGCAGGGTGCATTATCATGCTGATACAATGAACCAGCCTCTCAGAATTGATCCTCTGCCGCACGTAGTACTGTCCCATCCCAAACGTGGGTGTTCTCGTGGATTGAATTAGCTGGTTGGTCTGTGTCAGAGGAAGTCTTGACCTGTCCATTTCTCCATGGAAAATAGGATGAGGATTGGACAGTAGCTTGAAGTGGTCCTCTCAAGAAGTGTTACACTTTATAGTTTATTTCCTAAAGTTACTTTTCTTCTGCTACTCTTACTTGTTAGGTTCCGTATCCACAGAGAGGCCCAGTCTTTTAACAGAGAAAGTTATCTGATGGCACTCTTCCGTCTGTACTGAATCAAACTGGTAACACACTGCGACAAGTAAAGATTGTGACTCTCAGACTCTTTATTTCTCTATCTCGATACTAATCTTGACACTGCTATTCACTCCAGGAGTGCCGTGCTCTCTAATTTTGTTCAGCATTTCCCCTTCAGCCTGATCTGTGTCTCCCATGACGTGATGCTGAAGGCGTGTTGCCTTCTCATTCGCTCTTAATTTGCACTTGTCCTTCGAAACTTTCCCGTAGGCTGGGTAGAGGAGGAGTCTGTCCAGATTCTCCGTTTCTAGCCGGTCTTCGCATGGCGCTTAGGTTCCCTTTCCAGAATACCTCCGTCGTCTTCTAGCCCTGTGTTCTGTTTCATCGGAAAACTTACCGTTCTCGTATTTTGACCTAGATGTGTGCTGAGAGTACTGGGCAAGGACGCGATATGGTGCTGCCGGGTTCACATCCCGTTCGGTGGTTGCCGCCATGCTGGCGCCGGCTGTGTACTCAGCGTCGTGTGAAGACTGCCACCCTGCTGACTCTCGCTACGGCATTCAGCTTGCCTCGAAGACTTGTGGATACGATAGTACATAGTGTTGTACAATGTGTTCATATCCTCATGCATATACACTCCTGGAAATTGAAATAAGAACACCGTGAATTCATTGTCCCAGGAAGGGGAAACTTTATTGACACATTCCTGGGGTCAGATACATCACATGATCACACTGACAGAACCACAGGCACATAGACACAGGCAACAGAGCATGCACAATGTCGGCACTAGTACAGTGTATATCCACCTTTCGCAGCAATGCAGGCTGCTATTCTCCCATGGAGACGATCGTAGAGATGCTGGATGTAGTCCTGTGGAACGGCTTGCCATGCCATTTCCACCTGGCGCCTCAGTTGGACCAGCGTTCGTGCTGGACGTGCAGACCGCGTGAGACGACGCTTCATCCAGTCCCAAACATGCTCAATGGGGGACAGATCCGGAGATCTTGCTCGCCAGGGTAGTTGACTTACACCTTCTAGAGCACGTTGGGTGGCACGGGATACATGCGGACGTGCATTGTCCTGTTGGAACAGCAAGTTCCCTTGCCGGTCTAGGAATGGTAGAACGATAGGTTCGATGACGGTTTGGATGTACCGTGCACTATTCAGTGTCCCCTCGACGATCACCAGTGGTGTACGGCCAGTGTAGGAGATCGCTCCCCACACCATGATGCCGGGTGTTGGCCCTGTGTGCCTCGGTCGTATGCAGTCCTGATTGTGGCGCTCACCTGCACGGCGCCAAACACGCATACGACCATCATTGGCACCAAGGCAGAAGCGACTCTCATCGCTGAAGACGACACGTCTCCATTCGTCCTGTAAGTAGGCTGTTTAGATTTTTATATGGGTAATGCCACGTAGCGCTCTATATGAAAATCACTGGCTGTGCTGTGTGCAGTATGTGGCTAGTTTGCATTGTTGTCTGCCATTGTTGTCATGAACTGCTACAGCTGGATGTGAACAGCGCGTAGCGTTGGGCAGTTGGAGGTGAGCCGCCAGCAGTGGTGGATGTGGGGAGAGAGATGGCGGAGTTTTGATAATCTGTAAGACTGAATGTCAATTATGAATATTAAGGTAAATACAGTGTTTGTTCTCTATTAAAATCTTTCATTTGCTAACTATCCCTATCAGTAGTTAGTACCTTCAGTAGTTTGAATCTTTTATTTAGCTGGCAGTAGAGGCGCTCGCTGTATTGCAGTAGTTCGAGCAACGAAGATTTTTGGTGAGGTAAGTGATTTCTGAAAGGTATAGTTTAATGTTACTCAGGGCCATTCTTTTGCAGGGATTTTTGATAGTCAGATTGCGTTGCGCTAAATAATATTGTGTGCCAGGTTAAGCACAGTTTTGTATAAATTGTTCTAATTGGACGTTTCACATGCAAAATTGTTCTAAGGGGACGTTTCATATGTCGACCCTTAGCCTAGGATACCTCACTGGAATCTTCTGATTTTTTCTTGTAGTTTGTGTATTTAGTGTAGCTTTTGTTTATTGCTAGCGCGTAATTGTAGAGAGAATCTCCTTTGTAGTTGCAGTCTTTCATTGTTGTACTGTAAAACAGTTGTGGCATGCATGTAGATTTGCACCAAGTATTTCGCAGCTGTGCTTGCAATTAACTACATATTATTTTCAGTGCTATGTTAATGTGTTCTCCTATTTTTGCACTTCAAATTGTGCTTTTCTGTGTTATCGAGTGAAATATCCTGACAATAATGGCGTGTGAAAAACGTAACACTAGGCTCCAAACTAAATTGAGAAATAATAGTGACGACGAGCGTAGCTTATCAGCGCCGCCGAGTAATGAATTTACTAATGTTCAAAGTAGTAATTTGGTAACTGTGCATAGGGAAATGGAGCGGGCGTCAAACAATGGCGTAGGCAGTGAAACAGGTAGTGAACAGGGAAGCATTATCGATCGATTGGTCGGCAACAGCTCGCCTCAGGAATCCGAAATGATAGGACACAATTTTGCAAATACTGTAGATTCAGGTTTTGCGTCCTCACCGTTTTCTCAAGTAAGTCAAGACACATTTTCAGCTTGTCAAAATGTGAATGTTGCCGGTGCAAATTCACTGCCGAAAAGCACTGAGGAAAATGTTTCAGACACCAATGCATTGTTATTACAATTAATGCAACAAATGGGAGAAAAGCTTCAAAAGTTAGACACAATGGAACAACACCAGAGACAAACACAGCAACAGTTAGACGCAGTGGAACAAAATCTTAAAAAGTTAGACACAGTGGAACAAAATCTTAAAAAGTTAGACACAATGGAACAAAATCTTCAAAAGTTAGATTCATTGGAACAAACTCTCGAACAAACACGTGAAGATTTAACTGCTGAGTTACATAACATTGAATCGAAATGTCAAAAAGTCTGTAATGATGTAAAAACACAAATTTGTGAGCATTTTCAACCTATTTTTTCGCGGCATGAAAATGCATTACAGAATCACGAAGCAGCCATAAAAGAGCTGCAAACCATTGTTCATGAAAATCATGAGACCTTGTGGGCTAAAATTGACTCAGTTGCATCTACCGATTCGGTTACGCAACTGGCAAAAACTCAGGAAAACTTAAAGAACACAGTAGATTCGATTTCAACACAAATGGACACTCTGAAACTTGGTTCAGAAAAACACACTGAGGAAATGTGTTCACTATCGGAGAAAGTAGCTGAACTTTCGGATCAGGTCACTAACTTATCTACAAAGGTAGATGATGATCTGAATGACACAAGACCCGTAGCCTTCACTGACACAGAAGAGTATGAACAAATTAGAAAATTCAGACAAAATCAAAATCAAATCAATACACAGTACAAAAGAGAAATCCGGGAAGTACAAGATCAGTTGACACAGGTGATACAAGAATTACATATTTCAGAGGACACTCGCACTCCAACACGGGAAGAGGAACTTAGAAATACGGAAAAGCCACAAAATAATAACACAGGGCATTTCGGTAATTATGAAAGAAATTGGCAAGGTACACCGAATTTTGAGATGGAACCGCCGGCACGACGTAACAATGACCGATATGCTACTCGCCGACACGATGACTTTGATTATAAGCTGTTCATTACTACACGTAAATTCAAAACATTTAAGAATTCTGGCAACGACATTCATCCACAAGCATGGCTCCATCAATTCTCTCATTGTTTCCCTCCCAACTGGTCATTGGAGCAAAGGTTAGAATTTATGTGTGGCTATTTGGAGAATGAACCAGCTGTAAGAATGCGATCGGTCATTCACGATTGTCACAGTGAAGGAGATTTTTATCATGCCTTCCTCTCAGCATATTGGTCTCAAGCTACACAGGACCGTGTAAAACATAACATCATAATGATGAAACATTTCGAACAATCTGAATTTTCCAGTCTTGTGAAATATTTTGAAGACATGTTGCACAAGAATCAGTACCTGTCAAACCCATACAGCCCCTCAGAACTCATCCGCATTTGTTTAATCAAACTGCCTGAACATTTACGACATATTATTTTAGCAGGACGTTGCAAAGACGACATTGAAGCTTTTCAGGGACTGTTACAAGAACTGGAAATTGACACTGACAATCGCGGAACGCGAAAACAGGAGTACAACAATTACAGGTCACATCTGTCACAATTCCGTGACGACAGAAACGATAACTGGACGCGACAAGGCTATTCTCACCACACAAATCGTGACCAAAATCGACACCACCCGTATGACAACCGTTGGCAGAGGAGTAATAATTACAGGGAAAGATCACCTCTCCGCAGTAATGACTATCACAGAGACAATCAGAGAAACAGACAATATGGGAACCAAAATAATTATTATCAAGGGAGACAGAATAACTTTAGACGCAACGGTCCAGCACGCAGTTACGATTCAAGAAGAAATTCTCCACCATGTGACCGACAAGAAAGAAACTATGGAAACTACCGACATGACGACAGACGATATGATCGCAACGACAGACCTGAATTGCATCAGAACTGGCGAGATTTAAACAGAGCAGAGCACTCTCGTCACGATGAATTTGTAGAAGTTAGGTCTCCAAATCCCAATAACGACGCGCGCCAACAAAGAGACAATAGGCAATGACTCACTCCGCTGGCAGCCACAATACATACTTATGGAACTGACGACGCAGCTGCCGTAGCTAGTAATTACGTAAAAATGGAAGACATTAGAGACATCTTACTCCAGGAACACGACGTAAAACATAATAACATTGCATATCCTGTGATTCACATTACTGTAAATGACGTAAAATTTACGGCAGTACTTGACTCTGGCAGTCCCATTTCAGTAATTAGTGAAACAGCTTTTAGCAAATGCAACAAATCGAACGATTGCCCCACACTTCCGTTACGTAAGATTAAATTACAAGGTGCAATCTTTGGAAAAAGTGTAGATGTACGCCAACAAACCAATTTAGAATTCTTTTGCCAAAGCCACAGCTTCTCTATGAACTTTCTTATTGTTCCATTATTGTCGACGGAAATTATACTGGGAGTAGACTTTTTGAATGAATACAAAGCAATCTTAAGCTTTCACGATGCTGAAATAAGTTTAGAGAAAGAAGGTAAGTCAATAGCTTTGAAATTTGAAGACTGGCTTTCAAACCATGATGAGGAAATTAATCGGCTTTACCTTCTGTTAGATAACAGTTCGGAATTTTCTACGGAACTAGACACTAACAATCACTCTGCAAGTACTGACAGGGATGACATCGACGGCATATTTGAAATTAATGAGTTAATTCAGAATAAAATTCAGACAATTGAGAATTGTAATGACACTGATAGGCAGGACCTTTTTGAGATTTTACAAGCACATTCCACAGTTTTTACTCACAAAACAGGAACAATCAAGGGATTTCAATACCAATTTCGTGTTCGTGAGCATACTAAATTTTGTGTTAGACCATATGTAATTCCAGCACATTATAGGGACCGTGTTAGAACAGAAATACAATCTATGCTTGACGAGGGCATTATTGAGCCTGCAGTAAGCTCATACAACAATCCGTTACATGTTGTTGAGAAGAAAAATGGATCGATCAGGCTTGTCTTAGATTCGAGACAAATCAATACTATCATCATTCCTGAAACAGATAGGCCACAGACGATGGAAGAACTTCTTCAAAATTTTAATGGTGTAAAAGTGTTGTCTTCCATTGATCTCAGATCCAGCTTTTATCAGATCGAACTTCATCCAGAATGCAGAAAATACACAGCTTTCCTTTGTTTCGGCGTTTGTTATCAGTTTCGGAAACTTCCTTTTGGTTTGAACATTTCTTCGGCAGCATTCATTCGTGGGTTAAATTCCATATTACCTGAGTTCTTAAAACGTCACATCACCTTATATGTGGACGATATTCTAATAGCAGAAGCTTCATGGGAACAACATAACGGCATCCTCAACAGTTTGTTACGTATTTTTGCAGAATCTGGAATTACAGTTAACTTGGAAAAGTCTGAATTCGGTAGGTCAAAGGTGAAGTTTTTGGGACATATTATTTCTTCTGAAGGCATTCAGCCGGATCCTGAAAAGTTAGAAGCAATCAGAGCGATTCCAGTTCCATCCACAAAAAAACAAGTCCGTAGTTTTCTAGGTCTCGTAAATTTTTACCGTCGTTTTCTGAATATGCAAATCCTAGTTACACCAAAACTTTGTTCTCTCACTGGAAAAAATACTATTTGGAACTGGGACGAACAAGCACAGTTGGAATTCAATTCTTTGAAAGAAGCGTTACTTCACGCGCCAATACTAGCTCATCCAGATCTGTCACAAGATTTCTGCCTTAGCACAGATTCTTCTAAAGTCGGTCTTGGTGCCCACTTATTTCAAGAAGCCATAGAAAATGACACTACTGTTCAGAAAACCATTGCTTTTGCTAGCCGAGTGCTAACAAAATCTGAAAAAAATTATTCCGTTACTGAATTAGAAGCTTTAGCTATCGTTTGGGCATTTAACAAATTCCGTTTCTTTCTTTCTGGTAAGCACGTAAAAGTATACAGTGATCATCGTGCATTACAATTTCTTATGTCTTCAAAATTAAATCATGATAGGTTAAAACGTTGGGCATTGTTTCTGCAAGAATTCCGCTTCACAATAGTCTACATTCCCGGCAAGGAGAACATTGTTGCGGACGCGCTGTCACGCGCACCGGCTGGGCTTGAGAAAAGTAACACAGAAGGCAACCTCGAGAAAAATTTCAGTATTCTTTACATTCAGAAAGTCGCCTTTGAAAACTTCATCACCACATCTTTAAAGGACATTGCTCGTGAACAAGATAAAGATCCGATTTGGAAAGACATCAAAAGTAAATGGCATGAAAAGACACACACTCAGATTCGGCATTATTACCTGGTTAGAAACAACATACTCTTCAAACGCTGCACTGTTGATGACAAGCTATGGGTACTTTGCATTCCAGACGATTTTGTTAATAAGCTCATTTGGTACATTCATTTCAGCTACGCACATTTTGGCCCACGAAAATGTTATCATATTCTTCGAACGACTTGTTATTTTAACAATATGGAAAAGCGAATTCGAAGAGTCTTGTCTATTTGTAAACTTTGTCAAAAGGCGAAACCATCTACTATCTCACATCGTGCTCCGTTGTTTCCTATTATTCCTTCTAAATTAAAAGAATTTGCTGCTGTTGATCTCTTGGGACCCCTTGTCAGAACATCGAATGGATTTTCGTACGTTCTAGTCGCTGTTGAACTTACTTCAAAATTTGTTTCTTTCACTCCGTTACGTAAAGCCACTGGACGGTCTGTATCCAATGCCTTTGTTAAAAATTTCTTACGTGAAGTTGGCCACATTGCTAAAGTCATTTCAGATAACGGACCGCAATTCAGATCTGCTGTTTGGTCCCGCATGCTTCGGAATCATAAAATCAAACCTGTTTTTATTTCATTGTATTCACCACATTGTAACCCGTCTGAACGGATTATGAAAGAAATCAATAAGCTTTGCAGACTTTATTGTCACAGAAAGCATCAGCATTGGGACAGATATTTACACTTATTTCAAAACGTGCTGAATGAAATGCCTCATGACTCCACTGCTTTACCACCTACTCTTGTATTGAAGAATGTAGAACCTCCGAACAGAATCAGAGAGCTTGTACCTTTCCCGAATACACGTAAACTTCGACACAAAGACATAATTGATTTGGCTCTTAAAAATATAAAATCTGCAGCAGACAAAAGGAGAAAACTACACGGGAAAGCAAATGCAAAGAAATTATATATTGGTCAGAAAGTTCTCATTAAAGCTCATTCATTGTCACATAAGAAGAAACACTTGAGTCACAAATTCTTTCTAGTTTACAATGGACCTTACAGAATCCGACGTATACCACATGATAATTGCGTTGAAGTTGAAACTCTGCGTACTAGGAAGAGTAAAGGTTTACACCACATTTCACATGTAAAACCGTTTATTGAAAGATAATCTGCTTTTAACTTTGTCTTTGCCATGAAACTTTTCACTTCACATTTCTAGTATGCTTTGTCAGACTTAAGAAACTGTTAACATGCAACATTTTGGTTTGCTTACGAGTGGATTCTGGATTTGAGGTGCTTTCTGTGAAATGCCAGATGACACAGTGGTTGGTTTGTGTGACACCTACACGATTATATCACGACGCTACTAATGAGTGACAATTTACAATGTTGCTTTTGCGGTGTTTCTGTTTTATATCTGCACAGTTTTTCTGAATTCTTCTGTAAAGTGAGACATGTTTTAGTGGTGACTTTTGTGCTATTGCTACAAGGAGACAGCCTTTTCCGTAGGACAACAATACGTTACAGCACAGTACTTTCCTCATCACGGCAATAAGCGTAATAACTAAGTTATCTATACCCAAAGCATATCAGTTTTGTGTATCATGAGGTAAGTACATTGACTTCTGCAGAACTTAGCTTTCGGAGGACAATAACTACGACACTTCCCAGAGATTATCTAACAGCAAGACGCATATTTAACGCTACAGGACACGTATTTGAGTGATTAATTTTGTACTTAAAACATTTATTTTTAAAGAGTTTTGAATTACACAGAAAGTTTTTTGTGATACATTTCATTCCATTGCGGTAATCTGTAACACCTGAGGGTATAATTACAATAATCCTCAGGGGGGTACACGCTTACTTTGTGTATCATGTGTTTGGCAAGCACAAGGAGCCCTAGCTAATATGGTATTTGCTTATACAACTTTACACATCGGTACCATATTTCTCTAACACATAAATTACACAGCTATCTGATCATTTAACTGAGAGAGACAAACCTTTTTACTACGTCAGTGACACATGTTTACGCAATTACAGAGTTGGATTACTTCACACTTAAGAAATTGTACTTTGTCTGCACTTTGTGAACTGTTCATAATTTTTTTGAAACCATTGTGATACTATGAGAACTTTGAATGATGTATTTGGTAAGGGAGTATGATTTTAAAGTACGTTGGAGGCAGGTGACACTTTTGACATGAGCAGAGAATTTTCTTTAGGTTTTTAAATCATTGGAGGAAGCTATGATGTTTTTGACATTTGACTGAGGTGTTATGATGTTATTTTTACGACGACGATGTGTATTATGCTGTTGAGGTATGTTTATGTCAATAAAATTCTTGACCTGTGAAATGTTTTTATATGAGACTGTCACTGTAGTGGAAACTGCTGTCGTAAATATTTCCATAAGAATATTAAGTGACCACCTGCATGTGCGTCGTGGGCACACAGCTGTGTCAGACACCTGGAGAACAAGCCATTAGTTTGAGTGCCTCGTTAGAAGCACAGGTAGAAAAAAACAGAAAGGGAAGGCCATTGTACGCGCTACTGAAAGCATACTGTGGAGCTCGTAATTTATGATATTTATTGAAATGCCTAATGAAACGATGCGAAACATTTCACAGCTATTGTCTTGCTAGTTGAGAAAAATGCCATATGGCTTGCTTTATGTATTTATTTACATATTTTGTTTAATATCAAGTTTCTAGCTGCACTGCAGCATTGGTTAAAATAAAATTTAATATATGTACTAATATAAATATTTTATGCCTACAGATCCAGTAAATAATTTTATGATCTATCCAAAAAATGAGGGAGCACAAAAAGACATTTCCCTTCACAGGAATTGCATAAATTATTTTTTATGATTTGGTAACTTATCTACTAGCGTAAGTTTTTGTGATGCATCACTCTAATGTTAAGATGTGACATAGGTATTAGACATGGCCATTTTAGTGTAATATTTTTTCTGCTTGCGCTATGTCATGTTTAGGTATAAGTTGCTGCTGTTTGCCAGGCATAGTGTTATTGAATTTGACTTTTGCTAATTTCTTAATGCTGCTTGCTTTGCAAATCTGCGTTTTTTTTCATTGCTGTTTATATTAACTGTGTTTTGTGATGCTGCATTGCCTCGTCCCTTGGTATATATCTGAGCTCAGTAGATTTAAGTTAGCTTAAGAGGGGGTAGACTATATAAGAAACTGACTATGGAGAATAGGTAAAGTATGCATTGCAAGGTTACATGAAAAAGATTTGGGCCCAAATGAGTGTTGTACAATCAGAAATAATCATTTTGAAAGAAATATGAATAGAATACAGGAAGGAGGTATAGGTAGGATTTTCTTGGAAATAAATGATGAGGTAAGCAATGTGTGAACATATAAATACAGAAAGCATGCTTAGATAGGATTTTTTTGGTGGAAACAAATGTTGAAATAAGACGAAAGATCTATCGAATGAAGTTGTGGGGTGGACTGCAGTACCAAATGTTACACTGAAAACAAACCCTGTCCTTTCCTTTTGTGTTATCCCACTATGTGTTTGGGTACCTGTGTGTATTTGTGTTTTTCCTGTCTTTATGTGTTTAGCTGATGAAAGCTATGCTGTAGAATTTTTCTAATACTCTGTTATTTTCTTTGTAAAGATGCTTAGACATTATTTATTCTGTGTTGTTTTAATGCTCATGTGTGAAGTTGATGTTTCAAAAGTTATTCTGATCGTTTATGTATGTACTCATGTCATCATTCCTGTAACACTGATGTATATGTTTATTTCTATTGTTTTGTAAATTCTGCACTACAAATATTATCTGTATTGTTATGTTTTTAATGATGTATTTTGTATCTTTGTAATTGTATTCTTATGTTATATAATTGTAATTGACACCAGTTCATCATGTTATTAACTTGTAAGCATTCATTTCACTGCACACTTTTCTGTTGGTCATACTATATGGACACTATGTGAGAAGTTGGGACTGTTAGTGTTTGCACGTGTGTTACTAATTCAGCAAGGGACTGGATAACAGCATTGCTGGTTCTAAGGACAATTCCAAAAACTTTGTGAGTGCACAAGTGGTGGTTATGGACTTGCTCTATTATCCGCAAGACTCTTCAATGGTGATTGTGCACCTGCACAGTCGCAACAGATGGCTGCTGGCCATCTCTACAAGGACTACAGTGGGTCTGCATCTCTGATGACCCACCAATACCATTATTTCTACAAGGACTACAGTGGGTCTGCACCTCTGGTGGCCCACCAATACCATACTCTCTACCAGGACTACAGTGGGCCTGTCCACAATTTCTACAAGGACTACAGTGGGTCTGCATCTCTGATGACCCACCAATACCATTATTTCTACAACGACTGCAGTGGGTCTGCACCTCTGGTGGCCCACCAATACCATACTCTCTACCAGGACTACAGTGGGCCTGTCCACAATTTCTACAAGGACAACAGTGGGTCTGCACCTCTGGTGGCCCACCAATACCACAATCTCTACCAGGACTACAGTGGGTCTACTCTGTGATGACCTACCTACCAATATTCTTCGAAACGTCGACTGACTCTGCTGTGGGTTTGCTCTGTTGTGGCCCATTACCTGTCAGCATGTCAAGAGTCAGCACTGTCTTACCGTTGGAAGGACAATACTACATCTTCAAGACTGCATGGAAATCCACTACTTCCGTGTGCATTGTATTTTACTGCTCAGACTTTGAGCAAACAAACTGCAGGTTTACTCTTATGATGAATGATCAGGACTGTCTTTATTGACTGTGAAAAAATTTTAGCTGTTGACCAACATTGTATCAATAAGTGTGTGCATTTGATATCTTTGTGATTGTAATTATGAAAAATTTTTTCAAATCTGTATTGGCCACTGCCCAAAAATATTTTGTAAAATTTTTTGTGGGGAGCATGGGGGCTATGTAAGTAGGCTGTTTAGATTTTTATATGGGTAATGCCACGTAGCGCTCTATATGAAAATCACTGGCTGTGCTGTGTGCAGTATGTGGCTAGTTTGCATTGTTGTCTGCCATTGTTGTCATGAACTGCTACAGCTGGATGTGAACAGCGCGTAGCGTTGGGCAGTTGGAGGTGAGCCGCCAGCAGTGGTGGATGTGGGGAGAGAGATGGCGGAGTTTTGATAATCTGTAAGACTGAATGTCAATTATGAATATTAAGGTAAATACAGTGTTTGTTCTCTATTAAAATCTTTCATTTGCTAACTATCCCTATCAGTAGTTAGTACCTTCAGTAGTTTGAATCTTTTATTTAGCTGGCAGTAGAGGCGCTCGCTGTATTGCAGTAGTTCGAGCAACGAAGATTTTTGGTGAGGTAAGTGATTTCTGAAAGGTATAGTTTAATGTTACTCAGGGCCATTCTTTTGCAGGGATTTTTGATAGTCAGATTGCGTTGCGCTAAATAATATTGTGTGCCAGGTTAAGCACAGTTTTGTATAAATTGTTCTAATTGGACGTTTCACATGTAAAATTGTTCTAAGGGGACGTTTCAGTCCCTCCATTCACGCCTGTCGCGACACCACTGGAGGCGGGCTGCACGATGTTGGGGCGTGAGCGGAAGACGGCCTAACGGTGTGCGGGACCGTAGCCCAGCTTCATGGAGACGGTTGCGAATGGTCCTCGCCGATACCCCAGGAGCAACAGTGTCCCTAATTTGCTGGGAAGTGGCGGTGCGGTCCCCTACGGCACTGCGTAGGATCCTACGGTCTTGGCGTGCATCCGTGCGTCGCTGCGGTCCGGTCCCAGGTCGACGGGCACGTGCACCTTCCGCCGACCACTGGCGACAACATCGATGTACTGTTGAGACCTCACGCCCCACGTGTTGAGCAATTCGGCGGTACGTCCACCCGGCCTCCCGCATGCCCACTATACGCCCTCGCTCAAAGTCCGTCAACTGCACATACGGTTCACGTCCACGCTGTCGCGGCATGCTACCAGTGTTAAAGACTGCGATGGAGCTCCGTATGCCACGGCAAACTGGCTGACACTGACGGCGGCGGTGCACAAATGCTGCGCAGCTAGCGCCATTCGACGGCCAACACCGCGGTTCCTGGTGTGTCCGCTGTGCCGTGCGTGTGATCATTGCTTGTACAGCCCTCTCGCAGTGTCCGGAGCAAGTATGGTGGGTCTGACACACCGGTGTCAATGTGTTCTTTTTTCCATTTCCAGGAGTGTAGTATTTTCTTAAGCGCAGTAATGGGAACACACTCTAACCACGAAGAAAACCTCCGAAACGTAACATCACCTCCTCCGTACTTCACTATCGATACTATGCACGATGACAAGTAATGCTTTCCAGGCATTCGCCAAACCCAAACTCTTCCGTCATGACTCCACATCACTCGTTTCCAGTCATTCACCGTCCAGTGGCGTAGCTCTTTACGCCCCTCGAGCGTCGCTTACTATTGACAGCAGAATGTGTGGCTTGCGAGGGACTGCTTGAGCACTGTGTTCCACTCTTTTCAACTCCCTACGCAACAGTCATTGCGCTAGCTGGACTGGTGGTAGCACTTTGGAACTCCTTCCGCTGGTTTAATGCCTTCTTTTACGCCTACCCTTTGCAGTGCTCGACAACCGATGTCCGTCGGTATATGACATCTTCCTGGTCTTGGTTTAGCTACAGCTGCTTCTTGGCGTTTTCGCTTAACTGTCGCATCACCAGCAGTCGACTTGGGCAGCTTTAGAAGTGTTAATGGATTTGTTACTCAGTCGACATTCAGTGGCCAGTGCACGTTGGAAGTCGCCGGCCGGAGTGGCCGAGCGGTTCTAGGCGCTACAGTCTGGAACCGCGCGACCGCTACGGTCGCAGGTTCGAATCCTGCCTCGGGCATGGATGTGTGTGATGTCCTTAGGTTGGTTAGGTTTAAGTAGTTCTAAGTTCTAGGGGACTGATGACCTCAGAAGTTAAGTCCCATAGTGCTCAGCCATGAACCACGTTGGAAGTCACTGATCTCTCTCGATAGAGCCATTCTGCTGTTACTGCTGCTCTACTCCCCATCTCGTTGTGTACTGGCGGTTTCACCTCTCGTGATATCTGTTGGTTAATTGCACATTAAGTAGGGTGTTCGGACACTTTTGACCAGATAGTGTATTTGAGGTAAATACACTGACGGAACGAAAATCGCATCAAAAAGGAATTAATGTTGAGTAATGAACTGCGGGACTACATTTGTCCAGCTAACATATGTGAGTGAAATTGCTAGCTAGATCGCAGGTTAATGCAAGCGCGAGATTAGCCATTGCAGATGTGAAATGCTGGGGAATTAATAACCGGTGCAACAGCCAGAATGCTGAATGAAAGCACGGAAATGTGCATGTATTGTGTTGTATAGGTGCCGGATGTCAGTTTGTGTGATGGAGTTCCATGCGTGTTGCACCTGATCGGTCAGCACAGGGATGGTGTATGCTGATTGTCGATGACGCAAGAGTTGTCCAATGAAGTCCCATATGTGCCCGATTGGAGAGAGTTATGGTGATTGAGCAGGCGAAGGTAACGTGTCTACAATCTGTAGCTGTGAGCGAGCATTATCCTGTTGGAAAACATCCCCTGGAATGCTGTTCAGGAATGGCAACACGACAGGTCGAATCACGAGACGGATTTTGTTGTCACGGTGCGTGGGGTAACCACGAGAAGCGCTCGTGTTGTCATAGCAAATCGCACCCCAGACCCTAACTCCAGACCGATGACCTCGCTGTCTGGTCTCCTTCCCCAAACAACCCAACCCCCTAACTCCAGGTGTAGGTCCAGTGTGTCTAGCGCGCAGACAAGCTGGTTGCAGGCGCTCAACTCGCTTCCTCCTAACCGACACACGGCCATCACTGGCACCGAGGCAGATCCAGCATTAATCAGAAAACAGAACGGACGTCCACCGTGCCCTTCACTCAGCTCTCGCTTGACCCGACTAAAGTCGCAAATGGCAGTCAGCGTGCTGCTGCAGATGCAGTACGACTCGACCTCTTTCAGAATTAGTGAGGTGGCTTTGTCGCCTTAAAGCAGTCTCGACTAACGTCAGCTCGCCATGCCCAGTCCCAAAGGTAACTAACGCTCACGACCGTAACGATGTGTATTTAAAGCAAACATGATTTGCATCCTTATAGTAACGCTACTAGTGGCATTCCTATGCGACTGACGCGAAATTTCAGACGTAGAAACACCCTTACCAACCTTTGTTTGTCTTACACAGCTCCTTCTTAGTGTCGGATTTTTTTTCCCGTTAGTATATTTATGTCTTCTCCTTGTTTCTCCTTTGTGCTCCCGACCATTGTATATATCATTTATGTGACGGAAAGCATGGATTCATAGTAGTACAGGTTAGACGTGCTGCAGCAAAAGGGGTATTTTTAACGACGGATAAGATACGAGCCGTGAAATTGGCGCTGCCGCCGGAATAGTTCGGTGAACGTTAACAATTTTTTTTGTCTTGTGTCGTGTTTGAAAGATGAGTGGAGCGCGTCAGGGGGTGATATATGAGGCGGCGCAGGTGGCCAGGGAGGCGACCTGCTGTACGTAACAGGCCACGGTGTGACGTGACGTGTAGCGTCAGGCGGCGCTGCGCTGCGATGCGCTGTGGAAAGTTGGCGCGGCGGCGCAAACACACACACACACACACACACACAGACTGCCGGGCGCGCAATAACGGAGCCCGCCCAAGTTGCACTCTCTCCTTAGACCCGCTGCAAAAACTGAAAAGTCTCTGTGGCCGACTGCTCTTGATAGTGTCCGATTTCAACGCACTGCTGCTGTTTGCTCCAGCGATGAATACCCTTGGGCCTACGTTGATAGGTCAGATTTACCGCGTCACAGTTGAATATATTATTCATATTACTAACGTAAACTGATCAAATTAGGGCATTGGGGTACTCTTGCATCGGACTGGTGCTTTAAGCTTAACAAGATACACTACTGGCCATTAAAATTGCTACACCAAGAAGAAATAGCCGGCCGGTGTGGCCGAGCGGTTCTAGGCGCTTCAGTCTGGAACCGCGCGACCGCTACGGTCGCACGTTCGAATTCTGCCTTGGGCATGGATGTGTGTGATGTCCTTAGGTTAGTTAGGTTTAAGTAGTTCTAAGTTCTAGAGGACTGATGACCTCAGATGTTAAGTCCCATACTGCTCAGAGCCATTTGAACCATTTTGAACCAAGAAGAAATGCAGACGATAAACGGGTATTCATTGGACAAATATAGTATACTGCAACTGACATATCATTCCATTTTCACGCAATTTGGGTGCATAGATCCTGAGAAATCAGTACCCAGAACAACCACCTATGGCCATAATAACGGCCTTGATACACCTCTGAATGGAGTCAAACAGAGCTTGGATGTCGTGTACAGGTACAGCTGCCTATGCAGCTTTGACACGATACTACAGTTCATCGAGAGTAGCGACTGGCGTATTGTGACGAGCCAGTTCCTCGGCCACCATTGACCAGACGTTTTCAGTTGGTGAGAGATCTGGAGAATGTGCTGGCCAGGGCAGCAGTCGAATATTTTCTGTATCCAGAAAGGCCCGTACAGGACCTGCAACGTGCGGTCGTGCATTGTCCTGCTGAAATGTATGGTTTCGCAGGGATCGAATGAAGGGTAGAGCCACGGGTCGTAACACATCTGAAATGTAACGTCCACTGTTCAAATTGCCGTCAATATGAACAAGAGGTGACAGAGACGTGTAACCAATGGCACCCCATACCATCGCGCCGGGTGATACGACAGTATGGCGATGACGAATACACGCTTCCAATGTGCGTTCACCGCGATGTCGCCAAACACGGATGCGACCATCATGATGCTGTAAACAGAACCTGCATTCATCCGAAAAAATGACTTTTTGCTATTCTTCACCCAGGTTCGTCGTTGAGTACACCATCGCAGGCGCTCCGGTCTGTGATGCAGCGTGAAGGGTAACCGCAGCCACGGTCTCCGAGCTGATAGTCCGTGCTGCTGCAAACGTCGCCGAACCGTTCGTGCAGATTGTTGTTGTCTTGCAAACGTTCCCATTTGTTGACTCAGGGATCGAGACGTGGCTGCACTATCCGTTACAGCCATGCGGATAAGATGCCTGTCATCTCGACTGCTATTGATACGAGGCCGTTGGGATCCAGCACGGCGTTCCGTATTACCCTCCTGAACCCACCGATTCCATATTCTACTAACAGTCATTGGATCTCGACGAGCGCGAGCAGCAATGTCGCGATACGATAAACCGCAATCGCGATAGGCTACAATCCGACTTTTATCAAAGTCGAAAACGTGATGGTACGCATTTCTCGTCCTTACACGAGGCATCAAAACGACATTTCACCAGGCAACGCCGGTCAACTGATGTTTGTGTATGAGAAATCGGTTGTAAACTTTCCTCATGTCAGCACGTTGTAGGTGTCGCCAACCGGCGCTAGCCTTGTGTGAATGCTCTGAAAAGCTAATCATTTGCCTATGACAGCATCTTCTTCCTGTCGGTTAAATTTAGCGTCTGTAGCACGTCATCTTTGTGGTGTAGCAATTTTAATGGCCAGTAGTGTATTTGCACCATAGTTTAAGTAATAATATTGTAGATGTTGTAGTAAATGTATTAAAATAATTGACAGGACAGCATGATTCCAAACTTGCCTACTCCTACCCATATGGAGTCACAGTACCCACAAGAAACTAAGGAACATATCAGTAATGTTACTCCTCCTCCTCCTCCTCCTCCTACTACTACTACTACTGACGACAATCAGATGCAATTAAAGTAAGTGTGTAAAAGCGCCGTATTACCGCGTAAAGAATTCATAGAAATTACGACAGACAGTTCCGGCTAGGAAGAAGCTGGAAATGTTATTTGAAAGTCCGGTTACCACTACTGAAAAGATTTTAGAAAAGTCATCTGTGTGAAGCAGTTGAGGTAGTTTCTAGTCGTGGTTGAGAATAAGTGTTCTCCTGCTGTATATTCGGAAAAGTATTGTGGTTCAATACAGATATGAGGTACAGTGTGCATTGATCAGACAGTAAAGCAGACTCTGTGTGTGTGTGTGTGTGTGTGTGTGGGCGCGCGGGCGCGCGCGCGCGCTTTTTCAGGGGACGTTCGTGACTTAACTCCAAGCATCTTCTGTACGGTAACATCGCTGTACTAACAGCTGGTATTAAAAGTGCTCGTTCAAGATTATTTTTCAGATTGTAACGGGAGAACTTCTAAGTTCTTTTAATGCGCGTTGTAATTGTATGTTGAGCCCATCTTAGTTTCTTATCTAGTATTACTTCTAGGTAGTTCGTTGAGGGAGACGGACTTGTTTGTCTAATTACTGTTTTTTCTCGTCGCAGGTTGAACAGTCTCCTGTGTTTTGTAGTCAAAACTATTTGTTGTAGAAGAAATACGTAATGGGACGATGCTGCCATTATCAAGCTTCTGGAATATAAATCTTGCTGAAAGCGTCTTTCATTGAAATCTTTCCATTTGTCACTTCTTTCTGTAAATTTAAATCATACCTCCTATTTTTGCATGGCGACGCAATACAACAGTCTCCATCCTTTTGTTTGCAGAAATTTTCTCCTCCTACACGAAGTTTTTTCAGCGTTCGGAAGTGGAACTAAGAAATTTTGAACTGAATTTGTTGAATAACTTCGGTTATAGACGACACGATGAATTTCGAAAAATGTGCAAGTACTTGGTAGAATAAGCAAGGTGGGAAGTCCTCTAAGAGAATATCATAGATACGTAATGCTAACAAGATGGGAAGTGTGTTGAGGTAGTTAATAAAACATTCTTGTTCAAATACTGCAGTTGATAATGTGAGAGAGATGAGCGATCAGAAACAGAATGTTTAGGATTTTAGGTTAGACTACATTACATGTCCCCCAGCTACTCTCCTCGTCTCACAAAGAACAGAAATCTGTAAACCGGTAGGCCATCACAGGAACGTGTAGTAGAACGTTCTCTCGAACAGCGAATTGAGCAGCGAGCGTAATTAGCACGAATTCTCTAAAGGTCAGAGCGAGATGTCAACTGGCGCGTTTTCTGGCGACCCTTTGGATGCTGTATCGCAGCGGAATCAATTACAGAATTTCAGGAGCAACAAACTCCTGCTTTTCATCACTCTGTTCTCGTCAGTTTCTCACTAACGTTGAAAAGCCATTTCAGAACCAAAATGCGTTTGTTGGGAAAAAAGAACGGAACTTAGATCCATTTAGATCATGTGGTCATCTATAAAGAACTAACGCTGTTTAGTATTTTAAAGACATTTTACATTCACATTTCTGATCCATAAAAGGCGCAAACGTAACAAAATATTTCAGAAAATACTTTGACATTTAAATTTATGTTCGATTCTAAAATATTTTTGTTTTCAGAAACTATTTTCTTGTTATTGCGTGTCTACATTTTATATCCTCTTAACTCTCGGGTCGTAGATTATTTTGATGCCCAAGAAGTAAAAACTCGTAAACTATTTTGTCACACTTCGTAATTGATTTCTTCAGCATCACGTAATTTAATTCAACTACATTCCATAAGTTCTTTCACTTCGATTCGTAATACAGGATAGAGGGCGTGGACTTTGCATCGCTGATGTTTCTCGTTTTCCAGTTTTCACCATTCCTGCTCAAAATGTAAAACACCAGCTGAAGCAGTTGTGCGCCAGCGATTACGACCGTCTGCTACGGCATGCCTATCACTCGGGTTAACGTTTAGTCTCTTAGGTTGTTCTCGAATTGATCCCAGGAGCGCTTCAGCGGAGAATCATAGAGCCTTCCTGCTAGTTGTGCTGCCATCAGTGTACAAAATTTGTCGAGGACGTCTGTCGTCTCTCATCTGCTGGATATGTCAAAGTCATCAGAGTCTATGACCAATGACGGTCGTTCATCATCGCCTTATCAAGAACTGTTATCATATCGGATATTCGGGAATCCATCCGGATTTTCGCGTCGTTCTCGCAAGATACTTCAACAGCGTGCCTCGCTGTCTTCTTCAGGTGCTACCTGAGACTGGTCCTTGGGTCGATCGAGTCCAGTATTTATGCCTGGGAGGAGCTGGGCGTTCCCTAATCGGTCCGCGCCGAGTCAAGTGTTCCATCTGTGGTCCGCGCCCGCAACACTCGGCTTCAACGGACCCCTCCAGTCGCGGATGTTCCGACTGCCGTCGGCGCCCGTTTTGGCCGTCCTCAACGGTTGTGGTTGTCATCTGAGGTGTGTCAGACCCGGTCTGAGACGTTGGGTACTCTATCTCCTGACTGTTACTATGATTTCCACTTCTGTTTCGTGCTGGGCGCTCCCTAATCGGTCCGCGCCGCGTCGTGTGTTCCGTCTGAGGTCCGCGCCCGCCAGACGCGGCTACATTGTCCCTCTCTGGTCGCCGGTGTTCCCTCCGCCGTCCGCGCCCGGCCTGGCCGTCTTCTGAAGTCGAGTTCATGATCTGGGGTGTGTCAGATCTGGTCTCTAAAGTCCGACACCTTGTCTCACAGCTGTTCTCTCGGTCTCCACTTCTGTTTCTTGTTGAATCCCAGTGTGTCCTGCGTTGAGTTTTCACAAGCTCAAGCGCTGGATTCCAGGCAGTGCTGATTTGGTATCCCGAGTCACGGTTGATTAGATTGTCTGTGACCTTAATCCCAATGGCTTCTTTAATGACACTGTCCCAAAATCTTGAGGTCTGTGTCACAATCTGGGTGTCATTGTAATCCACTGAATGACCATGTCTCTATATAGTGGCACTAAATACATTTATAGAGACACACATAAGTACATGGCTGTACACAGAGGTATTTTTATATTACTTGTTCACTTACTCAGCATTATTCGTCATAGCAGGAACTGCTGAGGTGTGAGTGGAACCATAGGAAATAGCTAGTGTTGCGTATAATTTTTGGCCGAATTTAAAAAAATTGAGATCTTTCATACACTACGCAGAAAGACTAGTATTACAGATAAAGACAGTGCGAATGTCTTGAGATAGCGTAACTTTACGAGTCCCATTCCCCGGATTGTGTTCACCCAGAGTTTCAGACTGAGACTTGCAACAAGCAATACACCTTTATGAAAATATTTCTCCTGACATCCGCCACAGAATGTTACAAGGAAAACAGTTTATCGCTTATTAAATTTTCACTGTTCATGTACCCTGTTAAATTTCATACACGTTCTCCCTTTAAGTCAGATATGTAGTTTTGTGTTGGCAGAAGAGCCAACACCGTGTTACTAGAGGAGGCCGAAATGCACGGGTTTTAGCTCACGCAGGCTGGCGTGAGGAGGGAAGAATTATACTGACGTGAGGTCTGGAATTAGAATTCAGAAAGCGGACGTAAGTAGCGAACGTCGCTCTTGACGGTACACGAGTCAATATTATCTGTTCTGAAGACATAGTAACTGAATATGGCGCTTTGCTAGGTCGTAGCAAATGACGTAGCTGAAGGCTATGCTAAACTGTCGTCTCGGCAAATAGCGTATGTAGACAGTGAACCGTCGCTAGCAAAGTCGGCTGTACAACTGGGGCGAGTGCTAGGGAGTGTCTCTAGACTAGACCTGCCGTGTGGCGGCGCTCGGTCTGCAATCACAGATAGTGGCGACACGCGGGTCCGGCGTATACTAACGGACCGCGGCCGATTTAAACGCTACCACCTAGCAAGTGTGGTGTCTGGCGGAGACACCACATGTAGCACATGAACTCATTTGTGAAGTAATCAAGCCTTTGAAGCTGCTTCATACACGGGAGTCCTATTGTTTAAAGAATCGGAGTGTAGTGGTAATCAGTAATAAGTAACGTTGCAGCTTAAAGGAAAACTTGCTCGTACATACAAAAATAATTGATTTGGGTAAACAGTCGCCACCGTGATATTACGCGATGCACGTGGCAGGGTTTCTGTACCTGCTGAGTGAACTGGCCAGTAGTGCAATATGGGCTGCAGGCTGGGCGACGGCTGGCCGTGTAGCGCGGGACTGCAGCGGCGCGCCTCATGTTGGGCGTCGCTCGCTCCGACACACGTCGCAGGCCGGGGGCGAGGTTGCGCGGGCCCGCCGGGGAGGACCACGTGTTGTCGGCGAGGCGAGGCGCCCTGCGAGGCGTGACGGTGTACCTGGACGCACGCATTTTCAGAGCCGAGTTTTGCTACGCCTGTCTGCTTCGTCGCCCTGGTACACAAGGTAGTTACCGAATGCGACTGTCACAGCTCTTCTGTTGTTATCTGGACCCGAACGTGGCGCTATTTTCGGAAGACCGAGAAAGCAGGAAGCGCTTGCCTGACACATATCCTCGCAAGAACAACCGGACAACGTGCATTCCAGTAAAGCGGTCCGCGATTGTTTGGAACGTCACAGCTCTTTCCGAGACATGGCTTTCCTTCAGATCAGCTGCACAGTTCCAGAGGCACAGTCAGCCGCACAGCTACAGAGGGACGTGAAATCTGAAAACAGAGCATTACCAGAAGTGAAAGACACAACAAACACAGACAGAAAAAACAATAGTATCAAACGAGGCTTTAGCCTTGCGCATTTGGCTGTACCTTGTATTTATCAGAATATCCACCAAACTATCGAGCCTCAGTCCAGTACTACAGGTAGAACATAAAGAAGGTAGGCGAGCACTTGTAAGGCAATTCAGCATCATCCATTACAGAGAAAATGTAGCGGGTTTTAAAGAGAAAGAGAGAGAGAGAGAGAGAGAGAGAGAGAGACCATTGTTAATCAGTGAGTGCTGGCGCAGAAAGGAAATAAGTCATCAGAATACTTCCTACACAAACATCGCTAGAGTATTTCTCAGCATTCTTTCCAGATGAATAAGACCCTATGTTCCTTATACTGCATATATTAACTGATGAGTACGCACAACAATAGCAGCTTTCTGTAGGCGGAACAGAATTACCAGTGGAAGTAGTACGCATCCCTTTCGGGGACCTGTCCATCTGGAGGTGGTTCCACTGTGGGGTTTACCGCGTCGCACTGCTCCGTCGCTCAACAACCGCGTTCACAGTCGCCATCGCTCCTGATGGAAACTTATTGGGAGCTTCACCTGTAGGGTCACACAGACGCTTCATAGCCACGTAAGCGGGTTGCAGCCAGCCAGAAATACTGCCACATGCAGGCGGTTCGTTGACAGCATTCGACACGCGACCGATTTCTGGCACCAGTAACAAACTGCTGCTGGGGCTCTTCCACGCCGCCGCCGCCGGTAGGGTGGTGGTGGTGGTGGTGGTGGTGGTGGTGAAGAATTTAGGGCGCTCAATGGCATCGTCATCAGGGCCATTTCTAGATATCATCATAAACGTGTCGTGAATTAAACGTGAGTGTTCCTGAAAGAGAAATTGCTGTGATGGTTTGTTAAGCACACACATTTCCATATTGCTTCACAATGTCTGACTACGGTGACATAAATGTGGTTCGTTTCGTCCAGTAATGTGGAAGAACGTCTGAATGATACTTTCCCTGTTTATATGGATGGCTTACTACTTACGAAACGGCGGTGAGGGGCCATCCATTCACAGCTCGTAGACTTCGTGTCGCCAACATTTTAAATAGGTTATTCGTCTAACTGTTTCGTCGGGCGTCGATCTGAAACATGTAAAAAATATTGCGTTAGTATTATTCTGCCATCAGCAAGGTGAGTGACGGTCGACGTTGGAAGGGGACAGTGTGGTCAGCGCACACAAATGGCTGTCGCAGCGACATTTGTGCACTCCAGTTCTGCGTGCGTTAACACGCTCCTCGCCGAGCCGTATTTGGTTTGCTTCGTAAGGTGGTAATTCTCTTACCGATTTCCTGCGCACTTTTGGAACTAGTCTGACATTCTGTCTTGGAAAACACACACACCGCGTAGAGAAACAGTTCAAGCAATGAAAAGCATTCACATTTTTACGTAACTAGCACGTGATTAGCAGAGCTACTCTCACGGGAGAAAACTCGCAGCAACAAAAAATAATTAATGTAGGTAATGAAATTTCGGCAATACATTTGTCAAGATAACATATTTAAGCAATGAACACTCCAAAATCACAGCGCGAGATGAGCCATTGAAAATGCGAAATGCTGGTACATTAATAACGTGCGTAACCGCCATAATGTTAATTGCAAACGTGCATGCGTTGTGTTGTATAGGTGCTGGAGGTCGCTTTGTGGGATGGAGTTCCACGCCTGTTGCACTTGGTCAGTACAGGGGATAACCACGAGAGTGCTCCTGCTATCGTACGAAATCGCACGCCAGACCGTAGTCCAAGGCGCAGGTCCAGTGTGTCTGGCAGACAGACACTTTGGTTACAAGCCTTCATCTCGCCTTCTCCCAACCAAAGCTCGGCCATCACTGGCGAGTAGGCAGAACCAGCTTTCATCAGAAAACACCCTGCCGTACAGTGAGCTCTGAAGTCGCAGATGGCGGTGGTTTGGGGTCGGGCACAGGGCGTCTGGCTCGGAACTGTACTTGAAGTAACCGATTTGTAACAGGTCGTTGTGTCGCTGTGGTGCCAACTGGAGCCCGAATTGCGCGAGAGCCGTAAGCCGAACACGGTGCTTTTGCTCTTCCCTCTCAGTAGCGCCACGAGGCCGTGCGCAGCCTTGTCACATTACGACAGTACATTCCCTAGACCACCGCTGCCTGTATTCACGTGCAGTGGCTACATTCCTGCCGTATCGCAGAAGGAACATCCAGCTCCTCGTTCTCTTGTTACAGCACGTCTTCGTTCCAACTCAGTGAGGTGTTGCTAATGGCATTTTGTCACCTTAAAGCCATTCTTGGCTAACGCCGATTCAGTATGTCCGATCTGAAAGGCAACTAACACTTACGACTGTTACAGCGTGTATTTAAAGTAAACCTGACACGCATCCTTATAGTGGCGCAACTAGAGGCACTCTTACGCGAGTGGGACGAAATTTGAATAGATATCATCTTTCGTTTATGCGTAAAACTACTTCCCAGTGTCGCGATTTTTTTTCCGTCAGTACGTATGGCAAAGTTGAACAGAACATGAGGCACCTCCTAGCGTATTTTCTGGATGGATGTTGCTATAGTAGTTTTCGAAACAAATAGCTGTCAATCACATTTTTGCTCTGATCCAAGTACAGTGGCGTTGTGGTGTCCAGTTTGTGGGTATCTCGGTTCTGTGACGTTTCTAAAATTCTCATACAAATAAGCGTTGGACTCGGCAGTCGCACTGGAAAACCGCTCCCGCTCGCGACTGCGTTGGCTTATCGGGGACAGAAACGTCGCGTTTGGGAGAAAACGATGTTAGTAGAGGACGAGTGAGAGGAGTGTGGGTCCGATGCCGGCGGCGAGAGCAGTGGGACAGCGGGGTGAGGTAAACACGAGGGCGCAGGCGTGCCGCACGTGCTCCCGTGCCGCCCCCGCCCCGCCCCCGCCCCCGGGCCCCCTCGCTCCGGAGGCGCCGGGCGTCGATACCGCGGCCGCCCCCCCCCCCCCTCTGCCCCCCGGCTGCCCCCCACCATGGCGACGTCCCCGCCTGGGCGCCCTGCCACCGGCGGCTGCCGCGTCCGCGCGCCAGTTCAGTTGTGTCTGCCCTCCCTCCAGTTTGTGTTCGCCCTGCCCCGTTGTTAACTGTATAGCGAACCAGCCAGCCAGCCACCGCTACCATCTCGCACACGCACGTTCCAGCCGGCCCGCCAGAAGCGCCGAAGCAGCACGCGGCCAGCTCCCGGAAGAGGCCTCCGGTACATGGCAAGTGAGGCCGGCGCCGAGTGCGACTGCTGCGTGGCTGTGTGTGTGGCTGCGTGCGAGCGTGCGTGCGTCAGGGCAGCTGCGAGGGCTCACAGCTTCACATGCACATAACTCCGTACCAAATAAGACGTCTAGCTGTTACGATCAGATTTCGAGTGCAGTCACATTTTTGTGCTAAGCCAAGGCCTGTCACATCGTTTTAATATTAGCCTAGGCATACTGTGGTGCGGTATGAAATGGAACGAATGTGTGAAATCGGAAGTGTAGAATTCCGATGAATACAATTCGTTGGGAGGGTTCAACGAAAATGAAGAGCAGTGTTACGAACAAAAAAATGCCGGAACGAACAGTTGGGAGATGCAATCCTTATCGAGTAAGCGTGGAAACAAACAACGAAGAATTTGAGAGTGGCGCGGTTGAGATCGCGACGAGTGTGTACACCTCTCGAGGTGAGAGGCTCTCACCCCGAACCCTGGTTTGTTTTACTGGACACTATGTTGTCACATAGTTGCACCCTTCCCTTCTGGCGACCGTTGAAATGTAGGGTGACCTACAGTATAACGTGGATTCTGAGCCGTGCGAGACGTGAAAGAAGCGGTAAGTGGCAGAGAACTGAGAATTGGGACCCAAACCTAAGTATGCGTAGACCGGCACGTGCCCACCTAGCGATTGAACCACAGCGTCGAAATATGAAATGGAGTGAACGCACAAAATCAGTACTGACGAACGCAAACGGAAGATTTGGGAGGGTGGAGGGTACCGGGAAAGCGCGACGAGTAAGAAAAGAAAATCTCACTCCAGACGCTACAGCGACCAATTCTAGATCAATGCTACGACGTTTGGACCGCTCACAAGGTAGGTATGACGATAGACTTTATTCGAAAATTAAAGTGCTGCTGTGTCGTTCCAGCCCACATGAAAGGTCAACATAGACGCTCAGGAAGCACAATAGCTAGTCGTTAGGTGAGAGACTGCGTTGTTCTTGTTTAACATCAAAGAACCGCTGTTTACCTCGACTGTGCAACGATTCGTCTGCTTCCGTCCCCATAGGGACCATCAAAATACGAGTGTAGGGTGCTTACGCCGCCGCACAGTTAGTTTCCCCATCCTCCGTATGCGAGTAGAATAGCGTTGTGAAGTCTAATATTTGCGGCGACTGCCCAGTTGGCTGCGAGGTATATATATATTGTAGATATAGCTAATGGTAGACGTAGAATCACTTCTATTTGGCTTTTCTCGTAGTCATGTCTTAAAGAGGGTCCCGTCACTCTGTGTCAAAAACGACAAAAATACTTTGGATTCCCAGTCACAATATCTTAATCCACACGACACGTTTCGAATGCTTGCCTTTTCTTCGATAGTGCAATATGCTCTGTACCTTGTCCTATCGAGCTGTGTGAATGCTAATGCTAGTGTCGACTGCTCCTATCGTGAGAGCCATGATGGCGAACATAAAAAATAATTGACTCTCAGTTGAAGTTTCAACTAAAAGTATAAGTAATAAACACACATTCCAGTGTCCGGTAACAGGGTTTTATATGCTGCTGTTTCAACTGCTGCATCCAAATTTTGATACTGTACGAGGCTGGTCGGCCTCAGCATTCACTGGCTAGCGGCACCGTGCCTGTGGCTTTTAAGTGTGCCGTTTTTGTCGATCTGATTATTCGCAGAATTGTGTATGCAATGGACCACTGCTACAGTAGAACGCCGCACCTTTTAGTAGGGAGACTTCGTTTAATGTCACACAACTGGTAAACCGCTTTCTGTTGTTATACTGCTGACGAGCTACTGTTGAAACAGGCCTCATGGACTTCGGACCTGTTTGCTATATACTTGACGGCGTATTACGAACTGTAGTAGTAGACGTGCTCCAACTGCGGACGGAAGAAATGTGATTAATAGTATGCCAGAGTTTCTTAGTCAACACACTGCATGAACGCTAAGTACCGCGATTAGGTAAGCCGCGTACATTAAACTTCCGTATCACTGCTTTCCGCCTGTCAAAAGATTTAGAGTAGTATAAAATATATGTGGGTGATTCCTCCACGAAACTGTCAAGACGGCAATCGACAGAAAGTAGTTTGCAGCTTCCCCTCTACGACCTATTTCTTCGAAGATCGTGTAAAGTAATGATCCGCAGAAACAGACTTCTTACGCCCTAGTTGAATAAAGGCATTTCCAGTTCCGTGTCCGACGGATGAGTTCAACCCTTCGTTGAGAGGGAGGACATCAGAAGTAAAGCGCTTGGTTATGAGTAGGGAAAAAGGCAGCTTCTTCAGAATCTGATACTGATGTTGGCAAATATCGCTTAGCTAGACGTAGATGTTAAACGAGAATTAAGGATAAAAGAAAAACGGAGTAACGCCAACTGTTTCGTACAACTTGATTCTTAA
This sequence comes from Schistocerca cancellata, assembly GCF_023864275.1. NCBI lineage: Eukaryota > Metazoa > Arthropoda > Insecta > Orthoptera > Acrididae > Schistocerca > Schistocerca cancellata. Next base: position 18,693,669 of record NC_064637.1, read on the forward strand.
GGTGGCAGTTAAGGTTTGTTTCCTGGAAGCAATTGATGAGGATGAGAGGGCATAAACGCCAGCGACGAGGACGACCATGCAGAATGGGACTGTCACGCTGTTTGTGCCTGCCTGAACGCTTAGCGTTTTCCTTTCTTCGCATTCGGCTAGTACCGAGAAGATCCATAGGTGGATTCTTGCTCTTGCTGCAGCCAATAAATGGGAGCATTTCCGTTTATGCGGATACATTGCGATAAAGACTTGAGCTCCTGCTCTGGATTTGGCTCAGGTAACCAGCAAGATCTGCTCCGCGACTCGCCATTAACCTGACGTTTCGTAGCCGTGCACGCCCTTTCTCCGCGTGGCCGTGCTTGAATCTTATCCCTTCCGATTCCAAAAAAGTCGAGCGTTGTAATTTTCTATCACAAAACTCGCATAGCTATTGCGAAGAAGGTAACGACTGTGAACGAAGATGCATCTCTAAACGTTACTTTCATTTTTAAAGTATCTAACTGAAAGTGAAAAACAGCGCTGTGCAGTAAGGTCTCAAAAGTTCTCAACATGTAGGGAAAATTTAAGGGCCGTGGGCATCGTTCTAGTCTCACTGGTGGCATTGCAGCTTAGCTCTTCCTGTTTTTATACATTGTAGGTTATTTTCGCAGAGAGCACGGAGGAGCTGTTGCACAGAAGATGTGTCAAGACTTACACGTTCCGCAGCGTGTGTTTGGATCGCAAAGAAATTCATAAGCATGCACTCATTCAACTTCGACTCTCTTGGAATAGTTGTAGAAATGCACGTTTAGTACGGCTATCAATAAGCCACCATCGCAGTTAAACAAAAACCACGCATTGTTGAGGAATTAGATACTTTAAATGTCCAATAGCGTTTTATTATGGATTGCATTAACTACATGTCACCGGGGATAGCCGGACGCTGTCATTTGTGTCATCACGGACCGGCTGCACTTGGCAACAATATTCCTCCATACCTTGTGTTGCACAACTGGAACCTGCAGGCAGTGTTTTGTATATTAAATACAATAAAAAGTGTTAAAGACTTTTGTTATTTCTATTGTGTCGCCCAGTTGATAGAAGACGAAAATATTGGAAGCGTTACATAGCTGTAGATACGCATGTGGCGACTCTCTCTGTGCTGTCTCTAAATATCATAGTGCCAGAAACCTATAGCTTACCTGCCGCAAAGTATAGTTAACCTACTGTATTATTCGGCATGTGGGATTCTAAGAGACCTACGAAATGTTACCACTAAAGGGTTCCAGCTTATTGTTAGGCGCATTGAATGCAACCGTGTACGCATATGCGAAATCGTGTTGTAGCACTATTCAGCTTAGGTTCACACAACTCTTTTTGTCATGAAATAAGGTAAATCAGCTGTCAACCCGAACACAGTCTACAAAATTGCATCTATTATGCAGAGGTGTCAAGCTGTTACCGTGAACAGTTGGTCAGAAACAACATTCCTCTGCTTCGCTGTTGCAACTGCACTGGTATTATTGGGCGAAAAATGGGTAGCAACTTTTTTAGTTTCGTTACGTTGAGGAATGAAATACGCGTTGTATATGTTTCGCGAACCCTCTGTAACTTCATTGATATTCTCGGCTTCAGTTGGACTATATAGCCCATGTAGTACGGAAAAAATTATGAGAACACCGAAACGGTTTATTTTTCTTCAGGTAGTATGTACATGTACATGGATACTCTGCAAACCACATTTAAGTGCCCAGCAGAGGGTTCATCGAACCACCTTCACAATTGTCTATTATTCCAATCTCGTATAGCGCGTGGAAAGAATGAACACCTACATCTTTCCGTACGAGCGCTGATTTCCCTTATTTTGTCGTGGTGATCGTTCCGCCCTATGTAGGTCGGTAGCAACAAAATATTTTCGCATTCGGAGGAGGAAGTTGGTGATTGGAATTTCGTGAGAAGATTCCGGCGCAACGAAAAACGCCTTTCTTTTAATGATTTCCCGCCCAAATCCTGTATAATTTCTGTGATACACTCCCATATGCCGGCCGCGGTGGTCTCGCGGTTCTAGGCGCTCAGTCCGGAACCGCGCGACTGCTACGGTCGCAGGTTCGAATCCTGCCTCGGGCATGGATGTGTGTGATGTCCTTAGGTTAGTTAGGTTTAAGTAGTTCTAAGTTCTAGCGGACTGATGACCACAGATGTTAAGTCCCATAGTGCTCAGGGCCAACACTCCCATATTTCGCGATAATACAAAACGTGTTGCCTTTCTTTGAACTTTTTCGATGTACTCCGTCAGTCCCATCTGGTAAGGATCTCACACTGCGCAGCAGTATTCTAAAAGAGGACGCACAAGCTTAGTGTAGGCAGTCTCCTTAGTGGGTCTGTTACATTTTCGAAGTGTCCTGCCAATAAAACGCAGCCTTTGGTTAGCCTTCCCCACAACATTTTCTGTGTGTTCCTTCCAATTCAACTTGTTCGTAATTGTAATGCCTAGGTTTTTAGTTGAATTTACGGCTTTTAGATTATGTAACCGAAGTTTAACGAGTTCCTTTTAGCATTCATGCGGATGACCTCACACTTTTCGTTATTTAGGGTCAACTGCCACTTTTCGCACCTTTCAGGTATCTTTTCTAAATTGTTTTGCAGTTTGTTTTAGTCTTCTGATCACTTTATTAGTCGATAAACGACAGCGTCATCTGCAAACAACCGAAGACGGCTGCTCAGATTGTCTCCCAAAACGTTTATATAGATAAGGAACAGCAAGGGGCCTATAACACTATCTTGGGGAATACCTGAAATCACTTCTGTTTTACTCGATGACTTTCCGTCAGTTACTACGAACTGTGACCTCTCTGACAGGAAATCGCAAATCCAATCACATAACTGAGACGATATTCCGTAAGCACGCAATTTCACTACGAGCCGCTTGTGTGGTGCAGTGTCAAAAGCCTTCCGGAAATCCAGGAATACGGAATAGATCTGAAATCCCTTGTCAGTAGCACTCAGCACTTCATGTGAATAAAGAGCTAGTCGTGTTTCACAGCAACGATGTTTTCTAAGCCCATGTCGACTGTGTGTCAATAGACCGTTTCCTTCGAGGTGCCGGCCGGTGTGGCCGAGCGGTTCTAGGCGCTACAGTCTGGAGCCGCGCGACCGCTACGGTCGCAGGTTCGAATCCTGCCTCGGGTATGGATGTGTGTGATGTCCTTAGGTTAATTAGGTTTAAATAGTTCTAAGTTCTAGGGGACTGATGACCTCAGAAGTTAAGTCCCATAGTGCTCAGAACCATTTGAATCTTCGAGGTAATTCATAATGTTCGAACACAATATATGTTCCAAAATCCTGCTGCATATCGACGTTAACGATATCTTCACTGTCAGTTCACACTAACTTTTTTTCTATCAAGTAAGATAAATCCCTCCTCGGCGAAAAGGTTGCCTTCAGCCCTATTGGATTCCTGATTCAGCCAACGTCCTCTTCAATCCGGGTCATCAACAACGGTGGAGCAAAGTTTTTGACAGATACCGAAGTGAACGAAGAATCTTTTAGCCGCCTGATGACTGGAACCGGGACATCGGATTTTTAGTCAAACACATTCTCGCTAAGTGATTGAGTCACGTTTGTTGCTCAAAAACAGTCTTTGTTTTAGAACTAACTGAACGCCTTAGCCATGGATGCATATGAATAGGGTAAATATTATCTTCTACCTCCCTAACCCCCCTCCCCAAACCTCTCCCGGTCTCTCTTGTTAATTAAGACAGGGGCGCAAAATATAAGCTGTGCTTTCGGCTTTTACATTTGTTCTTTCCTGCTGTTACGTTTTCATGTACTGTCTTATGTCGCGTCACTTAGTTGTTACCTTCTGATATCTACTTCGCTTATACTCTGATGGGTTTTAATTGAATATCCCATATTACAGAAACGCTGACATTTATATAAGGGACAGTCAAATGAAAACGAGACAGTTGGGGAAAAATTAAGTGAACTGCCAGTTGTTTCAAAAGTAATCGTCCTAACTGTTATATATTTATCGCACTGAGAGACAAGACTGTCAGTGTCCTCATGGCATAATGTTCGCGGTTGCCTGCGGAACCGTGGTTGTACCCAGGAGGTCACCTCTTCATGCGAAGCAAATGGACGTCCACGAATGTCTTTGTTCAGGGACTTGAAAATATGGAAATCATGTGGGGAGAGACAGAGACTGTGTGGAGGATGTGTAAGGGCTTCCCAGCGAAACTTTTGCTGCACAGTCGAAACAGCCTTGGCAACAAATAAGCCCGCTTGGGTACAGTCATGGTTCCATAGGTAGCCGCAGACATTAGCACTGACCGTCTTGGGGAACAGTGGTATAGATGTATTAAGTTGTGGCGATTACTTTTGAAATAATAAAGTTTACTTTTTCCCCTCCTGTCTCGTTTTAGTCCGACTGACTCCGTACATGTTTCATTTCATTTTAATCAAGTCGCTTACCTCCATATGAAGAAAGACAATTTTAATTGCACTGTATTCTCTTCTTTTAGTGCATCGTCTTCCAGGAATACTGGTGACCAGTAGTATGATGCGCTGTTTGTCAAGGCTTTTCTGAACAGAGTTGTGTGCTCATTCCAAACCACTGTCGTAAGTTCTTCAGCATGGATAGTCTTCCAGAGGACGTGCTGAAAAGCATTTTAATATCGGTTGAGGTATTACATGTCCTGCGTAGCCGGCCGGTGTGGCCGTGCGGTTCTAAGCGCTTCAGTTTGGAACCGCGTGACCGCTACGGTCGCAGGTTCGAATCCTGCCTCGGGCATGGATGTGTGTGAGGTCCTTAGGTTAGTTAGGTGTAAGTAGTTCTAAGTTCTAGGGGACTGATGACCTAAGATGTGAAGTCCCATAGTGCTCGGAGCCATTTGAACCAATATTATTGCAGGAACAGACTATTCCATCCATTGTTAAATTGTCGACAAATGCCTTATGCCTCTGTTGATATGAGATGCTAACGCCAGTAGGAATTATATTCCACTGTTACAGCTGGGAACCCAAAAGTTCTGCTTTGACGTTGCTAAGTTCAAGATCCCGAACAAGGTCATAGAGTTCTTCCTGTGTAGGACGACGAATCTCTCACTCTGTAAAAGCTTCATCTTGTATCTCATGTTTATCAGTAGATGATAAATGTTCTTCTTCGTCGATAATCCAATGGACAGGGAAGATGAGGTAAAGACAAAATGGCTCTGAGCACTATAGGACTATGTGAGGTCATCAGTCCCCAAGAACTTAGAACTAATTAAACCTAACTAACCTAAGGACATCACACACATCCATGCCCGGGGCAGGATTCGAACCTGCGACCGTAGCGGTCGCGCGGTTCCAGACTGAAGCGCCTAGAACCGCTCGGCCACGCGTGCCGGCTAGGTACAGACAACTCTGAGCTGTTGGGAACAGGGCGAGGTGCTGATGGTAAGTATGGATGCACAATTCTTTCCTTTGTCATTCTCATACTTTTATTGATGGTGTTGCACAAAAATAATAGTAGTTCGTATGTTGTTTGGTTCTCGCCAAACCATGGCCACTGGAAGTCGTACAGATATATGCTTCCCATTCAGCCACTCCCTAAGATGCACAGCACGGGTATTACAGCAGAAATAAGGAGCCCATCCTTCACCCACCTTGCTTCCAAAGTACAGCTAAGCTTTGCGGAAAACAGGCGTGAGCTTCCTTGTCTGTGTAGTAAATATGAACTCGCCACAAATGTAACAGAAATTGTCACTACTGTTCATACAAGAGAGTGACATTTTATTGCAGAACTAGTCACTGGCTCACAGGGAATAACGCAAACCTGAAATGGAAAAAAAAAGTTTTATTTATATAATATAAAAGAGTATGGAGGTTTCATTATATAACTAACTAATTGAACCTAACATAACGCTTCGTCTCAGAAACTAGGACCCGTTAGTGATTTTTATCGGGAGTATTAAAATCAGTGCACCGAATTTAGTTCATAGCCGTTACTCCCATTTAGGAACCAAATCCATTGTTGACCAGTGCTATCAAACTTTCCTTGAAGTATTATTTGCAACATGTTATATTTGTTGTTGGGCGTTATATGGCCAATGTATTTAAATTTTCTTCTCATGATGGTATTGATAATTTCTAAATCTTTGCTGATACGCCAAAGTACTGCCACATTTGTGACCCTTTTATCCTTAACATTCTTCTATATGCAACATTTCAAATGCGTCCAATTTCTTACCTAAGTGTTCGTGACCCAACTCCATACATAGAGTAGGATAGTGAACATCTATGACCGAATTAATCGCAGTGCGAAGTGCAGTACTTAAGTCATGGCTAGTCAGAACTTCTGTGATTTTCTGAAAAGAACTTCTGGACTCTTCAATTCTACAGCAAATATCTTGAGAAAAGAACCAGTTACTTTCTATTAGACTTCCCAAATGTTGGTGGAACGCTTTCGATCTTATCATTACCGATTGCAATAGTGCCCCACGTTTCATCTCGGTTTCTGCTGATGACAACCGTCCGTGTTTATCTTCCTGACGTTTGAACGTAACGGTGTGGCATCACTTTCTTCAGTAACAGTGTAAAATAGTTCTTGAAAATCTTCCCGTCACGTTTCAAGTAAAACAGTATCACCAGTATATCTAATCCTTCAAATTTTCCATTTAGTGTCAACGAGTAGTAGTTAATGGATTTACCATCAAAAAGATCAGGTATTCTTATCTGCAAACCAGGCTGGATGCGCAAGAACTACTAAACACTGAAACACTGTTACGACCATGTATTGGCCGAGTACAAAACGGCATTCTTTACTATTGTTTGCAGTCTGTTTGTGTGTGTGAGTGTGGGTGTGTGTGTGTGAGAGGGGGTTCTTTTGCATATGGTTGAACACCTGTCGACACATACTAAACAGAAGGCTTAACTACACTGTAATCTCTCCACTACAAAAATGCAAGACAACTATAGCAGAAGATAGGAAATACTACGCCAAAACACCCCTCTCCATTATGAAACTGTTCTCCGTTCTGAAGGAACTGTAAATAAATGGAAAACATCGGGCAGGACTCGCGCTGTGAGGGTTCCGTACAAACTTAATTATGTTCATCCATTCCGGGAAGCGAGAATCTATGATTTTTGCCTATTACCGACATTGATACTCGCAAGACATTGGTCCCGGAGATGCTTTAATTTCAAGTTTGAAGTCGGATAACAAAGACAAATAGTTTTTTTTAACTGATATAGTTTTTTCCGTGCACATGTACTGTGAAATCTTTCTTCTTGCCAAATGTCATGATTGTTGGCCAATGGGAAGGTTTCGATGAGTGAGTTCGCGAGTATCAAAATATGTGACATAAATGGCCCTATCTTTTGACTGCATTGACGTAGAAGCTAACGTTCGTTACACCGCCAAGGGACCATAGTTGTTAGTTTGCGACATAAACTTTTACGTGATATGTCAACCCGTTTCTGAGAAAAATGGGTGTCGAACAGTCATACAGACAGACGGACAACAAAACGAACCTATAACTTTGTGTTTTTACTGATTCTTGTACGGAACCGTAAAGATAGAATGACACGAACCGAAACAAAATAGGTATCGTAAGTGGGAGTTACTTCATGTAGACGGGCCGGTCTTTCCCATGGGGTAGTAGAATAACCTCGACGGAATTGACTAATTGTTCGAGTTGATGATGAATTTCTAACACCAAATCTACCAACAGACGTAATTTACCTTTCGTTTAATAGCCGTATTATCGGATACAAGAGTGCAGTTGTGACATAGTCATACTATCAAAATAATTCTGAAGGTTTTGTGCAAATGGATGAAATACTGGCAGATTGATGTATGCAGAGAGAGCACAGCACAGTGCGAGAGTTGGATACACAATTAATAATGAAGATACTCTTTCTTACCTATGTTTGGTTTGATTACTCGAAATGAACTTAGAATCTGTTAAGAAAACGAAACTAAAAATGCAACATGTGCGATCAAAATATTTGCTGTCGCGCTGCCACGTGGTGGTAACAGGTCGGAGGGTATACATTGAAAGTACTAATTCTCGTAATGCGTATTGTTCCGCCCGGGTGTGGAAAGAGTGTGTGTGAGGGGGTGAGAGAAGTAGTGGGCGGTGGGCGGTGGGAGGGGGAATGGAGGGCACGGAGGTGGGCTACAACTGTGCGGGGCAGCCAGCGTCTGACTGCTTACCTATGCCGGTAGGACGCAACCGCGATTCACTACGCGAATACTGGAACGCTGTTCAGACAAGAAGTTTAGTGTCAGTCGGTCGTGAGCTTAGAGAACGTGGATGCTACCTAAAGCCGTCGGTACGCGGAGCGTGCTGAGCGAGGCCCACGAGAAAGACAGACCGCAGCGCGTACGTCACGAAGGTAGGCTCGCTCAACTCAACGTACAAAATGCGTTTCTAAACCTAACTCGCAACTGGGTGTATAGTACTAACGAGAATTACATCTTCTACTGGAATCTGCTATCATGAGGTCTTACTGATTACTAGTCGTCCAAAAAGAAAAAAAAAATTCTCGACATAAATGGTATAACAGCTTGTTTATAGCATTTAGTCTTTCCTATGTAACAGTCCTTGTTTCATATAAGATGTAGTGCTTCATGTAACTAACGATCGTTTTGGCATGATTTTCATTTTATTGTACTCCAGTACAGCCGTAACAAAGTGTTAGTAGCTCTATGGACGTCCTATCATTGTAGGACTATAACGGGAAGATTCCATAATAGTGGATTTCAGTAGAAGATGCAATTCTCGTTTGTACGTACACACCTAGTTACGAGTTAACAGGTGTAGAAACGCATTTGTCTGCTGAGTTGCACGAGCTTGGCCTATCTTCGTGACGTACGCCGCGGCCTGTCTTTCTCGTAGGCCTCGGTGCTGAGTCTCTGGCGTCATAAGGTGGAGAAAGCACGCTGCCGAACCCTTCCCAAGGTGCAGAGCTGTACCAGACATGTCAGATGCTCTGAACCAATGATATAAAATAATCTACAACTTACACGGGAGAGAGTTATAAATTTGTATGGTGTTAATGTAACTGTTATTGTACGTTTGAGTTACGAAAGAATCATTAAAATGCGCCGGAGAATGACGGAAACACTTGCAGAACAATGTTTCCGATGCTGAGTCGTGGATGCGAGCTCTGCGAGGCTGTGATCTAGAGTGTGTTGCTAGTTCGCCCTCGCCCTCATCGACCGTAGTTGTATCGCATCGCATCACATCACACAGCACGTCATACACCGTGTACCGCCATATCGATTGCGCGGGCTATGACGCACGTGGGCAGTGCGCGGTTATTGGGGGCGGGCGGTGCCGTCGGCGGAAATTGTCGAATAACCGCGCCGACTGGCAGGAACACGGTTCCGCTCTCCGCCGGTTCGGCCCAGTCCAGTCCCACAGCGCAGCGTATTCAGCTGCCCCTACCGTCACGCTTTATGCAACCCGCAGCGCCTTCAAATACCTTGCACAAGATTTACATTGTCTCTCGCTCGCCATGCGCGAACTGTTAGTCCTACAGAAGAAAACGAACAGCATCAATTCGTCGGAAAATCAATTTAGTTAAATTTTGTACTGGGATACATCTTCTCTAGTGGCTGCAGTTCGAATTATTCAAGAAAAAACGTATGAAAACGATCTTCAAACTCGTTTCTCTTGAACAATTCGAAAATTGTCGCTTCCAGCATAAACATATCTCATTACAAAAAATAAATGTAGTAAATTTCCGTCTAAAAGATTACGTTTATAGGAAAATCTCGCATGTGGTTTTCGAAGGCATTGTGTGCTGTATAAAACCCATTGACAGACCAGCTGAATCACCCCGTGCGTGCTGTTCCTAAGCACCAGCAACTTCAGGCTCTCTCAGAAACATGTGTACAACTTTTTTGTAATAAAATGGCGGGAAACTACACATTGATGGTTAAGAAAATTATTGTACCTTGTAGTTTATGAAAAATTTCCCATTTAAAGGCAATATCACATTGAGGAGCCAGCAAAAGTGCATTGTTCATGCCGGCCGGAGTAGCCGTGCGGTTATAGGCGCTACAGTCTGGAGCCGAGCGACCGCTACGGTCGCAGGTTCGAATCCTGCCTCGGGCATGGATGTGTGTGATGTCCTTAGGTTAGTTAGGTTTCATTAGTTCTAAGTTCTAGGCGACTGATGACCTCAGAAGTTAAGTCGCATAGGGCTCAGAGCCATTTGAACCATTTTGTGGCTGAGCGGCACTTCAGCCCAGAACCGCGCTGCTGCTACGGACGCAGTTTCGAGTCCTGCCTCGGGCATCTGATGGCCTCAGATGTTCAGTACCGTAGTGCTCAGAGCCATTTTGCGTTGTTCATGGTACATTTTGTTACAACTCTCAGTTAATAACACATCTACAGTTAAGGGTTTCAGAAGATAGTAAGATGCAAAGTATGGTCATACATCATTCATGGTCGTGTTTGCAGCTCACTTCATCCAAATATTTCTGTACTAACATTCGCATATTCTACTACTTCCTCATCCTTTCTTATTACTTTAATAGAAGTATATTCTACGCCATATACATATAAGTGCGCTCTTTCCGAGGAGTGAGCTCAATGAACTTTATAAGACAGTTTGGACTACTATGTACCAGTAATGAATTTTGCACTTTCTTGTTTCAAGTCTTGTATTTCGCATGTTATAAAGATTCTGCTGCGGAATAGGAACAGTGATTACGTAAGGATGACCTTAGGTTTGACTGAAAGATGAGAATGAAGAAACAGTTTTTTTTCCTTATGTGGAGAACTATTCTAAATTTGTATCGCCTTCCGTGTAATGTAACTTTCATAAGCCGATGTCCTTCCCTTTTCGACTTATAACATGTTCATGGATATTCAAGTTTTTATTTATGCATATTACAGATAAAGCAGCGTGAAGTAGCATATGGGAAATGGAGTAAATGTGCATTTTAATACATCCAACGTAGGAATTTTTCGGCTGTCCATTTCGTAAACAATGTGATTTGCGAGCCAGATAAGCCGCTGCGATGATGGCATATACCACGTTGAAGTACACGTGCCGCACGCGAAGTCTCATCGGTTCTGAGCGTTCAGCAGCGCCTCGAACTCGCCACGCTCAGCGGTGACGGTCCGTGTGCCGACGGCTTTATGGAAGTGCATTAACGGAACTATGGTTCACGACGTATGCAAGGCGTTTCAAAGTCCGCACATGAAATGTCTAGATGTGAATCTGTAAAATTCCAGGCCAACAACGTGGTCTTACTTTGAGAATTCACGGTTGATTGGAGATTTCTTGCTCGTTACGATTTACAGTCTCACGCAGCAAAATAGACGTAAACTCAGATGAGGTATCCGCCATTACACTTTGTAATACATATGGACCTAGAATTCTTGAGAGTCCCAATATTAACGGTAAAAAAGAAAATGAATGTACTGAAATCATGAAATTGTTGCTTCCAGGTAGTTAGTCTGTGTTCTCCCCTCTTCTGTACCCTCTTCTACCCGTTCCCCCAACAAATATTACCTACCCGTTCCCCCAACAAATATTACTTAGGGTCACATACTCGCTTAACTTGCCACAGGTAATGACAAAAAATATAGACAATAAGAAAAAAGGACGCACCACGAAGCAATTACCTTAATGGGATGGAAATAGGTAGATGTGACGTGCTTGTAACATGCAAACAAATGATCATAATTTCAGAAAAAATGGATGGTTTATTCTGGAGCAAGAGCTTCGCCAGCTGAGCAAGTGGGTAACGCATTGGTCCACCTCTGGCTGGTATGCAAGCAGTCTGACATTGATTGATAGGGTTGTTTGACGTCCTGCTGACGGATGTCGTGCCATAGTCCTTACAATTGTCGCGCTAGATCGTAAAAATCCCGAGCGGGTTAGAGGGCCTTGTCCATAATCTTCCGGACATTCTTAATTGGGCATAGATCAGGTGATCTTGCTGGCCAAGGTAGGGTTTGGCAAGCACGAAGGCAAGCAGTAGAAACTCTTGCCCTCTGCGGGCGAGCATTATCTTGCTGAAATGTGGGCCCAGGATGACTTGCCATGAAGGGCAGAATTGGGACATAGGATATGCTCGACGTACCATTGTACCGTAAGAGTGCCGTGGATGACAACCAAAGGGTTCCTTGTACAAAAAGAACAATGAAACCCCAGAGCATCACTTCTGGGTCTATGACAGTGAGGTTTGTGTCCCACCGCCGCCCAGGACGTCTCAGACACTTCTTCGGCTTTAAACCTCATTGAATGAAGTAGAATTGTTTTCAGTGATGAGTCCCGCTTGGAACTGAACCCCTATGACCGGTCAGGAGACGCACTGGAGAGCGACGGGACACCAACCTGACTGTTGCCCGTCATGCGGATCGACAGCCACGATCCATTTGTCATCAGCGCCACCCTTGCATAACAGCGGTACGTCGACGATATTCTACGCTCTTGTTTCGTTAGCCATCATGGCGAGCCATCCTGGACTTACATTTCTGTTTGTCTTCGTGCATGGAGACACCTAGCTTCGCCAGCAAGTCGCCTGATCTCTCCCCAGTTGAGAACGTTTGTAGCATTATGGGAATTTTTGACGATGTAACGCTCCAGTTGGACAGAATTTGGTACAATATCTCTCAGGAGGACATCCAACAGCTGCCAAGCCGAATAACTTCTTGCATAGGGCACAGAAGTGGGCCGACGCCTTACTGACTCGCTAAATTTGGGAAGCTCTTTCCCCTGAATAAATCGTCCAGTTTTTTTGACATTGTAGTTATTTGTTTGTCTGTAATTGTACGTCTCACAGTTTCCGTCTCATTCGCAAAATTCCTTCGTGGTGCTTCGTATTTTTTCTGATAGAGTATAAAATGTTTTCATATAAAAACGATTATTATTTGTTTACATCAGTAATTAGTACAATGCTGTAACATAACATCCAAGAAATTCAATTTAGAGAAATGTAACAATTGAAAAGCATCAATCTGACGATTTTAGGACAACTTACGTGATGTTATTAATTTAAGAACTAAAGTAATAAGTAGCATACTTTATTCGATGTAAAATATAAGTGTGCACTATTACTGGTATTCCACTTAACACTACTGCAGTGAACACAGGTTGGAAAACTATGGCTGTTTGAGCGTCTAAATGACGGCAATGACTTTCCTTCAGTCGTTTCCACTACGTCGGAGATGACGGTTTTGTTCTTGGTGGGGGTCTTTCCCTTTCTGTCTTCCTCTACTCAACTTTCTTAATAGGTTCTGCCCTTTCGGATACGTTGTTGGGAACAAGCACGCTCAGCCATCGAATGTGCGTCCGTGTCAGAGGCAAGGGTATGCTGATGAGTGCCTCGGGGAAGTGTGATAGACCATTGTTTTTCTGTATACACATAAATTATGTGACAGGTAGGGCGAGCAGCAGTCCACGACTGTCTGCTCATGTCGCTGCGTGTGCGGCAAAATGTCGTCTTAAGATGATTTAGACATAAATTCTGTTTGGTGTGACTAGTGGCAGCTTGCTGTAAGTGTAAAAGAAGCGTAGTTACGTGTAGATGAGTAAAAAAAATCCTGTAATGTTCGAACGCAAGTTTTAGTGATGTGCTGCTGGACATAGTCACGTCGATTAAATATTTAGACGTAACGTTGTACGACTCGAGATGGAACGTCTGTTGGTGGGCTTTTCACTGTATCATAGCTTTTTATTTTGTCTACGCCGCGGGACTACAGTAGTGTATCTACTCTATTACACTCCTGGAAATGTAAAAAAGAACACATTGACACCGGTGTGTCAGACCCACCATACTTGCTCCGGACACTGCGAGAGGGCTGTACAAGCAATGATCACACGCACGGCACAGCGGACACACCAGGAACCGCGGTGTTGGCCGTCGAATGGCGCTAGCTGCGCAGCATTTGTGCACCGCCGCCGTCAGTGTCAGCCAGTTTGCCGTGGCATACGGAGCTCCATCGCAGTCTTTAACACTGGTAGCATGCCGCGACAGCGTGGACGTGAACCGTATGTGCAGTTGACGGACTTTGAGCGAGGGCATATAGTGGGCATGCGGGAGGCCGGGTGGACGTACCGGCGAATTGCTCAACACGTGGGGCGTGAGGTCTCAACAGTACATCGATGTTGTCGCCAGTGGTCGGCGGAAGGTGCACGTGCCCGTCGACCTGGGACCGGACCGCAGCGACGCACGGATGCACGCCAAGACCGTAGGATCCTACGCAGTGCCGTAGGGGACCGCACCGCCACTTCCCAGCAAATTAGGGACACTGTTGCTCCTGGGGTATCGGCGAGGACCATTCGCAACCGTCTCCATGAAGCTGGGCTACGGTCCCGCACACCGTTAGGCCGTCTTCCGCTCACGCCCCAAACATCGTGCAGCCCGCCTCCAGTGGTGTCGCGACAGGCGTGAATGGAGGGACGAATGGAGACGTGTCGTCTTCAGCGATGAGAGTCGCTTCTGCCTTGGTGCCAATGATGGTCGTATGCGTGTTTGGCGCCGTGCAGGTGAGAGCCACAATCAGGACTGCATACGACCGAGGCACACAGGGCCAACACCCGGCATCATGGTGTGGGGAGCGATCTCCTACACTGGCCGTACACCACTGGTGATCGTCGAGGGGACACTGAATAGTGCACGGTACATCCAAACCGTCATCGAACCCATCGTTCTACCATTCCCAGACCGGCAAGGGAACTTGCTGTTCCAACAGGACAATGCACGTCCGCATGTATCCCGTGCCACCCAACGTGCTCTAGAAGGTGTAAGTCAACTACCCTGGCCAGCAAGATCTCTGGATCTGTCCCCCATTGAGCATGTTTGGGACTGGATGAAGCGTCGTCTCACGCGGTCTGCACGTCCAGCACGAACGCTGGTCCAACTGAGGCGCCAGGTGGAAATGGCATGGCAAGCCGTTCCACAGGACTACATCCAGCATCTCTACGATCGTCTCCATGGGAGAATAGCAGCCTGCATTGCTGCGAAAGGTGGATATACACTGTACTAGTGCTGACATTGTGCATGCTCTGTTGCCTGTGTCTATGTGCCTGTGGTTCTGTCAGTGTGATCATGTGATGTATCTGACCCCAGGAATGTGTCAATAAAGTTTCCCCTTCCTGGGACAATGAATTCACGGTGTTCTTATTTCAATTTCCAGGAGTGTAGTTACCTACGCTGCGCTGAGAAAGCGCTGTTTGAAATGCTGCTTCACGACCTCGTAAATGCGTAAGTGGCGGCAGAAGTGCCTTCCTCTTGTAACGCAGGCGTGCAGCAAGAGGCCGAGTACCCCAATAGTCCTGGCATCAGTTTGCCGGGAGCTGTACACCGTGCTTCGCGTCCGGCCTGTTAGCCGGCTTCCCCAGCCGCTGGTATGACGGTTGCGTTGTTTTTGTACATTACACGCACTGAGCATGAATGACGACGGGTTCATGGACTATAAGGTTTCTGTAGCAGGCCTTCAATATTTCCTGACAAATCATCGTACACTTTAGTCCTTCTGGTTCGTCAGAACTTTCGGAAAAATAAAGAATTCAAATGGGTCTGAGCACTATAGGATTTAACATCTGAGGTCATCAGTCCCCTAGAAATTAGAACTACTTAAACCTAACTAACCTAAGGACATCACACACATCCATGCCCGATGCAGGATTCGAACCTGCGACCGTAGCAGTCGCGCGGTTCCGGACTGAAGTGCCTGGAACCGCTCGGCCACTGCGGCCTGCTTTCGGAAATACAATGTGGGCGTAGTGGACCCTCTTGACACACGCACTGTATCGCTTAGCTTGTTTCTGCGATTATAGTCACCAGCTGAAAATGCTCCTGTCGGGGCGCAAAACAGGCGAATATGCTCCTCTGTAAAAGACTCTAACAGGAAAGTCGAGAACCAACTGCCTCAGTCCTCATTCTTCCTGCTTCATCAAAAATTTTGTTGCGCGACCATCTTCGCGCTCTTTTAACACAGCACTTCTTTGCAGTCAAGCCTTCATGTTCCTTTCACTGCCTCTAATATTTCTTCCTCCCACTGTATCCTTTTTCCCGCGGGCAGTTTCTCCTGTCTGTCTCTCCCATGTCACTTTGCTCTTCTCTTTCTTAAGCTCTCGCTTACCATCGCCCCTTCTGTGCCACCTACTGTCTCTCTGTTCCCCTGTCGTTTTCTCATTCTTTTTCTTTCTCCCATTGCCGCCATCTATTTCTTTCTCTCTTAGTCTGCTGTCTCTCTCTTCAACCACCATTGTCGCCTCTCCACATGGCCTTGGGAATGGTTTGCTTGGGGTTTTGACCCCCAGATGAACACTTGGATGTACAGGAAGGGGGAAAGTGGGCATTTTTTTTTTCGTGTGAAAGTCTGCCGGCCGGAGTTGGGTGTGGTCCAGACCTCCAAGCCTACGTATGGTCTCCACTCATCACTTTTTTGTATTCACTGTCTTTTGCTACTATCTCCATCCGTCTGTCTTTCTTTTTTACTGCCACTATCTGCCACTGACCACAACTACCTCGTCTCTCTGGCTGCGACTGATATTCTCTTCATCCTCCTTTTCTTCTCTTACACTGCCACTTTCGTTCTCCAACCATCACCGCCTAGTCTCTCTTCCACCTTCACCCGCTCTTTACTGCTCTTTTTCAGCGCGAAAATGTTCGCATTCTAAACTTTCGAGGAGGTTGGTTGGTTGATTTGGGGGAGGGGACCAAACAGCTAGGTCATCAGTCCCATCGGTTTAGGGAAGGGTGGGAAGGAAGACGCCGTGCTCTTTCAAAGAAACCATCCCAGCATTTGCCTGAAGTGATTTAGGGAAATCATGGAAAACCTAAATCAGGATTGCCGGACGCGGGTTTGAACCGTCGTCCTCCCGAATGCGAGTCCAGTGTGCTGACCACTGCACCACCTCGCTCGGTTTTTGATAAGGGAGGCGGAATGAGGTTTAAGGTAATTGTCAGATGCTTTTAAAGTGGAACATGTTCGCCTTTTTTGTGCTCCGACAGACATTTTTCAGCTGGTTTCCTTGTTTTCTCTGTTAACAGTGTGTGCTGCCAATGTAAAACGATTTCTGTAAGTTAAAAAAGTGTTGATAGTTCATATACTCCGGCACGTTCGCACACACTTTGACACACACAAACGACAAATAACCATGCAAATGAAAGGTTAGCACTAAATCGTCTCTCCTTCAACGCAAGTTCACTTTACACTATTTTACACAAAAATGCAGAACTTTTTTAGGCTACACCTAGTGTATTCTGAAAAAGTACAAAGAATTTCGTGTGATAAAATAATTTTTTGTAGGGTGCTCATGCCGAATGATTTGCAGGTCAAGAGTCTCTGTAGGCGTGAATTGCCCATTATGCGGAGACAGTGCATCATAAATTTTTATTGTTAAAAAAATTCTGACTAAGAACGTAGTTTGGTGAATTCAGAACCCTTGTCAGGACCCTAGAACCCTTGCCACGTGTTCATTGCGTCAGTTAAAACATTTACTCCTCGGACCGAATATTACGTGCATAAGCACGGTCACTTTGAACATCTGATTCTCGGTAACAGGTAAGGTTGTGAAAAATCGTTTCAAGGTTCCTCGATCAACATCTTCAGAATATACGGCAAAAATTTCGACGATTTGTCATGAAGAGAAATTATAGAAGTGGTTATCTCCACAATTGGTAGTTTTGGTACCCAAAATAATGGTTTTTCGGGGTTTTCTCAGGAACTTCACGTGCTTTTATGAGCCTCTAATGCTCACCTTAGTCAAACGTAATTCAAAGGGGCTAGTCAATTTGCTAACTTTTCCTGGGCTGGAGGAAGTGTGTAGTGACCCTGTACGGTAGGATATCTTCATTGTGCCCGTTCTTCGGACAAGTATACAAACGATCGCTAGGCCAAGGGCTCACCAAAACATCCGTGATCAATAGAACCCGAGATATGATACCCTGAAAAAATCGCATTTCGCGCGTTGCTTTTTGGAACTATTTGGTTCCGTGCACTGTGCGATCATAGCTCGATTTTATTTCTTTTCCTCTTTTGTCCCTAATACGTCATAATTTGTTCTCTCATGATGATAGTTTCGGTCCACTGTTAGTGATTGATAGTAATTGTTTCAGTAGCCATCGGGTTTGATTTAGCGACAACGTCACTGCTACATACTTAGCCATTTACGTTTATCACACAACTATGGAGTCTTTCCATGATTATGGATGTAACGTTTGTGCAATTTACATTTGAGTATTAATATGAAAATAAAAAAAGATGGACCTGAATATAACATTATATACAGCGAAGGTTTGATGATGCAAGCTGTGCAGATTTGCCAGTAAACAAAGGAACAGGAAGTGTTGCAGTCGTAACAAAACCTCCACTTTCCATGAAATAACCCTACAGTGGATTGATTAAATGTGTTTTATGGACGATCAGTCACCGAATGAGCCGAGGCCAATACATTACAAGATGTACGGGGAAGCAGAACATGTTGGTAGTGTTGTGAAATGTAAGGGGTAGAAGGAGAAAATGAGTAAAACTCCCTGTTATTAGCGAAATAATTGTCGAATCTAGCATGGGTGTGGCAGACAAAGCAGACCCACAAATCCCTCTTTGCCGTGGATCACACTGTTGTACAGGCAGGACGGAGGGAACGGGATTGTTACTAAAATGAAAGTTCCGTAATGGAGCTGTTTTCTTGGATTAATTGATTGTGTGATACGAAACTCCTACAACACGAAAACTGCTATTAGCCCAACTAACACAAACCCGTTAACATTATTGTTGTCAGAGAAATGGTTGAATTTGACGTGAATTACACCGAAAGCCATTGGACTGAGGAATCCGTTGCTGCTTGAAGTGACCATGTTGAATATTTATAAATATTCATCCGTCGCGACGTGGAGTGGTACCATCACATAAATAAGAAGAAGAGCAGATGCAAGATGTAGGATTTGTTCAAAGAATCCTACCGAAATGTATGAGGGTTGCCCAGAAAGTAATGCACCGCATTTTTTTTTCTCAGCCGAAAGCAATGCTACGAATGCGAGACGTTTATGTATTATTTGAAGTCTCCTGAGCGAGCACGCCAAGTTTCCGTCACTTCCGACAGATGGCGTAGCTGCAGGACAGTTTCAAAATGGCGTCTGTAGGTGACGTACGTTACAAGCAACGCGCCGTCATTGAATTTCTCACTGCAGCGAAAGAAACTGTGGGGAATATTCACAAACGCTTGTGCAAAGTCGATGGAGCATCTGCTGTCGACAGAAGCCTAGTTAGTCGCTCGGCACGAAGGGTGAGGTCATCAGAAGGCGATTTGCAGCGGTCGGGGAGACCATCCAAGACTGTCACAGCGGGCATGTCGCAGCGAGCAGCTGATGTTCGTGAGAGCAGGCGCATTACGACTCGGCAGTGGGCGCTGCATCTGTCAATTAGCAAAGAAAGTTAACATAGTGAAGCACTGGCTCCGCCACAGCGACAGAGCATACACGCCCTGGAGGAAAGCCGTGGAACTGGGTGGAAATTACGTGGGGAAAATAGGGTGTGCAGATAAAACACCATTCTTTCGTTTCGGTAATTCTCATTATGTTACATAAAGAACTGGCGAAGAAAAAATGCGTTGTATTACTTTATGGCCAACTCTCGCCTAACCGACTCTGTAGAATTGTTCGTCAATCTGTGACCCTTTCTAGCTATGATTAACAACGAAGGTAGAGAATTTCTCAAGAAGGGCGGCAGGTTCATTTAGCGCAAGAGCCTTCGCAGAGATTTTTTCCAAACTCCAGTGAGAGACGCAGCAGCAGAGAGGTTGGGAAAATTTGACAAAGCCGAGCTCATGTGGAGTCTTGCCGACGATCATTCTTCCCGCACACCATTCGCCTACAGGCCATGAGATTGAGAAGTAATACTGTTAATACGTACAGTAACGTGCCTTGTGTATTATAGATGCTAACGAAAGCCATTAGTTACTATTGTAGTAGGAATTGTGACTACATTTTACTTCAGATTGTTGTTGTTATTGTTGTTGTTGTTGTTGTTGTTGTTGGGGTCTTCAGTCCAGAGACGTGTTGGATGTACCTCTCCATGCTACTGTATCCTGTACAAGCTTCTTCATCTCCCAGTAACTACTACAACCTACATCCCTCGGAATCTGCTTATTCTGTTCATCTCTTGGTCTCACTCTACGATTTTTATCCTCCACGGCCGGCCGGAGTGGCCGTGCGGTTGTAGCCGCTACAGCCTGGAACCACGGGACCGCTACGGTCGCAGGTTCGAATCCTGCCTCGGGCATGGATGTGTGTGATGTCCTTAGGTTAGTTAGGTTTAAGTAATTCTAAGTTCTAGGGGAGTGATGACCTGAGATGTTACGTCCCATAGTGCTGAGAGCCATTATCCTCCACGCTTCCCTCCAGTACTAAATTGGTCATCCCTTCGTGCCTCTGAACGTGTCCTACCAACCGATCCCTTCTTCTAGTCAAGTTGTGCCACAAATTCCTCTACTCCCCAATTCTATTCAGTACCTCCTCGTCAGTCATGTGATCTGCCAATCAAATCAATCATCACCATTCTTCTGTATCACCACACTTCGAAAGCTTCTATTGTCTTCTTGTCTAACCATACTGTAAAGCTGCATGCCCTCGGGAAAAATGACGGCTGTAGTTTCCCCTTGCCTTCAGCCGTTCGCAGCACCAGCACAGCAAGGCCGTTTTGGTTGATGTTCCAAGACCTGATTAGTCAGTCATCCAGACTGTTACCCCTGCAACTATTGAAAAGGTTGCTGCCTCTGTTTAGGAACCACGTGTGTGTCTGGCCTCTCAACAGAAAGCCCCTCCGTTTTGGTTCCACCTACGATACGGCTCGGCTATCTGTATCGCTGAGGCACGCAAACCTCCCCACCAACGGCAAGGTCCATGGTTCATGGGGGATACTTAAGATTAGTCGAAGAGAATCCGAAAAAAACGATACTAGATAATACTTAGTACGACAAGCCTATACGCTCTGTCGACGCTCTCAACTCTTCCAATTAGTGATATTACGAGTTCGTTCCTTTTCATATCACTTCATTGTAGTTGCGTTTTGCTATTCCAGAGGCATTATCACTAATGCTGGAATCGAACCCACGCATTTTTGTGCGTAGCCGGTGACGGGGTAACGCGTAATTCCCCGCCCCGGGTAGACAGGTAGGACACGTACGTACCCCCTGGTAACGGCCAGGCCCAGGGAGGGGTGATTACCCGAGCTGATACCTTCCGAAAGTGCCGATTGGTCCCTCCGTCCGTTTGTCAGGAGGTGTGACCTGAGGTGTGAACAATCACCTAAGGCGGGAGTGCCCTCAGAGAGGGGCCCCCACAAGGGATGAGCGCGCCATTGGAGACGCCGGTAATCGTGGGGGATTCTTCCGCAATGGTTTCCTCACCTTCCACTATGTCTGCTCACAAGCGTAAGTTCACTGAGTCTCAGCCACAGACAGTTCTTCCATCGTTGCAACAGTTCCTTGTTGTTTCTCGGTCTGACGAAGGTCACGACTTCTCCACGGTCAACCCTTTCATTATTCAGAAAGGTGTCGATGCAATTGCAGGTCCTGTAAAGTCTTGTTCCAGATTACGGAATGGCACCTTGTTGTTAGAAACAGTCAGTGCCCTCCAGGCACAAAAATTGCTGCGTACTTCACTGCTACACACCTTCCCTGACCGGGTGGAAGCACACCGCACTTTAAATTCCTCGCGTGGAGTCGTATATACACGCTCCCTCGATGGATTGTCTGCTGAAGAAATTCAGCACTACCTGTCTGACCAGGGCGTAACGGCTGTTCATAGAGTTATGAAAAGGGCTGACACGAACATCATTCCAACCCGCACTGTCTTCCTTACATTTGACAAAGTTCAACTCCCATCGAAAATCAAAGCAGGCTATGAGATAATTTCCGTTCGCCCTTACGTCCCAAACCCTACGCCTTGCTATCGGTGTCAGCGGTTCAATCACACCAGCCAGTCCTGTTCCAATCCGGCCAAATGTGTTACGTGTGCCAAGGATGCCCATGAGGGTGCTTGTCCACCTCCATCCCCTCGCTGCATCAACTGTATGGGTGACCACGCTGCTTCCTCTCGAGATTGCCCCGTTTTTAAGGACGAAAAGCTCATCCAGGAAATCAGAGTGAAGGAAAAGGTGTCGACCTTTGCTGCTCGAAAATTATTCGCCAGTCGACAACCCACCGTGCCTCAGACAGGAAAATACAGCACTGTCCTTACTTCTCCTCGGCCAACAAAGGAGGCGGCCACGCAGACTTGCGACCTCACCTTTAGTGCCACGATCGTCAGATCGGCCAGCGCAAAGATCGCCCGTTCAACCTCACCACTTTCGCCTGCCCACTCTATGGCTCACCCTTCATCGGGTTCTGCTAAATCTCGAGCCCAAAAGTCAGACGCCAAGACTTCGAAAAAAGAGCATACTCATGAAGATTTTTTACGTACCCCAACTTCACAACCATCGGTTCGTCCTTCACCTAAACATCATATTTCCAAGAAGGCTACAAAGAAACCCAGTTCTTCTCCACCAAGGCGTGTCCCATCTACAGCACCACCTGGCGGAAATCGCCCTCGGCCGTCTTCTGTGTCGCCGAGGCGCAATGCTGGCGGCCGATCAACCGGCCGATCGCTGGTGGCAGAAGCTGCTCCTGAACAACCTATGGATCAGGATCTTCTGCCTTCAGCTGAATGCCATTCCATGCTGTCGGTCGCAAGCTCTGAGCAGTCGTTGAGTTGACGGCACCCTTGGTCACATTCCTCCATTTCCTATGTCTATTGTCCACTGGAATATCCGCGGCATTCGAGCCAATCGGGATGAATTGTCTATCCTCTTCCGATCCTACTCGCCGGTCATCTTGTGTCTTCAGGAAACAAAGCTGCGTCCCCATGACCGCTTTGTTCTCCCTCATTTTCAGTCCGTCCGATATGATCTCCCCTCTGTTGAAGGCACTCCAGCCCATGGAGGACTCATGATTCTTCTCCATGATACTCTCCATTATCACCCAATCCACTTAAACAGTTCCTTCCAAGCTGTCGCCGTCCGTCTTTCTCTTTCTGGATACACGTTCTCTCTTTGTACTGTATACATTCCATCGTCCACACCAATGGCACGAGCTGATCTCCTTCATCTTCTTGGTCAGCTTCCACCCCCCTATTTGCTGGTTGGGGACTTAAATGCCCACCACCCGCTTTGGGGATCTCCACATCCTTGTCCACGTGGCTCACTATTGCTAGACGTCTTCCACCAAGCGGATCTAGTTTGCCTCAACATTGGATCCCTACATTTTTGTCTGCCTCCACGACAAATTTATCTCATTTGGACCTTGCGGTCGGTACTGTTCCGCTAGCTCGGCACTTCGAATGGTTCGCCCTTGATGATACACACTCGAGTGACCACTTTCCATGTGTCCTTAGACAGCAGCCTCAACTGCCATATATGCGCCCGCGACGCTGGAAGTTTGCCCAAGCCGATTTGACACTTTTTTCGTCTCTAGCGACATTCGATGACCGTCACTTTCCTAGCGTCGACGATGAGGTCACTCATATTACAGACGTTATTCTTACAGCTGCGGAACCTTCAATACCACGCACCTCCGAATGGCCCCGGCGCCCCCCAGTTCCTTGGTGGAACGAGGCATGCCGTGACGCAATACGTGAGCGGCGACGTGCTCTTCGCGTTTTCCGCCACCGTCCTACTTTGGCCAACTGTATCCGCTATAAGCAGTTCCGTGCGCGATGCCGTCGTGTCATCCGCGATAGCAAGAAGGCAAGCTGGAAATTCTTTATTAGCTCATTTAACGCCTTCACTCCCTCCTCGGAAGTTCGGAGTCGGCTTCGACGGTTCTCAGGCGCGCCTAGTTTCTCCCCGGTCTCTGGGCTCACTGTCGCGCATGATACATTAGTGGACCCCGTCGCAATTTCTAACTCATTGGGTCAGCACTTTGCTGAGATTTCGAGCTCTTCAAATTACCCGCCAGCGTTTCTCCCGAAGAAACGTGCAGCGGAAGTGCAACATCTTGCTTTCTCCTCTCAAAATCACGAAAGCTACAATACTGTTTTCTCCATGCGGGAACTCCAACATGCACTCTCTTCTTCTCGCTCCTCCGCCCCAGGACCGGATGGTATCCACGTCCAAATATTGCTGCATTTATCAACACATAGTCTGCGTTACCTCCTTCTCCTTTATAATTGAATTTGGACCGACAGTGCTTTTCCCAGACGATGGCGGGAAGCTATAGTCGTTCCTGTTCCGAAACCTGGAAAGGACAAACATCTCCCCTCTAGCTATCGCCCCATTTCTCTCACGAGTAGTGTCTGTAAGGTTTTGGAGCGTATGGTGAATTACCGTTTAGCTTGGTGGCTGGAATCCCGCTGTCTTTTAACACCTGCCCAATGCGGATTCCGAAAGCATCGTTCTGCAGTTGACCATCTTGTTGCTCTCTCCACTTATATCATGAACAATTTTCTCCGGAAACGCCAAACAGTAGCAATATTTTTTGATCTGGAGAGAGCATACGATACCTGTTGGAGGACAGGCATTCTCCGCACACTATTCTCTTGGGGCTTTCGAGGTCGGCTCCCCCTTTTTCTTCGCGAATTTATGGCGGAGCGCATATTTAGGGTGCGGGTGAACACTACTCTCTCCCGTACTTTCTCCCAAGAAAACGGGGTACCCCAGGGCTTCGTGCTGAGTGTTGTACTGTTTGCCATTGCCATAAATCCAATTATGGACTGTCTCCTTCCCGATGGCTCGGGCTCCCTCTTTGTGGACGATTTTGCGATCTACTACAGCTCTCAACGGACCAGCCTTCTTGAACGACGTCTTCAAGGATGTCTCGATCGCCTCCACTCTTGGAGCGTCGAAACCGGCTTCCGTTTTTCTCCCAGTAAGACCGTTTGTGTTAATTGTTGGCGACGTAAGGAGCTTCTTCCACCCTCCTTACATCTAGGACCTGTCAACCTTCCGTTTTCGGACGTCGCTAAATTCTTGGGTCTTATGTTTGACACGAAACTGTGCTGGTCCTCCCACGTTTCCTATCTTTCGGCTCGCTGTCTGCGACCCCTCAACACCCCCCGTGTCCTGAATGGTACCTCCTGGGGAGCAGACCGAGTGGTCCTTCTCCGCCTCTATCGCGCCTTAGTGCGCTCGAAATTGGACTATGGAAGCATAGTCTACTCCTCTGCTCGGCCGTCTATTCTTCGGCGTCTCGACTCTATCCACCACCGTGGATTACGTTTAGTGTCTGGAGTTTTTTACACCAGCCCCGTGGAAAGCCTTTATGCTGAGACTGCTGAACCTCCTCTGTCCAATCGGCGAGCAGTCCTTCTGAGTCGTTATGCTAGCCATCTGTCTTCCATGCCTGCTAATCCAGCCCATAACATTTTTTTTTCGACGCCTCCTTTGATGTAGGGTACGCAGGCCGCCCCTCCTCCCTACTACCACCAGGAGTCCGCTTCCGTCAACTGCTCCGTTCTCTTTCCTTCCGCTTTCCTAAAACCTTCTTGAAAACTTGGGGTACAGCACCGCCTTGGCTCCGTCCCCGGACCTGCCTGCTCCGTGACCTTTGTCAGTTTCCCAAGGATGGTACCCCTTCTCTTGTTTATCGTCGGGCATTTGCTGCTCTATGTGCACAAATGAAGGATGCCACATTTATTTACACTGATGGCTCAAAAACATCGTTTGGTGTTGGGAGTGCCTATATTGTTGGCCACACCCCAAATCGATTTCGGCTTCCCGACCAATGTTCGGTTTATACTGCGGAGCTTTACGCTGTTCTCCAGGCTGTCCAATACATTCGTCGCCATCAGCGGATAGAGTATGTTATCTGCTCAGACTCTCTCAGCTCTCTCCTCAAGTCTCCAAGCTCTCTACCCTGTCCACCCTCTGGTCCACCGGATTCAGGACTGCCTCCACTTGCTCCACTTGAGGCGCGTCTCTGTGCCGTTCCTCTGGCTCCCGGGACACGTTGGTATCTGTGGAAATGAGGCGGCTGATATAGCAGCCAAGGCTGCAGTCTCTCTTCTTCGGCCAGCTATTCAATCGATTCCCTTCGCCGATCTACGGAGCGTTTTATGTCGTCGTGTTGTTCTTTTATGGCACGCGCATTGGTCGACACTTCCCCATAACAAATTGCGGGACGTGAAAGCTCTTCCTTGTGCTTGGACCTCTTCCTCCGGAACGCGTCGTCGGGAGAAGGTAATTTTAGCTAGACTCCGGATAGGGCACTGTCTTTTTAGCCATCGACATCTTTTAAGCGGTGATCCTCCCCCACTCTGTCCCCACTGCTCTCAGCTGTGGACGGTAAGACACCTTTTAATTGAGTGCCCCTATTTTAATCCGTTACGCTCCCGTCTACAGCTGTCTCCTGATTTATCGTCAATTTTAGCTGATGACACGCGCTCAACCGATCGCGTTCTCGAGTTTATTAGTGCCAGTGAAATGACGTCAGTCATTTGAAGCTGTTTTTTGGGGACAACCAACCCCTTCTGTAGAGGATTTTTAAGCCTTCCTTCTGTTTTTAGTTTCTCCAATTTTATGACTTTCGTTCCCATTGCTGCTGGTTTCCATTTTCAGTTATTTACTGTTTCTTAAGTCCCGGACCGGGCGCTAATGACCATAGCAGTTTTGCGCCCTAAAACCAAAACAAAACCAAAACAAAACAAAAAACGGTGTGTCTTCCCCTTTATTTATATGCATGCCATAACTTTATGCACCTTTAAGGCAAACTACATTTGGCTACAGCTAGCTGCAATATTTCTAAATCGCTCTGGGATTTCGCAATGCCTTCCAGTGATGATGCCACTACCTGCAGTGTGTTTGTGCTGCTGAATTTGGTTCAGATCCGTATCAATCTTTGGCTCAAACTGGTTCAAATGGCTCTGAGCACTATGGGACTTAATATATATGGTCATCAGTCCCCTAGAACTTAGAACTACTTAAACCTAACTAACGTAAGGACATCACACAACACCCAGTCATCACGAGGCAGAGAAAATCCCTGACCCCGCCGGGAATCGAACCCGGGATATCAATCTTTGTTCAGTGTAGTTTTCTTAAGTAATTTCATCCAAACCAGGGGAAGAAAGCGAGGAACAATGGTTGTCGCAAGAACTGGATGCAGATGGTGTTAAATTGGCGATTGAGTGCAGTGGAGCTCTGTGGAAAAACTCAGCGATCGACGAGTGGAGCATTAACCAAATTACACTGTCATCTGAAGGCTTGTTGGACAGGGCAAGTGATGGCGTGAACGGCAAGCAGCGCAGTCAAGAAGATGTCGTAGCAACACTAGGTTTACTTCAGCGTAAAATATTGGTTCATTTCATTGGTACTTTGTAATATGGAGTACTTAGAAGCATTGCAGGTCAACTTGAATTCACAATATATATTTATTACGTTTGCCAAGTACAGGAATACTGTCTATACTGGAATAGTACTGGAGAACAGTCACATCTCAGTGTACCGGTACATTTAACTTCGATACACAGTTCTGACTAATAATCCTAGCGCTGCCGGATCTGAGCTGTGTTGATGCTGCTGTCCTAATCGATGATCATAATACATTCCACTCTTCGAACGATACCACAGAAACTGTGGGGACGATTGCTGTGGTAGACTGCGAAAGATTGGGCGGGTAAGTAGGTAGGTTAGATTATGAAACGATGCCGATTCGAATTGGGGATGGGCCGGCCGCTGTGACCGAGCGGATCTAGGCGCTTCAGTCCGGAACCGCGCTGCTGCTACGGTCGTAGGTTCGAATCCTGCCTCGGGCACGGATGTGTATGATGTCCTTAGGTTAGTTAGGTTTAACTAGTTCTAGGTTGTAGGGGACTGGTGACCTCAGATGTTAAGTCCCATAGTGCTCAGAGCCATTTGAACCATTTCGAATTGGGGGGGGTGGGGGGGTGGAGGGAGATACTTAGGACACAGTGTGACAAGAAGAAGGGACGCATTGACTTCAAGAATTAGTTAAATTGGTGATGGACGGAAGTGCGCAGGATGTAACTTGTACAGCAAGATTACGCTCGACTACAGTAAGCAGTTCCGAGTGCGTAAAGATTGAATTATTTACGTGGAGGAGAAAGGACCTGCACAGAATAGGCTAGCGTGGAGAGCTGCGTGTCTGGGCGTAACGCTGGAGAGCGATAAGAAGCGGAACGAGCGTGTGAGGGCTCTGGCCGAGAAGGCGAATGATCGGCTTCGGTTTGTCGGCAGAGTCCTGGGAGAGTGTGTCGGTTCATCTGTATAGGACGCTGGTGCGACCTATTCTTGACTTCTGTTAGAGTGTCTGGGGTCCGCACCAGGTCGGACTAAAGTATTATATCGAACCTATTCAGAAGCTTCCTGTTAGATTTGTTACCGGTAGGTTCGAACAACATGTACTGTGTTACAGAGTTGCTTTGGGGACTGTTTACTCATTATAAATACATAAAACTGCAACTAGTAACTTTTTTGAAATATTTATTTATTTCATAAACTGGTTTTCGAACCTTTTCAGGCTTATCTTCAGATAGTGCACAGGATCATTACGCTTTGAAATAGACTGCAACCTCCTGTGCACCATATAAAAATTAGCCTGAAAAAGTTCAAAAACCGTTTTACGAAAGAACTATTTCAAAAAAGTGATTGGTTGCGGTTTTCTATACGTATATTAAATAAAATTAAGCTTATCGAAATGGTTGCTACATTACTTGGCGCAACAGCGAATAAAATTTCTTTTAGGGTTCAAATGGCTCTCAGCGCTATGGGACTTAACTTCTAAGGTCATCAGTCCACTAGAACTTAGAACCACTTAAACCTAACTAACATAAGGACATCACACACATCCATGCCCGAGGCAGGATTCGAACCTGCGACCGTAGCGGTCCCGCGGTTCCAGACTGTAGCGCCTAGTCTTTTTAGGGCCCAACAACAGATCCAGTCACTGTGCGACACAAACTCTTAAGTAATCGAAAGGCTGCTTTTGACGAATGCCATAAAGGTTCCACTTCCTTCACTCACACTTTTCCATCTTCCGTATTATTCCCTACGCACTTTTGGGAAGATCTGAGAACGAGCTATGAAAGATTGACAAGTACGATATGCGCACGCGATATATATATATATATATATATATATATATATATATATATATATATATATATATAGTGGTTTTTAATCGGATAGTTTGGTGATGGTTGTGAAACACAACGTCTTTCGGAGTAACTTTGCCGAGTTAGCGTCGTGGACTAGCTGCTCGAGTGGTCTGTGAGGAAGTGTATTAAAAGCCGTGTGGCCATTTAAATAGGAAGGTTTTGTGTGTGTGTGTGTGTGTGTGTGTGTGTGTGTGTGTGTGTGTGTGTACACGTACTCAAGACAGCTGCGCGGCCGCCAGATATATAAGCCGGAGCGGCGCGGCGCGGCGTCCCTGTCGCCTTGCCTGCCTGTGTCTGTGTCTGCGGCGTTGTGCTCCCTGCTCGCTGCTCCCCGGTCCGCGCTGTCCGCTATTAATAGTACGGGCAGCCACAGCCACAGCCACAGCCGCACTCCGACCCAGCCAGGCGGCCGCAGCCTGTCCTCTGCCACCTGCCGCAGGTCACCCCACCATTACAACTACTGCACGGCCGCTCTGCTTGCCCGTAAAGGTTCCCGTCTGACCTAAGTTTCCCTCTCGTATTCCGTACATTCATTCTCCAGAGACGCGAAAACGAATATGCAGGATACCCCAAAATTCCCCTACGCACTTCTAGGACTTGTAGAGGCGACTTAGCAGACAATATTTTGAACCGAAACCTGTGTCCGCAGACGTACCGTTCCCCTGCTACAGCCGTTTTAAAACAGGACAGTCGTAGTTGGGGTTGCTTACGTCGGATCGGTTGATCTCATTTGATATCTACCCTTCTCTCACGTGTTAGAGCGACACGGTTGAGTACACGTTTGCGGAATACACAGACATGGCCCTTCGGTATGGCAAAGCTCACGGTAATGGAAGAGCTGATCGTCGCCTTCATCGAGATCTTTCTCCACAACGTCCGACTCCATCGCATACCCTTTTCGCCACAAGCACGCAGCGGCTTCAAGAAAGGGTACCTTCGCCATCAGCAGGCGTTACTGTGGTGCTCCAAGGAGACGCCGCACACCCGAATTGGAAGAGGCCATCCGGTATCACATTGAAGAGAACCATTCAGCGAGTACACAAGCAATTCCGCATGCAGTGACATCCATTCCACGTCCAAAGGATACAGTCACTAATGCCAGTCAGCTTTCCACCACGCGTTCACTTCGATACGCAGTTTGTGCGCCTGGGCATCAACGAGCCTGTACTATTCCCACAGCATTCTCTCCACATGTGAATGTAAATGAACTTGCAGATGGAATCCCACATGCCACGCATGTCCTTGGATTCAAACTGTGGGCAGGTACTCTGGACGGTCACATGATCGGACCGTACATACTTCCACCCAAGTTCACGGGTCCCATCTACTTGAATTTCCTACAGCAGCTATTGAACGTCCATCAAGACATGTTGTTGTAGCATGACGGCGCCTCCGCTCACTCTTAACGTCTTGCCAGGGAACATCTTTACCAACGATTCGGACACAGATGGATAGGCCGAGGTGGTAAGGTCGCTTGGCCTCCACCATCACCGGATTTGACCCCATTGAACTTTTTCCTCTGGGGTCGAGTAAAGTTTGGCTTATGAGAGTCCTTCAAAGACAGAAGATGATCTGGTGCCACGCGTTGTGGATGCTGCAGGGCAGATTGCAGAAACACGAAGTGTGGTGAGAGCGTATGTACCACACCATCATTCGTAGGTATTTGTGTGAACTGAACTTGGTGGTCGTCACGTCGAAACTTAATAGTAGAGGATCAGAATGCTAACCCTCCTTTGAAATGGGCAAAAACGGTTTAATTCTAAACAAGTGTTTTTGAAAACTGATTACGTTTCCTTGTTGTTTCTTTGGTTATTAATGTTCTAGAAGTTTGTAAGGCGAATTTTAGAGCACCCCGTTTAAAACAAATTAGAGCAAACATCTGTCAGTTGGAGCCACTGAAAATTGTGTAAAATAAAGTAACTCCGCGTTTTCATAGGCCATGTATCATGTGCATACCACAGTTTGACACAAAATGACGCGAATAGTCCGCAGTTCGTGGTCGTGCGGTAGCGTTCTCGCTTTTCGCTTCCAGCGCCCGGGTTCCCGGGATCGATTCCCGGCGGGGTCAGGGATTTTCTCTGCCTTGTGATGACTGGGTGTTGTGTGATGTCCTTAGGTTAGTAAGGTTTAAGTAGTTCTAAGTTCTAGGGGACTGATGACGATAGATGTTAAGTCCCATAGTGCTCAGAGCCATTTTTTTACTGACGCGAGTAAAGAATATTTATTAATGACGTACCATAAATATCTGTTGTTGCGTCACTGTTATTTATGTGGTGTATAGTCTGTACTTCTTAAAACAATCTCTTACTGAAGAAAGAAGAAAGAATACCTTATGTTCAAAACGTCTCATT
Organism: Schistocerca cancellata; assembly: GCF_023864275.1. NCBI lineage: Eukaryota > Metazoa > Arthropoda > Insecta > Orthoptera > Acrididae > Schistocerca > Schistocerca cancellata. The sequence continues at coordinate 18,725,097 of NC_064637.1, forward strand.
TTCGTCACGCTTGAATGACTCAGTCCCATTTACGTCTATCTGCTCTTCTTTTTTTTCAGTTGCCCTTTTTGTCGTGACAGAGTGCATTTATGATTCAGCAGTGGAAGAACAAAAGCAGTTTCTCTGTTCTCGTCATACGCTAAGCTTAGGAGAACGAAGAAATTATACAATTATTAAAGTAGATATAAATGTCTATAAGACAGACAAAATACTGGCGGACCGTCGAATGCACAGAGTGAAAAAGTATCGACTATGAATTGCTCATTGGAGTAAAACGTAGTCGCACAGACACAACGTATTAAGCAAATACGGTTTAGAGGGACTGAAATCAATATTCATTAATTTTTCTGTCATATAAATGAATTCAACATGAACATCTGTTTAGCACTGTTTTAGAAGTGAAAAATCCAACAATACTAACCTTTCTTTCCTCAACTGCCCGTAAACCACTAGTTACTAGTAGCTGCCGACAACATAACGGGTTGTTCTGAAAATGACGTGGCAATTCTCCTGATTGTATCGAATAAAATAAAAAAAACTTTCACACGAAATTCACAGTACTTCGCTAGGAAATTGCCGGAACTCATTTTACTTAAGACGCAAGGAACTGCAAGAGGTGAATAATTCCTTAGTGTTCCTTCAGTGTTCTCCACGTTGCAAAACACCATATAACCAGTGAGCTAGTGGGAAAGAGTACTACACTCAGAACGACTTGCTCGGATGAAACTGGACTTGGAGGAAGTGTTGAACAGTATAGCGGTAGTAATAAGTCATGTCATTGAAGATTGGGCATTACTAGGCCCAGCAGTGACCTCTTGTATTATCGGGAAAAGGTCAGATGTACACCAAGTGTAGTCAATGAAGGTTCGTCGAACCAAGTTGAAATCAGGAAACAAGTTGCAGTAGATTTTCTGGGCATTAAAAAACAGCAATATCTGAAGCACGAGATCGAAAGGAGCAGAATGAATGTCTCTCAGATGCGGCTTTGCCACGCCGAAACGAAGCGCGAGACTATGTCCGCATGGCGGTAACAGGCAGTGTAGGTTCGATAAAAGTGTTAATACGAAGCTGCGACACTGTGACGGGTGTGAACCAGTGTGCGTCGACAGGCACCACCTACGGGAGACTGAAGGTTTTCCAACAAGCAGTCTCAACAGTGCTGATTCATATACCGGGTAGACGCCATATGTAAGGATTTGGGCGTCATTGGATACGCTGTATAGCTCAGTGGATAAAGTGCCAGACCATTTACATTCAAAGGTCCCGGGTTGTATCCGCGCTTGGTCCAGAGATTGTTTCCTTTACTTACCACTTCTTGGTAAGTGTTGATATGAAAAATGCGCAGAGCATCTTGGAGAGCCAAGACTTCCTGCGTACATCATGTCAAAAGAGGGAGGAAGGCGAAGATTTACCACCTCCAGCAGGACAATGCCTAGTAGAGCACTGTGGCGGTCAAACCAATCTTCTGGTTGATATCATTACCTCTAAAGGATACGACATTCTTTCGGCACTCTTAGGGCAATACGCATTTGCTCACCGCTAGTGGGATATATGTGAATTAATTGAAATTCGTCGAAAAGAGAGGAAAGAGTCCAGCGATAATGTAGTCAACGATACCACAATATGGCACAAATTTTCGTTTGCCACCTTTTATAACTGCAATACAAAGGAGGCATTTCTGGTAGTGCATATCAGTGTATTGCACTTTGCTTCTACTCATTTGGTCTCGCCTTTTCGTCTGGTGGTGGTATTTGCGAACGGGAAAACGTTCGGAAAATGGGGCGAAAACGGAAGTGACAGTGAGTGTTTGGGTCGAGTCAGATAGACTAACTGGTTGAGGTGACTACTCAGGATTATCAAGAGATAGGATTGGTTGATTTGGGGGAGGGGACCAAACAGCGAGGTCATAGGTCTCATCGGATTAAGGAAGGATAGGGAAGGAACAATCCCGGTGTTCGCCTGAAGTGAAGTGATATAGGGAAATGAAGGAGAAACTAAATCGGGATGGCCGGATACAGGTTTGAACCATCGTCCTCCCGACTACCAGCAGTGTGCTAACCACTGCGTCACCTCGCTGGCTAGGTGGCCTGTGTTCGAATCCCAGCCCATCGTACTTTTATTTCGTAAAGAATATATTATGAATAAAATTAAGCCAAAGACCGAAAATTTGAGTCTGACCTTGTCAACATCAAGTGTTCCACTCCAACTCCTCGCGTAAGAGTGTTTCCTACCCTGCTGCCTCCTGTTTAGACAGGGAACTCTAGTTGCTCGTAACTTGGGCCGCCTCCCTTCTGTCTCGCTCTCTGGTGTCGCCATGGCAACGGCCCGACCCAGCCAGCCAGTAGCAGCATCGATTGCAGGCGGTGGTCGTGCTCCGGAGGGTGGGGTGCTTACGTCACGGCGCCCGTCCGGAATACAGATGGCGCGCCGGGCGGTATCTGGGCCGGCCCGGCTCCGGATCGGGCTGTCAACGTCCGCGTCCGCGGGGGAGGCCTTGGCCTCGACTGACGCCGCCGGGGGTTCACCGACGTGACCCAGCCTCACATCACCTGTGCTCTAGCAATTTCTTTAAACTTGCTGTAATTAATATTCTTGTTGTTGCTTCGGTCATGCACCACTAGGCGGGTCTGACGATCATCTCCATTCCTTTCGCCTCCCAGCTATCACCATGTAAGCAGCACTGCTGTATCCCACGTCATCGACGATTTGCCTTATATATTCACAAGTATTCCTTTCCGCGACATCTTCAACTAGTTTTTAGCCACGACTCAAGTGGTGATAAGTGCACAAACTTTGTACACGTTTTTGTACGTCCATCCGTGAGGTTGTTGGTCTGCTGGACACCGGCCGTTCACATACATAATGAGATTGAAACACCCGCAGCCGTCGCTTTGATGTTGTTTTATTATATTGCAACCAGTTTCGGTGATTCACACGACTCCATCCGTGGTTCCAGACATCTACATGGATACTCTGCAAAGCACATTTAAGTGCCTGGCCGAGGGTTAATCGAATCACCTCTCTTTTACAGTATTCTAAGGAAGCCAGCTCGTAGATTGAGGCCACTGATGGGATCGTGAATATGGTTGGTGTTCACCCTGTCAGTGCCATTTAAGGCCTGTACATGGTGTACTGAGTCACCGAAACTGATTGCAGTGTAATAAAATAACATCAAAATAGCGGCTTACGGGTTTCATCTTATTACCTTCGTGTATCATAGTTTCGTTACATTCTTTAGGTGCTGTTTTTCTCGTTGTCTTGTTGCAGAACGTTTTCATTCCCTACTCGATCAATTTATCTGACCTTCAGTACTCTGCTGTAACACAACATTTTCAATTCTTTCATATGTCTTCTCCTCTTTCTGCTCCAAACATGGCTGTTTCAAGCTTCATGTTTTTGGATGTTAACAGATCTTTTTCTAGAAAAAGTCTTACTTCCTGTACTTGTTGTTCTGCTTCTGCCGCATCCAGCTATCTGGTACGGGCGCAGTGCAGGGCGTTGGCCTTGCTGCACCCGCCGGAACAGCGCTATACAGTGTAGGGCAGACCATTTACTTACGACTTCAGCTCTTTAGCGCAACTCTGTGAGGATTTACTGTAAGCTTATTGTCAGTGTGAGTGCCGTATTTCCTTCGTTAAGATGCTATAGCCTTATCTTAATTTCTTAACTTCAACTGCAGTCGGTCTGAAGATATTCTACGAACGAAACCGATGGTAATACAGTAAATTATATGCTATCATTATTTATTAAAATTTCTGTTAATATTTGTCGTCTATGACAGAATTACTATGCAATCGGCAAACATTGGAGTTCTCACTTCTTCTCCCTGATTTCTAATCCCGTTCTCGAAATTCACCTTAGTTTCCCCTACGCTTGCTCTCGTGGCGGCGCAATTCGTAGCTCCGTCACGCACGAACCTGATTGGGCTCGTAAAATTTCTGCCCTCCAGGTAATCCCGGAGGGGGTGAAAATACTCTGTCGGTGCTCACAGAAATAGTGTTTGAGCAGATGTCTCTCCAGGTAAACACACATTCGTAGTGATCCATTGAGTGGAATGCCTTCTCCCACAGCCCCAGGAGGGAGTTAACACCCGCTGGATTGTCCAACTTCCTGTACAGATCGTGTTAGGCACACGTTGTGAAACTGTCTTAAACAGCTGGTGCAACGCGCAGAAACAATATTAATAATTTTATTAGTGTTAATGCCGAAATGTTTTGTAGGCCACAGCTTTTCTCTTTATCCGATGTTTGTTCGGAAAGTGTGAGAGGTTCATTCAAATGAAACCTGGTCAGTGCGTCTACTTTTCCCTTACACGTAAGGCGGCACCACGTAACTGCGGGTACGGTGGCGCCATCTATTGGTAGAGACGCTGACGCGTGCGCACCGCTTGATGTTGCATAGCGCCGGTGTGGTTTCATGCCGAAGAGAAGGTGCTCACACAAGTTATCGTCCACTACCGAACATCCAGGCGAGGAAGCAGGAACAACGAGCAGTGATTTGATTTTTGGCGGCGGAGGGAGTTGGAGGTGAATGCTGCGCACGGTGAGTACAGTCCGAGTCGTTAAAGTGTTGTGGAATGTCGCAAACGATTCCTCGAGGGGCGCGAGTCACTGGAAGACTATGCTCGTCCCCGACACGCTCATCGTGTCATCACACCGGAAATGGTTGCGGAAGCGAATGCTTTAGTATTGGATAACCGTAGAAACACCACAATGCAACACTTGAACTTTCGAAAAATCTGTGCGCAGTGGGTTCCCCACCAGCTGACCGCCAAACAGGGCAGTACTCCAATGGCGCTCTTTTTGAGTCATCTGCGGCGTTGTCATGAGGAGGAATACGGCTTTCTATCGCGTATTGTCACAGGTGACGAAACGTGGTGTCACCATTTTGAGCCGGAAATCAAGCGTCAGATCAGGCAGTGGAAACGTGCGACTTCACCAACTCCAAAGAAACCGAAGGCCGTGCACACCAGTTGTGGTAAGTTCATGATGTCCTTTTTGACCACAAGTGCCCACTGCTTGTCGAGTTCCTGGAACGGGGAAACACCATCAATGCTCAGCGTTATCAAGCCACTTTACAGAACCATCAAGTGGAAACGGCGAGGCATCTTTCCCAATGGCGTTATCCTCCGGCATGATAATGCCCGCCCACACACGACATTGCGGCAGTTTCCGGTGGGAAACGCTGGAACACCGTATAGTCCCGACCTCTCACCGTGTGACTTACGTGCGTTTGGACCTCTAAAACAAGCTGTTCGCGGACTTCGATTCGCAACGGATGACGAAGTGTATGAATGGGTCCAGGCCTGGATTCGACAGCAGCCTAGTAGCTTCTTCGAGCATGGGATCCACCGGCTAGTGTCACAGTGGGATAAATGTGCCAACAGTTTTGGCAACTATTCATGAGTATGTGTACTTCGTATAATTACATTTTTGAGTTAATAAAATCGTTACCGTTGCTTTACATTAGTGATAGGGCTACATTTGAATGTCCCTTATATGTAATAGTTAGTCCCAGGGCATAATAGATACAAGGAGGAGGCGGGGAACATTTTATCCTAGAACATGGTCTCGTAAAGCATCATCTTTGACGTGTTATGGCCTTTTTTCATCCGTGCAGCATTACGCTGGTAGTGTCATGAAGTGCCAGAAAAAATTAGCAGCGAGGAGCCCATCTCGAATCCTGAATATGCACACCAGTTCAACCATAATGTGGTTTGTAAGCTGCTTTCTGCGCATACGTAAACTTCGCAGTACCACTTACAAACTTCATCACGTTTCAGCAGCGGATTATTAACGACAGTGAAACCACCCATGGATACCTGTTTATACAGTAGACCGGTTATTGATGACTCAAAGAAACTAAAGTTGTCCGTCTGGTCCCAGAGTACACCCGACTGGGGTCAGTGTTCGTCGCACCAGCTGAACTTTTTCCGTGATTTCCTGCTAACTAGTTTTATCGTTGGGGACAAGTCTCACTAGGACTGGCTTGGGATCATGTTTCAGTCCTGAACTACTGCTACTACTCCTACTCCTACTCCTGTTCCTCGACCCCTTCTCTCTCCATTTCCTTTTGCAGTGCTTGTCGTTGAGTGTCGTGTTAGGTTGTTCCGAAGACTTCTGGATCAGTGAGACTACGTCCATGACGAAGCACTTTATAGTGATTCTCAACGAGGAGGTGAGCAAAGTGTAACCTTTATATCTCTCCTGCAAATCCTTGTAACTGAAAGGTGAAGAGGTGCAAAAAGAGCAGGATTCCAACCTCCAAAAGAGCGTTCTGAATCGGGGTTTTCATGTTTTTTATAACATAAGAATGCAGACGTGATTCATTAACAAGGCCACGGCCGGTTTTATGCCGTCCTCTCTCAACTAAGACAGAGTTCCTTATCTAATGCCGACGATACGTTATCAGCTTATCGTGCTTGCAACCGACCTGTGTTTACTAGGAGGCGGCATTGCCACAACCCTTGCTTCAGCCGACAACAGAAATTCCCTGCCTGCTGCCAGTCGTAATTATATTATTTCACTAATATTGCAGCTCTTACGCTTGCTGCCAATTTACGAATGAGACCCGAAATGCAGTAACAGTGTTAGTTACTGAAGACTTGCAATCGGTAAGTTAGTGGAAGAATGGATCTACAACAGACAACGTGCAGAAATTTGAGAGATAATTCATTCCTTCGTAAATACGGGAGATTTCACTCGGACGGAATTCTGATCACCGGTTGATAGCACGCGGCATGGAGTTTCGTAGCGTTCTTCAGCGAAAAGTGAGATTATATGCGATGGTGATAGGTTATATCAGAGCCTTAGTTGGTATGTCTTCGTTTACAGGTCTGTGCGACTACACGCTTACTATCGAGACGTAGCAAATGAGTTCTTCGGAGGCTGCGAGCCATTAATTTACCGTATCGTTCGATGTAACACTGAAGGAAACTTCAGGCAGATGGTAAGGCAATAACAGAACGTATCGTGTATAGGAATTTCTTGGTTATTGGACGCACTTTAGGTATAGATGTTGTCCACGTTCTCTTTGAAAATCATAGACAGTAACTATACACATAAAATAAAGTTGTTTCGTTTTCGTACTGCCAACTACTTCAAGGCGGATGATTCGTTCTAATTCTTTAAATTAAATTTCTTCTTTTAGGGTTGTGATGGACATCGGGTACGGAAGGAAGGAAGGTTAGAAGGAAAGAAAGATGGAAAGAAAGTAATAATCAGAAGTAGGCCACCTCCCGGCGTAAACTCGTGTAGAAGTGTGGATGTATTCACATAAAAAATTTCAGACAATTCACCAAAAAGTATTTATTTAGAAATTTAATTTCTATAGACTACTGTTGTAAAGCTGGACGTCGAAAGCAGAAATGAGATGATGATATGGCTAAAATTAGTGGATTTGTGAAATACATAGCTTAGAATATCGCGGGAAAGAAGTGCAAAAATGATGCGTTTACAAATGCAGCGTGTTCTGCCACAGATGGAGAAAACTGATTCTGTCGGTGTTTGAAGAGCACCAGCACTTCCCTGATGTGCTCTGTAGTTCAGGAAATGTGAACCTTTAGTTAGTGTCCAGTATTGCAGTACTATCCTATTGGGAAATACGTGTAGCTCACTATTAGCGTCCTTCCGGGTGTTATGCCGAGTCAGGTGTTGCACGTGGAGGCGACGGTTAGGTCGGTCGTCGAACATCCACAAACGACGAGTGGTCAACTGCGCCGAGGAAGTCTCACAGTTCCGCTGTGAATGTGTGGACTCGTTCAGCCACGTTTTGCTGTTAAGTAGTTGTAAAAATAAGATGAAAAGGAAAATTAAGCTGTGTATTAAAATAAATTGCTTTAACTGTCAAAATTTAACAGGAGATATTTATCGAATTACGGCAATAAGCGGTGGCTGCCTTTGTTACATCAGTGCCACAGTCACGAGGATCAGGGTAAAAGTAAGTTAGAGAAGGCACGAGGTCACGATGCTACCAACAAAGTTAAGGACTTTTTTTCCGAATTCACAACTTTGAATCTGTTAAGGAACCAGTAGTCAGAAATGAAAATTTTGAGCAGTAAGGAGTCTTGAGCGAGTAGTCCATTTACAGCAAGTGTTTACAAATTGCGTATGTTTCACGACAAAGAACCGTCCGCCAAAGCGACGTTGCTGTTGCTGCCTTGACGCACAATACACAAGCGTCCGTGATGTGTCCACATCATGTGTGCAACTCAAGTACAAACTGACGAGGTGTTCCCTCCAACCTGTCTCATCGTACAACAGTCAAGAGGGATATTTGACAGACCGGCACAATATTTCACTGCTCTTTATTGCCGTCATAGAGCTTGGCAGTCATCACTTTAGTTTGCAGGAGGTTAAATGGTTGCCTTAGTCTATAAATTGCTTATGCCAACAAAAACACTAAATGTTAATATGCGACCATTACTTCCTTGCTTTAAACTACTCAGTTGAAGGCTATCTATCTTGTTTACAGTTTCGACCCTGAAGTGGAGACGATATGCATGTATCAAGGGGTAATTCTTATTAGTAAATGGTTCAGATGGCTCTGAGCACTATGGGACTTAACATCTCAGGTCATCAGTCCCCTAGAACTTAGAACTACTTAAACCTAACTAACCTAAGGACATCACACACATCCATGCCCGAGGCAGGATTCGAACCTGCGATCCTAGCGGTCGCGCGGTTCCAGACTGAAGCGCCTAGAACCGCTCGGCCAATCCGGCCGGCTCTTGTCAGTAGATCAGGCTGAAACAAGTAATGTAATGTAAGACACATGGGGCCGCAAATGTCGGCAAATACCCCAAAAATGGATTAGTAAATATCATCAGATGTACGTCGCAGCATGTGCAGCAATTTGTCTTGTCGAACCTATCCTCGCTGGTAGGGGGCAGGGCTAGGCTACCATGTTTTCGAACACCTTCTATAAAAGTGATCTGTTCTAAACGTAGAAAATACAAAATTGTCCTCGCTGCAACCAAGCAAAGACTGCTTGCATTGTGTGTTCCTTTCCTTTTGTCCCTTCTTTTTTTTTGTTACAGACTTTATTTACTAAAGAACATGTGGGTCATTTACTGATAGCGATGATTTACTTCTGATGCAATATAGTACTGCCGGTAAATAATGAATATTACTTCAGTTTAAACACACAGTTTAACATAATGCAAAAAAATACTGCCTGGCAGATGAAAGACTCGGGCACTGAGCCGCCCGCCCTGAAGTCGAGCACACGGGCCCGCAGCCACGACGACGTGAACACCTCACCTCACCTCACCTCACCTCACCTCACCTCACCTGACCTGACTTGACTTGGGTTGGGACGATCTCTTGCGACAGACGGATTGGCTACACCGCTGCACGTGCGGCGACGTATGTCATCCGGTGATGTCACATGCTCACATGCTCAACACATCCATTTTTAGGATATTTCCCGATATTTGCGGCCCCACGTGTCCTTTAGTGAATTACTTATCTTGGCGTCATCCACGTCGCATCGAGTTTTTTTTTTAATGTTAATGAGAAAGATGTGGACAGAAGTAGCTGATACTGTCAAGGAGGCCGCAGAGAAACACATTCCCAAGAAAAGGAACAGCAAGAACGCTAGATGGCTATCAGTTGAGGCACTGCAAGTTGAAGAACAACGAAGGACAGCAAAAATCAAGGGAGATAGATCAGCTATGTTTGAATTAAATAAAGATTTTCGGAAATTAGCTAGAAGAGATAAAAATATATTATTTAATGAACAGTAAAAGGAAGTTGAAGATAGTAACAGAATGGGGAAGACAAGAGATCTTTATAAGAATATTAGAGAAATTAAAGGAAAATACCTGGCAAAAATTAGAGTCATAAAAGATAAAAACGGGAAAGATCTGAGTGAAGCAGAGGATGTTAAGGAAAGATGGGCAGAATATGTAGAAGACCTATACAAGAAAAAACTGCATAATGACAGGGCTCCTACTGCTGATGTTAATGTTAATTTGGAACTAGAGCCAGATATTTTGAAGAGCGAAATCCAGTCGGCCCTTGAAAATGTGGCTGATAACAAAACTAGTGGACATGATGAAATACCAGCAGAATTGTTTAAAGTCACTGGAAAGGATGCAGTGAAAGTGCTGCACTCAATATGTCAAAAAATATGGATCACGCAGCAGTGGCCGGAAGACTGGAAAAGGTCAGTATTCGTCCCTATTCCAAAGAAGAGAAGTTCTAAAGAATGCTCAGATTACCGATCAATCGCACTTATCTCACATGATAACAAAGTCATGTTAAAAATCTTACAAAATAGACTTCGCCAATATCCAGATCGAGAGCTACCAGAAGAATAAGCTGGAATTAGGAAAGCAAGAGGAACTAGAGATCAAATTGATAACATTCGGTGGATTATGGAAAGAGCAAGAGAATTCCAGAGAGATGTGTACCTCTGCTTTATTGACTACGCCTAAGTATTGACTGCGTCGATCACAACAAATTATGGAACGTACTGAAAAACATGGGTGTACCAGATCACCTCATTCATCTAATACGGAGTTTATACCTTGACCAAGAAGCCACGGTGAGAACTATGTATGGAACAACGAAATGGATAAAGATTCAGAAAGGGGTCCGGCAAGGCTGCATACTGTCACCGTACTTATTCAATCTGTCTGCAAAACATGTTATGAGGAATGCGAGACTAGATGAAGGAGAAACAGGAATTAAAATAGCTGGAATAAATGTAAACAACCTCAGGTACGTGGATGATACGATCCTGTTGGCAGAAAGTGAAGAAGAATTGAGAACACTCTTGGTGAAGGTGAAAGACGAAAGTGAAAAGGCCGGTCATAGGCTGAATGTGAAGAAAACGAAAATTATGGCAACTACACCTACCAATTCGTGGGATATATCAGGAGAAACCATGGAGGTAGTGACCACATTTAGTTATCTCGGTTTCCAGATCTCTGCTGATGGCGACTGCAGCCATGAAATCCGGAGACGTCTGTTGCTTGGTAGACAGGCGATGTCAAAGGTTATGCGGTCCAGACATATAACACTAGCAACAAAGATCCGTATTGTGAGGGCTATGGTCTTTCCAGTTGTGATGTATGGATGTGAGACTTGGACCTTTAGAAAGGCTGAACGGGGAAGAATTGACTCCTTCGAATTGTGGTGTCGGAGGAAACTTCTTAGAGTTCCGTGGACTGCAAAGAGAACCAACAGATCAATATTGGAGCAAATAAAACCAGATTTCTCCCTGGAAGGTCTAATGTTAAAACAAAAGCTGACCTACTTTGGACACACAATGCGAAGGCATGCCTCGCTGGAAAAAACATTAAAGCTGGGGAAGATTGAAGGAACTAGAAGAAGACTACGTCAGAGGATGAGATGGATCGATGGCGTCACAGAAGCAATGTGTTCCAACCTGGAAGGTCTACCGGAGAAAGTGCAAGACAAGAAAAAGTGGCGTGATTTGGTTCATGGGGTCACGAAGAGTCGGAACCGACTAAACGAATAGAGAGAGAGAGAGAGAGAGAGAGAGAGAGAGAGAGAGAGAGAGAATAATGACGCTGTATAGTTACGTATACAGAAACAGGACATGATGGAAATGTAGTGTGTGCAATAGTTCCACGTCGCCACTTGTCAGTCGTGACGCTTCCTGGCAGACTGAAACTTTGTGCCGCACTGGGTCTCGAACCTGGGACCTTCGCCTCACGATCCGCCCTCAGTGCTTTACTTCCTGCGGAACCTCTTCCTACTATCGAAATTTCAGAGATTCTCCTATATACCGTCTGGGACTACACTCATAGCTATGGTGAAATGCTTAGGCAGACTAGGGGATTATTTCCGAAATGAATTTTAATGTTGCAGCGGCGTGTGCTCTGATTTTAAACTTCTTTACAGTTTATAACTGGAAACAATGACCTAGGCTGTAGCTATTCCATTTCTCCACTGTGTCACTTCTTCCTGGAGTGCTAGTCCCGCACAAGAAGGTAGGTGGAGGGGGTAGTGGCGGAAGTAGAGCTGTGAGGGCGGACGGCGAGTCGTGCTCGGATAGCCCAGTGGGTGGAGAGAGCATTTGCCTGCGAAAGGCAAGGGTCGCAGGTGTGGCTCCCAGTCTTGCACACAGTTTTAATCTGCCGCCGCACACTCGGCTGCAGAGTGAAAATTCAGATTTATCGATCGTGCTCTAGATGAGAAAGGGCCTCGACTTTTCGATATTTGTTTATTTGGTTTGAATATGAAGGACTCGACCAGTTGAAGATGTAAGCGCAGGCGGCACAGAGAAGACGTGAGACGCGAGACGCGGCTGCGCGCGCGCAGCCGGCGGAAACGGCGGCGGCGGCGGAGGCGGCAGACGGCAGACAGCGTGGAGGCTGCTGGATCCTCCGACGCGGCGGCGGCGGTCGATACGGCCGAGCGCTCGGCCCGACCTGGCAGCGCGCTCGATAATGGCGCGGCCTGGCCTGGCCGTGCCGCCTGCTGCCAAACACCTGCACACCTCGAACGCTTTCCTCATTAGTCTTGTCACAGTGCAACTTGAGTCTTCAGGAGTGGTTCAAATCGCTCTGAGCACTATGGGACTTAACATCTCAGGTCATCAGTCCCCTAGAACTTAGAACTACTTGAAACTAATTAACCTAAGGACGTCACTCACATCCGTGTCCGAGGCAGGATGCGAACCTGCGACCGTAGCAGTCGCGCGCTTCCGGACTGAAGCGCCTAGAACCGCTAGGCCACACCGGACGGCTACTTGAGTGTTCCGATGATGAATTGTAAGGGCCGAGCCTAACGGTGACCATTTCAGTTAGGCTGGAAATGTTCAACCATTCGCAATACATCGGTCGCAAAATCGCTATTCAGGTGCGTAAGTACTTTCGTGAACAAAGTGTGTTGGAGCTCCATCCTGCTGTAACCACACGTGATCCACGATTCCCTTATCTTAGAGACGGAGACATGACCAGATGAGAGTTTCCGTTCATGTACCCCTACTGAATAGAATGTTCAAAGTTATGGAGAAAGAGAATTAATAAAGCAAAAACAAAAGTAATGGCATCCGACAAAAAGGATCGAGTGAAAGTCCAAGTTCACGTAGGCAATCAACTGCTTGAACAAGTTGATAAATTTACTTATCTGGGCAGTTATATTACCAGGGATGGAAGGAGCAAGGCACAAGTTAGAAGTAGAATTGCTCAAGCAAAGGCTGCTTGTAACAACAGAAAACATCTTAACATTTAAGAGCATCAGCCTTGAAATCAGGAAAAGATTTTTGGAATCATATGTGTGGAGTGTGGCATGCTATGGGTGTGAAACATGGACTCTCGGGACAGAGGAAGACCAGAAGCTAAATTCTTTTGAAATGTGCTGCTATAGACGCATGCTCAAAATAAAATGTATCGACAAGGTCACAAACGAAGTGGTTCTGGAAAGAGCAGGTGAGAAGAAAAGCTTCTGGAGTTTCATTGTTAAAATAAGAGTGCAATTTATAGTCCATCTATTAAGACATAAAGGACTCCTGAACACAATCGTAGAGGAATATGTGGAGGGAAAAAGACCAAGAGGAATACCACGGCTGAGGTACATGGATCACATCGTGAAAGATGTGGGATGTGACACCTATAAAGAAATGAAGAGAAAAGCTGAAATACGCACAGAATGGAGACAAGCTGCCATTGTAGCCGTCGTAAACCAATCCTTGGATTGACCACTACAGAAGAGAAGACGACCCGTAAAAAATGGTATTAAAAACTGCAGTGGCATTCCAGTACATATCGTAACATGAGAAGAGTTCCTTTCAACCTCGTGCACATAATGGGGATTTTTCCGTACACCAGACTGATCATGCAATACTAGCTGCAGGAGACTTTAACCTGCTGAGTATAGACTGGGACGTCTATGTATTGATTGCGGAGGGTGCAGTCAGTCAGTCAGTCAGTCAGTTCAGTCAGTCAGTCAATCTTGCGAAGCAGTTTTGAACACGCTTTCCAAAAACTATCTTGAGCAGCTAGTTCAGCAGCTTTCACGCAGTGAAAATATCGTAGACCTTTTAGCTACAAACAGGACCTCATTGATGGTGCCAGTATAAGAGACGGGGATTAGTAATCGTGAGGTCGTCACAGTGACTGTGGTCACGAAGGTTAATAAACCAAAGAGGCTAAAAGAGTGTTCCTTCTACAAAGAGCAGACAAGAAGTTGTTAGCATCTCACTTCGACAATGAATTGCAGTCGTTTAGTTCCGGTATCATGGACATAGAGGTAATACGAGCAAAGTGTCAACAGGTTGTTAGTCGTGATGTGGACAAGTATGTTCCTAGTAAGTGGATTAAGGACGGAATAGATCCTCCATGGTTGAATAACGAGATTCGGAAAATGATGAGGAAGCAAAGGCTGTTACACTCTCTGTTCAAAAGAGAACGTGTAAATGATGACAGAAAAAGGCTGGTAGAGATCCGTGCATCTGTGAAAAGATCTGTGCCTCAGTCATACAATGACTACCATCGTTCTACCTTAGCAGGAGATCTGGCGGGGAACCCGGGAAAATACTGACCCTACATAAAATCGCTATGCAGGTCTAACGATTCTATCCAGTCCCCTTCGTGACCAGTGTGGCGTGACAGTTGAAGATCGCAATAGAAAAGCCGAAGTTTTAAATTTCACGTTCAAGAAATCGCTCATACACGAGAATCGTACAAACATGCCATAATTTGACCATCGAACAGACTCGTCTATGGAGGACATAGTGTAATAAACATCCATGGCGTAGCTAAACAACTGAAGGAGTAGAAAGCAAATAAGTCACCAGGTCCGGATGGAATCCCCATTCGTCTTTTCAAAGAGTACCCTGCAGCACTGGCCCCTTACTTAAGTTACATTTATCGCGACTGTTTGCTCAGCTAAAAGCCCCAAGCGACGTAAGAAAAGCGCAACTGACTGA